>NW_022681473.1:29182694-32019361 GCF_009764315.1 Trachypithecus francoisi
GGGAGAAGTTTTCCAAGCAGAAAGATCATCAAGGGCAAAAGCCCTGAGATGGGAACAAATCTGCCAGGTTTGAGGGTCAGAAGGAAGGTTAGGGTGAATAGAAAGAGAGGAGGAAAGAGATGAGGAGGGGAGGAGGAAGGGGTTGGAGAAGCAGGCAGGGGCCAGATGATGGAGGGCCTTGAGCTCTGCAGTAAGTGAGTAGGTGGGGCTGCAAGCTGGAGTATCTAGGTGGTAGCTTCTACACCAAGATATCTTAGGTTTCTTTCATGGTAGTGGCAGTATATTTAGAGGGCAAGCCCCAGTATACAGGCACTTATCCACTTCTGTTGATGTCTCATTTGGTGACATTCCATTGGCAAAGCAGAGCTCACGGCCAAGCCCAGCACCAGTGGAAGGGAGCTAGAAAGGGTATGGATACAGGAAGATGGGATTCATTGTGGACAATCAATGTAACAACCTGCTACAGGAGGGTCTGAACAGGTATTTATTATTATCATCAATTATAGGTTTTGAGGCTGAGTAGTATTCCTATACACACATACACAAACACACACACACACACACACATATGTATATATCTCACAGTTTCTTTATCCAATTGTTGATGGGCATTTGGGCTGGTTCCACATTTTTGCAATTGAGAATTGTGCTGCATAAACATGCACGTGCAAGTATCTTTTTTGTACAATGACTTCTTTTCCTTTGGGTAGATACCCAGTCATGGGATTGCTGGATCAAAGGGTAGTTCTATTTTTAGTTCTTTAAGGAATCACCACACTGTTTTCCACAGTGGTTGTACTAGTTTACATTCCCATCAGCAGTGTTGCTGAAACCCGATCTCTACTAAAAATACAAAAATTAGCCCAGTGTGGTGGTGGATGCCTGTAGTCCCAGCTACTTGGGAGACTGAGGCAGGAGAATTGCTTAAACTCAGGAGGCGGAGGTTGCAGTGAGCCGAGACTGCACCACTGCCCTCCAGCCTGGGCAACAAGAGCAAAACTCCATCTAAAAAAAAGAAATATAAAAAAAGAAGTGTTCCCTTTTCACAGCATCCATACCAACATCTATTATTGTTTAATTTTTAAATTATGGTCATTCTTGCAGGAGTAAGGCAGTATTAAACTGCGGTTTTGATTTGCATTTCAAAATCATTAGTGATGCTGAACATTTTTTCATATGTTTGCTGGCCATTTGCATATCTTCTTTTGAGAATTGTCCATTCATGTCCTTAGCCTACTTTTTGATGGGTTTGTTTGTTTGTTTTTCGCTTGCTAATTTGTTTGGGTTCCTTGTAGATTCCTTGTAAAATTCCTGTAGAGTCTTCCTTTGTCAGATGTATAGATTGTGAAGATTTGTCTCCCACTCTGCGGGTTGTCTGTTTACTCTTCTGACTGTTCTTTTTACTGTGCAAAAAGCTCTTTAATTAAGCCCCACCTATTTATTTTTGTTTTTGTTGCATTTGCCTTTGGGTTCTTGGTCATGATCTCTTTGCCTAAGCCAATGTCTAAAAGGGTTTTTCTGAAGTTATCTTCTGGAATTTTTATGGTTTTAGGTCTTAGATTTAAGTCCTTGATCTATCTTGAGTTGATTTTTGTGTAAGGTGAGGTATGAAGATCCAGTTTCATTTTCCTACATGTGGCTTGCCAGTTATCCCAGCACCACACTGAACAGACCAATAACAAGCAGTGAGATTGAAATGGTGATTAAAAAAAAATTACCAACAAAAATAGTCCAGGACCAGATGGATTCACAGCTGAATTTTACCAAACATTCAAAGAAGAGTTGGTACCAATCCTGTTGACACTATTCCACAGGATAAAGAGGTAATCCTCCTAAATCATTCTATGAAGTCAGTATCACCCTAATACCAAAACTGGGAAAGGACATAACAAAAAAAGAAAACTACAGACCAATATTCGTGATGAACATAGAGGCAAAAATCCTTAGTAAAATACCAGCTAACTGAATCCAACAGCACATCAAAAAGATAATCTGTGATGATCAAATGGGTTTCATACCAGGGATGCAGGGATGGTTTAACATACACAAGTCAATGAATGTGATACACCACATAAACAGAATCAAAAACAAAAATCACATGATCATCTTAATAGATGCAGAAAAAGCACTTGACAAAATCCAGCATTCCTTTATGATTAAAACCCTCAGCAACATCGGCATACAAGGGACATACTTCAATGTAATAAAAACCATCTGTGACAACCCCACAGCCACCATAATACTGAATGGGGAAAAGCTGAAAGCATTCCCTCTGAGAACTGGAACAAGATGGTGCCCACTCTGACCGCTTCTATCCAACATGGTCCTGGAAGTCCTAGCCAGAGCAATCAGACGAGAAAGAAATAAAGGGCATCCAAATCAGTGAAGAGGAAGCCAAACTGCCACTGTTTGCTGATGATATGATTGTATACTTAAGAAACCCTAAAGACTCCTCCAAAAAGCTCTTAGAACTGTTAAATTAATTTAGCAAAGCTTCAGGATACATACTTAATGTACACAAATCAGTAGCTCTGCTATACACCAACAGTGGCTAAGCTGAGAATCAAATCAAGAACTCAACCTCTTTTATAGTAGCTGCAAAAAAATAAATAAGTAAAATACTTAGGACTATACTTAACCAAGGAGGTGAAAGACCTCTACAAGGACAACTACAAAACACTGCTGAAAGAAATCATAGACACAAACAAATGGAAACATATTCCATGCTCATAGATGGGTAGAATCAATATTGTGAAAATGACCATACTGCTAAAAGCAATCTACAAATTCAATGCAATATCCCTCAAAATACCACTATCATTCTTTACAGAACTAGAAAAAAAAAATCCTAAAGTTCACATGGAACCAAAAAAGAGCCTGCATAGCCAAAGTAAGACTAAGTAACAAGAACAAATTCAGAGGCATCACATTACCTGATTTCAAGCTGTACTATAAGGCTATAGTCACCAAAACAGCATGGTAGTGGTATAAAAATGGGCACATAGACCAATGCAACAGAATAAAGAACTCAGAAATAAACCCAAATACTTATAGCCAACTAATCTTCAACAAAACAAACAAAAACATAGAGTAGGGAAAGGACACTCTCACTTTTTAAATGTATGGGGCCTACAGTGAATGAATGCACATCACATTTGTAGGGATGACGCTTTGTGTCTTGTACCATTTAACAGATATGCATGCACCTTTGTGGGACAAATTGTTCTTTTTTTATGTCATCTTTTTAGCATTCAATTACAGGAAGAAAATGGCCAAGCAGGCAGAAGAGTTCTGTATTATTTAATCCATCCATCTCCTCTGGCTTCTGGCAGGGAGGCTGCTGTGCTACTTCTTTCCCACCACTCAGTAGACTGATGAAAACAGGAAGTTGAATGCTCTCCCTGCCATTGCCATCAGAAATCTTGTAGCATCTGACAGACTGAGACAGATTGCTTCTCTCTCAGTGTGGCCTGCATTGTTGACAGTGTCCAGACTGAAGGCCCCAGCACTGGTTCAATGTTGTTATTGGCAACATGATTGAGAGAGAAGCTGGACAGTCTGTCAACTTGGCCTTCACAGGGCTATTAGAGTGAAGCAAGAGATAAAATGTATTTTGTTTTCAACAAGATTCCATGTCTGTCTTATATGATCAACTCCAAAACATACCACGAAATATGACTTCTTATTATCCCTACTTTTAGAGCACTTAGTAACTGTTAGGTGAGGTGGAAGTAAGGAACTGTGTGTAACCAGCTGTGGCAGCTTATGCCTGTAATCCCAGCACCTTGCACGGCTGAGGCAAAAGGATTGCTTGTGTCCAGGAGTTCGAGACCAGCCTGGGCAACATAGTGAAATTCTGTCTCTACAAAAAATAAAAAACTGGCTGGGCATGGTGGTCCATGCCTGGAGTGCCAGCTACTTGGGAAGCTGAGGTGGGAGGATCACATGAGTCCTGGAGGTTGAGGCTGCAGTGAGCTGTGATCACACCACTGCACTCAGCCTGGGTGACAGAACGAGACCCTATCTAAAAAAAAAAAAAAAAAAAAAAGGGAACTGAGTGTTAATGTTTCCTGAGTGGTATGATGCTACTCTTTCTGAGATCACTATTTGTGGTAGATAAGATAATGCCCTCACACCCCAAAGATGCCCCGACCTAATCCCTGGAACCTATGAATATGTTATGTTATAAGGCAAAGGGAAATGCAGGTTGCAGACGAAATTAAGGTTGTTAATCGACTGACTTGAAAATAGAGAGAGCATCCTGGATTATCCAGATGAGCTCAATGTAATCACAAGGATCCTTAAATGTGAAAAGGAAGGTAGAAAAGTCAAAGTGGCTGAGAAAGACTCAGCTGGCCATTGCTGGCTTTGGAGATGGAAGAGTGTTATGAGTCATATGTGGAGCCTCTGGCAGCTGGAAAACACAAGAGAAAGGATTTACCCCCAGAGCCTCCAGAAGGAATGCAGTCTTGCTGACACCTTAATGTTAGCCCAGTAAACCCGTTTCAGACTTCTGACCTCTAGAAATATAAGATAATCAATTTGTTTCATTTTAAGCCACCAAGTTTGTGGCAATCTGTTATGGCAGCAATAGGAAACATATACTCTACTTTTCAATGGATCCTTGAATAATGGTCAATGGTTAAAGTGCCTTTCTAGTGCCTATGGAAGGCATTAGTGTACATGATAGCAGCAGAATTCATAACTCTTGAGTAGGGATATTACCTCATGTTCTGTAGAAAACCATATTAAAGCCACATTACTTGTCTAGCCTTATACCAGAGAGACTTATCTGATTGATGAAGCTGAATAACAATTACTGAGCATGCTCTGTTCATGTGTTAATTTATTTACTCAAGATTTTGTGGCCTGGCGATTTGGGCAGGGTTCAGCTGAGATTGTTCATCTCCATTCTGTGTGGTGTTTGTTGGGTTCACTCACATATTTATGGTCACTTGGCATGTTGATTGGTGTTGGCTGATCCTGGATGATGTCATTTACAGGCCTAGCAGTTGGCTGAAGTGTCAGCTGGGGCACTTTGGTTTTTATCCACATGGCCATTCCACTGGTTTAGCTAGCTTGGTCTTCACTTGGTGGGTGAATTTTGAGAAAGAGAATGCAGAGGTCGCCTGACTTAGACCTTGGCTCAGAAATTGCTTAACATCATTCTGCTTCTTTCCATTGACCCATTGGCCAAGGCAAGTGATGGGAGCAGTAGCAACCCCGCAGTGCCAAGGGGCATACATATAGGGATGGGAGGCATTTGTGTATATATATATATTTTTTTTTCTTTTTTTTTTGAGATGGAGTCTTATTCTGTCACCCAGGTGGGAGTGCAGTGGCGCGATACTGGCTCACTGCAACCTCCGCCTCCCGGGTTCAAGCGATTCTCCTGCCTCAGCCTCCTGAGTAGCTGGAATTACAGGCATGCACCACCATGCCCAGCTAATTTTTGTATTTTTAGTTGAGATGGGGTTTCACCATGTTTGTCAGGCTGTTCTCAAACTCCTGACCTAGTGATCCGCCTGCCTCAGCCTCCCAAAGTGCTGGGATTACAGGTGTGAACCACCGCGCCTGGCCAGCAATGGTTTTTTAAACGTTATACTCTCTGTGGCTCCCTTTCTTAGGTTAGATGGACTGAAACTGGTATGCGTTCTTCCTTCTGTTCCTGCCTCTTTCATGTGGTGAGTCTGCCAAGGCAAGCTCTGCCCTCAAGAGGAAAGGTTTGCAGTCGTTTAGCTGCTGTGGCCATGAAAAGGTGGCTAAGTTTAACTCAGTATGGAATAGAAAACTCATTCAGATCACAGGGACAGTTTCCATTCACCAGACCAGGTAGCCAGTAGTACCACTATTATTAGGACCTCTGATTCCTTTGTATATTTCTCAATTGCTTCAGAACATGAAAGGGAGAAAGGCATGATTTAGTAACACCTCAAGAACTTAGCAATAACCACTGAAGGAGACAGAGAAATAACCAGTGACAAGAAGGGGAAAGTTCAGGAAGGACAAAACTGGGACGTTATTCTAAAAGTGAAGGTACACATTCTACCAGTAGAAATGAAGAAAGAGGATGCACAAGGAAAATGGCCCTCGCCATCCTTATGGACTAACTGTAACATGTCCAACAATTAGAGTGTTGAAAATATGTTGACAAAATTCTGGAAAGCATTTGCTGGTTTTGCATTTACATTCTGGTGAAATCATTTTCGCCCTGTAATTGATATTTGGACAGTTCTCCTGAGACAGCAACGGGGCATAATATAAACTGTCATATAATCATTTAGACATTTCAATTCTCTCTACGTCATCTTTTTGTAGACAACCCAAAGGAATATATATTGCACATACCCATAAACAGACGTGTTTTCCCTATTGTTGTGGATGCAATTGATAATGGAAACGAAATGAAGGGTCACTGAAGATGAATGAGATTTTTTTCAGTTCAATCCAGTTGGTGAAGTCCAGTTCAGTTCTGAACTTAATCCAGACATTGTTATCTTTCCACAAAAATGACAGCGAAAAATCAGAGAGTTACATAGGAGCTCTCGTTTTGCAGCTGCAGCAGCAACAGCAGCAGCATAGAGAGAAGGCATTGGTATGTGGCCACAGGCAGCTTTGGAGTTAGAGCAGACAATAAGGAAGCAGTGCATTGTAATGGAAGGAGCATGAGCTTTGGTTAAAGATAGACCAGTGTTTTTGACTCCTGCCTTTGCAAAGTACTCACTTTCTAATCTTTCCTGCTTTCATTTCTTCTATAAAATGGGGATAATTGCCCTCATCTCATGACTATTGTAAGGATTAAATAAGATACATTTCAAATGTCGACTCCTGTACCTTGCACATTGTATGCACACAAGAGTGATGACCATACAGAAACCAAATTTGCAGAACTGGTGAGGGGAATTGTGATTCAAGCCCTTGCATGGATCTGAGCAGTAGCTAGTAAGAACAGAAATAGCGAGCGTGGTAGAGATGATAGATTAGATAGATAGATAGATAGATAGATAGACAGGTTGTAGAAAGCTCCATGTTTTTAGGGATGCATTTTTAGCAACTACATTATAAGAGATAGTATTAGAACTAACTTTTCACTTTCAGATAATTCTCAAGAAATAATGGGTCTGGGCGGAAAAGCCATGGACTAGTGTGACAGGGTTAAGGGGATAAAAGAATAATGTAAGATGGCAACAGAGTAGGCAGAACTGGACCATACTTGGACACAGAGAGCTCTCCAAGCTGATTTCGAGCTGTGTCATACTCATGGCAGAGGCAGTTTTGGTTCCCATGGGCTACCCTCCAATCTTTCCTCTTGTTGACTTGGCAAGGCTGGCACCTCTTCTGAAAACCTCAGCTCTAACAACTCCTAAAGTATCTCAGTGTAACAGGTAAGGAAACTGACAAAAGCAGGGACAAGGGCACACTCTCCCTGTTGAATCCCTCAGTTGGTCTAGCAACACCTGGGAGATGCCACTCCCTGGCTTAGCTCTTTCATCCATAAACTAGGATCCCTGGTGCCTTTCCCAGTTCTTCTTTCTGCAACCTGCTATAGCATCAGGAGAAGGCAAGGACTCAAGCTATCATTCTGCAACTCAGTGCTCATATTTCTGGCTTGTTATCACAGTGATGTATCCTTAGGGACAGTGAGTCACATCCTAAAAATAGCTGGCATCCTTGGAGCCATCCCTGACTTTCTCTCTCCTGACAGGGTGGGAGAAGAGCACCTCTCCTTCCAAGGCATAGTAGCAAGAAAGGCTTCCCCTTCTCGATCCTCTGTTATGGCTACAGCTTTACACACTACAGCTCAGGTGTGCAAAACCAGAAAGGAGCTTCTTTTATTTTAATAATGGGTTGTCTTCTGCTCTGAAGCCCCCATAGGAGTAGGTAGAAAAGCACAAATAAAAATAGACATACCAATAAATGAGAACCCAGTCTCTTTCAGTTCAAAATAGTTTCCTTTGGGCAAATATTCTGAAGTGGTTCCCTACCACGTCTGTTTTTCTCTTTTCAAGAAGTTGCTTTCTATTCTTTTTCAAGATGGCACCTGAGGTGGAGGGAAGCAGAGCCTTAGGTATCCTCACAGCAGAGAGGAGGAGTTCTGCACCTGCATGTGGTCCTCTGGGCTGCTGTTCTCTGGGCTCCAGCTTCTGGCCTTATAACCTTCCTTGCCTCAATACGAAGCCTGGTGGACCTGGTGAACGTTCTGTCAGCCCATGGAATACAACCTCAGCCATCTCCCACTGCTGACTCCAGCCACCTGATATTTTGCTGGTGATATTGGTCCTTTGAGACATGGTCACAAGCTCCTTGAGGCCCCTAGACCTGGCCAGACCTCCCTGTGGCCTCTGCTACAGGGTTTCCCCATCTTGCGTCTCAGTGAGCACTTGCAGGCAGGCTTCTCAATTCTTAATTCTTCTTTACTTTTGCCATCCCTTTTATTGGTCCCTAAGAACTTTCCAGATCTTCTTTGTGCTCTGCTGAAGCCAAGAGAGAGCTAGGGTGGGGTGGAATGAGGTTATCTCAGGCCCTGGCTCTACAGGCATCCACTTCTGCCCATGCTGCCCCATAGTACCCAAACCTGATGTACACGGCACCCTTTGGAAATGCAGACTTCTCCCACAGGCTGTGGCTCTTCCAGGCTGTACCTGGGGAAGCAGAGCACCAGCCATGGCCTTGCTAGGTTTCTCCAAAGTTTCCTTAAGGTCCTTAAGTGCATGCTCACACCCAGCCCTGCCTGAGGTTTCCTTAAGTGCATGCTCACACCCAGCCCCGCCTGGGGTTTTGATCTGGTTGTAGGGGGAATTCAGGACACTGTGTCACACTTGCCCATCTTCTCTTCAGCCCTCTTCTCAGCTCCTCCCTCCACTGAAAGCACCTTCTGTCTTCCCCTTCTCTCCAGCAATAACTGTCCTCATATCCTCCTTCTTCCATGTTCTTTACCCTTCGCCTTCCCTTTCCCATGTCCAAAATGGCAAAAAGGTTATAGGAGCAGAAACAAGATTTCCAACCAAGGAAAAACATGGAAAAGAAAGGGACAGGCACCTCAAGCTGTGTGTCCCAAGCCTTGATGAAGGCCAGCAGAACAGGGAATGACTCACCTCCCATTGAGATGTTGTGAAACGAGGGGAACCCTTAGGAATACTATAGTCTAGGAGGAGGTTCAGAGAAGTTAAGTGACTTGCTCAGGATTGGTGACTTGCCCAACTACTTACACCTACTAATTAGTTGAATGGGGTCCAATGTTCATTCCATTTTGCCACACTCCCTCCGTATTGTCAGTTAATATCAATGCTAAAACATCACAAATAAATACAAGGAGGGAATTGAGACAATCATAGCTAGAGGCACGCTGTTGTGGATGAGGAGGAATGTATTAGTCAGAGTTCTCCAGCTCTTCAGAAAAACAAAACCAACAGGATGGATGTGTGCTACATATGTAAGTATATGGACACAGAGAGAGGGGGAGATATTTTAAGGAATTAGCTCACATGATTGTGGAAACTTGGTGAGTCCAAAATTAGATGGGAGATGTGAGGAGGCCAACAGGTTGCAGCCCCAGAGAAGAGATGCACTTTGAGTTGAAAGACAGTCTGATAGCAGATTTCCTTTTTGCTTGGGGAGGGGAGGCCAGTCTTTGTTTTATTAAGGTCTTCCATTGTTTGGATGAGGCCCACCCACATTATGGAAGGTAATCTGCTTTACTCAAAATCTATCTCGTCCAAAAAACATCTTTGCAGAAACATCCAGAGTAATGTACCAAATATCTGGGTACTGTGGCCCAGACAGGGAGACACATAAAATTAGCCATCACAAGGGAGTTGTGGGTCTCATTGTGAACTGGAAAGATGTTGCTGAAAAGCATCCATTATCTCATCTCAGTGGGTGGAGTTTCCAAAGAGTTAGAGATTACATCTGGATTTTTGTGCTGCTGTTGTTGTTTTCGAGACAGGGTCTTGCTCTGTCACCCATGCTAAAGTGCAATGGTGCAATCATGGCTCACTACAGCCTTGACCTCCTGCGCTCAGGTGATCCTCCCACCTCAGTCTCCTGAGTAGCTGGGACTATAGTCGTGCACCACCATGCCTGACTAATTTCTGTATTTTTCATAGAGACAGGGGTTTCACCATGTTCACTAGGCTGGTCTCGAATTCCTGGGCTCAAGTGATCTGCCTGCCTTGGCCTCCCAAAGTGTTGGCATTACAGGTGTGAGCCAGCATGCCCAGCCTAGATTTTGGTTTTAAGTGGGTCACGTGGTCCCTGGACACCACATCAAGAAAGGAGGGAAGATAAATAATTTTGAGGAAGGGAACAGGGATGAGATGTTTCCCTGTCTGCTTTGCTTAGGTCATGTTTGTAAGTAACAAAAACCAGTTCAACATGGAGAAACCTTAAATGCATATTACTAAGTGACAGAAGCCCACCTGTAAAGGCTGCATACTGTGTGATTCATGTTCTGGGAAAGGGGAAACCATGAAGACAGTAAAAAGATTAGTGGCTGCCAGGGGTTGATGGGGAGGGAGGGGTGAAAAGGCACAGCACAGAGGATTTTTAGGGCAGTGAAACGACTAGATATGATACTATGTCATTATACCTATGTCCAAACCCATAGAACATATACCACTACGTGTAAATCCTAATGCAAACTATGAACTCTGATGATAATGATAAGTTCACCTAGGCTCATCAATGGTAACAAATGGAAAACTCCGGTGGGGGATGTTGATAGTGGGGGAGGCTGTGCATTTGTGGAGACAGCAGGAATTTCTATATCTTCTGTATCTTCTATATCTTCCTCTCAATTTTGCTTTGAACCTTAAACTGCTCTAAAATATTTAAGCCTAATGAAAGAACAAACAAACCAGTTAAAGCTCACTTTTTCTCACAGGGGAGTTTATTATAAAGACACAGGAGTGTTTTTTGGAAGCCAAAAACAGGAACAAAATGGGGCTTGGAAAAGTGCTAAGATCAGGGATCAGGGCACACACAAGCCATACTCATTCTGGGTCTCTTGCCTCTGATCTCTGTTCCATTCTTCTTTTTTCCTGGAGCCTTGCTTTCTCTGCTTCTCAATTCACATGGTGGCTGCAGCATGTCCATTGTACAGGTCTGGTCATCCAATGTCATATTCTCTTTTTCTTGATTCCATTTCCAGTTCCTGGGAAAACTTTGTTCAATCTAACTTGAGTGAATTGGCCACATATGGTCCAATGAATCATGGCAGAAGACTGAGGCAAGATTTTACAAAATAACTGCCAAAAGGCTCACTGCCGCGATGAGGAGGGAGTTAAGAGTTTCTGCTTGAACTGGGTGGGTATGCCAAAAATGATCCACTCCTTTATTTCAGTGGGTGGGGATTCCACGGCATTAAAGTTTATATCCATGAGAACTGGCATGAGGCTACCTACCTCCCTGGCCCCCTACCCATCCTCCTTTTGGTGGATGCCAGCCTCTGTGACATCTCTCAGTAGCTGCAAGTAGCAAAGAGAACCTGTGGGAAATGCTAGCCTTGCCTCCTGCCTTCTTTTGAGGGCAGATTGGGGCTTGTAGCTGCTATTAGCTGCAAGGAACTGAGGCTCATGCCATTGCATTGCCTGAAACTGGAGATCATTCACAATTCAGTTCATGGTCCAAGAAACAAAAATAATATTTAATGAGCAAAATCTTCTTTGTCTAATTATGGTAAATGTCAAGGTTGAATCCAAGTGCTTTGCTTAAGGTCAAATGCTCAGTGCTATCAAAAAGCATTTAAACCAAAGCTGATGGGCTTCTAAAGCCCAGGCTAGTTAAAATCAGGCACAGTTCTTTAGTGATTTATCTCCTCCTATTGGAAGCAGTTATGTTGAAGTTGGAACAGTCCACAGTAGCTTGTGCTTTGCTCTTGTCTGCTGCTCTCTATAGACAGGCGAGGGATTCTGTGATGAAATCAATGCTCCAAGTCTCCCAAAGAGTTACATTCAAGGACCAGGAATTTCATTTCCATTTGGTCAGTTATTTTAAGGTATTGACCTCTTTCTGATTTAATTGGTCTGAGGTGAGACCTGGGCATTGGTATTTTTTGAAGGCTCCCAAGTGAAGTGTTTCTAATATGTACTGGGATTGAGAACAACTAAGCTAAATGCTTGCTTTAGTTAATTAAAATAAAATGCTGAAAGCTGATGCCTCTGGGTCCTGAACTCTTCTCCATATTGCTCTGCCCTTACTCATAGTTTTCATTCAAACCAAATATATATTCTTCCCTGCTTCCTCTTATTTTTGGAACCCAGAGCTGTCTCCTAGGGGGTGGCTTGCATTGTTAAGCTCCAGAAAGGGCAACTCCCTTTGCATTTGGTAGTGAATAGTATGGAAACTATCCCGCAAATATCTTTTAGCCCCCAATCAAATGGACTGGTGAAGACAAGTTCTGAAGGTTCAAGAGAGAGATGAGAATTCACACTATGGGACAGGCCACTTCAGGAAGTCTGAAAAGAATGGGACAGCAAAGCTTTCCTGAGCAATGAAGAAACCTTTCTCCCATTATTTATGCACACTGCTTCGCTGTTCCTTCTTTATTTCTTGTCATACAATAGAAATAATGATCTTGGTACCATACCCTGTGTTGTGCGAGGACAATTAATCACCCACCTAGTCATTTATTTCCTCATACTCTTGCCCACCAGGACCATTATCCTGTAGGTAAACAGAGGTGCCAGTAAATCACGGACAAAACACAAGTTGGTGGGAGAATGGTTGATTAAGTGTCTCTATAACTTAAAGTTATGTAGCACCTTTCATCCCAAAGGATCTCCAAGCACCAGATAGACTGATGTATGCACTGCTGCAGAGCCCCTCAATTTGTCACTTTCTACACCATTGCGTTAGGGGGCTGGAATGTTTATTGCCCTTTTCATGCAGTTACCCTAGAAACTGCAGTCATGGGTAAGACAAGAGGCAAAGGAAGGAACTTTTCACTTTCCTGTCCTTTCAAGTAACAGAAATCAACTAGCAATCAAAGAGTAACCTACTCATCCTCTTGGGCAAAATTTCTTTGGTTCATGAAATGCTGCAAATATTACACAATTCCATGTTTCTTCTTTTTCTAAAGTTGGCAGCAGCTGAGCAGGCATTGAGGTTGAGTGGTGAGTGTGGACAAGAGCTAAAATAAGTATTTTCAGGGTAAAAATATTTAGGATCTACTAGAATCATAGTCTAGGGGGAAATCACTGTTTACAAATCTTCATGTTAACTCTGCCCCTTAACCTTTAGTAATAAATGGAGCCCTTTGAAAGAAAAAAGCAATTTCCACTTTTCTTCCCAATGTTTACTTAAATTGTTTAAGTATAATGCTACTTTCAAATTTATCCTTATGGCTCTGATATAGATATAAAACCAAAAACAAGTTAAATTATACAATTCAATACAAGTTAAATTCAAACAAAACTACAAAGTCAATGTAGTTCAATTTAACAACATTAATTTAATGGGAAGGATGATGTTGTTTTGCTGAAACTAAATTACCTCTCAAATGAAAACATGATATTGACTGCTGCCTCATTAATTCTTTTAAATTTGGCATGCCTATGCTAGTAGGGTGCCATGTGATGACCCAATTTTCCACACTTTCTGTTTATTTGAACTGCGAGGAAACTGCCTTTGTAAAGTATACTATCAACTTATTTGGCCCTAATTTGGGTTAACTCAACATATCTTTGCAAAGCTTACATCTGTGCAACTGGAATAAACAAGGCCAGTGGAATCCTGTGGTATGATTTGATCACGAGTCACTAGAATGATGCAGAAGATAGTAAAACTCAATTTTAAGACTATGATCAAAACGAAAATCTCCAATTAAAAACATCCTCATAAAAAATTTTAAGACTCCCCTTGGGAGTCCTGTGGGAGCCATGGACCTCACATTAAAACACACATACCCAGAGACATTAGGTTTAGGTCAGCAGTAGGTTTGAAGTTAGAATCAATGCAAAATTCTGGGCAAAGAAGAAAAGAAGCCAAATAAAATTAAATGATTGCTTGACAATAAAATTAATTCCTCAGTAGAATAACAGACTTGAGTACAGAATCTTGTTATAGGCATGTCCAAGACTGCTATATGTCCAACTGTATCTGTTCTCTCCTTTTCTCTTTTAGTAAGAAATTCTCCCCTACTCCATAGGTGCTTTCAGGGAACATGGCTAATCAGCTAGAGGCCACATTTCCCAGTCTCCCTTGAAGCTTGTTGTGGCCACGTTATCAGCTTCTTGCGAATGGGAGCAGGTGTGTAAGTCTTTCACATCTACTCCATTTTCCTCTTCTCTCTGGCTGGTACTTGGACGTGGCACTGCTGAACCAGTATCAGCCATGCAGCACCACCCTAAAGGATCTAGAAGAAGAAAATGGAAGAAACCTGGGTCCCAGGATATCCTGACAGAGCAGAGCTGCCAACCTCCCCTCCTTACCACTATTCTGTTGCATCAGAGAGACATAAACCTCTCTGCTGGTAAAGCCACTATATGCTGAGGTCTCTTTGTTACAGCCTCTGAATCTCTACTTTAGCTGATGGGGCAGTGATAGTTTAAGATCCTGTTCCACTCATTCAACAAAATAGATTATGTGCTTATTATATGGCAGGCGCCAGAGAAGAAGACATTTATTTGAGATTGCCCATTTAGTTAACTGGGGCAAAAATATAGGTCTTCCAACTTCCAGCTCAACACTCTTACAACTTCATGCTTTCTTCTCATCTAGCTGTGTGGCTAATGCTTCAACTATTGCAATTAATTAGGGGAGAGCTGAGTGTTCCCAGAACTGAGTGTGACCTGGTAGGCTTTACTCTCACGTGGCTTGTTAGACCCTTGTTTGTTTGGGGTTTTATTTCTTGAAAGGAAAAAATAATGATAGTCCAAGACAAATTAGAGGAGTTACTAATACAGAAGAAATGTTTATTCATCACTGCGGGACCAACCCTGTCCCCTGTGTATAGAGGGATGTACAGAGCAGTTTACACTATCAGAGGGATTGGGCTTGCCAGCAATAACATTGTTAGGGAAAGGCAGAGGCTGGAGTGTATAGTGTAAGCCAATGTTAATGCCAGGGAAGAAAACAAACTGGAGTCTGGTTAGGTCGATCCGTCTTAATGTTCCAAAATAGAGTTTGTGGGACAAGAAAAGAAAGCAGCTGAAAACATGATTGGACATACAAGTAACAGATTTTCTTCCTCCACTTGCTAAAAGTAATTCTTTATTGGATCATCTTATTTTATTTTCCTTAGGGTATTATAATGATCAGAAATTTTCTTCTTTATTTTTTTGTTCACACTTTTATTGTCTATTTTACCTAAAACAAGTTATTTCCATGACTGTCAACTTACCACAGATTCTCTAGTGACTAGAAGAATTAGACTGTTAAAAGTATTGTTAGGCCGGGCGTGGTGGCTCACGCCTGTAATCCCAGCACTTTGGGAGACGGAGGCGGGCAGATCACGAGGTCAGGAGTTTGAGACCAGCCTGGCCAATATTATGAAACCCTGTCTCTACTTAAAATACAAAAAATTAGCTGCGTGTGGTGGTGGGTGCCTGTAGTCCCAGCTACTGAAGAGGCTGAGGCAGGAGAATCACTTGAACCCAGGAGGTGGAGGTTGCAGAGAGCCGAGATCACACCACTGTACTCTGGCCTGGGCAACAGAGTGAGACTCTATCTCAAAAAAAAAAAAAAAAAAAAAAAAAAAGTATTGTTGGGTGAATAACAAGCAAATGACTAGGAAATGTGATAACACAGAAAATGACCTACATAAATCAGGAAACATAGCACTGTTCTGCTTCTTTGGCGACAATGTAAAGATCATGTATTGTCAATATAGACAAAGAAATACTAAGCTGTTACCTCTTAGAGGGGGAGCTATCACTCTACAATACTCCTTTGTCCCCTGACCCACTGCTGCCAGAATTTTCATTGTCTTATGCCTCTATGCTGGCCATAGTATGCTGCTTGCAAACCTTTACCACGGGGAGTGTACTTGACCAAGAGCCCCAGGCACTGCAGACTGACTCTGAAGTCCATCACTGTGTCTGTGCTGAGGCCATGCTCCCCGTCAATGACCAGTGCAGTAGGGTTACTGGGCAGACCTTTTCTAGGTAACACAGGAATCCTCCCATGCCAGCTTTGGCTTGAAGTCTTCCTGAGGGTTTTATAGGACCTTCCTTGGAGGACTGTGTGACAATCTGGGATGCTTCCCTTCCTGCTCTTCCTACTCAGGACCAGGATCCCATCTCAGTCTGATGACTCTCCCAGCCTTTTCTGACTCCCTCTCGTTTTCTCTCCTAGGTGTTTCCCCTATCAAATCCTTGCATATTTGATCTTGTGTTGGAGTCTGACTCTCAGAGAACCCTAGCTAACATGGGTTTGAAGAACAGTCCCTGTGGGGCCTGTACTGGTTGGAAGGCTGGCTAATCCCAAGCACCATCCCATTTTGAATCCAGTGCCTGTTCTCACTCACACAGCCACTGTCCAGTTTGCCTTCCATACCTAGATTCAGTCCAAACTTAAAAACCCTAACAGAAAAGCAGAGGTATAAAGCAAATGCTATCAGCCTTTATTCTAGGTAACTGGCACTGACAGGAGGATAAAATAGCAGAAGGTTAGGAAGTTGAATAGGAAAAACAGACATAAAAATCTCTTTTGAGTTTAGAGCCTTCTCACCATGAGAGAAGATGTCAGCTCCGACACACAGCATGCAGAATGTTTATTGGATGTTTGATAGCAAAAGAAGTGAGATTAGGGCATTCAAGGGTATGGTAGCAGCCCTTGGAATGGAGGCACTGAAACATACAGCTCTGCTGGCTTTGTGTAATCACAGAAGTAGGGGGTGATTGGACAGAGCATGTCAAAAACTAGATCTCACGGTATGCCTTGGAGAAAGACAATGTATGTGAACATTTGTTCCTGAGGAATGGTTTCCCACAGTCCAACTTGCCACATTCTCTCAAGCTGGCACAGATATTTTTCTCCTCTTTTATTAAAGTAAGACAATTTTATCCATTTACAACATAACAACAGAGAATGTATTAGTTATGTATTACTTCATGACAAATGACCCCAAAATGCAGTGCTTAAAACAGCAACATAGTTTTCAAATCTCCCAGTTTCTGTGGATCAGGAATCCGGGGCAGCTTTACTGGCCCTCTGGTTCAAGGTCACTGAGAGACTGTAATCAGGGTGTCATCTGGGCTGCTGTCATGTCAAGACTTAGCTGGGGACGGTCCACATCCATGTGGTGGCTGGCGAGATCCATCTCCTTGAGGGCTGCTGCACTGAGGGCCTCAGTTTCTTGATGGCTTTGGCTAGAGGCTGTGCTCAGTTGCTTGTTGGGTGAGTCTCTCCACAGGGCAGCTCTCAGTGGGTGGTGCTGGAGTTCATCAGAGTGGGAAAGAGAGCGGGACAGAGAGAGGATTTGAGCAAGGTAGAAGTCCATCTTTTGTAACCTGTCTTAGTCCATTCAGGCTGCTATAACAAATATCATAACTGCATGGCTTATAAACAACAGACCTTTTTTCCTTGTGGTTCTGGAGTCTGGGAAGTCCAAGATCAAGAAACTGGAAGAGCTGATGTCCAGAGAAGTCCCATTTTCTAGATCATAGATAGCACCTCCATGCCATGTCCTCACATGGTAGAAAAGGGACAAGAGTCTCTCTCTGATCTCTTTTATAAAGGCAATATTCCCATTCATAAAGGTTCTTTCCTTATGACCTAATTGCCTTCCAAGGGTAACACTTCCTAATGCCATCACATACACATTTTTGGGGTGGGAATACAAATATTCAGATCAGAGCAGTCTAATCTTGGAACTCTTACCCCATCTCTTTTGCCATATTCTATTGATTAGAAGCAAGTTACTAGGCACAGCCCAGACTCAAGGGGAGGAACTTACATGAGGGTATGAAAGACAAGAGGAAGGGATAATTGAGAGCCATTCCACAGACTGTATATCACACAAAAATAAGCTGTACCCCAGGGCATCATGAAAGAATGACATGGAAGAATGAGAAGGTGAAAATGTATTTCTAAGAATATGATCCTTTAATAGGGCTGTCTTGGCTTTTGCAGAGAACACATGATGGGTTAATTCTTAAATTGTGCTAGACAAACCTCTCCACTGAAGTACTAATCAACTGAAAATATCAATGTACCCATGGAGCCAAAGCGGTTAGTTGCAAACAGAAAATTTCTTTAAGTTTTATGCTTTGTCTCAAACACTCACATGAATCATGCAATCTAGGCCATAATATATGTGTTTGCTTAAATATAAAGGTGTAAAAATTACTTCCCATGCAGAAAAATTTATTTTCCAAGGCGGGGCACCATGTGGATTTAGTTTGAACTGACTCAGATTTCATAGCACCAGTTTCCTTTTGATAGGTCATCTCTGCTGAGTCATGCATGCCTATTTCCTCTGTGACATGGGGAAGCTAACTATTATCATCTGCTAACAGCGAAAAAAGGAAAGATCTTGTGACATCTATTTATTTTCCTTTTTAAAGGAATTTAGCCTCCCCACCTGCTAATCCTTGTGTGGTCCACACACCCGCCATGTTAAACAACCATTTGCTCTTCCCTGAGCAGAGCAGCTTTCTCTTGCCTTGAGTTATGTGAATGTGTAATTCTCTCACCAGGCCTGCTCTGTCCTGCCACGTCTCCCTGTGTGATTCCTCTTTATCCTTTTGCCCACAGCCTGGGGAGTCAGAGGAGGTCTCAGAGAAATAGTGATGCTTCAAGAGAGTTAAAGGCTATACCTGCCCCTTCCCAGAGCCACCTTTGCACACCTTCATTGTGCACATATAAATCTATTGTGACTATATAATGTTTCAACATCTCCTCTTCTAGAAGTGAGCTCCTTAAGGAGAAAGACTGACTTTTTTTTGTTTGTTTGTTTGAGACGGAGTCTCGCTCTGTCACCCAGGCTGGAGTGCAGTGGCGTGATCTAGGTTCACTGCCAGTTCTGCCTCCTGGGTTCACGCCATTCTCCCGCCTCAGCCTCCTGAGTAGCTGGGACTACAGGCGCCTGCCAACATGCCCGGCTAATTTTTTGGTATTTTAGAAGAGACGGGGTTTCACCGTGTAAGCTAGGATGGTCTCGATCTCCTAACCTCATGATCCGCCCACCTTGGCCTCCCAAAGTGCTGGGATTACAGGTGTGAGCCACCATGCCCAGCCCTGACTTTTCTTTTTTATACCACAGCTGTGGTTATAAAGTGCCCACTGTTTGGCATATAGTAGATGTTCAAAATATGACTGTCGATTAAATCAGTGGTTCTCAAACTGTATGGTCTTAGAACCTCTTTTTTTTTTTTTTGAGATGGAGTCTCGCTCTGTTGCCCAGGCTGCACTGCAGTGAGGTGATCTCAGCTTACTGCAACCTCCACACCCAGGCTCAAGTGATCCTCCCACATCAGCCTCCCAAGTAGCTGGGACCACAGGTGCACACCATCACGCCCAGCTATTTTGTTTGTATTTTTGTTTAAGACAGGGTCTCCTGTGTTGCCCAGGCTGGTCTCAAACTCCTGACCTCAAGCGATCCACTCGTTTCAGCCTCCCAAAGTGCTAGGATTATAGACGTCAGCCATTGCACCTGGCCAGTACTTCCTTTATACTCTTAAAATTTATGGAGTCCTCCAAAGAGTTTTTGTTTATGTGGGTTATATCTATTGATATTTATCAAATGAAAAATTAAAACTGAATAAGAAAATATTTATTAAAATTTCAGTTGATTCATTTAAAAATAACAAGTGCATTACATATTAACTAAATAACATTTTTAATAAAAAAATGTTTTGAAAACAGAAAACCAGTTAGTCAGAAGAATAACATTGCTTTATATTTTTGCAAATCTCTTAAATATCTGGCTTAAAAGGAGTCAGCTGGATTCTCATATCTGCTTCTGCAATTAATCTGTTGTGATATGTTGTTTTGGTTGAAGTTTATGAAGAAGATATGCACAGATATGCAGTTGGAGAAGGAAAAAGTTTTTTACTAGGCTTTTTAGATAATTGCAAATATTCTTATATTTTGTAATTTAAGGTAGGATCTTGCTCTGTTACCCGGGCTGGAGTGCAGTGGTATGATCATGGCTCACTGCAGCCTTGACCTACCAGGCTCAAGCGATCCTCCCACCTCAGCTCCTCTAGTAGCTGGGACTAGAGGCGTATGCCACCACGCTAGTTAATTATTTTTTGCTTGTAGAGATGGAGTCTCACTATGTTTTCCAGGCTGGACTCAAACTCCTGGACTCAAGCAGTCCTCCTGTCTCAGCCTCCCGAAGTGCTGAGATTACAGGCATAAGCCACCATGCCTGCTAAACTCCAGATATTATCCTTTGATACTACACAAAATTTGCTAAGTGGTAGTTTCTTAAAGGTTATTTTCAGTGTGGAATCTAAAACCATGTTAGTGAACTTTCATATCCTGTTACACTAAAATCCATTGGTCTGTCTTGAAATTTGAATGGATCTTTTACCCATGCATGATTTTGTAACGCCGTGGAAAATATTGGCTCACTGAGGTTATGCTTATCTTCCACATATTCAAATATTTCACTGTAAAATATCACAAAATCATACTTGTCAATATTACCACTGATCTCATTAGAAACGTTCTTAAATATTGAGAAACTGCTAAGCTCATAATGGTAAATAAATTTTTTCCAAATTCTAATTTTCAATTGAAAGCTTAAATTTTATCATTGGCGACACATATGGTCAGTTGTTTTTCTTGAAATGATGAGGCCTATTTATTTATTTATTTATTTTGAGATGGAGTCTCACTTTGGCACCCAGGCTGGAGTGCAGTGGCATGGTCTCGGCTCACTGCAACCTCTGCCTTCTGGGTTCAAATGATTCTCCTGCCTCAGCCTCCCAAGTAGCTGGGATTACAGGCAAACACCACCACCACATCTGGCTAATTTTTTGTATTTTTGGTAGAGATGAAGTTTCACCATGTTGGCCAGGCTGGTCTCGAACTCCTGACCTTGAATGATCTGCCTGCCTCAGCCTCCCAAAGTGCTGGGATTACAGGTGTGAGCCACCACACCCAGTCTCATTTCATTTATTTTTGAAAAAAAAGTCTGCCAAATTCTCAAATTTAAATAACTGAAATGTATTTGCTGTCATTATGGGCTGAATTGTGTCCTTCCGCATATTCATATGTTGAAGCCCTAACCCCCAGCACCTCAGAATATGACTGTATTTGGAAACACGGCCTTTAAAGAGGTGATTGAATTAAAATGAGGCTGTTAGGGTGGGCTCTAATCCAATCTGATTGGTACTTTTGTAAGAAAATGTGGACACACAGAGAGACACCAGGGGTGCACATACACAGAGGGACGGCCATGTGAAGACACAGTGAGAAGATGGCCATCTGCTTTCCAAGGAGAAACCAAATCTGCTGATGCCTTGATCTTGGACTTCAAGGAAATTGAGAGGCTGTTGGCTGCATTGGTGAGTGAGAGTGAGGAGGCAGTTAGTGCAGTGGTCTGAAGCTCCTGGCAGCAGCTACCATTGTGGGAAGAGAAGGGAGCTGAATGGGCTTCTTCGGCAACCATGTCCAACACACCCATTATGGCTGAGATTGAGAAATTTGATAGATCAAAACTGAAGACAGAAATGCAAGAGAAAAATCAACTACTGACAGCTGTGGCTACCAAGCTGGACTGATTAAAAAGGATAAAAGGACTGATGTTTTTGTAGATATCACTATGAACAGGGACCAGGTAAGCACTCATAAACTTAGCATGTTATAACCCCCTCAGAATGTGTTCATAACCACAGAGAGAAAGGGCAGAAGACTGGATTCCAGATGAAGGTAAAGACCTGCTATTCAGCTACAAGTGGAGCTCAAGACAGAAATTAAGCCATGTTATGAAAAATACAATTATATTTCTCACTCACATGAATTTCTGAACTGAGATTTGTCCCTGCTACAGCCATTTTACAGATGAGAAGACTGAGCCTTAGAGACAGCAAAGCATGTTCCCAAGGTTCAACAGTTTAGTGGCTTGTCTAGAATTCCAACAGAGCCTAATTCCTAAACTCTCCGGAAGAGTCAACTTGTGGCCGGGGATATTCGGTGTCCAAGGTGACATGACCATTCAGGGTAAACTCAGAGATGGAACTACACCTGTTGACTTCTCAGCCTGTGCTCTTTTCTAAGACAATGGGATTCTGTATTTCGATGGAATATGGTGAATTTCTACAGTGAATTGTGTTTTAAGTGAATTACCACGGGCTTCCCAAAAGATCATGAGAAAAACCTTTTGATCAAGCATGGGTTATTTAAATCCTGGCTTTGCAAATTGCTAACCTAGAAATCTAGAGACAGTTATTTAATCTGACTATACCTCCCTTTTTTCTAAAAAATGGGGCTCATAATATTTGTCTTCCCATTCCTTAAGTGTGTGCTGTGCATGTTGACTTCCTTTCAAAGACTATAGTATGGAAAGGGGGGGAAACAAAGAGTAACTTCACAGTGGAGAAACCTGGCAAATACTACCTCAGCCAGATGACAAAGGTCAACATCATCCATGAAAAGCTGACAAAGCAACGCTTGCCACGTTGTGCTGTGAATGGCCCTTGACCTCTGTGATCTTTTTCCCCCAAAACACATAACCCCAATGTCTTTCCCCCGAAAACACATAACCCCCAAAACATATAACCCCAATGTTGTTTGCCCCAAAACACAGAACCCCCAAAACATATAACCTCAATGTCTTTTCGCCCAAAACACATAACCCCAATGTCCATTTGGTTGCCATAACAAAATACCATAAACTGAGTGGCTTATAGACAACAGAAATTTGTTTCTCACAGTTCTGAGGCTGAGAAGTCCAATTAAGACAAAGCAGATTTGGTGATCTGGTGAGGGTCTGCTTTCTGGTTTACAGGCAGCCATCTTCTCATTGCAGCCGTACAAAGTAAAAGGGGCAAGTGGCCTCTCTTCGGCCTTTTTTATTTATAAAGGCACTATTTCCATTCACAAGGACTCTGCCCCCAAAATGTAATAACCTGTTGGGGCTCAGAAAACAATTCCCCAAAATGAAGTTCTCTGAAGTAGCCTCAGAAGCAAAAGTTTTTGTCTGACCTTCTCTTGCCCTCCTGTTTCTCAGTCCCATTCTCCCCCAAGGCTAGCTTTAGCCACAGAAAATAGAACCCCTCTTCCCCAGGACAGGTCGTAGAAACCAGACCTCCTTTTCTTCCAAGTCAGCTATAAAACCTAAAAATATTACTCTAGTTTATCCTCTACCTTTCTGGGCAAAAACTGGCCATAAAGCAATTATCTGATATACCTCGTTTAACTATAGGTGAAAAGAGGGCCCTGCCCATACCCAGAAGGACCAAATGAATGCTCAGAGGCCAAGAAGAATCTAGACAGACAGGTCTTGCTGGGTTTCCCCCTAAGTCTATTAGCATTAGATAATACCTACTTTGTCCAGTGATATTTCTGCACAGCTGTCTATAGTTTGTTGAACCTAAGCATGAAAATGGACAATTTCCCCTGTATCTTTGGGTCTTTATTCTGAAGGCTCCTGTGAACACGTTAAATAAATGAGTATGTTTTTTTCTCCGGTTAATCTGCTTTTCGCAAGTTGAATTTTTTTTTGGTGAAACTTCAGAGAGCCAAGGGTATTCTGTACTCCCAAAGACCCTGCCTCCTAATATTATACCATCACCTTTGGGTGAGGATTACAACATGTGGATTTTGGGGAGACACAAAAATTCAGACCACAGCTGTCAGTCTAACAATCATGACGAAAGTACTAGGCGCATTCCATTTGATGACCACTCTACAAAATACCTGACCAGTTTTCCTCACAACTGCCAAGGTCACAGAAAACAAGAAAAGTCTGACAAATTACTGCAGTAATTTCAAAAGAAACCTAAGAAAATATGATGACTAAAAGTAATGTGCTATCCTGGATTAGATCCTGGACCAAAAACAAAGACACTAGAGAAAAACTAAGGAAATGGGAATAACGTATTATGGACCTTAGTTGGTAATAATGTGTAGATATGATATCACTAACTGTGACCAATGTACCATACTAATATCAGATGTTAATAATGAAAACTGGGTGCAGAGCCTATGAGAAGTCTCTGGACTGTCTTTGGAATTTTACTGTAAATTTAACACTATTCTAAAACAAAATCATCCATTTTAACAAGGAAAAAGGCATGGATATTGGTATGTAAGTGAGAAAATAACTTTGGTAAGAAACTATCCTTGACTATGCTATATTTTATTAAAAGGAAATTAATTCTCAAACTTAATTTTAATTATTTTTAGTAACAAAGCACTGGTGACATGCTAGTAGGTCAAGAAACTTGGGTTGAAAAGTGCTGAGGAAGATGGTGTCTATAAAATGCTTTTCAGCAGTTCAGCCTTCTTAATTCAGATAGTCAGATAGTGCCTGAGGTTCTTTTCTGAGTTCAGTCTCTACCTAGTCTTCAACTTCAGTTGTAGTCAGATTTTGTTAATCATTAGAATCACAGGAAGGCTCACAATTTTTATAAAAAGTATATATTTTGATTAATCCAACATATCTAAAATATTCTAATTTCAACATGGAATAACACAAATGTGGATGTGACTTTATAAAAAATACTAAGCCTTTGAGATCTGGCACGTGTTCTGCACTTATGTGGCATTTCGATTCGGTGAGCCACATTTCAAGTGCTAAGCAGCTACATGTGCAATTCTGTATTACCATTTAGTATATGAAAAGTACAGTGTCACACACATACACATGCAATCATAATCTCTGAACTTTTTAAAATAAAGAAACTTAGATGAACAAAAAATGAATTGTCTTGTTCTTATTGTTCCCCCTTCATTATGAATTCATTTGAGGACCATGCCAGTTCATGGACAGGTGCCTGGGAGTTAGGCACAGTTGGGGTGGGTTGAGTTGTCTAAGGGTACCTAGGACTGTCATACCACACCTGAGTTGGCTCCTTCCTTTCTTCATTGAACAGATATTATTGAGAGCCTACACTGTGCCAGGCTTTGCTAGGTGCTGGGGATGCAATGGTGAAGGTGAAAAACAGATAGGTCCTTTGACTTCTTGAAGCTTCCAGCCTATGCCAATCAGGTTAATTACAAAAGGAGCTGAACTGAGTGCTCTGCCGTGGGTATTAAAGATGGGGTGAGCAATGAGGGACTGTATTTTCTGTAGAGATTTTACAAACAATAATACAAAGGATTAAAAGTTGTTCTGCTTTTTATGATCACCATGCATCTGCAATTCTAAACCATGTCGGGGATAAAATACTTGAAGGGGTCCATAATACATCAGTGTAGCATAAAAATTATTTTGAGCTAAAGGCATTTGGTTTCTGAAATCTTCTATCTGATTAAAAGCAGAGCCTCCAGACAGAATTCAATTGTCATAAATTCCCTCCCTGGGGGCAACTTGGGAAGATTGATTCTTATCACTGGAGATGAGAAATCAGCACCACACACAGATATTGTCACAAAACTATCATATCTCTCATCTCTTCCCCTGAGGGCCCACTTATTTTTCCAAAAAGCCATTTGTTTTCCCTTAAGTGCTCTTTCTCTTTCCTTTCCCTATTAAGATAGTATATAAACCCCAAATTCTAACCACCTCCTTGGGTCACATTTCTTTGTAAACTCCAGTGTGTGATTAAGTTTGTTTTTTCTCTTGCTAATCTATTGTCAGTGTACGTCTTTTTTCCACTGGGTTCAAATTCCAGTCTCATCATTTAAAAATTAATTTTAATATTTATGGAAACACAGTAGGTATATTTATTTATTTATGGGGAACATGAGATATTCTGATACAGGCATACAATGTATAATAATCACATCAGGTGTATCCTGATGGTGTATCCATCACCTCAAGCACTTCTCATTTCTTTGTGTTATGAACATTTCAATTGTCGTACCTCAGTTATTCTAATGTACAACAAATTATTGCTGACTGTAGTCACCCTGTTGTGCTATTAAGTGCTAGATCTTATTTATTGTATTGAACTGTATTTTTGGACCCATTACCCATCACCATTCCTCCTCCTTCCCTAGTACCCTTCCCACCCTCTCATAACCATCATTTTATTCTCTGTCTCCATAAGTTCAATTGTTTTAATTTTTAGCTCCCACAAATGAGTGAGAAAATGTGAAGTTTGTCTTTCTGTGCTTGGCTTATTTCACTTAACCTAATTTTCTGCATGATATAGTTTGGCTCTGTGTCTCCACCCACATCTCATCTTGCAGCTCCCATAATTCCCATGTGTTGTGGGAGGGACCCAGTGGGAGACAATTTAATCACAGGGGTGGGTCTTTCCCATGCTGTTCTTGTGGTAGTGAATGGGTCTCACGAGATCTGATGGTTTTAAAAATGGAAGTTTCTCTGCACAAATTTTCTCTTTGCCTGCTGCCATCTATGTAAGATGTAACTTGTTCCTCCTTGTCTTCTGCCATGATTTTGAGGCCTTTCTAGCCATGTGGAACTGTAAGTCCAATAAACTTCTTTCTTTTGTAAATTGCCCAGTCTTGGGTATGTTTTATCAGCAGCATGAAAACGGACTAATACTCTCCAGTTGCATCCATGTTTTTGCAAATGACAGGATCTCATCTTTTTTTATGATGGAGTAGTACTCCACTGTGTATATGAACCCATTTTCTTTATCCATTCATCTGTTGATGGACACCAAGGTTGATTCACTTGATTCCAAATCTTGGTTATTTTAAATAGTGTTGCAAATATCTCTTTGAAATGCTGATTTCCTTTCTTTGGAGTATATATCCAGCAGTGGAATTGTTAGTGCATATGGTAGTTCTATTTTAGTTTTTTGAGGAACCTCCATATCATTCTCCATAGAGACTATACTAATTTACACTCCCAGCCACAGTATACAAAGGTTACCCTTTCTCCACATCCTCACAAGCATTTGTTATTGCCTGCTTTTGGATAAAGGTCATTTTAACTGGGGTGAGATGAAGTCTCATAGTAGTTTTGATTTGCAGTTCTCTGATGATCAAAATGTTGAGCACATTTTTGTATACTTATTTACCATTTGTAGGTCTTCTTTTGAGAAATATCTATTCAGATCTTTTGCCTGTTTAAAAATCTGATTATTAGATTTTTTTTCCTGTTGATTTGTTTGAGTGTCCTATATATTCTGGTTATTAACCCCTTGACTGATGGACAGTTTGCAAATATTTTATCCCATTCTGTGGGTTGTCTCTTCATTTTGTTGATTGTTTCTTTTGCTAGGCAGACTGAAGAACTGCTTTTAGCATTTCTTATAGGATAAGTCTGGTGTTGATAAAATCTTTTAGCTTTTGTTTGTTTGGGGAAGTCTTTACTTCCTGTTTGAAGGGTATTTTTGTTGAATATTATATTCCAGGATAAAAGTTCTTTCCTTCAGTGTTTTAAATATATCATGTCACTGTCTCTTGACTTGTAAAGTTTCCACTGAGAAATCTGCTGCCAGACATATTGACGCTCCTTTATATGTTATTTCTCATGAGATCTGATGGTTCTAAAAATGGAAGTTTCTCTGCACAAATTTTCTCTTTGCCTGCTGCCATCTATGTAAGATATGACTTGCTCCTCCTTGACTTCTGCCATGAGAAGGCCTCCCCAGCCATGTGGGACTGTAAGTCCAATAAACCTCTTTCTTTTGTAAATTGCCCAGTCTTGGGTATGTTTTTATCAGCAACATGAAAATGAACTAATAGACTCCAGTTGCATCCATATTGTTGCAGATGACAGGATCTCATCCTTTTTATGATGGAATAGTACTCCACTGTGTATATGAACCCATTTTCTTTATCCATTCATCTGTTGATGGACACCAAGGTTGATTCACTTGATTCCAAATCTTGGTTATTTTAAAGAGTGTTGCATGAACATGGGAGTGCAAATATCTTTTGATATGCTGATTTCCTTTCTTTGGAGTATATATCCAGCAGTGGAATTGTTAGTTATTTCTTTTCTCTTGCTGCTTTTAGGATCCTTTATTTATCCTTGACCTTTGGGAGTTTGATTACTAATGCCTTGAGGTAGTCTTATTTAGATTAAATCTGCTTGGTGTTCTATAACCTTCTTATATTTGAATATGGACATCTTTCTTTAGGTTTGAGATGTTCTCTATTACTATCCTTTTGAATAAACTTTCTACTTTAGTCTCTCTCTCTCTCTGCCTCCTCTTTAAGGCAAATAACTATTAGATTTGTCTTTTGAGGTTATTTTCTAGATCCTGTAAGCATGCTTTATTCTTTTTTCTTTTGAATCCTCTATGTATTTTCAAATAGCCTGTCTTCAAGCTTACTAGTCTTTTCTTCTGCTTGATCAATTCTGCTACTGAGAGATTCTGATGCAGTTTTCAGTTTGCCAGTTGAATTTTTCAGATCCAGAATTTCTGCTCGATTCTTTCTAATTATTTCAATCTCTTTATTAAAGTTGTCTGATAGAATTATGAATTCTTTCTCTGTGTTATCTTGGATTTCATTGAGTTTCCTCAAAATAGCTATTTTGAACTCTCTGTCTGAAAGATCACATATTTCTGTCACCCTGGGATTGATCACTCGTGCCTTATTTAGTTTGTGGTGAGGTTATATTTTCCTGAATGGTCTTGACGGCTGTGGATGGTCATCAATGTCTGGGCGTTGAAGAGTTAGATATTTATTTTAGTCTTCACAGTCTGGGTTTGTTTGTACTCATCCTTCTCAGGGGGCTTTCCAAGTATTCAAAGAGAATTGAGTGTTGTGAACTAAGTCTTTGGTCACTGTAGCTGGATCTGTATTAGGAGGCACCCCAAGCCCAGTAATGCTGTGACTGTTGCAGACTTGTAGAGGTACCGCCTTGATGGTCTTGGGTAAGATCCAGGAGAATTCCTTGGATTAGCAGGCAAGACTCCTGATTTCTTGCCTTACTTTTCCCCAAACTCTCTCCCTTTCTATGCTGAGCTGCCTGGAGTTAGGGGAGGGGTGATGTAAGCACTTTCATGGCCACCACTGCTGGGACTGTGCTGGGTCACACCTGAAGCCAGCACAGTACTGAGTCTTGCTCAAGTCCTGTAGCAACTATTTCCTGACTACTGCTGATGTTTATTCAAGGCCCAAGGGCTCTTTAGTCACTAGGTAATACATCCTGCCAGGACTGGGCAGTGCAGCAGATTCCCTTCTGGCTCAGGGTGGATCTAGAAATCCCCTCCAGGAGGGGATGCCTGGAATCAGGGACCTTAGGAGTCTGCTCATTGCTTTATTTTACTGTGACTGAGCTGGTAACCAAGTTGCAAGACAAAGTCCTCTTTACTCTTCCCTCTCCTTTCCTCAGGCAGAAGGAGTCTCTCCTCATGGCCACAACAGCTGGGAATATGCTGTGTCACACCTGAAGCCAGCATCATGCTAGGTCTTGTCCAAGACCTGGAGTGACTGCTTCCTGGCTCCAGATGATGTTTATTCAAGGCCCAATGGCTTTTTAGTCAGCAGGTGGTAAATTCTGCCAGGACAGGATTCTTTCCTTTAGGGCAATGGGTTCTCCTTTGGCCCAGGGTGGGTCTAGAAATGTCATCTGGGAACTAGGGCCTGGAATGGGGGTCTTAGGATTCTGCTTGGTGCTTTATTTTACTGTAGCTGAGCGGGTATTCTAGTTGCAAGACCAAGTCCTCTTTACTCTTGCCTTTCTTCCCAGAGCTGGGAGCCGCACTGCCTGGAGTGATGCAATTACTTCCTTGGCCACCCTAGTTGGTGTCTCACTGGGTCAAATGCACCCTAGATCCACTGGTCCTAGCTCAACACAGACCAGGACTTTCCAAAAAACTGTAGTCCTTGTGGCTTACACTGCCTTTCAAGTTTATTTAGGGCACCAGCGTACTTTAGCCCGTGCTGGTGGGAATTCTGGTAGAACTCAGTTTCCAGCTGCTGGGATGGATGATGTAAAAACCAAGTACTATGATTGCTCACCTGATTTTTGGTTCTAATGAAGGTGCTTTCTTGTGTGGACAGTTTTTCAATTAGTATTCCTGTGGAGGGACAGGAGGGATGATTGCTGGAGGGTTGTATTTGGCCATCTTGTTCCACCTCCTATTGTCAGTTTAATTCACAGACTCCTAAGTACTGAACCTAAGAGGGTGGAGGAAAGGCTTTTCCTCCCCAGGATCCTCCTCACCAGAAGACTTGTAAGCACTCAGATTCCTGTGCCCCACTCCAACCACCTAAGAGGACCTCTGGAAAGGTGGGTTAGGCTTTTGAATGTTTAAGGAGCTCCCCAGGTGAGTCTGAAGTTCATTCAAGTTTGGGAACTCTTGATCTAGACCAAATAACAAATGTAATTCTTTTTTTTTTTTTTTTTTGAGGCAGAATCTCACTTCATCGCCCAGGCTGGAGTGCAGTGGCGCCATCTCGGCTCACTGCAATCTCCACCTCCCGGGTTCACGCCATTCTCTTGCCTCAGCCTCCCAAGTAGCTGGGACTACAGGTGCCCACCACCACGCCTGGCTAGTTTTTTGTGTTTTTAGTAGAGATGGGGTTTCATCGTGTTAGCCAGGATGGTCTCAATCTCCTGACCTCGTGATCCACCCACTTTGGCCTCCCAAAGTGCTGGGATTACAGGCGTGAGCCACTGCACCCGGCCAACAAATATAATTCTTGACCACGCTGATTGGGAAGGACTTTGAGTCCTTGAGAGAAACAAGTACAGTCATGTGTTCCTTAACAACAACAAACATCATAGAGTGTACTCTGAGAAACCTAGATAGTATAACTTACTATGCACCTAGGCTATATGGTGTGTAGGCTCCTAGACTACAAATCCGTACAGCATGTTGCTGTATGGAATAATGCAGGTAATTATAACAACGGTAAATATTTGGGTGTCTAAACATATCTAAAACATAGAAAAGGCACAGCAAAGTTAAGGTATTATATATAATCTTATGGGACCACTGTCATATATGCATGATGCCATGCATGACTGTATTTGGATTTATTGGTGATGTCTACCAAGGACGGCAGGTGAAGGGGTGAATGAGGAGGGTGGGGGAAATTATTTGTCACAATTGCCACATATTTGCCATTCTTATAATTCTTTAAAGTTTTAACAGCTTCTAGTCTTATTTCATTGGGTTTCTTATTTTCCTTTTTGGAATCATAGCTTTGACAATTTTAGCAAATCCTCAAAAAACTTTACACCCTTCCTTTTGAATGACACAGGCTTCTTGGATTTCAAGTATAGTTGCCAAGAGTCACTGTCTACATTTGTCCATTAGGCTTTTCCTTTTGGCTTATCTTGTTTTTCCATTCCTTCTCTTTAGAATTCTGGAAAAAGCTTGGGAGTGATTCATTAATCATACATTCTGACTTTAAAACAGACAAATCTCTGGCATTAGTAGTAAAAGAAGGCAGCTAAAGTGTGATATTATTACATTCTGTTTCTTTCTCATTCATTCAGCTGTCTTTTTTAAGCACCTTCTAGGGGTCAGACCTCATGCTGTTTGGCATTTGGGAAACGAAGATAAGTAGGAGATGATATCCCTGTCCTTGGGAAGTTCCAAGTCAAACATGAGAGCTAGGTTCTGTGTCAAATGATTACAACGTGTTAAATGTTGTAGGAGGATGTATTAGGGAGCACGAAGGAGGGAGAGCCCATTTCTGTCTGGAGGAAATGACTGAGGTTTCTGAGGTGCTAATGACGTCCCTTCTCCCTGTGAGTTCATTAATTTGTTAAACAACTACTGAGCATCTCCTGTGTGCCAGGCTCTGATCAAGGCATGTGGGGAGACATCAGTGAACAAAAGGAGAATTTGTTCTCCTTTTGGAGAACTTGTAACGGAGGAGCCCATCAGAAGTAGATTGAAGCATCAGATGGGGGTCAACATACCAGATTTATTAGCTGTTTATTATTTAAGACACCAGAGTACTTTAGCCCTTGCTAGTGAGGATAGCTAGAACTCAGTTTCCAGCTGCTGGGATGGATGATGTAAAAACCAAGTACTGTGATTGGGATGGGAGGATCTGGCTGGAATCTGCCTTGCTCTTCCTTTCCTCCCAAGTCTCCTTCCCTCCCATCATCTTCAGGGAAGGTAAAACCTGCCTCATCCTGCCCAGCTGGTACATACCTACTGTAGAAGGCAGGCCCCACCTTAGAGAAGGAAGAGTGGTCAGATGAATCTGAAAAAGAGAGCTTTTTCTGAGATTGCAGTTCAGATAAGCTACTCCTTCTCACTAGGAGATTACAGAAGTTTGTGGTGGTGGCTGGGGGTGGTTTGGAATGGAGAGGACAGAATTTTTTCCTTTAGATCCTGGAGGAAGGCAGACAGAGGGGAAGGGAGCCTTCTTTGCTTCATATCAGAAAAAGTTTCAGAAAGGCAAAGAGTTAGATGATGAAGTTTTTTTTTTTTTTTGAGACACAGTCTGATCCTGTCACCCAGGCTGGAGGGCAGTGGTGCGGTCTCGGCTCACTGCAGCCTCCACCTCCTGGGCTCAAGCAATCTTCCCATCTCAGCCTCCTTAGTAGCTGGGACTACAGGTACGTGCCACCACGCCCGGTTAACTTTTGTATTTTTTGTAGAGATGGAGTTTTACCATGTTGCTCAGGCTGGTCTCAAACTCCTTAGCTCAAGGAATCTGCCCTCCTTGGCCTCCCAAAGTGCTGGGATTACAGGCACGAGCCATTCTGCCAGGCCTGAATGAAGCATAGGTTCTGCAAATAATATTTTTACTCCCATTACTTAGATGAGGAGACTTCAGGAGAAATCTCTTGTGCCCCACCTCACATCCTCTTGGGCCCACCATTTATTGCAGCCGTTGCCGCAGCAACCAGCTTTAATAGGTGTAGCCTGATGACACCTCATATGGGCCACACTTCACTTCTCTCGCTTTCCACCTCAGGGGCTTCTCTAATGTGGAAAATCTTCAGGAACCTATCTGGCACTTATGCATGTATCATCTGGGAGGTACGCCTATGGGGAAAATGGAGCCCATCAAGAACTGTCCCCACCTCTGTCCTTGGGGCATTCAATATGACCCCCAGAAGGTACATGCACAGTTGGGCCCAATTGTCCACAGTAGTGGCCAACTCCAGCCCTTGTAATGGCTCTTTCTCTTTTCCTGTGTTACTTTTTTCAGTTCTTAATCCTTTCCCCAGACCATTTCCCAAACTACTTGCATGAAAACTCTTGACCAGGCTTTGCTTTATGTGGGAATCCGGTCTAAGAAAGAAATTGCAGTTCAAAAAAGGGTAGTGATGATACCAAGCTACCACAGATAGTATATTGCAGAGAAGGAATTCGAGCCTGAACTTCAGTCAGAAACAAGTCCTTTCCATCTCTGCTATATCTTTCTCCTCTGCATGCTATTGGTTGCTAAACATACTTGCATTCATGGGTCTTCTAGGAAAAAAGGCCAAAATAAACCAGGAGTGAAAAAGAATAAGATAGTTTGTAAAGTTTGAACCCATGAAATGTACATCTAGTAATTGGTTTCTTTGGAATCTTGAGAGTCATTGCCATCGATGATTAAATTTGGAAAGCGTTTCAAAATAGTGGTTTTGGAATGGTTTTCTAAACATTATTTGTTTTGGAATCTATTTAATGTGGTTTTCATAACTTATAAGTGGTTTTTAAGGCAGTGCAAGCCTGTTTAGTGTCAAAATGTGTTTTGAAGCCAGATCACTTAGGCAAATATTTTGGTAACAATTTTATACTATTTAAAAATTAAATAATTTTTAATCAAAACAATTTAAACCTCTTTAAAAACTTATTTATCTGAGTACCGAGATTTCTGGATACGTTTTCTTTATTTAACTTCCAAACACTTACTGAAACTAGCTTGGATTCAAGACAGATTTCAAAGCAGTATGTTTTCAAAATGGCTTGCTTAGATAACACAAAAATATATGGACCATTTTATTGTCTCAAAACATGGATTTCTCATCATATAAATATGGGCCTAGGCAAATAACTTTGCATTATTGCAAAATCAGCTACATATTTTAAAAATTGAAACATCTGTGCAATGTGCAAATGGATTGAAATATTTTCTTTATCAATAATATGGAAACTATTTAGCAAAACTTTCGGCCCAACCTCTTCTTTCCCTCCCATAGGATTATGACTGTGTGGATTGTGGATCATTGGATACAACCATCTCTTTACGGATTAGCCTGGTACTTTCTCTTTTACTTATATTACTGCTTGTAATTCTCACAGCAGTGCTGTGAGGTGTATACTGTATTATCCCTTTAAAAAGAGAAGACGAGGCCGGGCGCGGTGGCTCAAGCCTGTAATCCCAGCACTTTGGGAGGCCGAGACGGGCGGATCACAAGGTCAGGAGATCGAGACCATCCTGGCTAACACGGTGAAACCCCGTCTCTACTAAAAATACAAAAAAAAAAACTAGCCGGGCGAGGTGGCGGCGCCTGTAGTTCCAGCTACTCGGGAGGCTGAGGCAGGAGAATGGCGTGAACCCGGGAGGCGGAGCTTGCAGTGAGCTGAGATCCGGCCACTGCACTCCAGCCTGGGTGACAGAGCAAGACTCCGTCTCAAAAAAATAAATAAATAAAAATAAAAAATAAAAAGAGAAGACCCAGGGTCACGAAAGGTTTTAAGTAACTTGCCTAAAGTCTTAAAAGTTACTAAAACACAGGACAGGTTTAAGGACTCTGTTTGGGTCCACATCTCAAGCTCTTAACTATGGTATTTCTTACCTAGTGCTCAGTATTCATAACTTTAACTTATGAACCCTTTCTATCTTGTCTATATATCCCTTCACTCTATTCTATTTCAGTAGTTCTCAACCAAAGAACTGCTATGTACCTGCAATCAGCTGCTAGATATAGTACAAGTAATCTACTGGCAATCATAAAATACTGATAAGAGCTAATGATTTACTTTGAGAAACTGGAGTGGATTCTGGATTATCTATAAAGTCATATCATTCCCACACATTTCTATTCATATATTCTTCTTGAGTGAAGGATAAAGGGGAAAAGTGCAATTAGAGAACAAAAAATTACATCATCCAGAGGAAAGGAAGCATCTTTAGCATCCTCTAGGATAAGAATGGTCCTTAGCCAGACTTGAATGTTCTTACACATGGTCACTCTAAATTCAGGCTGGAGCTAAGGAGGTTGTTATTTAGATATCTATCGCTCATCAATGCCAGCTACCTGAGGACACCATTTGAAATGGTGAAGTTAGCAGTTGGAGGAAAGGAAGTCATACTTATGCATAATAAAAGAAAAGACTCACTTCTTTATGTAAGATAGCCTCATACATTAAGGATTATGGGAAAAATAAAATATTTCTGCTTATCAGATGACTGTACTGACTCTGAATGTGATGTTTGTCTTTGGAATTGTGAGTGGATGTGTTTGATTTTGATCATTAGAAGGAGCTGGACAATAGGGAGAATTATGAAGTTTATCTCTAACTTCCATCTGTACACCAATTTCAAAAGCATAGCAAGACATATTCTGGGATATTTCATGGGCCTTAGGGTGTCAGAGGACAGGGTTGAATCTTGCTGGAGCTCTCCCCAGCTCCCACTCAGTCTCCATGAATTCCACTTGGGAATATTGCCTGCTGTGGGGGGTAATGATGGATCCTGGGACAAGACCGGTTTCTTTTGATTGGGGTAGGGTTGCTCCAAAGGCTGGTGGAGAACTTTCCAGAAGAGAGTAACAGGAGATGCTTTCCCTGAGAATCACAAACCCGAAGACCAGAAAGGAAGACTGGGAACTGTGTGTGCTTACAGGGCACTCCATGAAAGCATTATACATAACACATTCAGAAAGTCATTTGTTTTCTCATGAATCCATTACATTTGTCCCTTGTAGATTAGCAAAAAAAGTCCCTGCTCCCGAATTGAACCCTAATTAAAATAATTTGTCATGGATAGATACTGGTTAGGACTCATCTACCAGAATTAAACAATTTTGCCTCTGACTTGCTATGAACCTGTTAAATTAAATAAAGAATTAAGACAATTATGCAAATAATTTAGCCTTCAAATATAGTTTTCCTTGACAAATACGTCTAATTAAGACAAAGGACTTCTTTATTTGAATTTTCTCTGCACTACTTTTGGGTTATATTAATTAAGCCATTGCTTGTGGAAGGAAATGCTACTGAGAGGAGTGGGTGTTGGGATTTTTGTGGAAAAAACTGTAATTTAATAAATAAAATGACTGTCTGCTTTTCTACCTTCCAGGAGAAGGGCTAATTCAATATTTTACATTTTACTATATTTATGTTTAATTTAGTTTTAGAATTAGGTGGCTCTTCTGTGAAGGAAATCACCTTCATTAGCCTTAATGGACTTTTTGGCTTGGAAGTTAAGACCCCCTTGGCTGAATTGGGATGGGCAAGCATACATTGCTGTGGATAGAAAGTCTTAAGAATTAAAGCTGGGGGAGATGATAGCCAAAGCAGAGAGAAGATCTCCCGAGAGAGAAGGACCAAAAGAGGAAGGAAACATTGAGGAATTCCCCACATCAGAGAATGACATATTTTAGGGCTGAAATGCCAAATATTAATTTTTAGAAATGTATGATTGTGTATATATATATATATATGTATATATATTTGCTTTTGTAAAGGAAATGTAAATGGTAAAAACACTGTAACAGAATCCAGATTCTGGATTCAGAAACCAGACTGCATTTATTTAGATTTTAGATCTAACACTTCCTGGCTGCATGACCTTGGGTGATCAAGTTTCTTAACTTCTTTATGCTTCGATTTCCCCAACTACAAAATGAAGACAATGTTGGTACCTACCTTATGGAGTTGTTGAGGGGACTAACTGAGTCAACATCTGTAAAAGGTTAAGAGCAGTATTTGGCCTAGAACAAGCACTTTATAAGCACTATCGTTACATTCCCATTATTAAATATTTTAGGGGAGTTTCTCTGAACCCTGCTTTGTCCTTGGCTATTTGTTTGATTTCTTTTGCAACAAAACTCATGAGAGCATTGCTTACCTTCTGTCTCCAATGCCTTTTCTTGCATTCTCTCTTTAAACAGTGTTTCTCAAGTTTTCTTTTTTCATTAGTGTCTCCTTAAGGAAACTTTTCTGTTATTTTTTAACTGTCTCTCCCCAGCCATGAAATTTTAATACTGCAGATGTTGTGTAGTCAATTATGTACGATCCATACTAACTACCCCAGTGATCTCTTCTGATATCATGGCTCTAAGTTCAGTTATGTATTGATGGCTCCTGACTTTACATCCCCACCAAACATCTCTCTTAGACTCCAGACTCATATATTTGCTACTTACTTGATATCTCCACCTGGGTATCTAATAGACGCCCCCCCCCATTAATGTTTCTGAGATTTAACTTTTGAAATTCCTCCCCAGACCTACTCCATCCACAGTTATCTCCTTCTCTCCTTTTCTCACACCACACCATCCATTAGGAAATTCTGATGACAAATAAATCTGAAATCTGCCACCAGCTTGGTAGGAGCCACATCCCCTGATTACTGCAATTGCCCTGTAACTGGGCTCCCTGGTATGTTCTTGGCTCATGGTAGCCTATTCGCAATGCTATAGCCTGAGTATTTCTGATAAAACACAAGTCAGATCACATTACTCCTCTGCTCAAAACCCTCCAAAGTCTCCCCATCCTACCCTAAGAAAACCCTGAAGTCCTGATCATAACCCTGCCAGCCCTACCTTTCTGATCCTCTGTCCTCCTCCTGTCTCTTTCATTCATGCTACTTCAACCACACCGGCCTCCCTGCTCTTCCTTTACCTGTCAAAGTCTAACACACCAGGCGCACTTCTGACTCATGGGCTTTGTAGTAGCTATTGCTTGCCGTACGGAGAATGTTCTTTCTCTATGTATCTTCAGGGCTCCTTCTGTCACCTCCTTCGGGTCATTTTAGCTACCTTCCCAATGAGGCTTTCTTGCCCACCTGTTTAAAACTAACTCTTCTGCCCCCTGTACTCCTGGCTCCCTTACTGGTTCTATAGCACTTACATTTATACATTTTTAGTATGCTATTTTAATATATAGTTTACTTATTTATTTGTTGTTTATTTTGTCTCCCTTTGATGAAATAAAATCCGTGTAGCTGGGATTACAGGTGCTTGCCACCAGGCCCAGCTAATTTTTGTATTTTTAGTAGAGACAGAGTTTCACCATGTTGGCCAGGCTGCTCTTGAATGCCTGACTTCCGGTGATCTGCCTGCCTTGGCCTCCCAACATGCTGGGATTTTAGGCGTGAGCCACCGCATGGGGCCGTCTGTGTGTTTTGTTTGTTGATTTATTCCAAGTACCTAGAACGATGCCTGGCACACACTGGGCACTCAGTGAGTATTTTCCAGGTGAATTAGAATCTTCCTGACTCCATGTTCTTCTGTGTAGCACATGCTTGCAGGGATGTTCTGTGCACATACAACCATACGAGATTAAAGTTTAAGCCGATTCTTATATTTGCTATGCTGAAATTCTGTTGCTCACAACCTTCAGTAAAAGTCTGCTACACGTAACTTTAAGGCACTTGGAAAGGGCTGAAGGAATAGGGTGGTGTTTAGTGTGTCACCAGAGGGACAGAGAACAGACAAGAATCAAAGGAAGTGAGTGGAATGGAGAGAGATCATTCAACAGAAATGCAAAATCAGGGTAAGAGGTGACCAGAAGAAATGTAAGGCCCCAAAGAATCCTCAGAGTTATTTGGGTAATGGTGTTGATTCTGATTGTCAATTCATTTACTATTCTATTTGAATGATAAATGAAATGGCCACACCATGCCGCTAGGGCTGGGAGACTTGGTGAATCCAGACAATATCCTGATGATAATTGACGAATTGCCCTGATTCTTTATTTCATTATATTAACATAGATAAAGCCAGGGCCAAGCTTTCAAAGAACAGATCTCTAGGTTTCTATATTCTTCTTTTACTCTTCTTAAGGAGACTAGCTCAGTTCCAATGGCTGGGACCAAAGGGATCCCAAAAACGGAGAAGAATGGGCTGCCAGCCTTGGATCATGGGGTTGGATAAAATTCTTCAGGATCCCACCCTGCTGAGTCTAGAGACAGACTCCACTTTTTCTTCCTCACTGATGCAGTGATAGAAAATGCTGGAACTTAGATGACAACCACAGGGCTGGCCTTCTCAGTTGATTTTTACAACAGCACAAGGTTATTTCCTTCTGGCTGAAATGCCTGGAATTGCAGGTCTGGGACATGTATTAGTGGAGTAATGTCTGGAGAGAAAAGGATGGTAACATGGAAACACTGACTGCTATGGCAACAGTTGGAATAATAAACAACTTCTTTTTTCCTAGGAAAATCATAGAGTTTGGCCTTGTGGCAACATTTAGAGAGGAATTATGTAATATACAAGTTAGGTCTTGTGCTTGGCTGGTTTTTTTCCTCCTAGGTTGAAGAGAATTTCTCAGTGCCTCCTTGGTCAAATTGAGGCAATTATACATCATTCAAAACCTTTCCAGATATTTCTTTTAAACAAAAGTCATTCAGAATGTGTGAATTAAAAAGTCAAAATCACCTCTTGCCCTTCTTATAGCTTATTCTTCTTGGGTAACCACTAATATTAGAACCATCATAAAATTCCTGTACATGACATACAAATGTGTTACTAATTGGTTTGGGTTTTTTCTGTTTCATGGTTATTGAGTGGGAAGGACTGGTAGGGTGCAGTCAGTAATTAGTACAATTTACCTCAATGTTTACTTTAAATATGCTCTAATAATTTCTTTCTTTCTTTTTTTTTTGAGACGGAATCTCGCTCTGTCACTCAGGCTGGAGTGCAGTGGTGTGATCTGGGCTCACTGCAAGCTCCGCCTCCCAGGTTCACGCCATTCTCCTGCCTCAGCCTCCTGAGTAGCTGGGACTACAGGCGCCCAGCACCACGCCCGGCTAACTTTTATTTTTTATTTTTTTGTATTTTTAGTAGAGATGGGGTTTCACCGTGTTAGCCAGGATGGTCTCAATCTCCTGACCTCGTGATCCACCCGCCTCATCCTCCCAAAGTGCTGGGATTACAGGCTCATGTGAGCCACCACGCCTGGCCTCCCTTTTCAATCTCTTGAAGGCATCTTGGGTGGTCTCATAGATATCCAATCACTGTCAGTCCAGTCCAGTACACATTAAGTCTTCAATCCCTCATCTAGTTCAAAATTTCTTTCCTTGCCACCCCCGCCACCACCTCTGACCCACCTTAGTCCTGAGCTGATGGGGAAGGAGGAGTAATGGTGATATGATCTTTTCTTTCAAACTTTTCACACCCTTATGTCCTTTGTGGCTTTTGGCTCCCCCAGGATGGGAAAGAGGGAGTTAGAAGAAAAAAGCAAAGTCTTCCTTGACTTGCAGTGCTGTGATCTGTGTGGCAGGTGCCTGAATGCTGGCTCTTCAGGATATACCATTTGACACAATTATTATCCCCAAGACCTGGGCCCTACTCCCAAGGGTACACCCTGGGGTCTAGTTGCCTCCTATCCCCACTCAATGTTCACAGAGTTCATTTGGCCCAGTCCTCCCTCAGATTTGGGTAAGAAGGCTGCCAGCCTTATTTCCCACACTTTAGAGGACTCCACTTTTGTCCTCTTTTGCCGGCACCTCTTTGAGCAGGTGAGAACTCAGCAATCCACAAGGATGTTCCCAGCTGAGCTCACACAACTCCTGTAGACCTCATTTTGGGTAATGGGACTCCTGAATACTCTGCTTGGATGGCCTCAAAGCCTCTTTTAAAGCTCTTGTGGGTTTCTTCCCCAGGTTCACCTGGGACTCATTGCAGATGTGTACACCCCTAGGCTCAAGGGGCTACCAAGGGGGTGCTGCTTGTTGGGTATATGAATGAACTTGTATGTGTGTGTGGGAACAGGAATGTGGGGTGGGACAAGAAGGAAAGCTTGGCAGGGCCAGCTCTCATTTTGCCTCTGTGTATAGGAGTCAACTCCAAGGATTTTTAGAAGTCTCTTTTTGGATCTGGCTTTCCAGGTCACTTTGAAGACATATTTGTCACCGTGGAATGATAGAACATGTTTCATTGAGCTTTATTTATACTTTAAACTATTTAGACATAGAGTATGTGGGCCTCCATTTGTGCTCCTGTTGTGGACCCTGGAAATATTAGGAGTGGCTATGACTCAACCCATAGGAAACCTTATGCCTCCTTGACACGCACAACCTTTCAAGTACATGTGGGCTCTGCCTCTGCCCTCTCCCTTCTCCCCAGCATCATAAGTCACTTTAGCTAGTCTCCCACCTTTATACTTCTCTAGGGTAGAAGAAGGCACTTCTATCTCCCCATCCAGAACTCTCAAACTCTTGGGGCTACAGTTCAGATTCCCCCAGAGTCCCTTTGTGCCCCACTCAGGTAGTAGTGCCAGGTGATGGACTTGCGGATTGTTCCCAGGATGCATTAAGCTAAAGGGTGAGATGTAGCTGCCTCTCCTGGCAGACAAACTCAGAGTCCATGGGTAGTCCTCTGGAAGCCTATCTCCCTCAGTTTGAAGGGAAAGGGAGGAAAAACATGATTATGCTCTCTACCCCTATGAATTTCCTTCAAAGAAATCTTCTCTATGGAATCTCAACCTTTTCTTATATGACCTGCAGGTGGGCGAGGGGGCCTGCTAGTAGAGGCCCTCTGTGGGTGGATGAGTCTAGAACTAGAATGCATAGGTACTTGCCACTTACTGTTTTTAGCTTTGGGCATTAGCAGAATTTAAAGGCGATAGGAAAAGTCCCATGTAGTAATCCGTTACATATACTTATATACTCATTTGTATCTCTAAACTTGCCTTTTTCACTGACATGACAGTTTCTACATTCTTCAACAGCTGTGTAACGTCTCATGTGGTACAGCTGGATGTATCAAAATTTATTTAACTGTTTTCATATTGATAATTATTTAGGTGGGTTCTCGATGTTATGAGTAATGCTTCAATGAATAATTCCTTAACATCTATCCTTGTGCCCTTATGTAAATATTCCTAGAATTGTGATTGTTGAAGCAGAGTACATGCATTTCACAGTTTGATAAGAAGCACGTTTTGTGTTTTGATAGATAGAGGCAAATGTTCAAAACATTATAGCAATTTACAATCCTATTAAAAGTATCTGGGAATGCTCTTTTCCCCAAACCCTTGCCTATACTGAATAATTATCAAGATAATCTAATCTAATCTATTCTAATCTGATTGGTGAAAAATTATATCTTGTTGCTACTTTAATTTGCATTTCTTAGATCACTAATGAAGTTGAACATCTTTTTATATATTTACGAGTCATTTGTAATTCTGTGAATTATGTTTATATCTTTTGATATATTTAGAACTCTGTTCTTAGTCATAATAATTACTTGACTATAAAATATGTTGCAAATATTTTCAAAATCACCATCTGTTATTCTCAAGGTGCTTTCATTATAAATAGATAGATTCTTAAAGATTATTCTGTCTTGAGTTGACTTGATTGACTTTAGGTTACTGTCTCTGAAAAACAGAGTAATGTATTAGTCAAAGTAGGCTAGCTGATACAACAAATTGTCCCCACTTGTCTAGAGTTTAACCCAGCAAAAATTTGTTTCTCACTTTTGCAACAGTCCACAATGGTGTTCGTGGTCAGCTCTTTTCCAAGTTATGACTTTTAGACTCAGAATCCCTCCATCTGGTGGCTCTGCCCTCCTCAAGATTCTTGAAGTCTTCTTCATTTAGCTGGCAAATGAGAAAAGAGAGACAGCAGAGTCTCTCTGCTGTTTCATGGACCAGACTTAGAAGTGGCATGCATCACTTCCTTCATATTCCTTTGGCTAGAACAAATGTGGCAAGGGAGGCTAGAGATGAAAGCCTCTTAGGAGTCTGCAGGAAAAGGTAAACACACGGCAGGCCCTGCTACAGTAAGAAGAGCAGCAGACAAACATCCGAACAAATATGTTGTTTCCCCAAGCCTCATAGTGTTACTGAAGTAAGCCTAGTGGCTGTTAGGAAGAGTGCATAGGGTGATTCCTGCTGAACAATTTTCAAAACAGAGAGGCTTATTAAAATACCGGGGATCATGATTCCATTGGTATAAAATCCTGACTACATCTGTTCCTTGTGTAACAAGATTGAAAGTCTTCTTAAAAGAGACGAGCTTCTTCTGAACATTTTTATAGGAGTAAAAGATAATCCCCCAATTCCAGAAGAATTCTTGAGGTTTTTCTGCCCTTTTCAGACTCAGAAATTTTCAGAGTGGGATAATTGAATGGTGAGGTGATGACCAGGCAGCCCTTGTGGGGTTTGGGGCTTTGGGTAATGGAAATGGGCAGGTGATTGGCTGAGAACCCACAAGCCAAGCTGGAACCAGGGTGGAGTTGAAATCAGTAGGTGGCTGCATTGGGAAATCATTGTGGGGAGGTTGAAAGATGAGCCTTGGGAATGTAACTCTTGTAAGAGATTACTTCAGTAACAGATAGACTAGGGTAGAGGAGGGAAAAATACAAGGACAGACTGGAGTTTGAATTTCCAATCCACATCCAAAATGAGAGAGAGAGAGAGGCAAAAGTTCAGGCTGGCGATAGAAAGAGCAATGAGAATTGCTCCCCAAAAGTGATGTGTGGGGTTCCAGACAAATAAAACATTTTATCTGGTTATCTTCAGCAGCCCTGACCCTAGGACAGCCCTTTGGCCATTGAGACTTTCTTTAAACCCAGGTCTCTGTGTCATCAGGAAGCAGTGCTTCACCATCTGGGTAGTCAACCATCTGTAGGGGTCATACTGGGACCTGCTGTGCTGTGTAGGGGCCCTGAAAGTATTTGGCTAGTTGGAGATGTGATCCACCGGCATTTGTAACTAGAATGATGGCAAGATGAGCAGTCTCTGTTTCCCCATTTGTGAAATCAGAGAACCCATCTGAATGACCTCAGAAGTTTTAGCCAATGTTTACATTCCACTACATGGGATATTGAGGCTAGCAGACATCATGACCTGTTCTTTTATTAGATGTAATTAGTCCCAGGGCCAAGCAAAAGGAGGCAGCAACTTCTCCCCAAGCTCCTCACTCTCTAGTGGTGTCCCTTGGGTAAGTCGCTTTCTCTCCCTGGGAATGTTTTTCCACATGAAAAATGGTGTGGAGTCAGTGGACTGATTTGTCTTTCTGTATTAGGCCATTTTTACCTTGCTGTAAAGAAATACTGGATCCTGGTAATTTATGAAGAAAAGAGGTTTAATTGGCTCATGGTTCTACAGGCTGTATAGGAAGCATGGTGGTATCTGCTTGGCTTCTGTGGAGGCCTCAGGAAACTTACAATCATGGTGGAAGGTGAAGGGGGAGCTGGCACTTCACATAGCCAGAGCAGGAGGAAGAGGAAGAGAAGCAGGAGGTGCTATACACTTTTAAACAACCGGATCCTGTGAGAACTTACTATCGTGAGAACAGTTCCAAGACAGGATGGTGCTAAACTATTCATGAGAAATCCACCCCCACGATCCAATCACTTACCACCGGGCCCCACCTCCAACACTGGAGGTTACAATTCGACGTGAGATTTGTGCAGGGACACAGATCCAAACCATATCTCCTTCTGTCTCTGACTTTCTGGGAATCTAAATACAATATGTGAAAACCTGAGTTTGTAGAAACGCACGAGTTCTGCCGCAATGCAATCAGGGTGATCTTCCCATTACTGAGTGTGTGTAAATACTCAGTGGTCTTTATGCTGTCCACAGCTACTCAAAGACCTTCATGGCTTCCTCGTCACTTACACTGAAGCCGAGAATGTCCAAGCAGAGTTCTTCCTGCTCTGTTCTGGTGGCTTCAATGCCTAGCACCCCTCCACAACCCAATTCTTGCCATATCTCTGCATTCTTTCTTGATGCCACTTTCTGTTTGCCTCTTTCTTTTGAACAAATCCATATTGATGGTCCCCTGGCTTTAAATTTTGGCTCTTAAATTGCACACCACCAAAGCTCATGGTTAACTCCTAACCAGTCCTTCTCAGAGTCCCAAATGTCCCTATGGAGATGGATATTGGAGAGCAATTGTGCACCAAAGCATTTGTCCTTGTTTGTCTGTGTGACCAAATTTTGGAAGGTAGCAGATGATGGTCAAATGATCTTTCGCTCTGAGGCCCAAGAATTAGTTCTGTGAGAAGGTAACGTAAACAGTGGCCTTTTTATTGGCTGGGTATTTGGTAGAGACAGAACTCCCAGAACATAACAGTTTCTGGGGCTGTCTTGGAGCATGAATTTGCCACCAGTATTGCTAAGATGTGAGGAGTGTGACAATCAAATATACACTAGTAGCAGCCAACAGGGTCTTGGAGTTATGGAGGGGCTGGAGGAGGTCCTGGTCCCAGAATATTTGCAGGTCCAAGATATGCCTATCATCACCAAAAATCAAGCTGAACTGTTTGAGGCCTTATACAGGGTTAGGGGTGGTTATGATGCTTGAACAGAATGCCGAACCTATTTTTCCTTAACCCAGGAAGCTTCGTCTATAATAATTCAACAAGTAGGACAAGTTAGTCGTCATTGATGGAATGTTACATTGGTTAATTAGTTTCTTCAGAATGACTAGCACAGGTCCCTGCTGATACCACTCCTGACTTTCACAGGGACTTCATTTCTACCACATTGTAAAAACATATCTGGCAAAGAAAAATGAATTTGCTGACCCAGAAGGACAACTGTGAGAGAGAAGCTCATGTGTAGCAGAGATAGTTTTCTATCAGAGCGTACTCATTCAGGAATTCCATTCTAGGTCGTGGAAAATTGAGGAAGGGTCCAGGTTTTGCTCACCTTTGTTTTTGGTACCATGTTACGTGGCAGCATTAGGAATGAATGGATGACTCTGGGGCTGTCCCCGGATATCCATAATGGAGGCTCCCAGGGCTGAGGAGCCCTCCTAGATAAGGGAAGCTCTGTAGGGTCACCTCACAATCTGGCATGTACTATCCTGTCTTGTTATTCTCTAAATCTCACTCTGTTTCTTAGTTTTTTCATTTGATACAGTCTTTTAGATCTATCCCTGTTCCCAGGAATAAATGATTATTTCTGGCTGCTGCATAACATTTTATTATATTTTTATACCAAACACTCTAGAGACAGATATCTAGGTGGCCTCCAACAACTAACTCTAGTTCCTAGTTACTCTATCACTCAAAGTGCATCCTCGTACTTGTCTTCCCTGGAAACTCAATCTGTTCTTACTCATTTTGTGCTTACTCAAACAGTTTCAAGCATTAACTCATTGCTTTCTTAACTAGTTTGTAAGTTCCCTGTAAGCAGATAATAATAGTACCTGCTTCCTAGGGCGGTTGTGGATATAAATGAGACCACGTGTACAGAGTGCTTAGCACATTATCTGGTAAATAGAAAATTCTCAATAGATGGCATAAGCCCTCCAGAGCCCAGAACACATTAAAACTTTAATGAATACCAATTACAATAATGAATGTTTGATTACCTCTGTTGATCTGAGGTCCATTTCCCTATAAAGCTAGGTCCCAGAGCACTTGAAATAGGAGGTATTCAGGAGATAGTAGTTATGATAGTCACCATTAATCCTCCCAAATTATTCCCCTTGTACAGATGATGAAACGGAAACTCAGAGAAGTTCCCCATCTTGCTTCTGATCATTCAGCATAGTTGTGGCAGAACTGGGGCTCAAACCCTGGGCTAACTCCAAAGCTTCTGTTTTTAATTACTCTGCTGTATTGCTACCCCAGGGATGCAGGCTGAGATTATTATGATTTCAGCAATAATAGTTTCTATTTTCTGTCTGTGTGGATAATAAAGAACTTAAGATTCAATTAACCTTTACTGAGCCCTAACATGTACCAGGACCAGTAAGGATCCTTTGTAGGGTACATTTGTGCAATCTACTGAAAGATACCCCCTTTGGGTGAATGTAGCCATGGACACATGGTGTGGTCAGTAGAAGCTGGGCTGGATTCCAGCCTCCACTTGATAGCCTGGGTGCTTGTGTGCAGCACACAAACTTCTCAGGTGTATTTGGTGCCCTGGAACTTGCCATGTCATCGTATCTACTCTCTTCAACAGTCCTCTTGGTCTTCTTGCCTTCTCATAGAACTAATTCTTGGGCTTCAGGGCCAAAGGTCACTTGACCATCATCTGCCACCCTCCAAAGTTTGGCTGCACAGAAAAAAAAGGACAAATCCTTTGGTGCACAATTACTCTCCAATATCCATCTCCATGGAAACACTTGGGACTCTGACAAGGGCTGGTTAGGAGTTAACCACGAGCTTTGGCTGGTGTGCAATTTAAGAGAGAATGGGAGACTCAGTGATATGGAGAGGAACCAATATTTATTTATTTATTTATTTTTTTTTTTTTGAGACGGAGTCTCACTCTGTCGCCCGGGCTGGAGTGCAGTGGCCGGATCTCAGCTCACTACAAGCTCCGCCTCCCGGAGGAACCAATATTTAAAGCCAGGGACCATCAACATGGATTCGTTCAAAAGGAAGAAGCAAACAGGGAGTGGCATCAAGATAGAACTCGGAGATGTGGCAAGGATTGGGGTGTCCAACTACAATGCCACCCCACAGAAGAAGAGGCTGAGATTCAGAGTTGTGGCATTTTCAAGGCTACACAGGTGTCAATGTGCATATCCAGTGTTCAAGTCAGAGTCCTTGCACCTCAAATTCAGAGGCTGGTTAAAGGTTGCTGCAAAAGTGATTGAGGTTTTTGGAAGTACCTTTAAAAAAAAAAAAAAAAAAAGGTAAAAACCGCAATTACTTTCACACCAACCTAATATAAAGCAGAGTGGTTTACTGGGGTCGCACTAGAGGAAAGACTGACTTGGAATTCAGGAATCATTGGATAGAATCTGCCACATTTGACAACGACTGCTCTTAAGATCCTCTTGCTTGATTATAGCCACATCCCTGGTGAGTGATAACTGTGGTCTCTTGGCACTACAGAGGAGACAAAGTTCCAGGCAGGCTGAAGTCCTCTGGTGAGAAAGCACCGGTGAGCTGGGGCTGTGGAATGTGAGCACTTGAAAGGTATGATGAGGCTCTTGGAATAGCCAGGGTTTCAGGTTCCAGTGCACAGGCTGCAATTTTCTCACTGGGGACTAGAAAATATACCTGCACTTACAGAGCAGTAGATGCTCAGCTGAGAGCCTGGAGATCCTGCCAGTGGCTGAGTGGGGCAGGACAGACAGTTGGGTGCTGTGGTTAAGATGCTGGGCTCTGGAGAAAGCATGGCACTTACTAGCAAACCTCTGAGATTAATATCATAACAGTATTTCCTACATGAGGAAATTTACATCTCAAGGGAAGCTGACTCTGTTTCCTTATCTCCTGTCTTATTCTTTCATGGCTTGTCTAGCCCTTTGGAGATTGAGTTTATGATCTCCTTGGTAAGTCACAAAGTCAAATCAGGGCCTCTGATTTTAGAATGTGGTTCTAAAGCATTGGGATTTTTTCTCCCCCAGTGAAAGAGATGTATATTTGGATGGGCTATTCTTGATCTACTCTATATTTCTTCCTTCCAATGCTGGAGACATTTTAACCTCAAACAACTGGGTGCTGGAAATATATTATAGCAATGTTTCCTACATGAGGGAGTTTATATCTCAAGGGAAGCTGACTAAGAAACAGGCATTTGTAATCCAGTATAATAAGAGCTAAAATAGGCACTGGCACACTCTAGGGGAATCAGAGAAGACTTCCCAAAGGAAGTGATGTCTAACTTGATCCCTGAGGGGTGAGTAAAAAGTGGAGTGGGAAGAGGGTTTCAGGAGGAAGGGACAGTCTATGCAGAGGCCCAGAGCAGTCAAAGACGGTTTGTTTGAGGAACAGAAAGGCAAGAAGATAAAAGACCGTGCAGAGTTTTTTTTTTTTTTTTTTTTTTTTTTGTTGAGACGGAGTCTCGCTCTGTCGCCCAGGCTGGAGTGCAGTGGCCGGATCTCAGCTCACCGTGCAGAGTTTTTAAGCCTCATTAATGCATTTGGGCTTTATACTGGGAACAATAGGAGGTCTGGAAGGCTTTTGAACAGAGGATTAAGCTGCCCTGCAGTGGAGAAGGAAAGATCACTGTAGCTCAGTGGAGAAGGGAATGGGGTGGGGACAGAGACAGCAGGCAAGGAGGCCAGTTAGAAGGCTGTTGTCATAGTCCAGATGTGAGATTATTTAAGGAAACTTAAAAACCAGTCTAGCTCGAAAACGTTAAAAGCAATTGCAACAAAAGCAAAAACTGACAAATGGGACCTAATTAAAGTAAAGAGATTATGCACAGCAAAAGAAACTGTCATCAGCCTACAGAATGGGAGAATATTTTTGCAATCTATCCATCTGACAAAGGTCTAATATCCAGAATCTACAAGGAACTTAAATAAATTTACAAGAAAAAAAAAACAATCCCATTAAAAAGTGGGCAAAGGACATGAATAGACATGTCCTCAAAAAAAAAGACATCTATGCGGCCAACAAACGTGAAAAAAAGCTCAACATCACTGATTATTAGAGATTAGAGAAATGCAAATAAAAACTGCAATACCATCTCATGCCAGTCGAATGGCGATGATCAAAAAGTCAAGAAACAACAGATGCTGGAGAGGCTGTGGAGATACAGGAACACTTTTACACTGTTGGTGGGAATATAAATTAGTTCAACCAGTGTGGAAGATAGTGTGGCGATTCCTCAAAGACCTAGAACCAGAAATACCATTTGACTTAGCAATCCCATTACTGGGTATATAACGAAAGGAATATAAATCATTCTATTATAAAGACACATGCATGCATATGTTCACTGCAGCACTATTCACAATAGCAAAGACGTGGAATCAACCCAAATGCTCATCAGTGATAGACTGGATAAAGCAAATGTGGTACATATTCATCATGGAATACTATGCAGCCATAAAAAGGAATGAGGTCATGTTCCTTGTAGGAACATGGATGGAGCTGGAAGCCATCATCCTCAGCAAACTAACACAGAAACAGAAAACCAAACACCACATGTTCTCACTTATAAGTGGGAGGTGAAGAATGAGAACACATGCACACAGGGAGGGGAACAACACACGCTGGGCCTGTTGAGGGGAGGAAGGGGAGGGAGAGCATCAGGATAAGTAACTAATGCTGTGGTGCTTAATATTTAGATGATGGGTTGATAGGTGCAGTAAACCACCATGGCACATGTTCATCTATGTAACAAACCTGCACATCTTGCATACGTGTCCTGGCACTTGAAATAAAATTAAATTAAAATTTTAAAAAACCTGAAAAATCCCACTGCTGTACAACATGGCCTCGTTCCATTAGCATGAACAGTCAGGCCTGGACTAAAGAAAAAACAACAACAAAAAAAAACCCCCAAAAATCAACCTAGCTGTGCCCACTGGGAAAGACACGTCTCACCTTTCACCCTAGAGTAGCTGGGCTGAGGTCGTCTACGTCTGAAATCTCTCAGACCACTGTGGTAGGTGAGAACCCCGCTCTCCTGGCCCCTAGACCACTGCTCGGCTCCAGAGCTTCCTCCTCCCTTGCCCTTTCCAGAATCAGTCCTTTCCCCCAACTGGTTCATCTTTGCTTCCAGCGCCCCAGTGGCCTCTGGACTGACCAACACATATTTCATCCGGTGCCCTTTCGTATTCCTTCTGTCCCCTTTTTGATCTTCCCATGACTTCCCATGACAGATGTGGAGATAAATGTGTTGGTTTCTTGGCTGGGAAGCTGGGTCTTCTTTCTAGTTCTGGCCTGACATTTTCCTTAGCTCAGCAGGGCAGTGGCAGCAGCTTCACTCAGGCCTGCGATGGGGCAAAGGAGCAGCGAAGAAGGTCTGGTTGTCGGTGGTCTTATTGTAGACATGAGGAAAGAAAGAGGAACTAATTCTGATCTCCTCCATCAGTAGGGTGTCCTATCTCAGTGGTTCTCAATCCCAGCTGCACATAGAGTCAACTCTGGGCTCTTTAAAAAAAAAAAAAGTCAGCTTCCCCCTGCCCAAAATTCTGACTTAATTTTCATGGGAAGAATCCAGGCCTCTGTAGTTTAAAAAGCAGCCCAGGTGGTTCTAATGTGTAGCTAGGATGGAGAACCACAGCACTATTAACATGATTCAGAGCTACGCTGACACCAGGTGGGGGCATGCAGGCAGGAGTCTCAACTCTGGCAGTTTTTTTTTTTTTTTTTTTTCTGGGTTTACCTTGGACAAATCAAATCATAGCTTCTTTGAGCTTCATCTATTTCTCCCTCTGTAAAATGCAGAAGTTACTTACTACCCCTTAAGATGGTTAGTTACTGCCTCTGAAGACGGTTAATAGGCCAATCAAGTTATGCATTTGCATTGCTTGGTACATAATGCCCAACTGTGAGCACTGATTGGTTATGTTTCGTATTATTTTGCCTTCAAGTTAGGCACAGTTCTGTCCTTCTAGTTCTTTTTTTACCCCCAGCTACTGTAGTGTGAATTAAATGATCAAGTGTCTATCATTTGTCTGTGGGAGGAGATGTACTAAATGAGGGGAAAAGGCGCAGGATTAAAACTGTTACAAAATGATTAAATAGAATAAGTTTGCCTCCAGGGACTCCACTCTCATTTCCTCTTTCTGTGCCCTAAGGTTCATAGACGGGATTTGGGGCCAAGAGAAGCACTTCAGTACTGAGTGAGCAGCCCCAGGGAGGATGGAGAGAATTCCTCTGCTCTGGAAATTTTGTCTTTAATAAGTACTTTCAATGCCATTATGAAATAAGACTTTCCATAGCTCCCCTGCTGAAGCGTGTTCCATTGGTCTCTAGATGGTTACATTTCTCCTGGTGGCCTATGTGGTCTTTTCCTATGAGTACTCTCAGAGTTGCCTCCCGTTTCTCCTGTAGCTTCCTCTGGGTGTGACCAGGAGGGCTAGGATGTCTAGCATGGTGGGCCAATGAACGAGTCCTTCCAGTCACAATTAGCTCTGCAAAGAACTCTGCCCCTTACTCCTGATAGCACAAGTGTGTCTTGCTGGACACAGTAGAAATGTCGATGGAGGATAGAAAGGTCAGTGCAAATGCATCACCATACTAGGAAAAATATCAATATTAATATTAATAGCTCTACACATATTCTTCATAATGAAAAGAACAATGCATCTCTCTCAAAATATTTGATACTAAAGAGATAGGTTGTGGTGCTCTGGGGCAGCTGAAATTGAGTTCCAGAGGGAGACTCAGAGGGCCAAGTGATGGCTGTTGAGAGAAGCCCAGGCTTTCACAGCCCTAGCAATGGATTTCCAGCTCAGAGGATATTACATTGCCTTCCCATAAAGATCTGCTCTCCATTAAGACAGACAACAAACAATGGCTTCAAATACGAGCCTTGAAAGGATTAAGCTAAAGAATCTAACAGCAATTCAATTTCCGAAAGTTGATGCTGTCTTAAAAAGAGGCAGTACAATTATCCTAAAGAATTTTTAAACGTTGTAACAGTACCTAGAAGTCCTTTGCATTGAATCACTTAATAATTCAACAAACATTAGATGCCTAATGAGCATCTGTTTCTCCTGTTCCACCCCTTATACATCACAAGGACAGATTTTCCAAATTGCAGGCATCGATTTTTGATTGAACTGCCTCTCACACAGGCAACTGACTCTGTGTAGCGTGATCCAGGGCAAGTAGCTGCGTGGATTTAATTGTGTATCCTGGTGAATTGAATGACTGACTCACTATATAAAGAAGCTTTATTGCAAAATTAAAAATGATCATAGCTTGCTATTAATTATTAGCAATTATAAAAATTATTGTGACTTCAACATTAACTTTTATGGTTTCCATTACAGTTTATTTAACAATGGTTAATTCTTTCTCCTGAGCCAACCTCACAATACAGGGAGTGAGATAAAATATGTCAAGTGTTTAGCATGGCATCATACATTTAGGAAGCAGACCAGAAATGATGGTCTTCATTTTATCACAAGAAAATTATACTTTTCCCAAAAGATAAAAGCATTTTGGAAAACTGTAGGTTTTCCAAAAGAGAGATAAAAATGGTTCCAACCTGGGCCCAGCACAGTGGCTCACACCTGTAATCCCAGCACTTTGGGAGGCTGAGGTGAGCGGATCACGAGGTCAGGAGTTTGAGACCAGCCTGGCCAACATGGTGAAACCCTGTTTCTATTAAAAATACAAAAAGTTAGCTGGATGTGGTGGTGCGTGCCTGTAGTCCCAGCTACTCAGGAGGTTGAGGCAGAAGAATCGCTTGAACCGGGAGGCAGAGGTTGCAGTGTGCCGAGATTGTGCTACTGTACTCCAGTCTGGGTGACAGAGTGAGACTCTGTCTCAAAAAAAAAAAAAATGGTGCCAGCCTGATGGCTAGTCTGATTATCTAAGAATGACAGTGTTCATGAAGTTCAGGCTTGGATATTCATTGACATTGTTGTTTTTGCCCTTTCTTGAATTAATGCAGTAGTTCCCCCTTATCCATGTGTATTAATCTGTTTTCACACTGTGGATAAAGACATACCCAAGACTGGGTAATTTATAAAGAAAAAGGGGTTTAATGAACTCTTGGTTCCACGTGGCTGGGGATGCCTTACAATCATGGTAGAAGGCGAAAGGCATGTCTTACATGGAGGTGGCAAGGCAGAATGAAAACCAAACACAAGGGAAAACCCCTTATAAAATCATCAGATCTCACCGTGTTAGTCAGGTGAAACCCCGTCTCTACTAAAAACTACAAAAACTAGCCGGGGGAGGTGGCGGCGCCTGTAGTCCCAGCTACTCGGGAGGCTGAGGCAGGAGAATGGCGTGAACCCGGGAGGCGGAGCTTGCAGTGAGCTGAGATCCGGCCACAGCACTCCAGCCTGGGTGACAGCGCGAGACTCCGTCTCAAAAAAAAAAAAAAAAATCATCAGATCTCATGAGACTTACTCGCTACCATGAGAACAGTATGGGGGAAACCACCTCCATGATTCAATTATCTCCAACCAGGACCCTCCCAGAACATGTGGGGATTATGGGAGTTACAATTCAAGATGAGATTTGGGCAGGGACACGGCCAAACCATATCACCATGGCTTCTCTTTCTGCAGTTTCAGTTATCTGGTATAGTACAATAAGATATTTTGAGAGAGTGACAGAAAGAGAGAGAGATAGAGATACCACACCCACATAACTTTTATTACATTATATTATTATATTCTACTTTATTATTATTGTTATTAATTTCTTTCTTTTTTTTTTTTTTTTTGAGATGGAGTCTCGCTCTGTCGCCCGGGCTGGAGTGCAGTGGCCGGATCTCAGCTCACTGCAAGCTCCGCCTCCTGGGTTTACGCCATTCTCCTGCCTCAGCCTCCGGAGTAGCTGGGACTACAGGCGCCCGCCACCTCGCCCGGCTAGTTTTTTGTATTTTTTAGTAGAGACGGGGTTTCACCGTATTAACCAGGATGGTCTTGATCTCCTGACCTCGTGATTCGCCCGTCTCGGCCTCCCAAAGTGCTGGGATTACAGGCTTGAGCCACTGCGCCCGGCCTATTGTTATTAATTTCTTACTGTGCCTATTATAAATTGAACTTTATCATAAGTTTGAATGTATAGGAAAAAACAGCATATATTTTATATATAGTGTGTGTGTACATATATATCTGTGTATATATGTGTATGTGTGTATATATGCATATATACATATATATATATATGCTTCAATACCTGCAGTTTTAGGCATCCACTGGAGGTCTTGGAACATATTCCCCAAGGATAACAGGGGAATACTGTGGTGATATTAGTAGCAACTACTGTGGCAGTCCAGGTCTCCCTAAAGGCTGAACAGGCAGGCCTCCATAACAACTGTTTCAGCACTGAGTGGTTAAGTTAAATATTAAAAGCTGAAAGGCCTAGTGCCCCTATACAAAGGCTGGAATGTAACAAAAGCCCACCAGGAGTTTTGCCTAGGCCTTCCTGGGCTTTGAAGCATGACAAGATAACGAAGGAATTCTTAACAGGGGCCGTTTAAGATTAAACATGTCTTGTTGGGGGTCTGAAGAAACTCCCCAGGCCTCCACAAAGAAGCTTATTAGGGGTCTAAAGGAACTACCCAAACCTCCATGATTTAGCAGGAGACTAGATAAAGGTAATTACCCCAGCACCTGGACATATTTGGATTAAGTAAATTTACTAAGGCTCCAGAGGAAGGTGTTCAGGACTCAGATCTTAGTTATAGATTAGAAGAATTTAATCACTTACGTCTTTAGATGAATGCACACTTACATGTAGACATATAGCTTAGAAGGGTATATAAACTCTGGAAAACTGTAATTTTGGGTTGGTCTGGCGATATTTTCCAGGCCTTCTCCCTGTACCCGGTTATAGAAATAAACTCCATTCTCTCCCAGTTCATCTGCATTTTTGTTACTGGGCTGTGAGAATAAGCAGCCTGACCCTTGGTTTGGTCTAGGAGCACTACTACAACTATTATTATTATTATAAATATTAATATTAGTAGGAATAGTGGTAGGTGCATTCATAATTATGGCTGGCATCAGTTGTTTCTGCTTCCCCAGTATTTTGGCCTCTGCTTTTGGTAACAACTAGGCTTTCCTTTGTATAATTATCCCTCCCGATTGGATCTGGTCTTGGCTGGGATGTCAGCGTGTACACCTTCCTTTGGCCAGTGGCTCAAAGATGGCACCCCGGTGGAGCTGACTGGTCCTGACAGTAGCACCCTAAAGAGTCCATCATTAGTTCCTGTGGCTGACGTATGTGGGGCTCTTCTGCTTCCTGGTTCTTTCCAAACCTTGGTCATTCAATTTAGCTTTTGATTCCTTCAGTTGTCTCAGAGTCATCTAATACATTTTCTTTTCTTTTAAGTTACACACAGATGATTTGCTTTGCTTAGTAATCAAAGAACCCTAAATAATACTTGAGGAGTCACATTGGTCATAGTAGCTGTGGTTGTTTTTGTCATCCTTTTTGAAGTCACAGTAGTAATAATTGCCACATACTTACTATCTATTATGTGCTGGGCATAGGCTAAGCATTATCCCATATCATCCGTCTTACAATCCTGTGAGGTAGCAGATACATACCATTATCACCCCGTTTTGCAGATGAGAAAACTGTGGCTTGGAGAGATCAAGTAATTTGCCTGTGGCTGGTAAGTGATGGAATCAGGATACAAATGCAGCGTCTCCAGCTGTGGTCCTTATACCCTTGATCACACCGTAGCTACTCTATTAAATGACTCGTTGGGACGTGCCTGGTGATGTGCTCATCAATCGCCTTGCTTAATTTTCACAAAAATAATTACATCTCAGTATGGGTTCTGATGGCAGCCATACAGATGAGGAAATATGGGCTCAGATAGGTTAAATACTTTGCGAATATTGCTCAATCCTAACATTCCAAGCAAAGCCATCAAGCTGAGAAAGGTCTGAGCCTGTTGGGAGAAGAATGAAGACAAGGGCCCGGTCTGCCCAGATTTAACCTCACTCACTATTAACAGAACAGAGAACCTTAAAAACATGTCGAGAATTAGGTTTCCTTTGGAGGATTCTCAGGAGGTTTCGGCAGAGAGGAAAAACTTCCTTGTACTGAGATAACTTTGAAATCCTCAAAATGAGGCCAATTTTTTTCTCCTCTTTTCTTCTTTGAGAATTCCAGTCCTGATTAGATCATGCTCTGGACTGGAGTCGGCCAAGGGCCATGTTTTAAATCACATGCTCCTGATGACCTTACAGGAACATCTAAGAAGGATAAATCTATTTGTTTTACACTGAGATAATGGAAAATAAAGCTACCCCTGCTCCTCTCCAGGAGACTGCTTGCCAAGTTGGTTTTCATAACACACTTTTACAGTTGATTTATCTTGTCTGAAAAGTGAGACAAAAACTAAAAAAATAAAGCAGCACTTAGCAGTGCTTTTGCCAAAAACAATGATGAAAGCCAAGAGCATCATCATAGACTCTGTTACCAGAATTGGCAGGTTGATGTGTTTCCAGACATGGGAACAAAGACCCCAAATTCCAGTGAATCTGGAGAAATTTTCAATGGCCATCTTTTTAGTGTTTTGTCAGGAAATGAATGATTGGAAGGCACTTGTGTGGCTGCTGTTTGGCTTCTACCTTTGACACCACATCCCACTGCCATTTATGGCACCCACCTCCAAACTCCCAGGTCAGCTGGGGTTGAAAATTTGGAATTTGTACCCAGGAGGTAGAATGGGGCCACTTTAATAATTGTCTGGTCGGGATGATTTCCTAGAGGATGCTGATGAGGGTGGTGTTGGGGAGGAACCAAGGGGATGGCAAAAGAGCAGGTGATTTGTGCTTTGCATTTTGTAGCAGTTACTTCTAGACCCAAACAACTTATTTGCAACTTTCAGAAGCATAGAAGGATGGGATTGTCATTGACTTAGTGTTTCTGTGCCTCACATTCTTTTCCATAAAATTGGGGCAATCCAGGGCCTAACTGAGGCGAGATGGGAGAATTACATGAGATAATGCATGCACCATGGCTAGCACAGGGTGAGTAACCAGTAAATATTAGGCTTTTGTTTTCATTACACTCCCAGCTGCCTTGCAGTTTGGGTCATTCTGGGTCCCCATCTATGCCCACTCTTCTGCCCTCAGGGACTTGTGGCCTTCTTAGATTATATATAAAATCTTTCCTGGGCTAACATTCTATTACCTGAGCCCATTCCTCTCCGTTTATAAGTGAAGAAAGAAACTGATGCCCAGAGAGGTGAAGTGGCTTGTTCAAAGTCACAGTTAGCAAGTTTAATTCTGTTGCTACTCTTATGTATTAGTTATCTATTGCTGCGTAACAAATTACCCTAAGATATGGCATCTTAAAATGACTAACATGTATTATCTCACATGGTTTCTGAGGGTCAGGGTTCTGGGAGCAGCTTAGGTGTATGGTTCTCTCATCAGGTTGTGGTGAAGGTGTCAGCTGGGGCTGTGGTTTCTGAAGACTTGACTGGGGCTGGATTTCATCATTTCCAAGATGACTCTGAAGGGTAGCAGAAAATGCCACCCCAAAATATGCCATTTTGGTATAAGAATTATTTTGAGCTGGAGGCGAAGGAGAAAAAGTGGATAGACCCAAAAATAATTCTCTGCCCTCCCTCTATTTGCCTAAAACACCATGTAAGTTTGTAAAGGTATCCTCTCTCTTCTCCCTACCAGGAAGGACAGAAATTAGTCACTAGAGACAACACCGGACCCTTATAAGCCCAGAGAGGGCACCACAAGAATCTTCATTAAAAAACCTTACCAATGAGTCCTTCTCTTCCATTAGCCCCCACATGTATTTGCCTTTCCATAATTTGCCACCCGTAAAAGCTCAAAGTCCTTTTCCTTTGTCTTACCACTTCTCTAAAACTGTATAGTTCTTTTGTTAAGATGCAATATAAGCCCAAGTTCTAGCCACCCCTTTGAGTTACTCACTGGGTGTTCCCATGTGTGTGTGTCATGCACATGTTAATGCAATTCTGCTTGTTTTTCTCTTGTTTATCTGACTTTTATCAGTCTAATTTGCAGAGCCCAGCCAGCGAATGAATCTAAGATGGGTAGAGGGAAAACAGTTTTTTTCTCTCCAGCAGCTTACTCAGATGGTTGTTTTCAGGAAGCTTTCTTTCCTTGCCTGGGAGCCTGTCCTTGGGGCTGCTCAGGACATGACTTCCCGCAGGGCATGTGATCCAGTAGGGAGTGCAGATGGAGACAGCAGTGTCTTTCATAACCTAATCTCAGGAGGGATGTGCGGTCACTACTCCCATCTGTGATGGGTCACACATACCAACCCTGGTACACTGCGGGAGGGGATCATTCAAGGTTCATGACAACCAGGAGGCCAAAATTATGAGACACCATCTTGGAGGCTGGCGACCATCCCTTAAGTTAAAGACAAAGTCCTTAACATAGAACTGCTTACCTTATCAGCCTCCACTCATAAAATACTCCTTTTGATCTCTGGGCTTCGGTTTACACTGGTCTCTTTTCAGTTGCCACATACACTACGTTCCTGCCCAGCCAGCCTGGGCAAGTGCCGCTTCCACCTGCGCCTGAAACACTAATGTATCACTCCATCTATTAATATCCCATCAATTCGTCTTCATCCTCTAACACTCAGCTCTGGCAACACTTCTTCCAGAAAGCCTTCCCGGTCCCTCAGCCTAGGTCTGGGCTTCTGGTCATATGCATTGTCTTGGTTGAAATTGAGTCAACAATTATTGAATGGATGTCTCCCTTACAGGAGTATGTGGTCTGACTTGCGCTCTCTGGGTCACAGGCAGGGAGCACGGATCATAGAGCCATGCTTAGATTCCAGGTTTCTTCACTCAGAATCCTGGATTCAGACTCTTAATAACCACGTGTTAATCCTCATTCTTAGAGGGAGAAAAATAGCTGTTATTGTGCCTTGTCCTTATACAAGGCTCTTTTCATTGGTTCTAAAAATAGAGTGGTGGATTTTCCAGACTGAGCATTGAGCCTATATTTTTGCCTCCAGGCCCCCTGCATTGGTCACATTTTTCTTTTTAACAGTATATTATTTTACTCCCTCATCAATTTGATTCTTCTTTGTCAGCCAGCATAGAGTTTTAAAAATCACCAGCAATACTCTTTGTCACAGGCATTCTTTGGAGACCCAGGTCTGCTTCTAGAATACATTGGGAGGAAGAATTGGAGAAGATAATTCTTTATTTTTACCTGATCCTGTGGTCTGGCATACTGAGAGTTGCTTGGGACAGTGGGGATGTCTCAACTTGAGCCTAAAATGGAATTCATGTCTGTAGAAGCAGTGGCGGGAGGCTGGCGGGGATCAGGAGGTGATTTGCAGGACGGCTCTCCCACCATTAACTGGGAGGAACCAGGGGATGGGGAGGAGCCCTTTGAAGTTAGCCATGCATTTGAGTCTGGTGGAAAGGAGGTTCCTAAAGGAAAGAATGAGAAACTGTTTACACAAGAGTCTCTGTGACCCTTGAGGGCACAAGGAGTCCCTTTTGAAGGTCTGGGTGACCCCATGTGATGCTGAGGGGAGAGGGACAATCTCCTCACTTCTGAATGGACCAGAGCAGCCTGCTGGCACTTGGAGCAGCTGTGGGAGCAGTGGTAGGTAGCACCCTTGCCATGGACACTGACATTCTTGCGATGGACTGGCATCCACGGCCACTGGGAGGCAAGCATTGTCAACTCCCAGGGGACTTCAGATGCAGGCAACGTAGGTGAGTGAGGTGGGAGAAGAGAAAAATCCAATGGCTGCAACTGGATGCATTGTGTTTAATGATGACTTGCTGGTTTGTGAGCACCTGAGAGACACTTCCAAGGGATGCTGGGATGCAGAGACTGAGATCTCATGGGTGGGGGAGGGGGGGTGATGTTCTCTAGGATCCTATGGGAGAAAGAGCCAGCGAAGTGTGGGAATGGCTGTGATAGGTGACCAGTTGCTACCCACAGGTCAGAGAGACCTGAGAAACTCAGTTTTATATGGAATAAACCCACTGATGTTAGAAGCTTAGTGGACTTTAGAGATCACAGAGCTTAACCCTTCACTTTACAGAGGAGGAAGCTGAGGCCCAGAGAGGAAGGTTGACTTTCCCAGTGTAGATAGCTAAGATGGAGATCTGAGTTCTAGCCTTGCTTCTCTTGGTACCTCAGGGAGTTTGAGGGAACTTACATATATCACTGATGTTTTCTTGAGGCCACTGAGACTTGGAAGGGTGCACTGATGCTGATGCCAGCAAGTTGTCACCAGGCTGGGTGACTCCATGTGGTGTGACTTCAGGGACAGACCAAAGCCAGCCTGGGCTGGGTGTGGTGGCTCATGCCTGTAATCCTAGCACTATGGGAAGCTGAGGCAGGCGGATCACTTGAGGTCAGGAAATCGAGACCAGCCTGGCCAACATGGTGAAACCCGGTCTCTACTAAAAATACAAAAATTAGCTGGATGTGGTGGCATGCGCTTGTAGTCCCAGCTACTCAGGAGGCTGAGGCAGAAGAGTCCATTCAGCCCGGGAGGTGGAGGTTGCAGTGAGCTGAGATCATGCCACTGCACTCCAGCGTGGGCAACAGAGCCAGACTCCGTCTCAAAACAAAAACAAAAACAAACAAGAAAAAAAACAAACAAAAAACCAGCCTGCCCAAGATGTCTCTCTAGATGGCAGACCCTGGACTCAGCAACATCCTCCACTGAAGTCATTCCTTTGGACTAGAGCTAGGTACTTGGCGCAGATGCTTTTATTAGAGGAACTGTCTAATAAATCTAGTTAAGGGGGACAATTCCTGAGGAACTGGGCTCTGTCAGTGAGCATGGGAGAGGGGCTGGAGAAGGGAGCTGGAGCCTGTAGCACTAGCAGAGACAGCAGCGACTGTGTGTGATGGCAAGCCTGGGTGCAGCCTGGAGGGGAGGCCTGGGGATTCCAAAAAGGGTGAACAGATGTTAAAATGGGGAAGGAGTGGAAGTGGAGGACAATGAAAAAATGGGCTACTCTCAATTTTACCTTGAAGCTCCCAGCCCATTTCCCATGCCTCCTCAAGGCAGCAGTCCCTGCATCAGCCATGGGCGCAAAAATCTCCCTTCCTGGGTAATGATGGTTAGGCCTGACTCATTTATGGTTTTGAGTCTTTCTTCCCTGCAAGTCAGGAGTGGGAAAGAAGAGAGGAGAGGGGAAACCAAGGAAAAGAAAGGGGGAAGAGAGAATGAGAGAGGGAAAAGGAGGAGAATAGAGGGGGAGAGAGACAAATATGTGAAAGAAAATGAGAAACAAACATGTGTGCAGAAAGAGAGACGTACAGAGAGACACAATAAGAGAAAGGGCAGACATGAACAGTAAATTGCTTCCAGAGTGGAAGGAACCAAATACGCCCACTTTCAAGTCCTTCTGGGGCCACTGCTTAATAGCATCCAGCCGCCTGGCCACAGGTGGGCCTCTCGCCTAACTCCCATTAGAGCGCCTTGCCTCTGGAAACCGGCATGATTTATGGGTCCTCTGGACTCATGGCTAGACAGCAACCCCCACCTCCCACCCACCACATGCAGATTGGCCTTCAGTAGCCCTCCTGCATGCACGTGGTCCAGCAGGTGGATTTGAATTTCTGATGACTGCAGACACCTGTGTTTCCCTGAAGTGCTCACCATGGTGATGGAGAACAGACCCAGGCCATACCCAGGAGGGAGAGCCCAGTGGAGGAAATAGGAAAGGCAGACTTGTTGGAGACATGAAATATTACTGAAAGTGTGGGCCCTGTTCGATTTCATTAACTGTTTACATTTCCCTGGCTGCATTCCACTGATCACCTGACCAAAAACAGAACTGGAAGCACAAACTTGAAATGAGATCAGATTTTCCAATGAAATATGATAAGAAAAAAAGAGTCCAGAGCCAAATCACAGGTAAATTGGCCCAGTTCACCACAGGGACATCCATGAGGAGCTCGGTGTCAACACAGCCCTGGTCCAGTCTGACTTATGGTTGTGCTGAGGCCCTGGGAGACCCACTGTGAAGGAGAAAGGGTAAAGCAGGTTTGCAGAGCCCAAAGGGAAGCATGTGTGGGCTTGGATTTATGGGGGCCCCCCTTCAGAGAGTAGCATACTTCCTCAGATAACGATGCTGTTGTGGCTCATGGAAACTCAAGATGCAAAGTTTAAGGCCTATGGTCAAGCCAGCAGGGCAGAGGGGAAAGAGAAGACTTTGTTACAAATCCTAAATCCCTTTAGATGCAACACAATTCATGCTGCTCACCTCTAAGCCGCTTAGCAAAGAGTAATCCCTTCATTCCCAGGGAGCATGCCTGGAAAATTCTCCCTAGTCCATAGATGCCAGTTCTCAAGGGCCAGCAGTCCCCTACTGCTGCTTCTGCTTAAAGGAAAAAGTGTTTCCTGCTAAAAATCCTCATGATTCTCCTTTACAGCCTATTGAAAGAGCTTTCTCTCCTCTGTCAATTTTCCAACCTATGACCTCAGAGGAGGTAACTCCTGCTCCTTTAAGTCCTCACTCCTCAAACCAGTACACAGACCAGCCTTTTTGGGGGCATTGCTTGGGACCTTGTTAGAAACGCAAAATCTCCGGTCCCTGTCCCATTCTTGGTGGGTCAGAATAGTGCCTTCTTAGGGAAGTAGCATTGGGAGGTTGAATATGCAGGGGTTTCAGTAGTTAGATTGGCCTTGGTAAGCTACAGCCTAGGCTGTTGTGGCCTGTACAACACCTCTATCTGTGCTACTATGGCCATTCTGTTTATGTGCCCATCATGCCAGGCCTGGGTGACTGATGACAAACACTGGCTAATGTCAACTGGATGAGCCATTTTTGTGTACTTGGTTGCTCAATTCGTCTTCCATGGTGGAGGCTTTCTTGTTGACCACTGTCACACTTTCTGGTCACATTGGTACCCACTCCCATATGCCCATCCATGTGCCTCTACTGTAGAGTTTCTTGCCTCCAACTATTCAGTCCATTTCACTTCAGGCTTCTGATCAGCCAGCAAAGCCATTCACCCCAGCCCATGAGTCTACAAATATATTCTCACCTCAGGCCACTTCTCCTTCCACACTAAGCAGATGAAAACGTACACCACTCAAAGCTCCACCTATTGGAAATATCTTTTCTCAGCAATGTCTTTCAAAGCTACTCTTGAAAGTGGCTGCGATGTACTCACCACCCACCTTCAGCTTGCACTCAACTACCAAGATATCCCACATGTAAACCAAGCGTGGGGTTCCCTTCTTCAGGTAGTTGTACTGGAAATTCCCCTAACCATATGGCCACAGTGCAAGCTGAGAGAGGGGCACTGGACAGTCATGGAGGATGGCATGTGGGTCTGGAGTTTCCAGTCATGAAGCTTGATTGTTCCCTCTGGTCCTGCTTGGGCTTGATTCTGGATGGACCATTTCCATCTTAAGATAGATTGCTATGGGCTCGTGTATCTTTAGGACTTGGAGGGTCTGACAGAACTCAGCTCATGATGAAGAGTTTCATACTTGTGGTCACTTGATACCCCAGAGTCAAGTGTTCTATGTCCACTGGGGTCCAGGAACAGTCCAGTATTCACTCTTCAGAAAGCATAGAATTCTGTGCTGCAGATGGCATGACCTTGGTCCAGAACATCAGGGGCTTAAGTTGATTCTCCCACTGGGGCTTGTATAAGATCCATAATGCATATTTCCCCCCCACTGACATCTCCAATACAAAATCTTCTGCCAGATCATATGTTCCATGTGGCCAAGTTGCTTGCATTATAGCCGGGACTGACTATAGATCCCTTTCTTGCTCCAGGCCCCATGCAAAGTCAGTTGCCTTTTATGTCTCCTGGGTTGAAGTGGCGTTGAGAGGTGTGAAACCAATGTCAGACATTGTACTTCATTCTTTGTAATAGAGGATGCAAGATGCAGCAATTTATCCTTTACTTTGAACAGGATCTCTCAGCGTTCCCCTAATCACTGGATCCCTAACAATTTTACCAATGCACCATGTTCACGCATCTACATAAAGTTTATCTCCTACCATCAGAAGTGAGTTGTTTCACCAAGGCCTCCAGTGTGCTAGCCAGCTTTTACTCTCCCTGCTCTGCTACTGAAGTAATGGATCAATGTGTTATCCTGGAAGATGTCCAGATACTCCAGATTGTTTCTGACTATATGTGATGACTGCAGGAGAGTTAACATGCACTTGGGACAGTACTGTGCATGTATATTATTGTCCATTGCACATGAACAAAATTGTTTCTGATTTTCTTCTCTGATTGCAATAGAAAAAACTCAATGGCTGCATATCACGCACCTGAGTTGACATGGATCTTCTCTAGCAATGAGACCATGCATGATAAGGCAGCCATAATTGGATCTACTACTTTGTTGAATATGTGGTAATCTACAATTATTCTACATTCTGCAGGGACTAGACTGGTGAATTAAGTTGAGATAGGGAGCTAAGAACGAGATTATCAACACTGCATCATTAAGATCTTTAGGGGTGACAACAATCTCCAACCATACCCTTGGAATGTGATATTGTCTTTGATTTACTATCTTGGGGAGAGGATGGCATTTTCAGAGGCTTTTCCCCTATACCCTCACTGACTGGGGGCTGCCTGGGAAGAATGTGGCCTTGGCTCAAATGTGGGAGTTAGGTCATTTTGGATAGGCTTGAGAGGGTCCCCACATATCCTGAAACTGTAAGCAAATATCAGAATGCATGTATATTTTTCTAGAATCCATACCTTTTTATTGAATTCTCAAAGGATTCTTTAACACCCAAACGATAAAGTTACACTGATATGAAGCCTCACTTGATCCTCCCATTTCCTCCAGGCGCTTTTCGTATTCTCTCTTGTTTAAAGAGTTGATGATGTACTTCAGTGCCAGCTACTCTGGCCTTCTTTGTGCTCTGCAAGGACACTAAGCCCATTCCCAGCTCAGGCCTTTTGCATTAGCTGTTCCCTCTGCCTAGAATGTCTTTCCTCAGAGGCTCCCACGGATGGCTTTCTTTTTTTTTTTTGTTCACCTCGGTTTTCAGTTTAAATGTCACCTTCTCATAGAGGCCTGCTCTGATTCCACAAAATAGTCACTTTCTAGCATATTCTTCTGTTTCATTTCTAACACTATCATCATCTGGTTTTCCTTTTTTATTGCATATTTTTGTCTGGTAGTACATGAACTCCATAAAAACAGAAATCATTCATCTTGCTCACCATGTTATCCCCACTGCCTAGAATAGTGCCTGGCATATAGCAGACATTCAAAATGGTTTCTCAAATAAATCGATAAATGCTTGTTTTCTTTATCCGTCTGAAAATGGTTTCCTGCATGTTCCCCCCTTATGTCATCTCTATAGCACTATAACATTTATATATAATTATAAACAATCCAAGCATATAAAAAAAGCTTAGGTAATAACAGATACCTATGTACTCATCTCAAAGATGAAACAGATGTTAATATTTTGCTTCAAATATTTCAAATTTCTCCTGTGCGTCTTTTAAATTTTCGCTAAAAATTTCATATCCCATATTTTGCTCTGCCCTTCCTTCTCAGTAGTAACTGCTATCTTAAAGAGAATGTCATTTCTTTATATGTTTTAGTAGTTTAATGATACATGCTTATATTTATAAATAATGTATGCTATTTTTTGTGTGTTCTGAGATTTTATATAAATGCTTGCATGCTGTAGATATCTTTTGGTAATTTGGTCCTGGGTATTTTACATTGTTGTTGAGCCACAGGATTAAACAACTCTGGAGCCGTTCTACCTGTGGACTCATTGTTATATGAGATAATAAAATTCCTCGTTATTTAAGCCACATGAATTTGGTTTGTTGTTATGCACAGGGAAGCCTCCTAACTGCGATAATCTAACTCTATTTAAACATTTCTCATTGTTGAGTCCTTAGGCTCAACAATGTATATTTACATTAAATATGGTTGGGCTCGCAGTTTTCATTTGGCTGCATGTTTACTGATATATAGAAGGTTTTAGTTTCTCCTCTAACCCATGTTGCCCAATCCAGAAACCTTTTGTATTTGTATTTTATTTCTGTGTGCTATGGTCTGATTGTTTATGATCTCCCCCAATTTATATATGTAACACTAATCCGCATCGTGACAATGTTAGGAGGTGGGGGTTTGGGTGATGGTTAAGTCATGAGGGTGGAGACCTCATGAATTGGATTGGTAGATGCGTAAGGGGCTGTCTTAGTACAATCAGGCTGCTGTAAGAAAAGCACAATAGACTGGAGAATTTATAGACAAGATAAATTTATTGCTCACAGTTCTGGAGGCTGGGAAGTCCAAGACCATGGTGTCAGCAGACTCAGTGTCTGGTGAGGGCTCATTCTTTGCTTCATAGATGGTGCCTTCTTGCTGTGTCCTAACATTGCAGAAAGAGCAAATAATCACCCTCAGGCCTCTTTTATAAGACTACTAATCTCCTTCATGAAGGTTCTGCCCTCATGACCTAGTCACACCCTAAAGTTCCCACCTCTGAGTACCACCACATTTGGGATTAGGTTTCAACACATTTTTAGGGTACACAAACATTCAGACCATAGTGGGTACTGAAGAGATCAGGGCTCTTTCCTTCCACCATGTGAGGACTCAGCTGTGAACCACATCATCTATGAACCAGAAAGTGAGACCTCAACAGACAACAAATCTCCTGGGACTTTGACCTTGGAATTCCCAGCCTCGAGGACTGAGAGGAATACATTTCTGTGGTTTATAAGCCACCCAGTTTATGGTATTTTGTTACAGCAGCCTGAATGAACTAACACATTTAGTTGCTTAAAACAATAAAATGCATTATCTTGCCCAGTTTCTGAGTGTCAGGAATCTGGGAGCAGCCTAGCTGGGTGGTTCTGGCTAGGAGTCTCTCATGAGGTTGCAGCCAAGTTGCTGGCTGGGGCTGCAGTCATTTGAAGGACTGGGGGATATGTTCTCAAGCTCATTCATATGACTACTGTCAAGAGGCTTCACTTCCTCTCCATGTAAGACTCTCCACAGGGTTGTTCCCAGATTCTCCCAGACAGAGTAATCCGAGAGAGAGAGAGAGAACAAAGGGGCTCCTCCAGCACACCGCCATGCACCAACCACCACCACATGGTCATTAAACTGGGAATCATCTTTGACTTCTCTCTCACTGTTATCCTCCATGTATCATCAATCACAGATCCCATCCTTCTAACCTCTTCAGTGCCTCTCAGGTCAAGCCACTTCTCTCCATCCTATTTTAAAAACTCCAGGATGAGGTGTTCATAGATAGATAGATAGTTATAGTAGTTATAATATTAAAAACAGTACACATTGATTGAGCTCCTATTATGTATAACAGCATCATTGTAGTCTTCTCACCAAAATTCAGAGGTAGTTATTACCCCCTTTTTACAGATGAGGACACTGAAGCTCAGAAGGGCTGATGGACTTGCCCTGGTTCATACATAGTAGAGCCTTGATCCACACGGGGATCTTTTGACCACAGTGACTTTTTTGTATGCCACTCTACTCCATCACCTTCTCTTGGAGTTACTCTATTTTTTGTTTTCCCTACCCAAATGACTCAACTGTTTTTGAGTTAGCCACTTGGACTCTGGTCAACGTTTTTGCCAGTGTTCTTTGTAAGGCTTTGCAGTTCAGTTGCATAGCAGACAACTTTTTTAAAAATTGAAGTTTATAAATATACATTTGGAAGTCAAGAACAGGTTTCCCCAAGTGATTCAGAAGCATATTAACTATGAAGGAGAAAAGCTTGCCGGCTTTCAGCAATTTGTGTGAAGAATGACATAGAGCCAGAAGAATGTGGCTGGAGAAAGAACCACAGATGTACCTACCCCCTTGCTGGCTCCCAGTGGAAGGGAGTGGAGCTGAGCCAGACCTGAGGCAGAACATGATTGCTGATTGTGTAGGTGAACAGCCGGGATTCATTAGGGCTGGAGACTTCCATGAAGGGACCAGTTATAGCAGGCTCCAGTGGAAGGGCCCTTTGTCTTTTCCACAGTCCTGCCCTTCTCCATCTCTGGCCTTGGCTGACTTGAACTTGGTGTTTTGCACAGCTGATGGAAACCAAACTTAATTACCAGAAGTCTGGGATGCCTCTTATAGGTTTGCAGACCAGTTCCACCTCTGCCCTCTTTCCTCTGGCTTTCCCAGTGTGTGGTTGCTTCTTAGCTGCTGATCTGCATAAGTGATAGCTGGGAGATTGAGGGAACTGTAAGAATTCACAAGGACAGTCTCCTCTCTGTTTCTCCCTATGGATTCACATGCAACCAGCCTCCCTGGTGGTACTGAAAAAGGTACTGGTATTGTTAGAGTGCCTCATCCTTTCGTGTGAAAATTAGTGGGTATTATGACTTGTAATTAAATGGGTGGCCTGACTCTATCTATTACAGCCAATTTTTTTTATTCCTGATGATGATTATTAGTAGATAATTCTTAATCCCAGGTATCATGCCCTACCTCCCAGCACGCCACTTTGTCTTTTTCATACACAGCCTTTCTTGTGATTTATTCTCCCCTGAAGCAAGCAGTGGTAGGAGGTGAGGGCAGAGGGGGAGATAAGCATCGTAGAAATAGCTAACATTTACTGAGATCTTAGTATATTTTAGGCACTGTTTTGAGCTCCTTACTCTAGCCCTATGGGGACAGGTACTGTTCTTCAGACTTAACAGATGAGGAAACCAAGGCCATCATAGGTGAAATAATATGCCCAGGTGTATGCACGTAGCGAGTGGTCCATCTGCATTCACCATTAGTCAGTGTGGCCCAGAGCAAGTGCTCTTAAGTCAGAAATATTTTTTTAAAGGTGAGGAGGAGGTGAGAGGGTCCTCCAAATGTCCACTGTGCAGTTTATAGCCTAGACTCAACGACTGTATATATTCACAAAATCACTTTCCCCAAATCTCAGAAATATTTGGTCCATTTTTCAATTTCAACTTATGAAGATTAGTAATTCTAAAAAAGTTGCAAGTTTGCAAATGAGAAGGCTATGGCTCCCTCTTATTCAAAAGCATGCATGCAAAAATTTGCATATGATTTTGGAAGATTCAAAGTCCCTCAAAAAACCCTATCTCAACCAGGAGCTTCCAGATTAAGAACGCTTGATTTAGAACAATACTAAACTCTATCAATATGAAAATAGAATTGACCATAATGGGGACAGAAAGGTAAACTTGTGTAGAAACTAGAAATTTGTGTAGTGCTGAATGTCCTCGGTAAACTACTGACTTTTCTGTATCGTAGTAACAGTTCTCCTCTTTCTCTTCTAGCCCTGGGATTATTGTGCAGTTCAACAAGGTAATATCTGATTACTGCTTTGACTTCTCCAGAAAAAATACATCCTCCACCTTTGCAGAGCATCTTTTTGAGAGTTTCTTTCCAGGTTCCTCAGCTCTAGGAAATTTACAAACCCAAATTACTGACAACAAACTGGCAAATCAACTCTTGAAGGGGATTCCAGAAACAGAATAAGGGCCTCTGTTCCCAGACCCCCGAACCTAGAGAACTAAAGACCTACTACCAGGGACTTCCTTAGCAAGTAGCCAAACCGGTTTGTTGGGAAGGAAAAATAATCTTTCTTCGCTACTCATCTTAGATTCCTTGGCTGGGGCCCTGTAAATTAGAATGACAAACAAATAAACAAACAGAAAAACAACAAAAAAACAGATTAACAAGAGAAAAACAAACAAAAATTTATTAGCTTGTGCATGGTGCTTACACGTGGAGGTACCTAGTGAGAAGTAACTCAAAGGGATGGTTAGAATTTGGGTTTATATTGCATTTTAAAAAAGAACAATAAATTCACAGAGAAGTGGCAAGACAACGAAACAGGCCTTTGAGCTTCTACGGGTAGCAAATTATGGGAAGATAAATAAGTGGGGGTACTAATGGGAGATAAGACTACTTAGTAAGTTTTGCTATGTAGATTCCTCTGGGCTGATAAGGGTCTAGGGTTGTCTCCAGTGATTAACTTCTGTCCGTCCTGGTAGAGAGGGGAGGTGGAGACCTCTTCTCGTATCTACTTCTTCTTAACTGCTTTCAGCTCAAAATAATCCTTATGCCAAAGGGGCATATTTGGGGGTGGTATATACTGCTACCCTTCAGGTTCATCACCTAGAGCCCCATCCTGTCAGGGGGATGCAATTCATGTAGGGATGAGGCTGCTTGGTATTGACTCAGGAAGGTGTGTGCGGTGGGGGTTGGGAGATGGGGACCCGGGAGATGAAAGGAAAAAGGAAGTAGTGCTGTCAGCTGGAGTTGAAACAGACGCCCGAGAGGCTCTTATGCCTACAGTTATTTGGAAACTAAGTCATCTTCTTCCCCCTCCTATCACCATCGGACCAGTATTGGTTGGCCAGCAACAAGGTGAACTTCTCTTCTTCTAACTTCTGCCCTCTACTTCTTAGGTATATGCTGCCCTCTGGTATTCTGCTCCTGTTTAAGGCTACTCTTGGTGCTTATTTTAAACTGATTTCACCTCAATATGGAAGTTGAGTGTAGGAACAAGACTCATACCATGGGATGTTCTTGGGGGCAGTCTCAGGACAGATAATAGAGATAATGATTAATATTTATTGTGCACTTAGTATGTGGTAGGCTCTGTGCTATGGGCCTTACATGCATAATTTTATTAAATTCTTCCAGTGATCTACAAAGTAGGTTTGATTATTCTTTCCATTTTACAGATGTGAAGACTGAGTTTCAGAGAGTTACTTAACTTGCTTAAGGTCACACAGCCAGTAAGTGGTAATCAACAGTTAGAACACAGGCCTGCTGAGTTCTTGCTTCCAGTCACTTTAGGCCCCCAGAAGCAGGGCTGGAGTTCAGAAATTCTTTCTAGTAGAGCACCTGTGTCCGGCCTCCTGACCTTCTGATCTGTCCTGAGCCTTACAGATTCTATTCCTCAGGTTTCTCCCCTTATCTTTTCCCTTCCACTTCCATTTCTTAATCCTCACTCCAGGCCTTCATCAATAGTCCAGGGTGACTTCTCTTCCTGAGACGTTGCTTTGAGCTCAGCACCCCCTACTCCTAAACCACCAGGGCTCCCCAATATCTAGAAAATAAAATTAAAACGTTTAGTAGAGGTAACTGTCCCCATGATTCAATTATCTCCACCTGGTCCTTCCCATGACACATGGGGATAATAGGAGCCACAAGTCAAGATGAGGTTTGGGTGGGGACACAGCCAAGCCCTTTCAAATGGTTAAATATAATTCTGCATATGCAGCATCCTAAGAAGCTCTATAGCCTAGTGGCTAAGACTACAATACAGCCTGTGGACCTAAGCTGCCTGGGTTCAAACTCTGGCTCTGCCCCTCACTAACTGTGTGGCCTTGGATGAGTTATTGAATCCTCAATGGTTCCGTTTCTCTAATTGTAAAATACAGAGGCTAGGTTTATTGTGGCAAATAGTTGAGTTAATACATGTAAGGTACCTGGCACGGAGAAGTTTATAAAAAATGTAACCTATTATCTTATAAAACATCCTTCTTCCTCGCTTCGAGATGTCACTTGCTATCTTGTACCTAAATTGAGCCCTCTCGGTGGAGGCAGTGAGGGTTCTTATGTGTTCTTCTCCATCCCTGCCTGTGTTCATGTTGCTGAATTCACCATGGATCACAGGAAGAGGAAAACTTTTTCCAGTAGCCTATAGTTGCAAAAGATAAGCTTTCCGAACTGTAATCACCTGGAGCAAACGGAGAAGAAAGGAGATAAACGAGGGGTGTTGAGTGCGGAGTGGAGGAAGGCTCCCTTTCTCCTCCCATCACCAACTCCTCCTTCTCTTTAGGCCAGGCTTTTAATCAGGCTCCCCGTGTGCAGTCAGAGCGGGCACAGCCAGCTCCTGTCTCAGCCTCCCGTAGGAAGACCTCCCGGCCTCACCTGAGCTTCCCGCAGCCCTGTGTACCTTCGCTCCCACCCAGGGTCCTGCGGCCCCTCCTCCCAGCATCCAACACTGGGAGCCCACCTGGACCTGGGCTGGCTTCCCTGCCCCGCAGCTTCCTTCGCAGCCGCCGTCCCCGGTCTCCAGGCCACACCTCCTGGGGCCCCGCAAGGGTTAAGGCAGCAGAGAGGAGAGGTTTAGGTTGACGTCGCTCTGGCTGAAGGTGGTTCCCCCCAGATGAAGATGGGAGAGCCTGGCGAGCTGAAACCCGAGCTCCCGCTCAGCTGGGGCTCGGGGAGGTCCCTGTAAAAGCTGCCTGCCCCCGGCGTCCCTGGGTCCCTCCTCTCCCTCCCCAGCAGACGCTCGGGCACCAGCCGCGGCAAGGATGGAGCTGGGTTGCTGGACGCAGTTGGGGCTCACTTTTCTTCAGCTCCTTCTTATCTCGTCCTTGCCAAGAGGTACTGTGAGTAGCGTCCGGGACACCCTAGGAGGGAGCATTTTCCTCCTGGGGTCTGCCTGGGAGCAGGACTGGGAGTCTCAGGAGGTGTGGGGTGTGTGTGTGTGTGTGTTTGGGGTGGGGGGGTTGGAAGGGGGTGCTTTTCCAGTGACAATCTTGGGGACTTGGCTGGTGGTGCTGGAGCTCCTGTGGCCCTCCCTGAGACTGTGACATGGTTTTGTCATCCCAAATCGTGGGCCTGAACTGTCTCAGGAAAGCGGACCAGCTCCTATTTTATTTGTTCTTTTTAGCATTTTGAAAGTACCAAATTGCCTTAGGGAATCAATTCTGAGTTGCTCGCTCTGACTTGCAAAAGCTAAGTTTCCCTTGGAAAGGGCTCCCTCAGAGGTGAGCAGGAAAGAAAGAAGAGAGGGAAAGAAAAAGAAAAAGAAAGACAAGGAAAGAGAGAGAGAAGGAAGGAAGGAGAGAGAGAGAGAGAGAGAAAGAAAGAAAGAAAGAGAAAGAAAGAAAGAAAGAAAGAAAGAAGAAAAGAAAGGAAAGGAAAGGAAAGAAAGAGCAGGCAGGGCTTGCTTGGTGTTCTGGTGAATGTTGCTTCACGAAATCCTACAGCCATACCCCTTCAGAGCATATCCAAGCACAGGAGATTGACTCACTCAGCATATGTAGACACACTCCCTTTCTGATGAGAGTGAGAAAGAAGAAAAAAGCCAAGGTTAAAAGTGCAGATTGTTTCTGGGGATGCACAGGGTTTGTTTTGAAGGAGCTCTGGCTTCTTTGGTTTTCATATGTCATTTTCTAAGCCACAATCCCCAGGTCAAATGGGCTTCTGGGGACAAATGAGGCTGGTACATGACATGGAGATCCAGCTAAGGGCAGAAGCGAGGGAATGGCAGGCTTGTCTTATAACAGCCCGCTTGATGGCAGGCAGGGAAATGGGAACGTCATAGGAACATCTGTCCTTCTATAGCCCAGGGGTAAGGTGAGACCTCATGAGGTAAGGGCAGGCTGAGATGTACAGATATGACCAAATGGGGCAGCTCTGAATAGGGGCAGGCTATGTGTGAGCCTTCGCTGCTTCCCTTCTGTGCTGGTTATCTGTCACCTGAACTCTACCTGAGCACTGGGTGCTCTGCCGCGGCAAGTAGCTGGCAAATGCCTGAGAATGAAACAGGCCAGGTGAGGTGGGGAGGATGCTAAATGCAATAGCCTGTATAGAAGGGAAACTCAGCCATGGGCACATCCCTTCATGATCAGTAAAAAACTAAGATACACAAACCCCCCTGCCCTTCATTTTGGTCAAACTTTCCATCTACCTAGAGCCTGCCTGCCCAGGTAGGATGTTCCTTAATGATTTACAATAGAGATGGTGAGTGTTTCATTTGAATTTTGCCTCCATGGTGTCTGGAGCAGCCCAAAGACAATAATAAAGGAAGAAGGAGCCCTTCATAAGGGCTGGCAATCCTTACACCAAGGGTAAGTGGGTGACTTTGCATTAAGGCACATCCCTACCTCATCTTCGCCTTTGGGCATGGTGTCGGTGGACCAGCTCCAGAGGACCTGGTTCTTCTCAGAGTGCCAGGGCTCAGTGGATTCGATTCCTCAGGGTTGCATCAGTGTTCCCCTGCTTCCTTTTTTATTACATGGCAGGTGAGGCTCTTCAAAGTCATAAAAGTTTTAAAAAAATAAAAATAAAAACACCTGAGCTGCCTCTTTTTCCTAGCCCAGAATCTGAAAAATCCATTTATTTCTGACCCGAGAACCTCTTTTACCTTTGGCTGTGAAAAAGCTTCAGGGAGGATGTACAGTTTGTTGGTGGCTAAACTGCTGCCTGAACCAGAGCGCAGCTTCATGTATTTAGCGAGGATATTTTAGTTGTTGAATGTTTTACTCACATTTCGAGGGAAGACAGACAGAGGAATCGCGTGGAGAAGGAAAATATTTCTTCAAGCAGTGAAGGGAGTCCACTCCCTGCTGGGATGCTGAATCTGGCTCCAGTCGAGAAAAACTTGGAAGCATATTTCCTCTAATTAACTTTTCTAAAAAGAGTATTTGCTGAATTATAAACATCCACGGGGATGGTACGGGAGAGCATTGTTGCTCACCGGCATGTGATACATGTTGGGAGGATGAGAATCCAAACATGAGGCCAAGTGATAACCCAACATAAACAGAAGAGGGGGAGAAGCCCAACTCCACTGACTTCACCAAATTGCAGTAGCTCTGCCAGTGTGATTCTGCCGAAGAGGAAAACCTCATTTAAAATATGGGACTCTTGGGAATGAAAACTTAATCTGGAGAACTTCATAAGTGTTGCTTCCAACAGACACTAACTTGTGGGGAATGAACATAAATGCAACCAGGGAAGATAATTTGAAGTGCAGATATTCAGTGGGCAGGAAAAGCCAGCTAAGAAAGGAAATGTGGAAAGAAAGCAACGGAGGCGTGTCAAGAAAAATTAGATGTTCGATTACACTGGGATGTGCTGGCAAATTCCCAGGAGAAAGCTAGGAAAATTGGGCCTTCTTGGCAGGGGTGGATTTTTATGGGGATCATGAAGAGGGTGTTCCTCTAATATATACTCTGAGAGCTCCTGGCATCCCCAACAGGAATATAATTTAATGATGGGATCATGGAGTTTAGGAGCTGAGAATGACTTTAGAGATTATTTTAGTATGAGTCCCTCAATTCAGAGGACGAAGAGATTAAACATCAAGCAAACACTTAGTGAACATTTATTAATGTGTCCAGTCTTTGAGCCAAAGGCTTTATGTGCATTAATTCTCAGACCACCCTGAAATGGCATTGCTATTATTATCCCTGTTTTACAGATGAGGTTCAGAGAGGTTCTGTGATACACAGAGGTTTAAGGATATACAGGCATGGTTCCACCAAAAATTGAACATAGAATTACCATTTGATCTAGCAATTCAATTTCTGGGTATATACACAAAAGAATTGAAAGCAGGGACTTGATTAGATATTTTTACATCAACGTTCATAGCAGCATTATTCCCAATAGCCAAAAGATGGAAACAACCCAAATGTCCATTGGTAAACAGGATGCAGTTTACACCTACAATGGAATATTATTCAGCCTTAAAAATAAAGGATCTTCTGATACATGCTATAACACAGATGAACTTTAAGACCTTATGCTAAGTAAAAGAAGCCAGACACAAAAAGACAAATGTTCTGTGATTCCACTTACGTGAGGTACTTAGAATAGTCAAATTCATGTAGACAGAAAGTGGGATGGTAATTGCCGGGGGCCAGGAGAAGGTGGGATGGGAGTTATTATTTGATGGGTACAGAGTTTCAATGTGGAATAGTGAAAAGTTCTGGAGATAGATGGTGGTGATGGTTGCACAATAGTATGAATGTATTTATGCCACTGAACCATGCACTTAAAAACGATTTGAGGCCGGGCGTGGTGGCTCACGCTTGTAGTCCCAGCTACTTGGGAGGCTGAGGCAGGAGAATGGCATGAACTCGGGAGGTGGAGCTTGCAGTGAGCCGAGATTGCACCACTGCTCTCCAGCCTGGGCAACAGAGTGAGACTCTGTCTCAAACAAACAAACAAACAAAAAACCCAACTAACCAACCAAACAAAAAAACTATTTGAAAGGTAATTTTTTGTTATATGTATTTTTCCACAATAAATAAATAAACAACTACACTAGCAGATTAGTGGAGCCCAGGGTGAGCTCAGGCTGTCTAGTTTCTGAACCCAAGTTCTCCCGTTACCTGGAGGACTTACATTCACACATCCAGCATATGGACTGATTATGCTGACGGACATCTACCTTTGTTAAGGTTTCAGGATGCACATGAAGCAGGGAAGAGAGAGCCCTTGCTAGCTCTTGTTTTAGTGGCATTGTTGCTGCGTCTTGGCTGGCTGTGGCAAAGAGGGAGACTATGCTGATAGACCACAAACTGGCAGCCTTTGGAGCCAAAAGACCTGCAGAACGTATTTAGTAGGACATAAGTGCTTCAGAGTATTTTGAACCTGAATGTCTTGAGTTAGGCTGGATCCTCTCTAGGGTCTGACACCCCACCTCTCAACCCATATGTCTGATACCTGCTAATCCCTACTAGCATTTGAAGTTCTGACCTCCCATTTCTGAGAGGGATGGGGCAGGAAGAGGGAATGAGAGGGAGAAGGTGGAAGGCTGGATGGTGAATGGAGGGAAACAAGGGAGTTAGGCTGCTGAGTACTAATTGGCCAACAGGATTTTTCAGAGCATCTAGTACATCAGACTTTATCAGTGTCTAACATATTTTAATCTGTATATTTCATGGAACATAATCTTACCTATCTCTGTGACCTCTAACTCATTGGTAAAATGTTTTACTTTCATAAATGCCCTTGAGCCTGAGCTTTCAGTGGAAACTGAAGACAGGGCTGGGTGTTATATCTGGGTCAATTACCTGTGAACAAAGTACCTTAGACATGGGAGCCCAGAAGCAGAGGTAATGCTACTGGCATGGACCATGGGTCTGACTTAATATTATCTGCATCTGGGTTATACTGGCTAGACAGAAATAGCCAAGATAATGGTGCCTGGGACTTAATGACAGGTCTTAAGTCTGAAAATTATTTCCATCTGCCCCACTGGGGTGGCCAATCCTGATGCAAAAGAAAACTTCTCTAACTGCCTCCCCTGAGATCAGCTCTAGAAGCTGCAGTTGATTTGGGGTGTAAGCAAATTGAGAAAAGTGTCATTTCCATGATAAATGAGGGAAGGTTGTGCCCTGTTCCCCCCTCATGGGGGAGGAGCTGTCATCCTCACTTTGTGGATATTTGAAAGTAACAAGAGCCCAGCCTCCCTCCCCTCTTATTTTAAAGATGAGGGAAATGCAATGTTTACATTTTCCAGTTCCTGAATTCCAGGGCAGAGAACCCAGAGGCCAGCTGGAAAACTGAAAGCTACCAGATCAGTGGCAGAAACTCTATTAGATTCCAGGCCTGGTCTATGTTTAAGGAATTCTGTGTGTCAGTCATCTCAACACCTGGGCGAGAGCTTTAGATTAAAATGAAGAGAAAGAAGTAAAAAATTCAGGACACATCAGATCTCACCTATAAACAGAACCACTCAAGGAAGGCAGAGAATTGGAGTTGGCTGGAGATACTCCTCTCTGAATCAGTGTGTCTGCTACCCCTTACTCAACTCTACCCTCTTTCTTGGTTGTAATTGTCTGTGAGACAGACTCAGAGCCCATGTGCATTGAGAGTGGAGTAAGTAGGGGTTGCACATCAGGGCATCTTTACCTTTGATGATAGAATCATCGATGGGGGAAACACCTTTGAAGAGGCTTCCATCCTAGCATACCTAAGGAAATGAATCCCAAGTTTGGTTATCCAAATAATTTATTGAGTTTGTGGTGAACACTAGGCACTCCCTTATATGCTTTTTATATATTTACTTAATCCTTGCCACAAACCTAGGAGGTAAGTACTATTGTTGTTTGCCCCACTTCACATACAAAGGAGCTTAGGCAAAGGGTTTCAGTACCTGCCTGGGTCATATAACTGGATATCCGTGTTTTTGAATCCAGTCTGACTCTATAAGGCATGCCCTGAAATACGTCACAACACCACCACAGTAAGCAGTAGGTCCAACGGTGGCAGATCTGCTGGCTGTATTTTGGCCAAATGATAAAAAATCATGGTGTTAGTAAAGGAGTCTGATTTATCCCTGGAACATCCCATGTGCCCAGATTGGCCTGCGTCAAGTCATGTGCTCACCTCTGTGGAGGTGGAGTGGATGCAGGAAAAAACAGAGGCATCAGCAGCCCCAGTAGCACCACATGGAACCCAAGAGGAGCCGTTCCCTAGAGGAAACAGGGGTGCCAGGCAGACCGAAAGTCCAACCAGTTTCTGGGATAGTTGTCCATGGTGTCATGTACCTTGCCCTCAGTAGATATGAGAGGTGAGAATTTCTTTGTCCCATAGTAATTTTTTATCATCCAAATCACATGTCTGTTTGCAGAGGAACAGAATTGCGAAAGAGACCATTTATTTCCAGCGTGGCCCTGACATTGTGTACGTCTGCTCCTTTATGGATGTGTTCTGTGTAAACTCTTAAGCCATTGGATGGGAGGAGCAGACCTGGAATGGATAAGGGGGAGCACTTTTCTCCCTTCTTTTTTGGCAAAACATAGTTGATGAATATTGCAGGGGATGGAGACTCAATCCCTTTTACTCTAATCCTAAGATGGGTTTTAACCAATTCATCTCAACTTTGAATGAGGATCTACTATCTACCAGATACCAATGTCCTGGATCTTATATCAGCTATTTAAGGAAGTGGCCCCCTTGGCTGAGCAGCTATGAAGACTACTATTTCTGTCACTCTTCTGTCTCTGGTGTTGGATAAATGCCTTTATTTCTGCAGTCTGGGCATCTTTATCATCGTCTTCTCTGAAGTTCTGGCTGTCTCAGAGGGTTGAATTAGTGGTTTGGCAGCAAGTATCCCTGTAAGTAGAAGTCTGGTCAGTTGACTTGATGATTGGAAAACCAGGCTGTTGCTGCCAGAACAGAGTGAGGAACACATTTAGCTAACTTTAGCTCGGGGGAGACACAGCAATTGTCCTCACGCACTGAATTTATGGTGGGTTGAAAAAATTTCCAGCTGGTTTAATGAAAAACCACTGGATGGAGAGGGGATGTTGGGTTGGTTTGCTTGAAATCAAATGAATTGTTTGATGATTCCAAGAAACTAAAGCATCAATGTTTTTCAAATCCAGTTGCACTTCTCTTTACTTTATAATTCCACTGGATGGTATAAGGGAACAAGACAAAATGAGGCTCTGTGGTCAAACAACTTGAGGTGATCAGTTAATTCTCTGATCACCTCAAGTTGTTTGACCACAGAGCCTCTTTTTGTCTTTTTTCCTTACACTATACAGCAGAATTAGTGCTCCATGGAATACAGTTTGGAAAACTCTGATCTTTCATCCGTAAGGCATAAGACATGGAATAATATCTCACCATTAAAGAGGAAAGAGTAAGAAGGGAATTTGAAAGTCTAAGAAACATGGGCTTCCCTTTAGACTTTTGCATCCACCATAGGATCCCGCCTTAGAAGTTAACGAGAATGATGGAGAACACCTGAAATGTCCTAGGACAAGGTGCCTGGGCTTAGCTTCTACCTGGTATCATCTACTCCTATAATTTCCAACGTACCTTTGCTTACTTGGATACAAGCAGAAGGGAGGACATGGCTGGTGGTAAAAAAAACCTTGTTACAGCACTTTTTGTTCTGGCTTTTTGCCTCCCAGGGGGTTAACTGCCTGCTTCTCAATGGTGTTCAGCCTCCCTTTTGGGCAAGCCTGATTCTCTGGCCAATCCACTGGTAGAATACAATGGGTAAGTATCTCAAGCCCTCATGGAAATGAGATACAAATTGTAGTCAACAAAAATATTCACTAATGGATCCAGTGGATTCCTCTTTCTTTATAATAGAGACTCTGAAAAGTCACAGCAAGAGAAGATTCTAACGTCAGTCTTTGTCACAAATAGCCTTTGCGCTGGGAATCACACATGCTCCCATGTCCATATTCATGTATTTATTCAGTAATCCTTATCAAGCCCCTATCAGGTGCCAGTCATGGTTATAGGTGTTGGGGATATCAAGATGAATAGGACAAAGTCCTTTTTCTGAAGGCACTTGCAGTCTACTGAGAGAACTTATGGTTCAACTTGGCACTTCCCAAAGTGGGTTTCAGGAAATGCTAATCCTGGGAGATATTCAGCAAAAGTAAACAGAATCCAGGATGTTATGATGAAATAAGTCTGGGGGATTTGGAGATTATAGACTCCACAGAGTCCTGCAGTAAAGAAAGCTATAATTCATTTTTACAATGAAACATTTCACAAAGTTGTTTGGCCACAGAGCCTCTTTTTGTCTTTTTACCTTATACCATCCAGTGGAGTTAGTACTTCATGAAATACAGTTTGGAAAACTCTGATCTCTTGCCCATAAGACATAAAACATGGAAGAATATCTCACCATTACAGAAGAAAGGGTAAGAAGGGACTTTGAAAGTCTAAGAATCATGGGCCTCTCTTCAGACTTTTGCTGAGGTATGGGTAGGAAGTCTGATGTCCTCATCACTTAACATTTGCTGAGATGTTGAAAGGGCTATGGAGATAATGGCACATCCATGTTCCTATAAGAAAGGTTCTCGCCAGCACTAATCGATTTGGGCTGTGGAGAAAACTCATTTCCTGTATTCCAGGTGCTTGTAGCAATGTGAGCGGTCTGAGATCACTTGGCAAACTGAGGTGTGAATCTCATTTATTAGCACGCCTGATGATGTGGCAGTCTGGGGGAGTGAGAAGAGCTGTGACTTGACTTCCCAGCTAGATGTATCATGTCAGATACAATTATCATCAGTCTACAGAGAATATTTGAGCAGCCTTCTAATCCCCGGGACATTGAATCTAGGGTCTAATCACTCCCCTGCACCGCCTCTTTTTTTCCCTCCCCTCCTCCAGAGGCTTCTTCAATTCCTTGCGATTATTTGTTTGAGCTGCCCCCTGCATTGTCACTGTTTCTACCTGATTGATATTTTATTAGATCATCATCGAGTACCAAACATTTGACTACAATGTAAAGTAAGAATTGTGGTCCAATTTGTGGTAAAAATTACTCCTGTATTTGCCAGTTCTGATAGAGCCCAGTCACTGTGACCCTGATTTGCACAACCTGAAAGTGGTCTGTTTACCCTGGGGCTGTATCCCATAGAGACAGCATACGGGTTTGAGCTGTTCGTTGACCCCTTGTTTGTTGTTTGTGGGACCTACTTTATTCCTGCCTTTGCTAAATATTGTTCTTGTTGTCACGCAACACAGTTTTTCCCTTGGCCCTAGCATTGTGTGCCTTCTCTCTCTGCCCGGACTTGTTTCAGACAGGATGACTGCAGTGACAATGGATGAGGAATGAAACCAGCTGCTCCTTTAAAGGGCATCTTGCGTAGGTGGATTTTGGGAAGCTATGATCTTCTCAGCCCCCATTGAATATATACCGAATTCATCTTTGATACAGATTTCTTGAAATAGATATACGTTTACATGTGCATGCACACAGAATAAAAGTAGGCATAAGAGGTGCATATTTCTGTGTGTGTATGTATGTATGTGCACATGCATGGGGTATAAAGCATTGTGGTTTGAAACACTGATCAGGGTTTGAATCCTGGCTCTGTCATTTATGGCTAGTTTTATTCAGCAAGTTACTTCCCCTCACTGATGTGGCCCTATCACCTTCCAATCTGCAGACTGAGGATAATTGTGTCTACATCATAGGTTGACTGCAGGTATTAAATGAGATAATCCATTTAGCATACTTAGCATAGTGCCTGGCAAAATGGGAAGACTTGAGAAATTAAAGTTGTCACATACTCTTCCCCTTCCTTCTCATACTGTTCCACTAACACAAGTTTCACAAGGAATTGAGAAGGAATGATACTGGGTGTTTTCATCTATAGTTTGATGAAATTTATATGATCCTCTTGAGGCTCCCTTTTTCAGGCCAAACTCCCATTCTACTCATCTGTGACTCTGTCAGAGAGAGAAAGAAAAAAAGAATTCCAAAAGACTTGTCATACATCTATCTGTTGACACTTGCTCTCTCTCCTTGGTTTTAATATGCATCCACCTTCCAGCCTCAGGAGAAATGCCTTTTGCCATGGCTTCATTTCTCTGTGTTTGAAATAGGGCTGGTGGCAGGTTCTTGTAGGCACGTGAGGGATAACATCTTATAGAACAGGTGGTTCTGGGCTAATGATGTTCCACTGCAAACACTGAGGCCCCCTTAAAAGTCTGCAGATGAGACGTTGCTCATGACCATCCACCTGTTATAATTCAAGTTTAGAGCCAGCCAGGAATCCTCAGGCAAAAAGAAGTTTCCCTTGATCTTGTTCTAGCTTGCAGAGCTGGGGGAGGTAACTATAATAAGGACTAGCCTGCCTGAAGCTGCTGTCAGCTCAGGGCTTTGGGACCCGTTGGACATACCATTACAAATGCATCACCCTGGCTCAACATTTTTCTACACTTGACATCTGTTGTTGGCCAGCTGCCTTTGGTACACAGAAAATCTGGCTTCAGCTTTGCATAGGGGAATCTGGATAGGAGGAAAGTAACAGTAATTCTGGAAGCTTTTGGCAAAGAGGTAGACCATGGCAGATCAAGACCGCTGCTGTAGTCCTAATGCATTCTGACTCAGAAAGATTTTAAAGTGTGCAAGACTGGGAACAGGTGGGATAGTTTGTAAAATTCTTGGGTCTTGGGAAAACGAGATTGAATTTTTAGGGTATAGCTTATATTTCATTGTTTTTAATGTAGTCATTCTAGTGCTTTGATTGATATAATATTTGCTGAATTGTACTGCCAAGTTTTATTTATCTCTTTTTGAGACTGGATCTTGCTCTGTCACCCAGGCTGAAGTGCAGTGGCACAATCATGGTTCACTGCAGCCTTGACCTCCTGGGCTCAAGTGATCCTCCCACCTCAGCCTCCTAAGTAGCTGGGACCACAGATGTGTACCACTGTGCCCAGTTAATTTTTAAATTTTTTGTAGAAACCAGGGGGGTGTGGCGGGGGGGTGGGTGTGCTATGTTGCCCAGGCTGGTCTCAAACTCCTGACCTCAAGCCATTCCCCGCCTCAGCCTCCCAAAGCTCTAAGATTACAGGCATGAGCCATCACACCTGGCTGCCAAGTATTTTTAGATGCATTATTCAATTATTTTTTTCGGTAACCAGTGCTAATAAAAATAAGACCTATTCAGCTCGTATTCCAACATTTGAAATAATCCAGAAGCAGCTGTCCTTCAACGATTTTGAGCACCACAGTTGTTGAGGATAATGGCAACTGGGGATTCCTCCAAACTCTTAGAATTTGGGTTTTGTTCCCTTTGGATATGGTTGTAGAATGTCTGCTTTTAAAGTAAAGCAGCAGGGGGCAAGATAAATGGAAGAGGGATTAGAGAAAAGGGACCAGGAAAGGCAAAAGCAAGTGGGTGGTGCCCAGAATGCCGTGATATAAACCTGAACAGACTGCTTGAAAAGGCCATGTATGTGTGGGCCCCTGGAGGAGATGTTACATCTTGCCTCCTTCGCTCCTTTGCCATCTGTGTCTTCTTCTATTCTGCAGAGAATAAGGGTAATGTCGGACAAATATGCATTTTTTTCTTCAAAAACCCTTTATGCTCATTGTGTTTTTTCAACTTCAGTGACATCAACAATCTCATCCCTGTGCCTCCATCCTCTTGAAGCTTTGGGGAAATGCTGTGGCAAGCTGTCTTGTCCATGGTTGTCCGGCAGCATAAAGGAGGGGCAGGTTCCATGGATGTGGGTCCAGAGTATAGCCCAGAAGGTGAGAATCCCTTTCAAGGCCACTAAGAAGTCAGGGTTATTATCCTTCATCTTTAGATAAGTTCATCTTTACATGGACTGGAGGGAAGGTACCTTTCTTGGTAACACATTCTCCTGGAAATAGTAAAAGCAGCATCACAGGGCTGTGATTGTGAAAGGAATGTGCTTATTTGAAAGGTAGAGACTTAGCTCCCACCTCCAGAGATTCTGAGGGAAGAGTTCTGGTCTGTGGTCCAGGAATAAGACTTTTAAACAAGCATCGCAGGTAGTTTCAATACAGGTGGTCTGGAGAGTGTGTTGTAAATGAGAACATGGGCTTCTGATGCACACAGACTGAGTCCCAGCTCCGCCACTTACTGTTTAACTTTGATTAAGGTACTTAATCTTTCTGTGCCTTGATTTCTTTATATATAAAATGCAAGATAGTAATGCAATTGTGAGGACTAAATGAAAGAACACAGAGAAACACATGGAAAGCACTCAGCATGGTGTCTGGCTCAGAGCAAGCTCTCCATGTGAGTTTACTGCTGTTGTTGCCATTCAGAATGATGAATGACATACCTGAGAGCCAGACCAGCATGATGGTGAATGCTCTCTGACTCTGGAAACAGCCTGCTTGGATTTGAATTCTGTCTCTGCTACTTACTACTTGTGAGTATTTAACTCCTCTGAACCTCAGTTTTCTCATCTATAAGATAGAAGTGTTAATTGTCCCTATGCGATCGGGTTGTTGTAATGATTAAATGAGATGATATAGATGAACAACCTAGAACTGTGTCTGGTATATAGAAAGTGCTATGAAGGTGTTTGCTATTATTATCTGAAACAGGTTATTCATCAACCATTTTCAGTGATTTCAGAGTATAGCAATATCTCCCCTAAACTTTCCTTTGGTGTCACCATTGGAAGCAGAGTTCTGTTCTGAATAGACTACTGATATGACTCAGAGCATGATTGTTGATCTTAAATATGATAGTAACACTGAGTGCTTACTGAGCACCCTGCTAGCCACCACTTTCCCTTTTTATTTTTAATTTTTTTTTTAGACAGGGTCTCACTCTGTCACCCAGGCTGGAGTGCAGTGGTGTGATCACAACTCACTGCAGCCTTGACCTCCCAGGCACATGTGATTCTTTCACCTCAGCCTCCTGAGTAGTTGGGACTACAGGCACATGGGACTATGCCCAGCTATTTTTATATTTTTAAAGACAAGGTCTCGCTATGCTGTCCAGGCTGGTGTCAAACTCCTGGGCTTAAGAGATCCTCCAGCTTCAGTCTCCCAAAAATGCTTGGGTTACAGGCATGAACCACCCTGCCCGGCCTAACCATTTTCCTTTTATTAGGTTTCGTATACTCATCACAACCATGAGGAAGTGCTATTATTACCCACATTTCACAGATGAGAAAACTAGGAAGTTCAGTGACTCTCTCAAGGCCACCTAGGAACTGGTGGAGCTGGGATTCAAATTTGGGCAGCCTCATTCCTAGATGTTTCTACTCACCAATGCTGCTTTCTTCTTCAACTGTAAAGTCAGAGGCATGAACTCTCAAGAACCAATGTATTGTGTTGGAAAGAGCAAGGCTTTGTCCCTAAAAAGCTGAGTTCTGATCTTTCTTTTCACCTGAAAGCTGTGTTACCTGGGGCAATTTATTTACCCTCTTTCCTTATGTACTAAATGAAGAAAATAACCTCCTTCAAAGGGTGGTTATGAGAATGTAATGAGCTGGTATGTGTCAAGGGCTCATATATATTCTTAGCGGGTGCTGGAAGTAGAGGAGGATGAATGAAAAGCCTCAGTGTGAGGTACTGTGCTTAATAAAAGGTGAGAAAGGAAAGAAAGCAACACATTCATTTTCACTCCTTTACCTCTCCCCAGGGTACATGATCAAAAATCAGATTTCTAGCAAATCCATTGAAAGTTTGATCACTCCTGGTACCCAAACAGGGGCTGATGAAGGCCTTGACTCTCCAGCTGTCAATATGCTGTTAACAGGAGCAGCTGTGAGAAGGAAGGAGAAGACTGAGTCACCTAGGTTGAGATCCAACCAAGATGGACAGAGGGTCACTTGGTGACTGGTTGGCTGTCAAAAGCTCAGGGGAGGGATAGAATCACCAAGGGCCCCAGCAAGCAACCCTCTGACTCACAGTCTCATGGTTCCTGCCTGGCCTTGTCAGTGTCATCAGCCCCATGGAGCCAGTGGTCAGATCCTCCAGTGGTTAGGAATGTTGTGTGCTGTTTAGACATCAATACCGGAGATTCAGACAGCACAAGATGAGGGGGCAGTGAGTAGGGATGGGTGAGGAGCCCAAGCTGCCTAGTTGTATCTCTCTCTGATTCCTATGTCCTTTTTTCTCCTTCTGGTCTCAGAAGGTTTACAGAATGCAGACGGTAAAAATAAAACCTCAGTAGAAATTTTAATTAAATGTGGTTAGAAGGGAGAGCTGTGGGGTTTTTGGTGGACTCAAAGGTAGGTTTTCACATCAAGGAAGAGGAGCAGGCACATGACAAAAGTGTCTTTCTTTGCCACCTTCTGGGGTGGTCTTGGCCACGGCCTTTAGTCTGACATCTGATGTTTCTATCCGGTCTGGAACAGCCTGACCTTTATGTTCATACAGAATCCTCAGAGTCTTTTCAGGTTGACCTTAAGAGCCATCATGGCAACATGTTTTCTTAAAATATAATGTTGAAGACATTGCACTTGCAGACTATGCCTGAGGGGCACATTTGCTGCTCCTGTCCTTCTGCACAGCTAAGCCCCTGCTGTTTGAGGGATTACATGCTTTTCCATTTGTCAGCAGTAGAAACAGATCAGTATTGGATAGTCGTAAAGCACATTTTGTCAGCCTGGTGAGGGGCTGTGCAAGATGATGATGATGATGATGACAGCTTTCTTTCACTCACTCATTCGTTCATTTGTTCACCAAATATATGAAAGCTGAACTTGTGCCAATTGGTCAGCATTGTTTTCATTGACTTGCTATTCTCATTGATAAAACAGGACCAAGAGGTTAAATGTCTTACGTTTGCCAAAGTGAATTCTGGAAGAAATAGGGCGGGACTAATATAACTGGACTTCTCACTTTAGATAGGAGATACCAGTATGGCTGCCCATAGCCATGGAAGTTGAGAGAAGTGTTTGGACTTATGATGCCAAAATACTTTGCAACTCTGTTAATTTTTTTTCCCCTGATTTTAGAGAGGGGATCTGGGGAGCACTTGCACACATAGAATAATTATGCAGCAATTTAAAATTTCTTGTAAACACTATTCACTGCCAAGAGAAAATGTTCATGATACAAGAAAAAAAAAAGCAGCTTATAAAATAAAACAATTTTGAGAGGTAATAAGACTCTATGTTTATACATTTATTAATACCTACATGTGGATATATATGCCCATTGAACACATGACTTGAAGGATAGACATCAAAATGTTGACATTATTTTGAATACCTTTAATTTCCTTATTTAGACTTTCCTTCATTTTCCAAAGATTTTCACAAGGAACTCTTTTTTTTGGGGGGGAATAAAAAGTGTACTGTTTTTTTTGGGGGGGGTGTGGGGAGGGTTGTGCAGGAATGATTAGGCAGAGCACAGAGAATTCTTAGGGCAGTAAAACCGCTCTGTAGGAAACTCTAATGGTGAGTACGTGGCATTATACGTTTGTCCAAACCCACAGAATGTACAAGACCAAGAGTGAACCCTAATGTAAACTGTGGGCTCCAGTGATAATGATGAGTCCATGTAGGTTCATCATTTGTAACAAATGCACAACTCTAGTGGGGATGTTGATAATGGAGAGGCTGTGCAATTGTGGGAGAAAGAGTATGTGGGGAATTTCTATACCTTCCTCTCAATTTTCCTGTGAACCTAAAATTGCTCTAAAAATGAAGGTTTAAGTGTTTTATAAAGAAAAAAGTATTTTATCCAATGGAAGAGCTAGTGATGAATGAATGCATGTAGCACCCAGAACTCCCTAAGCTTGATTTTGCTGTGTGATCATGGGCATATGCTTGCTTTCTCAGTGCCTTGGTTTATCCCAGTGTGGAGTCTATGAGTTCTTTGTGTTTTCTTTGTGCTTATTCATTGGGAAGCACTGACAAGGTAAAATTTATTTTCAGCTTTCATAAGGCTTTGCCTTTAAATGTGAAAAGCAAAGTAAAGTTTGCTCAATTCCAGTAGCTGGTAAAACTACAAGTTGGCCAGCTCTTTCCCCCCAAGTAGCAGGCTTGTTCACTGCCCCTCTCCCTACCCCTGGAATTCTGTGGACCCATCTTTTCTCCCAGAATTAATTCTCTAAAAAAAGATTATTTGGTATTTCTCTTTGTTTCAATAAATAAGACCAACTCTTCCCTACTTCACCCTTTTCTTCACTGGTAAAGTGAAGGAGTTGGGTTAAATAATTTTAATTTAAAATAAAATTTATTAGCAACTTAACTAGATCATTTTGAAGATTAAATTGTATTAAGAATTTAAAAACATTTTAGCTAAAATAATGTTAAATTGCTTTAGCATACATATAAGAAAACATGCAATAATTTCTATTGCTGTTGACATTGCTCTAAATCCTAGTTTGAGAACTGGCCCTTAGCACCACATTGAAATTCCCTGAAATTTGTACAGCTGAAGCCAAATGGCCAATGTGACCTTTCCACAAATGTAATTCTGATAAATGGAGGAAAAAAAATGCAAGCAACAAGATGTTGTCTATTTATTGCATTTTAAAATGTCTTTAGCTGGTTAACTTGAAAATTTCTCAAAATATATTTCACGTATCTATTTCTTACACATTCATTTTTTGGGGTACTTTTCTGTCTGTGCTCAAGCTGGGAGAGAAAGAGGGATAGTGGATTTATCAAACCAGAGGGGAAGGAGCAAAGTTACCAAATCATCCAAACCATCACCTCCATATTGCTGGGAACTGGTTTTATTTTTGCAAATATAGTCATGTGCTATTTAATGACATTTTGGTCAATGACAGACTGCGTATATGATGGTATTCTCGTAAGTTTATAATAGAGAGCACTATTCATAATAGCAAAGACATGGAGTCAACCTAAATGCCCATCAATGGTAGACTGGATAAAGAAAATGTGGTACATATACACTATGGAATACTACACAGCCATAAAAAATGATATAATATCCTTCACAACCACGTGGATGGAGCTGGAGGCCACTATCCTAAGTCAGCTAACACAAGAACAGAAAACCAAAACACTGCATGTTCTCACTTATAAGTGGGAGTTAAACACTGAGTACACATGGATACAAACAAGGGAACAAAGGACACTGGGGCCTACTTGCAGATGGAGGGTAGGAGGAGAATGAGCATAAAAAAAAATCCTTTAGGTACTATGCTTATTACCTGGGTGATGAAATAATCTGTACATCAAACCCACATGATACATAGTTTACCTACACAAAAAAGCTGCGCATGTACCCCTGAGCCTGAATAAAAGTTAAAAAAAAAAAAAAAAGATTATAATGGAGGTTGCTGTTTCCAAAATGGTGGCATAGAAGCAAGCTAGCTTCACTCTCCTGACACAAAACTAAAAATAAGTATATAGCACTAAGATTTTCAGCAGCAAAGTCCCAGAACTCAAATATGAGGATAACTGAGTTTCAGGGGCTACAGAGAATTGAAACAACTCCGAGCAGATGGTAAAAGAATTGAACTTCTTTATTGATAATGTCCCTTTCCACAGTCTTCCCAGCACGAGGCATGTTGAAAATTTTCTCCTGACTCATGGTTTCTACACTGGAAACACTGATATTGAGGTGGATAACCAGCTTCCCCACCATCTTGCGTTCTTTGACAAGAGATCATTTCCTGCCTCAAAGTGCACAGGAAGCATTGTAAGTACCTGAAGGGAAAAATATCCCTGGCAACAGCCAGAGATAAGCCAGAGAAAGGACTACCATCCACAGCCCTGGAAACTCTGCTTTTCAACTCGGCCAAAAGAAACACCAAATCAGAGTGGTGATTCAGGGGCACTATGCTGCAGGAGGTACATCTACAAGTTCCCCAGGCATGAACTCCTAGCCAGCCTTTCAAAACTATTGGGGTATTCCTTTTGGGAATTCCCCAATTTGGAACAGGCAGTGTTCTGTTTGTTTACTAGAGCCAAGGCAAATCTGGGCTTAAGACACCATCTACTGCCCAAAAAGAAGTAGCAACTCAGCAGGAAGGAAAAAAAAAAAGATTTCAATAGGTAAATTACAAAGAATCTCTAAGCAAACATACCCAAGAAAAAATTAGGCATACAGAGTAGACTAAAATAAATAATCCTTCAATGCAAAAACAAAGATGTGCATCTACAAAAAACAACAGCAAACAGGGAACCATGACTTCCCCAAACAGACAAAACAAGGAACAGTGACTGACCCTAATGAGATGGCAATATGTGGGCTCTGACCAAGAATTTAAAATAGCAGTTTTAGAGAATCTCAGTGATTTCTAAGATAACACAGAATATTAACTCAGAAATTTATCAGAAAAATTTCACAAAGAGATTAAATAATAACAAAGAAACCAAACAGAAATCTTGGAACTGAGAAATACATCTGCTGAACTGAAAAATTTATTTGAAGCTTTCAACAGCAGAATGGATCATGCAGAGGAAAGAATCAGTGAGTTTGAAGTCGGGCTATTTGAGGCCGAGCATGGTGGCTCACACCTCTAATCCCAGTGCTTTGGGAGGCCGAGGTGGGCAGATCACCTGAGGTCGGGAGTTCAAGACCAGCGTGACTCACATGGAGAAACCCCATCTCTACTAAAAATACAAAATTAGCCGGGCTTGGTGGTGCATGCCTATAATCCCAGCTACTTGGAAAGGCTGAGGCAGGAGAATCGCTTGAACCTGGGAGGTGGAGGTTGCGGTGAGCCGAGATTGCATCATTGCACTCCAGCCTGGGCAACAAGAGCAAAACTCTGTTAAAAAAAAAAAAAAGTCAGGCTATTTGAAAATAGAGGAGAAAAAAGAAAGAAAAGGAACAAAGATTATTTGTACAATATAGAAAACTACCTCAAAAGAATAAATCTAAGAATTATTGGTATCCAAGAGAGAGTTGTGCCAGAGCAAGGAGTAGAAAGCTTATCCAAAAAAATAATAACAAAAACCTTTCCAAACTTAAAAAAGATATAAATATCCACATGCAGGAAGGTCAGAGAACACCAAACAGGTTTGACCCAAATAAGACTACCCTAAGGCATATGCTAATCAAACTCTTAAAAGTCAAGGACAAAGAGGGGACCCTGAAACCAGTAAGAGAAAAGAAGCAAATAATATATAAAGGGAGCTCCAATTTGTCTGACAACAGACTTCTGAATGGAAACCACTCAGGTCATGGGGGAGGAGGACAACATATTCAAAGTGCTGAAAACAAACAAACCAACCCTGTCACCCAAGAATATGGCATCCAGCAAATCTACCCTTTGAATATGAATGAGAGATAAAGTCTTTCTGAGATAAACAAAAGTTGAGAGAATTACCACCACCAGACCCATCTTACAAGAAATGCTAAGGGGAGTTCTTTAATCTGAAAGAAGAAGAAGAAAAAAAACACACTAACATTCAAAAAAAAAAAAATTGAAGGTATAAAACCCACTGGAAAAATTAAATACACAGATAACCCTAGAATACGCTAATATTAAAATTGTGGTGGGTCATTCACCCATAACTCTAGTATGACACCTAAAATACAAATCTGTCAAAAACAATAATAGTACAGCAACTTGTTAAGAAATAGGCACTGTAAAAATATGTAAACTGAGACAACAAAAAGTCAAAATTTGGGAGGGATGGAATTAAATTGTAGAATTTTTTCAAGTCTGTTTTATTCCCTTGTTCCTGTTCTTTTTTAGTGATATAAGTTGTCATCTATTTAAATAATTTGTTATATCTATAAGATATTTTTGTAAACCTCATGGTAACTCAATGAAAAAAAGACTATAATAGATACACTAAAAATAAAAAGCAATGAATTCAAACATACCACCCAAGAATAACCCTTAACCACAAAGGAAGACAGTAAAAAAGGACAAAGGAAGAGATGAGCTACATGACAAACAGAGAACAAACTGCAAAATGGCAATAGTAAGTCCTTACTTATCAATAACAACTCTAAATTTACATGAGCTCAATTCCCCAAAATTAAAAGACATAGAATGACTGAAAGGATAAGAAACAAAGCTCAATTATATGCTGCCTACAAGAAACCCTCCTCACTTATACAGATACAGAATGAATGTGAAGGGATGGAAAAAGAAATTCTATGCAAGTAGAAACCAAAAAAGAGCAAGAGTAGTTACACTTCTATCAGACAGAAGTAGCATACTTCTTCTATCAGATAGAAATAGCATGCCTGTTAAATACTGTGAAAACAGACAAAGAAGGTCACTATATAATATGAAGAAGTCAATTCAGCAAGAGGATATAATAATTATAAATATCTATGCACCCAACAACGTATGCACCCAACAATAGAGCACCCAAGTGTATAAAGAAAACAGTATATCTAAAGGGAGAGATAGACTGCAATACGATAACAGTAGGGTACTTCAACACCCCACTCCCTGTAGTGGGCAGATCATTCAATCAAAAAACAAAGAAACATTGGAGTTAAACTACACAGTAGACTAAATGAACCCAACTGACGTTTACCCAGCAGATTTTACCCAGTTGCTACAGAATGCACATTGTTTTCATCAGAACATGAAACAGTCTCCAGAATAGACCATATCTTAGGCATTAAAGCAACTCTCAACAAATTCAAAACAGTCAAAATTATATCAGTTATCTTTTCTGACTATAGTGGAATAAAACTAGACATAAATAACAAGAGGAACCTTGGAAAATACATAAATACATGGAAATTAAACAGTGTGCCCATGAATGACCAATAGGTCAATAAAGAAATTAAGAAAGAAATATAAAAATTTCTTCAGCCAGAATAGGAACAGCTCCAACCTCCAGCTCCCAGCATGAGCGACACAGAAGACGGTTGATTTCTGCATTTCCAACTGAGGTACCGGGTTCATCTCACTGGGGCGTGTCGGACAGTCAGTGCAGGACAGTGGGTGCAGCCCAAGGAGCAAGAGCCAAAGCAGGGTGAGGCATCACCTCACCCAGGAAGCACAAGGGGGAAGGGAATTCCTTTTCCTAGCCAAGGGAAACCATGACATGCAACACCTGGAAAATCAGGTCACTCCCACCCTAATACTGCACTTTTCCAAGGGTCTTAGCAAATGGCACACTAGGAGATTATATCCCACACCTGGCTCAGAGGGTCCCACACCCACGGAGCCTCCCTCATTGCTAGCACAGCAGTCTGAGATATAACTGCAAGGTGGCAGTGAGGCTGGGGGAGTGGCGCCCACGGTTGCTGAGGCTTCAGTAGGTAAACAAAGCTTCTGGGAAGCTCGAACTGGGTGGAGCCCACTGTAGCTCAAGGAGGCCTGCCTGCCTCTGTAGACTCCAATTCTGGGGACAGGGCATAGCTAAACAAAAAGCAGCAGAAACCTCTGCAGATGTAAATGTCCCTATCTGACAGCTTTGAATAGAGTGGTGATTTTCCCAGCACAGAGGTTGAGATCTGAGAATGGACAGACTGCCTGCTCAAGTGGGTCCCTGACCCCTGAGTAGCCTAACTGGGAGTAGCCTAACTGGAGTGGACCTCAAGCAAACTCCAACAGACCTGCAGCTGAGGGTCCTGACTGTTAGAAGGAAAACTAACAAACAGAAAGGACATCCACACCAAAACCCTATCTGTACATCACCATCATCAAAGACCAAAGGTAGATAAAACCACAAAGATGGGGAAAAAGCAGTGCAGAAAAGCTCAAAATTCAAAAAATCAGAGCGCCTCTCCCCCCCTCCAAAGGAATGCAGCTCCTCGCCAGCAACGGAACAAAGCTGGACGGAGAATGACTTTGACGAGTTGAGAGAAGAAGGCTTCAGTCCATCAAACTTCTCAGAGCTTAAGGAGGAACTATGAACCCAGCGCGAAGAAACTAAAAAACCTTGAAAAGAGATTTGACAAATGGATAACTAGAATAACCAATGCAGAGAAGTCCATAAACGACCTGATAGAGATGAAAACCATGACACGAGAACTATGTGACAAATGCACAAGCTTCAGTAACCGATGACCAACTGGAAGAAAGATTATCAGAGATTGAAGATCAAATGAATGAAATGAAGTGAGAAGAGAAGTTTAGAGAAAAAAGAGTAAAAAGAAATGAACGAAGCCTCCAAGAAATATGGGATTATGTGAAAAGACCAAATCTACGTCTGATTGGTGTACCTGAAAGTGACGGGGAGAGTGGAACCAAGTTGGAAAACACTCTGCAGGATATTATCCAGGAGAACTTCCCCAACCTAGCAAGACCGGCCAACATTCAAATTCAGGAAATACAGAGAACACCACAAAGATACTCCTTGAGAAGAGCAACTCCAAGACACATAATTGTCAGATTCACCAAAGTTGAAATGAAGGAAAAAAATGTTAAGGGCAGCCAGAGAGAAAGGTCGGGTTGCCTACAAAGGGAAGCCCATCAGACTAACAGCAGAACTCAAACAAATTTACAGAAAGAAACAAACAACCCCATCAAAAAGTGGGCAAAGGATATGAACAGACACTTCTCAAAAGAAGACGTTTATGCAGCCAACAGACACATGAAAAAAATGCTCATCATCACTAGTCATCAGAGAAATGCAAATCAAAAGCACAATGAGATACCATCTCACACCAGTTAGAATGGCAATCATGAAAAAGTCAGGAAACAACAGGTGCTGGAGAGGATGTGGAGAAATAGGAACACTTTTACACTGTTGGTGGGACTGTAAACTAGTTCAACCATTGTGGAAGACAGTGTGGTGATTCCTCAAGGATCTAGACCTAGAAATACCATTTGAGCCATCCCATTACTGGGTATATACCCAAAGGATTATAAATCATGCTGCTATAAAGACACATGCACACGTATGTTTATTGTGGCACTATTCACAATAGTAAAGACTTGGAACCAACCCAAATGTCCATCAATGACAGACTGTATGAAGAAAATGTGGCACATATACACCATGGAATACTATGCAGCCATAAAAAAGGATGAGTTCCTGTCCTTTGTAGGGAAATGGATGCAGCTGGAAACCATCATTCTCAGCAAACTATTGCAAGAACAGAAAACCAAACACTGCATGTTCTCACTCATAGGTGGGAATTGAACAATGAGATCACTTGGACACAGGAAGGGGAACATCACACATTGGGGCCTGTTGTGGGGTGCAGAGAGGGGGGAGGGATAGCATTAGGAGATATACTTAATGTAAATGACAAGTTAATGGGTGCAGCACGCCAACATGGCACATGTATACATAGGTAACAAACCTGCACATTGTGCACGTGTACCCTAGAACATAAAGTATAATAAATTTCTTCAAACAAATGATAATGGAAATACAATGTACCAAAATCTATGGGGTACAGCAAAAGTAGTATTAAGAAGGAAGTTTGGAGCAATAAACACCTACACCAAAAAAGTGGAAGGACTTCAAAAAACCTAACAATGCACCTCAGGGAACTAGAACAACAAAAATATCCGAAATTAAGTAGAAGGAAAGAAATATAAAGATTATAGTGGAAATAAATTAAATTGAGACCAAAAAATTAAGAATATTCAATGAAACAAAAAGTTGGTTTTTTGAAAAGATAGAATCAACAGACCTTTAGCTAAAATTAAAAAAAGAGGAATCCCAATTAAATAAAATTAGAAATGAGAAAAGACATAACCAAGACCACAGAAACACAGAGAATTTTTAGAGACTATTATGAACAACTATAATCCAACAAATTGGAAAACCTAGAATAAATGGATAAATTCCAGGACACTTGTGACCTACCAAGATTGAACCAGGAATAAATAGAAAACCCCAACAAACCAGTAATGAGTAACAAGGTTGAAGCTGTAATAAAAAGTCTCCCATCAAAGAAAAGTCTAGGACTTGATGGCTTCACTGCTGAATTCTACCAAACATTTAAAGAAGAATTAATACCAATTTTACTTAAACTCTACCAAAAAAATTGAAGAAGGAATATTTCCAAATTCATTCTATGAGGCTAGCATTGCCCTATTATCAAAACCAGATGAGGATAGAACAGCAAAAAAGATAACTAGAAGCAAATATCACTAATGAGCACAGATGCAAATATCTTCAACAAAATGCTAGCAAACTAAATTCAACAACACATTAAAAGGATCATTCACCATGATTCACCCCAAGGATGCAAGGATGATTCAAATAATATGCAAATAAACAGACATGATACATGCATAAAAATACCAAGAACAAAAACCATATGATCATTTCAATAGATGCTGAAAAAGCATTTGATAAAATTCAACATCCCTTCATGATGAAAACCCTGAAAAAATTAGACGTAGAAAGAACATGCTCCAAAATAATAAAGGCCATATGTGACAAACCAACAGCCAATATCATATTTAATGGGGAAAGATTGGAAAGGTTTCCCTCTAAGATTGGGAATAAGGCAAGGATGCCCACTTCCACCACTTTTATTATTCATTATAATACTGGGAGTCTTGGCCAGAGCAATTAGACAAGAGAAAGAAATCAAGGACATCCAATTTGGAAAGGAAGAAGTCAAATTAGCCTTACTTGCAGACCAAATAATCTTATATTTTTAAAAAATCAAAAGACTGTACCAAAAAACTATTAGAACTGATAAATGAATTCAGTAAAGTCATAAAATACAAATCAACCTATAAGAATCAGTAGCATTTATATACACTAACATAATCTGAGAAAGAAATCAAGAAAGCAACTCACTTACGATAGCTACAAAGAATATAAAATACCTAGAAGTCAATTTAACCAGAGCAGTGAAAGAGCTATACGAGAAAAACTATAAAACACTGATGAAAGAAATTAAAGAGGTCACAAGAAAATGGAAAGATATTGCATGCTTATGGATTGGGAGAATTAATACCATTAAAATGACAATACTACTCAAAGCAATTTATAGATTCAGTGCAACCCTTAATCAAAATACCAATTACATTCTTCACAGAAATAGAAAAAGCATTCCTAGAGTTGATATGGAATCACAAATGATTCTGAATAGTTAAAGCAATCCTGAGCAAGAAAAAAAAAAAAAAAAAAAGCTGGAGACATCACACTACATGACTTCAAAGTACACTACAAAGCTGTAGTGACCAAACCAGCGTGGTACTTACATAATAATAGACACATAGATCGGTGAAACATAATAGAGAACCCGGATACAAATCCACATTTCTTATAGCCACCTCATTTTTGACAAAGGTACCAAGAACATACAATGGGGGAAAGAACAGTCTCTTCAATAAATAGTGCCAGGAAAACAGGATATCTATATGCAGAAGAAAGAAACTTGACCCTTATTTCTTACATACAAAATCAAATCAGAATGAATTAAAGACTAAATCCAATATGAAACTATGAAGCTACTAAAATAAAGCATTGGGGAAATGCTCCAGGACTTTGATCTGGGCAAAGATTTTTCGGGTAAAACCTCAAAAGCATAGCAATGAAAGCAAAAATGGACAAATGGGATTATTAATACACTGAGCCAAAAGGCTTACACACAGCAAAGGAAACAATCAACAAAGTGAAGAGACAACCACAGAATGAGAGAAAATATTTGCAAGCTATCCATCTGACAAGAGATTAATAAGCAGAAGATACAATGTGCTAAAACAACTCAATAGCAAAAAAAAAAAAAAAAAAAAAAAAAAAAAATCTGATTTAAAAATGGGCAAAACCATCAATGACAGACTGGACAAAGAAAATGTGGTACATATACACCATGGAATACTATGCAGCCATAACAAGGAATGAGATCATGTCCTTTGCAGGGACATGGATGAAGCTGGAAGCCATTATCCTCCTCAAACTAAGACAGGGACAGAAAACCAAACACCACATGTTCTCACTTATAATTGGGAGCTGAAAAATGAGAACACATGGACACTGGGAGGGGAATAACCCACACTGGGGCCTGTCAGAGGAAGGTGGGTTGGGGGAGAGCATTAGGAAAAAGAGCTAATGCATGCCAGGCTTAATACCTGGATGATGGGTTGGTAGCTGCAGCAAACCATCATGGCACATGTTTACCTATATAACAAACCTGCACATCTTGCTCATGTACCCCAGAACTTAAAAATTAATTAATTAATTAAATTTTAAAATGGGCAAAAGATCCAAATAGACTTTTCTCAAAAGTAGACATACAAATGGTCAACAGGTATATGAAAAACTGCAGATAAATGCAAATCAAAACCACAGTGAGATATCATCTCAACCCAGTTAAAATGGCTTTTATCAGAAAGACAGGCAATAACATGCTGGTGAAGATACAGAGAAAGAGGGACCCTGGTACAGTGTTGGTGGGAATGTATATTAGTGCAGCCATTATGGAAAACTGTATGGAGGTTTCTCAGCAAACTAAAAATAGAACTACCATGTGATCCAGCAGTTCCACTACTGGGAATATATCTAAAAGAAAGGAAATCAATATATCAAAGAGACATCTCTACTCTTATGTTTATTGCAGCACTATTCATTATAGACAAGATATGGAACCAACCTAAGTACCCATGGGTGGATGATTGCTGAACGAAAATGTGGTACCTATATAGAAGGGAGTATTATTTATTTATGCAAAAGAATGAAATCCTGTTATTTGCAGCTACATGGATAGAGCTGGAGGTTATCATGTTAGGTGAAATAAACATGCATAGAACCACACATATTGCATGTTCTTACTCATATGTGGAAGCAGTGATCCTGACCCTGTGTAGGCCTAGGCTAATATGTATGTTTGTGTCTTAGTTTTCAACAAATAAGTTTAAAAAGTAAAAAAAAAAAAAAAAAAAAAAAATTAATAGGAAAATAAAAATATAAGGAAAGAAAATATTTTTGTATAACTGTACTTGTGTTTATGTTTTGAGCTGTTGTAAAAGACTCAAAAAGTGAACACTAAAAAGTTTATTGGCTGGGTGCAGTGGCTCACACCTGTAATCTCAACACTTTGGGAGGCCAAAGCAGGTGAATTGCTTGAGCCCAGCAGTTCAAAACCAGCCTGGGCCACATGATGAAACCCTGTCTCTACAAAAATAATATAAAAATTAGCCGGGCCTGGTGGCGCATGCCTGCAGTTCCAGCTACTTGGGAGGCTGAAGTGAGGGGATCGCTTGAGTTTGGGAAACAGAGGTTGCAGTGAGCTGAGATTGTGCCACTGCACTCCAGCCTGGGTGACAGAGTGAGACCCTGTCTCAAAAAAAAAAAAGTTTATAAAATTAAAAAGTTACAGAAAACTAAGGTTAATTTATTACTGAAGCAAATATTTTTGATAAATTGAGTGTAGGCTAAGTGTATGGTGTTTATAAAGTCTACAGTAGTGTATAGTGAAGGCCTATGACATTCACTCACCACTCACTCACTGACTCACCCAGAGCAATTTCCAGTCCTGCAAGCTCTGTTCATGGTAAGTGCCCTATATAGCTGTTCCATTTTTTAAAATCTTTTATACCATATTTTTTCTGTTTAGATATGTTTAGATACACCAGTACTTACCATTGTGTTACAATTGCCTATAGTATTCAGTACAGTAACATGCTATACAGGTTTGTAGCCTGCGTGTAGGTGTGTAGTAGGCTATACCACTTAGATTTGTGTTAAATACACTCTGATGTTCACACAACGATGAAATTGCTTAATGACACATTTCACAGAACATATCCCTGTCATTAAGTGATGCATAGCTGTAGATGGATTTCTTTCTGTAATTTTATTTAAACCTCGCTAACCTATGAGGTCCGTAGATTTGGTGCTAATGCACCTTCATGACCACTCATTCATTCTTCTAGCATTCTAAGTTTTCCTTATCATGGTTTATGATTATGTATTTGTGGGGTTATTTGACCAATGTCTTCTCTATTGAACTGTGAGTACCATCAGGCTAGTGATGGTGTCCATTTTTTTTCTATTGCATTCCAGCGCCCCATCTCTTGCCTAGGACGTAGTCAACACTCAATAAATACTTGTAGAATGAAAGAATGTGTTCATCATTCACCCTTGCTCTAGGCATTGTGCTCAGTGGGGAAAATGAGGAACAGAGTGGTTCAAAGACTTGCTGTGGGCTAACCTTTCTTTCAAGAAGTCCCAGTATGTTAGTCCCCTGCTGATACCGTAACAAATTACCACAACTTTAGGGCCTTAAAACAGCACACATGTATTACCTTCCAGTCGTGAAGGTCAGAAGTCGAAAATGAATCTTACAAGGCTAAAATCAAAGGGTTGGCAGGGCTGCTTTCCTTCCAGATGCTCTGCAGGAGAATCTGTTTCTTTGCCTTTTCAGACTTCTAGAGGCTGCCTGCCTCTTTAGATTGTGGTGCCACAGTCCATCTTCAAAGTACATCACTCTAACCTCCATTTCTGTCAGCAGACTTCCTTTCTGACTCTGACCCTCCTGTCTCCCTCTTACAGGGGTCCTTGTGACTACATTGGTTCCACCTGGATATTACAGCGTATTCCTCCCATCTCAAAATCCTTACATTAGTCACATCTGTAAAATCCCTTCTGCCAGGATTCCCTGGGGTCATTCCCTTAGCCTGAGATGGATCTTACCTATAAAGTAAATAATCATGACGTAAAGGGGCAGAGGTGGGCTTGCTCATTGGAGTAGAGAGAAATGGATCTTATCTATGAAATGAAGAGTAATGGAGTAAAGGGGCAGAGGTGGGCTTGCTCATTGGAGTAGAGAGAAATGGATCTTATCTATGAAATGAAGAGTAATGGAGTAAAGAGGGCTGAGGTGGGCTGGCTCATTGGGGCAAAGAGAAATGCCAGTGAAGGTATTTTAGGGAATTAATTCCTGGGTAAAAGGGAGGCCCCTCGTATGTGACAGGCCGGAGGTGACAAGTCTGCTGCTTAGGGGGAAACAGGGAGTGGAACAAACCTTACATGGCCTTCCGTGTTGATGTACAGAATCTTATAAAAGTTGGAAATTATTGATCCTGCTGGTGTACCCCTCGAGTTATTAGTATTTACAAAATTCTTAGAAAACCTAGAAGAATGTCGTGCTTGCCGCAGGGTGAAGAGAGGGAGGGGGTGTGAGGCATGAGCCACACCCCATGGGCATAGTCGCTGTTCAGAGGGTGGAACAAACATACACCTGTACAGGGTGGGGGCTGAGTCCAGAAATATGGACCCGAGGCAGGCCACCTGAACCTTCATGTCTAGATACCTCACTGTGGGAGGAAAGGCACCCAGCTCTGGTATCAACAAATAAGAGGCAAAGCCAGCTCTCCTGGCTCATGGCTCCAAGCTGAACCCACTGGATGGAAATATTTGACTGCTGAAGAAAGGTTAGCTCTTGAGTTCAGGCTGAATTCATTCAACAGATATTTGTTCAGCACCTCTGTGTGCCAGCCAGCCCTGTCCCGGCAGTGGTGAACAAGTTTGATGTGGCTCCTGTTAGCTTATGGGCATGTAAGGGAGGCAGACACTCGGCAGGTAAATGAGAACAGAAAACGATTCTACACTGTGGTAAGGACCAGGATACTGAGGATACTGAGACAGAAATAACCACGGATGGGATGGAAGGAGTGTGCATTTCAGAGGGGAATGCCAGGGAGGACCTCTCTGAACACACGTCATTAACGTGAAGGCCTGAGACAGAGGCCTGGGGAGAGGCAAATGTGGGGTCCCAAGGTGGGCCAGAGCTTGGTGATTTTGAGAAATGGAGAGAAGGTGGGAAACAGTAGCCAGAAAGAGCTTGACAGAGCTGGGAGACCATAGACCTCAAAGGCCTTGTGGGCCGTGGCAGAGGATTTGAGGGTTATTTCAAAAAGCAGTGGGAAGCAAGGTGACCATTTTAAGCAAGAAATTGACCTGACATGCATAAAAAACAATATCCTTGAGAAATATGGGCATTCTCTATTGTTTTTCTTTTTTCTTTTTAAGCTATTAGTTTCTGAATGCTTAGTACATACTGGGTGCTGTGCTAAGCTGTTTCTTTGCGTTATTTTGTCTAGTATTTTCAACAGGCCTAAATTGGAGAAAATGTACTCATTTTACTGGATACTAAACTGAGGCTGAGAGAGTAACGTAACTTTACCAAGGCAAGCAGCAGAGGGAGATTCCAAACCCAGGTCTGTTGACTCCCATGTTTGAGCCTGTAATCGATTTGTTTTTTCTCAGTCTCCCTCCCCTACTTTTCACAATTAAAACATTGTGGTAATACATATAGATAACATAAAATGTGCCCTTTTTGGGCTGGGCGCGGTGGCTCAAGCCTGTAATCCCAGCACTTTGGGAGGCCGAGACGGGCAGATCACGAGGTCAGGAGATCGAGACCATCCTGGCTAACACGGTGAAACCCCGTCTCTACTAAAAATACAAAAAACTAGCCGGGCAAGGTGGCGGGCGCCTGTAGTCCCAGCTACTTGGGAGGCTGAGGCAGGAGAATGGTGTAAAACCCAGGAGTCGGAGCTTGCAGTGAGCTGAGATCAGGCCACTGCACTCCAGCCTGGGCGAAACAGCAAGACTGTTTCTCAAAAAAAAAAAAAAAAAAAAAAAGTGCCCTTTTTTGGTATGACAAATACCAAAATTTGAATAATTTCAATAACGGGCTATACCACATGGATTTAACACACTACAGCATATTATTAATAATACACATTCCAGTAGGAAAACTTGGCACAGGTAGGAGCTTGTGATCTAAAAAAGAACTCGTGCAGGATTCATAATCTTTGCTTCTCTCAAGCAAGCTTAGTTTTTGTCCTGTGCATATGGCCTGTGTTTATTTTCATCCCGTGGCCTTTGGGTGTGCTATTCTTTCTAACTGGATGACTTCCCTTCATTCTCTCAGCCTTTGAAAATATGATTTTTTTTCTATGTTAAAAAGAAGCTATATATATATTTAAAAGAAAGCTGTATTGAGTGAGAATTTTTAGATATTTTACTTGCAATGAGAAAGAAGAAAAGAAGTTGAATGTTATAATGTAGTATAGTAATAAACATCAGTAGAATGACACGTTATAGTTGATCAATCACCATTTATTGAAAATTCAGAGTGGTCAACATGGTCTTAGGGTTTATGGACACACAAAAACATTTTACCTATAGGAAGATATAAATGTACAATGAGGGGAGAGAGAGCTAAGGGGTAAAGCAGAGTGCAGATAATCAGAGGAGGAACGGAAGGATAGAGAAGGCTAAGAAAATGTGCCATTTTAGCCATTTTAAGTGTGTAATTCTGTGGCATTAATTAGATTCCTGTGACTGTGCAACCGTCACCTCTATCTAGTTCACCACCCCAAACAGAAACTCTGTAACCATGAAGCAACAGCTCTCCATTCAGCTTTTCCCCAGCTCCTGGTAACCTTTAGTCTACTTTCTGTCTCTACGAATTTGCCTATTGTAGATATCGCATTGAAGTAGAATCAGACAATATTTGTCCTTTTGTGTTTGGCTTCTTTTGCTTGGCATGATTTCAACATTCATCTACATTGTAGCACATAGCAGCTCTTCATTCCTTTTCACAGCTGAGTAATAGTCCATTGTATGCACATACCTCATTTTTTATTTTTTATATTATTTATTATTATTACTATTATTATTATTTTGAGACAAAAGTCTTGGTCTGTCCTCCAGGCTGGTGTCCAATGACACAGTCTTGGCTCACTGCAACCTCCGCCCCCTGGGTTCAAGCGATTCTCATGCCTCAGCCTCCTAAGTAGCTGGGATTACAGGTGTGCACCACCACTCCCGGCTAATTTTTTGTATTTTTAGTTGAGTTGAGGTTTCACCATGTTGGCTAGGCTGGTCTCGAACTCCTGGCCTCAAGTGATCTGCCTGCCTCGCCTCCCAAAGTGTTGGGATTACAGGTGTGAGCCACTGCGTTCGGCCCATATGCTTCATTTCGTGTATCCATTCATCTCTTGGTGGAAAATTGGGTTGTTTCCACTTTTTGGCCATTGTGAATGAACATTGGCATACAAGTATCTCTGAGTCTCTGTTTTCAATTTTTTAGATCTATACCTAGGAGTGTAATTGCTGGGCACTTCTGTTTAGCTTTTAGAGGAACTGCCAAACTGTTGTCCACAGGGGCTGCACCATTTCTCGTTTCTATCAGCCGTGTACAAGGGTTCCAATTTCTCTGCCTCTTTGCCAACACTTGTTTTCCATTTTTTCCCTTGGTTTGGATCATAGCCACCCCAGTAAGTGGTAGCTCATTGTGATTTTGATTTGCATTTCCCAAATGACTTGTGATGTTAAACATCTTTGCATGTGCTTGTTGGCCGTTTATATAGCTTCTTTGGAGAAATGTCTATTCAAGTCATTTGCTCATTTAAAAAACGATGTTGTTTGTCTTTTTTATGGTTGAGTTGTACGAGTTTTAGAAATATGTCCTGGAAATCAAGCCTTTATCAGAAATAGTTTCTGATCTTTTCTCCCATTTTATGGGTGGTCTTTTCACTTATTTGATAATGTCCTTTGCTGCACAAACATTTTGAATTTCGATAAAGTCGAATTCATTTTTATTTTGTTGCTCCTGCTTTTGGTGTCCTATCTAAGAATCCATAGCCAAATCCAAGATCATGGATGGAGATTTACTCCTGTGTTTCCTTCTGCTGTTTCTTGCTTTTAACCATTAAATTCTTATCCAGATTTTAGAAGTCATTCACTTTGTCAGCAAATCATCAGAGACATGGGAAGCACAGCTAAGTGAGTCGTGGCGGTCCCCCTGAAGGGGCTCAGACAGTAGTGGTGGAAACAAATCTCAGTGGTGATTGTGCTGTGATGATGTAGCCATTCATTCCCAAACACCAATGTAAGGATCTTTTCTGGTCCACTAATGTTTGTGGAAAAATGATTTAAAAAGTCAACTTTTCATAAAACTAAATGTATTCCATTTAAATAACTGTCCCACATTGTGCAAGTGGCTGCCTTCTATGATACTGGCATGTTCTTATGACCTGAGGCTAAGAGTAGATGATGACACTTTCTTTAAATGGCTCAACTTGGAAAATTGAGAGTGACCAACCCTGTGTCACACTTCCTAATTTAGGGAGGAAACTATGAAATTCAAGGGTTTAGAAGCCACTGCATATGCTAGAGTTCATTTATGCGGGCCTGCGAAGCATGCTGGTGATCCCTGCCTGGAGTTTCTTGGGAAGGGTTTGTGGGGATCTTGTCTAGATTCACTTCCTCAAATATCTGATTCATTTCAGCTGTAATTGTCATCTTTGTGCAAAATTTTTAGAAATGGAGAGTAGGGAAAATGAAGAGGAAATCAAAACTAGAAGGTCTGTTTCTTAGCCTGACTTTTTTCGGGCAGCCTCTGACTGATTCCTCTTATAGGCTTTGCCAGATGGTTTTTGTTTTTATTGAAGGTATATATAATAAAAGAAAACGAGAAGGAAAAAATCCTGCACACAAAGGGATTTTTTTTTCTTATGGGAAAGAACACTCAGTTGCACTTGGCGCCTGAATGAAGTTGGGCTAATGAGTTCACCATTGTAAAACAGTGAAATTCTCCCAAACATACTAATTAAGGTACTTTTTGTCTTTTCTGTTGGTTTTTGCTTTGGAGGTACTATGAAAATAGTACACTGAAAAGTTGAGGGGCCAAGTTTGGAAGAAATGACATAGTCTCTACTTGGCAATCGGCCTTGCACTTGAATGACCTGGTGTGGAGACTGGTCTCCAAATTTTCTGATGGCCCACATTCCTGGGCTGCAGTGTGTAGTCATGCAGTTTAATGGCTGCCTATGGATCTGTGCAGTGCACAACCTATGTAGTCATAAACAGCGGCCTGATGTATTCTAACAAAAATATAAATGAGCATAGATACCTAAGAGATGTGTGCTGGTTTATAAATTATATACATTAAATTCTATTGTCAATCCACCTAGATTATATAATGATGAAACTTGATTTCATTTTTTAAAGATAAAAATAAAAATGAATAGCAGTTAAAACAAATTTCATCTATGCTCCCATGGGTGGTTTCAAATATTCCTTGGGGTAGGTCTCCCTACTTTGGAGACATTGGCCTGGGAAGAATTCACATGGATCTTCTTTCTCATTCAGGCAGGGCAATGCCTTTTTAGGGCAAAGTTGCCTCTTAGCAGTAGAGTGCTTAAGAGTCTTACCACTCCCTGCCAGGCCCTAGCCTTACCTGCTGGTTTTCCATTTCAGAGTACACAGTCATTAATGAAGCCTGTCCTGGAGCCGAGTGGAATATCATGTGTCGGGAGTGTTGTGAATATGATCAGATTGAGTGCATCTGCCCCGGAAAGAAGGAAGTTGTGGGTTATACCATCCCTTGCTGCAGGAATGAGGAGAACGAGTGTGACTCCTGCCTGATCCACCCAGGTGAGTGTGGAATGGGAGACTTCAGGTTGCCTTCATGCTGTTGGAGGTAATGAACAGGAACAGGCTGAACGCCTGAATTCTAGCAGGCAGCCATCAGGAGGCTGTGGTGCCATGATTATGAAAAGTGACACAATTCAGCCTATTCTAACTAAAGGCACAGCAATAAAAGGAGTCAGTACTCTTTTCAGTGTTAAACTTGTACAACTTTGAATTCATTCACTCATTCATTTAACAAGCTGACTGAGCAGCTTTATGTACCAAGTCAGGTACTAGGAATACAATGATAAAACAAAAGACACACTCCAGCATTCCCAGAGCTTATAGCCTGGGGGGATATGGAGAACAGGCAGCTACCATACAGTATAGTAAATGCTATGATAGAGAAGCATGGGGGACTATGGCAACATGGATGGGAATGGGGGCAGGTGGGAGGAAAGTCAGTGAAGACTTACTGAGAAGGTGGTGAGCATGCTGATGGGAAAAGCAGACTAAACAAGGTGAGGGGGCTCGGGAGGAGAAGTCAAGCCACAGAGGATAACATGTGCCAAGGTCCTGTGGCAAGAGGAAGCATGGGGTTTTGGGAGATGCAAGTAGCAGTCTGGCAGGAGAAATGTGTATGTGATGAGAGACCTGGATAGATGGAGAGAGGGAGGGAGAGGGAATGAATGAATGAGAAAAGATTAAGAGAGAGCAATCTGAAGGGAGGAACAGGAGCCAGATCCTGAAGTGCTTTGCAAACTGTGCTTCAAAGTTTAGGCTATATACTGAAGATATTTTGGTAACACTGGAAATCTTTTACTAAAGAAGGGAAAGCAGACTTTTCTCTTTAGCTGTGGTATGGGAAAAGGATTGGAGGACAAGCATGACTAGAGGCAGGAGAGAAATGATGGGGACCTTAATAAAGGTACAAGCTCTATGGATGGAGAGAGGTAGAGGGATTTGGGATCTGAGAGTGGAACTGACCACACATTGGGATCTATTGGGTAGGATAGGAGAGGGAAGGGAAGAACAGAGTCAAGTCTGATGCTCTGGTTTCTGAGCTGGACACTTGGGAAATGGTCCCAGTGATATGAATCTGTTTTTGGATGAAATGAGACCTTCTAGCAGTTACTTCTTTGTGGTGATTATTGACCTTCCAATATCTCCCACTTGATATGTACAGTCAAAATATTACATGTTAAAATCAATTGATATAGTTCCTTTCTCTGTTTTGTGATGTCACCTATTTGATATACAAATAGGTTTGTTGTTTTTATGTGTTTTCCATATTTGAAAACACAAGCAAATGTATATATATATATATATATATTTCCTCTTCTTACACAAAAGATAGCATATCGGAAGCATTGCCATGTGGAACTGTGAGTCAATTAAACCTCTTTCCTTTATAAATTAACCAGTCGCAGATGTGTCTTTATTAGCAGTGTGAGAACAGACTAAGACAGCTGCTGGGGGCAGACTCAGTCCATTTGCCTCCTCAGCAGTGATGAGATAGGGAGTTAAAGAGGGGGAATTGGCATGTAAGTAAAGATAATCTTTGGAAGGCACAGTGACCCTGCAGGGACCCAGTTATGGGTCACATGACTACTGGAATTTGACAAATCATACAGTCATATCTCAATATCCATGAGGGACTGTTTCCACAACCCCTGCAGATACCAAAATCCACAGATGCTCAAGTCCCTCGTTGGCCCTGTGGAACTCCAGGGCTCTGCATCCTGTGAGTACTGTATTTTTTAGCCATGGTTGGTTGAATCCATGCGTGTCAAACCTGTGAATACGGAAGGCTAGCTGTATTAGCAACTCATCTTCTCTGATAGAAGGGGACACTGGAAGAAGGGAAGCAAAATCAGGATAGTGTGGAAAGAGAGAGCTATGAGTCTCTCTCCTACAGTAACCACACGTATATACACTACAGCCCAAGGAAAACCTAATTTCAGCTGAAAGCAAAGAAGCATACTATCAGCTCGAGGAAATGCTGTTTATCTTAAGAAATTCAGAAGCTTGGATTAGCCATTCCTTCTTCCTTCCTTCATTCACTCAAATAATATTTATTGAACACTTACTATGTGCAAGCCACTGTATGGTGCTGTGGATACAATGTTGGACAAGATACAGTCCTTGACTTAAGTCTATTATAGGAAAACAGCTAATAGGCTGTAAAAATTGAGTGGTTAAGAGTGGCAGGGATAAGAGTTCATATTTTGTATTATAGATACTATGTGCCGGCACTTTACTTGTGATAATTTAATTAAAAATTAAAACAGTCTGAAGAGGTAGATACGATATCTAATCCCAGGGTTAGGCCATTCTCACATTGCTATAAAGAAATACCTGAGACTGGATAATTGATAAGAAAAGAAGTTTAATTGGCTTACGGTTCTGCAGGCTGTACAGAAAGGATGGTGGCATCTGTTTCTAGGGAGGCCTCATGCAGCTTTTACTCATCGAGGAAGGTAAAGCATGAGTGAAAGTAGGAGCACAAGAGAAGGGGGAGGTGACACACAGTTTTAAACAACCAGATCTCAAGAGAACTCACTCACTATCGCAAGGACAGTACCAAGGGGATGGTACTAAACCATTCATGAGAAATCCACTCCCATGGGCCAGGCGCAGTGGCTCGCGCCTGTAATCTCAGCACTTTGGGATGCCAATGTGGGTGGATCATGAGGTCAAGAGATGGAGACCATCCTGGCCAAACTGATGAAACCTCATCTTTACTAAAAATACATAAATTAGCTGGGCATGGTGGCACACACCTGTAGTTCCAGCTACTCGGGGGCTTGAGGCAGGAGAATCACTTGAAGCTGGGAGGTGGAGGTTGCAGTGAGCTGAGATTGCACCACTGCACTCCAGCCTGGTGACAAAGCGAGACTCCATCTAAAAAAAAAGAAACACACACACACACACACACACACACACACACACACACACTCCCATGATCCAATCACCTCCCACCAGGCCGCACCTCCAACACTGGGGATTACATTTCAACATGAGCTTTGGGTGGGGACACAGATCCAAATCATAACACCCAATTGGACAAATGAGGACACTGAATCACAGAAAGCTTAACCAATTTGCCCAAGGACACACAGCTGCACAATGGCAGAGCCAGAACTTAGTTCTCTGTTTTGCTAAGTGGGATTGAATCATTTGTACTTTTTCTCACGACCTCCAACTCCCTCAAGAGACCATGTTCTTTTTTTTTTTTTTTTTTTTTTTTGAGACGGAGTCTCGCTCTGTGGCCCAGGCTGGAGTGCAGTGGCCGGATCTCAGCTCACTGCAAGCTCCGCCTCCCGGGTTCACGCCATTCTCCTGACTCAGCCTCCCCAGTAGCTGGGACTACAGGGGCCCGCCACCTCGCCCGGCTAGTTTTTTGTATTTTTTAGTAGAGACGGGGTTTCACCGTGTTAGCCAGGATGGTCTCGATCTCCTGACCTCGTGATTCGCCCGTCTCGGCCTCCCAAAGTGCTGGGATTACAGGCTTGAGCCACCACGCCCGGCCAAGAGACCACGTTTCTAAACTGGTCCTTGTTGCAGAATCACGCAGACCCCTCTGGTGTGGCCTGCTGGATGCGAGGCGGGGAGCCGGACACATTCCAGGGTGAGCCTGTTGTTAGACAGGAGAGTTGTTTCCAATGTTATACTTTCATTACAGAAGTATATGACATAGAAGAGTATTTAATAGCACAGGAAGATATTTACTATCTATTATGAAATTCAAAAGTAAGTTACAAAAACAATGTACCATAAGTCATATAAGTCTAATTTAAAAAATGTATGTGTTTATAGGCAGAGAAAGATTGTTAGCAATAGTTTGGATGATGGGGTTTTAGATATTTTTTATTTAATTCTTTTTGCTGGTCTAAATTTTCTAAAACTTCCACAATAAACATGGAATGCATTTATACAAAAGACTCTATATTGATAGATTCTTCCTTTTCCTGTAGGCAGTTTCGTGTTACTTTAAAACACCAGCCACTACCTGGGATACTCGTTGAGACCATCCTTCTAAACTCTCCAGTCTGAATTCTGGCACCTCTAGCAGTTTCTTTGAGATGAGAGGTTCTTCCTGTGGGCTCTGACACCTTTCTAGGCCCAGATGCTCTTAGTTGAGACAGGACCCTGAGAAGGTGCAGTTGTGCTCCCATGCAGCTGATGAGGACCCGCAGGTGCTTTGGCCTAACACTCCTCTTCTTGGGAATGTTTCAGGTTGTACCATCTTTGAAAACTGCAAGAGCTGCCGAAATGGCTCATGGGGGGGTACCTTGGATGACTTCTACGTGAAGGGGTTCTACTGCGCCGAGTGCCGAGCAGGCTGGTACGGAGGAGACTGCATGCGTAAGTAGACCTTGACCTAGCTCTATCTCTAGTGACACTGTCTTAAAGTCTTAGCTTACGATGGACCAAGATTTATCTCCTTGGCATCTGAGTTTTGGAAAGCCTGCAGCCAGAGGGCTTTCTAGGTAAAACTATAAAAACAAAGATGGGTTTCCATCTGCAAGGTGTGGATTGTGAACATTTGTTTGAATTCTTGGCCACAGGAGGTTTATGTCTACTCTTCAATCTCCTCTTTCTAAGCGAGGCCAAGGCTTTCTGCTCTGTGCAATCCAGAAGCAATTGCATGGTAGCCTTGGTCAGCAAACAGTGAATAAGTCTTCAGAAATGTTGTCTGTAGTGCACTGTACATATGAATTTCTGTTGGTAAATTTCTTGAATCCTGAATTAAATTCCTGGAACCCACAGCAAATTGCTAGCATGCCTTTTGTCCAAGGAAAGAGATTCTTTCTGGCATCTGCTTGTTGTGAAAGAATTACTTAGTTTTTATTAGAGTTCTGTGAGTTTCAGCAATTCTTTGAAAATGGAGTGGAAATCTAATCTCTCGTTCAGTCCAAGATTCCCCTCCGCAGTGCCCTGATTGATAAATGTCCCTCTGACAGTCTGTATCTCAAGCAATGTACAAATTGCTTTTATTTCACTAACTTATTCCATATGCCTCCTACTTGGATCAGAAGTAATTAGAATGGTCTTACAGTCTAATTTTCTCCTATGAATGATATTTCCAGTTTACAGAGATGGAGGATCGAGTGTGGTTGGTATCTTTGACCGATATAATCTGTACTGAAATACCATCAGTTTCAAGACTCTGTGGCTAAGGATGAGTATATGGTCTGCAGCTGAGAAATTCAACTATCCCAGGAGGAGAAGGGGCTTGTTGGCACTTCCAGGTGAACTGGGGAGTTCAGTTATCCATAATACAGATACTTTTTAAAGTGTTGGTCTCAGTTGCAGGTTTAAAACTTCGATGTCATTTTAGATGGTTTCTCGTAAATTTAATTCAGTACCTGGCAGATTATGTTCCAGGTAGGTCAGCCGCAATATTTAACCTGGTCTTCTTTGGCAGCTGTTCTATGGAGACTGTATCGCATAATGAGCAGAATACAAGCTCTCGAATGAAACAGACCTGGGTTTAAATAATGTTTTTGTCTATCACTGCCCATATGACCTTGGACAAGTCATCTAATCTTGCTAATATCAGTGTCCTTTTATAAAAAAGGAGAATAAGGCTACCTACCTCATAAGGTTGATTTGAGGATTAAATGAGATAATGTATGTGAAGCACCTACTTTTCTGACAATAGTAAAAGCTCAATTAATGCAATAAATACATCACTATTATCCTATATACTCCTTAATTACTGAATTGTTAGGTGATTCAGAAAGAAGACTACTCTCCTTCTTTTCCTTTCTTCCGAGAAGGGGTCCTTCTGTATTGCCCAGGCTGGCCTCAAATTCCTGGACTCAAGCAATCCTCCTGTTTCAACCTTTCAAATAGTGGGGACTAGAGGCACATGCCACCATGCCTGACAAAACTACTTTCAATAATAGTTTGGGATAGTCATAATTAAAGCTGTAGTGCACAGCTTTAGACTTCACATTGACTTTTGGATTATATCGGATCACTTTGGGTTCTTCCCTGCTTTGGATCATATGGAAGATTGCTCTTTCTCTGTGCACACGAGAGGGAAAGGGGGATTTGTTGGGGTTGGAGTGGTAGGCACCAGTGTGATCACACGTGGCCTTTGATATGATTAGGCTGTGTCCCCACCCAAATCTCACATTGAATTGTAATAATCCCCATGTGTCAAGGGTGGAGCCAGGTGGAGATAATTGAATCATAGGAGCGGTTTCCTCCATACTGTTCTCATGGTAGTGAATAAGTCTCACGAGGCCTGATGGTTTTATAAACAGGAGTTCCCCTGCATAAGCTCTCTTGTCTGCTGCCATGTAAGATGCGCCTTTGCTTCTCCTTTGCCTTCCGCCATGATTGTGAGGCCTTCCCAGCATGTGCAATTGTGAGTTCATTAAACCTCTTTCCCTTTACAAATTACCTGGTCTCAGGTATGTCTTTATTAGCGGTGTGGGAACAGGCTAATACAGCCTTGTATGTAGGTAAGCTAGGTAAGGAATTTAGATGCTATTCCAAGTGCAGTGGGGAGCCAAGGAAGAGTGGTGAAGTAGGGGACGGACCAAGTGCTCTGAGAACTAGCTAAGAGAACATTTGATAACAGGGAGAGGGAGGGAGAGTTTCAGACAAGAGGTGAAGGTTGAGCTATGCCTTTGCTCATATGTTGGCAGAACAGGAAGATATTTCAGGCAGAGGGATAGTATGGTCAGGGTGTGAAAATGCAAGGTGTGTTCAAGGAAGCATGTGACATGAGGTGTGATCAGAGCAAGGTGATGGTCTTGGGGTGGCAAGCTCTGACTCTGAAGGTCATAGTGTGCCAGGGCTCAGAGCTTAGACATGGTTCTGAGATGATGGATGGTTTAATCAGGGGAGTACCATTTGACAGATAACTCTTGTAGCATAACTCCAGTAGAGTGGAGGAAGACCATATCCAAAGGTAGCCATTAGGAGTGCAATTGCAGTGGTTCAGGGGATGAAGAAGGGAGACTAGAGTTAGAAGAGCTTAAAGGAAGAAGTGACAGGACTCAGGACTCACTGAAGGTAGGGGTGAGGAACCTCAAGAATTTGCCTTTCAAATTCTTAGTTTGATCAACTCTCTAGAAGTTGATGCTGTTACGTGAATAATAAAAGGGAAGAGGTTTGGTGGGGGAAAGAAGGTGAGTTCCACCTGACATAAGTTGGAATTTGGACACCTGTAGGATACCCTGCAAACAGTAGGAAATAGGTGTCTGGAGCTCGAGATAATTTTGGAGACTTGAGAAATGCATATGGCTGTTATAGATGGAAGTATGAGGTGAACAGAGTACCATGGGCAGAGGAAATAGCAAGAGACGTAAAAAGAAAGGAAGAGAAAACCAGGAAGGAGATGGGAAAAGATAGAGAGATGGGAGGAGAACCAGGAAGGAGTAGGGTTCTGGAAGCAGTGTTTCAAAATAAGGCAGAAAGGTCACACAGGATGAAGGCAGTAAAGAGGTTTTTGTATTTGATGGCTAGCATGTGATCAGTGACCTGAGCAATAGCAGCTTCATATAAAGATTTGGTGGGGCACAGTGGCTCATGCCTGAAAGCCCAGCATTTTGGGAGGCCAAGGCAGGTGGATCACTTGAGCCCAGAAGTTCGAGACCAGCCTGAGCAACATGGTGAAAACCCATCTCTGCAAACAATACAAAAATTAGCCATACCACTGTACTCTAGCCTGGGCAGAGTGAGATAGTTTCCAAAAAAAAGGCAAGATTTGAAGGGTGAAAAATGGACGTAAAGAATACAGACAACTTTTAAATAAGCTTAATCAAGCAAGGAAGGGGAGAATTATGGTGATAGTTTATACGAGTAAATAAACTGCTCTGGAAAAATACCAATTAAGATGGGAAAGTCCAGGTGCAGTGGTTCATACCTGTAATCCCAACACTTTGGGAGGATGAGGCAGTCAGGTTACTTGAGGACAAGAGTTCAAGGCCAGACTGATCAACAATAAAAGATTCTATCTCTGTACCATATTAAAAAAAAAAATCAGCCAGGCATGGTGGTGCATGCCTGTAGTGCTAGCTACTCAAGAGACTGAGGAGGGAGAATCACTTCTGCAGCCAAGGATTTTGAAACTGCAGTGAGCTATGATTGTACTACTGCATTCCAGCCTGAGCAACAGAGCAAGACCTCATCTCTGTCTCTCTCAAAAAAAAAAAAAAAAAAAAAAAAGGGAAAGGGTTAAACATGTTTTAAGCTAATGTGAGTAAAATGTCAGTAGGAGAGATTGAAGATATTAGAGTAAGAATAACTGAAGAAGGTAAGACCATGTTATGCTGAAGGAGAAGAACTTCTTGTGAGATCAAGAACAAAAGTGAGAGTTAAAGGAGAGGGAGTTTCCTTTTCTGTCCTAGATTGAGCCAGGAGGGAAAGAATTATGTATAGGTAGCATATCTGGTTTGTTCGTAATTGTATGGTAGGAACTGTGCTGAGCACTGTATGTGCCATGTCCTGTTTTATCTGTACCCTATGAACATACCCTATGAAAATACATACTCCCACTTTATAGATAATGAAACTGAGGCTCAGAGCTGTGAAGTAACTTGCCTGAGGCCATACACTTAGGGTAAAGCGCAGGATGATTCCAGACCCCTTACTCTTGTTCTTAACCACAGTCCTAGCCTGCCTCCTGCTGGTGAGTTTCCCTGTTTTCTCTGAGAAGTAGGGAGTGAAATATCTGCTGAGAATGAGTAGAAGAGAGGCTGGGGCTTGAAAGTACCAAAGGTTTGGGGCAGCCACTTGAGGAACAAGAAAAGGCACCAGCTGGTGTTAAGCTTAAAGCATGTGCAAGCAAGACGGAGGACCCAGTCGAAGCCAGAGTTCTTAGGGAGGTGATGCAGTCAGTTAGGACGTTGACTGATACTTTCCAGAAGTGCAGTAGCAGAAGGGAATAAAAACAGTTGTTTTGTTGATCCAAGAATAAGCTGAGACGTGACTGACCAAGGATCCCAATTGAGAAGGACATGAAACCAGAAAGCCTGGTAGAGGGGGAACAGGGACAGGAAGTCTTAAGTGGAAAAGCAGGCGTGGTGGTAATAAAGTAATGGAACATGTAGGTGGAAGGGCTATTATGGTCGGAGAGTTTCTATGTTGAAGCTTTCAGAGGTGGTGGTGTTAAAGTGTTCAGTTTTTTTTTTCTGGGTAACTAACAATCTCAAAGGACAAATGTTTGTTTTTCTTTCTTATGGGTCTGTGAGTTGGCAGGGGTTCCGCTGATTTCAACTGGACTGGTCTGGGTTGGTTGTGCTCCAGGCTGCAGGGCTCAGGCAGAAGGGACAGCAGCCATCAGAGGATGCTCTTCTCAGGGTGGGTCGCAGAAGCACAAGAGGCGAAGCCAAACACACAGGTGCACATAAGGCCTCTGTGCACATCACACTCACCCATATTACACTGGCCAAAAGGAGTCACATGACTAAGTTCCCAATGAGTGAAGTAGGGAAGTATATGCCATCCTCAAGGAAGCAGGGTGGATAAATATTTCTAAACAATACTCCAGTCACTCCATGTGAGTAAGGGGGTTTGTTCAGGGTACAGGGGACAGGAGGGAAAGAATATTTGCATGCACGAGGTCAATAAAGCAAATGGTAACAAAACAAGGATAGTAGTCACCCAAACATTATGAAACAGAAAATATTAATATTCAGAAATCCTGAGCATGTGTCTTTTTAAATAGCACCTACTGTTCGAGTCTTGGGTTGTGCCTTGGTGTAAGAGGCTTTTTATGGAGCCTCATTGGTTGGGCTGGTGATCGTGTCCATGTGAGGGTCCAGGCTTTCTCAAGGACAGCAGAACTGGCTCAGAGCAACCAGTCTATCACCTAGGCAGGTAGAACAGAGAGCTCACACCTTCCTTCATTAATCTACCCATCCAGTCAAAAGATATTTCTTGAATGGATGCTTCTAGGTACTGGATGTACAATGATAAGCCAGACAGACATGGTCTCTGACATCTTAGAGCTTGTGGTTTAGAGAGGAGATTTTTTTTTTTTTAAAGTTAAAAACAAATGGAGTGTGGTCAATGCTATGCAATTTAAAAAACAAACTAATGGTCAGATTCCTATCCAATCCTGTGTTGGTTCATTGGTGCTTGTTCAATTCCATTATGCTTGTTCTGAAAGCCTCATTCCACACAGTGTATGTTACCACCACCATGAGCACTGATGGAGCATTTCTTATGGAGCACTGGGCTAGGCACCAGGGAATACAATGATTCTGCAATGAGTTTACAATCCATCCGTGAAAACAGTGCTTGACCATAAGAAAACATCAATATGATGTTATTAGTTTCTTATTACACTCACCTCATACTGGCACTAAACATACGTGCAGGGAATTCATAGGAAGAAGTAATTCATTCCACTCTTTGTTGAATGCCCGCCTGGTGCTGAGCACTATACCGCCCGCGTATGTTAAGGATGGCCTGTGTATGGCTGGGACACGGCGCTGGAGCCCCATGGCAGTGTAAGCATTTTCCCACTAGATGGCGCCCAAGTGATCCTTTCAGACAACGTTATCCTGAAGGCGCTTCCTTCTGAGCGTCTTCGAAGAGCCTGGGCATTTTTTTTTTTCCCCGAGTACTACACAGAGCCTTAGAAGGAGCGAGGAGTGGCGGACAAGTGCCAGAGGGATCAGAGCTGTTTTATGTGTGAATTAGAGTGCATCTGGCACTGAACAGATGCAGTAGCACCTTTATATGCACACTGTCCTTGACAATGTTTGTGTTACTAACCTAAATAATGATGACCTTAAAATTCATTATGCAATTGATTCATGCATAACCATTGGCAGGTTGTATTATCCAGGAGGATGAGCAAACGACCTGAGGCTATTGAGCCCAGGAGAGAACTCATTCACATCTTTCTGTCCAGGAAAGATTGGTTTAGTAATCTCAGAATATCCAGACTAGGAGCTAGTGGCACTTTATTGCCATTTTAAAAAAAGAGCTGTTCTTTCTACCTTTCTCTACTTTTTAATGTAAAAATTTCAGTTCTACAGAGAGTTGAAATAACATACATCCACATGCTCCTTTCCAGGATTCGCCACTTTTTCTCATTCTCCAACATCTGGCTCTCTCTCTTTTTCTGCACTGTAAGACTCATGAATTTTAATTTTTTTCTGTTTCATAGCATTATCATCATTTTTCTTTTGATGCTTAGATCGTTTCAGATTTGGCCCTTTAAGCTGGCTGCACCTCATTGCTCCTTGAGCACTTACTTGCATTCTACCCCTCACCCTCAAATGTTTTAAGTTCACCTTGATTTTCTATACCAGGTCTTGAAACGAGCCATTTCTCCATGCATCCTGGTTTCTTATAGTGGGAAATTGTATTTAGGAACTGCGATTTGGGTGCTGGCTATTAGAGGTGCTGCTATCCAAAGTCAAAACCAAGGCTTCCTCTTAGGGTTTCTTAAACTCAAAAGTTGAGTTCTGAAGTAGAACCACTCTGCTGACTTCCACTGCTGACCACCAGACTGGTGTTGGTTTAGCTTGGCTGTAGGCTGAGTTCTTTGGCCATCAAAAAAGATGAGCAGCGAGATGGCCCAAGAGTGACCCAGAATGCCACACTTCCAGCTGGTATGGCAGTGATCCCAGCCTTCCAGGCCTTGAAGGATACTGGGCCTCTGAGGAGGATAGGAAAGCAACCCAGATGAGAGGATTTATGGGGAGAGATTATAGGTCCTTAATACATTTATCTTCTTAGTCATATTTTGGACAGAGGCAGAGAAACAGAGGAACTGGCCATAAGCCATGCCCAAAAATGTTTTTAGGGCAAGAGTTATCAGAGAGGAAGAGGATTTGTGCAGGCTGATTCCTGAGCCATAAGCAGGAATGATTAAGAGCAAACTTAAGGGGAGTGGGGAAAAGGCTTACAAAGCTGTGTGTTACCAACTTTTGGGGCTGCACTCCAGGGGAGTTGTGGAACCGCCTAGGGTGGTGTCACTGAAAATTGCCTCATCTCGCTCCAGCCTTTTGTGTCCTGATGCTCCCAGAAGAACAATGCCCAGGTTGATTCAAACTGGGGATGGTATTAGGTAGCAGTTAGCAGCCTGGGCTTGGATTTGAATCTGTATTCCTTTCCTGGCTTTGGGCAAAATTACCCAATCTTTGTGAATCTCAGTTTCCTCATTTACAAAATTAGGATCCTCATAGTGGCCCTCAGAGTTTTTGTGAAGTTTAAGTGAAGAACTGTCTATAAATCCCTTAATATGGAATCCGATATATAGTAAGTGCTCAATAAATGGTGGATGGAGTCTGATATATAGTAAGTGCTCAATAAATGGTGGATGGAGTCTGATATATAGTAAGTGCTCAATAACTGGTGGATGCTATTCTTATAATCCAGAGCCATGAAATGAGCTTTGTTTCTTAGTTGTTGTTTTAGGGGGCAGGGGAAGAAATCCATATAGGCCAGAGAAGAAAGATAATAAAAGAGAAGTCTTTAAGGTTAAAGAATATACACTGGACACAAGGAGGTAGTCTTCACTAGACAAAGTATTGTATGGTAAATAGTATTTTATATTTTATGTGCTGAAGCTCTTTGACCCCAGAGAATTAATGTTTAAATCTTTGTAGAGGATTTTATGTTATTAAAGAACTCATCAATCATAGCTCAACTTCTGGTGAAGGTATAGAAGGATGTGAAAGACCTTCCCTCCTGCTTAAACAGTAAGAAATCACTAGATTAAACCAAAGAAAATAACAATTTTCATTAAAGCCATAATATGTCTGTGAATATGAAATCTAAAAGAATGTAAACTCCAGAGGGATGAGTTCTTCCAGGATGAACAAGAGATTTGGGATGCTTCATACTTGAAGGCAGCTGCTGAGGTTGGGGGCAGGGCAAGTGCAGGAAGGGGCCTAACAGAGGAGGAGGAGGGCCAGGAAAACTTTTGAATCTGTGGGCTGACTCCTTGAACTTAAATCTAGAGGAGACCCCAAGGCAAAGACAATCCTCTCCACCAAGTATTTTCTTAAATGGAATTTAGCTGTGCAAGCAGAGGCTGGAATGAGGCTACGAAGCAGGAGATCTTGGGATGTCATCACCTTGCAGCTTCATAAGCCTGTGGTCTCAAAGTCTCACAGTCTCATGGGCTCACAGCTTCCCAGTCTTGTAGTCATGGGAGTGCAGGAAGCTGGGGGAAGGAGGAGATGAAAACCAAAGAGAGATTTCCTTAAGTTTATGGAGTTTGAATTTCAAGGCTCTTCTGGTGAAGTTATAGCTTCAGTCCTGCCCCAAATCAGCTTAACCCTTGATTGGGTCAAACTGATTCATCCCTCATCAGTTCTCCTGCCAACCTAATAGAGGAAAGGGCATTTCTAATCAAAGGAAACAATAGATCTCCTGTTGTGAAGAAGCAAGAAAATAAGATCTACATTCAAGAGAACACCCAGTCAAAAGAAATAGAGCATGGATGATGAAATGGAAATTTTCAAACAAGAAACTTTTACATAACTTTAAAATAAATACACTAAAAGATTGACAGGAAAAGATGAATATAATGGATGAAGACATGAAAAATTAACAAAATCAATGAGCAAAAATCACAAACATTCCTATATACCAACAATAGACAAGCAGAGAGCCAAATCATGAATGAACTCCCATTCACAATTGCTACAAAGAGAACAAAATACCTAGGAATACAGATAACAAGGGATATAAAGGACCTCTTCAAGGAGAACTACAAACCACTACTCAAGGAAATAAGAGAGGACACAAACACATGGAAAAACATTCCATCCTCATGGATAGGAAGAATCAATATTGTAAAAATGGCCATACTGCTCAAAATAATTTATAGATCCAATGCTATTCCCATCAAACTACTATTGATGTTTTTTACAGATTTAGAAAAAAAAATACTTTAAATGTCATATGGAGCCAAAAAAGAACCCATATAGCCAAAACAATCCTAAGCAAAAAGAATAAAGCTGGAGGCATCATGCTACCTGACCTCAAACTATACTACAAGGCTACAGTAATCAAAACAGCATGGTGCTGTTGCCAAAACAGACATATAGACCAATGGAACAGAACAGAGACCTTGGAAAGAACACCACACATCTACAATCATCTGATCTTCAACAGACCTGACAAAAACAAGCAATGAGGAAAGGATTCCCTGTTTAATAAATGGTTCTGGGAAAACTGGTCAGCCATATGCAGAAAACTGAAACTGGACCCCTTCCTTACACCTTAAAATTTAACTCAAGATGGATTAAAGGCTTAAATGTAAAGCCCAAAACTATAAAAACCCTAGAAGAAAACATAGGCAACACCATTCAGGACATAGGCATGGGCAAAGACTTAATGACGAAAATGCCAAAAGCAGTTGCAACATAAGCTAAAATTGACAAATGGGACCTAATTAGACTAAAAAACTTCTGCACAGCAAAAGAAACTATCATCGGAACAAACAGGCAACCTACAGAATGGGAGAACATTTTTGTAATCTACCCATCTGACAAAGGTCTGATATCCAGAATCTACGAGGAACTTAAACAAATTTACAAGAAAAAACAAACCCATCAAAAAGTGGACAAAAGATATGAACAGGCACTTCTCAAAAGAAAACATTTATGGCCAGGCAAGGTGGCTCATGTCTGTAATACCAGCACTTTGGGAGGCTGAGGTGGTGGATCACTTGAGATCAGGAGTTTGTCACCAGCCTGGCCAACATGGTGAAACCCCATCTCTACTAAAAATACAGAAATTAGCTAGGCGTGGTGGTGTGCATCTGTACTCCCATCTACTTGGGAGGCTGAGGCAGGAAAATCGTTTGAACCCATGAGGTGGAGGTTGCAGCGAGCCGAGGTCATGCCACTGCGCTCCAGCCTGGGCAATGGTGCAAGACTCTGTCTCAAAACAAACAAACAAACAAACAAACAGACAAATAAACAAAACAAGAAGATATTTATGCAGCCAACAAACATATAAAAAACTTAACATCACTATTATTAGAGAAATGCAAATTAGAAACACAATGAGATACTATCTCATGGCAGTCAGAATGGCGGTTGTTAAAAAGTCAAGAAACGATAGATGTTGGTGAGGCTGTGGAGAAATAGGAAAGCTTTTAAACTGTTGGTGGGAATGTAAATTAGTTCAGCCATTGTGGAAGACAGTGTGGTGATTCCTCAAGGATCTAGAACCAGAAATACCATTTGACCCAGCAGTTCCTTTATTGGGTATATACCCAAAGGAATATGAATCTTTCTACTATGGAGACATATGCACACATATGTTTATTGCAGCACTATGTACAACAGCAAAGATAAGAAACCAACCCAAGTGCCCATCAGTGATAGATTCGATAAAGAAAATGAGATATATAATACATCGTGGAATACTATGTAGCCATAAAAAGGAATGAGATCGTGTCCTTTGCAGGGACCTGGATGAAGCTGGAAGACATCATCCTCAGCAAACTAACACAGGAACAGAAAACCAAACACCACATGTTGTCACAATAAGTGGGAGCTCAACGATGAGAATACATGTCCACGGGGAGGGAAACAACACACACAGGGCCTGTCTGGGGGTGGGGAGTGAGGGGAGGGAGAGCATCAGGACAAATATCTAATGCATGCAGGGCTTAAAACCTAGATGATGGGTAGATAGGTGCAGCAAACCACCATGGCACATGTATTCCTATGTAACAAACCTGTACATTCTGCACATGCATCCTGAAATTTAAAGTAAAATAACAAAAAAAAAAGAAAAGAAAAAGAAATTCAGGAGAGATTTGGAAAGTATTTAAAAGAACAAAATGGAAACCCTAGCACTGAACAATACAATAAAAAAGAAACCAACTGGAAATCCTGGAACTGAAAAATGCATTATGTGAAATAAAACAAAAATTTATTGGAGGCGATTAACAGCCTATTGGTCAAAATAGAAGAAAGGATCAGGGAACTTAAAGACATATCAATAGAAATCAACCAAACTGAAGCAAGGGAAAAGAGACTGAAAGTATTTAGCAATCTTAACTCTTTGTGCTACCCTAGCCAGACTCTGTCCATTGAGTTCCATTAGCAGAGCTATTTCCATGTGAGTGTTTTATGATAACTCTGGCAACTTTGGGGGAAGAAAGACTTTCTGCAGCAAAGTGGTAGATGCTATTCTTTCTGGACAATCATTTTCTCAACTGAATGGACAGAACATTTGGCACAGGGTGGTGGGGAGGGGCTTTAAAAATGGTTTGTTTGGACAGGAATAATTTTGAATTGGTTTTTTGGTCTAACCATTCATTCAGTTAGTAGCTATGGTAATTGAGCACTGACTTGATGGACATATAGGTGTAAACAGGACAGATGATATCCCTGCTCTCGTGGAACTGTGTCATGGGGGAGGCAGACAACTCAGTAAACAGTCATCATGGAGTCAGGTGGATTGGGGTTACAAGTCAACTCACAGGCTGAGCTGAGGACCTGTCATTGTTCCTGATGAACACCTGAGCCCCTGAAAAAAGCCAACACTTAGTACTTACTATGAACCAGACATTGTTCGGAGTACCTTCCTGTACTGACTCATTTAATCCCCATTGCAACCCTTGTGACAGCAATGTGACAGATGAGGACACTCAGGCACAGAGGGATAAATAACTTCTCTGCTGTCATACAGCTTGTAAGTGGCAGAGCCAAGATGCAAATTCAGAAGCCAGCCCCAGAGCCCCTTCTTTTATCCTCTCCACGAAACCATCTCTTGATGTGGGAGGCCCTTGGGGTCTTCATCATCCAAGCCTTGGCTCTGCTATCACTGTCTGGGATGCTAAGCCTGATGAGTTTAGGATTCTAGTCAGTGATGAGATGAGGCTCTCATGAACCCTGGAGCAGTGGGTCAGAACCTGAGCTGTCCCCTGTGATTCCTGACCAAAACAGTCAGTGCCTCAGATCCAGACAAGACTCGAGAAAAATAACAGTATTTGTTGCTACTTATTGAGCATTTTAATGTACCAGGTGCTGTGCTAAGTGCTTTACATACAATATCTCATTTAATCCCCAAGACGAGTGAGAAAAACACATTGTTGTAGGTACAAATATTCTCATTTCCAAATAAGAGACCTTGGCTCAGAAAATACAGTGGCCTTTTTTAGAGTCACACAACTAGTAAGTGGTCGAACTAAGATTTGGACCCTGGCTGGCATCACAGACTGTCATCTTTGAAGGAGAAGAGAAATGCAAATGCCTCTCTCTGAATTTTCTTTAAGTCCTCCTTTTCTTTCTAAGAGGAAACAGTAAAGAAAAACAAAACTCAACCACTTCTTAGAAGTGTGTGTGTCTCTCCCGCAATCCCCTTCCCTGCACCAAATGCTGAAGATAAGAAGACTTTTGAATGAGGCTAAGGGTGTTCATTTTTGTTGAGAGCCTTTTCCAGCTGTCTTACTGGTCTAGAAATTAATAAAGATTTCCTTTCAGTTCTGTAGAAGCAGGGTCTATCCAACTGCCCCTTCTGTTTGGGAATGTAGTCATGGGGGAAGACTGGCGATGATGCTAGGATTTGAGAGCTCAGGGCACAGTTCAGCTTCACTGACAAATATCACTACACACACACAAACACATGCACACACCTATACCCCTCTTCTCCTGCAGTAAGACACTGTTAAGGAATCTGAGCACATCTTCTAGGCTCTTTGCTTGCTCTGGTCTTTCAGACTCAGGACCACCTGCTAGGTTGGCCAGTGATACTTCCTTGGCAGGGACACTCAGCTGTGTTCACTGTTCTGCCCTGGACAGAGAGGTGTAGTCAGGCTGCCCCTGCACCCAGGCTCGCCAGCTCTCCAAGTAGAGGCAAGAGTAGAGAGGGAATTTAAGGCGTTCCTTGATGTGGGGAGGGAGTGCAGCTCCCTCCTCTTGCTGTTTCCCTAATATTCCTTCTTCCAAGCACATTTCCAAGAAGTGGCCCCTTTGTCTCTGGTTGTTTGGAAGTTGTTCCCCATCTTGGGGCCAACTCTGCCCTCCCCTTCAGAGTGAAAAGGAACCTCATTAAGAAGAATGGAGATGTTGCATGTGTTTAGAATCCTGGCTACTTCTGAAGGACAGTCCCTGAGCCTACAGGAACAGGTGGTCCAGCATTTTACACGGCCAGGGATCGGGCACCTGGTTGAGGATGGGAACTGAGCCCTCTAGAGACTGCAAGAGACCCTGGAGCTGGCCAAAGCCCAAATGCATGTGCCAAGGAAGCCTAAATGGAGATGAGCAGTGCCTTCCCTTGGATTTGGGGAGGGGCCTGAGGCACAGTTGTCTGCTTCCAGCTTCCATATGGAGAAAAGAAACTGGGAGCAGGCTGGCAGCATTTGCTGCTGGTTCTAATTTGGGATCCCCAGCAGGAGGTTTGCTGAGGGAGCTGGGATTTAACACCTTGCAGGCTGGGAAGCTGCCCGTCCCTGAGGGCGGGGGCTGTGCAGGAAGGCTTGTTTTGTTGTCTCTCACACCCCACATATCACTTCCGTAGCCCAGCAGCAGATGGGTAGATGGGGGCGATGAGGAGTGTGAGGTGTGCAGGAAGAAGGAACGTGCATTATAAAAAGGGAGCGGGCAAAGATTCCATGTATCTCTCTTAGGGGTGGAAAAATTCTGCCGTTTCAAAATGGAGTGGGACAGGACTGGGTCAGAATGCCCCAAAGACAGTTTAACATACCAGCAAAGACTCAGCGTTGATACTAGACAGATCCAAGGTCAAATCTCTGCTCTGCCACTCAATACAAACAGCTAACATTTACTAATTTTCCTGCTAAGAGTTTGCCATGCACAATTTGATTTAAGCCTTACAAAATCATATACAGTAGCTGCCACTTTTATTCACATTTGATTCAAGTTGACTGAGGTTCTGACAGAGGAAGTAACTTGCCCAAGGCTGCACAGCTAGGGAAAATAAAGCTGAGTTTCAAACTAAGGTCAGTCAGATTCTGCAGTCTCTATTCTTAACCACTGCTTTACCATTAGGACAACGATTTACAGTCTTCTAACTTCCTGGCATCTGAGTTTAGGGAAATCACTTAACTTCTCCATCTTTAGTGTTCCACATCTGAAAAACGGGGAGATGAATGTTGTTCTCTTTGGTTTTTTATGAAGATTAAATGAGAAAATGCAAAGCTTTAGTGCCTGGCCTATAATAATATCATCATCCATTTACTCAACAAATATGCATTGAGCACCTGTTATATGGCAGGTGCCGTTCTAGGTGTACAAGCTAGAAAAGATCCCAGCTCTATCAAAGGGAGTAAGCAAGTAAGCGAGATAATTTCAAATAAGCATGTGTATTATGAAGAAAACAAAACATAGTAATGATATTGACCATAGAATTAAGAGGGCTTATTTTAGCTGGATGGCAAGGAAGGCCTTTTGAAGAAGTGGCAGTTGAGCTTATTATTTTTATTATTATATCTTTTTAGGTGAAGTCTTGCTCTGTCACCCAGGCTAGAGTGCAGTGGTGCAATCATATAAGCTTAATTCTTACAGGAAAGAGATGCAGACGAAGAGGGGCCTTTTAGGTTTAGGAAACAGCAAGTACAAGGCGGGAGTGGGGCACAGAAAGCAGGCTGTGTCTGGGGCAGTGTGGACAAGCAGATGAGTGGTATGTGAGATTGGGAGGAGGGTTGGTTTAGGCAGCCAGCAAGGCAGGGCTACAAATGTCATAGGAAGGTGTTTACACAGTGGAGAACCTTTGGAAGGAGAACCTCTTTGAATCAAGAGGATAATGTAATCTGATTCATTTATTTAAAAGGTGGCTTTGGATGCTGGGTAGACAATAGAATGTTAGGGGACAAGGGTGAATGGCAGGCATATTAGTTTGTTTTCACGCTGCTACGTAGAAATACCTGAGACTGGGTAATTTATAAAGGAAAGAGGTTTAATTGACTCATAGTTCTGTGTGGCTGGGGAGGTCTCAGGAAACTTACAATCACAGCAGAAGGGGAAGCAAACATGTCCTTCTTCACATGGTAGCAGGAGAGAGAAGTGCCAAGTGAAGATGGAAAACCTCTTATAAAACCATCAAATCTCGTGAAAACTCACTCACTATCACGAGAATAGCATGAGAGTAACCACTCACATGATTCAGTTACCTCCCACCAAGTCCCTCCTATGACATGTGGGGATTATGGGAACTATAAAGATGAGATTTGGGTAGGGGCACAGCCAGACCGTATCACCAGGAGATCAAGGAGGAGATGAGATTACAAAGAGAGATGATGGAGGCTGGGACTAGACAGGAGCCCCAAGTGGAAACTAGTGGATGATGCTTCTCATCATTGACACAGGGCAGCAGCAATAAAGATCTTAGTGAAGAGATAGATTGTATGACTTAGCAGTAGTTTTCACAAAAGTAAGAAGCCTCAGACCTCATAGCTTTGTCAAAAGTGGAGTTTGGGCTCTTTTCCTAACACTAGAAATGTTACTACTGTCACCTTGCTATGGTGCAGTATCCACTGATAATATTTTTATTTTCAGTTATGAAATCTTATACTTTTGTGAAGTTATTGAATATAACTATGTATCCAGAGTTTAAGAAGGCAATCTGGATTTCTGTATAGAAATAGGGAAGGTAAACTTTTTAAGTAAAGAGCTGGATAGTAAGTATTTTCATTTTATGGGGCCTACTGTCTCTTACTATAATTACTTAACTCTGTCATGATAGTCCAAAAACAGCCATAGGGAATACATAAATGAATGGGTGTCACTGTGTTTCAATAAAACTTTACTTATAAAAGCAGGCAGTGGGCTATATTTGGCCCAAGGATCATAGTGTGCCACCCCCAGGTAGAGAATATCATTTATTTCATTGTCCAAATAATTTTTCCATAGAACCACTTCAAGACATTTTCCCCAAACTTTTGGTTACACAAGTGCATCTGCTATACTTGTGCTTATCTTAACACTAGAAAACATGATCTAATTTAAAGACTGTTCAGTACAGTGGTTTTTAAATCTTAGGGATTCCTTGGAGGTAACTCAGCAGACTACGTAAGGTTCGGGGTGGAGGGTTTTGGGCCCCTCCTTCTGCTTTAACCAGGAGCCCCTTTTTGATATATTTAGTTTTATTGGTGATCTTGACAGGAGTTTATTTGAACAAAAGCAGTTGGGAGCAAGAAAAAAATGAGAAAATAATCAATCCAGTCCAACTGGTTGGAAATCATCTCTCCTTTCCACTGTCATGCTTTAAAGAGGCATTTATTACATGACTGCTCATAGAATAAATTAGTGCCTTGATTTCCTCCCTGGATGGTGGAGGGAAGAGAGTAGAGCTGGGGAGTGGGTGTACTTTCTGAGCCTTTTAAGGTAGGGGCAGCAGGCTGGCATTTGCCAGGCCTGGAGAGGAAGGATGATAGGGTGGCTTAAACTTTACATTCAAACACAGCTAGGTTTGAGTCTTTGCTCTGTCACTTAGTGGCTAGACAAGTTATTTATTTAACTCTCTGATCTCTCTGTTTTCCCAGCTGGAAAATTGTGAGGACACCACTTCCCTTCCCAAGCTGTTGGGTGGATTAAATGAATTAATGTATGTAAATTGCCTGGCACGTTGCCAGCTGCTTGAGAAATATTAATTTCCTTCTTCCTTTTCCTTATACATCCTGTCCTCAGGGGTGTGACATGAGCTCAAAGTCTCTTTGAGACCTTCTCCAGTCTCTTTCCTATTGACCTCCATTTTTATGTCCCAATCTTTTCTTCTTTTCTTAGGATGTGGCCAGGTTCTGCGAGCCCCAAAGGGTCAGATTTTGTTGGAAAGCTATCCCCTAAATTCTCACTGCGAATGGACCATTCATGCTAAACCTGGGTTTATCATCCAACTAAGGTAAGGAGCTGGGGCCAGAACTAAGGAGTCTGAGGTTTTAAGGACACAGCAATGAGATAGAAGGCTCTTGGTCACTGGAATCCTCTGGAGCCTTTATATATATTGGAGCCTTTCTCTTTACCATTCTGTGATTCTCTGGGATAAGGCCTGGCTGAAACTACAGCCAACTAAATGCTTGTCATCACTGCCTTAGAAGTGTAGGGCTCAGATGATTTTGACCCAAGGATAACACCAACAAAGCAAAATACTGAGAGCAATCTACCCATCCACAAATCTTCAACAGTGTTTCCTACTTACTCAGGACTGAGCTGGTTCCTATGGGAGGGATGTAAAGAAATAAAAGGCACAGGCCTAACTTTCAAAGAATTATACTTTAGATTGGGGCTGATGCTTGTCACAGCTCCTTTAATTGGAGCTTTCAGAAAAAAAGCAAACATCCCACAACAAATAAACTAATTCTCTCACCTGTGTGGAAGACGAGTCATTTCTTTTTATGGAGCTTTAGGGCCCTCGCAAATGTTGTTTATGCCATAGTCCAAAGTATAGACCCTGTTTTACTGTAACTATTGATAAATGCTACACAAGGGACCTGTTTGGTGAGAGCTGTTCATGACTGCATCATTGTGCTGGAACAGTTCATGGCACACTATAGTTGCATGATAAATACTTGTTGCATGAATAAATGCCGAAAGAACTGCTTTCTGATTCCAGTGTATCTTCTCTCTCCTGAAAAACACCTCCCCTTTTCCTCACTCACCCCTAGAATGGCTAGGGTCATTGTCCACTTAGCTCTTCTCATTTTAACCCTGTGGTGACAGTGAATGGATTTAAAATCCCTGATCCGCTAGGGCACAGGCTTTCACTAAGTATTTTCTGGGTGGATAAACGGACACAGAGGTTACCACATGCTACCTGGCTTCTTGATTGTCTCTCTGTCCTCCAGGAGGGGTAACATGGTACCCTGAATTAGAAAAATCCAGCAAAACAGGTCTCCTTCTCAATCTTCCTCTTCAAAACTAGCACTTGACAGATTGTGTTTCTACTCCCTGAGGACCTGGGGTTGGGAGTGAGTCTCATTAATTCCTAGAGGAAGGCTGGCTCAAGGAATAAGTGATGAACCACACTGTTCTGCCCAGTGGGCTCAAGGCTGAGTCTGCAGGGATGACAAAAGTAGGTGTTAAATGCTGCATGTTAATATTTCAGCAGCTTAGGGACCAAGAAAAATGGTCCCCTCTGGGCCTCTCAGGAGCGTCTCCAAAATCCAAGATGCAAAAGGAAATTCTAAAATAGCAAAACTGTGGAGGATTGAGAAGCATATTAGCTGCCCAGGAAAGGGCCTTAGGGAGGCATGGAAGTGTGTGGATTTCTTTTCCTCAAGTTAAGTCTGGAGCACCTGGCCAGGGATAGTAATAATGATGGAAACACTTGGAAGTATAGACACAATGTTCAGCCCCAAAGCCCAGAAGGTGTCCCCGATACCCCTTTTCCTTCACCTACCACCAGACCACCACAAAATCTATTTTCTTACTTGAAAAATAGTCCATCCACAGCTCTCTGTCACCACTGTCACCATTCTGCTTCAAGCCACGCCCATCTCCCACTGGGATTCTGTCATGCCCTCCTAACTGGCTTCCTGGCTTCCACTCCTGCCAGCTCTGCCATCTCCTCTCTGCAGAGTGCCTGCAGGGAGCCTTTAAAATCTGCATTATCCCCTTGTTGAAACCTTTCAGTGGCTTCCTATAGACTTGGAATAAAAGCTAGTTTCCTTACCACACAAGATCGGTTGCAGGCTCCCCTCACTGGCCTCAGATCCTATCACTTTCCTCTTCATTCACCCACCTTGCAGCATCCCTGGCTTTCTTCCAGTTCCTCGAACATGCTAACCTCATCATTGCCCCAGGGCCTTTGCACTTACAGATTCCCCTGCCTGGACCACTCTGCCCCCATGACTTTCACATGGCTGGCTCTACTGCATCATTTAAACCTCTGGCCAGCTAGCACATCCTCAGAGGGGGCTTCTTTGACCACATTGCGTCAGAAACTTAAGACCTTAGTCACTTTTCATGTGCTTACCTGGTTAATTTGATTCGTAGCACTCAGCACTCTAAAATTACCTTGTTTTTTAGTCTCCTTGCTTATTATCTATCTTCTAACCCAGAATTAATCTCTATGAGGGCTGGCACATGTCTAGTTGGTAGTTGGGACACTACAATGCTGACAGCACCTAGGACAGTGTCTGGGACAGAGCTGGCCTCCAGAAATATGTGTTCAGTAAGTGAACAAAAGGACAAATGAATGCATGAATGTAAATATAGTTGCAATGTCTCTTCAGCTTCAGGAAAAACTGTGGTTTCTGTCAGGTAGTAGCCTCTCCCTTACTCTGCGGACAAAGATATCAAGGCCAAGAGAAGAAGCTGATTCCTTAACACACACAGTGAGTGCGTGGTGGCATCTGGATAAGAAATCAGGTGTTCTCTTAGATGTTAGAGTAGGCTGTACAAAATGCAATTCATAGGACCTACACCCCAAAAGCACTGTGATCAACCCTTTGTGAAGTAAACACTGATGAAACTCGGTTATTGGATTTCTTTGTTATTAGTACCTTTTAGAACACTTAAAATCAATATACTCTTTGTCACTATATTCCAGTGTTTCCTAATGCTGGTGTGTTGGGTTTTTACTGTAGTTGGCAGAAATATCCCTACTCCCAACATTTTAGGCAGCAGTCATGAGCCTTTCTATTTCTATTTTTTCTCCAGAGTGTGGAGAAGAAGATCCACATATACATTTTGTGAACTTGATACTCAGGTATTCCCTTGGAAATCCTGGAAAAATGCTTTTGCCTGTCTTGCCCTGGGATGTGGCTGCTGCTTTTCTTGTCTTTTGGACTCGGGGGCTTAATGTCATCTTCTGTGTTTCCAATCTGGTGTATCTCAATGCTTTCAAACCCAAGACCCCTTTTGGATAAGCATGGATGTATCAGGTTTCCTTAACCCCTGAAATTCTGACTTGGTGCTGCTTTGTCTACTCTTTGGGTGAGAATTATCGTCGCCTAGAAGATAATTACCTTCTGATTCTTCCATCAAACAGAAGAGTGGGCAGAGGTTTTTTGTTGTTGTTGCTGTTGTTGTTGTTTTCCCCTCTATTTAGTCTTCCAAAACAATATGAGCTTTTTTTCATTCTCCAACTATAAAATTACAATAAAGTAACCATTCAGTCATATATTTGGCAATATCTGTAGCATCTCCATAGGCCAGGCACTGTGCTGGACACTGTGAAAACCGTGGAACGAGGCAGGTGTTCCTCCCTGCCTTCAAGTAACTTGCAGGCTAGTGGAGAAGACAGGGCACACATCCACACACAAAAAGCCAAGGAGGTAAATATAAGAAGTTAAAATGTATGTCTACATTATGAGAAAAAGAAGGGATCTTCTTTGGAAAGAGTGGTCAGGGAAGCCTCTTTGAGGAGAGAATATTTAAGCTTAGGCCTGAGGATAGGAAGGAACCAGCCACGCAGACTGGGAGGAAAAAGGGCCCTGGAAAAGTGACGAACACATGCAAAGACTCTCTGCATGGATTATGGCACCTTGCTCTACCTGGGCAAGCACTTGCATGTGCATATACATACAAACAGTGCACAAATACATACTTCTCCACTAAGAGAAATTCGCCAACCTCCAAGCACCATTTTCCTATCAGATCAGGCCAATGACACCATCTGTTCCTCAGGTCTGTTCCTCATCTGGCCTTGAATGTGCCCAGCGGTCTCAGGACTTCCAGGACCCATCTGCTTCCCTCTGTCACCCTGCCCACCCGCAGGTTTGTCATGTTGAGCCTGGAGTTTGACTACATGTGCCAGTATGACTATGTTGAGGTTCGTAATGGAGACAACCGTGACGGCCAGATCATCAAACGTGTCTGTGGCAACGAGCGGCCGGCTCCTATCCAGAGCACGGGATCCTCACTCCACGTCCTCTTCCATTCCGATGGCTCCAAGAATTTTGATGGCTTTCATGCCATTTTTGAGGAGATCACAGGTAAAGGCCAATGAGACAAATGTGCACTTTGTGGCTTGCTCCAGACAAATACCTCCTTTCTATGTCCCTTCCTTTCTTTGTCTTAGACTTATTAAAACCTAGCAGACTGTGTTCTCAGAAACAGCCTACACACTGAGAAAAAAGAAATAGCAAGGTATATTTCAGAAAAGTTTACCCAGAACCACAACTAGGAATTATCTCCCTTATACAAATACAGTGGCTAAAGCACAGAGAGGCTGAATGACTTGTCCGAGGTCACACAGATATAGGGGCAGAACCAGGGATTTGTATCCAAGCTGTTCGGCTCTAGAGCTCACACAAGGGGACCTCTCATGGTTGAGAGCATTGGCTTTAGATCTCTGACAGATCAAGCTATGTGACCTTGGGTAAGTTCTTCTGCCCCTCTGGGCCTCTGTTTCCTAATGATAGTGATCATTGGGAATTATGATAGTGATAAGGGAGTAATAGTAGATCCTTCTCCATTAAGGAGGCTTTGAGAGACAGAACAAATGGAGAGCTTAACATAGTCTGGTACATAGTAAGAACTCAACAGCTGCCCAACCCTAGGCATACCCTTACCCTCTGCTTGCCATCTATAAAATAGGTATTAAAAGACTATAATGGTAAATGTCATTGACTTCATGAGTAACTCTAAGCCTGACTGTAACTCTTGCTGTGATCATATTAGGAAGTAGGATTTGACCAAACTGAACAAAATGCTCAATCCTAAGCAATCACCCCACTCTGATCATTCTGAGATCAGATTGCATCAAGTTTTACAAAATAAACACACGCTTGAAGTTTGATTTTAAAAAAAAAACTGAATTAAAAAAGAACTTGTAATGGTATTCTGATCATTAAGGTTTCCTTATTCATAGGGTATGACATGAAAGTCTCAGGAAAGAAGGTGGGTGGCTAAATAATCAGTGTTTCTTCAGTCCTGTCTGTTCAGCAAGGCCAGGAGACCCTGCTCCCCTGTCTACCCCTCTTTTAGTATGCTGCCTACAGGAAGTCTCGGCGGGTGCTCTTTCCAGTCTCTGTGCCTGCCCCCTGTGGAGCTGTGCAGGGCCTGGGAGTTCTGAGGCCTTGCTGCTGTGGTGTGATCAGCCTGTAGCTGAATCCTCATCTCTTGGTGACACCCTGCAGGTATAGGCTGAGCAAGGTTCCAAGTGAGATGCATCTGTGGGGGCTTAGGACAGTCAGCAAACCAGGTAGGGGCAGCAGTGACTGGCCGGTCTGTGACTCTGGGACTGAGGGACGGTCAGGAGAATGTCTTCCTCCTCTGAAATGACCTCCTCAACCTCCCTTGGAGAACTTTGGCAATACTGGCCTGCGTTTTATCAATGCTGTCAAATAATACCACTTCCCATTTTTCAAACATCCCTGTTTGTTCACTTGCCCTCAAGATATTTCCTCTGGCTAAAGTCACCTGTCTGCAACCTACATATCAAAATCCATCCTTCACAGTCCCTACTACATTCTTTCTCCTCTCCTAAATCTTTTCTCTTGCTCCAACAAGCTATGACTTTGCCCTCTTTTGAATGTCTTGTAGCATTGCCTCTTCTTTCTTCATAATACACTAACTATATATACTTCAAGTCATAGTTGTTTTATACTTTTCTTCAAGTAGCTTTAATCTGGTAAACAGGATGTCCTGTTCATCTTTGTATTTCTCCCATGCCTTCCACAGAGCAAGTACTCAAGATAGATTTGTTGAACTGAGCCAAGGAATATACTTCTACATTGGGATAAATGAATGTAGGTTTGATGGATAACACACAGATGAGTGTTTCTCAAAATATTTTCTGTAGAAAAATAGTCCCCAGGATGCCTTGTAAAATGCATGCTTTGAGGTCAAAGGAGCTTGAAATTCACAATGTGTATTAGGAAACGCACAATGTATACTAGGGCATTGAACTGAGAAGTTCTGCAGTAAAGAAATCTGGCTAATTAGCATTGAAAGTAAGCAATATTTCCCTAACATATTTGAGCTCAGAACCCTCAGTAAAACACATCAACATCTCAAGGGACTAATGATTACAGAATATAAGTTTGGAAATTATTGAATATACCTTCAACAGTGTCATAAAGATTGTCTTCCAGTTGTATTGCCCCAGTACCCAGGATGCTGAGCTTTTATTTGAAAAAAGATGGTCTTCAGCTACCCAAAGATATCTCCGTCCACTGAAATCCCTATGGGAGAGATACAAGCATGGCTCTGCTTTCATCAGTTTAATGTTGTTGTTTGCATTGCCTTGTGGTCTTCAGAATATAGGAGTATTAAGCATACTTCTGGGGCCCTCAAAAACATCAAATAATATCACCAACATTTGATATTTAATGAGTATCTATTTTAGGCATTTTCAAATAATCATAACATGAATTCAGTAAAGGGAATAAAAAACATTGCAAGAAGACTTTAATAAGCAATTAAAAGACTTTGGTCAAGACTCTGGGCCGGAAGACATCAACTCAATGCACAGTGGCACTGAGGAATGCCTTTTCTCTTACAGCATGCTCCTCATCCCCTTGTTTCCATGACGGCACGTGCGTCCTTGACAAGGCTGGATCTTACAAGTGTGCCTGCTTGGCAGGCTATACTGGGCAGCACTGTGAAAATCGTGAGTATGCTTCCTAAGTGGGAGTTAAGGCGTCAGATGGGGCTGGTATGGAAGGATTTTAAGAGCTTGCAAGGCCTACTCTTTCTTGATGTCTAGGCTGGTCTGTCCAAGATGGCACACAGTGTGGACACTCCCAGTGAGTGGTTCTCAGAAGGGCAGAGCTGCTTCTGAGTCAGGTTGTCTGCAACTTCTTAGGTTTGTCCATTGGCATTTCCAACCCTCACTTGCTGCAAATATCTCTGAGAAAGATACAATGGCCTCCAGTAATATTCAGAGCTCAAAAACACTGAAAAAAGGTCAACAAACTTCCCTGTGGCTCAGTCTGTATCCCTGTCCATTCTAAGATCTGTATTTTAGATTTATACTCCAGGCACCATTCACAGACCCCAGTGTGAGTTATTGCACATCTTGAAGCCTTGCAATGAGGGGGTAGATATTTAGGGTGACCATCAGCTCCAGTTTCTCAGGGATAATCTCAGTCTATACATTTTGCTGAGCAAAATTATTGGTAGCATACTCTTTCAGGGGCAAAGTGTCGTGAATTGGATGACAAACTATATGGTCATGTTTTAACACATGTCATATATAAGGTCTTGGTTACCAGACTGAAAACAGGTGTCACAGATGGAAGCCGTCAGCATGGAATGAGATGTGCATAAGAACAAGAATTTGGGGGAGAGCAAAGGAGGACAGATAGTGTCCTAGGTAGGTTTCCCCAAAGCAGATTGTGAGTTGAGAATGTGTACACAAGGGAAGTGTTAAGGACAGGCTCCCTGGAGAAGCTGATAGAGGAGTGGAAAGCTGGCCTGGGAAGGGAAGGAGGCCAAGTAGGGGTGCGATTTCAGGCAAAATACCAACCTCAGTGTTAACCTGTCATGAGATCTGGAATGTACATTACTCTTTAAAGTAATGTTCTAGCTTTAAGGCAAGGGATCTGGGCTTTCATATCCCCACAGCAATCAGTCATTGGGTACAGGCTGCCCTGGGGGACTGGAGGACATAAACTGTGGGCACACTTGGCTTTCTATGCATGTGGGCAAAGTGGTTCCAGTAGCTCCTGAGCAGCTCCCTGAAAGAGAGTCACAGATACAGTCCATTGGAAGTAAAATACCATAGGATGGGGAGGGGAAAAGGGCCCACAGAAACACTGAAAATAGACCCGAGAGCAGAGCACCAACAGTATCTACTACAGGCGCTTCTAACTAGCATGCACAGGTGCTCTGTTGGTCATCTAACAGCCTGGTCTGGCAGTATTCTCTAAAGTTTGTGTATGTTTTGAATTAATTTTCACTAATGTTTTCTTGCAAACAATGCAGATGGAAACCATGGTTTCAATAGTGGGTCCCTGTGTGTACCACTGATTTCTACTAAAAGCATCCTTGCCCTGGTTTGGCACAGCTGACTTGAGTGTGACTATGCTAGAGACGTAGAAAATGATGTTCTGCTTCATGGTTCTTGCCTCATTTGAGCCTGCCATGTTGCGTGCAAGGCAGAGCAGGGAAATGTTGCATTCTCTTGGCTTCAAGAATTTGTATGTAGAGTGATTCTAGTTTCTTGACAATGGCAAATCCTGAGCTTCACTCTTTGGATTCAGAGGAGGAAACAAAAAGAGGAAAGGCTTAATTTCTTGATGAACGAACTACACAATCCTTTGATAAAGAAAAGTAGAATTGGAAAGAAGTAAAATATCACCAAATAAAGCCAAAATGCCTTTAAGAAGCTGAGTCAAATTAGGAAAGAAAAATAAATTGGTCCAAAACTTATGATTAAAATATTCATGGGTAGCTTGTGAGTCAAAACAGATTTCTCAGCATTGTTATTCCATCAAGAAAAAAAGAAACATAATGAAAAAAGAATGTAAAATATATCAACATGAGCTGATTCATAATTTAATTCACAAACTGTCTCAAATTACTTTAAAACATCAGTATAGATGGGCAGGAAAATTCTCCCTTGCTGGTTTTCAAAATATTGTTCAAAAGCCATAATTCCCTTAGTACCATGTAGTTATAGCTAGGTGAAGGTGTTACCGATGGATATCTGATATGTCATTTACTGGTACCGATATGGGGGGACTAAATGTTTTTTGTTTGTCTGTTTTCTATAAGATCCAGGTTCGTTTTTCCTTTTAGGAAATTTGGCACGAGTTTCAACTAACTCACTGGGGGACACGTCACAAAAAGTGGCTATGGCAGTTTACGTTATAATTTCTGAGTCAACCTTTGTTAGCAATTTTTCCAGAGCAGTCTATCAGTTAGAAAAGCAAAAAAGAGTGAAACAATTTATTTTCTTGTTTTCCTCATGAGGATACCAACAAATTAAAAAAATGCTGGCGGGAATTATTCTGAAATTAGGAAGAAACCCAAGCATCTGGGATTCCCCAAACTCTTAAGTGCCCAAATTAGACTAGGCTCTTTTTTTAAAAAATAGCTTTAAAATCAATATTAATGACCAAAATCAATATTAATGAGAATTCTTTCATTTATGCAGTGCCACATCTGACGAGGGGAAACCATTTCATAGGTACTGCTTTAATGATCTCTTCAAGTCTTTGTGGAAAGGTAGATGCTCGGTTTTGCGGACGAGTGATTTGAAGCAGAGAATGCAAGACACTGGTCCCCATCAAGTTCAAAACCAGAGGCCATAATTTCACGTTTCCCATTTAGTTCACAATCTCTCAGACACGACACTTGCTGTATATTTTGGTGAGACTCCAGATGCTTGACTGATGAACTCTGATTACCATTATGTCCCATTAGCGAGTCCTCTTAAAGGACTTCCCTTCCCAGGTAGAGCTCATCTGTTTCTCTTTTCCAAATAGAATTCCGATGTGCAATCTCTTGATAGAAGCTATTCTCTTTATTTTCCTTATGTATGTATATGTCTGTGAGTGGAGTGGAATAGAAGTAGATTTTTTACTTAATTGCAGAAATATATGTCAAAAAAATCAAACAGTACAGAGGTATATAGAATAAAAAGAGAACACTGTTTTTTCCTGCACAATCCTGGTTCCCAGTGGAAGCATTGTAAGAAACTTGGGGGATATTCTTCTAGACTTTTTTTCCTATGGTATGCAAACCTAAGTGGTCTATGTGTCATTATTTTAAACCAGTGGTTCTCAACGAGGGGTGATTTTGCTCTCCATCTCTACCCACAGGGGACATTTGGCAATGTCTGGAAACAGTGTTGGTTGTGATAATTGTAGGAGTGAGGTGGTGTGCTGCTGGCATCTAGTGGGTAGAGGCCAGGGATGCTGCTAAACATCCTACAACGCACAGGACAGGCCCCACAACAGTTATCTGGCTCAAAGATCAGTAGCGCCAAGGTTGAAAAACCTTGTTTTAAACACAAGTGGATTAAGTATTCATACAATTTTTCAATTTATTTTCAGTCCCCATGTTACAGATATTTTTTCGAGATCTGTCCATGTTGTTATACTGATTTGAAAAAATGATTGCTGAGTATTCATTGTATGGCTGAATGTATTAATATAATTATATATTCATCCAAATCCTTAAGATGGACTTGATATTGCTTTTAGTATTTTGCTATTATGAAGAGCACTGCAAGGAATATCCTTACATTTATTTGTTCGCTCATACGTAGAAATATTTTTGTAAGATAAATTCTTAGATGCTGAACTGTTCATTCAAAGGGTACACATATTTTGATTTTGAGAGCTACTATGGTCACTAAAAGGTTTTGGCAATTTAGAAGAGGAACCATTCATTATCAACACCTGTCCTCAAAATAAGACTTGGGACCTGCATTGCAGAAACTAGGATCTATCCTTGTCAAGCTGGAAATGAATTTATTTTCAAAGGAATTCCATTGGTCTGGGGAGAAATTTCTCCTTCAGACTTTTGTGGGATAGGTTAAAGAATGCAAAATAATCAGCTAGATTTGGCCTACTACCAGCAGTCAAGAAGGTGTGAGAGCCCTGATAGGACAGTCTTCAAGGTCTGCTACCCCAGGCCTCACCTGCCCTAGATTGCTTCCGAAGGAGGAAAAACTTCCCCTGGTGCCTGGGTGACCTCCTCGGAAGCATAACAGGGGGAACAGCCCCCTCCTCTGCCTTGAGGCCAAGCTAGCCTCCTGCCAACACCGTCAGCAACCTCTAGCCTCCCTGGGCCACCGTGTAGGAAACTGGGGCCCCTTCTTCCCTCTGAAGTTTCCTGTTTCTTTGTATGGAACACAACGACAAAATGGGTCCTCGAGTAAATGGTCAGAATCTTGTTTTGAAAAAGTGGAGAGCAAGGGATTCATCGTCCTGCTCTAATTTCCATGTTGCCTTTGTTCCCCCGGCCCAGTTGACGGGCCAGGACTTCCCCCTGCATCCTAATGAAGGACGATGAAACGGGCTAACTCTTGGGGCACAATGCTCACACTGCAGGCTCTGACGCGCCTTGGAGCAAAACAAATTGGCCTCCACCAATTAAAGAAAAATGGTGAATCTGGATTCATTTGGGTTTTGGAGTCTCAGAAAGTTCCCACTGGCCTGTCCCAAGCCCTGGGAAGAAAAGAGCTCAGGCTGAGAGGCACACTTTATGCTTTAGCTTCAAAGGGGAGACCCGCACTTCTCATCAGAATAAACAATTAGGAACTTTGGGATGTTCACGAAAACATGAAGCCGAACCAGTGAGAATGTACTGAGACCTCTAGTGGGTAAACTATCATCTCTCCCATCAGGGACAGATACATATACTGCAGTCTAGGTGGAATTATTGCAAAGTATTTTGAAATCTCTGAGGGTGAGGCATTTAAAAATGGAATTATTTACTTTTTCACAGTTCTAAGACCTCTCTTATCCTTAATACACAGAAGACAGGTGCATCTTTGTCCATCATGAGATGGTACACCCCAAGGTGAAGAATCACCTTAGAATCTGTGGCCAGAAAAACCTTGGTTTGACACTAAGTCTTCAATTAACTAGTCAGGTGGTCTTGAGTGAGTCATTTAGCTCCTATGAGCCTCAGTTTCCCCATTTATAATCTCCAGAAAAATAATACCGAATTCCTCTTAGGGTGTTTGTAGGGAGGGGATGAGATGATCCACATAAGGCACTGAGTTAAGTAATAGGAGTCATCCCACTGTTTCTGATTCCACATTACAGCCATTTAAAAGTATGGCAGAAAGTAAGGGATTCCCTGGATAAGGGATTAGGGCAACAACACTAGTTTCTACAATCTAGACAATTATGACATAACTTTCTCAAAGTCCCAGGATTTAAGAAAACTCTTCTAAGACTTTCTGAGTTTCCTTTGCAAACCTCCCGAAGCCATTGCTAAACACTAAATATTGCCACCACTGCACCAACAAACAGGCAAGAAAGATCTGGTTTTAAAGGACAAGTAGGTGTTGACAGTGTCATTGTTGTAAAGAAATACTGGATCCCAGGAAAAGACACCCACATTAGGCATGCTGAATGCTGAGACTTTGTACCCTGGACAGCCTTGGGAGGGGGCTGTTAGAAATGACAAATAGAGTAATGTTGGGGAGAAACCAGATTCGGACACTCCAGAGCAGGTTGCTCAAAGCATCATATTATCTGGTCAGCCACGCTTTTTCTCATGGGGTTTTATTAGTCACTCATTTAGTGTGGTCTGTGTCAGTCCCCTGCTGGTCATTTTGGAGACAAGACTTCAGAGTAACATTTTGGTATTTTGTTAAAGGGGCAGGGAGAAAAACAAAGGAGCAATCTGTCTTGAGAGGGTATGAAGGGCATAGGGCTAATTCCATGGAGAACAGTCCCAAGGAATCCGTGGCTATTACCCATATGCTCTTGATAGCCCAGAGCCTTTGCAGACTTTAGGAGCCCAGAAAGACCATTAGCTAGCGGGCCACTGTCTTCTTACACATTACCTGGGTCTCTCCTCTATTCACCCTCCCTAATATAAAATGAATCTGTAATGTCCTCCTTAGTGTATTCAGAGGGATGCCATCCCGTTTGGATTTAGATCCAAAAAACAAAAGCTGTCACTGAACATAGTAGAAGCTGCCCTTTTATAGTTACCAAGGTGTGTGTGGGGGGGGTGTGTATGTGTGGTTGTTTTTTTTTTTAAATTTTGGTGAAAAGTTTTCTTTTCATTTAGATCAATCCTTGTTAGATGATCTTGGGTCTACCTAGCCCGAGTGACATCTTAGTATGAACTCTCCTGGGCTCCATGGGCCTTGTGGCCTCTTGACCAAAACATTGCTATGTCTCATTCAGGGCAAGAGGCTTGGGGATTGTGACATAAAGGGTGTATTTTACTACTCAGGAATTATTTCAGCATGGACAGCATTCTAGCCAAATACCAAGACTAGAGCCAAATACCAAGGTGAGGCCATCTAAACAATGCATCAAGACTACCTCCAAGAGTTGGGAACAGAGCACCCATCAGTGTTGAAAGGGCCAGACCCACCATTGCTTTGCTAAGGCTTTGCTTGCACCTGTCTGATTCTTGTCAAGGCCCTTTTGGCTTTTTCTTTGGCAGATGAGGTCACTGAGATAGGACTTAATGTGGGAGGCAGATTGTATTTGGGTTCTGGGTTAAGAGCTATTTCATTAGAACTGGGATGGACTCTGTACCTACTGAGGGTTGAAAGAGAAGGGTGCAAACAGCGAGAGCACAGCACAATTAACTTCTCTTGGAAACAAGCATCCCTGACATTATGGGATCCAAGACAGACACCAGCCTGTTGGCAATGGTTATAGAGCCCCACTTTTCCATAAAGGCATCTGCCTTGTGGGATATTTACCACCTGTCCCTCCCCTTGTGGGACATTAACTACATGTCCCTCTTCCTGTGTCAGAAAATGAAAGCTTCCCTTTTGCAAAATGCAAGGTACTCTTGTTGATATCCATGTACTAAAGCAATAGTCATTATTCTGTCTATCGTTAATATAGGCCAGGCTCTGGGCTTTATGTGACGTGGTCCATTTATTTGTCTCAATATTCCCATGTAGTAGATACTTTGATCATTTACACTTTACAGATTCACCCAGCTAGACATTTTTGAGTGTCTACTAGGTACCAGGCACTGGGGAAATAAGACAGGGCTATCCAGTATATATTTTCCCCTCCTTTTGACAAAACTATAAAACAATTCCAATCTTAGCCCTTTCCTAGTCCTTAGAAGAATGTTACATGCCATGCAGTTTCTAGCTACAGCTTCTTCTAGCAAGGTTTTTGGTAATAGTGATGGTGATGATGAAAGTTATTACATGTGTCCAGTATGCCATGAACTGGGCGGGATCTGCTAGGACTCAAATGTGCTTAGCAGCCGAGGACCCTTCTGCAAGGTCATTCTCTTCATCCCCAAGGCTAAACAGAAGAGAATTACCTAGCTCGGGCCATTTTCATAGCAGACATTTCTTATAGTTTGAGAAGTTGGCTATGAATACCACTGGGGAACATTTCCCCCAGTAGTTTAGAGTTATTATCCACCCTCAAGGAGCTGAAGCAGAAATCTTCTGAGATTTGGGGAAACCCCAAGAAAACTAATGTTACCAAGCGGATTGTATTTGGACAGTGAAGTTTCTAACACCTACAAAGGTTACCCATCTACTCTATCAAATGGGAATGTGGCAGGTTGATTTTGAAGAAGAAATGAAATGACCAGAACTTTTCAAAAAATTTTCCAAGTTGACCTGTCTCTTAGGCACAGGCAGTTTCAGCTGTCTAATTAAATAGGCCATCCAAACACCGGAAAAGTGGTATCCGAAAGACATAGTGTACCATGCCCAAGGACAATACTGATTAAGATCAAATAGCTAATTGTAAGCCTCAGCCTCTAAATTGCTGCCGGATGAAAAAATAACAGTGTGTGCAATCCAAGCATAATTTCACATAGAGAGAGAATGAGAATTTCTCATTCACACCCCCAGAGGGCTGGAAAACATCAGGGGGGAAGAATTCCATTGGCTGGAAAGGGATAAAAAGAGTTTTCAGTGGGGATTACATCACCAGTTGGTGTCATTATTCCTGGTTGGTGAAGACCTTCCCGGGAGTAAAAAATATTTGGTTTGGTCCAGAGTCACAAAACTCAAATATAAGCTGAACAGGAAAAAGTGAGGAAGAGAAGAGAGGCCATGTGATGGCTGTCTCTAAGAGTTAAGTAGAGTTAAATAGAGTCGTGTTAAGTAGATTTCCAGGATGAACAATGCCCTGATGAGAAAGTTAATGCCTTTTCTAAACAGAACCAAAATTCTGTCACAAGTTGTTTCCTTGATTTTGGTGACAAGTGACAATGGGCGGATGGCAAGAGTATGCTAAGATTTGAGACAAACATCTCTCCATCCCTGGCCGTTACTACCAGTTAGATGACAGTCATCAGTTTTGCTGACTCTGGATCTGTTTCCTTTCCTGGAACTCTCAGATAATCTTATAGCTCCAAAACTCAGCTCATATTAAAGAAACAAAATAAGCACCCTGCCTGGCTTGGTTTTTAGCTCAGGAGGTATCTGGCAATCATAAATATTTCATTAACATAACATTTGCAAAAAAAGAAGTATATTTTTTTATGTATAGTTTTGTAAATCACTGCAAACTCTTTCTGAAAGCAAGCAGGGTATAAATAATTAAAGTAAAATAAAATAATTTAGAAGCTGAACAAGAATAAAAAATAGAGTATTAGATGGGATGGAGATTAAAAGAAAGTGAACACACATTCATCTGGAGATGCAACCATTGCTGATTTTATTCTAAACATCTACTCCTTTCTTCCCCTTATCTAAGGATGGGTGCTGAGGAAATGTTGTTCACTGGAGTTTTGTAAATTATAGAAATGTTAATTTTTAAATATTATATCTTTCTAAAAAGTAGATCATTCTCCCTTTCCTGAAAAGAAAAAGGTAGCTGGACTTGATCATGCACACCATTTCTGTGCATGCCAACCCAACTGTCTTGCACTTTCATGTGCCTTCTGCCCTGTCTGAGACTTCCTCTGGCTCTCAGGGTGCACAGGCTCCTATTGGTGGGCAAATGGGAGGTATGAAGATTTAATGTTCATCTCATCATCCTTCAACAAATTATTAATGGCAATTGGTAGGTTATAACTCATATCCTTTCCTCTGTGAGTAGGATAATGATGAGACATGCTCCACACTGTCTCCCAGAGTTTCTAAACATCATTCCAACTCTGTTATCCTCTGTGGTAACCTCCTTGATAATGCAGTCTTATCTCCTTTCTCATATAATCCCCATCTCATTTCCCTCATTCCACTGTTGGTTCTTCCTAAGATTGTCACTTATATGAACTACTTGCACTCAAAGCCTTGTCACACAGGCAACTTCTGGGAGAACCCAACCTAAGACACCTCATGAAGGTGTTTCCTTGAGGAGCTAACTTACCAGAGGTCTACAGCTTTGTATTAGTCATGGTTCTCTAAAGAAACAGGACTAATATAATTTGTATATATGTGTTTATATATATACACACACACACATACACACACACACACACACATAAAGTATTGGCTCACACAATTATGGAGGCTGAGAAGTGCTATAATGTGCTGTCTACAAGCTGGAGACCAGGAAAGCTAGTGGTGTAATTTGAAGGCTGGAGATCCAATAGTGTAGACTTCAGTAAGCATCTGAAAGTCTAAAAACCAAGAGTGCTGAGGGCAGAGATGGCTGCCCCACTCAAGCATTCAGGCAGAGAGATAACCCAGATTATCCCTTCCTGCACCTTTTTATTCTATTCTGGCCCTCAGCAGATTGGATGATGCCTGCCCACATTGGGAGACAGCAATCATTTTTACTCGTTCTACCAATTCAAACATCAATTTCTTCCAGAAACACCCGCATAGACACATCCAGATAAAATGCTTAACGAGATATCTGGCATTTCATGATCCAGTCTAGTTGACACATAAAATTAAGTACCACAGTCAGGTAGATCACCATCTGGTTGTTTCTCTAAACTATTAGATAAGCCTTTGATTAATGCTGAATAACATATATTTTAGGGTTGCATTATCTGAAGGATACTCAAAATATGAATCCTCTGCATTGCTGATTTAAAAATGTTAGATTTTTAAATTTTTAAATGCTGATTTAACAATGTTAGATCTAAGAATTGATATTCTGTACACACACGTGTGCACATGCACAAGCTCTTCTCTGTGTGTCAGAGCAAGCCTAGTCCTTTGTAGGGTCATGGGAGTGAGTGGAGACTACAGTATTTGTGGAGAGAGCCCACAATACTTCCCAGAGGATTTGGTATCTTCTGAAGGGTTTGTTCAAACTTTGCCGTGCAGCATGTTGGAAAATGGCTGCTCCTATCATAAAGAAGTGTCTCTGGGTCTCTTCTAATTATCTCATCTCTTGTAATTGTGCCCTGATCAACTGTCCACACTGCATTAACTACACGAATGTGCCCTGGTTAAATGGTGATCTCTGCATCAACAGTTCTATCTAGTACTACAAGGGGAACACAAATAGGATAAAACTGGGAGCTCCAATTCCAACAAATCTCCAATGATTATTCTCAGCAGAAACATTTAAATTAGAATTTGGTTCCATTTAACTCAGCACTCTACCTGTAGATTAAGAAATTTCTTTTCAGACAGCATGGCAGGCTAAGTGGTATGAAACCACTTCAATTAATTGCACCTGATGAAATCTTTGCTGCAATCCAGACTACAGTCAACTTCTGGGGTTGGTTAGTATTTGCTGAGACCCTGCACCTCATTCAAATTCATCTAAGGACCCATGATTACCTTTACTGTATTCATTGGTTCACAACTTATCCTCCGATGTAATTATAGAAGCAAAATTAAGAAAGGTACTAGTCACTTAGGAAGAATTGGTGCAAGTGAAAAAAATTATATATATTTATTCTCCCCATTCTTACTCTCTCTCTGTCTTTCTCCTTTTCTGGTCAGAATGAGTTGAGTTGGCCCAAAGAAGTAAAGCTGAATTTCCTGCAGTGACATCCCTTCAAGTACTAGTTGAACTATTAACTCTCTTTTTTGATTGAAAAAGATTGTGCTGTGTAAAAATCTTACCTGGGGAATAAGTGGAAGGAAAGCCCCAAATCTTTTCTTTTTTTTTTTTTTTTGCTAAGTGTTTAAGTGAATCTGGAGAGAGCCTTGAAAAGTATAAAGCACCTTAGTAGAACAGCTTGAACTGGCATCACTTCTATTTCAGGGTTTAAATAAAAAAATTCTAAATGAAACATACAGAAAGACATCTTCTACTGGCTTATTCAGCTGGGCACAGAGGAGGCACTCATTAAATATGTGAAGATCCAAGAAAATGAATCAAATCAATAGTTAATAGCATTTCGTCATTCTGTGTGACATGCTTGACTTCTGAAAGGCAAAGCAGTGCTTGAACTATTTAGCTTCTAGGGGCTTTTTGTAGCTCTCAGCTCCAAATTTGAATTTATGGCTTGGAGACTTAAGCAAAAGGAAAAGACATATATTCATGCAAGGCTGGTGTATCATATTAAAATTCTAGATTCATTTGTTCATTATAGACAGGCATACACTGGTGGATAACAATAAATTAAAGAAGAGGTCTGTTGTCTCACCACAGCTAGGATCTACTCCTGAGTTTTGTGTTTATCAGAGGATATGGAGGGGGCATCCGTTCCCAGGTTAGGAATGAAGAGTATGGACTTCCTTTTCACACATTTAATATTATTGATTTCACTGGAGGACATAGAAAATGGTGTCATGAGTGTGCACTGAGGAACCACTTTTCCTGAAAATAACTCCACCTTGTCCTGATATCACCATCATCCTGTCTACTTCCTATAGAATTTATGGACCTGGTCATCTCAGCTACTTTTATGTTGAGTATGACAATCAGGTGAAAAAAGGATGTCACTTTACTTGCCTTGAATCCACTAAAATCCGTCTCTCAGACCTGTAATTGAAGCTCATGAAAAAGGCAGTTGCTGTCATTCTTGGGGCCTCCTCTGTGCCCTAGACTTGTAAAAAGGTTACTTGCTTTACAAAGACAGCACCAAATCATCAGAGGGAATCATCTCATAGCAGATTTTAGGTCTACGCTATTTAGTCAAGGAAGCCCAATGTCTTAGACTACCTAGTTCTTTCAGGTAAAACATCTTGGCTTGTATGGGGCTGGCCTGGAGCCCGAGGTGAGTGTATCTGTGGAGGTTGGAGGTCCTCTCATGAGGACCTGGCCTCTACTTGCTTGGCTAATCATACTCGCCAAGATCTTTTCACCGCCCAGGAGTGCTGCACACAGGGCCTAATGCCCATGGTTAAGACAGCTGCCTTTTTGTGGTATCATCACCTCCAGGAGTGAGACTGAGGGAAGGCATGAGGGATCTTGATGTCCAGGGCTAAGAAAACAGCAGAGTTGTCTCAGGTTAGTTTTCTCCCCCAAGCAGACCTTGAGTCACGTGCTTGGGTCCAACTGATTTATCAAAGGAAGCACTCCCAGGATCAACCAGTAACAGAGTTGGGGAAGCAAGATAAGAATGGGGATGGAATCAAGCAAGAGCATGTTCAACTGAACTCCCAGACTCAACCTGATCTCATGGGCTCTGTGGAGTATAAATTACACCTCCAGAAACACTATTTGGGCTTGTAAACTTCCATACCCATCAGTCATTGCCTACAGGCAACCCTGGGGTTGGCATAGGGAGACAAAAATCTCCTAGGTATTTTTCAGCTCATATGAAGTACATATATCAAGTGCAGGATGGTGGCCATGTCCAAGGGCAGTCTTCTGAAGGTTGCAAGTGCCAGTTCTCAGCTGCAAAGCACTCATGTAGAAGTTGAGCTGGCAAAAGAAATCTGGGAGACTTGAGTGTTCACTATAGAGCCATTCTAAAACCATCACATATGCTTCTGTAAACTGACCTGGCAGTGAACCACCTCATACAATTGCCCAAAGGAAAAAAGAAAACAAAAATAAGAAAGGTCTTTCTTTAAATATTTATCTGAAACAATATCCCAGAGAAATGCACCTTTGATTCCTATTTTTTGTTCATGCAATAGCACGTAAGGGCATGCTAAACCCAGTGCGTTTCTGTCTGCAGGATGAATCCTGAAAGTAGCATGGCAATGTGCTATTTATTATTAATCACAGAATATTTCACTTAGCGAAGCAGGATCTTGATGCTCCTTCAGGCCAGAAATGCAAATATTTTAAATTCTCAATTGGCTTTGCACCAAAAAAACCCCATCCCACTGAAGATAAATGAAACACTCATTAAAAACTCAAATAGGAAAGAATCATAAATCAGTTCAATGGGGAGACATAAAGGTTTCTAAAAAGAGAATGAATAGGAAAAACAAAAGATTGTTTTGAAATCTGACCCTGGGGAGGAGCTCTGATGAGGTGCAGATGGCCTATGTACCCACCAGGTAGATGTCTAAACTGGGAGGGCAAGTCTTAGAATTAACTTCAAAAGCATCATAGGAGACAGTGTGGCTTTGGGAAGCACAGAAAATAAATGAGAGATAAGAGAGAATAATACCCAGTGGTTGTTTGATATAGGATGCAATTTGAAGGCTTTATTGTGCAGGATTAAAAGATACCAATGTACGGACACCGTGGTTGGCACCCAGAAGTGTGATCAACACCTTGGAATGAGGCATGGAAGCCCGTTGTGGGTAGACATTACCAGGATCCCAGAAAATGGAGTGGAATATTGCATTACGTTTGAATAGGCCCAACAATGGGCTTTTATACTTCTCTGTGGGGTTTTCTTTAAGATTTATTTGGGAAATTGGCATTTAAAGGCAGTTGGGGGCTTTGTGAACAAAGGCAAGTAAGGGAAAAGGAAACTGTACTATTTCAGTTACTTCTCAAAACTAGCCCAGGCAGGTAAGTGTTATCCTGTTTTACAGATGAGAAGAGCAAGGCTTGGGGAAATTATGTAATTTTTCCAAACCCTAGTTCATTAAGTGGAAGAATGAATATATTTCACCCTTTATCCCTTCCATCCACCAACAAATATTTATTGAACACCTACTATGCGCTTGCTCTGGACACTGGGGAACCAAATGATTGTCTGAACTCATATCTATCTGATCCTGACAGCCATTCTTTTTCCATTAGAGTCTAGTGAATAAACTTATTTAAATAATTTCATAGAAAATTATATTACTCTATGATTATGCAAGATATTAAAGAGATTTGTATGGGGTGGTGAGACTATGGGGACACATAAAAATAGGCGTGGAAGACTGAATAATGCTAGATTTAGACACTTGGCAGGAAGACCCAAGCCATTTTGCTTGATATGTACTTAACCACAGAAACAACAAAAATAATAACAAACTTTTAGGGTCACATTTTCTGATTGTAGAACTTTGGAAAAAATTATAAAGAAGCAAGATTTATTTTTAATGTTATAAGCCAGAGATAATAAGTGTAATTATTTTAAAGTATGTTCTAGTTTCTCCCCCCTGCAACCCTTGGCTGCTTCATATTTATCTGGCTTTGAACTTTGTGAATCTGTAGGTTGATGTCTTTTATCAATATGGGAAAAGTTTTAGCTATTATTTCTTTGCATATTATTTGTACTCCATTTTCTCTCCCTTCTCTTTCTTGGACGCCAATTACATTTATTTTTTAACCTTCTCACTCGATCCCCTATGTCCTTTATTTTTTCCCATACGTTTTAAATCTTTTTGTCTTTTTTTGCTTCATTCTGAGTGTTTTTAAGCCATCTTTTAGTTTACTAATACTCTTCAGTGGTATCTGATTTGTTATCAAACTTATCCACTGAGCTTTAAATTCCTGCCCTTATACTTTTCAGTTACATGTTTTTCCCTTTTTTTTTTTTTAAGGTTTCCAGTCTTCTGCTTAATCTTGTTTTATTTCCTTGAACATATTCAGCATAATTATTTTTGAGTAGTGGTAGATAACAACATTATCTGTATTCTTTATAAATGTATTTCTATTGTCTGTATTTCTGTTGATTTTCAGTCTTGCCTTCTGTCTTAGTCAGTTTGGGCTGCTACAACAGAATACCATAGACTGGGTGACTTAAACAACAAACATTTATTTCTCACAGTTCTGGAGGCTGGGAAGTCCAAGATCAAGGCGTCAGAAGATTCGTTGTCTGGTGAGGGCTTGCTTCAGATGCTGACTTCTTGCTGTATCCTCGTGTGGCAGAAGGAGGGTGGGAGAGCTCTCTGGGTTCTTTTTTATAAAGGCACTAATCTCATTCATGAGGTCTCCACCCTTATGACCTAATCTACCCCCAAATGCCCCACATCCTAATACCATGATTTTGGGGATTCGGATTTCAATATATGAATACTGGGGGGACACACACATTCAGTACATTGTACCTTCTATTGGATCCTAACTCAGAAGCATCACTTGGCTCTATCCTTGTGACATTCTGTAAGCAATAACTTAAAACTAAATAATGGTTCTCATAGTTCTCCATTCTAAGATCTTGTCAAGTTAAAGTTGTACCATTGATTTAATATAGCTTTTCTGGGTTTATGAGGAAAGAAATACTACATGAAAAGTACACATCCCATGTGCTTTGATTTCAGAAATGCCAGATTATAAAAGAATACACATCTAAGCATCATGGAAATATAGCTATATGCCTTGGGCACAAGTGTTTGTATGTCCTGATTCAGTTTCTCTTTAAGTCTTCTTTTGAAGTTTGCTTAGTGAAAGAAACAAAGGATCTAAATTGTTCTAAATCTCTGTTACTTTCAAGGGCTCAAAAACTCTCTAAAGTTTCTGCTAGTTAAACCCACATTAAATATAGTAGAGCTATAAGCCGTTAGAACCCTGCATTTGGAAAGTAATGGGGTGGGAGGCTAGTGGACCATGGAAGCACTTCCTTCCAAGGGCAGAAAAACCCAACTATCAGGCTTACCTGTCAAAGCCAACAATGAAAAGGATTTCTTATCCTCTGCTGAGGCACATGTGGCTAGAGTATAGTTCATTTTCTCTTAGTATTCCAAGACTGGTCTTAAATATCACTCAATCTTTCTTGGCTATGAGCTTTATCTAGCAATGGTCAAAATCGATGGGAAGCTCCACTTAAATTACCCAAATTATAGCCCTTTAATAGGCTGATTGGCTACATATTCCCATGCCTGCTAGAACTAGGCAGCCCTTGGGGGCTGTGAAGAATAGGGCTCCCTTCTAAGCAAAGACACTTTTCAACTCCAGTTGATTATTGCTATATGGGAATACAGACCCAGGGTTTCAGATCTGAATTATGTTAGAAATGAATAATACAGATTTTTAAACAAAATCTCCCAATTTTTATGTCTGCAATGAATTCCATTTAATAAAACTTTCAGGCATAACATTATGTTTTTGAGACAATTTCAGTCTGTGGGCCCCAATGGGTGCTTATTAAGCTCAGTTTTCAGAATGAATGAGTCTGTGCTATTAGAAGCTGCCACCATCAGTGAGGCAACATAGACTGCTTTATCAGCGTTTTCCTCCCACATCATGGAGGCATTTCTGAAAATATAAGCACTGGAGTTTTCTGAGTTCACTTGAAGCTCAAGAAACCCATTACCCTTTTTATACCATCACAGTATTTTTAAATAGTTTACTCAGTGGGGTCCCTTTTTTATACTTTTACACTTTTATAAAATGGGAGTTTTGGATTCATTTGCCAGAAAAAATGCTGATATTACATAGTCCAAAGGCATACAGAGTGTCATTGAAATCAACTTCCACATAGTCTATGGATGGTCTTAGAGTGGACAAACCAGTGATTTGGCTAATTGTTGCAGCCTTGCCAAGTTGCACATAGGCAAGTTATTTATTTTTAATTCTCAAATATTTTAGAGGTGTTATCTGAATGGAGAATTTTTTTTGCCTGGAGGCAAGCAACTGAGTTGCTTGGAAGGCAGTTGTAACAGTTACAGGGAAGAAAGCATATCAAATGCATAATTGTGGGGGCCAAGATGACCGATTAGAAGCAGCTCTGGTCTGCGGCTCCCACTGAGAAAAATGAAAACAGCAAGTGAATCCTGCACTTTCAGCTGAGGTATCCAGGTCCTCTTATTAAGACTGACTAGGTGGTTGTCATGACCCGTGGAGAGGAAGGAAAAGCAGGGTGGAGTGATGGCCCAGCCGGGAGCTGCATGGAATAAAGCAAACTCCCACCCCAGCCAAAGAGGGCAGTGAGTGATGTGCTACCCTGCCAGGGAAACCACAATTTTGCCATGAATCTGTGCAACCCATGGATCAGGAGATCCCCTTGTGAGCCTGTGCCAACAGGGCCTTTGGTCTCAAGCACAGAGCTGTGCAGTCTCTCGGAGGCTGCTTGGGTTGCGGCCAGTGGGAGCAAGCTGGAGACTGCCTAAGATGACCAAGTTCTCAGGGGGAGGGGAGGCAGCTATCACTGCGGTTTCAGTGGGCCATTTTTCCCCACTGGTCCAGAAAGATTGGGTGGTTTGGATGGAGAAGAATTCCTCACAGTGCAGTACAGTGACTGTGGCAGATTTTGGCCAGACTCCTTCTTTAGGTGGGACCTGGATCCATGCCTCCTCACTGGGTGGCACCTCCCTGCAGGAATTCCAGCAACTCCAGCCAGGGATTTATGGACAGAATACCAATCTTCCTGGGACAGAGCCCCTGTGGGGAGGCAGTCATGATCTCCTGTTCAACAGACTTGGTCTTTCCTGCTTGCTGGCTTCTGAGGTGGCTGGTAGTCCAGACAAGTGGGATTCCCCCCAGTGCAGTGCACCTGCTCTGCTAAGGGGCAGCCAGGTTGCTTCATTAAGCAGGCCCCTGATCCCGTGCCTCCTTACTGGGTGGAACCTCCCAACAGGGGTTACCAGACACCTCATACAGGAGAGTTCCAGCCAGCTTCAGGTTGGTGCTCTTGTGCAACGGAGCTCCTGGAGGAAGGAGCAGGCAGCCACCTTTGCTTTGCTGTAGCCTCCACTGGTGATCTTCCAGGTGTGGGAGGGACCCAGGTGAGTAGAGTCTGGAGTGGACCTCCAGCAAACTGCAGCAGCCCTGCAGAAGAGGGGTCTGGCTGTTAAAAGAAAAACAGAAAGCAACAACAACATTGACAAAAAAGACCCCACAAAAATCTCATCCAAAGGTCAGCAGCCTCAAAGATTGAAGGTAGATAAACCCATGAAGATGAGAAAAAAATCAACATAACATGCTGAAAATTCAAAAAGCCAGAGTGTCTCTTCTCTTCCAAATGATTGCAACACCGCTCCAGCAAGGGCACAGAACTGGACTGAGGCTGAGATGGATGAATTGACAGAAGTAGGCTTCAAAAGGTGGGTAATAATGAACTTTGCTGAGCTAAAGGAGTATGTTCTAACCTAATGCAAAGAAGGTAAGAATCGTGATAAAACACTACAGGAGCTGTCAACCAGAATAATCAGTTTAGAGAGGAACATAAATGACCTGATGGAGCTGAAAAACACAACACAAAAACTTCACAATGCAACCAGAAGTATCAATAGCTGAACAGACAAAATGGAGGAGGGAATCTCAGAACACGAAAACTACCCTGCTGAAATAAGACATGCAGACAAGATTAGATAAAAAAAAAAAAAATGTAAAGGGATGAACCAAACCTCTGAGAACTATGGGATTATGTAAAAAGACTAAACCTGCAACTGACGGGGGTACCTGAAAGAGATAGGGAGAATGGAACCATGCTAGAAAACATACTTCAGGATGTCATCTCGGAGAACTTCCCCAACCTAGAAAGACAGGCTAACATTCAAATTCAGGAAATCCAGAGAACCCCAGCAAGATATGCCATGAGAAGGTCAACTCCAAGACACATAATCATCAGACTTTCCAAGGTTGAAATGAAGGAAAAAATGTTAAGGGCAGCCAGAGAGAAAGGCAAGGTCACCTACAAAGGGAATGCTATCAGACTAACATTAGATATCTCAGGAGAAACCTACAAGCCAGAAGAGATTGGGGGCCAATATTTAACATTCTTAAAGAAAAGAATTTCCAACCCAGAATTTCATATCCGGCCAAACTAAGCTTCATAAGTGAAAAAGAAATAAAATATCTTTCAGACAAGCAAATGCTGAGGGAATCTGGCACCACAAGACCTGCCTTGCAAGAGTTCCTGAAGGAAGCACTGAATAGTGAAAGGAAAAACTGTTACCAGACACTACAAAAACACACTGAAGTACACAGACTAATGACACTATGAAACAACTACATAAACGAGTCTGCAAAATAACCAGTGAGCATCATGATGACAGGATCAAATTTACACATAATGATATTAACCTTAAATGTAAATAGGCTAAATGCCTCAATTAAAAGACACAGAATGGCAAGCTGGAGAAAGTGAAGACCCATTGGTGTGCTGTGTTCAAGAGCCCCATCTCACATGCAAAGACACAGATAGGCTCAAAATAAAGGGATGGAGAAAAATTTACCAAGCAAATAGAAAGCAGAAAAAAGCAGGGGCTGCAATCCTAGTTTCTGACAAAACAGACTTTAAACAAACAATATCAAAAAGATAAAGAAGGGCATTATATAATTGTAAAGGGTTCAATTAAACAAGAAGAGCTAACTATCCTAAATATATATGCACCCAATATAGGAGCACCCAGATTCATAAAACAAGTTCTTAGAGACCTAAAAAGAGACTTAGACTCCCATACAAAAACAGTGGGAGACTTTAACTCCCCATTGTCAATATTAGATCGTCAAGACAGAAAATTAACAAAGATATGGAGGAGTTGAACTCAGCTCTGGACCAAGTGGACCTGATAGATATCTGCAGAACTCTTCCCCCAAAAACAAAAGAATAAACATTCTTCTTGGCGCCACAAAGCACTTACTCTGAAATTGATCACATAATTGAAAGTAAAACACTTCTCAGCCAATACAAAGAACTGAAATCATAACAGTCTCTCAGACTGCAGCACAATTAAATTAGAACTCAAGATTAAGAAACTCACTCGCACTTTGGGAGGCCGAGACGGGTGGATCGCGAGGTCAGGAGATCGAGACCATCCTGGCTAACACGGCGAAACCCTGTCTCTACTAAAAAAAAATAGAAAAAACTAGCCGGGCGAGTTGGCGGGCGCCTGTAGTCCCAGCTACTCCGGAGGCTGAGGCAGGAGAATGGCGTAAACCCGGGAGGCGGAGCTTGCAGTGAGCTGAGATCCGGCCACTGCACTCCAGCCTGGGCGACTGCGAGACTCCGTCTCAAAAAAAAAAAAAAAAAAAAAAAGAAAGAAACTCACTCAACCATACAATTATACGGAAACTGAACAACCTGCTCCTGAAAGACTCCTGGGTAGATAATGAAATTAAGGCAGAAATCAAGAAGTTCTTTGAAACCAATGAGAGCAAAGAGACAACATACCAGAATCACTGGGATGCAGCTAAAGCAATGTTACAAGGAAAATTTATAGCACTAAATGCCCACATCAAAAAACTACAAAGATCTCAAATTGATATCCTAGCATCACAACTAAAAGAACTAGAGAACTAAGAAAAACAAACTCCAAAGCCAGCAGAAGACAAGAAATAACCAAGAACAGAGCAGAGCTGAAGGAGATCAAGACACAGAAAAACCTTCCAAAAATCAACAAATCCAGGAGCTGGTTTTTTGAAAAAAATTAATAAAAGAGATAGCTAGCTAGATTAATAAAGAAGAAAGGAGAGACTAATTAAAGAATCAAATAGACACAATATAAAATAATAAAGGGGATATCACCACTAACCCCACAGAAAGGCAAACAATTATCAGAGAATGCTATAAACACCTCTATGCAAATAAACCAGAAAATCTTTGATAAATGGATAAATTCCTGGACACATACACCCTCCCAGGACTGAACCAGGAAGAATTTGAATCCCTGAATAAACCAATAACTAGTTCTGAAATTGAGGCAGTAATTAACAGCCTATCAACCAAAAGAAGCCCAGGATCAGACGGATTTACAGTCGAATTTCACCAGAGGTACAGAGAGGATCTGGTCCCATTTCTTCTGAAACTATTCAAAACAATGGAAAAGGAGGGACTTCTCCCTAACTTATTTTATGAGGCCAGCATCATCCTGAAAACAAAACCTATCAGAGATGCAACAAAAAAAAACCAAAACTTCAGGCCAATATCCCTGATATACATCAATGCAAAAATCCTCTATAAAATACTGGCAAACCAAATCCAGCAGCGCATCAAAAAGCTTATCCACCATGATCAAGTTGGCTTTATCCCCAGGATGCAAGGCTGGTTCAACATGTGCAAATCAATAAACATAATTCATCACATAAACAGAACTAAAGATGAAAAACACATGATTATCTAAATAGACACAGAAAAGGCCCTTGATAAAATTCAGCATCCCTTCATGTTAAAAACTCTCAATAAACTAGGCATTGAAGGAACATACCTCAAAATAAGAGCCATTTATGACAAACTCAAAGCCAATATCATACTGAATGGGCAAAAGCTGGAAGCATTCCCATTGAAAACTGGCACAAGACAAGGATGCCCTCTCTCATCACTCCTATTCAATGTAGTACTGGAAGTTCGGGCCAGGGCAATCAGGCAAGAGAATGAAATAAAGTGTATTCAAACAGGAAAAGAGGAAGTCAAATTTTCTTTGTTTGTGGATGGCATGATCCTATATCTAGAAAACCCCATCGTCTCAGCCGAAAAGCTTCTTAAGCTGATAAACAACTTCAGCAAAGTCTCAGGACACAAAATCAATGTACAAAAATCATAAGCATTCCTATACACCAATAACAGACAGTCAGAGAATCAAATCATGAATGAACTCCCATTCACAATTGCCACAAAGAGAATAAAATATCTAGGAATTCAGCTAACAAGGGAAGTGAAGGATCTTTTCAAGGAGAACCAGAAACCACTGCTCAAGGAAATCAGATAGGACACAAACAAATGGGAAAACATTCCATGCTCATGGATAGGAAAAATCAATATTGTGAAAATGGCCATACTGTCCAAAGTAATTTATAGATTCAATGCTATTCCCATCAAACTACCATTGACATTCTTCACAGAATTAGAAAACACTATTTTAAAATTCATAAGGAAACAAAAAACAGCCCATATAGTCAAGATAATCCTAAGCAAAAAGAATGAAACTGGAGGCATCACACTAACCTACTTCAAACCACACAAGGCTACAGTAACCAAAACAGCATGGTACTGGTATAAAAACAGACATGTAGACCAATGGAATAGAACAGAGACCTCAGAAATAAGACCATACATCTACAACCATCTGATCTTCAACAAACCTGACAAAAACAAGCAATGAGGAAATGATTCCCTGTTTAATAAATGGTTAAACAGAACTGGCTAGGCATATGCAGAAAATTGAACCTGGACCCCTTCCTTACACTTTATACAAAAATTAACTCAAGATGGAATAATGCCTTAAATGTAAAATCCAAAGCTATAAAAACCCTAGAAGAAAATCTAGGCAATACCATACAGCATAGGCACAGACAAAGATTTCATGACAAAAACGTCAAAAGCAATTGAAACAAAACCAAAAATTGACAAGTTGAATCTAATTAAACTACAGAGCTTCTGCACAGCAAAATAAACTATCATCAGAGTGAACACACAACCTACAGAATGGGAGGAAATTTTTGGAACCTATCCAACCGACAAAGATCTAATATCCAGAGTCTACAAGGAAATTAAACACTTTATAAGAAAAAAGTAACAATCCCATTAAAAAGGGGGCCAAGGACATGAACAGACACTTCTCAAAGGTACTGGTTTTGTACCAGTACCATGCTGTTTTGGTTACTGTAACCTTATAGTATAATTTGAAGTCAGTTAGCATGATGCCTCCAGCTTTGTTCTTTTTGCTTAGGATTATCTTGGCTATATGGGTTCTTTTTTGGTTCCTTATGAATTTAAAGACATGTATGCAGCCAACAAATATTTGAAAAAAGCTCAACATTACCGATCATTAGAGAAATGTAAATAAAAACCACAATGAGACACCATCTCACAGCAGTCAGAATGGCGAGTATTTAAAAGTCAAGAAACAACAGATGCTGCCAAGGCTGTGGAGAAATAGGAACACTTTTACACGGCTGGTGGAATGTAAATTAGTTTAAGGTGATTGAACTAATTTGGTGATTCCTCAAAGACCTAGAACCAGAAATACCATTTGACCCAGCAATCCCATTACTGGGTATGTACCCAAAGAAATATAAATCATTCTACTATAAAGATACATGCACATGTATGTTCATTGCATCACTACGCACAACAGCAAAGACATGGAATCAACCCAAATGCCCATCAATGATAGACTGGATAAAGAAAATGTGGTACATGATACACCATGGAATACTATGCAGCCATAAAAAGGAACAAGATCATATCCATTGCAGGGACTTAGATGAAGCTAGAAGCCATGATCCTCAGCAAATTAATGCAGGAACAGAAAACCAAACATTGAATGTTTTTACTCGTAAGTGGGAGCTGAATGATGAGAACATATGGACACATGGAGGGGAATAACACACACTGGTGTCTGTTGGGGGGTTGTGGGGGGAGGGAGACCATCAGGATAAATAGCTAATACATGGGGGCCTTAAAAGCTAGGTGATGGATTGATAGGTGCAGCAAACCACCATGGCACACGTTTACCTAGGTAAGACACCTGAACATCCTGCACATGTATCTGAAACTGAAAATAAAATAAAACTAAAAAGAAGGAAAGAAACAAAAGCATAATTGCATTGCACAGAGACTGCTTTACAGGGGTGAGCCTGTCTGTGTCTTAGAATAAATGATTTTAAGGAAACCAGAGAGTCTACTAGAAGAGGAGACAGAAAAGATGGCAAGGGTTGAAAACTACTGGATATCATGATCAATGCTTGTGTGACAGGATCAATTGTACCCCAAAGCTCAGCATAATGCAATATACTCAGGTAATAATTCTGCACATGTACCCCCTGAATCTGAAATAAAAGTTGAAATTATTTATAAAAAAAAGAAACTAAGATCAGTTGTGGTGGCTTACACCTGTGATCCCAGCACTTTGGGAGGCCAAGGTGGGAGGACAGCTTGAGCTTAGGAGTTCAAGACCAACCTGGGCAACATGGTGAAACCCCATCTCTACTAAAAATACAAAAATCATCTGGTGTGTGCCTATGGTCCCAGCTACTCAGGAGCCTGAGGTAGGAGGATCACTGGAGCCCAGGGGATGGAGGTTGCAGTGAGCCGAGATTGTGCCACTGCACTCCAGCCTGGGTGACAGAGTGAGACCATGTCGCAAAAAAAAAAAAAAAAAAAGAAAGGAAAGGAAAGAAAAGGGAAAAGAAAGTAGGGAGGCTGGTAGAGTGGTACCCAAATCAAGTAGTCACAGTTTGAATTCTCTGGGAGCTCAGTTTCCTTAGGCAAGTCATGTTCAGTACAGTGTCATAATCTATTTGAGAGAAATATGTTACCTATCTGATAGAATATTTCCAGAATGTATCTAAAAAATCCTATTTAGTGCTCAGAATAGCTGCTGATGCCATTTCTACTTTAAATAGCCATTCAACAGGAGTCAAAGAATAGAGATAACTCTGTAATGAGTATCAATACTTAGATGGAAAGTTGTATTTGGAGATCAAGGGAAATTTATTGTCTCTCTACAATTATATTGTCCTCTAGTATTTTTAACTATAATTTTCAACACACTTATTTTCCTAGAGATTAAATATGAAATCTAAATTAACTTCACGTATCTACTCTTATTTCTAAGCAGCTGTACTTTCTGGGTACAATACAAATAGGAAATTGAATAGTTTTTAATTGCCCAAGCTTTAAAGAATGAAGGAGATAATACAACAACACTGAAAATCAATAATCCTTGTATACCGATAATGAAATTTAGGTGAGATATTTATTTTACTCAGGGTTGCCTAGCTCCTACAGTTTGAGAAAGAAATGGACAAGATGATATAAGAGCAGATTTGGCATCAAATTTATTTATATATAGAATTAGATACTTTTCAATTTAAGAATAAATTATGAAAACAAGGGAAATACATGTCTAATACATGAATTTTCTATTATGCGATTTCTTTTAGTAATACTTTTGAGCACCAAGTCCTATATCATTGTATTTTTGGTTCAATGAAACATGAAAGATTCTATTCTAAAATAGAATAACTCAGACTTTTAACAATTCTCCTTTTCTTTTACTTTCTTTTAGTCCTTGAAGAAAGAAACTGCTCAGACCCTGGGGGCCCAGTCAATGGGTACAAGAAAATAACAGGGGGCCCTGGGCTTATCAATGGACGCCATGCTAAAATTGGCACCGTTGTGTCCTTCTTTTGTAACAACTCCTATGTTCTTAGTGGCAATGAGAAAAGAACTTGCCAGCAGAATGGAGAGTGGTCAGGGAAACAGCCCATCTGCATAAAAGGTAATTTACAATTGTTTCAGAAGTCTACAGACATTGATGAAGTTGCTAGACCTTTTGGTAGCTCCTTTGCATGTTTTTAAGCCCCTGGAAAAATGCCTTTCTCTCTTAAGTCCCTTCTGAAACCATATATAACTCTGAGGTTGGAAACCATCCTAAAAACATTTGCTTCTCTCTTTTTTTTTTTTTCCCTCAAGAGGACCTGCTTTCCCTAATCACAACACCTCGAGAGGTGATCAAGAAGAGGAATGTAGTTATCAGAGCAATTTAGGAAAGATGACAGGGCTGTTTAATATATGCAAATCCAAGTATAGAATTGAGGTAATGTATAAGCATTTAAGTAGCTCCACTTATCTACTTTCTATGCAATATTAAGTTGATGCGAGAAATAAAAGAACAAAATAGATGCATCATCCCTACCAGCCTATGGAGGGGGAGGATTGAAGATGTTAAGATGTTTAAAAACAAAGACACAGAGAGTAAACCCTTGTACATTCAAGGGATAGTTACAGGAAGAGATGAGTGGTGTAAGTTCAGCAAAAGGATAGATCAATGTTCCTGAAATAGGGACAATTGCATGAATCCAGTAGGACTGGAGCCAGTCTGGAAAGCTGGGGAGGATTTGCACATGTGAAGAGGAGTTGGGATGGTATTCCAGATGGAAGACAGCGGAAAAGAAAAGAGGTGTAGGCAGAAGTGAAGTCATCATGGTAAACTCAAAGTGAGGCAATCTGGGAATCAAGGGGTAAACTTAAATATGTAGGTTGGACAGAAAAGTGGAATATTGAATAGAGACGTTTGAACCTTCTCTATTGGCAGCGGGGATGTATAGTTTCTCACTGAATTGATTCACTAGTTGCTTCAGGTTAACAGCCTCTCTATTTGGGGGCAGGCCACAATGATCTGGCTGTTTACTGGGAAGAAAACATGTCCTTGTCCTAGATTATCCAGATAATTGTCTTAATCCTCCACTTTGTCTTCTGGGTGTTTGTCAACAACCTGAATCATGGGAAAAGGAATGAAAGGGAATGGTTTGTGAAAGGAATAAATCACTTTAGACTTTAGCCAGAAGCGACCTTCATCCCCACCAGCACAAATTCTGATTTTTATTTCATTAAGTATGGGAACGGTGTCACATATGTCCTTGGAGATTTTTGTCCACTCTTCTCTTACAAATTAATACAACCAAAGTCCTCTAAGTTGCTAATTAGATGAATGTTGGCTGCCTGATTGGGAAAGTGAGATGGGAAGGATTCCTTTTCACTCATGAAGAAAGAGAGACTTCAACAAAATTAAACTGGGCTTTGAATTGCCCTCAAGTGATTGTTAGGGGCCTTAACGGCAGAGAAAGAACACGAAGGAATCTGTTTTCCAAGACTTATCTATGGTTGACACTGCTGTCTGGTGTCAAAAGAGAACCTTGTAATTCCCCATGTGGGCTACGTTTTAGAACCTTCACTTTGAATTTTATTCCATTTTGATCAAGTTTGCTAATTACATTCACATGAACAGATGATCCTACTCTATGATGCCATTGTCCCAAATCACTCAGGTGGGGCAGCCTTTCAGAGGCATCTGGTCTTCTTAGATTCTTCAGAGGGTGCTGTCAATCAAGATTAAAGGCAGCAAGCTCTTTTGTAAAGTGAGATGTTCAAGCTTGCCTGACACATGTCGTGCCTCTGAGAGCCTGGGGAATGGGCACCTGGTGTCCAGAAGTGGGAGTCAGGTATGAATCTGAACTGAATGATGTGAACAGTGAATATGGAAAAGGATTGTGCAGCATTGTCTTTTTTATTTCTAGCCTGCCGAGAACCAAAGATTTCAGACCTGGTAAGAAGGAGAGTTCTTCCAATGCAGGTTCAGTCAAGGTGAGGTCGAAACACCTGCACTCTGCCCTAAAGGCTAATGAGTATTTCCCCTTCCATTCCCCTTCCCCACTTGTGTTTGGCCAAAGATGGTTTGAGGTTTCTTAGGGACATTTAGTGCTAACTGGTCATGAAAGAATAGGGCTTGTTAGATGGAGGCTTATTAGCCAGCTGCCTTTAGCCAAGAGGTAGCAACTGTTGGAAGATGTACAAATTTCACTGGATCGTGGGAAAGTAGATGACTGGTAGAAAGCAAGACTTTCAGATGATCTTTGAGAAAATGGACTTGAATCTTTGAGTCTTCCTGAAATTACTATGTACTTGTTATGGTAGCTTCTAGGAAGATGACATTTCTGTTAAACACAGCCAGCTACAATTTAGGAAGGTATGCTTGGAGGTAACCAGTGAGATGAGGCAGGCTGGGGGAGCCCAGGAACTAGAGACAAACAACCAGCCACACAGAAGGATGTGAGCCCTCTGGTATGCTCAGCCTTTCTCCTGGGAAGACAAAGGTGGGGTCCACCTGGTGGGGAGGGAGTAGCCCCTTTCTACTCATCTCTTCTACATTCTCCTCCTCACTCTCTCCACTCAGCTACATGGGCCTCCTTGATTTTCCTCTATCACTTCAAGCACAGTCCTGCTTTGGAAACTTGACATTGTGGCTCCTTCTGTCTGGAACCTGCTTCCACAAGATCTCAGTAAGGCTTAATGCCTCTCTTCCTTCAGTTCTCTGCTCAGTTTTTGCCTAACAGAGAGAGATCTTCCCTAAATATCCTTTTAAAGATAGCAATCCTATCTTCACCCTGACTGTCTAGTGGACCCCTTTAGCCAGAATACTCTAGCCTTTACTCTGTTTCTGTTTTATTCTTGGCATCTCTCTCCACCTGTTGTCTCACATATTTTGTAAGGGTTTATTTGTCCAATTTCTGTCTCCCTCACCCTCCCCAAAATGTGAAAGTTACACATACAGGAACATTATCTGTTTTGTTCGTGCTGAAAGTTCTAGTGCCTACAACAGTATCTGCCACATAGTAGGCATTCAGTAAGTATTTATTGAATGAATGAATTGGATTGACAAACAAAGGTTTAAGACCTGAGTCTGCCTCTGTCTTTAGTGCTGGGTATTCTTCAGCAAGTTCCTAAACCTGCTGAGCCTTAGTTTTTTCTTTTGAAAAGTAGGGATAATCATAGCAATCTGCCTCTGGGGATTGTTTTAAGGATTATATGCAACACTAATAGCTAACGTTTATTGCATGTTTGCTCTGTGTCAGTTGCTTTTCATGCATTAGTTCATTTAATCCTCACTATAACCTCTGAGGTCGGTATTTTTGTTATCACCATTTTATTATAGATTTTATTATTTATATTACAGAGGGGTAAACTGAAGCTCAGAGAAGTTAAGTAACTTGTCCAATGTCACATTGCTAGAACTGGCAAAGCCAGGATGTAAATTCAGTATCTGGCTTCATGGTCTGCTCCCTTATGCACTATACTTTGAGTATTATGTAAAGGCTGTAGCAAAGCACCTTGCACACATAATTCATCGGAAAGTGATTTCTCACCTATTGTTAGAAATAGTAACAGCGAATTCCGGTGACTGAAATTGACCACAGCCAAGTTCCCTGGAATATTCATAAGTCAGAATATCCATCAGTCTCTCACCCCTCCTCAGGCTGTCTCCTTCCATTTTTGTCTTTTTCCTTTCAGGGGCAAGGCATTTCCTTGGAAACGGTGGCAGTGAAATTCAAATTCTGCCCTCTTTCCTGATCTGTGTGATTTTCCTGGGCTGGACTCTCCACTAAATGGGACCAACCTGTTCTTCCCAAAGACACATGCTGTAGACAGGCTCCTGCACTATTCAAAAAGACTACTGGGCTTCCAATTTTTAAAGCAATATTAATGGGAGGTTAGGTGGCAAGGTGCCAGGTTTCTCAAGTAAATGAAAAAGCAAGGCTGAAACTAGTTTTAAGTATCTGTTGGGAAGACAGGCTGCTGAAGTGGAGGGTATCCCTCCTCATCCAGAAGCTACCTCCTCATCCAGAAGCCCCCAACAACAGTGTATACCTTCCATGGCCAAGGGAGGAGCTTGTTTGCAAGTTCAGGAGCTCCCTGAGCTACAGACCTCCTTATAAACATGAGCTAAAGATTTGTTGAATGAAATCAAGAGGATTGGAATATTTGCTCTGAGCCAAGCACTGTATATGAAATAGATTTCTTATGATGATATCATATTGGTGTGGTGGGGACACCAGGGTGGAAATTGTGACTGCTAAGCACTGCCTTGGGTACCAAGTTTCTTTACTGCGTGCCTCTGTGTACTTCCACTAGTCTCTCTGCGCTTCCTTTGCCCATTCATTAAACAGGGATGAAAACATAGATTCCTAAAGGAATTTCAGCTTTTCAGGTGACAGTCATTAGGTGCCAATATAAAATGAACACAACCTGCAGAATGTGTGCACATCTTCCCCAAGAATCCCTGAGTTGTCTCTGATGGCTCCAACTTCAGGGCTCATTTAATATCCCCTCTTCCCATTTATATACAATGCTTCATATTTCTCCCAATCAATATGCCCTGAGAGAAAATTCTATTCTCTGAGTTGTACTAATTACACCTGCTAATTGCTAAATCAAGCTACTGTATCAACACAGTTTAGTTCAAGTCAATTCCTAATATTGCCCCATTATGATAATGTTTGGAGAAAAAAATGTCTAGATTTTGCTCATTCAAATTAACTCCCTTTTCTGTTTAATGTTGCAATTAATTTCTTTGTGTGTGCATGTATAATGTACCTTTGGATAGCAGCTATTATGCCAGATATTATTCTCTTTGGTTAAAATCTTAAGCAGTTGGAATCATGCCAGGAATAGACACGGAGACATAAAATGAAGATTGAAGTGTACAAGAGAATTTGCTCAGTGGGAGAGTTGAAGTGTGTGTGTGTGTGTGTGTGTGTGTGTGTGAGAGAGAGAGAGAGAGAGAGAGAGAGAAAGACACAGAAAGAGAGAAACAGAGAGACATAGAATGAGAAAGACATTTTTGGCTGGGCAGGGTAGCTCACACCTGTAATCCCGGCACTTTGGGAGGCCAAAGCGGGTGGATTGCTTGAATCTGGGAATTGAACCTGGGAATTCAAGATCTGCCTGGACAACATGATGAAAACCCATCTCTACAAAAAATACAAAAATTAGCTGGGCGTGGTGTTACATGTCTGTAATCCCAGCTATTCAGGAGGCTGAGACACGAGAACTGCTTGAACTCGGAAAGTAGAGGTTGCAATGAGCCAAGATCGCATCACTGCACTCCATCTTGGAGTGAGGGACAGAGGGAGACCCTGCCTCAGAAGACAGACAGAGAGAGAGAGAAAGAGAGAGAGAGAGATTTTTTCTGTTTCTGTAACCAAATATCTACATGGGACATGGCATGAATGCTAAAGAGGCCACAATGACTTTCTCTCGCTCTGCCCTTTCTCTGGGCGCATGTTTCCTGACCCAGGGAGACACCATTACACCAGCTATACTCAGCGGCCTTCAGCAAGCAGAAACTGCAGAGCGCCCCTACCAAGAAGCCAGCCCTTCCCTTTGGAGATCTGCCCACGGGATACCAACATCTGCACACCCAGCTCCAGTATGAGTGCATCTCACCCTTCTACCGCCGCCTGGGCAGCAGCCGGAGGACATGTCTGAGGACTGGGAAGTGGAGTGGGCGGGCACCATCCTGCATCCCTAGTGAGTCAAGACTCATTCTTGGGCTTGAGCATGCTCCATCTTTTGTGGCTGCCTGAGAAAAACCATTAACCCTGACTTTTGGGAAAGCACCTCCAGTGCTTTCTCTAGTTTGGTGATATCTGAAATTCCATAGTTAGAACTTTTTTTCCTTTGGCTTAACCTTACTACCCAGGAGAAATTGACTCATTAAATCATAGGAGCATAAGTTCTTGGGTGATTCTGTCATATTTACTTAGAGAAAAGGGTCATTAAGTCACCAAGTGGGGAAAGGGGTTAAAGGTGCCAGAGGGCCTCAAGTTACATAATCTTGGCTACCCTGTTTAAGCCCCAATTTTTACACTCATCACCCAATGATACTAATTGGGTACTTGTTATTAAGCAATAAGGTATTAGGCCAGGCACCGGTGGCTCATGCCTATAATCTCAGCACTTTGGGAGGCCAAGGTGGGCAGGTCATTTGAGGTCAGGAGCTCGAGACCAGCCTGGTCAACATGGTGAAACCCCGTCTCTACTGAAAATACAAAAAAAAAAAAAAAAAAAAGTAGTTGGGTGTAGTGGCACATGCCTATAATTCCAGCTACTTGGGAGGCTGAGGCAGGAGAATCATTTGAACCTGGGAGGCAGAGGTTGCAGTGAGCCAAGTTCATGCCACTGCACTCCAGCCTGGGTGATAGAGTGAGCCTCTGCTTCAAAAATTAAAAAATGTAATGAGGTATTAATTACATCATAAGGTTATGATGATGAATACTGAGATAATATGTGGAAGTGTCTGGATTAGGGGCCTGTATTTACTAAGCTGCCTTCCCCACCCTTTTTGTGAAAGGAGAACAGTATGGTTTAGTTCGTTGTGGTTATGACTATGAGGATAGTCAGGATATTTTGAGTTTGTTTACACGTACCATCTCATTTAATCTCCTCAAGAGCTCTGTGAGACCATTATTACTGTTCTATCCATTTTACAGGCAGGAAGACAGAGGCTCTAAAAGATTAGACAACTTGCCCAAAGTTCTATTGATAGTAAGTGCCTGGGATCAGAACTTAGGTTTCATTTGACTGCAAAGCCTCCAATTTTAACCCTAGATTTATAGCTAGCCATGTCAAGGTGGGTTGATTCATATTTAAGGGGAGAAGAAAACCAGGTTACTTGGCTTAGTGATCATCACGCCCATAGGGTTCACCTTTCCAGATGTGTGCTCTCTGGTTGAGTGATACATTCTCCTTTGGATGGCAAAGTCTGAGTTTATCTTACTAATCCGGTACTTTCTCCATAGTCTGTGGGAAAATTGAGAACGTCACTGCTCCGAAGACCCAAGGGTTGCGCTGGCCATGGCAGGCGGCCATCTATAGGAGGACCAGCGGGGTGCATGATGGCAGCCTTCACAAGGGAGCATGGTTCCTGGTCTGCAGCGGTGCCCTGGTGAATGAGCGCACCGTGGTGGTGGCTGCCCACTGTGTTACTGACCTGGGGAAGGTCACCATGATCAAGACAGCAGACCTGAAAGTTGTTTTGGGGAAATTCTACCGGGATGATGACCGGGATGAGAAGACCATCCAGAGCCTACGGGTAAGAGAGGGCTTGTACTTGGAAGCTGGGGCTCTGGCTCAAAAAACTCCAAGCATGGGAGAGCAGTGATTATGCCAAGCCCTGTCCCCTTAGCATGTCAGCAGCCAGCCTGGAGCCTGGCATATAGCAGTGTTCAATATTTCATATTGAGATACTAGACGGGGGCATCTAGAAAGACTGTGGAGTCTTTTTTCCACCTTGATTATTTTATAAACAAGATAGAGGCAAAGTCATCTATCACTGTGGTCATCAAAAGTTAATCACCTAAGAGAAAAATGTACTTCTCCTAGTAGCATATGTTACTTGGTAGCATATGTCATAAATTGTAACAAATTAAAAATTAGTGAAATTATTTGTTTAATGGCTGGCTCTGCCTGAAACGGTTAGCTCCATGAATGTTGCGATTTGTCATTGTACCCTCACAGCGTGGCACAGTGCCTGGCTCAAAGTAGATTATCAATAAGTATTTTTTGAATAAAAAAAGGTTAATCACCTATTACATTTGGGCACTGTCCTAGGTAGACAGAGATGTTTTAACCTAGATACACGCCTAACAAATTTATAATATATGTCTGTCTTTCCCTTCCTTCCTCCCTCTCTTTTATTCACCTACCCATCTGTCTATCCATCTATCTGTTCATCCATCCATCCATCCATCCATCCATCCCTCCACCCATCTATCCATCCATCCATCCATCCATCTCTCCATCTATCCACCTGCCTGTCCATCTATTGTTGAGCCCCCACAATGGGCCTTCCACTGTAAGTAGACACAGAAAAGAATAGAGCGTGTTTTATTTTCTCTGAAAAGTCCACAGTTGAGTGGGAGAGACAGACAAATTTATCATAATCAGTGTGACACAAGAGAAGCCCCAAGGCAATATACTCAAAGGAGATTGAGGTAATAGAACATATACATAAAAATTTTACAAGACGTGTGCTCCTACAGGCACCCATCAAAAGGCATGACCAGCAAGGACTGGGAAAATCAGGGAAGACTTTGTGGAAAACTCTTGTGGAATATTCTGAGCATAGCTCTATTTGCTGACTTGAATGTAAATGAAATATTTACAGTGGACCAGAGGTTGAAAACTTAGCCTGTGAGGGTTTGTGCCTTGATGGTGCTGACACATATTTTTAATCATTTATTTACTTGCAAGCATTGTTTAACATCAAGATATTTCAAATAAAGATTTGGAATTCATTTTCTGGCAAAACTAGAATGCTGGTCCCATTTCAGCATGGAGTGGCTGACTGCAGTGATGTGGCCGCTGCCCACCTTAGATGGCTGTGCAGCCTCAACTGTCCACTTCACTTACTTAATCCCACTTTCCAGGCTGTAGAAAGCACTTTGGTTTGCAATCCTGGAAGTAGAGCAGTTGTTTTCCATGATTTCTTGAGTAAAGTATCTCCAAATAATTGTAGCTGCCTCTTAGACATTTTCTCCCAAAAATTTAGCCCCAAGCCTTGCCTGTTCTTGTCCACTGTGGAGCGGCTCCTCACCGTTGCTGCCCATTCCTTGCATTTGTAGATTTCTGCTATCATTCTGCATCCCAACTATGACCCCATCCTGCTTGATGCTGACATCGCCATCCTGAAGCTCCTAGACAAGGCCCGTATCAGCACCCGAGTCCAGCCCATCTGCCTTGCTGCCAGTCGGGATCTCAGCACTTCCTTCCAGGAGTCCCACATCACTGTGGCTGGCTGGAATGTCCTGGCAGATGTGAGGAGCCCTGGCTTCAAGAACGACACACTGCGCTCTGGGGTGGTCAGCGTGGTGGACTCGCTGTTGTGTGAGGAGCAGCATGAGGACCATGGCATCCCAGTGAGTGTCACTGATAACATGTTCTGTGCCAGCCAGGACCCCACTGCCCCTTCTGATATCTGCACTGCAGAGACAGGAGGCATCGCAGCTGTGTCCTTCCCGGGACGAGCATCTCCTGAGCCACGCTGGCATCTGATGGGACTGGTCAGCTGGAGCTATGATAAAACATGCAGCCACAGGCTCTCCACTGCCTTCACCAAGGTGCTGCCTTTTAAAGACTGGATTGAAAGAAACATGAAATGAACCAGGCTCATGCACTCCTTGAGAAGTGTTTCTGTATATCCATCTATACATGTGTCATTGCGTGAAGCAGTGTGGGCCTGAAGTGTGATTTTGTCTGTGAACTTGGCTGTGCCAGGGTTTCTGACTTCAGGGACAAAACTCAGTGAAGGGTGAGTAGACCTCCATTGCTGGTAGGCTGATGCTGCCTCCACTAATAGGACAGTCAACTGGAAGATGCCAGGGCTTGCAAGAAGTAAGTTTCTTCAAAGAAGACCATATACGAAACCTCTCCACTCCACTGACCTGGTGGTCTTCCCCACCTTTCAGTGTCACGAATGCCATCAGCTTGACCAGGGAAGATCTGGGCTTCATGAGACCCCTCTTGAGGCTCTCAAGTTCTAGAGAGCTGCCCATGGGACAGCCCAGGGCAGCAGAACTGGGATGTGAAGCATGCCTTTGTGTACATGGCCGCAGTACACTCTGGTCCTTTTCTTTCCCCATCTCTTGTACACATTTTAATAAAACAAGGGTTGGCTTCTGAACTACAAAACAAATGTGCTATGCTCTTATTTCTGCATGCTGTTTCTCAGAGCTACATGTATCAGGGCTGATGGCTTGGTGATAGCCCTTTAAAATAGTGCCAAGGGCTATCATTCCCAAATAGTGTGTTTGACAAAGTCAATATCATCTTTTTAATACCAACTCTTAGAGCTCAATGGGTCATGGGCCAGGGGAGGAGGGACATGGGTACCCTACGATAAGGCACAAACAGAAACACCAGAGATTCGATGATTTTTAGGATTGCCTCTGCTTCTTGTCTTCTAGATCCAGCACAAAGTCCTGCTTTGAACCTCCATAAATCTTCATGGAATGTTTTTATAGCATATGAATTGGAGTCACATATTAACTCACACTAAGTTTAGATATGCCAAGAAACTGTAGCTTCACTGTTGTCTATAACTTATGTGATTTTTCTCTCAAGCCTTACTCTCACTTCCCACCGGATAGTGAAGGAAAGAACATGAATTCAGTCTAGTCAGACACCTTAAGTAATTTTGGCAGTGACCCTCTTTTTGGGTTGACTTACTCTTTTATCCTTTCTCCCCTGCTCTCCTCGCCAGTTTTCTCTTCACTAGGCTGGTGCTTTGGAGGCTTACCTTCCTTCAAGCATTGGGATAAGAGTGGGGGACCCCCAAGTTCCTGCTGGTTCTTGGGTGTGTGTGGTGGGTCTTTTTGTTGCTGACATTTAATGCTAGAGTCTGTAATTAGTGTAACTTATGCTATGTTCTCTATTTCATGGGGCCCAGCCCTCCTTCCTGCAGACTGACTCCTGTTTGACCCTTGTCTGGGTCACTCAGCCTCATGGCCACAGTGACAACCTCTGGCAACTGCCCAGCCAGACTCTCTGCAACCTCCTATTCCTCCTTTGGGGGATTGGGGGAACTTCTTGGTCTTTTCCATACCACATGACAGCTGAGAGCCCAGGCTTGTTACAGAGCTTTCCGGGAGACATTTGCCTTCTGTAGACCCAAACAGGAACTCCCCTGTTCCCTTAATCTATCTCAAAAAGCTCAAGGACTTTAGCCCAAGACAGGAGGTGAGGATTTTATTTGTTTCCCAACCTGTCTCCCCCCATGTCTGGGTCTTGAGCCACAAGAGAATTTCTTCTACTTCTCTTTTTGTCAGCCTTTCTTGGGGCTTTCCATAAGTCACATCCTCCTCCTTTCATTCAACCCTCCATGCCCATCCTCCTGGCTTAATCAAAGAAGGATGTGTTAGTTATCAATGGTTGAGTACAAATTACCCAACACTTAGTGGCTTAAATGGTAAGTGTTTATTCTGCCAGTGTCAGTGGGTCAGGAATTGGTGAGCAGCTTAACCCGAGGTTGTCATCAACCGAAGCCTTGACGGAGGCTGGAGGATTTGATTCTATAAATATTTATCAGGTCACTCAAAGGTTTTTCTTTGTTAAGCCTAGAAAGCTTGGATCTTAAAAGGTGTAATGGAACTTGGATCAAAGAGATAGATCTGAATACAAATTCCTGTCTTTTAACTTCTTTTCTAAAGTGATCTTGGGCAAGTACTTAGCCTCTCTACCTCAGTTTCATTATCTGGTAAGTTGGCATAATAAAATCTTGAGATTTTATTGTGGTAGCTGTGACAATTAAGTGAGATGTTGTGTAAAACAATGAACATAATACATGATATACCCGGCAGGGTCAGCGCTCTTCAGCTAGGCACAGCTCCACAACTGCCTCGGTAGGTGCTCCACACATACGTGCCTACACCCTCCGTCTCCTGACCCTCCACCTGGAATATCATGTTCTCTACTTCTTTTTAATGCTCTCTTTACTACTTGTGTTATTTTCTCTTCTTGTCTTACTACTCACATTTGGTTCACATGTACATCATCTTAGCTATGACTCTGGCCCCCTCAGAAGCTGAATCTGGCCTGAAATTTTGGTAATGACATCCCAGGCTGCTTGGTTAATAGCTCCATGGCCATTTGCCACCACCCCTAGATCTTCCTACCCTAGCACTGCTCTTGTGGGCTATGAACACTTGATTACACTCACCTAAGACTTTGAGGCAGGCAAAGAGGATCAGATCCAAGCTTGTCCCTTGGCCATATCTGGCTGCTATCAGAATGTTGTCCATCTCTTTTTGTAACATAGCCCTTGCCTCCTAGCATAGAACTCCAAAGCTAGAAATCTTGAGCATATATAAGTCAGGGGCTTTTCAGAGAATCAGAACTTTTAACAGTCCTATAGAATAAGAGATTATTATAACCACACAAAATTGTGACCACTGATAGAGAAGTCTGTGCAAGACTGTTGCCTTTGTTTTTGGTGTTGGACCTAAAATCAACCATGCCAGTGGTCAGGAAGGAAAGCTGGATGTGAAGTCAGCAAAGCAAGGACAAATGGAAACCTGTGTTTGTCTCTTGCTGCCTCCAGCCTCCATGATGTGAGTGACTTGTAGTAGAAGCGGGTGCTCTTTGCTCATAGCTGCACACTCACCCAGTCCAGGACTCAGGGAAGCCAGAGGAGGATTTTCAGCAGGCATTGGAGGAGCTGTGGGCCTGGGTGCTTTCTCACCCCAACAAGGTGAGCCGACAGATAGTGACATTGTGTGTGAGCTGCCACAGTGTCTGATGTGCTTAAACAACTCCCAAAGCATGAAAGTAGGCATTGCTTTACTCTCCTTTCCAAATCTCATGTCAATTTCTCTTGTGCTCACTAACCTGGAACCATACAGGGAAGGGAATTCTGCAACCTAGTTTCAGTTTCCCTAAGTTGACAGGGAACAAAGCAGTCACAAGTTATGGAATACTAATGCTGAAAAAGTGGCTGTCGACTGAGGACACCTTCAGGGAGCACCAGAGAAGGCTCTTGCTTCATCCAGAGTACTTTGGTTCTGATTTCTTTTGTGATGATTGCTTTGTTTTTTTATGTATCCATGTAGCCCCTGACATCTGACATTATACCAGCTGGGCTTTGGTGCCCAGGAGTTGATCTGGCACTCACAATGAGACTGTGATGCTCTCTTGTTGAAGATAAATACTTTCACAGAATGCCAATATCGTCAGAATTATTCTGCGACTTTGATGGATCAAGACCCAAACAAGACCACTTCATAACTTCTGTAATAACAGACAAAAGCCAGGTGACTATGCAAACTACAAAGGTGCTAAATATCCCCCTCTGCTAATGAGTATGAGTGACTGCTGCTGCTTCATCAATTACAGTGGTAGCATCTTTATAGTCTTTTTTCCTTTTAGATAAGATTTATTACATGGCCAATTATAGAATTACTCCCATCCAGTCCAGAACAAAGCCCCACTTTGAAACCTAAGATCACTTAATAGAAACTCAAATCCTGTAACTCCTTTCTAACACACTCTTGATGAAACACCCCATGGTTGACCATGATGTGCATCCTACCTCATTGCAAGGAGCAAAAAATCCCACTTGTTCAGTTACAGGTATGTTTCCAGTGGTCTTTGGTTGGAAGGCATTGACTATATATATATAAAATATACATACATATATATATGCATGTATATATAAATATATGTATATATATATGTATATATACATATATTTATATATACATGCATATATATACACATACATAGACACATATACAGATGCAACACACATATACATATACAGATGCTCCCTGGCTTACAATTGGCTTAAGACTTTTTGACTTTATGATAGTATGAAAACAATATGCATTTAGCACAATCGTACTTCAAGTGCCAATACAACCATTGTTTTTCACTTTCAGTACTGTGTTCAATAAAGTACATGAGATACCTATTTAATAGTTTGTTATGAAATAGGCTGTTAGATGATTTTGTCCAACTGTAGGCTAATGTAAGTGTTCTGAGCACATTTAAGGAAGGCGAGACTAAGCTATGATGTTTAGTAGGTTAAGTATGTTAAATGCATTATTGACTTATGATGTTTTCAAATTATGATGAGTTTACTGGGATGGAACCCCATAGTAAGCTGAGGAGCATCTCTGTATGTATTTAAGCATCTTCCCTAATCATACAGATTTTACTTAAATTTTATGTATCACATAAATTTAATCATACGGTACACAAACTTTAAGTAAAATCTATGATTTAAACAAGACTTACTTTCCTTGGGAGTAATCAGGTTTATACACTAAATGGACTTTTCATGAGTGACTGGGTAGTCAACTCACTCTGTATTTTCTTATGTAAACTCCAAAAGAAATTGAGAGGAAGGGGCAATTCAAGTAGGACTGTTAACTTTTCATTCACAGGTAGTTAGAACTTCAATCAAGTCATTGGCAAGATGGACAGGAAAAAAGGAAGATACTGTAAGTAAGGAGCGAGTTTGGAAAATACATAAGATGAAACACGGGGTTAGAGATGGGATTTCTCCATGTTGGTCAGGTTGGTCGTGAACTACCGACCTTAGGTGATCTACCCACCTTAGCCTCCTAAAGTGCTGGGATTATAGGCGTGAGCCACTGCTCCCGGCCCCAGCTATTTATTTATTTATTTATTTATTTATTTACTTATGCATTTTAGTGGAGACGGGGTTTCACTGTGTTGGCTAGGCTGGTCTCGAACTCCTGAGCTCAGGCAATCTGCCTGCCTTGGCCTCCCAAAGTGCTAGGATTACAGGCATGAGCCACCGTGCCTGACCTGAATTTGGGCTTTTGTATTGTCCTAACCTGGACATGAATAAAGACCTTGAGTCTCATTGCATTGACACAAGTGCATGTTGTTCTAACAGAGAATTATCTTAAATGGTATCAGATGAATTAAAAGAAGAAAGCTGACAGCCAATGGATGAGCCAAAGAAGTAAGACACATATCTTTACTCCTGCCTTATTTTTTCTCCTTCTTTAGTATCCTGTGAAAATTTCAAGTGAAATACTTTGGATCCCTAGGGCTTGGGGAAGTTTATCTTGTCAGGGCTGTTGGAAAGATACGGCTGTTGGAAAGAACATTTTGGAGTGGCTTGGTAGCAATTTGTGGTCTCTCCTTGCTTTTCTTGGCAGCAGAGCTTGCTTTCCCTGGCAGAGCTCTGCCCGGATGTGCTGTTGAGGCCCAGCATTTTAAGAAGACTGTCTCAATGGCTGAGTTTTTTAGGGCTCACTTCACGTTTGTATTCCAATTCACTGACTGTTTATCCAGAAGCTTGGACTAGGTTTGATGGAGAGCTTTGTCAATAAAGAAAAAAAAAAGTCAGTAGATAAAATTAGGGAATAGCTTTCTCAGGTGAGGAATACATTCAAGAATGAATTCTTGGAGAAAAACGAACCACTGTTATGTTCGTGAACTTATGGTTTCTAGGAAAAAGTAATTTCGCACAAGACAGAAGGAAAGAATGATCTTCCTTTGTGCTTAAATATGTGCAATTCAGGAAAAGTTGTTTATTTTCCATTGAAAGGGGAACAGGGTGTTACAAATAAAGCTGTGTCCAGGTGCTAATGAAATGAAACCTCAGAGTGAACTGGGATAACTTCCAATTCACTGCACTTATGAAAAGGCATAATTTAGTCCTTTAGTCTTTGATTATAAAAAACAACAACAACTCTGAATCTGTAATCTCAGTTTAAAACTAAATTACCTGGTTGCTCTCTCTCTCTTTCTCTTATTAAGGAAAATCGCTTTATAAGAAAAATACTTTTGGGATGTGATACACAGCCTCTTTCAGAATGACCAAGGAATTTCATAAAGAAGTGAACAGAGAAAATAGAACAAGAATAACATCGCTGGATTTTCTGAGGTCATCAGATTCTGGCTTGGGTCCTTGATTCAGTCCTTTATCCAAATCACTTAGCATTTAATCACAGTGAGCTGCTGTTCAGCAAAGAAATCCCCCCAAAGATAAAAAAAAAAAAAAGTCTCTCCATTCTTTTGTTCCTCATGAGGCTGTCACTACTGAATATTGTAATGTCCCAGCAGAACAAAGGGAAGAGGGAAGATGGAGGCATTACTGGCAATCATTGCCAAGGTTAGGAGAAACTGGGGGTAGAAATTAAAATACCAGTAATCACTCTCAAAGAGTATTTCTACTTCATACAGGATCAAGCAGCTAAAAAAATAGACAGTTGCTCTAATTCAAAATGTAATGGTTTTTATGGTGGGCATAAAGAATTTGCACTACCCCTGACATTTACCCTCAAGTCATCTTGTAGCAGAAACGCTGACAGAGGGAATGATATACTGAGAACTCAAAATTCATCTTTTTCCATTGTCTCCTTTCTTCATCTATACTAAACAAATGGGATGAATTCACACTCTTTCCATTAGAATTCATCAGGCAGTAAGCATAGCTATCCACTGTTTGAACCTTCCCGAGCCCTCTACTTAATGAGACAATTTCTGCCTGCAGAATGGATTATATTTAGACCAAGTTCTCAGTCTGAATTGAGATTTCTATGAAGTAATATCTTTTCTCTCATCAGCTAAGAGAGTGAGGTAAAAATAGAACTCCCAGACTTCTCTTTTGCTAATGTGTATTAACAAGAAGAGTGAATGAACTCAGCTTGTATCTTACAGCTCCAAACACCCTTAAGACGGATGATTCCCTTGAATCTACTCAGTGACCACCACCAGACTGACAGGGCTACAGGCTGGCTCATCTGTAGCTGTACTGTGTTGTTGAAACCAAAGCATTACCACCGATCTTTTGGGTGATGAGAGTGCCAGCAGCTAGGAAGCTGACATCATAAAGATGATAACAGCTCAGTGTGCCAGGAACTGTGCTAAGTGCTTTATGTGACATAGCCTCATTCAGTTCTCATATAAGCCCAGTGGATGGGGTCACTACTATACCCACTGATGCTCAGAGGGTTAAATAACTTACTCAAGTTCACTGAAAATGGAAAGAAAGAATGGTGAACTCAGTTTGAATCTCACTGCTCCAAACATGGTCAAGATGGATGGTTCCCAGGTTGGTCTAATTCAGAAGACTGTTATAACTTCTGTGGCCACATTAGCATTCCTAATTCAATGTCCTGGTGGTGCCACTGTGAACATTCTCCTCCTGCTACTTATTGCTCTAAATCCACTTATCTTTCTGAAATCTTTTCAATTTGGTTTCAGGATTCTCCAGTTTCTCTCTTGCATGCTCTTGGCTTCAGAACCAACACTGTCAGAGAATACTATCTTTCCTCTGAAATTGGAACACTATATAATAATTTTCATTCATGTTTTTCATTCATCCTAAAATAGCTCATATTTTTGAAAACTAGTAATCTTATAGTTAATGAATGGGTCAAGGTGTTACAGATAGATCCAGACACACAGCTTATAATTCCCTGGTTATTTAGGCAGGCAGAGGACATTGTATACCAACAGTGTATTCATACTACATGCCAGGACCTGTGATATTTGCTTTACATATATAATTTTTGAAGCTACAAGGATTATTTCCAGTTTACAGAGGAGGGAGTTTAGGCTCAAAGAGATTAGGTGACCCACTCAATGTCACTTGTGGAGAAAGTGGGATTTGAATACAGGCCTGCCTAGATTTACTTTACCAAGAACAGCTGTGTGGAAAGTCTGTAAGGACAAATCTGTTCCCAGAGTGGTTCTGACTTTGCAAAGAACCACAAATATGAATACCCCACCTAACGAGCTGATGGTGGATAGTTTTCTCATTACTAAGTTTTGGAGGGCATCAATAATCTTAAAAAGCAAAGCAGATGATACAGTAATTGCACATGGGGGAAAAGTCAAATTCGTATTTCTCAGACATTACTAAATGACAGTGACTTTCGAGTGGATAACCCTTGGGTCACTTGGCTGTTATTTCTCTCTCTAGGTCACTTTCTTCTGATAAACTTTGAACGTTGAAACATTTCTCCTTTGTTGTCATCATGAGGGGGAATGGTTTTATTCAGCAGCCTTTCATGGGAAAGCAATGTAGGACTTTTTTTTTTTTTTTTCTTTATTAGGAGTTCACTCCCACCTCACCTCCCTTATGTGGAGCTGCAACGACCAATCTGAAGCATTCTGCAGGAGAGCCAAGACAGGGGATGAATCCCTTAGAAGGGCCCAATATAAGGGAGTCTTTGTCCCTTCTTTGGTCCAACTAAGCTCCTACAATAATTGCTGAAGAATGTTGAGAATTGTAGCATTTAGGACTGAAAAATTTGAGGCCATGTTGTGACTTCTTCCACAGTATAAATATACCTTCTTCTGATTTCTTGTAAATAGTCTGACTAAGTCTATTTATCCGCTGGAAAACCCCATAGTAGAGAGGTCCCACATGTTATGGGGGCTACCTGTTCTGATAATGATAACATCGTCACTCCAGGTTGCATAGCAGAGAGGTTAAAAAGCAAGATTCTGCAGGAAGACTGCCTAAACTCAAACCCTGGCTTCATCCATTAGCCCTGTAGAGCCATTCTTCACCCTTCTCCATCCTCTGTTTCTCAGGGAGGGTGAACTGCAAGGACTGCATGTGAATTGTTTCAGTGGACTCTCCTGCCCTGAAGCTTCCATCTGGCTTTGGCCAGTACAGAGTCCTGGAAGGAAAAGAAGGACTGGAGGAACGTGGGCATTGGGGTATTTATTCCCAGATCCCCTTCCAGCAGGCTGCTATGGCCACAGTCTCAGCTCCTGTCAAGTGGCCTTCTACATGCAGAACTCTCCTGTGGGTCCTGGCACCCTCCCTTTGGCTTAGGATGGGCAATTGTTCCCTACAGTTAGTAGCCCAGGGAGTCTGCCCTATCTCTTAGAGTTTCCCTACCCCCTCCCACACCCTTCTAAATGACTCCTTTATTAAACTTATCACAATTTACTTAATTTAAATATGCCATCTTTTTTTTTTTTTTTTTTAAGCTGGGACTCCGACAAATACAACCTTGGGCAAATTCCTTAATTCCTCTTGGCCTCAGTTTTCTTTTCTTTTTTTTTTTTTTTTGAGACGGAGTCTCGCTCTGTCGCCCAGGCTGGAGTACAGTGGCTGGATCTCAGCTCACTGCAAGCTCTGCCTCCCGGGCTTACGCCATTCTCCTGCCTCAGCCTCCCAAGTAGCTGGGACTACAGGCGCCTGCCACCTCGCCCGGCTAGTTTTTTGTATTTTTTTTAGTAGAGACGGGGTTTCACCGTGTTAGCCAGGATGGTCTCGATCTCCTGACGTCGTGATCCGCCCGTCTCCGCCTCCCAAAGTGCTGGGATTACAGGCTTGAGCCACCGCGCCCGGCCATGGCCTCAGTTTTCTCCTCTGTAAAAAGGTGGTTTAATAATATTTTCTGCAGAATGTCATCTTAGGAACCAAACAAGATACAATATATAAGGTACAGTACATTATGCATATAGGAATTACTAAGGGAATGCTAAGCTCATACGACTACCACGAAGTTCTAGCTCACACACTACCTTAACTCAACTATAGTAACTCACTTCTGGGAACTTCGGTTAAGTTTCAGTCAAGAATCAATAAGGCAACAAAGAAAAAAACCCTTATGATCAAAATTCATTTTTAAGAATCCCTTACATCACCTCTCAGAGTATGGTACAGTTGATTTTCTTGTATGCAGTCCTGCAAAGTAGTTCTTGTTGACACTGAAGTTCGAAAACCCATTAGCTAGACTTAAGAAAGGTAAATCTATACATAAATGTCAGTCTTCTGCTTTCGCCATGACTATGGGATCCCTAGAGGAGACTGAGAGATGCCAGCAAATTCATAAGTATTCCTGCAGCTTGTGGGGTTGGCCTTGTTCTGTTCTCCTTCCAACGTTCTATCAACTTATTGCTGGTTAAGAGACTTGTAGTTTGCTGTGACAATTAAAAGGAGACCCTGAGGTCACACGGTAGGTGGGGAGGCTAGGTTCTCAAGACAACTCGCTGTAAATTACACCGGGTGAATGCTGCTGTTCCCACGTGTCTAGGATGGTTCTCTATTGAGCATGAAAAAGATGTAAGCATTTCCCACACATCCCATTTAATCCTCACAACAACCCCGATGGTGGCCATTATTATCTTCTCCAGTTTGGGGATGAGGAAGCTAAGATCCTGTGCCCAGAATAAGGTAAAACAGAGTCTAATACTTAGCAGGGATAGTATTTAAGGCAGAACTGTCTGACCCAGAGCTGAGTTTTTATTCAGCATGGTCGCATGCTGTACAGTAGCTAATGTGTGCTTTGTGTGTGCACAACATTAGAAGAAAGCTCTATGTTTTTGTAGCTACTCACATTGGTTTTCTACAATAACATACAAGTGTTTGTTTGCCTGGAAAGTTTTTTATTCCCTGTCTTTAAAGGCAAGAGGATCAGCCCTATATCATATCTTCCCTATCAATTTCTTTCCAAAGGCTAAATGTACCATGCTCCAACTACTTCCTGGAGCCCTATTTCTAGACCCTCCCCTATGTTGTTGAACCACTTCTAGTCCAGCACTTCCCGACTTTGGCTGCACAGTGGGCTCAATCACCTGGGGAAATCCTTTAAAAATACCCAAGTCAGCCCCCGCCTAACCCCCAAGATGGATGAACCAGAAATCTCTGAAAGGTGACCTGAGTATTATTATTTTCTAAAAGGCTCTCTCAGAACGTTTTAATGGGCAGCCAGTGTTGAAAATAACTGCTCCAGTTTGTTAAAAAATAATTGGTGTGAATATTGGCAAAAGCCCTCTGGCACGAAGAAAGAGAACCAGTTTCTTCTAGCTAATGTTTGTTAGCCAGAATTATCTGTGGCATAGTCCACGTGACTTAATAGACCTGGTCTTCCAGGGCAGCTGAATGCAAATGTTTCTCAAGTGTAGAACGAGACGTCAGGGCTTACAGAGAAAGTGGCAAACTGGAATGATGACTCCATCTAATTCGGCCATGCTGGATGATTCACCTGGATTCTCTCATGTCCTGAGCATTGAAAACATAATGAAGAGTTTTTAAATTGAATGTTTAAAAAGGTGAAAACAACTCCATCCCTTTTTCTGTTTCCTTTTTACCTTGTATTTATGTACCACCAGGTGCCTTGCTCTTGGCAGTATGAATGAACGGCACAGCTCAGCCCCCAAAGCCTGTGTGTAGAGACTGAGGGATTGTGATGGAGTAGTTCATTCATGTTCATGTTAAGGGGGGTGCTAATAGCAGAGTAGTGCCCCTGGGATTATTAATATCTAGGCCTGGGAGAGATGGAGATGGCTTCTTTTCCACTTGCCACCTCAGCAGAAAGGGAAATAAAATGCCTAAATTGTAAAGTTAGACAATTAGACTGTAAAGTTTGTATATGTGACAACTTCAGATACAAAGCCACACACTTACCCTTGATGGGGCTTAAGAGGAGAGAGTGTCAAACATAATACCAAAGTGAAAGAAGGTAGCTTTTCATCTACAAATTATTTTTAAACACATTTACCAGGGTAAACAATAATTTTTTGGAAGAGGAGAGTACCCAAAGTCAAATGCCCTAAGATGAAGGATGCTTATGGTATTTTTTTTTTAAATAAAGAAAATGCAAAGTTAGAGTGGTTCTGAAGGACCCTAGGATGAGTAAGATACAGATGATTATTCTAATGGTGCCGACAGGATTGAGAGAGAAGAGGGGAGGGGAGAGATGGAGAAAGGCATGGATGGAGGAAGACGTTTGGATTCAGATTTTGTAAAGGACAGTGAAGGAAGGAGGTGAGCTGAGATTTATTTTTAAATTCTATTAATGTGTTTTCCCTCTTTTTCTTGTTATTTTTCTCATCTGTCTATTCATACTTGGATATTTTGTCCAATAAACTATCTTCTAAGGACTCTGAGAATGCACTGAACATTTTTGGAGGGTTTACTGGGTGCCAGACGCCAGTTTAGGAACTTTACATATCTTCTCCATTTCATTTAGTTCGCTTAGCACAGAGAAGTGGGAGAAGATAGTCCCATTTTACAGGTGGGATGAAAAAAGAGATGGAGGAATTTGCCCTAGGTTACTCAGCTAGAATGTGGTGAAGAACTCAAGACTTCGGATATCAGCGCCCGGCATTTAACTACCAATCGTCCTGCTGGCACCCTGGCTCCTCTGGCACCATCCCCAGGACCTGCTCTGAGAGTTTGCACGTGGCCGGTCGCGTTACATCACAGCGCAAATCCGAAGAGCGTCTACCTTGGGGGAAAAGAGAGTCTGTTTAATTCTCCTGTGGCCCTCCAAGTGAGTTCTTTTGGGTTCCATTGTCTAGACGAGGAAACTGAGGCTTTGCCTGCTCTGCGGTCACAGGCTGGGCAGGTAGCGGGACCCTAGGTTCCTGCTGTGTTCCAGAGATAATCAAAGCTGCACAGGTCTCGTCATTTTTATGCAAAGCCATCCGGAAGGCTCGAACTCTCCCTTACACAAGCCCATCTGTCTCTGTGCGCCGCCCCCGGGGCTCGGAAGCAGGCGGCGAGCAGCGCCGAGTGGGTGGAGAAGCGTCCGCCGCCACTCACTTCGGCCAACTCTCTGCGCCTTCTCAGCCCGCACCCCCCAGGCCGACCTCTCTCAGCCTAAAAAAAAAAAAAAAAAAAAAAAAACCCGGCCTCCCCTGCACCCCGCCCGCCGCCCCCAGGGAGCTGCATTAATATTAATCTCGCTGAATAATTGAAGGCCGGAGATTTATTCGAGCTTCGGCGGGGGAGGGCGCGCAGCTGGGCCGCGTTTAGGCTGCACCACCCGCGTGTTTCAGCCGCCCGACTCCGCGGGGCCTGGGACCCCCAGACGTGGGAGGATGGGGTGGGTGTGCCCGCCTGTGAATTTGGCGGTGAGTGTGAGCTGAAGCGGGTGCCCCGGGGAGTGAGGAGGGAGCGCCAGGGGCTGCTCCAGGGAGGCGGAGACGGAGGGGCATCCCGGGTCTCCGCGCCGTCGCCTGCGCTTCACCCCTCACGGGGTGACCCGGGGCCACGCGGGCTTCAGGGGAAACAATAGCAACTCGTTAGATCCTGGGCTTCTGCCACCGGCTGCCCAAGCCTTCCCGGACGAGCGGCGGGGCCTCTTTTCTTATTTGGCTAATTTATGGCGAGAGGCTGGGGGGAGGGATGGTAGAGGAGGGACCGCGTCTGGAGTTGGGGGCGGGGGGCGGCGGTTAAAGGAGTTGCCCCAGGCGGCGGCGCGGGTGATGTCAGCTCTCGACGAAAATAGAGAGGGATCGCCTGCAAATCCCCAGCTCCGGCGGGGCTAAACCTTGCAATCCCTCCCCGGCCGGCGCCGAGCCAGGGCGCAGCAGCCTCCACCGCCTCCCCCGGCGCGCACACACCCGCACACGCGCACGCACGCTCACCGTCCTCTGCCACCACTCTCTGCTCCCGCCACTCGCCGCACCCGCAAGCCCCGAAGCAAAGCACAGGTGGCAGCGGCTGCAGGGGCGCATCACCGGCGTACGCCCTCCTGCAGCCCTGGGCGCATCGCTCTCTCAGGGAAGCCACCCTCGGAGCCCCCGGAGCTCACGCCAAGCGCCATCCCCGCGGGCGGAGGGGAGCGCGGGTCGCGCGCCTTGGAGAGCCGGGACGCGGATTAGCGCCGGCAGGAGCCTCCTGCGCGCGTTGAGGCGCTAAAGGGCTTACCCCGGAGGCGGGTGGAAGGGCAGGCAGAGGCTCCTCTTAAATACCGCTTCCGGCCGCACTTCGCGCTCACCCCGGCGCACGCTCTCTCCCTCGCCCACAGCTGCCGGATAGTGCTGAAGAGGAGGGGGCGTTCCCCAGACCATGGCATCCACGGAAGGGTGAGGGGATTTTTAGCTGTACCCGCGGGAAAGCGGGGTCGCGCGCGGGATGGTGGTGCCCCTATCCGGGATGGGGACAGAGAGGCGTCGGCGGCGGGCCTGGGAGATGGTGGCGGAGCAGTGGCTTGGCTGGGGATGCGATGGTGGGGAGGGGATTGATTTTCTTTCTTGGAGATTGCTGCTTAATCCTTTGAAAATGCGAGAGGCGGAGGGTTTTATTTTGATTAAAAGGGTAAGGTGCGCTGGGGCCGTGAGAGTGTGAGGAAGAAATCCTCTTGAGGTTACTTTTGAGATTTCAAAACAATAGGGGATTGGGCACAGTGTGAGCAGACACCGAGGTAGCAGCGCCTGGAGAGTGGCGCCGCAGGCCGGACGCGGGCTTGCAGGTGGGACCGGCCCGGAATGAATGAGCCAAGACCGGGCCTTGGGGCGGGGCAAGGACCAGCGCGCCCGGCCTTGAACGCCAGGTTTGCAGAGTCGCCGTAGAGATACTGGGCCCACTCCGATCGCTCCTTGTCCCTGGAAGGCGGAATCTCCCTGGCTAGCTCTAAGGAAGGGTGGAAGAGATTTGGGTGCTTCCCGGAAGGAGGCGGGAAAACGTGTGGTCTGGGGCAAGGGCAGGAGTCGCTAGACTCCAGCGGACGGGGATAGCATTGGCTTCCCTATTCATCCCAAGGGTCTGGAGTCGTGTCCTGCCTCCCGAGACTGCAGTTGGCATGGGGAAAGCTCCCTCACAGTGATGATTAAAGACATCTGTCTTTAGCAAGAGACAGAAGGGGCTGCAGGGGGCAAAAGGATTCTTTGAATACGGACACATCAAAGGAAAGGTCCACAAACAGAATCCTTGGACCAGTATCTCTCAGAAAACTTTTTGGGCTTGATAGAACCTGAGTGGCAATGAAAAGACTGGGCAGCTCAGCCCTTTGGTTAATTCCCAAAATTGCACTTACTTGCAAGCGATCACAGGATCCATGTTATGTGAAAAGCAAATATCAGGGACTTCTCTGGGCTCAAGTGGTGGTGTTGGCATTTTCCAGTTTCTTCTAAGATATTTTACCAACTCCGCAGGCTTGTTTTAGGGGAATGGATCTCTAAGCAGGCATGAAGAGCTGGTATCCAAAGCCAGATCTCTAGACTGCAATCTCCAATAGAAGGAAAATATTTCTAAAACTGTCTCTCTGTGTCCAGGAGAAGGAATTCCTTCCTTTTCTGTCCCCCAGAGTCCTTCCAAACGCATCTGGCATCTTGTCATTGCATGAAATTTTGTCACTCCCTTTGCCCTAACATTCTGCAGTTTGGACTTTTTTGATTATTATTTCTCCAAAAAGATGTTTCAAGAAGACACCTGTGTTCAAGGAGGGTGGTACCTTGTGCTAAAAAAGATCTCTAGAAATAGATAGTAGGAGCCCATATTGATCAAGATCAGTGCCTTCCCATGTTTAATTAAAAAGGTTTTTATATGAGAAAAGATATGAAAGCATTTCTGGTTGCCTTCAGGGACCTTCTAGACTTATCCTTGCTTGTAATGGCTAGAGTGGAAAACATCTGTGAAAAAGATGGATGATATTAGTCTTCCAAATCCTGCATCCAGCTTACTCCCTATTTTGATGGCCAGATAGAGGAGAAGTTATGACACCAACCCCAAACTGAGTATGTTTATTTCACTTTTGTCCTAAATGAAAGCTGTCAAGTGATGTGACATTCAATATAGAGCCAAAGTGATTTTCAGCATTTTAGAAAGATTCCCATCCAATTAATCCCATCTTTCTGCACTGTGTATGGTTAAGAAAAGATTCATCAGAGGAATTTATATTTAAGAGATGAAAGATTGAAAAAAAGTTGAATGGCTGGGAAACAAATATAGGATCTATGATCCGTTATTATTTAACAGCAGTAACTGATGAGCAGGTGACATTCGCAGAAGCCCTGGTCTTTCCTTTCTTCTTCTCTTCTTTTATTCCAGGAGCATTTACTGAGCACTTGTTGGGTGGAACTCACATGTGAGGAACTCCGAGTTGGGGGGATACAGAAACAGTCTGGGATCTGCCTTTTAGAAGTCTAGCTCCATCCAGTCAAGGATTTTTATTAGTAAATTGTTCACGTGGATTCATGAGATCTCTTGCCCCTTCTAACATCTTTGATTAATGTGCCTTGTAAAGAAAAATTTACTAAGACTCCTCAGGCTATCTCCTTTGTTAGCTTTTGCCATTTAACAATATTGAAATTGTTTCCTTGAAACATACATTACTGAGAAGGAAGCAAAAATAGCAATATTGTTATATGCTTTCAATTTATATGTTTTCAGTTCAACTCTGTTTGATCCAGAATGTTTGGGGAATAGGGTAATATGGGAAACTGACCATTCTGGTTCACATTTATTTGGTGATGTCATTAATAGCAGCAGAACATGTTAATTACCAATTTCTAAAGAATTATTAGAAGCAATAATGACATCTTATGTTTGTTTAACACTTCACTTTCAAAGCTCATTTGTGTACCTCATCACATTTGGTTCTGAAGTAGGCAGTCCAACAAAAATAGACTTTAAGGATAAAATTATATATAGAGAGTATAATACCATCTTTCCAGAAAGATTCCAATACTTGGAAAAGCTTTGGGGTTATCATCTGAAAATGATGTGTGCTGGGCATGGCTGGTGAGATTACTGGCTTTCTCTCAAACTTTTGGCATACCTATCCTGCAAATTGCCTTTTAGGATATTCTCTTTGTAACCTGTGCATTGGTCTTTGCCTGTGCAGAGCGTATGCCACCACAGTCTGGTTTTCTGAGGGCTTTGATTATTTGGAATTGAGATTATTAGCATCCGGTTTCTATAAAAATCAATAGTGGACACTTTGGTAGTTCCCAGGTTCTGAGAGATATTTTCCTGCAAAGCAAGGTCGAATTTAATAGTTGAGCATTCTTTCTTTCCGAGTCCCCTGTCATGGCTAGAATTACGGAGATGGCTTTTAGGTCCCTGACCCAAATTGGAAAGAGATTATAAGTAGTTGGTGGCAGCCAGGCTAGTGTCCATTACGGACTAGGTCACAGTGGAGTGCCCAGATGCTGAAGAGGCAGGCATTTTAGAAATATCTTCTTGGAGGTGGGGGGTGGCTAGGTCACTCTGTATGTCAGAGACCCGAGGCAATCTGTCTTCTGATCAGCTCCCGTGAGCCAAGGGGTCAGGGCGAAAGCCAGCCATGAGGGCTTGTGCTTCAGTTTGACTTAAAGAGCAAGGGAAACAGAAATCTGCTGACAGTGGAAAAACCCTGGCAAGGGAGACCCCTTGAATTTATTATTTCAAGCAAGTAAAAGCAAACCATAACCATTGTCCTCTCGCTTTTCCCCTTGGGAATGAATCTGAGGTCAGCAGGAGGAAGAGCCCATAGAGTGGACTTATTGGAAAATGAGTGAAAGATATGGGGCTTCTATGGTCTAGAGGGGTTTGCAGGTTGCATGCCTCAGGCTTGGCTGCAATTTTCTTTTCTCATTTTCAATAATATAGAAATCAGTCTCCTTGGGGAAAATAGATATTAGTAGAGCTATGAGAAAACCATTTCATGTTTACTAAGACAGTCGCTTGTGAGTAATTGAAAGCTTAATTCTCAGGAAATAATTTCTAAATCCAGATGAAACTTGTGAGGCGGAAACTCCATGTTATTAACAACCAAAAGACAAATCTGTTCATCAGTACCAATGGCCACTTCTTTTCTTCTTCCATGCAACACAATTAGGTGTTTTGTGTCTCCTTTGGCTTTGGCTTTAAAGGATGTGTCAGACGAGGAAAAGTCCTTAAGCAATGATGTTTCAGCTGCAAAAAACGAGCAATATATTTAACAGCTAAGTGTGAGATTTCTGGGTCAGTGTGCCATAAATCCTACAGTTCCAGAATTGCAAAGCTTTTTCATAATTTGAAGCTCAACACAGAGTGATTTCAATGTAAATCCTCCCCTCCCTGCCCTCCTCCATGGCTGTGTCACACAATGCCCTGATGTCTGGGTTCCCCCCTTTTAAAGGCAAACTGAATTGTTTCTCATATTGAATTTTTCCCCCATTGGACTGGCTTGCCTCTTGGCATGAGCTGAAACTATTCTTCATTTCAGTCATCTACCAGAATTATTTTAATCTACTAACACACCAATAGTATTAAATCTTCTAGCAATAGTAAGCAGAAGCATTATTCTGAAGATAAAATTTTAGTTTTGCTTGCATTTAAAGAACTTGTCTTCGCAGTCTGAAGAAACATCTAACAAACACCAGACACTGCCTTGCTTGCAGCTTTTGATTTCATGCCCTTAACAGCTTGTTGGGGGCCAGGCAGGATGCTTCATAGAAAGGGTTTTAGAATCCAGATTATGGCAAATCTCTTTACCGTGATCGTGAGCTCGCTCTCTCCTCCCTCTGCCCGCCCCTCACCCGCAACTCTCCAAGTGCCAACTCCTTGGAATGAATTAATTAAAGGAATGTTTAAAAATATCTCATTGCTCCATCTCCACGTGCTCCATCATTGACTGGAGGCAGATGGGCCACATATTTGTCGGTAGAATAGAAAAGGACTAGTATCTCGTTATAAATCTGTCTGGTTGGCTTTAAATGATGTCAGAAAAGACAATGGGCCCGCAGTATTAAAGGAGAATGAAAGGAAGATCTTTAAAATTTTAAAAAGAAGACCTCATTTTCTTAATGCTTTGGTTTTTCTTTTAAAAAGTGTTGTTTCTCAATGATGTTGATATTTATTTATTTTTCATTCATGTATTTAATGTCTCACTTGAATAAGCAGATATGACCACTGTTTGTGGAACTGCCGTTTGGTGTTTTTGGCAATCTCGACAGTTGCTTTAGAGTATGGACTCACTGAGCAAGAATTGTCCTTTGAAAATGGAATGAAAAGAATGAACTCGATTTGGTGGCTGGACTTGATCTGTGTCAATCCTGGTCTCTAGGATAGATGACGGCAATGTTAAAGACCTTGAATGAAGTGTTTGGGGTCAAGGAGGGAGATGCTGTCCCCATGCCCTGTTTATATTAGAGGCGTCACTTATATCACTGAGAGTACTTTTTTCTCTTACGTTTGGTCAGGAGAGCCATCTGTCACTTGCTGTTTGTAATCTGGCACAGGACTTTCTGTCATGTGGTTCTGCCATCCCAAGTTCCCAGCCACTGTGTTGTCAGGATCACAGAGCTGGTGATGAAGTTGGAAGTGAGTCTGAGACCTGACTGCCTCCCGCTTTGCCTTTTTCCCAGCACTGGACATGAGGTACTGGGTGCCTGTGGACTGTATGTGGCCCATGGGTATATTCTTTTAGGCTCACAGAGGATTTTGGACATGTTTTAATTGTTCACCTATACTTAAAAATGTTTTACCTTAAAAAAAAAATCCTGATTCTGGCTTCTCTTAAAAATTGGGAGATCTGATGACAAACAACATTTCCTTTTATCTTGGTACCATTTATTGAGTGATTATATCCCAGTATGGCTTTAAACACTTTAATGTGTATCAATTTATTTAATCCCCACAACAATATGATGCAGCAGGAGTGACTCTTAGCCTCATTTTACAGATATAGAAACTGAGGCACAGAAAGAGTAGGTGAGTTGCCCAAGATTTTACAGCCAGTGAGTGACAAAGCTAGGCCTTCAACCCAAGCATCCTGGCTCTGGGATCCATGCCCGTAGTTACTAGGCCACACCTCTTAGTCCAGCAGGGCAGGGGTTAACTGGAGTTGAGGAATGGCTGTCTCTTGAGATAGGGCATATACCTTTCAGGTTGCGCACAGTCTGTTCTGGGACTACTTTTCTCATGTTACCTGCTTGACCCCTTACCTCTCCAAGGAAGCTATCGAGAGACTGAAAGCATGCGTTCCATCCTCTTGGTATATACCATTGCCTAGTGGTTTTGGATTTGAAGAATTATTCAAAATCTCATTTCTATGTAAGGAAAGATCATTCAAGCTACCTTCCCCTCCCCCAACCCCCACCCAAGCACTGCTTGTTATTTTCTTTAACTTTGCTCCAGGTTGTATTTAATGGAGAGGTAATTATTTTGTGATTATTGGTTTGGTTGTCAGGAAGCCAATAGCATTGTCTGGTCTAGAGGCAGTGCTTTGAAAGAGCCCAGGGCATGACCACATGGGTCCCAACCTTTGAGATATTGAATTGAGCCTTGGGTATGTGCTTTGTAGTGGCAAATGTAGCCGAGCATATAGCAGCCCCTGGAATTAATTTTTTTCTTTTGCAGCCTTCAGGTGTGGCTGTTTAGGGTTGTGACTTAACTTACGCTTTTTCCTGAAACAGCTACTGGTCTTGTCTCTATATGAGTGGGGCTGATGTTTATTTCACAGCATATGCAAACAGTGATGAGCTAGGGATGCCTTTTGAATTGAGGAAGAAATCTTCCAGAAGCGAATTTCTGTGTGTTTTAAAGAGTGGAACAGTTTGCTCATCACCCAACAGATGGCAGTAAATGTCAGCACTTGGTCCACACTGGTGGTGGTCTGACTCCCTTTGGAAGCCCTTCAATCCTTAGGGAATCCCAATATCCATGGCATTTCATTCTCTTTTGATTATAAAAGCTTTCTCCACCAAGTATGAAATTTGGTAAGAGTGAGGCAATGACATATATCTACAGTGTTCAATATCACCATAAACAAATATAAATAGGATCAGCCAAGCTTATGTGGCTATATATACATGACTTCATTTCATCCTTGAAAATCCCCTAGGGAATATTATCTCATTTTAGAGATGAAAAAACTGAAACTTAGAGAAGTTTTGATTTTATGCTGTTACTGAGTTTTCTTTTTTTTTGTCATCTAATTGTACAGTGTTTTGTATTATCCATATTTTTCAATAAATCCACATTTCCTTAAAATTTCATGGATCCTTCTTTTGCTTTTTTTTTTATTTATTTTTATTTTTTGTTCCAGTGGGTGTCTTCAATAATTTCATTCAAAAAAAGCAAGATAGCCAGGTGCCTCTGAAGAAAAAATAATGTAAGAATCTTAAATTCTTAAAGAATCTTAAAGAATTTAAGAGGCACTGCCTTAAGAAGGACAACAATTATTACAGAAAGAAGTCATTCTTTGAGTGGAGATGTAGCATTCAAAAGAAAAGGTCACCATAAAAAAGTGAGAATAAGTTTAGGTAGTTGAAAATGATTGTCAGACCTATTTGTAGATGTCAAACAAGAGAATTTTAAATGGAAGAAGGAGTAGTACACGAAGGGAGATAGGTAGAAGAAAACAGAGAAAGGAAGAAAATCATCCTTCTCTCTTAGATATCATGGAAAGCTAACTGCTGAAGATTGTGTTTAATCTCAATCTTTACTTAAAAGGACAGTTGAGCTGGGCATAGTGGTGTGCACCTGTAGTCCTAGCTATTTAGGAGGCTGAGGCGAGAGGATCTCTTGAGCCTGGGAGTTGGGGGCTGCAGTGAGCTAACTATCACAGTGCCTGTGAATAACCACTGCACTCCAACCTGGGCAACATAGCAAGACCCTGTCTCTAAAAAAATTAATTAAGAAAGAACAGTTGGAATTGGATAGATTTCTTAGGAAAGTGGATGGATGTCAACATGAACAAAACCCAATTAGACAAACTTGTTCAAGAGTGAAATGGATGGTTATTAACCAACAACACACATCTCAGATATTCTGAAGTGGCTGATGGTACCTGGGGGATTGGTTCAGCTATCATTTTTTCTATTTATATGCAACATATGGTCTAGAAAAAGTGTAAAGAATAAATATTGGACTAATTTCTAAGAATAGAGAGTAATGGAATTATAGACTGAATCTATTTTCCCAGTATTTTTATGGAACTCAATCCCATCAATCAGCAGATATTTATAAAATCTTCATAGAATCTTAGCATTTGAAGGATCATTGATTTTTAGATCATAATTAATTGCTAACATTTCAAATGGAGAACTCATTATCTATTAGTCTGAGAGCACTGAACTTTAGATTCTTTCCACAGATATTGATACACTGGGGTTGAGGTGACATTGGTTGGTCCCAGGAAGCAGATTGTGAGATGGAGATTTGTGTGCATGGAGTTTATTCGGAGGAGCTTTCAGCATAAATCCTCATGAAGGAATGAGGGAAACAAGGGTGGGCAGAGGGAGAGGTTGAAACAGTTGCACCAAAGCCTGCCCACCCACTAGGAGCTCTGGAACAGGGATGACCCTTCAGAATGATCTTGAATTGAGGAAAACAGTCGGGCCTCTCTACCCCTGCATTAACGAGCTATTGAATGGGGCTGTGCTGGAACAGGGGACAGGGTTGGGGTTGGGGGGAATATAGTTAAGAGCTGTCACTTATCAACATGCCCAGCAGCTGGGCGACTGAATCATTCAGTCCTGAACGTGGGGGGATAGAGATCTGGGTAGCATGTCACAGCATCCACCACTTTCTAAATTCAAATGTTTGAAAGATAATAAAATAATGAATCTGGTTGCTTGTGATCAGAATATTCAGGCATCCACAAAGCTACCATCTGTAATAAAATGCTGTACCTTGCAGGTCAAATTATACAAAATTTCAGGTAGTCAGGAGGAATAACATCAAGTGGTCTATTGTTCAGCATGGTGACTAGAGTTGACAGCAATGGATTGTGTACTTGAAAATTGGGAAAGCGGTAGATTTTCAGTGTTCTCACCACCAAAAAATGATAAGTATGTAAAGTAATGGATACATTAATTAGCTTGATTTAATTTATTCCACAGTGTGCGTGTATATCAAAGCATCATGTTGTATACCATAAATACATACAATTTTTATTCGTTAGAAATAAATAAGTAAATAAAGCTGTATCTTAAAAAATAAAAACCTTAAATATTATAAATGGCATAAAGTAAAAAAGTAAAAGACTATCTGCTGTCCCAATCCTGTTCTCCAGAAATAGTCATTTTTTTGTCTGCCCTTTAAGACAGGGAAAGTGGATTCTGATGGGCAGGCTGGGGAGAATTCAAGGTCATCATTTTCCTCAGGTTTCTTTTTTTTTTTTTTTTTGAGACAGAGTCTTGCTCTGTCACCCAGGCTGGAGTGCAGTGGCATGATCTCTCCTCACTGCAGCTTCCACTTCCTGGGTTCCAGTGATTCTCCTGCCTCAGCCTCTTGAGTAGCTGGGTTTACAGGTACATGCCATGATGCCTGGCTAATTTTTGTATTTTTAGTAGAGATAGTATTTCACCACGTTGGCCAGGCTGGTCTTGAACTCCTGACCTCAGGTGATCCTCCTGCCTAGGCCTCCCAAAGTGCTGAGATTATAGGCATGAACCACCATGCCTAGCCATCTTCCTCAGTTTTAGCTGTGTCTCACATAGTCACCAAGTACGTATGACAGAAGCCCTTCTCTTCATTCCAGTCCTTCCAAGGGTGCCATGTCCAATGGAAAGATGGTTATCTGAAAGTCCTGCTTTAGAGAGAGAAATTAGTTATATTAATCTAATTTCTATCTAGAGTGGTAAGTATAATGGAAGGGGTCAGAAGGAATAATAAATAAATATATTGGGAACAAGAGTGTAGCTATTATTGATATTTTCAGTGTTGACATCAGCCATTTTCACACTCCTGCAAGAGTTATTTCCCAAGGAGTCCTTACCTGGAGAAAAGTGAATAATGAATTAGATAAATCCTTTCTGGAATATCCACTGCGTTGTTCTGTTGATTCAAGAAGTCAGGTATTCTGTCAACTTCAAGCCAAAGGTACGTATATGTTGACATTTCTCTGTTCTATTCCACTGGCAAATATTAAGACATGTTCAGAGGTGAAAGAACACTTTTGTTCACACAACCCAAGGCCTTGCAAATTGTATCTTCGTGAGTGTTTTCCCTTATTTTCTTGCTTCAGCTGACTCTGCTTTCTGAGACCAAGACATTGATTATCATTGTGTTTGTGTTTTTACCAGCACAACAAATTAATTCCAGTGACTCAATTGTAGAGCAATAGAAGGTAGAGCAAGCCAACCAAATCTCACTGGCAATTGCCTTTCTTTTCTTTCCTTACCTGTTTTTAATAGTTACAAGTCTGTTATTTACCATGGCAGATCAATATTGTGCATATTTCCAGTTTATGGGTAAAGATGTCACCGATTACATTCAATCTACATTTAGGAAATACATTTTTGCACATAGAATGTAACAGCCAAATAAAAGGGTATGAATGATTCACTATTCACTGTCAAAGAAATTATTTTTAACAAAAACTTTTAACCTTTTGTCCTCTGGACCAGTGGCTCCTTTCCCATAACACAAAAACATGACTTTATTAACAATAAAAACAAAACCCTTAAATATACCCGACATACATGAAACTGGGAAAAAAAAGAGGTTTAATTAAACTTACAGTTCCACATGGCTGAGGAGGCCTCCGATTCATGGTGAGAGGTGAAAGGCATTTCTTACATGGCGGCACCAAGAAAAAAATGAGGAAGAAGCAAAAGTGGGAACCCCTGATAAATCCATCAGATCTCATTAGACTTATTCACTATCACGAGAACAGCACAGTAAAGACGAGCCCCCATGATTCAATTGCCTCCCTCTGGATCCCTCCCACAACACATGGGAGTTCTGGGAGATACAATTCAAGTTGAGATTTGGGTCGAGACAGAGCCAAACCATATCAAGGGGAATGAGGCACTGAGACCAGTTAGAAGATGGCAGCAGTAATTTAGGTGGGAGATTATGACCTAAATTAAGGCATAGAAATGAACATAGGTTACCAGATTCCAAGGATATTTAGAAGGACTTGGTGACCAAGTGCAAGTACGTGTGAGCAGGTGGAAGGGCTTAAAGCCATCTCTCAGCTTTCTAGATTAAGCAAATGGGGGTGAGGTAAGTGCAGAAAAGGGATTCAGGAGAGAAATTAAATTTGAAGAAGACAGTGAATTTGGTTCAGCATACTGGCTTAGTATTTGTGGCGAATGGGATATCAGTAGAGATGCTCATTGGGCAGTTAGAGTTACGAGAAGCCAGGAACTTTATGGAGTGCTATTTGTATTACAGATGTAAGGGAGCTCACCTGCACAGAGCATGAAGTTAGAGAAAGGAATTGGGGTGACAGAAGAATCCTGGGAAGCTCTAGTATCCGAGGATGGGCAGAGGGAGGTGATTCACAGGGTGCAGGGTGCTGAGAAGTAAGGAGGGGAGTCAGGAGTGAGCAGGTGACTTGAAGTGGCTGACAGTGCCGCATGCTATGGAGAGGTCAAATCCTGGGACTGAAAAGTGGTCATTGGATTAGTCAGTTTCAAGGCTATCATTGGCCTTTGCCAGAGCTGGGTCAGCAAAGTGATGGCAGCTGCTATGTTGGCATAGGTTGAAAACGGGTGGAGAGAAAATGAATGCAAATTTTTTTTTCCATAAATGGTAGTCAGAGGTAGATGGTACTAGGAAAGCAGATAAGGTGAGAGCAGGATTATTTGTTAGGTTGTTTTAGTTTTAGGCTGGGTGTGCTATAAGCCTGTTCATCTACTAAGGGAAAGGCTTGATTAATGAAGATGAGGTCTTGAATTATCTGTGGAAGATACTGATGAAGGAAAGAGTTAGAACCTGAGGCTAATTCATTGCTCGCTTTGGGGGTTCCTGCAGGAAGAGCAGGGTGCCTCTGTGAGACTGATCCCACAGTATAGGGGAGCATAACCCAGAAGGGACAGTGAGGAAATGGCTGCCTGCCTAGATGGTCAAGTCCACATGGTCAACCCCGGTCATCCATAGAGTGACAGATGGGGCAGCCAGCTTGTCCTTACTTCTATAGCCTCATTAGTCAGCCAGCTAGAGTTGGATATATTTTAGTAGTGCTTGCTGTTTTTTTTTTTTTTAATTTACCTTTTTAATCCTTTCTAAGTCTCCCTAGTTGGAATTCTTCTCTTTCCTCCCTTAACCCTTCATCATCTATGCTCTTGCATAGTTTGTGAAAATTTTCTTGGACCCAGTTTTAATCTCAGTCTTCTCTTGGGCTCTGCATTCCCTTTGAATCACTTCCTGGGTATTTATATAGCACATGTATCCTGATAACTCCCAAATGTATGTTTCTATTTCAGGCCTTTTCTCAGGTTCTGGATTCATATATCCTACAACCTAAATGATGTGTCCATTTGTGCAATGCATAGATGTCTGGAAATTATTATAGTACAATGGAACTCTTGATTTTTTTTTCACGTACAAACTCATCTGTACCCACTCCCAAGTTTCCCCATCTCAGTAAATTCTATCTGTTTAGAGATTCAAAGCCAGAAATGTTGGTATTATTGCTGCCTTTTTTTTTTCTTCCTTCAGCCTCAACCTACAAGCTTACTCATTTCTACCTCAGTTCCTCAGATATCCCATGGTCTTGCCCACATTTGCATTCTGTTTTCCAGAACCACTTTCTACCCTCCACCTACCGCCATTTCACAGATGACTGGCACCCTCTGATCCTGGAGCATGCTTTGGTCCTCAGTTTGAATGATATTTCCCAGAGAGGCCTCCTCTTCCCATTCCACCTAAAATAGGTCTCTCTTTCTTAGTCCTACCTCATTCCCCTTGTTTGCTTCCTTCACTGCATCAGTTACAACTTTTACGTATTTTATTCATCTGTCTGTTTGTATCTACAAAGTAAGCACTTTGAGTACTACTTCATCATCACATCCTCCTAGATCCTAATGCAGTGAACTCAGTGAGTATTTGTTGGCTGAATTCTTATCCTTGTCAGCCTGGAGAAGGAGGGAAGGCTTCTCAGAAGAGGTGATGTTTGAGTTGTGCCTCTTTCAGGGAGTCTGTCCTTATTACACTTTGTTCAGAGCTCTCTCATAGCAATTCATCATAACAGAATGTGCTAAGTGTTTTCTTGTCTGCCTGTTCACTATCCTGGTATCTCTCTGAGGATCAGGGTTACATTAATTTCTTTGTGCCTCATCTTATTACCATTATCACTATGAATGTTAGTGTAATTGAATTGTCTGCCTTGCAAAAGAGATATGCAAGGGCATAGAGACGACAGAAGGGAACAGGTGTGGGAGGAAACAGATCCAAGGTTGAGAAAACATTTTCTTTTGCTTGTTGGGGCATGGTCATCTTGGTAAGGTTCTGGTGGTCAATTGAATATCCCTATTCCCGCCTACCAGTCAATAAGTGCCCTTTGCTAAGGGTTAATAGGGTTCAAGGAGGTTACAAGAATAATCAGCTGGGCAGCAGCTTATATTGTGAAGCCAAAAATGTATTTGTCAGTCAATCATGTCCCAATGCTACTGTCTGGGAAAATTACAAACTCCTGTATCTGCAGTTCTTTTAAAATGCAATGAAATTTCATCAGAAAAGAGTCTTTGAGCCCATCCTCTATCTTTCCCAAGATGCCTGCCTCCTCTCAGAATCATGTCTGTCTATTCCCTTCCCTTGTTCTTTGTAAAAGAAAACAAGGAGAAGCTAGAATGAATTTGATATTCAGATACAAAGAAGGGATTTCTTAAGTCAAAGTGGATTTTTCAATTGCATTAGAAAAAAAAACAAAACAAAACAAACAAAAAAAACAAACAGCACTCGAAAAATGATTTAGAAAAAGAAAAGTTACCAGAAGCAGACAACATTGTTGTTAAATTGATCTTTTAACTATTAAAGAGACACTAGTATATTTAGTCAGTCTCAATAGAGTTCCCTTACTCTGGTTTTCTGTGGGTCTAGAAATAATACCTTGTAGTTGGTATATGTGTTTTCCAGTAACCTAAATAAAAATGTTAGCTATTCTTATATTTCCTGAAATGGAGTTCTTTTCTGGAGTTTTCTGGTGACTGGACATGTTGGGGGATATTTATTGCATCCTGGTGGGATAAGAGAAGAAAAACTATGGCTGGCATCTTCTTTCTTGACTCTGTGAGTCCTCACAGTGCCAATCCTGTGATTGGATGAAAGATCAGTTTATAAAATCCCCTTCCTGAGCCCTATGGGAAAGTCTTCAGCTGAAGCTATCCTCATCATCCTTATGGAAAATCCTAGAATCCTCCTAGATTCAGAGCTAGGGCACTCAAACTGCTGTTTTTGAAGTGAAAGTAGAGTCAAAACCGCGATGCTGGGTTTTCTCTCGTCTGCTCTGATGGGGAAGCCATTGTTAGTTGGGAGAACCAAGCATATACAGATTTCATTTTTACTTATTTGCTTTCTTTCTCCCTCTGAAGACACTCAACGGGGTTCAAGGCAAGTAAACTCCAGATCTCAACACAAAATTCACACGTGATTGTCCAGTGGTCAGACAGACCGGAACAATTTGCCCAGCAGGGAGCACTGTGGAGCCACACCTCTGAGTCATGGTGATTTTTCCTGCTGCTTTGAAGCAAGAGCGAGAGGGCAAATTACCTCTTTCCGGTGCCCCGCACCAGCTGTTGTCTTGGTTTCCAAGAAGGAAAGCCCAACCACTTTGTTTACATTCCAAGTGACCTGGAGTAACAACCGGGGACCGGCTCTCTGGAGTCCAAGGCTACACCTGGGACAACTGGCCGAGGTTGAAAGTGAGTTGACAGCAGTTGACATTCACCAGTGGGTCCTGGGTCCTCGTCCTCATCCTTGTCTTTGTCCTCTTGGCTTCCCCTGGGAGTCATCAGCGGGGTTCGAGCAAGATTTGCTGGTTCCGGAGCTTGGGTATGTTCAGCCTGGTTTTTTCTGGGTTATTGAAAAATGTTTTAAGGGGAATGGGGCAACCCTGGGTTAGAAGGGAGGCCTTTAAAGCAGGAAGCCTAGACACTCAAGGGATTGAGAAAACATTTGGAAAGGGTTGGAAAGGCCCCAAAATCAACAACACAAGAATGGAGGTGTGAAAACAGGTATTTGTCTTTTCAAAATGACTTACCAGCCACCCCCACGGTCTAGCTTTCAACCCAACGGGAAGCAAGCAACACAATTAAAATAGGCATGAAAACGTTGTATTCTGGTAAAGGGCATACTGCCTTAGGAGGCACCGGTGGAGGAGCGGAGACTGATCCACGTGTCCATATGTTTGCTTAGAGAGGACTTTCCCTCTTTGCCTTTGAGCTAAGCTGCTGAGGCAAGCCAGCAAGAGGAAGATGTTCATTCCCTGTTTCCCTGAGAGCAGGAATATCAAGATTCTGTGTAGCTGAGGCGGCCGTGATGGAGCATGGACTGATCCATGCGTCCGTATGTTTGCTTAAAGGGGACTTTCCCCGGTGTGGTGACTCACGCCTGTAATCCCAGCACTTTGGGACGTCGAGGTGGGCGGATCATGAGGTCAGGAGCTCCAGACCAGCCTGGCCAACAGTTGAAACCCCATTTCTACTAAAAATACAAAATTTAGCTGGGCATGGTGGCGAGCACCTGTAGTCCTAGCTACTAGGGAGGCCGAGGCAGGAGAATCGCTTAAACCTGGGAGGCAGAGGTTGCAGTGAGCTGAAGTTGCGCCACTGCACTCCAGCCTGGGCCACAGATTGAGACTCTGTCTCAAAAAAAAAAAACAAAAAAAGAGGACTTTCCCCCTTTGCCTTTAAGCTAAGCTGCTGAGCCAAGCCAGCAAGATGAAGATGTTCCCTTGTTTTTAGGGAGAAGGAAAATCAGGGTTCTGTCCAGCTGTGGCTCTAGTGTCTAGTTAGGGGAGATTTTAAAATAACCCTTGAGTTTCTCATGTCATAAGATCACAGGATATTTGTTGAATAAATAAATGCATGCAGCTGAAGAGCTTACTGGATGAGTTCTTTACCTCAGGAATTTCTGGTTTCTCCTTCAAGACAATCTTAGATTATTTGGGCATAAACATAGGAACCCTGGGAGGCAGGACCTGCTTTATGGATATGCGACTTGGGCAGTCCGTGGTTTAATGCTCTGCTCTTACGTTGAAATGTTTAATTTGAACAAGGGGTCTCAAGACTTCATTTTGCACAAATTACGTGCAGACCCACACATTATGTAGCCAGTCCTACAGGGAAGCCACATGTGTGAAGGCTCATATGAAATCCTCTTACCAGTGACAGTGAACATGGTAAAGATGACAGATGACCTTGAGACAATCTGCCTTCTGGCAGTGCACTGAAATATTCTCATAAGGAGATACTTTCATAAAACAGCTTCTGAGCCAGTGTTGCACAGCAGTTAAAAAGATGTGTTTTATACTCAGAAAGACCTAGGCAACAATTCCCGTTCCACCACTCACTAGTTGTGTGACTTTGGAGAAGTTAATTAGCCTCTTTGAGACTCAGTTTCTTTGTCTGATAAATAAGGATATTATCACCCACCTGATAGAGTTTTGCAATGGATGAAGGCAGGATGTGTGTGAAGCACTTGGCATTAATGCCTGGGACCTGGAAGATACCCATAATGGTGATTATCGTTGTTCTTCTTGGAATAACATTACTGTGTTACTTTTAGTCTGTTGAACTTAGATGGGGTTATCCCTCAGTCTCTTGACTTTGCAAATTAGGCTGCTAACATTTGGTGCATACCACAGGTATGTTTGCTAATTCTTTTCCATAGAGCCCCAGGTGATAAGATTAGAAAGTAGACCCTGGGCTTCTTTGATCATTTGAGTGCTGTGTTTGCACTAGCGAAGGGTTGTTTGAAGCTTTTTCTTTTATGTGCTTTTAATCCATAACTGTTTTCACTCACAACACTTCTGACTGCAGATGCATGGTGTCTTTCCGGACACCAGGCAAATGTCCTACAAATCAATTCAATTCTAATGCTATCCACCTGGACTATGGCTATCCTATAGATGGAGGGCTCAGTCCTATGAGGCTGCCTTCGCTTCAGGTGTCAGTCACAAGTCCCAGGTTGTCCCTGGTACTTCTGACTGACAGGCTGTAATTTCAGGGGATTTGCACAACACCCTCCTCAAGTTCAATAATTCCCTAAAACAGCTTACAGAACACAGGGAAACATTTTACTGATATTTACCAGTTTATTATAAAGGATACAACTCAAAACAGCCAAGTGAAAGAGATGCATAGGGCAAGGTATCGGGGAAGGGCTTGGAGCTTCCATGCCTCTCTGGGTGGGCCACCCTCCCAGCACCTGGATGTGTTCACCAACCTGAAGTTTCTCAGACCCCACTGTTCAGGGATTTTTATGGAGCATTCATTATGTAGGTATGATTGATTAAATCATTGACCATTGGTGATTAACACATCCTCCAGCCCCTCTTCCCTCCCTGGAGGTTGGTGGGTGGCAGTGAAAGTTCTAATCCTTAGTCTTTCTGGCGAGCAGTCCCCATCCTGAAGCTATCTAGGGGCCCCCAGCCACTGGTCATCTCATTCGTACACAAAAGTCACTCAAAGATTTTAGCTATGTGCCAGGATCTTGGGACAAAGACCAAATATTTATTTTTTACTGTATCACAGCCCTATAATATCAAAGTCTCCCCAAGCAAGGAGTGCCTGACTTTTCACTCATTCATTCATTCATTCACAAACTTTCTAAAAATATAACTGATTGTTTCAGGTGATGTTGGGTGGAGGGAAAGGAAGTAAAAGATGTTTCAAGCCTAGGACAGGCAGCCACTAGGCAGGGGCATCATAGAGGGCCCCAAGCCTTGGAAGGAGGGGATGGACTGGATGACTGTTGTTTCCTTTAACACTGAGGGTGTACCCCCACCAATATGGTGCTTTAAGGTTTCCAACACCTTAAAGCATCTCAAAGGCCAAGATGAGTTTGACTGAGAAACATGTGACAGAATGGTACAATTAACAGGTGAGTAGGTACGTGGGTAAAGGGAATCCATGTGGTGTAGAAAAAAAATGCTCATCTCCCAAATAAAACATTGAAAAAATAGTATGCAGCTAGGACATGTAACCAAAAATAAAATTCTAAGCTCCCCAAGCAACTGAATGGACCCCTTCTCTCAGCCAGGGGCATTCTAAAGCAAACCTGAAACACTAGTTTAGGCCATCATGAGGATGAGTGGTTGAACATGCCTCGTTATACCCTCCTTCATTTGGAATTCAGGTACAGTTGACCAGCATTAACATTTAAACAGGAACCTTAAGACAGACAAAACAGACTCTTTGTAGCAATAAGATATCAACATGACCAGTAACAGGCCCTGAAAGAAATTTCACCCCCAAATATATATTTAACATATTTTGAAATGCCCTGCAAAAACTGTCTCTTGTGGGGAAAATCTACCTTCTGTAGAAAATCCTGTTCCTTTTTCAAGTCTTTTTTTCTGATCCAGGAGAGAATTAACTAAGAGTCTGGCACATTTTTAAGTCTGATAAGAAACACTTATAGTCCATTCTCTCTGACACCTGCTACCTGTAGACTTAATCTGCATAATAAGGACCTTGGTCCCCACAACCCCTTATCTTAACCCAGACACTCCCTTCCATTGATTCTAGGTCTTTAAATAAACTTTTTCAACCAATTACCAATCAGAAAATCCTTGAACCTACCTTTCACACTGAAGCCCCACCTACCCACCTCCTTGCTTCCAGTTGTTCTGCCTTTTGGAACCGAAACAATGTGCATCTTACATGTATTGATTGATGTTTTATGTCTCCCCAAAATGTGTAAAATGTGTAAACACACCAAGCCATAGCCGGACCCCCTTGGGCACATATTCTCAGGATCTTCTGGGGTTGTGTCACGGACCATAGTCACTCATATTTGGTTCAGAACAGATCTTCTCAAATATTTTACACAGTTTGATACTTTTCACCAGCAAGCACTAAAAGACTTCTATTTGATTATTTTTCAGGAGAATCAAGTAGTTAGACTTAAAAAAAATTATCTTTCTATAAATTTTCATGGGATTGATTTTTCACAGATATACCTATATGTGGCTGAAGTAAACCATATTAAGGCATCATTCTTTAAGGGTGGAGAGTTTATCCATAACAAATGTATTCATCACAGATGAAATCCGTACTAATTAGACACAAGCATGATCTTCAAAAACCCCACAATACTTATCTCACTAACCAGGAATAAATGTCTTTAACATTGGTATATTTTATTTCAGATGCATATACACATGTCAATACATTTTTTATAGTGGGAGCATAGCCTACAGATTTTTGCAGCCTACAATTTTTACTTAGCAATGTGTTGTGAACATATGTTAATAAGTGAATCTATAAACTTTTTTAATGGCTGTATATAGTTTTCATTGTTTGGAGGTACCATGACTTTTACAAACTATCTCCTATTGTTGGATATTTAGCTTGTTTCTAATTTTTCACTATTATAAACATCTTGCATGTACACCTGTCTCACTATTTCTTAGGGTAGGTTGCTGGAAGGGAAATCGCCAGGTCAAATGGCACACATACTCATTATTTTGACACATGCTACCAATTAGTCAGTGTCTGAAGGGGCGGGAGATTCTCCAATGCAGTGGTCTTTTTGAGTCCCTTTCACCGCTGTGTCTCTTACTTGCAGCTGTGATATCCAATGGCTCTGGGGTTGACTTGGAATTCCTCATCACATGGCAAAATCTTGAGCCAGGTTTAGGCTAAACAAAATCTTTCTTCTGTATTTGGTGAACTTTTTGTTCCTAGGTTGGCTCTTTGTATCTCCCTAACCTTCTCTGACATCCCACATCACCCTATGTTGAAATTGTCATTTTAAAAATGTAAATTGGCCGGGCGCGGTGGCTCAAGCCTGTAATCCCAGCACTTTGGGAGGCCGAGACGGGCGGATCACGAGGTCAGATCGGGACCTTCCTGGCTAACACGGTGAAACCCCGTCTCTACTAAAAAAAAATACAAAAAAACTAGCCGGGCGAGGTGGCGAGCGCCTGTAGTCCAAGCTACTCGGGAGGCTGAGGCAGGAGAATGGCGTTAACCCGGGGGGGCGGAGCTTGCAGTGAGCTGAGATCCGGCCACTGCACTCCAGCCTGGGCGAGAGAGCAAGACTCCGTCTCAAAAAAAAAAAAAAAAAAGTAATTGAAGCACATTCTCTGATTTCGTTATCTGTAATTGTGCAGAGTTCACATTGTATTTCTAAGAACTTTGCTTTCTTCTACTGAGTACTTTCTCTAAAATGGTGACTCCCGACTTTATTCGGGGCTGGTTCCTTCTTTTTGGCCCTGCAGATGGAAAGAGCTGAATACCCCCTCTATTTTGAGTAGGAATACATGATCGAATGCTCCACATACAAATGGAAAAGGCATCCTCTATCCGCAGGCATCACCATTACCAGGTTTGATTCTCGTGTTCGTAGCTATCTTGTCTCAAGACCCACCCTTACCTCCTCCTTCTCCTAGCTCTACCTCCTGCTGTGGCTATCTAGATTTTGTATTTACATTCTATGGTGGGTCTTCATTTACGTAATAAAGTGCGATGGAGAGCAGGAAATCTTTTAGATAAATCAATCAGGGAAAATCATACAAAATGGCTTCATTATCTGGGTAAGTCAAGCTCAAGATGTTTATAATTAGAAAACTATGCTTGCTTTAGTTTCCCATGAGCCTTAGGAGGCATTTGCAGGAGGCTAAGTGTTGGTGAAGATCAACTCTTGACTTCCTTAGGGATAAAGCGGGACTAAATTGGGAGGACAGCAAGGTAGGGGCAAGAGGAAGAGGAAAGAAGAGTAGGAAGGCCATGTTAAAGGCATCTGTGGGCAGGCTTGCTTTTTCCAGGCTGATAGGAATAGATTGCAAGCCAAACATTTTTATTTTGTGAGTAACTTGCAGGCCAATGCAAATAAACTCCCTCAAATGAAGTGTCTCCTAGAATCCCTAATGACCCAGCCATAGGCAGCCTATTCAGGGTCTAGTGTATTATCCTTCCTTCCCATTCAGGAAGCTGCTGAAACACCCTCTGGTTATTCTCATGTGTTTCACAGCACCAGAGCTGAGCAAATGGAGTGGAGGCTAAACCTCCTCACATTGCCTCTCTGACACAGTTGGGCAGCAGTATGACTTTCTATTCCTGGATAAACTGTGGACCCCAAATATGTATTTGAGCAGTCTTTACTTAACATGGTGTGGTGTTGCTGTAGGCTTAGTATCCTATGAATGGATCATTTCCTAGTAGTGCTTCAAGTTTGGGCTGTGTTTCCTTGATCAAACTCAGGCCATATGTATTTTTTTCTTTCCAACTTTTATTTTAGGTTCGGGGGTACATGTCCAGGTTTGTTACATGGATAAATTGCATGTCACAGGGGTTTGGTATACAGGTTATTTCATCATGCAGTTAATAAGCATAGTACCTGATATGTAGTTTTGTGATATTCACCCTCCTCCCACCTTCCACCCGCGAGTAGACCCCAGTGTCTGTTCTCTTCTTCATGTCCGTATGTCCTCAATGTTTAGCTCCCTCTTATAAGGGAGAACATGTGGTGTTTGGTTTTCAGTTCCTGCCTAAAGTTGCTTAGGATAATGGCCTCCAGATGCATCCATGTTGCTGCAAAGGACATGATTTCATTCCTCTTTATGGCTGCATAATATTCTATGGTATATATGTACCACATTTTCTTTATCCACGTCACCATTGATGGGCATCTAGGTCAATTCCATGTCAGATCATACTATTTTTCTATCCCCTTCAAAAGTGAAAGGGGCCAGTGCATGTGAAGTTTGGAAATGAAAGCCAAGTAGGCTTATATGTCTCGTGAGGGATAATATGGCTCTCTACCTGTCATCACTGTGGATAGACTCAGGATCTTCCAGCCCCCTTGTTATCCTGAGGACCACAGTCAAAGTATGTTGAGAGACCCAGGTTTTAGCCCTGCCTGTGCTGCTGGCTGCTGGACCAGCAATCCTTCTGTCATGTCTCACAATATGCTTTGTGAGTTTTAAAGACTGTGAGAAAGAAGAAAATGGAGTTCCCTCATGTCTTTGTTTGGGTTAGTATCATACAATTTCATAAATTGGGTGGCTTAAAAATAACAGAAGTTTATTTCTCATAGTTTTGGAGCCTGGGAAGTCTACGATCGAGGTGCTGGCAGATTCGGCGTCTAGTGAGGGCCCACTTCCTCATAGATGGTGCCTTCTCACTGTGTCCTGACCTGGTAGAAGTGGTGAGGGATCTCTCTTGGGGCTCTTTTATAAGCTCTAATCCCATTCATGAGGGCTCCACCTGCCTAACCTAATCACCTCCCAAAACTCACCTCCAAATATCATCACCATGGGAGTGAGGATTTCAACATAAGAAGTTTGGAGGGACACAAACATTCAGTCTGTAGCAGCCCACCTAGCATCTAAGATGTGGCTCGGGTGTATTTGGAGCTTTGCTTCTTTCCACCCAGTATGGAAGCTTTAGGAGACTTGCCTGCTGCCTGCTTTACCTGTGTTTGTCTCCTCCTCTTGGGCCTCTCCTTCCGGGTGCTAGCTCTGCTGGGGTCTTGGGGTCTCTCACCTTCTCCTGACTTTGTGCTGCTCCCTTGGACAGTTTTTAGTGGAGGGGTGAGGTGGGAAGAGCTACACTTCCCTTTGCTCTCTTGTCCCTTAATTCCCCAGAGCTTCACACATACAAGGACTTTATCAACGATTAAAAAGAGAGCAAGAGAGAACCTTAAAAATAGCTATTCTCAGAAGTTAAGAGAAAAAAAAAAAAAAACTCCTAAGCTTTTGACAGGAAGTCACCTGAGAGATTAGCTCTGTGTTGGTGCCTGGCTTGAGGTCCGTCCTCCTCGGAGTAAGTGCTCCTCTTTCAGTCCTCCACGGGGCAAACTCCCACTCCTGTCCACAGTGGATCCCCACTGCCCTCCCTACTCAGGGACAGCCCATTGTTGTTCACTGGGGGGTGTTCCTGAAGTCTGAGTTAATCACTATGGATAGCACTGCCAGGAGCACCAGTGGGAAGGATGCTCTCCTCGGGGGTCTCTGGGATCCTTTGAGCATTGACCCACGCTTAGCACACAGGGCATACCGACCCCTGAGGACACTTGCCTTCCAGACCTACCAAGGAGAGAAATGCTTTTCTAGAAGGCAACATACCTGCAGCTGTATCCTCTGTCTGCCACAAAAGAACAGTTGTCTTTATTGTGCCTTGACCTTTTCTAATCTTTCAGCTTCCATGTCATGCCCAACGGCGTAACAGTACAACAGCAATGGGACTCAGCGCCCAGTACTGTGCCTCTCCAAGCCTCCAGGCCATTTGGCTCTGGCCACTCCCACTCACTAGGTCAGACCTACAGGTTTGCTTCCCTGTGGTTCCATCCCATCCTTGGCTGGTGGGATGGTGGCCTTGCAGCCGACTAGGAGAAACTGAAGGTGGGGCAATGGAGTGAACTCTCTAGGAAACAGAAGGGGTCAGCCTACTTGGCCTGTTTTGGCTGGGTCATTCAGTCGTTTTCTAAAGACCAAAGTTCATGCTCGTTTGACCAAAGTTAGGGATTTTTTTTTTCATCAGGAGAGTTAAATGAGCTATTTGCATTTCCATATTTTCGAAAAGTGGTCTTTCACTCCAGCAGGTTCAGGCTGCCAAATCGGTGTGCCCCCCGCATCTATGGACACCAACATCACAGCCACCCAGAGCAATGGGGCAGATCCCTATGGTGCCTGAGCAGCAGGTTGAGGCTTTGGAAGCCTGTTTTGATGTGTCTTTGATCCCTCCACACATGGCTAAAGGCACATAGGAGACAGAGTGTGGACCTCAGGCTTTTGCTGCAACATCATGAGAAAACCAGGTCTCCCCTGCTGTCTGTAGCTGGTGGGTGGGTAGGAGGAATTTACTTAAAATAAAAAGTTAGACCCTAGAGTTGGGGCTGAGGTTTGTTCAAGGGCTGGGACAAAAGGAGGTGATAGAAAGGAGGGAGCTTGAAGATTGCCAAGGGAGGAAGGAAGGAAGGGCTCAGTTGAACAGAGCAGTCTTTTTCCTTTAGGAGGGGACTGGAGAATGCTCCATCACGGTTACAGAAGAGCCCCAAGGGCCGTGGGACCTTCTTTAGCCATTCCCACCAGCCAAAAGCCACAGGGAAGAAGAGGAGAGGGGGCAAAGAAGCCCAGAGTGATAAAAGAGAGTCTCTGTTCTCTCCCATTCTTTAAAACCAGAGCATTTTGAGCAAACCACCATTAAGACACTTGCTTTATTGATTTTTATAAATTTTTATTTGGCTATTTTGGGGATTGGGGGAGACACAAATTCCTGAAGGAAATGTTCAAAGCTGGGAGGAAAAGTGGTTGGTGATTTTTTTCCCGTATTTGTAAAACATCCTTTCACATTTTGTCTGAATGCCTCTTGCTGGTTGCCAAATCCGAATTTGATTAAAGGTTTAGCAATGAACACAGTTTAGAATTGTTTTGCCATCTCTGCTCAGGACAATAGGCAGTGGAAAGAAGTGAAGAGGGGGCTGTCAGATGCCCCACAATGGGGGGTGTGGGTGCTGTGGGTCAGCTGCAACCATCTAGCTTTGAAATGACTGGGGAAGGGCCTCCTGCATTCACTGTGGGGAGAGGTCAGGAGCTGGGCTGGCCTGTGTCTTCAAAGTGGCAGCTTTAGAAATCAGGAGAGTCTCCTGGGACCAGCTCAAGCTGCAATAAAATGCGGTGCCATTCATGCATTAAACAGTTCCTTACAGACAGGCTGCTTCTCTGCTCGACGTTAAGGACAGCCCTCTGGGAGACAGACACAGCCGCATCTGGCAGCTGCATGGAGCCCAGCAGCCCGAGACTCTGGGTGATGAGGCACCTTGGGCTTCTGCCACTTGCTAGCACCACACTCTAACCCAAACCTTCACATGGGACACCTGACACCAAGAAGGAGGATAGAGATGTTTGAATTTAGGACCAGGTACTTACCGGATGAATGACTTGGCCTCTCAGAGCTTCAGGTTCCTCACAGACTCCCACTATAAAGTAGGTATGGTAACACCTATCTTGGAGGGTTGTAATGATGGTCATCTGTCATTTGACCAGTGCTGGAACATATAGGTATATAGGTGACCAGTGCTGGAACATATAGGTATATAGGTGACCAGTGCTGGAACATATAGGTGCTTGGAAAAAGGTGGCTATTTTGAAATATGCTGTGATTTAAGCACTGGTGTGCTCAATAACCCCCTGAAACACCTAAAGTTGAGACTTCAAGATGTATAAAACCTTCCAAATGGGTTCATTCCACATTTATCCACCCTCCCCCTCCAAGCACACACGTGCACTGCTGAATCTTCCAGAAGGGGAGGTCCTAAGGGTGCCAAGCCCTCCCAAGATACTGGGAGGGACTTGGGGCATCACCTCCAGACAGTTTTCCCAAGACCCTCCACTGCCACTGGGAAAAAGAGTGTGGGAACCCCGGGAGCCTTAATTTAGGCAGCCAAAGGGTGGGCCTTGGGAGCTCCAGCTCTCTCAGATTTCTGGTCTGGCAAGATGGAGTATGAATAAGAAACTCTGTAAGCGTTTAACTGCTGATTGGCTCTGGGAATTCCCAATAGTATTCGCAATAGAGAAGGCAGGTCCCCTTCCCGCAAAGCGTCAGAAGCCGGCTTCCTCCTCCTACTCCTGGTGACTTCCACTGCCCTAGACACATGGGGGCGCTGCAGCCCCACTTTTGCTGGATGCCCTACCCGTCTGAACCCTGAAAGATCCTGATTTTCCTCTGTATCTGGGTGAGTTCACATTCTCTGTGTCTTCCTTATGTAGAAATCAGCGAAAGCTCAGCAACGTATTTACATATTTAGAAAATAAAACCAAAAATGTGCACCTTCAACCAGGAAACAAAAACTTACTCAAGCAATACTTTTTTAAATTGTACAAACACTTAAAAGTAGGTGTAAGCAAAAAGAATTCCAAATACCCTGTGAGAATAATATTCAAAACACACACACGTGCACACACACGGAATGGAACGGTAAGAGTGATTTTTATTTATTTATCAAGATAAGGTATTCTGCAAACTATTTTGTTATTAGCTTTTTCACTTAAAAATAGCCCTGGTAAACATTTGCAATCTTTCCTACACTTTTTTTTTTTCCAAAGTGACTTTGGATATCTAGAGTTATCAAATCTAGGATTTGAAGTCCTTAAGTATGAGGGTTGAAAGAGAAAAGGAAGTTGTTTTAATGAAGATTCCTAACTGAAGCTAGGGGAGATGTAAGATGCTTAAATTTTGCTCACACCTGAACTGTATTTGTTTGCATGGCAGTGAGAAGGCTGGTAATTTGTCCTAAAACTAAAACAGCAGTTAACAACCTTTAAATTCCCCGAGGAGATTCCTTCTTCCCCCAACCAAACCTGTTCCCATTTCCTTCTAGACTGGTTGACAGTCAGGTGGGCTGATTGGTTCTGCCTGCTACTGAGGTAGAATTCAGTGCTGTATCGAGGTAGGAAGGGTTTTGAAGGGTGTTTGGGCAGGTACACGCAGGGTAGAGATGATAGCACAGACTTTGTGGTCAGACTGGCAAGGGTTCAAATCCCAGCTCTGTGACTTCTTGCCCAGCTGGGTGACCTCAGGCAAATTACTTAATCACCCAAAACCTCATTTGTAAAACAGCGTCATAAAACTCTCACAGAATTGTGACTGGCAGATGATAAGTACCCAATGCTATTTTAGGGGTTCCCTAAAGTTTTTCTGCAAAGAGCCAGATAGCGCATGTTTTAGGCTTTGTGAGCCATACAGTCTGTATCATAACGAGTCAGCTCTGCCGTTACATCACAAAAGCAGCTACGGACAATATGTAAATTCACAAGCAAGACTGTGTTCCAATAAAAGTTTATTTACAAAAATAGATGGCAAGCTGGATTTAACCTGTGGACCGTAATTGACTGACCCTGCTCGTGATCATCCCTGTCCAATAGATATATAGCAGAGGCCACAGATAGAATATTAGATTTTCTTGTAGCCACACTAAAAAAAGGAACGAGAAACAGGTGAAATTCGTTTTAAGAATAGATTTTATGCCCGGGCGTGGTAGCTCACACCTGTAATCTCAGCACTATGGGAGGCTGAGGCGGGTGGATCACTTGTGGATCACCTGGTCAACATGGTGAAACCCTGTCTCTACTAAAAATACAACAATTAGCCGAGTGTGGTGGCTCATGCCTGTGATCCCAGCTACTTGGGAGGCTGAGGCAGGAGAATCGCTTGAACCAGGGAGTTGGAAGTTGCAGTGAGCCAGGATCGTGCCATTGCACTCCAGCCTGGGCGATAAGAGTGAAACTCCATCTCAAAAAAAAAAAAAAAAGAATAGATTTTACTTACATCAATATATCCAAACTATGATTGCTTCAACTTGTAACTAATATGAAAAATTCCTTAATGAGATGGTACATTTTATTTTTTGGGAACATTTTCAAAATCTGTCATGTATTTTAAACTTAGGACACATCTCATTTTGTACTGGTCGCATTTCGAGTGGTCAGTAAAATGCAACCTCAATATTGCTTCTCAAACTGCAGAAACAATTCTCCAAAACCAATTTAGTGGGTCGAGAAAGCAACTTACTAAAAAAAAAAAATCAAATTTTAAAAATGAAATGGAGGAGAATAGAAACTATGAGTACACTGCATGCAGGAAGGACATGGGCTGTTTCTTATACTTTGGTGTGTGAATGCCTGTGTGTGCATGTGCCTGTGTGTGCACGTGCCTGTGTGTGGGTGTGCGCTGAGACAAGATGAGAAAAAGAAGAAATCTATTTCTTACTGTGGATTGCAGGTAAACATGTTTGAAACTCGTTACTGTACATGCTAAGGTCAAGTGGGTTTTTTGTTTGTGTTTTTGTCTTTTAGAGCAGAGGCTGACTGGGGCGTTTAGCTGCTGCTTCACGCAGGCTGTGCTGTTGACTGAATAAACATCTAAAACCAGCTAAACCAGTTGCTAAATGGCATAGTGACCATTTAAAAATACAAACCAAAGTTTCCAACTTAAAACTTTATTATCTCTATTCTTAGTTTTAAAGCATGCTCATTTTACAGATAGCAAACAGAAATCCAGAAAGGTGAAATACTTAAGTTAAGACCCCAAAACCTTGGCTGGGCCCAGTGTCTCATGCCTGTAATCCAACACTCTGGGAGATTGAGGTGGGAGGAACACTTGAACCCAGGAGTTTGAGACCAGCCTGGGCAATAGAGCAAGACCAGGTGTCTACAAAAAATTTAAGAATAAAAAAGAGGTTGGGCGTGGTGACTCACGCCTGAAATCCTGGCACTTTGAGAGGCTGAGGTGGGTGGATCACTTGAGTTCAGGAGTTCAGGACCAGCCTGGACAACATGGTAAAATACTGTCTCTACTAAAAATACCAAAATTAGCCAGACATGGTGGCTCATGCCTGTAATCCCAGCTATTCTGGAGGCTGAGGCAGGAGAATCGCTTGAACCCAGGAGGCAGAGGTTGCAGTGAGCCACGATCATGCCATTGCACTCCAGCCAGGGTGACAAGAGTGAAACTCCGTCTCACACACACACACACACACACACCACACACACACACACACAAAAGAATAAAAAAACCCATTAATAGTTAAAAACAAAAACAAAAAAAGACCAAAAACCTGGGAAGTAGTTTTGGAACGAGAATGAGGAACTCCGTGAACTTAGCCTTGAGTTCCTTCCTTACCTGCTGGGCTCTCTACCTGTGCACGTGAATGGGAAACTGGGCCAATTCACCCAGTGATTTAAGTATTGAGTCATTTTTTTTGCTTGGAATACTTGAATATATGAAATAAAAAAGAGATTTTGCTTTAAAGCATTTCATTCTCTTATTGATTCTTTTATTGATTCTTCCACAAATATTTTTTTCCCTCAGTTTTTGGTCATCTACATACTGAGGTTTTTAAAAAATTAAATTAGATTTTGTACTCAGGGGTACATGTGCATGTTTGTTACGTGGGTATATTGCATACTGATGGGGACTGGGCTTCTAGTGTACCTGTTACCCAAATAGTGAACATCGCATCAAATAGGTAATTTTTCAACCCTCGCTCCCACCCCCTTTTGGAGTCCCCAGTGTTTATTATTTCATCTCTATGTCCACGTGTACCCAGTGTTTAGCTCCCACTTATAAGTGACAACGTGTGATATTTGGTTTTCTGTTTCTGAATTAGTTCATTTAGGGTAATTCCACCTGCTCATGCTTTCTGAGCATCTGAAGGTGTATTGTGCTGAGAAACAAAGGTGAAGGAGGCACAGGCTCTACATGCTCGCAATCTGGGGTGTTATCTTTCCATAAAAACATGTCTGAGTGGGGCATGGTGGCTCATGCCTATAATCCCTGTACTTCGGGAGGCTGAGGTGGGAGGATCACTTGAGTCCAAGACATTAAGACCAGCCTGGGCAACATAGAGAGACTTTGTCTCTATAAAAAGTGCAAAAAATTAGACAGGCATGGAGACACACACCTGTAGTTCCAGCTACTTGGAGACTGAGGCAGGAGGATGGCTTGAGCCTGGGAGGTCGAGGCTGCAGTGAGCTGTGATCACACCACTGTACTCCAACCTGGGCAACAGAGTAAGACCCTGTATCAAAACAAAACAAAACAGAAACAAACACGAAAACAAACATATCTGAGATTATTTAGAACGCTATGAAAAAGAGTTTGTTTCATCTGGTATGTAGTTCCGTAAAAGATGAAAATGTGAAACTGATGAAACTCACTTTTCCCCCCTGTTCTTTAGCAATGTGATGAAAGACATTTTAAATAAATCTATGACTCTTTAGGTCTTTCTCTTTTCAGTAAAAATCATTTAAGGCCCATTTTCTGGAAATAAATTCTGGGTAAACCCCACTCCCCTAATGGGATCCCATGTCTTCCTTTCCCAGAGGGTTGATACGTAGAATGAACACAGTCTTGGGATTCAGGCAGACTTGGGTATAAATTCTGCCTCTACCACTTCAAGACTTTGAAGCTTAGGCCATGTTCTCTAAGACTCAGCTTTGCCATCCATAAAATGAGTATGATAATGCTGACTTCATAAGGTTATAGTAACGATTAGTTGCAAGAATATATGTTAATTAAGAAAAAAGTTCAAGTGTGAAAATTACTTTTACATATGAATTTTTGGTATGAATAAGTTTTCATCACATAGTTAATTGAGTCTAGAAATGATTTTGTTTGTTTTTTCTCTTTTTTTTTTTGTCACTTCCTCCTCCTTCCAGAAGAGTGCAGTGGGAAGCTGAGAAAGGCACTTTGGTTCCCTTATTTTAAGGTCCTGATGCTTAATGGCTTACCGACTGCATTTTTAAGATATTGTTTCTCTACCCATTCATGTCTCTGTCTTATACATGTATGGTTTCTGTCAGGAATTCAGCATTCACAAAAAAATAGCCCAGACATTATTTTTAAAAAGAAAAAAAAACAAATAGGCCTTGCAGTTGTTACTATGGCAACCAAACAATCTCCTGTCATTTATTCAGAAGTGAATTATTAATGAGCTTTGTCTGGGGCATAGTCAGAAAACACACCCGTTACTTTCCAGGGGAAGGTAATATGGCTTTTGTAGCAAGCAAGGTCACGGTGTGGAAAAGTAGGGGATGTTCTTGCCTCCTCATTCAGTGTGGGGAAGACCCAGATGAGCCAGCCATTCACATGGGAGCCTCTTCAGTGGCCAGAGACCCCACGTTCCTGGCATTTTGGGATTGCATAAAAAGCTGGGCCTCTCTCTGAGTCACTTTTCTAGAAGCAGCTTCTTGAGGCATTTCTTCTCCCACCCACCCCAGAATGATTTGACCCATTTCTTCTTAGGTAATTCTCTCCCACACATTAAGGCAGCCATCTTCAGTGATTGACCAGGATCAAGTACATATACCAGTTCCACAGGGGATGAGGGGAGGTACCAGAAGATGGGAAAGGCAGAAGGTCTATTTTTGTAGGTTACTGGGTGTGGTGGATGCCTGTAATCCCAGTACTTTGGGAGGCTGAGGCAAGAGGATTGCTTGAGTCTAGAAGTTCAAGACCAGCCTGGGCAACATAGCAAGACTCCATCTCTACAACAAATAAAAAAAGGGAAAAAAGATGTAACATTTTGCCCCTTGTTCTTTTTTAAAAATGAAAAGCACTGCAGGTTAGTCACCAAGCTTCTCAGACAAGGTAATTTTAAGGAATTTTATTTAAGCTTTCTAAGTCCCGGTTTCCACGTTTGTAAAATGGGTTTAATAGTAGGACCACATTATTTAGGGGTGGTTGTGAGGATAAATGCATAGGAACTATATGAAGAAGTTCCTGGCACACATCAAGCCCCTTAGTATGTTAGCTATTGCTTATAAAATGATTTATCCCTAAACCATATATTGATGTTTCTTGAAGGTTGAATCACCTGAAATCTGTTACGATTTCAAAATACAACCTTTTAAACTGATGGGTTTTTTGAATTTTCAAAAATATAAATTGATATTCTTTTGATTTCTTTCAAAAGAAAATGCTTGAAATCACCATCTGAGTGATTGATATTTGATGCCTTTTCATCAGTGCCTTTCTTCGGTTGATTGTTGATTTACACTGACATCCCTGAATTTCATTACAACAGTGACTGAGGGTGTCAACGTCTACAGGTATCTGGAAACCATATTTATTTTAAAAGACATCTTTTTTTTCTGGCACAATAAAAGAGTGAGGAATGAGAGAAGACAAGATAGGCCTAAGAATTTACATATTCCATGGAAAAAAACCTGAGAGTGTGAAAGAAATATAGCAGGGAACATGGTTAAGGTTCAGAGAAAAGAAAACTGTCATTATTTTTATTTTATTTAATTTTTTTTTTTTTTTTTTTTTTAGACAGAATCTCCTTCTGTCGCCCAGGCTGGAGTGCAGTGGTGCCATCACAGCTCACTGCAAGCTCCACCTCCTGGGTTCGCGCCGTTCTCCTGCCTTAGTCTCCCGAGTAGCTGGGACTACAGGTGCCCACCACCTCGCCCGGCTAATTTTTTGTATTTTAGTAGAGACGGGCTTTCACTGTGTTAGCCAGGATGGTCTTGATCTCCTGACCTTGTGATCCGCCTGCCTCGGCCTCCCAAAGTGCTGGGATTACAGGCTTGAATCACCGCGCCTGGCCAACTGTCATTATTTTTACAGTTTTGCTGTGCTCCTTGCTCCTGTGTCCTTTGTCTAAATTCTTCCAACTTTGATGAGACAAATTCCACACAAAGTTTCACCCAGAGAACCTGCAGGCTCAAGAGAAAAATACTATTATAATAATATATGACGATATAAGATTGGTTAGAAGATGCTAAGGAGAATCCAAGCAATCAGAGAAAAATAAAACCAAGCTCCATGTCGTTGATGTAGCACATCTTGGGGAAAGATCAAGTCAGAAGAGCAGATGGCCGGCCTGGCTTATTGTGGAATTGGTATTCTGAGATAACTTACAGGTTCCAAACCCTGTCGCTTTAAGGTGTTCTGAAAAAGAACATTTGACTGCTACCCAGACACCTCTGCAGGTTCTTCTGCCCCTAGGGAGAATGGGAGGCAAAACACTACAAAACCTGTAGGCTTTAGAAATAGACAAATTAGCTGTGTGACCTTGGGGAGATTGCCTAACCTCTCTGAGCCTCAGTTTGCTCACCTGATAAAAGGGAGATAATATTTCCCTTTCAGGGTTGTGATGAGGATGAAATGGAAAAACCATCTGACATGTGCTTGTCATAGATTATCAACAGCTGTTACCTCTCTTCTATGTACTGAAAAAGCCGTCTATTACCCTAATTCATAAAAAGGAAGGAAGGGCAGGGTTGGTTTGAGTTTGGACATTTCCTGGCCTTTCTCTATGACAATTTAGAATGCAGTGAGGGGAAAGTTTTTATTTTTGAATATTTCTATTTCACTGTCTCACTGGGTCACTCTGAGGTCTCTAGAAATTGTATTCTCCAGATATAGTACGATGTTGTCAGCATGTGAATACATTTTTTATCACTTCTTTAGTTTATCTTTGTATAAACCACATATATCTGGGAAATTTAACCAACTGCCTTTCTACAAGTGGTACCATATTTAGGCAGATGGTTACTTTTTGGGTACACAATTGTGTGGGGAACCCATCCTGCACTGAGACTCTGAGACCATGGGCTTCCCAGCCTTGGCATCTTACTTACTGTCACTTCTCTAGTCTTTAGAGTGGTTGATTATTGGGTTTCTAAAATCCTTCTAAATTCTCCAAATTCTATGGTTCGAATTCTTTGTGTAAGTGTCCAATAGAACAAGCATATAAGTGGCCAAACTTCTGTGATGATACTCCTTTCCCCTAAAGCCAGTGAATCTTCTGAACATTCAGAAATTGGGATACTGGTGGATATGCCACAGGGCAATTGCATAGGTAACTTCAACGAGCAAATAATCTTCAGTGATGAATCAATATCTTCTAATCCACTGAGCCTAAAGCTGAAACTGTCTGACATTCACTTAGGATTCTTAAATCTAACATGTACTTGTCATTTTGAATTATGGCCATATGCTTTACAGATGGCCTCTGAGTGGGTCTTCCTTATTCAAGAAGGAGGAGGGTCACATTCATTATTTGTACATTACTTTTTTAAAGATTCATGGGATTAAATGATGAAATCAGAACTCAGACAATCCAGGAGCAACCTGCGTGGATGAGAATAGTCATCGTCCGTATTCCACATGGGATCTGTATTTTCGGTTAAAATATTTATAGAATTATGGTATCGTTAAAAAAGTCATTCCCAGATCTCACTGACTTCGTTGATGAATCACCCACTCACCGGTTTAAGTTACATGTGGCAAGACAGCTTCTATTACTATTTTGTTTCTTGTTCTTGGATTCCATGAGATATCTATGCTTAGCAACATGATACTCTCCTCTTTTATTTGCATTAGGGCAAATGTATTTCTCTTTCAAGCAACCAAAAAAGTCCTGACCGGAACAGAGGAGACAATGGCAGGCCATTGCTAAACTTTGCTGTGTTGTGTCAGTATAGTTTCTGTCCTTTTTATCTTGTTAACTGTCAGTACTCCAAACAAGCGAGTAGAACAATTGCCATCCCTTCAGCATGAAGAAACCCCATGGAAGGGATCTAGAGGGAGATGTCACACCATAGATGTACTGAGTGAGATATTATAATGGTGGCTGTTCCTCAGAATATCAGCACTGCCCTCCAGAATCCACCCAGATGACATTGATCAAGCATCTGCTATAAGCCAGACACTTGGATAGGTGCTGGGAATATAGAGATGAGAAAGACAAGGTATTTGCTCTTGGGTGGTTTATTCCATAATGATAGCAACAACTTATATAGAACCTGTTCTATGCCAGGCATTGTTTTAAATGCTTCATGTATGTTAGCTTGTTTGATCTTCAGAACAACCCCATGAGTTGGGTACTATTCTTACCATCCCTGTTTTATAGACAGGGAAACTCAAACACAGAGAAGCTGCGCAACTTGCCCTAGTTACGTAGCTAGTGAGGAGCAGAACCAGGATCCAAACCCAAGCAGAGAAGCAGAACCAGCAGAAGCAGTCAGTTCGAGTTGGGCTTCCCACCGGCACATTCCGCTTGTACTTTCCTTTTCTCTGATAATCCCATAACATCTTTATCTCCTTAAGCCATATAGAATTTTTTTTTTTTTTTTGAGACGAAGTCTTGCTCTGTCGCCCAGGCTGGAATGCAGTGCAGTGGCCGGATCTCAGCTCACTGCAAGCTCCGCCTCCCGGGTTCACGCCATTCTCCTGCCTCAGCCTCCCGAGTAGCTGGGACTACAGGCGCCCGCCACCTCGCCCGGCTAATTTTTTTGTATTTTTTAGTAGAGACGGGGTTTCACTGTGTTAGCCAGGATGGTCTTGATCTCCTGACCTCGTGATCCGCCCGTCTCAGCCTCCCAAAGTGCTGGGATTACAAGCTTGAGCCACCGCGCCCGGCCGCCATATAGAATTTTCTTAGGCTTATTTCTTTCATAATAACCGTTATAAAATAACAACAACAAAAAATACTTTTGATCAAAAAAGGCAGAAAAAAGGCAGCACACATAACAAAATTAATTCACCCAGGTCCCATTACTGTTGTCATCTTAGTTTATGTCCTTATTTGTTTCAAACTAACATAGTGTTTTCAGGCATGCTTTTTTCTTTTAGGATTATGCCGGAGTTTTTCCACTATATTCTTTTTTGACATAACTTTTAATACCCTATCAGTTTGAGTGTTTTTCAATCACAGCTACACTGTACAATTGACTTAACTGATCCCTTACTTCTGGACATGTCTAACATTCCTCTGTCATAACACTGTTGTGAACATCTTTGCCTATATATTTTTTCTTTATGTCTGATAATTTTCTTAGATTGTGGTAGGCTTTTAACTTTTGTAGTGTGCAGGTGGGAAAAGCAGGATAAGTTTTCAGATTCAGGTTCAAAAGAAGCATTTAAACTTTTTTTATTCCTAGAGAGCAAGAAACAATAATACCTTAAAGGTCTAAAGCATGATCTAGATCATTCACCTACCCTTTAGGAGGAATTTTTTTTTTTTTTGAGACTGAGTCTCGCTCTGTTGCCCAAGCTGGAGTGCAGTGGTGCAATCTCAGCTCACTGCAACCTCTGCCTCCTGGGTTCAAGTGATTCTCCTGCCTCAGCCTCCCGAGTAGCTGGGACTACAGGCGCCTGCCACCACGCCCAGCTAATTTTTGTATTTTTAGTAGAGACCGGGTTTTGCCATGTGGACCAGGCTGGGCTTGAACTCCTGAGCTCAAGTGATCCACCCACCTTGGTCTCCCAAAATGCTGGGATTACAGGCATGAGCCGCCATACCCGGCCTTAGGAGGAATGTTAAAACTTATGATTTATCCTTTCGGAAATATCATGTATCTTCTTCCTATGAAATGGATTCATGATGTTCCATTATAAGTTAGCTAAACAAAGATTTCAGTGGTCTAGTTGCCCCTGTGACCCACCTTGAAGAAGTACTCTGTGGAATGATGGGTAATGAAACACAAGAGGATCAGGAAGAAACAAAATAGGTTTAACAGAAACTCTGTAATCGTGAAAATATTGAGAGGTTGACAAGGACCACAGGGAAAGCACAGTATGAAATAAATAGCAAGTAAAGGTCCAACAAGTGGTGGGTGATTCAGTGAAAAGAGAGCAATGCATAGTGGTTTACCACAGACCTTGTAGGAACATGGAGCTGAGTTTGATTCCATTTCCTAGTTGCTGTGTCATCTTACACAAGTTGTTCCATTTTTCTGAGCCTCAGTATCTTCATCTGTAAAATGGGCATGTTGTCATACCTGCTTCATAAGGTTGTTGTGGGAATCTAACCAATTATGTAAGTACAGAAATAGTTACTGTTTGATGGCTTTGGGCAGTGTACTGTATTTTTACAATTTCATCATCATTTTCTTCATTATCACTTCACTCAGTGGAAGGGGACTATGTGATAAGAGATCAGTACTCACTGTTGCAGAACATGAAAATCATCATAGTTTTGTGTTTCTGGGAAAGACAATAAATGAAAAGGTGCAATACGACATTTATGAGAAATACATACCCCCGTTTGTTTTCCTGAAGTAAAAGTAGCATCAGGTTGGACTTTCCCGCCTGTCTTCTGAGGCAGACAAGAGCAGTTTGGGGGCCTGCTAAGGGGGCTGGTGTCCTCTGAACCAGCAGGGTAAGCATGAGTGGAGAGGCTGTGGCTTGTACTTTAATGTCCCTCTGATGTTTTTTAAAATTGACAGCTATTGATCATTCTACATGAAAATTTTTTTGGCTGTTCTTGGTAGGACTCAAACTCAAAGAGAAAAAAGGGGGGATCTTTATGGGTAAGGTAAATAGGATGTCTAGAGATTCAGCAGGCTTTGGATACAGGGACTGAGGGCTGAAAGGCTATCTAGACTTTGCTCCTCTCCCCATCTTTCGGTTGGGTTTTCTTCTGGGGTGTCATCCTTTCAGACAGTGATGGGTTTTGGCAGCCCAAGGCTTACAGCATCCTCAGAGCAAATGATTTCAGCAATGGAAAGTGCCTCTTTTCTGATACTTCCAGGAAGAGGCCCAGAGAAGAGTCTCATTGTCTGGGCTTCAGCCACACCCATTCTTAGGCTGACCACTGTAGGAAAGGATTGCTCTGATTGGCCAGTCTGGATCACCGTGTGATGATAATCACACGATGGGATGACATGGAAAAGGTGGCTGCCCAAAGAGATGCCCAAATGATGGAAATAAGAGAAAAGAAACAAAGGAATGAAAGGAGGAAAATACACGTGGCTACTGCAAACTCTTTAAAAAATCTCATAATTGAGTAACTTATATCTGAGCTCTGTAATACTTCATTCCAACTTAGTTTGTCAAGGTGTTTTCTTTTCCTTCTCTTTTCTTCTACCTCCATCCCCACATACGTGTAATTTTGTCAGATGTTGTGTTCTATCGTCTGAAACTTTAGCAGTCGCTGTAAATCCTGTTTCTTTAAGCCCAGGATGTCATTAGGAGCAAAAAGCCATCCAGTGCGGCTCAGCTTCTCCCTACAGATTCTAAAAATACCCAGAGGCACTCAAAACAAACAGCGAAGCACTGAGGCACTGCCCGTGCAGACACCCACATGCTCGCCTCTTTAAATTGCCTTAGCGCTGTCACTATAGGGAGAGCCAGCAACTCAGACAGCCCTTTTATTTATTTATTTATTTAGTTTTTATTTCTATACCTCTTTATGCAGAAGAGATGAGGCGTTCCTGATGGGACAGGATTGATTGGAAGAAAGGGAAAGAGGGAGACAAACAGCAAAAGTGTTTGCGCTGTCTTTTTGTAGCTCGCTGTAGACCTGAACTAAGATGTATCAAGAGATCAGACCAATCCAGGGAGCAGCATAGATTAGCTGGGATTTAAAATAAAACTCTTTAACAAGAGATCACCTAGAATAACTCTCACATATGCATCCATGAAGAGGCCCAAGGACCACATTCGGAGAAGGTTAGTGCTCACAATGACCAGGGCTACAATCTGGCTTATTTTTCAAAAGCAAAGCAAAAGCCAAGGCCTTTTCCGTAGAATCCTTAGGTAGAGTCGAACCACCCAGAGCATCAGGGTTCTCATGTCCAGGAGGTGCTTCATTTCACAGGACTGGGGAGCCGAGGGTGTTGGCATTGCATGCTTTGCATTTACAGTTTGAGAACTTGCCTAATGTTGGTTGTCTATCAAACCAGTGAGCTCTTGGGTTTTTCAAAAGCAGGCTGAGGGATTAAATGTTAAAATCAGATGGATTGTGAAAATATGGGAATCATAATAGGTACGACCTTTTATAGATTGCCTGGAACAATCAGGTGTCTGCTTAACATAATGAACCTGACCCAGTATCAGTGTGCAAGTAAAGTCTTTGCAGTTGGTGGTTAAATGGAATTTATTAGACATTGTTAGTGATAATCATGGAAAGGAGAATTCAAAAAGGCCGTAGCTTCTAACCAACTCTGGGGATGTCTGGATAACATTTGTTTTGGGATTTGCCATGTGAGTAATACATTGCCCAGAAGTTGTTTTCAGAGCAACCTTTCAGTTGGCTGGTTTATGGCAGGATCCTGGGATTTAAATTAAAAAGTCAAGCCTTAAGGATAAGCATAAGTAAGTTCCTGGGACAGAATGTGCTTAGCATTGTTTCCATCCATACGTGAGTGGAGGAAGCTTGTGTACCCCGGACATATGCTTTCCATTGGGAAAGGCGATCAAATGTCTTTCTTCCTCTCTCCCTAGACTGATCCTCATGGAGAGTCCTTGGCATGTTCTCAAGCCTGAAGCAAAGGCTTCTAAGCTCCCAAATTGCTAGATGGTCTCTCCCAAGGAGTATGTCCGAGGCAGGGGTGACATACTGTTTGTGGGTGGGAGTTTGCTTACCCAGGATTTCATGTCTGGCTTAAAAAAAAAAAAAATCGGTGTTGCCTATTGAAATTGCATTGCCTAAATGTGGCAAAGGATTTGGAATAGTTTTGTGAATCAGGGCAGTCTAAAAATTGTATTAGTAATAACAGCAGCAGCAGCAACAACAAAGGCTATCATTTACATAGACTTCCTATGTGCCAGGCACTGCCCTCTGTGTCGCAATATTTTGGTTTTCTTTTGAGATGGAGTTTTGCTCTTGTTGCCCAGGCTGGAGTGCAATGGCATGATCTCGTCTCACTGCAACCTCCACCTCCCAGCTTCAAGCGATTCTCCTGCCTCAGCCTCCTGAGTAGCTGGGATTACAGTCATGTGCCACCATGCCCGGCTAATTTTGTATTTTTAGTAGAGACGGGGTTTCTCCATGTTGGCCAGGCTGGTCTCGAACTCCTGACTTGAGGTGATCCATCTGCCTCAGCCTCTCAAAGTGCTGGGATTATAGGCATGAGCCACCACGCCTGGCTATGTGTCACAAATTTTAATGGATTTAATTCACAGACAATGGAACTTCAGACTTACCCCTCCATCTTCTCCTTCCCCTTCCATGAGCTACATTTAGCCACATTGGCTATGCATCCTTTCCAAGCTGGCCAGGTATTGCCAACTTTAACTGCATCCTTATAGACGACTTTTCATAGGCTTAACTGAAGAGAACCACAGGTTAAACGTTAGTCTGGAGACACTCTTGCTTGTCCCACTCTCGTTGCTTTTGTGAGCAGTAAGTTCGAGGCACAAGACTTATCAATCCAATTGAGAGCTTCAGTTACAGGCAGACTTATTTTTTCACCCTGTCCTTCTTGTCTCCAATGCATTGGAAAGGTTCTTAATCTTATACTAGGTGGTGCTTAGTTTTCATGAAAAAGGGCAGTGGATTTTTAGTTATTCCTAAGACACAAATTGCTGATCTGAATAAGGGTGAGCGCTTTCAGAGATAAAGATTTTAACAAATCAGCACACGTTCGTGACAGTTTTAAGCTGCTTCAGACCAGCTAGCATCTCTCTCTCTCTCTCTCTCTCTCTCTCTCTCTCTCTCTGGCATTTCTTCTGTTTTTGGTGAACGATGTCTACTATGAAGCCACAAGCTAATATTGCTGTCTTCCCAGGAGGCAGGGCCCTGGTGTCTTGTGTATCATCACTCAAGCAACGTTTCAGAATAATCAGTCCCTAAAGTAATGTTTTGCAAAGCATCATGCCACTGCGATTTGAGCCTGGGCTTTAGGATCTGGGGGTTCTGCCTGTTTCTAAATTTGCATATTACTTTTCCCTTTCAGAATCTGGAGTTGGTAACTGTGGAAGGGCTTTTGGGATGGGAGGCAGAGGTGGTGCTGATTATGTTTCCAAGTGTAGAACCAATCAACTAGGCTTGGATTTCTGGGAGGTTGTGTGGCTCTGTATGACTTTATTCTTCTGGCTGAAACTACTAAAGGAACCTCCAAGTTCCTGCACAATGCTGCTTCCATTTGCCATGTGCAAGTATTTTTATTTAACAATGGCCAGTTAGTGAAATAGATTGTGAATCTGTGTTTCTTAAAGAAAAGCCCATACTGGGATAAAGAAAAAGAAAGCTTACAATTTTCTAGATAAGTTAGAACATGTCAGTATGTAAAATGAGAAAACAGAACAAAAATGATTCTTTTTGTTTCGGGTCTGAATTATCTGGATTTGACAATACGACAGGCAAAACCAACTGAATAATCAACATGAATATGCCTATTCAGGCCTATCTTTGCAGCTTACTTTTTAGGGGTTGTTGGGGGGTTCCTTTCTTGGTACCTACTTGATGATTTTTTTTTTTTTTTTCATCTTGAGAGTCATCCCTGGAAAGAGAGTAAACGAAGAGAGCACAGACCTTGGCCATCAGGCATGTGTGGGCTTAAGTTCTGACACAGCCACTTAGCTCTCTGGTGCTGGACAAGTTCCTTAGCCTTTCTGAGCCTCAGTTATCTCACGAAAAGAGAGTTGATCATCATCCCCCTTTGGTAACGAACAGATGGAATGACGGGTGTAGAGCATCTGTTACACAGTGCGTGCTCTGTGGCATTCATCTGGCTGACCTGCAGCCCACTCTCCGAGTTGAGAACAAACCAGGGATGATTTGACAGAGATAGCCAGTCCAATATTGGTCGAAACAAGAAAGTTGAAAAGGAAAAAGATGACTACAGTCTCTTGAGACACATGGTTTCCATTCTATATCCCAACTTTACTGCTGACTTGCTGTGCAACCTTGGGAAGTTGCTTAACCCTTCTGACCTTCAGTTTCCTGATCTGTGAGATGAGAATAATACTAACGGTTCCTTCCTCCTAAGGGTGTAGTGAGTGTTAAATGAGTTAATGGGGATAGAGTGTTACATCAGTGTCCTGCACCTATTTCTGCTTTATCATTCTGCCTGTCAGTCATTCCGATCTTCATGCAGACACTTGACCTGCCCATTCCTCAGTGGTTTTAGTACCAGCTGCATTTCTGGAAGCTCACTCCTGGCTACAAAGTGACCTTCAACCTCCAAGTGATCCAGGCTTTTCCTAGCAGCCGCCATCAGGGTGCAGGGGTTGAGGAAATTTGTTGAATGTGACATTGAGGATACGATTCAAAGAGAGGGAGAGATGATAGATTCATATCTTAAAGCACGTGGAAGTAATCTTGTTTCTGTTTTTGCTTCTTTTTTTCTGAAGCAGATCCAGATGTCTAAATGTAACCATTGCTGGCTTTAAAAAAAATTATTATTCACAATTGAAAGCAGATTTAATGTTAAATCAAGATGACTAATTATCCACATACACAAGTGGAAACAGGATAATTTGGTTACAATTATAAAGATAAACATGTTGGTTTATAACCTGAGAATGGCAGTGGCTTTGATCCTTTTGTCATTTGTATTTTTTGTCTTTAAAAAAATTGTTTTAATTTCAGACAATTTTAGACTTATAGAAGAATTAGAAAAATAATACATACAGTTCCCAAATTCTCCTCACTCAGCTTCCTTTAATGGTATTGTATTACATAACCATAGAGCCTTGATCGAAACTAAGTAATTAACTTTGCAGCAGTTGCTAGAATTTACTTAGATTTCATGTTTTTCCAGTAATGTTCTCTCTGTGTTCTAGGATCCAATCCAGGGTCCTGCATTACATTTAGTTATCATGTCTCTCTAGCTTCCTCCCATCCAAGATAGTTCCTCAGTCTTTCTGTGTCTTTTCATGACCTTGATACTTTCAAAGAGGACTGATCAGGTTTTTTTTTTTTTTAATAGAATACCTCTCAATTTGGGATTGTCTAATATTTTCTCCATTTCTAGCTTTTAATTGACTGCATTACACATACTTTACTGTTCAGGTCAAGGATCCAGTGACAAATAGGAGGTTTTAGGCCTAATAAATTGTCTAGATATTTCTGAGACTAGCCTGGCTAGTTATTACTGATACTGGAGGTTAGGAGTATGGACTTTGGAGCCAGACAGCCTGGATTGTGCTCCTGGCTCTGTGACTTACCTGCTGTGTGACTTTGCAAATGTTACTTGACTTCTCTGTGCCTTCATGTCCTATTCTACCAATTGGGGATAATAATGGAATCAATTTCTTAGGGTCACAGTGAAGATCAAGTGGCAGTATGAAGTGTGTAGCACAGTTTTTCACAGGTGGTGATCACTCAGTATGTCTTAGCTGTTACCATTGCTCACCCTCCTCTGTGGCCCTCGCCATCCCAGTTCAGGCTCAGTGACCTGCTGATGCCGCTGCCCAGGTCTGCAAGTACTTGTGTGCCTCTGACCAGAGTGATGACTTTGCAGCAAGGCCCTGGGGTTTTTAGACATGGTTCTTATGGCCCAAGTGAAATAGCCACCTTGACTGGAGGGCCCAAAGCTTGGATGCTGGTGCCACATGGGGATTCCATCTCCAGGGCCTCCTGCTGTGCTCAGCTCACCAGCCACCCACATCCTGCAACCTGCACCTGCAGCCATGAGATCTACTCAGAAATCGCTCCAGGCCCTCTTCTTCTACTCTGCTTTCCTGACCACTTTGTTTTGGGGGTTTTTGTCCTCTCACCTGGGTCTCCTCTCTTTCCCTTGTTCCTCTGAATTGACGTGAAGCAGGGAATGACGATGATGACGCATTCTGCTTTTCTGGAAGGACTGTCTGGGTTTGCTTCTCAGCCGTAATTCAGCTTCAATCTGTGCTTCAGCGTCTTGGTATCTACAAGAGGCTGATCATAGTAACAGTAAGTATCATTAAATGTAGTGAGGTTTTATTCTCTGCAGGGTACTACTTTATTTTTTTATTTATTTTATTTTTTGTTATACAATTTTTATGTATCTGAAAAATCCGTGTCACACAAACACAAACAGTAAGTCCTCACTTAATGTTCAAAATAGGTTCTTGAAAACTGCAGCTTTTTAGAAATGAAACAATGTTGCTATATGCCATTCAAATACCTTTTGTTTGTATCAATGAAACTATGGTAAAATTCATTTTCTTAAGCAATATGTTGCTTCACTTACCGTTACAGCTTCTAAGAACCTGTCGACATTAAGAACTGACTATACCCGTATGTGATTTATGTAGGTATGTGTATCACCTTAACACATTTATATATATATAGATATATCTCAATGACACAGTCCCAGCAGGCTCCCTACTAAGTATAAGACAAAATTATAAGGTAATAGTTATTAAAAAATAAGATAATAGATGGCTTAATATTTGCTTAGCAGTGTTCTAAGCTCATTAATGACAAAGGACATTTAAAACATCTAGAAGGTGAGTAGATACTTTTAACCAGCGGTGTCCAAGCAACCCTTTGAATGAGAGGACTTTTTTGCTTATCTGTGGTGATGAATATCATGAAGACTATACACAAACCCTTTTTCTTTTTAGCTCATCAGCTATCATTAATTTTAGTGTATTTTATGTGTGGACCAAGACAATATTTCTTCTTCCAGTGTGGCCCAGGGAAGCCAAAAGGTTGGACACTCGTTCTTTAAATTGGGGGTTTGGCTACTGTCTCGTCTATCTTCAAATTGCAGGGCTCTTTTCTTTGCTCCAGACAGGTGACCAGATCCAGGGAGACCAGGTTTCTATAGTTCTCCAACCTCACATCACTATTTAAATTCTGCTGGGCAGGGTCCAGGCATTTCCAGTCTTCTGGAGATAATTCTGTGGCCACATCCCTGAATGTTAACAGTTCCATTTCTCGGCTTCAGGGGTGTCCTGGAGTCTTAGTTATAAATCATTCAATGCCAGCAGGTCACAGAGTGATGGGGGCTGTGGCAGAATCACCTAGGCCTCCCTGAGCGGAGGACACAGGGCAGGGAAGCCCTAACCTGCAGGACACGACTTTAAATGTCACCTCTATTATTTTATTTAATCTTCATCACAACTGTATGACATAACTACTAACATGATGCCACTTCACAGATGAGGAAGCTGAGAAACACAGAGTTTAAATAACTTGCTCAAGATCACACAGCTAAGACATGGAGGAGTCAGGATTCAAACTCAACCTGGCTTTGGAGCCGACATTCTTAGGTACTACCTGTGAGGGTTAAATAAGGTAATCTGCGTGGAGTACTTAGCAAAGTGCCTGGCTCAGAGTTAATACTTTGAACTTGAGCTATATTAATCCCATGATCTGATTTCCGTTTCCTCTGCCTCCTGGTATGTATGACTCTGGGATGCTGTGTTAATCATTGACCCAGTGCTCTGTATCGTGGCAATGGCTCCTTGCCCAGTTCTCAGACAAGTATGCCCATTGCCCATGCTGCGTTAGCCCTACCACTCCTGCCCAGCAGATGGGGCACCCAAAGGCCCTCACCTTGTTGTAGCATAGCCTGCAGCCCTCTCCCTGTTTCACATCTACTTATTTTCTGGGGTCTTTCCTGTGTTCCCATTTAGTTTCACCTTGTACCTCAACCTTTGCTTCTGCTTCTGTCACCCTTGTTTCTACCTTCTGCTCTCACCCACAGCCTGGCCTCACCCCCTCCCTCGACCAGCTGCTCCCCAGCCCTTTGCTTGGTTCCTGGGACCTGTTGTTTGGCACAGTCTAGGGGCAGATGATTGTGACTGGCATCTCTACTGGGTTTGTCCCACTCATGAGGGGGCCCAACCCGGTTATGGAAACAGCAGCACTTGGTCATGGGTCTTGAGGTCTGAAAGAAGGTGTTGAAAGGAGAAGGGAGCTGAAAGGACAGCCACTCTTGCAGAAGGGACAGTGAGCAGGGGCGGCCACCATCACACACACCCATGCCTTATCCTGTGACTGGGCCCCACCTGTTCCTCCAGGCTCTATCAAGTCACCATCTGCTAGAGAGGGTGCCCCATACATGGCTCAGGTCCTGCTCTGGTGGGTCTCGGTGCTTCTGAAATGTGGATCCCTGGGTTGTACATAGGCCTGAATCTCTGATCGTGCTGTGTGCAGTGGGCAGAAGCCAGATGCCCCAGCCAGGCTGCCTGGACTTGCATCCCAAACTACCATGTGCTAAACAAGTTCAAGCAAGTTACCCAAATCCTCTGTGCCTCAGTTTCCCCATCTGTAAAATGAAGATCCCTAAAAATACCAACTGCACAAACTTATTTTAAGGATTAAATGAATGAATTCAAATGAAGGGCTTAGAATGGTTCCTGGTGAAAAATAGTTATTGATTATAATTCTAAGAGTTATTGATTATAATTACAAGAATTATTGATTATAATTATTGGTTGTGGATTCTTGCTTTGAGTTATTGATTATAATTTATCATTGTTTATAAGTGCTATTGATTATAATTATAAACTACTGTAATTGCCTTGATGATAATTATTGCTATGATAATAAGTTATTGATTATAATTCTTACTATGACTGAGACTTTATTGAGGCCACCCAAAGCATCATACTCATATTTGTGGCTGGTCCTATGCTAGGCCCTTCCTAGTTGAGAATAAGTTTGCAATAATCATCTATGAAGTTGAGGATAAATATCTCAAATAAATTATATGGAATGTGTACTTGGGAGATACTAAAAGAAGCAGAACAGTTAATAATCTAGCTTTGGGAGTTGTCATGTGGCTAAATGCCCAATCCCCAGAGCCACCAAAGCAGGAGAGAAGGGACCAATACACATGATGACACCATAAGAGAGCAGAGCAGAATGAAGCCATCAGCTGGATGGCATGAGTTGTTGATGAAGGCTCTGTAAGTGAGGAGGGTCTGGGTCCAGCTGAAAACTGAGTGAAAGATGCATCTGATCCTAAAAGACAAGAGAGGCCAAGGGGCAGCCTTGTAGTTCTCTTTACCAGGCAAACTTCCTTCCCTTGCCCTCATCCCTTCTCTGCTTTCTCTCCAAGTCACTTCTTTGTTTACTCCCTTCTGTCTTACACTGCACCCCCTTTTCATAGTTGCAGACAGTGGTGAAGGCACCATGACTGATGGGCAAGCCAGCTGCTGGGCCAGACCCCAAGGCTTCTTCATGCACTGTCCAGGAGTATTAGTGGCTTCAGAACTCTCGGCTACTATCACTTTGTGTTGCATTTGCTTTTCCAGTTGAAACAATTTCAGACCTGTAGCCTGGTTGAGTTTCAAGATCAGGTAGAATAGTGCTTCTTACTGAAACTCTCATGTGTTTAAGAATCACCTAATGAGGTCACAGAGTCTCCCTTTGCAAAGATCTCAAGGCATCATGGGTGTGTTCCCACTGCTGGTGGTACTAAGGGAAACGAAGTCACAGGTGCAGGTTTCAGTTCTCAGGGGATCCATCAGCTTCACTTTGCTCCACTGTTGTAGACTGCCCAGTAGCCACTGGTCACCAAAGTCATTGTAGTTGACAGATGGTGGCAGGGGGATGAAGAGTGTGAATAATCAGTAAAACCTGAGAGAGGAGGTTCTGAGGGCCCAGCTGGACCATGGTGGATACTTGTCTGTGTCACTAGGAAGGGAGAGAATGTGGATTGGAGCCAAGTTGGTGCCGTATCAAAGTCATGAGGGGAGCTCATAAACAAGAGGCGAATGAAACAATGGGAAGCAAGGAAATTGGGCTTGGGAATTGGGAGTTTCAGCAGTGGGTGAGACAAGGTGGGTTGCTTTAGGATGAATGAGGCAAAGGATTCTCACTGAGGGTAGCCACCTGGCCTACAGGTGGTGGACCAAAGTGAACACAGATGAGTCAACTCCACCCATTGTCTCTGCAAGAAAACAGCTCAAAACTCACCCCATGAATGACAGTGGAAGATGCCACCCTTTGGGACTCTGTACCCTGGCAGAAATGGAATGATTTATGCAAATAAGCAAGGCAAGTTTTCATGTATTTCATGTATTCTTGCATATATCTTAGCCATCTTTTCTCTCCCTGGGCCACTCAGTATGTGCAGCTCATGCTTTTCTTGACCTGGGAGGTCATGGAAATTCTATCTGGCTGCTGCGATGCTGGGGAGGGATACTCAGCAATGGGAATTTCACTTCCTGCCCATCCAGTTCTTCTTCCAGACACTGCCTCCAGTGAGACAGCCTCTCACATAAAATGGAAAGAGTTCTCACCTCTTCCTGCACCTGCTCTCATTCCCCCTGCTAAGCCCTCCTCTTCACTGTTAGCTCTGGGCGGGAGCTGCTCTCTACCTCCTGTGAAACCAGAGTACACCTTATAACACTCACTCTGTTCTTTGGGCTTCTCCTCCAACCCATATGTACCCTCTGTCAGGCTGCTGAGTATTTGCTAGGACCCCAGTCTTCTTTTCTCTTGGTGAGGCACAGTTACCCAAAGTCACCACTGTCCTTGTTCACTTGAGAGCTGAAGTAACGTAGGTAGTTATTTCAGAAGAAAGAATTTGACTCCTTCCTTGAGGAGGCTTAGCCAGGCACTGACAATGTGCCACCACTAAAGGTACCTAGGAAGAGGTAGAGGAATATTCTGTGGTCACTCCTGCCTCATCACTTTCCCTAAAGAGAGTGAGCTCTGGAATCACATAAACCTAGCCCCAGTTCTTAGAGGATCACATGCTTGACCTTCAGCAAGGCCAAGCCTATTTCCTCAACTTAAAAACTGGGCAAGTAACACTGTATTTCCACATCAAGGTGTTGTGCAGGTTAAATTGGATGCTCTGTATAAAGCCCTTGCCTGGCTTAAGTGCATCATAAGTATTAACAATTATTATGCTGACACTAGTGCTACAGGCTACTGGAGGGTCACGTATACTTTTCCCTCCATGCCTTAGCCCACGTTGTTCTGCCTGAAGCATCCTCTCTCTTCACCTCTTCCACCCAATTTTGCGAGTCTGGTAAGTTTTACTTTACCTTATCCCAAATTCTTGATTTCTGACCACCAGATACTTTATTCCTATATGGACTGTTTCTTACTTGACTGGCTAGGGATCCTTATATTATGATTTCTGTTAGCATCAGTTATGTTTTTGAGTTACTGCCATGCTATCCTGCCGCAACTCCTGCCTGAATACATACACCTTTTCATCGACGATGATGATCGGTTCTTAGAGGGCAAGATCAGCTTTGTGTCACTCGCAAGGCAGAGCATAGGAGGGAGTCAATAAAAAATCAGAATATGTGTACTGAATCTTGAAGTAGAAATTCGAGTTCCTTTTAGGGATGTATATGTGGCTATGTCATTCTCTGGTAGGTTTGAAGATCTCATGTTTGGGACAATGCTCTGGTAAGCATCAACAAAATGTTAGACCATTTAGCTTCTTTATCCCTAAGGCTCCATGGCTTTTTATTTCCGACCTCCAGCATGAGTTTCCATTCATTCTTTTTTTTTTTTTTTTTTTTTTTTTGAGATGCAACTCTGTCGTCCATGCTGGAGTGCAGTAGCACGATCTCAGCTCACTGCAAGCTCCGCCTCCCGGGTTCAGGCCATTCTCCTGTCTCAGCCTCCCGAATAGCTGGGACTACAGGTGCCTGCCACCACGCCTGGCTAATTTTTTGTATTTTTAGTAGAGATGGGGTTTCACCGTGTTAGCCAAAATGGTTTCAATCTCTTGACTTCGTGATCCGCCGGCCTTGGCCTCCCAAAGTGCTGGGATTACAGGCGTGAGCCACCGCGCCCGGCATCCATTCATTATTTACACATTTTGTTGTGCTTCAGTTTGGGAGTAGGAGAGGGCCTCAAGGCGTCTGGTGGGGAACCTTGAGCTTGGTAAGCTGATTCTAGCATGAGGATGGAAACGTACAACACTATCAGACCTCATGAGTCATGCCAAAATATAACTTGTAATTTTTATACTGAAAGAGTGTTCAATCTCTCACTTTCCCTCACCTTGAGTTACATGACAAAAGACCTCTTTATTGCTTTGATCTCTAGAGCCCCCAGTCTCTGGGAAGGTGGTGGGGGAAAAAAGTCCATTCTGGGATGTATTATTTTTGCTGCCCACACACTATCCACTCCAGTGCAGGACTTGATGTTTTAAGACCCAGGAGAAGCCTTGGGAAGGGAAAGCAAGCAGCATATATAGTATGCACTCTCCCAGACTTGTGCTTTTCTATAATTTTAATGTCTTCTCTCTAGGCAGTGATTTGAAGTGGAGCTTAATTAAAATCAGGCAAGAGGTGTAGAAATGGAACATTAAAAATAGAAAGGTACAGGAATGGCACCGTCCATCCCCACCCTTGTCATAATGTCAGTGGCAGGGCTCTGCACTTCATGTTGCTTCTCCAAGTGGTGCTAGACAAGACCTCTGTCCTCGTCTGCTTTCCTACACAAAATGGCATATCCCAGGGCAAGCTGACATGCTCTGGGGGCCAAAGACATGTCAGGGACATCACGACTGGGCCTGAATCTGCTCCAGTTGATAGCTTATGTGTATGCACCATTGTTCTCTGTATCTCATTGTTTCAGTGTGAGGCAACTAAGCAAGCCTGCAGAGCTAGGAAAAATAAAACAGGACAAGAATAAATATCTCTGACTTAAAATAGAGATGACAACTCTTGCTGCTCCTTGCAGCAGTTGTTTAGTAGAGTGGGAAAAGCAAGGCTACGTGAGCTTGAGAGAGTACTGAACTGGATTTTACTTTCTTTATGTGTAGAATGGATATCAAAATACCTACCATATAGATTTGATGATAATCAATAATAGTGACAGCCATAATCGATTGAACATGACTTCAGGCCAAGCATTTTTTGAAAGTCTTCAGGAGGTAGGGACTATGATTATCCCTATTTTGCAGACCAGGAAAGAGAAGCTCAGAGAGGTTTAGTGACTTTTCCAAAAATCACACAGCAAGGAAGTGGTAAAGCAGGACTCAAACCTGCAGCTGACAAGCTGTAAATTCTGTATTGTCAGTAGCTCAACCGTACCTGAGTAAAGATTCAGGGAAATCATACAGCTTTACTCCAAGTGTGAAATGAATGTTCTGATGAATTGAAAGATGATTGTAGGGGGCACATTAGATGATTGGGGGGTGCATTGATGAGGGATTAAACTATGTCCTATCATGGGGTAAGAAAATTATTCCTTTTTTAATTCTCTTTCAATCTTTCCGAGTATGACAAGGATTAAACGTTAAGTGATGTTGTGCCTTCAACACTGTCTAATACTTTTTAACCTCCATTTTTAACAAAGAGAGAGCAGATAGCAGAGGCTTAGCAGACAATAATATCTAACTAGAATTCAATAAAAATGATTTTAGGTCATATTCATTTTCACTTCCACCTTCTATTGATGGCAGGTGACACTGGATTTTTATTGATAGTAGTGATGTAAAATTTTGTCTTAGAATACACTTATTGGAGTATGGAGAATCAGTCAGTTTTCAACATTATTACAGAAATAATACTAGAGGTAGTGTTCAGATAGGGCAAAAATAGCAGAGGCTGAACATGAGTGAGTCAAGCATGAGAAATGCTGTGATAGCCTGTGAGCAGTTTTCAGCTGATGGTAGCACGTGGATCATAATAAACGTCAAGGACAGAGTGAAGGAAACATGTAACTCTCTCTTCTGATCTCTTAATAGGAGAAAAGAAATGAGCTGTTTATGAACTAGATGAAACAGTCTTTACTCTGACATTTTGGGTATGAATTTAGCCTGTTCTGAAGGCTGATGGGTAAAGCAGGGGTTTGGGAAAATGGAGTTTGCTTTGGTCTTCATTGAACCATAGAAGCTGAGCACTGGGGGTAGAATTTAGGCTCAGGGTCAGATCCTGTGTTAGATACATGAGGATCCAGATGCAGAAGGCATTTCCCCAATGTCACTCTGGCTGAGAGCAACTGCAGTGTGAATAATGATTTCATCCATTTCTGGGTCAAGTTCCTTATCTTGAGTCTCTGTTTCCCACAACAGCCACCAGACATGAACTGGCCCATGTAAAACCCAGACAGCTCAGGGTCAAATCTACCAGTTGTAGGTGCTCACCAATGTCCCTGGCACTGCACAAAGCACCATGCATTACAAAGAAATGCTTCCACAAAGAGAAGGAAGTAAATAACTGTCTTCAAACTCAAGGAGCTGATAGGGTTATGCTATATGATTTTTAGCCTTAAATGAGTATCATTTGGAAGGTAAGTAGCAAGTCTGCTATAATAGAGTCAGTTAGGAAGGTCCTCCCAGGAGTGAGAAGCCCTGTATTAGTCAGCTTTGACCAGGTTCTGCTTCAGTAACAACCACTCCCATGTTTCAGTGACTTCCAACGATAAAACTTTGTTTTTTGTGTCTGTTACACATTGGTTGCAGGCCAACTGCATGCATTTACCACAGTTTCTTCATCTAGGACCCAGGCTGAAGAAGCAGCCAGGGCCACGCCTCTCTTAGACCAGAGGGGAAAAGAGCAAGAGCAGAACCATGGGGAAGTTCCGAATGCTTCTACTTGGAAGTGGCATGTGTTACTTCTGTTCTGTGTGGTTTGGGTTCCTAGGAGCAGATTTTAGGACATGGCTTCAAACTCATATGGATTATTAGGGAGATACAGGAAACACCAGTCGGGGAATGGAGAAATGAGATAAGGAAGGCAGTCGGGAGAACATGCGTTATTAAGCTAGCTACCACTGTGGGCAACTCCAGTTCAGTCCCATGGAGAAGTTCTGGAAAACAGGGCAAATCGTGTGCCTTAGAATTACCCTCTTGAGGAATAAGGGAGCTGGTATACTTATACAACCAAACCTTCCAGATATGGGTTGAAGGCTACTCCTGAGGAGTTTTAATTTCCCAGCACTTCCAACCTGTGTGAACACACACAGAGTAGCCTTCTAGCTTCTGAGAAAGCACTCAGACAAAGAGATAGATGCTGGCAGTTGCAAGCTGACTGGAGCGCATTAGAGGGACAGGGAGGAGGGACATGGGTGGGGCACTGAGAGCATCTGAGACCTGCTCACATTTCTTTGTCCGAAGGAATTCATGTGGCAAAGGATGTCTTCAGGGATAGAGAAGTGTAATCCTCCCACAGTGGTGCAGCAAATACTTGAGAACCAAAACATAATTTGCAACAGGCACCGAGCCCTGATTCATAAGTGTAGTAAACTCTAGTTGACACAGTAAATGTAATAGATGGTTAACTGAGAGCTACTATCCAGATGAGGGTTTTTGACCTCAGCACTGTTGACGTTTGGGGCTGGCTAATTGTTTGCTGTGGAGGACTGTTCTATGCATTATAGCATGTTTATTAGCATTCCTGGTCTCTGCCTACTTGGTGCCCATAGCCTCTCTTCCCTCACCTCATAATTGCGACAACCAAACATGTCTCCAAATGTTGCCAGGTGTTCCTGGGGAGCAAAATCACTCCTGTAGAGAGCCACTGATGTAGACCATATATGCATTGCTAATTCCCAAGGAACTGAAATAAATTGTGGATACCTGAATGGAGCTGCACTCAGCCTGACAGGAGAGACAGACAAACAGACAGACATATAAACTGTAATGGCCAGTCCACCCTGGGTAACAACAATTTGAAATATGTAAAGAAAACAGAAATAGTTCAGGAGTGGTAAACATCACTTTTGTTGCAGGCTGGGGATGGTCAGGGAAGGCTTTGCAGAGACAGAGACAGCAGAGCAAGGTTTTAAAGGATGAAGAGGAATTTTTCAGATGAGTGATCCCACATGTAGAAGTTAATGTTTCTGCTTGGAAATGGCATGTGTTACTTTGGTTCTGTGTTGGTTTGGGTTCCTAGGAGCAGATTTTAGGACAAGGATTCAAACTCATACCGTTTATGATCTTTGGTAATTGTGGAGATTTGGGAATGCTACACTGAGACTGATGTTGGAAATGCTGACCTCAGAGCCAGGCTGATGGCAGGACGGTAGTTATACTGGCTTTCCCATGGCATTGATCATATGTGAGGAGCAATGTCAAGGGCTTTGGAGGCACTTAGAGGAGTTGCCCAAATAGCATGGATGCAACCCAGCCCCAGAGGCAGAAGCACCTTTGCTCTATTATTTTAGTCAAGGGAGAAAGCCAGCTTATTCCTTGGCCTCCTCAGTATCATTTCCTGACCCATCCCCTTTGATGTTTGTCCCATATGTTATACAAACAAACTGGATGTGGTTTTGTCACTTAACATCTCTCTGCCTCAGTTTCTTGACCTCTTAAACAGAGATCATGAGGTTTTCTCTCTTGCCAGTTTCACAGTCTTACTCTAAACCGACAATGAGGTTACACAGCACTGGCTGTGCATTCAGATGAACCTGCCCTGCTCTGCCATCCACCAGGTGTAGACTTCTTTTTCTCCATCTTCTCATCTGTAAAATGGGCTTAATACCCAACTCACAGGGTTGTCTTGAGGACTGAATTGTGTGATGTCTATGAGTCCTCAGCCCTGCACCTGGGTACACACAGTAAGAGAATAAATGACAGTTGTTACCATAAATATTAAGAAATAGATTGAGTGTGCATAATGATAGCTAATTTGTATTGAGTGCAGGTGATATTCCAGGCACCATCATGGGGGTGTGTATGTATTAACCTATGACTACAGTAGGGATTCTGATTATCTCCATTTTCCATGTGAAGAAGCTAAGGCTCAGGGAAATCTGATCACTTACCGAATGTGTGCAGTTAGTGAGTGGTAGTCAAACTTCAGCAGACTGTTAAGCAAGTAATTGCTTTGCTGGATTGTTTAGTGCTTGGCGTTTTACCATAGCTCTTTGAAAAGAAAATCAAGTCTTTAGGTAGATAGTTACTTCACCAAATGATTAGAGCCCGTGTAGCTACTATGGGGTAAATGAACTTTTCTTATGATTGACTGAGGCCCCCTTACAGAGTATTAATAAGAAGGTAGGTGAGCAGCGATGTATTTTTAATCATAGTATCTGAGCCGGCTTCTCAGTGTGTGTCTACATGGGTAGATGAAGAATCACCCCAAACTGACCCTTTCCAGAAATGCCTGTGAGGGCAGCACAAAGGAAAATTTTCCATTGCTTAACTCTCCCCACAACCCCCACCCTCAGCTATTGAAATAAAATGCCAAGAGGCTGCTTGCCAGCCTCCTGGACGCCACCTCCAGAGCAGCAGGGAGTGTCTGCTCTCCCTTTGTGGCAGGGACACATATGGTGTTCTTAGTGTCAGAGGGAGCAGACTCTGTTCCAAGAGCTGCTTTTCAATCCAGCCTCTGTGCATGAGATGGCAGCAATGGAAAACAGTGCAGGGTCCCCAGGTCTGAGGGTCATCCTCCTTCAGCCCATGCCCCTGCCACCTACTAAGCTCTTGTCTTTGGTGGAACAGGAAATACCACTCAGTGTAGGCATAGACCTAGCCTGCCTTGTGTACTTCTGTGTCCTGGTCCTTTGTAGATGCTTGAATGAGAACCAATCGTGAGGAAAAGGTATGATGCCCTTCCTGTTCAAAACACCTATTGAGTACCAAGTACTACATCCAGTATCATTTTCTTCCTTCTTTCTTTGGCTCAGGTCCTAGTTCCAGACCTTGTCAGTCACGTGTCCTGGAGCAAGTTATTTTCTCTCTTTGCCTCATCAACAAGATGGACATAATAATAATTCTGTGCAGAGACTTGCTGGAAGAACTCAGTATAAAGCAGCTGGCTGACAGAAAGTGCTCTAAAGTGCTGGTTCCTCTGTCATTTTGAGACCAAGACAGATGTGTTAGAGATGTCCCTGGGGGAACTTACATCCTAGAATTCCACAGCCTGGAGGGATCTGAAGGCATTCTCTGGTCCTGGATCCCAAATGAGATTTGAAACCCTCTGATGAGCTCCCTATTTTGTAAGTTACAAAACCTTTGGCAACTGAGAAGAAGAGGCATCTGTAGCAACTTTAGCTGGGTCCCAGGCTCCAGGCCATCCCCTCTTCCTTCCTTACTACCAGGCAACAGTCTGCTGTCTGCCTCCTACTCAGACATCCACGGTCTGGAGCAACCTCAAAATTGTCATCTGGGGCAGAATGTTAATGCTGCTCAGGCTGGGGCTAATTGATTAACTGGTTATTTTCTCTACATAATACCCAAAAGACGGTTTTGCTTTCTGAGCCTCACCTGCAGCCACCTCTGGCTTCCTCCACTTTCCATCTTTTATGACATTCACGCTGCACACCTCCCCTTCTCTAGAGAGACAGTAATCCTCTCCAGTGAGAGGCAGCGTGTGCAATAGTAACATGCATAGGCTCAGGAGTCCTACTTTGAGGGTCTGCCGCTGACCAGCTTGTGAACTTCAGCAAGTTGCTCAGCCTCTCTGTGCCTTCTTCTTGTCCCCAATATGAATAATAGTAGTACTACCTCATCAGGTTTTTGAATGATTCAAACAAGCCAAATGTGATGCACTTAGAATGTGTGGCTGGCACATAGTAAGTCTTCAGTGAAGGTTAGCTAGTATCATTGTCCTAAAGTGATAAATGCCACCAAAAGGGGGAGTAGATCCTGCAACTAGAAGTTGAATGTAGTCAGGCTGCTAAGACATGAGACCTGAAAATCTAGTTTGCTGTGGATTTGCCATGGATTCCCATGGCGACTCTCAAAAGCAAAGTTGCTCAAAGGCCATTAAAGGCTTATAAAGTCAATGGTTGTTTTGCCTAAGAAATTTTTGTGGAATGAACAAATACAACACAGTAAGGATAATCATAATAGTTACCATGTGTTGCATGCCACATTCCAGGCATTTTCACATGTATTGATGGAATTAATTTTCACTACAGTCCTGTGAATAGTTATTATTATTATCATCTGTTGTATGAATGATTTGAGGTTCACAGGTGTTAGATAATCTGTCCTAGGCCACACAGCTCATGACTGTTGAAAGTAGGATTGGAATCTCAGGAGGAGCTCCAAAAGATGTCCACTGCAGGCCACGCGACTCTTTATTTTGACATTTTTATCTATGGCTGCTATTAGGAACCGACGGAAGAACAGTCTTCTCTCAGATGTGTTATCTCCTGTGAAAATTTCAGATTGGGATTGAAATGGCCCAGAGAGGGGCCAGAGACAGCTATGAAAGAGGCACAGAGATGGTGAGGAGTGTGTCTAGGTGATCCAGACACCTGTGGGGATTGTGCAGAGTAGAGCTCTGCATCAGGTCACCTGCAAAACATCTTGGACATCTGCTGTCTGGGGTAGTTGGTAGTTTGGATAGTCCCCTGGCCCGATCCCCACTATCGCCTATCCCAGTTGAGAACTGAAGCTCCATTCTCTGTGCTAACCTCTAGTCAGATTAATAATTCTATATAGCAGCCTGAATCCTACCAATATGATGACAAAAGTCTTTAATTATTTATTTATTTTTTGAGACAGGTCTCACCGTGTCTGTCACCCAGGCTAGAGTGCAGTGGTGTGACCATGGCTCACTGCAGCTTCAACCTCCCAGGCTCAAGTGATCCTCCACTTCATGGAGTAGCTGAAACTGCAGCATGCATCACCATGCCCAGTTAATTTTTTTGTATTTTTGTAGAAGACTTGGTTTTGCCATGTTGTCTAGTGTGGTCTTGAAATCCTAGGCTCAAGGAATTCTGTTGCCTCGGCCTCCCAAAGTGCTGAGATTACAGGCATGAGCCACCGTACAAAGCCGACAAAAGCCTTTATTCCTTTCTACCATAAGACTAAATCCAAGTGTGTAGCCTAGACTCGGGGTCCTCTGTGTTCTCACCCATTTGTCCCCTCTTCTTAGCCTAAAGGATTGCCATGATATGGGAGATTTTGATGCCTGACAAGGGGTGGGGGAAGCAGAAAGGAGGAACGAGTAACAAAGGCCTTCTCCAGAAGTTGAGATAGGCCAGACTGGACATAGAAGGCCTTGTATGCTATGTTAGGGAGCTTGATCTTTATACAGAAGACTATTGCTTCAGAGTATGTTCTTTGGATCAATAAATCCATACATCTATATAGTTCTTATGTAAGAAAAATAAAACAAACAAAAAGTCAACATGTTTTGGGTAACTTTGGGTATGACTTGGTTAAGCAAAGTTGAATGTTTCTTCACTACAGAATTTCTCAGAGCCTTTAGTAAACTAATGTACATTCTTAGCCTCCAAAAAAGGACAGCTCTGTCCAATCTGATTTGACTCCCTTCACCTTAAAATGCAGGAGCAGGCCAGTCATGGTGGCTCATGCCTATAATCCCAGCATTTTGTGAGGCTGAGGCAGGTGAATCACTTGAGGTCAGGAGTTTGAGACTATCCTGGCCAACATGGTGAAATCCCATCTCTACTAAAAGTACAAAAATTAGTTGGGCATGCTAGTGGGCACCTGTAGTCCCAGCTACTCAGGAGGCTGAGACAGGAGAATCACTTGAGACTGGGAGATGGAGGTTGCAGTGGGCCGAGATCATACCACTGTACTCCAGCATGGGCAACAGAGTGAGACTCTCAAATAAATAAATAAAAAAAATAAATGCAGGAACATTTTACATGATTAGTGTTCTGAGAGGCACATTTGAGAAATGGTGCTATGATTTATGGAAGCCATGGAAGGTGATATGGAGCCTAGAGCCCAAACCTACCTCAAAACAACAGGTTGACTTTTGTACTCCAGCATGGGCAACAGAGTGAGACTCTCAAATAAATAAATAAATAAATAAATAAATAAATAAAATGCAGGAACATTTTACGTGATTAGTGTTCTGAGAGGCACATTTGAGAAATGGTGCTATGATTTATAGAAGCCATGGAAGGTGACATGGAGCCTAGAGTCCAAACCTACCTCAAAACAACAGGTTGACCTTTCATTTTACATTTAATTAGAAAACAAAGAGAGGTCTTTCCACAAAATCCAGGAGTAAATTAAGGTATGGAACATTTAGAAGTTAAGCATCAAGAAAAGATCAGAAGCTGGGACATCTCTGGGCCTTAAAATGAGCTCGTTTCTTCTACACTGGGATTTAGAAGTTAAAGACTAATGACCTTACTGGGTCAGGGTTACATGTCAAAGAGCAAGTCTTCCAGGGATGAAATGGTTAATGGTCACTGGGGTTGGAAGGATGGTGTTAGAGAAGTGAAGGTAGGTACCCAGGGAGGACCATCTGGTGTCAGAGCTACCAACAGGCTCAGGGGCTTACCCGTGAGCTGCTGGAATAACCAAGTAGAAATTCACAAAACATGGGAAGGAAACAGCTATGGTTCTTGCCTAAGGAGAGAAAAGGGACATCAAAGGCCAAAAATGACTCTGATGATGTCTTTAACTCCCATAATTACACAACGTCCAAACAAACAGTGACCTTGGGATCTCGAACGAAATGACAAAAGTCAATAGGACAGTTTGTGACGTCTTTGACATCAAAACACTGGGTAGGTAAACTTTAAAGTGCCTGACAGCTTTTCCTCTGTGGTGTAGCAGGACGATGATGGAAGGCAGAGCTCACTCCAGCACTACGTGACCAGCACGTTCCTGGAGCCGAGAGAATGGTCAGGTCAGAAATCTTGGATGGGATAAGGGTGGGTTGTGAGGGGTGATGAGAAGGGAGGAATCAGTTTGCATTCTTGCAGAAGGAGGAGAAACGAAAAGGCAGAAAAATAGGTTATTGTAAGACACTGCTGAGAGCCTATTTTGGTATTTGGCAAAGACACTTGCTTTTCCCAGGGGCTGAAATAATGTGAGTTCCCTCCTGTGAATGAGATCTTCCTTAGGAACACTGAGGCTCAGAGAAAGGAAGAAGAGTTGGGAAATATAATCTGATTTTCAGGAAAAACAATTGGTTTCTGAAACGTCTTAGGATGCTGAATAAAATGCACAGGTCTCTGCGTGCCAGTGCCTGGCAGTGAGTCAAGTACTTGGTAGGTTGAATGAATTAATGAATTAATGGAAGAATCAGAGTTATTTCTATCTTTCCACATCCAATTACTCCCCTTTAAATGACTGCTTAAATAATATATTAATTACATGATACTGATGGCGACTTTACTCTCATGATTACACAACATCCAAACAAACAGTTACCTTGGCCTCCCGCGTCAAATGACAGCAGTCGATAGGACAGTTTTTGATGTCTTTGAGGTCGAAACACTGGCTAGGAAAACTTTAAAGCAGCTGACAGCTTTTTCTCTGCAGTATAGCAGGTGAGTGGTGACTTGGAAAAGCTGTATTTTTTTTTAAATCAAAATAATCATCCATGATTGCATCTTGAAGAACTGAAGCACCCAAAAATGTATGATGCTGTCCTTAATGGATATGTCCTCTACATTGAGCCTCATGTTCTTTCTACAGGTTCTAATGTTAGTGTCTTCAGCCATCACTGTGAAGAAATTGACACAAACGAAAATTCTAGAATTCCAGCTCTGCCATTTCCCTGTTGTGTGATAGCTGTATTTCCACTTGCAAGTGCAAGTGACTTTAATTAAGATTTTATTGTCAAGCAGTTTACCCTGCTGTCAAAGCTCTTGGGTTCAAAAGTCTAAAGCAAAAGTGTCAGCGATATTGCACTGCTGCCTGTATTTGGTGGGAAAACTAGCAGGTCTGGCTTTTGTGGTGAAAAAGGTATTTTTTTTTTTTTTTTTTTTTTTTTGAGATGGAGTCTCGCTCTGTCACCCAGGCTGGAGTGCTGTGGCCGGATCTCAGCTCACTGCAAGCTCCGCCTCCCGGGTTTAAGCCATTCTCCTGCCTCAGCCTCCCAAGTAGCTGGGACTACAGGCGCCGCCACGTCGCCCGGCTAGTTTTTTGTAGTTTTTAGTAGAGACGGGGTTTCACCGTGTTAACCAGGATGGTCTCGATCTCCTGACGTCGTGATCCGCCCGTCTCGGCCTCCCAAAGTGCTGGGATTACAGGCTTGAGCCACCGTGCCCGGCCTTAAAAAGGTATTTTTTAATAGTACTAAATGCATAAGATATTTGGTCCCATGTTACTCTCTGGGTCCTTGTTAAGTATTTCTCTTTCCTCTTGCAACATAGAGTGTGGGTGTGACAATGACCACCGCCTCCTACTTGCTATTTATTTATTCCTTCAAATTACTCTTTTCTTCCATTATTGGAAAAAAATGATTAGTACTTCTTTATTCTCTCAACACATTTTTCAGTGCTCACTAGGTTCTGGGTGCAGCTTTAGGGCTTACCAGAAGTGGGACAATATTCAGTACTCTATTCTTTCACATGTTAGTTTCTCTTTTCGGAAGTCCAAGATGATGATTAAAAAAAAAAATGAAGAAGTCAAATGAAACAGAAATTGCAAAGAGCAGTTACTCAGGAAACCAGAAAACATTGAGAAAGTCTGGAAAAATTGGATTTGAGCAAGGGCTTTCTGTGTTTGCTTGGCAATGTAGATAATACAAAGTTGTGAAGAACCCGATAATTTTCCTTGCTACAATAATATAAATTACTTATTCTGTTCACATTTTGGCGTATTTCTCCTTACTGTTTAAAATGAATTCCTTCAAGTTCATTTGTTTATAGTTTCAGTTTTAAAAAGGTGATTAATATTATGATCATAGAAGTTCTACGTGCTCATTGCAGAGAAGTATTAAAACATAAATGTACGCAGAAGGGAAAAATCACCTGCAATTTCTTCAACTAGAGATAATCACTGTTGAAATGTATTTCCCCTGTAGTCATAACATACATCAATACATATTTGAGATTATGTTACGTACTTTATGTCTGTTTTCTAGGCTGCCACTCTCCCCTCTTTTTTTTTGAGACAGAATCTTGCTCTGTTGCCAGGTTGGAGTGCAGTGGCGCAATCTCGGCTCACTGCAACCTTCGCCTCTCTGGTTCAAGGGATTCGCCTGCCTTAGCCTGCCAAATAGGTGGGACTACAGGCGCCCGCCACCACACCTAGCTAATTTTTGTATTTTTAGTAGAGATGGGGTTTTACCATGTTGGCCAGGATGGTCTCAATCTCTTTACCTGGTGATCTGCCCACCTCGGCCTCCCAAAGCACTGGGATTACAGACATGAGCCACGGCACCCTCCTTTTCCCCCACCTTTTTTAAGAAAAAGAACTTAAACCATTTTAATATACTATAAAATTATTATTGTAAATTCTTTTCTAGCCTTGTTTTTGTTGTAATGGTCACTCTTATGTTGTGTGGACAATATATAGGACCTGACTATGCCCAGCTTTATGTACATGCAGTAGGTTGCCATATGAGAATATGGGTAAGGAATTCTATCTTTTAATGGCTCTGTTATAGTTCACTATTGCTGTGGTGTCATTTGCATAACTTTTTGCAGGAATTGGACTTGGTTGTTTTCAGTTTTCTTATTTTATAAAGAGTGCTGCAAATGACCATCTTTGTATTGCATTTATTTTACTTAGAGATTGTTCTAGGCACCATATTCCCAAAATGAAGTTACTGAGTTCATGAACATAAACAGATTTTTAATGCTTTTTACCCATTTTGAGAAAGATTAAGCCTGATTCATATGGCTACCCATGTTTTCCGAATGTACTTGTTTGCACAAAGCCCCACTCCTGTCTAATATAAGTCATTGATTTAGATTTTCTGCCTTTAATAGAGATCTAAAATCAATGGATTTGAATTTACTTTTAAAAACTCTTACCTTTTTTTTTTTTTTGAGAGGGAGTCTTGTTCAGTTGCCCAGGCTGGAGTGCAGTGGCACAATCTCGGCTCACTACAACCTCTGCCTGCTGGATTCAAGCAATTCTCCTGCCTCAGCCTCCTGAGTAGCTGGGATTACAGGCATGTGCCACCATGCCTAGCTATTTTTTTTTTTTTTGTAGTTTTAGTAGGGACGGGGTTTCACCATGTTAGTCAGGATGGTCTCGATCTCCTGACCTCGTGGTCCGCCTGCCTTGACCTCCCAACATACTGGGATTACAGGGGTGAGCCACTGCACCCCGCCTAAAAGCTCTTACTTTTTTATAATAAGAGATACAATGCTTGTCATAAAAATGAGCAAATTCAATGAGTAAAAAGTTAATTATTGCCAGAAATAACAATACTTAAATAACATGTTATCAGAAAATTAGTTTTACATTTTTATGTAATAAAATTCACATCAAGACTTTATATTTGAAAGAATAAGGATTGCTTTTGTTCTCATTTTCCTTCATTTTTCTTAATATCCTCTCTAAATTGTCAGAGATTTTACATTTGTCAATTCACCTACTGAGTCTGTTTCAAGACAAGCCTGAACGAAAAGAGCAAAGGAATATTCTAGACCCTCAGAAATAATTTCAAATGTCTGAGAAGGATCCTTGAATTTTGCTGCCCCAGAGAAAAGATACGTTATATTCTTGACAAAAAGAAGGTGTCTTGGAATGCACCCCATTTTTGCCCACATTGCAACTAAGGGCCTTCTGCCCAGCATCCTAGGGGAGTGCTGGGAGTTGCCTTGAGTCTTAGCCACCTGAGCAAGTGTAGTGCCATAACGCATGGTCAGAGGTGCCCAGGAACGTTAGCAGATTTTCAACTAAGTCTTTCTACCATCTGGGGACACCAATGAGGTCAAGGATTTTATTCCCAGAAATTTTATAGAACAAACACACACCTGCCCATAACATCACTGTTCAAAATCAATTAGGGATATTGCATGGGTTGATTATAAGTTTGTGAAGATGAATCTGGAAAAAAACATCATGGGGTCCCCCAGTCTAGGTGTATTTGATGGTATTCAATTCATTCAGGAACTCTCAAAGTGTAGCTAATTACAAAGCTATAGAATCTTTAAAATCATTACTGCTAGACATCCTACAACCTGCTCAGAAGGCCATACCAGCTTTCATGGGCAGTTGGCTATGTACCATGTATTTCACATAATTATTTTGTTTGTAACTAAAGAGAAAAAACAGGTCTGTAGTAGACAGTGTTGTTATCCATCTGCTGTGCGTTACATATGAGAAAACCAAGGCTTACAGAGTTACCTAACTTGTTCAAGGAGACCGTCAGCTAAGACTTTTTTTTTTGACATGAGATGGAGTCTTGCTCTATTGCCCAGGCTGGAGTGCAGTGGCATGATCTTGACTTAATACAACGTCTGCCTCCTGGAGAATCAAGCAATTCTCCTGCTTTGGCTTCCCAAGTAGCTGGGATTACAGACACACACCACCATGCCCAGGTAATTTTTGTATTTTTAGTAGAGATGGGGTTTCACTATGTTGACCAAGCTGGTCTCGAACTCCTGACCTCAAGTGATCCGCCTACCTTGGCCTCCCAAAGTGCTGGGATTACACGTGTGAGCCACCATGCCCAGCCAGCTAAGATGTTAAGACTGGATCTATAATTGGCCTCACTCCCTCTACAGCTGGTTCATCGACCACTTCCTGCTATTTTGCGCAGACATGCAGCGAAACAAGGCAGTCAGCAGGCACGACCTATAGATGCTTTCTTTCCCAGTTAGCTCCAGTACACTCACAAGTGCTAATCATCTGAAATGGTGTGAATTATGGAAAAAACACAGAAGAAAAGCCATAGAGGATTATCAGAGTGAAGATGAAGGAGGAGGGTGTGAAGGTTGGGAGGAGGGAGATCAGGTCTCTATGATACTAAGATTCTGAAAGTGAGCTCACCATGGTTGGTCTTATTCACAGACCCTCTTACCTTTGGCCTTTTTTCATCCTGAGAGTAAACTCTATAATGCTTTAAGTCTCTCTACCAACAAGGTGGAAGAGTTTGAATTCACATTGGCCAAATGGGCCTGCCACGAGGGAAAAATTCTTTGAAACCTTGTGTTTTATCCTTGGAAACCAAGCAAATTTTTACATCATGCTCTATTGTTTGTTTGTATTTCTGTGTAAACATTATGATTTAAACTGCCATGTTTCTTTGATTATAAATGTAATCATTTATAGGAGTTTCCATTGATTTTATAAGAGATTACGGATAAGGGAAACTACATTCATTATGAGACACGTTCTATTTTCAGAAAACTTAAAATATGGGAAAATGTATAATTAGAGTTGAGGAAATTCAGGAAGATTTTGCTGCTCGTGGAAGATGTGTCATGTTTCTGTTGGGGCCGGGCCAGGCTTCTGGTATCTATTTGTGCCCACGTGAGAGTAGGCACATATTTCAGTATGTGGTGCAAAGTCTCAGATGTGTTTTTGGGTGATGGGTGTGGGGGCGGCTGGGGGTGAAAAGTGTGAGGAATTGCCCATGGCTGGCTCCTTCTGCCTCGCTGACATCTGTTGGGATAGGGTTTCTCGACCTTGGCCCTATTTTTTTAAAATTATACTTTAAGTTCTAGGGTACATGTGCACAATGTGCAGGTTTGTTACATATGTATACATGTGCCATGTTGGTGTGCTGCACCCATGAACTCGTCATTTACATTAGGCATATCTCCTAATGCTATCCCTCCCCTCTCCTCCCACCCCATGACAGGCCCCGGTGCGTGATGTTCCCCTTCCTGTGTCCAAGTGTTCTCATTGTTCAATTCTCACCTATGAGTGAGAACATGCAGTGTTTGGTGTTTTGTCCTTGTGATAGTTTGCTCAGAATGACGGTTTCCAGCTTCATCCATGTCCCTACAGAGGACATGAACTCATCCTTTTTTATGGATGCATAGTATTCCATGGTGTATATGTGCCACATTTTCTTAATCCAGTCTGTCATCGATGGACATTTGGGTTGGTTCCAAGTCTTTGCTATTGTGAATAGTGCTGCAATAAACATACATGTGCATGTGTCTTTTTATCAGCATGATTTATAATCCTTTGGGTGTATATCCAGTAATGGGATGGCTGGGTCAAATGGTATTTCTAGTTCTGCATCTTTGAGGAATCACCACACAGTCTTCCACAATGGTTGAACTAGTTTACAGTCCCACCAACAGTGTAAAAGTGTTCCTTTTTCTCCACATCCTCTCCAGCACCTGTTGTTTCCTGACTTTTTAATGATTGCCATTCTATCTGGTGTGAGATGGTATCTCATTGTGGTTTTGATTTGCATTTCTCTGAAGGCCAGTGATGATGAACATTTTTTCATGTATCTGTTGGCTGCATAAATATCTTCTTTTGAGAAGTGTCTGTTCATATCCTTTGGCCACTTTTTGATGGGGTTGTTTGTTTTTTTCTTGTAAATGTGTTTGAGTTATTTGTGGATCTGGATATTAGCCCTTTGCCAGATGAGTAGATTGCAAAAACTTTCTCCCATTCTGTAGGTTGCCCGTTCACTCTGATGGTAGTTTATTTTGCTGTGCAGAAGCTCTTTAGTTTAATTAGATTCCATTTGTCATTTTGGCTTGTGTTGCAATTGCTTTTGGCATTTTAGATGTGAAGTCTTTGCCCATGCTTGTGTCCTGAATGGTATTGCCTAGGTTTTCTTCTAGGGTTTTTATGGTTTTAGGTCTAACATTTAAGTCTTTAGTCCATCTTGAATTAATTTTTATATAAGGTGTAAGGAAGGGATCCAGTTTCAGCTTTCTACATATGGCTAGCCAATTTTCCCAGCACCATTTATTAAATAGGGAATCCTTTCCCCATTTCTTGTTTTTGTCAAGTTTTTCAAAGATCAGATGGTTGTAGATGTGTGGTATTATTTCTAAGGGCTCTGTTCTGTTCCATTGGTCTATATATCTGTTTTGGTACCAGTACCATGCTGTTTTGGTTACCGTAGCCTTGTAGTATAGTTTGAAGTCAGGTAACGTGATGCCTCCAGTTTTGTTCTTTTTGCTTAGGATTGTCTTGGCAATGAGGGCTCCTTTTTGGTTCCATATGAACTTTAAAGTAGTTTTTTCCCAATTCTGTGAAGAAAGTTATTGGTAGCTTGATGGTGATGACACTGAATCTATAAATTACCTTGGGCAGTATGGCCATTTTCATGATATTGATTCTTCCTATCCATGAACATGGAATGTTCTTCCACTTGTTTGTGTCCTCTTTTATTTTGTTGAGCAGTGGTTTGTAGTTCTCCTTGAAGAGGTCCTTCACATCCCTTGTAAGTTGGATTCTTAGGTATTTTATTCTCTTTGAAGCAATTGTGAATGGGAGTTCATTCATGATTTGGCTCTCTGTTTGTCTGTTACTGATGTATAAGAATGCTTGTGATTTTTGCACATTGATTTTGTATCCTGAGACTTTGCTGAAGTTACTTATCAGCTTAAAGATGTTTTGGGCTGAGACGATGGGGTTTTCTAAATATACAGTCATGTCATCTGCAAACAGGGACAGTTTGACTTCCTTTTTTCTGAACTGAATATCCTTTATTTCCTTCTCTTGCCTGATTGCCCTGGCCAGAACTTCCAACACTATGTTGAATAGGAGTGGTGAGGGAGGGCATCTTGTGCCAGTTTTCAAAGGGAATGCTTCCAGTTTTTGCCCATTCAGTATGATATTGGCTGTGGGTTTGTCATAAATAGCTCTTATTATTTTGAGATACATCCCATCAAAACCTAATTTATTGAGAGTTTTTAGCATGAAGGAATGCTGAATTTTGTCAAAGGCCTTTTCTGCATCTATTGAGATAATCATGTGGTTTTTGTCTTTGGTTCTGTTTATATGCTGGATTACATTTATTGATTTGTGTATGTTGAACCAGCCTTGCATCCCAGGGATGAAGCCCACTTGATCATGGTGGATAAGCTTTTTGATGTGCTGCTGGATTCGGTTTGCCAGTATTTTATTAAGGATTTTTGCATTGGAATTCATCAGGGATATTGGTCTAAAATTCTCTTCTTTTGTTGTGTCTCTACCAGGCTTTGGTATCCGGATAATGGTGGCCTCATAAAGTGAGTAGGGAGGATTCCCTCTTTTTCTATTGATTGGAATAGTTTCAGAAGGAACGGTACCAGCTCCTCCTTGTATCTCTGGTAGAATTCGTCTGTGAATCCGTCTGGTCCTGGACTTTTTATGGTTGGTAGGCTATTAATTATTGCCTCAATTTCAGACCCTGTTATTTGTCTATTCAGGGATTAGACTTCTTCCTGGTTTAGTCTTGGGAGGGTGTATGTGTCCAGGAATGTATCCATTTCTTATAGAATTTCTAGTTTATTTGTGTAGAGGTGTTTATAGTATTCTCTGATGGTAGTTTGTATTTCTGTGGGATCAGTGGTGATATCCCCTTTATCATTTTTTATTGTGTCTATTTGATTCTTCTCTCTTTTCTTCTTTATTAGTCTTGCTAGCAGTCTATCAATTTTGTTGTTCTTTTCAAAAAAACCAGCTCCTGGATACATTGATTTTTTGAAGGGTTTTTTGTGTCTCTATCTCCTTCACTTCTGCTCTGATCTTAGTTATTTCTTGCCTTCTGCTAGCTTTTGAATGTGTTTGCTCTTGCTTCTCTAGTTCTTTTAATTGTTAGGGTGTCATTTTTAGATCTTTCCTGCTTTCTCTTGTGGGCATTTAGTGCTATAAATTTACCTCTACACACTGCTTTAAATGTGTCCCAGAGATTCTGGTATGTTGTATCTTTGTTCTCGTTGGTTTCAAAGAACATCTTTATTTCTGCCTTCATTTCATTATGTACCCAGTAGTCATTCAGGAGCAGATTGTTCAGTTTCCATGTAGTTGAGTTTTGAGTGAGTTTCTTAATCCTGAGTTCTAGTTGGATTGCACTGTGGTCTGAGAGTTTGTTATAATTTCTGTTCTTTTACATTTGCTGTGTAGTGCTTTACTTCCAATAATGTAGTCAATTGTGGAATAAGTGCGATGTGGTGATGAGAAGAATGTGTATTCTGTTGATTTGGGGTGGAGAGTTCTGTAGATGTCTATTAGGTCCACTTGGTGCAGAACTGAGTTCAATTCCTGGATATCCTTTTTAACTTTCTGTCTCGTTGATCTGTCTAATGTTGACAGTGAGGTGTTAAGTCTCCCATTATTGTTGTGTGGGAGTCTAAGTCTCTTTGTAGGTCTCTAAGGACTTGCTTTATGAATCTGGGTGCTCCTGTATTGGGTGCATATATATTTAGGATAGTTAGCTCTTCTTGTTGAATTGATCCCTTTACCATTATGTAATGGCCTTCTTTGTCTCTTTTGATCTTTGTTGGTTTAAAGTCTGTTTTATCAGAGACTGGGATTTCAACCCCTGCCTTTTTTTGTTTTCCATTTGCTTGGCAGATCTTCCTCCATCCCTTTATTTTGAGCCTATGTGTGTCTCTGCACATGAGATGGGTCTCCTGAATATAGCACACTGATGGGTCTTGACTTTTTATCCAATTTGCCCATCTGTGTCTTTTAATTGGAGCATTTAGCCCATTTACATTTAAGGTTAATATTGTTATATGTGCATCTGATCCTATCATTATGATGTTAGCTGGTTATTTTGCTCATTAGTTGATGCAGTTTCTTCCTAGCATCGATACTCTTTACATTTTGGCATGGTTTTACAGTGGCTGGTACCAGTTGTTTCTTTCCACGTTTAGTGCTTCCTTCAGGAGCTCTTGTAGGGCAGGCCTGGTGGTGACAAAATCTCTCAGCATTTGCTTGTCTGTAAAGGATTTTATTTCTCCTTCACTTATGAAGCTTAGTTTGGCTGGATATGAAATTCTGGATTGAAAATTCTTTTCTTTAAGAATGTTGAATATTGGCCCCACTCTCTTCTGGCTTGTAGAGTTTCTGCTGAGAGATCTGCTGTTAGTCTGACGGGCTTCCCTTTGTGTGTAACCAGACCTTTCTCTCTGGCTGCCCTTAACATTTTTTCCTTCATTTCTACTTTGGTGAATCTGACAATTATGTGTTTTGGAGTTGCTCTTCTCGAGGAGTATCTTTGGGACGTTCTCTGTATTTCTTGAATTTGAATGTTGGCCTACCTTGCTAGGTTGGGGAAGGTCTCCTGGATAATATCCTGAAGAGTGTTTTCCAACTTGGTTCCATTCTCCCCGTCACTTTCAGGCACACCAATCAGACGTAGATTTGATCTTTTCACATAGTCCCATATTTCTTGGAGGCTTTGTTCTTTTTACTCTTTTTTCTCTACACTTCTCTTCTCGCTTCATTTCATTCATTTGATCTTCAATCACTGAAATCCTTTCTTCCAGTTGATTAAATCAGCTACTGAAGCTTGTGCATTCGTCATGTAGTTCTTGTGCCATGGTTTTCAGCTCCATCAGGTTATTTAAGGACTTCTCTACACTGGTTATTCTAGTTAGCCATTCATCTCATATTTTTTCAAGGTTTTTAGCTTCTTTGCAATGGGTTCGAACTTCCTCCTTTAGCTCAGAGAAGTTTGACCATCTGAAGCCTTCTTCTCTCAGCTGGTCAAAGTCATTCTCCGTCCAGCTTTGTTCCATTGCTGGTGAGGAGCTGCATTCCTTTGGAGTGGGAGAGAGGCGCTCTGATTTTTAGAATTTTCAGCTTTTCTGCTCTGTTTTGTCCCCATCTTTGTGGTTTTATTTACCTTTAGGCTTTGACCATGGTGATGTACAGATGGGGTTTTGGTGTGGATGTCCTTTCTGTTTGTTAGTTTTCCTTCTAACAGTCAGGACCCTCAGCTGCACGTCTGTTGGAATTTGCTGGAGGTCCACCCCAGACCCTGTTTGCCTGGGTATCAGCAACGGAGACTGCAGAACAGCGAATATTGCTGAACAGTAAATGATGCTGCCTGATTGTTCCTCTGGAAGCTTTGTCTCAGAGGGGTACCCAGCCATGTGAGGTATTGATCTGCCCCTACTGGGGGGTGCCTCCCAGTAAGGCTACTTGGGGGTCAGGGACCCACTTGAGGAGGCAGTCTGTCTGTTCTCAGATCTCAAACTCTGTGCTGGGAGAACCACTACTCTCTTCAAAGCTGTCTGACAGGGACATTTAAGTCTGCAGAGGTTTCTGCTGCCTTTTGTTTGGCTATGCCCTGCCCCCAGAGGTGGAGTCTACAGAGGCAGGCAGGCCTCCTTGAGCTGAGGTGGGCTCCACCCAGTTCCAGCTTCCAGGCTGCTTTGTTTACACTCAAGCTTCAGCAGTGGCGGGCGCCCCTCCCCCAACCTCACTGCCACCTTGCAGTTGGATCTCAGACTGCTGTGCTAGCAGTGAGCGAGGCTCTGTGGGCGTGGGACCCTCCAAGACACGCGTGAGGTATAATCTCCTGGTGTGACCTTGGCCCTATTGCCATTTGGGGCAAAATAATTCTTTGTTGTGGGGGATGATCCCTGGCCTCTACTTACTAATAGCACCTCTTCCTCTAGTAGTGGCAACCAAAAATGTGTCCAAACATTACAAAATTGCCCCTGGCTGAGAACCACTGGGTTAGGGCCAAAAAGAAACAGGTGGAACAGAAACCTGTTGGAACAGGTGGGCCAACACAGATCCTTTGATTTCAGGATTTTTTATTTTTTATTTTTTTTTAAAGAAACACAGTCTTGCTTTGTCACATAGGCTGGCGTACAGTAGTGTAATCATAGCCCACTGCAGCCTGGAATTCCTGGACTCAAGGAATCCCTCCTCTTCAGACTTCCTGGTAGTGGGTACTCCAAGTGTGCACCACCATGCCTGGCTAATTTTTTTTTTTTTTAAATTGTTTGGAGAGATGAGGTCTTGTTATATTGACCAGGCTGGTCTCAAACTCCTGGTCCCAACCAATCCTCTCTCCTTAGCCTCCAAAAGTCCTGGGATTTCAGACAGGAGCCACTGCACCCAGCTAAGATTTTCTTTTTATTTCAGAAGGTCTCTTGTCCCAGTGTGCCACTAATAGGATACCTTTGTTATTTGGTAATAGATTTGTGTTTTTGCCCTCTATCTGTAAAATGATCAGACCCAAGGGTTTCTAGGGACTCTTCTAGGCTTGAAACTATTCTCAGTAGTTGCCAGGATTATAGGATTTTTAACCAATAGTACCATTCTAACAGTGCTGTCTGTTGAAATCCTCCCTCCTTAAAGTTTAAATGTATATTAATATTGCACTAAGTGCTATGGTCATACTCTTTATTCACTTAACATCCTTTCAAGGGAGGCTTAGGCTTGTAATTGAAATAGGCATAAGGAGTCATCAGGAGCCAGTGGGGCAAAGTCACAAATAATAATAAATGACTAAATACTATTTAACATGCAATTAATTAAATATCAACATGGTCTGTTGATGGTAGAAAAGTGACAAGACTTTCTGCTTTTCTGAAGGTCTAGCTCATGTCCACCCTTGCTATTAGGGATATTTGCCAAGGATCATTGAAAGAAACTTTTGATCATCTGAGGTGGAAATTAATCATTTGTCATGGAGCTCTCTATTAGAGACTCACATATTTTAATGCAGCAAAAATGTATTGAAAACCCTATTGTGCTCTTAGTGGATGACTTAGCAGTGAGAAAAAAAAGTCCAGTTCTGTTCTCGATAAGGGTACAGTCTAGTGGGGGGTGATGCACATCCATCAATCACATGGCTCAATAGGGGAGTTAGACTTGTTCAGTTAGGTCAAGGAGGCTTCCTGGAAGAAGCAAAATTTGATTCAAGATTGGAAGGATGAGCAGGAGTCTGCTAGGTGAAGAAGAGAAGCTAAGGCATTGCTTCTATGCATTTGTATGAATGGTTAGGGGAGTGGAAACCTTAAGATCCAAGAGACAAGAAAAGGAGAATGTCAGCCCAACCCAATCTGTCTCTATCAGAAGGTTTCTAAACAGCCACGTTCACTCCATTCTAAGTCACCCTTAGTTGTAAATTGCAATCACAGTGTAATAATAGTTTTCAAGTAAAAAGAGACGTACCATAGTAGATAAATGTTGATATTGACTATAATATGCACCCCAATTTCAGAAACGTTAAATTTTTTTTTTTAAAAAAGCCTATCTTAAAAACAAGGACATAAGGTATCAAAATTCAAAGTCAGTCTTGAAATGATTATTGCTATTATTGTCATTGTTTTTATACTGAAGTCTCTTGTGGTCACTGCTACCAGCTGGGAGAGTTTTCATTGGCCATCTCTGCTGCCCAGGCACGTGCTTCCCCACCATGTTGATAGGATTTCTTGCTTCCTGCTCAAACCTCCCCTCTTTCCTCCCAGCTCCTTGATTCCCAGTCCCTTGAGTTCACATTGATTTCTCGCATGGTACAGTTTAGCCATACATGAGCTCACTGCCAACCATCTCAACCTAACTGTCTGAAATGTATCCAGTAAGGTATATTACAAAACAAGGGCAGCGATCTCTCTCGGTGCAGTGAGCATGCCCTGAGACAGCTTGGAATTCTAGACAGGGGTGAGAATATCAGGAGGAGAAACTGTGCCACTCCTTTGCAGAAGGGAGCTGGGGCCTTGCTGCTTTCTCAGGAGGCAGCATTGGAATGGCTTCTAGAAAGATGGGCTTGGCCCTGGGACAGTGAAAATTGCTCTCTCTCTGTGACCTCTGGGGCTCGGCCAAGGCAAGGATGGATAAAGAGCTAACCTGCCCCACTTGCCAGCCAAAAATAGTGCTAACTGTGTCACAGAGCTTTTGGTAATTAAACCTTCCCTCTGCAGAAAGCTGTGGCTTGGACTGGAAAGGTACCATGGATGTGTTAAGGTAATTCACTCCCAACACTGACATCCTTCGCTCAGCATCAGAAGCAGGCTGGAAAACCGAGTGCAACTAGATGACAGTTGACGTTCATAACCAGGGCATCGTATGTAAGTAGCAGGAAAAAGGAACACGTGCCAACAAAGTTTCTTCTAGATTAAGTAGTTCTTTGTTTTTACTCTGAGTCATATGGACTTTTTTTCCTTTTTGGTCAATCAGCTTAGTTTAGCAACTTTTTGTTTCTGATTATAAAAATGGCTTCATTTTTGCTATAGAAAGTTGGAAACATAAAAGAAAGAAGCAATAAGGAAGTAAAAACACATCCATCATCTTATCATTCACAGACGGCCGTTAGGAACATTTTGTGCCCACTTTTTTCTCAATGCAGTGTACAACTTTTATAAAATTATGATCAGGGCCAGATGTGGTGACTCATGCCTGTAATCCCACCAATTTGGGAGAACAAGGTGGGCGGATCATGAGGTCAGGATTTTGAGACCAGCCTGGCCAATATGGTGAAACTCCGTCTCTACTAAAAATACAAAAATTAGCAGGGCATGGTGGCACGCACCTGTAGTCCCAGCTACTCAGGAGATGGAGTCAAGAGAATCGCTTGAACCTGGGAGACGGAGGTTGCAGTGAGCCAAGACTGTGCCACTGCACTCTGGCCTGGGCAACAGAGCAAGACTCTGTCTCAAAAAATAAATAAATAAATAAAAATAAAATAATGATCAGGGAATATATAGTTTTCCATCTTACCTTTTAAATGCACACACGATGTACTCCCAGTGATATTGTATCTGATGGGGTCATTAAATATTACTTGAAAACCAGACTGTTTTTAGCTTATAAACCTCCTGAGGACCAGGGCTGAGTGGGGTGGGATGTCTGGGAGAACACATGTCCATGTCAGTAGGAAAGTGCTCTGGTCTGGAGTGTTCTTCAGACAGACTCCATGGTCCCAGGAGAAACTGACATGCTGTCTGGGAAAGCAGAGATGTTCCGGTCATTTTGGGAGGCAGAGAAGGAGTGGGAAGTTCGCTGGGGAGAACATCACGCAGAGAAAAGAGCATGGGCTTGTAAGTAAAGTGTTCCTGGCTTGGATTCTGTCTCTGGCACTAATCAGTTGCCTGATCATGGTTAGCCTACCTAATCCTCTAAACCTCAGTTTTCTCATTTATAAAGTGGGACTAATGGTATTATGTATTTCACTGGGTTATTGGAAGATAGTACCTGACTCAGAGTAAGTACTCAATGAATGTTAGCTATCATTAGTATATTATTTTTATTAATCTCCTCAACAAAGACTGGGTCAGCTGATTCCATTGGATGAGGATAGTGGGTAGATGGGTTCACTCTTTAAGATAATCTTGAAAAGGAAGTAAAAATGTTGGTGAGTTTTAGTATTAGTATGTTCTCTCAGAGAGAAGGTATATTTAAGGTTTAGGGAAGTCAAAAGAATGAAATCTTAAGGCTCCTTCCATTTCATTTTCCAGGCCATGAATTGAGGACACTTCAGTGCCTGATAGGAGATCTGGGTTCAGACCAACGAGCAGGTCCAGTCTCAGCCCAGGCATCTTCCTAATCAGGCTTGATGGGGCAGCTGCAGCTTTCGGTATTTGAATAAATCATCAAAGGGTTTGTTGCATCAGCCAAGCTTTTGAGAGTCCAAAATTTAAGAGCTGAGATAAAATCTTATCTTGGTGTGTCTTTATGGAAGGATCCCCAGGTACCTGGGGTTAAGGTCTGGCTCAAGCCAGGACCTAGGGAGCAGCATACGGTGATTGGAGAGACCTGGGTTTGAATCCCAGCTCTGCACGTTGTTAGTTATATGACCTTGGGCAAGATTCACAACCTTAGCCTTTCTTTACCTTCTCACCCTAATGGGGGTAAACATTTGTACCTTTTGAGGTTGTTGCAAGGATTAAAAGAGGCAAAATCTATGACAATGCCTAACTCCATGCTGGACTTAATATAGATTCTCAATAAATGTTGACACCATCTTCCATTCCCCATATTCTACAAGATAAAACAAGACAGAATAAGAAAATGCTTAGGTTTCTTCATCTGTAAATAAGTAATTGGAACAAGAAAATTAAAGGCAGAAGCTCACTCAGCCTCTAGGGTCTGGGAGATGTCTTCTTGTTGTTTGAGTTTTAGTCTGTACTTTCTAAAAACCAGTAGTGGGCCTCTGGCATTTCCTGGCACATCTTAGCAGATAGGTATTGAATATATACCATGTGCCACTGAACTGCACCCTTTGTACGGGTGATCTCATACAGTGCTTTCATTTCATGGAGGAGAAAAACTGAGGCTCAGAGACATGAAGAAACTCACCCAAAGTTTCTTAGCTATTAAGTGGTGGAGCTGGGATTGGTACCTAGGTCCCTCTGTCTCTGAGCCCATGTTCGTAACTACTGCAAACATAGGTCTCTAACCATATAGGATTTCTACTCCTAGCTGGAAAAGATAAGTACAAAACAGACAGGAATGGCCTTTTCAACTACTAAATTGTAAGCCCCCTGAGCCCAAAGACTGTGTGTTCTCCTCTCAATCCCCTCCCAGGCATGCAGCTAATAGCAGCTAATAGGAAACCCTGGAGACACCTACTGGGAATCTAAGAATCTAAGAATTAAAATGCAGATGTCCTATGAAAAGTAAGCACTTGATTTCTTATATACCTAGATTCACTAGATAATTATCTTTGACACGGGAAAGTAGGACTTTCAGATACCTGGGTGGCTGGCGGCAGCGAAAGGCACTGAAAATCTGGAGGGGAAGAGCTCTTCCCTCTCTTTATTTTCTCATAAAGGGAAAGGAGTAAAAGGCAGAGGAAGTGGGGCTGAGATGAGGAAAACAGTACCATAAGATTCATAAGATGTACACATCAGAATTCCTGGCTTGCAGGCCCTGGGCATTGGCTGGACAAGGTTTGATGGTCTGCAGGGCACAGAAAGAATCTATGCCTCCAAGGTTTCATAGAAAATCACCACTTCTGCTGTCACTATCTTTTATTTATTATTCTCTGTGATCTGTTGGTCTTTGATTCCCTTTGTACCTTTGATTCTTTTGTGATTCTCCCTTTCGATTTGGCCCTGGTTTTTACCTTGATCTCATCTATATTGACCACACCTCAGTGCAGGCCTCCTCCCTCCCTGCCTGGGCTCCCGCAGTGGCCCCATCTACATCCCTGCCTCCAGTTTTGTTCATTACTGCTGCCAGATTCACCTCCCTCTACGTCTACCTGTTTTTGAACCTTGTCATTCCCATCCTGCTCTGAGCTTTTGCTCTCTATTTCCTATGCCTGATGTATCCTCTCCCCTTTCCTCTTCCAACCAAAAGAAAGTCTACCTATAGTCTTCCAAACTCAGCACACATCCTTCTCCTTTGGGAACCTGTTCCCAATGATTCCATCAATTTCTCTGTCTTCTTCTTCTTCTTTTCTTTCTTTCTTTCTTGACCGTGTCTCAGTCTGTTACCGAGGCTGGAGTGCAGTGGTGCGATCTCGGCTCACTGCAGCCTCCACCTCCCGGGTTCAAGCAATTCTCCCACCTCAGCCTCCCAAGTAGCGGGGATTACAGGGGTCAGCCACCATGACCGGCCAGTTTTTGCATTTTTAGTGGAGACAGGGTTTCACCATATTGGCCAGGCTGATCTCCAACTCCTGACATCAGATGATCTATCTGCCTCAGCCTCCCAAAGTGCTGGGATTATAGGCATGAGCCACCACGCCTGACCTCTGTCTTCTCAATTCTAGTAGCACTGAAGTGTGCCTACATCAGTTGGTCATGTGCTTCCTCCCCTCTGCTTAGGGCATTATCTATCTCTTGGACATGACTTCTCACCTGTTTGCTTTCCTCCCCGTCTATGTCAGGAGTTCTTTAAATTTAATGTTTCTGCTTCATTTACTGAGTATCTGCTACATGCAAGCACCCTGTTGAGGGTTGAGAAACAAAGAGGAATTATTAGGTTTGCTCATCAATAAATAATTGAGGTGACACCCTTAGAAATGTGTGTCCAAAAAAAAAAAGAAATGTGTGTCCATTGGCCTGTTCCAGTTCTAGACAGTTTTTTCACCAACTCCAGGGGAGGGCAAGCCAATCATGCCTCTGGCTTTTGCATTCCACATGTCTCATTAAAAACAGATGGCCCAGGACTGCTTCGACCATTGCAGCAGTTGACAGGCCTGTTCCTGGGGAGGCTCTCCTCATGAATTCTAGAATCCTTTAGCTGCGTTAGTAACAATTCCTCCTGCAGAGCAATGAGGGGATAGTGTCTGTGGGCTGGGCACTTTCCATGAACAAGAAAGGCCTGAATTCAACCCAGGTGCTGCCCGGACTTGTCACTTGGAGCTTGGCCTCAGGCAAGGTCAAAATGGGAAGCTAACTTGAGAGGAAGAGGTCCCTTTTGCCACTTCTGCATTCCTGAAGCTCACAACAACCAGCTTCTTTGTCCTCATTTTTCTTAGGAACAAATGCATTCATTTAACAAACATGTGTGGCTCAGTGTGGTGGCTCATACCTGTAAACTCAGCTCTTTGGGAGGCCAAGGCAGGAGGATTGCTTGAGGTCAGGAGTTCGAGACCAGCCTGGGCAACATGGCAAGACTTCATCGCTATTTTAAAAAATTGCTGAGCACAATGATCTCTGTTTTCCCAGTGCCTGCCTGGCTCAGGGCCTGGCACCGAGGTAAATATGATTGCTGCTCTAAATAAGCTTATCTCTAAGAAATGAAATGAATGTAAACTATCGAAAGCAAGGAAGGCAAATATGGGCATGCATATGTCCACTTCTTAATTTTGTGTCCACGGCAGATATTGCTAATTAATCATAGAACTCATTCACTTTGCATCTGGATTAAAGTGAAGATTCAGCCTTGGGATCCTTCTCAAAACATTGCTCCAGCAGCCACTATCACTGGTTTGGACTTTGCCCATGAGATGAAATCTGCTTGTGATCCTTTGTGTGTGTGTGTGTGTGTGTGTGTGTGTGTTTAAAGTGGTCCAAATGCCACTGGAATTGGGGAGCAGGGACTCAAAACAGCGAGTATATTGAGTTACCATGTCTGTCCAGAGCAGACTAGGAGACTCCACTCATGGGAGTGTCCAAAAGTAACACCGCTATTACGGAAGCCTGTACCATTGCTTCACGCTTCTTCTCGTTTTCATGGCTCCTTTCTGTCTGACCTTTGTGGACTCCTCTTCCTCCTCATACCCCTCGGAAGTGGCTGTTTTGCAAGGTTAAACTCTTATCCGTCCCAAATTCTTTTTTCTTGTCTGTTTTCTCAGTTGGAGAGCTCATTTCTTCCCTCAGCTTTTACTAGCTTTTTAAAGTAGTTAACTCTCAAATCTGTATCTTCAGAGAAGTCTTTTTCCAAAGTCTAAACTCCTCCCTTTGGCACTGAAGCACTTCCACCATCTGACCCTATTTATCTTTCCAGTCCCCTCTCCAGTCCCAGCTCCTTGCCTACAGAACTTCTGCTGTGAGCACGAGGTCTTCTTCCATCCTGTGTCCAAGATGTGGGGTACCCATGGGGAGTCCTGCTCCCATGCCTTGACACATGCCCCTGCCCTGCCCCCTTCTCTGTTTTGTCTGTCATAGCCACTCTATGAGTCTCTGCTTCACTGCCATTTCACTGAGAAAGCCCTTTCTGACTTCTTTATGATTTCAGAAGATAACAAGTGCCATGAGCCGCGGATCTTACTGTCTTACACTTTGAGTCACTCAACAAACAGTTATTGACTGCTTCCTCTAAGTCCCAACGTGTGTGACGTGAACCTGCCCTCAAAGAGCCTGGGGTCTGTTTACATTTCTGTCATTAGTTACTCTTGTTTATAGGTCATGTCTCTGCCACTAGGGCGAATGCCTTGTGGTCAAGAGCTGAGTCCCAGTCACTGTATCTCCTCAATCCTGTGGGTATGCCAGATGCTCAACACATCCCGAGTTGAGTGAAAGGCAGCTTCTTTCCCTGTCTGGTTTGCTGGTGACTCTTTTGAGTATGTGATTCTTGGGGGAGGCTCACAAAGGGTTGCCCAGCTGGCAGGGGAAGGAGCAACCTGTGGAGACTAAAGGAGGGATAAGTCCCTGCTCTATGCTTGACCCCAGAACAGCAGGAGCTGGGATGGAAATGGATGCCTCAAATGGAAAGCAGCCCTGGCTAAGATGCATTAAGAACATGGGTCTAGGGGAGGGATAGCATTAGGAGAAATACCTAATGTAGATGATGGGTTGATGGGTGCAGCAAACCACCATGGCACGTGTATACCTATGTAACAAACCTACATATTCTGCACATGGATCCCAGAACTTAACGTATAAAAAAAAAAATGGTTGCAGCTCTTATGCTTAATGATTGTGAGACCTTGAACAAGTTACTTAATTTCTCTGTGACTTGGTGTTCTCACCTGCAAAATGGGTCTTAAAACAATGTCAACTTTATAGAGAGGTTGTGAGGTTTAACTAAGAAAATGAGTTAAAATGAATATAAAACATTTAAAATAATTCTTGGTACAAGCATTGGCTATTACTTAGATTTTCCTGGCAGTGGGATTTACTGGTGATTTTCATATTCATCATTGTAGCTTTCTGTAGACAAAACATATATTATTTAGCTCATCTGGAAAAGATATTGTAAAACTATTTCTTTACCTTCTTTTAATATCTTTTTTATTATTTTTTAAGAGACAGGGAAAGAGTCCGATTGGTAAAGGGGTTATAGTTAATTCTGGTAACCTCTGCCCCATGTACTGCGTGGGTATTTCCTGGTGTGATTGCTGTGGGGAGATAACCTTCAGCTCCCCCTCTTCTGCCTGTCCCCATCACTGGTCCCCCTCCAGTCCCAACAGTCAGATGCTTACAGTGGAGGTGTCTACCTTTCGGAATGGTGCAATGATTGATGCCCAGTGAGCCTTGCGCAGAGAACAGGGAATGAAATCACCCAGCAGTTGCTCTGCAAAGAGCATGTGATCCTTAGTGCAATCACAGGCAAGTGACCTGTTTCCCCAGAACTCAGCAGAAAGTTCCAAGAGCTGGAAGGCCATTTGCAGAACCCAGGAGAGAAAGGAGGGAAGGCAAGGCTGGGTTTGCAAAAGCAGGAGCAAGGTCTGCACTTTTTATGAAGTGTTTTACGGTGGAGCTGTAATTGGAACCCTGGTATTTAGCAAGAGTTATGAGGTGTGATGGTCTTAGCACTGTGAGTCCTTTGGCGGCATATGTGATACTGGCATGAAACAGGCCAAGCGTCATGAACTGGGTTGCTTGGGTTCAGCATGCTGCTTAAATCAGCTTATTTATTGTTTTTAAAAGGACTATTTTTTTTACTCTTGAGGCATTCAAAACTCCACTTAGAGACAAACCAAAAACATTTCTCAGTTATGTGCTCACTGTTCGAATCAGAGCTGCTAAGCCTAATTGGTTGGTCCAATTCTCTTACTACCTTCTGGAGATTAAAAGCTTCTCTAGCTCGCTTCCAAATCAGAGTGGATGGAATTTGATCCAATCCAGGTGCCCAGGGCTCCAGAAGCCCTTCCTGTTACAGAGAGGGTGAGTGAGCAGGCCGAAGATTATGCTTTTCATTGCTCCAGGATAATTTCCTAGTCCTTGAAGCTGAGAAAGCAAGCAGGAAGGGTCTCCCGTTCTTTTCGTTCTTTTCGAAATTCAGAATGAGCACATTGTCTGAAGAAGGAGGTTGGCCTTCTTTTTGTCTTTCACTCTGTGGGGGATGGCAGCCTTTTGGAACCACAGAGCCATGTCAGAAGCAACAACTGGTTGGAGTAGAACAAAGGTTCTTAACTAGGGGCTGTGGGAAAAGGTCTTCAGGGGTCTGAAATTGTAAGGAAAGTTTGTCTGTATGTGCATTTTCAGGGGGAGAGTTCCATAATCCCATCAAGCATGCACTCACAGAATTTGACCTATGCACTGTGTAGTGAGAGCTTGCTACTATTCGTAGCATATACCAAGCTTGCTCCTGCGTCAGGCCTTTGCACTTGCTGTTCCTTCTCAGAATACTTTTCCCCAAGATCCACATGGTCACTGTAACTTTCTTCAAGCCACTGTTTAAATGTCACCTCCTGACCACCTTATATTAAATATCCCACTCACCAGTACATTGCTTCATTGTTCTTTACAGTGCTTATTCTATATGACGTTGTTTGTTATTACCTCCCTCTTTCAGTATGTAAGCCTCTATGGTATTCACTGCTGTATCTGTAGCATATAGAACAATGCCAAGCCCATAGAAGACGCTCAGTAAATATCTGTTGAATGGATAAATGCATGGACAAATTAATAACTTTGATTATATTTAGGTCTCGGATGTAAAAAAAAAAAAGTTTTAATGATGGGAAAAAAAGGATCTGAGTTCTCAGTGGGGCCACTTCTCAGCCACGTGTCTTGGGTTCCAGACATTTCATCTGCTATGAAATGATCACCTGACATTGTAACAGATGTTTAGGCAGAAGTCTTAAAGGGATTTCACAGTGCTTGTACATCATTATTAATTTCTGTTTTTGAATACACCAGATTTGTGAGTGTGTGTGTGCCTGTGTGTGTGTGTCTGGGTAAAAATGTGTGTGTGTGCCTGTGTGTGTGTGTCTGTGCACATCCTGGTGCACAGATACTATTATTATTATTCTGGTGCATAGATAATAGATTATCTCCATTTGAAAATGGGGGTGCTAATACTCCTGCTACCGATGGGCTAGGGAGGTCCCCAAATTCCCAGGGGACCTCTATCCTGATTGGTGTCCAGACTCTTGACACCTGAGCGAGAAGGAATTCAAGGACTAGTCTGGCAAATAGTGAAAGTATGGAGACTTATTGCAAGTGAAAAGTATACACTCAAGAAAGGGGAGTGTGTGTGTACTCAAGAAAGGGGAGTGTGTGTGTACTCAAGAAAGTCATGCCCACTGGGGTTTGGGGCTTCTAACTTTATGAGTTTCTTTAACCAAGGAGTGGAATATTCATGAAGATTCCTGGAAAAAGGTGAAGATTTCTCAGAACTGTGGTGCCACCCATTTTTACACCAAATATGGTTGTTTCTGGAACTGTCATGGTGCTGGTGGGTGTGTGATTTGGTATGTTAATGAGCGTATAATGAGGTCCTAGGTGAAACCTAGGTCAAATCCAGTGCCATGCTGGGTCCAGTCGGCCTTAGCCAGCTTGGCCCACGTCCTGTTTTTCAGGGTCTTTTATCAGCCCCTAGCCTGTGCTGCTATTTCAAGTTTCCTTTTTGCTAGTTTTGTGAAACTGCTTCTATTCTCTTGCAACCACACATTATTACTCCTGTCTCACTACTGACACACCAGTGTGGTTTTTGTGACTTGTCTGAACCATCACGATATATCAGAGCAGGACAGTGATAGAAGTCCCACTTGCCAACTCCAGTTCCACTCTAGAACCATTAGTGTTCTATTCTGGAAAAGATGTCCTGGGTAGGAGTTGAATATAGTGGTCAAGACCACCTTGGGGCTAGTATTTTCTGATACATAAACTTGAGTGTGAATGGGATATAATTGCCTCTGTCACTGAATGAGTAGGGTTAAGGTTTAGAAAAGAGCTGGTGCATTCTTCTCTAATCTTTTTAAGTTTCATTTTACTTTTTCGAGACAAGGTCTCACTCTGTCGCACCCAGGCTGGAGTGCAGGGGAGTCTGCAGCCTCAACCTCCAGGGCTCAAGCTATCCTTCCACCTCGGCTTCCCAAAGTACTGGGATTGCAGGCATGAGCCACCACACCCAGCCATTTTTCTCTAATCTTACACGAGGCAACAAAAGGTACCATACCTAGAAATTATTATGCTATGGCTCCTTTTGAACAAAGGCAAAACAACAATAACAACAAAACACTCATTTGAGAGGTACATTACATCTGAGAGAAATAAACTCTGGTCTCTTCTAGACAAACTTCTTTGATTTTCAAGCATATACCTCAGAATCATTTTGGGCAGAAAGTTACCGTTTGTCAGTATCTGTATGGGGTGAGCTTGGAGGTAAATCTTCACACAGAGCTTATTACATCCTCAGTAAGTTCCTTTATAAATGACAGCTTCTTAGACTCATCTTTTAAAAGTGAATATTTTTTCTCATTAAAACCAATACTGTCTTCTTCCCAACATCTTAGATGGCTGATTCATCATTTCTCAAAAGTAGTTTTAATTGTACAGCATGATACAGGTACATGCATTATTTTAAAAGTAAAAGCCTACCAAAAACCCTACGAAAATATATAAGAATCTCCCTTTACACACCTGTCTCAAAAACCCTCATCCATTCCCAGAGGTAATCCTTGACTATCCTTTTTTAACTTTTCTTTCCAGAATTTCTTTCCAAACATTATAAATGTACACATGCACATGCAATTTTCAACATCTTAGATACATCTTAGATATTTTTCCATGGTAGTTCATTCTTTTTAGCAGGTACATATACTTTCATTGCATCAAAATATATCAGAATTTATTAAGCACTCCTCTATTGATGACATTTAAGTTATTACTCAGTTTTTTACTTTTATAAACACTTCTGCAAAGAATCTACATCTTTGTGAACATATATCCACATTTCTCAAGATAGATGTTAAGAAAAATATTTTGGGATGTGGAAAGGTATTGCATATCTTAAATTTTGATAGAAACTGCCAAACTTCCCCCCAACATCCAATACTGGTTTGGACTCCTATGTTAATTTTACCTGTCCTTGGCAATCACAGATGTTGTCAACTTTTTAAAGATGTTTTGTCAATTTGATGTGCAAAATTTGGTATTTTCACTTGCTCTGCCCTGATTGCTAAGGTAGTTGAGAGTGTTTTTTGCGTGCTGCTTCTGATGCTCTATACCTTATTAGGTTTTTAACAGGGTTTCAAACATTTTCGTGAATAGGACTATTTCAGAAATGCTTCTTCCCCAGGGTTGCTGTGCAGCTGCTAGCTAAAATATGCCTTCATTAATTTGTATTGGTAGGTAGCAAATACTTAAATACTTGTTGGTAAGGTGTCCCAACGCAAGTTCACTTTCCTCAGTCTTGAGTCTCATTACCCCCACTTCTCCCCTCTACCTCTCTGTCCTGGGACCTCCCTAGGAGGCAACAATTAAAAGGTTAGTATGTAGCACTTTGGGGCAAACCTGAACCTTCCAGAGGCTGCTCTAATGCAGTTCCAGCCTCTATTCAGAGAGTTTGGTATATTGATATACCATTTAAAAATTATTTTGACAATTCCCTCCCCCACTGTCAACCAAAGGTACTCAATCTGTGTTTTATATAAGTTCCTGGCGTCTGAGAGATTCACAGTAACATACTGCTGGTTTGCTTCTTGAACTGGTCACTGCTTTGTTTGTCAATTTTCCAGGATTATGCTTACATAATTTCCTTTTGACCTTAGCCTCCACACCATAATCCCGGAGGGCACACTGGGGGAATAAGATGATCCTTATGTAACTTGTTACGTAAGAGTCTGGAGAAGCTGGGTCTCACTTCAGTGTCTGCACCGTTTTCTAAGAAAGTTCATTTTGACAGTTTTCTGTTGTCTCTTTCAATCAATAAATTCTTTTAAAAAGCATTCCCTTTACTTCTGAGATACCAAAGGGGAGGGGGGAACCAGGACAATACCGATTGCTTCTTTGTAGCTGGCACTTAACAGAAGTGATTCTGTCTAATTTACGCTACAATCTTCTTCCTTTGTATGGATAAGGAAACTGAAGCTCTCAGGGACTAAAGTGAGTTGCTGAGGATCATACAGCTAGAAAGGGGTAGAAGTAGACTTTAAAGCAAGACACAGGTTCTTCCTACAGAATATGTGTGTGATTCAGAATTGTGCAGGATAGCTCTGTTTCATGACCTATTCTTTTGAAGTGATAAACGTTGTCCACTGACTATACTAGAGCAGATAGGGAGCTCAGATCATTCCATGGACTTCAAGTTCCTTGGAGGCCAGACTGCAGACAACTCTTTTATCTCTGTGCCAGGGATGCCCTGTCCTGGCTCCAGCTGTGCCCAGATGGACTAGAGGCCTTTGTCGCCCGTATTTTGGAATTCTTCCTGTCACCCTATGCTCTTCACCTCTGGCTTGGCACTGAGTTGGGGCAGACACCAAAGGAACAGGTCTCGTGTAACATCTTTTCCTGACATGAGCTGGGTCCCGTTGCTTCTTTTCTCTGCTCAGAGAAGTGACACATGAGCAGAGAGCTGATGTCAGTGTGTCTGCATGGCTGGTATTACAAAGCCTTAAGGGAAAAAGCTTAACAAGAAAGCCTGAGGAATTGGGGTTTTGGTCATTTAAAGTTTAGAGTCATTGAGGGATGAAACCAAGAGGGCTTTGTCATTAAATATATTTTTGATAATTCTCTCTTATTTTTAATTCTAACATTGAAAAAGCAATAAATGCACATAGGAAAACATTTAAACAGTGCTAAGGAGAATGCAGTGATCTGTGAGTCACCCTCTCATTTGAGATAGCATTTTCTTAGTTCTCCCCAGATGCTACCACTCTCAGCAGTATTCTGTGATCTTTCCAGAAATATTACTTGTAATCTTTGTGTATACAATTATACGTGTATATATTTGTGCTTATCAATCTTTTGTCTGTCCAATATCCATCCCTCCATCCATCCATCTGCCCATGCAACTTATGCTCAACTCTCATGGTTGAAAATCATTCAAAAATGCTTGAATCCATTCTCTCATTTGATGTGGTGTGTTGAGACCAGTGGACCCCTGACAGAGGGTCCTGTGAGTCGCCAGGATCCCTATCTGAGACCCAGTCCTTATGATAAGGTCCTCTAGCTGATAAAGGTGTAACATTGAGCCACACACTAACCAAAGATCTCCTTGAGAGATTTTGTTTCCATACCCTGTACTGCATGTTTCCTTCTGGAGTCTGTCCCCTTCAAAGTAGAATATAAGAAGATGCCCTGTGGAATGGATAGTTCCAGTTAAGTTTGATTTTGTGAAATCTCTTCTTCAGCAAAATCTGTCCTGTCTTACTCCTTGACACAGAATGGTCTCAACACACAATCTTGCTCACCACATTGAGATTCCCTGATTACATGTTTCTTGCTGAATGACTAAATATCCCAACAGAGGGAGGTCAAGTTTCTCCCCAGCAAAAATTTTTCCGAGTTAAATGGCAAGAATGAAGAGCTGACAAATGGCTATGACATCACTCTTGGTCATAACTTCCCCCAGATTACTGCATGAGAAGCCAGTACTCTACTGGGTCTTACCATGGGACAGTCATAAGTAGAAAACAGGATGATCCCCAAAGAATTGCCCTTTAGAGAGCAATTCAAAGACAGGAAAATCACCTGTTGGCTGTGTTCCTGATTCTAGCCAGATCTTCTAGAGAGCTCTAGATGCTGACCCCTTCATCTTGAAAAGCTCAGTGGAGACCTGGGTCCTAGCCTCTGCCACTTACTAGTTATGTGGTCTTGATCAGGTGTGTCTTAGTGGATAAAGTAATTATGTGTATTTCAAAGGATTGTTTTGTTTTAGTTGCAAGTGATGGAAGCCTAACTTAGTCTGACTTAAGTGAACTAAAGAATATATCAGCTTATTAACCAAAGAGTCTAGAGATAACTTTAGGCGTATCTGGATCTAGGAGCTAAAATCTTATTATTAGATCTCATTCTCTTTCCTTATCTCCTTGTCCTCGAACAAAGACAGGTCATTCCCTTATAAGCTCCTGGCAGCTCTGAACACATCCTAACAGCTAAGAAACCTCAACAAATAAGAGCTCCTCCTTCCCACTTTTTCTAGCCAAAGTCTTAGGACTATATCTCACTGGACCAACTTGGTCCACATGATCACCCACAAATCTATGTGGTTATGAGGATGGAGTATTCTGATTCACCAGTCCTGAGATGGGCATGGGTCAGTTCCATCCACACCATAGGGATGGGAGTAAGAAGGGGTATTGCCCTGAGAAGTCAAGAGGATAGAACCAAAAGAGTAGCAAGCAGACACTAATGAGGCAAAAAACAACAGATTTGCTATGTAGGGTCTAAAAGAAGGGGGTCAACAAGTGTTTTCTGTAAAGGGTCAGATAAATATTTTAGGGTTTCTGTTGCAATTACTCAACTCTGCTCTTGGAGTGCAAAAGTAACCATAGACAATAGGTAAACAATAGGCTTCACTGTGTTCTAATAAAACCTTGTTTATAAAAATAGGCTGTAGACTGGATTTGGCACATGGCTGTAGTTTGCCAACTCATGGTCTATGCAGATACTACAAGCTTCTTGTCCTACATATTCTAGAGACCTCAACAAATGAGATCTGGCACAGCAAAGCACTTAACAAATGTTAGCTATTATTATATTGCTATTATTTATGCTATAGCTATACTAAGGATAATAACAATGATAATATTGATGGTAATTATAATACTAATTAGATAATATAAGGAATGTTGAGTCATAAGTCAGCAGTGTATTCCAGGACTGTTTCTACACTGTTACTGGAACTTCCCGTCCACCCACACATAGAGCTGGAAGGCAGGGCAGAGGCATCCAACTCAGACATCTCATTTTATAGATGAGTCTTAGGCTCAGATAAGAGGCAGCACATGCACACGTTCACACAGCAAGCTGGGGCAATTTTGGAGTTTGCAGCTGTTTATTCTACAACCTTGAAGGACTGTACCCTATAGGTAGAGTCTATAGTACACCTACTGATACCTATGTTATGCCATGGTACATCTGGTGCATTTGAACATGTGGGTGTAGTTAGATAGATACTCCTTGAGTTTTGGATCCATACTGAGTAGTGTGGTGATAGTGTTGGTAATATTCCTGAGCTGGTGGAAAGACCTGATTTGGGACTAGCATGTGTTATATGACTCATGAGAACTCTCTGCTGCTGAGATGACTCAGATGTCTGTTTTACACAAAGATTACCAAACACCTCTCGCCACGTTTGAAAACAATGAATAGTTACTCATTGCCTTTCTGACTACCCTCTGTGTCACTATTTCTATTCGCTTAGCATGCTGGCAGCCGTTTAAACAGCTAGTCTTCAGTTTGGCTGCATGTTGGTAGGAGGAGTCCCCTCTAATCCCCCATCAACATGGATACAGAGAGGCCTGTGGGCACTTTTCTCTCTACTCAGTGTAGACCCATTCATAAAATTCTTCATGATTCTGGCAAAACCCTCCCTGCATTTTGGCTAACCAGCAGCTCTGCAGTAATTTGGGAGGTGGATATTTTACAACTACAACTCTTTAGCTCTTTTTTTCCTCAAATTTGTTTCTAACTTTCATCACTCAGGGTTATTTACATAAATCAATGCAAATAAATATTTTTCTTGAGTTAAAAAATGTTATGGAATCTGCTGGTCCCAAGTACTACAGAGACCTCAGTAAACTGAATGGAAAATTTGGGATTTGGTTTACTGTTCTTCTAAGCCAAGGGTCAGCAAACTTTTCTGTAAAGGGCCAGAGAGTAAATATTTTAGGCTTTATGGGCCAACTGGAGAGCCATGAGTTGCTGACCTCTGCTGTGAGTGCTAGTAAGTTATAAATATAAAATCGGAGGATGGAGTATTTGAATTGACTGCCTAGTTACTTGAGCATAGTCCTACAAACTAGAGTCTTGGAGTTGGGCCAATGTAGGTTTAGCTATGTGATTCTGATGCTTACTACGTCATTCTAGGCACATCGGTGGCCTTAGTTCCTAGTCTATAAAATTTGGATAATAATAGCACTCTGTCTGTTTGTTCCTTCCTCCTACTTGCTTATAGAATTATTGTTAGGATCAAACAAAGGAAATCACTTATCTCAGAACTAGTATGTTCCATAAATGTTGAGAGTATAATCAGTACAGTTATCAATAACAAAGCCCATTGGGTGAAATCACCTATTCAAGAGTATACAATTAATGAATTGATTGGGTCACCTTCAAAGGGGTCTAGATAGAGATCATCAAGAAACCTTTTTTCCTTCTTTTTTTCATTTTATTTTTCATTTTAGTTGCAGGGTACATGTGCAGGATGTGCAGGTTTGTTACACAGGTAAACCTGTGCCATAGTGGTTTGTTGCACCAATCAACCCATCACCTAAGTATTAATAAGCCCAGCATGCATTAGCTATTTTTCCTAATGTTCTACCCCCACCCACCCCACCCCCTGAGAGGCCTCGTGTGTGTTGTTCCCCTCCCTGTGTCCATGTGCTCTCATTGTTCAGCTCCTGCTTATAAGTGAGAATGTGTGGTGTTTGGTTTTCTGTTCCTGCATTAGTTTGATGAGGATAATGGCTTCCAGCTCAATTCATGCCCCTCTGAAGGACCTGATTTTATTCCTTTTTATGGCTGCATAGTATTCCATGGTGTATTTGTACCACATAAGAAACTTTTTTAGCATCTTCTGTGGGAAGATGTCCGAAGAGACTGGATCAGATTTTTAAAAACATTTTTAAATTTAATTTTTAAACATTGTATTTATTTAATTTTTTCAAGACTGGGTTATGAGACTGCCTAATTTTTGTGTTTTTGGTGGAGACAGGGTTTCACCATGTTGCTCAGACTGGTCTTGAACTCCTGGCCTCAAGTGATCCACCCACCTTGGCCTCCCAAAGTGCTGAGATTATAGGTATGAGCCACTGCGCCCGGGTGAGACTGGATCAGATTTTGCTTTGCATTGTTGTGCGGACCCTGGTAGTAACTCATGATAGACTGTCTTCCTTTCTGCAAAAAATGAACCCTCACATTATTCAAAGGAAAATCTCAAATTAAAAATCCTTTCCTGAGTACTTTCTTCAGCTATAGAGTTCAGCTAAATGCCATGCCCAGGGTCTGGATCATCAACATAGTCTGAGAGCCAGTGATGAGGAGTGATTACAGGCCAGAGGAGTACTGGAACCTTTGCTAATTTGTTCCCAGTGACTTCATCACAGCTGGCCTTGGTTGTGCAACTATGGTTGCTATGGCTGAAGTTTGAAAGAACTTGGCCTGAAGCTGCCTATATGGCCAGTATCTTGGGGGAAATATAGCTTTCACTAAATACGTTTTATGGGTATTTGTGAAGATTTAGCAACTATGAGGTTGAGGCTGGGTATGTTGATGAGACTGGAGAAGAAGTTTGCTTGAGAGTGGCAAAATAAAACAATATAAAACAATACACACACTTCCCTGCCATCATTGCACACACTCTTAACTACTTTGGACAATTGAAGGCTATGTCTATGATGCTGTAAATAAAGAAATATTGAAGAATGTTATTCTTATCTTAAAATATCAGGTTCTTGCAGCTGCCATATTGTAATGAAAAGGAGTTGGTTTTGGATGAAGACAGACCAAGGTGTGATTCCCACCTGTCTACTCCTAGCCTCCTAGCTACCTGACAATGGGAAAGTTACTTAACTTTGTTTTCTCATCTGTAAAATGACTAACAGTCACTTTTCATATTGTACGAAATGTCTGTCTTAAGGGATGTTGCAAAACAAAACAAAACAAAACAAAACAAAACAAAACAAAACAAAACTGCTCTCCAGCCAGACTCTACAAGCTGTGAGTCCAACTCACCAAATCTCCATATCCTGCCCTGCAAAGTAGACTAGTAAAGAAAAGGCTGAAGTCATGTCTTAGCATTTGAGCACATACTGAGTCATTACTCTAGAGAGTTCTAATCTTGGGGCTACTGATAATAAGGGGCCATGCAGAGAAGACAGTGAAGCCCTCCTCCACCCCCTGTAATCTGCTAGTGAGTCATGAATTATTCTTAAAGCACCGTCTCTGCCTGCTCTTAGGAAGGTGATATGACCCATCACTTGCTTTTGTTTTCACACCTGTTCCCTGGGAACCTTTGCTCAAAGTCGTGAATTATGTGACATCTTTAGTAACAACAATGTGATTCGCTCTGTTAAATCACTCCCTGCCTACTTATAGCCTGGTGAATAAATTTTCATTCCTTTTTTGAAGATTTTACTTAAGCATATGAAGAAAGCTCCCATCTGTACAATGATGGAACCAAAAGGGATGGGGGCTGCTAACTTAATGAGAGCCAGGCAGGTATGCACATGAAATCAGGAAACAGTTTACTTTCCTCTTAACACTCTTTTCAGAAAGACAGCAGTGGAAGCCTGATGATAAATAGTAATTGACACTTGGCATTGGTGGCAAGGATGCAATAAGGGATGGTGGGGACTGTGGCAGACTGGAAAATCCATGCCTATCTAAAGGACAATCACTTCTCAGTTCTATCTGATTATTGCCACTCAGGGATCTAGGTTTCATAATTATAAGTGGACAAAACCCTTTAGTAACTTTCACTAGTAAGACTGAAACACAGTGCATTGAAATTTACTTAAGAAAAACTTAAATGAGCAGTGGCTCGTACCTGTAATCCCAGCACTTTGGGAGGCCAAGGTAGGTAGATTACTTGAGGCCAGGAGTTCAAGATCAGCCTGGACAACATGGCAAAACCCTATCTCTACTAAAAAAGAAAAAGAAAAAAAAAATTAGCTGGCATGGTGGTGCACGCCTGTCATCCCAGCTACTTGGGAGGCTGAGGCATGGGAATTGCTTGAACCTGGGAGGCAGAGGTTGTAGTGAACTGAGATCATGCCACTGCACTCCAGCTTGGGCAACAGAGCAAGACACTGTCCCAAGGAAAAAAAAAAAGAGAGAAAGAAAAACTTAAATGATTAACAATATGTTACTATAAATTAAAGGGTTTTAGAATAAATTTCCAACTCTTCATCATTAACATTGTTAAAATTACTGCTTATTAAGCTTAGCAATAAAGAAAAGGAATCTTTACCTTAAGGTGAATAAACTCTGTGACGTCTGTTATTTTTAGTGTAACAATATAGATAAAGGTTATGTTTCTTTGTGCTTTCGGTTTTTGCTTTTTTTTTTTCTCTGAGGCAGTCTCATTCTGTCACTCAGGCTGGAGTGCAGTGGTGCCATCTCAGCTCACTGCTGCCTCCGCCTCCCAGGTTCAAGTGATTCTCCTGCCTTAGCCTCCCCAGTAGCTGGGATTACAGGCATGCGCCACCACATCTGGCTAATTTTTTGTATTTGTTTTTAGTAGAGATGGGGTTTCACCATTTTGACTAGGCTGGTCTCAAACTCCTGACCTCAGGTGATCCACCCACCTTGACCTCCCAAAGTGCTGGGATTCCAGGTGTGAGCCACTGTACCCCCTCACTGCACCTTGCCAAAGGTTATGTTTTTTGAGTAGCTGCGAAAGAGACCTGTTTGGGGAGTGAATACTTGATCAGCTGTGTGCGGATGGGGAATGAGACCACTGCAGGGAGCACAAAGCCCTGTGAACAAAGCCCTGTGAACCAGTCTGTCTCCACAAGCTACCAGAGTGAGAATACACATTCTTCTCTCTAGAAGAAATTCTCCTGGTGAGAACATTACCTTTCAGGGGTGACTGGATAGCTCAGTTTATCACTTTTAAACTTAGCAGATCAAACTAGTTGAGAAGCTATTGGGCAGTCAGTAAGCTGACTGGACTGCTGGGATCAACAGGGACTGGATGTTTAGTTCTCTTTCAATAACCACAGATTTAGCAGCTCATTCGAAGGAACCAAAGTAAGGAACTGCACAAGTCCTCTGGGAGGCCTTGAAATGCTTCCATGGGCGATGGAAGCCATTTAGAGGCATGGTGTTGCTGAACCTTTTGAACACATGATCGGCTAAAGAGAGAAAGATGTTACTTTGGTCTACATTTCTCTAGGGCAGGAAGAAGTGAGGAAGGGAGGAGCAGAACACTTCAGCCTACATCTCAGGAAGGGAGGTTTGAGAAGCGGTGTCTGGCTGAGCATGCTCCTTCTCTGAGCAGATTTCTAGAAGCAGCAGAGGCGTGGGTATGGATAGGAGACTCTCTGTGTCTATCACCTTCTGCTGAGGCTTTTGTAAAAAACAAAGGAGATAGTGTAGAAAACACTTAACTGTAAGTTCTGGTACTACATTAGTTTCTCATTGTTACAGTAACAACTGATCCCAAATCAAGAGGCTTAAAACAAGACAACTTATTATCGTATAGTTCTGGAGGCCAGAAGTCTGAGTTGGGTCTCACTGGGCTAAAATCAAGGTGTCAGCAGGGCTGCATTCCTTTCTGGAGGCTCAGATGAGGAGTCTGTTTCCTTGCCTTTGCCAGTTTCTAGAAGCTTCTCACACACTTTGGCTCCTGGCCCTTTCCTTTATCTTTAAAGCCAGCAACATTGGGCTGTGTCTTTGTCATGCTGCCATCCTCCAATTCTTTCTTTCCTGCCTCCCCTTTTCACACATAAGAACCCCTGTGATTCCACTGGTCCCACCTACAGAATCCAGGCACATCTGCCTGTCTTGAGGTCAGCTGATTTACAACCTTCTTTGTACGTGCAGCCTTAGAGCCCCTTTGCCATGTAATCTGACACATCCACAGATTCTGGGATTAGGACATGGACATTTGTGGAGGCATTACTCTGCCTATCACTGGTACAGAATAAAAAGGCAATAAATGGTTCTATTCATTACGAGTACTCCCTGGACTTTCTTTCTCTACTGTGAAGTTACCTATGCCCTTCAGTTTTTCAAAGGCAGTGCTAAAGCCTCAGCTCTGGTAGAATCTGATGAGCTGGAGGGTGAGAGCAAGAAAGGCAGTCTTTGATGAGCTTAGGGGAGTGGGGAAGTAGCCAGCCCTTACCTGGAAGGTTGTGTGCAGGTCTAGGAGACACATGCAAGTAATTAGCTTGAGGTGCTTTAACCATGATAGTAACAAATTTGGAGAAGAGAAAACCCTGAGCAGAAACTTCATATGCCTCAAAGGTTGGTAGATTGAGAAGGAATTCAGCTTCATTTTCTGTAAGTGTCATGATTAAGTGTGTGCACCTTGTTCAGGCTGAGCTGGGTTGCCATCCAGCTCGTCTACTCACCAACTGCCTGACTTGGAGCAAATGTGCTCCTCTCTCTGACCTCCAGTTTTTCATCTATAAAGAAGAACTAATAATAGTAGCTATCTTGTAAGAATGTTATAGGGAGTCAATGAAATAACATATGTAAAGCATCCAGTACATTGTCTGATGGTAACTGTTGTTATTAGGTAGCTCCACAGGGTAGAAAAATAACCTGCGGATAGAAGCTACAGGGAGACAGTTATAGGCTCACCATAAAGGAAGGACTTCTTTTTTTTTTTTTTTAAGACGGAGTCTCGCTCTGTCCCCCAGGCTGGAGTGCAGTGGCCGGATCTCAGCTCACTGCAAGCTCCGCCTCCCAGGTTCCCGCCATTCTCCTGCCTCAGCCTCCCAAGTAGCTGGGACTACAGGCGCCCGCCACCGCGCGTGGCTAGTTTTTTGTATTTTTTTAGTAGAGACGGGGTTTCACCATATTAGCCAGGATGGTCTCGATCTCGTGACCTCGTGATCCGCCCGTCTCGGCCTCCCAAAGTGCTGGGATTACAGGCTTGAGCCACCGCGCCCGGCCGGAAGGACTTCTTAATAGTCAAAGCTATCCAACGGCAGGATGGTTAGAGTAGAAGTGATAAGCTGCCCTGCACTGCAACTATTCAGGCATTGACCAGACATTGGTATGTGGACTGGCTGCAACAGTGTCATCTGGGTGCTTTTGCACAAGTCTGGAGGTCTAGGCCCCATCCAGACGTGCTGAGTTGGAATATTCAGGAATGGGGCTTGGAGATCTGTTTTGTGTTCTGTTCTGTTTGTTTTTGTTTAATATACTGTTTTTTAAAGAGTAGTGTTAGGTTTACAGCAAAATTGAGTAGAAAGTACAGAGTTCCCATATATCCGTGCTCACATTCGAGTGCAGCCTCCCCCACTGTCAACATCCCCCACCAGAGTGGTACATTAATCACAACCAATGAACTTACATTGACACCTCATTATCATGCAGAGTGCTTAGTTTACATACGGGTTGGCTCTTGGTGTTGTACGTTCATGGGTTTGGACAAATGTATGATGACATGTATTTACTATTATAGTAACATACAAAGTATTTTTATTGCCTTAAAAAATCCTCCGTGCTTCACCTATTCATCACCATGCCCCTCCATAGTTTTGCCTTTTCCAGAATGTCGTATAGTTGGAATCATACAGTATGTAGCCTTTTCAAATTGGCTTCTTCACACTTAGTAATATGCATTTATTTTTCCTCCATGTCTTTTTGTGGATAGATAGTTCACTTCTTTTCAGTGCTGAATAATATTGCATTGTCTGTATGTACTGTGGTTTATCCATTTGCCTACTGAAGGATGTCTCAGTTGATTCCAAGTTTTGGGAATTATAAATAAAGCTGCTATAAATATCCCTGTGCAGTGTTTTGTGTGGACATAAGTTTTGGAGATCTGTATTTTTAACAAGTGAACCAGAGACAGAGTTGGGGCCACTAGACCAGATAATCATTTGTCCAGAGGCTTAGAGGGGACAGGAAGCCTCTGTAATCCAGAAATTCTAGGATTCCATGACTTTTGCATATAGCTCTTGGAGCAGGCTCTGGTTTGGACTACGTGTGACCTTTCTTCTCTCTGGAATCCTCCTTATCCCCTGACAGCAAAATCACTTTTTTGGCCAAATGTTCAGTTTCAATGTGTGTTGCTAGCATGAAATTGCCTAATGTAAAGAACAAGTTTTCTCAGACTGGAGGGAGAGTGGGCTGACCGGTTCTTCCAAGTCCAGGACTGACAGGGATCAAATCCTAGCTCTACCATCTATTACCTTTGTGACATTGAGCAAGTAACTTAACCATTCGATGACTTCATTATTCCTTCAGTAAAAGTTGCTGATACTAGTACCTATCTCCTGAGGTTATTGTGAGAATTAAATAAGTTCATAATAAGAAGACTTAGAAAAATATCTGGTATGAAGTTAGTTTTGAGTAAATGTTAACAGCTGTCATCATTATTGTCATCATCATTATTCTTATTATTACCAGTTACCGGACATTAGGGTCCTTCTGGTGGGGAGTCCTTCCTGGTGAAGGACCAGAGTTGGAGTGAACCCTTGAGGTTATTTCACAGCAGCAAGTGCTGGCTAAGTCAGTGGGAATAGGATGGTTCCTGTGTGCCCTGGTTGCCTGAAGGGAGTAGTCAGTTGAGTGGATGCCATTTTCTCATGATGGTACATCTGGGGCCATGGCATCAGCAGCATGGATTGTCCAAGGCAGACAACAAGGCCATAGCTTCCCAGAGCTCACTTGCCCTTTCTCTCGTTTAGCAGCACCTCCTGTCTCTATCTTCTCTCTCCACGTGCTAGAATGCAAGTCTCATAAGTAGCTACCTAGTGCCTTGGTGTCGGTGGTAGTTCTAACATGTCCATTGCTCTGCAAATACCTCTAGAAAGAGTATGCCCATAAAACACCGGATTCAAAGGCAAAGGACAGCACAGGTTTAACTTTGCTGCAGACCCACAGCACAGGTTTAACTCTGCTATTTCTAAGCTTCATAAGCTTGGGCAAGTTTCAGAATCTTCTGGGGCGTCTGTCTTTTCATTTCCAAGATAGAATAATCCTTCCCTCTCAGGAATGTCATTAACTCTTGATGAATGCAAAAATGCCTTTTAAATGACACAAATGTTATTATTAGCTTATTTGTTAGAAAGTTAAACTGATGAAATGTTGGTTATTGTTTACAATTGAAAGATGAACACAAGAAGAACCTGCTTGGGTTCCTGTTATGGAAGACAAGAAAGGAAATGTATGAGTTCTTTGCTGTTATGGGCATAGAAGAGTAAAAAGAAGATGAAGGCCACAAACTTCTTCTTTGGCCAGTCAGGTCACTCTGTTATAACCTGGACTACCTTAAGGCCCTGCTGTTTTGCCTCATCTGAAGGAGATGGTTACATGTTCCCAAAGTATAAGGTGTTCTTTGGGCAAAATTAGTACCTGTTCTTTTGCTGGGAAATCCACCAGTATGAATCAGCCATTTAGGGCCAAAGATAGATACGCTATATGTATTTACTTCTAACACGATAATTTAATTTGACTATTTTTCTACTTTTAACTCAAGTATAGCACTCAGACAAAAAAGCATAGAAATCTTACATGAATGGTGTGATTAATTTCCACAAACTGAACACTCATGTGAAATAAGCATCTGGATTAAAAAGGAAAAAAAGGAGAATAAAATTGCTAGCATTCAAGAAATGCTGCGGAGGCCTCAGAATTTCAACAGTTGACTTCAAGACTGATCCTGGCAATGGTATGCAGTTGGCAAAGTTTACGTCATTTATGTTTTAACATCTCCTTTTGTTTGGCTTCCAGATACAGTTCTGTCCAGGAACCTATATTAAGGGGTTCCTCCAGATAATTCTATTTTGGGGGATAGATTGAGAATCTCCTTTACACTAAGGTGTCAGTGAATGGGTTGCTTTTTCCATACGTTTCTGGCTTAAATCTGGGTCTTTGGGTGGAATCCAAAGGGATAGTTCTCTCAAGGAGAAAATTTGGGTCTCTGGGAGCCAGAAGTGGGTGACTTTGAAGGTCTCCAGGGAACCTTTGAGGAAGCCCTTAAAATCATTTCACAAAAGCATTGTGTGGCATTTTGAATGCCTGCCATGGTAAATCTTGCAATTTGCAAGGTCATGATAGTGACTTGCCTTCTTGCTTGGGATTGATGCTATGTTGCATGGTTGACTGCTCAGTCTGGAAGGAAATAAAAAGAGACAGGCTGCGCTGAAGAAAAGCAATCGTAAAGTGTGATCAAAAGACCCAACCCCGGCTAAGGTATACAGCACCTCACCCAGTTTCTGCCTAGTGCCTAAAGGCGCTGCAGCTAATTGAACCACCTCTTAGTGAACATCCTAGTCACTCCTGTCTGGCAGACTGATAGGAAAGGCTCAGTTTGAGAAGCTTCAGAGGCTAGAAGAACCTCCCAGGCCTGAGGGCCAAATCTTGAGCTCTTTTAACCTCAAGATCAGGGTTCCAGTGGCTCTTGGAAGGGGAATGAGTACTCGTGCTTTCTGGCAGTAGGACCACATTTTGGAGGGTCCAATTTAGAGATACTGATGCTTAGTGGTTGAGTCCTAAGAGATTCTTCAGGGACCAGTACATCTTCCCAGGTCCTCATCAGTTTCCCCAAAGGCCTTATTGGGTGAACCTAGAGTGGTTCCTCGTTCCATCTTCCCTCAAGAGTGCTGGGAGCACTGAGACCACCATACCTTGGTCAGGGCAGCTGGATCACAACCACCAGCAGAAAAGAATCAGCTCTGCTGTGATGCTGCCCATTTCTGCTACACACTGTTTTTCTCAGTGCAGGTGTTCCCTGCTTGTTTTTTTCTTTCTTTCTTTCTTTTTTTTTTTTTTTTTGAGATAGAGTTTCACCCTTGTTGCCCAGACTGGAGTGCAATGGTGTGATCTCGGCTCACTGCAACCTCCACCTCCTGGGTTCAAGCGATTCTGCTGCCTCAGTCTCCTGAATAGCTGGGATTACAGGCTCCTGCCACCATGCCCAGCTAATTTTTTGTATTTTTAATAGAGACAGGGTTTCGCTATGTTGGCCAGGCTGGTCTGAAACTCCTGACCTCAGGTGATCTACCCGCCTCGGCCTCCTGAAGTGCTGGGATTATAGGCATGAACCACTGCACCCAGCCCCCCTGTTTTTTACAGGATGGGACTTCCCCACTTGAAACCATTTCTTATCTTCCTTCTCTCATTTCTCTCCTCAGATTTGTTAGCCTTCTGGACCACTACCTCTTATAATGGAGTGTCACAAAGAACCTGTGACAAGAACATATTTTTAGCATAATCATCCATTCCTTCATTCCTTCATGCAACATACACTAATTTAGCATACACTATGTGCCAGGAGGATGCTAGGCATGGTGGAGACAGAGTCAAATAAGACACAGTTTGTCCTCAAAGAGTTTATGTTCTAGTGGGGAAAATATACGAGTAAACTGTGAAAAATGCCTTGAGAGCATGGGCGACATGGTAAACTGCATCTACAAAGCAAACTTGGGAGTCAAGTCATCAAAGGCTCCTGAGGAAAGTCATGCCCAGAGTTACTTGGAAGGAATAAAAGTCAGTCTAAGAAGGCTGGTTTGGAGAGTGGGTGGAGGATGTTTTAGCTAGCAGAGATGGTTTGCTTCAAGGCAATCTGGCTTATTCATCTGGAAAGGGGCCAAGTTGTCCCTGGTTCAAAAGCCAGAGTGCATGCCATGTGAATCTTCCTCATCTTGTTGATGTTGTGTGAAGTTATCACATGTATTTTTGTGTTGTTCCATGAACCAGAGATGGGTAGCCATTACTTCAGAATTGATAGGCCTTTGGGGACTGGGCTGGCCAGTGTGTTCCTGAGCCACAGCATAATCTTTATTTTTAGAAGAGGTTCCCAATTTGAGATGATCAAACACCCCACCCCAGTCTCTCATTGGGCCCTGGAGGCTAATTGTTCCTTGGTGTCTTATTTCTGTTTGAGGTGGTGAGTCTATCTGGAAATAAGCAAATTTGTTGGGTCAAAGCTGCCTAAGTCTCTGCCTGGGGAAGGATTTCATAGAAGTCCAGAGGCCATATCCTTAAGGTTGTACTCCTGATGTTCTTTGAGAGGTTATTCAGTCATTCCATCTTAGGGAGGCTGATGGCAGTGGGATCTTCCCAGACCCTCACCCACTCTGGACCCTCTGAGACTTTCTGTTTGTAAAAGGCACAAGCACCAATGTATGGGCAAGGAGATTTACTAAAACTCAACAGTGAGTAAACTCTCTTACTGGTCATTTTGCATCATATGAGGGATTTCAGACAAAGAGAGGATATTAAAATTGAGTATCTACTATATATCAGGTACTCTGTCAGTGCTTTCATAGATATTATCTTATCGGAGCTCTATAATGATGCAGTGAGTTGCATGATTAGTCCAAAAGACGAAATGTCCTGTCTCAGCCACTGCCAGAAAAGGGACATTTTAACCAAGAATCAATGGCCATGTAATTATGTGATTGCATTCCACCAACTTGCCTTCTGACAGTTACTCATCAGAGCTGGTGTTTTAACATCTGTTTCTGAGCCAAACAAATACAATTTTTATTCATCCCTTGAAAACTTTGTCTCCTGCTACTTTGTCTTTGCAGTTTGTGTGTAGACACCTGAAGTCTCAACTGGCTGTATACCTGCCATTCATGGCATTAGCTGGCTTGGGCCATTGCACTTAGGAAGCGATATAGAAAAAGAGGCTCTTCTCCTTCGATTTCTCATCTTGTCTTTTCTGAGTGCCACCTCACCAGTTCCACAGAAGTTGACTGTGCCTGATGTAGGTGGTCTCTCAATGGCTTAGTGGTGAGTTTAGCACTTGGCCGGTCCCAATGCCAGTTTACCTGTTTGACTGTTCCCAAGGCATTGACCTGCCCACATTAGAAATCTAGACCTGAGAATGGGTGAAGGATGGATGAGGAATTAGAAGATGCTCACGTCTGAATTGTGTGCTGAATTTCATCCCAACCCAGCTTTATTGGCCCTAGAAAACAATGCTTCCATAGCAGACATAAGAAAGGTTAAAAGGAATGCAAAAGGTTGTTGTTATGGTTGCTGTTGGTTTGTGTCTCATCTCTGCCTTTCCCTGTGAGCGTTGTGGTGTAGCTACTGGGCTATCTCATGGTAAATGAAATGACTTGTCTTCATGGTCAGCTCTAGGCTTATTCCATCGTGGGTACCTAGAATGGAATCCACATCTCTGGAACTGAATGCTATTACTATCCTTTTCCCTCCCTGGAGAATTAGAGAATCACAGAATTTTATAATGTTAAAGACTTTCCAATTCGACCCTCTTATTTTATAGATTAAGAGAATGGGACCTAAAAAATAAAAATGGGCCAAAATTGATACTTAAACCTTATTGATATCTTACATTGAGAATGTGTTTTTACCATCTCATAGCAGTTTACCCTACTGTCTGTTGATCACGGAAGGTAATGTTACATCCATTTTATCCTCATACTTTTCCCCTGACACACCCACTTAGCAGCAGTCCTGGAATTAGAACACAGACTTTCTGACTTCCAGTCCTATCCTGGCCCAATACCATCATGATTCAGGATAGCTATAAACTGTATTCTTTAACCAGCCCCTCAAATGGACTGAAAGAAGCTATAGAAAAGAGGTTTGTGAAGTCTGGAGTGCCTCACCAGCAGGACCATAAAGTAATTCTGTGATTTTGCAAATGAACACTGTGAAGACACAATGAATAGAAGAAGGGACTGAAGGAGACTTTGGAGGCTGTGACCCTTTAAGTTTCATTTGCAGGATCTGTGACAACACAGTATCTGTCAGAGAGAGACTGACATCTTGGTTGGTAAGCATCTTTGACACAGTTAAGGCAGGTCTTACAGGATCTAGGAAGGGTGGAGGGACTTGCAGGCTGTTGGAAATGTCAGGAAGTCTTAGGGTTTCAGCACCCTTTTACAGCAGGGGTGGCATTCTTCAGGGAGCTGGGGGAAATCCTGGATGTGGGACAATCAAAGCTGAAATCTCTACCTCCTGGTTCTTGGTGCTCGAGCTGACACCACTGGTATTTCCATCTTTCTTATCCAAATACAACAACTGTCTTAGGCGAGAGGCTCTGCTATGAGCACTGTTTTTGTTCTTGATACTAGGGTGACCTAATGTCTTCCAGTAGGGCAATTTCTGGACATCATTGTCTCCCCAGTACCTCCCCAGATCCTGAAGCCTGGGGCCAGAGAGGGGAAGTTAGATGTCAGCAGTGGAAAGACAGGTGGGTGAAGCCCATTGCAAACCTCACATCCTCCAGGAGAAACACACCAGTTGCTTTTAGGCTCCCTGTGGAGTGTTCTGTTGCCACCTCATCGAATCAGTGAAGGTGGAAAAAAGAGTTTGGTGCCAGCTAAGGCGACATTGAAGTGTGCAGCAGGAAATCTGAATCCAACACCACATCTAATGAGCCTATTATTAGAGGCTCTTGGCAAAGCAAGGGAAATTGAATGCTAATGAAAAGCAGGTTCTGAGAATAGTTTAAAACTTAGCGTTAGCCCCATTACACGTTCCCTTCTGAGTCACAGAGGATGATTTGCACGATAAGCTGAGCTTGCCTTGAAACAGGACTCACGTGGATTTGCATGAGAAAGAACTGGGCAGTGATTGCAAAATTAACAGCTGTTTAAATAATTCAATGGAGAGGCTAAGGCTGAAGGAAATTATAGGCTCATTGTTAAAAGTTTTTAATTATCCTCCAACAGCTGTCCCACCACATGGCCTTACTTTGTTGGGCAGTGGAGGCCATTCGAGAGATGTTGGCACACTGGAACTTCCAACATTAAGGCATTGCATTGCTAATATTCCTCCATTCAGGAGGCACTCAAGTAGAAACACAGATGGCAGGCAGTGTCAGAGAGCATTAGCCTCAATGGATTTGGTGGACCCAAATCCCACCTGAGTTTTATTGCTTTGTTCTGTGTGCACAGCCACAGGACGTAGGAAGGGACTATTAGTAAAAGGGTAAGTGTGCACACTGGACATCTTACTGTGTATCCGATGGACTTCCCAGACCAGATTTGGCACTTTCTGCTCATTGCCATGGGAGCAAATCTGCTGGCTGCTGTGACCTTAGGCTTTCCACCTGTATGCAACTCACCTCTTCCTGGTAACCGTTTCTCTTAGGGGGAGCTGGGATAGTCATTTAAACCCTCATAATATTCATGATGGTGATAGGACCCAGCATTACTTATTACATATTCATTTGAATCCATGTAAAAATAAACACATGGACCCCAGGGTGTGCATCTGGGTGGGAGCTTTGGGATCTAGGTAGTAAGACAGATTTCCCAATTGTGTATGTTCCATTTATTTGCTAAGCTCTAGACAAATTGCATAAAATACTTGAGGAGACCCCTCATTTCTTCTAGGTTTCTATTCAAGTGTCCCTTCATCATAGACACCTTCCCTGGACACTTGATACAAAATCACACTGCCTCCCCACACACTAGTATCCTTCTCCTTCACCCTTGATATGGTTTGGCTGTGTTCCCACCCAAATCTCATCTTGAATTGTAGCTCCCATAATCCCCATGTGTTGTGGAAGGGACTCCGTGGGAGATACCTGAATCATGGTGGCAGTTACCCTCGTGCTGTTTTCATGATAGTGAGTGAGTTATCACGATATCTGGTGGTTTTATAAGGGGCTTTTCCCCCTTTTTCTTGGCACTTCTCCTTGCTGCCACCATGTGAAGAAGGACACGTTTTCTTCCCCTTCCACCATGATTGTAAGTTTCCTGAGGCTTCCCAAGCCATGCTGAACTGTGAATCAATTAAACCTCTTTCCTTTGTAAATTTCATAGTCTCGGGTATGTCTTTATTAGCAGAGTGAGAATGAACTAATACAGCACCCCTCCCAGCACTTCTCACTACTTAAAATGTATTTATCTATGTATTTGTTCTCTCACTAAAGTGCACACTCCATGATATCAAGGGCTCTTTTTGTTTATTGCAATATCTTTAACATTGACAACAGTATGGGGCCTGTAATATGAGCCCACTAGAAATTTGTGGAATAAATGCAAGAATGGTCAGAATCTGACTGAAGTGGCATGCTGCCGGTCTGTCTGCAGAAGGGCCTTATTCCCAGGGGCAAGCAAGGGGCCATTTTAGAACTGCTTTTCAATTCTCAATTTCTGTTGGCAAACATTGATTAAGCTCTCAGTACTAGGTGTTAAAGATCACAATCTTGCCCTCCTGGGGTTCATAGACTGGAGGAGAATGTGGGCATTTAAACGAAATCCTTCCTTCAAGAGCTGACTCAGGTCTTGGCCCCTTCTGGAACCCCTTCTTGAACATCCCTTCCTCTTCCCTGAACCTGAGTTAGGCATTGTTCTTATGATTTCCCATAGACTCCTTTGCAAGCTTGCTCAGGGCCTGTACATAAAGCAGACAATTACAGTACAATGTGCTTTATGTTTTCTCTCTGAATAAAGGCTCTTTAAGAGTAAAGATTGTACCATACCCATTACTGAGTATAGTATCTGACACATAGAGAACACTCAATAAATATAAGTTATCCCTGTTATTGTCACTGTTACCAGGTGTGTTTGCAATCAGCATTTACATAGCTGTTTGTGTGAACACATTTTTAAAAACTTACATCTTATTCTAAAGGTGTATAGGCTTAGAAGCAGCTCTATATTATATAATAATCTATATACATTATATAATCATGCTATATTACGTGATAATTCCCATGTCAGTCTCTGTGTTCTGGGAGATGTAGTGATTAGTTAGACTAATTAGAATAGTTGGAAATTTTAGATTAGTCAGAATTTTTACAAAGAGTTCTTGGGGGACTCTCTGTGTTTCCAGCTGCAAGATGAGTCCCTGAATTACCTTTAAAATTATTTTCTATGTGCAAACATCAAGAACTCTTACAAGTCTTCCATATCTGTTTAATTCCAAGAGGGCAACTCACGGAAATTCTCTCAATAAATATTTGTGGGTTTACAGTATTTTGATGTAATCACTTTGATGTGGCTATTTTGATTCAGGACTTCAGGAACATTTTGTTATGGCCTAAAAAACAAACCATTAAAGAGGCAGCAATATTGTACAACAAAGAAATGTGTGGCACAGGCATCCAACCATGTTGCCGGGTTGGGTGTGTATGCTAACCTAATGTTTGTGTGTTTTCACTTTGACATGGCTGTTTTGATGCCTGACACTTCCATTACATCATATGGATCTTGCCAGAATGGTTGCTTTAAATACTTCCTAGTTTTACTTGAATACCAACCATGTGCCTGATTCTCATTTCAGTGGCAGGAGAGATTCAAATGAAGCAGAAGGCAAGGAGATTAATGATCTCAAGGGGACTGGAGAGTTTGGCCAAGAGCTGGCTAAGGAAATACATTCACCATTTCAGAACATATACTACCTCCACTCTTTGTTCGACATTTCCTGCTTTAGAGCTTCATATTACTGGCTGGAGACATGTTTAAAAATGGAAAAAGATCCCACTGTAAACATAGAAATATCGTCTATCCATGTTAAAAAGATCATTTTGATCATTTCCCCCTGCTGTGTTGTAAAGTGAATTTTCTGTCTGTTTCACTTGGCGATAGGAGGAAGTGGTATTTGTTGCTCACTGATCAGAAAGGCCCTCACCCACCTGCTGTGGACAGTGATACCCTATTTTCTTTTTCAGACGGTCTGAGGGATTGTTAGTGCACACATATGTCAGGAAACCAGAAGTTGCCTCAGAAATTAACTAGATGAGTAGAAAATTTGGCCATTAAGGGGAGACTAAGAAGCTTATATTTTGACTAATATTCTCATCTGATCATGCAACGTTATTCCTAATTTTAAAACATTTGGGTGGCGAGTGTATTAGGCAGCCTGTTATGAAAAAGCAAGTAGTTGTATTTGGGTTCCAGGTCTTAACTCTGAGACTGGAAGCTTAGGTCTTGGTATCTTGCTGGAATGGCAGGGCAAGTGGGTAAGCCTACTGAACAAAATGTCATCCTTGTCATGAAGTCGATGGGTGTTAAGTGTCTCTTCTTTGTGTACACTGGAGAAAGGTACTATGCTACATATTTTTGTTTAATTTTTTATGAAGTAGGCATCAGGCTTTTCTTTCTACACCCCACACAACTAGCAAGAGTTGGAGTCAGGATTTGAAGCCAAGGCCCTCTGGCTCCAAAACCCACACTATTCCCATTATAACCAGTGATTTCAAAACACTGGTCTGCAGCTTGGTGTTGGTTCCAAAGGAAATTTTCTCCAGTCTATGACAAGACTATCTGGATAAGGGCAACACCTCCCTGTCTTGAAGGCACTGTCATCTGTTCAGAGACACCTCTCTTTCTAGGTGTGAAAGGCTTATTTTTTTTTTCTTTTATCAAATGATGGTGATTGTAAACAGCAGCTAAAAAATGTCCTAAGATATGAAAGTGAAAAACTGGCCTCCCTATGGCAATCCCCAAGCTTACATATGGAATATTATTGGCCAGGGAAATGACAAAGCTGAGGACGGAGAAGTAGGCCCATTACCCCAGCAAGGGCTCCTTTGGGCAGACTCCCAGGATGGCTTAGGCTTACCTGGGGTTTACCCAGAAAAGGGCTTGGCTGCAACCATAGCTGGAGGTGATCAAAATACTTCTTAAAACCATACTTCTAGGTTCTAAGTGGTATTAGCTCTTGGCCAGTTTAGCAGTCTTGATAATGTAGGTGACCTTTTAAAAGCCACAATAGGTTGATTTTTTTTTTTTTTTTTTTTTTTTTTACTATATAAACTATCTTTTCCAAAAAAGAAGTAAAGCTTGGATGATCAACCTTTGTGACTTTCACATGTCAGGATGGGGAAGGCTTCAGCTTGGAGACATTTTAATGTTGATGTAACTCAAGTATGACTCACCTTTTTGCTGTTGTTACAAGAACAAAATAGCTCAGGTTTTGGAGCCAGACCAGTCTGAATTTGGATCTCTATTTATTTTAGCCTTTGCAATCTTGGTCAAGACTCAAGTAAAGGCTCTGTAACATGGTAACTTCCTTCCCTAAGTTACCATGGGGGGCAACTCTTTGGAAGACCCTACCATTGCATGTGGTATTCCTTTCCTTTACTGGGAGGATCCACATCAGTTCTCAGTGTGTCCTACTGTCCTGCTTATAGGTGACCCTGAGTCCCACTTACTTTTACTTTCCTGCAGATGGTTCCAGATTCCAACTGTGCCTGGAGAGGTTCCTCCTCATCTAGCCCCTGAAACTGTATAGGGGAGGTGCCAGTCTCTCTAATCTCTGCCTTCACTTCTGTTCCAGTGCCAACAATATGCCCAAGCAGGTGGAAGTGCGAATGCACGACAGTCACCTCAGCTCGGAGGAACCCAAGCACCGGCACCTGGGCCTGCGTCTGTGTGACAAGCTGGGGAAGAATCTCCTGCTCACCCTGACGGTGTTTGGTAGGTACCTGCACCACCCCACCCCCAGTCTCTTCTTCTCTGGGACTCTACTGGCTCTGTGGGGCAGCTGGTCTCAGCAGCCAGCTGTTCCACCAGAAAGGAAGCCACATGGTTTGCCTAGGGCCCTGTCTGCCCAGGCTTCAGTGATATAGTTTTCCTCCTTACCTCCTCTAGCCATTCATTCTCCTTTGGAATCTAGTAGTTCTTAAATTTTTTGCAAGTAAGTATCTTGTGAGAATGTTGGCATGTAGATTCCTATACTCATGGAGACTTTGCTTTGGGCCATCTGAAATGAGGCCCTGCAGTCTACATATTAGCAAACCTTCTAGGCAGTTCCAAAGCAGTGGTCCATGGACCATGTTTAGAGAACCACCTGCATCAAGATAAGCCCACGTATTGCACAAAACCCTACTAAAATGGCTCCCAAGGTCTGAGCTTCTCCAGACACATCATTAATTTAGGTAATTTGGGCACATTGGCTAATGAGGTCAGTGTGGAAGATGTTTGCCCCAATGCCTTAATCTGATCCAGCTCCATCTAGCAAGTCCTCCTCCTCTGCTTCAGGCCTCACCCAGGTGATGGTTGTTCTTGGGCTATTGATACAATCTTGGTCTTAAGTTTCCCAGGAGGGTTTATTGAAAATGGGGAAAGATACAGTTTCTTGTAATGACAACCACACCATTTCCTTTTTCAATCCCTCCCTTGTTCTTCAGCTCTCACTTAGGTTACACAGAGAAGCAATGAACAACTTGTCCTTCCCACCCACTCACCTGAACCCCTCTATTCCATGGCCTTTCTTTTGAGACAGATGCCTTGGTTGCCAGTGGCCCAGGATCAGGACTGAAGCTCGCCACAGCTAAGTTCACTTAAGAAGAAACCACAGGCATGGTTAGGTTTTCCAAAGGTTACCCACCATGTAACCACATCTAATTCATCACAGGACTTGAAGAAGTTGGAGAGTATGATTTTCACCTGCAGAAGAAAAAGAATCAGGCTTGCAGCCACATTACTCCCTCCACATCCATGGAATTAACACCGTAGCCTGCATTCCTGGAACTCCCTCCCTCCGTTATGGCCAGTGGTACTGACCCAACTTGTGGTTTCTGCAAGAGTCATTCATGTTGGCCACCCATTTGCAGAGATCTAAAATTTTTTGTCTGAGATCTGAGTCTGTAAAGTGAAAGATCCCTGCCAGCGTCTCTGCCTAAATTGTTTCCTCCAAAATTAAATATTTCAGACTCCATTCTTGAGCACCCATAAGATCAGCAATCTAAAAACTATGTAAAAGGACACAGGAGTCAAGGACAAGCCTTGAGAGTGAGCCATGGGGAAATTATTGGAAGCCAAAGAAAATAGATAGGAAGAAAAAAATAGAATTCACACTAGCTTGGTTAATTAAATGTTCTTTTCATCTGGCCTCCAGTTACAATGAGAAGACACACATTAAATGCCATGCCATGTGGTCAAGCTTGGGCTGGGCGAGGAAGCAATATCTGTCCTTGTGGGTTATTTCTTTCTTTCTTTTTTCTTTCTTTCTTTTTTTTTTTTTTGAGATGGAGTCTCACTCTTTTTGCCCAGGCTGGAGTGCAATGGTGCCATCTCAGCTCACTGCAACCTCCGCCTCCCGGGTTCAAGCGATTCTCCTGCCTCAGCCTCCTGAGTAGCTGAGATTACAGGTTTCCGCCACCATGCCCAGCTATATTTTTATATTTTTAGTAGAGACGGGGTTTCACTGTTTTGGCCAGACTGGTGTCAAACTCCTGCCCTCAGGTGATTCACTCACCTTGGCCTCCCAAAGTCCTGGGATTATAGGCATAAGCCACTGTGCCCAGCCCCTTATGGTTTATTTCTGTGGACAATTTCTGGCTCCAAGTAGACAAATAGCCTCAAAGAAGTTGGAGTCAAGTTGCCAGTGTGTACTTTCATAAAGCCTTGAGAAGGTTCTCCTTGACTCTTTGGGTGCTGACTTTTTTAGAATAGTTGGAGGGATAGAAAGTCCTCTCGCTAGTCAACAAAATCAGCTTCACTTATCTAATGTTGTTTTACACTTTGTTCATCATCTAATACTGCAGAAGCGTGAGAAAGGTCAATGTTGCTGAAATAAGTGTCTAGAGTTAGTCATTTGATGAGGGCAAAAAATGAATTCAGATTGTTTTCCCCTTCCTTTTAGGTGTCATCCTGGGAGCAGTGTGTGGAGGGCTTCTTCGCTTGGCATCTCCCATCCACCCTGATGTGGTTATGTTAATAGCCTTCCCAGGGGATATTCTCATGAGGATGCTAAAAATGCTCATTCTCCCTCTAATCATCTCCAGCTTAATCACAGGTAAGATGACCTCACTAGTGCCTGGCTGACATGGGTCATACTCCTGCCCCAGCTTTTGGATTGACTAGAATCTCAATTTGGTTGAGGGAATGTTCTCGTCTATGTCATTTCACTTCAGAGCTTTGGTTTTCCTGTCTCTGAAATAGGGATAATCAACCCTAAAGAAATAAAAGCTTGCCATCGATTAGGCAGTCTATTTGTCTTTCTCTCCAGCAAAAAAATAAAAATAAAAAGGAAAAGGAAACACAGCCACATGTTACAAGTGATGATACCTCCAGTGGTTTTAATTTTTTTTTTTTTTTGAGATGGAGAGTCTCCCTCTGTTATCCAGGCTGGAGTGCAGTGGTGCAATCTCGGCTCACTGCAACCTCTGCCTCCTGGGTTCAAGCGATTCTCCTGCCTCAACCTCCTGAGTAGCTGGGGCTACAGGCGTGTGCCACCATGCCCGGCTAATTTTTGTATTTTTAGTAGAGACAGGGTTTCACCATATTGGCCAAGCTAGTCTCAAACTCCTGACCTCATGATCCACCAGCCTCCAAAGTGCTGGGATTATAGGCATGAGCCACCATACCTGGCCTTAATTTTTAATGTCTACTTTTCTCACCTTTCTAAATTATATTTTGTTCAGATACTGATAAAGGTAATAAATGGCAAAGGAAACTTTCTACTATTTTAATCGGGAATAGAGGGAGGTTGGCATTAAAAATAAATGAAATGCTAGGTATGAAAGTCCTCTGAGTTTTTCAGAACAAAGGTACTCCTCATCTGTGGCATCATGTTCACTTATTTTTGACTAAAATAATTAATTACTGTATTTGAAAGAATTTGGCCCTCCTCTGTGGGTTTATACTGATATTTTCCTCCTTACCAAATAATATTGCTGAAACAGGGTATACATTGGTGCCCTTTGGTGACTAAGCTCTGAGTTGAGGGCAGGAAGCCAAGCTTTGGTCCAAATTTGGGTACCAGCCAGCTAAGTGATCTGGAGAAGTTATCCCCTTGGACTGGCAAGGCTCTGATCACTCCAGGAGATTCAGGGGCTGAGCTGGGTTGTCAGACAGCCCCAGCTGGTTGACCAGTGACCCCAGTACCTGAAATGCTGGAACTCAGGATCAGGCACTTAGGGGCTTAGTGGGATCTTATCATTCCGCACTAGATTGAGTGAAAGGGTGCATTTACAATGAATTCTCCTCTCTAAACCAGATAGAATGTTCTCTAGGCCTGTTAACAGATCATACGTTGGCCAACTTGGTGGGGAAACCTAGCTCCCATTGGCTAGAATTAGACTTTAGGTTGTAAAGAGAAGTAGGTCATATGTAGGTCAGCTTAATTTAGAGCAGCTCACATCACTAACTTCCTCCCCCACAGCAAAAAGGACTGACCCCCAAAAAGGGGTTCAATCTCTCTTTCTGGTAAAAGCAGGAACTGAAACCAGGAAGTGGACACATTGAAGAAACAACTGGAAAAAAACCCAGTGGGGCTGGAGTTTTTGTTAATTTGCTTGGAATTTCCTCTGACCTCCCTAGGTAGAGATGAAGTGCCCACCATTGGCAGGGTGCTTCACAGGGTGTTCCCTAATCCCTGCATGAGGCTGGGAACGTGGATCTTCATGCTTCACCTCGGAGAAATGAGAGGACTGGGCGAAATCTTTATTCTCAGACTCTCCATGTCAGTTACTAGTAATATATTCAAAAGACATTTTGAGCGTGGGACAGAGCTACTAACTTTTTAGTCTTCCAAGTGAGGACATTAAAACATAAATAAATAAACAAGTTAAAAACTAGCATGTACCAGCACCATCGCATTACTTCATAAAAGAAAGGATATGTTAAGACCGAAAAAAAAAAAAGTGGAAAGAACATAATCTCAGAATTAAAAATGGGTTGTCTTCAACTTTATTTTAACTCATTATTGCAGACTGACAAAAAAGTTGTCACAGACCATTTGTAAACTCTAAACAGGAGAATCTCCAACTCTCCCAGTTCTGTAAAATGTTGAAAATCTCCCTGGAAAATAGAATGATAAATTATGGGATTGACCAAATATTCAGTCCAGTCGGCCCTGCATATCTGTGAGTCCCTCATGTGCGGATTGAAAATATTTGAGAAAAAAACTAATAAAAAATACAAAATAATGCAAGTTTAAAAATATAACAACTACGTACATAGCATTTACATTGTATTAGGTATTGTAAATAATTTAGAGGTGGTTTAAAGTAGACAGGAGGATGTGCATAGGTTATATACAAATATTATACCATTTTACACAAGGGACTTGAGGACCTGCAGATTTTGGTATCTGTTGGGAGTCCCAGAACCAATTCCCTCATTGATACTGAGGGAAGACTACAGTAGGGGATTTAATCAACCATTAACACATTTGAGTAATATGAAGCTAATGTCATAGAAATGTAGACACAGGTCATTAGCACAAATGTAATAGAATTAATCCTTCTGCATTTCTTTTCAATCCAGGGTTGTCAGGCCTGGATGCTAAGGCTAGTGGCCGCTTGGGCACAAGAGCCATGGTGTATTACATGTCCACAACCATCATCGCCGCAGTGCTGGGGGTCATTCTGGTCTTGGCTATCCATCCAGGGAATCCCAAGCTCAAGCAGCAGCTGGGGCCTGGGAAGAAGAATGATGAAGTGTCCAGCCTGGATGCCTTCCTGGACCTTATTCGAAATCTCTTTCCTGAAAACCTTGTCCAAGCCTGCTTTCAACAGGTAATCCAGAGTTCAGATGTTCTCTCTTCTCCAGTCCTCTAAGTTATCAAGGCGATAACTTAAGAGTCTCTTTTGCCAGTTGCGGTGGCTCAAGCCTGTAATCCCAGCACTTTGGGAGGCCGAGATGGGCGGATCATGAGGTCAGGAGATCGAGACCATCCTGGCTAACACGGTGAAACCCCGTCTCTACTAAAAAAATACAAAAAACTAGCCTGGCATGGTGGCGGGTGCCTGTAGTCCTAGCTACTCGGGAGGCTGAGGCAGGAGAATGGCGTAAACCCAGGAGGCAGAGCTTGCAGTGAGCTGAGATCCGGCCACTGCACTCCAGCCTGGGCGATAGAGTGAGACTCTGTCTCAAAAAAAAAAAAAAAAAAAAAAGAGTCTATTTTAACAGATCAACTCTGGTAGAAATTTTCTTAATATGTAATTATCTCTGACTAGGCCCAGGGATTCTATGAGGTGGTTTAGGGAAGGATCTTGGGATTGGAGTCTCCTGGTTTTAACTTTTTTAAACCTCCTTTTTTTTTCCCAGCTCACTTCATATCTTTTTGCTCTGGGATTGTCCTCCTTTTCTCTTTCTCTCTCTCTCTCTCTCTTTCCTTATATCTATCTCTTCCTTTCCTTTTTGTGCATGAGGCTGGGAAATGTGTCTTTGAGTCATCCATGGGCATATTTTTATTAGCCTTGCCCACAACCTTCTAGAGTACACAGGGGTTCTTAAACTTGGCAGTAAAGCCAAACCACCAATGGCACTTTTAAGAAAATACAAATACCATACACAATCAGAATCTCCAAGGGATGAATCTGGAGCTTGGGTATTTTTTTAAATTGTGGAAGTAATACTTGCAGATTATGAAAGATTTAGAAAGTATAGAAGTACATAAAGTAAAAGTTAGAAGCTTCTACTTTCCCTTCTCTAGAGCTACTTCTGTTGAGAATGTTGTTTCCTCCCCTGTATTTTTCTTTTGCCACATATGCAAGTGTGCATAATCTTTAAAAGAATTCAACCCTGGCCAGATGTGGTGGCTCATGCCTATAATCCCAGCATTTCGGGAGGCCGAGGCAGGGGGATCATTTGAGGTTAGGAGTTCAAAACCAGCCTGGTCAACATGGTGAAACCCTATCTCTACCAAAAATGCAAAAATTAGCTGGGTGTGGTGGCGTATGCCTGTTATCCCAGCTACTCAGGAGGCTGAGGCAAGAGAATTCCTAGAGCCTGGGAGGCAGAGGTTGCAGTGAACAGAGCCACTGCACTCCAGCCTGGGAGACAGAGTGGCATACTGTCTCAAAACAAACAAACAAACAAAACAAGAATTTAACCCAATGGTACTCCATTGTTCATAAAACGTTACATTTGACTTTTTCATTGAACAGTGTTTTAAAGTCATCTCTTCTTTTTTTCATGATTGCATAATATTTTTAAAGGATAAATTCCTAGAAGTAAAAATGCCCTATCAGGAGTTTTATATTTTGAGTTTGCTGGCTGTTGCAAAATGGCACTACAAAAGTATGTAGTAGTGGGTACAGATTCCTTAGCAATGTATACTCTTGCTTGCTGCATACACGCCTATACATTTTTTTAAACTTGAGATTTTTTGAAAACAGGTGATTCTGCTGAGTGGAACCACTGAGTTAGCTGAGTAGGCACCATCCACTACCCTGTTTTCTAGCCCCAAGGCCTGCTTAGGTTAGAACGCATTCCATACACGCCAGTTCCCATGAATCTGGGTAGAAACTAAGCTAAAACCAAGCAGTCTCCTTCAGCCATTTCCAAGCACAGAAGAATGAGCTTAGGAAACAGGTAGCTTAGAAGAAAAGTATGTATTCCTAGCTGTCTCCAAAATGTAGCCCTTAACCATTACTGAACCCATATTACTCTGGGTTGGGGTATGTTCCCTAGTTTCAGATACCATTTTAGTGGTACATGTAGCATGGACCTATATTAAAGGAAACCACTCCAGGCCAGGGAAGTTGGATGCAGAAATAAATAGAAATAAGCTGGAGGAGAAGGTGCTTACTGGGCCCCATCTGTATAGCATGTTTGCCCCTCAGCCAGCTTGCTCAGAAAGATGAATTGACTTGCTTTAGAGTGAGACACACAATTGGGTGCTGTCCATTCTTAACGTTTTGGAGAGAGTGTTCTGGGATGGCAGCTGCAGGAGGCTGAGCTGGTAGTAGACTGGTGGAGAGTGGAGCATGGGAGGGCCTGGGAAGGACAGATTTGGACTCAGTTCTGTGCCTGATCATGCCATGCTCTGTGAAAAAAGGAAAGCAGGACCAAGAAGCAGGCAGGCTCGTGGAGCTATTGCTCTGGTCTTGGAGTGAACTTTTGTGGAGCTGGCCACACTCACACTCGGTGAGTGTTATGGTGGATGGGCAGTCTTTGCATGCAGCTGCCCGTGGCAAGAGGTGCTGTCTGCCACTCTGGAATAAAGACATGAGCCATTCCCTTCCCCATCCTGGCCCTGACCCCAATTTTCCTTTGCCAAAATTCATATGAGGACTGAGCCTTGGTCCCCCAGTAGGCTCAGGATCAAGGTCCCTTAGGGTTAGGACAACCTGAAGAAGAATGGTGTAGAATCCACCTCAGGGAGAGAATGGGAACAGATTCCTTAGGCCTGGGAGGAAGGCACTGAAGAGGACTTGAGGACAGGAAATTCTTTTAAAGGGACATGGCATTTCCAGAGAGAAAGGGTGCATGAGAGACATCTGTGTCCATGAGTACAGCTAGAAGTGATTTAAAATAACCTGTCTTGAGTGAAGGAGGCTCCCTGACCAGAGTTAGAAACAGAGATGTAAAGAGGAAGATGAGCTCCCCCCAGAGAGGAGACTGCCTGCTCCCAAGTGACAGGGCCTGGTTTGCCCAAGTCAGGTGTCTGTGTCTTTGTGAGCAGGGAGATCTCCTGCTTGCTATTTGGGGCTTACTCTGAACTAAAGTGAGATTTCCAAGAGAGTAACTGGCTGTAAGATATGGCCTTACAATATTAAACCCAGAATCACCTGTTTTTAAAAAATCTTAACTTTAAATACTGAAGGAAAATAACATGGGTTCTTTTCCTCCAGGAAATTCAGTGATTTGTGTATGTTCACTCGGCCAATATTTGTGAGCAGGACAGGCTGCCAGGCTTTCTGCTTTGCACAAGGATGCCATAGGGGAGGAGAGAGATGAGCACCCTGCCCCAAGGAGCTCACTTACATTAAAGGGGAGGGAGGTAGACCAAAATAAACATCAGGGAAACACAGAAGAGACTTAAACATTGAGACAGGTGTTCTCTGAGGGCTAGAGGCAGGATGATAGGCTGGTGGTAACTAGGGGAGATGTTTGAGCTGAGAGGATAGGGGATCAGAATGAGTTAGGCCTACAAAGAGCTGGGGAAAGACGCTTCTCAGTAGAGGCACACATATGCAGAGGCTGAAAAGTACTTATAATGTTCAGAGAAGAAAAAGGAGGTTGTGTGAGGCCAGTGTTGGGGGTACAGAGACTGGAGGAAGGTGAGCTCAGCTCAGGCATGACTTGGTGGGCCAGGGAAAGCTAAGGATATAGACAGGGCTATAGATAGCCACGCTTATCTATAGATTGTATGTAGACAAGAAGAAAGCTGAGTAGGTAAGTTTATGGTTTTGCAGGTTTTACAGTGAGACATGATGGTGGCTTAGGGTCAGGGAGGCTGGAGTTGGCACCTGCTATGCTTTGGATGTCTGTCCCTTCCAAAATTCATGGTGAAATTTAGTTGCCATTATAACAATATTGATAAGTGGACCCTTTGGGAGGTGATTAGGCCATGAGGTCTCTGCTCTCATGGATGGGATTAATGCTGCTATAAAAGAATGAGTTTGGTTCCTTTGTGCCTCTCTTTGCCTTTCTACCTTCTTCCATGTAATGATGCAGCAAGAAGGCTCTTGACCGATGATGATACCTTCATTGTGTACTTCCCAGTCTCCAGAATGGTGAAAAAATAAATTTCTGTTTATTATAAATTATCCAGTCTTAGGTATTCTGTTGTAGCAGCACAAAACAGACTAAAACAGCAAATACATGAAATTGTACAACCAAACAGGTTCTGTGAATCAGGAACTCAGGCAGAGAACTAGGCCTGTGTTCAATGTTCCTATCTCCTCAGCTTCAGCTTACACTACTGGCCTGTGCTATTTGGAATCTGGATTTCTGGAGTCAAGCATAACTCATCTTGAATCCTGCCTCAGCAACTAACTAGCAAGCTGCCCTTGAGTTGAGGGGCTACTGTTGACCTAAGACGTAATGGATGTAAAACAGGTAGCAGCTGGCCTCCTGCCTGATCCTGACAGCCACCATTCATTTAGATCCATGAGTATTTCTCTTTTAAACCAAATTTAGGCTTCTTTAGCATTCTTAGGATAGGTCGACAGTTGACTTTGGTCCCTTTTTCTTTCCTGGGAGCATGACTCTGCTGTTCACGGAAGCTTCTCTTGTGATCCTTCCTGCATTCACTCTTCACACCAATGTTGCCCAGACGAAGGGGCCACATTGAGGGGAGAAGTGGGCTGCCTGTTCTTCCCTCACACAGCTGGCCCTAGGCTTCCTCTCTCCCTGAACCAGTACATGTGGCCAGGCTAGAACAGAGAGCACTCTCCTCTCCTCAGAGAACACTGACCTCCCTTCCCTTCCATTTTGGATAACTGGCAGTTCAGCTTTGCTTCCTATGGAGCCCAGCACAGTAGGATTGGATCCCCATAGCTTAACATACAGCACAGGCTGTGGAAATAACTCAATGGAGATGAGGTCATCTGAGTTGAAGTCCCAGTTCTGCCCATAACTCCATGACGTCCAACAAGTCACTTGACTTTCCCATGCATCTTCTTCCGTATCTATTCAGGGTTCAGCCATCTGTTACCTACTACATGCCGGCACTGACATTCTAGGATACTGCATTGAGTTCTATTTTAATGCCCCTGGAGGTGGTGTTTTTTAGCCTCAGATGTGGATTTTTATAGCACTCTGCATGTAGGGTGCCTGGCACCTTTAAAAATAGGACCACTGCCATGGATGTCGAGGAATAGCGGGAGAGGTTCCTTGTGAGTCATCTGACAGAGATGCTTGGGGAACATTGAGCAAGGCTTGGCATCACTGCTCAGAAGGAGCGGCTGTCTTCCCACCTTGAATTTGGATCTGAAATATGAGCAAATGCTCCTGCCATGGTGGCTGCTGGCAGCTGGCACTCTTGGTACCCAGATGGAGATTTCCAGCCGAGCCTGGCTCTAGAAGGAGCCCAAACTGAGGCAGCCTGTGATGCACCTATCCAGTGGGGACCAGGTTGGGGGGAAAACAGGTGGATCATGAGTTGCTGATCTGACCCCTGCCAAGGCTTCCTATTCTTAACCAGAGCCAGGGCCCATCACAACTGGAAGGACCATCTAACTAGGTCTCACAATTGGGAAGAGCATCCAAGTTAGACATTTCATACTGTTTCTGAGCTTCAATCATAGGAGTGAAAGAAGACATTTATCACCCAAGTTTAAGACTGTCCTATTATTGACCACAGTACTTATAGTACATTTGCAAATTATTTTTATACATTCTATACTTATGAAATCGTGTCATTTGCAGCAACATGGATAAGACTGGAGGTTGTTATCTTAGGTGAAATAAGCCAGGCACAAAAAGACAAATATTGCATTTCTCATTTATATGTGAGAGCTAAAATATTTGAACACATGGAAAAAAAGTGGAAAAATAGATAACAGAGGCTAGGAAGGCTGAGTGTGGGGGAAAAGGAAAGGATGAAGAGAAGTAGCTTAAAGGGTACAAACATACAGAAAGATAGAAGGAATTCATTCAATGTTTGATAGCAGAGTTGGATGACTGTACTTAAAAAATGCATTGTACTCAGATGATAGACACCTTAAATGCCCTGATTTGATCATCACACATTGTATACATGTAAAAAATTTCTCATGTACCCCAAAATTTGCACAAATAAAAAATTCTGTAATTATCTGTGATTAGGACAATTGTATCTCACTGTGTATAATAAAACACCATTTTGTAAATAGACATAGAAAATATTCTCCAGTTTTCATAACCTTGCTTTGGTATTTCTTAATTATTGTTAACCTGTTGGGAACCTTAAAATATATGAATAGCCAGGCTTTTCTTTCACCTCATAGGCCAAACCTCAACTTTATGCCTTTTTTCCCTCACTCTATTAGATTCAAACAGTGACAAAGAAAGTCCTGGTTGCACCACCGCCAGACGAGGAGGCCAACGCAACCAGCGCTGTTGTGTCTCTGTTGAACGAGACTGTGACTGAGGTGCCGGAGGAGACTAAGATGGTTATCAAGAAGGGCTTGGAGTTCAAGGACGGGATGAATGTCTTAGGTAGGCCAGCTGGTGGTCTGGGATTCTGCTTCCCTGTCTATGGCTGGGCTCTCCTGCACTCCCTTTTCAGAAAACTGATGACTCAGCTGTCCTCTAGGTGGAGCAGGAGGCTCTCTCTGGGGAGCAATTTGAGGGTCACTGGGACTGAGAGCTGAGCGATTTAAGGAAGAGGGGGAAGGACAGAGGAGACCATGAGGGGACAGGGCAGCCAGAAGCTGGGTATGGGAAACAAAGGAGAGAGCTCACCATCATTGGGCACATTCCCTGACTCTCTGTGTGGTGTTAGAAAGTCACCTTCTCTGACTCTCTATGTTGTTAAGTGACACATCCATTGCTTTCATTTCTTAAGCATTTTTTAAAAGCTGCCGCCAAATACTGGTGCTGTGCTAGGTGCAGAGGCTGGACCACCGCAGCTCTCATAGTCTGCAAACAAATGCAATGCTACCAGGACTGTGAAGTGTTGGAGTAGGTACCAGAGGAGCTTTACAGATTATCTTGTTTTACTTTCTGGGATCCCAGTGAGCTCTTTCTCCTAGCCTGGTGCCTTCTTAGCATGCCATCCTAGAGGTTTTTGGGGCTCTGCAGTTGGGCAGACCTGGGTTTGGATCCAGTATGGGCCACTTACTGGTTATGTGACCCTGGGCAAGTTACTCCATTTCTCTGAGCCACATTTGTAAAATGGAAATGGGATTGACATCTGTTTAGTAGATTATTGTGAGGATGAAACGTGATTGTGCATATAGGGCACAGTAGCACATGCCATGTGCTCTCTCCATATGAGCTCTGATCATTATTCAAAGTGGGTGGAGAGCTGAGGAGTTCAGTAAGAAAATACCTCCATGAGGGACAGAGGTTTCTTACCATGTAAGCGGCTCTAGTCTGCCCAGTTTGCTCCCTTCCCACTCAGTGGGTCCACTCCCTTCCATAACCTCCATCCACCATTAGAATGGTGTCCCCTAGACAGGAAATAGTGGCTTTTGGCCAAAACCTGGGAGAAATGGTGAATCTGGATGGATGAAGTATGTTTATTTATCTAAGCACAATTTCTAAAGGTTTGGATGACAGTAGTCCTTTCACATTGTCATCTAAAAAATCGCATGGCCTTGTCTGCTTAGTCGGGTTGTCAGATAAAATACAGAATGTCCAGATAAATTTGAATTTTCGATAAGAGGCAAATAGTTTTTTAGTGTGTGTCACAAATATTGCATGGGACATAATAATACTAAAAAAAATGTATTCATTACTTACCTGAAATTCAAAAAGTAATTGAGTGTCATGTTTGTTTGTTTGTTCCAAATTTGGTAAGCCTACTTCTTAGCCATCCAGAATGGTACAGAGAAAGAGGAGAGAGAGGGAGCAGAATTGCAGAGTCACCAAGAAGCAGAACCGGATCTTTTTTTTTTGGCCTGGTAGGAAGCAGGTTGGGTGAGTGAGAGTGAGGGAAGAGATCAGCTGACTAGGTTGCTGGGCAATGGAAGATCAATAAACATTGTTTAACAACCAGTGGGAGGTGAGAGGTGGAAGGAGCGAGGAGAAGGAAGGAGAGTTCCTCTATGGAGGTTTTGCAAATATCCCCAGCACCACTGAGCAGCTCTTCTCCCTCACTGTCCAGCTATCTATGTCCCTTTTAGGACCTTCCTAACTCCCCCGTGGTCCTTTCTGGTGGGTCATAATTTAAAACACCAACCCCCTTTTGTCAAAGTGTTCCTCAGTCTTCTCCATACTCTGGAGGAGCTTGAGGCCATGAACAATGGGGCCAGGGCTTTGGAGTGAATCATTCAAAGACTTTCCTGGTTGTTTCCAGAGTCTTGGTGGATTCTGGGAAGTCACAGGATCTTTGGCTCTACTGGGGAGTTTCAACACAACTCACTACTCTGTAACCCCAGCGGCCAAGTCCAAGAGGGTTTTGTTCAGATGGAACACCCCCGTTCCAGTGAGCAATTTCAATTAGGCAGTGTTTACAGAGAAAGACTACAAGCTGAATATGGTTTCCATCCAAGTGCAGGTCAAGGCTCTGGAAAGCCAAGGGAAGTTAGACTGTTGAGAAACTTCCCATTTACAAATCATGGCTGAAATAAGGTTCTTTCCACAGTCTTCTGAGGGTGGAGATAGTGGCTTTTTTTATTTTTTAGTTTTGCTGTCTTTCTGTTTTTTGGCTTTGGAAAGTCCCGAGGACTAAGCACTTGCAATAAGTGAGGATACAACCCCAGTTCTTGCCTCCCACTTCTTTAAGGAACCACTTCTCTCCTAAAAAACCTCCAGAAACAATTCTGGGCTCCACCCTCTCCCAATTGCTTAAATCAACTCCAACTCTTCCTTTAAAAACCTCTCTCTCATAGATATGGCCAGTTTCTGCTGACACTGAATGGAGCTTTTTTTATTCCAGTTCTTTGGGACCTTGATACCTCAGGCATTTTTTTCTTAATTTCAAATGAAATTAACCAAGTAATATGAGCTATTCTCAACCAGAATATTCAGATTGATTCTCTCTCACCGCCCACCTAGCAGACTCCTCTCCATGGGCTTGAGAGAAGGACTTGGAAATGGCTTGAAATTGACTTTGTACATTGCTGCAGGACTAGTTCCCTCTGTTCTGGATCTAATCTTCCCTAAGCCTTTGTCTTTCCAGGCCAGTAACTCACTTGTGAAGTCATTTGTCAAGCTTTCTAGCTGAGAGCAAAAAGAGGAGATACTAAATGTGAGGGATTAGCAACCCCAAGTGCAAGTGATGGATTCTTTTTGCTGAAGATAGAAAGGATCCAGCAAAGGGTAGTTAGACAATCTGGGTTGATATGTGTTTGGTGTAAAGAGGTTAATGGGTTAGTTGACTAGGGAAAGGGTAAAGTCAAACGTTCAGAGAGAAGGAATTTCCTTCTAAGAGAATCAAATTATGATGCTAAAATTTACTGAGTATGGGTTAAGACTTTAGGCATAACTGGACACCATAGGAAACTGGATATAATAGGGAGGGACTGGAAATTAGGACTGCCAAATTGAGCAGGTTAGGTTAGGAGAAGAGGAAAGAGAAGATGGCTCATACTTCAGAGTCAGAGAACAAGTCAGGTGGGCAAGCAAAGTCCTGTAGCCAAGGACATAGCAACATTGATTTATAGAACATGTAAGTAGTAAGAATTGAGACCTTAAGACTGGCAATAATAGATCAGGGGTCAGAGGTCAGGGAGCACATGGGGATTGGCAATTAGAAATCCAGACAGCCCCCAGGCACTACTGGAAACATCTGTAAGCCACACAGTGTGCTCCAGTTCCTGGATGCATTAGAGTGAGACTCCAGGCCTGAGCATGAAATACCAAGGGAGAGAATGGAAGGGACCAACAGGAGTGGTAGGAAGAGCAAAGCCAGGCCTAGCCTTGGAGGAACTAAAGTGTAGGGCAGATTCCCAGGACCTCAGGCACAGGGGATGAGGTGAAACCAACACAGAAGTAAGACTCATGGTTGGGTATTGGAGTTGGTCCAAGATCTAGTGCAATGTGATGCTGACATGAAGAGGGCAGAGATGAAGCTCCTTAAATCCTTCCTGGGATTAGGATTGACCCCGAGGCTGATGTGAGGCTGGACTTAGATACAAGTCAAGAATGTCAAGCGAAGGAAGAAGAGAGTGGAGAGACTAGGAACTAGCAAAATCTGACAGTGAATCTATATTCTGTGTTTATGATCCTGAAAAAACAAATAAAATAAAAAAGAAAGCATTCTAACCACTTCAGTCATGAAAAGAATTGTGACAAATTCATAAATAACAGATTACATTTTTAAAAAACTGGATAGAATGGAGTTTCGGATTTCTTATTGTTTTCCCTTTGATTTTTCAATATTTTTTTCTCCCTGTCATTTTATGTATGTAGTAATAAAAAATAATTTTACATTTAGGATTTTGTAAGAGTGAAACATACCAGCCATGCTTTGATTTGGGATAATACCAAAACAAGCTAGATGTAACTCTAGCAAAGAATTTATTGGCTAATTGGTCTCTGCTATTCCAATATTGGCTCCAAAGTTTGCATGATAATCCCCAAGTCCCAACAAGCCTTTACTCGTTAATCTGTGTAATAATGGAATCTGCTTGCATATGACTTCATAAGTGAGGGGAGGGAGAAGAGAGCACCTTTTAGTTCGGAATGAAAATGAATACATTTTCCTGAACCTAACACTGCTTACAGTTTAACTTGCTCATGTGGAAAATGTTCAAGAAATCCATAATTATCCAGGGGAAAGTTACATTCAGTATGAAATATAATGCTTTTTTCTTTTAATGTCTAATTCATAGGGTAACCAGCAGTGAGAACATGGCTCCATACATTTGGGAATGGTAAAGAATGAGGAGAAAAAAATACATTCTTTGTAATTTGTCCTTCTGTGTAATGTGATTCACCCAACAGGTCTGATAGGGTTTTTTATTGCTTTTGGCATCGCTATGGGGAAGATGGGAGATCAGGCCAAGCTGATGGTGGATTTCTTCAACATTTTGAATGAGATTGTAATGAAGTTAGTGATCATGATCATGTGGTAAGTGGCCTTGTTTTTACTTCTTCTTAGCCGTGGGTTGAGAAAGCCTTGGGGTCCCCAGAGGATACTGGAGCTCTCCCTGCAGGAACAAGTTGGCATAGGCTGATCCAAGGTCTTTCCAGAAAGACCTTGAGAAAGGGATGAAAATACCTTTTTTGGAGCTTCCCCTAGAACAAGGGTAGACAAATTATGCCCCTTGGGCCACATCTAACCTACTGTCTCTTTTGTATGGCCAGCGAGTTGAGAATGGGTTGTATATTTTTATGTAACTGTCTTAGTTGGGTTGCTATAACAAAGTACCAAAGACTGAGTGGCTTAGAAACAACAGAAATTTCTTTCTTATGGTTCTGGAGGCTGGAAGTTCAAGATCAGGGTGCCAGTATGGTTGGGTCTGATAAGGGGCTTTTTCCAAGTTGCAGACCAACTTCTCATTGTATCCACAGTTAGAAAGATATTTATTTATTTTTATTTGAATTTTATTTCATTGTAATTTTATTGAGACAGGGTCTCACTTTGTCACCCAGACTGGAGTGCAGTGGTATGATCATGGCTTTACCGCAGTCTCAACTTCCCTCATTGCAGCTCAAGTGATCCTTCCACCTCAGCCCCTCAAGTAGCTAGAACTACAGGTGCACACTACCATGCCCAGCTAGTTTTTGAAAATTTTTTGTAGAGACGAGGGTTTCACTATATTACCCAGGCTGATCTCAAACTTCTGAGCTCAAGTGATCTTCCCACCTAGGCCTCCCAAAGTGCTGGGATTAGAGGCATGAGCCACTTCGCTCAGCATGAAAAGAGATTCAGAAAGCTCTCTGGGGTCTCTTTTACACAGGCATTGTCTTTCCATGTGTTATAACAAAATACCTTAGACTGGGTAATTTATAAACAATAGGAATTTATTGCTCACCCTTCTGGAGGCTGGCAAGTTCAAGATCAAGGTACTAGCAGATTTAGTATCTGTTGAGGGCCTATTCCTCGTAGTTGGCACCTTTGTGTGTGTCTTCACAGGAAGGGGAAAACAGGCTCCCTCACGCATCTTTTATTAAGAGCACTAATTCCATTGAAGAGGGCAGAGCCCTCATCACCTAATCACCTCCGAGATGGTTCACCTCTTAACACCACTGCCCTGGGAATTAAGTTTCCAATATGAATTTGGGGGACATATGAATTCAACATATGAATTGCAGTTTTTGCCATTACTTTCTTTTTTTTTTGAGACGGAGTCTCGCTCTGTCGCCCAGGCTGGAGTGCAGTGGCCGGATCTCAGCTCACTGCAAGCTCCGCCTCCCGAGTTTACGCCATTCTCCTGCCTCAGCCTCCCGAGCAGCTGGCACTACAGGCGCCACCTTGCCCGGCTAGTTTTTTGTAGTTTTTAGTAGAGACGGGGTTTCACCGTGTTAGCCAGGATGGTCTCGATCTCCTGACCTCGCGATCCGCCCGTCTTGGCCTCCCAAAGTGCTGGGATTACAGACTTGAGCCACCGCGCCCGGCCTTTGCCATTACTTTCAATGGCAAAACCCACAATTACTTTTGCACCAACTTAATAATTAACTTGCCTAAGATTATTATAGCTAGGTAGAGGAAGAGCTATAGTTCATATTGGTATCAAAATCCTTGATACCTAAGCAGGTAGGTTTTTTGGTTTGAATCATCTAAACAATATTGTTTCCCCTTTATTTCACATGTGTTTATAGTCAGTGACTCTGAAATCTAGGGAAGCCTAGGAGAGCACGAGGATCTACTCTCTCATCGTGGAAGCTCTGTCATCTTCAATCATAGGAAACTTTTGGTGTCCCATATCCATCAGACAGAAAGCTTTTTACTTGCATTTGTTTCAGATCCCTAGGATGGTCCTGTATGTCTGCCTAGAAAAAAATAAAACCACTCTTAGACCAAGTCATACCTGTGTTCTCTTTTCCACAGGAATTCTGGGTTACCTATTCCCCATCTTTGTATGTTCCAGGCCTACCCACCTTCTTTGCCAAACCTCTTCTGATCCTTTTTCACTTTTCTGTAGGTGCCTTTCATGGAAATTCCAGCTGCTTTTTCTCTTCTTCTTTTTCTTGTCTCCCACCCCACCTCACAAGGACAAAAATCTGTTCTTATTTTTTATCTCCACAGAACCAAACATGGTGGTGTGCCTGTAGTCAATTGTTACTAAAACTTTAGGAATGAGTGGGATAGCTGAAAACTCCAAGATTTCAGATCAAGAAGATGTTCCTCACTATTTCATGAACCATATTTAGCAGACCTGGCTTGTTCAGATCATTGTTTTACGGTGCTTTTAAAACACAGAAAGGATGCTAGTGAAATAACATGTTCTCTTTTATGATAGTACTGATCCTTCAGCTTCTCAGGCAATGCTGGATTTCTGGATATTTCTTTTATATGAAGATTTGGTAATATGGTGGTGTTATATATATATATATAGAGAGAGAGAGAGAGAGAGAGAGAGAGACAGAGAGAGACGCAGAGAGACAGAGAGAGAGAGAGAGACAAAGTCTTGCCCTGTCGCCAGGCTGTAGTGCAATGGTGTGATCTCAGCTCACTGCAACCTCCGCCTCCCGGGTTCAAGTGATTCTCCAGCCTCAGCCTTCCAAGTAGCTGGGATTACAGGTGCACGCCACCATGCCTGGCTAGTTTTTTTTAATCTTTAGTAGAGACAGGGTTTCGCCATGTTGGCCAGGCTGGTCTTGAACTCCCGACCCTATGATCCGCCCACCTCGGCCTCCCAAAGTGCTGGGATTACAGGTGTGAGCCACTGCTCCCAGAGGTAAAATGTATTTTTTAAGTCCTTCAGATTCATCTGAGTCTGTTGAGAGTTTAGTACATAATACACAATGCAGAATAAGTCTCTTGCTTAAACATTAGGATTTTCCATCGTTTCCTAGAATTTCTAGCAGATTATGCATCCTTACTCCAAATATGCAGCCCGTATTTCTGTAATATGATGCCAATAGCATGGGCAATGTGTGTGTCCTTCCTACGTCCATACCAATGTGATTTCCACTAAACTCTTGCAGGAAAGAGAATCTTCTAGGACATCAGATGAGTCAGTGGGATGAAGTGTAGCCTCCCTCCTCCCCAGAGATGGAGGGTGGTGGTATGAATTAAGAAGTTTCCCATTTGTTGAAACCAGAACTCCTAAATACTTATTATCATCTTGGGAGGTTAAAAGTGGTTGTGAGGCAGGAGTAAGACCCTAGTATGATTTCTGACAGCTGTTTGGTTACTTCATCTAGGCTCATAGTCAGGACGGTGTCACGTGACATGAAATGCCAATTCTACACATTTCTTTAATTCTTTCACTGCCTCATCAGCATCAGTATTTGCTAATGATGTGTGTAAAAAGGTTCTGGATAAAACAGTTAACTACTCTTTAACTGACCCTCAAAGCTTAAAAATTCAGAATTCTTTTGTATTCTTTTCTATGTAGCAGTTATAATAGTAATAATAGCAAAATGTAACATTGAAAAGATTATAATTGTTTTTGTTATTAAATTATAAATTAGAATTACTAACTTCTTGCTATATGCTCAGTACTATTTCAATTACAGTACATGTACTAATCCATTTATTACTGAGGAAACAATTATTATTAAATAACTTAAATTTACCAAATTCCTGCTAAATACTTAATATTACTCCAATTATTTTACATGCATTAGCTCATTTATTCTTCACAATAGTACTGAACAAAAATATGTGCTTTTGTTAACCCATTTACCAAATGAGAAAACTAAGCACAGAGGGTGACTTGCCCAGTATTATGGAGCTGTACAGAAGTAATACCTACATCAATTTCTTTTTTACTTCAGACTGGATTGAATCCAGGATCCTCCTATTGCAAGCTGTGTGACTTTAGGCAAGTTAGACCCATTCTAAGCCCTGATATTCTGATCTGTAAAATGGGATGATTCTAGAATCCATGCCATAGGTTGCTGTGAGAATTAAGACTGTGACCAACAGTCATGAAGTACCTTTTTGGTGCTGGGAACTGTCTAAGCACTTTACATGGATTAGTGTTATAGTAATAGCTGTTTGCTGTTACCAATATTATCATCAATTCAATCCATATCCTTTGTATCTCTGTGTTCATGAATTCTTTAAGAAACTTGAAAACCCCTTAATTTTTGTATGATTTTCATATCCTCATTTTCTTATGAGGTTATTTAAAACATTTTTTTCAAAATTTGAAAAACTTAAACAGAAAGCAAAATGTTTCATAATCTTATCCCTATAAAAACATAAGTGAGAAGTAAAATCTCTACCTACTCTTCCAATTCCTTCTTCCAATAAATCACCATCCATCCACACTGTTAAAGAAAAAACTATTCAATGACACTTGTTAAAGCAGAGTAAGGCAGATTTTATTCAGGATCGTTGCAATGAGCACAGGGACCACAGCAATGGGATTTTGGAATGGGGGAGAGAGATTGGGCTCACTTGCAAGTACAACATGGGCAAGTGGGAATTTATAGGCATGGAGCAAGGTGGGGGCAGTGGATGGTCTGGGGTAAGGAGTATTTTGGCTAAACCAACCCCACAGGATTCTAGCTGAAGGCCACAGGGTGACCAGACATCGTCTGGGGGAGGATGAAGAACCTGATCAGATTTGAGGGTGATCAGATTTTGAGGACGGAGGTTCTTGCTAACCTGACTTAGATGAGTTTTTTGCTAAACTGGATTTTATAAGGTTTAGCAAAGAGCCCAGAAGAGGCCAGAAGAAGGTTCAGAAGCCTAAGTAAAATTTGGTCAAACAATCTTTGTCAATCCATCTATTTTTTTTTTCATTCAATAAATATTCTATTCTGTGCAGGCAATGATTTTAGGTACTGGTGATATAATGGTGAATAAGACAGAGAAAGGTTCTGGCCCTCGTGGGGCTTACATCCTAGGGAAGGGAGAGAGGGAAAGCCAAAAGGAAGCAAATGGGAGCAGATTGTCTTTGTAGCACTTATTACTAATTCCAATAGTCATAAGTGCCGTGCAATAGCAAGAGATAGTGATGGGGGTAGAAGTGATAGGCCACATGGTGCTGTCTGGGAAGGTGACCTTTAATGAAGAGCTGCAGAGTGAGCCAAGCAACCTAGTCAAGAACTGAGGGGAGAATGTTCCAGGGGGAAGAAGTGGCAGGGAAAGGCTTTTGAGGATCAGAACAAAGGTCTAGAGAAGCTGCAGTGTGGTTGGTGAAAGGGGACAAAAGGAGGTGCAGTTGGAGAGGTAGGCAGTAGGCAGATCCTCCAGGGTCCTGCAGGTCACCTTGATGGATTGGAATTTCATTTACTTGCAAAAGGAAGTCCCTTAATCATAAGCCTGGAGGCTGTACAAACTGTTTTTCACTCTGTCTTGATGAAAAGTTCTAATCACAAATGGTAACTTTGAACAAAAATCACTCTTTGGGTAGCTGGAACACCTATCCCTAAATGGATTGGGAAAGATGAAGATTTGTAATACATTCTGAGCATGGACAGCACCTTTCAGCTACTCTTGGAATGTGTGTTTAGCTCTATTGACAAGCTATTGGAAACGTGTGGGACAGCACCAGAGGGCCTTCACAGCAGGACTGAGAAAGTCCCTCAGCTTACCTCCTTTCCCATCATCAGTGTCTGCCCCATCATCTGTCCCAGGCCTGTAAGTCCCAAATGAATTATTCCAGTGGGTTAAGACCTCAAAGATCCTGAAGAAATTGGAGCTAAGGTAAATGGTTTCCAAAAGGTCACCAAGTAATATCTGTATTTCATCAATTGCAGTTAAGATTTTTGTTTCTTGAAATACTGGTTTTCAAACAGATCAGCATTACCTGGGGAGCTTGTTTAAAATATAAATGCCCCAAGGCCAGCTTCAGGACATTCTGACTCCATAGGTGTGTGGTAAGCCCAGGGAATCGCATTGTTAACAGGAAGGCGGTGGTTTCTGACACCCGTACACCAACTGAATTCTAGGTAACTTGCCTGCTGTAGATGAGTGTGTTTGTGGAGTCCGGCGAGGGGTATCTTGGTGGGACCCTTAGGCTGGCAAGGGCTTTGAGACAAAGTAGGTGGAGGCTAGAATGGATACAGCAGTAAGAAAAAGACTCCACAGGCCAGTCCTGGATGAATCTGTGGCCCTGAAAACAGAGAACAGGAACAGCCTAAGAGCAGCATGGGAGCCATTCCCTCTCCCCAGCTCTCTAGCCGTGTCCCTCTCATTTGGAAACTGGACCAACAATCACAGGGCATTATTTGGCTTCAGAACTCTCCATGCAGCCCTCAGCCTCTTTATGCACTTTGGTTTGTGGTTTTGATTGCTGGCTTCATCTCAGAAGCTTTGAGTGGTGGCCTTGGGTGCTGGGCATTTGCCCATCCTTTTCCATGGCATGTTATTTTCAATTAGGTAATTCATTGATATGGAAACCCAGGAACCCAGAAGCCCCAGTTTTAGAGTGAAGGCCTAAGTTGTTTGTTTTAAAAATGGGTGCAGTTGGTTGGCCACACCTGTAATCCTGGTGCTCTAGGAGGCTGAGACAGGAAGATTGCTTGAGGCTAGGAATTTGAGACCAGCTGAGCAAAATGGTGAGACCTCCTACAAAAATAAAAGTAAACAAAAATTAGCTGAGAATGGTGGCATACACCTGTAGTGCTAGCTACTCAGGAGGCTGAGGTGGGAGGATTGCTTCAGCCCAGGAGGTCGAGGTTACAGCAAGCAATGATTGTGCCACTGAGCTCCAGCCTGGCTAACAGAGTAATACTCCGTCTCAAAATATAAAAAAAATAAATAAATAAAATAAAAATAGGCACAAGAAAGTAATGGCCCTAAAAGACTTCATAGAACAAAGGTTCTTACCTTCTTCTACTTAATGCTCATACTATTCCCAGAGATCAAAGTGTTTGGATTAGCAAGGGCTTCTGCTTGCCGTATTTATAAACCCTGACACTTCACTTTCTGGCCTTTGACTAACACTCTCCATTTACAATGGGAGCTCATGCTTTTCCCAACTGGCTAAGTGCCCCAGAGGTAAACTGTCAGTGGCCCAAATACATTCTCCAGGATACTCTATAGCTAGTCTTTTTTTGGCAAAGAGCCTTGAAAGCATTTTCTCTCCATTCTACAAATTGCTTGTCCCAGGAGAGAAGGAAAATTGAATGGCACCCAAAACAGCTTATAGTAGTGTTTTTCTGGACATCTTTAAAGGGTGCTTGGTGCTTGGGAAAGAACTGATCTCTTGGTTTATGAAGATAAATGCTTTTTTGCTTTATAGGAGGGTTCATTCTGCTTATTTACAGTCTCAGTGAACGAAGTGCTGGTCCCTGAGACTACCTTGATAATTTATGAGATGTTGTGACTATGGACACACCAGCAGAATATAAAACGGTGGGAGAGCCCAGGGTTTAATGACATGAGCACAGGTTTGTCTCAGACTCCCTAATGTCTAGGGAAGCAGTCCTCAGACTTGACCAGCCTGGACCCCACAGAAAGGAGAAGTAGGAGCTTCAGGCTAGATTCTCATATGGGAAGAGAACAGCCATGCTAATGTTTAATTGTGTCAGTTACAAATCAGTTCCTTCAAGATTAGGTTCCTCTTAAGAGAATATGTTGCTATAAAATCATCTTGCAATTGGGTATCCCATGAGATGTTCTAGAAAGCATCACTAACTCAGGCTTAATAAGCATGAGTGATGAGCGGACATAGGGTACATGTGTGAAAACAGAACCCACGAGGAATTCCTTTGTCAGGACTCAGAGAATTAATGGTACTGACAGAGATGCGACAGGGCTTTTTTGCAGCACACATACATGCATGCTCAAAAATTTAATCCCCATAGCATCTCCATGAGGTTGGAGTTAGCCGCTCTGAGCCTTGACAGCCATATCTGTAAAATGGGAATAAGCCACTAACCATGGTCACATATTAATAGCTAATAAGTGGCGAGATGAGCTCCATGTCTTATGTAGTATTCATATATATGTGTGTCATCTACTCTTCACATTTTTTCTTTAATTCAGGAAAGTGTTTGCTCCAGGCACAATTACAAGTCTGTATAGATCTTACAATTACAGCAGCCTTTCCTGACTCCCTGACCCCTGCTGGTAGCCTTATCTAGGGACTTCATTTTCCCCATAGTCTTTCTCTCAAGTATGTTCATAATTTTTATTAAGGTAGCAACCTTCCCACAAATATTTTCATATCAGCCAGAAACTGTCACAGGCTGAACCAATTCATGCCCTAGCAACACCATTCTGGATACTAAAGGATTTTACCAAATATGGGAAGAATATATTCAGGTTGAGAGACAAAATAGCTTTCCCAAGAGTGTGGACCAAAGTAGTTTCCAAACTCTCTATAAAATAATAATAAGATAGAACTATAGCATCAGTTTATATAGGATAAATTGGCATATGGTGAATTGCTTATCTCCAAAGAGCTGTGATTGTTCACTAAAGAGAAGTGGCTTGTCTTGGTTGGGAAAATCCCCCAGTTGGGAGTTTCAGAGACCTGAAATTGTTCTCTTATTTCCTGGTTTCCTGATCTTGGGCTGATTATTTAGCTTTTCTTAACTTCAGTTTCTTTATTTGCCACGTAGCAATAATGACACCTAGATTTTCGGGTTGTGGTAAGCATTAAGGGAGGGAATGAGTGTGCAGCTCTCACCATAGTGCTTAAAACAAAATGAAAGTAGTTAGCATTTTTGTTAGAGTAAGTATGGAAAAAATACTTTCAGACTTGGAAGTCGTAAAACCACTTTTCTCTAAATGTACATTTTGGCTCAGATGGTTTCCTTGTTCTTTCTTTCTCTTTCTCATTTTAATATATTCCCTATCTTCCAAGGTAAAAATAATGCAAATTTACAAATTCCAGTTTATAGTTTTCTAAAAAGCTCAAATTCCCAAATTTCTAGGAAGGAACTGAGGAACACAAATCAAACAAGATTCCCAGAGACACACCTGAGTCTCTCAACTTTGAACTTGATGGTAAAGCTAAAAGATGGTAATGCATGTCTCCTTTATCCCTAGAACTCACCTTAGCGACAAAATTTGCCTTTGGACTTTTATCAGAGCAGATGCCACCAGATCCACAAAACAGATTTTGATTAAGGGAGTTGGTCCAAAATAAAAAATAACATCAATGGAATCTCATCACCTTTTCTCAGCAAAAGTCTTTTTTTGTACAAAAGAGCACGTGTTTTCCTCAGGGTGCAGTACAGAGGAGGCCCAGGTTCTGAATGCCATAATGATCTCTTCAATGCTGTTTTTCCCTTTTGTGTTTTTCAGGTACTCTCCCCTGGGTATCGCCTGCCTGATCTGTGGGAAGATCATTGCAATCAAGGACTTAGAAGTGGTTGCTAGGCAACTGGGGATGTACATGGTAACAGTGATCATAGGCCTCATCATCCACGGGGGCATCTTTCTCCCCTTGATTTACTTTGTAGTGACCAGGAAAAACCCCTTCTCCTTTTTTGCTGGCATTTTCCAAGCTTGGATCACTGCCCTGGGCACCGCTTCCAGGTAGAGAACAAAAGAAATCACCTTTCTCTTTGCTCACTCTTTTGCCTTCTTTGCCATTTCTCATTTCTCAAAACCCTTCCATCACAAAGTTCAATAAGAACACTTGGCACACATTACTAAGATCTTTTGTCAAAGGCAAATGCTTTGAATTTTTGTCTCCTTCTAGGAACTTCTGAGCCTTCTGGTGAACATTTTTGCTGGTTTGCAACTATGTTGGAAATATGATCTCACATTAAATTTTTCAGATAAATGCATGCTATTTGTTTGCATGCCTAATTTGCCACTTACATCATTAGTGGCATTAGTTTTAGATGTTTTCTAAAGGGAGTTTAACAGGATGTTTTTCAATTAACATTTCACCTGTGATTTGGAAAATGCTATCACAAAATATTACTCTTTGAAGATTTTCATAAATAAATTTTCAAAAGTAGAAGCAGCAGCTTTTACAAAGTAAATGGTGTGTTAGGTGAGACTTTTTGTAACAAACAAAGTTCAGCCAAGTCTTTGACCTCGACATGAACCTCTAATGGATTATTCTTCCCCAGAGTTAACTTGGCATTGATGAAGAATCAGTTCCCCCTTTATTACCTAGTTCCAGTGCCTAGAAAGCCAAAGAGGACCCCAGAGATATGCAGAGAAAAATCATTTTTTGGACTATCATCTTGGACTGAATCTAACAAAAACAACCCAAAAAATGAACAAGAAGAAATACATAAGAAATGCCTTACAATTGGGCTGGGCGCAGTGGCTCACGCTTGTAATCCCAGCACTTTGGGAGGCCTTGGCAGGCGGATCACTTGAAGTCAGGAGTTCAAGACCAGTCTGGCTAACATGGTGAAACCCCGTCTCTACTAAAAATACAAAAATTAGCCAGGTGCGGTGGGGAGTGCCTGTAGTCCCAGCTATTTGGGAGTCTGTGGCAGGAGAATTGCTTAAACCTAGGAGGCGGAGGTTGCAGTAAGCTGAGATTGCGTCACTGCACTCTAGTCTGGGTGACAAAGTGAGGCTCCAACTGAAAAAAAGAAAAAAAAGAAAAAAAAGAAAAAAGAAAGAAAGAAAGAAAGAAAGAAAGAAATGCCTTACAATTGAGAATGTTTAAGACTAGTGTTTTACTTTCAGCTTGCAGTCATTATTTTATGTCTGCACATATGTCCTTGGGTCACAAAACTAAGACTGAATCATAAAACAGGGAGGCAAGCAAATTCTGAAATCCATAGCTCATTATCATGTCCTTGTTGCAGAACCTGTGCCCATGCACTGCTAGTGAGGTGCCACTCCATGACACAGCAGAGCCTGTTGCTCCACAGCTGCTGAGCAGGCAGTCAGGTTTCCCTTAAGCGACCTAACAGACCAATAATGCCTGGGAAACCAAATTAAATTTCCACCTTACAAATCAATGAGGATTCAGTGCTAGTAGAAAATGGGGTTTCAGACCAAGCTGGAATATACACAATCTTAAGGATCTAGATTCTGCACCCAGTTTCCGTGGATGAAGGAAAACACTTCAAAATTTCCTTCTTGGTTTTATAAATTTACCATGACTAAGTATCTCTATCCATACAGATCTCCACTTGAAGAAAAAGAGGAAAAAGAAAAAAAAACCCACCTAGTTTAATTTTATTTTTATTTTCTGGTTATAAGCCTGGTATCTCATACTTTATCTCATACCTGGCTCATAACCAGAAAAGAAAAATAAAATAAAATTTCTGCAGGCTCATTGTGAAAAAGTTCAGGCAGTGAATACAATACTTTTGAAGAAGAAAATGAGCTTTGCCAATTATTCTATCATACAGTGATAACTGGTCATAACCTTTTAATTAGTCTTTAGTTATATATCTTTCAAGTTCTTACTATGTATATATGTGCTGTTTTATAAATAGCTGTTTTTTTACTAGTCAACATATCATAAAAGTTATATCTATTGCAATAGACTGTACTACCAGTTTTTAAACTGCATAATAATGCACTGTATATAGTACAATGCGAACCCCACCCCATCCTAGCCACAGTGATGTACCTTTAAGTAAACAGAGCTATGACAAACATCCTTGAAAATACATCTCTGCAAGGTTGTATGATGATCCCCTCAGGATAAGTGGAATTTCAGAGTTAAATGGTATGCACTTTGACGGTTTTGAATCACGTTACCAGATTGCTATTCAGAAAAATTTATTATTTTATGTTCCCATTAACTGGGGTTTGAGGGTGTGCCCATCTGCGCTTACTTACCAGCTCTGGATATTACCAGTCACTTTAATGCTTTCCAGTCCTACTGGGTGAAAAGTAATCTCATGGGATATGCATATCTTTACTTCTCCTTCCCCTCCCCTTTCCCCTGCCTTTTGAATTGTTCATGAACTTGGTCATTTTCCTGTTGAGGTATTCATCCCTCCCTGATGGATTTTCAAGCTCTCTTTTTGTATAAGCATATTAGCTCATGTGTCACAAGTTGCAAATAATCCTCCTCTTCACTTGACATTGGTCTTAAAAAGTTACTGTGCTTTTTGCCTCTAGAAGTTTTAAATTTGTACTTAGTCAAAGCTATCAATACTTTTCTTCAGAATTTAGAATTTAGATTTTGCTTAGGAATAGCTTCTCCAAGTTAATACAATATGACTTTTTATTTTCTTCCAATACCTTTATGGTTTAGATCTTTCAACTATTTCAAAAATATTAGTATTATTTTCTTTTGAATGACTAGGCCATTATTTCAGTAACTTTGTAAGATAAGGTGAATCTTAAGGGAATTTGCATGGCCCAAATTTGTATTTAAATCAGAGACAAATGCGCAGATTATCCAACCAAGGCTGCAAATATTAGACCAATTTCTTCCCCAACCCTGTATTTCATTTGAAAAAACAAAAAACAAAAAAACGTGGTTTTAATCTTTAGTTAAAATGTGGTTTTTGCCTGGATGTGGAATTTCTTTTTTTAAAAGGCTGTGTGACATGAGTCATGTACCGAGAATTAACTGAAGGTTTCTTTGCCATCATGGTCACAGAGAAGAAAAAAAAAAAAGCAAAACCCAGGAACAGCCCACAAAATATCTTTCCTGCCTCCTCGGCCCTTGTACAGAATAAAGATGTTGAGGGTAGTTGAACCACTTTTCTCAATGGTTCCAGAGGCTGGTGTCAGGAAGGGCAGAGGGAGGGGGGTGGCCTGAGACCGACCTGTCTTCAGCCCTCCAACTTCAGTGCAGGCTGTCAAAACTACTATGTAAAAAACAAAAGAAGCATGTCAAATATCTGACAGTTATTGTTAGCAACATTTGAAGGCTGTCATATGGCCATTGAGGCAGGAGCCAAAAAAGCAACGTCAGAATGTCAGCCCGTCCACATAGGAAAGCTTGAAATTAAAATTCTCAAGTTCTAGTTTGATTGGGTGGGTGGATTTTTAAAGATACAAAGAAAGCCTGTCCAGTAGAGAAATAGAGGATATTTTTATACTTAAAATCATTTTTCCCAATCTACTTAATTGTCCAAAGACCATTTGATGACAGTTTGGAAAAATGAATGCAATAATAAATATAAATGTATTCCAGCAATCCCAGAAGTGTCCTTAGATTTGAGAATCCTTGCAATCGAGAATCCTGGCCACCAACCACAACTGAGCAGTCATCTCAGACCAGTCCTGGTGTCCAGGCAACCCTTCGAAAGGGCCCAGGAAAGGGTGGGGTAAGAGGAAGAAAGGGACACTGACTTCACATTAAGACAGCAAGCCAGGTCTAATGGCATCTCCTGCATGCGAATGAGGCCAGGCTCCAACTTTGTCCTGGGTTTGCAAGATTTTAGTTATGAAATGTTCCCCAACAAACATTTCTGCTTCCTACCCAAGACCAAGAAGGAGGCATGAGACAGACCCCTGACTTGAAATCACAAAGAATGTTCTCGTAAGAGAAATTTGGCTCTCCTGAGGTTGTTTTAGGAGCTTGTGGGCCAGTGGTTTGATAAGATGCGCATCTGGGCATCCCTAGTTTTAGGTTTTCTGATTCATTGGTTCTGGATAGGCCCTGGAATCTTCATTTCATTTAGCTTCCCTGGAGCAGATGGTCTTCTCCCACTCTCTGAGAAACCAAGACCTCTACAGGGATCTATGTCCAGCTTAGTCACTAATTCTGACCAGTAGAAGGAGGAAACTTTGACAAAAGCTGCAAGTGCAAGAGAGAAAACACCTCCAAATGTTGTCTGCATTGCAGGTTTTCTAATTCACTTTGCTAAAGTTTGAATAGAAAAAAATCAAGAGGATGGACCATGAAGCACTTCCATGGCAGTTTGAGTGTTTTGCATTGCTTTCTACATTACTTAAACTTTGCAGCAAATCCACTCATCCTCCCATGCACTTCTATCCACATGGAGATAATATTCTGGCCTTTAGCAATCCTTATTTTTTATTGGTTTCCGATTTTGAAGACATATGAACATGTCAGGAATTCTGGCCTTTGAGGCTGGGTCATGTGGTCATGAATCCACATCCCAGGCCTGGGAGGAGTGGGGGTGAAGTCACTTCGTATTTAGTCTCTGATTTGCTATCGAACACATGCTTTCCTGCTCCATGTCATTGAAGTGACTGTAGAATTGGCTGATGAGTGTGTATCAGGGTGTTGGACTATCTGTGAGGTTCCCCAGTGAAGTGCTTCAGCTCATGCTGAAGGGTGCTGCACATGTTTATTGTTGTGGAAATTAGCAAGCCCAGCTCAGGGCAGTTTCCTGGGGCTAAATGCGATCCATTCAGTCATTTTATTGGAAACAGCATTTCTAGCATGAAATTATGGGTTATCCAAAAATTCCTCATCCCATTTCACTGTTGATAGCTGATTCTTTTCTGACATAGATTTTTTTTTTTTTTTTTGCAACCCAATTAATATGGGCAATCAGATGCACTTCAATATTGAATCCAAGATGGAAACAGTGGTCAAAAGAAAACATCTTCAAGTTCTGAGTATATCTCCAGAACCAGAACCAACGAAAATATTTTGCTGCCTATTAGCATCTCAGTAAGATTGAATTTCAGCCTCCAACTCATCAGTTTTTAATGTGGCTCCAGATACTGCTTTTTTACATGTCACCTTGCTTGATTGACACAAAACAAGAAAAACTAAGGATGCAGTGGCATTCCAGTTTGTGCATTGTCCTGCTTCTCTAAAGTGGACATAACCCTGTCTCTCTCTTTCTCTTTGTTCTCAGTGCTGGAACTTTACCTGTCACCTTCCGTTGCCTGGAAGAAAATCTGGGGATTGATAAACGTGTGACTAGATTCGTCCTTCCTGTTGGAGCAACCATTAACATGGATGGTACAGCCCTTTACGAAGCGGTGGCCGCCATCTTTATAGCCCAAATGAATGGTGTTGTCCTGGATGGAGGACAGATTGTGACTGTAAGGTGAGGAGGGTGGGGTAAAACACAAAAACAACTACTTGTTGTTCTACCCTGTTTCCCCTCCACACTAGCTCCATGTGACAGAGGCCACTTCAATTTCATTTCTGCTGGTGGAAGACAATGAAGGTAATAAAAGAAGAGGAATTATTGGCAGCCTTCAAAAGGAAAAGATTGCGACAAGAAAGAAGACTCTCATTAATACCTCCTGTTTGTATTGCATATGTCAACTTGCTTTAGAAATTGGATATTATTTGATTTTTAGCAATCATGTGATGTAGGCAGGGTAATTTCCTTGTCCATTTAATAGACGAAGAAACTCAGGCACCAAGAGGCATGGTAGTTTGTCCATGGCTACAGCATGGCTGTAAGTAAGGCCAACATCAGTAATGATTTGACAGGACTGTAACTGAGGCCAACATCAGCTGACTCTGGATCCAATTTTTGTTTCACTAAAATATGCTCCGTTCAATATTCTATCACCAGAGGGTAACGGCAGAAATTACAAAATACTGGAAGAGATTCCTAAATATGACATATAAGATTTTATTACAAATAAATAGCACATAGTTTTTCTTTTACTAAAGCTGTTTTTATTTAAATGCATTCATCATTTTAAAAATTCAGAAAGAACATTTTCCTAAGAGATCGTTAAAAATGTGTTGCCTCACCATAAACTTAAAAGATCACACCTACTAGCCAAACTAACACTTCACTTTCTTGCTTCTAGGTTAAGTCATTGAAAATATCGGTCTTCAACCCATTCAATGTTATATTGACATTATAGCATGAAATAAAGCTTTTTGCAATCATCATTTTAATATTATCACTCCCAACCCATCTAAATGCTTCAATTAAGCCAGAAGCCAATTTCTGCCCTAACTTATGTTATATCCCTACTCTCAGTCTCAATTTCCTCATCTATAAATAAGGAAGGTATTCATAATTTGGGGCTAAAAGTTGGTAGTTCATGGATGGACTCCCAGCCCAGAGTGTTGCTTTGTTTGCCTTGAAATATATTGTAAAAGGTTAGAAATTCATCCTCTTATAAGACAGCTGCACTTCAGTTTCCTACAGTCTCCCCTGCCTACCCTATTACTTATGCCTGGTCTGCTGCACCTGTCACCGCAGCTTGGTCCTTTAAGACACTGCAGTTTGTCAATTTTGGACTCAACAATTTATAAGTTTTATTTCCCCTCTCAGACTCTATGTGATCAGAAAACATAGGGAGTAAGTGGGTCACATTCTGTGCGACAGATGTACTTGTAGTAGAAAGAGAATTCCAGATATTAGAATAGCCAAGGCCTGGGTGATTCATTTTAGGAAATGAATGAGGTAGACACTGGAATACACTTTCATCCTCCATGATGATAATCACTCCACTCTTTGGTTCCTCTGAGGTGGCAGACTCTTTCCATACATTGCTTTAAACATGCCCAGCAGTCCTGAAGAGAAGGGATAGTCATTATTCCCATTTTACAGAGGAGGCATGTGAGGCTCAAAGAAATTATGTGACAAACCTAGGTCTCATGGTTATGGGTGGCAGAGGCACAAGTCAAATTTCTATTCCACAGTTTACCTCTTCCAACCACAAGTCATTTCTTCTTTCTGACTATGACTCAAAAACAGACATTAGAATAGTGTTTTTGTTGACTTTTTCCATTGGGCATTAGAAGGGGCAATATTTTTGGGGTTCAGGCTAAGGCGCTAGCCTCATTCTCCCACTTCAGTTTCTCCCCCAGGCAGCGCTGTTGACCTCTATATTAGAAACTTTGGTAATAATCTGGTGTCTGGTTGATTCATGTTATCCAACAGTCCATTCTCTGGTAGGCCTTTGGTGGACTAGGGCCATTTTAGGAGATCTCTCCTAAGAGGCAGTGTTCATTTGGGTCTGATTTCTCTACATGCTCAGATTTTTAAAAAGTCCAAACTGAGGGACCACCCAGTGTCCGTAGCAGTGCTGGAAAATTCCTCTAATCATGTCCTCTCTGTGTTCTAGGGGCTGATATTGCCATGGAATGGCCACTTCAGAGCCTGTGCTTGATCTGTCTAGCTCTGAGGTATTCAACCAGCTCAAGGACATTTTTGTTAAAACACAGCTTTCTCCTTTCTCCTTATAACCATTCCAGAAGATTTAGTGAATATCCCATACACATCTGAGTTCACTTGAGCAACTCAGCAAATAGAGGAAAGAAAAATTCACCATGTTTAATACACACACACAATATGAAAACATGAAATAGCAATCACATTTATTTAATCAACTAGAATGTATCATCTGAAATGTCTTCCAATGACTCTCTTGCTAAATTATCTCACCTTAGATAAAGAAACAGAGGCTCAGACAATAGATGACATACAGCCATCTAGAGGAACAACTACAATTTAAGTTTCCAAATGCTGGCATATGCTTCCATTTATTTAACTTGTGATCCTAGAAACAGCCCTAAAAAGTAGATATTGGGTTCCGTATTTTACAGATGGAGAAAATGAGGCACAGTAAGATGAGGTAACTGGGCCAGGATCACACTGTTTATAAGAGGCAGAAATGGGATTTGAACCCAGACCACCTTACTCTGGGGTTTGTGTTTTTAACCATTACACACACTGCCTCCACTATATTATACTGTTGGGTTGCAAAATAATAACTTATATATATAATAAAATCTTCACAACCACCCTATGAATTATGTACTACAAGGGAGCCTCAGTTTCCTCATCTGCATAATGAGAACAATAACAAATTCTAGGGTGGCTGAGAACATGGTGCCTGGCTCATAGTCTCTTATGAGTATGAACCAGGCACCAGTCAATAAATGTTAGCTTCTATTATTATTATTGATGTCTAATAAAACACACAACACTCCTAGAATATTAAAGAAAAATGTGGCCGTGACATCATGAGTACCATGATGTTACTGACAATGGAAAACATATTTCAGGTCAGAAGATCAAGTCTTTCAAAATTATGTCCTAACAATTATCACAAGACTGCTAACCTCCCTTGCTTTAAAACTCAAAGACAAAAAGGGCTTCTTAAGAAAGTCTTTTGCCAAGCAAAAGTCATTTCTGCTCTCTCAACTCTGGGTCTTGATGGTAACCATATTTTCCATTAAGTTCCCACTATTAGATGGGAACTTACAGATGGGAGAATGGACCAGTGAGTGATTGAATTTATGCTTAAGTTCTATAAATTTATCTGCACAGGGTTTGTTTTATATTAACAGTGATACTACTGAGCATTTTCAGTTGACAAAAGATGAGTTTGACCATACACATTTAAATCTCTGGCCCCTGGGTGAGTTCAGTCCAATCCTCCTGAATTGTAGCCCCCACAAGGGCTACCTCTGGGGCACCCACCACGGATGGATATACTTCATGCCTGCAGTTTATTTGGAGGAAAATAGCCAAATCTATCTTCATGCTGCACATCCAAGTAAATTCTTCATTCCTCTCCTTTCACTGCATATAGGAAAATAGTGATTAGAAATTCTCAGCATTTTATTAATTCATAGAATTTTCAATATAGGGAGGGATCAAGGCCATCAAGGACCAGCGTGGCATTGAAATCAAGTAGACCGTTGTTCAAATCCCAGCAGACCATGTTCAAGCTGTGTGACCTAAGTTTCTCCACCCATCCTATATATGTTTTCCTCACGGTGAAAGCAGGTGTAACCATATATGTCCCTTGCAGGGTTACTGTGAGGTTCTGCTCTGATATTGTGTGTCTAGTATCTTAACAGCTTCCAGGAATCCTAGAGAAGTGAGCCAGGGGAGTGGAAGACCAGGCAAAGCAGAAAGCAGTGAGGGATGCAGGGAAAATCACTGCCTAAGGAGCTCTTGCAGGGCTTAGAATTCCACAGACAGACACTGTGCCCACTGGAGGGTGAGGATATTATTAGGGTGGAGGACAAGAGGGGAAAGCAACTTCCAGGAAGAATTATCTTTATAAGACTTTGTCTCATACAACCAAAAGATAACCAGATAATGTTAGTGTTAACCACAGTTCAAAGGGATGTGCAAGAGTGACTCAGAGCAACTGATGCTGTAAATAAAACAGTCAAGGTCAAGACCGTTGGAACTTGGGGAGTTCCCCTTCCCTGGTGTTCTGTCTGTTTGGGAAATGGTTGAGAATTCCCTTCTTCCAGCTCTCGGGGTTTTAGGGAAGTTTTCATTGCAAAGCAGTCTGGTCCTGTCCAGATTTCTTGACAAGAAAAACAATTCACATTTACTGGGCGGGATGGGGCAGGGTGGGGATGGGCCAGAATGTGCCCGGCCCTTCTAAGTGCATTTTAATTTATTAGCTCCTGAAAGCTTCTGACCACCCCATGAAAGAGATACCATTACTGTCTCCTTTTTACAGACGAGGAAATCAAGGCACAGAGAGGTTAAGTTGCCTGTAGTCATGTGGTTATTAAGTGGCAGAGCTGGAATTTGAATTCAGGTTGTTCAACTGCTGAACTTTCATGGCTGAGCACTCCACACTGTACCTCTTGTGACCCAGATAGATTCAAGGAAGTTGGAGTGCGCCAAGCCTTGACACCATGGAGTGGGAGGGGAAGGGTGTGGTTGGGGGGTCTGTAGATCACACCCAGGGGAAGTGTCTATGCAAGGATGGGCCTAAACCTGCAAAGGATGGCAATATGGGAAAAACAGCTCAAACCACAGGCTCTCCAGGGGCCTTAATCTCCCAAACGTAAGATTAGGTATATTCAGGTCCCTCCCGATGATAAGACCCCAGGATTCTGTGCTTGGTCGCACTGATGGCCCGGATTTAGTTGAAACAATTTGAGAGGCTGCCTCTCAGCTCATAAAATTTCTAGGATTTTATAACTACAAAGAATGCAGTCCCCCTTACCTTTTGGTACCCACAAAAACAACGTGGGAATCCGTATTTCCAAAGTACTCTTGATATGATATTTTGATATGACAGCTTTGTACAAATGGCATCCAGAAAAGAGGAAAAAGAGTCGCTGCCCTTTGCCAGACCACAGAGACTCCCTGGTGTCAGGACAGGGCACTTGAACTCCAGATTAACCCTCTCCCAGAGACAAATTTCAAAATGGTGCTGGGTGTGGCCCTGGCATTGTTTGGAAAGAACTGATGAGACGCTTCAGAAAGAAAGCCTCCCTTTCTTTCATTATCATTTCTTGGCATCCTCCTTCTGAATAATGTATTTTCCAGCCCATGGTGAGGCATCCAGGCGCCTGACACTTAGTGTCATTTGGAATCTATTGATTTGTTCCTCTGATGTCTAACTCAGTTGGGTCTGGATATTTGCTATTCTGAGTTCTCATGCTAACCTTGGCAATGGCCTTCTCAGACCTTTGCCACGTAGTCCAAAAGCCTCTGGTGCTCACAGAGACATAAAAGCGTAAGCAAAAATGAATGCAGTTGTGTTCCCATGGGAGGATTAAGGGCGATTTGTTTTTATCTTTAATATTTCCTTGCCTGCTTTTAGAGCCACGCTTACCTTATTTGAGCCCTGTGATATATTAGACTAATTGGATAGCATGATGGGAATAAGGCTCCAATCCATGAATTTATAAGCTTACATCATAGTTGAGCAGAACCCAAATAGGCCTTAATCCTTAATTCCTGGGTCTTAGTACTTTAGATTTCTCTATTCCTTGGTGGAGAGTATGGGGTGGGGGTTGGGGTGTGGGGATTTTATGGCTGCAGGAAAATTAGAGCTTAAAATTGCCAGGGTTGGTTTTGCTAAGATTCTTTCCATTTCCGTGACCTAGACTTCTCTGTTCTTATAGCCTCACAGCCACCCTGGCAAGTGTCGGCGCAGCCAGTATCCCCAGTGCCGGACTGGTCACCATGCTCCTCATTCTGACGGCCGTGGGCTTGCCAACAGAGGACATCAGCCTGCTGGTGGCTGTGGACTGGCTGTTGTAAGTGCCTGTGGATGGGGTTCTGCTGGGATTGTGAGTACTGCCTCCCAGGGATGGACAGGTAGCAAGGCTACAACCAAGATCTTAGCTAATCCCCATGGCAACTCCCTCACTCTTCCTTCCTCCTTCCCGCTCACATTTACTGAGTACCTATTTGAGAACGAAAGAAGAAAAATATTAAATATTTGAAGGCCTCACAGTCTAGTGGAGGAATCAGACAGATTATGACACAAGGTTAAAAATACAGTAATAAGGAACCAGCTACTGATGCATTCAAGAATCTCAGAACATTATATTGAATGAACAGAGCCAGACACAAAGAAATATGTACTGTATGATTCCATTTATATGAAGCTCTAAGAAAAGACAATGTAACACATATCAATAGAAATAGATCAGTTGGGACTGGGTGCAGTGACTCACGCCTGTAATCCCAGCACTTTTGGAGGTCGAGGGAGGTGGATCATCTGACGTCAGGAATTCAAGACCAGCCTGGCCAACATGGTGAAACCCCATCTCTACTAAAAATACAAAAAAATTAGCTGGGCATGGTGGCATGTGCCTATAATCCCAACTACTCGAGAGGCTGAGGCAGGAGAATGGCTTGAACCTGGGAGGCGGAGGTTGCAGTGAGCTGAGACTGTGCCACTGCCCTCTAGCCTAGGGGAGAGTGAGACTCTGCCTCAACAAAAAAAGAAAGAACAAAGAGATCAGTGGTTTCTTAGGGCCAGGTATAGGGGAATAGAGATTAACTGGGAAGGAACACAAGGAAACCTTTGGGAGTGACAGAAATGTTCCGTATGCACAGGTATTCACAGGTGTTTACATTTGTCAAAACTCTTCAAACCATGCACTTAAAATGGGTACATTTTGTTGTGTGTAAGTTACACTTCAATAAAGTGATTAAAACATAGCACACATATAAAAGCACAGTGATAGAGAGAAGCCTTCATCTCAGTCAAGAATGGAAGGACAGAGTGGAGAATATCAAGAAACATGAAAATGGTTACTGAATTTGAGTGTTCACTAGGTGAACTAGACTGAGAATTTTATATCTTCCTCTTTAACAGCCTTGAAAGTTCCATGTTATTATTCCCACTTTATAGATGAGGACACTGAGGTTTATAGAGGTAAAGGGACTTGGGAATGGACAGATATCCGACCCTCGGCCAGCCTGTCTCTGGAGCCTAACAAATTCTTGTTTATGGTCACATTCAAGCTTCTAAAGGCAGGTGGTAGCTGAGCTGAATCATAACCAATAGGTAAAAGTTTCTCAGGTGAATGTAGGGAGAGGAGGAACAGGACATTCCTGTCAAGGCCAGCCTGCACAGAGGCACTGAGGTTATAGCTCTGTGAGGATGTACGAGTGGTCTGGTATTCTTGGAGGCAGCGGGTGGTGAAAGGTGAGCAAGATGGACATCCTCAAAGGCCATGCAGAGAAACTTGAACTTGACCATGTATGGTAGTTCAGCTACCTTTCCCAGTGAAGGACATTTTCCTCATTTACAAAACTCACTGCCCATTCACAAAGGCGGGAAAGTCTAACCAGATGGTCCTCCAATAGGGGTTTGCAATGGATCCCCTCTAAGTGCCCACTTGGGCTTTGATGTTCTATGAGATATACACTGATGCCTCCTGTCCAGCATTAGAGTTATATGATAGGGCCTCCGGCAATGCCAGTCTTCAATGTCAGAGGCACAGAGTGACAAGTGCTGGCCCAGAGGCCCAAGGCCAAAGTGCCCACACTTATTTTTCAAACTGCCTCACCTGCCAGTAGCAAATTTTCTGACATTTATTGGCATTGATTTTAAGAGCCAGAAACCACATTTTTTTTTTTTTTCCAGATGGAGTCTTGCTCTGTTGCCCAGGATGGAGTGCAGTGGTACGATCTTGGCTCACTGCAACCTCTGCCTCCTGGGTTCAAGCAATTCTCCTGCCTTAGCCTCCTAAGTAGCTGGGACCACAGGCATGTGCCACCACACTCGGCTGATTTTTGTATTTTGTAGAGACAGGGTTTCACTATGTTGGCCAGGCTGGACTCAAACTCCTGACCTCAGGTGATCAGCCCACCTTGGCCTCCCACAGTGCTGGGATTACAGGCATGAGCCATTGTGCCCAACCTCAGAAACCACATTTTGTGGACTTGAGTTTGTTCCTCCTTCCTACCCCCACCCTTCCAAAGAGAGGAAAATGCAAGTGGCTGAAGGCAGGAAGGACATCTGGGAAGGCTAAAAAGAAGCCCGACCTCTCCATAAGATGTGCCTGCTGTTGGTGCAGACAACAGGACTTAGGTTAGAAGTAAGAAGTGCCCAGCACTTTGGGAGGCCTAGGCAGGCGGATCACCTGAGTTCGGGAGTTCGAGGCCAGCCTGACCAACATGGAGAAACCCCGTCTTTACCAAAAATGCAAAATAATTAGCCGGGTGTGGTGGCGTATGCCTGTAATCCCACCTGCTCGGGAGGCTAAGGCAGGAGAATCGCTTGAACCTGGGAGGCGGAGGTTGCGGTGAGCTGAGATCGTGCCATTGCACTCCAGCCTGGGCAACAAGAGTGAAATTCCATCTGAAAACAAAACAAAACAAAATAAAACAGAAGTAAGAAGTGGCTCCCTGAACAGAATCAGTTCAACTTGGGAGGGCTGCAAGGAAGGCCATGGATCTTCTTGACTGACTCCTTCATCATCAGAAAACACTCAGGAAATACCTTTAGCGGAAGGTGAAGAGCAAACAAAATAGCCTCATCTCTATCTCTGCCAGTCTCTCAGGTGGTGGTAGTGGCGTCCTTACCTGCCAGCTTGGTTGTTCTCTGTGTCCTATGTTGGCCCCAAGGGACAGCCTTTCTCATGACATCTGTTCAGACAAGGCAGCTGAGAGTCAATGGTGGTGTATGGGTGGGAAGGATTGTGAGAGAAGGGGATGAAGGATACAAAGGAATGGGGTAGGCTGTTGGATGGAAGGGGGACCAAGGGGAAATGAAGACATTGGCAGTGGTCTAGAGACAGAGCACATAGTAGAAGCTCAATAAATATGTGCTACTCTTAACCACATAGTTGCTGTGTGATAATTAGGGTCCTCCCACATGAGAAGAAAGATGAAGGAAGCCATTTAAGTTCTGCTGGCTTTCCCTGTGACTTGTTGCTTACTTAAACTCTTGACTCTTTGCCTGTCAAGTCTTTTCAATGCGTGTTGTCATTGAGGGTCCCTTGCCTGCTGCAACAATATCACCTCACTTTTTTCTTGGGCTTATTTCCAAGGCTTTAAACCACCATTAGAGATTCATCTTTTTAAAAAATGTTATTACAGAGGCTGCCCCCCTTTATAATACAAATGCCTTTGAGTGGAAAAAATGCACTAATATGATCAGGAATGAGGAAAAGGGGCTGATATTTGGTGGGTACTGCAATATCTTTACATCTGTCTCCATTTAATCATTAAGGTGCCCTATGATGTACTTCCAGATGAGAAAACTGGGAATCAGAAGGGTTGAGTGTTTTACCTGATGCACAGCAGAACTTGTATAGCCGGGTCAGGGCACTTCACCCAACTCCACACAGCCTCCTAATTTGTACTAAGCAGTTCTAGCAGTGGGGAGGAGGAACAGAGAGGCCCAGAGTTGGGAAAGTTGGAGAAGACACACTTATTAGGGCCTCCTATTGGGCTATGGTTTGAATATTTGTCCAGTCCAAAACTCATGTTGACATTTAATTGCCATTGTAGTAATATTAAGAGGTAGGACCTTTAAAAGGTGATTACGTCATGAAGGCTTCACCCTCATGAGTGGGGATGGTGCATTATAAAAGGGCAATTTCAGCCCCTTCTTGCCCTCTCTTTGCCTTTCTGCCTTCTGCTATGTCATCATGCAGAAAGAAGGCCCTTGCCAGATGCCAGTGTCTTGATCTTGGACTTCCCAACCTCCAGAACTCTGAGGAAATAAATTTCTGTTCTTCACAAATTACCCAATCTCAAGTATTTTGTTATAGCAGCACAGACTAAGACACACCTGAATCTGCATGCTAACCAGAGAAATATTTTTGACCTATTTTTTTCTTCTCTCAGCATGAAAATAACAAATAGACTCAATGAGGACAAATGGGGTACAATCAAGGTCTTAGCCACTCTTAGAATTCAAGTCCTCCAGCCCCAGTGGGTCTGCCATTGTGGGCCCTGTTCCTTCTTGGCAGTCATTTGTTCTCAAGCCTGTTGGATGCGAGTCACTTCATGAAACATTCAAAACCCTGCCTACTTCTGACCTAAATGTTAGCAAATGAAATAGGAGGGACAGGTCCTCCCAGATCACCCCATGCAAGTGCTCACATGCTTACACTTGCAAAGGAAAGCAGAGCGTCCTAACTCGGGGCTGAAGTGTGTCAGCAGGAGGGAGTTGGCTGAATTAAAAAAAAAAAAGAAAAAGGATGATACATTTGGATTAACTATATTGATGAAATCAAGTAAGAGAAAACCCTATCCTTGGCTGGAGATGGGAAGAAAGGAGCAAATGAAGAGCTGTTATCCAGTTCTAGGGCTCTGATCTCAAATGGAGGGAGGAGTGTGATGAAGGGAAAGAGAGTCTAAGAGGCAGGAGCCCTGGGTCTGAGAGCTCTGCACTTACTATCCATAGGACCTTGGACAAGTGACTTTCTGAGCCTCAGCTACATTATGTGTTAAATGGAGCAATAACCTATCAGGCTGGAAGCAAGAGTCTAGGTTCAATGCCTTTGAGTGAGTGCTCTTCTAGTTTTAAGACCTAGAGTAGAATTCTGCTGGGGATGAATGTTTGTATACAAATAAACATGAGCATTCCTTTTAAGAGGAAAAGAAAAAGGAAGGGTAGAGGATCCTGGGAAAATGTGTGTAGCTGTTTGCAGCTAGGTCGGATCTGCTTTGAATTAGTAATGGTGACACATTCTTTCTCACCAGCAAGAGGAGTTCTGGAAACTAGCTCCTGGTTATGGGCTCTGTGACTGTTGGGTGCTCATTAGTGTGTAAGTGGTGGTGGGGGCTAAGATGAGATGGGGTGCAACTGGCCATTCCCTAGATAAGTAGCCTGTGGAGGAAAAGCAGACAAAAACAAAAGAGGGAATTTTCTTTCTCTTTAACCAAGGTTTGTAAGCTTTCATAACTAGCAATTTTTCCATTTAAAACCAAACAAAGCCTACAGTGACATTTAATGTGTCACAGTGTTTGCCAACTGCTGGAGACCAGCCAGCCTCGTTACTGCCCTTTAAGCCCTGGATGGTTTTCAACAAGCAGGCTTAGCTGCTCTGTAAATGTCATGGTGAAAACCAAGATTCTGGAGTTCTGAAAAATGCCGAGTCCCAGAGCACCGGATGGGTGGGACTGTTTAAAACTAGAACCTTTCCCTGGGTCCAAGAAGCCCTTTGTGTCAGGACCCCTTGGCAGATATTTATAAGAGACCTTGCTGACACCCCAGTGTCTCTGACAGAGACAGGATGGAGTGATAAATGGGAGCCAATACCAGGAAGAGGTAATAAATAACTGGGTCTGGCTACAGGTAGGAAAAGGAAAATCAAAATAAAGTGAAATCCAAGTGGACCTGTGGCCCAATTCTCATGTAAGACTCTGCTGTTGAGATCTTTTCTGGGCTCACATGTGCTAATTGGGGAATATAGTTGAGATGGCACTTAGAAGGAAGACCTCAAAGAGCCTCCACCCTCTAGGAGTGCTCTGAGGCTCCTCGCATTGGCATTCCTCTCTGGAGAGAATAGAGCATTCGTTCTCAAACTTGAGCATGCACCACAATCTCCCAGAGATTTATCTGAGGTGGGGCTGGAGAACTGGCATTTCTAACAAGTTCCCAGGTGATTCCGTTGGTGCAATCTCCAGGGAATCTCCCTTCCAGAAGCAATGAACTAGAGACAGGGAAGGAAAATAGGAGTTTCTGATTGTGGGGATATGAGCACCTCTACTTTTTTTTTGAGTAACGGTTGACAGTTCATGCATCCATTCAAAAAAATAGATTGAAAGGATGCAGGATGCAAATAGCTAATACTTAGTGAGTGTCCCTTAAGTGTTAGACATTGTTCTAAGCACTTTACATGGGCTCGTTTAAAAGTCACAGCAGATTATGAAGCAGCTAATAGTATTATCACTGTCTTACAGTTGAGAAAACAGGTTCAGAGAGAAGTAACTTATCCCAATTTAGTGGATATTAACTGGCTGACTTGGGGTTCAAACCCAGATGATCTAGATATCCTTGGGTGTTCCAGGCGAGCTCATCCGAGTTCTGCTGTTTTAAAAATTTAAGACACACACGTATGCACGCGCGCACACACACACACACTTAACTGACTGACTTACCCTCCACTCGTGGCTGGTGGAAGACAAAACCAATTCCCACATTAATCTTTTCTTTGAAGATTTTAGGGGCTTATGTCTGTCTTAGTCTTTTGCTTTGATTTCCCACTTCCACTGAATTCTCTTTTTTACACCTTATCTCCAGTCTACATCAACGTCACCAAGGAATGTGGCCCCTTTTCCACTAAGTCCTTTCCTCTCTCGCCAAAGTGTCTCTGACTTGAGGCAGCGTAATTGCAGATCAAGGCGGGATGGGGCAGGGCTGTAGTTCTGTGCAGCAAAATCATTTTTAATATATCACAAAATAAATGCGTGTTCATAGAAAAGGGAAGGACAAAGTTCAAAAGAGTAATAAAATGAAAAAGAAGTCATCTCCCCTTCGCCTACTGTTGAATCTCAAGTGTTATTTCACTGTTAATAATTTCAGGTAGGACAGAAATAAAACAAAAATGTAATGTTAGGCATCTCCTTTTTAAAAAAATCTTTTAGTATTCCCCACTCCTGGGAATTTCCCCCTGGGCCTCCTTGTTCTCCATCTTTGAATCTTTCCCTGGCTCTCTGGACACCCCTCTCCTTTTCATCTGTAAAGTAATCTGAGCTCTCTGTGCCTCTCTCCTCATCCTTTTAGATCATGGCCTGCACTCTGACTTTTTACCACCAAAATATCCAACCAGATGTTTTACTAAACAAAAACCAATTGTGTCTCTGGAGCTAATCTGCTGTCAAGTCTTAAACTCACAATCCATCCTGGTCCTGCCCCTTCCACATACCAGCCTCCCCATTCTCCCCTGCCCAGCCCATGCCATAAGTAAATGAAACATAGTCTCAGTCCTCAAGAGCTTATAGTCTAGTAATGTGGTCAAGAAATCCCAATGGAGCATGCTAGGTGCAAAAAGAAATGGATAAGATGTAGTGGAGGAATAAAAGAGAGAATGCTCTGATCCTGTTTTCACTTGGACTAACAATGGTAATATAAGGAGAAGCTTCTTCTGGGTCATATAAGCCTTTTATATAAAAGAGCCTTGGTGGAGGACCTCTTGGTTGACAAGCACTCAATACATGTTAACAGTTATTATCTTCTCAACATGCTTGCAGGTGAGTATCACTCTCCATATGTTATCAGTGAGAAAGCTGAGCAGGACAGGCTAAGAAATCTTTTCTGTTGGAGCTGGGATTGTTATCCAGGCTGGAATCCGGACTTCACGCTCTTAGCCAATGCTTACTTACGTGGATCTCCTTTTCTTCCCTAACCCCATGTGACTTTAGCCCTTTAATGCCCAGAGCTGTGCCAGCCTTCCTCAGGTTTGGGGCCTCCAGTGACCCCTCTGCCACACCCTGCCCCTAAAGACAGTCTCTTGGCACCATGCATCCTGAGAGGCAGGCGCTATGTTTTGTTTCTATCAATATTAAGTTGAACCATATGAAATTGCCAATATTTGACCTTTTTATATTGAAATAAATGGCAATTTCATATGGTTCAATCCAATGCAAGACACCAGATGAATTGTGGGTGACCCAGCTCCCTCAGCCCTGTTCTTCTCTGTGAACCAGGATTTCCAGACGATTTCACATTTCCCTGCTAGAGGATTTAGACTGAGAGATGAAGATGAGACAGAGTACCTTGGTACTTGTTTTTCTTCCAGTGAACCAGACCCAGTGACTCAGTGTGAAATAACTCAGTCAAGCCCCTCTCTCATTTTTGGTTCCTGGTGACTTCTAAAGCATAGCCGTGTCATCTGTAGAAAACCCACGAAATGGGCCAGGCGCAGTGGCTCACGTCTGTAATCCCAGCACTTTGAGAGACTGAGGTGGGTGGATCACAAGGTCAGGAGTTCAAGACCAGCCTGGCCAACATGGTGAAACCCTGTCTCTACCAAAAATACAAAAATTAGCTGGGCATGGTGGCGCATGCCTGTAATCCCAGCTACTCCAGAGGCTAAGGCAGGAGAATTGCTTGAACCAGGATGCGGGAGGTGTGGTGGCAGTGAGCCAAGATCACACCACTGCACTCCAACCTGCGATACAGAGTCAGACTTCATCTCAAAAAAAAAAAAAAAGAAAACCCATGAAATGCAAGATCAGCTTTCATCTTCATCCCCTTCTTTCAGTCCTGACACACAGCCTCTAGACCCAAAGATGGCGTCACACACTCTAAAAGTTGTTTTTTACCAAGCCTTAAAGCTCCTGAGGTCAACACGAAAGACAGGGGTTCCTGAGTGGTCAGGGATGACTGTGAGAGAAAATGAAACTCTTTGCCTGTGGAGAAACTTTCCACACATGAACCGCAAACTCCCATGTCCTGCTTTGGGCCCGAGTTAAACTTCCCCAGAGTTGGTCAGACATTCCCCTGGCAGCCTCAAGGGTGTTCTGCCTTGCAGCATTTTCAGAAAGGAAGACCCATGTAGAGCAGCCATGACCAACCTCCTGGCTGGGCGTCCTGGGAATCTTCCCAGAATGCCTTGTGGCAGAGAAACCTGGCATGAGAGGGTTCTGTATTCTAGTTTAATCCAAATTAACAGCTTTCTGTTTAACAGAACCCCTTTAATGTCCTGCCTTCTCACTTAGAAATCTATCTTCATAACCTTGCCTTTTACTCCTTCCCTTCTGTATTGACGGAATACAGTCCCTCCACCAAAGGAAATGGCCTTTATCTGCACTCTGGATTTCCGTCCTCTCTGATCTCTCTAGGAACCTAACTTCATCAATTATTCCCCCTTCTATGTATCTTCAGTTACTTCTCCACCAGCATCTTCTCTTTTTGATTTAAACATGTTCAAATATTCTACCTCTTAAATTAAAAATTTGATCTCCTTTCCATTTCCATCTGCCATTTCCTCTCCTTCCTTTCTTATCAATCATCTTGAATAAACTGATTATACATAATGTCTCCATTTCTTCACCTCACATTCAATTTTTCACCTGTAGTAAGCTGGCTTCTATCACTACCTCTGTATTGAAACTGCTCTTGCCAGGCCAATAGTGACCTCTTTGTTGTTAAAACCAAAATAGCTTTTTTATCTTTATTATTATTATTACTATTTTGATGGAGTCTCGCTCTGTTGCCCAGGCTGGAGTGCAGTAGCGCTATCGGCCCTCACTGTAACCTTCATCTCCTGGGCGGAAGCGATTCTCCCGCCTCAGCCTCCAGAGCAGCTGGGATTACAGGTGCATGCCACCATGCCTGGCTAATTTTTTGCATTTTTAGTAGAGACGGGGTTTCGCCATGCTGGCCAGGCTGGTCTCAAATACCTGACCTCGTGATCCACCCACCTCAGCCTCCCAAAGAACCTTCTTACTCTCATCTCACCTGATCCCTAGATAATAATTAGCATTGTTTGCCACACCCTTATTTTGGAAGCGTACTTCCATTTACTTATGAAATGCCAAACTCTTCTAGTTTCCTTTCACTTTTGCAGGCTCTTATCTTTCCCATTCATTAAATGTTGGTTGACCTTAGTGTTCCAGCCTAGACTGTCTGCTTTTTTCACTCTGCATTCTCTCCAAGGATTAACTAATCACCTCTGTGGCATCCTCAGCCATCCCTATGTGATGAATCCTATTATCACCTGCATCTCAGATGTGTCTCCTGACTGTCAGTCCATATTACCAGCCATCTCTGGGGCATCTGCTCATAACTGAGTCATATGCTTCACCCTCAACATGTCCAAACCAAAGCCAGAATCTTTTCCACTCCAACTCATCATACTCCCTACATATGCTTACATTGTCTACTGGTTGCCCAAACCAGAAACCTGAGAGGAATCTTTGACTCTTTTTTATTCCCTGTAACCAGTCTTCAAGTCCTGTAATTCTGTCTCCTGAGTCTTGCTCAAATCCATCTTTTTCCAAATCCACCATATCCTCACTAACTGGATTTCACTCTTTCAGGCTTATCTTTTTTTAGTTTGTTCTTCACAATGGAACAAACATGATCTTTTCTTTCAGTGGTTCTTCATTACACTTGGGATAAAGACTAACCCCTGAACTTGACTGATAAGGCCATACATGATTTGGTTAATTCGTATTTTCTGCGTCTCTCACTATACTTGTTAGCCATCCTGAATTCATCTAAGTGTTCCTACCTCTTAGATTTCCTGCATATTATTTCTTTCCTCTCTCTAGCTCATTTTCTTGGACTTATCCTTAGGGCCAACTCAAGATATTTCTACTTAAAGCTTTTATTATGACCCGAGTGTGATAGCGTTCTACCTACATGACACTGTAGCACTCTGTACTCATTTCTTTTTGAACATTTATCTCACTCTAGTGGAGGAGATAGACAAATAAACAGTACGTGGGTTCTTGGGGAAAAGGGAGTTTAGGAAGGATTTTTGCTGCCTAGGCAATTGGCATAGTGCCCTTACACACTCTAAGAAGCTTATTAAACATCTGTTGAATAAATAAATTCACTAACAAAGAACTCAAAGTATTAGAGTTGATGTTTTCTTCTTCTTTCTACTTGGCTATTAACATGTGTAAGAAAAGGAACATTTTCATGCTCATGTATGCCTATAACCTACAATGAGTACTTAAAGCATGTCTAGTATTTTTCTTATTCCACTTAATACAACCTCCTGTGAGGCTGGTATTAGCCTCATTCCCTATTTCATGCTGAGGTGAAAAGTGATTTCCTCAAGTGGGAATCAGAAGACCTGGGTTAGTGTTCTCACCCAAGGTCCAGGGTCCTTTGCATCTTGATTTTCCATCAAAAGAATAAAAGCATCAATCTGCTTTTATTGTTTTTAAAAAATTCATTCATTCATTCATTCATTTTTGAGACAGAGTCTTGCTCTGTTGCCCAGGCTGGAGTGAGGTGGCACGATCTTGACTCACTGCAGCCTCCGCCTCCCAGGCCAAAACGATTCTCCTGCCTCACCCTCCCAAGTAGCTGGGATTACAGGCATGCACCACCACGCCTGGCTAATTTTTGTATTTTTAGTACAGACTGGGTTTAGTAGAGACCGGGCTGGTCTTGCACTTCTGACCTCAAGTAATCCACCCACCTCAGCCTCCCAAAGTGCTGGGATTACAGGCATGAGCCACTGCATCCAGCCAGTCTGCTTTTATCCTGTACAACTCTGTCTTGTATCCATTCCTGTCCTAATGGCTATTTCATTGGTCAGAGTTCTTTTTCAGATGCAGGGAGATCTGATGGCATGGAAGAGATGTGGCGGTAAAAAGAAAAAATGTGGGGAAAACTTACTCAGAAATCCTATTCCAAAAACTTGGCTACTTCAGTGGCTGCTTCTGGAGAGCAAGGATTTGGTGTCAAGGGTTGAAGAAGCAGTCGTTTGTAAACTTATGTCAACCACTTGAGTGGAAATGGATTTGTTAAACTGGAAAAGTCGTTAACCCTTTAGCATAGTATTTTGTGCTTTTGTTCAAAACATGGTGTGTGTGAGTGAAGTTATCCCCCAAAAGGGTAGGACCCAGCACATAATGAGTGTCAACTATGGGCTAGGAACTGAATTTGTCTTCCCCAAATTCTATAAAGTATTAATAGTTATTCTGGCTACATGAGAAAAATTATGGTTGAGCAAGTGTCTTAGTCCATTCAGACTGCGTAACAAAATACTATAGACCAGGTGGCTTATAAACAACAAAAATTTATTTCTTACAGTTCTGTGGAGGCTTGGAAGTTCAAGATCAAGGCACTGGCAGATTCTGTGTCTGGTGAGGGTCTGCTTCCTCATAGATAGCTATCTTTTCACTCTAGCCTCACATGGTAGAAAGGCCAACGAGTCTCTGTTGGGCCTCTTTTCTGAGGCCACCGATCCCATTCATGAAGGCTTCACCCATGTGACCTCATCACCTCCCAATGGTCCCATCTCCAGATACAATCACCTTGGAGATTAGGTTTCATCATATGAATGTTGGGGGATGCAAACATTCAGATCACAGCAGTAAGTCATCCAGATTGCACAGTTAGTAAGTGGCTGAGCTAGATTCAAAACCAGGGCTGTGTGGTTCCAGGGTGCTTCTCAACATGTGGCAGATGCTGGATTCCGGAATAATACTGCTTGTATTCACACTTGCTTTATGACTTTACTAGGATGTGAGACTTTGGGAAGCCACTAATCTATCCAGGCCTTAGTTCTGTCATCTAGTAAATATGAATAATAATCCCTCTTCAGAGTTATAGTGAGGGTTAAATAAGGTAGTATCTATAAAGTATATATATATATATATATATTTTTTTTTTTAAAGGCAGAGTCTCACTCTTGCACAGGCTGGAGTGTAGTGGCATCATCTCGGCTCACTGCAACCTCTGCCTCCCAGGTTCAAGCAATTCTCCCGTCTTAGCCTCCCGAGTATCTGGGATTATAGGCACACACCATCATGCCCGGCTAATTTCGTACTTTTCGTACTGTATTGTTAACCAGGCTTGTCTCAAATGCCTGATCTCAGGTGATCTACCCGCCTCGGCCTCCCAAAGTGCTGTGATTACAGGCATGAGCCGCCATGCCCAGCCTATAAAGAATATTCTTACACATAGTAAGTGTGATATAAATTTAATTGTCATCATCGTTATCACCACCACCACCACCATTATCTTTGGTCTCTTTCTTTGCCAATAATGCAAATTATTCTGAGCTATGAGATCAATGGGTACTCAGAGTATTGCTCTGGAAGACCTTAGCATTCTTTGAAATTTTGCAGTTGGTCAAAGGTATGGGATATGTAAACTAAAAAGTATCTGAGTCAGGTCTCAATCAATTTAGAAGCTTATTTTTCCAAGGTTAGAGACATGCCCAGAAGAAAAAAACATGGAATCACAGAAACAGTCTGTAGCCGGTACTTTTCTCCAAAGATGATTTTGAGGGCTTCCATATTTAAAAGGACAATGCAGTCTGGAGGGAAAATAGGGAGAGTTTGGTCATTTTACTGATTCCACATGTTGCCAGGGAAAAGAAGCTGGTAGGGGAATAGACAATTAGGTATTTGTCTTGTGCTCAGTAAATCGGCACTTTACGTAAGATAAGGTGAACGTAGAGTAGCTACCTGTGGACATATTTAACTATTAGCTATCTGCTTAGGACCAGAAGGAAAGGCAGTTTCTTGCATGATTTAACTTTTGGCTTTTTCTTTTTTTTTTTTTCCATTTGACATAGTAAATTGGGGGCTGGAGTTTTTACTTTCCTTTCACAGATATATGACTCAGGATACATTCCAAAAGGGACTGAAAGTATAGTGGAGTAGCTCCAAAGTAGACCACAACCATATAATGGACAAATAGGTCAGCTAGTTAGTTGGGAGTGTTGCCATAGGAATTGTGCTATAAATAGGGTTAATGTTTTCAGGGGGTGATAGTAACTTAACTAGCCATATTTGGATGGAGCTACCTAGAAGTTGCCACAAATATATTTGAATTGACTTGATACAATTTATAATAATATTAAAATCATACATCATAGATTAAATATTTTTTTGAGTTCTTATTAAATGTCCAGAAGCATGTAAGCACTTTGTTACCTTATTTAATGTTCACAACAACCTTCTGTATTGGAGATTTTTATTATATTCATTTTATGAATGAGGCAACTAAGGCTCTCAAATATCAAGTATGATCAGGGTTGTCACACAGGCAAGGGACAAATTGGCATTCAAATCCAAATCAGGCTGCCTCTAAAGTCCGTGCTTTTTCTTAACTACTGTCATGTATTCCTTCCTAAAACCCACATACTGGGACTTCTTAGCCATCTATTCCAAGTGCCCAATTTTGTGGAAGACCTCAAGACCCAGTCTTCATTCAGATGTAGACCCGATCACCCTGAGGCAGATTCTCCAAAGCAGAAGAGGCGCAAGAGCATTCTCAGATGGAGAGATGCCCACAAGAGTTTAAACTCCAGCTCTGATCACATTTTTTCCCACATTTTCTTCTTAGTTGAAATCAGAAAGACGACCAGCTTATACTTTGCAAACAACTGGCCTTGCAAGGGAGCCAGGCCTGACTCTTCCTAGTGCAGCTTCCTTATTATTCTCTAATAAGAAATAGATTTAATAATAGCAACTAGAATTTATTTAGAGTTTGTTCCAAGAACAAGTTAAAGTTTCTGCTTTGCCTAGAACTAATATTATTTGAATTGAAAGCTAGAATGTCCTGGACTGAGACTGTCTCAGCAGCATCTTTATGTAAACTCCTTCATTTTAATTTTGTTAAACATTTTTTGTAGTTTTTCAGCATCCTTTTAAGACTTTGAATATCTGGTAAACATGGCCAAAAGGATTCTTCACACTGATTTGACTTGAACTTATGGATGAGAGGAGAAAACTTAGTCTTAAGAATTTAATTAGCTTTCCTGGCACTGAATTTCTAAGAGAGAGAGTTATCAACCATCCTTTTTTTCAAGTTAAAACTTGCAACACAAGAGTTGGAGAAGGATTTTCTTAATATTTCCTGATTCCAGAAACACTCTGGAAGACTTAATTTTTTTTTTTAGGTTAATAGAGCAAGATAAAGTATTTTGTTTTTTTCAGGACGAGTAGTCAGTCATAACACATATTGGTCAATGAGAAAATTATGGCTGGATTTCTTATCTAACAGCTGTGTCTGTGTGTGAGGGAAGTGGGTGCAGGGAGAAAGGAAGGCTTAGTTCCCATTCTTACAAAAACAATGACTTTTCTACTATGAGAAAGTTCACAGATGGTTAGTTTTTCCAGTAAAACTAATAAGTAACATAAGCAGAGATAGTGTAGAGTCTTCAGAAACAGAACAGTTTAAATCAGGAGTGGTTGCTGCACTCAGCTAGGTGTGTCTGGAGCCTGTGTACCAATTCTGATTTAGACACATTATTTTTCTTTAATCCTTTCTTTCCTCCTCCTCCTCCTCCTTTTCCTTTGCTACTGGTTATTGGTGTTTACCATTTGCCAGACATTTTACCAAGCACTTTACATGTAATATCTCACTGAATTTTCACACAGTCTATGAGAGAAGTATAAGCATCATCTCCAACTGACAAACAAGGAAGTCAAGGCTCATGAAGGTTAAGTAACTTGCCCCAAATCAAGCAGAGGGAAAAGGTAGAGCCAGAACTCAACCCTATGTCTCTCTGACTCTAGACCTTGACCTTTCAACTACCACATAATACTGCTTCCTCACTGAACCTTTTCTGTTCTTTGTTCTCAGGGACAGGATGAGAACTTCAGTCAATGTTGTGGGTGACTCTTTTGGGGCTGGGATAGTCTATCACCTCTCCAAATCTGAGCTGGATACCATTGACTCCCAGCATCGAGTGCATGAAGATATTGAAATGACCAAGACTCAATCCATTTATGATGACATGAAGAACCATAGGGAAAGCAACTCTAATCAATGTGTCTATGCTGCACACAACTCTGTCATAGTAGATGAGTGCAAGGTACATTTCCCATTCATGGATATCGAGACCTGTATATAGTAGTGCATGCTCGATTTCTTAAGAAAAAAAAAAACAAACAAACCATAAAGCCCTGCATGTATTATTGTCACATTTATTTTCCTAAAGAATCATGTAACCCAAGCTTCTGTGAGTCCCAGATCATCTAATTCTGTGTCTAACATGGCAGGAAATCAACAAGTCTGACAGAGAAAGAGTCAATCAGTTGCTTATTTTGTCCATGTGATGTGAAACAACCATTGGATTCCCCCATCTACCCCACTTGACTAATTTGACCAGTTATCTTGAATATTTTGCCCAAGAATTTGTGGTTACTGGAGCTTTTCTGACTTTCAAATATTTGATTCCTCAATTGAAACATCAAGAGAAATCCCCAGCTGATGTACCTAGCACAAGTATTGTCCTTGCTATATATCACATATTGGTCAAAAATGTGCCCACATAACTTTACACAACTCTCTTTTTCTTAATTATTTTTGTGGGAAAGGTGAATTTTGACCTGAGAGTACCTTGCTCCAAAAGTGGGTAAACAATTTCAAGTAAAGAACAGGTATCCTTCAGGACAATTACCCAGAAATGTCTTTTTAAAAACACTACATCTCAGACATTGCCTGGCTGCGCCATCTTTCTGCAGCATGGATGTTCTGGGCTCTCCTCCAAGCTGTTGGGTGCTAATTCTTCAAGCTTGATGGGTTCTGTCTAGCCTTCATTGTAACTAATTTGACATTGTCAAAGTCAGAGTGTCATGACCAGAGTAAAGCAAACTTGGAGAAACCCTGGCAGGTGAGCAGAATCAACTCTGGGGGTTGGTTTCTAAAATGATTCCACATAGCAGCTGAGGACAAGCTGAACCCAGCCAGAGATCTCTGGTACCTTTTTGACTTCTGTTGACAAGGTCACATGTAATCACTAATTTCTTCCTTTATTACTTCTGGGTCATTACAAATACACACTATGGCTCTTGCTGGGCAACTAAGGATGTCACAGAAACAATTCTCTTTACTGGATTGTAACATAGGTCCAGAATTCTCATAGACTAGCACAGACTTTTGCTTGTCCTCTCTATATAAGATACATACATGGGTGAACAAGGACTCTGAAACAAATTAGGGAGGGAAACCATCCATCAAGAGGCAATTGCACAAGTTTATTAATTGACTCAGTGAAAATGATTCAAACTATTAGAAATTCAGATATACCTAAAGGATATGATGCATTCTCATGGAAAGCTGGTGTTTCCCACATCTGAGTGAATGTGCTGGATTATTCCCCATCAAAATGTTAGTTTGAATCAACAAGGGTCAATAATCTTGTGAATGGCTTTATGTTCTATTATATTTAAGTACTTGTTGTGTGCCTTGTAAGGTTTAGTTGAGTGTCCCTGTCTCATTCCTGTGAGATCCTATATTTTGATTATTCATCAAGTATTTATTAAATGCCTATCATCTATAAAGCCATAAATTAGGCACTGGAGGACAGCAAGAAGAATGTACAATGTTGATAAGACTTGAACTCAAATTATTGCCATATGAGGAAAACATCACAATTTTTTAAAAATTTCATAATTATATTTGAGAAGAATCCTAGTGGTTAATTGCATATGGCCCTTTTGGAGTTTCTCAAGAGGCTTCTTAATATTTTGTAGGACACTTTTTGAAAAAGAAGGTGTGTGCACGTGGAGATATCTTTAGATTTCAGACTTCCTGCGTTTGCTTTTGAAGGACATCAAGCACATGAGGATAAATTTGCTTCTTTTTGTTTGTTTGTTTTTGAGACGGAGTTTCGCTCTTGTTGCCCAGGCTGGAGTGCAACGGCGTGCTCTCTGCTCAAGGCAACCCCCGCCTCGCAGGTTCAAGCGATTCTTCTGCCTCCGCCTCTTGAGTAGCTGGGATTTTTTTTTTTTTTGTATTTTCAGTAGAGACAGGGTTTCTCTGGTCAGTAACTCCTTATCTTGGGTGATCCACCCACCTTGGCCTCCCAAGCTGCTGAGATTACAGGCGTGAGCCACTGTGCCTGGCCAATTTGCTTCATTTTTAAAAGCAAACTATTTCAAGCCCTATAAGGAAATGTGAATTATCCATATCAGTAGGAAGTAAGCTAATTAGCAGTAAGGCTTTGTCCCCAGTTATACTACTGTGACCCAGCACCTAAAATAGTGTCTGGCATGTTTTAGGGGTCTCAATAAATATTTGTTGAATGCATCCTTTTAGCATCTTTAGTCCTTGCTGTATTTCAGATAACGTTTTTGCTGGACATTCCATAGAGATAGTGGATCAATCTCTATATAAATGGCCAGTCAGCCAACCATCTGCAAACTCATAGGTTAATTAACCTTTAGGTGACCAGTGGTCAAGCTGAGCAGGTCTTGAAGATGATGAAAATAGCTCTATTGGTTTATCAACTGTTTCAGCTGTTTACATTTTTAATGAAATGGTTGGGTTCAGCTCAGTGAAGGCTATTTTATCTTCAGCCTTTGCTAGGTAAAGCAAGTTGATTTTTCTCACTCTAAATCAGTTAACTGTGTTGACGCTGATGTGGGAAGGAAGCAGCCAGAGCCATGGAGATACATTTACACCTTCTGAGGATATCTGGGTCACATTTATTTATTCCTTTGAACTTCCTTATGGTTAATTCTGTCTCGCTATTTCCCACTTTTTAAAAACTGAGACGGGAGATGTCAGCACTTGCTGCCAATGCCACCCTCTTTTTCTTTTCTATTACCCAAGTGGTTGGAGCAGAGAGGATTGGGGAATGGAGTCCTAGCTTTCTTTAGCCCGGCCAAGAAAGGAAATGCCAAAAAAAGCTGCTGTCCCAGATACTTTGAAACATAGGCCCCAGTATTTACAAACAAAAAAACAAAACAAAAACACTTCCCCCCAAGTGCTGTCTGGTCTTCCAAAGGCACCACACTGTGATTGGTAATTTTGTACCACTATTGATGTGGTTCATCACCGAGAGCCAAATAGTCACATTCAAGATCATAGTGAACAGGCAACTTTCTCCAGGCAGACAGTCTGTCCCTGGCAGTCTTTCTTGACAGTTCACTGAAAGGGAAACAAATTTGCTGCAGCTCTGGTCAAAACTTTAACCATTTCAAGCATTGTTATGTCTCGTTGGTCTGTGTATTCAAACTCTTGCCTGGTAATAGTAGTTTGAAGTTACACAATAGTTTTCAAATTAATCAGAATAACTGCATGTGGAGCTGTCATTGCTAACTGCATGGTCTGTTTTTCTAAAAAAAAAAAAAAAAAAATTGAGGGGCTAACGGGGATTGGATGAATGGTTTTTATTTTCCTTTGCTTGATTCGTTGAAGGGCACTTGGTTTTCTGTTCCTAGCATGTTGTATGTGGTCATGATGCATGCATTTCACTTCCACTTGGGTAAGAAGAAAGTCAGATTTCTTTCAAACATTGCTGTGTTTGTCGTGTCTTCATATTCTAATGCTTTCATAAATCCAGTCTCTCCATTATGTGGAATATCAGTCGTGGGTTTAAGTTTGCACATGACGTTGAGGACAGACAGAAGGTAAGCTAGGAAAACTACTTAGAAGTGGAGGGGAAAACCTCCTATTCTGCAAAAAGGTTCAGTTCACTTTGAGCCAGGGAAGCATAATATAGATGGTCTGGTAATTATATCTGATTATTAAATGTCTGCATTTAAGTAATTTAGATAAACATTGTCACCAATCTCAGATTTTTAATTCTCCCTACTTTTCTTTTTAATCTTTAAAGCTGGGATAGCTTATTTGGTACAGCTGAAATGTCATGATTTCTGATATAAAAATTAGACATGTATGCCATCTACCTGGTGTCATTGCAACTGAATCTTTCACATGCATGAGTAGAACTAGATACCTAGTTCTGGATTTCTTCCTCTGTGGTTGTATGGAGTAGCACGTGGGCACTATATTTTAAGGACTGTGTTATTGTGTGATGGATCTTTGGGTAGTTAGACACCCTGCAACACTAAAAACATAGTAGAAGTTATTCCCCAAATTGCAAAGCAGCTTTAATACACTGATACTCCCAAGGCAGATATGGATTTTTAAAATTCGCAGATCACTGTTGAAACCCAAGACAGGCTCAAATTCAGTTTGGAAAGAACTCCATTTAAAACTAATATTTCAGTCATGTCGTATAATCTTGGATTTGGTGCTTCTCCACATAACCCACAGGGCTTTTTTCTGGTTCATGGCCTGTAAGCTGGATGTTGATGATAATTATTTTCAGGTAACTCTGGCAGCCAATGGAAAGTCAGCCGACTGCAGTGTTGAGGAAGAACCTTGGAAACGTGAGAAATAAGGATATGAGTTTCAGCAAATTCTTGAATAAACTCCCCAGCGTATCCTATGGTAAATGATGATTTAAACAAGCTTTCTTTAAAAAGGAAAAAAATGAAAAAAATGCATATATTTCTATGTTTACTTAATCTGTTAGCCGAGGCTTAGAGGAGCTCTTGTGAGTCAGTGATGACAGGCACGGTGCTGTGTCTTTGCCAAATAATGCTTTATAACCGTCTAATTTTCTCACTTGTATTATTATTTGAATGGATGCTGCTGGAGGAATCAGTTTGAATTGAAGATATGTTCTTGCCAGCTTCACTTTTCTCCCTGGATGCTCTTTTCCCAGGGGACATGAGTAAAGCAGTGTGGTACACTCCAGGGACTTGGGATAATGAGCAAACACACAGTGTGTTATTCCTTAAAGTGTTCTCCATGTCTTGCCTTGTTATGCACAAGAGATTCTATTAAAAGCCTCTAGAAGTAACTCCCCTTAAAATATCTAGTAGAGTTTGCACATGGGCTGATTAAAAGCAAATACCTGTCTTAGGGAATTCTGACAATTTATTTTCCATATGTTCTTTAAGTAAAATGTTTCAAAGAGAGTTTTAGAGGGAGCCATGCTCTTAAAGGCAGTTGATTAAAGAACCTATTACGTCTCTGCCTTACCCTGTGTAATCTATGAGAACAATGGTTGAAATTTCAAACTATGCTTCATAATTCTTTCTAAATTTGATAATTGATTAGAAAGTATTTTATATATAACCACTGTACATATTGACAAAAGTAAGAGAGCACAGTCAACATAAAGTTTAACCAGAGTTAAATATTCAAATTTATTTATGTTTGGTTTGCCTTCACCTGGTATAGTAAAATCAAGTGAGATTATTTGGTATATGTTTTGCTTTGTTTAACCCAAAATGTTATTATTTGAGTTCCTAAAGACAAAGACATTTTTAATCTGTCAATTATTTCAGTCATCATGTCTTCATCCTAGAAAGCCTCGTCATTTTACTGTCCTCACACATGGAAGACACTTGTGTTGGCTGTGCCTCTTTTAGTGTCATCTCTTGATGAAACAAAAATACTGTTATTTATCTAATATGTAGAAAGCATTTTGTTATCTTCTATCAAAGCACATAAAACCAGTTATAGGACACAGTTGGAAGCAGAGCCAGTCTTCCTCCTCCATCTTCTCAGTAGAGAGGAACAGAAAACAAACATCTGTGCAAAACCCTATAAAAGTGACATTCCTATGGCAGAGTCCAGGCAGCCTTGAACCATGACGTGGCAACCAAGGATGGCTCTGTACAACTTCATGGATGGAATCTTGTTTAAGGCTGTGAAGTGTTAAGGAATAAATAATATAATTGGTGTAGCACAGTGCCTTGCATGCAGTAGGCAGCCAACAAGTTCTTAGTGATTGGTTATGCAAGCTAAAATTTTTAATGTCTCTACTATCCTTTTTTTATTGAATAATGCACAGTATTTTCCTAACGTTGCTGGGTTTGGGAGTAAGCTTGGGACTTTAATCATTGAGAAATAAAGCACATTTGACTCTAAGAAGTATGTAGAACCTTGTTTATAGGTGAGAGTAGGCTGTATTATATGAAACCAGCAGAGGGATGCTGAGATAGTCATGGTTTATAGAACCCAAATTCTCTGAGATGAGGATGCTTATGGACCTCAAATAGCCTTTCTTATCTACTCCTTGTGACTTCTCTCTTCTAAATCAGATACCTTTGAAACATACAAGAGACATAAGATTCCAGTTGTTTTTGTCTCCTAAACCTTAGTTATTTTTGGATATGGATCACTACTGAACAGTATTAGGCAACTTTTCATTTTTGTTTTTTTTTTAGATGGAGTCTTGCTCTGTTGCCCAGGCTGGAGTGCAGTGGCACGATCTTGGCTCACTGCACTGCACCCTCTGCCTCTCTAGTTCAAGCGATTCTCCTGTGTCAGCTTCCCAAGTAGCTGGGACTACAGGTGCATGCCACCACACCGGGCTAATTTTTTGTGTTTTTAGTAGAGATGGGTTTCATCATGTTAGCCAGGATGGTCTCAATCTCCTGACTTCGTGATCCACCCACCACGGCCTCCCAAAGTGCTGGGATTACAGGCGTGAGCCACCATGCCTGGCCAGAAAATGCATTCTTTACGGCAAATGTTGTAGGTTAAGGAGACAGTTCTTGGGTTTAGCTGTGAAACTGTTTAGGATTTTCTTTAAGTGGTGTTCCCAAGAGCTTTTCTATGGTAAGTTGGAGGCTCTAGGTGAAGTGTCTAGGAGCTTGTTGTTTTTTGCTATGGAAGGCCAATTTTGGGATTTGTATATATGGGCATGTTTCTCAAAGGAGTGGTCACAGGATTGTCTTCTCAAAACTCTGCCTGAAACCTTTCTGGTGTGTTTTGTCTTCAACTTTTTCCTAGCTATCCTATTAGCCTGTAAATATATTAGCAGACAATGTGTTTGGAAGAAACAAGGTGTACAACTTCACAAAGCAAGTTTTTCTGGTTCGAGACTTACTGTTTGCAGGAAGTCTCATGAGAATATACTTAGAAAATCATACTTATCTGGAAATTCAATAAGTCATATTAAAAATAAACAATTTCTTGAACTCAGGACTAGCCTGAAAATCCAAAATGTATGTAGAGTTGACATGTTGACATATGTCTATGTCCTCTGTTTTTTTTTTTTGGTTTTTTGGTTTTTTTTAAGCCTCATTTATTTCTCCCATGCCATGCCCATTTGGGATTTTCTTTGCCCAGCATATGTGCCATAAACAGAACAAATGGATCCAAGGTATACCTCTAATAAACTTTATCTGAATAGAATACATTTAACCTGCCAATTGTATGTGTAGATTTACCTAATTGGTTCAACATGTATATGAATGCTTGTAATAGTCTGTTACTGTTTGATAATGCATAAATGTTATATTTATATACAGTTACAGCAGGCCGGAAACATACATACACTGCATCCTGTAAGGTCTGTAAATCAGGGCTTTGGCAATGCCATTTTGTTATAGACTCATTCACTTTTTTTAGGAATCAGAATCATTTCAGGAGAAAACCAACTAAGTAGACTTTAATTCTTCTCTTTCTCATTCTTGTCCTTTGAGAAACCCAAGTGGAATCATCAGTTAATTACTTACTCAAATTCGATCAATCAAATCCAATGGGCGAGAAGAATGGCTTATCTTTCAAGGTAATGCTTTACCTTAGATCTTTGAGGTCATGCTTCCCATACAAAGAGCATCAGAAAATCAGGACAATCATCTAGATCTCACAGATCTTCAACATAGGACTCTAGCTTATGACATCTGAACCACAGAGCTATCAGATTCAGTTTTTACTACCTATTGAGTGTGTAGAAACACAGCCTATGGTTTTGCTGCCTGCGGAAGTTACCATACCCTGTAAAAGACAAATATTTCTTTCTCCTCTCGAACCACTAGTCAGCCTGGATATTCATGAAGCTGAAAGAAGGGGTGCCAAAATGCCTAGCTGCTGGATTTAGACTTATGGAATGTGAGAAAGGCTTAGGAAAAATTCAAGTCATGGGGAGATTCCTGCTAGGTGATGCCAGGAATCCCAATGACCTGTTGATTAGAGAGTCTCTGGTCATTTCCACTTGTGCATGGAGAAATATGTCATTTGTCATTTGCAAATGTATCTAGTCAAGAAGCCCTTTTGGAATAAAGTGGTTGGGAAACTCATTTATTGGGTCCCCCAAAGGAAACCCAATTCTGCCATGTTTTTGCAAATACTACATGTCCCTTTGCTCTCAATAGCAAAAGTTATCTTATAGTGTTTTACTTTTGTCAGAATCAAGGCTTCGGCCACCAGTGCAATATTTTCCCATGGAATGCAGCAATAAATCCAAGTAGGTATATCAATGCTCAGAGAGAATTATCCATAGTTCTGACTCCTGAGAAACAAGTCTCATCAGCTCTCACCTGGTTTGATGACTAAAAGTGCACAGCAGTTACACCCTAGTGGAAGTGATTTTTCTGACCTCACTGCTCTCTAACTCTTAGAGCTATCTAATTGTCTGAGCTGCTGGTTTGTTTTCCTTATTCTCCAACTGAACTCATTCCAAGCCAAGAAAAAGGACCAAATGAAATTTTCAGTTATTATCATACTTGTTCCTTGAATAAGAATGCTAGAGTCTGGAGGTAATAGAAGACTAAGTTAAAGCAAACAGCCTGAAGGAATTCTGGAGTGAGAATTTTGTAAGTCTAGTTGTCAAAGAAGATAAATGGTCTCAGTATCTGTAGTAATTTCTGGTTAAGCCTAGAAGGATCACTGAGTGCCAACCCAGGCAGGTGGCACTAGAGGCAGATTGTTCTCCTAGTGTAGAGTGAGTTTCCAGCTGCTCATGAAACATGTGCTTATGATTTTTCCTAAAAGAAAATCAAATTTTCTACTCCTCTTCCTTCTTTCCTATCATTCCACTTATTGTTGCTGCTTTGCAAACAGGCAGCTTAGTAAGCCATCACACAAATTAGTGTGAGGCTTGGTTTTAAAATACATAACAGAGAATCTTGATTAAATAATATCCAACTTTGTAGCATAACACAGCTAATTCAGGCAATGATAAAGAGATGATAAGAAACAACATGGTTTGGTAGAGGGAACATTTGATTTCGACTCTGCCCATCTTTAGCTGTATGACTTACGTAAGTCATTTTGTGTCCAAGCCCCATTTTCTCCCATATGAAAAGTGAAGGGATTGGATTAAATGATTAAAATCCCCTTCCAGCCCTGTGAGCCCAACGTATTATGATCTCTGCTTTGTTTCCTTCTTAAGAGGCTTCCTACTATAAAATGTGACCTATTTACATTTTAAGTTGAAGGAGCCCACAATAATGAATTATCAATTTAGATTTTTCTCATCCCCTTTGGGAGAAATTAAATTCAAGCCTCTATTCATTTTATGTTTTACAACAAGCTTGGAAGGTGGCCATGTTCATTCACAGTTGGATGTTTTGAGACACCAATACATGTTTTTTAATAAAAGTTCTCTCTACCTAAACTCACCTTCCTAATAGAAGTAGTGATTTGGCTCAGGAAAAAATGTTTCCAGAGTCACCATGAGAGGACTGGATGAACCTACAGCCTCACTCAAGCTCTTGCATCATTCCTGGTATAGCAACAGAGCCCACTCTGAATACCCAAAAAACACAATTTTCTCCAACAATTCTAATTGCCAACCCAGTGTGGGAATTTGAGAGCCTTTGGTGAATAACCTTGAACACTCTTATGAAATTTGGTGCAACACTTACACAATCACGGCAACTGTTTGTAAATATCTTCTCTTCTCCGCCAGCATGTAGACATGCACATCCATTCACAAGTAAGCCCGCAAATTCATTTTCACATTTTCCTCTTGGTTTGTTTTTATCATGGGCATCACATTGCAGGAAGAGATGCTCTAACTTACAAGAATGGAATTTTCTGACTATCTTTGCCCTCTTCAAGGCTTGATGAGTTTCTAGGGTAGATGGGATACAATGCATGGTCTACAAGGTGCATGTCACCAGCCATGATCTTTAAACACCCTCTTATACTTTCCAGCACTGCTGCAATGGCCCATGGCTGGCACCTCTGCTCTTTGTCCAAACTTCTGCTAAATAGAATGGTGTTGGTATTTACTGTGTTGTGAACTCCTTTATTGCCAGAGAAGACTTCAGCTCTTTAGGTTTGCAGAGGCAAAATGTAAAGCTAGGACTGAAAGGATAGGGTTTTGTTTGTTGGCTGGCTTTATTCCATTAGTGCACAAAACCTGATGCAAGGGCAGCAAGATAAACACAATTTCTTCATTGGCCCAGATAAGAACCTGTAGAAAAGTGAGAGATGCCCCTAAGTTCCTATTTCGTTTATCCTAAATAATATTCTGAGTAACTACTGATCAGTTTTTCCCTATGTCCAGCCTTTCTTCACTTCCCAACCTCCAGGCCAAATATTCATTCTGATATTTTACAAAGTCCTTCTGGTTTTTACACAAGGCCCTTTTGTGCTGAGAATAAAACCTGCTATTGAAACAGATCTCACTGCTTTGTAGAGTCAGCAGTTGACCTAAAGAATGGGTAGCAACAGGTCCTCAGTTTCTCTGGAGACACCCCCAATCCTTGGGTGGGTGTTGGAACCTGACAACTGACTGTTAGCCTTGTCATCATCTCCCCTGGAGATGGAGATGTTGCATTTGGAAACTCACTCCTTCTGGGGCACTGTTTCTTCTCATGGCAACCATTTTCCTTGCCTGGAAACAGCCTGTTGCCTTTGGTGGGGGGCAAATACACACACTAGCCAAGGAAGTTGGTCCAGCACATCTCTGAGGTTTCTCCCCCATGGACCCATGGAGCGAATTCCCTGAGATATATCATCAGAAAGTTGGCTGTCTGGTGGTTTGATACTCCATAAGTTACTTCCATTTAGAAACTCATCCTTTGGCATCTAGATTTTTCTACAAATCACCTTAACTCCCTCCCTTTCTCCTTCTCCTGGAAAAACCTCAACATTGCATCTCCATGTTGCACAACACAGATCAGATTATCTGGTCACTATAGAGATTTGTATATAAAAAAACTACTTTTTTGAGGATTTTTGTATATTGTTTTTCTATTTGTTTTCTACAGCTTGAGGAAAGAGCTGGCAAACTGTGAATCTAACTTGATCTTGTTGCCAGCAGATATATTTTGGCTTCCTGGTAAGAGTCTGTGTTACCAGGGACAATATATTGCCCTCTGATCAGTATTGCACCCTAAATCCACAAATTCCTCCAGCCCAGTCTTAGATTTTTTTTAAACAAATCCCGTAGCTTGTTTGCTATTATTTATAAAGAGCATTAGAAAATGTATTTATAGACCTGGATATTATATGTTTAATATTAATTTAGCCTTTAATAATGTTATAGGTTTGTAACTATTCTTCAGAAATTATAAAGAACTCAGTGTAGACTGAATTAATCTATTTAGTATCTGTGATTTTGCAGACATATTTTCTTACAGTATTTTCTATGTAACCACACACGTAGAATTATAACTAATTAGAGCACAAGAAGTTTCTTCAGCAATTTAGAGCGATCAATTGTTTCTTGACTATATAGTTACATTTGACAAATTTAAGAACCCAGTCCTTAGTGATGCAATAAACAAAATGAACCATTAAGAACAAGGAATTGCTCAAATCCCTTAGCTGGTGAGGATATGCATCTAAATAATTCATCTTTTTAACTCAAGAAATGGTGCTGGTTTTTAAAATTTTTGACACCAGGCCTTGTTTTTCCAGCTGAGCATTCTAATTTTGCTTTTCTCTTTATCAAAGACAAGGTATTAATAGTAGGATTATTTCTAGATCAGAATGTTTCATACCTTCCTGAAGGTTTATGTGAAAATTGGCTTAGGAAAACTTGGAGTAGCAGAGACTGAGGATGAGTGCTAGAGATGAAATCAGGACAGATTTGTTGCAGTTAATTCTTGCCAAGCAAATTGGTGGTAAATGTCACATTGTTATGTGAATTGAGTACATATTTTTAAAGAAAGTTTTAAAAAATTTTAGAACCAGCTATGAGGCTATACTGTATCACTGGGGGCTGGAAGTAGGGGCTTAGAATCGTACTGAAGAAGAAGCCCAGGTAGTTTCTGTCCTCAGGTGAATAACGGACTATGTAACTTTCCTGAAAGGTAAAACAATAGCCACTGCAAAGACGAGGTGTTTTACTTCCACCAAATACACTTTCTAAGATGGTGGTAGGGCTAGTATTTTTACCATGGTTTAAAAAGTAGTCAGTTACATAGGAAGTATATTGGTATATATTTGAACCTGCTCTTCATTAAACAAACAGATTAGATGTACCCTCAACTGGCAATAATTGTATCTATTTTCAAGTACAGCTAGCTGTCAAAGCATGAAGCTCTTGTGTATACACACTGACACTTGGTTCACGCATGAAGAACAGTGCCTATGCACTTTGTGTAGCTATAATGTAGGGATCTAGGTGTAATTTCAGTGAAATGGTGTATAGATGTATTGTAATTTAATGTATATGTTATTTTTGGCTATTCATCTAAATGCAGTAGACATGTTGATCGGTGTTTTGCAAACCCTTCTTTTCCTTCTTAGATAACTAGTCGTGAATCATTTCTCCTCTTTCTCAATGTGGTTTGGGAATATATATGAGTGAAGAATTTATCTGTGAATCCTTTGTACTGATGATTGTTTGAAAGTCTGTGTGTCCAGCACCTTTGTAAATACACAATTCAGAGCAGGGATGGGCTGGGTGTGTGTCCTGGTTCTTAGTGAAAGGTCATCTCATGTCTGTATAATACATGGTGAATGCAACTGTGGAACTTTTGGTTACCTAGACTTAGGTAGGTTTAGAATGAGAACATCCGTCTACAGTCCTCCTTTGCTTGGTGGATTGGGCTCAGAGAGACAAAAAGTTAGTCTGCCCCTGTGCATATTAGCATCATGTCTTTAGAGAAAGGTCAGTCTCTCTGGTTGCCAAATACTCCTCATGATGCTCATGACTTAACGGTTCTGAAGAGCCTTGTCTCCCTTGAATTTTTGAGTCAGGGTACAGGAAAAACATTGCTGACTAACTAACTGCAAACAAACATGCAGGTGAAACCCCACAAAAGCACAGTTCTGGCTATAAACTTCACAGTTCTCTGTGAAACGACGTAGAACACTAGAAGCACAGGAATAGTCAGTGTACAGCTTAGGGGGTTGTAGAGGGGCAACTGATGAAGCACAGGTCCCACATATATGAAGGAGTATGACCTCCTCTACCTAATATGTTCTGTGTGCATGTTTTGAATGATTGAAGATAGTATTCACTAATGCAAATATACACTTGCCTCCTAAAACATACATTCTGTATAATTGTCACTAAATACAATGCTGTGAGGTCTATAATTTCTGTAACCCCTTTCTCCTCCCCAAGGACAGAGAAGAACTAGTCATTGCTATAGGGAACCCTGAGTGCCCTACTCTTTTCCCAAGAAGGGCAAAGCCTACAATAGCATCAGGGGGCATGAAGCACATTAATTTGCAGTGGCTTCTTCATATGAGGAGATATGGTGGACAGGCTAATTTTTCCTTGAAAATGTGACTTTTTGAACTCCTTTCGAACTTAGGATGGAATACTTCCTGAAATAAAACTGGGCTTTATGCAGGATTCTCTTTAAAAATTCTTGTGTGTCCAGAATGAAAGATAAAAATAATTGTATTCCTCACATTCACAATCCCCATTGGTCTGAAGTCATGTAGCACAGAGCATCTATAGCACATAGTGTTTAAAGACTAATGAATGCAAAAAGATAAATTCTTCAGCTAATTGTTGAATTGTTTCTCATATATGGTACTAGAAAAATGCCTTGTTGATGAAGCACATTTTGGGTAGTTGAGGTCTTTTGTTTTCGCCTTTAGCTTTCTAAGCTTTCTTACAATGTGGACTGATTAACATTTCATGTGTAAAATAACTGGATATTCTTTATATACTGGAAATAACCTGTGAATCCAATATTTCACTAAGTGTTTTAACTTTCGTGTATATATCTCTCATCAATAAATGTGGATTTCAATTTATTTTGGTTGTTGCCTCTTCTTTAATTCCCATTTTAGACTAATTGTTGGTTACATAGTAGTGTTCCTTTTGCAGAAACTTATGAATTGATGGCTACAATGTTAAAATGAATATTTTCTAGGAAGCCTAAATATATATTGGAGTTACATCTTGCAATCTAAAGTTAGTAAGTTGAACAAAATGGTATATAGTCAATGAATCAGTCAATATGGGGTAGCCCCCAAATCTCAGGGCCTTAAAACAACCAAAGTGTATTTCTTATTCATGTGACATGTCTGTTACCAGTTGGCTGGGAGACTCTGCTCTGTGCTGTCCTTACTCAGGATGTATGTGGGAGGCTCCATCTCCATGCTTTTGCAGCTGCCAGTGCAGGAAGAGGAACATAACAAATCTTACATGGGCTCTTACAGCTTCCCCTGAATGTATGTACCTCACTTCTGCTCATATTTCAAGGGCCAAAGCAATTCACACAGCTCCATCTAACTTCAAGAAAGGAAGGAAGTGTAACCTCACCAGATTCACAGAAAGAAAACTGGAACTAGTTGGTGTATAGCTCTAATGACTATCAGGCCATGGAAATCCCTTAAATCATTCATAAAGGATAGTATACAAACATATCATTTCTCAACAAGTTCAACATAGCAAGTTTTTCCTCCAGTAATGGCAAAATAATGACCATGGAAGTAAGGGGCAAGCCTTAAGTGGTGATGCTGTAGAAATAAAATGCATGCTCTTCAACAGTAGGGTCACACTCAGCAGGGTGAGATTCTGATGCACTGAAAGGTATATGTCCAGGAACAGAGACCCACAGAAAGAGTGGCAGACTCTTGTGTCACACTCTAGGACACCCACTGTTAGACGGCTTGGATTAGTTGAATTGTTTTCTCTTATTCTATTTTGGGGGAAAAGAAGGCAAATATTTGATTTTAAGTAAGTAAAGTACATAGATGTGATACACCACAGTTTTTTTCACCACTGTTGGTAATTTCTTAAAATGTTGAAAATGGACACTTCATTTGAAAAGACATGTTTTATTCTTCTCTTGGAGCCACGTCTGCATCCCATCCACATTCAAAATGTTTTTAAGATCTTAATTATGGAAAATATGCTAATTAGTAAATATCTGAGCTGCCATTTTATTTTAAGATAGCAAATAGCCACAAATCAGAGTTAAGGTAAACTTCTTAATGCTTTAGTATGTATACTCTTAGGTCCAAATCAGCCACTCCTGCCAAAGGCAACACAGCCAGAGAGAGACTTGACTTTGCTTGCTCAGGGAATGTGATTTCCCTGCTCTTCTGGATCAGAGGTGTTTAATCCATCTTTTTGTGAGGGCCCGCTAAGTGTTGCTTTTAATTACCACTGCGTGAAAAGGCAAAATAAAAAAGAATTTACAGGGGTAAGTAGGGAAAGTGTAATTGTGGACTGAGAGTTATGACCCAGGAATTCTGGTCTCCACTCAGTCACTGAAGGGTCATACGAATGTGGCCAAATGTCTTTGCAGTTTGGAAGTCGTCTTGGCATACATAAAATTAGGGGTTTCAAGTAGACTGCTTCTAAGCTTTTGGACTGTGAAATTTGAATGATCTTACCTAGGTAAGTCATCATGGCTACATATTTACTTTTATTTTCTAATCTTACTGTCTTAACATAACATCTCAAACCTCTGTAACCTGTGTCTCGGTCTTATGCCACATGAGATACTAGCCCACAAGCCCACTACCCAGTGCAAGAGCTATAGAGCCTTCTTTCACCCCATGCTTCTCCCTTACCTTGTTCTTGTGCTTTACTCCCCGGAGGAAGCTGCTACTTGCAATTTTGTCTTTATCATTCCCCTGTTGATTTTTTTTAAAAAAAAATAGTTCTACCCCCCACATAGGTATACCCAAACCAGCTTTGCTTATTTTTGAGCTTTTTTTTTAAAAAAAGAGCACAATACCACATGTAGTCTTTTTGAACTGCTCTTTTTCTATTTAACATTGTTTCTCAGTCCATCCATGTTGTTTCAGGTAACTGTGGTTTGTTCATTACACAGTTGTGTGATAATATGATAGCATGAGAAATATGTCATGTTTTGTTTAGTCATTTTTTTTGGACAGTGGATGTGTGCTCTTTTCCAGGTGTTTTTCCATGTCGAGCAGGGCTGCTATGAACATTGTCATCTATGTCTCCTGTGTGTATGACCCAGGAGGCTTTAGTGCATGTGGTCCTAATTTTTAAAAAGTGTGTGTATGTGACTGAAAAGTTCCTGTTCAAATATTCTGCTCATTTGTCCTTAGTCCCATCAGTGAGTCCACTTGTGAACCATTTGACACTCCTAATAATTCGCGCACTGCTAGTATTCCCCAAGTGAGCCACACACTGCTAATAATTCCCTTGTGATCCATGCACTGCTAGTAATCCCCTGTTGATCCATGCACTGCTAGTAATCCCCTGGTGATCCATGCACTGCTAGTAATCCCCTGTTGATCCATGCACTGCTAGTAATCCCCTGGTGATCCATGCATTGCCAATAAACCCCTAGTAATACATGCACTGCTAGTAATCCCCTGGTGATCCATGCACTGCCAGTAGTCCCCTGGTGATCCATGCACCGCTAGTAGTCCCCTAGTGATCCATGCATTGCTAGTAATCTTCTAGTGATCCATACATTACTGGCTGTATTATGGGTCCATCTTCCCAACATGGATACTGAGACAAGCAAAACCAGACCATTTTTAGGAGGGGAGTGTAAGTTGCAAGGCTAAAGCTTTCTTTCCTTAGGCTCAAATGGTGAGGCCTTTGAGCACAAATCTAATGGGAGCAAAACAGGGCCCACTTCATCTTTGATTTGACCGATAATGTATGAGGCCCAGCAGCCTCTTCCTGACATCAATGGGCTATTTGCTTTGATGTGAATTGTCAGTTAACAGAGGAAGTTACAGGAAGTCACAAAAAAGTCTCTCCACCTATCGCAAGAACCAGCAGGAGCTCCTTCAGCCACATCCCCAGCTTAGTTCTGGCGGTGAGAACCCTATCGCTGAGTGCTTTATCAGCTACAGAAATTGATGCCTTGCAGTTGAGGAGGCTTGCAGCGTGAGCTTAGTGTGGTAGCATGGTGTTTTCTGGGGAGGGCCCTCTTCTGAGTTTCTCCTTATATCCTCACATGGCAGAAAGAGGGCAGAGGAACTATCTGAGGTCATTTTTATAAGGGCTCTAATCCCATTCATGAGGAATCTATCCTCATGACCTAATCACTTCCGAAAGGCTCCACCTCTTAATACTATCACCTTGAGGGTTTGGATTTCAACTTATAAATTTTGGGGTAAAAACAAACATTCAATCCAATGCAACCCCCTGCCCTGTGATGGAGGACTATAGAACCACAAAGGGCAATACCTGTAAAGAGGGTGAACTATGAGGCCTGCCAGCTAAGGCACTGGCCCCAGTGTGGGCATCTCCTTCCAGGCACAGTGACGTAAACAGGATGCCAGTGTTCTGTATAGCAAAGAACCACAGGTGACAGAGGGTTCTGGCACCTCCAGGAAAGCTTTCATGAGAAGATTTCCCCACTTGTCACCTTTCAGCCCAGACAGGAAGGTGTGGGTGGAGATGCCCACACGTTTGACATGGGTTGAGCAAGGAGAGAGGACTGTGGAGTCCCTGGCAACAACACAAATGTTTTTAGCTCAATAATTCTTCGCCCTGGTAGTTTTCAAAGTTCAATTAATTCATTCTTCTACCGAGGCAGTGAGAGACCATATTTAATTCCCATGTTGTCCTAAGAAAAACTGAGCCACAGAGTCAGGCTCAAATTCCAGAGGGTAGACTGGGTCCACACAGTTTATCCAAAAAGAATATAAAAAGAATAAAGCCATCCAATGCAAATCCTGTTTTTACTCTCAAACATTTAAAGGCAACGACATTAAACTCTGAAGAATTCCATGAAGCAGATAAATAAAACATTATTTCACATTTCTCCCTTTCCTTTTTACCAACTGAATGAATATGTAAAATCTCAACATCTTTTTATGTCTGTTATTTGGGGTAATCAGATTTTAGCCTTCCAAATATTGTCTGGAAAAATCTAGTGGCTTCCAGTTAAGGAAAAAAAGACAAATTTAGAATTGCAGTCATCTGTTCCTCACTCCTTTTGTTGAGTGACCTGACTCCCCTGGAATTCTCCAACAGCTTCTGTCACTTCTCAGATGTTTTCCAGGCCTGAATAACACTGCTCACAAAGGGAGGAGCCGCAGAATTTCCCAACTGCCTTCCTCTGAATGAACAGTTCCGTCGGAACACCATCTTCCTTCTCCACCTGATCCCAAACTTTCCTTTCATCATGGTGATGAGAGCAGAGATCATTCCAGAGTGTAAAGCCAGATTGTTAGCCTGTGCTTTTCTTTGCAGATGAGGAAGCAGATATCTTAGTTTAAATGAACTAGAGGTAACTCAGTTACAAACCACGGTTAAGTCCTAGTTTCATCCCTTTCCTAGCTGTGGGTGATTGGATTGTTAACAGCCTCAATTGCTTCATCTGTGGAATGGGGCTAATCATGCCTATGAGATAGAGATTTTCATACGAGAACATTCATAAAGTAGTTAGTGCAGTACTTGGCACATAATAAGGGCTCAGTCGGTGATAGTTACCACCATCATCCTCATCATCATCCTCATCATCACTGTTTTCATCCTTAGCGTTACCAATCACCACCTCTTTGTGATCAAGCTGGAAGAAGTCATGCCTCCTCTCTCCCAATTTGGCCTTTTTCCCAACCATATCACATGGACACCAGCATGTAACCCATAGTTCAGCTGCCCTCCCCCAAATCTGAGCTTTGTTAGTAGACCATGAGTTTTCCTGACCTAGCCTGAGATAACCTCACCTTTCATCTAGAGGAGCTTCATGGTCATTACGAGTTTGCATTATCTGATGGTCCAAATGTCTTCAGTTACTTGCCAAGTTTTTGAGGCTTAGCAGTGAGAGAAGGCACTGCATTTCTTCAGGAAATGAAGTGAGTTTCAGCCTGGCCCAAGTGGCCTCTCACTGAGATGGGAGCCTGAGCTGGCCCTTCCAATGGGAAACAGGACATCCAGAAATGAAGCAATTCTTTTACTCACTGGTGGAGTCCCTCGGGGAGTCCCCAGCTCACAGCCTTGGATGGACTCGTTGAGACAAATGTCGTGAGAAAGGCCATTTCTGTGGAATGTACCCACCCAGCAGGACCCTCCAGAATGCCCTTAGCTGATCAATTCCCAGCAGCTCTCCTTCCCATCATCCCTTTATTCTTTGCCCTGTGTTCTTTCACAAATGTTCTTGCTCTTCCAAGGGCAGATCTCAGGAGGAACTTCTGGGAGCTTTTAGGTTGAGGGAGCTTCTCTGTGGCTATGCTAGAATCATCTCAAAATGGTGCCTTCTGTAGTTTTCAGCAGCTCAAGGCATCACCATAACCTTAAGACTGCTATTTACTATTAATAGTAAATCATTAATTAATAATAATAATAATGCAATTATTAATTGTCTTAGGTGGGGATCCCCGTGACAAAATTCAAATTCACAAGATTTTCTTGAGGGAGTATTTCTCAGGAGGGCCTGTAAGGGCACAAGGAGAGCAGGACAGGGAAGGGAAAGAGCTGAACAGGAAGACAGTCTCAGGAAAAATCTAACTTTGAGTTGTCCCCTTGAGGAAACGAGGCTTATCTTTGAGCACTCATTATCAGTCAGTCATTGGCTGTGGGCTACTTATGGGAAGGAGGCATAACCTCCAGGGTGAGGCAGCTCCCATCTGCAGAAAGCCGTTTGCTGGAGAGGGGCCAGCTGCAAGTTGTTAGCTGTCAACACAGCAGTTAGGCTATGAGTGCACCAATACAGGAAGGGTGTCTGGGCAGAGCACCAACAGCATCTCCTAAATATCCCATTCCCCACATGCCTGTTACGTGGCAGGCTCTTATGTAGGTTCTTTAGTCTTCAAAACAACTCTGTGAAGTAGTTGCTATTACTCTCCCCATTTTGAAGATAAGGAAATTGAGATTCAGAGAAAGAAACATGCACACCTAAGAAGAAGCTGACCTGAAAGTCTTTCTAGTTTCAATGCTTCCTGCTATACTCCCTCTGTTTTCTCAAATGACCCAGAGAGTATATATTGTCACATTATCAGTTTCTTATGTTGGTTGAACCTCTGTGCTGGGTGCAACTTCCCTTGATATCTAATTTTGGAGTCCTAATTATGCATGGGGCTTTAGGGCATTCAAAGAAGATTGGTCATGCTTGTTATCCCATAGGGTCCTGCATTATCTACTTGTCTGACTCCCAGAATCATGAAATCCATGTATGGTAAAGAGGAGATATCAAAAAATAACTGGAACCCATAGATGTACCCATACTGGTTGGCCCCAGCCAGTTAGGACAAATTCTTTTCCCTAAAGAATTTGCTGAGTCAATAGGCCAAGAAGTGTCATCTTGAGTGTCAACTCTGATCAACTGGGAGTGAGGAAGTTTCTTAGACACTATCTGGGCAGATTAGGAAAGAATTCAAAATGATCATAAATGACAGCAAAGGAAGAAAGAAGAGGGAGTGACTAGTATTTGTCTTATATCTGCCATCCTTGCAGATATCAGTCAGGATGGGCTCAGTTGTGCTGCAGTGACAAACAATATCAAAATCTCAATGGTCTCAATAAGATAAGTTTATTATTGACTCTCATCACAGTCCCACTGTAGGTCAATAGAAGGTTCTGCTCTCTGTAGTTACTCAGGGACCCTAGATGACAACCAACTACTATTTTTAAACAGGCTTTTGTTGATGTGCCAGTGGAGAAAAAGAGCTCTAGGAAAGTCCTTACCTGAGCAGTTAAATGTCGCCTCAGCTTACAACCCACTAGCCTGGTCAAATCTAGCCACATAATCCCACCTAGCTTCAAGGGATAATGAAGTGCAATTCTACCACATTCTCAAAATGGGAATTGGGAATGTTGTGGGACTGGAGAGTAGAGAGAGAGATCCAGAAACATTTGGTGAACAGCACAAATATGATACCACAGTCTACTTCTCTGATCACCTAGTATTTGGTAACTCCATTTCCCATATGCAAAATTCTTCAAAGAGACCACATAAAAGTTTCATCCAGTCATGACATCAAGGTCAAAGTCCAAGAACTTGGCAAGATGCATAGAAGTTTTCACATATGGTTCAGATGTGGCTTCCATTGACTCAAAAATTTATAAACAGAAAATACATACTTTCTGCAGCCCCATTCCCTCCTTATCCCTGGTACACACACTCCAATGGTGGAACAGGAACAGTCCAGTTACCGCAAATACTCCTGTCTAGAAAGGGGACCCCTGGAAGACTTATGAGTCACTGAGCCATAGCATTTCAGAAATCCTGATGGGCAGACATTACAGAACTCTTACACTATATGTAAAGAATTCTTTTGCTTGTTTGAGACCGAGTCTCACTGTCACCCAGGCTGGAGTGCAGTGGCGCAATCTCAGATCACTACAACTTCCACCTCCTGGATTCAAGTGATTCTCATGCTTCAACCTCCTGAGTAGTTGAGACTACAGGTGTACACCACCACACCCAGCTAATTTTTTGTATTTTTAGTAGAGACAGGGTTTCGCCATGTTGGCCTGGCTGGTCTCGAACTCCTGGCCTCAAGTGATCCCTTCAACTGCTTCAGCCTCCCAAAATGCTGGGATTACAAGTGTGAGCCACTGCACCCAGCCAATAAGGAAAATGCTTTTATTAGATTCTGATCTGGCCTCCTGGGAGGGCTTCCCCAGTCCATCTCCCTGTCTTCCCCCATGGCCCTTAATATTACCTTCTAGGAAGTCCTTCTTTGTCCATTATACTTTGTTGATGCATCTACAGAGAAGACTAGGAAATAATCTCTTCTTCAGCAACATCCTCTGCTTTATGCTCACAGAAAGTTAAGGTTCATTTTCAGACTTGAACAGTTACAGAGTTTTCTAATTAAGCTCCATAGTTTTTTTGCCATCACAACTCTTAACATCTCTGCTGGCCTTTATGTTTTTGACTCTAATTAGCCATATATGCCAACAGTCATAACCACAGCCCTTTTAAAAACATGTTCCTTTTTCTTAATTGTGGGTACCTTGAGTCAATCAGGCTTAAGGCAGAGAGATGTATTCCTAGATTTATTTTTCCCTTGGCCATTTTTTAAAATGAAAGAATATCCTGGATGCCACACTAGTTCATGCAGAGGCTTTAACAATGTATGTAATGACCAAGCACTCGAGTTGATTTTGCCTCTGAGATTGAGTTGGCTTTTATTGTATAAAGCATCTCTCTATTTCATCTTGTATTGTTGGGGATTAAGAAGCAACTGTCTCTTCCAGTTCTACAACTATTTATATTTCTTAAGTCGCTCTTTCCCTCTGGCAGCTAATAGAGACATTTTTAGATCACCGTTGTGCCATTAGTCAGGGTCTCTGAGTGACTATGATGATAGAACCTGTCTGTGGCCTGTGAGGAGCATATAGCCTGAATGAGCAATAAACTTTTATTATTTTAGGCCACTGAGAGTTTGCAGTTGTTTGTACTGCAAACAACTGCCTGAAACCATTAAGCAAATTTATGTCCTGCTCTGGTGTTTCAGCTTAGATATTTCTTCTCTGGTGTAACCTCTGTTGGGAACAAAATAAAACCCTTCTTATATGCTAGTAACAAATCGTACCTATGAAAATGATGTTTAACTCTCCTGAAGAGTGAAGACTTTGATCATTAAAGAAGACTTCCAAAGTCAGGATGAAGGAAATGACAGAATATGTAAAGTCAATCTCTGAAGATAGAATGTTATGATAGTTTCCTTAAGAGTGAGGCTAGAGAGTTTCAGAATCGCAAAACTTATTTATTTATTTATTTATTTGGCACCAATTTCAAATTAAAAGTGAGGTTTTTAAATAGCTATGTTATTGGAAGTTAAACAATGGACTGGTTGATTAGAAATGACCAAAAACTAATGTTACGTGTTTGTTTCCACCCCCATGGGATGGATTTCTAGCTATCCCCTGAAGAGATGGAAGTCTCCATTGTCCAGCTGGGTTCTTGCAAAGGGGAAATGCCTAGTTGAGGATGCTCTTGTTCAACAGTTATTGAACATGTATTAGGTGCCAGGCACTGGTCTATGTGTATTTATATATATACTTCCATATCTTTATACTTATTTCTACAAGTGAAGAAACTGAGGTCTAAATATATTAAGTACAATGCCCTCAGGCATAATATCCAGTAAGCAAGTAAGGCCAACCTGCCTCTATTTTCCTTAGATATGTAGAGGTTAGGAGGCAGATTAGTTTTGCCAGGATGTAGCCACCACAGCTGCCATTCAGCAGCTATGCCACTGGGCACAGTCATTGTGTCACTACCGCTGTGAATCTCTCTTCATCTCTCACTTGTCTGTGTGTGATTTGCTCAAGATTCAAAGTCCTGGACAGGAGAATCCTTTGTGTTCCTCATCCCCATCTCTGCCTGCTTGGTGCCTCCAAGGCATAAGCATCTCCAAGGTTCTGCTGGAGCAACTGGCTCTCTACTCAGAGGCTGTCACTCTGCTCACACTTAGGTGACATCTTCCTACACCTGCTAGATCATGAATTCCTCTGCCATTTACTGTTTTCCAAAATCTCTTGGTATCTTTTTCTGCTAAGGTCCCTTCTTCCAATCTCTTTGTGAGTCTACATTCTTTTGATGCATTTATGATCGTTTGAGTGTTAGGAAGGAAAATACATAATGAGTATATTCAATCTGTTGACTTTAACTGGAATTCTGTGATGGAATATACATTCTCAACTGGAAGCAACACTTCACGCTGCTTCCCAGCAAGCAGCTCCAGGCCAATGTTTAACTGCCTCCAGTACCCCCCTCTCATTAGAAGAAACTCATATACATCCTGGCTAGGTCCATGTTGGCACCTTGGTACCATTCTACTAGCTATTTAGTAGCTGGCTTGAGGAATATATTCTCAGCTCTAGTTCTAGGCTATGACTTAGATAGGAAGTAAGCAGACATTTTATCTCCATTCAAATACCTGGGAGGAGCCCCTGGAATACAGCCAGTGAGTTAATTCCTTTTTTTGATCATGTACGAGGTCTCTTACTATTATTATTTGTGCATTTGTTCAACATATATGACTGCGCATCCATGTGCCAGGTGCTCTTCCAGATGCAGAGGACATTACAGGGAAGGTGAAAATTATAGACTCAGTTACTGATTTTGTAAAGCCTTACATAATGACAGTAATGGTGAAATAGGGGGAAGGGACGAGGTTTTCTTACCCCTGAGTCACACAAGCTGGTGTGTGTGTGTGTGTGCATACCTTTCCAAGAGGTATTCCTCTCCTTTTTTTTTTTTTTTTTTTTTTTTTTTTTTGAGACAGTCTTGCTCTTGCTCTGTTGCCCAGGCTGAAGTTAAGTGGCGCAATCTCGGCTCACTGCAAACTCCATATCCCAGCTTCAAGTAATTCTCATGCCTCAGCCTCCCATGTAGCTGGAATTACAGATGTGCACCACCACACCTAGCTAATTTTTGTATTCTTAGTGGAGATGGTGTTTCACCATGTTTGCCAGGCTCATCTCGAACTCCTGGTCTCAAGTGATTCACCTGCCTCGGCCTCCCAAAGTGTTGGGATTACAGGTGTGAGCTACTGTGTCTGATCCTTCTCCTTTTAATTCTTGCCCCTCATCTTTTTTCCTTTAACCTCTTCTATCTCTGGTATCCCCACAACCCTCCCTTTCTCCTTATACCCACGACCCCTTCCCACAGAAATACAGATAGTCCCCAACTTAATGATGGTTTTACTTAATTTTTTTTGACTTTATGATGGGTTTATGCCAGTATTAAATGCATTCTTGACTTCTTATGATGTGTTATAGGAATATGGCCCCATTGTAAGTCCAGGAGCCTCTGTAACCAGCTCACGCCTGTCTCAGCTTTTTCGGTCCCCTCAGCTTTCCCAGCCTTCCACGTTGGATGTCAACTGCTTTTCTCCTCCTTCAAGTGATAGTCACTCTACAGGGAGAAGGGATTACTTGAGTCCACAAGGGTGAGAGTTTGTCTCTGTGAACTGGGGGCAGGGGGACGGGGTGCTGCATCAAAAAGATATTACCACCCTGGGTTGTACTGGCTTTCCCCTGGGTTACCTAAAATCAAGCACATCTCACCACCTCCAGGATTAATTTCTTTCAGAAACTCTCTGTTCTAACCTGTATGACATATACCATTTTCTCTTACTCATTTTGACACTCTTACTAACAGAATTAAATACCCTGGACTTATTATGCTAAAAGAGCATTCACTTCCACCTTGCCTTTGAGATAATTTATCAGACACCTCATTGTTATTTGACAATAAAGAATGTCCAAGTTGCACCTCCCTAAACCCTGGAGGCAGAGTGGAAGTCTCAGTTCATTCAGTCACAACGATAAGACTTAAAAAGTAATCCCTCTGTGTGGTTTGTTAACAAGATTAGATGATATTTTTTGGAACAGAAAACATTTCCAGTATAAAATTTCTGGGAATAAATAATTTTCTAGAAAGCAGATGTCTTGTTGTCTACCTTTCTAGAGAAATGAAGTAGATCATTACTTTCGTATTTTTGATGTTGAATTATTTTTAAGGAGCAATAAAAGGTAGAAAATAAGCCAGTCTCTTCTTTGAGTAGTCTTAGATTCTTTCAGGAAATTTAGTTAGCCAAGAGCTTCATCATAAGTGAAAACTGGGAACCAAGGTTTGGCATATTATTGAACTTTTCCTCAAACACCAAATGAACAAGTAATCTGTGCCACACTTAGAATCAACTAATAGACATAAAGTGATTTAGAGTCCCCAATAATTTTGACACTTATTTAATAGCTCACCAGTGTTGATGCCAGCCTTCTTTAAGAACTGAAATGAAAACTATTCCTGTTTAAAGAGTCAGTATGTTCAGGCAGAAGCAGTATGGCACAGGAGTTAAGACAGCATGTTCTAGCTCTGGGCTGTTCACATCGGCAGACTGCTCTGCCAGTTATTAGCAGTGACTATGCTTCCTCTGCCTTAGTTTCCCCATCTGTAGATGCAAGATAATATGGTACTTTATCTCACAAGGTTGTGCAGAGTATCATTTCCGTTTTCTTATTTTAGCATGTCTGTACCAGACACTGTTTAAGATCTTTCAGATATTATCTTGTTTAGTTCTGATAACTCTGTAAGCTGTGTTCTACGATTACCTGTTAAACCACAGAGAGGTTAAATAATTTAGTTAACACATGCAACATGCTTAAGACAGCACCCAAGTAGATAGCAAATGCTCAATTTCAGCCACTATAGATCATTACTCTACCTATTCCTCTGTCATAGCAGGTTCTTGGCTACAATTATCTGTGTCCTTCAGACAAGGATCTGTAGCGCAGCAATGGTGCAATGCCTGGCATATAGTAGATAATCAGTAAATGATGTTTAAATTGCAACTAATGAATGTTTCCTTCTCTTCATGATCTATAAATCCTTTTCAAAACACAAAATGTTCATTAAAAAGAAAACGTGGACTCTCAGTTGTTCCCCAACCCTTTGTTCCAACTCAGGCAACCCAGTTCCACTCCCATTCCCACTCTCCAGTAAGCCTTGAGTGCAAGGATACCCACCTTTACCCTCTTCTTTCTGGTTTTACCTTGAGGATTTCAGGACTGAAGTCAGACGGAAGGACTCAATTTCTACGGAGACAAAGGGGATGTTGTAAAGCATCCACTAGGGGGCGCATTATCAACAGGACGGAGAAGGCCAACAAGATGGGTGAAAACGAAGGTTCTGCAAGGGACGTGAACCTTGATGGGAAAATTTCCATTACTCTCATCCTTAGCTTGACAGATGAACACATTGCACTTTTCTCAGTCAGCTTTTGCACAAAGGTCTAAATTTTGTCCAAGGGGGAAGTGATCTAAAACAGGGAGTCGAAGGTCCCTCACCTGTTGAGAGAGGTCCCAGCTCTCCCTGACCTGAGGGAGAGTACAGCACGGCCAATGACTCTGCTGCCCGGGCCAGACTTTGTACTTCTGAGCTGCTGTGCCTCCAAGCCCAGTGAAAGGGGTTCAGAGAGTGGAAGAGAAGTCAAGTGTGGCCAAGACAACTTGCCCTGGAAATGCAGCCAGCAAAACCCACTGAGGTTTGGAAGAGAGATGCTGTCCTTATTGAGACGCTTTTGAGGTTACTTTATACCAATTGTGATTTAAATATCTGCTATATGCATAGACAGTCCTTATTAAATAGCTACTAACTTTCTTTCAGAACAACTGTTTGAAATCTTACTCTTCTTTGCATCCCTCTGACAATGTTTACCCCTCTGACAGCTTTTCTTCACCTTTCTCTCTTCATTTCTTAATGAGATTTAAAGAATCCTGGAGGAGGAGAAAATAAAAAGTAAAGCTCTTACTGAACTCTAGTAACCCAAGCTGAAATTTGAAGCCCTTAAGCCTTTATTATTGAAAACCTGTCTCTCCACTTCTGCGTGGGTGAGTTCCCAAGGTATAGGATCTTCAGAATCTCCAGAGCTAGGCCCTTGGAATTTCAATCTCATTTCTTCTCTCTCCCTATCAAGGGGCCACCTTGAAGGCTGGCTGTGGCAGAGCTTTTGTGTTATAGATGTTGGCAATAATAAACCTGCATATCCGACCCTTCCCCAGAAAACAGGAGGGGGAATCTCTTTTTCTTTCTGATGCTATTTGGAAATCTTAGGGTGGGAGAGGGTAGGCTTTTCAGACCCCAATGCTTAAAAGGGTTTGGGAGAGGTTCAGAAATTTTTGGAACACCTCTGACTTCTCCCAAATCATGGTTCATATTCTGTCTATGTCCCTACTGTGTATTCACACAAGGAAAGTGTTGAAGATAGCAGAAATGAGGGAGGGAAACCTATGTACGTCTACTATATTCCATCATTTTACAGATATTATCTCATTCAACCTCCCAGCATTCTTTCTGGTAGAGATTATTATTCCCACTTTACAGATGAGGAAACTGAGGCACAGAACTGTTCAATAATTTGTGTAAGGTTATACATAAGTAAATGGCAGAGGTTGAATTTGAACTGAGAGTCATTTTAAAAATCACCTTTTAAAAGCTAAACCTTAGCCTCCTTTTCTGAGGTGGTTATTATTCCTCTTTAGGGAGAGAGGAAGGAGGAAGTGGTTTAAACAAGACTTCTGGAAAATAGTAGTCACCACGTAATGAGATCAGCAGTCTGGAAGCCTAATGGGGCAGGATTAAGGAGGCAGGTTTTGGGCGGCCCTTACAGGCAAACTACTGGTGTTCAAGACCAGGTGTCAACACAGGCACGAAATGGGGCTTGAGGCCAGGATGCCCAGCCAGACTTTCTTCTCCACTGAGCCTTCTTTGCCCAGGGCATCACAGCAAAAATCACATTTACACATGACTGATTCTTCCCTTTCCAATAAACACAGCATCTATGAAGCTGTTTATGGTTTCCTAAATTAATTCCATTGCCAATATGGTCTAAATTGTGAGTGTACTCATCCCCAAATCTTTTCAGTGGTTTCTGAAAGCCTCCTTTGGCTCCACCAGGCACAGAGAGCTCCGGAATACAGACCTGGTTTGCAACATTTGGAGATGATGTCTTAACTTCAGCAAATTTAGTTTGCCAAACTTCTGACAATAGACAATTCAGGCATATTAAGCCAGAGACTTTGGAGACAGCTGAGGTCTATTCCTGGTTCCACCACTTTCTACTTACTTGGTTTGGGGGACCATAATGAATTTCTCTGTACCCTCAGATGACCCTCCTGTTAAAAACAGGTAAGAATTTCTTCCTCATTGGTTGTAAGGGAAATTCAAAGATGTGTAAACCCAGACATTCATTAAGTGCTCAGTAGATGGTAACTTTTGAGGCTATTATTGAGATGAGTTTTCTGTTGCACATAGGATACACAAAGCAGATCCTGCTATTAAGAGGCTCATCATATAGTAGAAGAGACAGGCTCATGGGCAGATTAATGAAATTGCAGAGTAAGAACTACAATGACATATGGACAAGGTAAGATGTATACCCACAAAGGGGGAAGTGAGCTCATCCTGGGTAGGGGTGGAGCAAGGCAACTTCTTGGAGGTGACAATCAAAGCCATGGGTGGATGCCCAACTTTGGTTAACCTGCAGCCACAACTTGGATGGCCAAGATTTGATCAACGAATGCCAGCTATTTGCTTCCCTGCTTGTTAGTCTTGCTTTGAAGGCAAAAACCTTTCGATTAAAATTGAAGGGCTTTCTTCATGGGGAGCTTCAGATGCTGAAATAATCTGTCTCCAGCCACTGTAAGTTAATAGCAACTCACACTTAAAAGATGGTTAGAGTTCAGAACATTGGAGGAAATGGTGAAGGAAGAAGTTAAGTACCTACTGTGCGTATGTGGGCAATGACAGGTAGAAATTAATATTTTTGAGGACCTAATATACTCCAAGCACTGCCAGGTACTTATTAAATTTAATCCTCATAGCCACCCTATGAAGGTTTTACTGTCTCTTTACTGACTCAAAATATTTAAGATGTGTGAACAGGGTTGCATAGTTAAGTAAGTGGTAGAATCCGTATTAAAACCTAAAATTTGTCTGATCTCAAAGCTCATGTTTTTTCTACCATACCAAGCAATCTCCCAAACACATTTAGACATGACTGTGCTCCTTCCTTTTCTAAAAGCATGGGGTTTATAAAGTTGTTTATGGTTTTCTAAGTTAATGCTATTGCCAATATGGCTCACATGGTGAGTATATTTTAAGCATAAACATGAGAGGTGCCCTTGAGCACAAAAATCTTCCAACATGTCTATCATAGACCTTGATTGCACTAATGGCCCTGATAGTTGCCTTTTTTGTAACCATACTCTTTTCAATGTGACTTTGCAGCTTCTCCCATTAGGAGATAGAATCTAGTTCCCTTCTTTTAAAATCTGGGCTGCTCTTGTAACTTGATTGGTCAATAGAATATGGTGAAATGACAGAGCACCAGTTCTGAGCCTAGGCCTCAAGAGGACCTGTGAGCATGTGCTCTTACTTGGAGCCCTGCCAGGCCTGGACCAGCCAGCTGGAGGCAGGTGAGAGTCAGATGGAAAAAGGCCCCAATCATCCCAGATGAAGCCATCTGAGATTAGACAGCTTCTAGCTGGCCTGTTTGTTAATCACACACACAAATGCATGAGTCCCATCATGCTCAAGTGAGTCTTGCCAAGATCAGCAGAAGCACTCAGTTAACTGGTGGATGGATAAGAAATAAATACATGCTTGTTATTTTAAGTGACTAATTTTGGAACAGTTTTTAATGCATCAGTAGTTAATGAATACAACAAAAAATAATTTTCTTTTTAATTAGTAGTCAATAAAAGCAAAACATTGATTGTTTTAATTACTTGTACTCCAACTTTAATTATTCTCTAGACCTGCTGTACAGCTGTCATCTTGGGATCTCCCTATGTCATCACCTTAAGAACTCCCTCTACTTTGTTTTCTGAAACTCGTGTCCTCTCCTCTCTTGGTAACTCCCTTGTTTTGATGGAGTACATCCTTTGGGAGTTGCCTGTGAATGCGTGAGCAGGTTTGGAGACTATGATTACCTAAAATATCTTTATTCCATCATTATACTTAATTTGCAGTTTAACAAGTTAGAATTCTAGCTTGGAAATAATTCTTTCAGAATTTCGAGGCACTGTTTCATAGTCTTCTATCTTCCAATGTGGCTGTTGAGAAATCTGATTCTATTCTGATTGTTGATCCACCATATATGTATTTTTCCTTTCTAGATGTTCATAGGATCATTTCTTTGCCCCAGGTGTCATGAATTTTTAAGATAATATGCGTTAGTGTGGGTCTGTTTTTATTCATTTTACTAAGTACTCACCTTGTCCTTATCAAGATATTCATGTTTTAAAGTTCTGGGAAATTTTCTTGATTTTTTTTCTTGGATGATTTCTTCCTATTTGTTTTCTCTCCCTGTGACTTTTATTACAGCATTTGCATGTTAAATTTGCTGGACCGGGTGCCAGTCTTCCCAATGTATTCCCCCTCTGTTTCCATTTCTTTGCTTTTGCTCTATTTCTGAGAGTATTTCTTTAACTTTATTTTGCAAACCTTCTGTGAGGTTTATTTTTAAATTTGTGCTCTCACGTTTACATTTTTAAAAGCTCCTTTTTCAGGTGTTCTCTATATGTTCCTTTTTATCCTGGCATTGTGTTCTTGCTTTATAGATATACCATCTCCTCTTATCTTACTGAGGGTATTGGTGACCTTTAGTAGAGAAAGTTTCCTTCTCTAAGCAGTTTCTTTTCTGTCAAGGTACTTTTTCCTGTTTTTTGTAGTCTCTGCCTTTAATATTAGATGCTTTCTCCAAAAGTCTGGTGCTCCTTAGTAACAGCTCATGTGTGAAAGTAAGCTACAGAAAGCTGACTGAGCTTTCTGGGTGCCTGGTGTGGCTTGAGATGCCATCTTCATTGCAGATTGCTTTGTTAGGCCATTTCTTTGGGGAACTACCATGTTAATATTTTTAGAATTTTATCTCAGGCTTATAAGATTCCCCAGAAACATTGAGCTTCTGCCTGGAGAACATATGCCTAGCTGCCAGCATTCCAAGAGCCAAGCTGGGAGAGAAGGATAGGGAATCTCAACACTCTTTAAGCATGGTTTCACTTTTTCAGCATGGCCTTTCTTTTCTTTTTTATTTCTTTTCTTTTCTTATCTTTCTTTTCTTTTTCAGGGTCTTACTCTTCACCCAGGCTGCTGTGCAGTGGATCAATCTCAACTCACTGCAGCCTTGACTTCCCAGGCTCAAACATGATCCTCCCAACTCAGCCTCCCAAGTAGCTGGGACCACAGGTACCAGGTACCAGGTACCACCATGCCCAGCTAATTTTTATATTTTTTACAGAGACAGGGTTTGCCATGTTGCCCAGGCTGTTCTCTAACTCCTGAGATCAAGCAGTCTGCCCTCCTCAACCTCCCAAAGTGCTGAGATTACAGACATGCATCACTGTGTGGTATTTCTAATGTCAACTGTGTACGTGCTGTTGGACTTCAACCAGAGACTCTCTATTTCCCTGTCTCCAGAAAATAAACTTCTGATCTTTTGCTGAGATTGGGAAAGGATAGTATTCAGTTACACAGAGTAAGGAAGGGGACCTGGAATTCTAACTGCTTCTTACATAGACTTTAAGCTTGTCCTCCTAATCTTAGCCTCATCTTCCCATTCATTTCCAGAGTAGTTACTGAGCCTTTTGATGGTTCTGTCACATAAATCTGGTTGTTTCTCAGTTTTCCACACTGCAGGCTTACGAGTCAGCTTTTCTAGATCTGTTCATTCAGTTACCAATCAGCTATCACTTTTCAGCTTCAATTTTTTGTTGCTCTTGTCTCTTCTTCCAATCTTTTGAACTCCATGGGTTGAATCCATCTGGAAATATCTCTTTATTTTCTTTTTAGAGGCTTACATGAGGGAATGAAGGTATGTACACTCTCCTCTCTTTAACTGGAAGTCCAGGAGTAGTTCTTGGCTTTAAAAGAACGAACACTTTACTATATCTCGTTTAGTTTGAAACATGTGAACCACAGGACAATCATAGAAAACCAAATTTTCTTCAAAAGAAGACTTTCAAGTTGATGGAAACCCATTTTGTTTTTGCTTTTTAAAAAAATAAAATGAGTGTGAGGCTTCAGCCACCTCAGATACCTTTGACTTTGTTCCTCTAAATTACCCAGACAGTGCCAGATAAGCATAGTTCTGTCCCTCTCAGCCTCCCATTCTTTTAAATTAGAGACTTCTGAGTCTGTTTCCTTTAGTCTTTTAATGTTAGCCTTTTAATATTTTCCAATAAGTGCTTTCAACTCAGCAATATACATATCATGCTTTCCTCATTATTATTGATCCATCAATAAATATACAAAAACCAGAGGAAGGGTGTGCTCTGAAAAGTCAAAGTAACAATAACAGTGGTCATTGTACAGTACAAGAATAAACAATGAGCTATTCTTTGAAAACTCAAAACAAATGATTTACACAAAGACATACCTATAACGTAAAGGTAAATGGACCATGTTATTCTTGTTCTTAAGTACATTTTGCTTTTCCAGATAAGTCAAATGTTTCCTGTCTCCTACTCCTCTGATATAACAGTATTGAATGAATGTTGGTTACAAAATCAATTCTTGGTGTTGTTATGAATCTCAATATAAAACTTTTTGAAAGGTTCTGCTAGAAAAGCCAATTCTACCAGGCTTGAAATATGGATTTGAAGATGTCTTTTGTCTCATTTGATTTTTCACTCAGAGCTAATTTTAAGGGAAGTCCTCAGGAGACATAAAAGATTTACAATTGCAGGAAAAATTACATCTTAAGCTCTTAGGTTGCTTTGCAAAATAACTAAATGTTGGCCTTTTACTTTTATAAACAAGACCCAGTTTAATGACTTAGCCCAGGTCACCTGGAAAATCACTGGTAAAAATGACATGTAGTCAAGCTGTGCTTCCAGAGTTACACCCTTGAGATCAAGAGAGTGAGAATACGTCTTATTCCATAAACTTCAGGCAATGTTACAAGGGTTTGTAAAGACTTGGGCAGCTCTCCATTGACAATGGCCAAGGAATAGAAGCTCTAGACCTCTCTTATTTCTATCATGAAAACAGAGGTATATCGAAGTGAGGGACTACAACAGTAATAAAGGAAAAAAGTATTTAATTCCAAAATAATCTCCTGTCTCAGCCTCTTTGTTGGGAATATCTAGAAGGGGTGGAAAACTATCTCTGGCTATGAGACTTGTATCACTACCCCTCTCTCCCTGGGGGACAGGTAGGGGCTGGTGTAACCATTTTGAAACTTGTCCAAAAGTGACTTGTTGCATTTCAGTTAAAGAGCTTGAGTGAGCCTGCCTGGGCCTCTGGCAGACCCAGGAAATCTCTGGGAAAACAAGGGGCACTTGCACACTAGTGGCAGTAACAACACATAGTGACCTAATGTCCAGTTTCTTTCAAATTGAAAATAAAAAGAAACCCAGGCCACTGAATATGGAACTGGCCAATGATGTTCACAGAAGAGAAGGGAAGTTTTTGAAGATTATGGGGCAAAGTGGAGGGAAGGAGGGAGGGGAGAGGGTAGACAGGGAGGAGCAGAGGCTGGGAATAGTGCAGAAAGTTGGCATCTCTCCTTTAAAGATATTCTTCAGATCAACTCTGTCTACGCCCAGCCCTGATTTTGTTGGGAGCTTTTCTTCTTCTTTCTGCTTTGTGGTCTGAGAAGCATTGCCCGTTAAGCATATAAGTTTAGGTAACAAATGACTTTTAGTGGGAGCCTCAGAAAGGAGATACCATTTAATAGGAGCTGTTGCTTTATAGATGCAATGGCTTCTATTACAAGCAGCCTTTGGAAGTTCTAGGACCAATCGGACACCCTGATTGATGAATAAATGCCACAAAGGACTTGCCAAGTGGGCGATAATGTGGGATTAGAGGATAAAGTCAGTACTCTCTTGTTTGGTCATAAACTTGCCTATCTGGTAATAAGATTCCAATGATGGGAATCCCTGTAACCTTTTGAGGGACTCCCCAGGCACTTAACTCAACCTAAATAGCAACTGCATCAAGAGCAGACACTGGTGTGTTAAAGTTTAAGTTTACAAATACAGCCATAAAAATGTCAAACAGGATCTACACTGCATCATCCTTTCCCCTTGGCAATCTCTTTCATTTCCATTGGCTTCTTCTCCTATTGTAAGACATCAAAAGGCACTTCCATATTGTTTTTGTAAATCACTAATAGGGCCAGTCTCTATGAAATAGGGCCCCAGGGATAACAAGTCATGCAAACTTAATGTGACTTTGCAAAACCTTTCACAGGAGAGAACAGTTGGCCATTAAACCATAACAGAGTCCGAAGCTCCTCAGCATCCAACTCTGATTCCAGGACAAGACAGAAAACCTTCGGACAGGGTCAAAAACAAAACAGTGCTGCCTTCCTTGATCTTCCATGAGATACGGCTGAGAGGGTCTGAGTGGGAACTCAGGGTCTCTGAGATGAAGACTTAGAATTCTGAGTCTTCTTACCATCCTCAGCTCTTCCTGATACATTGTAGAGACCCAGACAGTGCTGGTTTAGAAACTGAAAAATCACAGCACAAAAAGTGAAGATGGAAGAAGTACAGATGTTTATTATGAATCAGTTTAAACCCTTTTGTGCTTCTGACAAAGTAACTTTAAAAAATTATACTGATCAAAGGACCTCCAGGGTTTAATATTTTGAAAACACAGATAAATAGTTTACTACAGATAAATAGCTTCACCCTTTGTGTGTCTCCCCGAAGCATCTGAAAAATTTCTAGGGGGGTCTGTTGAAGGAGATGTGTAACTAGTATACCCCAACCCCCAACCTCCCTAGAAATCAATGCCCAGGGATTAGGATACAAGTAGGGCAACATGGACCCATTCAAATTTCCTCCCAGGGACCAGGCCCTATTAGCCCTGGGGAATGTCCTTAGCTGGTGGGGGAAAGGTTGGCAATCAGGAATATGTATGTGTAGTTTTTGTTAGAAGTCATCCACAGCACACCTGAGGGATGAAAGTCCTCCACGTGGGAACTGGAACAATCAAATTCTTGCTGATTATTAATTGGGCCTTAATTTCAGAAAGCAATGCTGTTTTTACAAATTGGACCTGACTTTAAAGAACAAAACACAAAAAACAAAAAGAGTAGAAAATTTTCTGCTAAAAAAGATTCCCAATGAAACAATCAGTAGCACATTGCATCTGTTAAGTGTCCCAGCTCCCTGTAATGGTTATGTTTCCAACGGTTGTTTCTTTCCAAGATAATGGTGTAGGTGTTACACCCCAATCTTCATGTCCACGTTCTGCAGGTTCCTTGTCTCATCAGCTGTCATAAACTGGTCTGGAGTTTCTGATGGCTCCTTGTTCACCAAATGCACCATTTCCTGAGACTTGCTGGCCTCTCCATTGAGTCCACTTGGCTTTCTGTCATCCACAGCTCCATTGCCACTGTTGATCACTAGCTTTTTCTTCTGCCCACACCTAATGATTTAAAAAATGTACCATATGAGAAAGAGTGCAGTGACTCAGGCATCAGATCATCATCATTATTGAGCACCATCATGATGATCACTATGGTTTATGATGGCTTTAGTGTGTGCCAAGCACTGTACTAAGTGTCTTCTCTACTTTAGCAACTAACAACCAGCACTTAATGACCAGACTCTTAACAACCAGCACTCCTCAAAGTGAGGTCCCTGGACCAGCAGCAAGAGCATCATCTTGGAACCTGTTAGAAATACAAATTCTCAGCCCCACCCCAAACCTACTGAATCAGAAAACTCTAGGGTTGGAGCCCAGTATCTGTGGTTCACAACTCCTCAGGGGGGCTTCTCTGCACAGTCAAGTTTGCAAATCAGCAACTACAACTCCAGGAAGCTGGTGTTATTATTATTATCCCCCTATTCCAAGAGAAGAAACCTTGGGGATCAGAAAATTCAGTAACTTCCCCCAAGTAACGCAGCAAGTAAGAAAAGAGGATTCAAACCCTGGTCTGTCTGACTCTCAAGTTCTGATTCCCCTTCTATCATACTTTATAATGGAAATGTTTGCCTCTTTTAAGTATGTTAGCAGTTTCTGCAGATTTAGATAAACCACCAACATGATGATTGTAAATCATTCTGATTTGTATATTCAAGAAAGTCCGATAACTTCCTCTCCCAGTCAACACTTTGTCGGCCTTGTCAGTGTTATTACTGAATGTACCGAGAAGAATAAAACATTTTTCTAGAGGTGTCAGGCCATCATGATGTTTTCCTACCATTGGTTAACTCCCATATAACCCTGATATAGGAAGTTTAATAACATAAGACAAATTATTCTCATTACTTTAAGGTTTCTCAAACATTACTTAAGACTCAAACGCAAAAGAAAATTGCCATGGAAGAGCACGACCTTGATCTTTTCCCTGGTTACTGTCCATTGCTTCACCCCACCCAGCATGACACAATGCTTCCTCTTCCCTGTAACACATCACTGCTACACATATACAAGTCAGACTATGCTTAGAGGAAGCAAAGTTGCACAGTTTCACAACTACAAGCAGGATGGGGATGCAGGGAAGCAGATTACCTCCTGAATGCCAGACACTTCACATGTAATTTTCTATAATTCTTACAAGACTCTTTCAAAGAAGCTATTGTTCCCATAATACAGCAGTGGAAACTGAGGCCAAAAGAGGTTTAATAACTTGCTCGAGGTCACATAGAGAGTAAGAATGACAGAGCCAATATTAAAATCCAGGCCTTTATGACCAAAGCCTGGGCTCTGCCTGGCTCTGTCAATGCTGCCAGCCCTCTGGAGATTTGGAAACAGTATGAAGTCAGAATTGTTCACTTTGCCTCTGGATATTTGGGGTAATAGAGACAAAGCCTCTATTATTCGTGATCATGGACCATTCCCTGTAGGACTGCCAAGGCCGTAAACTTTAAGTTCTTGTTTGGGGAAATAGAAATTATACCTCCTCAACAGGAGGTAGATCCTGTCTCCTCTGGCATGAGGCTTGATGAGGAGTTGGGGGAAGGATGCTTGAATCATGAAACAGATTCATGGGAACCAGGAATACAGATAGAGTCCAGCAGGATGCATGGTCAAAAAAAGGGCCTTGGAGGCCAGGTGCAGGTGGGTGACACAGTAAGACTCCATCTCAAAAAAAAAAAGAAAGAAAGAAAAGAAAAGGGGCTTGGAAGGCCTGGTTTTGAGAACTTACTGCTGTGTGACCTGGGGCAACTCACTTAACCTCTCTGAGCCTCAGTTTTGCATCAATAATACCAGGTTATTAAGAGTAGCAAAATGATAGGATTGTGAAAAGCCCTTTGAAACAGAGACTGTCACTAAATAAATGAGTCTATTGTTATTGTTCTTGCTCTTATGAAGGATAAGGAAATAATTGTTATTCTTGCTCTTATGCAGGGTAAGGAAACTAAGGTTTGGGATAACACTTAAAACAGTATCTGGAGCACAATAAGCTTTCAAGTGCTGTCTATAATTGTTAATATAACAAAAGCCATATGAAATGAATTTTGTTTGTTTCTCCTGGCTGCCTCCACCTACCTCGTTATTATTTACTATGAAGAGGATTTAAAAGGCTCAAGGTAGAATGCTGCTCGTGTTACTTCCAATTCTCTGGTCCCTGTGTTCTTTGGAGGAAAGTTATCTAGTTAAAGTAATTCCCATTTGCCTAACCAATGGGTGGTTGAGGGATGGAATGAAATATTGTGGGAAAGTGATTTATGAGCATAAAAAATGTGTCTGTGCATGGGAGTGGGTGGGGATTAATTTTATTAATCTAAATGAAACTGATCTTGACAGTGGATAACATTTGACCTATAGAACACAGGAATATTGTGCTTGGGTTTTGGCTGGCCCGCCAACACCTTTGGATTTATGTGTTTCTATCTGTCTGAGTACTTTCAGGAGGGTAGGATGATTCTCATAAATAACTCATTCCAATATTCAGTGCTCTAGGCATCTAATAAATAATTTTAAAAGACAAATTCTAATTTTTCAGTTCTTCTTAGTTATAAGAATTTAAGAAGGAGCACTAGACCTGAAGGAGCTTCAGAGATGAGCTAGCCCAGCTTCTTCATTATGTGAACTGGACACCAAGTCCAAGAAGTCAAGGGTATTGTCCAAATTCACAGCTAGTTATGGCACTGCAAGAATCACAGCTTGGATTTTCTGTTTTTTGTTTGTTTGTTTTACAAAGTCTCACTTCATCAACCAGGCTGGGGTGCAATGGCACCATCTCAGCTCACTGCAACCTCCACCTCCTGGGTTCAAGCAATTCTCCTGCCTCAGCCACCCGAGTAGCTGGGATTACAGGCACCCGCCACCACACCTGACTAATTTTTGTATTTTTAATAGAGATAGGATTTCTCCATGTTGGCCACGCTGGTCTCAAACTCCTGACTTCAAGTGATCTGCCTGCCTCGGCCTCCCAAAGTGCTGGGATTACAAGTGTGAGCCACTATGCCCAGTCACAGCTTGGATTTTCTGACTCTGAAGATCAGAGATCCTCGTGGATCTGTGTCTTACCTTTATCTCCTCTTCTCTTAAATCTCAGGCATTAGCTGAGCACACAGCAATCACACAGTGTGTGAAGGAGGCAGACTGGGACCTCACCAGGAAAGGGAGGGCAGGCTGGCTGGGGTTTAGACGCCAGGTAACATACTTTTATGGCATGGCAGAATTTATCTCAAAAGATTTAGGTGGGTAACTTGGCAACTGATCTCATGACTCTTCTACCTGACAATCCTTAAAGATATTTAGGGATTTATTTTGCACTGTTTTAGAGCTGTGCCATCTAATATAGTAGCCACCAGCCACATGTGGCTATTTGAATTTAAACTAATTACAATGAAATGAAATTAAAAATTCACTTCTTCAGTCAAACTAGCCACAGTTCAAGTGCTTAGTAGCCACAGTTGGCTAGTAGTTATATATTGGACGGTGGACATATAGAACATTTCCATCATCACAGAAAGTTCTATTGCATAGCACTGTTTTAGACAGCAGGAGGAAGTTGGGTGAGTTCAGATTACAGGAGCTCCTGTGGAGCATAAGAGAATGAAAATATTTCTAAATTATGGAGATGCATAGAGAAGACCTACTGATTGGAGTGTGGGTGACTGCCTGCTGGGGTTTATAGAAAAGACGATTATTCCCATTAAAGTGAAGGTTGATGAACAGTTTTTATGTACAAGCAGCACACAGTAAAGTCCTCATGTTTTTTTCTCCTCTTCAGACAATTCAGATGGGTTTTTGTTTGTTTGTTTGTTTGTTTGAGACAGGGCCTCACTCTGTTGCCCAGGCTGTAGTGGCACTGTCATGGCTCACTGCTGCCTCTACCTCCCGGGGCTCAAGCGATTCGTCCACCTCAACCTCCCAAGTAGCTGAGACCACAGGCGTGCGCCACTACACCCAGCTAATTTTTGTCTTTTTTGTAGAGACGGTGTTTCACCGTGTTGCCTGGGCTGGTCTTGAACTCTTAGGCTCAAGTAATCCACTGCCTCGGCCTCCCAAAGTGAGCCACTGCACCTGGTGTGAGCCATTGCGTGAGCCACTGCACCTGGCCCAGATACAGTCTTTAAAGGAAAATCTTCTCTGGAGCCTCACCCAGTATCTATCAACCCAATTGACTCCTAAAATAATTATGTGCTCTCACGGAGAGGGAATAAAGCATGATTTCCCATGGAGAGCTGTAATTCAAGGAGTCAGGTGACATGAGGAACATCAAGGAAAGCTGTTGTGGATGATGGCGGCGGTGGAAAAAGCTAAAGAAGTAATAGAACCCCCAAGCCAGCATCTTTAAGACAACGTGACTCACAGATCACTTCATCATGCAAGCCCATGATCCATCCTTGTATGTCAACTTCAGAGACTAATGATTTTCCACTTTTGCCTTTTAACCATAATTTATATAACAGTGTCTGGCACAGGGAATGTTCTCAATAAATATTAGCCAATTCAAATTCAAGAGGCCAATACTGCCACTAAACCTCAAGATTCTTTTAAAAAAGGGATGGTACTCTTTTTGTTTTTTACCTTCTCTTTCTCCTTGCCAGGGCTGGTAGTCACAGGAGCCACTCAAAAGATGTTTGCTGAATAAAAGAACACCCATTGGAGGCCCTATTTTCAATCAACCTTTCTCTGATGAAAATAGGATTCTGTATCTCTTTCTCTTAGATGTGACACTCAAAGCAGAAAAGCCCTAGCCTTTGAAGGGGATTAGAAATGGGTTGACAGCTTTAGAATCACAGAGCCCATTAAAGGGCCTGTGCAGCTGTTAACCACCCTTTAGCTGCGTGGCAAATCTGTTTTCAATTATCAAATCAGGACATAGTGATCTATGGCATCCAAGCAGCTACTTTCCTGGTGAGATACTCTCTGTGCCGGACCCTGTGTGTCCCTGTTTGCCGGTTACCAGGGTGACTGTGGTCTTGGGAGGAGGGAGAGGGCAGGAGTGAGGCCCCTTCTCTGCTGTCTGCTGCTGACAAGACACAGACAATGGGGGAGATACCCAGCTCCAATATATGGACTCCAGCTGCTCTTGGGGACAGCTGAGATGCTTCTCTGAGGTCTCCCTGAACGTCGACAGCATCCGTGCCAGCGTTTCTATGGTGACATGTGCAAAGCTTATGGACTGTGTATGTGAGCAAAAGTGGTGCATCCTAGGGCTTGGTAATAAAGGGCTGATTGCACACAATAGGAAATTCATATTTAATTGAGCAAAAGTAATCCAAGGGAAAACAAGGAAGCTGAAGGGAAGTATAAAGACTCTTTGTAAAGACTCCCGCAAGTCACATTATTTAAATTCAACTAAAAAAAAAGTCTTTCCATTCAATCATAGGCAGCCTTTTAGATTTTTTCTCTCAGTTTTGTTCCTTATACAATCAGCTATCATAACTACTTTTTAAAATTATGCCCTCAATGGTATAGATAGCAACATAGCTATTTAACTGTAATATGGCACTTTTATTAACTTGTACCAGCATAATTATATAACAGCATCATTTGATTTTCTCAGATAATTAGAGACTGTATGGACTGCCCATGGTGTTGGAATTAGCTGTTGGTTGCTTTCCAAAAGCCAGTAAGGAGTCCATGATTCTCTGTAGGTCTTCTCCCAGACTGAGGGGCATTTTTCTGCCCTGTGAGGTGATCTGGGGACACAATAAATGTGGCCCTGCTTGGAAATAAGGTTCTTTTACCTTATGAGAAACCATCTAAAGGAACATTTACAAAAGGTTTAATATTCCTATGAATTATGTCCTGGAGAAAAATAACGTATCTTTAAACTGTCTTGGGTAAGAAATTTAGATTTATACTTTTATAAATTTAGATTTATGTCCCTGTTAAAGTTCATTTCCTCTGTTGCTAGAATTACTATTGTGTGTGTGTGTATATATATATACACACACACATACACACACACACACATATCTATGGACTGTGTGTGTGAGCAAAAGTGGTGCATCCTAGGGCATATATATATATATAATATATATATATATAGTATATATAAAATGTAAATAACATCTAAACCTATAGGTCTTGGTTTAGGTAGGGAGATAGTGGCCTTCAAGAATATAAAAACAGCCCATGTGTCAGTTCTAGGGAGATGACTGTCTTCATTTAGACTTTCCTAAGGAAAGTTCTTCTCTGCTTCATAGACCTCCTAACAGTGAGGAGACTTATGAAACAGTGCTCTTCTTATGCTATAACCTGAATCTCTTCAACTACAGTTCCCAGAAAATAGAAAATGATATCATTACAAACAGCAAAAAACAAACAAAAGCACAAGGCCAATACCTCCTTCTGGTAAAAGTTCTGAAACATTCCCTAGGCCTCAGAGAGGCTACAGGGGATGATGAATCACTGAATCTTTATACAATATTTGTGCATCGTGAATGTATTTAATCAATATTTCACAAATCAATGAATGAGTGTATACTTTTGTATGCCTTTCTGGTGAGATACTTCATAACTTTTATCAGATAGAGTCTGCATGAGGTTCAACCCTAAAAAACATGTAAAATCACAAAGCATTCAACCACTATTTAAAAGTGATGAGCCAAACAATCACAGGTGTCTCCTGTCTTTAAAAACCAGGGCAAAGAAAGATGTCTTAAGCTGCACCATGCACATGAATCACTGGAATCTTGTTAGGAAGCAGACTCTGCCATAGGAGGTCTGGGGTTGGGTTTGAGATTGTGTATTTCCAACAAACTCCCAGGGTGCCCAGGCTGCTGGTTCCAGGGACTACACTCTGAGCAGCAAGGATATAAAGCCCAAGTTTAAATGATGCCCTTTCCAAGGTGAAGGCCCCCAGGACAGCCCCTTACCTTCTTCGACTGTTGACTGCAATGCAAACTGCAAGAATCAAAGCCAAGGCCAAGAGGGATGCCAAGATGATCAGCCATTCTGGTGTGAGTAAATTAAATGACATGTATGAGCTTCAGAGACACACTTTGTAAAAACAAAAATGCACTTTATAATTGACCTGTAAGCAAGCACCACAGTCAGCGCTGCACGGGGGGGTCTGGTCAACAGGTCCAGCCAATAGGCAGGTAATTCTGGAAGAGCAATTTGCTATAAGTATCCATCCATCCAACAGCCTTCTTGCTTTAATCTTTTATCATCAGTCAGGATTTTTAAGTCCCTTCAGGAGAACTATGTTTCTAAAAAAGGACAGGATGACTTGTTGAATCTTGTAGATGCCTTTGGTATAATATTATTAAACAGATAAAAGGAAATGTAGGCTTTTTTTGAAAGGAACATTTTTTCCTGTATAAGAGCACCAACCTATCCACCTTACATTGTATTAAAAAACAAAAATGGGGCCGGGCGCGGTGGCTCAAGCCTGTAATCCCAGCACTTTGGGAGGCCGAGACGGGCGGATCACGAGGTCAGGAGATCGAGACCATCCTGGCTAACACAGTGAAACCCCGTCTCTACTAAAAAATACAAAAAACTAGCCGGGCGAGGTGGCGAGCGCCTGTAGTCCCAGCTACTTGGGAGGCTGAGGCAGGAGAATGGCGTAAACCCGGGAGGCGGAGCTTGCAGTGAGCTGAGATCCGGCCACTGCACTCCAGCCCGGGCTAGAGCGAGACTCCGTCTCAAAAAAAAAAAAAAAAAATGGAGACGATAAGGATTGGTTAAATAAATTAGGGTACATCTATTGCATTACACGCTACAATATAAGGAGGAAATATTCAATGACATGGAAGCCATGGTTAACCAGTAGGCAATGTTTGCTAAACACCATGTAAGGCGTAATCACATTTTGGTATATATTTTACATTTTAAAATGACAGGAAAGGCCAGGCGCCCTGGCTCACGCCTGTAATTCCAGCACTTTGGGAGGCTGAGGTGGGTGAATCACGGGGTCAGGAGTTCAAGACCAGCCTGACCAACATGGTGAAACCCCATCTCTAAAATTACAAAAATTAGCTGGGCATGGCGGCATGCTGTATTCTCAGCTACTCAGGAGGCTGAGGCAGGAGAATCACTTGAACTCAGGAAGCGGAGGTTGCAGTGAGCCGAGGGTGTGCCACTGCACTCCAGCCTGGGTGACAGAGCAAGACTCCATCTCAAAAATAAAATAAAATTAAATTAAATTAAAGACGTATATGAAAATGGTAACCGTGATATTTCTGGATGGTGAGATCGATAATAAGTGATTTATATTTCCATTACTTTATCTAGTTGTATTTTTTTAAATGTCTTCAATAATTACATATCACTTGTGGATTAATATTCTACACATTTTGAAATCAGGCTCTTGTAGGACTAAAATATGACTTGACAACTCTCCTAAATTCAGTTGCAAAGTGGGTTTATATGTGTGCCATGAACCAGGGCTTGAGAAAGAAGAGACATGGAAAGTCTCATCATCTGTTTTCTTCTTGGAAATCTTGGTTTACCTCTGATTTCCTGCTCAGCACTACCTTTGCCTCACCTTTTCCTGGTTTAGATGAGTTTGGAGAGGGAGGTAGAGTCAGAAGTGGAGGAGACTGACAGGAGGGCCCCATTTCTGTTCTTCCTCGCTACTCCTGCCCACAGTGGCCCTGGTCTCCAGCCCTGAGATGTCCCACCTGCACTGTCCCTGGAGCTGGGAAGAAGCTTGCTGCCTGCTGACAGCTAAGGCTTCCCCTCCGCTCTCCCCCAGGGCAGCCCACCCCTCTCTCTGTCTGGTCTGTCTTTAGGTGTGCTTAGGCAAGCTGGGACAAAGGAGAAAGGTGCAAGACACATTCTTCTCTTTCCCCAAGGGAGACTCAGTTTGGAGACCTCTGAAGGGGAGAGAATTAAAAGGGTAATTTACAACCTTAGGAGACCATTCCCTTTAGTAATTCTCCTTGACAAATCAATTTTGATTCCAAGTCAAATAAAGAATTTGCAACAAATGCCTTGTCTTGATGCTCAGCAGAACCAGGTGTCCCAGCCTCCTCACTGCACATGTCATACTTTCTGAAAAGTTTATTCTGTCCACATCAGCAGGCAGTCCCTCGACCAAAAAAAATTAGTTGGGGGAACCAAAAGAAAGTTTTCACTCCATCTAACATAAATGCTCTTGTAGCTCCTCCCTGTCTGTAATTGTAAGAGGAAAATTACATGCTTCACCTTGGACCCCAGAAATAAGGGAAAATTGGATTGGGGTAGAAAGGACCTAGGAATGACATGGGGTCCTCTTGGTGATCATTCACTTAGGAAGGAAGCTTTAGTAACTAACATGACACTTCTCTGGGACAGGCCAGGGACAGATCTGAGTATGAGCTCAGCTAGTTTGCACAACCCAGGAAGAGAAGACTATTCCATCTTTTCCTACCAAGAGGCTGTAGTACTCTCACTCATCCTTTAACTTGTAAAGAGGAGCAATCAGATTCATATATTGGGCATTGCAGAGAATGTGCTTTCAAACGGGTCTCTTCTTCCTTGCTGAGACATTCTGAGAAAGCTACTTTCAGCATGTTTTTCTGCCTCACAGTTGGAAACTCACCTGGAATTTGGGGTGTCCTTACAGGACCAGAGGTTGTGTTTGCTCCACCTTCTTGACTCCCGTGTGAGTGTCCTAAGGGGAAAAGCAACATCTCTCAACCAAAGTTTGCAATGAGTAACCAGGAGTTCCTTGTGGAGCTGCAGAAAGGGCAGCTCTCCACATTCTGAATCACTGAGAGGCCATTTATGGATTCAAGCTGCAGATGTTTATAAAGCATTACACAAAAGATATCCCCCCCGCCACCCTGGTTTGATTAAGGCTAAGGCTTGGTAATGTTATTTTGTATCAAGGAACATGAGAATTCTCAGCAGCAGTGTTGTACGGTGTTCAGGACTTTGGGGTCTAGAGCTGGATAACCCTGGATTTGAGTCTCACCACTGTCCCTTGCTAACTAGCCATGTGTAATGGGTCAATTTCCCTTCTCCAAGTCTCCCTTTTTACACTCGTAAGATGGGGATAATAGAATCCTGTTCATCATAATTTTACAGAGATTTAAAGAAGTGCACGGTATTGGTAGTTGTGTGTGGTTGTTATTTCTATTTTTAATTTAGGACCTGGCTACTCACAGTGTGGCTCTTGGACCATTAGGACAGGCATACCTGAGGAGATCGCTAGACACGCAGAATCTTATGCCTCATCTCAAAGCTACCAAATCAGAATCTTCATTTTAACAAGACCCCCAGGGGACTCACACGCTCCAGAAAGCCCAAAGGGAACCTGAAAATCCCATCCAATAGCATCATAGGAGCCAACATAAACACTATAAAATAAGGAGTTTGCTCACACCTGTAATCCCAGAACTTTGGGAGACCGAAGTGGGTGGATCACGAGGTCAGGAGATCGAGACCAACCTGGCCAACACAGTTAAACCCCGTCTCTACTAAAAATACAAAAATTAGCCAGGCGGTGGCAGGCGCCTGTAGTTCCAGCTACTTGGGAGGCTGAGGCAGGGGAATTGCCTGAACTCGGGAGGCAGAGATTGCAGTGAGCTGAGATTGTGTCACTGTACTCCAGCCTGATGTCAGAGCGAGACTCCATCTCTAAATAAATAAATAAATAAATAAATAAATAAATAAATAAATAAGGAGTTTGGCAGCAGTGACCCTTTCTGACTATGAAAAATCACCCTATTAGAGTTCCTGCTAATATATTACTGAAACACACCTTGTTAGAAGAATCAACATTTTCTACTGCTAAAAAGCAAAAAGCAAAATAAGGAAATGAACAAAATGCCTTAAACTGGGAGGAAGCATCACAAGACAGACAATCCTCAAGTCAGAAATGGAGGCCTATCCAAATGAGGGAGATACAATGGTTCTAAAAGAAACTTCTAAGAAGCTGGGCACAGTGGCTCACACCTGTAATCGCAGCACTTTGGGAGGCTGAGACAGGAGGATCACTTGAGCCCAAGAGTTTGAGACCAGCCTGGGAAACATAGGGAGATCCTGTCCCTATTAAAAATAAAAATAATAAATAAATAAATAAATAATTTTTTAAAAAAAGAAACTTCTAAGACATCTTGTGAAGAGACTCATCAAAATAAAAGCTTCATAGATTTTAAAAAATTCTTCCTCCATTGCTTCAAAACAAAATGTGAAAGTGTCCCACCAAAATGAACTTTTTTTTTTTCCTACCAAATGGAAGCCCATTGTAGAATCCTGAAGGCTGGTCAATGGATGAAGATGGTGGGGTCTTAAATGAGAGCTTTCCTCATGGAGCCAAACTTTAGGCTGTGCACAATGAAATCTTGATGACAATGGTTATATGGGGACATGATGGCTCTTGTTTATGCAACTTGATGCTTTTGTTAAAACTTAAAAGGGAGCAAAACAAGTTCCTACCAGATATCTAGGTGTTTCAACATCCCCCATCCTATGTTGACAGTGGCCTCTGACTTTACAAACCTCCAAAACAGTCCAAGGCCCTTTCCCTACATGCTTTCCAGTGTCCTTGGTGATTGGCAGGTTTTCACCTGCCCAAGTCATGGGACATTGGCCACTTAAACTGAAGATCTTTGGCCGTGAAAACTCCCCAGGAGGTATAGTCACTCTCACTGTTATTTTATTTTATTTTTTCTGACTCACATAAGCCTTTGATATTTAAAAAAGAGGCCATTAATGGATCATAATCTCTTTATTTTCATTTTCAAAAAAAAAAAAAAAGAAATGCTCCCAGCAAGAAAAGATCTGGGTGTGTGTGCAACAAGATGAAACCTCCTGTTTGAACAACAGACACCTGCTCAGAAGCCAAACAAAAGAGACTGGCTCCTGTCCGCCTGATTCTCACTTCAAGTAAAAGCCACAGAGGATGGATGTGAGACAGCAGGCCTTGCCTTGTGCCCTAGATGTCTACAAATCCAGCCAGGGTAGGACTGGCCACAATAGGAAGTTCCACAAAGAGGAACACTTGATATTCCTGTTGGGAGATGACATGTAATCTGAGACATGTGCACAGAGATCGTTCAATTGGCTTCAATGGTGAGAAAAGCAGTCTAGCATAGTCTAAGCCACCAAACTTTAATGTGCATATAAACCACCTGGGTGGGAGAGTATAGTTAAAATGCGGATCCTAGGCTGGGCGCGGTGGCTCAAGCCTGTAATCCCAGCACTTTGGGAGGCCGAGACGGGCGGATCACGAGGTCAGGAGATCGAGACCATCCTGGCTAACACAGTGAAACCCCGTCTCTACTAAAAAATACAAAAAAACTAGCCGGGCGAGGTGGCGGGCACCTGTAGTCCCAGCTACTCGGGAGGCTGAGGCAGGAGAATGGTGTAAACCTGGGAGGCGGAGCTTGCAGTGAGCTGAGATCTGGCCACTGCACTCCAGCCTGGGCAACAGAGCAAGACTCCGTCTCAAAAAAAAAAAAAAAAAAAAAAATGCGGATCCTGATTCAGTAGGTCTGGGTTGGCCAGGGATTCTGCATTTCCAACAAGTTCCTAGGTGATGTCTGCACTGATGGTTAAAGAATCACCTTACAGAGTGGCTGGGGTCTCTTGGTTTTACAGATCATACCCCTTAATAACTCCCCACTGTTTCAGAGTACTTTCACACTTCTGGTACCCTGTCTTCCTCACAAGAACTATAGGAAGCAACTGAGGCAGATGATCTGATCTCCTTTTTCCTACCAAGGAAACTGAGTCTGGGAAAGGTTAAGTGCCCTGCCTAAGGTCCCCAGTGAACCTGTGACTTCTGTCTCTAATTCAGAGGCATCTCTAATGAATCCCTACCTCCTAGTGCTCCTCCATAGAGAGTTATTGTGGAAGCCACCATGTAAATATCCATCTTCATATTTGTTTTCAATGTGTAAACATTTAAACCTATTGGTGAGCCTCACTCAAACTTGGGCATAAAAAGGGAAGGCAATAATTGATATGGCTTAAATCATTTACATGGGGTCACCTGGATTTATGATGTTCAGAGAGACCACAGTAAAGCAGCACTGGCAGAACCTCCCAGTAGCCCAGCAGTAGAAGTCATTAGTAAACCTACCTCATGCCAGACTTTTGCAGTCTGGGGTAAGGTTTGCAGGGATGTGATCTGAATCACAACAAACAGGAGTCTATTTAAGAATTCATGCCTGGCAGTAATTATGATCATTATGGAATGCTTTCTCCAGACTGTGCTATGAGAAGTAATATGAGACCCTCCAGGCTTGAAAGGTGGCTCTATCGCTCCCTGGCCCTGTCAACTCTAACAAGTTACTTACCCTCTCTGAGGCTTAGTTTCCTCATCTGTAACATGGGGATAATAATAGTACTTACCTATGTCACAGAGTTTGTAGGATGACTGAATGAGTTAATACTAGATAAACTCTATACATTTGCTGATATCAACTTTTCTTTTCTTTTCTTTTCTTTTTTTTTTTTTTGAGGCAGAGTGTTGCTCTGTCACCCAGACTGGAGTGCAGCGGTGCGATCTTGACTCACTACAACCTCTGCTTTCCAGGTCCAAGCAATTCTGCTGCCTCAGCCTCCTGAGTAGCTGGGATTATAGGTGCGTGCCACCACACCCGGCTAATTTTTGTATTCTTAGTAGACTCAGGGTTTCACTATGTTGGTCAGGCTGGTCTCGAACTCCTGACCTCGTGATCCACCTGCCTCAGCCTCCCAAAGTGCTGGGATTACAGTTGTGAGCCACTGCGCCTGGCTGATACTGACCTGTTCTTGACCTACAATAATGGCAGTTCCATTTGGCCCAACCTAATACATGTAAAGTGTTTAGAAAGATACTGTTGGCACACAGCAAATTCCCAACAAATACTAGTAATGATATCATGTGCCAGGATGACGCTAAATGCTTTGCATGTATTCTGTCATTTAGTCTTTGAAACAATGTCCTGTGACAATTATTATTATTCCAAGTTTATTAGTTGAGAAATTTTGTCTCAGACCCTTTAAAGCATCTTGCTCAGTTAATACGTGGAGGGCTGGAATCGATCTCAGGCCATTTTTACTACAAAATTCATGCTCTTACTCACTCTGGTGTAGTGCAATGTTAAATTGGGACACTGCCTGAATTCTTCCTGAGGTTTTCAGTGCAAGGCTTTTCTCCAGAGCAGTAGTTCTCAAAGTGCAATCCCTGTCCCAGCAGTGTCAGCATTACCAGGGAACTGATTAGAAATGCAAATGCTTGGACTCCACCCCTGACCTACTGAATCAGGAACCTTAAGGGTGGGGTCCAGCGCTGTGATTTAATAAGCCCTCCCTGTAATTGTGATGTATGCTAAGAAGGTTTGAGAACCACTTCTCTGGAGACACTGACTCATACTTCATTGGTCGTCATCGTCAGGCTAAACGATTATAACAGTACATGACTGAAGCGGTTTTGAACTCACCAGCTGATTCAGATCCATGAGTGGTATGGGACCCCCCACTGGGGTAGAATGCATCTTGGTCTCCTGTAATGAGCAGTCAGGAAGGTCAGTACTGCATGTTTTCACTTACACTCTCGTCTGCATTTCCTTACATTTGCATTCTTATACAGCCTATCGCAAAGTTTAGTCTTTTTAAGGTATTCCAAAAAATGATGGTAAAACAGCCTTGAATAGGTGCACAATATTAATTACTATTCATTGCTTAATCCACTGATAAATGAGCTAGAGCTTTAATCAGAATTAAGGAAACTAGGGCAGCAAAGGCTAAGAAGGATGACCCACGGGAAGTTTTGTAGAAACTTGGTTTTGGTAGAAATCCAAGAACTGTGGTAAGGAACATGCTAACAAAAATATTGTGATGCCTTTGCAGGTCTGAGGTTGAGACTAGACATTGTATATTTTAAATAAGGACAATATGAATTGGATTATGAGAAATGTAATCACAGCAAATGGGCGTACGCTGGCTTAGGGCATGAAACAGATTTCTTGGCGGCAGGAAATTAGTATGCAATAAGGAATCTTGGGATTGAATGATGTGAAGATTCAAAGAGAAAAGTCAAATACTTACTTTCAAAAAAAATTAAAAATAAGTAAAAAAGGAAATGGTGAGATGATAGCTAACATGAATAATGTGTATTGGAATATGGGTATTATACTAAGTTTAAAATAATATTTTTTTAAAGTTAAATCTGTGGTTTCAACATGACAAGTTAATATAATCCTAACTTCTCAAACATCTATCACCAGAAAGCTTTAGATTAAGTCAACCTCATTAATTGCTAAAATCTAAATCCACAGGTCAAATCTTGAATGCAGCATATTAAAACTCCCTCCTCCACCTCCATTTTTCAAAAGTATACTGGAATCTTTTTTTTTTTTTTTTTTTGACCACAGGACAATGCTTACATAAAATGGCTGCAGTTATCCATTATGAAGGCACCTTATAAGGAATCTATAGTAACCTGATCATCACCGTTTCCTTGATTAGAGAAGGTGGAAGTGGGTGACACTTAGTCACCTGTGTAATTATGTTGAAGAGACAGATTGCTTTGTTCCTTAGCTGATGGTTAAAACAAATGAAAACATTTGCTGAAATGCCACACCAATACTCCCACGACCAAAATCACCATTACCGTCGCCATCCCATCACCATCATTATCACCATCACCATCACCATCACCACCACCACCACCGCCACTATGATTCTAAATGCTTTAGTTCTTTTTTGGGGGACACAGCCTCGTTCTGTCTCCCAGGCTGGAGTGCGGTGGCATGATTTTGGCTCACTGCAACCTCCAATTCCTGGGTTCAAGTGATTCTCATGCCTTAATCTCCCGAGTAGCTGAGACTACAGCCATCTGCCACCATGCCTGGCTAATTTTTTTGTATTTTTAGTAGAGATGGGGTTTCACCATGGTGGCCTGGCTAGTCTCAGACTCCTGACCTCAAGTGATCCACTCGCTTCAACAAATGCTTTAGTTCTTAACATTAAGCCTAAAGACTGAGAAAAATACATGGACATAAATGAGATTTATAGGGGTGAGTGTTTTTGAAGAAAACCAAGGATGAGAATTGGGTGACTTAATTGTCTAATCCATGGAGAATCATGGAAAATCTCTCCTTACCACTGTGGAAATTAGAAGGAATCAGTGTCTGTGAATATCAGTCTTGTAAAAAGTATTTGATATACTAACATTAGGCTATAAGCCTTCTAGGGTACTATGACTATTAAAATTGTCATTTAAAATTTAAATTCATGGCTAGGCGCGGTGACTCACATCTGTAATCCCAGCACTTTGGGAGGCTGAGGCAGGTGGATCACTTGAGGTCAGGAGTTCGAGACCAGCCTGGCTAACATGGTGAAACCTCATTTCTACTAAAAATAAAAAAATTAGCCAGGCATGGTGGCACACATCTGTAATCCCTACTACTCAGGAGGCTGAGGCAAGAGAATTGCTTGAACCCAGGAGGCAGAGGTTGCAGTAAGCCGAGATCGCGCCACTGTACTACAGCCTGGGTGACAGGGCAAGACTCTGTCTCAAAAAAAAAAAAAATTAAATTCATTAGGTTGCACAACAGGCTTTCTTTTGCCAAGAGCAATGAGACAGCACTGTAAGATTTTCTGAAGAATACTGACAATGGTACTTGGAAATTTTAATAAGTGAGAGCAGAACAATGCTGAATAAAGAACTAAGGAGTGTAAGGGGCTTTGTCTTGCCAATATTGCTGAAGTTAGCATTTTCTTTTTTTTTTTTTTTTTTTGAGACGGAGTCTGGCTCTGTTGCCCAGGCTGGAGTGCGGTGGCCGGATCTCAGCTCACTGCAAGCTCCGCCTCCCAGATTTACGCCATTCTCCTGCCTCCGCCTCCCAAGTAGCTGGGACTACAGGCGCCCGCCTCATCGCCCGGCTAGTTTTTTGTATTCTTTAGTAGAGACGGGGTTTCACCGTGTTAGCCAGGGTGGTCTCGATCTCCTGACCTTGTGATCCGCCCGTCTCGGCCTCCCAAAGTGCTGGGATTACAGGCTTGACCCACCGCGCCCGGCCTAAAGTTAGCATTTTCTTAAACTGTTTTTCTTGAAGCTCTGGGGTAGGCCACCCAGAGAAATGAGGCCTAGCGTGTGGCATTCTGAATTTTCTGTCCCTGCCTCGCAACTGTCATCTGTTTTACATATTGGATTCTCATGGAGGCTGAGGCAGGAGAATTGCTTGAACTCAGGAGGCGAAGGTTGCGGTGAGCCAAGATCGCACCACTGGACTCCAGCCCGGGCAACAAGAGCAAAACTCCATCTCAAAAAAAAAAAATATATATATATATATATATATATTCTTATTTTTCTTTTTAGGGGGAGGAGAGAAGATCTCTGCTCCAAAATTATATATCTAAAGTCTCTAATCTTGAATATGTCTTAGTGATTGTGTTACAAAGCAATTGAAAAACTAGTACTAGGAAGACAGAATCTGTTTCTTATTTCTTCACTAAAGTGGGTGTTTTCCAGTTCCCCTTTCTTCAGTGCTAATTTCTTAATACAAATGGAGAAGCAAAGAAAAGCAGAAGCAGAGATGACTACTTATTTGAGGAAAAAAAAGACTTACTCTAGGTTCATGTCAAACTTAATTGAATAAATTATCTTCAGTCCTGTCTTCACTATTACAATCAGAGAAGTGGTCCCTATTCATTACTACTAGATTAAATCATGAACATTTTAAGTATGCATCAGAACTAGAAGAGGTTTATCCAACACCAAAAGTAAAACTGATCAATCTATCACCAAAACCAGATAATAATTTCAGAGCAAAGATACTAGTATATAGAAATTATTCACCTGTAGGATAAAACCTTACCAAATAAGTAGCATATATTAGTCAAATTAAATGGAATTGCTAAAATTCAACTATTTTGACCTGCAAAAATATCAGTTTCATGTGGTTCAACTTCATATATCACAAGATAAGACAAAGAAAGCAATTCCATCATAACAGCCAAGTTGTACACACACACACACACACACACACACGCAAACACACACAAATGGAAAAAACACCGGCAAAAGGAAGCATTCTTTTATCTAAAATATACCCAAGTTTATTTGCACTAGAATTGATAACCAATAATGAAAGACATTTCTATATCACAAACTAGTCCAATTCCAGACTACAAAGAAAATGTCCTCTGTAATATGAAACTGTATATTGTTTCTCTGTATAGAGAAAGCAAACTAGATAATAAATGCCAAATTACCTGATAAAGAGTGATTGACATTAGAGTTGGAATCTCCAACAGTAACTTCAGTAACTCCAAAGGACCCAGTCTTAACTGAGGTCACTGGGATGAAGGTCCTGCTTTCCTTTGTGTCTGGGTAATGAGAGGTATAACCTTCCAGTAAAGTGGTTGAGCCTTCAGAATGATTTGGGTCTCTTCTTCCACCTGTGACATCATTCCTATCTGTGTGGAGGTGGAATCAGTGATGAACCCATATTTGTAAGATTACCACCCACCATGTGCTTGTCTCCAGAACACACAACTGCTGCAAAAGCTTTCCACTTGTTATCCATAAATAGGGAGCAAAAGAGTGAAGTCTGTCACACTATTGAACAGAATAAATATTTTGCAATAGACACCACTTGGACATCACTCAACAGAAGAGATTTTGGTGATCTTAATACCCAAAATTGGCATTTGTTGCAACATCTGCTTGGGTTATTAGGTAAGGCTATGTCACTAAAACTGTGACCTTAAAGTCAGCTGAGGTCATAGATAATCTTGAGTTCTTTCTCAATTGGATTCATCTTTGATGAAGTGGAGAGAACATACCATTGGATTGAAAGATAAAATTTTGCTGCCTGCAATTAGATAGCAAATGCATGGTTTCAAGGGCCCAAGGCTACTAAATTAATTATTCTTTTCTTTTCCAGAAGGGACTGCTTTTTAGTCATCAGCACCATGTAGGTCCAGAGGACAAAAGGCAAAATAATATTATTGTGAGGAATGTAAAGTGATATAATCAGACATTTATGCCAATTATAAATTATAATGCAAAAGAACTGAAATAATAACAAACAGTTTCTTGGACCACAGCACAGTCAAATTTGAAATCAAGACTAAGAAACTCACTCAAAACCATACAATTACATGGAAATTGAATAACCTGCTCCTGAATGACTTTTGGGTAAATGATAAAATTAATGCAGAAATCAAGAAGTTCTTTGAAACTAATAAGAACAAAGATACAACGTACCAAAATCTCTGGGACACAGCTAAGGCAGTAGTAAGAGGAAAATTTATAGCACTAAATTTAAATGCCCACATAAAAAAGTTAGAAAGATCTCAAGTTAAGAAAAATAAATAAATAAAATAAATCATACATAAGCAATCCATTATGGTTAAAACAAAACACTAACCCTAGAGTGAAAGAAATCCAACCTTTAAGACTAAGAAATGTAGTTTGCACTTAATGTTCAAAGAGTATATAAAACAGGAAAATCAGAAAACCACCACCAGACGCACCTTTTGATTAAAAGTAACAGCATAACAGCAACTAATCGATGCACCTCCACCAAAGACACTGCAAAAGTACCCGTAATTGATTGATTCTTATCAATAGCTGAAGCCAACTAGATTTTATAATCCTTACTGCTTGATGTCAGAGTAGAAGTTGTTGGATGGTCTTTATCTTCTTCCAAGCCTTCATGTGATGTAGAGAAGCTCTGAGAATTACTCTGCTCTGTTTCAATGAGGGATGAATCCAGTGTTAATTTGAAGCTATGGTACAAATCCTGTTATCTGCTAGCAGGGAAGATCTGGCCAGAGTAGAGTCAGATGGATAGGTGCACAGGAAGACCAAGGTTTGTGCACACCATTCTCCTCTGATTGATAGAAATATACAGAATTCTATTTTGCCCCTAGTTGGTTCCAAAAACCCTTTATTTCTCAGTATAATCATCAAAGGCAATGTGGCAAGGTGAAGAATGAGCCAAAACTTTGCCTACCCTGGATTGTCCTGGCGCAATTGTAGCATTGCTCCCAGTCACTCAGGAAAACCAGAGAACACAGAGACATGGAAAAAGAATATTTGAATCCCAATGCTCCTATCAGTAATCAAGAGCACCTAACTGTGTGTCAAGACATGTGACTGTAGGGAAAATGAACGCTATGATAGCCTGTAGTCTACTTGTAACCATAAAAGAAAAAGAAGCCTATCTAGAATAGCCTACTCGAGTAACACAGATCAAATTTATACAAGGAAATACTTAGCTACCTTGTAAAGGTCATCAAATTAAAGTTACCATTTTACTCCATTATTAAGTTGTTTTTTTTTTTTTTTTTAATTTCACCTGTGTATAGGGATTCTCATCACTGCACCAAGGAAACGCTTGCCTGGGCAAACACAGGGCCCTCAGTGACATATACCAATTTGAGGTTGAACCATTGCCCATATCTAAAATCACTTGAACTGTTTCAAGTTTATTTCTTTTGTGTTCTTTCAAGAAAGGTACTGACCTCTGAGTTGCAGGTACAAAAACTTCATAAAGCACACCCATAAGCCATGCCCACCACCAAACAAATATTACAACCCAGGAGAGAGACAGTCACCAAATCCCAAGCCCAATGTCAGAACAAAAGCCAACAGTGACATAAAATGAAAATATAAGTCCTTTTTTGGCAAGGGCCATTCATAGGCTTATTTGCATCTCCTTTGATGCTTAACGCTGTGCTATTTACATTGCTGACAATCAATACATGCTTGCTGATTTTTTTCCTTTGTCTAAAGGGCTCATATGAAGGACTCTGCCCATTGTGTGTGGCAAGCAGTAAAATGGGACCTTCTTAATTCTAGATTTCCTTTGTATTCTTCAAAGAAATTATGAATGACTTTAGGCTGATCTCTAGGACATCCCTGCACATATAGTAGAAATTAAGGCTACTAGAAGTTGAACATTTCTTAGTGATAGAAAGAGATACCAGCAATTTTTTTTTTTTTGTAGTTGTTGTTCCAGGGATCCCGTCACCTTTGTTGATTGTCAATAACATTCCTTGCCTCTCCTCTAAGAACTGATGCGATCTCTAGGATTATCTGGCCCCAAAAATGTCTTTTTACAATCATGCAAGCAATCCTACCCCTCTTCTGCACTGGCTGTAGGAAAAATGGATATTGAAAGGAAATGGTCAGTTAAAATATAGAGACACCCTGGAAGTGGGCTTGTGTTTCACTGACATAACTACTTAGAGAATGAAAATGGAGTTCAATAGAGTTCTACTTTTTTAAAAACACAAAGTCATTGCATCTGGAAGGCACCAAGAAATGAAGGGAAAATCAGCTTGAGAGACCTCCACAAGAAATACAGACAATGAAGACAGTTTCACACTCTGGGCTGAGGTGAGCCTCATAGCACCATTCCACCACCAAAATTCTACATCTTCGCCAATAGGGTGTAAGAGATGAAGCAGGAATACAAGTCAATAAAGAGGCTGAGCATCGTTATTCTTACTCGTTGTCATTGAAAGAGGTCCTGTCCTGTCCAAGTCTTCCACCAAACCTGTGTTTGGATCTGCAGTAGGCTGAAGCGTTGTACTATGACTGGAGTCCATGTCTGAAGGAATCAATGTTAGTGTTAATGCTTGATTTCCCAAACCCACTACCCGAAGGTGGCTTATGGTCTACAACTGATTTTTTAAAATATTCACATCTGGCCAAGAGGAAAGAAAGCACATACTGACTATGTCTCCAGAACTGAGATAGATTATTGTTTCATCAAGAGCACCACAACAAGGAACTGACTTTCCTTGAAGGGCCGAGTTATATGAAAGCTATGATTCGTGTTTGTTTTTGCTGAGTCTGGAAGGACTCTACATGAGCGCATGATGGAACACCCAAAGCTTACAGAGAGACAGGAACATTGCCTTTTTTATAGAAACATGCAATCTGACACATGGAGAAAAGATAAAGTGTGCTGGCTCAGGTACCATTTTATCCCCTCCCCCTTACCAACCAAAGGGACTTTTAAAAATAGCCCTCTTCCCCCCTTTAGTCTTTTTCTCTTCACAGAGTGAAAATGCAAACAAACACAAAATCAGCATTCAATACCACCTAGGTGGAGTTACAGAAAGTATACAGGGGCAAGAAATAAGAAGTAGTGGATGTCATTGAATTATTCTTCCCCAAAACCCAAGTATAAGCGGTCTTTAAAATTTAACTTGTACAATGTTGAGTAGTGCAGAAATTTCACTGAAATACTTGTAAATGTTGTTTTTAATAGTTATCACAGATCTATTCTGCTGAAATAAGAAGTCTTGAGTGAAACAGAGGCCAAACAATTTATAAACCCCATCTATATTGCTGGCTCTCCAATTCAGTCAGAGTCTATCCACACCACTGCCTCTGGGGAGATTTAATCAGTTCCAGCGAAGCACCAGAATACTGGGTACCCACGTCTGCACTGCAACCTTTCAACACTAAATATTCAAGATTCAACACTAAATATTCAACACTAAAATATTCAAGATCTTTGTAGGACAAAAATGTGGTGACTCTACTATCCCAGATTTCAAACAAAAGCAAGTGCTAACCTGAATCAAAACCACAAATGGACATTCTCCCAGAAAAAGTCCCACTTGATGATGGACTCTAGACTCTTGTTCATCTTCCCTCTTAGAAGTAGAGTCCTTCAAGAGTTATCATACCATTGTGTAGTTGAAGCCAATTGTATTGTCCTTGACATGTTCATTAATTTAATGGAATCTCTTTCTCTTCATCAGTACATAGACTTTTTTTTTTTTTTTTGAGATGGAGTCTCGCTCTGTCGCCCAGGCTGGAGTGCAGTGGCCGGATCTCAGCTCACTGCAAGCTCCGCCTCCCGGGTTTACGCCATTCTCTCGCCTCAGCCTCCCGAGTAGCTGGGACTACAGGCGCCCGCCATCTCGCCCGGCTAATTTTTTGTATATTTTAGTAGAGACGGGGTTTCACCATGTTAGCCAGGATGGTCTTGATCTCCTGACCTCGTGATCCGCCCGTCTCGGCCTCCCAAAGTGCTGGGATTACAGGCTTGAGCCACTGCGCCCGGCCCAGTACATAGACTTAATATTGATTCTGAAGATCTTTGCCTGGCTTGGTTTTCCCCCATATCTCAGAGCTCCAGCTCCTCAGAGCTCCAGCTGCCATGTGCAGACTCATGTGTGCTGGGTCTGCCTGTGGTACTTCAGTCACTCAACATAATGGCCCCTGCCTAGCCATTCAAACACATCTTCCTTTGTGAAAAATGGATCTACTCACTTGACATATTCATTCCTTGGCTTTTCTTCCTTCACATTTCTCCTTAAATGAGTCTCCTTCTTAGGAAAACTGCCCCCCACCCCCCACCACCCACTTCCTTTCTCTGACTATCCAGGGTTTTTTTATTTTTCATAAACCAGATCCAATTCACCTTTCTGTGATGCTGTGGTGGGCGGGGAGGGGTTCTCAGAATTTCTTTAGCATTTATTGTTGGCAACATTCATTTCACATCTATTACTTACTGCCTCACACAGATATATTTTGACAATAAATGTTTTCTTTTGCCAACTCTCCTGCTAAATTCTTTACTTTCAGCTCGGAACTTCATATTCAGGTGAATATGTGTATCACTCCTACCAAGAAAACTAATTTTTGAAGAACCTCAAGTCCTTTAGGAAAGTAGTTTGGTCTAAACCTAGGGTATATTTCTAGAAAAATAGTCAGCAGTCAATGGATTTCAAAAAACAGAATATATAAAAATCTCAGAGGCTATTACCCATCCTTCTTCCTGCTTGATGACCTCGTCCCATGGGATGTGAGATTGGGTCATAGAAATCCGTCCAGGAACTGTCCTCTGGGCTTGGTGTTGTTCTTCCTTGCATCGGATGGCTAGTAAGAGCTGAGGCTGCTGAGACCATGCAGTTGGAGCAATTGTCAAAGTGTTAATGGACGCTTGGTCAGGGATACACTGATTTTATTGTTTGAAAAGACTTTATTCTCTAGACAAGACAATGAAACCATCTTCCTTGTATAGAGGGCAAGGAAGTTGCATAAACTCAGAATGTTTCAGCAGGTTTGGGTTCACTAATGTTCATTTTCTTCTTAGCAATCAGCATGTGAACTGGAGCACACAAACACATTAACAACTCCTGCAGTGCAGAGAGGATGAGTTACAGACATCAAAGGAAGATGAAGGAGTAGTTCTTGACCTGTGCCATGCTGCCACAGTACCCTAACGGCCGAAGTATAAAAGCCCGAGTGCATTATGTTATTCTGAGACAACCATATTCCAGCCGAATGCACATTAGGCTGGAAGTGATCTCAGGAAAGGAATCAGGTAACAGCTTTCCATGCGATCAATATGAAAGTCAATGCCATTTATCTCAAAAGCATGAATGGAATCCGTTAGAAGCACTACCTGACAATGGGATTTATGGCATAAATGACATTTAAGAAAGCAGCACATGCCTTGCTTCATTCTGAGCCAATGAAGAAGTATAGGTAGAAAAGATTGCAACAGCATCCTCTTAGCAACAACCACATCACATAGACAGTCACAGCATCCGTTGCTCTGCCAGGAATTCATTCAGAACTTGCCATGCCCCAGAAGTACATGACGCATTATCTTCTATATTGCAAATAGAAATATGGGAATATTTCTCACTGATACCAAGTGAGAATATGCATAAATGACGTATAAGAAAGCAGCACATGCCTTGCTTCATTCTGAGCCAATGAAGAAGTATAGGTAGAAAAGATTGCAACAGCATCCTCTTAGCAACAACCACACTACATAGACAGTCACAGAATCCATTGCTCTGCCAGGAATTGATTCAGAACTTGCCATGCCCCAGAAGTACATGATGCATTATCTTCTATATTGCAAATAGAAATATGGGAATATTTCTCACTGATACCAAGTGAGAATATGGAATTCACATTCTTTGTAAGGCAGGACACATTTCAATACTTATGTCACACAGACAAAAAAATCCTGCATGGGAGCTTGCAGAGCCAAGTTATCTGGTATCACTTAGAGATGATGATAAGACTTGATTCCAATTTCCACAATCTCACAGTTCAAGAATAGAGAAGATGGCTTTTTTATATTCAAGGACAAATTACCAAACAGGCATGGCCAAAAGGCCAAATGACATCAGACAAGTGTCATTTTTCACATAATGTCTGGCTCTATTTCTTCAAACACTAGAGTTCTGACAAAATGCTTTCTCACAAGTCACACTTTGCAGAATCACATTGTAAAGTCTGGACCCATATTCTAGAGTAGATTCCTTTATACGACAAAAGGGGATATTTTATCAGGGCCTCCGCTACAATCTCACTAGATAATGCCCAGAACTCGGTGTGAAAGAGACATGTTCAAGGACATGTTCTCTGTGTTTCCTGTTCTTATTCGTAACTGGCTTGTATCCATTCCTGTTCAGGTGACTTGTTATGAGCCTTTAAGGTTTGGCTCTGTGTTAACTACAGCATAATTTATTAAGTAACCTAACATCTTGTGACAATTCCTCCAATGTCCTTTTGATCAGTGTCCTCAATGCCTACCATTTAACCCAAAAGGAAGTTGCCATCCAAATTTACTTGTTAAACCACCCATTACCAGCTGTCCCTGTTGTCGAATGGGAGTCTTCTCTGGGTGTTTGGAGATATCCCTCATGCCATCTGTTGCCAAACCACTGTTCCTTCTGAGTAGCTGTTTCTTCAGTTGTACTACTAGGAATTGCCTGGACTGTGAGAAGAATATCAGTTGGGAGACATAGTTGTCTATTTTCCTTGCCAATAGCTGTCAACATATCTTTCTACTTTAAGGGCAGATACACATGGGAACAGAAGGTAGAAAAGAAAAGCAGCAAGGAAACAGGCCACTGATATTCTGAAAGGGATATCAGAAATAAAATGATCCAAACATTTAATTTTTCAGATGGGAACATTGTGGTCCAAAGAGGTTTTGATTTGTTCAAAACCATAGGACTAAGCAGACCATAGCTGATGAATTCTCAGAGTTCTATGAGTTATCATTATTTTTTTTTTTTTACTGTAGTGTATGGCTTCACATACCCTGTCTTAGAAAACCATTCGAAGAATAACCTCTTCACTCCAGTCATTCTGATGAAAGGAAAATACTGTATAACAACTGACAAGATCAGCACATTAGGAGACCATTTCAAATGGTGGTCATGTAACCCATAATTGCACACACTGGAAATGCACCAGCAGTGGATTTGCCCAGCAGGAAAGGTGTTGGGATGGCTTGAATGCTATTTCACTAACACATTATGTGGCAATGTTCACATGGTGCCTAAAATTGCTAAAACCACTTTTTAACAAAATTAATTCAGTTGACGAAAACTATCCAAGCCAGTTTGAGGCATTATATAAATAATAGTGTGTGACAGGCTTAAAATTTCAACCATTATTTTAAAAAGGACAAAATCAACAGAATAAAATTCCATCAAGGTGCCTTCAGGAAAAGTCAGAAAGCCACCAACATTTTTAACTATAGCAACTTAAAACAATTTTGTTTTATCAAGAAAATGAGAGCCTATTAACTTGCCAAGTCAGAGTATTTTTTTGCAACTTGTAAAATGGTTGTATTTCATTATCTTAGAAAATGATATGTGTGATTTGGTGACAGCAATGACATTTAAAAAATAAAACAGTTCTCATTTTACCCTTACATTGGCCAAGCCATTATTGGGTTAACTGGTTATCCAGGGGGAGGGGAAAAAAAGCCAAAATCTTAAGTTTTACCTACCACTGACTAAATCGCTAATTCCCAACCAATAATGAAGTTAGAAAAACCACTGAATGTAATTACATAAAAGGGAACATTGACCCAAACATAGACTGCCATGTTACTCAAAGTTTAAATAAAAGAAATAAGGAAGTGTGTGTGACTGCATAGAAGGACTCTATACTCCTTCTATCACTACTTTAATGAGTTTTTAAAGTACCCATAACTCTTTACTGTTTTCAGCCTAAATAGGAATGGGTTCACAAAACATATGATTTCTACTGTAAAAGATGAAGGCTGACTTTCTTCTAGCAGTTGTGGTGTTAATTTGATAAAGACCAGAGGTCACCAATCAGATCCCTTTGAGTTTCGCAAATATTCATAAGAGAATTGTTACAGTTGTTGCTGTCTTCTCTTTGTCAAGTTATATTCTGTCTGAATTTTCACCTACCCTCTAGTCCTAATGCCCCCCAAGCACCACCTTTTGACAATAGGCTCATTATTTCCAAGTCTCTAAAGTAGCTTTCTGGTCTTTAAGTACAAACTGTCTAAAACAATTTCTAAGATATACTGTTAGGGCTCTAAGGGACTGGAACGAAATCCTATTCCAAAGAGATGTATGCTTCCTCTGTATTTTCTTTTCCTAGACTTCCTTGTTAACTTAGTCCATAAGCCTTATGCATACATCAGATCTACTGGGGTTTGTAATGGAATATAAGGTCTGCTGGATATATTCAGTACAATGTCTAACCTCTATCCTAGCTGATACCTGAAATTTTTCTTTTGTTGTCTGAAGACACACCTCAAGCCATAGATTCCCAAAGCCCTTTGGTTTTTAAGTGGCTATAGCTCACATTTCCCCATTAGGTGTATTTAGGGCTGTGAGAATGACAGTCAAATCATCATTTTAAAAATGCTAAAAAGCTGTTTTCCAAAATAAATACTCTTATTCCAAATAAGATAGACATATCTCAGTGGGACAGATAAAAGAAGAAAAGCACTTACTTCTTATGTTTGGGAAGTGAGGGGGTCCCCTATTCTCACAGTCCAGTGCTGCAACTTGAAATTGTTTTAGAAAAACTGACAAGTTTTCATAATGGTAGAAATAACAGTAAGAGCATCAAAGCCTTCCCAAGTTACCTTGGGCTTAAAAACAGAAAAAGCAGCAGTGGTAGAACTCAAATGCAGACCATACGAGCTACCAACTTTGTTCTAAAGAGTACAAGGGACGTCTTTCTACAGAACAGTCAAGGACAGAATGCAAAAAAGAAGCTATATTCAAAGATCTTCATAGAAAATAAGGATTCCAAAGATCAATTCACTTGACAAGCTTTCTTTCCAGATTTCACTACTAAGCACCAAAAGAACACACTTTGCCACACATTTCCATAAACAGACACAAGTTACCCAAATGGAACTTCTAGGAACTTTTAACACAAAAATTGTATCTAGATCTACTTCTTAAAACATTTTGGTCTTTGGGCAACCTGAAGTATTATCATTTTCCTTCCAATTTTTAAAATTTGTGTGCAAGTTTGGCAAATTTTCAGGCTCTGAGAATAAAAGAAATTACTAAGTGGAAATAGAAGATGTGGCCAATTTCTAAACAAAATCTTCCCTATTGCTGGAATGTCTTCACTAACTCATCTAACCCAGAACTGCCGACCGCCATCTTGCTTACTTGTGCTTGTAGAATGTGGGGTCTCTTCTTCCTCATGATGCTCATGGTGAATGAGGGGAGGATGTGCTTCCTGGTTCCAGTTTCCTTCATGAGCAGTGGTGCCATTTCTGTCTACATCTGCTGTGATGATGGTTAAATACACTGTGACTTGTTATCAATCAACCTTTAATGATTCTGTTCTTCCATTAAAGTGCATGCTATTTAACAATTCTATGCCAAAGTACTATCTCTGAGCATCCACTCTCAAAAATTTTGAGTAACTTTACCTAATTGGTCTCAAGAGAAAATCAATGGGCTTGGAATTTCTTCATGTTCCCTTATTATTCCACTATGATCAGTTTGTCAAAGGCAGCACCATAAACCCTTCAAACATATTCATTTTTATAATGAAGCAACATAAAAATATACCCACATGGTATAATTGATAAATGACTCCTAAATGGAATTAAGTATCCTCATGAAAGTCCACTAAGAATTTCTTGATGAGATACTAGCTAAATTTCCCACTGTGTCCCGATGATTGACCTTTGCAGCATCATAGGCTTTGAGGGGAAAAAAACCTTTCATTAAATATGCATAACCCATTACCAGTCATCCTTGCAGTTGTCTGAAGTAGCACTTCCGGATTTGAATGGCTTGGGTTCCACTGGGTCCAATCCTTGTTCTGTTTTGTGTGGTCAAAAACCCGTGGTGTGATTGAAACTGTGATAACGATGATTGAAGCAATTAGAAAAATGTTATTTCTTGAGCCTTCGCCACTTGTCTCGCATATAGTCTTGTTTCTGTAGACTATGCAATGAATCATCTATACCAGGTTGTATAGATGGCGGCATGGAAATGGAGGGAAAGCGGAGGGTGCCTTCAGCTTAATTCAGCCATATTGGTAAGCATCTCAGTGTCCTTTGCATTCTGTCATAGAATACCTTGGGGTTCAGAACATGAGATCTTCCAGATAGAACAGTCAAAGAAGCTGCAGCAGTAGGAAGGACAGCTTTGAAAACACCAGCCCTTCACCGAGGATAACCAAAGGCGCCATTTTGCCCATCCATGCAGTCTGTAGTATCCCTCTGCACTTGAAAGCCCAGGGACTTAGTCACTGTGTGCTATTTGTAGATCCTCAGGGTGAAGAGGCAGATAACTGAAAGTTATACCGTAATAATCACTTTATGTTGTTAGTAATTTCAGTGGGGAAATAAATGTCTGAGCAGCCAGAGCTTTCCTATAGATGATTCCGAAAAATATTGTCTACCTAGAATAGCCATACGTTTTAGCTGTACATTTCTGAATATTTATCAAACACTATAGTATTCTCATCAAATACAAAATATGTCACGAGCAAGCCATTCATAGCCAATGAAAGAAAATAAGACACCACAGGTAACCAGCCACCATCATAGAAGCACACTGGAAAGAAAGAAGCGTACATCCACCAGCACCCTGATATTGTCACCCAATCTGTTAGGGCTGGAATAGGAGATGCACCTAACAGAAGGATCATGACAAAATCGGAATCAATGTGTTTTGTGGAAAGGTTATTTGCAAATCCATCCTAATTGTTTCAAATTTTATTTTGATACCCAAATAACACAAAACTGTTTTCAGAACTATAATACTGTCAGCTCTATTTTACAAGTTATGAAAATCGAGTTTAGAATCATTAACCACATTCTCACCAAGCATGAAAAGGTGCTTATTATCAAGCAGTTATCGCACCCCTCCAGAAGAAAGAGGGCATCATGTTGAATTATGTCTATAGGTGCTAAGCAGAAAAGTAAACTGAAATTGGAAAATATGCCATAGAGATTTTAAAAATTAAAAACAACAACAGCAACAACAAAAAACACCATGGGAAGATTTTCCCTGAAGCCTGACCATACAATTCATTTGCAGGTAGATATCTTTGGGTTACTCCCCAAGGGAATTTACTTTCTTCAGTATCAAGACCACGTCTTTACTAATGGGCCCACCTGCAAAGCTGGGCCAGGTCCTGAACACAGGAGACAGTGTAATGTAAAACTCCAGTGTTTTTGATTATTTGGTTTTTGTTCTGAAGTTATCAAAAAGAATTTTCTTATTCCATAGATTAAGCTCTGGAGGGGTGCTGGGTCTTAAAAAATCACTTAAAAGTTTAGATAGAAAATTCTAGTTCCTTTTGAGTATTTGTTATATCAATGTTATATATTCAGATGCCTTCAAGACCTAAGCTATTTTTTTTTTTCTGGACCCTTTCTTCTCTGTGTGCTGTCCGTTTGAGGATTAAATTGTCAGGTTCTAATGGAATTGATAGAACTTCAGTGAATTGGGGGAGCTCATATAGCACCCCAAAAGCCTTTTTTCTAAGGAAAAGCAGAACTGTGATGGAGTCAGGTTCAGGATTCTCAGCTCTATTCAGCAAAATCTTAAGTCATTACAGGTATGTGTGGAAAACTCAGTAATCTGGCAGACTATTAGACCAACCTTTGCATGTTTTTAACTTTTTAAGGACATCTTTAAAGCTCACTTTCCATCTCTTTGTTTTCAAAAAGTTTTATAATTGTCAAAAATTTGGATACTATTATGTACCAATAGTCGTTTCATTATTTGCTTTTAATAAGTGGTAATGTCTTGTTAAAGCTAACCTGACATTTGCCCTTCTCTTCAAGGTCTTTGGTGTCCAGCTCATTTGTTAAAACTCTGGATTTGTTCCTTTGACCTTAGTTGGGTTTTGATTAAGATAATTCTTGAGTTCTAGCTCCCATCATTTAAGCCTTAAGGGCCTTCAATTTAGGATCTTCTACAACTTCTTTTTTTTTTGAGACAGAGTCTCGCTCTGTTGCCCAGGCTAGAGTGCTGGAATGCAGTGGCGCTATCTCCTCCCTGGTTCATGCCATTCTCCTGCCTCAGCCTCCCAAGTAGCTGGGACTACCGGTGCCTGCCACCACACTGGGCTAATTTTTTGTGTTTCTTAGTAGAGACGGGGTTTCACTGTGTTAGCCAGGATGGTCTCGATCTCCTGACCTCATGATCTGCCTGCCTCGGCCTCCCAGAGTGCTGGTATTACAGGCGTGAGCCACCGCGCCCAGCCTACAAAGTTTAGTTAATACCCTCCTAATCACATTCTTCAAGTCTATTGCTCCAACAGACCATGAGATTCTGAAAGGCAAAGGCTCTGGCTTTTTTCATCTTTGTGTTTCCAGCACCTAGCACAGTAAGTACACAATGAATATTTTTTGGACTGTTTTAATGTCATCCTCTGACAAAGTCTAATCATTCAAAGACAGTCTGTAGCAGTGGACCTCATTGATAAATAAAACAGGAAGAACCTGAGACATTAGAAATTTTATGAGATATTTTCCCCACTTCTCAAAACATTCTATTTCTTCTTCCATAATCTCATCAAGATATAACTAAGGTATGATCACAGGTTCACCTATTTTTCACATCAACTACTTCTCAAAAGAGATACAATTAGGTATCACTCAGATTAATCAATAAGCCTTGCATAAATGGCTGTACTGTAATTGATTATTCTTACTGGTGCTGGAGATAAAATCTTCATCATCATCAATGCCTGATCCAGAAAAACTGAGGTGTCTGTCTCTTTCATCTTCATTTTCTTCATTTGGCTCCCAGCCTGCTGAGATGGTATTTGAAGACGTACCTGTTGTGGTGACTTGCATTAGTGGCTGAGCTGGATGCCAGGCAACCCACTTGCAAAGGAAGAAAATCAGGCACAGAAGGTATAATGGATTTCCCAGATTTTTTTTAAAAAGTGAGGGAGTTGACTTGCATACCCCAAATTCTTATGTTCTGGTCTCCGAAGCTAATACATAAATCTCAAAACAAGTGGCTATGATCTTTAAAACTGAATATTCTCTTTAAGAAAGCTAAAATGGGTCTTTAAAGGCCAATGAAAACTCCCCCACGCTTTCAGATGTGTTTATTATTAACTCATTAAGCATATGCCATTAAAGCCAAGCCGTCAAGAACAGAATGGAAAGGTTTCATAAGTGCCTGTTTTTTTTTTGTCAAGACACCTTCAGAAAAATGTTGGAATCCACACCTATGTCAGTCATTTCATTGTGTTCACAATTTGCTAATTCATTTTTTGTCTTCAAACAGAGATGGAAGCTACACTGCTGTTCCCAACACTACTTCAGCATAGAGCAAAAACGTGGAGCCAATTAACAGAGAAATCATTTTTGGCATTATTAGGCAATCAAAGGGGTTAACTAAAGTGAACTGTGGTTGAGATATTGAGAAATTCTTTTTCTTTTTGAATAAAAAAAGGAGATGAAAAACTTCATCTCCTTCTCAGTGGTTACTGTAGACAATGTCTTTTTACTAAAACAGGGTTTTCTACATTTTAAATGAGATTCAGGCTATCTTAGGGAATGAGCATTTGTCTTTTCGTATGATTAGTGTCTACCCCAAGAATAGTTCCATTGATGAAGATTTTCTATTATTTTTTCAGATCTAGCTATGCTATTTCCTCATGAAAGTCCAAGACTTTTTATGACTGTGGTAATTTTAGAATATACATGAATAATCTTTCAGAGTCACAATTTTGCTACATCATTAAAAAAAGCTTATTCCCATTTTATAGTCTCTATATTAACCTTCTCCTGGGCTATACTAATCCATATATTAGAAAGAAGAAATCTGCTTATTGGTGCCATACAAGCAAACAAATAGATACCAGAGATCATGATCCTTCTAAAGTCATAATGAACATTTGTGAGAATAGAAGGAACTTTAGGCTTTAATAACATCCCAGAGGTCAATCAAAATTATTCAAGGCTGTCAAGAAAACATATGCTATGAGACAATAATAACTCATTACCAGCCATTTGTGTTGTTGTGTGAAGATGATTCTTGGACTCTGATGGTAGAAACAACCATGAAAACCAATCCTGGGTTTCTTGCCTCTTGGTTGCTGTCTCAGTTGCTGTAGCACTAGTCCTCATCAAAGCTGTTGTAATCATGATTGAATTGATTGTTGAAAGATTAATTAACAGTTCCTAAGAAATAGCATTGAATATGCTTGTACTCTTTTACTATTCAAGAGAATCATCTATATTTGATATAGATGGTGAAAAGAATGGGAAAAAGCAAAAAAGTTCCATTTTTTTCAGAGGCTCAAACTGAAGTTTATAGAATGTCAGAGAGGGAAGGATCTTAAATGTCAACTGGTTCATGCTCCTTATCTTAAAGATTTAAAAATTGTGCTGGACAGAGCTTCTGACCTATCTGAAGTCAGAAGTCTAATTAGCAAGAGTGAGGGCTCCAGGAACACATGAGAGCCATCTTCAAATTTTGAAAGTCTATATAATGTAAAAGAGGGATTAAATTTTTTGTCTCTGGATCCAGGAGGCCAAATTAGGATCTGTGGTGAAAATTTCAGGGAGATGAATATTCTTCCAAAGGTTGGATTGGAAAAAACAATAATCTGAACTATCCAACAATGAACTTCTTCATAAAGTATTATGTTTCCCATAGTCAGGAAGATCACTTGGCAGGAAAGTTGTGTAAGAGATTAAATTATTAGAAGTGTTGATTGAACCAGACCATTTAACATCCTTTCCAAATCTGAGAGTTTATGATTCTAAAACCCAGCTCTTCAGAGTCCTAGCTCCTTAATCTTCTATACAATCTTGGGCAACCAATATCATTCTCCAAGAATTTAGAATATGATATTTCTGCCAGCAATAGATACATAATCTTAACAATCCAACACACAGGGAAAATGACATAGAAGTAGAAGATTGAAAAATATGCCTCTCCACTTTTCTCCATTTAGATTCCACATCCTCTCACAACCTTGCCCAAGGTAATTTCTTATGTCAAACTATATTTTGCAAAGCAGAATAGGACATTTTGAGTCTCATTCTTTGAAAATAGGATAATCAATCAGGAAAGACAGACATAGATGAAGTGACCCCAATGATCTTGCTAATAAGACCAAAAGCAAGAGTCTTGATTTAAAAATCTCCAAAGACCGCCATTTCTGCAACCAATAATGCACAAAAATGTGTATCAGAAGAATATGAGCTAACAGTAGACAAAAAACTGAGAACGAGTTCAAGCAGAGAGGCTGAAACCATCATCCCCAAACACAAAAGTAAGGTGAGTTAGATTTTTTTTTCAGCTATCAAGAAAGCCCAAAAATGACCTAAGATGAAATACTGCCAAAAAGACCTTTTCCTTCACATTCTTTGTCCTATGAAGACAAACATTGTCAACATTTTAAAATAGCATTTTCTTTATTCTGCAATTTCTCTATCCCCCCCTTCCCACCCCTGCATGGTCTTAGACATTGTGATATGGCAACAATAACATAACATGAGCACTATTTTCCTCATGATTATTTATAGAAGTAAAGAATATAATTTATCCAATGTCATATAAGGCAAACAAATGTAAAGAATCATTTTTCCATGTTTATTACTCCCCTCTGCAGAAAGAATGCCTAGTTATTTTGGAGTATGGCCATTACCTCCATCAATGAAAGTTAATAAATGAAGGTGTCCTTGCAATCTCCCATTTTTACACGCTTTGAATCATTCTTCCCCAAAGCTCCTCTATCAATACACTTTGCAGGTATATAGAGCTAAGAGCCACACACCCAGGGAGCTAGTTAGAGGCCTAGATTCTGATATGGAGCAATAGGTCATTTCCTACATTTTACAGTTGAGATTTTAAGTGTTCAAAGAAGGGTTCAGGGCCTACACTTTGATGAGAGAAATCTGCATTTCCTTCTCTTATTATTGGCTGTGAGAATCAGAACAGCAGAAAGGAGAAGCCTGCACTTTCCGGTAGACTTCTTTCTAAAGGACATTTTCCCATTGAATCACACAGTCAATTCATTCATTTGTAGTTTTTCATAATTTCATTCATTCATTCAGAAGTATTCATTCATAGTTTTTCCTTCCTCTTATGGAAAAATCATTCTGATTCTACATACACATTGCCAAAAGGAAAACATACAGGACATTTAAGAATATCAGTCGTATCCCCAGATCCACAGGCCTTTCTGATATACCAAGTGGTACAAGACCCTATTCTCACTAAGAATGGTGAAGGAGATTTGGCGTGATGATGGATGTCCTCTCCCCTAACACTAAAAGATCTGACATTCAGGAGAGCCGATAAGCAAAAGACGAAGCAGTTTACCTGTCATTGCTGTTGTTGTGAGATCCTGAGTCTTAGGCTGTGAATTACCAAACCAGGACCAAATCCAGTTATTTTGCTTCTGTGCTGTTGCGTGGCTGTTTGAGTGCACAGTTGAAGTAACTGGATCAATTATGAAAATATCACTTAGTGATATTCCCTCTATAAATCTTTACTTTCAGTTCTGTCTATATATGATGTCTGTATCTATTATTGAATGATAATTAGAAAAGAAAAATCTAGGCCTTGTTTTATCTTTCCAGACTCCTAACATCTCCCACAATCTTAGGGCAACATCAGAAATGCAAATTCCGCATGGGTATAAATTTCATGCTACTCATTCTTCAAACTGACCTTCCTGAATTCATGATCAAAGCAAAATCAAGCAGCAACTTAATAACTTGTGAAGGAAAGAAATTTTCTATTTTCTTGATTGGGCGACTGAGCCATGAACTGGAGGTTTTCGAAGCAGAATTTCGAACGATTGCTTTCATTCATTTATCTTTGGATTATCTTTGAGTTGCTAGCGTGTATTTTTCACATCTGTCTAACATTGTACCCAAGTAGCTTGTGATGACAACTAGCATTTCAAAACTCCACCCGCATGCATCAGCCTCAGGTCAAACTTCATACTTGAGCAGGAACTTTGCAAAGAAAATGTGTTCAAAGTATAGAAATCAGATAAAACTTCCTCAGGTATCCATCTATAATTTCTGTTACTTTTTATTCTAATTCAATATGTGTTTCTACCAAAAACCAGAGTGGCCAAAGTTAGAGAAATTCCACATTTTTCTCAGATTAGAGGAAATATCATCAGTAACATTTTGCAATTTAAAATCTCTCATTTGACTCTCAAGTTTGACATGAGTCCAGCATGTTTCCTTGTTGAAGTGGAATGGCAAAAACCATCAGGATAAATATCTAATTTAAGCCAGTTGAGATTTTAAAAAACCACTTTAAATTATATATCCCTTTGAAAACCTATGTTATGACCTCCTTCCTCAAAAAAGAGATGCTACATATACACACACTCAAAATTTTGCATATTGTTTCAGATGGTTCTAGAATGCCTTATGGTCTATCATTGAACCTACTGAAGGTCCATGAACCCTAGGCATTTGTGCCCCACTGGCACAGTATGTTCTGTCCTCTAAATCAGGCTTGTCCAACCCATACCCTGTGGGCCACATGCAATACAGGATGGCTTTGAATGTGGCCCAACAAAAATTCATAAACTTTCTTAAAACATTATGAGATTTTTTTGTGTGTGTTATCCCATCAGCTATGGTTAGTGTTAGTACATTTTATGTTTGGCCCAGGACAATTCTTCTTCTTCCAATGTGGCCCAGGGAAGCCAAAAGACTGAACACCCCTGCTGTAAAGGACACATTAGTTCAGAACAGAGAGTAGAGAAATAGGAGCCAATTTTACCCATGAAGCCTCCAGACAAACCTGAGCATCCCCTGGAAAATCCACAGACACCACATTCTTACCTCAGAAACTTTATTAAAGATGCATAGTTCCTACCACCCTCACCCAGTAGTACACCAGGAAAAAATAGGACCAGAGGAAATAAACCTACAAGAACAAGATAGAAATAGGTGTTATTTTTGTTTTCCTGAAAGGAGTGGTATGAGGGGGAAAAATAGAAAAAGCTACTGCCTAGCTAGCAGAATTTCTAATTTTCCCCACCTAAATAGGCCATACCAGATCTGGAAAAAAAAAAAAGAAAGTATTCCTTTGACACCCAGAAGACAAGGAAATACAGTGTTCCAAGGCAAGAGTCAGTTTCCTGAATTAGTTTAGATTTCTTGATCCCAGAGAGCTCCAGGTCACCAATAGGAAGAGACTGATGACACTCAAGGTAAACAGCCTGCTGGAAGCCTAAAGCTACCCAGATGGTTATTCTTACTAGCTGTCCCTATTGCCACCCACTACAGGCCCTTCAGGAAGGAATGAGCCAGCCGAGCCAAAGACAGCCTTCTTCTATGCTCTTAGCCAGCACTCCTCTTGACCCCTGCACTCCTGCAATGCATGAGGGAGGTTTTGCAATCACTCCCTCTCACTCTGTCCCAGCTCTCAGTTCAACAGTGATAAGGTTTTGCAAATCTCCTCACTGGACTTTAGAAATACGATTCTATTCAGAAGCCTATTAGTGTTGAGTTTTCCTGTCATACCATTATGCTACATTCAAGTTTCCACCAGGTTGTTTGCTTTGGTACCTTTCTTTGCATGAAGTGATCCACTTGGAGCTGCTACTTGTCCCATTGGGTACTACAGTACTTCAGTCACTCTCAGGTTAGCCTTGGACTCATCTGGTAGACTCATTAGTCTCTTTCTTTTTTAGCTGCTGAAGGAAACTTAACTAATTTATCTGGGAAGAGAAAGGCACAATTCATTTCTCAGCCCAAATCCTGAACTATGTTTTAGTTAAGTCTCATAAACACTCTTTTTCCCTGACTTCTAAACTAATAGTGTATAGTCTCCATGAAGGTAAGTCCAACTCTGAATTCCTAGCATCCTAGAGCCATGTCTGGCATGCAGAAGACCTCAAATATTGATTCAATGAATAAATACCTCAGTTATCTTTGCTTCTCTTCAGTGTTACTTCCTACCCATGTTTATCCTTGGATTGCAAGCATTCTAATAGGCCTGGTACATAGTAGGTTCTCAAAATACATTTGCTGATTAACTTAGGAAGGGAAGACACAGTTCTTAAGAGATATTCTATGGGGGTTAATAAAATGTGCTAATTGCCTTTTTTAAAACACACATGAAATACTATTTTGTATAGGCTATTAGTGGCTTGAATGTTAGCTATGTATGGTCCCCACAAGTTATGTTTTATCAGGATTTTCTTCTTTGGTGGGAAGTGGTACTTTAGGGTAGACCTATTCTGCTTCCTGCTGAGACCACTAATTATTGTGTTTGCCACCATCTGACAAAATTGCATGCCATAATGATAAGCACCTTTGACATGGTTACTTTAAAAAGACAGGAACCCAAGAAGCAGTGAGTGGCTAGCAGCACTGCCTGCGTGGTTTGCAGAAGCCTCTCTCAAGAAGGGCTGCCCATGAGACTACCAACAATAAGCTGATGTAAACTCAAGAGGGCCAATAACCCAAGAAAGCATGGACAGCTTGAAAAAGCTGCTTTTTAAAAGGCTTCAAAGAATGTGCAGGGAGTGATGGGAACCCCAAGCCTATTTGCATCATGCCCTCAGCCAGAGACTGACAGAAATTTAAAACACTATTGCACAAGTGACCTTATAAATGAAATCACAGTGCTGTGGAGGTTTCCCTGGCTCCTGGGTGACGAGGAATAGAGAAGGGCCCTGTCTTGAGTATTCACAAGCTAGTGCATTTCTGCCACACTCTTTGGGGCCCAAGTTTCACCCCTCAGGAGCAATAGCCAGGAAAAGAGAAAATCCATACCATACTAGGAAAACTGCTACAAACACAGATGCCCTATTTGAGTTTGATTAATCCTCCACTGGAGGAACATGGCCCATCTGGGAGCCCATTTCAAAACAAACTGTAGAAGAAAAGCAAAGAGGGAAACAGAGGAGACAAGAGATATGTAAACACTTTCCAGTGGAGCTGAAGCGTGAGGGGCAAACTCCAAAGAAATCGAACGCAATGTTTACGTACTTCCACTCTTGCAGCTCTAAGTAACGAATTACCCCCACACACCAAGTAAGTATTGAGAACATTCCCCAACAGGCTGGAATATAGAGCTCTTACGCTGATTTGATTTCACCAGAAAACTCATCCAGATATGCTTCCTTGGACCAAAAATGAAGGAATTGTTGGGTAAATCATGGTTAATGAAAATCACTGAATATTACACTATCAATAGTTTGAGTGTAAATCAAGTTAAAACACAAAAGGCCACAGTTGACCCATGTATACCTACAGTTCCATTATTGGAACGCTAAGCATGTGGGAGATATTTATATCCTACTGCTCAAGGTCATCACCAAGTTCTGATTGCAAAATTTCAAAAAATTGCAACCTCAGGCATAAACGGGTTTTTAAAAAGGTGATAGTGAAGTGGTACGCAAACTCTATGATCCCGACTTTATGAAAACAATCTTATTCATAGGTGGATAAGAACAAGAAGGAAACATGAAAAAATGAAAATGGTTTTCATACTAGGCTTGAATTGTCACTGTATCCCTGGGGATAAGAGAATAAGGACGGCTCTCCCCAAAATAAAACTTCCTATATGGCACTTCTTATGCCAAGGTAAGAAAAACAGTTATAGATGAGTAAAAAAAGGTAGGCAGTAGTAGTCAGTGCATACAGTTCACTGACAACCACAAGAGCCCACCTCCCCGAATGGCATCACCAGCTTCCAGCTGTCTAGAGATGAGAAAATCAGCATATGAGTGTGCAATGCTCAGGAAGGTCAGAGACATGTTGCCAAGGAATTGCTATTGGGAAGCACGGTGATTTATTTTCCTTACTGGTAGCAGGGGTTCTGTCTGTGCTGTCGGTGATCCAGGGACCGTCTTCATCTGGGATGGGGTGTGTAGTAGAAAAGGTGTGAAAGATGTAACCTCCTGAAGTGCTGCTCCTTTCACTGGAGGATCCGCTGCTCACGTCATCGTCAGTAGGGTTGCTGGGGTAGATGTCTTCAGGATTCGTTCTGTATTCTCCTCTCTTGATATAGCGAGTGCCATCGGGGTTAACAATAGCTGGGAGAGAGAAAAGGTTCTCACAGAACTTCACAGCTCATATTTTGAGTTTGTGGATTAGCATTTAACATAGTGACTTCAAAGCTATTTTCCTTTGCAATGCAAAACACCTATCTATCCAGTGATGGGACAGAGTGGCAGATGCACTTAGAAAGTGCAGCCTCCCATCCCCCTACACACCCTGGGGATGAGGCAGGAAACAAGGAAGTACTGGGGAGTCCCATCCCCATGTTTGGATCCCAGCTTCATAGAGCTCTGGACAAGGCAACTCTGAGCTTCAGTTTCCTCATTTGTAAAATGGGGATTAAGTGATACATTGTAAGTAAAGTGCTCAGCACAGTATTCAAAATACAGTGGGTGCTCAATAAATAATCATCCTCCCACTTGGTTCCCTACTCTCCCTTCTGAAGTACATATAAAATGTGTTGCTATTAATTCCATATATTCCTCCAAAAAGGATTTGAAGTAGCAGACTAATAGCCTCAGCAGGGAAGATACATCTGAAAATTGATGAAGATTTATATTTTCTTTTTTAAGGGGCAAATGTTTTCTGCTTGTGCAAACACCCACTTCTGGCTAGGAAATCAGCAGGTCTAAATACAGATAGAGCCTTTGCAGTTCTCTGTGAAATTCAACCTGGAAATTAACAAGCACAGATATACACAAAGATCAACATCTGTGGTTTCAACAAGCAAATGACTAGAAGGAACTGGAGAAGAAAAAGCCTGAATGGATTCATTCGTTATTCTTCCCTAAAAGTATTTGCTGCTCTCAAGTCTGGGCCACTCACTATGCAAGTGAGACGAAATTATTTTCTGCTGTATTGCATTGATGGGACTAAAGGTTCTTTTTGGCCACCTATTTAGCTTGCTCAAATGGAACTTTTTAATTTTTTTGAGATGGAATTTCACTCTGTTGCCCAGGCTGGGGTACAGTGGTACAATCTCGGCATGCTGCAACCTCTGCCTCCCGGGTTCAAGCAGCTCTCCTGCCTCAGCCTCCCAAGTAGCTAGGACTACAAGTGCACGCCACCACACCCAGCTAATTTTTGTATTTTTAGTTGACATGGGGTTTCACCATGTTGGCCAGGCTGGTCTTGAAGTCTTGACCTCAGGTAATCTGTCTGTCTCGGCCTGGGATTACAGGAGTGAGCCACTGTGCCAAGCCTCAAGTGGAACTATTAATAATACATAAATGAAAAAAAAATCAAGGTGTCAATCACCCTGGTAATCTCTGCAGGTGAGGATTTGACAAGGAAATATTGTTGACCAAACTCTTGCAGGTCTGGACTTCAAAAGAGAACTGTGGGCATCAAAGAAACAGGGCATTTATTAAATATCTACTATGGGCTGGGCATACATTAGACATAGTGTCTTTTACAAATTTCCTGAAAATTCTCATAGGTTGTTCCATTATACGTATGAGAAAACTGAGGATCAGAAAAACTATGTCACTCCTCTAAAATCTCACACATGGTGAGGAACTGGGATTTCAAACCAGGCCTGACCGAGACAGCACATCTCATGTCATAGCCATCATGGTGTGAAGCCTCCCCTTCCTATTGCAAGGCACAGATCAGGGACAGTTCCTTACACAACAATGTGGGGCTGGGTTTGTATGGTCTACAAAGATTCTCATCTATCTGCCACTGCAACATCATGCCCATGCACACTGTCAGTGTCCAGCTGTGAGGAAGCAGAAATCAGACCTCCTCAACACTGTACTGTTTCCCATTAAATGAGGCTCGGAGGCAGTAAGATATTTGAAAGTTCTGGTTCAGATTTTCTGATTTCTAAAATGCTGGAATAGGTCAGGCATGGTGGCTCATGCCTGTAACCCTGGCACTTGGGAGGTTGAGGAGGGAGGATTGCTTGAGCCCAGGAGTTCAAGACCAGCCTGGACAACATAGTGAGACCCCCATGTCTATTTTTAAAAAGTGCATGAATATATACATCTGTGGATAATCAAATATCAGGATGATTTAAAATGGATGTGATATAAATAATGTCAAAACTCATATCAGGAAGTTTATATCCTTCATGATTATCTTTCAATACTTCAATTACATCAAACATGAAATTGCTAATTGGGGCCAAAACGCCCCTACGCCTGACACTTATTAATTCCCCTTTCTAAGAGAGAACATGACTCAGACCTAGAGTTTTTGGCAGCTACAAATTAAGAACATTATTTAATTTTTCTTACATTTTAATATGTTATTAAGGTTGCCTTCTATTTATGATGTGATGTTAGTTTTCCATGTGCAATTTCTTTTTAAAAATAAATGCATTTTAAGTAGAAAACAATGGGTCAATTAAATAAAAAAATCAAGTAAATGTTAGCATTGTATATATAGAGATACCAAAAAAATGTGAAAGTGGTTTTCAAATGACTGAAGTTTGAGGAACAATGCATGAGTGTAAACCAGAGAGCAGTTTCAAGTCATTGCAGAAAAAAGGGAAGGGACACTGAATTAAAGCCAATTGTCCTCAGTCTTAGGGAAATGACTAATATTCTTTTTTTTTTGGAAATGGAGTCTCACTCTGTTGCCCAGGCTGGAGTGCAGTGGCGCGATCTCAGCTCATTACAACCTCTGCCTCCTGGGTTCAAGCCACTCTCCTGCCTCAGCCTCCCGAGTAGCTGGGATTACAGGTGCCTGTCACTACACCCAGCAAATTTTTTGTATTTTTAGTAGAGATAAGGTTTCGCCATATTGGTCAGGCTGGTCTCAAACTTCTGACCTCAAGTGATCCAACCACCTCAGCCTCCCAAAGTGCTGGGATTACAGAAGTAAGCCACCACACCTGGCCTAATGTTCTATTCAAATATACCATAGAGAACCCACCTGAGCCCCTTCCTCAAAATAGGAAAATTTAATTAAGATTAGAAGAGAGACATACTTATGGTAATTGGTCCATCAAAGGCATTGGGCAGGTCTGTGACTGATGTACAATCTTCTTTAGGTGGAGCTATGGGGTAGGAAAAAAAAAAAGGATGAGAACCCTTTAAAAATATGAGGAAAATCTATCCTCATTTTTATTAGTCAGTTAGGATGGAGTTTTATTTTAACTTGTCCCAAATAATTTTCTTTTTCCAAAACTCCATAAGTTGGCTAGGAATTTCTCTATCTTCTGTGATGCGTTTTCCATTTTTACTTGATTTCATAAATTTCTGGAGCTTATGAAATTTCCAGAAATTTCCCCACCCCCGTGAATTCATTCATTAATAAATATACATTCTATATCAGGCACTGTGGAAGCCTGGGGGTACAATCATAAATGAGATAGACATGGCTCCTTCTCTAATGCGAACACGTTAGGGAGGATTTTTTAAATTTGTGATTATAAAAGTAATGCAGGAACATTGTAAAAAATTTAAAAGTAAAGTATGAACTATCATGAGAAAATCATTTACAATCTGGACAATCCACAGAAATGATGAGAAAACATGACAGACACACAATCAAATGTTTATCAACATGATCAGCCTGACAATCTGAAGGTTAAAATAACATAATCATAACAAAGAATTTACTGTTGAAATATTAAAAACCAAATGAATCTCTAGTCTTTCATTAATGTAGTAATGTATTTATTAATTTAGCTGATCTTTTGAAGTGCTTACTCTGTATAGACAGCTTCTCAGCATGTTACTTCCGAGGTTGACCACCTTTGGCCTAGGTGCCCACAATATTTTTCAAGGTTACTGTTTTGGCATATCTCACCATTGGTATTTCTGGGTTTGTTCCTCTTGTTCTCCATTTATCCTCTGCTCTTTCATCCCTTTCTTTAGGAATAAAGATTTCTACCTGAATCTTGGACCTGACTGATCATCCACAGATGTTACTGGTAGCCCTCTGAGCAGCACTGTCTCAAGCCCCCTGACAACAGGCCCTGAAACTTCCACCCTGCATTTAATTCCTTGTGTCTTAAAAGCAGACTGCAGAGTAGCTAAAGCAACCTTCCATTCATGCCAAAGTGCTTTATTCTGTGACTAGACCTTCAATTGAGCTCTAAAGCCTCAGAGAGCTTTAGACTGGTTTTGCTGCTGTAGAAAGATTAAGTCCATTTGTGCATTACAGTTTTTGTACTGTGTGTGTGCATACGTAAATGTAAAATGGAAATTTATTTGTTAGGTTAGTTTATCCCAGAATTGCTCCTGGCAAAGGGGAAGAAGGAGATGGATGGGTGGAGACGGATGGATAGATGGACAGAGAGAGGGAGGGAGGAAGAGAGGCAGGCAGACAGACTGCTATCACAAGTATTTTAAGTGTCCTCCTATAATTTTTGCATGCGCATAAAAGTGAATAGAAACACAAGTTGAACAAAACAGGTTTTGTTTGCTTCCTAGTACATGCGAGCATCTTTTCCCACAGATAAAAGAGGATAACCTTAACCTGCCCATTTCTTTGGCCTCATAGTGAAACTATCAGTTTTATACATTCGATTGGAAAAAACAGAAAGTTTTCGGAAAAGCCATTCTTGCAAAGCCTGTTCTAAAAGATTTCTCAGATTTTTTAAAAAAGAAATATCACCTCCTTGGCAAGGCCATTCCTTACCCTCCAATCTAAACTGCTTCATCACTCCCCCACACCTGTCGCCATCACATAGCATCTTGCTCTCATTTCTTCTTCATGTTTACCACTATATAAACTTATCTTGTTCATCTTACTTGATGGCTGCTCGTGGCACATCTCTCAATCACTGCTTCCTGCTACCTGCCTCCCTCCCTAGAAATATATAAGCTCCACAGATGAGTAATAAATTTATCTGTCTTGGCCAGAACATTTATGCGTGATGGGGACAGATAAACATGCAATAAAAATGTGTTAAATGGATGAAAAAAGTACCAATATAATTTCCCGAGGGTCTATTCTTCCAGTAAACACACCTAAGATGTTAACCCCCCTAAATGGGTCTCCAAATATGTACAGGTCAAGCATTTAGATTATCCCTAAATGATAACGCCATAAGAAATAATTAAAGGAAGTTACATCTATAACTCTTCATTTATTATTTTTAAGCATCTACTCAACACTTATATGCCAGACCATATAAAAGGAGAAAAGAAGATAAGCATGATTCTGTCCCTGCTTGTGAGAAATTCACAACGTCATGGGGGACCGTAATAATTAATATTAATTTAGCTTTTTACAGTTTTCAAAAATATTTTCCAAAATTATTGCACTTGAAAATAAGGGCATATAACCAACCTGGGAGATTTGGTAGAGTATCTATCTTGTTTCTCATGGAAATATCAGCAGAAACTGACCCAACCTATAAGATGTTTCTGATATTTGTATGTTGTGCATACCCGGAACCAGGCTTTGGATTATGGCTTCTTAACGCCAGGGATGCAACAATCTCCCCCAACTTCAAATATAACTGCAAGTAACAGTACACTGGGAATTTCCAGGCAGCAAGTTGTAATAGAATGGAGCACGATGTCAAAAACCCTAAGACAGTTTTGTAAATTACTAGAGCATTCGTTCACATGGACCCCCTTCATGCTCCAATTCACCTTAACTTTTATAAAGAACATCAAATCTGGCAAATACGCTTAGTGGATGGTGACCCAAATGTGCAATTAACACACTCATGCTCTCATGTCGGATTCCAGGGCCTCATTAGATAGCCTTTCTTTCCATTTAATGAGCTCTGTACTGCTTGGAAAGCTAGACCTGGTGAGGTATTCCTGAATCTGAGGACTTGTTAGAAATTCTCTGAGGTGGGCATTCTCATAAACCTTGGCTTCAACACACCAAAATAACCAAGAGAAATATTAATTATTCAGTCTAGCCACTAATCTCCAGATAGAAAAGCACCCTCTTCAATGCTGGATACATTTTAGTTATCTCAGAAATATTCTCAAATAGTTGTTGAATAAAGGAGGAAATGAATAAACAAATACATGTAGAATCTTCCCTTTAATTCTACCTTCAAAATAAAATGAGGCACTTGACTGAAAGCAAGCTTAAATGAATCAATTCAAGTCAGTTCTGTGTTCACACAGAAGTCACCAGGCTCACATTGGTCCTCAACCACTGAGAATGAGGAGAAAAAAATCACAAAGGTCTTTTCAAGTTCTGCCTTATTTTCATTTGTTAGCCACAGGCCATGTTTTCTAAAAATATTGCTAAAACTTTAAGCTTATGGAAGCTATCTACTAAGATCAAGCTGACTTTTGTCCCTATAGCTGTTTTATGGGGGGATCACAGCACTAGGACAGGACCACCTGCTAGCAGCTTTCAGGCTAAATTAGATTCAGGAATCCTTGCAATGAAATCCTTTGCATACGGCAGTTTATCAAAATCTTTAGCTCACTTAATACCCCTATCATCTGACTCTAATTCAAGACATTTAGAATTTATTTATCCTTAAACACATTTATCTGCTTCTCCAGTTTATTTTTTTATTTTTTTTATTTTTTGTCTCATTGCTTCAACAAGATTGTTAACTCCTTTAAGACAAGAAATGTAGCCTCCAGTTCTTTCTTACCCCATCTTTGCCTAGTGCAGTACTGAGCACATACAGGTGATCAATAAATATTCCCTTTAAACATAAATAAAAACTTACAAAAGTAGCTATCAATATTGAGTCAATTTGGAAAATAGACAAAAGGAAAAATATTACTTCTAGCTTTATTATTTAATTCATCTTTTAGTAAGGAACATACCCCCTGTACTTCTCAAACTTTTCAACTGAACTAACCCTCCAAGGAGAAGAAAATCAATCAATGCTCTTGCTCCCAACTCCAGGGATGGGCCCAACCTCATGAACAAAATTAAGGATAGAAACAAGTCTCAGTAGCAGCCTGCCTAGATGGCTTCGATGCCAGGCAATAAAACAGTGTGAGCTTCTACCTATTTGAGTTGAGGTTCCTTTTGGCAAGTGAAACCAACTTGTAAAACAGGTAAGACAATGTGGGTATGCAACTACATAATTTATTGCATACATTCATTCAGCAAGACTCAATGGGAGATGCAATAAGCAGTGCCCAGAGACTCAGGAGTGTACAACTTCATGCCAGCCCTTTCCCACTGAGCCAACCTCTTCATCTAAAGCACAAGCTTTTCCCAATGTCTCCCTCTGACCTGTTGCACTGAGATGGAGCTAGCTAGACCACATGTTGCTGTATGTCTATTTCTTGCTTTTTTATATGTGGTTTTCTCATTATAATATCATTAGAGTGACATGCTAGACATGGGTATGGGAACTTAGTATGTATGAGTCGTGTACTATTTAGCATTAATTGGACTCCTTTCCCTTTGGTCAAACTCCATTTGTGTTCTTCACTCATATAACAGGGAGGAGTAAACATTATACAGTTTTCTGTTCCTGTTTTGTGTGTCTCTCCATAGGTTTAATGACCTGTAAATTTTTGTCAAAATCTACTGGCTTCACACATTCCATTTCAACTAGCCAGCCCTGATACTTTGTTCTAAACTCTAGATTTCTTCTCTGAATTTCCACTCTGATACCTACTGTTCACACAACAAAGGGTGGGTGGTGTAGATTAAAGCCACTGATGTAATCTCACAATTAATTTTAATTTTTGTTTTAATTTTTTTATTAGTAGGTAGATCTCATAATTAAGTTGATGTCCTTTTTATAGCTTAAAAATCCATGCAGATTTTTATGTTTTACTACCATAAATATATATGGTATATATATGGTATATGTGATATATATGGTATATATATATCTGTGATATCTTGATTTTATATATATATTTATATGTGTTTATCTCAGGCTGTTAATGTCTTAAGTCCCTTTCCAGCTAATTTAACATCTCCTTCCCATCTTTGAGGAAAACTGACACTCCAGCAAGATGTACCAAGTTTACCTCAAGGCTTCATCTTTCCCTTCACACAACTTCAAACCTTCCATGGGAACAGAAGACCCAGTTTAAGAGGTAAGACTTTTGACAGGTGGCATCCAGATATTTGACATTTATAATTTTGATTCTTCTCAAAAAATTCTGAAAATTCATGATGCATAGAATTATTTAATTTTGCTAGGACTTGAATAAGGCTCATAAGCCTAATTTTCTAGGTTAATGGTAGGCAGAAAGTCACAAAGACATAGAGAAAGGCTGGCCTGTGTCCTAGCATCTACATCTTAACTTAGGTTTCCTCTTCTCTGGTTTTCTCAACTGTTGGGTAAGGGATATTTAAGAAGGTCAAAGGCATACCATATACTCTCCAAGAATTTTTTCCAGCCCTCTCATATAATAAATACCTCTCAGCTAAGACATTTGACTTACACCCCAAAGCTATCATTAGATTCATGTCACTCCCTTATTCAAAACCTATAATGACTTCCCATCACACTGAGAATGAATCACCCCCTGTTAGCAGGCCCTTGCTTAGCTCTCTGACGTTATTCCATGGCATTCTCCCCTCTGAGCACTGATATTCTCACAACAGACCAGGGGGCACTTTTCCTGACCACCTTCTCAGAAAATAAAAGCATCCCTGACACTCGTTAGCCTTGTACTCTGCTCTCTTTTTTACAGCACTTGTATCACTTTCTGATTTCATAGATGGCAAGCTTGTCCAACCAGCGGCTCACAGGCCACGGGTGCTCCAGGATGACTTTGAATGTGGTCCAACACAAATCTGTAAACTTTCTTAAAACATTATGAGATTTTTTTATGTGTGATTTTTGTTTGTTTTTTAGCTTATCAGCTACTGTTAGTTTTAGTGTAATTTATGTGGGGCCCAAGACAATTCTTCTCCCAATGTGGCCCAGGGAAGGCAAAAGACTGGACAACCCTGAAGGGTATTTAATATTTATTTGCTTATTGTTTGCCTCCCCAGTTTAGCATGTAAGCTCCATGGAGACAGGAATGTTGACTCTGCTGTACAGATATTGAGTGAGCATTTGTTATGTAAATGGAGGCTACGAGAATCCCCACTTGAGCTGAGCTCCAAAGACCAGGCTCCCAAAGCCTCTCATGCCAACAGACATCCCCCTGAGAACCAACCTGAAGCATTGAAGCAGTATGTGTCATACTGGGAGGTGTTGGACGTGAGGATGTACACCCCTGTGTTGTTTGCTGCGCAGATGGAGTTGGGCTGAATCCGGGGAATCACCACGTGCCCTTCTATGAACCCGTATCTGTCAGAGAAAAACAAGAGGATATTGACCTAAAAGGTTAAGATGGGAATTTCATAATATCCCATTGAATGACATTTAATGCCGTGCAACTCTTCACTCAATTCACCTCAAGGGATATCGGAGGTTTCAACAACTGAGTTACGTGAAATCCAAAAATAAAAGCATAGAGAGGGAAAGAGATCAACAAGACTAATAGAAACAAAGTGATTTTATTTAGAGACCTATAAAGAGCTTTAAAAAAAATCATGAAAGGAATAATTAGTTTCAAATAAAATTTGTGTTCAGCAGTGTTGAGTCTATCTGAACAAACAGAAGGAAGCGTGAGTCACAGAAGAGAGAAGGTTTGATGTGAGATTCATCCTGGCTCTGGATTACTTTCATGTTTTCCAGAAAATACACAAAATGGCCAACTTCTATAGATAGGAAGGGGTGCTTCTTCATTTCAGTGCACATATTTCAGACCTGTCTCATGTCCCATTCCCCTGCTTCTTTCTCAGCCACAACTTTTCCTGCGAGTCCCCTTACTCCATACGCCATAATCCTAAACACGAAGCCTTGTTCATATGCCAAGTACACAGCACAGCACACGGCCTCCTGAGCATTGCAGGCATAATTCTATTGCCAGTGGGAATCAATTAACCATCATTACAATAGGAGTCATAGCAATTAAGTAAGCAGATAGCAACAGCTCATGTAGCTCAGGAACTTTCCAGAAGCAGCACAGCCAGAGAAATGCATAGCCCCTCTCTCCCCGCCAAGGCATCTCTGAGAATGTGTTACAGCTGGAGGCCCTTTCAGATACCACATACAAAGCCCAGCCTCTTCTAGCAGCATCCTGGTGGCTAAAAAGTTGCTTACTTTTTAATTGTGCTAAAAACACAATTTTTTCTGAATATAAAAATGAGATGTGAGCTGAGAAAATGCCATGTGCAAGAGAAGCTGTGGCGCAGCAGGAGGGCAGAGAGGAGGAAGCTAAATCCAGCAGGTTTTTCAAAATTCAATTCTGGCTAAAATGCCCATTGTTGCTTTTCATCTTTCCTGCCAGGGGCAACAGCATGGAGTGCATCACCCTGCAAGACCCATGGAAATGTCTGTGAGTCTGCAGTTCCCAAGCACAAAGAACTCCTATCTATGTGGCAATTGTAGCTCGCATGACTAATTTCTCATCTAAACAGACAAACTGGTTTCCCCAAAGCCTCTTTAGCTTGGCAGGGGATACAGGCACAATTAAATGGTAATAAGTTTTCATATATCTAAGAGTTGCTACCAGTCAGGGTGGGGTAGACAAAAGAGAGTAGCTGTTACAGTTTTATCCTAACCCATGAGACTCTGCCATCTGTCCTATGGCAGAAAGCTGATTCATAGCTACTGGAGTGAAATTATGGAAATGAGTTTTGTAATACTTAATACCAGTTATGGGTGAAATGATAGATTTCTTTGGCACAGTTTTTCTTTTTCTAAATAATACTGCTTGGTGAACCTACCTGCCAACTCACCCCCATCACATCATGTCATCAAGTATGGATAACACCGACATTCTAGAATCTATTGCATTCTCTTTGTAAGCTATTACTGAGTTTTTGCCACCTCATGTTGCCTACCGGTTTTATGTGTCATGCTAACTGTAAATTGGGGATATTAAAGTTTACATGTGTGTATGTGGCATAAGTAAGTGACTGTTCACAAGGAGGAAAGAATATTCAGCAAATCCAGACAGCATACTTTCCTCCCCTTTTAAGCCCCTGAGGAGGGCTTGGTCATTAAAATCCTGTCCTGGGTTCAGGCTAAGCAGAACCAGAATCCCAACTCCTCTTTGGGCAGACTGTGTGTGTAACTTCTCTAAGCCTCAGTTGCTTCATCCATAAAATGAGGTGATAATATTGATCAACAGTGTAGTTTGAGAGTTAAGTGAGGGTTTGGCCAGGTGGGCAGTAGGGCTCCCAGCATCTAAGTGCTTGATGATTGGCCAGTGGCAGTTGTAAGAACTCCCCTGGTCCTTAGCATATGGGAGCATTTCTATATTTTGCAAGTATGCCTTGTTTGTATTTCACAGTCGAAGTTCAGCTTACTAAATTCACTTTCTTAGGCCAGTGGCCTAGTCAGGGCCATAATTAAACAACTAGCCTTGGGAATAGAATAATGGATTTGCTAACTGGCCTTTCTTTATTGCATCCTACAGTATAAGTTCAGTAGCCACCAGAGCTTTCTCCCTCTCTCTGCTCCTTTCATATTCCCCCAGACCTAGCTCTGAACACATACAGATGTCTATGTATATCTGCTCTTTATTTTAGAGCGGTGCTGCTCAATAGAACTTTCTACAATGATGGAAATGTTCTCTAACCTGGGTCATCCAGTACAGTAGCCACTGGCCATTGGTGGCTAACTGAGCCCTTAAAATGTCATTAGTGCTAGTGAAGAACTAAAGTTTTAATTTTAGTATTTTAATTAATTTAAGTGTAAGTCACCACATGTGGCTAGTGGCTACCACATCAGACAGGGCAATTTTAGGCAAAAGATTTTCCTTTTCCCTTTCAGCAAGAGTCTCAGCCATCACTCATAATGTGGGTGCATGACTATAATCAGTGTGGGAGGATAGAAGCACTTAACTTAAACTTCATGGTTTCCATCAAGAGTTCTGCAGCTTGACTTTTCAAAAGCAGTCTGTGTGCATGTGAGTGTGTGTTGCAGAGAAAGGGAAATCGTATCACCTAAAGACACTGCAAAAGCACACCTGCAGGCTGGGGTAGAAGCTTAGAGCAGTTGTAGAGGTTACTCGTCCTCTTCTAATGAAAACAAACCAAACCAAAACAATTCACTGCGATTGCCATCATGGCTTGCTCTTCTTGTGCACTGCTTAACACAAGACCATTGGAAATTCAAAAAATAAAGCTTGCCTGTTGTGATGATCTTGCTTGGAGCCATAGTCTGAGGAAGACTCTATGGAGCTCTAGAATACCTGGTAGGAGCCCTCTCAGGGCTCTCAATAATAATATAACTTAATATAATATAGCTTAATAGCTTTCATGCCTTTTTATTTACTTTTTCAAACCAGAGAAACATAGAAGAGAAACCAAAAAAAATTTTTTTGAAGAGAGAGCAAGGTAGAGTAGTTTGAAAGGTCTGCTTTGAGCCAAGTCTGCAGGGCCAAGACTCTACCAGCCACATATTTATTTTAAACACTGTTATTTGGTTTATGTTTCCTTGTGGTTCTGACAATGATATTGCAGCTTCTTCAAAGCCAGGAGAGCTCTAATGGCTTCCTCTGGGTTCCCGCTCTATGATTCACAAAGGTGTCTTTAGCTGACTTTAAACTCCAGTTGTCATACAGGTTCCAAATTGACTTGGCCAAACTAATAGGTGGGGTTGACTCTTTAGGCAATAGTCCATTCAGCTGTGGGAGAGGAGTTCTAAGCCCAGCTCCCTGGTCCCAGGCCGCCAGCTTTCGCCAGTGGTCGGGTGCTGGTATGTTACCTGCAGGTCTCAAATCCGATGCTCAGAGCTTTCTCCATCTGGGCCATTGTGGGCAAGGTGCTATTGAAAGCCTTGCAGAGGTCAGCGGCCTCCGTCCGAGAGATGCTGTAGCGACCATTTTTCTCCACGTGGAATACACCCGCAAAGCGGCAGGTTATATTCAAATCTATGGAAAGAAATAGAAATGTTCGATTCTTTTGCATAATTTGGAGGCAGTAAGAAGTTCACTTTGGGACAGACTCCTTAAAAAGCCAAATAAGGCCGGGTGCAGTGGCTCACGCCTGTAATCCCAACACTTTGGGAGACCGAGGGAGGTGGATCATCTGAGGACAGGAGTTCGAGACCAGCTTGGTCAACATGGCAAAACCCCGTCTCTCCTAAAAATACAAAAATTAGCCGAGTGTAGTGGCACATAACTGTAGTCCCAGCTACTCAGGAGGCTGAGGCAGGAGGATCACTTGAACCCAGGAGGCAGAGGTTACAGTGAGCCAAGATCATGCCACTACACTCCAGCCTGGGTGATAGAGCGAGACTCCATCTCAAAAAAAAAAAAAAGAACAAACCAAAAACCAAAGCCAAATAAACTTCTCTGCTAGCCAGAGCCTTCAAAATTCACTCCAGCATTCCAAATCACCATGATATTAAGCTCAAATCTGAGGTAAGACATGGTAAAATAGTGTCACTCTTACATTCTCTCCATTGATTGCTCTGCAACAAAGTTTTTAAAAAGCAGATGATTTAATTTTGGTTACTGATGTCATATAAACTTACGGAAAACTTACAAAACACAGGAAAGCAATGAAGGAAAATAAATCCACCACTACAAAAACTACAGCAAACACTTTTCTATATCTTCTTCCAGTTTGTTTACTGAGTATACACATTCACACGTGCACACAAGCACACACGTACTTTATGCATATATACATAAAGTATGTATCTATATACACATACACACATATACATACTCACACATATGCTTGCATAATTGAAATGGTACTGTATATACAGTTCTAGATTTGAAAGTCATTTTTCCACATAATCTTATGAGCATTTTTCCACAATCAAGTGATCTCTCCCTGGCTTACAACCTCCAACAGTTTATGTTCACACCCAGTATATATGTTCTTATTATGGCTAAAACCAACATAATCTGGCTCCTGGCTCCCTCTCTAACCTCAAAGTAGCTTGCTCTGCTCTAAACACAAATCTTCTCTTCAATTCTCTCAGACACACTGAGCTCCTTCGCATCCTAGAACATTTGTATCTGCCTTCTTCTCTGTCTGGAATATTCCATCCTCAAATGGTCACATAGGTGGTTCATTATTTTGTCATTCAGAATTTTAACTCCACATCACCTCACTTTAGAGTGCTTCCCTAAACACCCTTATCTAACCACCAGTCTCTCCCTCAACGTATTTGGCTTTTGTGTCTTCACAACAGCATGGTCATCTATTGTTGTGTGTGGTTACTCTCTTTCTCTCCTTCCTGGAATGAAAGCTCTGAGAAAGCAAGGGCCTGTTACTTGCTTGCAGCTGTTATCTCTAACCCCTACAAGAGTACCCAATAGAAAATAGACGCTCAACAAGTATTTGTTATATAAACGAATGACTCATTGAAATTTCCTCAGAAATACACTTTTAATATTTTGGCAGACTCAAAGCCTGTCGTTTGCTCTCAGAGTTAATGGCATTGAAAATGAAGCCTAACTGCTATCAATTGGGTAAAGAATTATTCAATACAAGGACTTTAGTGAATTTTGTAGACATTAATCTGAAATTCCAATAGAGGGCTAGAAATCATCCTATTCTACTTGATCCTGTGTAACAATCTCAAAAGACTTCAAAGGCTGTAATTGAAAACTCCTGGGACTATATGATCCCCAGTTTATACTTGAGGAAACTGCATGCAAAGAGTTAAGACATTGAAACTCTCCCGGTGAAGCTTGATTCCTCCTGAACACTTCCTTAGGCCTCAATGACAGACCTTCTCTAAGGAGACATGTTGACATCATCTTGGGACAATGACCCAGGTGCCTGGCCAGGCACCACTCCTTGTTGTTAGTTAAGAACCCAGTCTGGAATCAGACAGAACTGGCATTAACCAGCTCCATCCCTTTCTTACACAGGTCTAGAGGTGGGTAGGAAGATTCCACTTATTTACCAACAAGAAAGTTGAGGCTCAGGGAAGTGAGTTGCCCAAGGAAGTGAGTGAGTACTTCTATCTAGAGCCTGTAGTCTCCTTCCTGAATCCCAGTTGCTCTGTTCTGTATTTCTGAGCTGACAGCAATGGGAGAAGGGACCTATTACTGCAGTGTCCCTGGGTACCCAGTACCTTTGAGATTCTGTGTTGCATCATCTTCACCAGAACCCTGAAAGGTGAGTTTTATGTATGTATTATTTATGGGCACACCTAAACAATCGTTAAATAATGACAAAGATAGAGTCATTATTATTGAATTGTATGGGCAACCACTGCTTTCTCTTTCCTGAGCAGGAAGCAGGTCTCAACCACTAGGAAACAATGTCTAACACAAGCAAAATGAGATAAGAAAATTGTTAAAATTCTGTATTGTCTTCCTTGATTCTGAAAATAGTAAAAGAAGAAACAAGAAATGGAACTTGAATAGACATAAGCCAATGTCTATTACTTTTATTTTCTTTTGTTTGTGTCATTGGCACGTGGAGGGGAAAATACTAACTAGGTGAAATGGAGAAAATGTGTTTTTGCAGTTCACTCTTTTTCAAGCCTAGTGGTGTTCTCTTAAGCCACTCATGCAACACTTGGCTGATGGGGCAATGAAAGGATAGAGAAGGAAATGCATAAGGCCCTTTTGCAATGCTATTTGTTTTTACTGACATTTTCAACTTTGGCCTCAGTTGGCCAGTCTTACAAAGGGAAACTGTCAATCTGCATGACAGACCTTCCGGTACCTCTCCTTGTCCAACACACAAAAGGAAAACAAAGCATTCCTATCAGCTTCTTGAAGATAAGGCTAATAGGGGAGCCTCTGATTCCAGGAAAGGCAAACTACCTGTCTGCCCCTGGCCCAGGTGGCTGCTGTCACTCTCAGGTTAAAAATCAACTCTGAGGCATGGACAATAATTGGAGCTAAATGGTAGTTTCTTTCTTATTACAGTCAATTCTACCTTGCCACCCAGCAGACAGAATATGCAAATGTAAGAGGAACCAATTAAGGCTGAGACTTTTCAGTAAAATCCCTTGAGTTTCATGAGTTTCAGTAAAATCCCTTGAGTTTCAGAAGCCAACTTAACTTCAATGACAATATATGCATGCATTGTGTGAGTGTGTCTATATGACGGGTCTTCCAAAAGTTCATGAAAAATATGTGTTATGAAAAAAATTATACATAGATTTCAATTTTTTTGTACCAAAATAAACTCTCATTAACTTGATATGTCTGAACGGGAACTAATTTGAGGCATTAACAAGGATAAGACATATTTGAAAAGATGCTCTCTCAGAGCAACATGAATTCTGTTAAAATTGAAGCAAGAACACACACACCAAAATTTTTGGTGAAGCTTAGGTGGAAGAATGGAAAAATCACTGATGCTTTATGAAAAGTTCATCAGGACAATGCCCCAAAGAAATCAGCAGCTTACAAACAGATAACTTGTTTGAAGAAGGGACAAGATGTTGTTGCTGAAGATGAAGCCTGCAGTGATATGCCATCCACATCAATTTGGGAGAACAAAATTAATCTTATTTGTGACTTAAATGAAGAGGACCAATGATTAACAGCAGAAACAATGGCCAACATAATAGGCATCTCAACTGGTTCAGCTTACACAAATCTGACTGAAAATTTAAAGTTGAGCAAACTTTCCACTCAGTGATTGCCAAAACCATTGCGCCCAGATCAGCAGCTGCAGCCAAGAGCTGAGCTTTCAATGGAAATTTTAAACAAGTGGGATCAAGATCCTGTAGCATTTCTTTGAGAACAGTAACAGGAGATGAAACATGGCCTTACGAGTGTGATCCTGAAGACAAAGCACTATCAAAGGAATAGCTACCAAGAGGTGGAAGTGGTCCATTCAAAGCAAAAGTGTACCAGTCAAAGCAGGTGGACCAGTCCAGAGCCAAGGTCATGACAGCGGTTGTCTGAGATGCTCAAGGCATTTTGTTTGTTAACTTTCTGGAAGGTCAAAGAATGATAGCATCTGCTAATTATGAGAGTGGTTTCAGAAAGGTAGCCAAAGCTTTTGAAGAAAAAAATGTATGAAAAAGCTTTACTAGAGAGTCTTCCTCCACCATGACAATGCTTCTGCTCATTACTCTCATCAAACAAAGGCAATTTTTTGAGAATTCCTAAGGAGAAGCCATTAGGCATCCACCTTACAGTCCAAATTTGACTCCTTCTGACTTTTTTTGTTACTTAATCTTTAAAAATCTTTAAAGGGCACCCATTTTTCTTTAGTTAACAATGTAAGAAAGACTGCATTGACATGATTAAATTCCCAGGACCCTCAGTTCTTAAAGGATGGACTAAATGGCTGCTATCATAGCTTATAACAGTATCTTGAACGTGATGGCACTTATGGTGAGACGAAAAGTTTACATCTTTAAACTTTTCTCTTTTAATCTCATTTTTCCATGAACATTTTGAATTCTCCTCATACTCATATGTGTGTATGCAAGTGAGTGTGTGGTTGTATGTGCATGTGATGAGCCAAGACAGGATGAAACAGATAAACTCAACCTTTAGCCTTCCTAGATGTGAAGGCTTAAGCAGGTCCTGAAACATTGTAGGTATTTGCAAAGGGCTACTGATTGGATGAAGAAATGCTATGCAACGTAAAAATTCCACAGCTTACATTTATCTTGATCTCATGAGAAAGTGCAACTCCTAACCCTGATGCTATTTAGCCACTTAGGAGTTGCAAGAATGGTGTCAAATACTTCATTTCTGGTCAACTATCCTGTGAGTGTTCACAATCCTTCTCCTCTAGGTCCCTCTTGACTTAAAAGGAGCCAACATTTTCAAGGCTGTGTGTCATTCATACCCTGATAATTTATGAAGACATTTCAACAGGTTTCCTTGATACTAATGCAAACCCAAATTATTACCCTGCAGGATATTAATAATGTCAACAGCAAGAGCAGTGGCTAATATTTATTGTGCATTCATTATGTATATACCAGGCTCTCTTTTAGGCACTTTAGAATTATTTACTTATTTTATCCTTAAAACATCCCTGTGAAGTGGGTAATATTAGTATCCTCATTTTTCAGATGGAGAAACTAATACACAGAGAGGGGAAGAAATAAAGAACCATGCCCAAATTCACAATGAAGTAGAGTTAAGGTAAGGTTAAGATGTGAATAGCCATGGACCACAGAACATTGGTTGACAGAGCGCCAGTGTCTCTGGCAATGGTGCTAGCCATGCTGTAAACCACTATAGAGAGGCAAGACTCCTCAGATGTCTGTGTGTCTCTCCTGAGAAACAGAGACCTCTGTGATTCAGGATCCACTTTGACTCAAGAGGCTAATACTAAAAGGCTGATTGCATCTCTCAAACAAGCCTTTCCGGCTGGAAATAAATCAAGAATGTTTTCCGTTGAGCCCTCTGGTCTCCCATAAATCTCCTGTATCATGTAATGAATAAAGTGTCCCAAGTGGCTCCCTCTGAGCGATAAATGGGCTCAACAGAAAACACTGACTGTTTGATGCCATTTTTGGATTCAGAGAGACTTCCCATGGGAGAAATGCCACCAGGCCTTTAGAATGCTCATTACTACAGGGCTGTGGGCAGCACAGAGGGGTCATGGAGACCAGTGTCTCAGTGTCTAGGAACCTTATCTCCCCACCCACATGGGAAGAGGTCTGCTAGGGAGCTGTCAGGAAAGCGAGAAAAAGGAGCTCTGAAAGAAGGTTTCTTTGTCCTATAAAGCTAGTCTCTAGTGCCAAACTTTTGTGAAGGTTGGTAGTTCAACCCAGTTAGGACCTCCTCAAACCTGCTTTAATCCCTGACCCTGCCACTCGCTTCAGGTGACACAGGTTGTTAGTTACTTAACCTCTCTGACTCTCCACCTCCTCCTTGATGGGATGACAATGCTAATCTGTCAGGGTTTATGGGACTATTAAATGAAATAAGGTATGTCAAACACTTGATATGATGTTTGACACTTAATAATCAGAGCCAATGAGCATTGCACACTTATTAGGTGCCTTATGTCCTTCAGCTAATTTAATTCTCATAAAAATGCTATGAGGTAGGCACTATTGCTAAACCCATTTTAGAGATGAGGAAACTGAGGAACAAAGTGGTGAAGTCCTTTGCCCAATGTCATCCAAACAGGAGAGTCAGGGTTCTAACCTCTGTGCTATCTTGCCTACTATCCAGGCTCCTGGTTACGGGTACTATGCATTCTCTCCTGGATAAACCATCGCTGACCCCAAATGCCATTAATCTCATCTATACTGTCCCCTAAGCCTCAGATCAAGGAAAATAGATCTCTAATAAAATTGTCCCAGCACATTTCAAAGCTTTGCCTAGATTTTAGGGCCTGTGAGGAATAATAGCTTCTTGGTCCAGCCCAGTTATTTCTGAAGTTGTAGAAAATCACATGTGCTGGGAAGAGAGCACTGTGTAATTTTCACCCAAGTTGCCATTATCTACGTCTTCCCAAACTTTCCTGAGAGGTGAGTGGGCTGGTTCATGCAGTAGCTAGTGTTGGAGCTGGGCTGCAAGGGATTTTCAATATGGGATCCAGGAGCTGATCTTCAACACGGCCGTGGACCTGTGAGATTATATGCAAGATTGTGTGTATGAATATGTGTGTGTGTGTGTGTGTGTGTGTGTGTGTGTCTGTGTGTGTTTAGGTGGGTCAACATCTCTGGTTTTCATTGGTTCTTAAAGTCTGTGACACAACCAGTTAAAGAATTGCAAGAAATTATTATCTCCAAGGTCTCTTCAGTAACCAGAAATTGCAGCATTCTGAAATTTTGGAACTTCCCTGTGGGCTTCGTGACAACAGAAATGGTGTCTCTCTTCTTCACAATTATTATATCCCCAGTACCCAGTACAGCCACCCATGGTAGGCAAATTTTGAATGAAATAATGAATTAATAAATGCTCTCTTTCTGCCCCCAACCCCCGACAGGCTTCAGTCTTATACAGTGCAAAAAGATCACCTATCAGGTTCCTTTCCCACATCATATCTGAAGAATCACCAGCTGGTGTTTGCTGAGAATTCCTTATTGGACACTTAAAATGTCTTTAACCCAGAACTCTGCTTCTGTGAGCATTTGCTATTTTCCCTGAAAGCAAATCTTTCAGAGACCAACTTTTAGTTTTATAAATGGTTTTATCTGTCTGAATGTGCAAGCCATCATCTCAGTAACAGAACAGTGTGTTCACATACCATCACAGGGCCATTTCTGAGGCCAAATCTCCTAGGGAACATGGCAAACACAGTACATTCCATATGAAGACCACCCGAAGACAACCTACAATTGTACTGTGCCCAAAGAGAGGGCACTGTCAGTTCTCCAGACCAGACGTCTCCAGATTCTGCAAAATGAGTTAATTTGTTTTCTAAGTTGAGCCACCCAGGTGTGCCTGATCCCAATTTGTCATCTCCTCAGGAGGGATGAGACAGAATTAGATTTTTGGTTCCAGATTAAGCTATATGTAAGGAGAAGTTGCTTCATCATGAAGATGAGAATAAAGCCGGTTCCTACTACTCAATGGTGTTCTAATTCCTGCAGCTCATGGTCCATGATAACCACAGTGAGCACACACTGAGTGCCTAGTCTGGGTTCAAGGTATTCAGAACTTTATACCTAATATTTCACTTAATTTTCCTAACAATCCTATGTGGTAGGCATTTTTATTATCCCCATTTTACACAAGAGGTAACTGATTCATTGAGAAGATGTAAGTAACTTGTGTGAGTCACTGGGGGACCTGGGTTTCAGACTGGGCAATCTGGCTGATCATCTTCCAGTGTTAAATTCCAACTTATGCACAGGTCAGACACTGAAATGACAGGAGGCCCACTTACCCTTCATGTGACTTTTTAAAAAGCGTGGAGAGGTTATCATGAAAAGAGCCCTAGAGAGAAGAATTTGAGCTTATTGAATATTATTTTAAGATCAGAAGTCCCTTGATTCTGGACCACAAGATAGGGGCCTTTACCAAGGCCTGGTTAGGCTTCAGTGGAATAAACTTCACTAATGGAATTTACACTCTCTCCCCAGAGAGGAGATTCTGAAGCCTTGACCTTGACTGGCTTTCCCCAACAATGGGTTGACTGCTTTCTCTGATTCTACCTGTTGGTCTTCACACCCTTGGGAATTTAGAAAGCCCAGACCTAGTCATAACCCCCAGGCCCCCTGCCCTTTACAGCCTGAATGCTCTCTCTACAATTAGGCAGGGCTCTTAGGAGAGGACTCCAGGACTCAGGGTTGGCCCAGGGTTGGGTCACCAAGGACACAGGCTGTCCTTGTGACATTTTGAGATGTCTGCAGTCAAACCTAAAAATCTAGACTGACCAAGCTAAGGCTCCAGGTTGATGTAGCTGGAACATGGCTCTTTGGGTGGACTGCACCCAAAGTGATTGAGCTCCTGGGAGTCAGCCACACACAAACCACGTGCGCAGTCAGAAGCACTGGTAAACTCTCCAAATTTTTTATTTTTACAGTGTTTATCATTAAAAAGCCAGGATTCTATTTCTGTCCTCTGATTTACTGAGCTCATGTCCAAAACAGATTGCACAACTAATAAATCTTACTGAGCTGGTTCTGATCAGAAGTAGGAAGGGAAAAGGACAATGTTTTGTTGTTTTAAAGCATTATTGCTAATTGGATTATCTACTTTTAAAGCCGGGAGGCACAATGGGAAGCTTCTAATCAATTTCTCTGGTGACACAGGAGAAAGTAAAATCAAGAATAGCCGAGCATGGTCCTCCAGCAAGTCAAAAAAAAAAAAAAAAAAAAAAAAAACTCAGGGGTTCATAATTGCAGATTCCTGACTCCTACACCAGTACTCTTGCTACTGATCTATCTTTCATAAGAGGTCTGAGCAAGCTGTTCTCAAAAAAACCACAACTCACTGTCTTAATAGGACACGAAGAAGTCATTTTCTTCTTCATTTGTTCAAAGGCTTCAAAGCCCAGAAGTTTTCATCTGGGAGTCTTTCTAGCTATTATTCCCTCTGCTGCCCTGCAGGCCTGCCAGTCTAGAGGGCCAGCAGCCTTCCCTCTGCCCCCACATCACTCGCCCCCATCTCCTGACGCCCATGTGATGGCTCCTTGTGAAAGGATGTATTGTTTAGCATCCACTTCTGAATGAGGCCAGAATCACACTTAGGGGCCGAATCGCCTTTGGCTGCCCAGTGCAGACCATGAGTCTTGAGTGACTCAGTCTCTCCCGGAATTGCCCTGGAGGCAGATGAGGGTTTAATGAGCAGAGAAAACAGTCATGCACAATCATACCCAGAGAATTTCCTCCAGAATGTGCCCTGGGTTGCTTTCAACTGAGCTATTCATCACTTGGCACTTAGAAAGGCATGGCACCCCAACGTCTTGGTGCCTGGCTGGACCTCCTGATTTCTCTGCCTTTTTTCTGTGGAGCATGGAGCCTGTCACGGCAGCCAATGCTGAACCAACAGGGTCCTGTTGCATTGGAGAAGAATCTCCAGGCTTCTCTTAGCTGTTACCCTGGCCCTTCAGCCAAAGCCACCAAATGACCAACCCAATGCACAGTCTAGAAAGCTCTTGGGTTGTTTTGAGAGTTTGGAGAGCAGTCCTGTCCCTGCCTCCTGATGGGATGATGGGGACTTGGAGGTGAGAGTATGGAGAACTGTTTAACCCCTGACTCCTGATCCTGGATCCGACAGAGTCTTTCTGGCAAAAGAAAGTATGTGTCCCAGAACTGTTGCTTCACTGCACTAGAACTCTGTAACACCACGTAGTCTTCGACGAGTGCGTCTTCGGGGAGAGAAACCACAATGCCCACCCCTGTGTGTTGCCATGGTGATCAGGAAATCCTCTGGCCTCACGATCTTTGTTTTCTGCTTTTTCAGATCTTATTGATTTAGCAGATTGACTAGCACAAACCCAGGATGTGGTAAATGAAATTAAAAAAAAAAAAAAAGCATCTTGGGGCCCAGATAGGGTTTTTCCTCTTGCAAGTAGAAAATAAGGTTGGTCCACTTGGTTTTGTCATTGGATTTTATTTTTATGGGTAGTTACAATGACTGATACATCAGCTAATCAGTAGACAGTTTCTGCTAATGTCTACAGCTGGCATTTTGTGGAACTGCTTAGCTTTAGTTTGAGGGAAGACTCTCACAACAGTTGAGGTAGGCTGAAACACTGTTACTAACAGGTAATATCTGTATTTCAGGGGTGATTAATGGTTGCTGACATGTTGAGATGAGCCAGGGGCCCCCATCTGGGAGTAGGATGCACTGGTTCTAGCTGAAACTCTGTTAATTATAAGCTAATGATGTGACCTTGAATAACTCACTGTAGCTCCCTCAGGCACACCTTGCCTTCCTACCACCCAAGATGAAATAAAAAGTTATGAAACTTTTGGAGCTTGGGGGATAAAAGTGAGAGGGTTGATGTGCATACCTGGGACAGTATTAAAATCTCAGAAAGCTTCTCAAAAACCTCATATGAATTAAGACACACTGGGGCTCCACCCTCAGCAGAACAGAATGGATTAAAGTACATCAGGCTTTGCTATTGTCATGTAGGAGTTTCCATCACCAATTATAAAGCACTTTCACATCCAAAAGCAGCCTTGTGAGGCCCAGAGGGTAGGTACTACAGACCCATTTAAAAGATGAGGAAACTAATGGACGTAAGTTTCACAGACTCAAAGTCTTACAGAGAGTTTGGTAAACCCAGATCTCAACTCAGATTTTCTAGTTCTGTTAATTTTCCCCATTCCCCAGTGGTGCTGCCTTTTCAACTTGGGTTGTCAACAGGCCCATGGGACCAGTGGCAGCACACAGAGAAAAGATTGATGGTTTTCAGACGTTTCTTCCTCTCCCTGCCATGATGTCTTGGGCACAACCACAATATTTCAAGTGGTTAAAAATTGAGCTGAGCTAATGGGGACTGGAGTGAGGGTGGAAGGGCAGACCCAGAGACTCAACCTACCAGCTGCTCATTCTCATCCAGCACCCACCCTACCCCATCAATTGTCCTGGCACCTGCCACAAAGCCCTAGGAGCCTCAATGGAAAAGTCTGGAAAATACTGTGGCAGGGGCCAATCAAAATGCTGATGGCCACCACTTAGTAAGTCCTGCAATGAACCAGGGGCTCCAAAGCATTTGGAAATCTAGGAGGGTAAATCACCCCATGCAATGGACATAAAAACAGACGCTCAGAGCAATTAGCACAGCTCAAAGGTGCAGCCCAAATGAAATACATTGTGCAAAAATGCTATCCATCAGCCAGGCTTAGTATTATATTTTTGTATTTTTCCCCTCAGTAACAAGAATACAAATATCTTGCAACTTAAAATTTGTCATAAAGATTGTCCCTAGTTCACTCTGCAGAGGAGATAGCAAAGTCCAAGTTTCCAATCCTACTCTAAGGAGACTGGGGCTGGGTAAGTAGTGGACTTGGCCAGATTTATACTATCAAAAACTGCAGTAAGACTTGTCCTCGAAGATGCAGCCATCCAAGTGGAGAGAAGAAAAAGGCCACCACTAATTCCAACAGAGCCCAACTTCAACACACAGCCCAGGGCATCTCCAAATTTGATTTTCTTTCCTCTTGCCTCTTTTAACATCTCCTTAAGTGAAAAAGAAAAGATTCTGCAATGTATGGAGCTGCTACTTTGTGTCAGATTGTAGTCTCTGTGCCTTAACAGATGCTATACTTTGAGAAGTCAAATAATCACCCCCATTTCACAGATGCAACAAGTGAAGCTCAGAGTACAATCCACTCAGCATCCTGCTATGAATGTGGCAAGAGCCAGGAGTCAAACCCCAGGATAACACCTGGTCTCTGACACGAGTGAGCTAAGACTCAGTTTACCAAAGCTGTGGCTCTCTGCTTGGAATATGTGGATTCTCACGCTGGGGCATGAAATGCATGTGAATGGTGGGGTAAAGGATGTGGCTGTAACACTAAGGCTCTGGTAGCTTCTACTGCTGAGCCCTAGCTGGGCTTTCCAGTGATATTAATACTAATAGAGCACCTACTGTGTGCCAGGCTCTGTGCTCGGTTCCTCACATGAACTATCTTGTTTCCATTCCATAATAGTCACATGAGATAAGTACTATTCCGATCATTGAAACTTTATACACATAATAAAACTGAGGCTGAGAGAGGTGCAAGTTTGCACCAGCAGGGGGTGAGACAGACAAATCTCCTCTTCCTCGGGGGCCACATGCAAATGTCTCTCTCCTTGCTGCATCTTTAGGAGAGTACAGACAAGAAGCAGAGTCATGCCTCTTCTCAGATAGTTTTAACGTCTTGGGTTAGAATTTGCTAATACCATGCAAATTTAGCTGGGGGGTGGGAGCTGATTACTACTTTCTCCTCCCAGGAAGTAGCTATGAGACCAAAGGAGACAGGGAGAATTTCATAGAGAAATTGGTCTTGCACTGGGATTTAGGAGGCCTGAGCCTAAACAGGGCTGACCCTGTAGGGACCACAGCCAGAGGAAAAGCTTGATGAATGGACTGGATTTCTGCCTGACTGGTATAGTCCTCTAACTCTTCTATGAGGGACGTCTGTTCTTCCCAGGACAGATGCCATCTGGTTCGCATACTCCATAGATTGATGCTTTTTAACTCCTTTCCCCATACCACCACTATAATTCACAGGGTGCACAGTGCCAGTCACACTCCAGTGGGCACTAAGTGCCTTGTAATCCCAGTGGCCTCTTCCCTGTTACTCAAAGAAGCTTATCCAAATGCAAGCGAGGGTGCATGCTTTTCTAGGAACAACCATGAGTTTGTCTCAGTTTAGAAAAAAATAAAAAGGTAAAGCATTCATAACCCTGGCACTTGGTGGCCAATAGCCCTTACTTACAATTTACCTTGCAACCAACACTGACCTATAGGTGGATTAAGACAGAACAAGATTCATGCCTTTAGGTTATCTTGCCTTCTTCAAATATATTAGCAATGAAGTGATGCAGTTGCAAAAATATTTATTTGCAACAACAAAGCATTACAAGTGACAAAGCGGAGCTCTAGGTTTCCACTGATTTCAAAGTCAGAGGACTCAGAAATCACCAGGTCACATGTTAATGACTCAATCTCTCCCTTTCCTCATGCTCCTCTTTTTCTATCAGATGCTAAAGCGAACATGGGTGTATGTGTCTGTGTGTGTGTGTGTGCACATGTGTGTCTGTTTCTGTCTATGCACACAAGAGCATGCATACAACAAGCAGGGTCTCCGTCGCAGTCCAAGAACCCTACTGCTAGTCACTCTTTAGATGTTTTGGGGAGTTACATAAACCTCTCCAAGCAGAAGCCCTACAGAGGGAGAAGCTGGATTGTGGGGATATTTTTAAAATCCAGGCCAAAAGATCTCCAGGATTACTACAGTTCCAACTGCCCTGTGAACTAATTGCTTGTAATTCACACCTCTTGCTGAGCTTTCAATCTGTGAAATCTCATCTGGAAAAACAGATGCCAGTCTCAAATGCCAAGCTCCAGAGAACTCATTTCTGACAAGCTTTTAAATCCAACTCAAGCCACAGGGTTTGGACCAAAATCTTTACCATTCCATGCTCAGTTGAAACAGGCCAAACATAACTTCCTTCTTTTAAGGAGCATGATCCATGCAAAGATCCAGAAGCTTGGAAATGAAGGACTTTACAAATGACCCTTGTGTGCAGTTGTCAAAGAAAATAAGGTCTTGGTTTTCCCTTAAATAAATGACCCTCAAACATGACATGAGACCATACCTCGCAAAAACACATTCTTTCACCATAGACATTGGAGAGCAACTCTAGAACGATCAGGGTGGGAACAACTGGGCCTCTTTCTATGAAATCTGTGCCTCTCAAGGCGCCATTAGTTCCCATAAGGCATGGTGCAAGGTGTCAATTCACGGCACCTCCCTATGATATGGATGATACGAGCCAGATATAATCTTGGGTGCTGGAGAGTCAGACACAATCTGTGCCCTCAAAGAGCTTACCTCTAGAGTGAGGAGATAGTATTCAGGTAAATGATTAATACATGAATATGGTAATTTCAGATACTGATAGTGTTACACAGAAAATAAAAGAGGATATCATAATAGAGAATGACAGGCCTTTTTGACAGGTGGTCTGTATGTCTAAGGCTCACTTTTTTATGAACTCATGGACATATTTTACTTATTTATTACAGGCCTTTTTGTAGGCTCAGATACCTGGCAAAAGGAAATACACTCCCCCTCCCCCCAAAACACACAGATTAAATAAGATTTGGAATTCATCTTTGCCTTCCACAGTCCATAAGGAGATGTCCTTAGAATTCAAACTCAGTAGGGTAGACAAGGGAACTTGGAAGGCAAAGGCTACAACAACTGAATGACCTGGCTTAAGGGATAAGAGTTCCATTTGGGTCACAAGCTGGGTAGAATTGGTGTTAGTGAAGCTACATCCATTCCTTCTGAGTCTTGACCAGAAAAAATTCAAGGCAAGATCCAACCAGAGATTTACAGAGCGGCCCAGCAGAGTGCAACTGTGATGTGTCCACTCCCAAGCCCTCTGAATGCTTACAAGGCTCTCCTGACCCCCTGACATCTGTGCATCCATTATTTCACGTTGCTGGTGACTGGTGATTGCAGGGATTTACCCTCGTTGTATTGTAAGATTGTAGTAACCGCACTCCATATATGGCTTGGATCAGAAAGATCCAAGAAAGACTTGGGTCCAAGTCCTGGCTTGAGCTCTTGTGGGATGTTATGCATGCTGTGTTTTCTTAACCTTTAAGCCTCAGTTTCTTCATCAGTAAAGTAAAAGTAATGCCTTCCTTATGGGGTGCTTTTTGAATATTAAATGAAGAAATATACCTAAATCATTTAGCAAAGAACCTGACTCTCTGCAAAGAGCCTGGTACTTAACAGATATTAGCCAATCATCTCAAAGATTAAAGTGTATAAAAGGCAGCTTAAAAGTAAAGTGCCTCTTACTTTAACTTAATTCTTCATTAACTGGTCAACCACTTTCAGTATCCTTGGTTACAACCACTCAAGACCTCCAGGCTTCCTGATAATTAGGAGCCAGAAGCCTAATTATCCAGTACATGGGCTCTTACTCTACATTATATGGTTTTCTCTTGATAGACAGGATAGATTGGAGATAGATGTGTGTGTGTGTGTGTGTGTGTGAGAGAGAGAGAGAGAGAGAGAGAGAGAGAGACTTTATATAACACCATTCTAAGGAGGATCCTGCCTCAAGTGTCCTAACCCATATAACCAAAGTGGATTCCACTGGGACCATGCCTTATTCATCTTTGTGTCCCCAGTGTCTGCCATTTAGTATGGTGCACGATAAACGTTAACTTGGTTTAGTGGGAAGAACATTAGGTTGAAGGTCTAGTGACCCAGAGTTTTAATATCAGGCTTCTCACTGATAAGCTGTGAGTACTTAGAGAAATCACTTTACCTTCCGAGCCCTCGTTTACTTTATCAGACAAGGATGGAGTTGGATTTGAAAATCTCTAGATCCTAGTCAACCCAGCCCTCTGCCTCTAGGAGAAGGCTACATATCTTTCTCACTTACTCTACAAACACTCAAGGAATCCGCGTGACTCCCTCCTGCCTGCAGAGAAATGGCATTTCACTCTGGTGTCAAGGTGGTTATGGTATAATGAATGCGTCAGACAGGGTGGACTGGCCAGTAAAAAGAAACAATTAGCAAAACACAAAAGAAAGTGTTGCCAGCATCCTGCTCTCAGATTACACCAAACAAATGCCTTTCAGCACACAGATATGAGAACCTGCCCCATCGAAACTGGAGGGAAAGGTTTCAATTAACAGAAATGCAGCAGTTACCGATTCCCTCAGAGAGAAGGCTCCTAAATTGCTACACACTGCCCCAATATTCCCTGCAATAAATTTCAGCATCTTGGGCCAGTTTGAACCATTCTTCAGTTCTGAGACAATCCATGCCTTAGGAGCTGCTGAGTGGCCCCCAGATGAACAATGAATGGGGAGCCGAGAGGCATCCCCCACCTGGCGCCCTGATCTTTGGTGGTCTTGGGGGCCCCATTGCCCCGGGGGAGAGTGGGGAGAGGGAAGTTTCCACCACCTCCTTTCCTGACGATGCCTCCCAAGAGTTCTGAATTGTTTTGAGCTCCTTAATTCTCAAGGAGCCAGAAAAATCCAATTTCTTAGGAAAAGGAGATGTCTTGAACTTTCAAGTCTCCATTCTAGGGGCAGAAGAACAGGATTAATCCCATGAAGCTGAACGGAAACTTGCAGTGTAGTGTTAAAAGGGAGAAGGAGCTCTGAATTGAATTCCAGCCCCACGGCATAAGAGCTGAGACATCTCTGGCGGGTTACGTCCGCTTTATGAGCCTCAGTTTCTCTGCCTGTAAACTGGCTCTGATGAAATTCAGCCATTCATTTATTCAGTTGTCATTTGCTGCCTCTCTCAAAGAGAAGCTGATGGGAGTTAGAGAATAAATATACAAAAAACACCAGTAGAGAGTCTGGATCATACCAGATGCTTAATAAATGTCTGTTTTTTCCCCTTCTCCTACAGGAAGAGGAAACCTTGGATGACTGGCCCCAGTCTTCCCCGCTGCAAAGGGGTCTCATAGGTTCTAATTTATGATGTGTTTGCACCATGCAAAAATCATTTGCACTTTGATAATCTGCTCTTTCATCTCAAACAACAGTCCAAAATCACACTCTCACAAAATTAAAAGCAGATGAGAAACCGACACACATGTAAATACTCCCATTAAAAGGTGCAAAAGCCTTACTCACTTCTAAGGTGTGGCTGGGAGTGGCCAGATCTTCCTTTCTTTAAAGGAGAGCAGAACTAAGCAGCTAAAGGCAATTAAAGATATTTTTGGAGATGAGAGAATTGATTAAAAACGATGGACACACTTTATGCGCTCAGAAGCTGGCCCCTCATCAGCAACCAAGAAATTCCAAGCTTGCGCTTCTGGGGAGGAAGTGGGCTCTGGGAAACTCCAAACTTCTCGAAGTGAAAAGGAAGCTACACTGGTAAACTGCCTCTAGAAAGGGCCCTTCTGTTCTCTGAGGCCAGAGAACAACACTGTAAAGTAACAATTGCATTCGAGAGGGAGGAAAGTACCATTTCTTCCTCCAGCCCCACCACCCACTGCCACTGCCAGGAGAGAAGGCAGGAAGAGGCTGATCCTGCTGAGACAAGCAGCCTGGGAGATGGACTGTAATTGTGCAAGTAAAGACAGGACCTGGAGTGCATTTCCCAGTTCACTTTCACCAGCTACAGCAATAACCCTGCTTCCCGGAACGTTCCATGCTGTTTCATCGGCTCAGCAACAGTTGTTCCAGGAAGCCCGTATGCACATAGTGTCAGCTCGCTGGTGTGCCCGCCCTGCCAAATTCAGTGAGAGTTTATTGGCTAATGTTTTGCCCAGAAACAGGATGAAAATCTTCCAGAGGCAGCTGGAATCATTTTCAAGTGCAGCAGGAACACAGTTGGGGCAGAATGGTGGATGGAGAGGCCCCAAGTGTAATCATCACAATGATCTTAATTATAACTGTTGAATGCTTACTCCATGCCAGTCGTTCTATCAAGGGTTTCAAGTCTGTGATCGCATCAATCTTTACACAACTCTAAGCCATGGTTATATTACAACTCTATTTTAGAGAAGAGAAAATTGAGGCTCAGAAAAGTTAAGTAAACTGCTTAAGGCCACATAATTGGTGACTGGCAGAACTGGAACCTAGCTCTATCTCTGCAACCCACACAGTTTTCTGAGCACCCAGCACACCAGAGGCAAATTCCCCTAATGCATCCTTGACAGCCCAGAGACTAAATTATGTGGGCTGGAGTAAGCCTTCTCAATTCCGGCCTTTGGAAGAAGATAGGAGAGCTGGTTCTGAGAGACCCTGGTCCCTGCTGGACTATTTGAAAAGGATCTTATTTCTGAATGTCTCCCAGGGCTCTGAGAAGCTACTTTTGGAGAAGAAACCAGATGAGTTTTCCAGAGTTTTTAACAACGCAAACAATGCAGAATATAAAAGTGGCTGTTGACTTTAGCCTTCCAAACAATACAAAGAACAGGAAGTTCAAATAGATAATCAGGCTCCTTTCCTATATCATCAGAAACTATGCGGAAGGAAGCCTGGGGATGATCTGATGAGGCTTGTTTCAGAGGCGAGAGAGCCGCCCCAAACATGTCCCAGAGGGGAGCCACACTGAGCAGACCCCTCAGCCCCAGCAAGAACTAGCCTGGAGTATCCATGTCTTGCTTCCCCATCCCTTGCCCCAACTGCCCTGTCTCTAGAGGAAAAATGTTTCCTCCTTATCCCTCACACTCATCCTGAGTGGGCAAATGTTGCATGTGTTCAGCTTCCCTTGGGGTGATAATCTTGCAGGAAACTGTGGAAGAGATGATCTCTTAGATGATGCCAGCCAAATAAGTGGGTACAGGGACTGGGGTGGCTCACAGCCATGAGGAGGAAGGAGGGAGTGAGAGAAGATGTGGCCTGTGTACTGACTCTCCTCTGCTTTTCAAGCACTTGTCTCTTATTCCAATAGAAACAGGTAGGTTAAAAGATGATAGATATAGATAGATGATAGATATAAATAGATAGAGATAATTAAGAGATAGAGATAGATATATGGCAGATAGATGATAGACATAAAGATAGAGATAATTAATAGAGATAGATATATGACAGATGATAGATGGAGCATAGAACATAGATAGATAGATAGATAGATAGACAGATAGATAGATAGATGGATAGCTGATAGATAAACAAGGAATTTAAGAAGTTGAATTTGCAACTCACAGGCTGCATCCACCATGGTAAGCCACAATCCCACCAAAATCACCCCAATACTGAAGTGGATATGGGGCCTTCAAAAACAAGAATCCCAATTCAGTGTCTCCATGTGCTGGGCACTGTGCTAGGAGCCAGGAAAGATCCAGGCATTGAATGAAGCAGACAAAGTCACTGTCTCGGTAGAGGTTATGGACCAATAGAGTAGACAGGTTATTTATTATTTTTTTTAATTTTAATAGAGACAGGGTCTGGCTCTGTCACCCAGGCTGGAGTGCAGTAGCACAATCCTAGCTCACTGTAACCTCAAACTCTTGGGCCCAAGCACTACTCCCACCTCAGCCTCCTGAGCAGCTGGGACTGCAAGTGTGTGCCACCATGCACAGCCAATTAAAAATATATTTTTGTAGAGACAGGGTCTCACTATGATGCTCAGGCTGGCTGCAAACCTCTGCTGTCAAAGTAAGTCTTTTGCCTCAGGCTCCCAAGGTGCTGGATTACAGGCATGAGCCACTGACAGACATTAAACAAATTGACAACACAGCACAGTAAACATAACACACACATGAGGTATAGTAGGAGCCAAGCTCAGTGGAAAGGGAAGCCTTTCCTCTAAGAAGGACTGTGCTGTCCCCAAAGGAGATCTGTCTCTCTGAGGAAATGTCATTGCAGCTGAGAATTGAAGGATGGATTAGGAACCAGCTGGCCAGTCTAATGCTCAACAAGGCTCAAGATCAGGACATTCACCCTCAAAAAAAAGCATACACCATTTTGGTTTAGAATCAAATGGTTTTGAATCCATTTCCTTTAGATCATTCATCATTAGATACTGAAAAGAACCAGCCCACTTTCTGCCTAAGACACAATCACATCCTTCAGGTCCATCTTTAAACATCTCTGGATGCAGCCATCACAAATCCTTTAACTATATTAGGTAATACAAAAGGAAAGGTAAACAAAATCCTGAAGACTTCTCCCATGATGTTGGATTCATGAGCTAACTCTGTGGAGGCAGGGGACTGGCTCAGAAAGCCCTCCTGTTCATTTTTGGGTTTATTAAAAGGTTGAGATGCTAGACCCTTAAGCTTTGGACTCAAACTATTAGGAAGGACTTTTCCTGCCTATGAAAGAGCAATTTTTAATACAAAATCCAATAGTCAATTCCAGACCCCTTGAAAGTAAATCAGGTATAATGGGAGAAAATAATGTCCATGGTGACATGGACATCAGCTCTGGGGTAGAAACTAGGATTCAAATCCTGAATTTGCACCAATTAGCTGTGACCTTGACCTTTCATAACCTTGCAGAAGTCATTAAACTTTCATCCCATACAGGAGGACAATAATGCCAACCACGACGTTAATATGAGGGCTGCTTTAGATAATGGAACTGAAAACACTTCACACACATTAATACATGCCTAGAGTGCAGTAGAAAAGGGAAAACGGGCATTTCCTTTGAGGGTCATCATCTCATAATTTAGAGAAAGAGATGCTCACTCAAGGTCGTAGTAATTCTTTTTTAATGGCTCACTCTAGAGCAGTGGTCCTCACACATGGTGTAGCTCCAACAGTGCTGAGATGGGTTGCAAGTAATGAGTTTCTAATAATAAGGTACTCAAGTGTACAAAAGACTGGCTATTTCTTGTAAATTATAACAGATTTAAGATTATTCCCTGATATGATTCTGTTTTGTAGAAGAGAGGAAAGGATAAAATTATAGCTATTATCATTGAGTATAAGCCACAGACCATCTAAGCCTCAAACTGCAGTGTGTCCCCCATGTGAGCTCTACCCATGAGGCATGTCTTCTCCGAAAAAGGTTGAGGGTGTGGCATAGAAACAAAAAACTTAGCTTTGCCTTCTTTTCTTAGCCCAAATGGAGTCTCAAACCACAACTCTAGAAGGTAGATGGACTCCCTCACTCTTTGCAGCCCACATTGTTACCAATGAAAAAAAAATTTTCTACCTGAAGTGCAATTTTATTCAGAAACCCTGAACTTGTGCTTCAGGAGAGGTGAGACCTCAAATCCCAGCTCCAGTGGACGGATCATGATTGGTCTAAGTCAAACACTGTGGTCCAAGCTCTCCTTGCCAGTGATTGGTTAGGTGTGGGCATGTGACTCCATTCATCCAATGAGAAATAAGGAGAAGTCAATTACGGACTTCCCGAAAAGCCGTTCCTCCAATTTAAGAAGAGATGTTTGTTAATATGCACTCTTTCTTCTGCTGCTAAATATTGATTTTTTTTTTTTCATAGGATGCCTGGAACTGTAGAATTTAGTTTAGGAACGTGAGGGGTGCTAAATTGCAGGAAGACACTGGGAGTGGCAGAATTGAAAGTTGCAAAAAATAAACCTGAGTCTTGATTGACTTTCCGGAATCATCCCAGACTTCTTGCCCTGGGAGGTAACATTTTATGAGGGTTGATTGTTCTGTTACTTACAGAAATATTCAGCTGGTGTGTACGGATAGGGGTACACAACAGATAACAATCACACATGAGACACATGATGATTTGATGCATAGATGGGTTGTAGCTTAAGTTCAGTCATGATAGCTATAACTCCATCCCTGTGTCTCCTGCCCAATAAAGCCAATTTGAGTAAAAGTGAGTGAGAAAGATATTATCATCGTCATTGGGAGAATAAACTTTGATCTATTCTTATTTACAAGACATAGTTGTTTACAACCAAGCATTTGAATTAGCTAGTGCCTATACTCTACTAATTTTTAAATATTTCTGTTATTACATGTGCTTGCATCTGAAGGCATCTTAAATGATGTTTTTGTTTTTGTTTTGTCAGCACAACTATCTCACTGCTCTGAAAGAGTCTACTCTTGTCATCTCCAAGAAGTCACCAACAAGGAGCTAAAGGAGTGAGGCCCTAGGAGCCAAATGGTTGTACATCCATATCCCAGAATTTGTTCTATTCCTCCCGCATGACCCCAAAAGAGGCACCTGAATGACCTTGGAAGACACCCTGTAAACCATCCCCTACATACACACTAGTAAAACCCTAGGCCCAAGCTTCAGCCACAAGATCAAGGAACTTCCAATGAAATGGATAAGATTTGACTCTAAACCAATGCTTGATACTCAAGATCCCTAAGTAAATTATGAATTTTTCCCAGTAACTTAAAATAACATCTATACCATATGGCACTTTTTGCTTCTCCAGAATTTTTGTTTCCCTTCTCCTCAAATGTGTGCTTCTAAAATCCTGAGTCAGATTAGAGGTTCCCATTATTTTCTCACCTCTGTCTATTACAGGGCAGACATGATAAACCACTTGCTTTCAGAATTTTGAGGAGTAAAATTTTTTTTTCTTGCTCTCTTACTCAGAAGACCCAATGGTGAGACAGTGAGAGGGTTGGTGCAGCTCTGCGAAGTCCGGCAAGGGGGTTCCTCAAGGAATTGTGGGAATCCTGGAGACATAGTTACTGCTATATATCTAACAGGTCTTGGGAGGCTTTCCCTGGTGCTTTAAATCAGATGATATCTCTCTATTATGCTCTCACAAGATCCAGTGTTTCTCCTTCATAGCACTTACCACAAGTGTAATTAAACAAAAGTATCATTACTTGTTTACTGTCTGTCTTCCAGATAGACTGTAAGTTCCAGGAGAGAAGAGACTATGCCTCTGTTGTCTACAGTGGTATCCCCAGTGCCTAGCAGAGCACAGATATTGGTGTTCAACTAGTGTGCATTGAGTGAACAATTGAATAATTTGAAAACCATTGATTATTGACTCAACTCACAAAATTGCTCAGAGAGTCTGGGCAAGGCAAAGGTCAGGTTGCTCTGGGCCTTATGGTTTCCAAATGCTCATTAAGTCAAAAAGGATAAAAAATATACCAAATATGGATGCACAAGACAGTGCACAAGGAACCAGTTCCAAGCCCAGTGAGGGCCCCAGGGTAGTGTAAACACCTACTCCATTTCCCATTGTGCCACTAAAAAATCCATTGCACTTTTATCTTCTTCTCGTTTTGCATTCCAAGTCTTATTGTCCTGATCAGATCATTGTCTGCTTGTTTAGTTAGTGTCCTCTCTTTTAGCATCTCAAAGGATAAAATGAAAAGGAAACTGGACAAGTCAGAAGACCACGGTTTTGCCACTCACTAGTTTTGTGACCTTGGGAAAGTCACTTGCAGCCCTTGAGGCTTCCTTATCTTTCCAATCAAACAAGTGGGCTACAAAATTCCTGACACCCTTTCCCATTCTGACATGCCCTCATCTTTGGCTTTTTTGTCATCAGCCCATGATAACTTCCCGTATAGGGTCCTTTCTCTCTTTCTCCTTTTCTTCCTCTTGGAACCCATATTTTGGTGCTGCTGCATGGGCTCATTTCAGCTTGTACCTTCTAAGCTGTCCCATCAGCCTTAGCAAAGCATCTGATGATTATCCCATTCCTACCTCTAGCCCTTTATTGAGTTATCCCAGCAAGGACACTGAGAACCACCCTGGTAGGCTGAAGGAATTTGCAAGCCTTAGGAAATGGCACAACTAAGAACCCTGAGCCAATACTGGGCCCACCTAGATAAGGAGGGGATGGCAGCTTGGAGGAGACTGCTGAGCATTCCAAAGAATACAGTTTCAATGATTGGGGTCAACCAGCAACAGGAGACATAGATAGAGGCGAAAGCTATCCTAGGTAATAATAGGACCTTGTAGTTTTGTATCACGTGCTTCTGCCTACTAGCACAAAACACTTTCACACCAGCAGGCAAAGGTGGAGAGGTCTAGGGGAGGCAGAGGGATTATTATCCCCAAATGGTTCACACAGTATATTGAACCATTAGACAGATAAAGCCAATAGCCCAAGGTCAAACAATTAGGCTTTCACAGGGTGGGAATTAGAGCAGAGTGTCCTAATCTTACCCGGGGGCTATTTCTGGTAGACTTTTGATGGAGCCTTTTGTTTATACCTTGGTTCTATCTTATTTTACCTGCCCAGGTAGCTAGCCTACTTTTTCCCTTGGGGATGAATGGTGGGAAACTTGAGTGGCCCAGAGTGAGCTAGCTGGCCAGGCTGAGCTCAAAATCCAGCCTTCTTGACTTGGATGCTCTAAGCAGGACTCAGTGAGGTCAGTTCGTGGAATGCGGCCGCTGTTTGCATTTGGGAGGCACAGAAGAGCTTCCAGTGACAGCTGAGAATGCAGAGGCTCCAGGGCTGATAAACGTTGTAATTAACATGCACATAACACCCTTTCATCTACAAAGGCTTTCCTCGCATTAGCTAGTTATTCCTCCTGTCGCCACCACGAGTGAGGCATCACTTTTGTCTTCTCAGTTTGCAGCTGAAGAAACTGATGGGGAGAAGGGACCCTTTGCCAGGAAGTCTGGCCCTTGTTCAAACACAGGAGCTATCTGGATCCCAGCATCTAACTTCAAGTGGGTAAATGGGAAGACAGAATGGGAATGAATCCTAACAAAAGGCTCAAGTGACTAAACTCTGCCCTCTGGGCAACAGACTGCTTTTCTACTGTTCTAGAAGGAGATAGAGTCTATAGCATGGCTAGCTGGCCAGATTCTAGAATGGCTAAACTCCCAGAGGACTATACACACAACTCTCAGAAACATTAACAAAGAAAGCCTGCTGTTCTTCTACGGTGATGTCCATGTGATGCATGGGGGTCAAATCCTTCATACTGTGCCCATAGCAGACATCACTAATGGATCACAGCACTCTGTATACCTGAGCCAAGGTTTGACTTCTTAGCACAGCATTTCAGGAGGCCTCTAGGCAGTCAATGGGAAATGTTCCTTGAGCTAAAATCTATTTGTTATTGCCACAGTAGGTCTTGTTGGGATTCACTTAAATTGCCACTCTCTAACCCAGGCAAAGTTGCCAAAGTTCTTTCTCACTGTTGGAGCTGGCCTGCTTCTGAACTCTGTCTAGCACTGTCTGAGAGGGTGATTCATGAGAACTTCTGAGTTTCTGGGGCAGAAAAATTGGATCTTCTGCCAGTGGACAGTGCCACTGTTACTTGATTGCCTGGAATCTGTCTAACCTCATCTCTCACTGTTCTTAACATGAATTCTCTTATCCAAGCATGCTGACCCCTCCCCCGGCCCCAGTCAAGCCATTCTTACTCCCCACTTTAAACTCCTGGCTCATGTTTTGCCCTTCCCTGGGTTTCTCTCTTCTCCCCTCTCTCTGTCCATCTTCTTTTCCACATTCAACTCATCCTCAAATTCCTTGAAGCCTTCACATACAATTGAGACATCTGTTTTTCCTGATCTTCTGACACTTGGTTATGCTCTCTTGCATAATTCTTTCACCTGTTTAACTTTACTTCCACCAAATGGTAAGCTCCCTGAGGACAGAAACTAGGTCTTCCGCTTTCCTCATTTCTGCCCACAGTGCCAATACATTTTAAGGAAATTTTAAATTGGTCAGTTTGTCACCATCTTATAACTGGAGAGACAGAGGCAACCAACAAGGGAAGGACCTTGCCCACAGTCACCCTGTGACTAAGAGGGAGAACCTCTCCTGCCTACGAGTGGGTTCTCACTTCTAGAATACTGTGCCTGTATGATTAGCTGGAGAGACAGATGACTGAACCGTATCTGCAATAACCGAGGACATTGCACAGGATGTGAGATCTGAGCACATCTGGGATTTTATTTCAACTAATGGTCAGTAGATTCCAGATGGGTATAAAGTGAGCACAAGTAGGAGCTATAATCTGACCAAGGACATTCAGTGACTGATAGAATGCCAGAAACTAGCCTTATATTATAGCCTCTGACACACTTTGACAAACTCCTAAGTTGTGCAATCTCTATGATTTCTATTTTTTCTTTCTTTTTCCTGATCAAGAATTTCTCTGGTTTTATGATGAAAAGAAATTTTTACTGGGGGTCTGGAGGACTCTCAGAAGAAGCAGAAATTCACCATCTCACAGGCCTGCCTTGCTCAGTGCCTTGATTTGGGAGAAGATTATATATAATATTTTGTTTTGTCTTGCTTGTTTTCCCCTAGATTCTCAGGCTACCCTAGTTGCATAGGATACTAGTGCTCACCCTGTAAGTACTGCTTTGTCTGAATATTGTGATTAATTTTGTACCAACAAGTTGCAAGGGTTGCTTGCGGAAAACTGGCAAGTCCAAGGTGCTCATGAAGCTCTGAGAGTGAAGGGAACAATTTTTCTCTCCTTCGGAGGTTGGTTTTTCTGGCCATGTGAAGCAATGTTTTTTAAAGTACAATATAAAGAGTACAGTGTTCAGATGCTGCAGGTAATCCCAGGACTGACTTCCTGCAGTTTCAGTTGTGTGACTGGGTCATGTTGCTAAATTCTCTGGCCAGAGCTGCTTCATCTGCTCACCTTCCACATGGTCTAGAGGATTCTATGAAGTACTATGGGCAAAGCACTTTCTCCCTACGAGTCACTCTTGCCGATTGGAGTTCAAGCGTAATTGGGTCCATATGTTTATTTCTGGCATGGATTAATAATTCACTTTTGACATTTAATACAAATCAGGCATCAATTTTTTTTTGACACTGCATTATGGTGGTTTTATGTTATTCTTTCCATTAGGTTTTATGGGGCTTAGGTGTTAGTAAGCTCACAGAGTGACGAATTTATAGAACACGAGTCTGGAAAGGACTTCACAGATCAACTAGAATCCAACCCTCTCATTTTACATGTGGAAAAATAGAGGTAAATAGGGGTGAAATACTTTGCTTAGCAGCACATAGTGAATCAGTAATAAAGAGAAGCTAAGATATAATAATCATTTCTATTCTTGGGGTACCTTCTATGAAATAAACATTTAGCTTTAGACATTATGTGCTAAATATTATTCCAGACACTTAACAAGTGCAACTGCCCAAGCTCATGCTGCTGTTAAGTGGCAAGAGGGGAATTAACTGGTGTGTGGGTCCTCCTGTCTTGTTCCATTGTCTTTATACCTTCTAAATGACTCTCCTCAAAGCCAGACCTCCTCATTCTCATTATACCACACCAAGCGTCTGATTATATGGAGGTGATTTTTAGTCTGGGAGGTTTTCAAACCATTGACTGAAAGAAACAACTGCCCTTTTATTCCTCTGGCATAGTGACAAAAAGCCAACAATTTTTCTCTGAGGATTGTTGAGAACATGACTTTAAGGTTTGGGGTCTTTTTCTACACGAGGCTAGATTTGGAAGTAAAGGTGTAGACAAAGAGGCAGTCAGACCTATAGGAAATCCAGATCCCCGTTCTACTGGACAAAATACAATGAGCTGTAAACTTTCCCTGCCTTGCGTTACATTTCAAACCTCGAGAAAGAACTCTTTAGACTGAAGAGAGTGCAGAGAACAGAAATTTCAAGGGGGGAAGGGGGTTGAAGATTGCTACAAGCAGCAATGGAGAAAAATGAAAGAAGATTTGTATAAACCAGAAAGAAAAAAAAATGAAGAAAAAGAATTAGACAGAACCTATAAAAATCACGAAAAATAAGTAACAGAGATGGCCTTGCTAGCCAAGTCTAGAAACGTTCTTAATTCAGTGAGCCATCCAAGTGTTTACTGAGTACCCACTATAATTGGGGAACTGTGCTGACTGCTCAGGGCTATTATGAATATGAAAATGTGTAGAGGGTTTGGGCTTTTCCCTAAGGAGCTTTTATGCTCACTGACAAAAGAGAAGAGATAGCCATTACATGCCATCTCTTAAACTTCCTCTTTTTAAATGGAGATGTGTTTGTGAGGTTTTTATGAATTTTCAGGGGGAACAATAGGAGAAAGTAAGTCACTTAAGGGAGTCTACAGGAATGTACCTGACCTCTAATGATATTGTAAAGACAACTAGTCTCACCACAGAGGATCCACTGCAAAAACAAACTCCTTAACAGGAGATTTCTTCCCCAAACTTTTATCCCCTCTGTGTGAGCAACACTCTTGTGGGTTACCTGAATTCCCCTCCCCTTCTTGCAGGCTAATGTGGGCCCAGCAACTCACTGGTGGCTGCGGAGCTTACATCAGCTGGTTTCCTGCAAGATGGTGCTTAGTTAGCTCTGTTGGATTCTGGTTTTTGGACTGGACACATTCAGCAGAGGCAACATCTCTGACTGGCATATAGTAGGTACTCATTTAGAGCGTGCAAAGACTGGGGCTAGAGGCTTGGGCAGAAATGTCCTTCTAAGCCACAGGCAGGAGACCAGGTGTTGGATGCATGGAATTGTTTATTTCCTTGGCATCTTTTTTTTTTTTTTTTCTTTTTAGACTGAATTTTGCTCTTGTTGCCCAGGCTGGAGTGCAATGGTGTGATCTTGGCTCACCACAACCTCCGCCTCCCGGGTTCAAGTGATTCTCCTGCCTCAGCCTCCTGAGTAGCTGAGATTACAGGCATGTGCCACCATGCCTGGTTAATTTTTTTGTATTTTTAGTAGAGATGGGGTTTCTCCTTGATGGTCAGGCTGGTCTCGAACTCCCGACCTCAGGTGATCAGCCCGCCTCAGCTTCCCAAAGTGCTGGGGTTACAGACATGAGCCACCGTGCTCGGCCCTCTCCCTGGCATCTTAATGTGCATAATGGTGAATACTTACAAAGGGGCTTTACTGTTATCGTGCTACTATCTTGGAAAGGAAGTGGAAAAAGATGCTGCCTACTTCCATGATTGGTGTGTGGGTCCTCCTAGAAGTCACTGCAGGCCTGTTTAAGTGTAAAGAGATACATTAAAATTGAAAAAAAAATGTAAAAAGTTTGGGGAAGGGGGCTGGAATCTGGGATGAGTCCCCATTCCCAGGAAAAGGCCTGTGTCCCTTCTGGTGGACTGAGCCAGATGTTCCCAGGGGGCCTTGCCTCCTCCTTCCTGGGTGGCTTTTTTCTCAGTGAGGGGTACCCAGAGGAAACTCTCTTGCTCCCTGATGGGATGGTCACATGCTGGGCCAAATAGAAGCCTGGTCATCTGGTTTAGGCTAGGGCTGGAGAGAAGGGCTATAGCACACTTCCAGCTTTTGCCAAATTCCTTGTGCCCTGGATATGTACAACCCTACTCTTGACAGTCTCTTTTCTCAGAGTTTGCCTCCCTCCCTCATCCATTCTAGCCGGTAGAGAGAAGACCCTGGAACCAAGGGCCTGTAGGCTGAGGGCAAATATTTTGCTGCTGTTTGATTATCTCGTTTCCCAAAGTTCTAGATGATGGAGAACCACTAATCAGCCACCTTCACCTTTCATCCAGGTGACAAATAATGAAGTGATAATGAACAAACAACTCAATTCACATCCCTTTCAGCCCTACCCTATCCTAATGATCAAACAACTGAATTTACATCCCCGTCAGTCCTACCCTATCCTCAACTTTCCATCACATAGAAGAGAGTAGAGCTTCTGTTCAGAGATCGGAATGAATGAGTCAACTCAGAATATGCATTGGAAGAAGTTTCCGTTACAACTTCCTCCTCCTTCATTTTTGCAATTCTAGCCCCTTTCTCTGACATCATGTTGAAAAGCTCTGTGGATGTTATGACCTCACCCACAACTAGATTCCCAAATGAAGTTTTTGAAGACAACTACAGTACTTCCAGGTACAATCGTCTGGATTTCTGGGGTGCCTCGATATCTTAATATACGAAGAGAAGCACTCTAATGTAGTGACAAAGAGCATGAACTCTGTAGCCAGATGTGAGTTTGAATCCCAGCACCATCACTTATCAGCTGCATGGCCTTGGGCAAGTTACTTCAATTATCTGTGCCTCAGTTTCCTCATATGTAAAAGACAGATAATATCAGCACCACCTTCATGAGGTCAGTGTTTGGATTAAACAAGGCAGTAGTATATAGGAAACAATTAGAATGGCGCTGGTACATGACCAACACTCTGTAAGTGTTTACTATTATTACTAATAGTGGTGAGAGTTCTCAGAAACATAGAACTTATGCAAAGATGCAAGCAGAAAAAGCATAAGAGCTCTCAAAAACAAGTGAATTTTCAGGCACTGCCAAAGGAGACTTGTAATGCCACAACAGCAGATACTCAAAATGACTGGTCTATGTGAATAATCTCTTCCCTAAACTCCAGAGTTTTGCAATTAACCTTTACTTTTAAAAGCTGAAGACCTGAAAGTTTCTGGGACCTGAGTTTTGCAAATCACCTCCTTGGTGACTCAGTCCCTCCCCACCCACCTGAGATCTGTCTGCCCACACTTGCACTTAGCAGGGACACTTGCCTCAGGAGGACACACCCAGGCAGCCAGTGCACCTCAAACTCGGGGAGATCTGGCTCTGCGAGTTTCCATCGTTCCCCACCCCCACAAGACCCACCCCCTCATTCTGTGTTTGTCTCCCTGTCTCTCAAGTCTAGCTGGGCAGACAATCTTCAGGAAAACAAAACCTACCCCAGTTACGGGTAATTTCTGACATCACAAGCTCTGTAGAGAGGAGACACGGTTTGCCATTGCCAAAGTGGCTCCCTGTTGGATGTCAGGATTCCCTATGGCTTTGCCCCTGAAGAAGCTACAGTAGTATCCGGCCAGACGACAGCTTGATAATTGCCCAAAGAGACCAACAGAGAAGGCAAGAATCTCCTGTGTAGTACTTCTACTTCTGTCCTCTGCCACCACCTTCCAGAAGCAGGCGTTGGGGCTGGAGGAGTGTGGGCCTCTCACCCAAGGATCTTAACCTCATATCAGTATCTCCAAAATAACTAGAACTCCAAGCTGGCTGCTGCTGGGGAGTGTTCTTGTTTTGAGGTTTAAATTTGGGGTTGGTGTCTTCATCTCATTGGCTCCCACTCCCTTCTCAGCCCAACTATCTAGTAACCCTGTCTTTAGCCAGATGTCCCCAGCGGTCACAGCAGGCAGCCAGCAAAGCCACAAACAAACAGATGGGTGAGCTCACTGTTTGGGGTAGACCAAACATGAGGCCTGTGGTGGGCAGTCAGTCAGCCAAGCGCCCTCCTCAGCCCTGTCCCGAGCAACACAGCCATCACCACGGTTCTCACTTACACATAAATGTATTTGCACCTTAGCCATATTGACAGCATGCTTCCATATATATAGATATCATGACTTATATTCTAGACATTCATTGCAGTTCAACAGTTATGTGTCAATACTACTGGGATCTGGGCCCACAAAAGTGAATATGACATGATGCCTGTTATCAGGGGACTCCCCCAGTGCTGCAGAAGACAGACAGGAGAAGATACATTAGAATTTGTTTTCTTGTGGTTATTTTCCCCTTTAAGGGGCATGAAAGTCTTTAGCATTCTTTGGCATCACCAATTCCCACCGCACACATAGATCCATCAGGCACGTACTTACAGGCACATCTGCGATGTGTATATGTCCACATCCAGCAAACAAGAATCAAACACGTGGCTTATCTTTGTACGTCACACAGTGGGGCGATTGAGCAATGGAGAGAGGAGGAATATGAAAGACTTATCTCCAAAGTACACATGTCCTGGATCAAACATTAATTTAATTGACACCATCCTAGTTAAGGAGTTGTAAAGATGTGAATTTCTTTATGCAAAAAGCATTTTTTAAAAATGTTTGACTTTCAATTACATGAAGTCATGCATTTATTTGTGGAAAAATATACAAACATTTAGTCAAAATATACACTATACGTCAATTGGTAGAGTGTTTGCATATTTGAGATCCTGACTCTCCTGGAAAATCTGGAACACACAATGACTGTATCCATGCCAGACCAGACTCCAGAACCACAAACTTTAGAAAGCACCCCTTCTGGTTTACTCTGGCAAATCGGGCTTGCCTCCCAAACCCAGTTGGGCAGCCGTGGGGGGTACACTTAAAAAAATTCAACCTGCTAAGTGAGTGAAAAGTGGGATTCAAATTTAAGGTAGAAGGTATCAACCTACCCTGCAATTCTAAAGAACGCCTGCAACCTTCCCATTAAAGCAGGGACACAAAGGAAATTGAGTCATCGGCTTCTTGCTGTTCAAACCCCAGAATTTCTCTCTGAGGCAGAAAAAGATCCCCTTTGAAAACTACACGGTGCCTGGTAGCATCTGCCACGTGCTTCAGCTCATTCTTTCACAGGAACCACTTCCCTTCCAGGCTCTTGGCTGGAGTGAGCTAAAGCGAAGGTGCTGGGGAAACACAAGTGCAGTTACTCTCTTACCCCCAGCCCCAGCCCCAGCCAGGAGGCAGTGCTGGGGAGGCCCAGGTGATCTCCAACCACCTCCTCTCCATCAGGGGACCCCAGCCTTGAAGCATCTGACACTGCAGGTGGATCCACAACCTCACTTGGGTGGCCATGTGTCACCTAGAGCCACACAGTGGGTTTCAGTTCAAGACCCATGTCAGCCTCCTGCCAGGGGTCACACAACCTACTAATGAGATGTGAGGAGTGGGTCTCTGGGTCAGTGCATGTGAAATGCTTGCCAGGTCAGAGTGAGAGCTCCTGTAGTGCTGCTTTCTTAATATTCAGGCAGAGGGCATTGCCCCAACTTGTCTCGTAGACAAGCAACCACTTCTCCCTTTATTCCAAGCCTGCAAATGAGAGCATGTCTGGGAGGGCAGCTGGACTCTGATAAGGGAAGTGACTTATTTTAGTTCCAAATAACTTGGTTGGCATCTCTGATATCTGTGGCCATACCTGGGAAGACAGGCCAGGGCAGGGCAGCCAAGAGTCCACAGCCTGCCGGGGGTGGAGAGAGAAGCCACCCATGCGACACTTTACTTATGCTAGCCACAGGAGACAGGGAGTGTGGGAGAGCCACGCACAGTTTTCAAAGTCCTCCGGACACATAATGAATTGAAGGAGCATAAACCCTGGAGTCTAACATGGGAGGATGTTAGATGGCAGGGAAATCCCAACTCTACTACTGGACCCTGGGGCAAGTCATGCCATCTCCACAAGTCTCGATCTCTTTATCTAGAAAATGTAGTTAAGAGAGTGCTAGGTGTATAGGCCTGTTAGGAGGCTTAGATAAGATATCCTGTGCTACCCCCTGGCTTCATGTCTAGCATAGAGTCAGTGCTCACTGAGTGGTACTTCCCAGGGATTTGGGACTTAGGGCCCTGCTTTACATAGGACCATATGGTACCATAGCAGAGTGTCAGGCTTTTGAAACTTCGGTGCTCCTAACCATCTAGTGATGTTCCAGGAGGTGCTAGAAGCCCCAGGACAATACAGAGAATCTTTCTCAAACACCAACGCTGCTCTGTGGTCAAAAATATATGTCATTATTATTGCATTAAATTCAAATTGGGTATATTGTAAAGTAATATATAAAATTGTAATGACTGTGTAAGGTAGTATTTAAGGCGTGAAACAAATGTTGTTACCCCAGTAGATCACACCCTCCCCGCCCAGTGCAGGGGTTGGGGTTGAGGCTCCCACAGTCCTCATGATAGAGATATATGAGAGACCAATGAAAAATGCCCTGCCCTAATATCTTAACAAGTCTCAGAGAGGGGAAGTCACTAGTCCCTCTCTTTCAGGTTTTCTAAATGATCCTTAGAGTTCCCATCTCTGAGTCTATGACAATGAGTCAGGAAATAGTTCCTGAATGAATGGAAGGGAATCTGTCACAAACTAAGAATTCCATGCTGTCCAGCATCCCCTCCTTTGTGGGGAAATTTGGGAAAAAACAAATGGAACATTTTCCTTCTGGCTGCCAGCCTCCCACACACGGACTTGTCACCATGCCTTTGCAGGAAGTAGGTGTCCAATGTGTGAATGGGGAGTACCTCAATTAATCAATGCTAGCCCCAACAGAGATGAAACTTTGCCTCTTTGCTTCTTCACATGGGAAAACACAGCCAAAGTTCTAACTCCCCACAAGGGGCGGAGTCTCTCATGCTCAATTAGAGAGAAAGGAGCAGAAAGGTGTGTGCCAGCCCCAAGCCCCAGGACTCTCAGACGTTCACCTCTTTCTCAACACCAGGCATGCAATTCCCAAGCAAAGAGCCCCTCACCCACAGAGAAAAGGAGATGCGTGTGCATGAAGGACTCATCCCTGCTGGCCTCCACCAAGGGTCACTTTCTTCCTCCTGCACAGGACCCCTAATTCAAGATATCTGTTCCCCAACTCAGAGTTTCTGGGTCCAATGTCACATAACTACATTTGGCCATTTCTCCACTTTTTGCTTTCCCATACAAAGACCGGATCCCTTCCTCTTCCCGAAAGCCTTGCTCCTTTCCAAAGTTTCCTCTTGGTTGTCCAGAGTCCACCACTCCCCAGAATGGGGCAACAAGAGCTCCTTTCCTTCCCCCTTCTTCCTTCTCCCTCCCGCCACCCACCCCATGCCCAGCCCCAAGCCCTGTGACAAAGTCACGTCTCCTTTCCAAGTCTCAGTTCCTGCCAAACAACTTTACAAGCACATGAAAGCGAGGGCCGGGGCAGTTATTGCTACTGGCACTTCATTGTGCTTCCTCTAAATGATGCTGCACAAAGAGGCCGTGGAAACTCGGGGCAGGAGGGAGCCTGCCAGTCTCTGGGAGAACCTCAAGGGTTAGGACGTGCCAAATATTTGGAGGTGGGGCCCTTTAGAAGAATCAGGTAGACAAGTTGGAAGGAGTCAGGAGTCAGAATGCCCAAAGACAAAGCAGAAGATGGCACTGGTAGGTAACATACAAATAAACTTCCCTAGAGGCCATAGGGAAACCACCAGGGTCCTCTTCTCTGAGACCAGGCCCAGGGCTCTCCCTGATCTCCAACTTGACTCTTCTCTCCCATACTGAGTGTTTCCACTTTTCAAGGGCTTATTTGAGCTCCAGTCCCTTTTGGAACTTTCCCTAAGGCCTAGAGTCCACCAAAATCCTTTCCTCCTTGAAATCCTTTCCAAGTTTGTCCGTCTTATACAGTCTAACATATTCTAAACCTAGGCTTTGGAGCTCAGTGGAGCTGGGTTTCCATCCAGCACTGCTCCTGGCTATGTGAATGCAGCAAGTCACTTAACCTCTCTAAGCATCAGTTTTCCTCCTGTCAAACAGGCCTGATAACAGGAAACTTCTTACTAGGCCATTGTGAGGGGAGAATGAGACAACACATGGAAAGGATTTAACATAATGCCTGGCACAGTGAAAATATACAGTAAATGGTAGCTAGTGCTGTATTGCTTTTTTTTTTTTTTTTTTTAACAGAGTCATGCTCTTTCACCCAGGCTGGAGTGCAATGGCATAATCTTGGCTCACTGCAACCTTAGCCTCCTGGGTTCAAGCAATTCTCCTACCTCAGCGTCCCAAGGAGCTGGGACTACAGGTTTGCACCACCACACCCTGCTAATTTTTGTATTTTTTGTAAGATGGGGTTTCACCATGTTGGCCAAGGCTGGTCTCGAACTCCTGACCTCAGGAAATTTGCTGCCTCAGCCTCCCAAAGTCCCGGAATTAGAGGCATGAGCCACTGTGACCGGCTGTGTTATTGCTGTCATTATTATTACTATTTCAGCTTCAGTAGTATAAATCCTAGATCCCCAAATCCCCACCTAGTAATGACCTCTTACTCACACAGAAAGGGAGATGCATGTGCACAGAGAACTCATCCTGTCTAGCCTCTACCTAGGGTCACTTTCTTCCTACTGCAGAAAGTAGGAAGATATAGAAAGCAGAAAGTAATTCAAGATAAGTTATACTGGGTACTCAATCTAAAGTAACCAGGTGGGACTGTGTTTCACTTTCTCAGTACCCCCATGGAACTGGGTTAATAAATATTTGTTGAGTAGAATTTACTGCATGCAGGTTGAGCTGTCTTAATGACCCAGCTGGCACTTCTTAAGAGAAAAATTAATTTTGGCCAGTGATAAGCGAATTGGCCGTGTAATTATCTGTACGTACATAGACAAAGAAAGAGAATGCTTGGAGTTGAGCCGTGCTAGAATATACCTTACACGCAGCCCCTCCCCTTCATAGCACTGACCCTGTTGGGATGAGATATTGGAGCCCTAGCCCCAGTGTCCCTGATGTTGCCCTGGTATCAAGGCTCTTCTCTCTGCTCTGAGGCTGCCAGGCAGGGAATATGAGCCACCTCACTCTTGAGATTTCCCCCACACTGATTGGCAGAAGCAGGAGGTAGCAAGGACCAAGCAGCTGGTCCAGTGGTTGCCTCTCCTATTCATGCTCCCTGTCCCAGGCTGGAATCTCATGGAGACCCAAGACTTCACCGCAGAGCTGGTTCAGGCTTCCACAGCGCTAAGGTGGCAGTGGCAGTGCGGACTGTAAGCTTTGGAACAATGCCTAGTGGGTAGTTGGGAGAACCCAGGACCCCTTTCTGGAAAACCCATTGCCAGCCAGTCTCACACTTGCAATTGTGACCCCTTCTGTGCCAACCTTGATAACAGCCATTCGCCCTATTCTAGCCCCAGTTCCTGCCCCGCCTAACTCTGCCCTGCCTAGACACAGCCCGGTGGGGCTTGACAAGCCCTTGGGCACAGGAGCCTGTTAGTCCAGACACCGACTGCGTGCATCCAGGAGAACGGTTACTTTCTGCCATGTGCTCCAGCTCTAGCGACCTCGCCCAAAACTGCGCGCCGGCAGCCTGCCCAACAAACTTTCTTCTCTTTCTCTTTTTCTTTCAACCAAACGGTGCTTCCACAGACACATTCTCCAACGGTTTAGCGCAAATCCCAGCCCTGCTTTCCGGAGCCCAACGCACTTCACAGCAACTCACTTGACTCCAGTCCCCCAGGGCCGACTCAGCCAGAGGGGCTACCTCCCGGTCCGCGCTGCGCACCCCGCACCCATCTTGCTGCCCAGGATGCGGCGGGCACTCACCGATCTGCGCCTGGCTCAGCTGCAAGAGGCAGAGTCCCCAGGCTGCGTGCCACCAAAACTTGTCCATAGTGTCCGGAGCGAACCGAGGGCGCGGGGGAAAGGGGCTGGAGGATCCCTGAGCGCGGGGCAGGAGCCGGCGGAGGACGGGACGAGGATGGCGGACCGAACCTGGCAGAGGCTGGGGTCCGCTGGGCAATGAGGCTGCCTCGGAAGTTGGCTGCAGTTTTTATTCGAGTTGAAACAGTGACCTAAGACGGAGGGAGGGAGCGAGCGAAGGACACACCCAAGCGAGGGGGGCTGTGACTAAGCAGCCGGCAGAGGTTTAAAGAAGTAGCAGCCCTCCTGGGAGGGCCCCTCTGCCCCCGCCCCGTGCTCTGCTGAGGTTGTAAATAATCGGGGCTTCCGTGGACGTGGGTCGGGGAACCTGGAGTGTCGCGGGGTGCGTGTGCCTCCGAACCCCACCGGCCCCTGTGCCCCGGGACGCACTGGCTTTCTTCTCCTGCTGGCCCCGCGACGTCAGGACAGAGGATGACTGCATCATAAAAGCTTGTACCGTTGGGTTCAGCCTTTGGCCTCTCTTTTCCCGCTAAATTTCTCTTTGAATCCGGCTGGAGAAAGATCTCTGGGTTACACAGGTAGTTGGATATCCTGGGAGAGGAGCTGGAGACAGGGCGAGGTCTTGCCCTGGGTGGCGCAGTGCCTCCGTGCCCACAGTGGGGAGTTGGTGAATCTTCCAGGTGGAAAGAGGGAGAGCTCATTCTTTTCTCCCTCAAAAACAAGTGAAGTCCACATGACTTGAATTAGTTTTTGCTTCTTGGCAGAACGGCTCAGGGAAAGCTACTAATGGCCGGTCATAGGGCTGGCATTTGGCTCCACTAACCCATGTGTTCAAGCCAGTGGATGTGGGCACCTCTCTCCACACACATGCTCATTCATCCTCCTAAATATCCTTCCATCCACCCATCCATCTATCCACCCATCTTTCCTTATGTCTTTCCGGGGCTCTCGCATCCATCCATCCTCCTGTCCATCCACTAACCACTTAGGTCCATCCATCGTCCCATTCATTCATTAATTCATCCAGCCACACATCTTTTAATTTATTCATACACCTATTCTTCTATTCATCTTCCCATACAACTTCTCATCCATCATTCCGCACTTCGTTTTTCACACCTCTTCATAAACCCACAACCATCCACCATCCTCTTCTCCACCCATCCACCCACATATCTGTTTATTGATATATCCACTCATTTCCCATCTGTCCATGATCAACATATCCACTTGTCATTTTATCCATTCTCTCATCCACCCATACATTCATCTATTATTTTTTGCCCCCATTATCCTCCTTTCTGTGTAAACATTAATTCATTTTCTCCCACCTCTTCTATCCAGCAGATCTTAAAGAGAGAAAGAGATTGTAATATTCTTCAGGGGAAGCCTTTTGAGATTGAAATATCAATGAAATATTACTGAAATTCAATATTATTGAAAATAACTTTGAATGATAACTCTATATCTACCTATAATATACTATTGTTTAATGTCTGGAAATCAAATGCAGTATTTATTTTTCATGTGAACTACTAAAAGTAAATCTGCAAGGACTTCTTGCCTGGTGAGTTGCACAGAAAATGAAAGTGATTATCAGTGGCTGTGGCAAGACTGAAGGAACCATGCCAGAACTTCTGAGGGAAGGTAAGATTTTGTTATTTATTTCAAGAAATTGAAAAGTTGAGAGAAATGCACCCAACCATCCACCTATGCATTCATTCATCAAACATGTAATGAGTGTTGTGGGGTATCAAGGTAAACGAGACCTGGCACTATCTCCAGGGCCCTCACCCTCTGGTAGGGAAACTAACTCACAAGCAGGCCTTTACCATGCAAGGTCAAATATGCTGCAAAATGTGTATGTTCAGGGTGCTACCATTCCTAGAGAAGGGAGTCACACTCTCTCCTGGAGAACACCAGGCAGTCTTCACAGGGGAAGTGATATTTGAGGCAGACCTCAAAGGAGGAGGAGGAATTCTTCAGATGAAACTACAGGGACAAGTCATTCACAGGTAGTACTGTGTAGTGATGAACAGCATGGATTCAGGAGTCAGAACACCTAGATCCAAACCCTATTTTGACTGCTTCTTAGTTGTGTGACCTTGACTAATGCAATTCGCTCAATTTTCCCAAGTATAAAATGGGCTTAATAATAGTATCTATGTACTTCATAGAATTGATGAGGATTAAATGACTCAAAAGCCCTGCATGTATTAAGCACTAGATTTATGTCTATATATGCATGCAGTAAGCACTTTAAATAAGTGTTTGCTGTCATTACTAAAAGCAAAATTATGTTTGAGCATAGAAAAGTGAAAGAACATGGCTTGTCCAGAGAATGCAGAACAATGTCAGTTGATCTGAACCTAGATCAGATGAAGGGGCTGGGGGAAGATAGCAGACATGAGGTTAGAGGTGTGGGGAGTACAGGGTGTAAGCTATGCCAGGGAGTTTGAACTTGATCCTGTAGGAAATAAGGAGCCAATGTACATAGCTAAAATTATAATCATTATTATGTTAAAATATGCATAAGATAAAATTTACCATTTCCCCCTTTTACAAGTGTATATATCCATGGCATGTAGTACCTTAACTGTATTGTGCAACCACCACCATTGTCTAGTCCAGTGCAAATTTTTCTGTTTGACTAAAGACTACTCCTCTTACATTTTCAGGAAGAGTGTTTGGGACTGAAAAATCCTTGTCTGGATCTAGTCCTCAGCCACTCAGAAGCTGGCATGCCATGACTCAAAGAGCTGCCAGTCTGGAATGAAGACAGCGCCCCGAAACTCCCACCTGAAGAGCCGGTGCTTGGAAAATGCTGCCAGTCCGCAGGAAAAAGTTGTTGCTGCTGCTGTCTGCGACCAAGAGGACACTTTATTTCTTGAAACAACTGGGGGCAAACTGACTCCCAGATAAGACTTCAGGCCCTACCCACGTGAGAAACCAGCCCTGGGAGGTTCCATTCACAAGAATACAGGACAACGAGCAGCTTTGCTCACCTCATGCAACCTCCAGGGATTTCAGCTTCCTTTTCTTGGAGGAAGAAAGTGAAGTGACATGGGGAGTCACTAGGAACAATGTCTGTCTTACTGTGTTTCATGGGACCTGGAGGTTCCTTAGAGACCCCTCAGAAGCAGACATAGTGGTCAGAGTAAGCTGTGCCTCTCCCTCCCCAGGCCCCATCCCAACCACAGAAGTTCCACCTGCATCAGTTTTATATACCAGACCACTGCATGAAATTACATTTTGACAGAGGATTATTCTTTAAAAATATATAAATCTACCAAACTAGGCCATATCAAGTCCTGGTCCATTCTCCATTAGTGCAGTAAACAATTCCACCAAGGAAAAAAACAGGTCTGAAAGTGCTTTGCAAACTGTAGAAGGGCATGCAAATTCTAGGGGCTGTAATAGGATTATTCTCCCCAGCAGCGGGGAGTATTTTGTTTGCCTTCTTCCTGATAGTTTGGTGAGGGACTGAAGTCGTTTGCCCCCATACCACAAATGACTCATTTCAAATAACAGACCTGGTGACTTACTGAGTCAAGGCCCACCTTTGGGAATTCCTGGATCACCTCTTTGAGCTCCCCTCTCACCCACTTTCCATTCCAAACACACCTTGCCCACTTCACTGGTCACACAAACCCTTCCAAACTCTTAGATGCTTGATACCTATTGTGTGTTGCACCACCTTTCTTTCTAAGCCAAACCATGGGATGTGGGAAACTGGAAAGGAAACTTGAATTGATTTGAGTTGACATGAGGTCACACTATTTGGAAAGAATCCAGAATGCAATCAGCAGCCTTGGACTGAGAAAGCCCAGGTCTGAGCATTGGCTTTCCCCCTTATCAGAGGATAACTTAACCTCTGGGAGTTTCGGTAATCCCAGCCACAAAACAAGGGTAATCAGACTTTTCCCATAGTTTATTATGAGTAGTCAGTGAAAGAAGACATCAAGACCATTTCCTGGGGTGCCTGCCTCGTGGTGCGACTCAGTGACCTCTAAGATACCTGAGAACAGGGACATGTCCTTCTGGGACACTATCACATACTCAGCTCCCAGTCCCTAACATATACACTGTGCTCCATAAATAAGCATTACATAAATGCATGAGGGACTGTTATTTTTTTTCCTCGCATCAAAGCACATAGGGGTGTTTCAGGAATCGCATGAACTAGTGGGTGGAAACATGTAGACAACTTGACAGTTTCTAAATAAATGCAAGCAATGACATCCTATTTGGGGTGACTGGTTCAGGGACACTTGAGTGTAGCCAGAGCATTACTCACTCTGGCAGACTAGTGTTCTTTGCTGAAATATTGGGGCCTTATGGCTTCTGACTGGTAGTAATAAATCCTGCTCCTCTCAAGCAAAGAAAACCCAAATCTAAACCAAATGTGAGCAGGAGTGTGAAATGCAAAGCTGGGAGACCTTGGACCGAATCATGGAATTCAAGGATTACAAATGCAGCAGGTCACAGACTTTTAAAGGAACAATATTTAATTATTTCACAGGATTACTTCCCAGAAAAGGAATGATCTGGCACAGTAAAGAAAAAGTGACATGCCAGTTAAACTTTAACTCTTAAAAAAATTCATCCTTAGTTCATATTCACAGTGTGAATTCTACATATACAAATGAGCAGTGGTGAAAAAAGCTCTAGCGAAATAATTATTAGTGAAGTCCAAATAAACCAGTAGCTGGGAAGCAAACTTCATGAAAAATAAATGACCTCCAAGGATTAGTCTCAAGCTAACTAAGTCTGATTACAGAGCTGAGCCTTTGGGATTAATAAGGCTTTCAAATTATGGCAAATAAAGAAATTGGTGTAGCTGCTGCACCCTGGAAGTGCCAAGGGGACAGATGCATCTGGATTTTTTTAGATAGGTCCATGTTAGCCACAAAATGGGTTTTACACAGACCTTTGGAGGTTAAAATAGTATGCAGATAGGACAAATCCTAGACTTGGATGATAATAAATTTAGAAATGTGAATTTTTGAGGATGAGATTTGAATTAATGATATGTGACTTCATGTAGCAAGCTGACTGGAAGGAAGACAAGTGAAACAGTCTATATTTTATGCACTATTATTTAAGGGAAATGTAATTACATTTATTTTTAATTATATTTCTTTTATGTTCATGTAGTAACTAAAATTCATATTTATTCCTCTTTTCTCCACTTCATACAAAGTGGTTAAACATCTATTGGAAGGCTTTAGGTATCTGTTTTAATGAACATTTAAGCATGATTTGTTTTGGATATATCCATGGTTGATATGTAAGTGGTAACTAAGAGCCTTGTAATTGTCTGAAAATTGCTTGTTCTCTGCACTCATTCACTATGTGACTACTATGTGCTGAGAACAATTTATACATTCTTGGTTCTGTTATAATTAATCATCACCACTCCTTCACTGCCACTATTGCCATCATCACACTACCACAACCACCATGACTACCTTGAAGACTAACACCACCTCCACCATCACCACTGCCACTATCATGACCACCACCATCACCACCACCACTACCATTATCCACCATCACCACTAATGTTATCACTACCATCACTACAACCACCATTATCTTCAACATCATAGCTAATAGCTAGTACTTTCTATATGTCAAGCCTAATGTCATTTAATTGTCACAACAATCCTATGAAAAGTTAATTTCTATTGCACAGATAAGGAAACAAAGTCTTAGAAAGTTTATAAAACTTGTCCAAAGTCACATTTTTATTTCACTTAGCAAATCTTTCCTGGCTTTAAGAGATATGGGGATAGAAAAGTTTAATCCCTTTCTGATTCTTGACATAGCAAAAATGCTAAATTAATGGAGTCCTAATTCATTAGTCTTTACCAAATTTTATTCTGAATCATGGAAATCAGTTTTTTTTTTTTTTTTTAAGAAAAAAGATCTCCTTTGGAAGCTTTTGTTGGAGTGGAGGAGGTGAAAAGAGTATGCTAAGGTAGAGGATGGAGAATGCTGACTCTTACAGCCCTCTGAAAAACTAGAATCCTAGAATAAGACAACTTTAAATGTGTAGACTCAGACCTTGGCTAGTCAATGGACAATTTTAGATTTGCACAGGACTATGCCTTGATTCCTTATGGTATCATTGTGAGATGGTTGTATATTCTGACTAGAAATAACACCATTTTCTCTTTACAGCACCTGAGAGTTTATTCAATGACGATTATACTCACAAGACCCTTTTTGGATTGTTGGCCCAATCCACAAGTTATAGTTCCTTCTCTAAATATTTCATCTAGAGTGTGAAAAGCAGCTTCTGGCAGCCACAGTTTTACTATATGACCCTCACTTCCCATGCCCAGGACTGATTCGACCCTGTAGTAGACACCTAAAGCAATCCTGATCAATCAGTCTTTGTTCTTGACATTTGGGATTAGAGCAAGGCTGAAGGCTTAAGACACAAACTTGGAAGCTGTGGGGCAGCAGTACACCTCCATGAGGACAGAGAAGCAGGGTAAATAAGAATAAAACAGAAGCTCACAGAAATGCAGGAAATACTTCTTGAGGTCTAACACTTTTCGGGTTTCTTTTTCTAGTCCATTCTTGACACACTTGTGCCTTACAGAAGCCAATGGCAAGAATGCAGTCAGATCCTGCTAATAAATTCCTTTTATTCTGTTTACATTAGCATAAGCTGGTTTCTGTTCCATGCAACCAAAAAGACTTGAATGTAGGAGAGTATCACACCATTTTACAAAAGAGTAAACAGCGGCTCAGGTGGCTGGTGGATGCCGCTACCACTGAGTCTTGAATTCAGGACTTTGACTCTAAACCTCAAGTCTTCTGATTCTGAGGTCTGTGCGCTTTTCACCACTTGGCCTCACCTACAATCCCTCCCCACATCATTCCATCCTACCCAAAGAACATAGTTCTCTCTCCTTCACTGTGATAGAAACTAGACATCTCTGATACTTTGCCTACAGTTGTATGGCAATCCAAATGAGTGACAGGTCTTCTGAGTTCTATCCTCCCAGATCTCCAGAGAGCCCCTTTCTGCCTGAACATGCCTCACAGTCTATTTTCAAAGGCAAAGCCTTTCATCTGGCAGATGGTAACAGCTGCTTCTCTTTAAAACACCCAAAGGGTAGAAATTCTGGGCTGTAATGTACAGGCATAAGGCTCCTGCCAAGTCCTGACTAGGCTTAGCATCAAATCCTGTAGAAAAGGAATAGGTACAGAACATGGATGCGAGGCTAGGCCAAAACGCATTTTATTGCTGGCTACTGTTTCCCAGCCACAGAAGAATGCTGCTCTAGAAGGCATGGCGTGGGTGAGAAAGAGACTTATTGAACTGAACTTTAATGGGAGAGGATGTGGGGAGGGCAGGCTAGGGAGAGAGAAAGGAAGAGACGTCTTGAGAGAGCCTATGAAGGTGAAAGAGGCAAAAAGACACAGATGTGACTCCATCATGATGCAATGGAAAATAAAAGTCTTCTAATCATCCAATGGGGATTTAATGGACACCTTCTGCATGTACTACATGGATTCACCACAGAGGACAAGCCACAGATAAGAAGGACCTGCCCTCTCTCTTCAGAGATTATGATCTAGACCAAGGTTGGCGGAGCAGTTGCCTTCATTAGTTTAAGAACTATTTTGTATGTACCTCTATATTCCAGGCACTACTCTAAATACCAAGAATACAACAGCACAAAAAGACGACTGGCATTTCATTTTATTATCATTGAGGAAGTGGGTGGAAGGTGCAGGCAATTTTAATAAGGGAGACTAGGAAGGTCTGGGCAAAGAGGTGACATTTTAGGCAACTTTGCACCAAAAAAAAAAAAAAAAAAAAAAGTACATAGCAAATGTAAAGGCTTTGAGATGGGAGTGTTCTTAGTGTGTTTGAGGAACTAAAAAAGTTAATGTGGATGGAGCAGAGTGATGAGGAAGCAAATAGTAGGAAATGAGATTGAAAAGGAAGGTAAGGCCAGCTCTTGTGCACCTTTGCAGGCCCCAGTAAGAAGTTTGGATTTTATGCCGAATGGAATGGAATGACTTTAGTGGGTTTCCCCTAATTTTCACAAGTAATCAATTAATAATGACTGCTTAGTTTACCATGATGAGAAAGATTCTGAGGCTTTACAGTTCAATGGATAAAAGTCCATTGATGGATTAATAATATACATCATGTCTGTAGCATGAGGCAGTGGTAACACTGATGATTAATATTTGACATCTCTGATCATGATGGAAGATTAAATTGTATTTGTCAAAATACTCTGAGTTGTGCTGCAGTAACAACATAAGCAAAGTCTCATTGGTTTAACACAATTACCCAGGTGACTTCTTGCCATGCTAAGTTGGCTGTGCGTTCAGGAAACTCTCTAAAACAACTGTTTTCCATGCAGTTGCTCACTGATCTTGTGCTACCTCTGTCTTGTAACACAATTGCTGCAGCAGAGAAAAAGAATAGTAGAAGGTCTCATGCCAGTGATTAAATGCTTTGTCTCAGAAATAATAGATGTCACTTCTTTTCCTAGCCCATTAGCTAGAGCTAGTCACAAGATCCCACTTAAGTGCAAGACGACTGGGGAAGGGTAATCCTTCCATTTGCCTAAAGGTAGAGAAGAACCTAATGTGAGTAAGCAGTAAAAATCTAGCATATAAATCGACCTTAGAGCAAGTCCAGTAATACTCCAAGGAAGTTTGTAATGCACTGGATAAGGAGTAGTAAATAATAAAGAAATTCAGAGGCCAGGCATGGTGGCTCACACCTGTAATCTCAGCATTTTGGGAGGCCAAGGCAGACAGATCATGAGGTCAGGAAATTGAGACTATCCTGGCTAACACGGTGAAACCCCATCTCTACTAAAAATACAAAAAAAATTAGCTGGGCATGGTGGCGGGTCCCTGTAGTCCCAGCTACTTGGGAGGCTGAGGCAGGAGAATGGCATAAACCTGCGAGGTGGAGCTTGCAGTGAGCGGAGATCACACCACTGCACTCCAGGCTCCAGGCTGGGCAACAGTGCGAGACTCTGTCTCAAAAAAAAAAAAAAAAAAAAGAAAGAAAGAAAGAAAGAAAGAAATTCAGAGTGGTGATACTGACAAGTGTAGCTCAAAAAGGCTCTATAGAGAAGAAGGGTTACTGAGCCAGATCTTGATGGATGAGCAGTGTCCTGTTACTCAATCCTCACAATCCCATGCCCAATAAACAACCCCCTTCCTTTCCCTGGCTCAATCCCATCCACTATTCTGCATGTCACTTTAACTGGCTCTTTAGACTTATTATTTTGGATGTAAGATCATACGGTGTTGAAGAGCATTATTTATTTGCTGTGGAATTTTGGGCAATGTACTCAACCTCTTTGAGCTTAAGATCCTCATTTAATGTTTGATATAATTATTATGAAACTTAAAATATATAATGTAATCATACATCTATTCAACTTATCAAAGAGTTTAGAATATAGCAGGGTCTATAAAACAGTCTTTGTTATTATTGACTCACCTTCCTTAAAATTATATTTTCCCTTGTCTTTATAGATATGGCTATAGCCTATCTTTCATTCTACCTTTCAGATGAATTTATCGTTCTGCATTTTTGGTCCAATTTCAGCTACGAGTAGAATGGCTTAAACACATACAGATTTATCCTGTGGTTACCTAATACTTGTAAGGGTTTCTGGGTAGATAGGATGGTGAAGAGGGATAAACAATTCAGTCTGATAGAGACTGCAGTTTTCAATACATGACTTCCAAGTTCACTGAGGTCATGTCCATTCAGTTGGTGGAAGGAAAAAGACTACGGAGGATAATTGTTTGTGAGGTTTTTATGGGCTAGACCTGATAGTGGGACCTTCACTCCACCCTCATTCCATTGGCCAGAACCCAGTCGCGTAGCCTCACCTAACTGCAAGGAAAGCTGGAAAGGTTTTGTGGTCCAGCTGTGAGTCCAGAGGAAAGAGAAGAACGTGGAGTCCAGGAAGCCGTTGTCTTTGCTACATTTCTCTCTCCATCCCTTGCTCCTCCTCTGAGTCTTTTCTCCTGTTTCTTCTTCTAATGGGGGGGTATGCATGTTGATGTCTTGGTCTGTACTCATTTCTTCATTTATTTCCTAGGTCCACGGCACCTACCATGCCACAATGATAAGAATGGAGACACCTGGGTGAGCCTCACTCACTGAGCATGCCTCCACCTTCAAAGAGTTCCCGTTCACTGTACTCTGAAATAGACTGTGCAAAACATCAAAACTGACCAAATCAATAAGGTCTTGTTTTCAACATCTCTATGTTTACCTATGAATGGACTGACATGAGGTGGGACCATTGGTGATTTTTTTTCTCGAATAAGTGACTGTTTAATGGAAAGATACATATAGCACAAAAGGAAGATAAAATTCTTTTTTGAGTTGGAGTTTCGCTCTTGTTGCCCAGGCTGGAGTGCAATGGCGTGATCTCGGCTCACCGCAACCTCCACCTCCTGGGTTGAAGTGATTTTCCTGCCTCAACCTCCCGAGTAGCTGAGATTACAGACATACACCACCACGCCTGGCTAATTTTTTGTATTTTTAGTAGAGACAGGGTTTCTCCATTTTGGTCAGGCTGGTCTCAAACTCCCAACCTCAGGAGATCCTCCCACCTCGGCTTCCCAAAGTGCTGGGATTACAGGCGTGAGCAACTGCGTACGGCCAAAAACAACCTTTAATTATGGAAAATTTCAATCTAAATATATACAGGTAAAGACAAAATTATAATGAATTTCCACACAGCCATTTCCTAGCTTCTACAATTACCCACTCATAGCCCATGTTATCTGTCTGTACCTCCTACCTCCTCCCCAACTGTTGGATTATTTTGAAACAAATTCCAAACATCATACACTTGTCTGTAAATATTCAGGATGTATCCATAAAAGATAAGGACTTTTAAACCCTTATCCAACCACAACACTATTATTACATTATTGGTAATTTTAAACTCTTTCTACTAGTGATTTTGTACATGTATTATAAAAATATGTATATTACTTTTGAATCGAGCAATATTATTCTAAAAACATATTAAGATTCAGTAAACATCACACACACACACACACACATGTTGAGTGACTCTGACATCACCTCTATGGAAACACCCTTGTCTTGAGGACAGTCTCCATCACATGCTAGGTGGACTCGATCTGTCTACAGTAGAAGTGAAAAGGAAGCCTCCCATGCTCACACCAGTCCTGTGGGAAATGGGAGCTGGGGATCTGGCCCAATCTTACATCCAGCCCACAGCACAAGTGTAGTGAATAGTCCCATCGGGGAACCTCTGAATGACACTGACAAAGATGAGAAAGCAGGAGGCAAAGCACCCTATGGTGTCCTTCAGAGAAGATCCTTCTGGCCCCTCGTCTGCCAGCCAGCTGATGCCCCAAAGTCTACCATCTGAGCATTTAAAGTCTTATCAGTCCCTTTTCCCTTGGGGTCAATGAGTTTAGATGATCTTTCCTCATCAGGATGTTTGACCCAGGGTCGTAGATGTGGGTGAGGGCATGAGAACTCTGAGCACTCAGAACAAAACAAGGGAAAACCCAGAAACACCCTTGGCTTGGACTTTAGCCCAAGTTACGCCTAAGTCTGACTTTCTCAGAAGTAGCCAATGTCCTCTGTCCCAGTCCAGATGGAGCTGTACCAATGGTCATTGCTTGCGCTTGTTCATGGATGGAAAACTTCCTCTATTCTCACCTAGTGTTGTGGGTCAGGGGACATCCAGCATGGGGTAGTCATGTCTCCACAGACAAACCAAAAACAACATTTCCATTGCTTCACCCCACGGAGAAGCCACCCCTCATCCAGTCAACAGTACCTGCTCCATAAATCATCGCATTCAGCAGGTGCCTCTTGCTTTCTCCAGGATGCAGAGGAATGATGGCGATTCTACCAATTTCCCAGACATTTTTAACCTTTCTCAAGCTTGCCATTCTTTTTGTCTTCGTTTAATTTCTGTTTTTCTCCCACTTTTTCTCCCCTTCTCTTTTTCCCTGTCTCCCTCACTTTCTCATTTTGCATCCTCTCCTTATTTTCCCTTCATTCCTATCTCTTGCCCTGGTTCCCCTCCCAGCAGTCACATATATGACTGTTTTGGGGAGTTTTTTGGTTTAATTTCACTCTTTCTTCAACCCACCTTGGTCTTGCTGCAGCCTGCCACTTCCTCAGCCTGGGTTTGTCCCTTTTTCTTCCCCCACCCACAGAGTATCAGCTCCTGGTGGCCTGATTCAGACCTTTTATATTAGGTTGGTGCAAAAGTGATTGCAGCTTTTGTTTCCGTTCTCATCACACGCAATCAGGAAACTCACTTGCAGAGCAGAACAGATGCTCAGGGGGCAGCCGTCAGGTCACCTCTCCCTTCCCTCTGGTGAGCAGTGGCAGGCTTTTCTGGTACCCAGTTGGAGAGGAAGGGAGAATGGCAGGGAGCTGTCCCATGGGATGGACTTGGAGGGCACAGGAAATGCTTTGCTGTCTGGGGCAGAGCCTGGGTCTATGCCTGTACTGTGGATGGTTTCAGAAAGCCCCATCTCCAAGGGGACAGAAGTAGAGAATAACTGAAGTGCCACCTATGTCATCAGACAGGCACTGGGAGAAGGCCTTTCTCAGAACATCTCACTCACTGCTGTGCTGGAGGAATGGCTATTGCCACTTAAAGAATCTGAGGATCAGAGAGGTTAAGCCATTTGCCCACACTCACACAGACAGGAAGCAGATGGAACCTGGTCTCACACCAAAGCCCTGTTCATTGCATTGCAATAAGGGCCTCTGTAGATGGAGGAAACCGACTAATCAATCATATGACCTTTTTCTGTCTTAACCCTCTGAGAAAGTCACTTACTATCCAATGCCTTAACATTTGTTTCTCTCTTCCTGCCCTTTACTCATTTGCATCGTATTTCCTCTAGAAAAGTTTTTGCTGTATTGTCTTTCCCTCTGCCCTGTCCTGCCCCATGTGCTTCTCTCCCACATCTCAGTGGTGTCACCAGCATCTTGGGTAGGCTCCTGAATACCTCAGGATACAAGCTGTCTGGAGACAGAGACAGAGTTTTCCTTTTCTGTGGGATGATTATAGGAAACTGCACTTATGACTTCAATGTCTGCTGAAAGTTTAAAGAGACTCGAGAGGAGAAGAGTCTCACCTGGCTGCAGCCTTCTTGAAGCTCAGGCTAATATCTGCAGGTCAGATGAGGCTGAGCCACATTTCAGCATTGAGAAAGCCCTCTGCAAGTGTGCCCAGTGACCCTGCTCCCCACCAATGAACTAGCCAGTGTACACACACACACGTGATTCTGCCTGCAGTATCCCCTACGGATATGTTCTGCTTTTCTTGACAAAATAGGGCCTCTGCAATGTTAGAAACAACTTTAGCAAAAAGAAAAATATTCACCTAGATCCCACTTCTTATTAAACGTTGTTATTTTTATTTGTGCATATTTCCTTTCAGTGTTGGATCGCAGGTGGGACTGCTTTTTTTAGACTGTTGCCATCTGGGTATGCATGCCATTTTCTCCTCAGCTTTGTTCCTTAGCCTTACGTTCTATAGTGCTCATTTTTTTTCAGCTTTATACTTATTTATTATTTACTGGACAAATTCAAAACTTTATTTTTAAATTTTACTTTAAGTTCTGGGATACATGTAGAGAAAGTGTAGGTTAGTTATGTAGGTACATATGTGCCATGGTAGTTTGCTGCACCTATCAACCCGTCATATAATTTCTTTTTCTCAGTTTTCTTTTTTTTTAATTTTACTTTAAGTTCTAGGGTACATGTGCACAACGTGCAGGTTTGTTACATATGTATACATGTGCCATGTTGGTGTGCAGCACCCATTAACTCATCATTTACATTAGGTATATCTCCTAATGCTATCCCTCTCCCCTCCCCCACCCCACAACAGGACCCGGTGTGTGATGTTCCCCTTCCTGTGTCCAAGTGACCGTCATATAATTTTAAGCCCCACATGCCTTAGGTATTTGTCCTGATGCTCCTCCTCCCCTCACCCCCCACCCTCCAACAGGCCTTGATGTGTGTTGTTCCCCTCCCTGTGTCCAGGTGTTCTCATTGTTCAACTCCCACTTATGAGTGAGAACATTTGGTGTTTGGTTTTCCGTTCTTGTGTTAGCTTGCTGAGGATGATGCCTTCCAGCTTCATCCACGTCCTTGCAAAGGACGTGATCTCATTCCTTTTCATGGCTTCATAGTATTCCATGGTGTATATGTACCACATTTTCTTTATCCAGTCTATCATTGATGGGCATTTGAGTTGGTTCCATGTCTTTGCTATCATAAATAGTGCTGCAATAAATATACATGTGCATGTGTCTTTATAGTAGAATATAATGCTCATTTTTAATGTAAATTCTGGAATTAATATTTTAAAATTACATCTAGCATTCTATTGATTGGATGTAGCATAATTTATTAATATAGTTCCATGCTGGTGTGCATTCAAGTCACTTCCTTGGATCACAGCGATATAAAACATTCTAATGGAAAATTTTACACATGTAGCTTTTTGCTTCTGTGGCATTATCCCTTCAGAAAACTGATCGAAAATTGGAATGGTTATAAACAGTTTGATTGCAATATGAAGTTAGTATCTAGAGTGGAGTCGCAGTGGCCAGGTTAAAACCCAGGTTTGGTACTTCTAGCTGTGTGACCTTAGACAAACTACTTAATCTTTCTAAGCCTCAGTTTTCTCAAATGTAAAACAAGGCTAATGTAATACTTAATTCAGAGAGTCATAGTGAGGACTTAATAAAATGATAAAATAAAATAGCACATATTCAGCATACTTCAGTTGGTGCTAATACTACTGCTGCTATGACTACTACTAACACTGTATTTCTATTCTTTTACCTTCAGCTGGCTCAAGACCATGCGGCTGAAACCCAGAATGTTTCCTAGAGCCAAACGCAGCCTGATTTGCAATAATCCAACAGGTCAAATGATTTTAGAGCCACTTACGCCACTCACTCATCCCACCCACTTACGCCACTCACTCATCCCACCCATCCTAGCTCAGAAACTCTATTCTGAACTCAGTTCTTATATCATCCCTTCTAAGGTTTTCTAAAAGCCTTTGTAGAATCCCAGCTTTTTAAATTTTGGAAACAACGTCCCACCTCTCACCAGGATATGAAAATATCCCTCACATTCTGCAGAAAATATAGTTACATCGGAGCAACAGACCACATAAAAGCAGTATGCTAGTAGATGGGATGTGAGGTTTTACCCTCACACCGTTATTCGTACCTTTATTTTTAGTTTTATTAAAACTAACCAATTTTGATTTCATGGTTTGCGTTAGAGTCTAAGGGTCCAATGAATAATGCCTTCCAAATATTTTTATTTGGCTCTGAACTCAGGAAGAGATATGGAAGGAATTATATAGGAATCAGATAGATGGAGATCAGAATCTGAGCTTCATGACCAGGAAAAGCTGAAGAAAATAATACAGCTTAAATATGTAGCCACAGGGGAGTTCCTAATCCTGTCCCCTGAAGTGAACTTGGAGCACACCTCATAAAATTTCTAGCTTTCCTCACTTGCCGCAGAGTGGATAGCAGCCCAACATGGACCATCACTGCAGGTGGCATATCTGAGAGGGAAAGGGAGGTGCCAGGTGGAAAATGTCCAGTTTATCTCCAAACTCACCAACAGAGAATTTCCTCCTCCTTTTGTGGGGAGAAGGGAGCAAAGGATGGTCAGAGAGACCAGGAGCGTTTGCAGCTGCAGTTCCTCAAAATGAGAATATCAGGCCGGTGTACAACAGGTTTCTTTTGGGACCCAATATTTGATCTCATGCTGACCTGCTGGATACGATGACAACAGGTTCATTCTCACCATTTGGACCTTTGGCGGTTTCTGGCAGCCATGGTTAGACCCACTGTCTTTCCCTCTCTCCTGGCTTTCCTCATAACACCTCTGGAATGGTATTGACCTACTACCCAACATGGGGATGCAGGGATGTGACATTTACGTGCTTGAATCATGTTTTCACACCACTTTCTTGTCACTTTATAATTTCATCCACCATTTAATAGTATTATTTCAGCTGCCAAACACCCCTAAAAAATCTCAATTCGAATTGGCTCAATCAGGAAAGAAATGTACTATTTCACACCACAAGAAGTAAGAAAAAAACATAGTGTGTTATTATTGACAACTCTGTGATATTGGACCCAGGTGCTTTCTATTACTCTGTTCTGTCATATGCCCCTGGCTTCATCCTAAGACTGGTTCCCCCTGTGGTCCTAAGATAGATTCTGCAATTCCTGGCATCCCATCTGGGAACCACATCATCCAGAAGAAGGGAGAAAATTCCACCTCTTTTCTAAAGTTTTTTTTTTTTTTTCCTTAATGAAGAAATCTTTCATAAAATCCCTTTCACACTGTACTGACCACTGGTAAACCAATCGCTAAGCAAGGAGATAGAACTACCATTATGGGAGTTATGAATACATAGGGTGGACACCCTAACAAAACTGGAACCCTGACGAAAGGAAAGGGGGAGAACCGATGCTGGACAGGCAGAGAGCAATATCTGTTGTGCATCACTAGGCATTTGCTTCTGTGGTTATGATTTTAAAGAGCCAGTCTCCTTCTTTCTCTCTTTTATCATCTCTGAACCTCAATTTCCTCATCTGCCTTCTGCACCTTGTAAGGCTGCTGTGATAATCGAGTAAGATAATGTGTATAAACTACAAAGTGCTGTGTAAACCTTGCATTTGAGGAACATGAGTTTCTCTACCACTGCCAAGGCATAACTCACTCCAGACACTAGTTGTTGTTTGCAAAGTTGGTGTAGTTCTTATAAGACTGGAAACCAGAAACATCCCATCACTAGGATGGGTTCTTCTGACCTCTATATATAACAAAAAATGTGAATTAAAATTTAAAGCATATTAGGTGAACATGAAAAAATGATTAAAACCATAAGGAGATACCATCTCACAACCATTAGGGTGTCTGCTGTCAAGAAAACCCTGAAACAAAGCAGAAAGTAATACCTGTTGGCGAGGATGTGGGGAAATTGGAACCCTGTGCATTGCTGGTGGGAATATGAAATGGTATAGTCACTATGGAAAACAGTATGGAGGGCCCCAAAAAATTAAAAATAGAGGTACCACATGATTTAAAAATTCCATTTCTGAGTATATTTATCTCCCAAAGAAACGAAAATAGAATCTCAAAAAGATATTTGTATATCCATGTTCATAACAGCGCTATTCATAATAGCCAAAAGGTGGAAGTGCCCATCAATGGATGGATGAATGGATAAACAAAATTTATGTTGTAAACAAAATATATACACACACACACAATGGAATATTAGCCTTAAAAAGGAAGGAAATTCTGACACAGGCCGCAACATGGGTGGATTTTGAGGACAATATGCTAAAGGAAGTAAGTCAATCCAAAAAGACAAATACTGCAAGATTCTATTTATATGAGGTATCTAGAGTAGTCAAATTCATCGGAACAGAAAGTAGAATGGTGGTTTCCAGGGGATAGGGGAGGAGGAAATGAGGCGTTGTTGCTTAATGGACATAGAGTTGAAGTTTTGCAAGATTAAAAACTTCTGGAGATTGCTTGTACAACAATGTGGACACACGTAACGCTACTACTGAACTGTACTCTTAAAATCCTTAAGATGGTAAATTCTGTGTCATGTTTTTACCACAATAATTTCTTTGTAATGAAATAAAATTTTAAAAGTTTGATAACATGCAGTACTGGATAGTAAGTAGGGAAATAAGCATTCATGTCCACCCCACAAACACATAATGACACTTTAAATGGGCTTTCTTTTGTGGATAGTGGTTTGGCAATATCTCTCAAAATTAAAGGTAGAGGAAGGAGGAAAATCAGAGGAATGTTATCAAAGAGGAAGTCCACAGGGCTTAAAAGAAGGGCTGTCAAATAATAGGAGCAGGCAGGACCTCATGAACAGCACTGAAATCAGTGTCCAGAGACTGCCCAGCCTCTGCCCAGCAGGTGCCATTTGCAGCCAGCATTAGGAAGTTTAAAGCAAACTATCCCTTACCAGTGAAGCAAACACTGAATCTTTCCAGTACTGAGGGTCTGTATTACCTCTCCTTCTCATGACCATCAGGTAAAAGCCTCCTACCTATCATGTGCTGATCATCTTCATAGGACTGCATTTACGCATGCCCTCAGATGTTGCTAAGCCATCTCTTTGACATCCATATTAATCAGAGTAGGCTAGCTAACAAACAGACTCAACATTTTAGGTGTTAATGTAGTAGTAGAATTTTATTTCTTTCTCATACGAGGTTCAATGCAGGTGTTCTTGGTCAAGCAGCTCTCTTGAGCTGTTTTTCTCCAAGCAGTGAGACTCTGGGATTCAGCCTTCCTTCATCTGGTGGGTTTGCCTTGCCTAAGTCCTCCTCAGAGTCTTCCATTGGAACCTGTAGATTCAACCAGACAATGAGAGAGAGAGAGAGACCATGAAAGATTGCATGGGCCATTTTAGGGGCTAGGCTTGGAAGTAGAGTAGTACTTTATTACCACCTATATCCCACTGGAAAGACCCAGTCACATGGCAGCACTTGTAGTCTTCTCGTGTGATCATGAAGAAAATGAGATAAAAAGAACACATAATGTGTCCACCATAGTACCTTATATGGATGGACAACCCTCTTTATAACAGCCTGAACACATAAGCCCCTGAAACGGAAGGAATCTTTGGATACCTGGAGGAACATGGTGATGAGTTCAACATCCCTCTGTCTCACAGTCATACTTTGTTGGGCTTATAAAAACCGTCTTGAGATGCTCCCAGCCCACCCCCAACTGCCACTTGTGTTTTATTCATTTTATAATCACAGAAAAAATGAAGAACTCATTTCCACTTGGACGAAACCAACTTTTCTCCTCTTCCACCCACCAGAATTTTATTACGGAGACCACATTTCCCAACAATTACAAAGAACCCCTCAAACATACTACAATGAGTAGAGGAATGAGAAACAGATTGCTGCATCTGCTTAGTCCTCTCCATGGAGGAATTCCCCCCAAGTCAACCTATCCAAATTCTACCTACCAGTTGGAGCATATCCCAAGACATAAGTAGCACTTATTTCTTCTTTACTTCCTTTCATTCTTCTTATTTTTTTTTTCTTTTTGACAGAGTCTCACTCTGTTACCCAGGCTGGAGTACAGCCTCAGAATTCTGGCCCCAAGTGACTCTCCCACCTCAACCTCCTGAGTAGCTGGGACTACAGTTGCATGCTACTATACCTAGCTAATTTTTTAATTTTTTTGTAGTGGCAGGGTCTTGCTGTGTTGCGCAGTCTGGTGTCAAACTCCTGGGCTCAAGCAATCCTTCAACCTTAGCCTCTCGAAGTGCTGGGAGTACAAGACATGAGCCACAGTTCCCACCCTCAAGACATAAGTATCATTTCTTCACTGCTCCAGCCCAGAGAGATCCCATCCTTTTCTGCCTTACTTAACACTGATTGTTTTTGTTACCATCATTTGACATTTGGTTATCATTTGTATTGAATTCCACATCTTAATGCAACACATATCTCCTAAGCACACTTTGTTCCAAGCTAGGGGATTCAAAATGATAAAGAGAAACAGCCTCCCTGGAATATGCCATCCTATGAAGGAGGCAGATGAGTGTGCTGTAGAGCTGGACGTTTTAGTGCCATCAGGTGTACACAAAGCATCTTGGAGACTCAGGAGGGCAGAGAGTCCTTCTGAATGAGAGGATGGGTTGGTGCCTTTGAATCTGGACTTTGAAGAGTGTATAAGACCTTAACAATATAGTTTGGGCAGAGCATTCCAGGTGAAGACAAGAATGAGAGAAGACACCAAGGTAGGACTGTGAGGGGAAATTTCAAGACAAGTAAGTTATCCTGTATGGCTGGAGATAAAGCTGGAAAGATGAGTGTATCCATTGGGATTCTTTGAGCTGCAAGTAACAAAAGTATGTCTTGACCAGGCTTAGGCAATAAGGAAATGTATTTTACACACTGAAGTCCAGAAGCAGGGGCTTTTCAGAGCAGTTCGGTCAGGGTTCCTGGTCTATTTCTTGGTTCTTCTCTCAGTTCTCCTTTGACTTCATGGTGGCCATCCTTGTGGTTGCAAGCTGGCTGTCAGCTGCACCTGGGACAAAAGGTGTTTGCATTGAAAAGCAGAGAGGGAAAAAGAAAATAGTTTATCATTCCCAGAAGCCCCAAGCAAACTTCTCCTCAGATCCCATGGACATGAAGTAGCTTAGGACTGCCCATTCCTGAACCCATCACTGACTAGAGACCTACCATGAATGGTACAAACAAACTGCATGAGCAAAATGCAAGATCAGGCATCATCCGTGGTGATTCCTGTAAAAAGCTTGGACCAGACTGTGGAAAGCCTTGAATCCCAGACTCAAGAATCTTTGTGAAAAATAAAAGGCATGGGGGGACGTGGGCGGGGCGTTGATTGTTTTTCAGGAGAGAAGTAAACAGAATTGAGTTCAAGGAATAATTCTTTGGATGCCTTGATGAGAAACGACCAACCATAGGAGAGTGGATGTGGAAGAACCACGTACCCCCTCCCTTCCTGGCTTCTTCTCATCAAAAGTGGCTCCCAGGGAAGGAGCTGCGACACTCACTTACACCAACTCTAAATGACTGCCAGTGGGAGTGGAAAGGAGGGTGTTGATGGAAGAAACAGTCCCAGACAGTACTGACAGGGTGATTGTGGAGGGGGAAAGGAAAATTTTAAATAATTCCAAAGTTACAAATTTTGATGACTTAAATGTGCAATGCCATGAATACGAATATGGTCATCTAGAGGAGTGAGTGAGGTGGTTTTGAATCCATAAATCAGATGCATGACTAATAGTCATGGTAATAAATATAAAATTATGCTGATAGTAGAGGAATAATAATAATGGAAAATAAAAACCAGAACAGTTAGTATGTGCCAGGGACATAATAGATACTTAGTAAACATGTGTTGCTCTGAGGTATGTGTGTGTATTTGTATACTTACATACATAGAAGATACACATTTACTCCTTACAACAATCCTATTAACTGAGGCACAGAGTGACAAAAGTGAGCTATCCAAAGTCACCCAACTGCTAAGTAGTTAAGTTAGAATAAAACTCAGGCATCTGACTTAGGATACCATTCTTTTAATCTTTATAATAAGAGCTAACATTCATGAAGCACCTACTAAGTGACGGTACTTTATATACCTTCTCTTTAATCCTTAAGAGTCATCTCTATAAAGTGTATAGCATTCCCCTTGTTTAAGAGAGGAGGATTCTGAGGCACAGAGAGGATAAGAGACTTGCCCAGAGTCACAGGTAAGTGGTAGAGCTGGGATTCACATTGCAGAAGGCATAGCTCAAAACACATACTCCATGATGCCATGAAAAACATAAATGCCCCCTAGGACCTCAGGATCTGTTATCACTCATCTCATCAATGAAATGTTAAACTGCCAGCACTTGAAGACCAAAGCTTACACATTTTGGGTATGCTGTTGATGAGTATGGGACCTAGCACATAGATGCCTGGAACTGATACAATTTCTAAGCCTCTGGCAATCTCTGCATATAAGGAAAAACTGAAACTACAGTGGGAGGTTCCTGCCCAACTGAAGCATGAAACTTTGAGGAGGTAGCAGGGCCAGGTGGGTAAGAGGCCAAGCTTAAGAACAGACGTTCTGAGTCCAAATTGTAGCCTAGCAACTCATTGCTGGGGAGCCTTAGGCAAACAGCTTAACCTCTTGGAACCTTTATTTCCCCAGCTGTAAAATAGAGATAATACCAGCAACAGCTCATCTCAAACAAGATGAAGAAAGTAAAGCATTGGGCTCATTGCCTAGAAGACAGCAAAAGCTTATTACATGGTAGCTGTATTGCTATTATTGTTGTTGCTGTTGTTGTTGTTGTTGTTGTTGTTGTTGTTGTAATTTCTATAAAAGAGTATGGAAGACAAACAACCCAAGTGCCACAAAAAAAAGATTCTGTTGTTTATATTTCATGATGCTCCCATTCCTCAAAACCTTCACACAGCAGCTGCCTCAGCCTCCAAGTTTCTTGGCAGGACTCTTCACATCAGATTAAGAAAAGCCAGCTGCTATTCCTGGACCACAGGAGGAAGGGAAAACAGAGGTGAGGAAAGCCTGTCCACCCAAGGCCCTTTTCCTAGGCCCTTTGCAGCTCCCAGAAGCCCCAGATCCACCACGTGCCCAGCCCCCCAGACACTGGCCCTGGCACTGCCTGAGACAGCACTCTCTGCCCAGTCACCTGGTTTGCATTTCAGAGAGTGACCAGTAGCTATTGGCTGCTGCAGGTTCCAACTGTTAATACCATGACCAAGAAGCAGTGGAGTTGTGAGCTCAGTGCTGGCACAGGACAATTGCTTCCCTTTCCCCAGAGGCAGGGAACAGGAAGGTGGGGAGAACCCAGTGATCTGTGAAGCCCTGGGAACCACAGCATAGGGTGCTAGCTACCCCAGAGAGGTTTCAGATCTTCCAGGCCAAGACCCCTATCTCCTTGGTTAGCCTTGAGCTGGATGCCAGCTTACTGACTGGGAAGAGACAACTTCCTCCCAGCAGCCAATGCTCCCAGAGGCTTCTGGAATCTTCCTCAGTATACAAGTGCTTAGTCATGGACATTAAAGCTGGCAAAGCCCTCAATCCAACCATCCCATTTTATAGGTAAAGAAACTGAGGCCCAGAGGGATGAACTGACAAGTCTAAGATGGCACCATGAGTCAGAGCAGGGCTGGGGCAGGAACTCTTGTGCAAACAATGAGCCTAGGGCTTTTTTTAGTACTCAAAGCCACAGAGCTGCCCCCGCACTCTTACCTAAAAAGGGCTGGATCCGGTGATCCTAAAAAGGACTGGATCCAGTGATCCAGTTGGAGCCTAGGACCCCAATACACAGAAATCCTCTCCAAGTTCCACACACCTTTGGAAGAGGACTTGCCAAAAACATGATAGGCAAAAATAACAGCAAAGAAAAGTATGCTTTGGCATGGAAAGATGTTTACTCTACAGTGTTAAATAAAAAAGAAACAAATTCCCCTAGCAGCATTTATCCTATGATCCCCTTTGGATAGGGAGCACACATGCATAGAAAAAAAGGCTGGAAAGAGAAGAAAAACAGTTACTTTTAGGAAGCAGGATTATGGGTCATTTTCATTTTTTCTTTTGTCATGCATATTTTCTAAATTTTCCACTTCAAGAGTGTTTATTTCTGAAACAATAATTTTCAAAGGATATAAAGTAAGTAGGCAAGTGCCAGGGTCCCCAGTCACCCTCACTCAGACAGGCTTGGCTTGCCACAGCTCTCAGGACAGACTGCACTCATTGCACAAGGCGGGGGCATTTTTCTTTCCGGTGAAGCCTAAACAAGCTCAGACCTGCAAGCAGCCACAGCTGTGGTTTTGCTGCAGTCTGGGAACAGCAGCTCCAGTGCAGGCACTCCTGGGTCTTCAATGTGCACCAGTGAGGAAAGGCTGGATGCTGGACCCGAGTCTCACAGCTGGCTCAGCTGAGAGTGTGTCTGGTAGGTGGGGAAAGAGGCCAGGTCTGAGGTCTGAGATGCAGGATGTGAGGAAGAGGGAGATAAAGCCTAGTTGGCTCTCGGAAAATCTCCCAGTCCCAGGCTACACCCTTCGGGAAGCATCCTAGCCCAGTTTTATGTTTCAGACATGCACCTTTCTCATTTTGCTGCTGCTTGTCCAGTATGATCCAAAGCCCTTGAGACCAATGCACCTTTCTGTGTTATCCCATGATGGTGATCTGTCATGCGGGAACCTCCTAACCTTCTTCTTGCTGACCACAAGCCAGAGAATCAAGAGTCTTTTCACCAGTACCACAGAGCTTGGGCAATGACAGAACCATTGCCCTATGCCACATACCAAATGAGTACTAGGCACCTTCCCCATGCTGTGGCTGGGATCTGCTATTTCCTGAAGCAACATGTCCTGAACATCAACTGATTGACGATGTTTCCTTAAAAGGCTTGAGTATGGCAAATGCCATGATCACACGTTGGAGAGGCATGTCCATTAGGACAGTTTCCCCTGTCCTATAACAAAGGGTCTTGCAACCTCTTCACACAGTGGTGACAAAAGCAGAAGGAACAACTAGGTCCAAGGGCATCACAGAGGAGACGGAAAGAGGAACTGAATCCTAGCTCTGCTCCTCACTAGTCTCCCTTGTAAGCTGGTGATGGAAGCCCCTGAGCCTCAGTTTACTCATGCATAAAATGAGTCTCAGCAGTGCTGGCAGGATTAAGTTAATCTCAGTCTCTGCATCAGGGGTCAGCCAACTACAGCCCCCTGGTATCTGTCTTGCTGCTTGCTTTTGTACACCCCTCAAGCACAGAATTGCTTTTTCATTTTTAAATGGCTGGAAAGAATCAAAAGAAGATAAATATTTCACCATACATGAAATATAATTCTACCTAATTCAGTATCCATAATAAAGAGTTACTGAGACATAGCCATGCCCATTGATTACATATTGCTCATGGTTGTTTGTGAACTACAATGGCAGAATTGAGTGGTTTCGACAGAGACCAGATGGCCCACAAAGACTAAAATATTTACTGTTTGGCCATTTACAGAAAAAGGTTTTCCAACCCATCATCTAATAGTCCAACAGATAGCAGAATGTTAATAAGCATTGCTCTCCCTTATCCTTGGGGCTTCATTACCTGCTTTTTAAGTCCTCTCTGCCAGGCAATTTTTTTGTCATATTTAAAAGAAAGGGTCTTCACAATGATTATCACTGCTTTGAGAGGGTAGAAGAAGAGGGAAAGCTTTCCTCATTGTGATCATGAGGCTTCAAGTTGGAAGACCAAATGGCAGAGGTTAAATCTTCATTCTGCCATCAACTGGTGGTGTGACCTGGAGTAAGTCACTTCACCTCTCTAAGCCTCAGTTTTCCACACATATAAAATAGGATAATGATAATTGCTAATGTTTACATATCACTTGCTGCTTGCTAGACATTGTTCCAATCACTTACATCAGTAGTTTATTTAATCATAGCAGCCTTCCGAGGTAAGTACTATCATCACCCCATTTATGGGCAAAGAAAACTAAGGCACAGGGAGGTTATGTGGGTGGCCCCAGGTTTCATAGCTACTCAGAGAAGGGATTCAAACTCAGTCTGGCTTCATCACTTCGGTGCTTAAACAACTACATTCTAGAGCCCAGCATACTTTTTTTTTTTTTTTTTTTTTTTTTGAGATGGAGTCTCGCAGTCGCCCAGGCTGGAGTGCAGTGGCCGGATCTCAGCTCACTGCAAGCTCCGCCTCCCGGGTTTACGCCATTCTCCTGCCTCAGCCTCCCGAGTAGCTGGGACTACAGGCGCCCGCCAACTCGCCCGGCTAGTTTTTTTTCTATTTTTTTTAGTAGAGACGGGGTTTCGCCGTGTTAGCCAGGATGGTCTCGATCTCCTGACCTCGCGATCCACCCGTCTCGGCCTCCCAAAGTGCTGGGATTACAGGCTTGAGCCACCGCGCCCGGCCGAGCCCAGCATACTTAATAGACCTATTGGGGGATTCAACAGATATAAGGAATTGGATCCTTTTTAAATTTATTTTTTTAATTGACAAATAAACTTTATGATGTACAGCATGATGTTCTGGTGTTTGTATACATTGTGGAATGTCTAAGTCAAGCTGTTTAACATAGGCTTTGTCTCACACACTTGCTTTTTGTGGTGAGAACACTTAAAATCTACTCTTTCAGCAGTTTTCAAATATACGATATAGTGCCATTAACTATAGTCACCATATTGTAAAATAAATCTCTTCAACTTATTCTTGCTTTCTCACTGAAACTCCACATCCTTAGACCAATATTTCCCCAATCCTCCCAGCCCCCAGTCTCTGGTAACCCCATTTCACTTTCTATTTCTATGAGTTCAACACTTTTCTTACATTAGACGTGAGTGAGGTCATATGGAATTTGTCTTTCTGTAGCCTGGTTTATTTCACTTAATATAATATCATGCAGGTTCTTCCATGTTGTTTCAAATGACAAGATTTTCTTCTTTTTTAAGACTTCTTTTTAAAGTCTTTTTTAAGACTTTTTCATGATGTATATGTACCATATTTTAAAAACCCATCCATAGGTCTCCATGGATACTCAGTTGATTCCGAACCTTGGCTATTGCGAATACTGCTGCAGTGAACATGGGAGTGCAGATAGTTCTGACCGATTTCATATTTTTTGATATATACCGAGTGGCGGGATGCTGAATCATACGGCCATTTTATTTTTACTGTTTTGAGGATTCTTCATATGTTTTTCAGGAACCTGAACACTTTTTAGTCACCTGCCAAGGTCTATAGCTATGCAAACTCTTTTCATCTCGAATGAAGAAGAAGGATCAAGTTTTTAAATCCCTTACTAATGGTGGCATTTCCGACAGTGTGGCAGCATCTGAATGGAGAGGTGACATTTTTGCAGCAAGCCCTGCTCACATGGGTTCTATTTCTTCTCTCCAGGGGTAAGAGAAAAACAAACAAACAAACCTGCCCTCCTCCCAAAGCCAAAGCAATGTCTTACTAAGATCTGTTCTTAGTCAAATATTTGATGGATACACAGGAGCCACCTTTCTTCCCATGTGGTCAGGAAGCTGGTGATACCTTCCCACCTTGGCTTTGGGTCTCCTCCCAGTCACTGCTCCCACCTCATCTTGGCGAGATGGCCATCGGACAGCCCATGCTCCTCAGCCATGTGTGCTTGTCTTGGCTCTGTTCGGCCCCAAGTTTAACTGAAGCCAAATGCTTCCAGTGGTTTCATTTCTATGCATTCCTGAAACTGTGGCTAAGTTCAGCCAGTCACCTGCACAAATCTTCTTGGAAGAAACCTGAAACGGGTTGCTCACCCCACCCTGTCCCCAGCCCCCATCACCTGCTGGTCCTGCTCCTCCATGTCTCTTTAGCTGGATGAGGCACATCTTTCTGTTGAAGTCCTTTCTGGCTCTCCCTCCAGTCCAGTCCTCATCACTTCTGTACATTAGCATTTGGGCAATAATTGAGCATTAATTGTTGGGGCAGGCTCTGTCTTGCTTTTTCATCTAATTGATCCACTTGAGAATGTCTAGCCTATGATATGGGCTCCTGTGTGGCTGGGAGGGTGGGGAGGTGGTACTAAGGACACAACATGCATGGCAGAGGGTTAAGAGCTTGAGCTGTGAGGTCAAAATCCCTCTATCTTGTCCTACTGTGGGATCTTGAGTAAGTTACTTAACCTTTCTCAGCCTCTGTTTTCTCATGGGCAAAGTGGAGACAGCGCCTACCTTGTAGGGTTGTTGTGAAGACTCAGTGAGCAAATACACAAAGTATGCAAAAAGCCATACTAGTGCCTGGCAACTATCGAATCCTCAACAAAAATGTGCTCTTAGGATTTCTCTCCCTCTCTACAAGTACCTCACCTTAAGATACTTCAGAAATGTGATAAAAGCTTTCTCTACATGCTCCTGTAATGTTCTGCACCAGGGCACATCCTGGATTCACCCAATATGTACCAAGGGTTTACTAAGTGCCAAGGCACTGTGAGAATGCAAGGATCTCACAGTCAAAAGGAGGGAGGTGAAAGACAGAAACAGATGTGTCCACTGGAACCAGCGGTTAAGTGCTCTGAGACCTATGGGATGTAGGAAGGGATCTTCCAGCTCTGGAGAGGATGTGGTGGTGGAGTGGGCAGGGAGCAGGGAATATCTGCCAAGAGAGATAAACTTGAACTGACTCCTGAGTCATATGCAGGCCTTGGAGGCAGGCAGGAGCAGGAACGGTGGTGGAAAGGCATGACACAGCACACCCCATCCACACAGTCCCCTCCGTGAGCCTCCATGAGGCCCCACCTTGGTGCCCAAGTTTAGTGCCCCAGTGCCAGCCCATGGGGGAAGGATGAATGCTCCTTTTGGCATCTAACATGAAGGCCATTGCTGCCCAGGACTGGGCTGGAGGAGGGAAACTCTGTGAATGCCACAGCTGGGAGGGAATGAAGGGAAAGGGAAAGTGCCGGGGATAAGGCCAGGGCCTCTCCCTCCTAAGGTAGTTCAGAGCAACTCCACCCTGAACCAAGCCAATGTGCTACTGGCAGTCAAGAAGGCCCCACAGGAATCAAGAGCAAGAAGGGACCATAATAAGGTCAACCCTCCCAATCCTGCTAGGAGAAGAGAGATGATTTCAGGGAGGTGCTGTGCTAGCAGACAAACGATGGAATTCCTTCTTGATTGCGGGGAAAACCACCACCACTTCCTCTTGCAAGAATACGATGAAAACAGAGCAGTGGCTCCTAATCAGGCCTCCTGGTTCAGAACATGTTCAGTTGCTCTAATGCCTGGAACCACAGTACCTTCTCTTCCAGTTCTCTCTCTCACCAGACTAAGGCTTAGGGTAGGGGTTGGGGAGCAGAAAGCGGTTCTGGAGAGGAGAAAGCACTGAACTGAGAAGCAAACCCTATTCCAGTCTTGACCAGTAGTGTGAACTGCACAAGTTTCAACTCTCTCTGGGCTTCCATTTCCTTATCTGTATAATGAGACACTTGCTTTCCCTACTGTTGGCTTGGAGGAATGAATATAATATATAAACTTATCGAAAGGTCTTAACTGAGAATGGTTGTGTTATCTGACTTCACTAAATGTGACTTCTCTGGAGGCGGGAGTTGCTTTGTTGGGGTCACTGCTGCGTGCCAATGCAGAGCATGCCTCCCTAGCATGTTTGGAGGCGATTTTGCCTGAAATGGCAGGGGTGGGAGGAAGTCATCTTCAGGCCTTATCGAGTCCCACTTCCCTGCTCCAGCCTTGTGATCACCTACAAGGCCAGAGTGAGACTTGGTCCAGAGTGGCAAAAGGGACCCCTGGGGGCAAAAGAAGGGGTCTAGGAACTCAGTGCTCACTTCTTCCTTCTGTTCTGACCCATGAGGCAAAGAATTATAATCGCTTCTGCAGTGTCCATTTTGCCTTCCTGATTAACAGAAATCCAGTTTTGTCTGAGTTGTCAAAGTTTAGAGCCAGAAGCTTTATTTCTCAGCACCTTTGGATCCAGAGCCGCCACGGGACACAGGTGTAGCCAAACAAATAAAACATTAGGTTGAGATCCTGGAAAACCTCTGACAGGTTCATCTAGTGTTTGGCCATTTGTTCTTCCTCTTTTTCCTGCTGGGAATGTAGAATTAATCCCTGGAACTTTAGAAGCCATTTGCCACCATGAGGACAAGGGCCATTTGCTAAGGATGACGAAGTAAAGGCCCTGATGGCATTTTTTGAGCTGCCATATAAGCATGGACCACCTACTTCTGGAAGTATATAATCTCTCATTGTTAAAGTCACTGTTTTGTGGGGGGACACACAGGGGGTAGGAGGTGAGTAGAATTTACTATTATAGACAAGCACAATTATAAGCAATATATCCTTTCTTCCAAAGATTGGGTCAGTGCCTTTCTCACCTCTGCCCCTACATCAAAGGACTTACCACACAGCATTTTAAGAGCCAGTTACTTGCATGTACTCCCCACACACTGCAAGCTCAGCCCATGGGGGACTACACATTCTGCGTGATTGCTGTTGCATGCCCCAGAGCACCACAGTTTCTGGAAAACATTAGATGCTCTGTGCTTTTCTTGAATTGGTAAATGAAAGAACACTTTGAGTTCTGATTCCAGCAGATATAGCTAATATTGGGTTTCAGTGACATGTGGAAGCAAATATTTATTGAGCACCTTGTACGAACATGGCACCATGTAATCTTTCTTTACTTTTGTCCTTTAGTGAAGGGAGTTCTACTGTCCACATTAACAGGTATCTGGAATCCTCTCCCTCTTCTGTAAATAGAGGCATTTCCATATATCCTCTGAAATCTAGGCACAGGCACCCAAACCTCAATTCTTGACTTCTGTACACCTACAGGCCCAATACCATGTGTAAGCCACCAAGGCTTGGAGCTTGCACCCTTTGAAGGAATGGCCTGAGCTGTCAGTTGGCTTCTTTTAGGCATGGCTGGAGTTGAAGCAGCTGGGACACAGGGTCCCATGTCCTGGGGCTACATAGAGCAGGGGCCTTGATCCTGATGCACAAGACCATTTTCCCTCCCAGGCCTCCAGGCCTGTGATGGGTGGGGTGGCTGTGAATGTCTCTGACATGCCCTGGAGATATTTTCCCCATTGTCTTAGTGATTAACATTTGGCTCCTTATCACTTAAGCAAATTTCTGCAACCAGCTTGAATTTCTCCCCAGAAAATGGGGTTTTCTTTTCTATTGCATCCCATCAGGCTGTGAAGTTTCCAAACTTTCATGCCCTGCTTCCTCTTGAATGCTTTGCTGCTTAGAAATTTCTTCTGCCAGATACCCCAAATCATCTCTCTCAAGTTCAAATTTCTACAGATCTCTAGGGGAGGAGCAAAATGCTGTCAGTCTCTTTGCATAGCAAGCGTGGCCTTTACTCCAGTGCCCAATAAGTTCCTCATCTCTATCTAAGACCAACTCAGCCTGGACTTTATCGTCCATGTCACTATCAGCATTTTGGTCAAAGCCATTCAACAAGTATCTAGGAAGTTCCAAACTTTCTCACATCTTCCTGTCTTATGAGCCCTCCAAGTCTCTAGAAGTTCCAAACTTTCCCATATTTTCCTTTCATCTTCTGGGCCCTCTGAACTGTTCCAACCTCTGCCTGTTACCCAGTTCCAAAGTCACTTCCAAGTTTTTGAGTACCTTCACAGCAGCACCCCACTACCCAGTACCAATTTACTTTACTAGTCTGTTCTTACACTGCTAATAAAGGTGTATCCAAGACTGGGTAATTTATAAAGGAAAAAGTTTTAATTGACTCACAGTTCAACCACACTGGGGAGGCCTCAGGAAACTTACAATCATGGCAGAAGGGGAAGCAAACATGTCCTTCTTCACATGGCAGCAGCAAGGAGAAGTGCCAAACAAAAGGGGGAAAAGTCTCTTAGGAAACCATCAGACTTCATGAGAACTCACTCACTATCATGAGAGCAGCATGGGGGAAACCACCTCCATGGTCCAATCACCTCCTACCGGATGCCTCCCTTGACACATGGGAATTGTGAGGATTACAATTTAAGATGAGATTTGGATGGGGACACAGCCAAACCATATTACAGACATTTAAAAAAATAATAAATCTGCACGTTAGCCCCAAAGGAGCCAGTGTTTCCTTGGCATGAAAAGTACTTTCTCAACGTATCTGCATCTTGAGGAATCCAAAAAAATTGATTCTGTGGCTTTGAACATTTTAATAAGAAACTAGTATGTGGATGCTGAGTAGAAACAGTAGACCTTGTCTAGACTACCTATCTGGATTTTAGTTCATTATATGTTCACTTTTTTTTTTTTTTTTTTTGAGACGGAGTCTCGCTCTGTCACCCAGGCTGGAGTGCAGTGGCCGGATCTCAGCTCACTGCAAGCTCCGCCTCCCGGGTTCATGCCATTCTCCTGCCTCAGCCTCCCGAGTAGCTGGGACCACAGGCGCCCGCCACCTCGCCTGGCTAGATTTTTGTATTTTTTAGTAGAGACGGGGTTTCACCGTGTTAGCCAGGATGGTTTCGATCTCCTGACCTCGTGATTCGCCCGTCTCAGCCTCCCAAAGTGCTGGGATTACAGGCTTGAGCCACCGCGCCCGGCCTATATGTTCACTTTTAAAAATTCACTAATCTTATCTATCAGAGTTTTAGCACAAAACAGATCCAACGGATGATTGAAGAGAGAGTTAGGAGGAGCTATTACAAAGGCATAGACCTCCTTAGAGGAAACAAAAAAGAGATAATGAAATACCCTGGGACTAGTAAGGACAGGATGTGTTATGATTATATCTGAAACAGCAAAGAGAAGAAGCAAACCCAGGAGTCCTGCATCTGTCAGAGGGCAAGAAGGTGCTGGTGATGTACCACAACATATACCCTCAGTCTGCCTGACTTTGGCAACACAGGGTGGACAGTTCCACACACTTTACCTGAGTCCCTCCTCAAGGGCAAAGATGGATTATTCAAGGTCTTTCTCAATTGTGCTCCTTGGGGCTTTTTCCAAAGTTTCAGAAGGCCACTTAGCCAGCGTAGGTACAATGGAGAAATTTCATGGAATATATGTCTCCAGGTGCAAACTCAATAGATAGTGGGTGAAAGTCCATGGATAAATGCCCAGAGCCCATCAGCCTCTGTGGAAATCATTCTGAGGCACATGATCATAGTTCCTCAGCGAGTCCCCAGAGTGATTGCACCCCAATTGCCCACAACAATTACCAGATGATTTTTAAACACTCCATTGGCTTTTCTTTCTTCTTTCTGCCTCCCGAGTCAACCCCCAACACTCAAGTTGCACTGTTTTCAAAAGAACCCAAACTAAGACACAGAAAATCAACTTTTGGCAGAGCAGCCCAATCACTGACAATCTGCAGCCAAACATGGAGGAAACATGAGGGATAAATAACCCTATCTATCTCCTTCCACCCTCTGATATCCTGCCAGTTCCTCTCAGAAACCAGAAGTGAAAACATCTCGTTGATGTGGTCTGTAGAGACCAGTCTCCCAGGACCCAGAGAAAGACCAAGAAGGGCAGAGAGTAGACTGGGAAGAGCAGATCATAACTCTTCATCCTAGCCCATCTCTTTTACCTTTTGGCCTGCTGTATCATGTCAGGGTGAGTTCAGTCACATTGTCACCTGCAATCTAAAACTTTAGTCACTACCTGCGTTCTTCTTAGAAGGTAGTGGGAGGAAACATAGGCAAAGATATAATTAACATAAAATATAGCTTCTACAGACCCTGTTTCTGTGCCTAGTCATTGGGATTAAGGTTATAACCATACTTCTTCTACTACCCATTCTATGCTCTCTATACCTTCTGCAGCATCCTGGTTGAATATGGTCCTTTACCTGTTGTGACCCAAACCTTCATGGCCACAGGATATAAGTCCTCGGTGGTACTTTCTTAATTTTGAAGCTATAGTTTTCCAAATGATCAGGATTATGAGGCAACACTACCAAAAGGCACCCCTGGACTTTTATGTTTGAAATCTTCCAAATTTGTAACGTAGTCCTTCTTGCTTCCATTGTGCAGCAGTACCCAAATTCTTCCTTGGTAATTTGGTGACTCTCTTCTCCATTGGTTTAAGGATAGGTGCTCATCATGGCCAGAAGCAGGCTTAGCTTGTAATTTGTTAGAACCACGGATGTGGTCTCTAGAGGAAGCCTTCTATCCCTGGGCATTAGGTCCTCTAAACCCATTGAACCAAAGGACACAGGAGAGAGAGGCAACATTTTTTAAGTAGATCATTTCTTAAAATGGGGAGAGGGGACACTTTTACTTCTACCCCTGGTTTTCCAGACATGTGCATTCTCTGGATAGAGGAGATGGTACCACATGCTGGCTGTTTGCCATATACTGCAGACTGTAGGGTAGCACCCAACCCTCACAGGGTGTTGCCCGTCAGAAGCGTAGCTGAGGCTTTGGCATGCTATTGTGCTCTCATTTCCAGGGTGATAGGCAGCCTCTAAAGGGGCTCCCAATGATCCTTTCTTTCAGGTGTCCTTGCCCTTGTGTATTTACTTCTCCTTGAGTGTGGGCTGGACCTAGTGACTTGCTTCTAATGAATAGAATATAGCGAAAATGAAGGGATGTTACTTTCAGAGAATAAGTTACAAAAAGACTCCAGCTTCTGACTTGCTGCTCTCTCTGACTCTCCTGCTTGCTTGCTCTGATAGAATCCAGCTGCTCTGGTGTGTGTTGCTCTGTAGGGAGGTCTACATGGCAACAGACTGATATCTCCAGCCGGCAGCCAGTGAGGACCTGAGGCCTGCCAACAGTCACATGAGTGAGCTTGGGAGTGCCCACTCCCTTAGTCAAGTACTGAGATCACTACAGCCCTGGCCAATGTTTGCAGCCTGTGAGAGACCCCGAGTTAGAGGTCAGATGCCTGACCTACAGAAACTGGAAGATGATGTTTGTTGTTTTAAGATGCTAAGTTTGGGGTAATTTGTTATGCAATAATAAACAACTAATACATAATGTCAGCTCCTTATAGATGAGAGGATCAATGGAAACACCAGGGAATTCTGCAGTCATGGGCCCCATGCTATACTTCTGTTGTTGTTATAAAATGAGCTCCTTGCTTGGCACCAATGTTGTGTGGAATACTATGGCAATAGATAAAGCTCTCAATACAGCCTGCAAAAGATAGCGCTGTTAGAAGTATTGTGGGTAAGGAAAGCAAATTCTGCAAGTGAAGTAGACATATTTTCTTATGAAGACAAAAACCTTGCCTTCTCCCTAACAGGAGGGATCCGATGAAATCATCTTGCCACCAGGTAGTTAGCTGATCCCTTGGGGAATGGTGCCACATTAGAGGCTTATACTGGCTTCTTTTTTGTGGCAGAGCAGTCTTAGCAATGAGGATAGCCTGATAAGCCTTGTTAAGGGTGTGTCTTTTTGTTATCTACATGCATAAATATCATCCATCTTTGCTGGCATGAGCATTTTGCACATGGAGTATGCACACAGTTATCCAAAAGAGAGACTGACATCTCTTAGACAGATATCTTGTCCATCTAATTACTTGGCGCATCATCTACAGTAAATGCCCTCAGTAGGTAGGTATGTACATGGGACACAGATATCTTTACACTTAGTACCCATTCCCAGGGATCCATATACAGACTTCTCCCCAGACCTCCTTGTCACTAATCTTCCAGTTCTGTTCTTTCCATGTCCTTGAACTTCTGAAAGTTCTACCCACCTGGAAGATTCACCATCATCACTATTTTTTAGGGCCACCCCTGAGTAGGTCTGTAGGTAGTGGCCAGTACTTCTGGTTGGTTCCAGAACACCTTGTAGACCCCTGTATAAACTGGTCTGTCATTGCCATCAGAAACTTCTCATGAGCCATAGACATGCTTTCAAGGAGAAGAAGTAAGTGTTACAGGAGTCTGGGCCATCTGCTTTTCCAGGTTACTTGCATCATTCAGACCACAGAGGCTTTCTGATTTTCTATTTGTATTCTCAGTTGGATATTTGAAGCTTTTCATTTGTTCTTTTCTCTACGAATATTCTGTAGGGTTTTCAGAGGTAACCAGCTCACACCATAATTTTTGCAATCATCATTGTCACCAGAGTGACTGAAGACCCAGGGCTCCTGATCTCAAAACATAATGCCCTTCATGCATATTCCACACCATCCCAGGCCACAGCAGGTGATGTTTTAAGTAATCATAAGGTCACTGCAAATGACAATAACAAATGCCCCTCCCCATGCCACAAAACAGAGTGTGCTAATGTGTGCTTAATGAATGTGTGAGCAACCCAATCTCAGAATCCCATTTTGAGGGGTGTTTCTTTGGGCTACTTCCGGTGCCATTTACTATAAGTGTCCTGGCAGGAAACAAATGATTCCTTGATAAAAGAGATTAGGGAAGTCTAATGATGGCGTTAGTTAAAAATGTATGGCTGGGATAGTAAAGAACTCTGGGGTTGACAAATGAGGAAGCCACTACACTCTTGGGTCTGAGGAGAATGAGAGCATGGAGTGGTTCCCAGAACCTAGTAGATCTCTAGCTGTGGGGTCAGCCTGCTTTGGTAGAGGAGCACAGCCGTTGCCAACGTGAGGCCTGGCAGTGAGGGAGCTGGGGGAACAAATACCCTGACCACACTCCCATCCTGCCTTCCAATTCCCTCCCTTGCTTGCCATTGGTCAAACCCTACCAGAAGTCAGAGGGCAAGGAAGGCTGGCTACGCAGTACACAGATATCAGCGTGCAGGGTCACAGAGCAGGTGGGTAGGGTGGCAGGTGTGTCTGGAGGGCAGACAGAGACTGTTCAACACACTTCAAATCCCACCACAGACTAGTTTATCCTACCAATAAGTAGGAATGGAGTTCTCCTAAAGGGAAGGCGCTCCATTTATATTGCTGTCTCTGTTGGGCCTTCAGTATCCTCATTTGTTAAAGGATACACTGGATAATATTTCCTGCTTTCCAAGCTGTCTTAGTACCAGTGGGTATATGGGCCTAGGCAAGAGTGTGCTAAGGATAGAGGTAGATTGTGATTTTTGCTCAAAGATTGCAGATGTGTAGTTGCCATAGCCACACATTTTAATGGAAAATGTTCGTTATTTCTTTAAAAATATATTATGAGATAGAATACAATGTTCTAATGGATTATTAAAATAACAAGAAGTTAGAGTGGTGTAGTTTAAGTATCAACCTCATTCCCTCCTGGGGAAATGTGTCACTGTTATCGGCTACTAGGCTAGTTTTGGTGGGGAAGTTTGAGAGGTGCTAGATGATTCCTAGGAGCTCCCCCATATCTGATAGCCAGAGCTTCTTAGATTCAAACTTCTCCTGGCCCTGGAGTTCCATTCTCTGAGAGCCCAAATTCATTTTTCAAGTGGTCCCAAGTAGAAAGGCTCACTCAGGAAGGTATGAAGCTCCCTCAAACATGTGTCTGAGTTTCAGTCCACCAGACTTCCAAGTCCTACCCAGAAATACCCTAGAGGAATGCACTGTTGCCCTTTGGTTGGTTTTCTAGCCATGAGCTCCTCCCTGGAGGGCTGCTGGTTTCATGGAGGGTCAAGAGCAGATTAGAAAAGTATAAAGAGTGAAGGGCAAGAAGACACTGGTATCTAGGGGTGTCAGAGCAGAATCAGAAAAGGACACAACAAGATGAAGGTGGGAACAGAGAGAAGCTTGACAGTTGGTCACGGGGGTGTAGCAAGAACCATGGAGGTGGTGGAGTTTATTTTAGGATTTGCACTGAATTTTGTTATTGCTTCAACAGAGCAAAAGGAAACAGACCTAAATCCATCCAGCTTACCGTTATGATTGGCTCTGTGTCAGGCGCTGTGCTAAGAACTAACAAAAGCACCGGGATCAAGATAGATGAGTTCTTCCAGGCACTTACATCCTAGTGGGGGAGAAAAAGAAGACAGAAAGAAGCAGATTGAGTTAGCAGTTCTGATACTGATAAGCAGTGTGAATAAAAGATGGTATGGGATAGGCAGGGATTCTTAAACTTTCCCTGTAAAGGCCAGATGGTAAATATTTTCAGCTTTGTGGGCCATCCATTTCTCTTGCTGTTACTCATACGTAGAACTCAACTCTGCTGTTGTAGCCCAAAAGTAGCCAGAGAAAATGTGTGAATAAATGAGAATAGATTTGACCCAGAGACAACAATTTGCCAACCTTTGAGACACAGCAAGTTGGCTGAAAGTGGGGCAGATGTCAAGCAAGGCACCTTGGGGACCCGAATGGTAAGAGGTCCGTCATGGGTTACCTGGGAGATGAGCATCTCAGGTAGGACAATGAACACTTGCAGAAGTTCTGGGGTGCAGCGGCTTAGCACATTCCAGGGTCAGAAAGAAGACTGGCCATCTGGAGTATATGAAATGAAAAATGAGAGAAGAGAATGAGGTGAAAGCACTGAGGTAGGATGCCACTGAGCCTGGATTTTTTCCAAAATATGACAAGAAGTCACTGAATGGTTTTAAGCAAAGTGATGACCAGAGAGGCTGGGTGCTTGTCAGAAAGATGAAAGAAAATAGCAATTTTCCATTTACAGAGCACCTAGCTAGTGCTTGATACATGGAAGTACCGAATATATCTTCTTGTGTATTGCTTGATAAAGCATCATGCTTCCAAGGGGTCATCAAACCCTGGAATAGAAAGGACTCTAGAAGATATCTAGGTCACCTCCCCTATTTTATAGATAAGTAAATTGAAACACAGAGAGATTAAATGCTTTGCCCACCATAAGTCATCAGATTGGGACTGGAACTCTAAGGAGAGAATTTCAGCAGAGAAGCGGGCCCAGATGACAAAGTATTTGTTGTGTGAAGGACAGGATGATTTTGGATCCAGGATGGTGACATCATGACTATGTCAATATTGGGTCCAGCGCCATGTGGACTCAATGTGAAAATTCTTGGGAAAGACAAGCTGTGAGAAAAATCTGAGCAGCGGAGATTTCCCATTGTCATGGAGCTGAGCCTTGAGTGCACAGAGGCAGCCCTGGGTATGAGGGTTCTCCCAGTAGTTGCCAGCTGAAGAATCATGGCCATGAGACTCCACTAAGGGGCCAGAGGTGCACAAGAGGAAAATGGCAGGCACCAAATGGAAATGGCAAGGGTTTGTTTAGGAGCATGTTTGACATACCCCTAAGAATTCTCAGAAACACTTGAGTGACACTTTGAGAAGAGATGAAGTATGAATAGCAGGTAGGGCCAGTGAAACACTATTTATGACTGTCTACTGCACCCCACCTTTGCCACCCTGACTCATGTCCTCTTGGGGAAACACAAGTCATGTTTCAAATTCATGTGAGACTATATGGGCCCACATCCTGTCCATCCAGCAAATATATCTGTCATCAACTTAAGTATTTATCTATTACCTCTTCCAAAGTATTGGTTATTCTTGGAGCTAGTACAAGTTGTATTAATGACCCCAGGTCTGTCCCAACAGCAAGCTTTAGCAACCTAACACACTGGTCTGGGCAGCATGGTGAGAGATGGAAGGGTCCCACCCTTCCTGTGGAATATAGCTGGGCTGGGCAGCAGGAGGGCTGTGCTCAGGGTCTGGAAGTCAGATTTCAAGAGATGAGGCTCCTACCTTAGCAGGGAAGTGGTGTCTCGCAGGTTAAGACACTGCTGCCTTGCTGACTAGGACAGTCTCCCTCTCACCCCTGAGCTAGAGCCCTAAAATCCCATCTCTTGAGCAGCAAAGCTATCTTTCAATTTTTTTTTTTTTTTTGAGATGGAGTTTTACTGTTGTTGCCCAGGCTGGAATGCATTTGTGCAATCTCAGCTCACCACAACCTCAGCCTCTAGGGTTCAAGTGATTCTCCTACCTCAGCCTCCCGAGTAGCTGGGATTACAGGCACACACCACCACGCTCGGCTAATTTTGCATTTTTACTAGAGACGGGATTTCTCCATTTTGGTCAGGCTGGTCTTGAACTCCTGACCTCAGGTGATCCACCCGCCTCGGCCTCCCAAAGTGTTGGGATTACAGGCGTGAGTATCATTCTATTTTTAGAATAAAAAACTGCTATGAACTATACTTTCCAATTTTCCGGCCCTTTCCTGGGCTCTATTTCTAGTGACCAACTGGAAAAATAACTCTCATTCTGCATGGACATACTTGAAATTTGGCCAGTGGTTTTACAGTCCACTCCCTGGAGAGGGTTAGCAAGACAGAATTGTTTCCCAACAATGACAGGGCTGTGCTGTTAGGAGAATATCATCCCGTAGCTGGCAGACAGAATGTTAACCTCCACAGTGCCAATTCCACTACCTTCAAGTCACAGGGAAATTTGAATTGTATTGTTTCTCTCAAAGATTCAGTTACAGACTTGGGGGTCTCTGCTAATGAAGATGATGAAACTTCAGGTCATGTAAATAAGAAAAGTTGAAGTTCCCAGAAAAGAGTGCTGACTTTTTTGTGACTTTTTCCCAGTGGGTTGTATTTCTAACAGGAATTATTAGCCATGATAGAGGAGGGGCTTGATCCTTTACTGTAAACAAAACTGGACATGAAATGTGCTAAATGGACCTGAATTCCTCTGACTAGATAGGAACTAAGCCTGCACTGGGAAAAGGTGGGACGAAGACATGGAAACCGACATCGAGGAAGCATTAGGAGATGGGTGTTCAGAGTGGGACTGGTGATTCTAAAGCAGTTAAAGGGTATCAGTTTCGTGAGCCTAATATGACAATTTCATACCTGGAATTATTCAAATTGTTTTGAATGTGCCTTCACTCCTAGGCGCTGGAAACTGTACTCTCTTTCTGAGGATGACTCATCTCTTTAACCTCAGGTACATTCCATGAAAATGGGTAATGCCTCTGGAGGGCCTAGGGCCTGCATTTTCAAACTGCAGTGCATGTATTCTTGGGATTACACAGATTATGAAAGATATACAAAGCTTAGAAAAACAGGGCGTATGTTTCCAAAACATTCACTTTACTTGCAGATGGGTGGTTTAAAAAGAATGTTAAGATATATAATGTTTATGACCACTAAGTGTGCATTGAAAGTCTTTTCTGTATCGGGAAAATGTCCTACATTGTGAATCCTGCCTTCATAAAGTAGAGGCTGGAATTTACTATTCCATCCTCCCTTGTAGCTGGGTTATAGGCTGGGTCTTAGGCTATACCATGCAGACACAACCACGAAAGACTTCAGTTTGGGCAAAAGTGATATGAGGCAGGGGCCTTGAGGAATCTGTTTGGGGAGCACTGTGACAGAGCCACATGCAGCAGTGGCAGAGCCTCTGTATCCAGTCCCCAGTGGGATCAGAGCAAGCACCTCTGTCTGGGGCAGGCTGGGGTGTTTGTGTCCAAGGCCAACACCACTGGATATTTGCTGGGGCAGCCCCTGGGTACTGGCTTCATCGTGTTTCCAGTATGTGGGGAACCCAATGCTTTAGGTTTCCTAGAAGATCCACGGTTGCCCTTAAATTCTTGTTCTGCCTGAGCTACCTAGAATGGACTCCATTATTTTCAACCAAGAACTAAATGTAAATGATTCACATGAACATATTATGGAATCAAATGCAAGATTCACATGCATCTTAAAAATAAACATTAAATGTGAATGAAATGTCACATTTGTGTCACGCACTTTGGGCTAAACCTTTTTACATCTTTTTTTGCTTGTTAGGGGACTTTTGGTGGAAACATTTGAACATTTCTGGCCTGAGGTATAGGCATATGGAAAAAAAAGAGAAATAGGGATTAGGTAGGACAAAGGGAAAAGTTACAGAGAAAAAGACAAATAAGCAAATGAAATATTTGTGCACATAACCTCCTGCTTTAAAAAAGTCCAAGACATACATTATTCCATGTGATCCTCGTGTCAACTTTATTATTCCCATTTTATAGATGTGGAATCTGAGTCTGCACAGAGAGACTACGGGACTTGCAGGAGAATATGTAGGTGGAAGACAGCAGCGGCCAGTACTGAAGCTGAGCCACCGCCATCAATTCCGATTCTTTTCCCACTCTGTCACACAATTGGAGAAGTGCTCTGTTTTCTGGTCTTGTTTTTCCAAAGAGTACAGGAAACAAGCTCAGAAAGCAAGAATCAAAGTGTTTCTTTCCTGCCTCCCTCTCTAATGTAACTTCTTTCTAAAACTTGGCCCTACCACTTTGTCCAGGTCAGTCTGATAGAGGTGGCTCTGCTTGTGCCTTGTGGGGTCACATACTGATATCCTCCTCCCCTGATCAGCAGGCCTCGATGTCTGCAGCAAAGAGTAAACAGCTTTTGGTCAGATGCAGCAGCTCCCAGGATGCTGTTGGCTTTGGCTGGAGCAGCCTACTCCCTCCTCTCATTATACAGTGTCACAGTGGCCCGGGTCTCGCACACACTGGGCTTTTTCTGGAGTAACACAAGCCAGAGGGGTCTGGAAATGTGAGCTGGGCTGCTGAGAAAACAGCATGACCTTTTTTAAAAAACATTTTAATTTTAATTTTAAGTTCCAAGGTACATGTGCAGGATGTGCTGGTTTGTTATAAAGGTAAACATATGCCATGGTTGTTTGCTACACCTATCAACCCATCACCCTGTATTAAGCCAGCATGCATTAGCTGTTTTTCCTAATGCTCTCCCTCCCTCAACCCCACTGCCAGACAGGCCCCAGTGTGTGTTGTTTCCCTCCCTGTGTCCATGTGTTCTCATTGTTCAACTCCCACTTATAAGTAACAACATGCAGTATTTGGTTTTCTGTTCCTGCATTAATTTGCTGAGGATAATGGCTTCCAGTTCCATCCGTGTACCTGCAAAACACAAAATCACATTACTTTTTATGGCTGCATAGTATTCCATAGTGTATATGCACCACATTTTCTTTAGGCTGTCTATCATTGATGAGCATTTGGGTTGATTCCATGTCTTCACAATTGTGAATAGTGCTGCAATAAACATATGCATGCATATATCTTTGTAACAGAATGATTTATATCCCTTTGGGTATACACCCAGTAACAAGGTTGTGGAGAAACAGGAATGCTTTTACACTGTTGGAGAGAATGTAAATTAGTTCAACCACTGTGGAAGATAGTGTGGCAATTCCTCAAAGAACTGGAACCAGAAATACCATTTGATGCATGACCTTTCGGAAGCCAGTGTACCACCACATGGCCTGTGCTCACCGGGGCAGCTTGAGGCCAGGCTGGAGGAAAGAGAAGAGGAGAGACTCAGCCCTCCTCAGGGCCTGTACCCAGAGCTTCTGGCAAAGGGGCATTAAAGCCGAATTGACACAGTATGGATGGACCCCTATAACAAAACATCATAAACTGAGTGGCTTATAAACAACAGAAATTTATTTCTCATAGTTCTGGAGGTTAGGAAGTCCAAGATTACCGCACCAGCAGATTGGTGTCTAATGAGAGCCCACTTCCTGGTTGATGGACAGCCAATTTTTGCTGTGTCCTCACATGGTTGAAAGGGTGAGGAGTCTCTCTGGGGCCTTATTTATTTATTTATTTTATTATACTTTAAGTTCTAGGGTACATGTGCACAACATGCAGGTATGTTATATAGGTATACATGTGCCTTGTTGGTTTGCTGCACCCATTAACTTGTCATTTACATTAGGTATTTCTCCTAATGCTATCCCTCCCCCTGCCCCCCACCCCATGATAGGCTCTGGGGTGTGATGTTCCCCCGCTGTGTCCAAGTGATCTCATTCTTCAATTCCCACCTATGAGTGAGAACATACAGTGTTTGGTTTTCTGTCCTTGTGATAGTTTGCTCAGAATGATGGTTTCCAGCTGCATTAATGTCCCTACAAAGGACAGGAACTCATCCTTTTTATGGCTGCATAGTATTCCATGGTGCATATGTGCCACATTTTCTTAATCCAGTCTATCATTAATGGACATTTGGGTTTGTTCCAAGTCTTTGCTATTGTGAATAGTGCCACAATAAACATATGTGTGCATGTGTCTTTATAGTAGCATGATTTATAGTCCTTTGGGTATATACCCAGTAATGGGATCACTGGGTCAAATGGTACTTCTAGTTCTTGAGGAATCGCCAAACTGTCTTCCACAATGGTTGAACTAGTTTACACTCCCACCAACAGTGGAAAAGCGTTCCTATTTCTCCATATTCTCTCCAGCATCTGTTGTTTCCTGACTTTTTAATGATCACCATTCTAACTCGTGTGAGATGGTATCTCATTGTGGTTTCGATTTGCATTTCTCTAACGACCAGTGATGATGAGCATTTTTTCATGTATTGGTTGGCTGTATAAATGTCTTCTTTTGAGAAGTGTCTGTTCATATCCTTTGCCCACTTTTTGATGGGGTTGTTTGTTCTTTCTTGTAAATTGGTTTAAGTTCTTTGTAGATCCTGGATATTAGCCCTTTGTTAGATGGGAAGATTGCAAAAATTTTCTCTCATTCTATAGGTTGCCTGTTCACTCTGATGGTAGTTTCCTTTGCTGTGCAGAAGCTCTTTAGTTTAATTAGATCTCATGTGTCTATTTTGCCTTTTGTTGCCATTGCTTTTGGTGTTTTAGTCATGAAGTCCTTGCCCATGCCTATGTCCTGAATGGTATTGCCTAGATTTTCTTCTAGGGTTTTTATAGTTTGGGATCTAACATTTAAGTCTTTAATCCATCTTGAATTAATTTTTGTATAAGGTTCAAGGAAGGGATCCAGTTTCAGCTTTCTACGTATGGCTAGCCAGTTTTCCCAGCACCGTTTATTAAATAGGGAATCCTTTCCTCATGTCTTGTTTTTGTCAGGTTTATCAAAGATCAGATGGTTGTAGATGTGTGGTGTTATTTCTGAAGCCTCTGTTCTGTTTCATTGGTCTATATATCTGTTTTGGTCCAGTACCAGGCTGTTTGGTTACTGTAGTCTTGTAGTATAGTTTGAAGTCAGGTAGCATGATGCCTCCAGCTTTGTTCTTTTTGCTTAGGATTTTCTTAGCAATACAGGCTCTTTTTTGGTTTCATAGGAACTTTAAAGTCATTTTTTCCAATTATGTGAAGAAAGTCATTGGTAGTTTGATGGGGATGGCATTGACTCTATAAATTACCTTGGGCAGTATGGCCATTTTCACGATCTTCCTATCCATAAGCATGGAATGTTCTTCCATTTGTTTGTGTCTTCTTTTATTTCATTGAGCAGTGGTTTGTAGTTCTCCTTGAAGATGTCCTTCACATCCCTTGTAAGTTGGACTCCCAGATATTTTATTCTTTTTGTAGCAATTGTGAATGGGAGTTCACCCATGATTTGGCTCTCTGTTCGTCTGTTATTGGTGTATAGAAATGCTTGTAAGTTTTGCACATTGATTTTGTATCCTGAGACTTTGCTGAAGTTGCTTATCAGCTTAAGGAGATTTTGGGCTGAGACAATGGGGTTTTCTAAATATACAATCATGTCATCTGTAAACAGGGACAATTTGACTTCCTCTTTTCCTAATTGAATATCCTTTACTTCTTTCTCTTACCTGATTGCCCTGGCCAGAACTTCCAACACTATGTTGAATAGGAGTGGTGAGAGAGGGCATCTCTGTCTTGTGCTAGTTTTCAAAGGGAATGCTCTCAGTTTTTGCCCATTCAATATGATATTGGCTGTGGGTTTGTCACAAATAGCTCTTATTATTTTGAAATGCATTCCATCAATACCTAGTTTATTGAGAGTTTTTAGCATGAAGGGCTGTTGAATTTTGTTTAAGGCCTTTTCTACATCTATTGAAATAATCATGTGGTTTTTGTCATTGGTTCTGTTTGTGTGATGGATTACGGTTATTGACTTGGGTATGTTGAACCAGCCTTGTGTCCCAGGGATGAAGCCAATTTCATCATGGTGGATAAGCTTTTTGATGTGCTGCTGGATTTGGTTGGCCAGTATTTTATTGAGGATTTTGCATCAATATTCATCAGGAATATTGGTCTAAAATTCTCTTTTATTTGTTGTGTCTCTGCAGGCTTTGGTGTCAGGATGATGCTGGCCTCATAAAATGAATTAGGGAGTATTCCCTGTTTTTCTGTTGGTTGGAATAGTTTAAGAAGGAATGGTACCAGTTCCTCTTTGTACCTCTAGTAGAATTCGGCCGTGAATCCATCTGGCCCTGGACTTTTTTTGGTTGGTAGGCTATTAATTATTGCCTCAATTTCAGCATCTCTTATCGGTTTATTCATAGATTCAGCTTCTTCCTGGTTTAGTCTTGGGAGGGTGTATGTGTCCAAGAATTTATCCATTTCTTCTAGATTTTCTAGTTTATTTGCATAGAGGTGGTTATAGCATTCTCTGATGGTAGTTTGTATTTCTGTGGGATTGGTGGTGATATCCCCTTTATAATTTTTAATTATGTCTATTTAATTCTTCTCTCTTTTCTTCTTTCTTAGTCTTGCTAGTGGTCTATCAATTTTGTTGTTCTTTTCAAAAACCAGCTCCTGGATTCATTGATTTTTGAAGGGATTTTTGTGTCTCTATCTCCTTGAGTTCTGCTCTGATCTTAATTATTTCTTGCCTTCTGCTAGCTTTTGAATTTGTTTGCTCTTGCTTCTCTAGTTCTTTTAATTGTGATGTTAGGGGGTCGATTTCAGATCTTTCCTGCTTTCTCTTGTGGGCATTTAGTGCTATAAATTTACCTCTACACACTGCCTAAAATGTGTCCCAGAGATTCTGGTACATTGTGTCTTTGTTCTTATTGGTTTCAAAGAACATCTTTATTGCTGCCTTCATTTCGTTGTCTACCCAGTAGTCATTCAGGAGAAGTTTCCATGTAGTTGTGTGGGTTTGAGTGAGTTTCTTAATCCTGAGTTTTAATTTGATTGCACTGTGCTCTGAGAGACCGTTTGTTGTGATTTCTGTTCTTTTACATTTGCTGAGGAGTGCTTTACTTCCAACTATGTGGTCAATTTTGGAATAAGTGCAACGTGGTGCTGAGAAGAATGTATATTCTGTTGATTTGGGGTGAAGAGTTCTGTAGATGTCTATTAGGTCTGCTTGGTGCAGAGCTGAGTTCAAGTCCTGGATATTCCTCTTAACCTTCTGTCTCATTGATCTGTTCAATATTGACAGTGGGGTGTTAAAGTCTCCCATTTTTATTGTGTGGGAGTCTAAGTCTCTTTGTAGGTCTCTAAGAACTTGCTTTATCAATCTGGGTGCTCCTGTATTGGGTGCATATGTATTTAGGATAGTTAGCTCTTCTTGTTGAATTGATCCCTTTACCATTATTTAATCTCCTTCTTTGTCTCTTTTAATCTTTGTTGCTTTAAAGTCTGTTTTATCAAAGACCAGGATTGCAACCCCTGCTTTTTTTTTGCTTTCCATTTGCTTGGTAGATCTTCCTCCATCCCTTTATTTTGAACCTATATGTGTCTCTGCATGTGAGATGGGTCTCCTGAATACAGCACACTGATGGGTCTTGACTCTTTATCCAATTTGCCAGTCTGTGTCTTTTGATTGGGGCATTTAGCTCATTTACATTGAAGGTTAATATTGTTATGTGTGAATTTGATCCTGTCATTATGTTAGCTGGTTATTTTGCCCATTAGTTGATGCAGTTTCTTCCAAGCATCAATGGTCTTTACAATTTGGCATGTTTTTGCAGTGGCTGGTACCAGTTGTTCCTTTCCATGTTTAGTGCTTCCTTCAGGAGCTCTTGTAAGGCAGGCCTGGTGGTGACAAAATCTCTCAGCATTTGCTTGTCTGTAAAGGATTTTATTTCTCCTTCACTTATGAAGCTTAGTTTGGCTGGATGTGAAATTCTGGGTTGAGATTTTTTTTTCTTTAAAAATGTTAAATATTGGCCCCCACTCTCTTCTGGCTTGTAGAGTTTCTCCCGAGAGATCCACTGTTAGTCTGATGGGCTTCCCTTTGTGGGTAACCTGGCCTTTCTCTCTGGCTGCCCTTAACATTTTTTCCTTCATTTCAACCTTGGCAAATCTGAGAATTACGTGTCTTGGGGTTCCTCTTATCAAGGAATATCTTTGTGGTGTTCTCAGTATTTCCTGAATTTGAATGTTGACCTGCCTTGCTAGGTTGGGGAAGTTCTCATGGATAATACCCTGAAGAGTGTTTTCCAACTTGGTTCCATTCTCCCCATCACTTTCAGGTACACCAATCAAGTGTAGATTTGGTCTTTTCACACAGTCCCATGTTTCTTGGAGGCTTTGTTCATTTCTTTTTACTCTTTTTTCTCTAACCTTGTCTTCTTGCTTTATTTCATTAATTTGATCTTCAATCACTGATACCCTTTCTTCCACTTGATTGAATTGGCTATTGAAGCTTGTGCATGCGTCATACAGTTCTCATGCCATGGTTTTCAGCTCCATCAGGTCATTTAAGGTCTTCTCTACACTGTTTATTCTAGTTAGCCATTCGTCTAATCTTTTTTCAAGGTTTTTAGCTTCCTTGCGATGGGTTTGAACATCCTCCTTTAGCTCAGAGAAGTTTGTTATTACCGATCTTCTGAAGCCTACTTCTGTTAACTTGTCAGAGTCATTCTATGTCCAGCTTTGTTTCCTTGCTGGTGAGGAGCTGTGATCCTTTGGAAGAGAAGAGGCACTCTAGTTTTTAGAATTTTCAGTTTTTCTGCTCTGCTTTCTCCCCACCTTTGTGGTTTTATCTACCTTTGTTTTTTGATGTCGGTGACCTACAGATGGGGCTTTGGTGTGGATGTCCTCTTTGTTGATGTTAATATTATTTCTTTCTGTTTGTTAGTTTTCCTTCTAACAGTCAGGTCCCTCAGCTGCAGGTCTGTTGGAGTTTACTGGAAGTCCACTCCAGATCCTGTTTGCCTGGGTACCACCAGTGGAGGCTGCAGAAGAGCAAATATTGCAGAACAGCAAATATTGCTCCCTCATCCTTCCTCTGAAAGCTTTGTACCAGAGGGGCACCCGTCTGTATGAGGTGTTGGTTGGCCCCTACTGGGAGGTGTCTCCCACTCCTCAAGTGAGTCCCTACATGGGGGTCAGGGACCCACTTGAGGAGGCAGTCTGTCCGTTCTCCAAGCTCAAACACCATGCTGGGAGAACCACTGCTCTCTTCAGAGCTGTCAGACAGGGACACTGAAGTCTGCAGAAGTTTCTGCTGCCTTTTGTTCAGCTATGCCCTGCCCCCAGAGGTGGAGACTACAGAGGCAGCTGGCCTTGCTGAGCTGCTGTGGGCTCTGCCCAGTTTCAGCTTCCCTGGCTGCTTTGTTTACCTACTCAAGCCTCAGCAAAGGTGGGTGCCTCTGGAGCCTCTTTTATAAGTGCACTAATCCTATTGATGAGGGCTCTACTTGCATGGCCTAATAATCTGTTCCAAAAGGCCCTACTTCCTATTACCATCACCTAGGGGTTAGCATTTTGACTTATGAATTTTGGGGGGACATAAACATTCAGACCACAGCACAAAGGCTTTTTGTGAGTAGAAAAGAGAAGGTGGAAAGGAGATGAGGGGAGTGATGATTCGAGTGTCCAAAACACTACTGCTAATAATTACATCTACCATTCATTGAGTACTTACCATGTGCCAGACTTTCTGTTGGACACTTTACACACTCATTCAGTCTTCAACAAAACCTGGAGACAAGCATTATTATCCTTGAGGGTTTTAGATAAAGATTCTGAGGCTTATGGCATTTGCCCAAAGTCACACGAGTAAAGAATGACAGAGCAGAAATTTGAGAATGGGTCTTGCAGATGGCAAAAGCCATATTAGATTAAGTTCTCAGCCTTTTGAGTTCTTACTGGCTCACAAAACAGATCTTCTATAACAGAGTAGTAGAGTGAATTGAAAATCTTTTGTCTCCCCACAATTGGCTGAGTATTAAGCATCTAAATCTAGGTGGAACTTACCAGTGAGACTACTGAAAAGTCAGCCACAATACTATTAAATGTGCTTTGAGAGCTCTGCCCATCACTCTACAGTTCTTGTAGGCTCCCAAGCTGTCAAGAGATTAACCACATTCATACCAGACAAACCTGGCTGGTTGGATTTTATTTCATTGTCCATACACCACCAAGTCAACATGGGCTGGTACTATTTCATGCTTATTTTCAAAGCTGGGTTATGGTCTCTCACATCCTCAAATCCTTTATCACTCTGTAGGTGGAAGGGGGAGTACTTTTTGTCATTGTACATGGATTTATTTTTCTCCACATCCTACTCTACCCACCCCATCCTAAGGATTATCCTTCTGACTTATGCGGGAGGAGTGGAAGTAGATACAAAGAAAATATCATGCTCTTTTGTTTGTCAAAAAAAGAAGAGTGCCAACTTGGAACCTCCTCTCTTGAGATCAGTTCATCTCTTTGGCCCTTAGGCTCAGAAGAGGAAGTGGGAGAGGGATTTTTCATATAAGACATGCAAATGGCCTAGTTCATAGGTCTCAAACTACATGCTATTTATGGAGCCAGACAGAAACCCAGACCATCAGGGTTACAAATATGTGGCCAAAGCAGATATTGCTAATCAATCACAGCACTCCTCTGCACCAGGATATGGCTCTCAAATGTTCCTGGAGTGCTGTAAGCAGTCATTACCAATCAATAAGAGAATGCAAGAGAAAAAGTATATTTTAATATGAACCCATCTTTGGGCTTCTTATGGATAGGAATCCTACCTTATGAACACATTTGCTCCCCGCTCAACATAACCTTACATAAAGTAATTAGGATAGCCGTCAATGTTGAATGCATAAATGAATGAAATAATAAATTAATGTAGCTATTTAAACAGATGTTACTAAGTCTCTTTCTGCTGGGCACCACCTTCTCCTCTGGGGCATTGGCCTTTGACTAAGATGCTGAAATCATCTGGGTGCTGAACTTGTAGTTTGTTCACAGAGATCCTCTCTTGCTGCAACAGCTTTTATTTTTATTTTTTTGAGATGGGATCTTGCTCTGTTGCCCAGACTGGAGTTCAGTGGCATGATCATAGCTCACTGCAGCCACCAACTTCTGGGCTCAAGCAATCCTCCCACCTCAACCTCGTAAGTCGCTGGGTCTACAGGTGTGTGCCACCACGCCTGACTATTACTTATTTTTTTTTGTAGAGATGGGATCTCACTATGTTGCCCAGACTGGTCTCAAGCTCCTGGCCTCAAGCAATCCTGCCACCTCAGCCTTCAAAAGTGCTGGGACTATAGGTGTGAGTCACCACACCCAGCCTGCTGCAATTGTGTTACATTTTTTTTTTTACACTAATCTTAATGCTGTGGAGCTTGTCTCAGAGTCCTATGGAGCTGTTAGTGAAATAATCCTTTCTACCTATACCTTCCCTGTACCTTCAACTGTAAGAGTCATACAAGAATCTATTGAGCCTAAGCCAGAGGACCCATTAGAATGACAGACACTAGGGTGGATTTTCTCAGCCTCTCTATGACTAAGTCTTTGTTCCGTGGCCAACCTTCTCTCCTTGACTTGTTCTTGCCTTGGGATGTTCTCTTCCTGGAGGCACCACATGCAAATAACCTTCTAACAGACCTGCTCCATCAGTTTCTCAGAGCTTCCTAGTCAGATTGAATGTCAACAGTGAACACAGTTTAAGCCCAGTCTATGATCCCTCCCTCTTTACCCTTACATGAAGAAGACCATTTTTACTAGTTATTGCTAAATAACAAACCACTGCAAAATTTAGTGACTTAAAACAACAACCATTCCTTATTTCTCATAATTCAACAGGTCAGCTGGGTGATTCTGCTGATCTTGGCTGTACTCACCTTGTGCTGTGGCCAGTTGGTGAAGTGACAGGGAACAACTGGTCTAGAATGGCCTTGGCTGAATGTGGCTCTCTTCCCTGTGCCTCTGATTTCCTTCCAGCAGACTAGCCTGGGCATGGTCTCATGATGAGGGCAGCGCTTAAGGAGGGCAAGCAGAAATGAACAAGTGTTTTTCAAGCTTCTGTTGGGGGTTAAAGCAAGTTACATGACTAAACCAAGAATCAGTGTGGGAGGGTACTATCAAATGGATGGCCTCAGGGGAGAATGAAAAACTGGGGCTGTTAATGCAATCAACTTACCACACCATGAAAGGGAATGTAACTTCATCAGTGCGAAACATTTGAAGTAGACTCAGTCCCTCTCTTATGATGGGGAAAGTTTTAAGCCAGTGACAATCATGCTTCAGATGAACGTCTCAAGATCAATAGCAATGTCTCAAGACCTATAGCAAGCCCTCAGTTGAATCTCTCAGTAGTGAGCCAGCTTCAGACTTGGTCAGTCTGACAGGTGTCCTTCTAGAGCCTCAGCAGAAAAAACAAGAATAAAGAACTTTCCTGGATAGCCCAAGCTGCCTTTAAAGTCCTCAGTCACTTCCTGTCTGTGTTTTAAAAGTACGTCCTTTGTATCCACAGTGACACAGAAAGCTGACCTCCCATTGTTCCCAAACTCTTAGCTCTTGTACCAAACTTGGCCAGCTCAATCTGGACATCCCTCCACTTGCTTAGATTTCCACAGCAGCTGTCAGCATCTGGTGGTTTTGATGCTGTGGGTATCAAGAGTGGGAGTGACGATTCATTTAAGTGCTTCCAGAAGCTTACTTCCTCTCTGGCTCCAGCTGCAAGTCTTCAGCCAATGCAAGTTCTCAGCCTCAACCTCAGCAGGGAAAACATTCAGAAAACCCAGATGATTTTATCTTTCTAAATGCTTCATTCCACTCACTTCCCCCATAGAACAGCTGAGTCTTATTGGAGATTTGATCATTCTCACTGGATGGGCTTGATGGCCCTGCTAGCATGATTGTTTGTAGCAAGATTGCAAATTGGCAATCACATTTTGGGAAACAGTTCAATTGGAGAGATCCAGAAAAAGCAGTTATTTGTAGGTTTCTCACTTTTGGGTGGGGTCCTTGGTTCAAGGATAGACAGCAGTATTTTTTTAAATCTCCTGTTTCTCAGGTGGGTTGAACCAATTCCAGTTGCCTTTCCCACTAAAGGGAAAAAGATGTTGACTCACGTGTCTTCACGCAACACTCCAGGTAATAACTTCAATTTATCAGATTTAGCTACTGAAATGAAAACTATTTACTATCTTGGGTCAGATTGGACCAAAGATTCTAGAAATAAATAAACCAAGTTGTTATGGGTTGAATTGTGTCCCTCCAAAATTCATAAGTTGGAGTCCTACTGCCAATACACCAGAACGTGGCCTTATTTGGAAATTAGGGTCTTTGCAAATGTGATTAGTTAAGATGAATTTATAATGATGTAGGGTGGGCCTGTAGTCTAATATGATTGGTGTCCTTATGAAAAGGGGAAATTTGGACACAGATACACAGGAAAACATCATATGAACACGAAGACAGGGCTCTATAAGCCAAGGAATGTAAAAAATCTCCAACAAACCAGAAGCCAGGGAAGAGTCATGGAACAGATTCTCCCTCACAGCCCTCAGAAGGAACCAACCTGCAGATTGTAGACTCCAGAACCATGAGACAATACATTTCTGTTGTTTAGGTCACTGTTTGCTGTGCGTTCTACGGCAGCCCTAGAAAACTAATACACAGGTCTAAGGGAAGCTTGCCTGTGGGGTGCAGATTATTTCTAGGAGGTTCAAAGAGTCAGGGAATTTTAACAGAAAAGTCAACTTGGAGACCAGATACACAAGTTCTTTCTCCTCGGCCACACATCCATTTTACAAATAAAGAAACCAGAGCCCAGAGAATTTGCAGGCATTTATCAAATGCACTGGGCCAGCTGAAGCCAGAGCTGAGATTTAACTAACTTTTGACTGTCACCTCCCCAGTGCCAAGTTCCATACACATTTTAGTCATTTGTTTACATATCTTTTCCAATTTTCCATGCTGCCCTGAGAACAGGGACCATAGGCCTGGAATCCAGCATGGTGCCTCACCTATAGCAAGCCCTAAATAACATTTGTTAATAATATTTAGTATTTGCAGCATCTACCACAGGGGTAATCTTCATGCTGACCCAAGAAATGATGCTTTTCCAAAAGCAACTTCTTATAATAGAGAACAGAAAGGAAGGCACTCTGTGTGTCAGGCTGCAGACAGCAACTCCCAGTGGACCTCAAGTAATCAAGACCTGTCCGCAGTCAGCCTGGGCCAAGTGGCCTCTTCTGATGACAATATGGTGCTCAGAGAGGGGTAAGCCACTAAGCAATGCCTGTCAGCCTTGCTCCAGCTCTTGGCCATCTCCTTCAGCAGCTACAGATTTATGTCTATTCAGTAACTGAGGGTCTTAGATGCTTTTTAAGGACATGGACCTTCTAATTTTTCTGTATATTTTCCATATTTCCTGGGAACCAGGGTTTGGCTCACATCATGGCAGATGTCCAATGAATGTGTGCTGGCTTGGACCAATCTCCTTTGCAGTCGCCTAGCTGTTGAGCAAAAAGAAAGGAAAATTTACCAGGTGCTAAATTGCTAAAAATATACCTTTGGGGGAAATCTCATGCCTTGTTATTTGTAATTTTTCCTTCGAAAGCTGGAACAGTGTTGAAAAGAAATCATCATCATAATGATACTTTTCAACACAAAAAATGTCTGCCCAAGTTTAGAGAACAAAGCTTCAGTCAGTCCTGTCTCTGCAGGAAAATCCCTCATGAGCCACACTTACGATGTAAATTTTACAGTGTGCTTGATTTTCCGTAATAAACAAGTGCCTTTAAGAGTTGAGGTGTGAAACCCATTTTATACAGATAACAAGTTTTAAAGATCATGACTATATCAAATATATTTATGAGGTGATGTTATACTGAGATCAAAATCAATTTTTCATGTTTTTATGGTTGGAATGGATTCTGAGGAACATAATGCAATTTTTAAAAAATTGAACTGATAGGAAATCAGAAATAGCTTCATTCATTACAGTTGTGCAAGACCTGCTTAGATTAGAAAGTGGGAGTCATTAGAGGCTATTTGGTCCAGGACCAGAGCTGGCTACATAATTGTGGGACCTAAATGCAAAGTGAAAATGAGGCCTAGCCATGGAAGATAAGTTGGTTTCTCCTTCCCACAGCCTGTCTCTCCTCAACCTACAGTGCCCCTACCAAGGGATTGCAACCTCCACACCAGGATGCACCTGTTGCCTGGATGGGAGTGGGTGAGAAGGCCCCATCCAGTTGCCTTCCAAATATAACACCGTGCTGCCAGCCCAGGGTAGGGACAGCACTGCCAAGCTCTTTCCCAGGATGTCACTGCGTGCATGCCCAGCAGAGCCTCCCCCCACAACTGCTCCCAGGCCCCTGCAGAGGGTGTGGGCAGAATATTGCCTCCTTGTCTGCCAACCTGACCTAGTAGCCACGAGGGAAGGGTAGCAAGTGTCGTGGAGCAGAGGGTGGGGAGGAGGTAGGGTGGAGCCTGGGACACTAAGGGCCCAAACAGAGGGCGGGTAGGAGGCAGGACCACGAGTGAGCTTCCTTGTCCCATAAGACTCCTCTTAAAAAATACACATTGAAAGATAAATCAAGAGTTGTGCAGTAAACCCCAAGCAAGGCCCTCTGAGCAGGAGGCCCTGTGCAACTGCTTTGGTTACCTGCCCATGAATCTAGCCCTGCCTGGGAAACTTGCATAGGTGCTCAGTTTTTCACGTGGGCTTCAGTAGCTTCAGTATATGTGTTGGTCATGTGCTGAGTGTGCAGTGATTGGCTCAATACTATATAAGAGCTTAGCTAAATGGGTTTTGTAAGATCCTTGGTGGGATCGCAGGGGATGGGGTGCGGTTAGGAATGCTTTTATTCTTGTTTCTCTCAAAGCACTTAGAAAGGTGCTTTTGACCATAATGCACTAACAAACATCTCATGAATCATAGAAGTCACAAGCTGAGATGCTGAGAGATAAAATATTCTGCTACACACATGTTGAGTTGAACCCCAGTTTTAATTGCTCCAATATAGACTTTCTGACCAAGAACCTTTGGGCGTCTCTGGTAGAAGGGGTAACTTCAAGGGGCAACATGGGAGAGGAGAACAAGAGGGAGGTTTCTGAGAAAGATGTTTGCTGGCTCAGAACCTCAGCTCACATCACTAATGCATATGCATCATAAAGCAATTTCGATTCTTCAGGGAGAATTAGGTAATGATGTACACTTGGAAATTATAAGAAAAATGGAGCCACGCCTTAAATGTTGTGGTTAAAGGCTAGAAACCACAACCTCTCAGCCCCTTACTCTGGAGACTCCTTGAATAACAGAATCCTCTCCTGACTCCATGAATAATTGCCTGGAAGAAGGAGCAGGAGATGAGGGCTTTCCATTCAGTACATTTCAAATACTTATCCAGTGGACTCACTGGCTCCCTGCTGTTTGAAATCCTCATGCCAAACGGCTGCTGGGAGAAGTCACGAAGCCATGGATGGAAATAGCCCTGCCCACTGGGAGAAAGAGGATCTCGGAGGGCTCTTTTCTCATCCTCTCACAAATACCAATGAAGCATTTTTGCACCTCTGCCAGTTGCCATGGAGACCAAGTGGGGAACACATGTAAACATTCGGCATGCGTGAGACACGCTGAGGTCCGCCAATGCAAATGTGGTTCCTCTTCTCCTTAGCTTGTCCCCTTTCTGGCTTAGAGCTGCTGCTTGCAGCCACATCAGTAAGACCTGTAGTTTCAGGCCTGAGACAGCAGTGGCTCGTTTTTAAGGAACTCATTTACCATGAGCCACTGGGAAATACCCTACATTTAGGGTCATGAGACTTGAATTTGAAATACTTCCCTGCTAGTTCTTTAGTAGTAGAAAGTCACTCCACCTTCAGGAGCCTCCACCTTCTTATTTGTAAAATGGGGGAAAGAAAGAGAAGCCACTCATACCCAGGGAAGAGTGAGATCAGACAGGACAGTCTTTGTAAAGATGAAAGCACTCGGCGTGTTTGGGAGTGCTATTATGTAATTACTGTATATTCCCAATGGTTTGTCGAACTGTGGTTGGATTTTGACACTGGTGTGTGGAAACGGGCCCGCTCACCTTCAGAATTAGCAGTTAGACCCATTGCTCCGTCTTAAGGTTGGGTATGGATGCCTCCACCCCACAGAGAGGTTAGAGGAGTAACCTCGACCTTGGGGCTTGCTGCTGGCACCTCTCCTCCCAATTTCTCAGGGCCTCTAGGCCATCAGGGGCCCCATCTCACAGCCTTGTATCCAAACGAGAGCAGAACAGCTCAGCCGCCAATCTCTTCCTAACCGTGAAAACACCCAGGTGTTTTCTTGTTACAAAAATGCATTCTCAAGGCGAAAAAGGCAGCAGATCCAGCGGTAGGAACCTCCCTAATGAGGCGCAGAGGGCCAGGGAGTGTGTGTGGACAAGCCCTGGTGTGCATTCCAGAGGCAGCCCCTCTCCAGCTCCCTGTGTGGCTTCTTTTGGGGTGTGGGAGGAGGGGCGGAGCCAAGGATTGGGTGGGGTCCTCGCTGGCTGACTGTGGCTGCCACCCACCGTTGGAGAGGTCTCAGAAGGTTCCTCCCTATCTCCATGGTAACCCGACACAGTGCTGTGGTGAGAAGAGGAAACTGCAAACAGAGTTGGTTCCTTCCATCAGAGCCGTTTCGGAGTTCTAGATTTCTGCTTGTGGTTTGTCAATCATTCAGACCTAACAGCAACTCCAGATTGTGACTGTCAGAAGCCATGGCCTCGCACGCCTTTCGTCCATCAGTCCACCAGCGCAGGCTGGACACATGGAGCCTGCGACTCTCCCCTGCCCAGCCCAGCCCCTGCTCCACTGCTGAGGAGCAGAACTCACCACGTAGGAATGTGAGCAGCGGGGATGGGAGGGAGGTGAAGGATGAACTGGGAGCTGGGGCCAAAGAAGAGCCCAGCCAGGTCAAGAATTCCCCCAGTTCTCTTCCTTTGATATTCCACGCCCCAAATCGCACATCTGGAAGGAAAAATGAATCCTGTATATGTTTCAGAATTTCCATGAAGTTGAGAAGGGAGCACTATAGCATCTTGCAGGTTTTTTTGTTTTGTTTTTATTTTTGTTTTTTTTGAGATGGAGTCTCACTCTGTCACCCAGACTGGAGTGCAGCGGTATGATATCCGCTCACTGCAACTTCCACCTCCCAGGTTCAAGTGATTCTCCTGCCTCAGCCTCCTGAGTAGCTGGGATCACAGGTGTGCACTACCACACCTGGCTAATTGTTGTATTTTTAGTAGAGACAAGTTTCACCATGTTGGCCAGAATGGTCTTGAACTCCTGACCTCAAGTGATCCAGCTGTCTTGGCCTCCCAGCATCTTGCAGATTTTTGTTTGTTGTGTTTGTATTTATGTTTGCTTTGCCAGGAAAAGCAGGGGGTGAAAGGGAGCCTTGAGGGAGAGAAGACATGATATTGACCATAACAGATAGGAGGGGCTGGTGGGAGCTGAGAACATTCATTTGTTAATTAGTCCATATGGTGTGAGTAACCACTAAGTACCGAGCTCTGCTTTAAAGGTTGAGGGGACAGAAATGAAGACAACAGGCAGAAGCTCCTGACCTTGTGGAGCTTCCATTCTAGTGGCAGAAGTAGGCAATAAAAGTCACACATTTATTTAAACAACAAAGATACAAGTAAGTAAACGATATTGTGCCCACACACATACACATGAAGCAGAGCAAGAGATAGAGTGGAGGAAGGTTTGCAATCCAAGACAGGATAACCTGGGGAGCCCCCACAGTGAAGGTGGCATCTGGGTTAAGTCTTGACAGAAGAGGATGTGAGCTGTCATGGTGTCTGGGGAAAGAACATTCTGAGACCAATCAAGAGGTCACTGAGGCTGAAGCAGTTAAGTGAGGGGGTGGGAAGTGGTTGAGGCTGGAGTGTGAAGTGCCAGGTCAGGATGGGCGGTGAGGGCCACTGGCCTTTTCCTCTGAGTTAAATGAGGAGCCATGGGAGGTTCTTAAGTGAAGAATGGACACGATTTGACGTCTCCTTAAGAGTCACTTTGGCTCCTGCATGGAGAAGAGATGCAGCATTGGGATGGGGGGTGCTGCTGAACCTCTGAAGTCTGATTTAATTGTCAAAAAGTGGAAATGGAGCTGGGCACAGTGGCTTACCGTGGCTCGTACCTTTATTCATGCCTTGGCTCTTTGGGAGGCCAAGGTGGGAGGATTACTTAAGCTCAGGAGTTTGAGACCAGCTTGGGCAACATAGTAAGACCTCATCTCTAATAAAATAAAATTAGCCAGGGATGGTGGCACATGCCTGTAGTCCCAGCTACTCAGGGAGCTGAGGTGGGAGGATCACTTGAGCCTAGGAGGTTGAGGCTTCAGTGAGCCCTGATGGTGCCACCACACTCCAACCTGGGTGACAGAGATAGACCCTGTCTCCGAAAAACAAAAGGCCGGGGGAAGGACAGGAATTGGAAAGTTTTAGAGAGGCTGAAGACCAGAGTGCCACAAAAACTTTCTCTTATGTCATCAGGACTGATAGAAACTGGAAATACTTTGGGCGTATTCAGTGTTGATTAATGGTGTCCACACACCACCTAAAATCATCTTGGTTATCACCAGCGCTTCATTTCCCACCGCTTGGAAAATGTGGTCTAGAGAAAGGTCAAATGTTCACCACACAGAGAGACTATAATTTTGTCTGCCCATGGAGGTTCTCTTCAGGTGGCTGTTATTCAGATGTGACTTAAGATACCCTAAGTTTGAGCCTCCTTAACTGTATAGCTTGGACTAAAATTCAAAATGTAAGCTGTTTTATTCAAATGCAGTGGGGTCACTCATTGATTCACACACTCTCAGCTGTGTAAAAATAAGCTGTGCAACTTTTTTGTTTTCTGTAACTGATCAAATCTTCCCTGTGCATCCTTAACCCTGTGGAGTAAAGAGGGAAAGACTGGACTTACACAATCAGGGTATCTTGGTCTCTTCCATCGTCCTTAAGTTCCCCAACGTTAGCATCTGCATCTATGGTTGGTAGGAGTGGCATTACCATGTGACTATGCATGTGGAAATCAGTATGGTGACCTCTGGGTTGGTTTAGGTCCTATGCTAGTTCCCCTGAGGTGATCCTGGTTTAGGCCCTCCACTGGCATGCAATGGCATTCATAGCTGTGGAACACTGACAATGTCGTTGCCCCTACAAATCAAAGTCCTTGATCTCAGTGGCTTCTACTTCCCAACCTCAGGCCTCTACATTTTCAGCAATCCCCCCTTGAATTTCCCTGACCTTTACCAGAGCCTATAGAAACATAGGGAGGCCGGGCGCGGTGGCTCAAGCCTGTAATCCCAGCACTTTGGGAGGCCGAGACGGGCGGATCGCGAGGTCAGGAGATCGAGACCATCCTGGCTGATACGGTGAAACCCCGTCTCTACTAAAAAAATACAAAAAACTAGCCGGGCGAGGTGGCGGGCGCCTGTAGTCCCAGCTACTCAGGAGGCTGAGGCAGGAGAATGGCGTGAACCCGGGAGGCGGAGCTTGCAGTGAGCTGAGATCTGGCCACTGCACTCCAGCCTGGGCGGCAGAGCGAGACTCCATCTCAAAAAAAAAAAAAAAAAAAAAAAAAAGAACATAGGGAAACATCACATTGCTGTCTATGAAGGTTCCTCTGTCTGCTAATGGTGCACTGTCTCATTCAAGCCATGTTAGACATGGCGCCAGGACAAATACGGGGCTTCTCCTAGGTGCTTTCAGCCTTCTCCAGGCCATGTGTGGGAAAGTATGTCACTCGCCCAATGTTCTTAGGTTCCTACTACCTTTCTAAATGCTTCTATAGCCTGCCCCCAACAAGACTTGACCCCAAGAAAGAGTGGAGGCAAGACCCTAATATTTGAAGCTCATACTCTGCCTCTATTTCTTTCTCATTCACAGTCTCTCTTGGGCAGGAAGGACTGAACTTACCCTTTTGTCCCCTTCCTTTCTGGTAAGAACTTTCCCCATCAAATATATTTTCTTTTGTTAAAATGGCACCCATTCTGCCTGCTTCCTTGGGGCCATGATAGTGTGTCACATGTGCTCTCAGGAAAGTGGCCAGGAAGGCAGAATTAGGAAAGCAAGAGGTTTCTTGGGAGTCTTATTTCTGGCTGCTATAACAAAGTATCACAGACTGGGTGGCTGAAACAAAAGTTTATTTTTCACAGTTCTGGTGGCTGGAAGTCCAAGATCAGGGTGCCAGCATGATTGGGTTATGGTCAGGGCCCTCTTCTGGGTTGCAGATTCCAACTTCTCATTGTATCCTCCCATAGTGGAAAGAGTGAGAGAGCTCTCTGGGGTTCTTTTTTATAAAGGCACTGATCCCCATTCATAAGGGCTGTACACTCATGACCTAATTATCACCCAGAGGCCCCACCTGCTCATACCATTACCTTGGCGGTTAGGATTTCCACACATGAATTTAAGGGGACACAATCATTGAATCCATCGCATTGGGAAATGAAGACAAAATGAGGAGGAAACAGGATTGGACTGCAAGAGCGTCAGAGCACAGTACAGATCTGACAAAGTTTTGGCTCGCTTCATGGGGATTTCGAAAACAAATATTGCTCATTTGAGGAGCCCCATGTTGAAAGAAATGGACAAGTCCTAGCAACCCCTTTGTGCTCAGCCCTTCTCTGGGGGCTGCCCAAGAAGAGGATGGCCTTAGCTTCAAAGATGAGACAATGCTAAGGTGTTAACAGCTGGAGGCTAGAAACTAACTGCACTCCTTACAGCTGAACAGCAAGTTCTTTCTCAGAGGGCGATCCACATGGGTGCCTCCAATACTGTCACAGTGGTGGAAAGGTCACTAGATAATGATTGGTAGGGAGGAATAATGAAAATCCCATCAGTTTAATATTTTATAAGTGTTCTTTACATATTGCCCAAGCTGTTACAGTCATCACTGAACATAATCTTAGCCCACATCCTCTTCACTGCAGGTGAGGTTTATCCACTGTGACCACAGCATACAGCAAGTTACACAGATTTGACTTCTCTTGAGCCTTTCCCAAGAACATCTTCACAGAATATAGTGCTGGGATAATGCCTGAAAACCATGAGCACGGTCCTCACAGAGTCTTCTGCTTTTTATCTCAGAGATTTCTGTGAAACCCAAAAATCTCCATTTTAATTTAATGTTTGGAACCAGAAAGTGCCCAGCAGTTAATCTAAACCTGTTTTTACCAAGACAGCATTCTGTGTGCTGCCTGGGAAATGTCAATGGTTTGTTGATACCAAATTAACGATGCATATCTCTAGCAAAGAAACCTCCAGTAAGTCAGAAACCAATCGTCAAACTGTCCGTCCACCAGGTTTCCTTCCTGTGAGTCACTTTAAGAAGCCTGACTTCTTCTTTCTCTGTTTCCAGCCTTTCTCTGGTTTAATCAATGAGAGTTAAAGCCACATTATAATTCTTGGAAGTATTGAGAGATGTGACTGGTCCTCCCTTCTGGACAAGCCTTGAAATGGAAGTGATAGAGAGGAGATAAAAGGAGGTGGGAAAGGAAGTGTGTAGACAGAGGGAGAAACAAAAAGGACCAGAGGTCTAGAAATTTCTTACTGCTCCAGAAGTTAAAACATCGTTTGTTAATCATAATTTATCACAAAGGCGGCCAGTTTCCAGGGAATTGTGTTGCCAGACAAAATGCAGGACTCTCAGTGAAATTTGAATTTCAAATAATAAATAATTTTAGTATAATAATGTCCAAAGCAATATTTCAGACATACTTACATTAAATTTTTTTCTTTGTTTATCTGAAATTCAAGTTTAACTTTGTGTTCTGTATTTTTATTTGCTAAATCTGACAACCATATCTGGGAGATATTTTAATTTCCATTGCATTCCTTTTGTTGGTGAGAGTGATGAGCTACCATATTGAATAGGAAGTAGAGCGGATAGCGTCATCCTCCTATTGTCTAGCAGAAAGATACAGGTTATTCGGACTTGATAGTTCCTTACTCCCGGGGCAGCCTCTGCCTTCCCAGCTCCACTCAGCATTGAGCATTTCAAACTGACCATTGACTGAAACTCATCAGCCAGTCATTGAAACTGGACTTGCTGTCCTTGCTTTGGAATTGTCTATATCTGTTATAAGGTGAGCTTGGATTTCACAAGCCTAATGAGCCTTATTCTTGCTCTAATCCTCTCCATGTTTGTCCAGGCAATAGGAGTGATCTTTTGCTTTGGTTTCTGCCTATACCTGGGGTCCTGGACTCTAGACTATTCAGATATGGTCTTGACATCCTGCCTAAACCTTGCCATTTCCCTCTGTTCAGTGGTTTCCCTCAGTCCATGACAAATATATCACTTGGAAACACAATACTGACTCCAAGTCACACCATCTTCTAGAACAGAGGTTGCCAAAGATTTTCTGCAAAGGGCTAGATAGAGTATATTTTTGGCTTTGCAAACCCTGCAGTATCTGTCACAACTCCTCAATTCTGCCATTGTAACATGTGAACAGGCATGTGTTTCTGTACAGCTTTATTTATAAATAAAGCTGTGACAGGTCACAGGCTGTATTTGGACCAAAGGCCATAGTTTGTTAACCTCTGTTCTAGAAGATCCTGGGATCTTGCTTTTCTTGCCAGAAAGGTTCCACTTAGATATAGATGTTGGCCTATTAGCTCAATGAGGTTCATATTGTTTACTTAATGTGATGCTGATGGCCTCTCCATGCCTCCATCAGAGACCAGTCCTATTTTACAGTCTTGCCACCCTCATCTTGGGCTTGGAAATTTCCAGCTTTCTTCTCTTCTCCTCTACCAGCTTCTGAGGTCCCTGCATGACTTGATGACGAGCACACTCAATAAGCCAGCTTCTACTTGTTTCCACACTATATCTAGGATCCACTACCCCCTTTATTTCCACAAATGCTACCTTACTTTGAGACTTAGTTGCCAATGCTCTTGACTAAGTCTGTCTCATCTTTGTACTTCTACCTGAGAAATCTTCAACTGCTCATCACTGCTGATGTGATTTCCTTTGCATAATAAGTCCACAAAACTACCCACCAGTGCTGAGAATGGTTTGCCTTATAATAGCTATGGATTTAAAGAAAAACCCATCTCTCTCAAATGATTAAAAATACCTTGCAGTAACCAGGGAAAGGTAGCTAGTAAATGGCTACAGGGATACATGTAAAGTGCTTTATTTTAGCATGAAGAAAAATCAACATTATGAATTGTATTAATGCTGTTCTTAAAATTAATTCTGTGACCCTAGAATGACCTTGCTATGGTGTGAACATGCAAAGCAGATTTTCTAAACAACTAAATATGTGTATGAATACATCCATTTATTCACAAGGGCAGGACTTTGGAACCTAATGAATGAATTTCAAAAATAAAATTTTAAATTAGGAAAAAACAACAATTTTGAAACCAAGTCCACAAAAACCTATAAAAATAATGTTGATTGACTCTGGCTACTGTTCCGGGTCAGTGTGACCACTTTGACTACACATCCTTTTATGGGATAAATATTTCTCACAAAAGTTAAGTGCAATTGAAGGTTTTGTAAGCCAAATCCTATTTTAAATACAGAGAGCTCATTTTTTAATTTTGGAGATGTCCTTCCCTCATTTTAAAAAATGTGTTTTTAATTTATTTTCTTACATTATAACAGATTTTCAATAGCCATTATATCTCTAAATTGAAACTCTCTATACCTTCCTAGGAAGAATCTGCTTTGAGTTATCTGAAATCCTTCAAACCAGTCAACTATTATAATTTAATTATGATGACTCTGGAAAAAATCTAAAACCATCAGATATTTACATTACTGCCATTTTGTGGTTTGATTATAGCTATTTGCATTACACCAGTGGTCCACATATACTGGTGAATTGAGGTAAATGGCTATGTAATAATTGTGATCAATGGTCAAAATTTTATGAACACACTTTTTAACAGGTGTATTTGGGATAATCATTATACAATTGGCTGCACATATTTAGAGCATACAATCTGATAAATTCTGACATAAGTATAAACCAATGAAACAATCACTACCTTCAAGATAATGAACATATCCATATACCCTAAAAGTTTCCTTATTCCCCTTGGTAATCCCTCCCTCTCATGCCTTCCCATCCGTTCCCTACCCCTATCCCCATGTAACGACTGATCTGCTGTCACTACAGATTAGTTTACATTTTCTAGAATTTTATGTAACTGGAATCCCATACTATGTACTCTTTCTTGTCTGGCTTCTTTCATTTAGCAAAACTATTTTCAAATTCCTCCATATTAATGTGTGTATCAATCATTCATTCCTTTTTATTGATGAGTAATATTCCAATTTGTTTGATAACTGTTAAATACAGTTTGTGCATTCATCTGCTGATGGGCTTTTGGGTTGTTTCCAGTTTGGGGCTATTAGAAATAAAACTGCTATGAACATTCATAAATATTTATATGGCTGTATGCTTTCATTTATCTTAGGTAAATACCTAAGAATAGAACTATTCTTAGGTATTTACCTAAGATAAATGGGTCATATGTTAGATATGTGTTTAACTTTCTAAGACACAGCTGAACTGTTTTCCAAAGTGTTTGCACTACTTTACACTCCCTCCAGCCATATCTGAGAGTTCCATATATGAGAATCCCAGCTCTCCTACATCCCTATTAACATTTGATATGGTCAGTCTTTTAAAATTTTTGCCATTCCAATATGTGCCTATATTAGATATTTCTGATATAGTTAGGCTTTGTGTCCCCACCCAAATTTTATCATGAATTATAATCCCCCAGGTGTTGAGGGAGAGACCTGGTGGGAGGTGATTGGGTCATGGGGGTGGTCCCTCTCATGCTGTTCTCATGACAGTGAGTGAGTTCTCACGAGATCTGAAGGTTTTATAAAACTTTGGCATTTCCTCTCTTACTCACTCTTCTCTCTCCTGCCGCCATGTGAGAAGGTCCAAGCTTGCTTCCCCTTTGCCTTCCAACATGATGGTAAGTTTTCTGAGGCTTCCCCAACCATGCAGAGCTGTGAGTCAATTAAACCTCTTTCCTTTATAAATTACCTAGTCTTGGGTATTTCCCTATAGCAATGTGAGAACGGACTAATACAATTTCATTATTCATTTCACTGTGTAATTTGCATTGTCCCAATGACTAATAGTGTTAAGAACTTTTTCATGTGTGTGTTTGACTCTGATGTTTTCTTTGGTGAAATGTCTTCCCAAATATAAAATTTTTTAATTAGGTTTTTTGTTTTCAGTTTTGAGAATTCTTTATATATTTTGGATCCAGATATCATAACTATATAATTTACAAATACTTTCTCCCAGTCTGTAGCTTGTCTTTTTATCCTCTTAAAGTTTTTCACAAAAAAGTTTTTTAAATTGTTGATATAGTCCAGTTTTTAAATGTTTTCTTTAATAGATCATGCTTTTGGAATTCTTTGCCTAGTTTTAGATCTCAAATATTTTATCTTCTGTTTTTTTCTTTATATTTTATAGTTTTATGTTTTATATTTAAATCCATAATCCATTTTCAGTTAATTATTGTATAAGATATGAGACTGACACTATGTTGAATAGGAGTGATAAGAGAGGGCATCCCTGTCTTGTGCCAGTTTTCAAAGGGAATTTTTCCAGTTTTTGCCCATTCAGTATGATATTGGCTGTGGGTTTGTCATAAATAGCTCTTATTATTTTGAGATAAGTTCCATCAATACCGAATTTACTGAGCGTTTTTAGCATGAAGGGCTGTTGAATTTTGTCAAAGGCCTTTTCTACATCTATTGAGATAATCATGTGGTTTTTGTCTTTGGTTCTGTTTATATGCTGGATTACGTTTATTGATTTGCATATGTTGAACCAGCCTTGCATCCCAGGGATGAAGCCCACTTGATCATGGTGGATAAGCTTTTTGATGTGCTGCTGGATCTGGTTTGCCAGTATTTTATTGAGGATTTTTGCATCGATGTTCATCAGGTATATTGGTCTAAAATTCTCTTTTTTTGTTGTGTCTCTGCCAGGCTTTGGTATCAGGATGATGTTGGCCTCATAAAATGAGTTAGGGAGGATTCCCGCTTTTTCTATTGATTGGAATAGTTTCAGAAGGAATGGTACTAGCTCCTCCTTGTACCTCTGGTAGAATTCAGCTGTGAATCCATCTGGTCCTGGACTTTTTTTGGTTGGTAGGCTATTAATTATTGCCTCAATTTCAGAGCCTGCTATTGGTCTATTCAGGGATTCAGCTTCTTCCTGGTTTAGTCTTGGGAGTGTAAATGTCCAGGAAGTTCTGGCTAGGGCAATCAGGCAAGAGAAAGAAATAAAGGGTATTCAATCAGGAAAAGAAGAAGTCAAATTGTCCCTGTTTGCAGATGATATGATTGTATATTTAGAAAACCCCATTGTCTCAGCCCAAAATCTCCTTAAGCTGATAAGAAACTTCAGCAAAGTCTCAGGATACAAAATTAATGTGCAAAAATCACAAGCGTTCTTATACACCAGTAACAGACAAACAGAGAGCCAAATCATGAATGAACTTCCATTCACAATTGCTTCAAAGAGAATAAAATACCTAGGAATCCAACTTACAAGGGATGTAAAGGACCTCTTCAGGAAGAATTACAAACCACTGCTCAGTGAAATAAAAGAGGACACAAACAAATAGAAGAACATACCATGCTCATGGATAGGAAGAATCAATATCGTGAAAATGGCCAGACTGCCCAAGGTCATTTATAGATTCAATGCCATCCCCATCAAGCTACCAATGACTTTCTTCACAGAACTGGAAAAAACTGCTTTAAAGTTCATATGGAACCAAAAAAGACCCCACATTGCCAAGACAATCCTAAGTCAAAAGAACAAAGCTGGAGGCATCACATTACCTGACTTCAAACTATACTACAAGGCTACAGTAACCAAAACAGCATGGTACTGGTACCAAAACAGAGATATAGACCAATGGAACAGAACAGAGTCCTCAGAAATAATACCACACATCTACAGACATCTGATCTTTGACAAACCTGAGAGAAACAAGAAATGGGGAAAGGATTCCCTATTTAATAAATGGTGCTGGGAAAATTGGCTAGCCATAAGTAGAAAGCTGAAACTGGATCCTTTCCTTACTCCTTATACAAAAATTAATTCAAGATAGATTAGAGACTTAAATGTTAGACCTAATACCATAAAAAGCCTAGAAGAAAACCTAGGTAGTATCATTCAGGACATAGGCATGGGCAAGGACTTCATGTCTAAAACACCAAAAGCAATGGCAACAAAAGCCAAAATTGACAAATGGGATCTAATTAAACTAAAGAGCTTCTGCACAGCAAAAGAAACTACCATCAGAGTGAACAGGCAACCCACAGAGTGGGAGAAAATTTTTACAATCTACTCATCAGACAAAGGGCTAATATCCAGAACCTACAAAGAACTCAAACAAATTTACAAGAAAAAAACAACCCCATCAAAAAGTGGGCAAAGGATATGAACAGACATTTCTCAAAAGAAGACATTCATACAGCCAACAGACACATGAAAAAATGCTCATCATCACTCGCCATCAGAGAAATGCAAATCAAAACCACAATGAGATACCGTCTCACACCAGTTAGAATGGCAATCATTAAAAGTCAGGCAACAACAGGTGCTGGAGAGGATGTGGAGAAATAGGAACACTTTTACACTGTTGGTGGGATTGTAAACTAGTTCAACCATTATGGAAAACAGTATGGCGATTCCTCAAGGATCTAGAACTAGATGTACCATATGACCCAGCCATCCCACTACTGGGTATATACCCAAAGGATTATAAATCATGCTCCTATAAAGACACATGCACACGTATGTTTATTGCGGCACTATTCACAATAGCAAAGACTTGGAATCAACCCAATTGTCCATCTGTTACAGACTGGATTAAGAAAATGTGGCACGTATACACCATGGAATACTATGCAGCCATAAAAAAGGATGAGTTTGCGTCCTTTGTAGGGACATGGGTGCAGCTGGAAAACATCATTCTCAGCAAACTATCGCAAGAACAGAAAACCAAACACTGCATGTTCTCACTCATAGGTGGGAACTGAACAATGAGATCACTTGGACTCGGGAAGGGGAACATTACACACTGGGGCCTATCATGGGGGGGGAGAGGGGGGAGGGATTGCATTGGGAGTTATACCTGATGTAAATGACGAGTTGATGGGTGCTGACGAGTTGATGGGTGCAGCACAACAACATGGCACAAGTATACATATGTAAGAAACCTGCACGTTATGCACATGTACCCTAGAACTTAAAGTATAATAATAAAATAATTAAAAAAAGATATGAGACTGAAGAGGAAGTTGTTTTTCTGTTTTGTTTTGCTTATGCTTGTAAGTGTCCAGTTGTTCCTGCTTTTTGAAAAGACTATTCTTCCTCCATTGTATTGCTTTTGCACCTTTGTCAAAAATCAGTTGGCGCATCTGTTTAGGACTACTTATGGGTTCTGTTTTTTTTTTTTATACTTTAAGTTCTAGGGTACATGTGCATAACATGCAGGTTTGTTACATATGTATACTTGTGCCATGTTGGTGTGCTGCACCCATCAACTCGTCAGCACCCCTCAATTCATCATTTATATCAGGTATAACTCCCAATGCAATCCCTCCCCCCTCCCCCCTCCCCATGATAGGCCCCTGTGTGTAATGTTCCCCTTCCCGAGTCCAAGTGATCTCATTGTTCAGTTCCCACCTATAAGTGAGAACATGCGGTGTTTGGTTTTCTGTTCTTGTGATGGTTTGCTGAGAATGATGGTTTCCAGCTGCACCCATGTCCCTACAAAGGACGCAAACTCATCCTTTTTTATGGCTGCATAGTATTCCATGGTGTATACGTGCCACATTTTCTTAATCCAGTCTGTAACAGATGGACAATTGGGTTGATTCCAAGTCTTTGCTATTGTGAATAGTGCCGCAATAAACATATGTGTGCATGTGTCTTTATAGCAGCATGATTTATAATCCTTTGGGTATATACCCAGTAGTGGGATGGCTGGGTCATATGGTACATCTAGTTCTAGATCCTTGAGGAATCGCCATACTGTTTTCCATAATGGTTGAACTAGTTTACAATCCCACTAACAGTGTAAAAGTGTTCCTATTTCTCCACATCCTCTCCAGCACCTGTTGTTGCCTGACTTTTAATGATTGCCATTCTAACTGGTGTGAGACGGTATCTCATTGTGGTTTTGATTTGCATTTCTCTGATGGCCAGTGATGATGAGCATTTTTTCATGTGTCTGTTGGCTGTATGAATGTCTTCTTTTGAGAAATGTCTGTTCATATCCTTTGCCCACTTTTTGATGGGGTTGTTTGTTTTTTTCTTGTAAATTTGTTTGAGTTCTTTGTAGATTCTGGATATTAGCCCTTTGTCTGATGAGTAGATTGCAAAAATTTTCTCCCATTCTGTAGGTTGCCTGTTCACTCTGATGGTAGTTTCTTTTGCTGTGCAGAAGCTCTTTAGTTTAATCATATCCCATTTGTGAATTTTGGCTTTTGCTGCCGTTGCTTTTGGTGTTTTAGACATGAAGTCCTTGCCCATGCCTATGTCCTGAATGATACTACCTAGGTTTTCTTCTAGGCTTTTTATGGTATTAGGTCTAACATTTAAGTCTCTAATCTATCTTGAATTAATTTTCGTATAAGGAGTAAGGAAAGGATCCAGTTTCAGCTTTCTACTTATGGCTAGCCAATTTTCCCAGCACCATTTATTAAATAGGGAATCCTTTCCCCATTTCTTGTTTCTCTCAGGTTTGTCAAAGATCAGATGTCTGTAGATGTGTGGTATTATTTCTGAGGACTCTGTTCTGTTCCATTGGTCTATATCTCTGTTTTGGTACCAGTACCATGCTGTTTTGGTTACTGTGGCCTTGTAGTATAGTTTGAAGTCAGGTAATGTGATGCCTCCAGCTTTGTTCTTTTGACTTAGGATTGTCTTGGCAATGTGGGGTCTTTTTTGGTTCCATATGAACTTTAAAGCAGTTTTTTCCAGTTCTGTGAAGAAAGTCATTGGTAGCTTGATGGGGATGGCATTGAATCTATAAATAACCTTGGGCAGTCTGGCCATTTTCACGATATTGATTCTTCCTATCCATGAGCATGGTATGTTCTTCCATTTGTTAGCGTCCTCTTTTATTTCACTGAGCAGTGGTGGGTTCTGTTTCTTTGATCTATGTGTCTGTCCCTCAACCATGTCACACAGTTTTCATTACTATAGCCAGATAAATAGTCTTGAATTGGAGTAGAATGATCACTGCCACTTTATTTTCTTTTTAAAAATTGTTTTAATTATTTTGGTTATGTTGCCTTTTCATATAAATTTTAAAATAATGTTATCTGTATTTACAATATATCTTGCAGGGATTTTGATAGGAATTGCGTTAAAACTGTATGTCAATTTGAGGATAACAGACATCTTTACCATGTTAAGTTTTCCAATACATGAACACAATATATGTCTGTCCATTTATTTAAGTTTTCTTTAATTTCTTTTATCAGGCTTTTGTAGTTTTTAGCATATACTTCTTGCAAATGTTTTGTTGGATTTACACCTAAGTACTTTACTTCTTTTTAGCAATTGTAAATGATATTGTATAGTTAAATTTTATATCCACATGCCTATTGTTAGTTTGTAGAGATAAAATTGTCTTTTCTTTTTCTTTTCTTCTCTTTCTTTCCTTCTTCTCTCTTTCTTTTCTTTCTTTCCTTCCTTCCGTCCTTCCTTCCTTCCCTCCCTCCCTCCCTCCCCCTTTCTTTCTTCTTTTTTCCTCTCTTTCTTTCTTCTTTCTTTCTTTCTTTCTGTCTGTCTGTCTGTCTCACTCTCACCCTGGCTGGAGTCGCAGTGGCACAATTTCAACTCACTGAAACCTCTGCAACCTCTGCCTCCTAGGTTCAAGTGATCCTCCCACCCAGTCTCCAGAGTAGCTGGGACCACAGGCGCATGCAGCCACACCTGGCTAATTTTTTGTGGTTTTGCAGAGATGGGGTTTCACTATATTGCCCGGGCTGGTCTCAAACTCCTGAGCTCAAAGCCATCTGCTCACCTTGGCCTCCCAAAGTGCTGGGATTACATGCGTGAGCCACCACGCCCAGCCAAAATGGCTTTTTCTATGTTTATCCTGTATCTTGTAACCTTGTTGAACTCACCTTTCAGTTCTAGGAAGTTTTTGTAGATTCCCTGGCATCTTCTACTATACATTCATGTCATAAGGACGATTTTACTTCTTCCTTTCCAATATATAGGCCTTCTATTTCTGTTTTTGGGGGTTTTTTTGTTTGTTTTTGCCTTAATGCACTCACTAAAACTTACGGTACAATATTGACTAAAGATGATGTTGAATAAGGGTGGACATCCTTGCCTCTTTTCCAATTTTAGGGGTAAAGCATTCAGTCTTTCGCTATTACGTATAATGGAAGCTGCAGGTATTTTGTAGCTGGTCTTTATCAGGTTGAAGAAGTTTTCCTCTCTTTGTATTTTTCTGACAGTATCATGAATGGGTATTAAATTTTATCAAATAGTTTTTCTGCATGATTTTAATATGATCATATGATTTTTCCTTTTTAACCTGTTAATATGATAGACCACATAGATTTTCAAATACTGAAACAGCTTTGCATCTGTGGAATAAATCCCATTTGGTCTGATCTATAATTCTTTTTATATACTGTAGATTCAATTTGCCAATATTTTGGTAAGGGTTTTTGCATTTATATATATGAGAGATATTGGTCTGCAGCTTCTTTTTTGGAACTGTGTTTCTCTTGTTTTGGGATCAGGGTAACAGTAGCTTCAGAAAATGAATTAGGATGTGTCCTCCCACCTCACTTTTTCTATTTTATGGAAGTTATTGTTATTCTTTTTCAAATGTTTGGTAAAATTCTTCAGTGAAATCATCATCAGTATGTGAAAATTTCTTTGTGAGGGACAGTTTTTATTTTAATTACTAATTCAATTTCCTTAATATTTATAATGCTATTAAATTATCTATTTCATATTGGATAGTTGTGGTAGTTCGTGTTTTTTGAAAATTTTGTCCATTTCATTGAAGTTGTTAATTTCTTAGTATTTCCTTATTGTCTTTTAAAGTCTGGAGGTTTTATAAAGATTTCCCTCGTTTCATCCCTGATACTAGTCATTTGTGTCTTCTCTATTTTTTTCTTTATCAGTTCTACTAGAAGTTTGTCTGTTTTATTGATCTTTTCAAGGAACAAACTGTTTCGGTGATTTTTCTCTATTGTTTTCTGTTTTCCACTTCATTAATTTATGCTCTTTATTATTTCCTTCTTTCCACTTGTATTGTATTTATTTTTGCTCTTTTTTATTGACATGTGAGTTTAGATGACTGATTTGAGGACATTTCTCTTTTCTAATTTATGCCTTTAGTGCTATAAATTTCCCTCTCAGTACTGCTTTGGCTGTGTTCCACAAGTTTTGATACTTTGTATTTTCATTTTCATTCAGTTAGGTGAGAAGTTTTTTAAAAATTCTCTTGAGCCTTCCTTTTTGATCCTCTTTCTAAATAACCAGGTTTATTTAAAAGTGTGTTATTTAGTTTTCAAGTGTTTGGAGAATTTTCTGTAACTTTCTATTGTTTTTAATTTCATTCCATTTGGACTACAGAACACACTCAGTATGATTTCAATTCTTTTTAATTTGTTAAGTTTTGGGGTTTTTTTGTTTGTTTGTTTGCTTTGTTTTTATACACTAGGATATGGCTTATCTGGCTATATATTCTGCGCACACTTGAAAAGAATTTTGTATTCTGCTGATGTTTGGTAGAGGGCACTATAAATGTCAATTCCATCCTATTGGTTGATGGTGTTGAGTTCTGTTGAGTTCTTCTATATTCTTGCTAACTCTTTGTCTAAGTAATCTATCAATTGTTAAGAAAGGAATATTGCAGTATTCAACTATAATTGTGAATTTGTTTATTTCTTTTTTAAAATTCTATCAGGTTGGGTAATTTTTATTATTCCCCCTTCTAGTTCACTGATTATTTCCTCTTTCCTCTTTATTCTGCTGCTGTTTAGCTCATCCACTGAGTTTTTATATCAATTATTATATTTTTACATCCTAGAATTTCCATTTAGTCATTTATTCCTTCTATTTCTTTGCTGAGACTTTCTATTATTTTCCTGAGACATTCCAGTTTTACATTTTTTCCAAGTGTGTTACTAATTGCTTCTTGAAGCATTTTTATGAGGGCTACTGTAAAATAATTACAGATAATTCTAACACTTCTGTCATCTTGATAAGGGCATCTATTGTTTTGTCTTGTTCCATTTGAGATCCTGGTATGATGAATGATTTTTAAATTAAAACCTGAATATCTGTGGTATTATGAGACTCTGGATTTTATTTAAACCTCTGTTTTCACTGGCTTCCTGTGACATTGCTCTGGCAGGGGAAAGAGGATCACCTCTCATTACTGCCATGTGGGGATAGAAGTTCATGCTCCAATTTAACCTCTATGGACACTCAAGGAAGCTCCTCATTACTGCTGGATGGTGGACAGTGTTTTGGCTCCCCAGTAGGGCTCCACTCATACCTCCCTGACTGGAAGGGGTAGGAATGCCTTATTACCGCATCCCCTATGGCCTCCACTGATGCCATGGGGAGAGTCACACTACTGCTGTGACAAAGGTCCTGACCCTGCACTAGGCCTCCTCTGACATGACACCATTTGGGGAAAGAGGGAGGGAGAGGCACCTCTTCACTGCTGGGCAGAAGTAAAACTCCAGGCTCCCACACAGTCTCCACTGATACTGTGGTGTGGATACTTCTGCTCACCAGGCAGAAATAAAGTCCTGATTTTTCTATTCAGCATTTTCTGACACCACCCTGGAGGAATGGTGGAGGTAAGGAATAGTGTTGGGGGCCTTATCACAGCCTAATTAGGGTAGAAATCTAGACTCCTCATTAGGCCTCTCCAGGTATGAGTGGAGATGGGGCTACAGTGTTTTTTTTTTGTTGTTGTTGTTGTTTTGTTTTGTTTTGTTTTTCCCTGTTGTGTCTCACTGGAGTAGAGTGGTTCAGGTCTAAAAGTCCTCTGTCTTGCTGGGCTACTCATTTCCTGTTCCTTGGCTAAAGAGAACAGTCTTTTGTTGTGGCTTCTTTTGTCTGTGCCCATTGGCATTTCTAGGTTATCATCTTCCTTATTCCCAAGTCTGGAATAGCTGTGGCAAAAAGAAAGCCCAGGAACCCAGGGAACTCAGCACTGTTTTGTTCCATGGTCCCTAAGTCCCCAGCAAATCTACCTTCTTTTCTTCCCTTTAGAGCCTTTCTACCTTTGTTTTATATATAATGTCCAAAGTTTTCCATTGCACTTAGAGGCAAAAAATAGGAAAACATGTACCTGCTACACCTTTTTGAAGCAGAACCACTCATTTGGTTTTTAGGGAGTTATTCTCAAATTTTATTGTGAAAAATAATGTTCCAGGAAGCAATATTTTTGTCCCAGGTTTAAAATAATTAAACACTGACTTCTGTTTTCTTTTCTTTTTTTCTTTTTCTTTCTTTCTTTCTTTTTTTTTTTTAGCACAGGGTTTCACTATATTGCCCAGGCTGGTCTTGAACCCTGGGCCCAAGCAATTCTCCACTTTAACTTCCCAAAGTGCTAGAATTACAAGAATAAGCCCCCATGTCCTGTGGAGACTTCTGTTTTAAACGCAAATAGTTAATTCCCAGTTTACTAATCTTTCTTTTTCTCTAATAAAGTTTTCATATTGGGTTTTCTTTAAGTATTATATACTTGTGCCCAAAAAGAAAGTCCTCTCAACAACAATATATTATAGGAGGTCACATAACAACTGCATAATCATTCCCCAAGAAGATTCTTTAAAATTAGTTTGACCATTGTGGAAAATAGTGTGGTGATTCCTCAAAGACCTAAAGACAGAAATGCCATTTGACCCAGCAATCCCATTAGAGTTCCCAAAGGAATATAAATTGTTCTACCATAAAGACACATGCATGTGTTTGCTCATTGCAGCACCATTTACAATAGCAAAGACACAGAATCAACCTAAATGCCCATCAGTGATAGGCTGGATAAAGAAAATATGGTACATATATACCTTGGAATACTATGCATTCATAAAAAAGAAACAAGATCATGTTCTTTGCAGGAATATGGACGGAGTTGGAGGCCTTTTTCCTTAGCAAAATAACACAGGAACAGAAAACCAAATGCTGCATGGTCTCACTTATAAGTGGGAGCTAAATGATGAGAATACATGGACACATAGAGGGGAACAACAGACACTGGGGCCTATCAGAGGATGGAGAGTGGCAGGAGGGAGAGGATCAGGAAGAATAACTAATGAGTACTAGGTTTAATGCCTCGGTGATGAAATAATCTGTACAACAAACCCCCGTGACATGAGTTTACCTATATAACAAACCTGCACATGTGCCCCTGAACTTAAAATAAAAGTTAATATAATAATAATAATAATAATAATAAAACAACTATTGGTAAAATTTAAAAAAGATTTTTTTTATGTGACAACTGTTGTTCCAACAACAGCAGATTCTAGATGAGATTCTAGGTGGCCAGGAAATACAAGATGATATTTCTATTAAGACACAAAATTGTTTTATAGTGGAACACCAACCCCTCCGATTTCCCCAAGTGGACTGTCCACTGGCTGCTATATTACCTATAGTACTCAGTGAGCTCTTTTCTCATTTCTTTCGACCACAGAGTTTATCAGCCCAACCTTGTTCTAATTACTTGCTTCCAAGTTTTCACACCTAGAGGCACAACTACGTACTAATGAAACTTTGGGGTCAGATGAATTCAAATTTGAATAGTATGATTGGTCTCACTCCCACTTTTGTGGCTAGAGATGGGCGAGATCCTGTGACTGAGCAAAAGGAGAGTGAGAGGGAAGTGGTTTCTCTCAAAGAGTGCTCAGCAGATAAACACAAGCCCATTTTGCACTAGATCAGGAGAGAGAATGTTGGTTCAAATCTAAGATGCAGAGCAGCTTGGTTAAGGACTAAGTTGATCATTTCCTAAGACAAGACTAGGAATAACAGCAAAGGTGATATGGATACTATCAAGATGAGAGGAGAAGTGGGCAAACTGAAAACTAGTTCAAGGTCTAATTTTACAAACATGACCTACCCACTGTGGCATCCCTCTTATGCTTAGCCTGATGTGCTTTGGTAGAGGAAGCACCACTCATAGGAGTCTGCATTTGCCAATGTTGCCTTAGAAGAAACAGAAAGCACTGGAACAGGTCAGCAAGTCCCATGCTAATGAGATTCATGTCAAGCTGGGTCAAGTTGGGGTGTAGATCTCTCATTGAGAGCTAAAGCATGGCTCTAAAATCAGGGAAAGCAGAGCCATAGAAAGTAATCAAATCTGAAGAAACCAGAGGAGGGATGGAGATGGAGGCTGTAGAACAAGGTGGGAATGGAAGCTGGTGGAGAACAATAAGGTAAGGACCTGATCAAATCCCTCAACCATCAGGGGTTGCTGCTGGTTTGGATATGTGGACAAGTTGGAGTATAAATGTGGTTTGATCTGGTGGGGCAGTTTAAAAGACCAGGAACAACAACAACAACAACAACAACAACAAAAAAGATATACTTTACAGACCACCTTTCTCCCCTAACATAGGAAAGCTTTAGTTTCTCTTTCTTATCCTAGTTTACCCAAGAGTAAACTTAATGGTTCCATGAAAAGGATACATACACTTTCTGTTGATCTAAAATCAAGTCAGTTTTAGATGAAGTCTCTAAAGAGCCCATGTCACACTTAGAACTCCAACCATGTGAGGTCAGATTGGGGAGGCTAGGGGAAGGCAGCTAGGGGAAGGCAACTAGGGTTTACAGGTCTCTCTAAAATATGATCACTTACCCTTTCCTCACCAGGCAGAGCCTTAGTTACCAAAGAGTAGGAAAATGGCCACGTGTCTGGGTTGCCACAGAAGAGGATTTGTGGCTTGAGTCCTATTAAGAGGAACTGAGAAGTCATAGGCCTATGGTATAGATTTTGTTCTCTTAGTCCAGGGGAAAACAATTTAAGAAGGGCAAGCTTCAACTTCCATGCCTTTATTTGGACCTCCCAATATCTCCTTCAAGTAGATGACACGATCCACTTTTCCCCAAACAAGTGCCTAATAGTGAGCTTTAGACCATTTTCTCAGGCACAATGTCACAAAGACCTCCCCAGACATGTAAAGGGGATGGGGCAAGGATAGAACAGCTGTTGAGCAGACAATCAGTAGTGTCTGTTGCTGGGGCAATTGGGCTGTCCTTTTGATTTATTTCCCAAATAGAGGCAAACCCACATCATTTGAAAGGCATTTTAGGAGATTAAATCTGCCTCCATGAGCTCATGGATATTGTTGATGTCCTAGCTCAGGAGTAAGCAATTCCATTTTAAACTCCTGCTGTGATGTGACTCTCCAAAAATCATTTCCTAAGTTACATGTAAAAGCAAGTCATTAAAAAAATGCAACTTGCTTTTATTTCTATGTTTAGCCTGCAGTTCATCAAACCTCACCCTCTGGGCTAGCAGCCCACAAATATCTCATAGCACTTACTAAAGTGTGTAATGATTTGATGAATTTGTTTATTTCTCTGCCTCTCCCTCCACCTTTACTGTAAGGCTCATCTGTCTTGTTCACCATTCTATCTGAAGCATGTAGCACCAAACCTGGCCATAGTAGTCATTCAATAAAAAGGCTGAATGAATAAGGGAATGAATGAAAATTTTGGATTGGTAAATTGCAAGGCCTCTCTTTAGAGCAGAAGAGGCACCTAGCACTAGTAGCATCTTCACCAAATTTTTACTGAACCCAAAGGACTGTTTTTAATGCTTGCCCCTGCAGGTCCTGCTGAGGATCCCTGGTGCCCAGCAGGGAACACCGTGAGGAGGAAGATTAAGAAAGGCACCCTTTCCATTGATTTACATCACCATTTGTACGTGGAGTTCGGCTACAGCTATCTCACCAGCTACGAGAAGCAAAGAACCAATTGTAATTCATTTTTGTGCTCCAGGACTTTAAGAGAAAAGAAGTCTCATCTTTCCAATTCTCGAGGGATATCAAACTCCTCGTTTTTTATTGCTGTGTACCAACCTCCCAGAGACGACTTAAAATGAACTCCATCCTGAAACAAATGAAACACTGGTTGCATAAATACTGCCCCAGCTTTGAGATGTGTGGTCTTTGGACCACTTTTCCTTCTGGGCAGAAAAGCAAAGAGTAGAGTCTCTAGTGAATGTGAGAGGATGAAAGAATGGGAGGGCTTCAGACAGGTACTAGCCAGTTGAGACTCTGATGATCATGGAATAGTTGTATCTATTCAGAGAGAAGGAAAAAGGGATCAAGCTGAGAGTAGGAGGGCATGGATAGGGAAACCAAGTGTATGGAAGAATCCTTTAAAAGAATGACAGCTAAGGTGGGAAATGAGTGAGTATCTGGACAGCAAGCTGGAGGACCAGAAAGTTGAGTACAGTAAATGCTATCTCTGCTGCTATTGTTTCTCCAGCTTCTCTGCTCTTCCGTGGGTGCTTTCTGTGGCTGGGATTCCCTCAGGCGAGTCCTGGGGAGCCTGAGTGGTGACACAAAAGATGAGGAAGAGAGAAAACTGGGAGGTATTTCAAGAGCTTCTTCCCCCACGCTCTTCTTTATTTCCTCCTGCAATCCGGTTTCAGGACTAAAGATCCACTGTGGAAAAAGATTCGGATTGCTGCCTTCCAGGGCCCCAGACTGCCAATTTTTCTCTTTGCACAAACCATAAAATCCTGTATGGTTTTTATTAACCTTCCAGCAGGGGCCCTGCTCATTTGATGATTCATTATAAGGGGAATGGAAATCGTTAGAAAAGATTTTCAGCTAATGGGTAAAACGTGTGGGGCAGCTCCTAGCCAGGCTGCTGCTGCTTCGGAGTTCACTTTCTTTCGGTGGTCAGTCTCTGGCTCAGTGTGGAAAGGACACCCTGCTTGCCTAGAGACCAAGCTCTCTTCTGGGGAGCAGAATACCCTGGGCTGGACTAGCATGAGCAGGCTGAGGGTGCTTGGAGAGCCAGTAGAGGCATGAGGAAGCTTGTCTCCTAGGTTGCTAGTTCAAATCTCAAACTGAGCTGAGGACAGGGAGAGGAGATGTTCACTGAGGATGTTTATTTGTTTCCCTCACAGAATGGTTGGTCTCCAATGAGGTTCAATTTCCAGGACATGGTGTTGCCTATTTATCCTCACAACTTAAGGAATCAGCTATCTGGCACAAGGCAAAATGGGGCCAATTCCTGCACCATGAGGATATTCTCTTCTTGCAGCGGAAGCAGGATTTAGGGCAGGGCTGATCTCAGAGGACCAAGGCCTGGATGACTTCTCTTTTCTGTCTATATCCTCTCCCAAGGTGATCTCATCCAATCCCATGGCTTAAAACACCAACACCCAAATTTATATCTTCAGTCCCGACTTTTGCTTTTCAACTTCAGCTTCATTATCTACAAATGCCTCCTTGTCATCTCCATTTGGATATCTAAACATGTGTAAACAGCCTTCCGGAACTGTCTACCAACATCTCAAGAACATCCTTCTTCTAGTTGCTCAGGCCAAAAACCTTGATTCCTCCGTTTGTCTCACAACCCCCCTCCAAAGTGAATCATTTTCACTGCCATGAAACACATCCAGCTCTCTGCCATCTCCACTGCTATTCCCCGGTCCAAGGCACCACCGTCTCGCCTTTGTCACTGTCATGGCTTCCTAGCTGGTCTTGCTTCTGCCCCACCTGTCTTCTGTCTATTCACACCCAGCAGCCTGGGTGACTCTTAACATTTGAGTCAGGTCATGTCGCTCTTTCCATTCAGAACCCTCCAGCACCTCTCATCTAATGCAAAGAAAAAGCCAAAGTCCTTACAATAGCCCCAGAGGCTCTGATGATCTGCCCTGGCCCTTCCCTATCTGACTTCATTCCCCCATGGCTCTCAGCTTTGCTTATTCCCCTTCTGCTACTCTGACCTCCTAGCTGTTCTCACCTCAGTTTCCCTCCACGGGAGTTCCCTCCCAGATATTCACGTGGTCACTCCATCTTTTCCTTCGGGTCCCTTTCCTTTGGGTGAGATCTTCCTTGACCATCCTCCATACAACAGCAAAATCATACCTCTGGAACTGGTCATCCCATCACTGCAGCATAAACAATTCTCTGTGGCATTTCCTCGTCGTTCATATATGCTTTTATTCTTTTAGTGATGGTCAGTCAGGTGTGGTCACAAGAGGAGGCACAAGAGAGGTTCAGGGAAACAAAGTTTATTTTACTCACAGGTTCTACAGACAGGAGATACACCACTCCATGGAAGACCACATGGGGAAGCACTGAGGTAGTCAGGAGGCAGAGGACGAAAGAAAGGGAAACACATTAGGCCAGAGCCTTTTGGGGGCTTTCCATGGGAAAGGCAAGCAAGGGGGGTAACGTGTTCAGAATTGGCTAGTTTGACTCTTTCCAGCAGGCTTTAAACTCTAGGGGTGGTGCCTAGTTGCCTGATACCTGGCTCTGGGATGATTAAGGCAGATGGATATTGCCTCTTTGGAGGGCATGGGCAAAATCAATGAGCTATAGCTCTGGATTCATTAGTTTGCATAACAAAAGCTTGTGCCAGATGAGCATTTTGCTACCTCTTAAGAATCAGCTAGGCCTAGGAGGGACAGTCTGTCTCCAGCCAGAAAAGGTTTTAAAGATGTCAAAGCATCATAATATACAAAAAATTTAAAATACTTACAATACAGTATATTCTCCATCACTACCACAATGTAAGTTCCATGAGAACAGGGACTTTTTTTCTTCGTCCACTGTTCTATCTGCAGTGCCTAGAATAGTGCCTGAGATACAATAATTGCTTAATAAATATTTGTCAAGTGAATGAGTGAATGAATAAATGAATGGATTTCTAATCTCCCCCCACCCTCTGATCCCAGGAGTCCTATTGTTTCTGGAGCCACAATTTCAGCTTCCTTAAAAATAAAGGGAGGGAGGGTGAGGTTTAATAGTTTTATTTGAAGGTAGAGCTTCTAATGACCTTATAAGGACAACATTAAACTTAGAAAACATCTATCAAGATCCATTAATTTTTTTTTCCATTTTGCCTGACTCATTTGATGAGAACAACAAGTTCACATGCAGTGAGGAATTCAGATGTAGGAAGGGTGTCAGAAGCAGGGTGGGAGAAACATTTTATTGTTTACTGAAACACAGATCACCTCACCTGTTTCATTTTTTTAGATAAATGTTTTTATCTTTTCTTTTTTAAAGTAGAGAATACATACAGAAAAGTCCACAAACCTTAAGTGAATTACTGATGAGTTGTTGCAAAGTAAACACACCCATAGAAACACCACTCAAGTCAACAAATAGAACATTGCCAGCACCCAGAGCACTCCCTGTGCCCCTTATGGAATCAGATGACATGTATTCTTCTGTAACTAGCTTCCTTCATTCTACATGATATTTGTGTGATTCATCAATGTCATGCGTAGCAGTGGTTAATTTATGTTAATTGTGTACAGTATACCATTTTATGAATATATCACAGTTTGTTCTATTCTTGATGAACTTTGGGTTGTTTCCATCTGGGGCTCTTATGAATAATACTGCAATGAATATTTTTGTGCATGTCTTTGATGAACACAAGCTCTCATTTCTGCCTGATATATACCAGGAATGGATTTGAAAGGTTTTGTACAGACTACATTTAGGTTTAGTAGATATGCCAAACTTTTCCCTAAATGGTTGTTTTATTCTAAGTTCTCACCAATGAAAGTTTCAGTTGTTCCACATTCTCACCACCATGTAGTATCATCTGAAATTTTAATTATTTTCATTCTTGTGGGTGTATAGTGATACCTCAGTATGATTTTCGTTTGTATTTTTCTGATGACTAGTGAGATTGAGCACCTTTACACGTGTTCATTGGCCATTCTATTTCTATGAGGTGACTGCTCAAGTCTTTTGCCTGATTTATTTTCAGTTAGGCTGCCTGTCTCTCTCTCTCTCTCTCTTTTTTTTTTTGTAGAATTCCTTAATGTCTTAATTTTATAATTAGAGATGGAGTCTCACTATGTTGCCTAGACTGTTATCAAACTCCTGAGCCCAAGTGATCATCCCACCTTAGCCTCTCAAAGTACTGGGATTACAGGTGTCAGTCACTTCGGCTGGCCTAAGAGTTCTTTACATATTCTGAATGTGAATCCTCTATCAGTTATATGTATAGTGAGTCTCTTTTCTCACTCTATGACATATTTTAAAACATCTTCTTAATGGTATCTTTTGATGAAACAACATTTTTAATTTTATGAAATTTAATGTATAAATATTCTTCTTTATAATTAGTACTTTTTTGTATCTTATTTAATAGTATTTGCCTACCCCTAGGCCAAGAAGCTATTCTCCTATATTAGCTTCTAGAAGCTTTCATATTTAAATCTACAGACCAAATAAAATTGATTTTTTTTTTTGGTATGGTGTGAGGCAGGAGTTGAGTTTCATTCTTATTTCCACTCAGATATCCATTTGACTTAGCACCATTTATTGATTAAGACCCACTACTCTGAGGTGCCACCTTTTTCATAAATTAAGTGCTTATATATGGCATGAGTCTGTTTCTGGGCTCTCTATCCTGTTCCACTGTTGCACTGTTCTTTGTTTGTTGTGCAGATGCCACATGGTCTTCATTACTGTAGCTTTACAATAGATCTTGATGTGTGGTCAAGTATATCCTCTAACTTTGTTCTTCTTTGATGTGAGCTTGGCTATCCTTGGCTCTTTGTCTCACTACCTTACTTTTATGTAGGATAGAAAGCATTTTTTTTTCTTTTTGAGACAGAGTTTCACTCTTGTTGCCCAGGCTGGAGGGCAATGGTGCCATCTCAGCTCACTGCAACCAATGCCTCCCAGGTACAAGCAATTCTCCTGCCGCAGCCTCCCAAGTAGCTGGAATTACAGGTGCCTGCCAAGATGCCCAGCTAATTTTTGTATTGGTAGGAGAGATAGAGTTTCACCATGTTAGTCAGGCTGGTCTTGACCACTCCTGACTCCTGACCTCAGGTGATCCACCTGCCTCAGCTTCCCAAAGTGCTGGGATTACAGGCGTGAGCCACCACACCTGGCAGAAAGCTTCTTTAAAGGTAAAGTGTCTTATCATTTTGAGGTGCCCTCACATCCACCTAGACTACCATCTCTGGATGTCATAAAGTCATATCCACACTTCATTCTTCAAGTGGCCCCTAGCATAGGCCTCACTCCCATTTCAGGTAGTGCCTGGCCCCTGGTTCTTCTCATCCTTCCTGCTTTACCTCCACTGGCACTTTCCTGTGTGCAGCAGATATATGCACCACAATACTCTGCAAGTTTCAGCTACTAATACTACCTCTAGTATTTCTAGTAATAAATAAAATGTATTGTGTTCTGACTGTGTCAGGCATTGTGTTAAGTGCTGTGCCTGAATTACCTTATTTAATCCTGACCATCACCCTAGGAAGTAAATATCCTTTGCCTTCCCCTTAAGGATTTACACTATCCTCTCAAGGATCCTGATTTCCCCACCCATTTTTTTCCTTCTCTGTTAGTTTCAATGTTTCCATAGAATATAGCTTTTCTGAGCTAGAAGGGACCTGAGAGACATTTGATTTGACAAATGAGGAAATGAATGCCCAGAGAGAGGATGGATTTACCATGGGCCTCCTCAGCTCATTATTGGCAGAAAAAGGATTAGAATTCAGGTCTCTTGACTCCACGACAATGTGCTTCTCTCACACACACTTCCCAGGTTCAGCACCCGGCAAACAGACTAGTCTCCTCCTACCCAATTTACTTCCTTCCTGTTTCCATTTAAATTTCTTTAGTCTTGTCTATGATGTTAGCTACTTCCACTTCCTCATCTACTGTTCTCTCTTTGACCACTCCAATCTTACTTCCTCACTGCAACTGCTCTCACTGACTTCCACTCATGACTTCCATGTCACACAGCCCTGTGGCCTCCCCTCTCTCTCATCTTCCTTAACCTCTCAGCTAACTTCAACCCACGTGATTATTCTCCTCTTTCTTTTTTTTTTTTTTCTTTATATTATACTTTAAGTTCTAGGGTACATGTGCCTCACAGATATGGTTGAAGGTGATTGAGGAGCAAAGTAACATGTTACACAGTGGCAGGCAAGAGAACTTGTGCAGGGGAACTCTCATTTATAAAACCATCAGATCTCGTGAGACTTATTCACTACCATGAGAACAGTATAGGGAAACCACCACCATGATTCAATTATCTCCACCTAGTTTCAACCTTGACATGTGGGGATATTTGGGTGGGGACACAGCCAAACCATATTGATAGCTCCAATCCTGACTTTGCTCTTGAGTTCTAGGCTTTGAACTTCTTACTTCATATCTTTGTTTGGATGTTGTCATAATTGAGTTTTCTATAAAACAAAGCCAGAAGCAAGAATTAAGGTGCCAACAGTTTAATTGAGAGGTGCAAGTTCAAGGTATTGCATGTAGGAGTAAAAGGGAAAGGAGATCAGGAAAAGTACATAATATATGTATTGTGATATGATGAATGATATGATGTGGTGAGCCACATTACCATTTTGCCCACCTCTTCACAGGGAGCTGCAAAGAGACCCAGCAGGTCACTTGGAAGTTGTGTTCACTCAGCATGTGGGATTTCTTCAGAAGAGTTACTGGAAGATGTTGAGAAGGGAATGAAGAATGTAGCTGGATGGCTCCCTTTTGGATCCCATTGTCCTTTGAGATTTACCCTTGAAGAGCTAACTCTATACTTCCCATATGCATAATCATTATCATAATATTTATTCCTTTACTATGCATGAAGCCACCTTGTCGTGTGATGTTTTATTCAAGTCTGAAAGTGAAAAAGTGACCCAGAGCTGATAGAGGCCTGGCCAGGAGAGAGAGAAAGAATGAGGCTATGTAATGTTTGTGGCTCAATGCAGATGTCTACTAGACATTTCAAACTGAACATGACTAAACAGAACTCAACTTCTGTCTCCCAGCTGAACTGATTCCCTCCTCCCTTATAGTGTTTCTCATCTCAGAAATTGGCACTCTTTTCTCCATTGCTGAACCTGGGTCAATGAAACTATCAACTCAGGAAGAAGCCCCTGAAATAGCCTGTGAGCCAGTCCCCTCATTACCCTCTTATTTCCTTTCTACGTATTTGTCACATAAAAAGAGTGACCTTTTATTTTTATTTTTTTAAGACAGAGTCTCCCTCTGTCACCCAGGCTGGAGTACACTGGCACATTCACAGCTCACTATAGTCTCAACCTCCCAGGTTCAAGTGATCCTCCTACCTCAGCCTCCTAAGCAACTGGGACTATAGGCATGTGCCACCACAACTGGCTAATTTTTGGATTTTTAGTAGAGACAGGGTTTTGCCATGTTGCCCAGGCTGGTCTCAAACTCCTGGGCTCAAGTGATCCATCCGCCTTGGCCTCCCAAAGTGCTGGGATTACAGGCATGAGCTACCACTTGGGGCCAAGAGTGACCTTTTACAATGAATACAGGAATGTTCCCTTTAGCTCTGGTGCTCTGTCCCATCATGTAGCCCTGAAATCAAATCACTAAGAAAGGCTGTCCCTGACTCCACTATCAAAAAAGCCTTCCCTTCCATGACACTCTGTGTTACCCTGTTTTATTTCATTCTTAGTACTTACCACTCTCTGAAATTATCTTTTTATGTATGTGTAATGTACTGTCTCTCTCTCCCACTATAATGTAAGCTCCATTTAGGTACAGAGGGTCTATCATCTGTCTCCCTGTATCCACAGCACCTAGTATAGTCCTGGGTACATAGGAGGGCCTCCATAAGTGTTTGCTGAATGAATGAGTGATAGGATGAACTGCAGGTGAACTAAGGGATTAACTGTGTGGCAAGGAATACATATGTTTGCCTGAATTTTTATCTGGTTAGGTTGTTCTACAACTAAAAAGTCTTTGGGAACAGGGAATATGGGCAAATTGAAGGGTATTATTTAGGTCCTGCTAGCATTCAAGGTGAGCTTAGGGATAAGTTAACAGCCTTTCTCCTGTCCCCAATTTTTAAAATTAGACTTTTAAAATTGAGATAATTATAGATTCGCATCTAATTTAAGAAATCATACAGGGATTCCTTGTACCCTTCTCCAGTTTCCCCTAGTGGTACATCTGGTAAAAAAAAAAAAAAAAAAAAAAAAAAGTTATATCACAACCAGGATGTTGACATTGATACAATAAAATACAGTGCATTCCTTCACTGTAAGGATTCTTCATGCTTTCTTTTTATAGCCACCCCCACCTCCCTCCTACCACCACCTCCTTAACCCCTGGCAAGTCCTAACCTGTTCTTCAGTTCTACTATTTTCCTATTTCAAAAGCCTTATGTGACAGTTTGAGATTGGCCTTTTTCACTCAGCACAGTTCTCTGGAGATTCACGCAGGTGTTTGCACGCATCGGTAATTCATTCCTTCTTATTGATGAGTAGCATTCCACGGTATGAATGTGTCGCAGCTTGTTTAAGCATTTGCCCATTGAAGGGCATATGAGTTATTTCCAGGTCTTGGCTATTTTGAATAAAGTTGCTATACATATTCAAGCACAGGTTTTGTGTAAATATAAGTTTTTGTTTTTCTGGGATAAATGATTAAAGACAACCCAACCATTGTTGGGTTGTATATTTATTTAAGAAACTGCATATTGATTTATAGGGTGGCTGTACCATTTTACAGTCCCACCAGCAATATATAAGTGATCCAGCTTCTACACATGTTCACCACATTTGGAAAAATTGAGAAGTGTTATTTAGATCCTGCCAGAGTTCCAGGTAAGTTTGGGGATTCCTTAACAGCTTTTCTTTCCCCCCAACTTTTTAAAAAGACTGATGCTCCATCCCTAGTTTGGCTCAGATGGGGGATTACATTAACGATAAAAGCCAACCACCACCTAGATAAAACAGTCCACCAAGCCAAGTCCACCATTTTCCTTTAGGACAACAAGAAAAGAAACTCATACACTTTCTGAACTTCCTAGTTAACTGTAAATAATGTCAGAAAAGATGAACCATCCTTTGAGGTTTTTGAGGAGAGTATGTGGCAGGACACAGGCTGAGACCTTGATAAGCCATAGGATACCACACACTTAGGTCAAATCAGGCAGGGAGGAGACACCTTGTATTAGTCCACTCTCATGCTGCTATGAAGAAATGCCCAAGACAGGGTAATTTATAAAAGAAACAATTTTAATTGACTCACAGCTCCGCAGGGCTGGGGAGGCTTCAGGAAACTTATACTCATGGTGGAAGGAAGAGGAAACATGTCGTCCTTCACATGGAAGCATCAAGAAGTACGGAGTGAAGCTGGGGCGGGTGGGGGGAAGCCCCTTATGAAGCCTCTTATGAACTCATTCATTATCACAAGAACAGCATGGAGGCAACTGCCCCCATGATTCCATTACCTCCCACCGGGTCCCTTCCATGAAGGGGGATTATGGGAACTACAATTCAGGATGAGATTCAGGTGGGGATACAGCCAGACCATATCACACCTTGACCATGTTTTTTATAAACTCCAGGTAAAGGGACTTTGCAGATGGAAGTGGCAACAGCAGAAATGCACGTCTGAATTCATGTTACCTTGCCTGAGCCCAACCTGGATTAAAGGCTGCTTCTAAGAGGGAAAAACTGAGCTTTAATGTTTGAAATTGGGGTCATCTTGGAATTTTCTTTTTTCAGGGGCTTCAGAAGACAAAATAGAGAGGCAGAAAAGTCTGTCTTCAGCTCCTTTCATGGTGGCCCACAGTGTCTTAGCCTTGTTTCTACTTTCTCTGGGTGTCTAGCTACTCCCGAGCCCTCCCTCTCTCTTCCTCAGCCTTGCCCTTCTCTCATCTTCTCAAAGTAATCTGTTTTCCAACACCTTAATGATTACTATTTTATTTAACATATACTTACATAGTGATTACTATTTTCCAGGTATTGTTTTATGGTTTTATAAACATGAGCTTCATTAAAACTCATAACAATCCTATGAGGTAGAAATTATTAATTTCCCAATTTCACTGATGAGGGAACTTAGGTACAGAGAATTCAGGGATCTTGCTCATAAGTGGCAAAGATGAGATTCAAAACCCAGGCAATCGCTCCAGAATCCATGCTCTTAATCACTACAGTATGATGACTTCCTATGACTGACAAATATGCTTTAAAACAGCAGTTCCCAACCCTTTTAGCACTAAAGACTTGTTTTGTGGAAGACAATTTTTCCATGGACCAGGGTTAGGGATGGTTTGGGGATGATTCAAGCACATTGCATTTACTGTGTACTTTATTTTTATTATTTCATTGTAATATATAATGAAATAATGATACAACTCACCATAATGTAGAATCAGTGGGAGCCCTGAGCTTGTTTATTTGCAACTAGACAGTCCCATCTGGAGGTGTTGGGAGACAGTGGCAGATTATCAGGTATTAGGTTCTCATAAGGAGCATGCAACCTAGATCTCTCGCACACACAGGTCAAAATAGGGTTGGCGTTGCTATGAGAATCTAGTGCTACCGCTGATCTGACAGGAGGTAGAGCTCAGGTGGTAACGTGAGCAATGGGGAATGGCTGTAAATACAGACGAAGCTTCAGTCAGTCATCCAGGTGTTTGGGACCCCTGCTTTAAACTATTCTCTCTCTCAAGGCCTTTGGTATTTTGGAAAGGCAAAAAGCCTTCAGCTGAAAGAGTGAAACATTTGGGACTTCAGATGGCAAGTGACAGGTCTATCTGGGGCCACCCCTGCCTTCCAGGTGCCCTTCATACATATCACATCCTATCACCCAGGCTGAGGGATGCCCAGGTCACCCACAAGGAAGAATTTAGTGCATACAGCAGCTATATCTTGTGCAGGTTATTTCAAAGAAATGCAACTAACATTTAGGAAATTGAATTACTATGTGCCAGAGATTGCGCTAGGAGGTGTACTTGTGCTATATCATCATCCATGTAGGGCAGGTAGTATTAACTCTCTCTTAAATAAATTAGGAAATTGAAGGATCAAGTGGTGAATGGCTAGGTAATTAACGTAAGTCACACAACTTGAAATGGCCATCCCAGATCTGCCTGAACCCAACACCTGGTCTCTTTTTACAACACAAACTTGATTATAGAAAGGTTAGAGCTTCTAGTTTTGTGTTATTTTTAGTTAGAATGCCAATTTTGGCAAATAACAAGGTAAGAATAGAACCTTCCATTTCCTCACCAATGAATCAGTTACTCCCCCAGATTTTTTCATTTTAGACCATGGCTCTACCACTAGCCTAGGGGCCCAAATAAAAAATTCAAGACTTGACCGTTCCTTCTCCCTTAATCTATCTTCTGTTTCTGCAGTTTACCATCAAGTTATGTCAATTCTATCTCCAAAGTACATTATGAGCCCATCTATTTCTGTGCACCCCGCCCCCCAGCAGGCCTGGGTCCAGGCCTCATCATCCATTGCCCACACTACATCAACAGTACCTTCCTCTGCACACCTCGTCCACCCCACAATTTGTCTTCATAGAGATGTGTATGCTTTTCTTAGGATGTGTATTGGATCTTGTCCCTTGGTTATTTAAGAATTTTCCAGCTGGATTTGATGTCACTTTCCCATGCTGTCACTAATCCCCAGCCACAACAGAATGGGTCACACTCTTCTGCACTTTGGATCCTTCGCCCATGCCAGAGTCATCCCCTGACCCTCTTCCCGTGGCTGTCACCTCTTCAAAAAGGTCCAATGAATCTGAAGTAGATGTCCTCCCTCTATTAAGATTCAGTGTATCAAATCCACCCCTTCAAAGTCTTAGACTAGCACCTGGCATACAGTAAGTACTCAATTAATGTCAGCTTTTGTTTTTGTTTTGACCGTTGTTATAGTGAATATTCTAAAAATACATGCCTAGATGATTAGACAAATGGAGTAGGGAAGAGAAATCGCATCAATATCTGGGCCCCAGGGGCTTCTAAGAGAGGCAGCTTAGATATTTTTAAAGGAGAAACAATGTAGTCTTGTAAATCCTCCTTCCTGCCTTAAAAATAAATGTTATGGCTATGATTGTCACATACACAAGTACTACGTGCATAATGGAGGCATGTTTTACAATAGTAGTGTAAAATATATTTTAAAAAATACAAGAACACTTAAACTATATTTTTAAAAGCAGTGTTCAGACCTGTCTGATTGATTTTCCTAAACAGGTCTTGCCCCAGCTCTTGCAGATCCTCATCAAGTTTTTTTCTGACTTAGCAACAAATATCTAAAATAAAGTTTATCTTTTTAATTTCTAGTCTCCTTGTTGACAAAATAGGAAACGACTTCTGAAGACATGAAAAAAAGAAACAGGGTGAAGATAAATTGGGTTAGAATAACCCATGACCTAGATCATTAAACTTTGTCTAATGAAGAGCTGCCTTTTAACAGAGTTAAAAGTGATAGCACCATGGCCTCTCACCCAACAGGGTTTGAGGCTGGACCCTTCTTTGACAAACAGTGTCCTGATTTATGCACAAAGATGCCTATCACAGCATTATTTATAATATTCCCTGTCCAATGCTGGGGTCCTAGTTCAATTAGCTATAGAACAGCCATTTGATGAAATATTATAAAGCTATTAGGGACAAAGAAATTTTAAAACATGGGGAAAACCTTAATGTTGTAATATTAAACGAATGAAGGAATTCTATGAATGAAAGTCATTAAAACATGTCTTCACAGTAGCTGCACTGACTGCACATTTACTTTCATTCAGGCATCATTTCCGAATGTGATACAGGAGGGCCAGCCCGGCAACAAGACGGGAACCTCTTGATCCATGGCACAGTGCTGTCGACCCCTAAGTTCTTCCTCTTGATCTAAACTCAGGTTTGGAAGTACACCAAAATATTAATACTATACATCATTGCAAGCTTTCCTTCTTTGATCCTCTGTATTTTGCAAATGTTCCAACACCTTTTAAAATACACTTCTGTTCTCTTTTAAAGTTTCCTTGGGAACTTCTAAAAGGCAGCTGCTGTGGGCTCACATCATCCGTCCTTCCCCCAGCAAATGTGTAAATAAAGAAATGCCTCTGTGCCTTTAAATTATAACAGGCTAAACTTTCTCCTGTAAGTTGATACTCAGACCAGAAGTCTGTGGGTAGGGTGAGTGTTCTGTTTTTTTGTTGCAGCTTCTTTTGGCGGATAAACTAGCACTTAAGTGTTTCCCTTTTCCAAACCCCCAAATGACAAGTATCTTTGTGGTAAAGTGATGGCCCAACTGTCATGGCCAGCATGAATGGTGCTGAGGACACTTATTTTTAGTTTACTGCCTAAGGAAGCACTAGGCTTACTAACTAGAGACCTTGGGGCCCAAACCCCTAGAATCCCCAGAATGGAGCTTTTAAAGAGAAAGAAAGGTGAGGCAACCAAAGCTCTTCGGGATGGCCCAAGCTCCTTCTCTCCGGATGGGCCAGAAAGACAAGGCAAAGATCTTGCTTTTGATGAGAAAACTGTAATTCCCCCTTTTTACATAGTTTAATTTTGCCAGAGATGCTATGAAACAGAAACTTGTTGACACCATTTAAATAAATGTAAACTCTGGCAGCCTTGGGGAGCTATTACAGCAATGAGGCTGATGACAAGAAACAGAGATACTTGGGCAGACATCTGTTCCTATGGCCTCCTCAGCAACCTGTTCTCCTATCAGCTAACACAGCTTCATTATTTCATTGAGGAGCTGCTATTCTCTTTGGCATTCACTTTTAAAGCAAGGTGCCTTACCTTCCCTTGTTCAAGTAATTGGCATGTTACCAAGTGTATGAATTCAATTTCATGCTGCTGATAAAAACATACCAGAGACTGGGAAGAAAAAGAGGCTTAATTAGACTTACAGTTCCACACGGCTGGGGAGGCCTGAGAATCATGGTGGGAGGTAAAAGGCACTTCTTACATGGCAGCAGCAAGAGAAAATGAGGAAGAAGCAAAAGTGGAAACCCCTGATAAACCCATCAGATCTCCTGAGACTTATTCACTATCATAAGAATAGCACAGGAAAGATGGGCCCCCATGGTTCAATTTATTTCCCCCTGGGTCCCTCCCACAACACATGGGAATTCTGAGAGATATAATTCAAGTTGAGATTTTGGCAGGGACACAGCCAAAGCATATCATTCCACCCTTGGCCCCTCCAAATCTCATGTCCTCACATTTCAAAACTAATCATGCCTTCCTAGCAGTCCCCCAAAGTCTTAACTCATTTCAGCATTAACCCAAAAGTCCATAGTCCAAAGTCTCATCTGAGACAAGGCAAGTCCCTTCCACCTATGAGCCTGTAAAATCAAAAGCAAGCTAGTTACTTCCTAGATACAACAGGGATACAGGTTTTGGGTAAATACAGCTGTTCCAAGTGGGAGAAATTGGCCAAAACAAAGAAGTTACAGACACCATGTATATACAAAATCCAGTAGGGCAGTCAGATTTTAAAGCTCGAAAATGATCTCCTTTGGCTCCAGGTCTCACATCCAGGTCACACTGATGCAAAAGGTAGGTTTCCATGGTCTTGGGCAGCTCTGCCCCTGTGGCTTTGCAGGGCACACCTTCCCTCCCAGCTGCTTTCACAGAGTGGCATTGAGTGTCTGTGACTTTTCCAGGCTCACGGTGCAAGCTGTCAGTGGATCTACCATTCTGGGGTCTGGAGGACAGTGTCCCTCCACTAGGCAGTGCCTCAGTAGTGACTCTGTGTGGAGGTCCTCCTACCCCACATTTCCCTTCCACACTGCCCTAGCAGAGGCTCTCCATGAGGGCCCCGCCCCTGCAGCAAACTTTTGCCTGGCAGCATTTCCATACATGGCGTTTCCATACATCTTAGATGACATCCATAGATGACATTTCCATACATCTTCTGAAATCTAGGCGGAGGTTCCCAAACCTCAGTTCTTGACTTCTGTGCACCCACAGGCTCAACACCACGTGTAAGCTGCCAAGGCTTGGGGCTTCCACTCTCTGAAGCCACATCCCAAGCTCTATGTTGCCCCTTTTAGCCATGGCTGCAGCAGCTGGGACACAAGGGAATCAAGTCCCTAGGCCGCACACAGCACGGAGAACCTGGGCCCAGTCCATGAAACCACTTTTTCCTCCTGGACCTCCAGGCCTGTGATGAGAAGGGCTGCAGCGAAGGTCTCTGACATGGCCTGGAGACATTTCCCCATGGTGTTGGGGATTAATGTTAGGCTCTTTGCTACTTATGCAAATTTCTGCAGCCAACTTGTATTTCTTCTCAAAAAATAGGATATTTTTTCTACAGCATCATCAGGCTGCAAATTTTCTGAACTTGTATGCTCTGTTTCCCTTTTAAAATGGAATGCTTTTAATAGCACCCAAGTCACCTTTTGAATGGTTTGGTGCTTAAAAATTTCTTCTACCAGATACCCGAAATCATTTCTGTCAAGTTCAAAGTTCCACAAATCTCTAGGGCAGGGCAAAATGTTGCCTGTCTCTTTTAAAACACAGTGAGTTGTCTTTGCTCCAGTTCCCAACAAGTTCCTCGTATTCATCTGAGACCACCTCAGCCTGGACTTTATTATTGATATCACTATCAGCAGTTTTGTCAAAGCCATTCAACAAGTTCTCTAGGAGGTTCCAAACTTTCCCACATTTTCCTGTCATCTTCTGAGCCCTCCAAAGTGTTCCAACCTTTGCCTGTTACCCAGTTCCAAAGCTGCTTCCACATTTTAAGGTATCTTTTCAGCAGCGCCCATTCTACTGGTCCCAATGTACTGTATTCATTCATTTTCATGCTGCTAATAAAGACACTCCTGAGACTGGGAAGAAAAAGATGTTTAATTGGACTTTCAGTTCCATGTGGCTGGTGAGGCCTCAGAATCATGGCGAGAGGTGAAAGGCACTTCTTATATGGTGGCAGCAAGAGAAAATGAAGAAGAAGCAAAAGTGAAAACCCCTGATAAAGCCATCAGATCTCATGAGACTTATTCACTATCATGAGAATAGCATGGAAAAACTGGCCCCCATGATTCAACTATCTCCCCCTGGGTCCCTCCTACAGCACATGGGAATTCTGGGAAATACAATTCAAGTTGAGATTTTGGTGGGTATACAACCAAACCATATCACCAAGCAAGGCCAATTAACTATCTCCAGAAAAGAGAATTCCTGAGTAAAGTGACATGAGGAACCCCTAGCTAATGAATAGTCTATTAATGTCTCCAACCTAGGTTCCTAATTTCCTGTCCCATATGCAGCCAGATTCTTTAGCTTTTTATTTGATTCTGTGAGCTATCCTGTAGCCTTCTAATATGTATGTGTGTATGCTATGATATGTGTATGTGTGTTTTAATTTTCTTTTTCTTAAATTAGCTAAAGTTGGTTTCTTTTGCTTGGAATAAAAAATAACCTATCTAAAAATGAGAGTCCCAACATATTTCACTGCCTATGCAAATCTGTGCCTAGCTCTGAACTGAAGAGTTTTGCTCCTCACTAAATATTCTCAACTTAGGGGAAAATGAGTCTACTTCCTTAAACAGGAAATGCGTAATGCTGAATTTGATAAAAGCATTGGTGCTTTGTTTTCCTTCCTTTTTCTACGAATGAAAGCTTCTTACCATTTCCTAACCAGCAGCAGCCTCAGAGGAGTCCCCCACCACAGACAGAAGAGGGAACAAGGTCTTCCCCATCACTTGAGTCTGACGTGGTTCTAGGACCCCACGGTTCTTGAGCTGGAAACCAGATCCTGGCATTGACCTCCCAGAGACTGACAACCCCTGACAGAAGTGCCTCAGACTCCATGATGGAAATACTGGATGTCAAAAGCAATGCTCTCAACAGCACTAGGTTCTGTCAAAGACAGTGCAGTGAGAGTCAGCTTCCCCCACCCCTAATAAAACAGGGCCTCCTCAATCCCAGTCACACACAGAGACAGCCTCAACATAGGTGCCAAAAGGATGGACAATGATACTCGATCACCACCACTGCCATTGCTGCTGTTACTTTGTATGAGATGAGTACTCCAGTCTGAATGTTTGGGTGCCCCTACATTCATATGCTGAAAGCTAATTACCAAGGTGATAGGTAAGAGCTAATTACCAAAGAAAGGAGAGGAGGTGATGGTTAGGAGGTGCAACCTTTGGGAGGTAATTAGGTCACGAAGGTGGAGCCCTTATGAAAAAATTGGTGCCCTTGCAAGACACCTTGAGGACTGCCTTGCCGCTTCCATCCTGTGAGGACATAGTGAGAAGTTGTCATCTATGATGAAGTGGACCCTCAGCAGACAAAAAAATCTACCTACACCTTGATCTTGGACTTTCCAGCCTCAAGAACTGTGAGAAAGAAATTTCTGTTGCTTACAAGCCACCCCATCTATGGTGTTTGGTTATAGCAGCCCAAATGGTCTAAGACAATGGACAATATCTCATATCTACAATAGTATAAATATATTTTTCAAGGCATCTTTTACTCACTTATGTATTAATATATCATAATCCAGTAAGGCAGGAAGGGCCAGCAACATTAGTCCTATTTTATGGATGTGGAAAATGAAGAACATGCCAGTAGTATCATATTAGATCTTGTAGACAATGACAATGATAGTCATAGATGTCAAATTATCAGATCTGCTCTCCAGAAATATTTTAATTTACTCATTATTTTTAAGAGATATAGTCTTGCTCTTTTGTCCAGGCTGGAGTGCAGTGGCACAATCATAGCTCACTGCAGCCTCAAAGTCCTGGGTTCAAGCACTCCTCCTGTCTCAGCCTCCCAAGTAGCTAGGACTACAAGCTTGTGTCACCAGACCTGGTGATTTTTTTTCTTTTTTGTAGAACAAGGGTCTTGCTATGTTGCCTACACTTATCTTGAACTCCTGACCTCAAGGGATCCTCCTGCTTTAGCCTCCCAAAGTGCTGGGATTAAAGGCATGAGCTTTCTGGCCCAGAAATATCTTGAAAGCACAAGAACAATAATAGTTCACATTTATTGCATGTCTCCTATGTGCTTTGAATGCATTGAAGTAGATGCAATTGTCCTTATTTGAAAGTTAAAGAAACTGAGGTTCAGAAAGATTAAGTATATTACCTACAACCACATCATTAGTAAGTGGTTGAGCCAGGATGTGAATCCATGCAGTCTGACTCCAAAGTCATGCACTAGACTAATAAGTGACCTCTCTGTTAGCCCATTTTTTCAAGAAAACTCCATTAGAATATGTCGATAAGAGCCTTAGATCTTGTTCTTATAACATTTATAGCAATTTTTAGTCTGAGAGTAAATATATCACACCTGCTAAGGACAGAAGTGGCTCTTCATTAATATTCTCAACTCAGAGTGAAAAGGTGGAAGAACTCAAAGAGAAGAGTGTTTAAGTCCATCCCATAGTCCTAGATGGCTTAAAGGACTTGGGTAAACACTCAGCTGTGAAACACTAACAAAGCTCCCAGTCTCGGTGGGTTACCTCACCTGCGTATGCCAGGTCAACAGAAGTATCTGTAGTAGCCTGGAAAATATCAAGGATCTAATAAATCAACTGATGCTGAAAACAAGCTTGACTTCCTTCCGCAATGTGTAGCTCTGCCATCGCAGTCTTCACAGCATGGCAGACACTAAAATGTGACAGGAAACCCAATCGTCTAGCCTAGCAAGTTATTTTCAAAGCGTTGCTAAGGTGATGGGGAGGGAAGGCAGATCATAGACAGAAAAATCAAAGGTTTGATAAGACTTGGTGTCATTCAAGTGATACCCACAGACATTTGAAAGGTGCTCTGCTCACGTGGACAACGTGGAGCAAATTCAAAGACAATGGTCATGGCAGCCTCCATTCTCTTTCAGCACCTTCTTCCCTTGGAAAGTGCTCTCTCTGGCATTCACACCCTCAACCACCATTCGTCTCTGGTGCTGTTCCCCCACCTTGGAAGTGCCTCCCATATAATTCTGTCCCACTTCACTAAACCTCTGGGCCGCTTTTTTTTTTTTTTTTTTAATTAGAGAAGGAATCTTAAAATTAATTTTTCCCCACAGCTGTTTAGTCCTTCAAAATATTAGTTACTAAATCAAAACTGATCAAATAATGTATGATTTATACGCTATTGGGTGATAATGACTTAATAAATTAATACTGTCAGAGAACTTTTGCAATTTATCTTGACAATAACTAATGGAATTTTCTAGCTCCCTGGGAGGTTGGTACGGTGGAGATGTTTAGTGCTTCCTCTCATCCCATTCTCCTCTCTTTTTGGAAAGGGTCATGTGCCTGTGGTCTGTGTGTCACATGTAGACCAAGGCATTTAATTGCCAGTGAGTGACCCTCCAGTATTCTCCCTCTCTGCTGTGACAATTGTAAGGTTTTTTTTGTTGTTGAAATGGAAGTGTTGTTAGACTAAAGCAGCCTGCATCACTGAGGCACCATGTGGAGGACCAAAGTCTTAGAGAATCATCCCAGGCTACAATGGACTTTGGATGAAACAGTAATAAAATTCCTTTATGTTAACCCACCAACATTTTTTGGTTATTTTTTATAGCAACATAATCTAGCATATTGACAGATAAAGTTAGTAATTTTTGATCACTTCAAATCACAATCCACAGTTTGATTCTGATAAAAGACAAAACTACTAAAAATTACTTCATTAAAAATCAATCAAGATCTGCATAACTAGATTTGTTGTGCAGATCTGAATTGGCTTTTATTTGCCATTCTAAAATTGGGCAGCATGTCAGACCAAAAATGCTCTGCCTCACCATATGTGCAGGTTATACTTATCTCCAGAGAAAAGGCAGTGACATACAAAAAGATGAAGTGGCCTACAGAGGCAGACTGATTGGTTACAGCTTGTGTCTGTCTGTCTTGAACCTAGTTTGATCAGTTGGCAGCCATGATTGGCTAAAGCTCAGCTGCTGTAATTGGCTGAGAACAGTTTGGCAGCTGTGATTGGCTGAAGTTCAGCTGCTGTAATTGGCTGAGACTCAGCTATATGTTACAAAGGCAAATTCCTAAGTTGGGTTTTCAATTTGTTTACATACTAAATTAGGTTGTAGTTTATTACATAAGACTTGGAGGAGGCTTCTTAAGCCTAAAGTTAGTTTGATTTAACAGTTCTTGTCTGCTGTTAAGAGAAACATGCTCTGCTTATTATCTGTGTGGCTTTGGACAAGTTATTATACTCCCCAGAATGAGTCTGTGTCTTCCTCTGTAGGTAGCTGGTCCTTTTCAGCTATAAGATTCTACTAACTGACAGTCCAAAATTACATGGTATCTGCTCCCTAAAAATAACTATTCTATGCAAAGACCAAGCAATTTGTCCCAACACAAGCGGAGATGTTTAACTCAAGCCAAACACTTTTTACCTATCCTCTCTCTGAACAGGAGGGTCAGGATCCCAGCCTGCCAGTAAAAAAAGCACATGTTCTAAGAGGTCTGAGATTGAACTAAGAGGCCACACAACGTCTCATTATCCTCTAGAATTGGTCATTTTGCACCTCTTAGTTATCAAGATTTATCAAATTAGAGCTGTTCAATTTGAGAATCAGGTAGCCTTTCTCAAAGATTTTGTTTGTTTTTTTGTCTTTGGGGAAAGTTTCCGTTAATGTTATGAAGACAAGAGGATCACATCTGAAACAGTGGTTCACAGCCCTTTTTACATACCTCTTCAAAACAAAATATTTTCCTGGATGTATGTGTGGTGTGGGTGTGTGTGCGGGCACACGTGAGTGTGGTACTATTAGTACCCACTGATCTAAAAATGCAGTATTAGAAAAACTATTTTAGTGAATTGTTATTTACATATTTGAAAAATAGAACGCATGTTATTCAATATACTTAGATATATTATGTATTCAGGTTACAGGCAATGTTGGGCATGTGTGTATATTTGCAGCTCTCTTGCAATAACTCTGAGGCTCCCCAGAGGCTATTCATAGCCACAGGTTGGGAACAGTATACTTCAGGAGTCTAGGAGCATACTGCAATCTATATTTGGTTGTCACTTCCTCTCCCTCATCCCCAACCTCTTATTCTCAGGGAAGCAGAAGCTAAGGCAGAATTCCAAGTGCATAAGGCTTTTGGGGAAGTAACAATTATGAAAGGAAATGGGAGGAAGTAGGATTGGGCATGGGAGAGCCACCCGATCATGATACAATCTTTATTAGACTACCCTGCCTAATTGCCTGTTGGAGCCGAGTTCCCACCGGATGGAAATAGTCAAGCCCTCCCTTCGTGGTCCTGCTCAGTCATGGGACCATTCAGAGCAGAGTATGACATGGACTCAAAAATTGCTAATAGGGATACTGTCTGCTGATTACCCTTTTAGTAGCTGCACAGTGAGTCCTTTCTTGAAGAGAAGTGATATATCTCCATCTGCCATATCGAACATTTCCCCCTAATTCTACAAGGTAATTTTGCCCCTTAAGGTTATTCAGGAAGACAACATGGCTCTATAAATGATAGTGTAACGTGCTCTTGGGAAACAGGCCATCTCTAAACCAGCAAAATCAAAAATAAAATCATAGCCAAACATGAGCCTAATTGCACTGGCCAGGGGGCGAAGTGCTCCTAGGATATGGGATTGCATTTAGGTTAAGCAGACTCTCCTTCTGCAGAGGGAGCTAACTGAAATCAGAAACAAGATCAGAAAAATGCTGGCTGCAGGAGTCTGGTTATACTCTGCAATGCACATGATCATGCGTATTGACTGTTCACTGTGGGGAAGTAAATTGTGCGAGAAAAATGAAGCAATAAGGGAAGTCAGGAAATGGCATGGGGAGAACAGGTTCTTTTAGAAATAGGAATCTATTCCAAGTGTCAGACCCGAGCAGCTACAATCCTTTCTCTTATCCTGGGCTGCGACGGTGAACAGGTGTTTAGCACGTGCCATGAAGAACAGCGAGAATGAATACAGCTAGTGGGAAATTCTATAAGATCTAATTGTGTTGTTAGTCCAGTTTCAATCACTGAACCAACCAGTCTCCAAGGATGCATCTTTCAGTAGTTTCCACGGTGGTTTCCAAACAGGAGTTTACACTGACCACAGAGAGGAGAGGAGAGAGCAAATGAAAGGGGAACCCTGGAGGACTGGACCATCCCAACCCTGCTTCTAGCCCTCCTGCAAAAGAGCAGCCCATCTTGATCTGTTTTACATGGTAAGATTTTGTGTAAGGTACCTCAAATAAAAGGTTCTTTAACAGAAATAAATGAGCTGATAGCTACAGTTTCCTAGGTCTCACCTAAACCTGCTGGAATAGAATCTCTTATGGATGTATATTTCTAAAAAAAACTTCTCAGTGTACCTCCTGATAGAAGGATGGCTAGATAGATGACATATGGCAGATGTGATAGAGAGGTGGGGGACAGACAGAGAGAGAGAGAGGGGATGAGTAGATAGATAATATACATTTACCAGTATACTAATACACAAACATATAAACATATACACAAAAATAGAAAATGTAAAAGGATAACATAAAAAATAAATATAATAGAAGCTCTAGTATTTTCTCTTGTGTCCAAGGGATCACCTTGATTTTCCCTAATGTAGGCATAGCCTATATTAGAGGATTCTCATGGTATTGAATGTGATAGAAATAATGCATGGAAATAAGGGAATGTCCTATCATGACTTGCAGATGTATATCCATCCCACTGATTTTTAGTGGCTTCTGAGCCACTGAGATAATGGCACTCCCTATCCTAGCCTATTTCTTCTTCTGTGCTAGGGGTAGAGGAAGCTGGTAGAAAGGAGAGCAGTTGTAGTTGATTACTACAAACTGAGAAGAGGGTACTTGTTTTTCTTTTCCCAACAAGATGATTCTTCCTCCCACACATAACATCCAATGTAAGCACACTTGAAATTCCAAAGATGAGCTCCGTTTAATTCCCAGTGTTTGGAATAATGAGCGGAATTGCAGATGCTTTAGTTGATGAAATGCCCTATAGCTCAACTCTGAACATCAATCATAGAAACAAAGTCACTTATATCTGGGAGAATAACTGGTGGAGGATCAGTTTGAGGGGCATTTGCACTGAGCAAGGTGAGTGGATATCAACCAAGGATATTTCAAGTCTTGAGCAAGTAAAAGCAAAGATCGCCAACACCCTGTGGAGTTTGAAGGCATGAGACAGACACCAGATGTGTTTGTATCACTACTGTGACTCAGCTTCTATTTCAGCTACTGATAAATAAAGGACCATTTCCAGGTATGCTATGTTTGGTTAAGCCCTAAACTCGGACATAAGTATAGCCCTAAGGTTACCGAAACTACATTGCTCTAAACCACAATTATTTCACGTGTTGAGCTGAAAAGAAACTAAAATTAGAAGCATGAAAAAAATGAAATGAATGTCTGTGTGTTCCCTATACAATCTTCAAATCTCCCTTCACTATCAACACGGCACTGAGTTCTGCTTCTGCTTTGATGGCTCCTTCTGCCTCAGAGACCCACTTTCAGTACTATTTCCCCAATGTGTTTTCCCACTTTTCATTCATTCACATTCTCTCTTTCCCACTGCTTTCTTCCAAATACCCATGTGCCAATCTCTCTTTCCAACTCCACCCCCAGATACATGTACAGACTTTGCCCCAAAGACTCCCCAGTGAGCAATATCTTTTTCTGGCGATAGTAAGCACTGACTCATTGCCTTCTTCTTACCACAGTTTCCAAAACACAGTCTTATTTTACCTTGTCTCTATGCAGATTTCGGTAGGTCTGGGCCACGATGTACATAAACAGACTCTTGATGGGGGATTCCCTCCTCATCTTTCAATGAGGAGCCCTCTTTCACTCTCTAGCCCTCTTCTGTTTTAATTTTTTTATTAATTTTAATTTTTGAGAGTACATAGATGTATATATTTATGGGGTACATGAGATGTATTGATACAGGAATGCAATGTGAAATAAGCATATCATGAAGAATGGGGTTTCCATTCCCTCAAGCATTTATCCACTGAGTTGCAAACAACCCAATTACACTCTTCAAGTTATTTTTAAATGTACAGTTATTATTAACTGTAGTCACCTTGTTGTACTATCAAATAGTAAATCTTATTCACTATTTCTCTTTTTTGGTACCCATAACCCTCTTCTGATGCTTATCCTCCAAAAATTCTGAAGAAAGCAGAGTTTAAGGAACTAGAATCTTTAGAATTTGGGATTTTTTCTGCATCTGAAAATTTTGATCAACAAAGGAAAACAAACTTCTGCTACTAAAATAAGACTCCAAGACTCCTAGAGAAATGGCATTGACAAAAACAGACAATAGTGCAGTCAATTCCATCTTACCTTCACCTGGGCAGGGAAAATATAACCTAAGGAGGAGTCAGGATTTTTCTAGGAATCAGATAGCTGGCATGGTTCTCCCAGGCTTAGTGAGAAGCAGCAAGAGATTTAAACGTGGGTAGCTGAAAAGGAGCTGGGTAATTCATATCCTTGAATAGGCAGCATGTGAAGGTTTTCAAAATTTTATGTTAAATGTAAACATATTTATTCTTCTATCAGGTCCATGCCAAGAAGTACCGTTAGGACATGGTGGGGTAAGAGTCACTCATTTGAGGATGACGTTATACATGAGATAGGTGATATTCAGCAAAATCAATCAGAGTATCATCTTTGGTTGTTCTCACTGGGTCTTCCTACCTCCAGACACTCTTTTCTCTGGATTAATTCTTTAAATCTTTCCCCAATCTGCAAAATCATTCTTGGTGACTCAGAATTAACTTGGGATACTCCCCCACATCCTGCCTCTCTGAACAAGACTGAGCCAGTTCCCTGTCGATTTCCAGCACTGACCCCAGCATACGCTCAGGTTTTCTTTCTACCAAGATGTGCATGGCTCTGTGACCTGGGAAGCATGTGTGGCAACCTTTGCCTTTAAAACTCCAAAAAGGTGTTGATGGTTCTGCACTGGCCTTCCCGAAGGAATTTATTGAGAATTTTTTTGATCCACCACACCTTCATTTTCCAGAAGAAGAAATTCCTTCTTGTTTTCCAGAACTTCTCTATGTCTTGGTTTAGATTTTAGAAAAAAAATGTCTACAGCATTTAGAAAAGGATTCTCATCTAAGAGAATTGCAAGACCACTGAAATAAAACAAAATGAATAACAAACTAGGGTATATGGGACAGTCCCCTGTGAGCAAAATAGAGACATTTCAACTGAAATGATGCTGGTGGGGCTGTTGCTAGGATGGGACCCCTGGCGGCAGTTTGCTTATTGAGTCACCAGGTCTCAATGAAGGACTTGCATTTCATGTGGCCTCCACATGGCTTCCAGATAGTACACTGCAGATCAATCAAGGTTCTTTATCAACATGTTCCATCATATTTGGGAGCTAGCTTCTGACTCTGGGTAGTTTCCCAGCAGTACAGAAGCCTGTTTCAGGGTTGACCCGTAAATACTACATAAGCCCAGTGTTAGACAGTCCTTCTGATCCAAGGAACCAGAGACAAATCAATCCCTTTTCTGATGCTTTTTTTTCCTAGAACCTTTGAAGGATGCAGCCCTTATGGAATCAGGATTTCCAGGATCCAATTTTCTTGTGCATCTCAAGACATTTATCAGATAAAGAAGGAGTATTTTTTGCTGTTCAGTAAGATTCCAGGGCACTTAGTAAATAGCACTATAAAAACAAAAGGTATTATGTACCATTATTTCCCACTTACGTTCACTACATGGGCAGGAAACTCAAAGACAAGCCAAACTTTCTCTGAGGAAAGATTTTATTCACCACTCAACTAATGTGATTTGTATAGTCCTGTAGACCTGACAATAAACAATCACCAATTCCTCCTAGCTCCTTGAAGAGCATTGGTCATACAAGCACCTCTCCAACCTTTTTTTTTTTTTTCCCCTAAAACCAGTTATTTAAGTACACCATTGAGCCTTTCTAGTGTTCCATTTAGAAGAGTCCTGAGAAGGAGTGATTCATCTCACCCACATGGTATGATCTAGATTCTTTAAGCACAACCAAAATCAACTCTAGATTAACTGAAGCAGGAAAAAAAAATTATTGGAAGAATTTAGGGAAGTTCACAGGATAGACAGGAAGGCAGGAGAATGAGGCTCGGAAAAATGCAAGAACTGAGCCACTCTGGGGAGTTAGGGAACAGCAAATACGATCAAGATCATGTATTAAGAAGAACACGTCTAAAACGTGCTGTGGATGCTGCCAGTGCTGTAGCCATTATCTCCTGCTGCTGTCACCACCATTACTGCTGTGCCACTATTGCTGAGATGATCCTATTTCCATGTATACCTGCAGTCTTGTGTCGCATTGAAAAGATTCCAAGTCCTACATATCCAAGTATCTGATTAGCTAAGTGTAGGTCACAAACCAACACTGCCAGAATTCAGGAGAAGAGACAAGTTTCCTCTGTCCAACTTCTATAGCAAATAGGGCACTGGGTTTTACCAATACAAAACACAATAGGGTAAGAAAATCTCCCCAGATAGAAGGAGTAGGATGGCGGACAGCCAAAAATAGAAAAGGGAGGGAGCATCCATCACATATTTCAGTTTTGTCCAAAAAGTCAAATCTGTAGTTCATTCCTTAGACAACGGTATCCAAATCTTGTCCTCTTATAAAAAGATCCAATGCTGAGCATAAGAAAAACTCTTCGCTCAAAGAATCCAGTTTTGAGCTGTACAGTCTGTCCTTCTCACATGATTTGGTCTTTGGCAAATTCTGTCACATTAAAGACATTGTTTGTCATCTCATCTATTTATTCCCTGATAAATAGGAATATTTGTCTATTTCTTCTGAGAAATATTTGAGGTGGCTCACAAATTTTAATACTCTGAAAAATGAAAACAGATTGTAGCAATGGGAAATGCCCTTGGACCTGTGTGATGGTTGCTTCTCATTATTTCTAGGGTAAGAGGTCAAAAAAGAGGACAGAAGTTGTCTAGGCTCTTGCATTCTCTTGGTGGTCAGAGGGGTGTGCCGTGCTGATGGGTAAGCCTTTAGGCAATGGGCTGCTGAGTTGGTTGGGTCTACAGGTACTGGGAATGGCCAATGTGTGTTCAGGACGAGCAAGAACTATGCTAGTAAAGGGGTCTACAGTCAAGCTAGGGGTTGGACAGATGACTAATGGGGAACCACAAATGGACAGGCTGGAGGAGGAACCCCAGCAGGTTGGCTGGTGGTTGATAAGTCATGGCTGAAACCAAAATAACTAAAGGGTGAACTGAGGTCAGAGGACAAGGCTGGGATTTCACCTAGAAGATATGACTTTTGCTGACAATGGCTTCTGCCAAGTGCTGCCTCTTAGAAAGGCAGCTGGAAGTCATCCTTCCAAGGTTTGACAGAACCCAGAACACCCAGAAAGACAGTTGTGAATCTCCTCTACATATTACTCTTTAACCAGAAAAAAACAATCAAATGGTATTTTGAAATGGACCTTCCAGACATGGAAGTGTGATAAAAAGAGACCTGGCTTTTGTCTGAATCCAGCTTTTCTTTTCTTTCTTTTTTCTTGTCTTTTTTTACTTCAGACATCAGTGTTATTTGCCAATAAATCCAGCTTTTCTATCAACTAGTTGTGTGACACTGGGAAAGTCAGATTTCTCACGGCCTCAATTTCCTTCTATAAAATGAGAAGGTTGGGCTAAATATTGCCTAAAGACTCTTCAAGCTTTAGAAATGACTAAACCACTTCTAGTGCACATGTGTTCATGCACACACACATACAGACACAAACACATCAGGGTGATTCCAGAATCACAGAGCATGATTCTTGCTGTGCATCTCCTTTTCCCCTGAAGCTGGCTCTAGGAGAGGGGAACTTCCTCAAAAACCACAGCTGTTGAAATGGCCCCAAGGGAGTTATACTCAATTCCTGTTTCCTCACATCCTGAATGTGAAGCCCAGAAGAACTGATAATGGGATTAGTTCCGCCATATTGCAACCACCAACTGAAAGGGGGAAAACCATGCTAACCAATGACTTATTCAGTAGTGTATAACTGTGACCAGAAATAACAAGTCTGGCCAGTTCATAGCTCAAGAATGCACAGTGGCAGCGCAACGAGGATTTCCCTTTTTCCAAGACAAACCATGTCAGCTCTGATTAAACTCCTGATTATGGCTAAATCCCTCTCTTTTACTCATATTATTCTTCCCAAGATTGCATTCCATCATCTGGTGTTGTTTTGGGAAATCTTTGAAATTATTCAACCACTCTAAGTGACATGCAATTAGCAGCCTCTTCAATGAGTGATTTATTGTCTTTATGCACCAGGCACTGTGCAAAACTTCAGAGACCCCACAGTGAACAAGCCCTGTGGGACTTACAGTCTAATATGGTAGATGGAAAACATGCAAATGGGCACAAATGTATATATAAATACAATGAAGAGTATAACAAAGGAAACGGTACGGGGCATGATGGAGAATAATGGGGGGAACTTATTTGCATTGGGTGATCCAAGAAAGTCTCTCCACGAAGGTGATATTAAAGCTGAGATCTGAAGAATGATAAGGAGCCAGTTTTGTGACATGCAGGACGGGGTAGGAGTAGTATGTAGAATGAGTGTGTGTGTCTGTGTGTGCACGCATACATGCACACATGCATGCTGAGGAGAAGGAGAAGAGACAGATTTTCTGTCACAGGGAAGAACAAGTTGGTTGAAAGTTCAACTGATTCCAGAGCTGAAAGAACTCCCATATGGGTTAAGCAAAAGGGAAGATAATATGAGATGAGACTGAGTTTGGCAGAGGCCAGATCACAAAACCTTTGTAAAAATCTCATATTTTTCCCTGCATTTTAAATAAATCTGATAGGAAAGTATTAACGCATTTTAGATAGAGAGTAACATAATCTTATTCCAATTTTCTGCTTGCTTTGTGGACAATTGAAAAAAAAAGAAATAAAAGTGGAAGCAAGAGGACAGGTAAGAGACTAGTGTAGTTCAGGCAAAAGTTAATGATGTCTCAGACTAGGTTAGTTATTCTCAGTTCCTAGGGGACACTTGGCAATGTCTGGAGATGTTTTGATGATCACAGATGCTACCAGCATCAGCTAGGTAGAGGCCAGGGATGCTGCTAAACATCCTAAAATACGCACACCAAATAACTATCCAGTCCAAAGTGTCTACAGTGCCAAAGTCAAAAAACTCTGGACTCAGTGATGGCAGGAGAAATGGAAAGAAGCAATTGAACTCAAGATACACTGTGAGGCTGAAAGTACTAGGAATTCTTAATAGATTACTTGTGAAAGTAAGGGAAACAAAGAACCTAAAGATGGCTTTCAGATTTCCGTCTTAAGTAACATCTCATGAGACTATATTGGAAGGATATATAAAACAATTTCTGTCTAGTAGATAGATTTTAGTTCTCAATCTACTGCTTATCAATTGTAGGTTGCAAGATACACAACATGTATCTATACCTCCATTTTCCCATCATAAAATGGGGATGACAATGTATCTACTTCAAAGGTATGTGATAAGTATCAATTATCCAATCATGTAAAGTGCTCCAAATAGGCCTGGTATGTAGCATATCACTTACTTTTGTTGTTATTTACTATTGTTATTATTCGAATGAGGATGTCAATACAGCCATCAAGGTTGAAAATACATGAATTTGAGAGTGGTCAGATGGCATTTAAATTTGAGATGAGTGTATAGACAGAGGAGACAAATTGTCCTGCACTGAACCTTGGGTACTCTACTGTTAGGATATTGAGGGAAGGAGAAGAAACAGCCTAGGAGACTGAGCAGGCCTGGGCAGTGAAGTGAGAGAAAAGTCAACAGAAGAAAGCATTTTGAGGAAGGTTGAGTAAGAAGAGGATTTCTTGAATTTCAAGGTCCTGAGTAACTCCGAGAAAAGCAATTTCAGTTAAGAGGTGGAGACGGAAGTCAGTCTGAAATGAGTTGAGGATTAAATGGCAGAACACATGGAAATGGAATATGTGGGAGCTTTTTATGAATTTTGGCTAAGAGTAGAACAGGTGGAGGACTGTTCAGTTAATGAGGGATGAGACTTTTTGTTTTGCTTTTTAGAGAAATACCACTACATAATATTTACATTCTGATGAGAATATTGTAGTAGAAAGGAAACATTTATAGCTATCAGAGAGAAAGAAGGCAGTAAGACATCAAAGTCTTTGAGAGGACAGGAGGAGATAGGAGAGATTGGCCTTTGGTGGGATGAGGGGCACTTTGTGCTTTGCAACAGGAGGCAAGTAGCAGATCAGTGCCACATAGAGAGGTTTGTTGTTTTTGTATTAGGGAAATCAGGTGACACGTGTCTGCCCATTTTTATTTTCTTAGTGAGGTATGGGGAAAGGTACCCCCAGAGGTAAGTGGAAGAAAGCAGGATGTGTTTTGGGTATAAACAGTCACGTTGAAACTGGAAAGGCTAGATTTCTAGAGAAAAATGATAAGATTGTTAGATGTCTTTTGAGACTGATGATCATGAATGTTACATGAAACCAGTGAACTTCATTCTTTGGTTTTCTCTTGCAATGTCCAATTATTCAGAAGGTAGAGAAGAAAAAATTATCCTCTCATTCTCTTTGACAATGAAATTTGGCCTTGAGAGGAAGACAGAGGTTTAAGTCCTCAGAGAATGAGGTGTGACCAGCAGGTTGAGGATTGAGGGCAGAAAGGAAAGAGGGTACAGGTAGCAAGGAAGTATACCTTCTGAAGGGGCAGGAGGGATGAGGAACGAGATCTGGCACCTCCTCCACTTCCTAAACCTGAAGTATGTGAGGTGTGAGCAAATAAAGATCCTCTAATCACGAGACTTGGATGTCAAGTGGTGGACCCGGGGACTGCTGGGTCCTCATTAGGGCAATGAGATGGAGTTCAGGGAAGAGGTCATGCCATCTTCAAGCCCCATTGGTGCAAGGCAAAGTCTGTTCTACAATACAAGGTCAGGCCTGCTTGGTTAGAGCTTCTCTTATTCCCACTCCTCCATTCCCTAATTTTAGTGCAGGGGGAGGACTTTCAAAAATTTTCAGACTAAAAATAATGATTGAGCAAGCTAATTAAGTGGTATGAGTGGTTTCAACAAAACCCCACACTTAGCGGCCAACATGGATTAAGGTGGAGGCTACTTTTAGGTAATCCACATTGTTTTTCAAGCATCCCCTCCAGCATTCAGGCACAAAACACATTTTAAAGTTTTGTTTTAAGTACTCTTGGTTCAAAACACCTTTATAGACATTATCAGAAAAATGGAAGTTGTCCAACTAACCCCAAGTTTGCTATTCCCTTTTAAATCTGATCCTCATTCTTACATATCGCAGATACTCCAAAGCTTTTCATACCAAGTGTTCAAGACCAGGGATAGCACTGTCATAATAGTTAACATGTGTTGAGTGATGACTGTGTCCCAGGCATTGTTCTAGGCAATGTTCCTACATAATTCCATTTAATGTTCACAAAACCTTTGAGTTTTTACCCATTTTTCAAGCTGGGAAAATGAGACAATGAAGAGTCAAGTGACTTGCCCAATGTCACCAGCTATAAGGGGTTGAGATGAGACCATCTGCGGAGTTTGCACTTGTAAGCATTTGGCCATACTGCCGCAGACTGCAAATACACAGCACTCTCCGTTTCTCATCCAGAGCAGACACCACTGGTCATTTACAAAATAATCCTACCAAACTTAATCATTAATCCATTGGTCTGGGAACTCCTACCAGTTGATGAGTGTGAGCACTAGAAAGGAAATCTCTTTGCAGTTCCTTAGACCCTCCTTCTTTGCTTTCTGTTCTCCCTCAAACCTTGTCTCTGCTGTACTCCAAAGACTGGTTCTACTCTCACTCTGGGTCTCCACACTTAATATGTAGTCCTGGTCTCTTCCCGAGTTTGACTCAGGCTAAGATTTAGCCCCAGGCCCCTCTTGCCCTTTTTCTGGTCCACTCATCATCACATTCCTATCATAAGCTGGCTCTGTGATTCAGTCAGTGTTGACGGGTGTCTGAGATGCAGAGATAATGTAGTAGCAATAGGCAGGACAGAAAAACAAGCCTCCATAACAAACTCATTCGAAGAATCCTAAGCTTTGCACCATCAATACAAATTTCTGTGTGAAAACTGTAAAGACAGAACTAACTTTACATGTTGAATCCATCGACTCAAGTAAACTTTTAAAAGAAAATTTTAAAAAGAAAGAAAAAGAACTTTAGATGTGGTGTCAAATTCAAAAGATCTTACAGTTGGAAATATACCACTGAATGATTGTCAATGTCTTTTAAAATGGCAAAAAAAAAAAAAAAAAACCCTCAATTTTAATCAACTGAATCATAAACACAAGGAAATTTTTTAATTTTGGAGGAATACTTACTATTTGTTGGGCATCAAAGATGCTAGATGGAGGGTTGAAAAGCTATAGGTTCTAACTAGCTGTGCAATACTGGAAAATCACAGCCTCTCTGAGCTCTAGTTGGTCTGTGAAATGTAGTGGTTAAATTTAGCACCTCTCAGGCCTCTTGCAGTCCCAAAGTTCCGGGTCAATGCAGTTTTTATTTCAGAAGCTTTTGTCCTTATCTGCTTTGTCTTCGAGGAGTCACTAGAGGTGTCCCAAATGGACTTGCAAGGGTCCTGTTCACTTCCGCGGGTGGGAAACACGTAGGATCCTATGTTACTTTCCTTCTCTGCTCTGCCCACTATTTTGCCCACTGCTGTTCACTGTGGGGTACCCTGGGTAACTGGTTCTGCGGGGTCTAAAGTCTATTACCCATCATTACCACCACAGTCACTGGGCATTATGGGACATTAACATCCTCGGGATGCCAAAGCTCTTTTAGGGATTGTACGCTCTAGTGTTGGAACCTGAAGTAGGATTGCCAAGCTCTGCCAAAGACCATTTGCTTAGAGGTGTATTCAAGATGCTGTGACAACTTTCAGGGGCACCACTCAAATTCTTGAGAGCTTGTCAGTTTCTTCTCTATTTCCGCCCAGAACACCACAGGCTGCCTAAACACCCAAGTCCCACAAAATATAGGACTGGTCTAATCTGTCCCTGGAAACTATTGATACAAACTCATTATCTGAGAAGACAGGACAAGTTATAATTAGAAGCCTGATGAGTCAGAGCTCTTGGGCACTAGCTCAGAAGCCCTCACTCATAAGATGACACATCAGCTTGACGTCCGCTGGAGTTCATTCTGGGCGTTAGAATTCAGCCTCGTACAAGGATGGAGGGAATCGTCTGGAGAGGAGGGAGAATCGCTGAGCACAAGGACAGGCCTGCTGGGGCCAGCCTTGCCAGGAACACAGAACATCTCACACAGGAAGCCCAGGCAAACTGATACAAAATTTCACTAGAAAAAAGAAATTCCCTTTACCGCACACAATTTCTCTCTAATTTTTTTAAGGTGCTACAGTTGCTAATTTAAGCCTTTCACATAATTTCCCAATATTGACTTAAATTTATGATCTTTACCGCACATCCTCCCCAGTCTGGTGGATTCAGAAAGAGTAAGGGGCTTAAAATCCTGTCTCCATTACCTACTGGCTGTGTGACTAAGATCAAGCCTGTCGAATTTTCTAAACCTTAGTCCCCTTATTTATAAAATGGGGTTTTTATGAGGATTAAAAAATAATAATGTATGCAAAGCACCTGGCATAAGATCTCCACGAGTCATGATCAATAAATGTCAGTTTCCTTCCTTCCTGGTAGAAGTCCTCAGATGATACTAACTCTAGGATTTCTGTCTGACACAGAATACACCCTTCAAAGTGCTAATGCTGTTCCAGCTCAGCAGACACCTCGTCTCAGGAAAGCCATTAGAAACCCCCCAAAATACTACATTTTTCTCCTGGTAAGTAGCTCACTTCCCACAACCACTTTGCATTAAGTGAGCTCAACAAATGAGTCACACTGCTTGCAGAAGCAAATTCGGGAACCACACCCAAAACAGAGGCATCTTGACTTTTCCCAAGAAGCTGTCATTATCACCAGAAAGAGGGTTTGGGGGATCTGTAGTTAGAAAACCTCAAACTCCCAAGCTACCTCTGAATTCATATACAAACCTCAGAGTTCATTTTTTTTCAGGGATTTTTTTTTTTTTTTTTATCCACAGCATTCAATGACAGCTAAGAGTCACTGGCCATTTATGATTATTTACTTTTTGAAAGCTTTTATCATAGCATTTAAGCTATAATTATGATTTTCAAGAAAAATTTCAAGAATGTATTCATTGCATAAAAATAGACACAATTTCATTTAGACCAACCCTTTCTGACCTGCAGGCTGCAGGGTAAAGTAGACATGCATGGGGTTATAGTCAGAAGACCAGGATTCAAGTGATGGTTTTGTCACTTACTGAATGATTTAGGGCAAGCCTCTGAGACTCAGAGGTTTATCCATAAAGCAGAAAGAACTAAATATATTGTACAGTTCAGAAACAATGAAATATATGAAAGTACCTGGAAAACTTAATGCAATACAAAATGTTAGATTTTTTTTAAAGTAATTGTTAATCCTTTACATTTGCCCAATAGTACTGGTACTAATTTTTTTGAATTAATTTTGTTGGCTTACTTCTGCATCCTTCTAAATTAATATATATATTTTAAAGCTATTGGCTTTCAAAATGAATGGAAAACTCAGCACTCATGGTTGATTGGCTAGAATAAAGACTGTTAAATAGTTTTGAATGATTATATGTCTAAAAATTCAGTTTTCCAATGTGAGATACAGTGTGGCCAAAATGTCCACGTTGTTCCCTTCTTGGTACAGAGCTCTTTATAATGTTACTGTGCAACTCTTCCCCATTCCTTGAATCTGGGCTGGCTTTGTGATCTGCTTAGGCCACTATAATGGCACAAAATTGACACTGTGACAGTTCTGAGTCTTGGCATCAAGGGGCTGTGCACTTCCAATCTTACTCTCAGAATCTTGCCAATGGATGAGTCCGGGCTAGACTTCTGGTTGATGAGAAACATATAACCTCATTACCAGAGACTTTAAGCCCAGTCAATAAATAGCTAATAGCCATACATGTGAGTGAGGCCATCCCAGATCAGGCAGCACCCAGCTGACCTATCAGCTGAGCACAAACACATGACTGATTCCAGCCAAGATCAATTGGGTCAGACCCTGAGAATCAGAACCATCCCCTTATTTGTGAGTAATGATTGTTTAAGCTACTATTTTTTTTTTTTACACAGCAACAGATTAACAGATATACAAAGTTTCTATATAATTAAAAAATGAACTCCTTGTAACATGCCAGATTAAGGTAACAGAAATGGGGTCCTTCCCTTTATAAACCTAAAGAAATGCTGGCTGAAATACATGGCCAAGTTCAAGAGACATAAAGGAAATCTCCAAGGGCAAAATAAAGAGAACTCAAACATACTATATGGCAGTAAGCAAAAGCTGACATTGTTGCCTGTGGGCACATAGTTTTGCATATGGTTATAGGCATTAGTGACCGGGGGACACATTTTTTTTTTTTTTTTATACTTTAAGTTCTGGGTTACATGTGCAGAACATGCAGTTTTGTTACATAGGTATACACGTGCCATGGTGGTTTGCTACACCCATCAACCCATCACCTACATTAGGTATTTCTCCTCATGTTAAACCTCCCCTAGCCCACCACACCTTACAGGCCCCAGTATGTGATGTCCCCCTCCCTGTGTCCATGTGATCTCATTGTTCGACTCCCACTTATGAGTGAGAACATGCAGTGTTTGGTTTTCTGATCTTGTGATAGTTTGCTGAGAATGATGGTTTCCAGCTGCATCCATGTCCCTGCAAAGGACATAAACTCACCCTTTTTTATGGCTGCATAGTATTCCATGGTGTATATGTGCCACATTTTCTTAATCCAGTCTATTATTGATGGACATTTGGGTTGGTTCCAAGTCTTTGCTATTGTGAATAGTGCCACAGCGAGCATATGTGTGCAGGTGTCTTTATAGCAGCATGATTTATAATCCTTTGGGTATATGCCCAGTATTGGAAGTGCTGGGTCAAATGGTATTTCTAGTTCTAGATCCATGAGGTATCGCCACAATGTCTTCCACAATGACTGAATTTACACTCCCACCAACAGTGTAAAAGTGTTCCTGTTTTTCCACAACCTCTCCAGCACCTGTTGTTGCCTGACTTTTTAATAATCACCATTCTAACTGGTGTGAGATGGTATCTCATTGTGGTTTTGATTTGCATTTCTCTAATGACCAGTGAGGATGAGCATTTTTTTATATGTCTGTTGGCTGCATAAGTGTCTTCTTTGGAGAAGTGTCTGTTCATATCCTTTGCCCATTTTTTGATGAGGTTGCTTTTTTCTTGTAAATTTATTTAAGTTCTTTGTAGATTCTGGATATTAGCCCTTTGTCAGATGGATAGATTGCAAAAATTTTCTTCCATTATGTAGGCTGCCTGTTCACTCTGATGATAGTTTCTTTTGCTGTGCAGAAGCTCTTTAGTTTAATTATATTCCATTTTTCAATTTTGGCTTTTGTTGCCATTGCTTTTGGTGTTTTAGACATGAAATCCTTGCCTATGCCTATGTCCCTGAATGGTATTGCCCAGGTTTTCTTCCAGGGTTTTCATGGTCCTGGGTCTTATGTTTAAGTCTTCAATCCATCTTGAGAGGATTATTTTTGTATAAGGCATAAGGAAGGGGTCCAGTTTCAGTTTTCTGCATATGGCTAGCCAGTTTTCCCAACACCATTTATTAAACAGGGAATCTTTTCCTCATTGCTTGTGTGTGTCAGGTTTGTCAAAGATCAGATGGTCGTAGACGTGTGGTGTTATTTCTGAGGCCTCTGTTCTGTTCTATTGATCTATATAGCTATTTTGGCACCAGTACTATGTTGTTTTGGTTACTGTAGCCTTGTAGTAAAGTTTGAAGTCAGATAGCATGATGCCTCCAGCTTTGTTCTTCTTGCCCAGGATTGTCTTGGCTAGGCAGGATCTTTTTTTGTTCCATATGAAGTTTAAAGTAGTTTTTTCCAATTCTGTGAAGAAAGTCAGTGGTAGCTTAATGGGGATAGCATTGAATCTATAAATTACTTTGGGCAGTAAGGCCATTTTCAAGATATTGATTCTTCCTATCCATGAGCATGGAATGCAACAACAAACAAAACTGTTCTAATGTCAAAGTGTTTTCCCCTTCATATTTTTCTTTAACGGTATATTTGCAGCTGTTTCCTGTTAATCCTTTGTCTGTCTAGTTTCCTTCTTTAGGGTAATGGGATCCTTAAGACAAGCAGAGTATGCCCTGCTGTGGTGTCCTGTGAAACAGGCCACACTCTCGCCCTTTAACGGTGTTTGATGTGACAACGCACATGAGATCGTGGAGGTCTGTGTCTCAGTGTTTGCAGGTTGAAGATGGAATGATACATGCCATCTCTGAGATTTTTATTTGCTCAGACCTTCCCCTGTTCTGGCCCAACCCCACTTAATCCCATCTAATAAGTGGTGGTGGGTTTTGGGGGGCCTAGTTTGTGTCCTCTCTTATTTCCTTAAACATTGGTTTGTAGTTTTCGTTGAAGAGGTCCTTCACATCCCTTGTAAGTTGTATTCCTAGGTATTTTATTCTCTTAGTAGCAATTTTGAATGGGAGTTCACTCATGATTTGGCTCTCTGTTTGTCTGTTATTGGTATATAGGAATGTTTGTGATTTTTGCACATTGATTTTGTATCCTGAGATTTTGCTGAAGTTGCTTCTCAGCTTAAGGAGATTTTGGGATGAGACAATGGGATTTTTAAAATATACAATCATGTCATCTGTAAACAGAGACAATTTGACTTCCTCTCTTCCTATTTGAATACGCTTTATTGCTTTCTCTTGCCTGATTGCCCTGGCCAGAACTTCCAATACAATGTTGAATAGGAGTGGTAAGGAGGGCATCCTTGTCTTGTGCCAGTTTTCAAAGGGAATGCTTCCAGTTTTTGCCCATTCAGTATGATATTGGCTGTGGGTTTGTCATAAATAGCTCTTATTATAATGTCGAGATATGTTCCTTCGATACCTAGTTTATTGAGAGTTTTTAGCATGAAAGGCTGTTGAATTTTGTTGAAGGCCTTTTCTGTATCTATTGAGATAATCATGTGGTTTTTGTTGTTGGTTCTGTTTATGTGATGGATTACGATTATTGATTTGCATATGTTGAATCAGCCTTGAATCCCAGGGATGAAGCTGACTTGATTGTGGTGGATAAGCTTTTTGATGTGCTGCTGGATTCGGTTTGCCAGTATTTTACTGAGGATTTTTGCATTGATGTTCATCAGGGATATTGGCCTAAAATTCTTTTCTTGTTGTGCCTCTGCCAGGCTTTGGTATCAGGATGATGCTGGCCTCATAAAATGAGTAAGGGAGGATTCCCTCTTTTTCAATTGATCAGAATAGTTTCAGAAGGAATGGTACCAGCTCCTCTTTGTACCTCTAGTAGAATTTGGCTGTGAATCTGTCTGGTCCTGGACTTTTTTTGGTTGGTAGGCTATTAATTATTGCCTCAATTTCAGAATCTCTTATTGACCTATTCAGTGATTCAACTTCTTCCTGGTTTAGTCTTGGGAGGGTGTATGTGTCCAGAAATTTATCCATTTCTTCCAGATTTTCTAGTTTATTTGCACAGAGGTGTTTATAGTATTCTCTGATGGTAGTTTGTATTTCTGTGGGATCGGTGGTGATGTCCCCGTTATCATTTTTTATTGTGTCTATTTGATTCTTCTCTCTTTTCTTCTTTATTAGTCTTGCTAGTGACTAATTATCAATATCAATTGATATTGACTAATTAAAATATCAATTTTGTTGATCTTTTCAAAAAACCAGCTCCTGGATTCATTGATTTTTTGAAGGGATTTTTGTGTCTCTATCTCCCTCAGTTCTGCTCTGATCTTAGTTATTTCTTGTCTTCTGCTAGTTTTTGAATTTGTTTGCTCTTGCTTCTTTAGTTCTTTTAATTGTGATGTTAGGGTGTCAATTTTAGATCTTTCCTGCTTTCTCTTGTGGGCATCTAGTGCTATAACTTTCCCTCTACACACTGCTTTACATGTGTCCCAGAGATTCTGGTATGTTGTGTCTTTGTTCTCATTGGTTTCAAAGAAAATCTTTATTTCTGCCTTCATCATTTACCCAGTAGTCTTTCAAGAGCAGGTTGTTCAGTTTCCATGTAGTTGTGTGGTTTTGAGTGAGATTCTTAATCCTGAGTTCTAATTTGATTGCACTGTGGTCTGAGAGACAATTTGTTGTAATTTCTATACTTTTACATTTGCTGAGGCGTGTTTTACTTCCAATTATGTGGCCAATTTTAGAGTAAGTGCAATGTGATGCTGAGAAGAACATATGTTCTGTTGATTTGGGGTGGAGAGTTCTGTAGATCTCTATTAGGTCTGCTTGATCCAGAACTGAGTTCTAGTCCTGGATATCCTTGTTAATTTTCTGTCTCGTTGATCTGTCTAATAGTGTTAAAGTCTCCCACTATTATTGTGTGGGAGTCTAAGTCTCTTTGTAGGTCTCTAAGAACTAGCTTTATCAATCTGGGTGCTCCTGTATTGGGTGCATATATATTTAGGATAGTTAGTTCTTCTTGCTGAATTGATTCCTTTACCATTATGTAATGGCCTTGTCTCTTTTGATCTTTTAAAGTCTGTTTGATCATTTGTCTTTTTGATCGTTTAAAGTCTGTTTTATCAGAGACTAGGATTGCAGACCCTGCTTTTTTGCTTTCCATTTGCTTGGTAGATCTGCCTCCATCCCTTTATTTTGAGCCTATTTGTGTCTTTGCAAGTGAGATGGGTCTCCTGAATAAGCACACCAATGGGTCTTGACTGTTTATCCAATTTGCCAGTCTGTATCTTTCAATTGGGGCATTTAGCCCATTTACATTTAAGGTTAATACTGTTATATGTGAATTTGAGCCTGTCATTATGATGCTAACTGGTTATGCCCATTAATTAATGCAGTTTCTTCATAGTGTCCATGGTCTTTACAATTTGGCATGTTTTTGCAGTGGTTGGTACTAGTTTTTCGCATCCATGTTTAGTGCCTCCTTCAGGAGCTCCTCTAAGGCAGGCCTGGTGGTGACAAAGTCTCTCGGCATTTGCTTGTCTGTAAAAGATTTTATTTCTTCTTCACTTATGAATCTTAGTTGGACTGGATATGATATTCTGGATTGAAAATTCTTTTCTTTAAGAATGTTGAATATTGGCCCCCACTCTCCTCTGGCTCATCGAGTTTCTGCAGAGAGATCTGCTGTTAGCCTGATGGGCTTCCCTTTGTGTGTACCAGACTTTTCTCTCTGGTTGCCCTTAACATTTTTTTTCCTTCATTTCAACCTTGGTGAATCTAACAATTACGTGTCTTGGGGTTGCTCTTCTCGAGGAGTATCTTTGTGGTGTTCTCTGTGTTTCCTGAATTTGAATATTGGCTTGCCTTGCTAGGTTGGGGAAGTTCTCCTGGAAAATATCCTGAAGGAGTGTTTTCTAACTTGGTTCCATTCTCCCTGTCACTTTCAGGTACACCAATCAAACATAGATTTAGTCTTTTCCCATAGTCCCGTATTTCTTGGAGGTTTCGTTCATTCTTTCCACTTTTTTTCTCTAATCTTGTCTTCTCACTTTATTCCATTAATTTGATCTTCAATCACAGATACCCTTTCTTCTGCTTGATTGAATCAGCTATTGAAGCTTATGTATGCTTCACGAAGTTCTCATGCCAGGGTTTTCAGCTCCACTAGGTCATTTAAGCTCTTCTCTACACTGGTTATTCTAGTTAGCCATTCATCTAACCATTTTTCAAGGTTTTTAGCTTCCTCGCAATGGGTTAGAACATGCTCCTTTAGCTTGGAGAAGTTTGTTATTACCGACCTTCTGAAGTCTACTTCTGTCAACTCGTCAAACTCATTCTCCATCCAGTTTTGTTCCCTTGCTGGCGAGGAGTTGTGTTCCTTTGGAGGAGAAGAGGCATTCTGGTTTTTGGAGTTTTCAGCCTTTCTGCTCTGTTTTCTCCCCATCTTTGTGGTTATATCTACCTTTGGTCTTTTTGGAGACCTATGGATGAGGTTTTAGTGTGGATGTCTTTTTTGTTGATGTTGATGCTATTCTTTTCTGTTTGTTAGTTTTCCTTCTAACAGACAGGCCCCTCAGCTGCAGGTCTCTTGGAGTTTGCTGGAGGTCCACTCCAGACACTGTTTGCCTGGGTATCACCAGCAGAGGCTGCAGAACAGCAAATATTGCTGTCTGATCCTTCCTCTGGAAGCTTCATCCCAGAGGGGCACTCATCTGTATGAGTTGTCTGTCGGCCTCTACTGGGAGATGTCTCCCAGGCAGGTTACAAGGGAGTCAGGGACCCACTTGAGGAGGCAGTCTGTCCATTATTAGAGCTCAAACGCCTTGCTGGGAGAACCACTGCTCTCTTCAGGGCTGTCAAGCAGGGATGTTTAAGTCTGCAGAAGCTGTCTGCTGCCTTTTGTTCAGATATGCCTTGCCCCCAGAGGTGGAATCTAGAGAGGCAGTAGGTCTTGCTGAGCTGCGGTGGGCTCCGCCCAGTTCGAGCTTCCCTGTCACTTTGTTTACACTGTGAGCATAGAACAGCCTACTCAAGCCTCAGCAATGGCAGACGCCCTTCCCCCCACCAAGCTCCCGTATCTCAGATCGATCTCAGAGTACTGTGCTGGCAGCGAGCAAGGTTCTGTGGGTGTGAGACCTGCCAAACCAGGCATGGGAAGGGATCTCCTGGTCTGCTGGTTGCAAAGACTATGGGAAAAGCACAGTATTTGGGCAGCAGTGTACTGCTCCTCCAGGTACAGTCACTCACGGCTTCCCTTGGCTAGGAAGGGAAATCTCCCAACCCCTTGTGCTTCCCAGGTGAGCTGATGCCCCACCCTGCTTTGACTTACCCTCCGTGGGCTGCTCCCACTGTCCAACCAGTCCCAGTGAGATGAACCAGGTTCCACAGTTGGAAATGCAGAAATCATCCGTCTTCTTTTTTTTTTTTTTTTGAGATGGAGTCTCGCTCTGTCGCCCAGGCTGGAGTGCAGTGGCCGGATCTCAGCTCACTGCAAGCTCCGCCTCCCGGGTTTATGCCATTCTCCTGCCTCAGCCTCCCAAGTAGCTGGGACTACAGGCGCCCGCCACCTCGCCCGGCTAGTTTTTGTATTTTTTAGTAGAGACGGGGTTTCACCCTGTTAGCCAGGATGGTCTCGATCTCCTGACCTCGTGATCCGCCCGTCTCGGCCTCCCAAAGTGCTGGGATTACAGGCTTGAGCCACCGCGCCCGGCGAAATCATCCGTCTTCTGCGTTGACCTCCCTGGGAGCTGTACGTCAGAGCTGTTCCTATTCGACCATCTTGGAACTTGTCCCTTGGGGGGCGAAGGTTTAATGCTCACATGGCAGAATGATGACGGCCAGGCTCGCACAGGGGCCTGCTGCTTCTGGCACTACCACTAACCACACAGTTTTGTTCAAATCAAATAACTGTTGTTAACTCTTTCAAGGAACTCCTCCCTCCCAGAACAGCATTGCAACCCCAAATCCAGCTCACACCACTACCAAGGCAGGCAGCACAGCTGGAGGTCAGCCGTCTGCATGATCTCCTGCTCCTTCTGCTTCTCTAACTGTTAAACAGAGACTCAGACCAAGAAACTTCAATACTTGCCCATCCTCTAAACTTAATCCAAATGTCTTCTAGAAGTCCAGTGTGGCCAGGAAAAAGCAGGTCTTCATCAAATTTCATTCCATACCTTATTTTATTAATACAGAAAATGTTGAGAATCCTAAGTTTGATTGAAGAACGTATAAAGGGTTTGACCAGATGCTAAATGCCGATATTAAATCTGTTGGAGTTCCGTGTACAGAATGAAGAGACAACACCCCAAATTAGTTAAAGACATAATTTCTTTAACTGTGGCTTAAAAAACAATGAACGCTTAAAACCCTACCTTACAAATAAGAATATATTTTATCTTATCTAGAGATAAAGAATGAAATGTGGAGTGGAGGTTCAGTTTTATTTGGTTTATTAAATCTATAAGACCACAGGAGAGGCAATATAAAAAGCTCCATGATTCTATTCATATGTACATTAGAAGGAATTTCCAGATGTTACTGTAAATCCTCAATATACTGTTTCAGCAGTACTAATTTAATGTTGATATACTTTAGTTTCACACTAAGTTATCACTGTTTTCTTGGGAGTTGGATTCTTTTTTTTTTCTCTGAGGCTTTGGATTTGACATTGTATTTGACTTTCTATGTGGTAACTGACATGTGTTAGGGCAATGATGAATTGGAAGCTACCCCAAACTCACACACCATGGGTAACTGTTGCTTACAGACTTTTAAAGTCAAATGGTAGACATTTCCCATCGCTTGCTCCCATTCAACGAAAGCAATAGGTTCATCACACTACAAAATTGTCCTTATGGTTGGTTAAAAAAAGATGTAAGCCATCATTTTGTACAAACAAGCTACAACATTCTGCTAATAAAAACAGAAGCTGTATTTGTCGAAATTTATACACACACAGCAACTAAACTATCAACTTTTTTCCACAAGGTTAATGTTGAATTAGAAAAAAATCTTGGCATACCATGGTATGAGATTTATCTCTTCACTGCCCATAATCAATCAGATGTTAGAAATTTTTAAACTTTTGAATTATTGTTTTGGAAATCAACGTAAGTGTCTTATAATGTACTGAACTTTTATTTATTTACTTATTTTTAAATGAGAGCTCTAAATTCAATTTAATTTAAAATCAGTTGGAAACTTTTAATTAAACTATACAATAAATGGAAAGTAGCCAAAGTGTAGCTCTTGAAGATTTTGGAGAACTGCCATTAATAGAAACAAAGCTAGTAAACAAGAAGACACTGAAATGTATTCTTATTTGGGAGGCTGAGGCAGACGGATCATCTGAGGCTGAGAGTTTGAGACCAGCCTGGTCAACATGGTGAAACCTCGTCTCTACTAAAAATACAAAAATTAGCCGGGCATGGTGGCAGGTGCCTGTACTCCCAGCTACTTGGGAGGCTGAGGCAGGAGAATCGCTTGAACCCGGGAGGTGGAGGTTGCAGTGAGCCTGGATCATGCCACTGCACTGCAGTATGGGTGACAGAGCCAGACTCTGTTTCAAAAAATAAATAAATAAATAAATGTACTCATATTAAATCAAAGTGTTTCTAAACACATAAAATAATGATCAAACAGTATATGAGATTTCATTTGGAAAATTAGTCACTGAGCTTCAAGTATCCTGACATCTAGAAAGAATATTTTGATGAGCTTCTATTGTTAATTAATTAGATAAATCAGTACTCTGTGCTGGAATAAAGCAAAATTCAGAAAACCTACCGTTTTTCAGCATCTAAATTTGATAAAGCATTTAAAACAGAGACCACCTTTTTGCTAAATTTTGTTTTTAAAAATATTTGTGGGGGAGGTGAGGATAAGGTATACAAAAAAATAGAAAGAATGAATAAGACCTACTGTTTGATAGCACAGTAGAATGACTCTAGTCAATAATAACTTAATTGTACATTTTAAAATAAAGAGTGTAACTGGATTGTCTATAAAATTGAATTGGATTGAGGGGATGGATTGAGGGGATCATTCTCCATGATGTGTTTATTTCACATTGCATGCCTGTATCAAAATATCTCATGTACCCCGTAAATATATATACCTACTATGTACCCAAAAACATTTTTTAAATTGTCAAAAAAGTTACTCTAAGTGGAACAGTATCTGTGAAATATTTAGTTTTATCAATACTAAATACAGAATTGAGAATATTCTCCATCCAGCATAAATTGCCCTGATCTTACCAGTTACCTCAGCATCTGTAAAACTGGATATTTTCTCAACTGAAAAACATGCTTTTTGCTACAAAGAAGAGTCAATTGATATATCAATAATTTTAAATTTATTAGTTATAGATTATAACTTTGAAGATCTCAGTAACTTTATTTTTAAAAAACCACAAAACATTAAAACATACTAAAAAACAGAACCTTCAGAAAAATATTAGTGACACACTGCTAGAGTTAAAAATGGCTCAGGATGAATAGGTGAAGAGAAAACGATTTTTAGGACAGTGAAACTACTCTGTATGAGTAGATACATGTCATAGTGTATACATGTTATTATACATTTGTCCAAATCCATAGAATGTATAACACCAAGGGTGAATCCTAATGCAAACTATGGACTTTGGGATAATGATATATAAACTATTTTGATCAGTTGCAACAAATCCACCATTCTAGTGCGGGATGGTGCTAATGGCAGAGACAATGCCATGTGTAGGAGCAGAGGGGATATGGGAAATCTCTGTACCTTCCACTCAATTTTTTTGTGAACCTAAAACTGCTCTTTTAAAAATCTACTAAAAAACATTAAAGCATAAAAAAGTTGCTAAAGGTATGACCTAATAAATGAATTAGCAGAAATGCAAGTGAGAAAAATTTTATCATCAGTCAAGATATCATGTTAATAAAGTACTACTACTTTTTGTATTGTATAAAATTCGGACACTAAAAATAACATTTCTGTAGGTTTGTTTTGTTACTTGTTTTGTGTGATACTTATGTGTATCACAATTACACATAACACATTTTAGAAGTAGTAAAATATTTTCAAAGAAAAAAATAACTAAGAAAGTGATTACAAAACAAGAATAATTTCTGGTTATATTATTTTTATTGGTCACAGAGCCAATATATAGATGTTTAAATTTTTTTACATCAAATGTAAAATTGTACATTTGGATATATACAAATATATACAAGGATATATAATTTGGTTTATTAGAAATTATTGTTGAAAATATTTTAATACCATAGTTCCTGTCATTCCACCAATAAAACAAAACCTTTCTCACTTGACAAATATTTCAAAAATATATAACAAATTATTTGAGCATTCTTTCTCCTCTCAAAAGTGTGTTGTCACCCTATTTTTGAAGACAGTTAAAAGAATTCTATTTCTGAACACTGTTAAGAAAAGTAGGGGAGTCCCAGCAGAGTTTTGAGCAAAGGCAATGGAATAAACATGGCATTTCTGAAAAGAGACACTTGAAAAGGCCGAACACGCACTTAGCATACCCAGCATAATGTAAAAAGGAAAAAGAAACTATTCAATTGATTCAGTTCATTTGTAAAAGGAGTTTTCCCAAAGTAGATCACCAACAAACCAGTCTATGTGAATCACTTGCAGAGCTTTGAACCCTGAACCCAGCATTCTGAAAGTGGGACCCAGAAATGTGCATTTTAAAAGATTCCCCAGGAAATTCTGATGGGGAGCCAGTGAGCCTGCTGAACCAGGTGACTACTGACATCTCTCTTCTTTGAATGACTTTCGACAATCCCATAAATGTCTGCTCGACCGTGTCCTGAAAGAGCTGGGTCATGGCTCTTATTACACACTACTGAGCATCTGTTGTGTGCAAGACACCGGGCTGTATCACACTTCGTCTGGACCTCATGTGTCTTACAGTATGGTGATGGGACATAGGTTTTCTAGACTTGCCTATAGGCTTCTCTTCTTCCCTAATGAAGCTCCCACTCATCCAAACGTCCTTTGAGGAGGAAATCTATCCAACTTACTCCACTGCAAAAGCTGGAGAACTGACAAGATTCTTCCTGACCACTTCAGTGGCTATGATCATAGGCAGTACTGTGGTTTACATTTGCAAAATGAGGAATAAAGCTGGAGACATTTCCAGTACTAGAAATGGTCTGTTTGTAGCATGAAGGAGTATACTCATTTCTTTTTCTTTTTTCATGTCCTTTAAACATTTATTATATTTTTCTCCTGTTAAACAAGCTATATAGGCTTAATACAAATAAGTCTGAAAACACAGAAAGGTAAAAAAATTAAATTAAGATCATCTGAAATACATCAAGAGAAAGTTAACAACTGTGAGCATTCTGGTTTGTATATTCTTGCCGTCTTATTTAATTAATTCCATTTATGCACTTTAAAAAAACAAAAGTAGAATTATATTGTATATATGGCTTTGATGTCTTAAAAATTAACATTGTGAACATGTGCAAGGAGTGTTTCTTAAATTGCTCTTTCCATTGTCACTTTTACTGGAGATTAAAGTCTCAAAGTAGATTTTTTGACTTAGCAGAGGAGAGCTGAGATGTCTCTAATATTAAAGCTTGGCTGAGCGCCTTCTGTTACTGCTTATTTACATAAGTAGCTTTCGTAAAATCAACGGCTCCCACGAACAAGACATATACATTAATGCCTCACAGTCCAATACATGATGAGACAAACAACCACTGCTTCCTAATATAATGCGCACACAGCAAACATTGCCTGAGATGAGTCAGCTGTTCTGAAACATAAGATTAGGAAATTAAATTTCATGCATACATTTCCATGAATCAAAAGTCAAAATCAAAGGACAACCTTCTGTGTTACGGTGAACTCTGGAAGTGAGTGTAAATAAGATAATAAGATATGCCCTACTTTGTTGTCATCTTTTTGTTTGTTTGTTTGTTTTTTGGTTTTTGGGGTTTTTTTGTTGTTTGTTTTGAGATGGAGTCTCGCTCTGTCGCCCAGGCTGTAGTGCAGTGGTGCAATCTCGGTCCACTGCAACCTCCACCTTCTGGGGTCAAGCAGTTCTCATGCCTCAGCCTCCCAAGCAGCTGTGATTACAAGTGCACCACGCCTGGCTAATTTTTTTGTATTTTTACTAGAGACGGGGTTTCACCATGTTGACCAGGCTGGTCTTGAACTCCTAACCTCAGGTGATCTGCCTGCTTCAGCCTCCCCAGGTGCTGAGATTATAGGCATAAGCCACTATACCTGGCCAGATATGCCCCATTTTGAACAAACACTGCTAGAATCAGGAAGAATCTTCCGTTAGCCAAGGATTGCTTTTGAGGTTCACTCCAAAAACTGAGCTACCACTGGGGACAAATGGTCTCATAATTTTGAGTGTAAAGTGCAATGATTACAGCTCATGAGCACTAATATAATTTTGAAAACAATATATCCATAACAGGCATCGTCTAGAAAACTAACAGGATCTCTTTTCCACTAGAGTGTATTGTTGTTGACTAATTGCTTCCAGTTGTTAAGCTGGAAGAGACATGCTGGGGAGAATGTTTTAGAGGAGCAAGTAAGGGCAGAACACAGAGAACCAGGTAACTTAATTACTTCTCACCTTTCTCTTTCCTTTGTAGTTAATTAGCAAACATTCCTTTCTCCACCTTATCTCTTTGTTGAGGTCATATCAGCAATTATCTGCCCTCCGGTTTATGCAAAACTACCTGAATAACTCATAATGCAGAAGAGCTTATCAATTTTTTTCCATGTCCTGTTGCCCAAAAATAATCAGCAATGAAATATCTCAAACATACAGAAAAAGAGAAGTAAATGAACCACCTAGATTTATGAGCAGTTCACTCTACCATACATGCTTAATATATTTTTAGTAAAACTCTTTAGTCATCACTGCCACATTTACAAGGGTACTTGGCCTTTTGCTGTAGCTTGTCTTCTGAACATATTTTTGCATGTAAGTCTTTTACATATTTCTCTGAAGTGGTTAGAAACCCATCAGCTCGATGGTCTTTATTGTTTCAATATGGCTCAATCCACAGGGCAGAGCATGTGACTGGTGTAGTGGTTGCTGCATGGATTTGAAGTCACATGGATTTGAGTTCCAATCCCTGCCTACTAGCTGAGCAAATGTGGTCAAGGGTCTGTGACTGAAATTCTCATTGATAAAGCAGGGATAATAATACCTACCTTGCTGTCGAAATGTCAGGAGGTGATGTAAGCAAAGCATCAGAACAGTACCTAGCACATAGTAAGTGGTTATCATCAGCTTGTGTGTCTGCTGTATATGCTGAACTGCTTGAGCCCATCTCCAACTGAAGCTGTATTTACCAGGATCCACTCAACCAGTATCCTGATCATTAACAGCTCCTTATTTGTGGACTCATGAATACAAGTCACTTTCATCTGCGGGGCTTCAAACTTAGCTCAGTGAAATGGCAGTCTGTTTTATTTTTCTAAACACCTGGAGGCGACTTTTTCCCTGCCTCTGACTTTAAAAACATAGTGAGATTTTACAGAGTTTTATAGCACTGAACTTTATGTAAAATCAAAAGAGCCCGTGAAATAAGAGAGCAATTGGTTACAACAAGCCCCTTCATGAACACGGGCATTTTTTTTTAACATCTTTGTATCTGTGAGCATCTCCTTCTCTTCTTATCCTTAAGTTTATTATTTGTCATGAAAACAAAGTGCTTTTAAAAAATTGTGTTTGATTCCATGGTTTCCAACAGCGAGCTTCAAACTTACCTGTGGTGCTTAAGATTATATATCTGTATACTTTGGTTTAAAATGAATATTATAAAAATTTATGTTTAAAAATATGTGTGTGTGTATACATACATAGTTACATACACCCAAGCCTCATATGTGCATGTGTATACATAACATATACCCATACATACATACACACACACCACCACCAAAGCCTCACTAAATACCGGAATCTCTGGGAGTAATGGGGGCAAATAGGAGGAGTTAATGTTCTACCCAGGTAAGACTACTATGGACCCAATGTTGAGAATCACAATGGGTTTATTACTTGAAACACTACCTATCTAAAGGACAGTTAAAGACTTTGGTATTAATCAGAAAGTCTTTTTTTTTTTTCTTAAATAATTTTGCAGGCAAGATGCTGCTGTTACAAGTTTTCTGTTATGAATTATGTCTTTCACAGGAATGAAGCATCCACGCGGTCCATCCAAGCATACTGTGAATCAAAACATATGTCCATAGCTGGAACGAAAGCATTAGGACCATCTAACTGGATTCCACTGGAATGAGTCTCTGTGAAACCATCCTGAAGTCTTTGTAAACAACCACCCTAAAGAAAGCTACATGAAGAATAGCCAATAACAAAAGCACTGGATTTAACTCAACTTTGTAAAAACACACAAAAAAACAAATATGATGCACACACTTCATCCTTTCGTGAACAAAATGCCACCAAACATTTGAAACTGGCCTAAGGCTACATTGACATGAAGCCCAGCCTTATTGCCAGCGTTTCCAATACTCTCCTCTACCCCCATTCTTTATTCCCAATAGATACGTCTTCTCACAGGTAGTTAATTAGCAAACATTCCCTTCTCCACCTTATCTCTTTTTTTCATTTTATATTTATCTCTTTTTTTAAATTTTTTTTATATTTATATATATTTTTATATTTATCTTTTTTTTTTATTCCCAATAGATACATCTTCTCACAGGTAATTGGGCAGAAAAATGCTTATTGACTGATCTTGAAAACTATAATGCATCTAAAGCTGGAGAACATTCAAAAACCATGCTTCTCTTTATTTATTTCAGTTTCCATGGCAAGAGGAAAATAAAAGGCAACTCTGTTTGAAAGCAACAGCAATAAATGAAGCAACATCTCTGGCAAGCAGGCAAAATTTAAAGAGTAAAAGTTATAAAGCCCCATGCCGACAATGCTACCTACCTTCCCCCATCCATGGGGATGACTATTAATGGCGCTGACTAGGTATAGACACCAATTTGAGACCAAGAAGTTATTCTTAGAAGGTGCTAACTTTATATTTTCTTTTAGGTTCTTGCTGTTAAGTTTCTCTTTCAACTGACTTCAGAAATCAGACAGTGAAATCAATGGGGTTTTCCAAGCCACCAAATTCAAAGTAATCAGGGCAGGGTCAGAATGTTGGTTGACTTTTTTCAACACACAGGGACCTGGAATTGGGGTTCCAGGTCTATCTCTCAGCACAGAGTCAGCAGATACAATGCCCTAGATGGTTGGATTTTCTAGTGTCTGTGACAAGTATCTTCAAAGCTGATTCCTCTCCCTCTGAGAAATCAAGGCCACCACCTTTAATTACTGACATAGTAGTGTACTTCCTGTACTGCAACCTCAGTCCCTTTTGTCACTTTTGCTTTGCATTCAAGTGCCCTGGCCAGTGTTAACTGCAGCACTTTGATTTCTCTTTCTATAAAGACTATCAATACCAAGTCATTTGTTTCTGCAACCATGTAACCCAAGGACATATTCTCCTGGGTGAAACTCTAAGAGCCCCCTCAGAAGTCAGTGGAGAATAGGCATAGAAAAGACGATGAAGGTCATAGTTTCTAATAAATTGTTTTCTTTTTTTAAAAACTTTTAATTTTTAATTTTTATTTTTTTGAGACAGAGTCTCACTCTGCCACCCAGACTGGGGTATGGTGGCATGATCTCAGCTCACAGCAACCTCCACCTTCCAGGTTCAAGCGATTCTCCTGCCTCAGCCTGGCTGGGATTACAGGCATGCGCCACCACGCTCAGCTAATTTTTTGTATTTTTAGTAGACACAGGGTTTCACCATGTTGGCCAGACTGGTCTCGAACCCTGACCTCAAGTGATATGCCTGCCTTGGCCTCCCAAAGTGCTGGGATTACAGGCATGAGCCACCGTGCCCAACCAGTTTTCTTTCATTTTTTTTTTCTTTTTTCTTTTTAAGGGAGGGGATTCCCTCAGTGGATTTACTTAGAGTGAAATGGTATCTTGGCTTTGGACTTGCCCCTGCCTTCATTCATGTGGGTACTTTTTATTTAACTTTTTATTGTAGGTGGGCTCCCCTCTACCTAAAAAACCAAAGGGAAAAAACCCAATTCTTTAATTTACTCACATCCTGTTACGCTTTCACAGGCTGTTCATTTTCATATCAGGCCTCATCTTCTGTTGCCAACATCCTAGTTTGAAGGAAAGGGGGAGACAGGTCAACTGGAAGTGGTCCTGACCTCAAAGGGAGAGAACTCCTGGGTACCTCTTCCCAGCAGCCCTAGGCTAAAATGTCAGCAGGTCTAATCCTAGAAGAAAACACCACTTACTTCTCAACCTGCTAGGGCGTGGTGAGGTCTAAACAATATTAACTGACAAAATCTGCCAGTTCCTGAGAACTGCCAGAGAACTGCCTGAGAACTCACAGATAAACAGTAAGAGGTATGGTCAACCTTCAGGCGAATGAAAAGACTATCTCGACGCAACAAAAATAAAGGAATAATGTGCTCTGCAGCTTATTATATCTGTAGGAAGAAAGGGTGCCTCTATGTCCCAGGCTCTAGGAGACTACCTAACCAGCAAGGTTGATAGCATGACCCTGGCTCCACTGAAAACGTGGGCCTATAGGCTGGCTTATTCTAAAGGGTGCTTTTTAATTCTAAATTTTTTTTCTTAATTTTTATTTTATTTTATTTTATTTTTTGAGACAAGTTCTCGCTCTGTCACCCAGGATGGAATGCAGTGGTGCCATTTAGCCTCACTGAAGCTTTGATCTCTCAGATTCAAACAACTCTCTCGTCTCAGCCTCCCGAGTAGTGGGGACTACAGGCATTCACCACCATGCCCGGCTAATTTTTTGTATCTTATTATAATTTTTTTTTTTGTAGAGACAGGGTTTTGCCATGTTGCCCAAGCTGATCTTGAACTCCTGGGCTCAAGCAATCCACCTGCTTCAGCCTCGGAAAACTGCTGGGACTATAGGTGTGAGCCACTGTTTCCACCCGAACCACTAGTCTTTTAATTTTTTCAGCTCCAGCTGGCGAACCCACTACCTGCTCTTCTTAGGCAGCATCACTTGGTCACTATTCAACCATCTGCTACTGCCAAAGCAAAAGTCCATGGCCCTCAAAGGGTGGGAGCTCTGGCTATTGGCCACTTATCATTTTGCCTTCTGAAATCCTTGTATTTCTTTCTGAATTCACACACTCAGAATTGGCAGTATATTCTTAAGCTATAAAGTCCTCCACTATATGTCCATCCCAAAAGCCTGAGTAAGATTATTTAATCTAAGAAATGGTTATTTATGGAAATCTGATCTTCTCATTGCCCAATAACCATGGAATACTGCAGAGTTGCCTCAGATGGCAGGGAGCCCACATGCTAGCTCACACACTATCACTAGTAGCCATTTAACTTTGGGAAAAGACCTGTCGTTTCTCTGGACTTTAGTTTTCTCCTCTTTAGAAATGAGAAGCTGGTTAGCCAATCAGTCATGTCTCTTTCAGGTATATGTTCAACGCATTGCAACTGCAACGTTGACAATCTGAGAATTTGTGCATGCCAAAGGGGCTTAAAAAATAATAGTACCTAACACTTAAGCACTTGATGTGTATTAACTCATTTAATCCTTCAATAACCATATGAGGTAGGTGTTATAATTATTACCCCTATATTTTAGATGAGAAAAGAATAGAGAGAAGTTGAGTAACTTGACCCATTATCCGGTAGTTTTAAGGATGGGGTTTGTATTTTTAACCACCATATGCAGGATAATGGGCAGATCTGAGGACTAAGCTTCCTTGACATTTGCATGCTTAGAAGGTTACAGAGGGAGTGTGAGAATCACAGTTAATCTGCCAATCAATGGTATTTACAGAAAACCAGGACTGGAGCCAGAGAGTGTCCTCACTATTACCTGTTGGATCCTCTTGGCATTATTTAGTGCACAACATTACCATAGAAAAACACAAGTACTTTTATGGCAATGGTGTAAATTAGGAGGATTCTGACAGTAAAGCCCAGAGCCACTCCAAGATAAAACCATCAGTTTGGGATCTCTTGGCCACCTACTGACCTGTCAGTGTATTGAGGCAGTTTGGGGTGGGAAGTACGTCAAATGATACTTGAGGAGGGAATACAAGAGGTCAGGCAGAGTGACTTACTTATTTATTATTTATTTATTTATTTTTGGTAGAGACAGAGTCTCGCTATGTTGCCCAGACTGGTCTCGAACTCCCACCTTGGCTCCCAAAGTACTGGGATTACAAGTGTGAGCCACCATGCCCAACCCCAGAGAGTGACTCTTGACTAGTTTGGAGAAATAAACCGACTTCAAAGGTCTTCAAAACACAGCCACTTGGAAGTCTTGACTGCCCTTCTCTGATCTCCAGCATGAGCCTCTGCAGAAGCAAGTGCCTTTCACTGAGTCTGACCCTAGCTGAGTGAGATATTTGCAGAAGAAAGGACAACATTCTTATTTTTTTTCTGAAACCAAACAAGAAAACCAGAAAAGTTGCTTGCCAGTCTACTACAGAGAGGTAGTGATGAGAACTTGTAATACTATCTAGATTCTGAGCTCATTGCTCTAGGGCCCAGGGTCCCGAATGGTGCCTCTTTTCAATGCTTATTTACCATAGTTTCATAGAAACATCACCAAGTGTCAGTTAGTTCTTTACCCTTTGGGTTTTTTCCATCACTAATCCTCTTGGCACAGGGTGGGGCTGAGCTGGGAACAATATCATATAACTCTGGTTGCAGCTGTCCTTATGCAAACCAGCATATCCACAAGTTACCACCACCTTTGGGGGGAAACCAACGTAACAGTGCTGGTGGACACAGCTCCAGATTGCTAGTGGTCACTGATATGTACCATTGCAACTTGGAAGGAATTCTATATGTTGATACTTTCTTTGATTCTATCAACCAAACAGCTTTGTGGCATACATGCTACAGTACTGAATGAAATACCTTTCTTTCCCTTGAGCCAAAAGCACATAATAAGCTATAGATTCTTTGCTGCTATGCCATTGATTTATCTACTGTACTTTGTAACCCAAGAGGGCTATGAATCATCCTTCCTAACTTTTCAGCTTCACAGAACAGGTTACTTTTAATACAATCTCTTCTTCATCTAGATTTATTTGTTCTGAACCCTAACACATTCTTAGAGCATTATTTCTTACTGAAGACAACTCTCCCTTAGTGTTTGTTTAATGATAATTTTTTGTTCAAGCTCTTCCTGGGTGTCCATTTGCTCTTTAATTTTCTTTTTCCCAGTGCTTTATATTCCTAGGAATACCCGAGTTACAAGTGGTCAGATTGCCAGCATTCAGCAATCCGAGGCAGGGGGCAGATGTTATTGCCCTTTCTCTCTTCTCTTCCATGGGTTGCTGAACAGTGTTAACATTCTGATTTCTTTTAGGAGTGGAGCTCCAAGACAATCTCTTACCCTGTCCTTCTTACTCATTAACTTTAATTTCCAAAAAAATGCCACCGATACCATTCAAACACTAGTTCAGGAATTACCATGTGCTGGGCACTGTACTGAGTGCTGGAGATACTGAGAAGAAACATGATCTGTTCTCAGGAAGCTCACAGTATGGTGAATGTGATCATTAAGGTCATGATTAAGCAATGCAGGAAGTACTCCAAGGAAAGGTGAGCAAGGCATTTACAGGTATGCAGAGGATTGCTTGACCCAACCTGGAAGAATCCTGAAAAACTCATCCAAGTCTGGGCATGGTGGCTCATGCCTGTAATCCCAGCACTTTGGGAGGCTAAGGTGAGCGGATTGCCTGAGGTCAGGAGTTCAAGACCAGCCTGGCTAACATGTTGAAATCCCATCTCTACTAAAAATACCAGAAAATTAGCCGACTGTGGTGGCGTATGCCTGTAGTACCAGCTACTCAGGAGGCTGAGGCAGGAGAATCGCTTGAACCCCCCGGGAGGCGGAGGTTGCAGTGAGCCAAGATCATTCCACTGCACTCCAGTCTAGGCGACAGAGGGAGACTCTGTCACTCACAAACAAACAAACAAACAAACAAACAAAACCCATCCAAGAGCCACAAAGAGGTTATGCTTGACCTGAACCTTAAAAGACAAGTGGCAGTCATGTTGGGGGAGTCCAAACAATGGATGGGTTGATGTGGATACAGCAAAGAACATAGTTAAAGAGTCATGGCTAGATCATGAAGGGTTTTGTCCCTTGGGCTAAGAAATTTGAGCTTTATCTTAAAGTAGAGGAGCCACCAATTCCGAGCTACAGCAAGGAATTGTAATATAGCATTGTATCATGTATGAAAGGACAAAATTCATGCTACTTTCCTAAAAGTAAGATTCTGTGTCCCCGTCTGCTTCATCTAATATTGCTTCTTGGCCCCAGTGATAGCACACAGAGCACTGGAAAACTAGTTCAAGCTTAGCACCAATTCCTGAAGCCAGTCTACCTCTCCAGGACACTTACAGCCATGACCTTCTCCAAGCTCTCTCAGATTGCTGTCCTTGTTCCATGTTCTGGTCTGCAGAAGGTGAAAGGATACTAATCGTCCTGGAAGCCTTCCTTGAACAGGATCCCTTTGCACAGGGTCATAAAACGAGGGATCCAGATGGTACAGGGAAGTGTAAATGGCAGTTGGAGATGGAACAATAGTAAGAGCAGAGGCAGAGACACAAGTCAGCAGACCCCACATGTGACATGTCAAATATAGGGAGTAGGGGAAGAAGTGGGGGACATGGTACAAGAGGTCAAGATTTACTGGTTCCCTGTATTCCATGAAAATGTTACTGCACAGAGTATTACACATTTCCAAGTTGGAGACACTAAAGTACAAAGGTGTAAATTGTCTAAGCACAGATATGAGGCCGCGGCAAATTAATAAAACAAATCACATGCCTGTTTCTAACCTGTTTGCCATGGCCAAGAAGAGTCTGTGAAATCAAGTTAGACATTCTGTCTTTGAAATCATGCATTTACAGAGCTTACGGAAGCTTTCAAGTGGAAATGTCTTAAGAAAGAAAGAAAAAAAGAAAGAAAAGAAAGAAAGAAAAAGAAAGAAAGAAAGAAAGAAAGAAAGAAAGAAAAGAAAGAAAGAAGAAAGAAAGAAGAAAGAAAGAAAGAAAGAAAGAAAGAAAGAAAAAAAGAAAAGAAAAGAAAAGAAAAGAAAAGAAAGAAAAAAAGCTCAAGTAATGCCCTAATCATCTCCTATTATTGTTTGTATCTGCAGGATTTGGAAACTGCTCGGGAAAACAACTGGATTCCTAATAATCCCTGAACAATTATTTTTATTTTTTTCTGTGTACATTAGCCTTTTAATTTTTCCACATGGAATTCTGGGCCAATTTAACTAATAAATAATAATATAATTTTCTGAGTGCATGGTACTTTTGCTTCATCTGATTTCATGGCTTTCCTGCTCCATGACAACCCACTGTCTTTTCCCTCACATGTGTTTTATGATGGTTTTTCCAGGCACCTGAAAGAAAAGCTTTAACACTTTCACTCAAGCTAAGATGCCTCAATTTTCATTAGTGTCTTCATTGGCTAGGAGGTGTTACAGAGACTACCAAATAGTTTCAAAATTACTTGCTCAGTCACGATGCCCACAGTTGACTCTCAGCCTAGCAAAAGAGAAGAAAAAAGTTCTTGTGTTTACTGTCCTGAACATACCCTTACGCTAGTATGCAACCTCCTCAGGTCCCCTCAATTAGGATCACATTTCCTATTTTACAGTTATAATGCAATGGACTCTGGGTACTGTTCAATGAATATAGGTTTAATGTAATAGGTGTATTTCTGCAAATATGTATGTAAATGAGGATTTTGCAAGCACCATTTAAAATTACCTGAGGGGTATTTTCTAAGTAACAGAATCTTTTTGTAAAGCAAAAGCCCTTTTAAAAATTAACATCATTCCTTATTTCGTGTGTTCTAAGTTGAGGTTTTCACGGACTAATTTCAAAAAATGATGGAGGTCACCATTCTTTTTCATTTGTTGAGTAAGCTTTACACCAACACAAGAGGCCATCACGCTTTGCCCTTAAGCTTTACTAAACAACGACATTTGAGCATGTGGGCTACTGAGACAGAAAAGTTCCCCCATGAGTCAGCAGCCAGCCCCAGCAAAATATCTCATGGTTCCAACTAACTACCCCACAGCCTTTCACATTCAGTTCTGCTTTCTCAGTGGTCTCTAGGGGTCTAATTTCTGGTTAGGAACTGAGAAATTGGGTTGATTTCCATTTCCACAGGATAGCAAGATATCCACAGGATGTCAAGGGGGCTGGGCCAGTACCCCAAGTTAGCAGTAGTGAAAAAAGTGGCTGAGCCCCAGGATCTAGAGCACATGAACTCTTTCCCACCTGAAACCTCCATTCCACCCTTTATCCCATGAGGTTCCGAAGGAGATGAGCAGAGAACAAGACCTGGCAAAGCGAGGCTGTTAATGGGGCTCCGACCTCAAACCCTGATATCTCACCTTAGACTTATCTCCAGGAGTGGGGTCCTGGGTTTCATATTTTAAAAAGCATGGCATATTGGCATATGTCTCCCCAACCCCTAGCACCACTGCCATTGGAATGCCTAAGGCCAGTGGTGTGCTGAAGCTGGCTTGTACCAGCTCGTGAGAACTGATTGTTAAACTTTTAAGAATTTTGCAAGCTGATTATTAAACAGTTATTACTAAAAGTTAAATTATATAAGCTTAGGATTCAATAAATTATACCGAAAGCAAAGATAATAAATAGCCAAAGCTCACCACTTCCTAGTCATTTACTATTATCTATGTTCTTGAGGTTTTTACCTCTATTGTATCTTTAATGGTGGAAATAGTAAAATAATGTAGAGCTATGCATCTCTTCCTAATTCTACACTCAGTAACATTACATTGGAAGCTTTAAATCAGAGCATTTATACCACAGAAATCAACAAATACTACAAATCAGGGATTGATTTATTGTGGATTGTCTCTAGACTTAAGAAAATAATAGAGAAAATGTAAATAATGCAGATTAAACTTAAAATGTCATGTTTATAGTTGGTACACTGTGAATAACACAGAATTTGAGAAAATATTCTTCCAGTATTTGAAAATTTTCTTATTCAGTAGAGAAAGTACTCTCTTCATTGACAAACAAGTGAACTTCTATGTCATTGTTGTTTTAACTTTTATCTTATTCTTTTGTGTAAAGGAAAATATCAACCAACATTCAGGTCAGTAACCTACTTATTCATCAACTGCAACCACAGTTTGGCTGCAAATAAAAGCGTTCTATAAAATTAGGTTAAGCATTCTGTGATAACATACAATAAGGAGCATTGTATGTTCTATAGTCCTTTTAAGTTGTATATTTTACTACTTGTAAATCAGTAAAATTTATAATAGACTTACAATTGGTTATATATCCACATGTATTTCTTCTCCAAAGAGCTGGTTGTTAAATATTTACCGGCACACCACTGCCTAAGCCAAGAACAGAAACAGGTTAAACAGCCTCCTGGGCTTCTGTCCCATAGGTTCACACCCTTATATCAGCCCTTTAGTTTACCATTCTCCTGTCAAGAAGAAAACAAAGAATAGAAACGTTTGTACAATTAAATCAAAAGGAAAAGAAATATTCCCTAAGATCTAAGGCAGATAATTTAATCTGCCTAATTCAGCCCTTCCTAAGAAGGCCGCCTCTCAAGTAGGAATGGCTTGAGGCTAATGTGACCACACCTACCATGTGGAAAAGCTGAGAGCAATCTCCTAACAGATGGCAGCCTTGGCACTGTAGCCTAATAAATATTCTCCCTTTTAATGAGTCCACATCAGATGGCTCCTTGGGGACAGCGGGGGGAGAAGCGGGGAACAAAAGCAGTTTCTCTTGCTTCCTGGTGGGATCTCATACATGTCTGGGGGTACATAACAAAAGATCAGTGAGCATTTCTGCCTTCTACCAAATGGAGTACACATGAACATCACAGCTTTGTGTACAATTATTTTAAAATCATCAATACTTGTATTTGAAAACATCTTTGTAGACTTGGAACCAACCCAAATGCCCATCAATGATAGACTGGATAAAGAAAATGTGTCACATATACACCATGGAATACTTTGCAGTCATAAAAAATGATGAGTTCATGTCCTTTGCAGGAACATGGATAAACCTGGAAACCAGCATTCTCAGCAAACTAACACAGGAACAGAAAACCAAACACCTCATGTTCTCACTCATAAGTGGGAGTGGAACAATGACAACACATGGACACAGGGAGGGGAACATCACATTCTGGGGTCTGTTGGGGGTGGGGGGCTAGGGGAGGGAGAGCATTAGGAGAAATACCTAATGTAGATGACAGGTTGATGGGTGCAGCAAACCAACATGGCACGTGTATAACTATGTAACAAACCTGCATGTTCTGCACGTGTATCCCAGAACTTGAAGTATAACAAAACAACAAGAACAACAACAAAAAAGAAAACGTCTTTGTAAAGGTGAAATAAAACAAATACCAGACAAATATATGGAATCTTTAAAAATCCTGTTACTCAATGGTGTTGTTTGGTCTTTAGGCCAATGCTAATAACCAACACTAACCACTAAGGAGTGTCCTTCAGTGCAGGAAAAAAAAAAAAAAAAAACCGCAGTGAAACTTTAAATTTTTCTTTTTGAATGGCCAGCTCTGTCTCTCATTAAATCAGATGACTGACGGACCATATTATTCTTGAGCTCCTGTGCATGTATCTATTATATTTTTTATACATACTTCCACAAAATTGTATGTTCTATAGTTTTCATGAAACATGAGTATTTTCCATTTGTTAGTCTTATTCCCCCCTACACGTTCTCCTTAATAATTTTTCTCTTAAAAAAAGCAGAAGTCCACCAAATATCTTTTATCTGAGTATCGTAAGGTAGAAACCTTGGGTAAAAAGTCATTCCCCAATTAAAGGGAGTGCAATTTTTCATTTATGAAAAAACACAACTGGGGGATATTTTAAAAAGGAGTCTTCAGGTTAGTTGCTTTTGAATGTCTTATTTACGGTATCATAAAAAATAAATATACAAGATGACTTATCTGGCCTCCAAATAAGAAATGAGTCAATGCTACCAGCATAAAATGTTACATACCCACCCACCATAAAAGGGAAACTGGCCTCAGAACATTTTACAAAAAAGCATAATGTTATGGGCTAGTCTTGACAAATAGTGCTTTTACTTAATCAGTATGTTTTTGACAGCTAGGCACAGAACACTCCAGCAAGATTCCCCCAGTCCCTTAAAAAAGGAATGCATTTGGTGGGGGTCAGACTGACTCACTGAAAGGGTTGGAGCAGGGAAGAGTGAGAAATCCAATCAGCCTGGCATCCTTACAAGGTGTGAGCCTTGTGTTAATACCGTACAAAATAATTGTGTTGGTGATAGTAAGGATGAGGGAACAAGTGACATACTTTAAACTTGCAAAATAATCCGGGGAAAACCAAGGAGGTATTTCTACCTGCCAAGCTCTGCTAACTGCATAGAAAGAACATGTACTTTCAACCACAAAGACATTTATTACATTTTCTTTTTAAAAATTTATTACTTTTCCTCCTCTGTAACTTGTCATCCCAGAGCAAAACTAAAGAACTCTTCGGTCATCACCCAATAACATGCCCTTTAAATAAGAACATTGAGGTATTATTTTCCCGTTTGATTCTTGATTATTAATTCACACCAGCTACCACCCCTTCATGAATCAGAAGGCTGAAGGAATACACTATACATTAATATTAAAATCTAAAGGAAACCAAATGTCAAATTACTGTGGTTTTAGCCACAGACGTTTCTATGGCATGTGCAATCCCTGTAGAAGATGCTCCCGAGAAGTTTGACAGGCTGTGTTCACTGTATCAAAAGAGAGCTATTACCCAACTCATAAAAATCTTTTTAATGTGCTGAACTCCAAAACTTTCTAAGAAATAAATGTTTTTAAAAAGGAGACTTGTGACTCTCAGCTTAAAATGGTGGACATCCAGTGGTGCTTTGACCCTGCCGTTTGTCCAGAATAGCAGCCTTAGCTTGGCCTTATCCACACCTTTGCGTGGTCTTCTCAACAGACACCACATACCCCAGGCCTCCCACCTGCAGTGGTACCCTGACCCTCTCAGCGTGCCAGCTGAGGCTTACATGTGCCCTGGATGGTTGCTTCCCGTTCACTTGACAACTATGAACAGATCCAACCTGGTGACCCAATGAACTCCACCATAAACTACTGAACCCTAACTGATTAGACCATGACTGATACAGTAATCAATATAGAAGCCTGAGGCCTCGGAAATGAAAACTATGGTAACCACTTTTGGTCTTAACTTGGACAAGAATCAACCTATTTATTAAAAGTAGCAGCTTCTAGGTCATTTTTTTTTTTAATACCTAGAGGTACTAAGCCCCATAAACTTCTATTTTTCTACTTAGAGGTACAAGTGATGACACTTAACATTAGTTATTTCAGGTTAAGAGCTGTCCATAATGAAAACAACAATAAAAAAATCCCTCAGTACTTTCTGCACACTTACTAGAAAGGCACAAAGAGCCACTACAGAGAAAATATGAATTGATTTTAAAAGTGGTTAGGTCATAAACACATTAGCTTTAATACAGAAGAACAGGACCTCAGGACCTTCAGTTATTGTAGATGGAAAACACTCTGCATACAGAACTTTCAGCTGCAGCAACACAACTCAGAGGGCTATACATTGCAATGTAGTGAGCCTGAGCTTTGGTGCTGCACAGATTTGTGTTCAAATCCCAGTTGTGGTACTTTTGAGCTTTGGTCAACTTACATAATCTCTGAATTTGTATGTGTAATCTCTGAGATTCTATGTGGGAGGTAAACATTACATCATCCATGATGATTGATAAGTAGCATACACTTCCCGCATATAACTGAGGAAATTTAAAAAGATAAGCAACCAGTACAGTGATTAATTTTCCCCTTTGCTTCCTCATTGTATAGGTAAGAATACTGAGGCACAGAAATAAGGTTTTGCCAAGAGCACAGTAACTTACAAAGCTGAAATTAGGCTTAAAATAGTCTTGATTTTAAGAGTATGCAAACTTGCGAAACAAAGTTATGTACAATGACTAGTAGTTCTACTGGGAAGAATAACTTATTAAGTTATGGTATTAAGTACCATCTTATAAGTTTCTGATAAATACCATTCCCCATCAGACTGATGAGCTACTAAGTGCAATTTATGAGATTAAATATTTAAATTTAACATTTTACATTTCCATAATACTTCATGCTTTATAAAGTGCTATAATCAATGTTATTCTACTTGATCACAAGAGTCTCATCTTTAAAAGGCTCATCTTTCAGTAATAAGAGTGACAGAATTTCATAAACTAAGAAATTTTAAAATATACATTTTAGGTATATAAAATAGCAAATCATGACTAATTAATGATTTTGCTAAAAGTTTCTCAACTTTTAATGAAAACTCATTTTCCTTAATGGTATATATCATATAACAGAGGTTAAACTGAGAGATTTACAAAACATTTTCCCAGGAAGAAAGCTGCTTGGACTTCTTGCAAAAAAAGCAAAGATAAGGATAGAATGTGAAAATAAAATTCATATAATCGGCCGGGCGCGGTGGCTCAAGCCTGTAATCCCAGCACTTTGGGAGGCCGAGATGGGCGGATCATGAGGTCAGGAGATCGAGACCATCCTGGCTAACACGGTGAAACCCCGTCTCTACTAAAAACTACAAAAAACTAGCCGGGCGAGGTGGCGGGCGCCTGTAGTCCCAGCTACCCGGGAGGCTGAGGCAGGAGAATGGCGTGAACCCGGGAGGCGGAGCTTGCAGTGAGCTGAGATCCGGCCACAGCACTCCAGCCTGGGTGACAGAGCCAGACTCCATCTCAAAAAAAAAAAAAAAAAAAAAAATTCATATAATCACAGAAACAAGACTGCCACTAAGAGAGGGTAATAATTTTTCAAAATACATCTGCATACCTTATAGTTTCAATTACATGGTGCTTCAATATTGCAAGTCAAGACAAACTATATCCTCCCTCCAACCCTGTCTGCCCCATCTCCTGAAACCAATGGAGACACACACACAAACACACACACATTTTTGTAACATAAAACTAAGTAAAATGATTTTATAGAAAGACTATTGCCTTTTCTATTCACTAAAAGTTTAAATGTCTACTGAAATATACTAATGTACATAATATAAATGTAATGTACATAATATAAATATAAATGTACATAACTTACTGGAATCTTATTCCTTTTCATACTAGTGAACGTGAGCCATGGAGGACTGTGTTTTGGATGGGAAATTCTATCACTTATCTATAGTTTAAGTGCATTATCTGACTGAATACATCTACCCCGTATATTCATAAGACACCATAGCATGGTAACATGTCAATTTTTACCCATTTTCTCCTTTAAAGATGCTGACCTAGTGCAGATCCTAATCAACTTACGCTTTCATTATGGCAAAATCTTCCAGTTCTTTTCTGACGACTGCTATCCTCGCCCTGTTTTGACCTACTGACTTGCACATTATGGCCAGACTGATAAAAGTAAATCTGCACTGTCACTTCCTTCTTCAAAAATCAGTAAAAGTTTCCCACTAATAGCATCCCACTTAAATAATGGTTAGTTCTTACCAGCTATACACTTGATTCTTTCACTTCTTCACTTCACCTGAGACAAAGTCCATCATAATGCAGTATGTGAAGGACACAATTTCCTTGAAAACTAAGATTTAAGTGCCAATTTAACTTTTCTCCCACACTTTCACTACAATATATTAACTTACAGCACCACCTATCTTTCAATAAAAGCTTAACCAAGAACTAGATTTACATTTAGCATAATGCCCGTGGGCTGGCCGATACAATTTAGTGTAAAATTAAGTCCAAAGTGCAAAATATTTTTTAAAAATCTAAAAATAAAAGTTTCATTCAACACTATATAAAACATCCATTAACAGTATATATAAAGTTCTTAGTAATGTTTCAAACCAAGGAGTCTGGCCAGTTATATACCAATGACTTAAATTTAGCACAAAATAGTGAATGTAACTAAAAATTGCAATCAGCGAGCAGAGCCATTCTGACTTATAAATTCTAATATTCATTGATATTTTCACATCTAAGTGTTGACTGGAATATGTGTTGACTTTTCCTTAGAAGTATTCCCAATATGTTAGTCATTTTCTCTGTTCAAACAAGAAACAAAAATGAAGAGGCAGAAATTATTTTTATATCCTCTCGGTGTGATACCTATTATAAATAAATTAGTAGTATAATGTGAAAGGGGCCTGGTAGTACAGCACACAGTTCAAACCAAGTGTACCATACTCCTTTTTCAGTGTTATTCTTTGATCTCAAACTACAACAAAATTCTTTTTAGAAATGAAAACTTCCTTATCTAAACCACCTCATCAGTATAGAAATACCAGAGAAAGTATTTTTGGTCATAATGAACAAGCATTTGTACCAAAAGCTGAGAAGTCAAACCATGAGAGGCAGGTGATTATATGAAAAGCCTGACTGTGAGGTCCATGAAGAATTAAAACGTCTTAGAATTTATACAGCTATTTCCCTTGTACAGTTCAACTCTCTAAAGCAGGCTGAGTAAATATTAATGCCCATTTCACCTACAGGGAAACAGATGCACTACTGCTTATGTATGTCAGTTCATGAAAAGCAGAACTCTGAGCCAGGCTTATTTATGGTTGCCTCATCATGTTCTGTTCCTCAGATATAAAAATTAAAACAAACAAACAAACAACAAAAACAATGGCCCAGCACAGTAGCTCATGCCTGTGTAATCCCAGCACTTTGGGAGGCCAAGGTGGGTCGACTGCTTGAGCCCAGGAGTTTGAGACCAGCCTGGGCAACGTGGCAAGACCCTGTCTCTAAAAAAAAGTAGAAAAATTAGCCGGGCATGATGACACATGCCTGCAGTCCTCAGCTACTTGGGAGGCTGAGGCAGGAGGATCACTTGAGCCTAGGAGGTCGAGGTTGCAGTGATCTGTGATCACACCACTGCACTACAGCCTGGGCCACAGAGCAAGACTCTGTCTCAAGAAAAAAAAATAATAATTATTTCGATTAAAACTGACCTTGGAAATAATGTAACATAAAAATTATTTTGAAAATAGCATTTGGTTATAATTTTCAGTGTAACTGTTAATATGACAAAAATTTTGAAGACTATTTTTTTAAATGGCTTGTTAAACTGAGTTGGATAGTTGGATTAAGCATTTTCTTAATTAATACACCAGGGTGCTAACTATTTTAGAAGGCTCTTCTGTTAGGGTTTATAATTCATCATGTCATACCACACAACTTGTACTATAGACTTTCTTCTGGTGATTCATGTCAGCCGACACTAACATAAATCTTTTTGTGACAAGTTAAATTATCATTCATTACCATCCAATTTAAATACAGTTATCTTGACAGTTATAGCAGAGTTGCCAAAAGAGAGAAGCAGCTCTTCTAAACTTTATAATAATTAGTGAAAATTTCATATTAGTGGAATAAAAAGAGTAGTTCTCATCTGTTTGGTTTCGTAAGTCTTCTATTCTCTTTCCAAAGTTTTACATTTCCTATCAGTTACTTTCCTAATGTCATACTAATTTGAAATTCCTTCTTTCCTCCTATAGAGTCCTTTTTAAGGTGTTCTAGAAAAACTACTAATCAACTTCAAGGTTTACTGAACTAAGTGTTTTAACATTTAAAATATAATCGAAATGTTCATATTTTCTCACATTTTACTGCACAATACAAAACTGATTTAAATGCATTAAGAAACAACATTTTCTTTTTAAATAAACACTAACAAAATGTTTGGCAAGAGATAACACAATTTATTTAAATATATTCTGACTCAAGATGAAGGCAAGCAGTTTACCTAGAAAGGTTTACATATTTTAGCTATAGATTTTCATTGAACCATTTTTCTGAAATGTCATTCTTTTCATTCCTGCTTCTTTTATTCTCTCTCTTTAGAAGTTCACAGTGTTATACAAGTGAAAAACAAGACAGATAGAAACCACCCTAAACATAAGGCTTTATGTACATGAAAAATTCAATAATGTTGCCATAACCCCAATACAGTGCGATCCTATTTATTATCCAGAATAAACTTCTATACATATTAAATTCTTCAAGTATATCTAGAGCAGTGCTTGTAAAAGTGAGGTCCCACTGCTAAGTTAATGGCCATCTCTTTGAAGATCACTTCTATCTTCAACACAATTATGGTAGAGTTCTAATAGTTTTTTTATTTTACATGTATTATACATTCTCAGATATTCTAAAATGCTCAAATGAGCCAAACGTATACTTTGATTTACATCTAGTTTAATATTCCCTTTATACAGCACCAGAGGTTAAAAATGGATCTGAGTAACCAAATATTCTCTTTCCTTTAATAGTTAGAGTTTATCATCATTTATTTCTATAACAATAAACCCAAATTGAAGATGAAGACACCCTGGGCCAAATGCTTTCATCTTAAATAAATAAACATTTCATCCATTTCATACTTAAATACCAAGTTGTTTTCCTATAACATATGTTTCTTGGTAACAACTACTGAACCAACTAAGCTGAACAGCAACTTCTTATCTTTGAGGACTAGGCAAGTCGTATAGGATTTTCTAGGTTTGCTTTAAAACTTTTAAGAAACCTGGTTGCCAGTTCGTCATCAACCACTCGACTGTCACTTGACATTGTGACTGTTATGAGCTGGCGCTGCTGCAGTTTGGCATTTCCCTCTTCATCCTCAGTGAGCTTCAGCACAGGTCGGAACCTCCCAACCGCCAAAATGCAGGCCTGAGGAGGGTTAATCACTGCAGTAAATTCGTCGATGCCAAACATCCCCAAGTTGGAAATACTAGGGGGGAAAGAAAAAGCTCTGAGGGAGGCACATCCTTAATCAAAGTTCCCTTTCCCCGAAGCACATATTTTATATATATTTTACTAGGCAGTGTAGTAAGGCAAGAAAAAAATATATTAAGTAATGAAAAAAGGAAAAATTTAGTATTCACAAATAAATTAATTGTGTACATAGGAAAAATAAGACTCCACAGACAACCAGTAAAATTAACAATTTAGTTAAGTCATCAGATAAAAGGTCAATATAAAAATCCATTTTATATCTAGAGTCATGTCCCACATAATGAAAGATCACATATCCAATGGTGGTCTTACAAGAGTATAATGGAGCTGAGGAATTCCTATTGCCTAGTGGCATCATAGCTGTCATATCATCATATAGCAATTACTTTATTTTAAAAATAAATTTAGTGCAGCCTAAGTGTACAGTGTTTATAAAGTCTACAGTAGTGTATAGTGATGTCCTAAACCTTCACTCATTCACTGATTCATCCAGAGCAACTTCTAGTCTTGCAAGCTCCATTCATGGTAAGTGCCCTAAACAGGTGTACCATGTTTTACTTTTTACATTTTTACTGTACATTTTAAAAATGTTTAGATACCCAAATACTCATCATTGTGTCACAACTGCTTATGGTATTCAGTAGAGTAACATGCTGTACAGGTTTGCAGTCTAGGAGCAAATGGCTATATCATACAGCTAAAGTGTGTACACACTGTACCATTTAGGTTTGCATAAGTACACTCTATGATGTTTGCATGATGAAACTCCTAACAATGCATTTCTCATATCCCCATCATAAAGTGGCGCATTACTCTATATAAGTTGCTATAATTAGAAAATAAAAAATTAAAACAGTATCATTTATAACAGTATCAAAAAACAAATACCAAAGAATAAATCAAATGAAACATATACAAGACCTCTACACAGAAAATTATAAAACATAACTGAAAGAAATCAAAGAACTGAATACACAATGGTTTCTACCATATTCACTGGTTAGAAGACTCAATATTGTAAGAATGTCAATTCCCAAACCATCAAAAGACTTAATGCAATCCCAATCAAGATTCCAGCAAGATAGGGTGTGTGTGTGTGTGTGTGTGTGTGTGTGTGTGAAAAATGGCAAATCAATTTTACAATTTATTTGGAAATACGAAAAGCCAGAAGACAATTTTGAGTGCGAATAAAACTGGAAGCCTTCATTACCAGCTATGAAGAGTTGCAGCTTGGTGGTAGTAAACAAAGGATCAACAAACAGGCCAGTGGAAAAGAATAGCACAGAACCAGACCAACACATATATAATCACCTTTTCAATGCTATGAAAAAGGAGAAATCAGTATTCAATACATGATGCTGTGTAAATTTACTATCCATGTGGGGAAAAAAGAGAACTTTAAACTTCACATTATTTACAAAATCCAATTTCAGATGAATTGTGATCTACATGTGAAAAGTAACATAAATGCTTTTAGAAGATAACACAGAAGAGTAACTTCATGACTCTGGGATAGGCAAAAAATCCTAACAGAAAACGAACAGTATCAACTATAAAGAAAAATACTGATAAACAGGAATTCATTAAAATTCAGAACTTCCTTTCATTAAAAAAAATCACTGAGAGAGTCGCAAAGGCAAGTCACAGAGTGTGAAAGCTATTTGAAACAATATATATCCTACAAAGGTCTGTGTATCCAGAAATAAGAACTATACATCATTTTTTAAATGAACACCAGACTGCAATGGGCACTTTATCTCATGAATTACCAGATACCCAAATGGCTGATGAGTGAAAAGTAGTCAACATCACTAATTTGCATTTCCCTACAAAGAGTACCATTACATACCCCAATAATTGTTAAAATTTAAAACTAACATTATTAAACACTGGCAAGAATGTGGAGCAACGGGAATTCTCAGGACTGTTGGTGGAGGTGTAAATTTGTATAACCATTTGGAAAATTGTTTGGCAGTATCTGCTAAAACTTCTAACTTAGGAATTCTACTTTTAGGTCTATACAACAAAAAATGTACATATATTCACCATAAGACACCAATAAGCATGTTCATAGCACCATAATTTGTAATAGCACCGAACTGGAAGCAACACAAATGCCCATCAGCAGTAAAACGAATTCTGGTATATTTATACAATAGAATATTATATACTGCAATAATAACAAATAAGTGGTTGCTTCACATAGCAATATAATATCACAGATATTAATACTGCGGGGTCAGATACTAAAGAATACATAATATTTATCATTCCATGTTAGTCAATGTCCAATGAATGTTTAGTTCAACACTAATAGGTTCCTACTAGCTTTAATATGAAAGCCTGACTAGTCTGAAGAATATTTCCAGATATTCTATCGTCTAAATATTTTTAGCTTAAATTTTAAAAAACATTTCAGATAAATGAAAGGCTGACAGGGTCTTTATAAGTCTTATATCTAACTGTTTGATGCTATGGATAATTAAGAGTTTAAATTTTACCTAAAAGATCCTCCTTGGTATTCTTCAGGCAACAATTTTCCATCTCTTGCTTTCTTTGATAGAGCCTGAGAAAAATACAAACAGAATAGGACAACCAACAAAATGTTACACAGTTGATCTTGTCATTCAAAATATTTGTAAGTCATACACTCTCATCTCTGATATGCCTGGATTTGATTTTATGTTACCTATATAAAAATAATTTTCTCTAATTATAAGAACAAACAAGAGCACAGATAATTCAAGAAACTAAAGCTGTTAATCAAAACTCTAGAAAAATTACTTCCTTTAATAATTTTTCAAATATGGGAATTACCCTGTGTACCATCAATTACTATGCAGAATGCTTTAGAGCTTCCTATATGCACAATGAAATTTTCTATTTTGCCTATAAAACTTTATTGTAAGAAAAAAAACACAAGAATACATTCTCATCAACCTAGTGTTTTTGTTGTTGTTGTTTTGTTTTTTGTTTGCTTTTTTTTTGAGAAGGAGTCTCACTCTGCTGCCCTGGCTGGAGTGCAGTGGCATGATTATGGCCTATTGCAATTTCCATCTCCCAGGTTCAAGCAATTCTCTTGCCTCAGCCTCCTGAGTAGCTGGGATTTCAGGCACCCACTACCACGCCCGGCTGATTTTTTTGTATTTTTAGGAGAGATGGGGTTTCACCACGTTGGTCAGGCTGGTCTCCAACTCCTGACCTCAAGGGATCCACCTGCCTCGGCCTCCCAAAGTGCTGGGATTACAGGTATTAGCCACCATGCCTGGCCAATCTAGTGTGTTTTAAATAAATTATCCAATGGCAACCAAAGTAGCATATCCACAATCCCTCAACCAACATTCCGTTTTTATTTTTCAGAGTTTGCTTCATCTTTATCCACAATCTCAATCCCACAATGATTATAAAAAATAAATTTTATATTTAATTGTTCAGTATTATATGTATCTTCTGTGTTGTCAGCCTTCAGAAATGATTTTTTTAATGTTTGTTCCTAAAGAATGCATCTGCCTAATTTACTTGGTTATTTCCCAGTGTTATAATTTGGTTCACGGTTTCTTCTGAATTATTTCAGGTAAATTTTCAGAAGTGGAATTATAGTGCCCTAGAGAATAGACTTCTTTTGGTTCCTGATTCTACAGCAAAATCACTTTCTGAATACGCTAGTCCAATTTATACTGCCACAAGGAATATAAGGATGTACTTGATTCTTATCACTCTTGACCATACTGATTTCTAAAAACCTTAGAGAAGACAAGACAGATGACACATTAGTTAAATTTTCCTCTCACTTGTACTTGGAATTAACCACATTTCTGTTAATTTTTAGTTTTCAGTGCTTAAAAGCAAGGGAACAGAGGTTGAGTCATCATATATAAAAACTTAATAATGAATTAATTTAAGAGGAAGGATACAGAAAAATTAGGTCACTGTCATTTGGGTAGATAAAATAAATGTGGAGTTTACTTAATATTTTGTATTGCATAGGCAACATAGGCACTATTACAATCACAGTTGGTAACTTTAACTCATAGTTGATTTAATTTTTTAAAATTAAAAGTCTTTAAAAATATCAAAAATCTAAAAACACATTACTGCAACGTACTGCCAATGGAAAAAATTACAGGTGTATGCTGTTTGCAAAAAATGAGATGAATTCTGACTTACATAGTTATTGGAATAACAGGAGAGAGAATAATCTACAAATGCATTTTTCCTCCCTGAAGCAATGTAACTGTTCACATGATTTGAAAAGACACATATATGAACTTTGAAAGGCATTTTCTAAAGGCAGATGATCTCAGCATTATCCTGATGAATTACCACACTGCAACAAATGAAAAAAATTCATTCTAATAACTAGATTGCAAGCACACATACTAAAAACAAAAACTCTGTAGATCCTAAATATATCAATAGGAAATCCCTGTCAGTGAACTCGAGTAAGAGTCTGAAATAGGTATGGAGTCTGAGAGGGATTGTTGGTTTTATAAATTTGTAATTATCACTGGGATCCCCTGGCAATGTGGACTCAAAATCAAAGTACATGTTACCTGAAGCATCCAGCTGAAAGAATAAAAAATGACCACTAAATATTTCTATAATACATCAAATGCCTTGCTAATTCATTCAAAAAAATTTACTGGGTACTTATAAGGTAAACTTTGCCTCTGCCTTTTAATACTGTTATAAGTAATGAAGAATTAAGAATAACACGGGATCCAAGGTGTGTTACTACATTACTTTATTCAAGGAATACCAACTTGAACTTGGCTGCAGTATGCCTACAGCCCCCACACTGGCATCCTTGGGATTACTGAGGGTCAAGAAGTAAATGCATAGTACAGGTGTTCTTCACCTGGGGTTCATGGATGAATCTGCAGAGAGCCACAAACTCTTGAAAAGTTAATTTCAATGAAACAGGTTTTACTGAAATTTGTTTTAAAATAAATTCACCAAGCAACTACTGTATCCCAAGCACTCTCTAGAATTAGAAAAATGGCAATGGACAGTGCACATCAGACAGTAGAGAACACAGAAGGGTGAACAAATAAATAAACAAGGTAATTTCAAAGACTAATAAACCATATGAAGACAATAAAACAGGGTAATGAGATAAAGAGTGTTAGGAAACTATTTCAGCTATGGAAGCTGCAGAAGGCCTAAGACATTAGCAACTGAACTGAGAAACCAATGATGAAAAACGGCCAGCCAAGTGACGATCAGAGGGATGTGTATACTGGATAGTATGTCTCTTAGTGAGAATCCAGAGCTCAACCTGTCTATGATCCCACAGTCTTCTCAAAAAGTCTGCTCCAGCCTCACCAGGTAGAGAGCCTTGGTCTCTTTGCTGCAGGTTCTCTTATCCACTGCCTACTTGCTAAGACCACAATCTCACATTCCTCAGGGAATCTTCACTGCTTCTTTGGCAGAGTACTCTCCCGTGTGACTCAGGTCTCTTCTTTCTTAACTCTTTTTCCTCCCAGTTGCATACAGTAGTTCCCCCTTATCTGTAGGGGATATTTCAAAGACCCACAGTAGGTGCCTGAAATGGCAGATAATACTGAACTCTACACCTACAGTCATGTGCCGTCTAAGGACACTTAAGTCAATGACAGACATATATGACAGTGGTCCCATTAAGATTACAATGGAGTTGAAAAATTCCTATCACACAAATACGTACCATTGTAGCACTATTTCCTTATACTATTCAGTACAGTAATCGGTTGTATTGCAGGTTTGTACCATACAAAGCCTAGGCGTGTAGTAGGCTATCCCATCTAGGTTTGTGTAAGTATATTCTACGGTGTTCACACAATGACAAAATCGCCTAACCATGCATTTCTCAGAATGTATCCCTGCTGTGATGCATGACTGTACTTTTTTTCCTATACATACATACTTATGATAAAGTTTAATTTAAAAATTAAGCACAGTAAGAGATTAACAATAACTAATAATAAAACAGAACAATTATAACAATGTAAAAATCACGTGAATGTGGTCTCTCTCAAAATACCTTGTACAGTACTCACCTATTTTCAACTGTGGTTGACCACGGGTAACTGAAACCATGCAAAGTGAAACCTTGGATAAGACAGAACTACAATATCTCAAATTCCAAACCAAAAGATTGGTCTTACAGACACAGAAAACCAATGATTGTACTCCTTTCCTCTACCTGGTGAATCAACTAATTATGGTGCATTTGGTATAACTGTTGAGTCCTTAGCTATTCTTCTTGTTCATTTCTGAAAGTTCAGGAGCTGCTTCTCAAGTATTTTTTTTTTTAGAGAAAACATTACTGATTCTAGAGGCTGATAACCTGACCACTATAGTCATACAGCAGTTATGTAACTAGTGTGAGAGAAGCAGCAAAGCTGAGTGGTTGGGAGCAGGCTCTAGTCTACAGTCTGATTGGGTTCAGATGCTGGCTACATCACTTAATAAGATTTGGGGCAAATTATTTAACCTCTCTTTTTTTCCTATCAGTTGCTTCATCAACCATATCAAATTATTACCTTGTACTTGATAGGGTAGTTTTAAAGAGGATTAATATATATAAAAGGCTTACAGCAAAACCTGGTACAAAGTATGCCAGGTGCTATTATTGTTAGAGTTGTTAAAACTGTTAAACTGTACAAATACTTCTAGAACTTGCATGTCTTTAAACAAGAGAATTACAAATACTACATTCATATATGAATTACTCATATATTTCTCTCTGGTCAGAGCAGATTTTACCCTGGAATTAAAATCATTCTAAGTTTTATCTGTTTAAATACATAAACATTCATAAACTTTTTAAAAACATAAACTTTTTAATACATAAAACTTTTTAATAAGCCATGGTACAAAGCTTGATGCAGAAATATTGACAAGACTCAAACTGTATAAAATGGCACTACTCCATAAATGGAACATTTACTGTCTACCCTTTTTGGAGGATGGGATAAAATATAATAACACTAAAGCACAGGACAGAAAATGCATTTATTACCAAAGATGACTCACTACTATACTTGGACACTCAGACAGATGCTGTTTTTTTTGCACAGTAAAGTTGAATTCAATATAATCTTGCTTAACTTGGAATTGAGTCAAAATCTACATTGGATGTAAAGAACACACACACACACACAAACACACACATACACTCAGGGTTTCTACTTGGTGCATACATATTTTTAACGCCTATTCGTACACAGCAGCTAAATGAATGTATCTCTATAGAGCCTATCTAAAATACTTAGTTTTTAAGCCACCATTTAAACAATCCAAGATTTAAGTTTTTAAAATAATAATGCTTACAAGATAAGCCATTTCAACAAAAAACTAATTTTGCAGGAGCTCAGATCTCTCTCTCTTACACATACACACACACACACACACACACACACACACACTTTCTTTCTCTTTCTCTCTCTCTCATGTAAACTAGAGAACTAATACGCTAAATAGGCCATGCAAGGCACCTGTTTCTCATGAGAGGCCTCAATGTCCCCTTATTTTTTCTGAGTACAACCAAAGTGATTACATGCATCTGGCTGTTATGCTCTGTACCACGTGACACAGTGGCCTGGCATGAGAGACCTGCCCAGCTAGAGTACTTCATACAAGAAAGTACTACTGGGGAACCAAATCAAACCCTCCTTTTTGGTAACTTGAGGGAGAAAAAGACAAAGGAGAGGTAAAGAAGTGAATGATTAGATAGGAAAAAAGAAAGGTAAACAGTAAAAGCAAGGAGAGAGGTGGTATAACAGATCATTAAGTAGTGGCTCTAGAATCAAACTGCCTGGGTTAACTAGTCCTCACTGCCACTGCTTTCTAGCTGTACTGCCTTGGGCAAATTTATCAAAGTTGCCAAAACTCCATCTCCTCAATTTCATGGAGAAATTAAGGTTCCGATTGGACTGGGTTAATAGGATTAAATGAAGCGCTTAGCCCAGTGCCTGGCATCACTAAGAACAAGAGTGAAAAGAGCAGAGTGGGAAAGAGACGCAGGTAGAACGAGAAGCAAACAGGGGCGCCAGAGCTCAGCAAACCCTGAGTCCCTGTTGGGAGTTACAGGAAATGCCTAAGGCCCGCCAGAGACCATTACACTCCAAAGGGTTATGACTGCCCTTCCCATTGCTGTGAGACCCAACTGAGAGGCTGGTGAGACTGCCTCCTTACCTCTTAAACTTAGAGTCTTCAGGATGCAAGGAATAGAGAAAGCTAACATAACTACTTATGAGTTATGTATTATAGTAGTAAAATTGGTAAATTGCTCAGAATCAAGGAAATCTTCCTATAATGGTTAATTTTTTAAATTTAATGTATATAAAACTAAGGAAATTCTAGCTGCACAGTAAAGTTCCATAACATTATAATAGTACTTTTTATTTTACAGGTTGTTTCAACACTTAATCTCATTTAACCTTTACAAAACACAGACACAAGTATTCTCATTGTTGCTGAAAACCCTTGATAAATATAAGGAACATACTATATCTCAGCAAACCAATCTCTATTACTTTGACTTTTGAATTGACAAATTAATGCTATCCTTCTTTTTTCTTTCTTTTTCTTTTTTTTTTGAGATACAGCATCTTGCTCTGTCATCCAGGCTGGAGTGCAATGGCACGATCTCAGCTTCGCTGCAACCTTTGCCTCCCAGGTTCAAGCAATTCTCGTGCTTCAGCCACCCGAGTAGTTGAGATAATAGGTGTGTGCCACCATGCCCAGCTAATTTTTATATTTTTAGTAGAGATGGGGTTTCACCATGTTGGCCAGGTTGGTCTTGAATTCCTGCAAGTGATCTGCTTGCCTCAGCCTCCCAAAGTGCTGGGATTACAGGCATAAGCCACCATGTGCAGCTCATTTTTCAATTAACAATTCCATTTTTATCTATACAAACACTTTCTGCAAATCTTTTCAAAGAGGAGTGAAGAAAGACCTAAAAATATTGATTCTAGTAGGTTCACTTTAATTATATCTACCTCTAAAATTCCAAGTAAACTCAGTACTTATGGGTATGCTTTTAAAATCAGATTAACTTGTACTTATTTCTTTTGAGCAAGAAGGTCTACACATTTATGTACTGTCAGCTCTCCAAAGAAATCTTACCTTCTAAATTGTTCTACCACGATACATACAACAGGTCCTTGGCAAATGGAAAGAGAATCACTTACCCAAATGAATCAGAAATTTTCGATGCAATCACTTTAAGACTTGTGATACTTCTGTCAAAAAATACCCTTGGAAATTACTGAGGCTGTCAAAGCTGCCCTACTGCCTGTGTTCTTGCCTATTCGATGTGCTATTTTTTGGTGAAATAAGATTCCTACACATTGGAGTTACAAAAATTGCTTTTCAAGAAATCCTGAAAAAATAAAGTAACTTTGCCTCTGGAACACTAAGTCCACTTTTTTTTTTTTTTTTTTTAAGATGGAGTCTCATTCTGTTGCCAGGCTGGAATACAGTGGCGCAATCTCGGCTCACTGCAACCTCTGCCTCCTGGGTTCAAGTGATTCTTGTACCTCAGCCTCCCAAGTAGCTGGGATTACAGGCACGTGCCACCACACCCAGTTAATTTTCGTATTTTTAGTAGAGATGGGGTTACACCACGTGGCCAGGTCGGTCTCAATCTCCTGACCTTGTGATCCACCCACCTCGGCCTCCCAAAGTGCTGGCATTACAGGTGTGAGCCACTGTGCATGGCCACTAAGTGCTTTTAATGGTCTCAGTTTTAGAGAAGAAGTAAATATACTTTAAGAATAAAATGTTATTAATATTGAGGTATATTACCACTTCCATAGAAATATAGTTTCAGCTTAACTTCAACTTTAAAACCTACCTGATATAGCATCTTTATGGTTGAGTTTGTCTTTAGCATGAAATTGTTCCCTAATTTATTTACATGTTATCTCTTAATTTTTGAATATTAAATTTTCTTACAATGGGTCATATACTTGGATAAAAACTTTAAAAACCTATAGATACGTGACAATCATTTGATGAAATAACTCTCCCCACATACAAAAAAATCACAGTCTGACTAGATTACGTCAAGACTTTATCAGAAAGTAATTATCCAAAAGTATATGCTAACATTTTGAAAGCACACTCTTTCTTAAGACATACCTTTACAGAGTCAGCAATTTCCTGGATACCCTTAGCGGCAGCATCTTTTATGATTGGTGTAAGTAAGCCTTTATCTGTTGCCACAGCCACTGAAATGTCAATAAACGGCAGTTGCTTTGGGCCCTCTCCATCCCAGCTTACATTAACATCTGGCATTTGCTAGAAATAGAAAAAAAAAAAAAATCTTACTAAAAAAGTGGCTTTAGACCAAGGCAGCTACAGAAAAATAAAAGTATTGTGCATTTTCCAAAGTGAACATAGCTAGATAAGAGGAAATAAATAAAAATTTGGTTTGAAAAAATGGTTTGGAGTTCTGTCAATTATCTTTTATGTCTGCCAAGAATAATTAAACATACTACCTTTTTGAGGGAAGTTTGAAGAAATTCTGATGAGGTACATGCTTTGATCTCTTTATATCCTAGTGGGGAAAAAAGGGCTTTCTTTCCTGATTGCTAGAAGTTATTTAATGTCTGTTGTACTTCCTACCTCATATGACAACGAACATGATCTTGAGGTGAGGAGGAGAGTGGAAAAGGGTAACGACATTAGATCATATTATTCCTTACTTTCTAGCCCAGCTCTGGGATATATATCAGCAGGCCCTCAATAATTTACTTCCCTATTTAAAAGAGATTTCATCAAATGACAAAATGTCTGGAAACCCTGTCTATTAATAATGTTGCCCTGTATTACAGGTGAAAATGATGCTGAAAAACAGAAACTGGAAATGAATTTCTGTTCTCAAAAATTCTTTGCTTTTTAAAGAAAAAGATCCAGGCCTCCTGGCGTGTCATTTAAGCATGGCAATACACAATTTGATTCCACTCTATTCCCATTTTACTTGTGACCACTCCCCTGAGATGGATTTTCCACTGTCATGCTACGCTCATTTCCATTTCAAGGCTACCTTCACATTGCTTTTCAATTGCTCTTCCATTTTTCCATCTTTCAAGGCTTAGTTCCTTCATTCATTCAGCAATATCACTATGTTAAAAGAATAAAGTCCCAACCCCTCAGAAGATTTGAAATTCTTCTTAGACAACACTAAAGTAAAAGAGAAACTAAACAAAACCCTCATGAATGAAGAATATCTGGCAAATAAATTTAATTACAAAATGTAAAGAAGACTTATGGGACATGGTCAAAGTTGTATTAAAAATCTATTATCTTAGGGCAACCCGCTTGGGTCCCCTTCCATGCTTTGGAAGCTTCCATGGAAGCTTTGTTCTTTCCCTCTTCACAATAAATCTTGCTGCTGCTCACAAAAAACCAAACCAAACCAAAACAAAACAAAACAACTATCTTAAACCTTATTAAAAAAAATTAAAATGAATTACACATTCAAGTTTTCTAACCAAAATGAATTTAAGGAAATGAAGGAAAAATATGTAACAAAACAATATAAACTAAGAATATAAATATGTAATAGAAGTGAGAGTTCAGAATAACCCCAGGCATTGAGGATGTTAAAATAATTATAAGAAACAAATTTAAATTACTCTAGGCTAATAAGTTTGGGAATCTAAATTAAATGAATGATTTTCTGGGAAAATATTAGCTTTTAAAATTGATTTTTTTTAAAAAGCTGAAAATTAAAACAGATCAGTAATTATGGCGGGAAAAAAAATAAAGGGAAAGCTGCCAAGATCCCCTCCTCAAAATAGAAGCAGGTTCAGATATTTTTACTGGTGAATTCTATGAAACTAGAAAATATAAAAAATTGTATAATATTGAAATGAATACAGAGGAAAGAAAAGAAGAAATAATCCAAATTCATTGAATGAAGCCAATGATTAGGGGAAAAAGGTCTGATAATGTTGGCACAAAATTTAAATTACCACTACTTAGGACTCTAGATACAAAAATTATCCCATGAAACATTAACAAATAGCTTATGCCTATTAGAGATTTATTTAAGGAGTGCAAAAATGATTCACAGTTAATGATATTAATCACAATAGTCAATTAATAATTAAATCATTAATATAATTCAAAATATTTCATCAAAAGAGAAAAGTTACATGAATAATTAGATAATGCTGAAAAGGCATGATTTTTAAGTTCTGTATTAATGTATTTTGCAGAATCCAGAGTGCTAACCATTACACCATGGAACCCTCCTTATTAATGTATTTTTCAAGAAATAAAAACAAGTTAATTATAAATGTACTTTAAATACAGTCTGTTAACAAGCAGTGATCCCAGAAAATAGCCTCATTACAGAAAGGAGGCATGATGAAAAACAGTGCTAGGCAGGAAGGCAGGAAGCCTGGGTTCTGTAAAGGCAGCTAGGTTTACATCACCTTCACTGAACTGCAGGCTTATATGTTCACCTGCCTTCCTGCCACCTCCACTGGAATATCTGTTAGGCTCCTCAAATTTAACATGTCTAAAACCAAACTCTAGATTCCTCACCCCAAAGCTATACCCCTCCCAGTTTTCCCAATCTTAGTACATGGAAAACTCATTTCTCCCATTGCTTGGGCCAAAATGCTTGTTCCTTTTTCTCACACCCCATATCCAATCCATCAGCAAATCCTGTTGGCTCTACTTCTGAAACATAACCCAAATCTCCACTTCACCCTAGCTCCATTTGCTACTACATTTGTCCAAGCCATAGTCATCTTCTAAAGCCTCCCAGGGGAGCTCATTGTCTCCTCCCTTGCCTCTCCACAGGCCATATTCTACACAGCACCCAGGGCAGCCTCTCCTTTTCCTTTCTAAAGTGTAAGTCGATCACATCAGTTATTTGTTCAAAACCCTTCAAAGGCTTCCTTCTCACCCATAATAAAATCCCTAGTCCTCACCATGTCCAACAAGGCCTCATGTACTTGGGTTCCCTCTCATGCTCTCCCACTGTTATTTAAATCTTATCTCCCGCCCTCTCCATTCTAGGCACACTCCACCCTCAGCACCATATCTTGGGTTAATGCAATCCTCTATTCACAGCCTTGGTGTTTGCTGGTCCCTCTGTGTGGAACGCACTTTCACCACATACCTATGTGGCTCACTCCCTCTGTTTTCTCAGGCCGTATCTAAATTATCGCCCTGTCAGAGGGGCTTCCCTAGCTTCCCTTTTGAAAGAGCATGCCTCATTACTTTGTCCCCTTATCCTTTCGTTTTCTCCTCAGCACTTTCATCATCTGACATATAATAGTATTTGTCTCCTCCAACTAGAATGTAAGCCCCAGCGAGAGCAGAAATCATGTAAGCTTTGGTTTACTGCTATATCTCTAATGCCTAGAATAAATGGCTTTTATTCTGCTCTACTTCGTTGTGAGCCCTTTTGATTTACAGTTTCTTCAGTAGAAAAATGAGAGAGATCAAATGGTAGGATATTTGAGCAAGACAATTATAAAATTTTTGTGATTTAAAAATAAGAGTTCTATTTGTCATTGTAAAAATTTCATGACATGAAACTACTTTAGAAGACAAAATCATTTGAAGTCCGCTACTTACTTTAAGGGTAACAGCTGCTGCCTTGATGATAAAATCGTTTACTGATACTTTAATGTCATCTGAAAGAAAAATGGCTTAGTAAAATTAGTATTCCTAATATAACTTTAACATTGACCATTACAACTTCAAACTTGTAAATTATGGAATGTACAGACAAACAATGATAAAAAAATTACAGGCTTTTGTTTGCTTAGTCAATAAGGTTCCCATGATTAGAAAAACTTACGTGAGGTCCTGGATAAATATTATTAACCATGAATGTAAGTTTATTTCTGGGCTTTGGTTCAATTTTTTAAACTGCTTAGATATCATACACAAGAACCTGAAGGACATATTACAAGCATAATCAGAAAAAAAAGAACTAACTCCTATGTCTCGAAAAAGACAAATGGTCTCTCTGTGGTGTGTGCAGTCAGGAAGTTTATAAGATGATTCATTTTCTTCCTCGTTCTTTTCAAATGCCCTTATTCTCTGTATGCTTTATAATATATTGATTATACTAGAACAGTGATACACGTAGGTACTTTATATAAACAGTTATATATACATATATGAGAGAGTGTTCAAAAATTTCTTTTTACTAACGGGGTGTAGGTGAAAACAAATTTAACTGCTTTTTAACTTAACAAAACAGGATATAACAAAAGACAAAGAAGCAATGCTGGCCTAGGTCCTAGTGTGATGAATAAAATGAGGTTCTCTGTCCATACTTTTATGGTGAATGCATTTGAATCAATTTCTTTGCAGTATACATAATGATTTTAAGATAAAGCTAGGGTCCTCCCACTTCCTACAGAGCTGATCATAACTAAAGTATTTGTTTATGTCTTTGCATTTGCCACTGGGTATAACAGTGTTGGAAAATGTAAACAACACTTGATTTTTTCTTGCAAGAGCTTATAGAAAAAGACTTTAAGATCAAAATCTAGTCAATGGTATGTGGCAAAAAACCTATCCTATTACTAAAGTATCATGGAATTTACATAAATAACAACTCATTCCAAAGGCATCCTAGAGACTTCAGAAAGGGATTAGATGAATTACCATAAACCTAAATACTGTCAAACCGTCACAGTAACTGTCAGCTGCAAAATATCAAAGCTCCTCTAATTCAGAATTCTAGAAATATATAAACATTTTTGCTTAAATTCCCTTTAGGAATAGAGATATAAATGGACTTACAGTGCTTAGAGGCTTTTAATGATAACCACATAGAAAACATTTGGTCTGTACAAATTCAAATGTAACAGCTCATGAACTTACTCTGCTTACCTTTCATGGCTCTCTCAGCCTTCTCCTCACTTTATCTACTTACCCACAGGTATTCACAGTGAAGACTTCTAAAACTATCTGCCAGCTAATAACCCCCAAACCTACCACCTAAGTCCACAGTCCTCATTTAAAATTCTGTATTCAGCATACTCCCACATTTAGGAACATTCTTGAGTTAAATGAAACATATTCTTTTACTGGCCCCTACCTATGTCACTATCCTCTCCTGGTTTTCTTCCACTTTCTGCCCACTCACTCATTTTTATTCCTTTCCTCTCAATGTTGGCATCTCCCCAGCCTGGAAGTTCCAGTTCCAATTCCAAGGTTTTGATACCATCTATATAATGATGACTCTTCCAAATTCTACCTCTAATTCTGAGATACTGAAGCTTCAGACTTGTATATCCAACTTCTCACAAAAAATTTCTACTTGCATCCCTAACATGCATCTCAAATTTAACATGTGTAAAATAGGTTTCTCTTTGAATTCTTTATTTTTAACTCTTTATAATGGAGATTTTCCAAACATATTGAAAGGAGATGTTGTTACATTTACTGAGTAGAAAATAGTTTGTAAGGTAATATCAAACATTCTCATTTACACATTGTCAAGACAGAAAAGCAAAGTGTGAAGCATGCATATAGAATGTTATATATTGTAACTTTATATGAGAAAGAGGAGTGAAGACAATGTGGGGTGTAAAGATTTTTAAGAAAATTCCTAATTACAAGGGTGTACCAAAACCAGACCATGCAAAGACAATAAACTAATCCACATCTCCTCTGAAATATTGCTATTTTCTGCCTTATTAGAGTAAGAAAACAGGAAAGTGATTTCCACATTAACCTCTATATCATGACTAAGCAAGTATGATCTGAGAACTACAGGAGTGTTTCCAGGGTTCATTTTTTAGAGATTTATCACTTTCTCTAATATAGCTTTCCATTTAGTTCCTTGAATTTTTAAAAGCTCTCAAGTTGTCTTTATATGAAATCCTGAAGATCTATATATAAACTGAAAAACGTCCTGCTTTCACCTTGGATGTAGAAAGTTACAAAAGAAAGCTGCTCCCATCCTGACAGGGTGAAAGAAAAAGCAGGATAAATTACAAAATCATAACTTTTCTTGAGCCCATTAGGGAGCTGAGGTTACAAAGCAAACAGGTGAACTGAATGCCAAAGAGTGATAATCCACTCAGAGGAGAGACAAACACAGGAAGTAAATACCCACTGTCAGAGTACAGGAGTGAAGAGGGCAGAGTATGGTACAACATGCACAAACAGATGGGGACTAGCAGCAAAGAAATGGAAACCAAAAAAAACATTCAGTTGGAAATCCAGAGGGGAAAATCCATGCTAACCAAGATAAAAAATATATATATTTTGCTAAGCTTTGCAGACACAACTAGGAAAACAAATCAGTGAACTTGAAGCTAGGTAAACAAAAATTATCCAATATGAAACATAAAGAGAAAAAAGAATGAACAAAAAGAATACAGCATTTAAGAGCTTTGGACAATTCAAAAAGTCTAACATTTAAAATTGGAGCCCCAAAGAGAAACCACATGAAACAGAAGATATCATTAAAAATAACTGGAAAATTTTCACAATTAAAGGAAGACAACAAACCATACATCTAAGAAGCTGAGAGAAACCCAAACAGAATAAATACAATAGAAAAAAAAAAAAATCTAGGCATACAATAGCCAAATTGGTAATGGAGAAAATCTTGAAAGCAACCAGATAGGGGGAAAACAACATATACAAGGGAACAAATATTAAGAATGGCAGCAGGCATTCTAAGACAGAAAATAATGAAATAGTATCTTTATTTAAAGAACTGAGACAAAAAACCCTATTAACTCAAAAATCTATATCCAGCAAAAATTCTTCTTAAAAATGATGGAGATATATCCATTAGGGTGACTACTATAAAAAAAAACAGAAAATAACAAGTATTGGCAAAAATGTGGAGAAATTTCAACATTTGTGCACTTCATTTTTGTTTCTGAGACAGGTCTTGCTCTGTCAGCCAGGCTAGAGTGAAGTGGCGCAATTATAGCTCACTGTAACTTCCAACTCCTGGGCTCAAGCAATCCTCCCACCTCAGCCTCCCAAGCAGCTGGGACTAAAGGCATATGCCATCTGCCTGACTAGTTTTTCAATTTTTTTGTAGAGATAGGGTCTTGTTCTGTTTCCTAGGTGGGTCTTGAACCCCTGTCCTCAAGTGATCCTCCCGCCTCAGCCTCCCAAAGTGCTAGGATTACAGGGATGAGCCATCACGCCTGACCCATTGGTGTGCCATTAGTGGGAATGCAAAATGGCACAGTCACTAAGGAAAACAGTATGGTAGTTCTTTAAAAAATTAAAAATAGAATTATCATATGATCCAGTAATTCCACTTCTGGGGATATACCTAAAATATTTGAAAACAGAGACAAAAAGAGATATTTGTACAGCCATGTTTGTAGCAGTATTATTCACAATAGTCAAAAGGTAAAAACAACCTAATGTATTTATCCATTAACACATGAATTAACAAAGTAGGGTATATACATAAAATGGAATATTGTTCAGCCTTAAAAAGGAAATTTTGATACATTTTGCAACATGCATGAACCCTGAAGACATAATAATTCCAAGTGGAATAAGCCAGTCACAAAAGGACAATACCATATGATCCCACTAATACGATGTACTTGGAATCATCAAATTTATAGGAACAGAAAGAAGAATGGTGGTTGTCAGGAGTGGTGGGAAAGAGGAATGAAGAGTATACAGTTTCCATTTTGCAGGATGAAAAACGTTCTGTAGATGAATGGTGGTAATGGTTGCAAACAATGTAAATGTACTTAACGTCAATGAACTAACTGTACACCGAAAATGGAAGACTCATGTTATATATTCAACTACAATTTAAAAAATTGTTTTAAAAAGGAAAAATGTGAAAGACAAAATAGACTTTTTCAGACAAAAACAGAAAATTTATTGTCAGTCAATCTGTACTATAAAAAGCATTAAAGGAAGTTCTTCGGGTAGAAGAAGTATAATAGCAGACAGCACTTTAATTCTACACAAAGAAATGAAAAAAGGTACAGATAAATATAAAAGACATTTTCCCCCTCATTTTAAAACTCCAAAATAGTTGATTTGCTAAAGTAAAAAAAAAGCATTAAACATGTATTCTGGGGCTTATATCATATAGAAGTAAAACATGATAACAGCAGTACAAAATATGAGAGGCAGGAGATGCAAGTATATAGTTATGAGGTTCTTATATTAAACATGGAGTGGGGTGTAATACAATTTGAAGTCAGGCTGTGATAAATTAAAGAATTACATTGTAAACCCTAAGAAAACCACTGCAAAGACAGATAAGAAGAGAAAAAAGGAGATAAAATGAAGAAATACAATGGAATGATAACAAAGTAAGTAACCAAAAAGATAAGGAAAGAAGAACAAAAGAGGTGGGACAAAGAGAACACAAAGAAAGAACAAAATGGTAGATTTAAATCCAACTATCCCATTAAATGTAAGTGGTCTAAACATCTTAAGAGACTAAAGAATTGGATAAAATAGCAAGAACCAACTACATGCTGCCTTCAAGAAACCTATTTAAATAAACGTACTTACATTTAAAAAGTAAAAAGATGCAAAAAGATATACTATAGAAACACAAGTCAAAGAAATCTGTAGTGGCTACAGATGTGATAAAGAAGGCTTGAGGATAAGGAATATCACAAGGAATAGATAAGGACATGACATGACTGGTCTGTTCAAGAAAAGATAAAATTTCTAACTATGTATGTGGCTAATAATAGATCTTCAGGATACATGAAGCAAAAACTGACAGAGCTGAAAGGAAAAACTACAAATAAACAATTATAACGAGAAATATCAATACTGCTCTCAAAAGACATAAACAACACTATTAACCAGCTTGGCCTGACATTTATAGAACATTCCCTTGCAAAAATAAAAAAATTCTTTTCAAGAACACATACAAAGATAGACCATACTACAAATACAAAATCAATATCAACAAATTTAAGAAAATTGAAATCACATAAAGTGTGTTCTCTAAACACAATGGAGTTAAGCTAGAAATCATAAAAGAAAGAGAAATGAATAGTCCTCAAATAATTTGAAATTAAGTGCACAATTATAAATAACTCATTGATCAAAGAAATCACAAAAGAAATAAATGAGAAAACATTTTTAATTGAATAAAAGGAAAAATAATGCCAGGCGTGGTGTCTCATGCCTGTAATTTCAGCACTAAGGGAGGCCAAGGTTAGGTGGATCACTTGAGGCCAGGAGTTTGAGACCAGCTTGGCCAACATGCTGAAACCCTGTCTCTAGTAAAAATACAAAAAATTAGCCAGGCATGGTGGTTTGTGCCTGTAATCCTAGCTACTCAAGGCACTGAGGTGAGAGAATCATTTGAATCCAGGAGGCGGTGGTTGAAGTGAAGCGAGATCGCACCACTGCACTCCAGCCTGGGTGACAGGGCAAGAACCTGTCTCAAAAGAAAAAAAGAAAAAAAAAAATCAACATCTGTGGGATACAGCTAAAGCAGTGCTTAAAGATAATTCAAGAGTATTATATACTTATATTAAAAAATAAAGGTCTCAAATAAATGATCCAAGTTTTCACCTTAAAAAACTAGAAATAAAATAGCAAAGTAAACTGAAAGCAAAGAGAAAAAAAAAAATAAAGAACAGAAATCAATGAGATCAATATCACAGAAATACTAGATAAGTTAATAAAACCAAATGCTGGTTCTTTGAAGAGATCGAGATCAATAGAACTGACAACCCTTTAGCCAGAGTGATCTAGAGAGTAAAACATACAAATTACTAATATCAAAAACAGAAACATTACTTCAGATAAAATGACAGTATAATAAGGTAATGTGGTGAATAACTTTATGCCAATAAATCTGGTGACTTAGATGACAAACAAATTTCTTGAAAGACACAAACTACCAGAATTCATTCAAGAAAACAAAAGCTGCATCCATTTTTAAAATAAAATTCATAATTAAAAACCTTCCCAAAAAGAAACTCACTAGTGAATGCTACTAAACAATTAAAAAAGAAATAATACTAATTGTACCCAAACTCTTCCAGAAAATAAAGGAGCAGGAAATGTTTTCCAACCCATTCCACTAGATAAGATAACAAATCCGAAAAAATGTCTGCAGAAAAGAAAACTACAGGTCAGCATTTCTCATGGGCATAGGTGTAAAGATTCTAAACAAAATTTTAGAAAACAGAATCAAACAATATATGAGAAGGTTAATCATTAAGTGGGCTTTATTTGAGGAATACAAAGTTGATTCAACACTTGAAAATCAACCAATGTAATTCACTTTATTAACAGACAGAAAAAGGAAAAGTTATCTGAAAAGATGCACAAAAAGTATTTGACAAAATTCAACATCTATTCATGTTTAAAACTCTCTGCAAGCTAGGAACGGACATTCTTTCAACCTGAAAATAATGTTCTACAAAAAACCTACAGCTAACATAAAAGACTGAATGCTTTTCCCCCAAGATCAAGAACAAGGCAAAAACATCTGCTTTTACCACCTATATTCATTATACCAGAGGTCCTAGTCAGTGTAGTAAGACAAGAAAATAATATGAAGGCCATATAGGTCAAAAATGAAGAAATAAAACTATTAGTTCATGCTAAAAAATCTGTATGTCTCTTAGCAAACTTATTTATAATTGATTTTTGGAAGAAATATTACAAATTTAATAATCTGCAAATGCACTCTGAACAAGAAATATAAAATCAAAATTTGCATACAGAAGAATATCTAAGATATTTATAATCTAAAACATCCTTAAAAGTTTTGGATTTTAAACTTATGAAATGTTAAGGACTGCTTTGTTTAAATACCATACCAAAAAATATTCAAAACAAAAAATAACCATTTGGTCTACACAAATCATTCATGTGTTCTTACAAAAAAATTGACCTATGTAAATGCTAAAGCACACCACAACATTAAGACCACTTTTGTTTTTAAAATAACTAACCAAAGAAATTACAGTACTTTAGATTTCAATATCCCTTATCCAAAACACTTGGAACCAGAAGTGTTTGAGATTTCAAAATTTTTCAGATTTTGTAATACTACATTTACTGTTTGGGCATCTCTAGTCCAAAAATCCCCAAATCTGAAAAGCTACAATGAGGACTTCCTTTGAGCTTCATGTTGGCACTCAAAAAGTTTCACATGTTGGAGCACTTTGAATTTTTGGTTTTGGGGTGCTCAACCTGCATTTTTAAAGCTCAGTATGTAACAGAGAATTGAATGCAGTAACTGCCTGCTAAATGAATGTTAACTAAATGTACATTATTCAAATATGACAAAGAGGAAATAAAAGCAAAGTAGAACAGAAACCTTTATTCTGCATAAAGGCATCTGTGGTTTATTTAATACTGTGGAACCAATTCACTTTTTCAAGGAAAACATTACTAATTTTTTTTTTCTCTAGCACAAATATACCCAGAGTAGAAATTGAAATTAAAAAGCTACGTTGTGTAATTTTATAAAGGATTTCATGACAGTTAAGTTAGCATGTGTTTTGTATTAAGTAAATTCAATTTTACTAACCTTTGACGAGATCTTGCCTAACTTTTAAAACAGCTCCAAGGTCACAGTCAGCAGTAGCATAAGCATGAGGTACAGTACTTTTAGATTCAGTTAATCTTTTGGCAATAACTCTTCGAATATTGCTGGCGGGGATTTCAGTGAATGTGCCCTACAAAAAGATAGCAACCTGTCCATTAAACCACAAGTGGAATAGAAAAAACAAAAAACAAGCAACTTTATAAATGAAATTCATTCTTGATGACCTAACTTATTCATTAAAGATTAATATAAGAAAAGCACTATTAAAATTCTTAGTATAAGGGAAGAATATAAAAAAACTGGGATGTTTTGGTTTTATAGTATGTAACTACAGAAAAAAGTAATAAAATCCATGTTTCAATTGTGAATGGGATATCTTATGTTACTATGTTTAAGATGATAAAAAAGAAACCTACCAAATAATAATTCCTCCATAGGTGTATTTGTGTGTGTATACATACATACACATACACCAAACACACACAAGGAGCAATATACGTATGTGTACATACATACACACAGAGAGAGGGAGGAGTGAGAAGAGAGACACAGACATACGCCATCTGTAAGCAGCTTTTGTTACAAATATCACTTAATAAAACTGAAATGGGCTGGGCACGGTGGCTCATGCCTGTAATCTCAGGATTATTTTGGGAGGCTGAGGCGGGCAGATCACGAGGTCAAGAGTTCAAGACCAGCTTGGCCAACATGGTGAAACCCCATCTCTACTAAGAATACAAAAATTAGCTAGGTGTGGTGGCACATGCCTGTAATACCAGATACTCAGGAGGCTGAGGCAGGAGAATCACTTGAACTGGGGAGGCAGAGGTTGCACTGAGCCAAGATCGCGCCACTGCACTCCAGCCTGGGCAACAGAGCAAGACTGTCTTGGGGGAAAAAAAAATAAACAAACAAAAAAAACCTGAAATAAAACAGCCAATAAATCAACAAACTATTAATATATAGTTGCCCTTTGAATTTTGATGGGGTGACACTCTGATGAACCCATCGTAAGTTGAAAGTATCATAAGTCAAAGTGCATTTAATACACATAACCTACTGAACATCACAGCTTAGCCTTAGCCTAGCCTACCATAAATGTGCTCAGAACACTTACATTAGCCTACAGTTGGGCAAAATCATCTGGCTACACACTACATTGCAAAGTAGCGGTCGTTTGCGCTGATGATCACATGGCTAACTGGGAGCTGTGGTGGGCTGCTGCTGCCCAGCATTGCAAGGAAATACTGCACTGCTTTCTACTGAATGTGTGTCACTTTTACACCATCGTAAAGTCAAAAAATTGTTAGTCGAACCATCTTTTCAAGCACACATGGAACATCCACCAAGACAGGTCATATTATAAATATAAAATAAATCTCAATAAATTTGAGAAGATTGTTCTAAAAATGAAGTGTGTCTCAAAGTGCATTCTCTAAACAGAGTGGAGTTAAACTAGAAATCATGAAAGGTAACTGAAGCATCTTCAAATATTTTGAAATTAAATTCACACTTATAAACAACTCATGGATCAAAGAAATCACAAGGGACATAAGAAGCTCAGAGACCTTCTAAACAGGCAATTTAATTATTTCTATTTGGATTTGTAATTTTAAAAAATAACATGAGGATCTTATTTCTTAGAGATTCATAATAGAAAGTATGAATGAGATAATAAAATATCCCTGTAACTTCTCTGTAGTTTTTTCATTCTGTTCCTTGGACCACTCAAAAAAGCATGATAGGCTTTAAATTATATCTAATTCCTTTCTCGTCCTTCACTCTATTTTGGAATTTCATTACAATCACTTCAAGATAATACAAAGCTAATGAAAGTGAGGCTGATTTCATTTTTACAAATATCATTAAGAAATTAAACACTTTATGTTAGCAAAGTACTTGGTCAAGTAGAATAAATACTCTCTACACACTATAAGAATTCGAAAGTAAGGTTTACCTTCCTAACTTGAATAACTTTTTTTTTTTTCTTTTTTGAGATAGGGTCTTCCTTTATTACCCAGGCTGGAGTGCGGTGGCACGAACACAGCTCACTACAGCCTCAACCTCCCAGTCTCAAGTGGTTCCCCAACCTCTGCTGCCTGAGTAGTTGGGACTATAGGCACACGCTACCACATCCAACGGATTTTTAAATATTTTTGTAGAGATGAGGTCTCACTATGTTGCCCAGGCTGGTCTTTGAATGCCTGGGTGCAGGCAATCCTCCCACCTCAGACTCTCAAAGTGCTAGCATTACAGGTGTAAGGTAACACACCCAGCCTTGAATAATCTACTTTTTAAAGACATATGATCGAACTATACATATTTTATAGTCAATATACGTTATATAGTCGAAGAGTGGACTATACACTCAATATACATAGTGTCTTGTCCAACTGCATGTTCTTAAAGAGTAGGTTATTCAAGTATGCAGTATATTAATCATTAATGGATATTTAAAAATCTGTTTCCCATGAAAGTTGTACTGTTTTCAACTCTTTTAAAGTATCACATGGTATATAGTTCTCCACTAGGAGTACAGATTTATCTATTTATTTTGCTTTTTATTTTTTTAAGTGCCTATTCGATTTTAAATAAACTTGGTTATCCTACACTTCTTCTGATAGGAAGTAAATAACCTGAATAGGAAAGGCACAGAGAGACAAAATGGAGGAATTTGAAAACAAAAAGGGGCTGTTATGCTGCATGCACCTGAGAAGGAAAGAATGACTACCTATATAGTTTTTTATAGTGAGATTATCAATTCCCTAGTTAAAAAGTAGAACACATCCACAAAAGGAAGCTAGTGTCAGCCACTAATTATTAGTATCACACTTAAGAAAAGACACAAAACATGAGATTGTAGGGAATATATATGTTACTGACGTTGTGGAACTTGTGGTAACTTTAAATTGAATTATAATTCTAACGTTTATTTGGAAGTTAACGTACAAACAAATTTTGGTTTCTGATAGGAAATCTGTAAAACAAAGCATTTGGACTGCTTTTTCTTTATCACTGAGTTACTATTGAAACAGATTAGTAAAACTAATCTGTTTTAAATCTATTCTTAAAACACACAGAAATTGTTTTTATTTTCTCTCTCATTTAAATCTGAAAAATAAAAATCCAGGCCAGGCGTGGTGGCTCACGCCTGTAATCCCAGCACTTTGGCAGACCAAGGCGGGTGGATCACCTGAAGTCAGGAGTTTGGGATCAGCCTGGCCAACATGGTGAAACCCCATCTCTACTAAAAATACAAAAATTACGTGGGCGTCTGGTGTGCGCCTATAATCCCAGCTACTTGGGAAGCTGAGGCAGGAGAATTACTTGAACCTGGGAGGCGGAGGCTGCAGTAAGCCGAGATCACGCCACTACACTCCAGCCTGGGTGACAATGCAAGACTCTGTCTCAAAAAAAAAAAGAAACAAAAATGCACTTAGAGAACATTACCACTGCACTGGGTTGTCCAGGAGTTGATACTGGTGGGATCATAGGCCGGGGATAAGATGGCCCAGCTGTGGTCTGTAGGGGCGAAGGTGCTGTGGGAGTGGCTGCAGGGGCTGGAGTTGGTCTGGACTCAGTAATCTTGCCCGTCTGTTTCAACTGGACAAGTCTGAGAGCATCCCTGGAAATAAGAGCAAAGTAGATAACCATAATTAGCAATAGGAATATAACAGAACTTTCAGAAAATGTAGATGAGATGTGCAGAAAAGATACACAAATATACAGATGTCAAGGTTATAATTAAAAACCAATTATTTGAGCTAGAAAATTAAATCCTGTCTCTTACCTGGTCTGCTGACCATTATTTGTCATGTTTTAATATTTGCATATTTTCAAAAACCAAACAATAACTAAAATTTTATTAAAATTGGGCATAAGTATTGATTTTTAAAAAGGAAATTAGTATTTTTTCTGTACAGTGGATGTTATTTGGTAGATCAACAATTAATTAAACCATACTCTCATCCTTCATACTCATGAAATAATATTCACATGGCATTCAAAAAGTGTCAAGTCTATTGTAAATATGGCTTTCACCAGGATACTTCCTACATCATTGTTCACTTATTGTTTATTTATTGTTTATTATAGTGCAAATCAGCTTATTTATGACCAGGAAATCAAATCATTTTAAATTTTACTCAATATGCCATCAGTACAACCTAATATAACAAATCTAACCCATGATATATTTTAGAATGAAAAATAACTAGTTACAGACTTGCCTTTGTATTACTCTGTAAAACAAAGGTATTTTTGTCTTATAAGAGGATATAATTAGATTACTAAATACGCTAAGCCCTCAACTCACTATGCTAAGTTACAGTGGTATTAGGCAATATATTTTCTTAAAATAATTTTTGGAACATTTTAATATCCAGTAAGTATTTAGGAAAGTATTTTTTCCAATTTAAGAAAAAAAAATTGTTTTATATAACCTAAAAAAAATTCAGGGTGACACAAAATCTGAAGAAAAATTATTTCTCAGTTAATATTCTGGTATTATTTTTCAAAAAAACTGATGAAAGATTAAAACCTAGAACCTGTTGAGCATATTTGAGAAGACCTTTTTACTTGTGGCAACATGGGTAGGAAGAATTCTGAGATGGCCCCAATATTCCTGCCCCGGGTGTACACACCCCATATAATCCCTCTTGACGGTATCTGGCCTGTGAATATGATGGATGTCACTCCCATGATTAGGTCCTATTATGTGACAAAATTGGTGGCATTTTATAGATATATGAGACTTCAAATCAGTTGCATTTGAGTTAATCAAAAGGCAAACTACCCTGGAGAGGGCAAATACACCAGGTAATCTCTTAAAAGAAATTAGGCCTTCCTGGAAGAAGAGACTTGAAGTAAAGAGATTCAACTACTGGCCTGAGAGAAGCAAACATGCATGTTGTGAACTGCCTATGGAGACCACACATGGCAAGGCCCTGCACATGGCCTCTGGGAGCTGTCAGGGGTTCTTGGCTGAGAGCTAGAAAGAAAACAAGGGCCACAGTCCTACAGTCCTAAGGAAATACATTCTGTCAACAACCGCATGAGACTGGAAGAGGACCCCAAGTTTCACATGAGTCCCCAGCCTTGGCTAACACTTTGATTTCAGCCTTATGAGTCCATGAGTTCAGAACCTGGCCATGCTATGCCAGGACTTCTAACCTACTGAACTGTTAGAAAACAAACAGGTATTATTTTAAGCCGGTGAGTTTATTGTAACTTGTTATGCAATAATAGAACACCAACACAAGCAGGAACACTCTAACTGAGGTGCAAAAAACTGTATGGTTAATGCCTGATTACATCTATTTAAAAAAAAAGGTTGCTGACACTAAATTGACACATTTTTAGCATAACTATTACTTATTAGCATATTTAGTAATATGTAATATTTAGTTATGCTAAATATTACATATTTAACATAACTATTCCTTGTTACTTTATTTTTTAAAAAGCAGTTTAGTTTTATCTCTGTAGGTTCTTGGGTAGGTTAATCATAAAGAAGCAGGAAGAAAATTCATTCTGGCCACTGGCTCACAAAAACTTTTATTGCTGATTTTATTTTTTATTTTTTTATTTTTTAAAGAATCTCACTCAGTCACCCAGGTTGGAGTGCAGCGGCACAATCTCAGCTCACTGCAACCACCACCTCCCGGATTCAAGAGATTCGCATGCCTCAGCCTCCCTAGTAGCTGGGAATACAGGTGTGCACCACCACACCTGGCTAAGCTTTATAGTTTTAGTAGAGATGGGGTTTTATCATGTTGGCCAGACTGGTCTCAAACTCCTGGACTCAAGTGATTAGCCACCCTTGGCCTCCCAAAGCGCTGGGATTACAGGTGTGAGCCACTGCACCTGGCCTTTTTATTACCAATTTTATACTTACATACCTATGAAGTATAAATCTTAATTATTCTTTAGTAACAGCCAACGATTTAGCTTTCTGTAAGGCAGAAAATGGTTTTAATGATTTCCGCACATTAAATAATCAGACTAAACTCGGAGCGTTAGGTAGACATTAAAAGCTATAAAAATTAGGAGAAAAACAAATCTGCAGATAGGCAGAGGATGCTCTGGAGGTTAACTCAGGTAGAACCTTCTCTACTGGTTTCCCTGAGAGAACAATTCATTTGGGTGTGACATGAATTCATTTTGAAAAGAAAAGCCACTAAAACACACTAGCCACTTGCCTGTCATACTTAACCTAATTTTTTGCTGTGTGATGAACACAAATATTACTACAACTATGATTTAAGACACAGATGTACCAAAGACATTGTGGCTGCAGGCAAAGAACCTAAATGTCTTCTGCTTCTAATTGTGGCCTTGACATTGTTTTCTTAAAACAGTCACATGTACAAGCGAAGTCAAGTCTACACGCTTTGGTACAACATATGTATTCTGACCAATGCTTGTTTTAAGGCAAATTTAAAATAGTAGCCCTGATACCTAAGATTTTTTTCACAAATACAGTGGGCTGGAGGCATCTGGAACTGATTTTTCTACTCGCACTTTTAGTGGACATGGTATGGAGGATGTCCTCACCATGTCAAGAATGTGTGCTGGCTGGGCACGGTGGCTCACATCCGCATTCCCAGCACTTTGAGAGGCTGAGGTGGAAGGATCACCTGAGGCCAAGAGCTTGAGACCAGTCTGGGCAACCTAGTGAGAAACGGTCTCTACAAAATTTTTAAAAAAATTTAGCCAGGCATGGTGGCACACCTGTAGTCCCAACTATTTGAGAGGCTGAGGTGATAGGACTACAGCCTAGGAGTTCAAGGCTGCAGTGAGCTATGAACACACCACGGCACCCCAACCTGGGTGACAGAGTGAGAGCCTATCTCTCTCTTAAAGAAAAAAAAATCAAAAAATAAAAAATAAAAAAGTGTGCTAAGATATTTTGGGGACAGTTATGCCAAGGCCTGCACTTTTTCAACTGTATCAGAAGATGACATTAGGCTACAATTTTTCCAAAGCTCACCTTAATGATAAACTTAAAATGCAGGCATTTTTAGTAGTATAGAAAAGCAAAAATCTCAATAATGTATGCTTTCAGGATTCATTTTTCTCATAAAATCTTTTGTACTAGTTCTTATTTTGAAGACCAAAGGTTGATGCCTTTCTCATGGAGAGTTAAGGAATAAGGGCAGGGAAGAGAAAAGGGTAACAGGGTAGAAAAGATGGCAATAATACTAAAAGCCTAACTCTTTAATACTGCTTCCTTATGGTATTCAGGAGATAATACCATTTTGTTCTTAAGAAATGTTTCATTAATATTATAACTTTCAACTCAGGTTTAAAAAAAAGATATTTGTGCACTACACATGTATTAAGCACACATGGAAAGAAAAGGAAGGAAGAAACCTTTATTTCTTTATTCTATTCCTGTCACACTACTGAACTGCCCTCCAAAAGGTTACCACATCACCAAATTTAAGAGTCTTTTCTTAGATCCTACCATCCTTGACTTTTCCCACATGTCCCAGGTATCCTCCAACTCAAGGATTTTAACCTCTAAATAGTTTCCCTATTTATGAACTCAATTACAACAACTGCTTTATTATCTACCAAATCTACCTCTCTAATCCCAAACTGTCTCCTGAGATACATCTTCATCTCACTGATCCTGATACCTACATGGCTTCTAAGTCCTGAAAGTAAGCTTCAAACATTACTAACTCCACCAAAACAAATGCTTCCCAAATCCTTTATTTCTATTTCTGGAGACAAAACTATCATCACCTAGACCAGATCCAAATTCATTCCTTTATTTGTTGCTACTCTGGCCTACACTCCACATTTAATCTGTGAAGGTTTCTGGACTTTATCCTTACAATGTTGTCTATATCAGGAATCTTCCTTTTAGATCTTCTAACCACATTCAAGTATTCATTATCTCTTACCTGGATTACTTTAGGAGCCTATTAATTTATCTCCTTAACTCATCTTTTTCTGCTCCAGTTTATCTTACACAAATTTGCAGAACTGATCCCCCTAAGGTGCAACAATCATTATTTTACATTTCACCAAATCCTCAAAGATTAATGAATTAAATACAGACTCTTCTTCCTAATCCTCAGAATTATGAGCAAGGCAAGTCTACTTTGTTATAAAAATAGTTGCTTTCTCCCATTTTTACAGAGAGTGCTACTAAGGCACAGACTGGTAGAGACTAACAAGATTAAGATACTAACAGTAGACACAAATCGGGATTGGTGTGGGGAAGAAACTGGGATTAACTGGCAACCAAGGTTCTTAATTTTAATTTTTTACAGCTAAGTGTAACTTTTAAGTCCTTTAACTAAAAATCCCACGGTCTGGGATGTTGCCTTTCAGTCAGCTCTCAGGACAGCTAATTTCCAACTCATGCAGTGTGGCATGAACTTCACAGTATGTGTGTGATAGAACCACATACTCACATTCAGTTAACAAATCAGTAAGAGTGCAATATAGATAAATGAGGATATCTAAGAATTAAAGCTACATACTGCTTTCAATAAAATAAACACCCAACAGTAAGCCAATGCTTTCATGAAGAGTAAAATCACCCAGTGGAAAAAAGAAGAAGTTGCCTGGCCCAACATTGCCACTTATAATTTAATAACCATTGCTCTCTCTTGACTTATAAAAATTCTGGCCAATATTATTTATTATTTTCTATCAATATTAGACAAACATGGAATGAGTACATTGCTTTAAAACATAAACTCAATTTGAAACATTTACTATTACTGCCAATAGAAATGTGGCACATAACTACTGAAATTTTACATTAGTTCATAAGCCTATTTGATTAATCTTTGTCTACCCTACTAGACTAAGTTTCAACAGAAAAGGGGCCATCTGTTTTGAAAGACCCAAAAATTTAAACTAATGCAAAGACACACCAGTGTTGCGGAATAGAAAGACCCATCATCATAAAGATGTCTGTTCTCACAAAGTTTATTTAAAATGTGATACAATCCCATAAAAATACCCCTTACTCCTACCCACGGAGCTAGATGAACTGCTTAAAATTCATTTGGAAGAATAATAAAATAAGAATGAACTAAGAAAACATTAATTAAAAAAAAGAGCAAGGCTATCGCTACCAGATGTAAAGCATACAGTAAAACATTTCTAATTAAAAATGTGGTACTAAAAAAGTATGGTACTAACTCATGAACAGACGGATCAATGAAATAGAAAAGAAAATCTAAAAAGAGACCAAACTGTATATGGAAATTGCTTTATAACAGTACAAGTGAATAAAATTCAAACGGATAATGAAAATAATTTTTTAAAATATTTCCTTGTTTTAGAAATGTAAATGTTACTGCATGATTTCATACACTTAATACTGTATAAAGTTTCACTGTTCCGCACTCTAATTTTCTGCATTTATTACCACTTCTAAGGATCTTGCTTAGTTACCAAATTAGAGTTGTTCTTCAGTAATACTATAATTATTCAGAAAACAACTCTTGCACACAATTTACAATGATAAAAGCAATTAAAAGTACAAAAGAACAGTGTACCTCCTTTTAAATCTTAAGACTGAATAAGCTCTTTTTATTTTCTTTCAAAAAAACATGATCATAATAAATAATGGAATTGGTTATTACAAAAAGCAAACACATACTCTTTAGTGAATATCCCCCGAGGGCCAGTGGCTGTGCCCTGGCTAGCATCCAGTGAGTGTTTTTCCAGAATATTGCGGGCAGCTGGACTTAAACGGAACCTAAGAAAAAAATATGAAGGTTAATAGAACCAATTAACACTTACATTTGATTCAAATAGATCTAAATGTCAACAGTTTTGCAAATAATTTTTAAAATCTTATAATAAAGTTAAAATGACTCCCACAGATGGTCACAGTCAAATAATCTGTACCAATTTATTTTATTCTTTAAACATTTTCATAAAAATTTAGTTACTATTTCTAAATATTATTTTAGTAAGAATAAATATTCATTGGGGAAAGAGCTTCTATTTCAGCCAATTACTTTCACATGGGTGCTCATCACAAACATCAATTGTTTCTTCATATATTTTGTTATATTGTTGCTTCATATATTTTGTATTGTGGCAAATGATACCTAAAATTTACCATTTTAAGCATTTTTAGGTGTATAATTGAGTGGCATTTAGTACAATCACACTACTGTGCAACCATCACCACCATCTATCTCCAGAAATTTTCATTTTCCCAAATTGAACTCTGTATCTATTAAACAGTAACTCTCCATTCCTCCCTCCTCCCAACCCCTGGTAACCATTCTCTTTGTCTCTATCAATTTGACTACTTCAGGTACCTCACATGAGTAGAATCATACAGTATTTGTCTTTTTATGACTGGCTTATTTTACTTAGCATAATGTTCTCAAGGTTTATCTATGCAGCATTTACCAGAATTTCCTTCCTAAAAAGCTGAATCACATTTCATAGCATTTTGGACTTATGAGTTGTTTCTACCATTTTGCTACTGTGAATAATGTTGCTATGAACATATACCTACAAATATCTCTTTCCAGTCTTTGCTTTCAGTTATTTTGCATATTTATCCAGAAGTGGACCTGCTAGATGATATGGTAATTCTAATTTTCTGAGAAACTGCCATACTGTTTTCCACAGTAGCTGCAGCATTTTACACTTCCACTAGGCAACAACAAGGGTTCCAAATTATCCATGTACTTGCCAACACCTGTCATATTCTGGGTCTGGTTTGGTTTTTGTTTGTTTGTTTGTTTTGATAATTGCCATCCTGAAGGGTATGAAGGGATGTCTCATTGTGGTTTTGATTTCATTTCCCTAATGGTTAGTGACGGTGAACATCTTTTTCATGTGCCTGCTGGCCATCTATGTATCTTCTTGGGAGAAATGCTATTAAAGTCCTTTGCCTAATTTTTAATTGGGTTGTTTTGCTGAGGTTGAATTGTATATATAAACATATATATATTTTATATATATATATAGCATACCTAAGATTACATGACTAACAGTATATCTCCTTTAAGCAAAGTAGTAAACAAATGACTACACAGTCAGATAAAGAAAATAAGCCCGATTAGTACAGATTAAAACAGGCTGGGTCTAGAAATTAAAGCTAAGAAACAGAAACAACTGTGGAACCTGCTGCATTTCAGGGAAGTATTAAATAACTCTCATATGGGCCCAGTGTTATTAAATCTTTAGACTTTTCAAGAGAAACTGAAATTTTAGATTTTTATATAAGATTAGTGACCAACCAAGCAAAATAAAAAACTTTTTTTTTCATTCACTGTGTGGGCCCAAAAGTATGCAGAGTTCACAGGTCAGTAGGTTTTTAACCTACATACTGGGGCCTCAGATTCATGCAAGTCTCTGATGATGACTGATCTTAAATAGGGTATACACTATTATTATCTTTGCAAGGGGAGAAGACCATTAGTTAGAAGACATCAGTGAGACTGTCTTCCAATTTTTAGGGTAAACCAAAGAGGAGACAGTAAATTGGAGTCAAGGCAACAGAGTCAGAAACATTTTGCACAGGGAATTTAAAATCAGTATTGCAAAAAGTAGGCTAGATGTGGCTGCTCATGCCTGTAATCCCCAGCACTCTGGGAGGCCAAGGCAGGCAGATCATGAAGTCAGGAGTTTGAGACCAGCCTGGCCAACATGGAGAAACCCTGTCTCTACCAAAAATACAAAAAAACTAGCTGGGCAAGGTGGCGCATGCCTGCAATCCCAGCTACTCAGGAGGTTGAGGCAGGAGAATCGCTTGAACCCAGGAGACCGAGGTTGCGGTGAGCTGAGATTGCACCATTGCACTCCAGCCTGGGCAACGAGAACAAACTCCGTCACCGTCCCCCACAAAAAAAGCACGGTGGATTCTTTTCTGACAATGATAAAGTAAAGGAAAAAATGTTTAAGAATGAAGAGGTCTACTTTATGAAGATCTTTTTCTCATAAAGAAAAAGTAATGTTGTATAATTATATGGAATACTAAATAAATGAAACGTTAGAATTTATAGAGTTCTTCTATTAAAGCAATGTAAAACTAAAGTGAAATGATGTGTATTAAGTTGTCTGTTTTGTTACAGAACAGACAAAATTGAGCTCCAGTCTGTGCCAGAAACTCATAATGCAGACTAGTATGAAAACGAATGCACGTTAAAACATGAATTCTATTTTATATCAGACAGACATTCGAGCTTGGAATTCCTGTAAGTAATTAGAACTCCATAAATGGTAACAGAGTATGAAGTTTGGTATACTGAATTCCATTCTAGACTTCTAAAACCTAATTCAACCTCAACATGGACACACACTGTTTGGTTTTCCATTGTGCAAGCAGGGCTTTCAGAGTACTTGGAACATAGCAGATATTCAATAACTATTTACTGAATGAACAATGATGGTTGAAAAAAAAAAGCACACACTCTAAGGTCTGAGTGTGCTGAGAACAGCAACTTCTATATGATGTACAACGATGTGCGAATATAATGATTACAACTCCGTAAGAACTGCTGTAACCATTTTTTTTTTACATCATCCTTTGAATAAATATACTCACCGTAGTGTCCCGGGTATGTGTTCCTTTTTGACAGGGATGGAAATCTGTGGTTCTGGGGAGGGGTGAGGCTCTGAAGGTTTTGAAACTGGTGGTGGAGGACCTACATCTTTGGGAATTTCAACATGTTTCCAATCTTCTCCTTCTTCTACTATCAAACCAATTAGTGAACCTAGCCGTATATTTTTACTTCCTTCTTCAACCTATATTTAAAAAAGAAATAACTGTAGAAAAGTAAAATCCCATGATTGCATTAAGTAGTTTATTCCTTTGTTGGGAAATTCTCCCCTTAAGATATCTTAATTTGAGCTAAAAGCTGCTTCCAAAACAGTTTGCCTCAGTCTTCCACCTGTCACCTTCTCCACTTTCTCCCACTTATACCTTCCTTCACCATTCTCCTCTTCCCAGTTGCTAATGCTACCTTCTGAAATAAAGGACAAATCTACAATGTATCCTCTGAGAGCCTTCAAATAAACATATAAGATCCATCATTATCATCTTGTTTTTTGATGTCAATACAAATCCAAAACAGGAGCCTGTGGCTACACATCTTAACCATTTGTCTTTCCCAGACAGTTTCTATGCAATGGCTTCAGAATTCCAAAAGCTCAGAAGGGATTAACTCCTTCAACTTAGTCCAATCTACTAACATTTACCTAATGCAAGAATCTTTTCAATAAACTTAGTCTGAAAAGATGAACATTCCAATGTATAGATAGAACTGGTTAACTATTCCGGTTAATGTTAAATATAGTCTATTTCTTTATATTTAATTATTTCCCTTTATATCTATTTACAAAACCTGAAAAATAAAATAAAACCTCATGAATTTTTTATAAGTATATCAGAAACACAGTGGTGTCTCAGTTAATAAAGCATTTTTTCACAGATAATGCCAATTAAACACTTAAATTGAAGATAATGTTTTTAAAAGTTAAGACAGGTGTATTTTAAGCATTTCAGCATCATTAATTCATAAAGAAAGGGTTAATTCTGATTTACTTATTAAAAATAAGTCCCTAGAAAACCTTCAGATAACAATATTTTATAAGTTCACTACTGGAAGAAAATGTCATTCCCTTAAAATTTTCTATTATTCCCTTTCAATTACTCTAAATAAGGTTCATTAGCTATATTTAATGAACAATAAAATGATAGGCTGCAGGGTGTCCACTAATACAGTAATGATAAGGAAAAGCATAACTTCTAGAATGAGTTTGACATTTCAGAGTAACACTAATTTCAATGCTTACTGGTATGTTCACTATCGTTAATAAGGCATAAGTTATAAGGGGTTAGGAAGCTAAGTTTACTAATTACTGAAGAAGAAGAAAAGCAGCAATGCTTTGATGAAGCAATATATATATATATATGAAATTAGTATAGAAAACTGAATGGGAATGTTTAATGAATTACAAGCTATGGAAGAATACTAAGAAATCCAAGAAAAATTTAGTTGCTTAGTTGTTTGCCACATACTAAAAAATTTTGTTTCTGCAGAGTTCATTTTCTTTACTATGTCAAAAGATGAATTAAGATTATTATCAGACCAATATTTGTCTTCTAAAAGTGTTTGTAATTACCTGCGTGTGAATTGCTAACTCAAAAATCAAAGTAAAATGACTAATTTTCTTTAAAAATTTATACAAAAAAAAAACTATTGACATATAGTCCACTTGACGTTAATTCCTTTCAAAACTGAATCAGAAATAGGATCAATATCCAAGTACAAAGAACATCATTCAAATGTAAAGCATTAAAAAAAAGTTTTGTTTTAAAAATATCAATAGATTTCTAAAATCTGAGCCAGACAACCATACTAAATCTGAAACTGATACCTCACCTTCTGTTTCATTTACTGTAAATCATATAAACGATTCCATACATACTCTACCAGCATAACACTGACACCTTCACAAGTAGGCAATAAACAGCATTTATCATCATTTCAAGTTTTAACATTATCTAAATATCAAATAAAATTTATTTTTAACCATTCACATTTTTTTATTTAAAAAAGTGACACCATGAAGCATGAAACCCAAATATAATGGACAAGGACAAGTGATGTACTACAATACAACTTAAATATATAACAGAAGATAAAATACAGTTGATTATAATTCCTTTTAAAGTCATTAAAATCTCTATATGAATTTAAGATAATTTATTCAACTTTTCCTATTCCTTTGGTATAAACAGAGATCTTTCAGAGGTATGCTAATTTCCTGTAGACATTTGCTTACATTGTAGGAGGCAAATATTCAAAACCAGTGAAGACTTAGTATAGAGGAGTAAATAGTACTCTTTGCAAAACTGTTTAGAAACCAAGCAGGCCTCTGTTACTGTTCCCTTTCCTCTCCGAGCTACCTCCATGGATACAGTCTGCTCTACCAAAGCATCTGGAGCGAAGGACACCTCAAATGCCAGAGTTTTCCTATGCACTCAGCTTACTTGACCAAAGCCCTCTCTTACTCTTGTGCCAATGATTTCTTAATATTAAATGTAGGGTTTTTACACATAGCTCTATTAACTTAGAGCTCATCAATGCTGAAATATTGAATGTTGAGTCTATCATTTCAAATATTAGCCTTCCCTCCCAGTTGCGTACAGAATTCCTGAGTTTCAATGTTGGCTCCACCACTTACTAGTTATGTGACCTTAGTAGTTTCCTTATCTCACCATGCTTGCTTTCTGAGCTGTAAGATGCAAATAACAGTAGCTATTTCACATTGTTATTATAAGGAATACATGAGTTATATGTAAGGCCCTTAGAATAGGGTCTGGTAGCTAGTAACTTGTTTTCATTTTCATTTGTTAAAGATATTATTATTATTGTTGTTACTGTTGTGGTGTTTTCCTTCAAATTACGGATTTTTTTAAAACAATACATTTAACATGGATCAATATTAGACTACAGGGGACTGTCCCCTTGGTATGGGTTAGAAATTCATGCCTAAAGGTTTAGCATGTGGCTGGCATCACTAAAGGGCAAATATCAACATACACGATAATGGGTAGTAAGGCCTGTGACAAACTATTTCTTCATAATTCTCATACAGAGGCTGAATTCTATCCTTCAAGCCCAGGTCACTAGTGTGAGGCTTCTGTACCAGAGACTTCTCACATCTTAACCAATGAATCACCTGCAAATGTGCTACAAACAGCTCACCTAAGCTCATCTGTGTATACAAGGATATGAGAGGCAAAACATTTACAGCAGTATGTCCAACAGAGAAATTGAGGGGGTTCATTCCATTAAAGGTGCAAGTAAATACTGTCTGTTTTAATCCTGATATTTTAAAATCAGTACATTAAGTAATTATTTAAGTATTTTTATTCTTGAAAATAGAGCAGTTTGAAAGCTACCAAGTGACGACTGACAGAGCATGTGCAGCAGTTAGTGGCGATGACCTGGGTCACGTGACTGACTTACCTGGTTCATCACTATGATTTTCCATCATGGTGTGAACCATTATACAGTTTTGAACTGTTTTTATTCTTCAATGTATACTGTTTATCTTATATGGACAATGAACTTTGGTTTATAAGGAAGTACATAAGAAGTACTGAAAATGAAAACAAATCAATGATAAGCTAAAATACAGAGGGGAAGAAGAAACATTCATTAAGCCCTTGAATAACAGCTGTCTGGCTTTCAAGTCTCAGGCACTGTTCTAGCACAACATTAACTCATTTAATCCTAACAACCTTCTGAGGTAAATACTATCATTATTCCCATTTATAGATGAGAAAATTAAAGCACAAAAAGGTTATGTAACTTGCTCAAGATCACAAGACAAGTATGTAGCAGAGGCAGGATTTAAATGTAGTCTGACATCAGAGACGGTATCCAATATAATCGCTACCAAATCAATAATTTCCCAAATCTGTAAACTATATCCAACTGATCAAAATTTATTGTGCAGCACCTCAAGATGGTGCCGGTATTTACAAAAAACAAATTTAAAAGGTATAAAGTAGATGTAACAATTTAGCTTTTGATTCATAGGGAACATAAACTATCTTTCCTTACAATGTGTCATAACTATTTCAATATGAAAAAATTAGAGTCGAGAATATCTTCCATTTAATAGAATCTGCTCTGAGCTCTGAGAGGCTATTTTCTTAATTAAAAATATCATGGTCTAGAGAGAAGAATCAATTAAAGGCTCTACAACTTCAAATTTCAACCATAAACTTTCAGAGCATTAAAAGGCAACTTTGAATGGGATTGTGGGCAACTTAATGAAAAAATAAGGGTGGAGAAGGGGAATCTAATGAATACAGTATTTAAAAATGTCTTCTTTAGAAAAAAACCAATGACACAGTATTTGAGTGAGATAAAGTGAAGAAACCAACTAAAGAATGTGAATAGTACTGAGAATAATTATTCTGCTGTTTTTAGTATTCAGATGATCAATTAAAAAAAGTGTTTTTAAAAAATTTGCTTTAATACTCATGGATGTTATTTTTTAGGAAAAAATTCTACTTTTGAAAATTGTTTTGAATAAAGGTCTATCAATAAAAATCTATCAATAAATATATTGCTAGTCAATAAATATATTGCAAACATTACATAAATGTAAATAATTTTAACATCTTATACCCTTTTCATCCTCACAAATATCCTAATTGGTGTGCCAAATTATATAGCAACCCCAAATATACTGGAAGCCAAATTAGAGAACCTCTAATAAACCCTCTAAATACGTCATCCTAAGATTCTACTTTATTAATTTATCATTTAAAATAGCTGTTCAATCTGCTAAATACTAACTTTAAGAATAAGCTGATGAACTGATCTTTAAGTGTGTAATAATTGAAGTATTTTTGTATGAAAATTTACTAGTTTTGACAGGACGTGGCGGCTCACGCCTGTAATCCCAGCACTTTGGGAGGCTAAGGCGGGTGGATTACTGGAGGTCGGGAGTTTGAGACCAGCCTGACCAACATGGAGAAACCTGTCTCTACTAAAAACACAAAATTAGCCAGGTGTGGTGGCACATGCCTGAAATCCCAGCTACTTGGGAGGCTGAGGCAGGAGAATTGCTTGAAGCCAGGAGGTGGTTGTTGTGGTGAGCCAAGATTGTGCCATTGCACTCCAGACTGGGCAACAAGAGTGAAACTCCATCTCAAAAAAAAAAAAAATTTACTAGTTTTTCCCTGATAAAATTGCAACATCTTGTTGTGAACAGACTCCCAAATATTATCCAAAAGGCATGTGGAATAATAATAAAGCCATGAAGGACTAAATATACAGTCTTTTCTTTGGCAAAAAAATAGTTGTGCCACTAAAGCCGCTATCAACTATATGCACTCCCACTCCCAACCTTTTTCAGAGCATAGGGGCCAGATGAATTGGCACTGCTGACCCACTGACATGATTAGCAATTTGAAACGTATTACTTAGCAGCTAAGTGGAAAAATGTTATCGATTCTGGAAGATTTCCACAGCCAAACAATCCAAAATTGGGGCCAAGAACACAGTTTGCCAAAAGCACACATAATAAAAAGTAGGTAGGTTTATTACATGGTAATTCAAGCAATATTTTTCAACATGCTGCATAAATTAGTCAAGAAAACTATTTTTGGTATGAATATTTATATTTTCCCAGTTACAAATGTACAGAAATTTTAGTCTTTGATTCATATTTCTAAAAGGAAGTTAACTGTATTATCAACATGTTTCAACCTGGAATGTTATATCTAGTATCCAATATCAGAGATGACAAGTAAAGGAAGTTTAACATATTAGAAGTTTAAAATACAACATAAGTGCTAGAAAAAAAAAAAGGAAAAGAGGATTTTCTAGTAAGAAAAACAAATAAAAAACTGTCTCTAGATTTGCACCTAGTTAGAGTATAGTATTCTGAAGTGTAGTCTTTGAATAGAATATACAAAGGAAGGTATTATGTCTATGCTCAAAGCAGAGGTAAGCTGGTGGCTCAGAACTAAAAACACATCCACAAGGGACTGCTAATAGACATGCAGCTCATCTGTACAAATCAAACTCCAGAGGCGCAAATGGATACTTATTATCCAGCTGCAACCAACCAATAAAATTACTAGGCAAACATACAGACTGACTTGGTGACTGATGGTCAACAAGAGCTGAGGAAACAATTGTAATAATGGGAGAAGTAACATTTATTGAGCAACTGAGTAACAGGTCTTGAGATGAGCATGTATGTACTCTCTCAGTCTTCCCTACTGTCCCATGAGGTAGGTATTTATCATTCTACTTTAACAAGAAGAAAAAGGCACAGGGGTTGAAGACTTTGCTAACCATTATTACATAACTAATAACTGGCAGAATTTTTTAGATATAATATGAATCAGTCAGCAGGGTGATTTCAGGGTCCACAGTCTTAGCTGCTCCACCACATTATCTAGTAAACGTTCTAGAAATTAAGAAACAAACATGCTGGTTGGCTCAATCAGGGAATATACCATATAAAGCTAAATAGTCATGTTTTTACCATATGTAGCTCTAAGCATTTTATTTCACTTACTTTTCACATAAGTTCTAACATTCCATTACAAAAATAACCCACATTACAGAAAATTTAGAAAATACAGAAAAACAGGCTACTAGACCTTAACTCTAAAACATTTTAAACACTTGAGTTAAAAATGTATTATGTAGTAGACCATACACATTAAAAATAAGGAGGCAAAAATAAAAGGTAATTTTACTACAATGAACTTTACACTCAAGAAATCTTCATCCTGTTGAAGACAATTAAAATAAAAACATACCACGATTTTGGCCAAGATTCCATCATCGCTTGCATCTAAGGTAACCACAGCTTTGTCAGTCTCAATTTCACATAACGCATCTCCAGCACTCACCGCTTCACCTACAAAACAAGACTGGGTTTGTTTTGTCTTTTAAAATATAAATATTACTATGTATATATGTACATACGAATAAAACATAAATAAATACCAAAATATTCCGTAGCTATTTCTGGGTTGTGTAAATTCAAGTAATTCTCATTATTTGGGGGAGGGGGGGCGTGTGTGTGTATGTGTATGCTTTGCCGTAATTTCCAAAAGCTCTATAACGGACATAAATTATACTTGTGATAATAAAAAAGCTACTACAAAGATTATTGAGCATGTAAAAATGAAGTCAACTTTAGAGACAATAGCAACAAATGTGTATTCACCTCTGAACAAATCAATTCCAGACTCCATACCCCCTTACTTTTTCAAACATTTTGACTATATTCCCTGAAGAAAAGTTTTACAATTAGCAGTACTTCGGGGTTCACATCTTAGGGCAAATTCAAAAAACCTGTTGGCAGTACACAGTATAAATGAATAAAACATATGAAGCATAAAAACAGAAAATCAAAGACACAACTGAAGTCAAATACGGATCACTTCTCTGCAAAAGAAAATATCTGGAAACTCAAAAATATTGAGGAAGACCTGAAGTTACAGGCTTGCTGGCTTCTGGATCTAGGAGCAGGTTTGGAGTAAACAGGGGGAAAGAGGTACAACAGTTTCCTTTAGGGATTAAAGGGAACTAAAAGTAGTTTGTTGGATACAGGAGACTCAAATCAAATTCACTACTTGAAGCTAGGGCTACATCAGGGTTCTTCTACTCATAACGTGAGGCTGATAAAATGCACAATCAAAACCTGTTGACTAAGACTATGATTTTAATCAGCAACCATGGGTCTAGGAAGGTGGGGACCAGAATACTGCCTCAATAACAGGAACAGAGTCAAGCCACCCTCTGACTCCAGGGCTGTATCTACCAAAGTCCCCAATATCAATTGCAAAACTCCTTGGGTGGTGGCGGGGATTGAGGGGGAACTGTGTAAGAGGGAAGACATTAAGCCGGGCGCGGTGGCTCAAGCCTGTAATCCCAGCACTTTGGGAGGCCGAGACGGGCGGATCACGAGGTCAGGAGATCGAGACCATCCTGGCTAACACGGTGAAACCCCGTCTCTACTAAAAATACAAAAAAAAACTAGCCGGGCGAGATGGCGGGCGCCTGTAGTCCCAGCTACTGGGGAGGCTGAGGCAGGAGAATGGCGTAAACCCGGGAGGCGGAGCTTGCAGTGAGCTGAGATCCGGCCACTGCACTCCAGCCTGGGCGACAGAGTGAGACTCCGCCTCAAAAAAAAAAAAAAAAAAAAAAAAAAGAGGGAAGACATTAAAACATAAACTTTCCACTTAAAAGTAAATTGCAGAAGAAAGTTCTGAGACACATGAAGAAATCAAATGCTAAGAAAGCAAGCCACAAAATCAATAATTGTAATAAAAATTCTTTCAGAAGCAATTTATTTAGTGCCATCTGTCAAAGATTGTAAAATAAGTACTTGAGGATATCCAAAAACATAAATGAAAGTAAAAGAGCCATCACAAGAACAAGAAATTAAAAAAAAAAAAAGTATCAGGTAGAAATTAAAAAAAAATTAGAAATCTTAAAAATGACAAATTAAGTAATTGAAATAAAAAGAAACAACAGAATACATTCTAGACAGGGAACAGTGAAGGTATGAATTAGTAAATTGAAAGGTCGCACTAATGAACTACCCGGAATTTCATGCAGGCAGACAAAAAGATACAAACACTAAAAACAAAAAACAAAACAAAACAAAAAACAGAAAAGAGCAGTTAAGTGACAAAGACTGAGGCTGCAATGTTTGCTAATGGAGTTCTGAGGGAAGATGCTAGAGGTAATGGTGGAGAAGCAATACCTGAAGAAACAGTGGCTAAGAATTTCCCAGAACTGGAGATGTATACTCTCATCATCAAAGAGTTTTGAAGGAGTTAAGGGCAGGTGTACTGACTAGCAGGGGGCATAAGGGATCTGTGTAGCTTGCTAAGCATGTTCTAAATCTTGACCTAGGTAGTGGTAACATGGGTATACATGTATATAAAATTTAATTGAGCCTAAAGTTTATGCAAGTTATACCTTGATAAAAAAATTAAACAGAAGAAAGAGCATTAGACCATATAAACACGAATCTATATTAGATACAATGTAAAGAGATAGCATACTATCAATGATAAAAACATAGTCTTTTAAAAATCTATCAAAGGGGGAAAAAAACAGATTACCTCTATGGAAAGACTGAGAGCACACTTAGCAGCTGCAATAAAGGTCAGAAAACAATGAAGTAATATCTTCAAAAAACTGAGGAAAAATAACTGTCTAGAATTTTATATGCTGCCAAACCATCATTTGAGAATGAAAGAGAAGTATTATTTAGACATATAAAGGCTAAGAAATTTTACCATCTATTAAAGATCTCTTTAAAAAGCTCTTGGCCGGGCACGGTGGCTCAAGCCTGTAATCCCAGCACTTTGGGAGGCCGAGACGGGCGGATCACGAGGTCAGGAGATCGAGACCATCCTGGCTAACACGGTGAACCCCGTCTCTACTAAAAAATACAAAAATCGGCCGGGCGCGGTGGCTCAAGCTGTAATCCCAGCACTTTGGGAGGCCGAGACGGCGGATCATGAGGTCAGGAGATCGAGACCATCCTGGCTAACACGGTGAAACCCCGTCTCTACTAAAAATACAAAAACTAGCCGGGCGAGGTGGCGGGCGCCTGTAGTCCCAGCTACTCGGGAGGCTGAGGCAGGAGAATGGCGTAAACCCGGGAGGCGGAGCTTGCAGTGAGCTGAGATCCGGCCACTGCACTCCAGCCTGGGCGACAGAGCGAGACTCCGCCTCAAAAAAAAAAAAAAAAAAAAAAATACAAAAATCTAGCCGGGCGAGGTGGCGGGCGCCTGTAGTCCCAGCTACTCGGAAGCTGAGGCAGGAGAATGGCGTAACCCGGGAGGCGGAGCTTGCAGTGAGCTGAGATCCAGCCACTGCACTCCAGCCCGGGCGACAGAGCGAGACTCGGCTCAAAAAAAAAAAAAAAAAAAGCTCTTACAAGATGCAGTTCATTAAGAAGAAAAGTGGAAGCAGATGGAACCCATGGGATATAAGAAACAAGTTATCGTGAAAATTACTAAAATGTTAACCACTTGTATTTTTAAAGTAATGTTTGAGGGTTTAAAAAGTGTAAAACTCAAACTCTAAACAATAATAAGATAGGTAAGGAAATGTTTAGATGCATGCTAACAACTTTGATATACTCAGTTGGTGCAAAAGTAATTTTATTTTTACCACATTACTTTCAAAAATCCCAATTACTTTTGCATCAACCTATAATAGGAAAAAAAATACTGAATAACACTAAACATAATTGGCAAAATTTAATTTAAAATTTAAAAACAGAAATATAATCTACAGCATTAGAAAAACAGAGGAAAAATAAAAAATAAGGTGATTAACTGAAGGCAGGCACATGGAAAGAAAAGGCAGAGGATAAAAATAAAAATGCATAAAAAATGGTAGAAATAAGTCCACATGTATCAGTAATCACAATAAATATAAATGGATTAAAATCACCCATTAAAAGTAGAGATTATCAAAATGGATACAAAAATAAAATATAGGTAAATGTAGCTTACAAGAGATAGCCCTAACACAAAAACAGAATAAAAAATAAGGGGATAAAAAATAGGTAACATATAAATACACCTCCTCACACATCAAAAATAGGTGGAATAGCAATATTAACAGGCAAGCATCATAAGAGGAAAAAAAGAAAATCTAACACACTAAATTAACAAATATGCTCTGAATGTTCATAGTACAGAAAGTACTTCATTTGTGTATCAAGATGTTCAAACTGATAGTTACATTTTTAGGTAAAATAGTTCAGAGACACTAATATAAGTTATTTTTAAAAATAAATTGATATGTTAATGATATTTATTTACCACCTAAAAGGTCCTTTGTCTAACCCCAAAGAGATGTCCCTAGTCAACAAACATTTATTAAAAATATATTGGGGTGGCCAGGCGTGGGGGTTCACACCTGTAATCCCAGAACTCTGGGAGGCCAAGGTGGGTGGATCACCTAAGTCCAGGGGTTCAAGACTAGCCTGGCCAACACTGTGAAATCCTGTCTCTACTAAAAATACAAAAATTAGCCAGGAGAGATGGTGGGCACCTGTGGTCCCAGCTACTCAGGAGGTTGAGGCAGAAGAATCACTTGAACCTGGGAGAAGGGGGTTGCAGTGAGCCGAGATCACACCATTGCACTCCAGCCTGGGTGACAAGAGCAAAAACTCCACCTCAAACCAAACAAATATATATATATATGTATTTATATTATATATATATATTTTATATATATATATAGAGAGAGAGAGAGGTACTGACTATACAGCAGTGGACAGTAATAACATCATAGATTTAAGATTCCTGACCTCAAGAAGCTTGCTTAATATCCATTGACAAGTAAACTGGAAAATACAGCAGGATAAGGTGAAGTCAGGATGCTCTGGGAATGTTTAGGAGGGGCATCTAATTCAGTTTTTGGAAGGTGAGAAAAGGCTTCCTAGAATACAATGACCACCTAATCTGAGCCTGAAGAGGTAAGGAGGAGACAATCTGCAAACAGGCAGTGATCCAGGTAGAAGGTAATATACTTAGAGTCCTGGAGGCAGAGAGAACAGGAAACTTCAGAGGAACTGCAAATAGTATGCAGAGAAGTCAGGAGAGATTAGGCTGGTAAGATATGCAGAAAGAGACCAAAAATGACCTTTGTATGTCATAGAGAAAGCTACAGTGTCAGATTATATCATCTTACATACTTCTTTAAATGGCAGATGTTTTAGTGGTTAAAACAGATTGTACTTCAAAAGGAAAAAAAAAAAACACACCCTCAAAGGTTTCTGCTATAATCATGGAAGAAACTATAGAACTAGTAAACCCAGCAATTAAATACCTCTTGGATGCCTAGAAAATAGACTCGAGCCACAGAAAAACAAAATGATGCTATATCATCATTTGTGTTCATCAGTATTCAAATTCCAATCACACTTTAAGAACTACAGATTCGACTCCAGCCATATAACTTTCTCTGAGTAACTTGACCTACATAATTTTGTTCATATTCCAGATTCCTATAGTAGGTCTAATTTATTTAAAAATCACTAATTGCATATAAAATGTTACATTACTGCTAATTACTTTTTTAAATTGTGAGTTCCTCTATTTACTAGACTATGAGCTTCTTCACTAGCTGTGGCTTAGACCGATTCCTTGGCAGAGTAGTTACAAGGAACCTCTCCTAATTCAGATATGAGTTTGATTCCAAGCTCTGACAGTTACTAGTGATCTTGACCAAGTTACTTAATCTCTCTGACTCTCAGGAAAATTTTAAGTGTGTGTGTGTGTGTATATATATATATATATATTTTTTTAAGTCTTGGGGCTGGAAGTGTTAACGCTTCACATATACATCTTTATGTAACACTTTACAACATCTCCAGGTAAAAATAAAATGTTAGCTATATAACCATTTAGAATCAAGACACATTTATTCCATATTCTGTCATGTCTACCAGAATCAAGATACGTTTTTTTTTCCATATTCTGTCATTTCTACCAGAATCAAGACACAGTTATTCCATATTCTGTCATTTCTACCAAATCATTCAACAAACATTAACGTATAAGGCACTGTACTAAGCACTGGGTATGAAAACAACAAAAAGAGAAGGTTCTGTCCACAAAGAGTTTAAAGTTGGAGAAGAGTGGAAAAGACTGAGCAGCTAGGATAGAGGGTCCTGGACAGCGTGAGGTGACAGATGGCTTCTCAGCTGTCAGGTTCATAGCTGACTGTTTGAAGAAAGAGATGGCGGCCCTGGAGTGTTCCTGCACCATCTTCTCGTGGTCCATGTCAGTGGCGGAAGTGGAGCGGGCCTGGGGCAAGAGTGCGGGTCCCAGAAGGGGCCAGAGCAGAGGCCCGCTCGGGGGCTGCTCCCCAGCACTGATGCCAGCATCATCCTCCTGTTCATTTGTCCGATGGGCAGCTGCCAGAGCTGAGGACTGAAGTATACAGAGGCTTCCCTTTCTCTTTTTAAATTCTAGATATTAAGTATAGCCTTGGTCAAACACAGTTAATGGTGATGTCTATTTTATTAATGGACTAAGTCCTGAGGCTTTCACAAAATAATTTTGTTCTGGCAAAAATTAAGAATAAAAGTCTTTATGTAAAATGTGCGTGTGGTGGTAGTGGTGGACGAAGAGCTAGTTTTTATCTGTAAGACCAAGTTATCAGATCAACATGAACATTAAAGAAAAATTCCTCTTCTTAGTGCTATGTTGAACCATAATGACAACAATAATCAGAGACAAAAATAATTCAATTGTTTACTCCACAAATATTTACTAGCTGCTCCATGTGAATGACACTGTGTGTGACACTATGATAAAAATAGTAATAAAGTAAGACAGACCTGCTTTAAGAAGTTCCTAATCTGATTGAAGAAGAGTACAACAAGCAGGCAATGACAATCCCATCCAACTAGTACCTACAGCAGAATGGGAATATAGAGGAGGGGCCCCTAGTCAGTGTTTGTCATCCCTTTTCACTCTACACACACACAAAGAAGGATAATATTTGCATGGCCAAAGACCTGAGGCAACCTGGTTGCTAGGCCAGTTGAGGTCCTGCCCTAAGGGGTGACAGCATGAGTAGTAGTTTGAGAAGGGCCCTGTTAGACAAGGTCAACCACCCACACATCCCTCTGGCTTCTTACACTAAGTCTAGTAGCTACTGTATTCGACAGGTTAACACAGAACATTTCCATCACCACAGAAACTTCTACTGAATAAAACTATAATGTATAATTCCATTCACTAATTTTAAAATTCTGATATAATACAAAGATTTAGCAATAAGTGTAAAAAGGCATAATGATGGAATATAATTCAGTAACAAAAGGAATGAACAGCTGATAAATGCTATGACATGGATGAACCTTGATGCTAAATCTGAAAAAATCTAGTCACAAAAGACCAAATATTACATGCTTCTATTTATATGAAACGTAGACAAAAGGCAAAACTTTAGAGACAAAAAACAGATGCGAATTGTCTAGGGATAGAGATGGGAGAAAAAAATGACTGCAATCAGGCAGCAGGGATCTTTTTTGGGGTGACAGAAATGTGTTCTAAAACTGGATTGTGGTGATGGCTGCACAACTCTATATATTTACTAAAGATCACTGAATACTTAAAATAGGTAAATGTTATGGTATGTAAATTATACCTCAATAAAGCTGTTAAAACCATAGTACACCAAAAAAAAGGAAGCTATTTGTGAAATGTACTTTTCAAAATTTTCCATTTTAGCACCACAAACATATACATATTCCCAGAAATAATAGAACCAAAGCGTCTTCTACAGCAGAATCCAGAGACCCATATAACTCTCTAGTGGCATCTAGTGATACAGGATAAGGCTTTCTTCAAAATGGTTTTATTTCTGAATTTTAAACAGTAACAGTATATTAGACATAGTATAAGACTTTCACAAAAACTATTTGAAATTCAGAAAAAAAACCCTTGTCTCATGACATAAGGAACACTGCAGCAACAAGCACCACTGTTAAGCATGCTTACCACGTACATTCTAGGCACTGTGTGTGTAGCTAAGTGCTTGATGGAATTATCTCAGCCTGGTTTTGTTCCATAGTGCTTCATGGCAGAGCAGAAAAATCTCAAATAATTTGAGAAAAAAAAAAAGGTTTTTCACAACCTCAAATACTCTCTTACGAAAGGGGAACAAGAATTTTTTTTTTCTTTTTATTATTTTAACAGATTTGACAGTTCAATTGATGAAAAAATAAACTAGGTCCAGTTTAAACTGAAAATATCTGAAGCACATGCCCCCTCCAAATAAAAAACTTGTAATTAATATGCTGAATGATAGCTCAATTGACCTTTCAAAAGATTTTGAAATTGTGGCTGTTACCTAGCACTTTCAGAGTGTTTTCTGTACTAATTTTATGATGTATAATGTTTTAGTCAATCCTCAGACTGAAATGAAGTACTCTAAGAGTCATTATAGAACTTATTTTCTTAGACTCATGAGTTCAACAAAGATGGAAATAATTTATATGCTATAATACAGTATATTTCAGTTACTTAAAAAAAGAAAATAAAAATAAGTTATCACAGAATTATAAATCCAGGATATTCTGTACCTTAGATTTCATCTAGTTCAACTCACTCCCAGGTAGTTCATGGCAGAGGAGGAACCCCAAAGGAAAAACCATGATTCCTGGGCCAGAGTTTTTCTTTGCACCCTTATCTCCTTGGCATAAAATGTCACGCGTGCACGCGCGCGCGCACACACACACACACACACAGCATTAGTAAAAGAAGCTGTGAATCAGTCTCAGATTTTTGAAAAAACTTAATGGTTTCAAGACTGAACTGCTGTCCATTGAATGTTCTCAAATACTTATCTAGTCTTTGCTTAGAAGTAAACTAGATTCATAATTAGATGCAACACTATCATTTTTCATGAAAATATCAATTTTCTTAATGTACAAAGGTTTAAACTCATTGTTCTATGGTGACCATACATTTTAAAAAATCTCAAAATTCAAACAAACAAAAAACAGTTAATAAGAGAAAAAATCTATGAAAAGTATGGTGTCAGAATATAAATGTTTTTAATATAAAATGAAGGAAGTTATCATAAATATACCAAGAACCAGGCATACTTAAACATATATTGATACCCATGTATACAGTACATAAGTGTTCATGAAAAGCAGCAAATTATAGATCACAAATCACAAAGGTGATGAGCTTAAAAAAGAAGCCAGTGAACTACTAAGAACCAAGGATTAAGATTGCTTTCAATTATTTACTGTGTTTTGGCAAAAACAAATTTCCCTTCAGTTGGCAGAACACAGAATTTTAAGAGCAACCTTCAGGGAAACATGCTCCAGGGACCTAAAATATATCCTGGCCTATCCTACATGAAAATAGCTCACTGTAATCAAAAGGGAAAAAGAACAGAATAATGAGACCATGTGTCTCCTGGCTCTTTATCTTACTGCTCATATTCTAACGGGTGTGAATAACTTATTAGATTGCCAGTGAGCTGGAAGTCTGAAAGATAAATGTGGCCCAAGAATCCCCTCATCTGCTTACCTATAAATTCTCAAAGTGTGAAGAAAGTTAATCTTTTTAAAATAATCCCTAAAAGACTATTCTGTGTCTGAGTAATTATTTAATGACACCAACACCCTGTCATATTGAATATGGAAATAGCCAAAGCTCTATAATTCATCAGAGAAAAGAAACCTAAAAATAGATTCCAATTCATTACATTATTTATAAAGGTAAAACTTTCTTAGATACTGACAATTATTTTAAAATATGGTAGCAGCCATGCAGAGTCAATTGCTCAAAATGCTTTCCAATGGGGTACTGGCTCTTCCATTTACATTATACGCATCTTTCTTAAATTCTAGAAAATTCTCTGCCAAATTTTTCTTTGAAAATTACCTCTTCCCATTTCCCTCTTTTTTATTCTTCTGAAATTCCTATTGGGTTACTGAATAATTTTCATTTTACCCTTCATATGTCAACTTCTCTTTCATATTTTCCAGTGCTGTCTCTATGTGTTACATGCAACCTAATTTCCTCCAGTTGTCCTACCGTTCACAAATTCTTCATTCAGTCCTGTCTAATCACACTTCAGCCCACCCTTGAGGTTTGGGGGTTTTTAATTTGAGGGACATTTTTCATTATTAGAAGTTCTGTTTATCCTTTTCAAATCTGCGTGGACTTTTGTAATTCCAGTTAACTGAAGTTCTGGGATCCTGCTGCTTGTTATGCCTACTGACTTTCACTCCTAAAAGACTTCTTCTACACACATTAGTAAATGTGGGATTGTGACTTTTGCTAAGTGAGACTTTACCTGCAAATTCTGTGTGGTTTGGATTAGAAGCTGTATTCTTCCAGAATAATGGCTTCTACCAGGTAACCCACGGAGGCAATCAGCCCAGGACAACTTCACTTCTACCTGTGGGTTCCCAGAAAATGCAAGTACTATAAATTTGACCCTCAGGAGGACTCTTTACGGGAGTAGGCATTCTTATTCCATATAGATTCAAAATTGATTTGCCTGTTATCACATGGCATTAAATTCCATCCACATGCTGTTAACTCTCAAATTTCTGTCTCCAAGTCAGACTTCACTCCTGAACTTCAACTCCTATAATCAATTGTCTATTGAACACCTTCCCTTGAATGTCTAATATGCATCTCAAATCTTACCACATCCAAATCTTAATCTGATTCTTGATTTCCCTTCCTTGCTCCTTCCACCCACCCCACCACCACCAAAAAAAAAAAAAAAAAAAAGGTCAGAAACTCCAGCCTTCCAGCTCAGGCCTAGTGATGCACATGGCCTCAACTCCCATTCACCACTCCAGATGTGGGGACACTTGGTGATTTCCTTTTCCTTTCTCTGCATTCCAGCACCACTTAACATTGAAAAGATTTACTTATAATATTATATCCGATAGCAAATGCTTTACCCCATCTGTTTAGATGGTCGCATTGATTAGGAGTCCTCAGGCTACTTTAAATTGCCTATAGTTATCTCTTCATACCAGGTTACTCTTAGGGCCTGTTCCTTTCAACATAATGCTACTAATAGGGCTCAGAAATGTATGTAGAAACCACTTCCTGCCCAGGTACAGTGGCTCACGCCTATAATCCCAGCACTTTGGGAGACCAAGGTGGGCAGATCACTTGAGGTCAGGAGTTCGAGATCAGCCTGGCCAACATGGTGAAACTCCGTCTCTACTAAAAATATAAAAATTAGCCAGGCATAGTGGTGCTCGCCTGTAGTCCCAGCTACTTGGGAGGCTGCGGCACGAGAATCATGTGAACCTGGGAGGTGGAGGTTGCAGTGAGCGAGATCGGGCCACTGCACTACAGCCTGGGTAACAGAGTGAGACTCTGTCTCCAAAAAAAAAAGAAAAGAAAGAAAAAAGAAATCACTTCCTATTAAGAAACCATGAATGTGGATATATTTTGGCTTTAGGATAAGGACCCTCACAGACTGATAAACTGCAGATTCGTATTCAAGATCCTTCTAATAATCTATCTGATCTTACAGCCATTATGCCCCCAATGCAGCCAGACCTACCTGTTGTTGCTAAAGTATGTCTCAGTGACATCTTTCTTCCAAGACTTTACACATGTTTTTCTATCTGGATGTCCTTCTCACTTTTTTAAAAAGCCCATTTATTCTACAAGGACCAGTTCAAATACTACCTCATCTGCAAAGCCTTCTTGGATCCTTGTCATGTACCCTGCTTTTGGCTTACTTTCCCCTCTGCCGATACCTTTACTAACTGACCACTTACAGCACTGCAGTTCTATTCCAATTAACATGTTAGTCACAAAGCGAAGCACAAACAAGAACAAACTCAGACATAATCCCCGCTGAGGAATAAAATTTAGTAGTATGTCCAATTAGACTTGGTTGGGTCCATCAAGGACCAGTAATGTTCATTTGGATAACCTCACGGCACCATACCTCCTAACCTCCATAGTGGCTCAACCCACAGCAATTTTTCTCGCCTTTCCTTACACCCCAGACTACCTGAAAGAAGTGAGACCTTGTCCCAAACTCCGCAGCTCATTTGGCTAGGGTTCTCAAGTAAATACTTGTCAGCCCTCTTCCTCATCCCCAAACCTATCATTAGTGGCAAAAGTGATGCCATGAAAGGCTAGACCTCCTAGAATTACAACACGGCTCTTCCAGACTCTGGTGTCCTGCCTACTGCCTAAACTCTTGATACTATTTCATAAGCACTAGACTGGACCACTCAATACCAACATTCGTGTGAGTGACATCTGTGCCTACTAAATCACATTAGGATACCCTGGAAGTCCTTGCCAGGGCTAGTCTCTGGTATTAGACAAATCCTCCCCAGACCATGTTATTCATTCTCTACTTGCTCTTTCCTTCTTTCTTTCCCTTTTTAACACTTGACTTACCATTGCTCCAGGTGAAGCATCATAATGGCTGTGGGGGACTCATTCAGTCACCTCTAATTTCTCCAGTCACCTCTAATTTCTCTATTCTTCTGTCTAACACTCCCTAATAGGTACTGCAGATTCATCCTCTTTCCTCCACAATAGTTTAACCTGATACTGAATGAGTTAAGCACAGAGAAAGACAGCTACACAGGGTGCTAAAAGAGGCTATCCAGTGGCAAATACCTAGAGGGGTGACTCTACCACCACATATGGCAAAGGAAAAAGGGGAAAAGAAAAGGAAAAGTAGCTGCCAGAAAAACAAAAAGTCCCTTTCTCCAGCTTCCTTCACATTAACTGTTCCTCTATCCTTCTGTATGAGCACTGTAACATACTCACCTCTTTTATTCACATTCGTATTTTCTAAGCACCATATTAGTTACTTAAAATCTGGCAAAACGGTTGCCAGAAACAGTGACGTAACACAGCTTTATAGATGGTATTGCATCAAATATTCTCTTAATAATATCAACATTCCAATTCATCTGGTACTAGTTTCTCATTTCAAATTATATCCTGAAAGCACTATGTACAACTTTTAAAAATATATATATAAAAAAATAAATTTCGAACTATACAAAAGTGGTGAGAAAAGGCAATGAAACCACATATCACTTATACAACTGCCAAGTGATTCATGACCGATCTTGTTTCAGTTATACCCCTCCCTACCCTCTCAACCTCCACCAGGGTTATTCTGAAGCTAATCCTAGAGATACTGTCATTTCATACATAAGTATTTCATCTCACATCTCTTCTAGGTGAGATTATTTTTTAAAAATAATCAAAATATAACCAAAATATTATTAAACCTTTAGAATTAATAATCCCTACGCTGGGTGCAGTGCCTTATGCCTGTAATCCTAGCATTTTGGGAGGTCGAGGCAGGAGAATCACTTGAGCCAAGGAGTTCAAAACCAGCATGAGCAACACAGGGAAACCCCGTCTCTAAAAAAACACAAAAAACTAACCAGGCATGGTGGCGCGTGCCTGTGGTCCCAGATACTCAAGAGACTTAGGTGGGAGAATCACCCTTAGCCCAGGTTGAGGCTGCAGTGAGCAGAGATCGCACCACTACACTCCAGGCTGGGCAACAGAGTGAGATCGTGTCTCAAAAAAAAAAAAAAAAAAAAAACCTTAGCATCATTAAATATCCAGCCAGTTTTCAAATGTCCCCATCTGTTTTGTTTGCTTGAATCATAATTAAAATAAGGTCCATACGTTGGCACTGGTCTCAAATCTCTTGTATGCTATAGGTTCGCCCGCCCGCCTCCCCCGAGCTCTTCCCTGCCACCCTGAAATTTATTGGTTGAAGAAACTGGCATATAGAATTCCTCAGTTTAGCTTTTGCTGATATACTTCTGATAGTGTCACTGAACATGTTATATTTCCCCCTGCATTTCCTGGAAAATGACAGAGCTATAGGCTTGAATGTATTTGGTTCAATTTTCTGGCAAGACTGCTTCACAGTGGGAAGCATGTAATATCTGGTTATCTCTCTTTTTGTGATGTTAGCAGCTGTTAATGATACTATTTTACCAGAGATTGCAAAATGGCGATACAGTGACATTCTATGATTCTTCTATCTTTTAACTGCGATATGCTAATAATGAGAAACTTCTCATCAATTACTTCGTTACTCAGAGTTACAGTTTATATAGCAGAAAAGGTAGAGAAAAATGCTTGAGTCTTTCCATTTATTACATTTTCAAAATGAGTTATTTCTTAGCACCCTCTACAGCTAACCAATTATTTTTTTTTCCTTTAGTATTACTGTGAACTTAGGGTTCAAATATATTTAATGTATTGAAATATATTAAATATATTATCCTTATTATCCTTAGTGATCCTCAAACTATCTCATCTATGGCTCCTGAGTCCTTTAAGATGCCCTCAGGAGTTTTTGACAGCTTCCTTGCTTTCTGAACTGACAAGATATTAAAAGCTCATCTGCACATCTCCTGCCCTAGACCTGCAAGTAGCTACTCTCCAAGGAGCCTTCATTTACTTTAGTGGGAACTGATATTTAGAGACTACAGTCTGGGTTCTAGGGGTGCTCACTGCGACTGGATTGGTCCTTGTTTCCAGGCATTGCCAGGGGAAAGAGCTAGAAAATTTACCATCACAGAGTCTTTCCTAACCTTAGAAACTTTTACCTGTTTCTCCTTTTAAACTACACTAGAAATCCAAGCTTCCAATGATACTATCTTAACCAGTCATTTGCTTTATCCCATAAAATACACAAAAAAGCCTTAGAATAACAACACCAACATAACCAGCATAATATGATTACTCTAACAGTTGAGGATTATACTTTTGGAGATGCTTTATCCTTCAGTTATAATCTATTAGGGCATATAATCAAATATCTGACATTTGAAATAGTGCCTTTCTGTATGGTTATGTAAGCAAATTGAGAGAGAGAAAGAGAGAGAGGAAAAAAATGAATTAGAATCACCTGTCTCATTGTTTCAATCTTTAGGACTCGTTTACATTTTAATTTTGTTTTAAACTTGGGCAAAATATGTATATGGTCCCAAAGTCAAAGAGACAAAACAAGATATATTCAGAGAAGTCCAGCTTCCAGTTTCTCCCCAACACTGTTCCCTCCATTACTCTGTAAATAACCATCTATTGTTGTTTTTAAAGTTTTATTTTATCCTTTCTTTTTAATTTCTTAAATATTAGCACTGCCACCTCTTTCTTTGATAAATGATATATACTATACTCACTTGTCTGTACCTTGCTTTTTTCAATGAACATCACTCTACAGCAGTATAGAGAGATATTCCTCATTCCTTTTTACAGTTGTGGATATGTAAAAGTTATTCAACAAATCCTGTACTAACCAACATTTGGGTTGTTTCCACCTTTTGCTATTTCAAACAATGCTGTGATAAACAGCCTAGTGTGTGTTTGTGACTTTTCCTATTTTTGCTGCTGTAACACTGAGACAGATTCCTCGAAGTAAAGCTGCTAGGCCAAAGGGTAAACATAAATGTAATTTTTCCAGATAGTGCCAAATTCTCTTCCCTAGTATTTACACCATTTAGCATTTCCTCCAGCAATGTCCGAGAGTGCCTGCTTCTTCCCTTCCCTCCACAGCCTCATCAAGAGAACAGCTTGTCAAACTTTTTAAATACTGTCAATATAATCGGCAAGAAATGACATTTCAGTAAAGTATCTGCACATTTCTTATCAGTTGAAAGGTTAGGCAATTTTTTCTATGTTTAAGAGCCATTTGCAATTATTTTTCCATAAAACATCTGTTCATGTATCTTACCCATTTTCTTGTTGAGCTGACACTCTTATCGATTTTTTAGGGATATTAACCCTTTGTGATAGAAATCGCAAATAGTCTTGTCCAATTTGTCACTTCTTTTTTTTACTTAACTTGTATTTTTAGCCATGTAAAAGTATCAAATTTTATTTCCCATATTATAATCTGGATTTTGAGTTATAGTTAGGGTGTTTATTCTACTTCCAGGTTCAGAGAAATTCAAGACTTGCACAGTTTCACTTTTATACATTAAATGTATAATTCATTTGTAATTTATCCTTCACATAATATAAAGAATAAATCTAATATCGTCTTCCTTTACTATACACTTAAATTCCATGTGCAACTGCATCTATTTCCTTATTCTCTACTCAGCTGCACAGGTCTGTCTTTTAAGCACCAATCCCAGAGTTTTAATTAGAAATGCTTAATACTATGTTTCAATAATTAGCAGGGCTACAACCCTCATCCGCTGCTCTGCTTTTGAGGGTTTTCCTTGTATTCTACTTATTTGTTCTTTCCAATAAAATTTATAATGAACTTGGCTACCTCCCGGAACACACACACGCCTGCGCACGCGCGCGCGCACACACACACACACACACACACACACACACACAATCATGATAAAGTTATCAATTAAGAAGAATGTCAAAATTATGATGTTGAAACTAAAAGCTGGGTATAAGGACTAAAAGTTGAGGGAAAAGCCTTAAAATATTTTTCACCATTCTGTGCTTGTGTAAGGATATAGGCTGAACCCAGAAAACCTTTGCTACATTATCATGGGAAAATTTTATTTAACCAAACTTACATGAACTACCAAACGGACACAATTTATTTAATTTATAACACATATTGTATAACAGGACAGATTAGAAAAAAAAAAATAACCAAATAACAAAGCACACAGGATATTAGGAAGGTACCTCCTCACCTTCCTTTTTCAGCCATTTCACAACGTTTCCCTCTTCCATTGTAGGAGACAGTGACGGCATTAATATCTTAATGGGATCACCTGAAATTGAAAAAAAGGAAACATCAGCCACAACAAATAATGCACCTCTTGAGGCATCAATATAAGTTCAAGTAAATTAATGTCAAATTCAATTTGAAAAAGAAGGCATTCCAAAGTCTGAAAGATTCCCAACTGGTAAACTAAGTCTCCAGTAAACAGTATGGAAACATAAAATTCAATTTTTTATAACAATAAAAATGTTTTTTGGAATATTTTAAACTCTGTTTTCATAATTCCCCAGTGTTCTATGCATCTTCTCAAGCCAGGTGCTTACAAGTCAAAAAAAAAAAAAAAAAAAGGAGAAAAATTGATTTAGGATTGATTTAGGTTTCACCTCCTCCCTTCCCTTTTGTTTCTGCAAAAAAGATTTATAGGTAAAATGACCAAAGAAAAAGGCAAATAAGAAAACAACAACAACAAAACAACAACAACAAAACTGCAACAACAAAAACATGGTTCTGATGATCTACAACAGAATAATCAAGATCAGACTTTAAGAAATTGGCTGTTTTTATTTTCCTCTACTATTATAGTATTCAAGAATCAAAGGTTCCTACGAACAAGTGTGAAAGGAAAAGTTTGCCTTGTCAAGAATGATCAGAATTTAAGTGGTTAAATTAACCTCACTTTTTGTTGTATACCATAATTCAATTGGGGATCCAGAGAAGTAGACCTCAAACCAGAATGATCTCCCAATGAAGCATAACTACATTTTCCTTAGGTATCAAAAAAGGAAACTCTATGTATTTGTCCAGTAACACTTCCCAATCCACCGTCCAGGGTTACAATCAAGAGCAACATGGCTTTTAGATTACAATTTACTAATAAAATACCATGGTAACAAATACATCCATCCCCTGTAGTTTTCCACAGACCCTATTCTCTCCTCAGATAGTTCAACTGTCCAGACTCAAACAAGCAAAACACTGTAGCATAGCTAACATACTTCAAACATGGAAGAACAGGGCTTCTTTTGTCTCCACTGATGTTTTAGGGTTAAAAGCAAGGAAATTTAGCACTAATGGTAAATGAGAATAAATATTTATCTTGGGAAGCTGAATAACTTGTACTGCATTTTCAAATGGAGATTTCCCATGGCTTCATGATAAAGGCGCTTCCACCTCTTTGAAGTATTTAAGAGAAAGTTTCTGTACCTCTCCACTTTTCCCTCACTCTGAAGGTCTGGAGAAAGAATGCAAGCATGTATACCTGCCTCAGTCCCTTCCTTATTTTAACAACTTCCTAATTATAGACAACCTGCAGTCTCCTCTCAGCTCCTCCACCCACGTGCTAGGCACACATGGCCCTGCCTTTCAAAAGCAGCTCCACAGGCCCACCTCTCTGTGTTCTTGCCATCAGGGCCCAATGGATATGAGGCAGCAATTCGGATATGTGTGTTTGCTTTGGACACACACAGTCTCCCTCTAAAACAGAAAGTTCAAAGTCTAAAGTGGGGTTATACTAAGAAGCCCAATCTTAGGCCACAGATCTAAGGCACATTCTCCAATCCAATGTAACTATCAGCATTTGATCTCCATCTGTCTTATCCTTTCTCTCTCTCCATTGGCACCAAATTCTAAGAAGGTTGGAAAAGTAGAACTATCACTCCTAGTGCCCCAACGATGACACAGCCCAAACCAAAGTCCAAGTCAAACATGCCCATTTCATCAAAGAGAAAACCACAATCCAGACTGATTATAGCATGAGAATCTGCATGCTTAACTCTCAAAGCTGTGCTGACTTAACATCTCAATGTTCCTTACAAACATGGATCATCAATTAATTAATGGTTATTGATAGCTTATATTCACTCAGAAATCCAAATATAGCAAACCAGACATATCAGATCCATGTGGGCATTCTTCATATATGTCTAATCAAATATCCTTATAAACCTTTTCCCCACCTTGAACATGCAGAATTCTTGTATTAAAAAACCACTTTTGCCAAGGTGGGCAGATTTGAGGCCAGAAGTTTGAGACCAGCCTGGCCAACGTGGTGAAACCCCACTCTATCAAAATTTAAAAATTAGCCAGGCGTGGTGGCACATGCCTGTAATCCCAGTTATTTGGGGGGCTGAGGCATGAGAATCACTCGAATCTGGGAGACGGTTGCAGTGAGTCAAGATCACTGCACTCCAGCATGGGCAACAGAGCAAGACTCTGCCTGAGAAAAACAAAACAAAACAAAAAAACCATCTTTACAGGCCGGGCGCGGTGGCTCACGCCTGTAATCCCAGCACTTTGGGAGGCTGAGGTGGGCGGATCACGAGGTCAGGAGATCGAGACCATCCTGCCTAACACAGTGAAACCCCGTCTCCCGTCTCTACCAAAAATACAAAAAATTAGCCGGGTGTGGTGGAGGGCGCCTGTAGTCCCAGCTACTTGGGAGGCTGAGGCGGGAGAATGGCGTGAACCTGGGAGGCGGAGCTTACAGTGAGCCGAGATCGCCCCACTACACTCCATCCTGGGCGACAGAACGAGACTCCATCTCAAAAAAAACCATCTTTACTACTGACAATGAATATTTCAAATGCACACAAAAACAGGTTATCTCTAAGTGCATTATATATTGAAAAACAGGAGGAAAAATAGCCACAATGAGTTTCCTAACTCCTAATTATGAAAGATGGTTATTTTGGAAGACACTGAAGAACAAAGGCCATCCAACTCCAGTCCACCATGATTCTCAATAACTGTAGCTGCAACAGTTTCACTTAATTCCCAAGCTACCTCTAGTTGAAATGCTAATTATAACTAGAAGATAGCTTTAAAAAAACTCTGCATTTTTTACTTAGTAAAATAAGTCCTTGTGAACTAAAATAGGCACATTAAAATATTAAATAGGTAAAAAATAATGCAAACTACTAAGTACAACCATAATGTTTTGTCTATAAAACGCTGGAGAACTAAATTCTTGAGTGAACTAAAATTAGGGAAGTGCACTTAGGGAAAACACACACACACACACACACTCTCTCTCTCTCACACACAGGCAAGATTATAACATTAGTGATGCATCTCCAAATCCAAACCATAACAATCCTAAACTTAATTGCAAGAATTCTTAAAATGTGCATAAAGCTTAACACATTAAATGCATTTGGAGATAATAGAATGAGCTAATACTCTACACTATGTGGTGTGTCTTACTGCCTTTTTCATGTTTTACATGGCTTGATAAAGAAATCAAAAACAGTTGCTTAAAGAATGTACTGTCAGCCTGAACCTCAGCATTATTTTTTTAAGCTCAGAAAACAAATGCACTTGTTTTGGGAAAAAAAAAAAAAAGGAGTGGGGGGTGGACAAAAAAACTCCCACCTTTTAAATGACACCATGGTAAGAGGCCAGCCTCTTTTTGAAAACAAAAGCTTAAAAAAAAAAAAAAAAGGTCCTAATGTGTTCTATCAAAAAGCTGAAGCCAGGTATTATAAACAGAATATTTCATCAATATATACATATTACATTTATATATCAAAGAGTTCCATTTCAAAGAAGCAACTAAATGGACCTCAATGATATTATAGCCAGATTCCAATTTACGACAAATACTAACTTAATTCTCTTAAAGTCTCTCTCCAATATTTGTATGCTTTGGTTCCAATTGTCATGACACAATTCATATTTATTTTATGATTCTATCTCCTATTATAATCTCTCACCTAAGAGACCTTCACATTTCCATTACTCTTGACATTAAGGACAATATTATGAAGCCTCTGCATTTATTAAGTATTATTTTTCAAGTTACCAAATCAAGAACCTCAAAATTTTTCATATTTTAAAAATAAAAAGAACATAATCGTTCCTTAGTCCCCCTTCATGAAATGAACTGAAATTATTTAGCTGAATTATGATAATATAACAATTCTGTAGTAGATCATTATCTTTACTCTGAAATGAAGGTGACAAAAACCAAAGAAAGATATTTTGGACATTTCCATTATTCAATACTATCTCTTGATAGATTATACTCACTTATTACGGAGAGTTAAATGTGCAGTATATTTTGTGGTGATTCTAACTAATCTATCCTCAGGCTTTCATGCTAGAAAAATCATTTCATAAGCATTAATGTGTTAATAAAAGTACATATTTCTTTCTAGTATACCCTCTTTTGATTAGAACACTACATGATATCTTTTCCAGATGTATTTTTCTGACGGGAAAGTAATTACACAATCATAATATCAGCTGGAAGTGACAGGCCTGCACATAATTAATATCTGCCCTTTACAGCTGCTGCCAGCTCTACTAAGATAGTGTGGACTTTTCTAGACTCCTTGGAATGGAATTTTATCCTTTACCTAATATTAATTACATTTGAAATTATACGCAGACTCCCTCCTCATTCCAGTAAGCTGTACATTCTACCATTCTCTTGTCAAATTAAGAAGGCCTTAAGATATGCACCAATTATGTTTCCTACTAATATTAGTTTCCCACAATTGCAGGTAAGTAGTTTGCTGCACTCATTATAAAGGTTTTTCAATTAGTACTCATAAAGTACTCAAAATTTAGTTAAAATTTAACACTTTTGTAGTCACTTTAGTGTTCTGCTCCTTCTTATAAAGCTAACAAATTATACCGAATTGGTTTGTGAAACCTACCCTTCCATAGCAGTTACAAAACATTTTTTAAAATTTTAAAATGACTATTGTAATGTATGTGGTCCAGTAGTTTATATTTAAACGTGCTGATTTTAAAAGTAAAGTCTCATGACTCATGAGAACTATATTACTTTTTTTACATCAGCAGAATGACACAATAAGTTAAAATTTTTTGCTTAGAATATTGCTGTTTTCCCTGCCATTTCTGCTACATGAGCAATTTAGCAATCACTGAATTTTACAGTAATCCCTCTAAGCAATTCCTATATTTCTTCAAATGGGCTCTTCCAATTTTTCTATAGCATAATTCTGACTTCAATTTCAAATATGGTACACTAATCTAATTCTAGTTTCTTATTCCCTAAAGTATTTATTTTATCCTGAGAACAAAATGCTCATACTTCACAGCAAACTCAATTGTATCAAAGCTTTAAATTGATGATCTATATATGAACACTAAAAGGTCTCCAGATTAAAAAAAAAAATTTCATACACGCAAACTCTTAAAATACAAATGCAGAACAAACTGTTTTATGGTTAATATGAAGCAGATTTAAGCTCCATTACTCTGACTAAAGTAAGTAAGGGTATTCAGCAGTTTACATATGGTACAGCTTAAACATCATGCTCCAGTTCATTTATAGGCTCTAGTTCATTTATAATCCAAGCATGCAAAAATCATGAAATGAAGACAGACCAAATGAAAAAGTAAATTACCCAGTACTTTCTTAGTGTGGCTCCCTGTCTCTAACATTAATTTGCTTCTTCGCTAATAGGGAGAGAGACTGTTCATTTAATCGCTTCTCATTCCAATGTCACAACACACTAAATAAAACGGAGCCTTCAAAATTGCTGTTCAAATAAAACAATTCTGCCATCTGCAGGCTGGATAAAATAAAGCAGAACAAAGTAAAAGTAATTTAAAAATCAGCACTAGGCACATAGTAACACTTGGAATAAAGGCAGTTACGTTATTTTTTATTTTAAATGAGCGTTTGTCATATAAGTCTTCTTTGTTCAAAGAGTTATTCTGGTATGGTACTGGAGTAAAAATAGACTGAAAATGTCAATGGACCACAATAGAAAATGAATGCACAACAGTTTGTATGAAAACAGCACTTACAGGTCTTGGCATGCTAACAAACATAAAAAAGACAACCCATAAGCAATATATAGGTTGAGTATGCCTTATCAGAAATGCTTGGGACTATAAGAATTCTTAATTTCAGATTTTTTCCGATTTTGGAATATTTGCATTATTCTTACTGGTTGAGCATCCCTAATCTCAAAGTCCAAAATCCCAAATGCTCCAATGAACATTTCCTTTAAGTATCACCTCTGAGCATCAGGTCAGTGCTCAAAAAGCTTTGGATGTCAGATTTTCAGAGTAGAGATGCTCAAACCTATAGACGATATCATCCAACTTCTACCTGCCCTGCTTATACACACATAAAGACTGAAATGAAATACTCTAAAATGGCAACAGTAGTCATCTCTAGCTAGTGATATTACTATAAGGGCTTTTTATTTCTTTTATTTCTGATAACCTACATTTTCATATATGTCTACAATAAATTTATCCAATCTTACTTCCTCTTTCAAACTTACCTAACACCAAGTTTAAAAATGTGCTGTTTGTTTTTGTTATTTTTAAACAGAACCCACAAGGACAGAGAGAAAAGAAGGAATAATGGCACATAATTTTGGAAGCAGAAAAGTAAATTGATAAATAATAATCAGCTACAGAGACCCTAGAAAGCCGTATCCTAAGCCAGGGAGGATTTGGGTGGCTGCTGTTTGAAAAGTAGCTAGATACCTGGATCCCCTCTCTTAATCCAGTGGTAGGTAACAACTCATTCAACAGAACCTACCCTCATTCAACAGAAGACTGAAGCTTGTTTTCTCTGCAGAGGGCAAAAAGAAGAGCTTGAAGTTCAATCTACACAACTGGTGATATATAAAAACTGCAAAAATAAGTTAAATGAGAAAGTATCTGATGTGGCTGACATTACAGAAAACTGTGTGGAGAAGCTATTACATAGTGTTAGATAAATTAGAAATTATCACAGAGAAAACTAATTAAAAATTTAAAAGGCAGCAATAACTGCAGCTAAAAGAAGGCTAACAATCGAAATATGGGACAATCCTCAATTGTGAATAATATTTGTTTAGTGTAAACAGTGAATATTTGACCAAGACTTACAAAACAATTTCACTGGGGAGGGAAAACAGAGAGTGGCACTGACCGTCAGTCATCCACAGATAACGGCTAAAATAGAAACAGGGAGATAGGCGAATGCCAGAAGGAAGTTAAAAGACAAAACCGGTTGCTTCTAAGGCAGACTGGGAAAGTTGGATGAGATGGGGCAGAGATCCACTGTACTGTTACAAGCCTTTCAGTACTATTTAAACTACAGGCATGTACTATTGTGCTACATGAAATATTTTATTATTTAGTTAAATATTTAATTTAAAAAACTCAGGGAGAAGCAGAATACCATAGTGATTTAGAGAGCAGGTACTGGAATCAAACTGCCTAGGCTCAAATTTCAGATCCACCACCTACAAGTTATTTATTCAATCCATGTCTGTTTCCTCTTCTCTAAAATGGTGCCATAAATAGATTTTTGTAAAGAAATAAGGTAGGCTGGGAGCAGTGGTTCATGCGTGTAATCCCAGCACTTTGGGAGGCTGAGGCAGGTGGATCACATGAGGTCAGAAGTTCAAGACCAGCCTGGACAACATGGTGAAAGCCCATCTTTACTAAAAATACAAAAATTAGCCAGGCATGGTGGCACTTGGAGGCCTGAAACTGGGAGGCAGAGGTTGCAGTGAGCCGGGATCACCCCACTGCACTCCAGCCTGGGTGACAGAGCAAGGTTCCGTCTCAAAAAAAAAAAAAAAAAAAAAAAGGTAACACATGGGGCTTGGCAGAGAATAAGTATCAAAAATGTTAGCTATTTATTTTTGATGGGCTGCATAGAAACAATTAAGAGGGTATATGCTGGAGGCATTCAGATAGCTGGCTAGATGTATCACAATATCCTATAATACTGTTAAGATGTCACAGTATTGTAGAATATCACAGTTCCTACTTGGAGTAATGAGAGATGCATTCACAGGTTCCTTTCACCTTCCCAGCCCAAACTTGAAGGTTCCCTTTTTACTCTCTCCTCTACCTAATTCAGCAGTGTTCTCATGACTAAAGTACACTAATTCTTAATCTCTATTCCAACTACATTTCATATTTGAAAACCAAGATCTCATTAAACTCAGTAGGCATTCAACAAATGCCTACTGAACACTTGTTATCCTAGCCCTAGACCAAACCAGCTTCTTCACCTCAAAAGGATTACAATTTAGATGAGAAGATAAATACACAAGTACTAGACAGTAGTAGATAAAAGTGCCATTAGACAATCAAAGAGATTCTACCTGATGAAGACTGGAAAACAAAAAAAAATCTGTACTAGTACTACTTAATATCCATTAGGATGGCTATTATCCAAAAAACAGAAAGCTAGGAAATGATGAAAATGTTTATGGAAATAGGCTTTAGACTAGGTGGTACTTATGGACAAATTACAGGGAGATCTGAGTCCTCTGGACTCAGAATTATATATAAAATTTTGTATGTATACGCTTTCCTGAAGAAGTGGTATAGTTTTTATCAGTTTTCTAACAGATTTCTTCCCCTCCAAAAACCAGGGCTAATAGATTCCCAAGCAATCTCTCCTGAATTAGACATTTGCTGATCCTAATTTTTCCCTACGAATGATTCACATAATAAAGTCCTTGATTTATACAGTAATGGAAAAGTATCAAACAGATCACTAGCTATAGTAAATGTACTGCCTACCAAAAAAATGAATCACCATATACCCCATCTTGTTTATAGAATATAGAATCTGCTGATTCCATATTATTATACTTCTACTTAGTATCCAACAGCACATTAGAAAAGAGGTTAGCCAGAATGTTTAGATAGCATATGGTGTAGAATGCATTTCCTTGGAATGAAATAAACCAAATATTTTAGAAGAGATTTCAGCTTGCAATACTGGCCTTCTTGGTATTAAACTATAAAATTAAAATTCTACATGAATCTCACTTTACTTTGCCATCTTGGGAGAAGAGTAAAAAGAAATTAGCATTCCATTTATAGCCTAGCAAAAGAAAACACACACACACACACACACACACACGATACTTTATGGGAACTTACACATTTTGTTGTAAAAGGCAAATTAAGCTCAAGACAACAATAAGAGTACGTCACCTTAGAAATTTACAGGTAGGAGAAGTCAATATATACTCTCTCTTAAATAGTCATGCCACCCTTATACGTACTCAAGAATTTTGGTGTCCTTAATTGTACTAAAATGACAGGTTGTCACAGAAATGCTAGTCTACAATGCAGTTATTACTATGTCTGATTTCATTTTTTTTAAAAAAAAGCAAAAATGTTCATATAGAATGTACACATGTGAACAAAATGTCAGCATGCTGACACTGTTCTGCTGAAATCTATAATCAAGCTATCACTTGATACTGAGGTAAACTATGGTTAAGGAAACAGGCATTGGTGTCAGATCTGGGTTGAAACTTGAACTATCTACCAGAGTATAGCATTAGTTGTGAGTATTAAATGGAGCTGATTCATGTAAAGTGCTTACAAGAGTGCACAGTATATAGTAAGCTCTCGATAAATGCTACTTATTACTCCCAAACCTACTCCCCAAATTTCTTTCTTGCTGGTAGAAGCTCAACTTTGTTCAGCTATATATTTTTCTTGGGCATACACACTCAAGAGTTAGTGATTCCACACCCATCCCCATGATTAGCCAAAGTTTATCCATTTTTCACACAGTGAAGTCAAGCCAGTAACTAACTTAAGAAAGGGCAAACGACCCAATTCTGGTCAATACAATATAAGAAAATTCTGCTGTGGTAACAGAAGATGTTTCTTTGTTCTGCAAAAAAGACATCCAAGAAGATGTCTTCTGGACGTCATCAGGTGCACAGTTCCAAAGTGGTCATCCACTTATCCACTAACCTTGGGTAAAATGCTAAAACCTCTCTGAGTCTCTATTTCTTCTCCTATGAAACCTGGCAAACCTTTGCTGGGTTTTTATGACAGTTAGAAGTAATGCAAATATAGTGAGAGCTCAGTATATGATGGCTACTTCTAATATGCTGCTTTCATATACAGAATAAAATGCTTTAAAACAAAGTAAACATATACAAAATATTTCCTAATCATCTAAATCTTCTTAGTCCCTCCTGTTGCTGCCTGTGGTAAGATCTCATTTACCCTGCCCTATTTTCTTTGGATGGGCAAACATCTCAGCTGAGTAGTCTAGATCTGCTTTGCTTAGATGATGCATTTTGCTTGGTCATTACCTAGCACAGAAACAATTAAAATAAAGGACTACTGCACTACTGAACTATTTTAGTCACGTGGTCATAGCAACAGACATGTCAATCATCGATTCTCAACGTATGCTACTTTCTTAAAGAAAATGTCCAAATCATAGCCTTCGAAAGCCTTGCAGGCCCTATAGCACAACTGATCTACAGTGGGTCAGTCAGTTACTCTATTCAAGGAATTTGGAAAGAGATTACAGAAATGATGGTGGGCACTTAAACTGAACTGACAGAGCATCATGCATAAAGGCCTGAATCACCAATGAAGCAAGGCAAGCTGACATTGAGAAAGAAAAGCCAGGAGTAAACAGATTGATAATCACAAGTCTACACAGAAAAACAAAGTAAATAAGAGAAAGAAGACAAACAATAGGAGCTCTAGAAGAAATAGATGGAATAATTATGGTTTCCCCATAGCCCTGCAGCACTTTATAAGTGATGTTCTATCCTTTTAATAAATCCTACTTTTACTACAGCTTTCTACATGTTTGTTTCCACAGGTAAATGAGAACTCGAAGGACAGTATCAATGTGATCAGTTATCAATGTATAAGCACTTAATAAGAACCAGGCCTAAAAGAGTATCTGTGTTTTGGCAGAAATACCATACCATTAACTCTATCAAAGAAGTTCCCTCTCTCCTTGTTATAGCACTGCTGTCAAAAACTCATATGTCTACAAAAAACAGGCAGGTGAGAAAAGAGGACTAGCATCTTAAGGCTTTTTTCTTTAGATTCTGACATTCTTTATTTTCATATTAAATGGATAAGCATTTTCCTCCTTTACACAAATACACAATATCTGCTTTCTCCCATTTTTCTTGGTCTTTTGTCTTCTGCTTTCCATAGAGATAAGGGTACAAGAAAAAAATGACAACTAGAGATGATGCAAATACTAAGGGACATTCAGCCTTGCTAAGATGTAGGGGGGATAGTGACAAAGTAGGAAGCAATTTCCTACCTAAAAAGAACAATTATTACTACCTAAAAAGAACAATTATAGTGTTAGATAATTGTCACTACATAGGGTTTAACTTCCAATTTTAAAGAGAAAACAAACATCTAGTTTTGTCTGTAAAGTCTCTTGATTTCAAAATTTTGCCATAAGTTTTTCTGCTAAAACAATGTGGGTCAGTTCACTGGCTGCCAACTTGCAATCCTACTGTAGGCTCTAGTGTTCTTTTATAACTTCCTAGATTTCTAGCTTCCTTAGGTATGTTTATTTAACATCTATAATATGCAAGGCCTATAATTACATACTAGGCAAATCGCCACCAAGATTGAACCTCATTTATTTTTCTATTCACAGGTTATTTTAAATTCAACATGTTATTCTTCAGAGACAACTTAAAACCAGTATTATTAATTAACATCTTACCAATTATATGCCAAATCATACTACCTACTCTGAAAGGACCATAATTTAAACTCTTTGAAGTTAACTGTCTAGGGTAGGTTGAAAACTGTTTACAGATGCTGTGTCAATTATAGAACTACCACTCTGGTCTCTGGGTCTTTGTTTATGCTGTTCCTTCAGCCTGTAAGGGCTGCCACCTCTTCTTCTAAGAAGCTGCCTTATATATTATTTCCTGATCATCTCAAACTTACCCCCTCTGAGCTTACTGCAAACATTACTGAAATCATGCCTTTATTGTTTACGTTCCCAAAGACACTACAAATACCTTAAGGATCAGCCCTATATAGAATTTTGGATTGCATGTCCAGAAACTAAGTATGATTAAATGTGCCATGTGGCAAATACTGAGAATCTGTTTGATTCAGCTGGCCACTACTTCCCAAGCAGGCTACCATGTGCCTGGCAGCTAACAGATGCCAATTTCTTCACCCATTCTTCAATAATATAAGTGGTGAGAAAGATAGTCTCTACATTCTCAATAAATCTATTGAGAGAATGATACAAATTAAAGATTTGTTAAGCAAATTAATATATGTATACAAATACATACATGCACTTCAGTTCATTAACATAGTTGTGTGTCTTTAGGAGACTCAATTTCTCTTAAGTCTTGGTGTTTTTGTCCAACTAAATGCAGATGATGCCAACTTTACTAGGTTATGTGAGAAGTGAATGAGAAATTCTAGGAAGTGCTAAGACAATGGCGTATGTCATAGCTAATAAAAATGCTGCCAACACCTTTTAAGGAAACCAAAACTCCAAAGGTAGTTCCAACTAACAAATTTTTAAATCCTGGATATTTGTGTGAAAGAGGAAACAGTTCAATAAACGTACTTAATGTATACAGTTTACAGTAATCCAAATAGTTGATTAGTTTTATGAAACTACAGTTTCTACCAAGCTCAGAGAAAAAATACCATCGTAAATTCACACTTTGTAAAACAAATAGTCCAAGGATTGTCATGTGTTTTCGGCATGGCAAAACAAAAACCTGTATGTAGGTGCAAGTCAGAAGCGGATAAATTTTGGCTCGGTATTAGAAAAAAAGTCCAAAGTTTCTAAATACTTAGTATTTCCAAATACTTTCCACAGCTTCACATGCAGAATGCCATGTCTCAAAAGGTTCACGTCCTAATACCCAGAACCTATGAATATGCTGTTACATGGCAAGAGGGAATTAAGGTTAAAGATGGAATTAAGGTTTCTACTCAACCTTGAGATGGGGAAAATATTCTGGATCATCCAGATGAGCCCAATGTAATCACAAGGGTCCTTGTAAGTGGCAGAAGGCAGGGGGGAGTATTAAAAGTGATGTAATGTGATAAAGACTGAACCAGTCATTGCTGACTTCGAAGCCCATGAGTCAAAGAATCTTTGAAACCTCTAGAATCTGGAAAACGTAAGGGAATGGGGTCTCGAGCCTCCAGAAAAGAATGCAGCTCCTACCAATAGCTTGATTTTAGCCTAGAAGATCCATTTTGGACTTCAGACCTCCAGAACTATGAGATGTGAATTTGTGTTGTTTTAAGCCACTAATTGGTGGTAATCTGTTGCAGCAGCACTAGAAAACTAATTTGGCTTTCCCTGAGATGCAGTGCCTTCTTCCTGACAGATGGTATTCAAACTGGGTTAGACAAGTTGTTCATGGTATATGTCTAGGGGATGGGCAATAGGTAAAAAATATCATGAGGATGCAGATAAGGATTGCTTGCCTAAGTGAGTTCCTAAAGGCATTAAACTGGGCCTACGTATACTCTTTTTTTTTTTTTTTTTCTAAGACAGGGTCTCACTCTGTCACTCAGGCTGAAGTGCAATGGTAGGATCATAGCTCACTGAAACATCTAACTCCTGGGTTCAAGGGATCCTCCTGCCTCAGCCCCTGGAGTAGCGGGGATGCCAGCACGCCTGGCTAATTTTTTTTTTTTTTTCAAGTAGAGGCAGGGGTCTCACTTTGTTGCCCGGGCTGGTCTCCAACTCCTGGGCTCAAGCAATCTTCCAGTCTTGCCTCCCAAAGTACTGGGATTACAGTCATGAGCCACCACATGCACATTTTTGTGTGTAACCATTTATGGTACCTTCTCTGTATAGAGAGTCTGCAGCATTTTCAAAGATTCTCAAAAGGATCTGCTTGATAAACAAGATTAAGAACACTCTTCCCAGATTATATCTAATACTAAACTTTTAGTATTCCATGATAAAATAAAACATCAAAACTCATCCAACATTTGTAAAATGCAGATTCCTGAGCCCCACACTAGATCAGACCAAATCTCTACGAGCCGTAAAAAAATTTAATTTCAACAAACCTGGAGGAGGGAAGAGAGGGAATTCTGCACACACTGTTAAAGCACCTCTGCTCCAAGGGATATGTTATGAAACATTACACCAAAAAAACTGAAATAAATTGTTCCCATTACGGAATCTTTAGGAATCCCAATACATTCATCTTACTATATGACTTTGTGTGATTTTTTTTTTCTTTCTGGGCCTCAGGTAGCTCAGAATATGAAGGCAATGTCTATTAGACCTATTTAAATTAAAATTCATTCTGTAGAGTGCCAGGAACGATGATTGGCAGGTAATAGTCACACTAAAAAACGTCAGTCCTATTCTCCATCCCTGCCTCCCTCCAACCCTCTCCCCAAATAAGGAAAAATAATACCCAGTCTGCCATTTTGCATACTGTTAAATACTGCAAGAATTGTGTTAATCGATCAATATCATTACTAAACGACAATTTTCTATAATAAACTTTTTGGTATGATTTATCTCCTAAATGTTCGCTCTTTCAAGCGAATATTTGCTTGAAACATTCTCCTGGACCTTTGTCTGTGATGCCGTAGGAATTTACAAATTTAAGTCTTCCACGAGTCATGGCGTGGGGTAAAAACTCGACTGGCCTCAATGAAAACACCTCCCAAGAGAGAGGCCTAGAGAACGAGTAAGAACTCCCAACAGTGGCTTTTCAATCTCGGCAACCTTGGGCAGCTTTTTCTCGTATGAGACGTTTGACAACCCTAAAGAAACCTGAGCCTTGACTGGAAAGGGGGCTGAGGGAGGAGAGTTTGGGAACCCTCTCCGCGCCTCACAAATAACTCAAATTCCAAGGCAAGGTCACAAAGTCATACAAACCAGGAGGCCTAGGGTAGGGTCGGGTTCTCCCAGCTGCCAAGAAAGCCCTCCACAGCATGCATTAGGCCGAGTCAGCGGACCCCACCCAGGGAAAGAGGGAAAGGAATAGGGAGCCCGCGCACCTCAACACCCAGACGCAGGTCCTCAATCAAGACTGCCCTTGTCCCAGGCCCATCACTCAGCTACACAGAGAAGCTGAGCGAGCCCCGGCCACTCACCCCGAAGCCACTGCGTGCTGTGAAACCATCTCCAATAAGCTCCGCGGCTTACAGACCACCCAAGAGCCCCCTTCACCAGTCCTACGCTTCGGCAACCAGGGAAGCCCACAAGATAACGCAGTAGCCGCGGATCACAGCCTAGCCTCCAGGAGGCCGCCATCTTCACGGCCTTCTCACCGGCTGCCCGCAGCACAGCCTGATGTCCAGCATCAAGGCCCCGCCCCCCACATGGTTGGCCGCGCCCCCAGACGATCGAGGTGCCTTTAGGTCTCTCAGACTTGAAGCCCTCCTAGTCCCGCCTCCAACCACATTGGCCACGCCTCCCGGGCAGTCAGGTGCGCTGCTGGATACCCCAGCCGGAGGGGCCTTATCAGACCCCTCCCACCCTGTTCGCCCCGCCCCCGGGCTGCCCTCAGCGCCGCCTGATTGCATTTGCGGCCTTGCTGCCTCAACCCAGGCTGAGCGCCGCGAGCAAAGCCGTGCGGAGATTGGAGGCCGCGTGGGTCCCTGGTCTAGGCCATGTCTGGCTGTGACGCTCGAGAGGGAGACTGTTATTCCCGGAGATGCGGCGCGCAGGTAGGGGCGGGGCCACCGGTCCCGGGTATTCCCAGGAGTAGAGGCCTAGACGGAACCCGGCGGCGGGAGCTGGGCGCGGGGTCGCGGGCCGGGCGTTTGGGTGCGGGGCGGGGCTTCGGGCCGGGCAGTTTGCGACCCTGGCGCACCGCGGCCTTCGCGTTGGGAAGCAAGGCTGCGGCCCCAGGCGATCAGTGGTCCCTGGCGGGGCGCTCTGACGGCGGAAGCTGGGCGCCAAACGTTGGAAAGAAGCAAATAACGGAGAGAGGATAGCGTTTGGGTGACCTCAGCGGGTATTTATCAGGAAGACAGGCCAGAGAAGGAATCGTGAAGCTCCGAAGTGGAGCTGGGGCGAAGACCGCGCTCCCCGAGCTTCTTTTCTGCGCCCTGACCAGTCAGGCGTTTGGGGAGACGTTTGGCACTCGGGAGACATTTGCCGAACCTGAGCTGTGCCTCGGCTACCAGCGCTTTGCCTTTGAACAGTTGCTCCTTGCCTATCTCCCTTTAGATGAATTGTGGGATGATCATGGGAACGATTCTTCCTTAAGCCGAAGTCAAAGGGAAATCCACCCTCACTCTGCATGTAGTTTTCGGTCATTTACACAAACCAACAGTTTCATGGAGCACCTCCGCACTCAGAGATAGCGGTACATAAGACAGATGGCCCAGGGTCTGGAGAAGTAGACGAATAAGCAGTTTCAGCACAATATGATAAACCCCACCTAAGAGGCAGGGAAATCTCTCAAAATTATCTCCCTTATTCCCCCTATCTTATTCCTCCCATGTATATCTTTCTTAGGGTTGAAAATCCTAATTAAAAAGTAGTAACTAGCAGGAGATTTCATTGCTAAGTATTTGTCAACCACTGTCTTGTTTGAATAAGTGACTTCCCCAAATTAGCAAAGACTACTCTGAAAATAGAATGGTGGATAGGCAAGATTGGATGGGAGAGAGAAGATCTTGGAGACAGGACAGATAATTGGAGATCGTTCCTAGGCAGGTGTGTATGGAGAAGTGTTCATGCCCTCAATCAGTAAATCTTAGTGTAATGTGAGCATCAGAGAGAGTCTTAAGGGACCCCAGAAAAAACTAGGATTCTCATACCAAACATAGCCCACAGACAGCTTGATGGACAAGCATGTTTCGTTTGCCTAACTCAATGTTCATGAAAAATTTGAGCCAGCGTTTCTTTTTTTTTGACACGGAGTTTTGCTCTTGTTGCCCAGGCTGGAGTGTAATGGCATGATCTCGGCTCACTGCAACTTCTGCCTCCTGGGTTCAAGCGATTCTTCTGCCTCAGCCTCCCAAGTAGCTGGGATTACAGGCGCATGGCACCACGCCCAGTTAATTTTTGTATTTTTAGTAGAGATGGGGTTGCACCATGTTGGCCGGCCTGGTGTCGAACTCCTTACCTCAGGTGATCCACCCGCCTCAGCTGCCCAAAGTGCTGGGATTACAGGTGTAAGCCACCACGCCCAGCCAAGTCAACATTTCAAAATCCAGAAGCATTTCAGCTTCTTTTAAAACCTCAGAACATACGGTGACATCGGGCCCTTATTTTTTCATGGGATCTGGATTGCGGTTGCTAGTGAACACTACCTTTACCGAGGGTGCTGGCCAGGTTACCACAGCTTCCACTGCTCACACTGGCTTTGAATATCCAGTTAAATACATGAGCCCCTCTAGATATTTGTATTTGTCTGGTTTTTGTACAAATACATAAAAACAGCAATAAGAAAAATTTTAAGAAGTCATAAAATTTCATTGTAGTTTTAGGGGGTCATGGGCAATTGAAAGAGGCAGTCTCTTTGGCCTTAAGGAAGGGGAACGTTCAACTGTAAGTGATTAACTCAACAAATATTTAGTGAGTGCCTACTATGTGCCAGGCATTGTGGATTTAAGAGTGCAAGCTGCATCTGGTTCCTTCTCCCCTAGAACATGCTGTATAGTGGGAGAGACAAATTAGCAAAGAGACAAGGATGGTATGACAATATGACATAGTATGACATATGACAATATGACTTAGATGGGAAAGTTCAAGGTAGTTTAGGAGCATACACTTGAATGGGTTAGAGAATACCTCAGGACAAAGTGAAAGTATCTACTGAGGCCTAAAGGATTAGGAAGACATAACCACATGCAATGAAAGTAAAGATATTCCACGTAGGGGAAGTAGCATGTACACAATCTCAGGGTTGTCTCTGATTATAGACATGGTGTGTTCCCATATTAAGTTTGGTGTTCTGGAACATAAAGTAGGGGCCAGAGACTTGAGAAGAGATGAAGCTAAAGAGAAAGGCTACTGAGAGGTGAAGCCAGCTGGGCTTCTGGGTCGACTGGGGACTTGGAGAACTTTTGTGTCTAGCTAAAGGATTGTAAATGCAACAATCAGAGTTCTGTGTCTAGCTAAAGGTTTGTAAATGCACCAATCAGCTCTCTGTAAAATGGACCAATCAGCAGGATGTGGGTGGGGCCAAATAAGGGAATAAAAGCTGGCCATCCTAACCAGCAGCTGCAACCGGTTAGGGTCACCTTCCACTCGGTGGAAGCTTTGATCATCCGCTCTTCACAATAAATATTGCTGCTCCTCACTCTTTGGATCCGCACTACCTTTATGAGCTGTAACACTCACTGCGAAGGTCTGCAGCTTCACTCCTGAAGTCAGCAAGACCACGAACCCACCAGGAGAAACCAACAACTCCGGAACCGCCACCTTTAAGAGCTGTAACACTCACTGCGAAGGTCTGCGACTTCACTCCTGAAGTCACCAAGACTGCGAACCCACCAGAAGGAAGAAACTCTGGACACATCTGAACATCTGAAGGAACAAACTCCGGACACACCATCTTTAAGAACTGTAACACTCACCGCAAGGGTCCACGGCTTCATTATTGAAGTCAGCAAGACCAAAAACCCATTGGAAGGAACCAATTCTGGACACACTAGGACCAGACCTAAAGGGCCTGCTAAGCAAATCTTAGATTTTTAAACTAAGGGCAATGAGATAATCAGCAAGGCGACTGAAGAAAGCCTGGGGATTGCTGGCTAGAGTTAAAAAGACTAGAGGCATGGAGACAGACTAGAAAGCCATGGCAAGAATCCAGGCAAGAGATGCTGGAGGTCTGAGTAAGGGAGTAAAATCAGAAGGTCTTGGCTGTTGATTAGATGTGTGTAGTGAGAAAAATCAAGAATGACTTTTAGGTGTGTGATCTAGTGATTGGGGCCTGGTGGTCCACCAGAAAGAGAATACAGGAGGAAGAAGCAGTTTATCATGGGCGTGTTGTGGACATGTTGAGTTTGAGGTACAGCCTCAGCATGTGGTACTATACACTGGGTGTATTAAGCAGGGTTCTCTAGAGGGACAGAACTAATGGAATTATATGTATATATATGGGGAAGTTTATTAAGCATTAACTCACATGAACCCGAGGTCCAACATTAGGCCGTTTGTAGGCTGAGGAGGAAGGAGAGCCAGTCTGAGTTCCAAAACAGAAGAACTTGGAGTTTGATGCATGGGAGAAAGATGTAGGCTGGGAGGCTAAGCCAGTCTCCCTTATCACATTTTTCTGCCTGCTTGTATTCTAGCCACCCTAGCAGCTAATTAGATTGTGTCCATCCAGATTAAGGGTGGGTCTGCCTTTCCCAGCCCACTGACTCAAATGTTAATCCTCCTTTGGCAGCACCCTCACAGACACACCTAGGATCAATACTCTATCCTTCAATCAAGTTGACACTCAGTATTAATCATCACACTGGGTATTGCTTTCAAGCTAGGAGAGAGAACTGGATTGGAGATAAAGATTTGGAAGACTTGCTCACCAAAACCTTCCCTCTCAAGACCTGTGCATTATTTATTATTCTGTCTTTGATAAACACTCTTTTCTGAACCCATATTATTTGCCTCCCTCTGTAGCCCTTTCAGTAATTTTTGTTATCCTTTGCAGTAACTTTCCCAAGTAATTTATGTTTCATATACTTTCTTCTTGTATTCTAAAGATTCTTCAGGCGTCAAGTGTGTTATTTTCAGGTCAGATTCAGCTTATAACAATAATCTCTAAACTGGCTTTACAGTTCTGAAATTAAATCCCTACTTACTGGCCCTTGAACTGATTTTTTCTAGCATCAGCAAAAGTCACGGAGTGTTTCCCTAAAAGAGAAAGCATTTACTCAGAAACTGTATATTAAAGTCCAGGCTGAAAAATGCAAACACGAATAAGTTGTTGTTCTTACTCTTCAGAAACTTGGGCAGTTGCAAATGCATATTTATAATTAATATATACGAGTAATGGGCAGTGGGGCATGGGGGGAAAGTACGGAGTTCTGTTAGAGGATGACAAAGTATTTTGCAAGTTTACAGGGAAGGGAAGGTCATTTCATACAGTGACTCATGGAAGACTTTATGGAGACTATGGCATTTTAGATTGGCCAGATGGAAACCAAAAAGAAGATACTAGGGCCAGCATATGCCCTGTTTTAAAAGGCAGCAGTACACAACGCTGATCGTTTTTGCTATGTGGGAGTATTATCAGCCCATTGTTTAGTTTTGCTTTTTTAAAGGAAACTGGAAACTCAGATTTTATATGAAATCTCTTGATTTTAAAATTTAGGCTCAGACTCTTCCTAAGCATTGTGTAGACCAAATAAACAACTTCCTGTGAGCCTGAAGCAGTCCACAAAATACCATAACCTCTGATATAGGATTTTTTTAAATGTAAGAGATATGATCTTAATGCAACCAATGTTTACTGAGCAAAGCATTGTGGTAGGTATAGCTTATACCAACAGCCCATTCCCTACCCTTTAGGGAGCTCTTTTTAGTTGCAGAGAAAAACCAGGTAGGGACTACTTCTGTTTTTTAATTTTACCTTAACTATCACAGTGTCCTATATCTGTTGATGCTGAACAAATATTTGTTCTTTGATATTTCTGCAACACAAGGACATCCAAGACCTTGCCCGTTTTTTTCCTCGACCTCATCAGTGCTGTTCATCTTTACCTCCCCCTCACTCTAACATCCCATTTCCATGGTCATATCCTTCTCTACCCAACCCCTACCCCTTTACCATACACTCTTTTGGGTATATTCAACTATATGAATTAGTGTCTCTACAAATATTCTGGTGTCCTACTGCAGCTGGCCTCTGAGTAGCATGTGACAGTCCTCTGGGGAGTTTCCTTTTACAATCCCCCAAGTAGCTGTTCCAGAACCTCACCATTTCACCTCATCCTTTACCCCACACCTGTTTCAAAGGTGACCTTTCCTCCAAAATCACAAAGAAACTGAAAGCTATTAGGTGTGAACTTCTTAATTTCTTCCTCTTCCCACATGCAGTATAATGTAAAGGTTAAGGACCAGGATCTAGAATCAGACTGCCTGGGTTCAAATTCTGGCTCTGCCACCTGCTATCTTGGTGGCCTTGGACAAGTTACTTAATCTCTCTTAGTACAATAGGGTTGTTATAACGATAAAGTAAAGTAGTCCATATGAAGTCTTTAGAAAAATGCCTGACACAAAATAAGCACTCAATAAAGAAATGTTAGCAATTCTTATTATCAGTGGTATTATTACATATTTAATATTACATTGTTAATATTATTACATACTTACCTGCATCTTTACCTTTCCTCCCATTCCTGTTTTTCTAATACCGGCTTCTCTATCTCGACAAAGTCTGACCTCTTAGACCTCTGCTCTCCTATATGTTTAATCTCTCCCTGTCTCCTAATGTTACCCCTTAGCATGTAGTAGAAAACTGTCTGAATTAACCAGTTTTCCCTTCTTTTTCCCTGTCTGGCCGTTCTTTATAGCAACACTATTGAAAGAGTCATTAGAACTCCATGCCTCCAAGTTTCATTTACTTCTGAATGAAAGTGAGTGAAGCCCACTGTGGTCTTGCTTCCGCACCTAGTCTATTGAAACAGTTGTTACTTAAGGTCATGGTTGACCTAATTTACATATGGAGTTGGCCTAGCCAAACCTTTAGCCAGGATGAATGAACCCTGCCACCCATTTCTTTGGGCCAGCGTTGAGCAGCTGAACATTGCTGGAGAATGTTGCACAACTTTGTTGTCTGGCCTTGCTTCATGATTTCAACCTCAGATCGGCACTTAATGCTGCCCAACAACCCTTCTTTGTTTCTTTAGTAGTTTGCTGTTCCACTTCCGAAGATGACTATCTTATACCTTTTATTCTCTTGTCAGGCCTCTCATACCCTGTCGCCATACTCTCAGCTGATGACTTGATGACTTTGTTTATATTTAAGACAGTAGAAGTCATTGGGTAATGAACTTCCTTGCCTTCCTACCAGAAAACCTACCAATCTGCTGGAATGTAAACCCAGCTTCTCTCTCTTATTTCATGAAATGGAAGAAGCCCAGTTCCTCCACTAGAGCTCAGGATCTCCAAGCCCTCTCACCTTCTATAATTATTTCTCTCCCTCTCCCCATGTCTCCTATTAGGAATCATTTCCTTTCTGGTAAGACTGTTCTTATCAGCTTTCAAGCCCTTCCATATCTGGCCCCTACAAGTTTATCTTCTGCCACCCTCAGCACTTCCTCACTCTGCTCTAGCCAGCTGATCTTCTACCTGTGAAGTACTTCCTCACTTCAGAGCCTTCACACTTGCTGTTTCCTCTGCCTGGTGTTCTTGCCTCTCCCAGCACAAAACCTTGCACACGCACACATACTCATTCATCACACGCTGACTTAGATCATGTCTTTTAGGTCCTAGATTAAATGCCACCTGATCAGAGAGGCCTTCCTTGACTGCCTTAATCAAAGTTGATCCCTGCCATTTTTCTCCAAGTTCCTTGTTTGTTTCCTTCCTGGCACTTTTTACAATTTATTTGTGAATTCTTCTGTTTACTTTTTAAAAACTCCTCCCTAGAATGTGAATTCTTTTAGGTCAGGCCCTGGGAATTCAAGTCTAGTTTATGGCTGAATTCCCAGGGCCTAGAATAGTGTTCAGCACATGGTAATATTTCTGACCCACATCCCAGGGAATGACATCCACTCAGCTACTCAGCTGAGCACACACTTGGGAGTCTTTGAAGCCTTCCTTTCTCTCCTTCAGTTTTCTCACCCCAAGTCCTTTATCTTCCAAATGCATCTTCAGAGTCCCTGCCTTCCCACTTCCTTTTTAAACTCTTTCAGCAGCCTCCCTGCTCGGCTGGGCTTTTGCTTTCTTGGCCACTGCCTTTCAGCCTCTTTCTTTTACTGCCATTGTGCAAGTGTTTCAAAAACAGACTCTTATCACATATCTTATGTTTCAAACTCCCTGGTGGTTTTCAGTCATCCATAAAATACAGGCCAAAGCCCTGTGCATAGCATGGAAGACCCTTTAGACTTAGCCTCCCTTTTACCTCCATCCTGCAGAACGTAATTTATAACCACTTCCGGCTACTAAGCATTCTCTCTGACTGAAATGCCCTTTCTCCTCTTCATCTACCCAGCATATACTCCCACCGTCCTTCATTAAGACAGACATAAACAATACTACATAGAACAAACTACTGGTGTTAATTCAGAAGTCTGGAGATCACTGATCCAGATTATTAATAGAAGGAGACTGATGCCCAGAAAGTATCACTGACTTACCTTAGGGCACACAGCTAGTGGGGGTCAAAGCTAAAAACAGGCTCCATGTCTTCTGATTTCTAGTCAACACTTGACTGATAAGGAGGAGGAGGAGGGTTTTTAAGTGCAGTGAAGGTAGAAGGGAGAGCTGGGACATTCAAGTAAAGAAAACCAAGATGCACAGAGAGACAAGTGCAACAAATGTGCAGAGTGAAACGAAGACCAAGGACAGAAAGTACAACACATCCTTACTGTGCCTGCATTCAGTCCCTTCCTGAGGCCAGTGTCAGGAAAATAAGTGAAAGACTTTGAAGCAAACAAAAAGAGTATTTACTGGGTGTCTTGGAGTTATCATTATGCTATTTTACAACTGTCAGTTGTGAAATCCTGACAGTTACGCAGGTGATTATTGTTTATGGAAATGCAAGTTGTGTTCAGTGGAGATTCATTATTGTTAACCTGTGGACAGTGTCCAATTTTGCTAAGTCAGGATTCCTCATTACTTATATATGTATATTTTGAATTCTCCTTTTGAATCAGTTGTAACATCTTACTAGTCTCCCCATTTATTGATGAGTTAGTAATAGCTTTCATGCATGTTATTTTATACTTGTATGAGAGTCTCCCAGGAAAACATGTATGTATCTGAGGAATATATGCCTGTATTTGCTTAAATTGAAAGAAAAGATGGGGGAAGGGATTAGAGCCATTGTTGGCTGTGAGTAGTATCTCAGAGACAAGCCAGGCTGATTTCCTTAAAATAACTAGATTGAAAAATTGGAAAAATAATGTACCGAATCAAAACTTATTAGACGTTAATGATTTTGATATGTATAAAATGCTGTTAAATGTGTTTCCTCCTCACTGTATAACCTCTACTATAAATAGTTGATTGTAATCAATCTTTAGATACACATTTCAAAATTATTATTATAATTAAAAACCAGATCTAACAATAATAGGAAAGTAATATTGACATTCGGTAGAGCACTAGATACCAACTAAACCTTTCCTTCTTGTCAATTCTTGTTAAAATATATGTTCTGGCAGTTCCTTTCTTCTGGACAGTTTAAATGACTTCATTTTCACCGAGTATATCTCTGTTGGTGCCTGCTAAGTGATAATTCTCTTTGAAATTTTAATTTTATGGGTCTCAAGGATTGAAAATGTATTAACAGCAGCTGCCTTGTCATTGTTATTACTGTAGCTTGAAGCTGGCTAATTGCTGTAATACTCAGCACTGGAAAAGACAAAAGCGAAAGGGGAGACCTGTAATAAAAGACCATTTTCTGTAATGTTTGCAATTTGCTGTGCAGATTGATAGTTTTAAGGGTTGGAAGACTGCAGGAGTCTTCTCATTAGCTGTACTTTAAGATGATCAAAATATCACTTATATCCCTAAATAAGGAAATAGGAAATTATGCAGGCATAGGTAATTTGGGCTAGATTTCTTAAGGACAAGTATAAGAAATACCAACAGTTTTTCCTTAATAACTCCTGTCGTATTCCCTCCCTAAGGAGATGCCATCTTAACTGCTGCTGGGGGTTTGGGACAAGGACTCTTTCTGGCTACTTCCTGCTGAAAAGGGACATCAAGTGGGGAACAACAGCTAGGGCTCCTCCTGGGGTTGATCTGAGGGTCCTCGGAAGAGTGGCATGTCCATGTGTGGCTCGGTTTGTAGCACCATTTGGTTTGATTGCTTCTAGGCAAGAGGAAATGATTTGAGTCATAGTATTGAGTATGCAAGGTCCAAATATTAATACAAGACATATAAGTAAGAGGGGGCTTAATAAAGACTAACCAATTCCATAAAGAAGACTAGAATTCATTAAAGAGGAATTACAGGCACCTGGGGCTGAAGCCTGCATATTCTTGTAGGCAGTTAATGATTTTGATTTGATCTTTAAGTACCTGTAGATTTTCCTCTGCTTTACTAAAGGTGTTAATCCAGAAGCAGCATGTTTTATTTATAAGTGCACAGGTACCTCCTACTTCAGCTGTAAGGATGTCTAAGCCCTGTCTATTCTGTGTGTTATGCCCAGACCGTTTATTCCCCGAAGAAGACCACCAGAGTCCAGAGTCAAAGCCAAGCGGCAAGGATCTTTACTGCAAGTTCAAACTTGGTCCCTCCGTTCCACAACATACAAGAGGGCCCCGAACAATGCGTGCGCTCGCTTTTTATAGCCCGATGTAAATAGGACTTGTAAGGTTACAGAGGAACAAGGGAATTCTTTAGGTTACAGCATTACAATTGGTTAACATATTAAGTTATACATTTAGCGGTGATCTATTGGTTCCCGTGCTTTCAGCAAAACTACAAACAGCTGTGTCGTTATCAGGGATTTTTCCAGGTGGTGTTTTTCTAAAGTTGAGATATATGGTGGGACGTGTTTGTACTGGGCTCAGGAAATTGAGAGATATGAGAGATTATATGGTGTTTGTACTGGGCCCAGGAAATTGAGAGATATATGTTGTTTGTACTGGGCCCAGGAAATTGAGAGATATATGTTGTTTGTACTGGGCCCAGGACTGAGGAATGTGCCTGATGTCTTTCATTCCCCCCTTTTCTCAGGTATCTCTAGAGCCAATCTTGGGTCTTATAAGTCTGATTCTGTTTCAGCGTGTACAGGTTGGTATTGGGCTCTGAGGACCATGAGCTGTACGGTGTCAAACCTCTCTCTAACAAACTGCAAAATTCTGTTAACAATACAAGGTCCTATGGTAAGCAGAAATAGTAGACTTAGCAGGGGTCCGAGGAAGGGGGCTAACAGAGAAAACATAGAGGAATTCCACCATTGGTCTGCAGCTGAAGCAAACTGCTGTTTTTTTTACTTCTATGCTTAACTTGCGTAACTGTTGGACCCGGTTCTCTACAAGCCCTGATTCATTTATGTAGAAACAACAGTCTTCTTTTAGGAACATACATGTACCACCTTTTTCAGCAGTGAGTAGGTCTAGGGCCCTCCGGTTCTGTAAGGTTACCTGAGCTAGGGATGTGAGCTGTCGCTGAAGGGAGGCAAGGGACTCAGCCGACTCCTCCATAGCAACGGCAAATTGTTGGTACAACTTGTTGCTTTCTATGAGGGTGTGACCTAGGGCTCCCCCTGCCAGTCCGGCCGCAATGAGGGATGTGGTGAGGGAGATTCCCGCAATGAGGGGGAGAAATGTGGCTCGTGCATGTCTCGGTCTAGGGGCTGGGTGAATAGCAGTGCTAGTCCAGTTACCGGTGTACCCCAGGAACTCGCCGGCAGTTAGTAGAGTTAACCGGGGAACTAGTGTGACAGGGAGACACAGTAGGTTGGTAACAGAGGGACCAGATAGGGTCTTAGATAATGTTCCATTACACCAAAAGAATATGCCTGGTGGGGCCCTCAGGTTGGTATTGGGGGCGTTACAGTGATGTTGCAGAGGCTAGAGTTAGTGCCTGAAAAACAGTAGGGAAACTTCTCCTGACTGGGGTTCCGGAACAGTGGCACATTAAGAATACGGGCATTCGAGAGATTCCGAAGGTTGTTAGTTTGGGTAAAGGATTCCCATGGCAGAGGGACAGCGGTTAGCAGTGGACGCCCTAGGGTGGCACACAGAAAGCAGCCAGACAAGCTGTGAAGTCCTGTAAGGTTAGCAAGTTCTAATCCTTCTTGTAATAATTCTAACCAGGAGAAAGGACGTAAATCTTGTGTTAGTCTGTCTTCCTGTCGTTGGATATCCCCATGGACCGGGGCCGTACCTGAACTAGGCCACGCCACAGATAGAGGTGACTGCTAGGCCACGTGGAGGAAGAGGAATAGTATACAGCCCCATGTTGAGGCATGGTCCAGCGGGAGTTCCAAGGATCCTTAACTATCCAAGTATAGATGCCGCCTCTACCCTGCTGGTAGAAGTTCCACCCGGATTGCTCGTTCCACCCTCTGACTGAGTGCATTTTACAGTAACTGTAGGGGCAGCCTGCGTTTTGGTGCCACCAATAGTGTTTACAATTGTACTTAGTCTGATCAAACTCAAAACATATCATTGGTACCACTGGTTTGGCTATCTGAAAACCAGTAAAATTTAGCATAATTGGATCACTGCACCCTGTGGAGGGGCAATCAGCACTGGCCAATAGCTTCCCGGGCTTACGAGGTTGCCCAGGGTGGGTTCGGTTTTCATAAAGCCAGAATCTCCAGACAGGGGTTAGGAACTGGTTTTGTGTTTGCCCCAGCGGCCACTAGGGTGACTAACGTTAGGGTTAGACTACCTAGCTGCATGTTTGCAGTGAGCTATGCTGCCGGCGCAGGGTGAGTTTTAAGGGGTTGTTCTTAGCTTTGTCCACAGTCCACGTGGTCGGAGCTTCAGTCGCTGCCGTGATTGGTCCGAGAAGGTCAGAGGTCGGGTCCACTGGTTTGATGAGGGTGTAGTGGATCCACTACGCGATGCCTTCTACCTTTAGGGCGGTGGGCGTGGTTAGGAGTACCTGGAGTGGTCCCTTCCACCTGGGTTCTAAGGTCTCTTGTCGGTGTCGCTTAACCAGGACCCAGTCTCCCGGCTGGTACGGATGGGGTGTCGGTGGGGGGCCGGTCTCATATAGTTCCTTCAGCTTGGGCCAGATTTCCTGATGAATTTTCTGCAAAGCTTGTAGGGAAAATAAGAGTTCAGAGACATTTTCTGTTTCAGATTTGAGCAGATCATCTTTTAGGCTGGGAACCAGGGGTGGGGGTCTGCCATACATGATTTCATAAGGGGTAAGGCCCAGTCTGTAAGGGGTATTACGGGCCCGGAACAGAGTGTAGGGGAGAAGGACCACCCAATTAGCGCCAGTCTCCATAGTCAATTTAGTTAAGGTCTCCTTTAAGGTCCGATTCATCCTCTCTACCTGTCCTGAACTCTGGGGCCTGTAAGCGCAATGTAGTTTCCAATTTGCCCCAAGGATGGAAGCCAAATCCTGACTTACCTTAGCAACGAAGGCCGGTCCATTATCTGACCCTATCTGGACGGGAAAGCCATACCTGGGGAGGATATCTTCCAGGATTTTCTTTGCTACAACCTGAGCAGTCTCCCTTTTGGTTGGGAATGCTTCAATCCACCCTGAAAAAGTATCTACAAAGACAAGTAAGTACCTAGAGCTTGCAAGAGACCCTTGGTCCCTTGGAGGCAAGCTTCTTGGGTCTCGGCTGCAATCAGGAGGTCATCAACATACTGTAGTAAAGTTATTTCAGGGTGTTTGCGTTGGTACTCACCCAAGTCTTCATGGAGGGCCTCATCGAACAGGGTAGGAGAGTTTTTGAAGCCCTGCAGCAGCCTGGTCCATGTCAATTGGCCGCTTATGCCCCTTTCAGGGTCAGTCCACTCGAAGGCGAAAAGCTTTTGGCTCTGAGGGGCTAAAGAAGGCATCTTTCAAATCGAAAACAGTGTACCATTGGTGTCTAGGGTTTAGAGTACTCAGGAGGGTATACGGGTTGGGCACAGTTGGATGTATGTCCATAACCCTCTTATTGACTTCTCTTAAGTCTTGTACAGGTCTGTACTCCCCGCTATTAGGTTTCTGTACCGGCAACAAGGGAGTATTCCAGGGTGAGTGACAGGGCCGAAGGACCCCTTGGTCGAGGAGCCGACGGATGTGGGGCGTAATTCCTTCTTTGGCCTCTAGGGGCATTGGGTACTGCCGTACCCAAACGGGGTCTGTCCCAGGCTTGAGTTCGACAAACAAGGCAGGACGGTGTTTTGCTAGTCCTAAGCCCCCCGTTTCTGCCCACTGGTGGAGCCAATACTCATCCTCTAGGGTTATAGTCAGGACGAGCACGGGCTGATTTTGGGAATTGGTCACGATGGGCCCCTCAGGGAGGAAATGGATCTGTGCTCCCATCTTAGTCAGCAGGTCTCTCCCTAATAGGGGACAGGGGCTCTCAGGAATGACCAGGAAAGAATGGGTTACATTCCTGGCTCCGAGGTTTACTGTTCTTTGTGTTGTCCAGGGGTATTTCTTAATTCCTGTGGCCCCTTGCACCCACGAGGACTTGGAGGATAATTTTCCATTAGTTTCAACTAGGACTGAGTGCTGTGCTCCCTTATCGACCAGGAACTGAACTGGGGTCCCCTCCACTTGCAAAGTTACCCTAGGTTTGGGGTGGGGGGTCCGAACCCTGTCTTCCCTAGTCTTCGTCTTGGGTGACTAGTACGGGTGTAGACCTAGGGGGTCCCCGTCCTTGTTGTTTCTTTTTGGGGCAGTCTCTTACCCAGTGGCCAGCTTTTTTACAGTAGGCACATTGGTCTTTGCTCAGGTTATCATGTCTGGGGGACCGCTTAGGTTGGGTGTTCTCTGGCTGTAGATGCTCTTTTTGTACAACTGGTGCCAGGACCTTGGTCATTTTTTCCTCTGGAGTATCTCTATTATTGTAAACACGCTGGGCTATCTGTAGGAGGCCCTGAATCTGTTTTCCCTCCAAGTCTTCTAATTTCTGGAGTTTTTTTTCTAATGTCTGGGGCTGCCTGATTTACAAAAGGCTTTACAATAGCTGCCTGACTTCCTGGAGCCTCTGGGTCTATGGGGGTGTACTGTCTAAAGGCTTCCATTAATCTTTCTAAGTAGTTAGTTGGGCTTTCTGTCTTTCCCTGCAAAACAGAGTATACCTTAGCCAAATTAGTGGGCTTGCGAGCAGCTGTCCGGAGACCCGCCATTAGAGTCTGGCAATAAAGGCGTAGCCGTCCCCTACCTTCTGCCGTGTTGTAATCCCACGCCGGCCTGGTCAGAGGAAAAGTCGCATTTATGAGGTCAGGGTTGGCAGTCGGTTGGCCGTTGTCCCCCGGGACCAGCTTTCTAGCTTCTACCTGTATTCTCTCTCGCTCCTCCGTTGTGAACAAGATTCGGAGGAGCTGCTGACAATCATCCCAAGTGGGCTGGTGGGTGAACATGACATTATCCAGTAAGGCCATTAAATCTTTGGGGTTGTCTGAAAACCGGGCGCTCTGAGTCTTCCAGTTATATAGATCACTGGTGGAGAATGGCCAGTACTGGAGCCTGGGGATTCCTGTGTCATCTGGGGGTCCTATTTCCCGAAGGGGTAGAGCCACTATGGAGTCAGGCGGCGGGGGGGGGGGGGGGGGGCTAGCCCGCAAAGTGCGCCCTCGCGTCCGCCCTGCTGGCCCTTCAGAGTTACTTTCACTTTCAGCGGGTCCGGGTGCGCTGGCTGCCTCCCGTCCGCCTGCTCCCTCCCGCGGCCTAGCCCGAGGGGCTGGGGCCTGGGGCCCGGAGGGGTACGGAGGGGGTTCTGTGGACAGTGGGTCCCTGCTATCAGGTAGAACAGGATGGGGGGGGCAGTCGGTTGCTTGGATTTTAGCGGCCGAGCAACCAGTGCCTTACAGGGTTCAGAGGCTAATTGGAAAGGGGACAGCCAAGGGGGCGGGTTCTCAGCTAGGTCCTGCCATATGAGGATATATGGGATATGATCCGGGTGGCCAGCACGCCCTGGTAGGAAAACCTTGGACTTGACTCTATTGATGACAGGAAGGCGGAATGTCCCCTCGGGTGGCCGCCCTACATCAAAGGCTGGCCATTCGGAGCGGCATAGTGTAATTAGCTTTTCCTTCCTGATTTCCATACTATGATCATGGCCCCTCGCTCTAACGTCCTTGAAATTACTTGTAAGGAGAGATAGGGGAGTGCTCTGGGCATTACCCATCTTGAACAGTAGCGCCCGGAGTGGCGTCTGGAACAGGTCCTGCAAGGAAAAGTGAGTTGCTGGAACAGGTCCTGCAAGCGAAAGTGAGTTGCTGGAACAGGTCCTGCAAAGGAAAGTGAGTTGCTGGAACAGGTCCTGCAAGGGAAAGTGAGTTGCTGAATATCAACAACAAGTTATGTCAGTCGCAGGCGCGCTCCAGAAATCTGGGTCAGAATAAATTCAGACAAGAATCAGATGAGAGCCAGGGGACGTCTCCCACCGATCTCCGCTGGCTGTCCTATAGCGCGTCCGCCAGGACTATGTCAGCTTTCAGCTTCAGTTACAGACCTCGCGAGTCTCAGATACAGGTTCAGAACAGACACAGACAGACAAACAGAGACGAGCCGGCTCACCTATCAGCAGATCGATCCTGGGAGATCCGTTGACCAGGGGTCTGGTTGGCTTGGGGAATCCCGGACGAGCCCCCAGATGTTATGCCCAGACCGTTTATTCCCCAAAGAAGACCACCAGAGTCCAGAGTCAAAGCCAAGCGGCAAGGATCTTTACTGCAAGTTCGAACTTGGTCCTTCCGTTCCACAACATACAAGAGGGCCCCGAACAATGCGTGCGCTCGCTTTTTATAGCCCGATGTAAATGGGACTTGTAAGGTTACAGAGGAACAAGGGAATTCTTTAGGTTACAGCATTACAATTGGTTAACATATTAAGTTATACATTTAGCGGTGATCTATTGGTTCCCGTGCTTTCAGTAAAACTACAAACAGCTGTGTCGTTATCAGGGATTTTTTCCAGGTGGTGTTTTTCTAAAGTTGAGATATATGGTGGGACGTGTTTGTACTGGGCTCAGGAAGTTGAGAGATATGAGAGATATATGGTGTTTGTACTGGGCCCAGGAAATTGAGAGATATATGTTGTTTGTACTGGGCCCAGGAAATTGAGAGATATATGTTGTTTGTACTGGGCCCAGGACTGAGGAATGTGCCTGATTTCTTTCATGTGCTACTACTGAGGTGAAACAGTCTGTAGATTGCTGTTGTGCCTCTATGGCACCTACAGTTGCCTTCTACCCTCGTTGCATCGTAATAGAAATATTAAGTACTGATCTTTCAAGGAGAGGGATGCCCATAATCCAGACTAGACATCTGGCTATAGAATTTCTCATTCATGGTTTTTGTAAGATGGGATAGTCCTGTGCATGCCCTCCCCAGTCTGCTCTTTCAGTTAAATCTCCCTATGAGGGCAAAGAAATGATAGATCTCTTTGTCCAGCATATTCAATGTAGTGTAGTCTCTAGAAAAGAGCCTAAGTTAGGGATGACCCCAGATGATGCTGCCATCTTGGTAGAATTTAAAAATAATAAGTAAAGTGTAAGGTCCTTCCCAGCTTGGGCTTAGGGAGAGAGAGAGAGAGAAGGGAGAGCCTTTACCAGTACCAAATCTCCTGGATTAAATAGAGGTAGTCCAGTTTCCTGGGGTTGGGCTTTTGCTGGTTGTGCTAATTCCTGTTGAAAGTGAGCCAGAGAGGTTACATGCTTAACTAGCTCAGTTATACTTATACTAGTGCTACTATAGTATAAGTTTCCTTCCAATGCCTTGGGAGGATTAATATATCCAGGAGCCACAAAAAAAAAAAAAAAAAAAATAGCACTGTTCCTTGAAGGGACGGTTCTAAGTTGTGGCTTGTGAGAGACACCAGCAGATTTTTCTTGTATCTTAGAAGTTTTCCTTCTTTACATATAATAGGGGCATCCTTAGGATGAGGATATCCATAGTTATGATGTTTACGATGCCATTTGGAATTTGACATGCCAAGTGAGAAGCGTCCACCTGACAAATGGAGTTTCGAAAAATTAAAGACATAATATGCCCTGGCCAATATCACAGATGATCCTGTGGCAGGGGCTGTCAGTCCAGATGCCTCCAGTGCGCCCACAGATCTGTAAGCTGTTACTATTAGCAAACATTATACAAGGGCCTGGAATTCCATGAGGGGGCATATTCGGAAAGGCCCATGTTATTCTTTACAATATAGTCAAGGTGGTTACTTAGAGCGTGCCACTCCCATCAGGACTTCCAACCAGAATGAGAGGCTAGATTCTGAAAGCCCCCCAACTAGGGCTTCTGATCCTTTTAGATCACCCTTGTTGCACTCTCCTCCCAAAATATTTGAACTATCAGCAATTACAAGTGTGATGTTACAATATCTGAGATCCCCCAAGCATGGTCCTTCCTCGCTGCTTTTAAAGCAGAGGGAGGCATTTGCTATTACTGGGCTTTGTCCCAACTGAGGATATGAAGCTTATCTTTGGGCAGAGTGTTCTCCGGCACTGGGAGCAGAGTGTTGCCCCCATACCATGTCCAATTTATGCCTGGTAGGTCTTTAAGGGTAAAGGTGAAGCCAATAAAGGGAATCCTAAGACGGTGAATTGCGGGTCATTGTAAGTTTCTTTAGCGTCACTGAACTGAGCAAACCACTGAGGACAGACCCAATCATTAGTCTTGATGTACAAGTGGACCATGGCAGATATTGCAGGAGCTAAAGGGTGTGAGGTATTGCTAAGTCCGATAAAAAGTCCTAACAGACTGAGTGATAGTAAAATGCTCATATTTACTTCCTTTTCGTAACTGTTATTCCTGCTATGAGGATAATAATTAAGCAGAATGCTACAGTAATTGAGATTCTCTGTCTGATATGCCACCCTGAGGGTGCTACAGCATATAGTCCTACTTCAAATAGTAGAGTGAGTAAAACAATCCTGCAGGGGTGGCATAGTAAATAATTCCCATCAAAAAGAAGATATAATATTTGGCAGTGAATCTCAAAAGGAGAGGAGGAAACGACAAGAAGTATTTGGTGAGGTAGGGGTGAGACTAAGATGAGTTATTTTCATTCAGTTATTTATCTTTTGTGATTTTCAGCTTAAGATCTCCTATTTCTTTACATTGATATTCAAGGCATTCCTCTGGGCTGTCAGGGGTTGCTCCCTCAGGTCTCCAGGCTTTCACACGAATATAATATATCCAGGAGTGGATTCCTGTAACTTTTATTGCCTAGGGACTTGAAAGAGGAACAGTGTAAGGTCCTTCCCAGCTTGGGCTTAGGGAGAGAGAGAGAGAAGGGAGAGCCTTTACCAGTACCAAATCTCCTGGATTAAATAGAGGTAGTCCAGTTTCCTGGGGTTGGGCTTTTGCTGGTTGTGCTAATTCCTGTTGAAAGTGAGCCAGAGAGGTTACATGTGTTATGCCCAGACCGTTTATTCCCCAGAGAAGACCACCAGAGTCCAGAGTCAAAGCCAAGCGGCAAGGATCTTTACTGCAAGTTCGAACTTGGTCCCTCCGTTCCACAACATGCAAGAGGGCCCCGAACGATGCATGTGCCCGCTTTTTATAGCCCGATGTATACAGGATATGTAAGGTTACAGAGGAACAAAGGAATTCTTTTGGTCGCAGCATCACAATTGGTTAATATTTTAAGTTATACATTTAACAGTTTTTTTATTTGTTCCCACGCATTTAGTAAAACTACAAACGGTTGTGACCTTATCGGGGGCTCTCTAGGTGGTGTTTCTGAGATATATGGGGGGATGTGTTTGTGATGGGCTCAGGAAGTTGGGACAAATAGAGAAATGTGTTTGTACTGGGCCCAGGACTGAGATATATGGCAGACACCGGTAATTAGAACAGAACAGAGCAGGACAGGGACTTTCACAACGCTTGTCCTTACAACGTCTGGAATCTATAGATAACCTAATCGGTTAGGTCCGGGGTCGATCTTTAACTAGGCTCAGGGCGCCGCCTGGGCTTTTTGCCTGTGGACTTCATTTCTGCGTTTTAGTCTTTTCATTTGATCTCTTTCACATGCTTAACTAGCTCAGAGGTTTCCCGATCTAATAGAAAATCGTTGGTAAGGAAAGCCCATCTGTACAGCATCTCAAAAGGGCTAAGACCTAGAAGGGGTATTCCTTATTTATAGTAAGGCCATGGAAAGAAGAGTGATCCAAGGAAGGTGAGTTTCTTGGGATAATTTGCTGAGGTATCTGTTGATAATATCATTAGTTTTCTCTACCTTTCCTGAGAATTGGGGTCTCCAAGCACAGTGGAGATGATATTCTATGCCTAGTGCTTTCGAGACCCCTTGTGTGACAGCTGCCTTAAACGAGGGCCCATTGTCACTTTGAAGGTACTTCGGTAGACCAAAGCAGGAAGTTATTTCATTAGCTAACATTTTTATTACCTCAGAGGCTCTTTGTGTATGGCATGGAAATGCTTCTACCCAGTTGTGAAGGTGTCTACCTGTTCCAGCAGGTATTGAATGCCCTTTGTCTTTGACATATGGGTGAAGTCTATTTGCCAGTCTTCCCCTGGGTAACTTGCCGTTCTTTGGGTTTGAGGAGGAAGGAGTCACCTGTTCAGGGGATTATTTTTAAGACAGACTTCACAAGTATTAACAACTTGCTTGATTGTTTTTAGTAAGTTCTCTCCCAAAAACAATCTCTGGGCACATTGATAAGTTTTATCCTTTCCCAAGTGAAAAGCTTGGTGAAGAGTTTTAAGGATTTTCCGTTGGCTGGAGGCTGGCAAGTGGTGTTTGCCATCCTCTGACTGTAGCCATCCTGAGGACTAAAAGGTATACCCTCGAGACAAAGTAGTCCATTGTATTTCTGTAGGGGAGTACTGAGGTTTAATTTCTCTTATGGAGCCTTCCCAGATGAGAGGGTTATGAAGTGTGTTGATGCCTTGAGGCTGCCTTGCCACTGATCAGCTAATCTCTATCCTTCGGCTACTTCATCAGCTCCCTTTTGATGTCCCTTACAATGCATCACTGCTATTTCTTGTGTAAGGAAAACTGAAGATAATAACCTGTTAATTTCCTGGTGATATTTTATAGGAAGTCCATTGGTGCTAAGGAAATGCCTTTCCTTCCAAATGGCAGCATTAGCATGGAGAACCAGGAAAGCATACTTGGAATCAGTGTAAATGTTAGTTATCTTTCCTTTGCTTAATTTGATTTTTTTTGTAAGAGCTGTTAGCTCAGCTAATTGAGCACTTGTGCCTGGAGGGAGAGATGCACTGCATATGCATATTCCTTGTTCTGCAAAAGAGCTCCCATCTGTGAAGAGGAACCCAGACTGAGTTTTCTAGGGAAGTTTCTCCAGTATCTTCCCTGGCCACATAGGTGTGTACTATGATTTGTTCATAGTCATGCTCAGGTTCCCCAGTTTCCTCAGGGAAGAAGGTGGCTGGATTTAGATGAGAACAAGTCTTTAATTGGATGTTGGAACCTTCTAACAGCAGGGCCTGATGTGTAAGGAGTTGGCTGTCTGTTAGCCCAAAGGCTCCCCCCTAGGGTGCAATAGTCCTGCCGTGTTATGTGGGGTGTAAACAGTTAAATCATTTCCTAGGATTAGTTTGGAGGCTTCTGAGACCAGTAGAGCCACTGAGGCAATGGCTCAGAGACATGCTGGCCACCCTTTAGCCACCAAATCAAGCTCCTTACTTAGGCAACCCATTGGCTGTTGAGCTGGTCCTCAGGCCTGTGTTAAAACTCCCAGGGCCATTCCCTTCCTTTCTGATACATACAGATTGAAGGCCTTCCCTACAGGAAGGCTGAGGGCTGGCGCCTTGAGCAAGGCTTGCTTTAGCTGGTTGAAGGGGTTTTGAGCTTCAGGTTCCCAGGTTAAAAGATGAGTTTTAGCTCCCTGAGCTTCTTTTATGAGGTTATGTAATGGACGGGCTATTTCACCATACCCAGGTATCCATAGTCTACAAAATCCTGTAATGCCCCAAAATCCTCTTAGTTGCTTGAGGGTTTGGGGGCGAGGGAAGGAGGAAATAGACTTAATCTTCTCTTCCCCTAATACTCTGGTCCCCTTGGACAGTACTAATCCTAGATACTTCACTGAGGTTTTGCAGAGCTGGGCCTTGGATTTTGAAACCTTATGTCCTCTGTTAGCTAAGAAGTTGAGAAGAGCTTCAGTGCCTTCCTGAGAAGCTTCCTCAGTTGGGGCACAGAGCAGAATATCATCAACTAATGCAAGACCCTAACTTGAGAATGAGAGAATTCAGAAACGTCTTGTGACAGTGCCTGTCCAAACAGATGAGGACTATCTCAAAATCCCTGAGGCAACACTGTCCGTGTTAACTGGGCAGTCTGGCCAGAGGGATCTTCAAAGGCAAACAGATATTGAGAATCAGGATGTAATGGTATGCAGAAAAAGGCATCCTTTAAATCTAGGACTGTAAAGCATCTAGTTCCCTCAAGTATTTGAGTTAACAAGGTATACAGATTAGGTACCACTGGATAGATTGGAACTACAGCGTCATTAATGAGGCAAAAGTCCTGAATTAGTCTCCATTCCCCATTGGGTTTCTGCACTCCTAATATTGGGGTGTTTCAGGGGCTATGAAAGGGTTTGAGGAGGTGAGGCCCTGCATCTTTAGGTTATTAATAATGGCTTCTAGCCCTTTCCTAGCCTCTGGGCCCAGGGGATACTGTCTCTGGTTAGGAAAAGAAGTGAGATCCTTAAGATAGATCTGGACTGGCCTAGTGGTTATAGCTCGACCTATTCTTCCTTGAGTTGCCCACAGTTGTAGCTTAATGTTAGCTTCCATCAGTGGGAGACAGAGTTTGTCCTGGGGCCAATACAGATGCTGGCCCTCATGCAAGCTAGACTATCTCCCTAATAAAGGAGCAGGACTTTCAGCTGTGATTTTAAAAGCATGTATAAATAGTAGGTTCTCCCATCTGCAGGTTAAGAGGTTGAGAAAAATATCAGGTTAGAGTTTTTCCTGAGATGCCCCTTACAGTCATACTATGGGAAGAGGGGAGGCCAGGTTTAGAGAGGAGAAGAGAGAGAGACTGGCTCCAGTATCCAGAAGGAGTTCCTTCCTTCCTTCCTTCCTTCCTTCCTTCCTTCCCTCCCTCCCTTTTCCACCCTCCCTCCCTCCCTCCCTTTTCCAGAATCACCCGAGGTTCCTATGCTGTAGTGGCAGTCTAAGTTGCTGGAGCCAGGGATTCAAGCCCCCGGACCCATCGGTCCTGCTGGACCATCTGTGACACTTGTTCTGAACCCAGTGACCTCCGTCTCTGGGGGCAGTTCTGTCTGCAGTGGCCTCCACCACAGGCTGGACAGGGTCGAGGTGGCTTTGTCTTGCTACCTGGACATTCTTTCTTAAAATGCCCTGACTTGCCACATCGATAACAGCTAGTGGATGCACCTTGGGGATCCTGGACTTTGCAAGCTTGCACCACTGCTAATAGAGCCTCTGTTGTCTTCTTGTATTTCCTTTCCTTTTATTGGGCTTCCTCCTGATCCCTATTGTAAAAGACCAAAGTGGCTTTCTCAGGAGGTTTTCTAGGGTACTATCTGGCCCTGTAGCTTGCTTTTATAGTTTCCTTTTAATATCGGGAGGTACCTGTGTAATAAACTTGTCCTTGAGAATGAGCTGTCCCTTGATTGAATCAGGGGATAAATAGGTATGTTTTATTAGTGCCTCTCTCAGCCTTTCCATAAACACTGTGGGATTCTCATCTGGTCTTTAGTCTATCATAGACAGTTTAGAGTAATTGAGAGGTTTGGCCCCGGTTTTCCATGGGCCCTCTAATACACACATTGAAGGTGCTTCCTTTTCCATTCATCTCCTGAGTTATTGGGGTTCCAGTCAGGGGTGTCTACCAGAACTGCTTCCCTTCCTAGTGGGAATGGAGTTTCCACTTCTTCCTCACCTTCCCTGTCTCCTCTTTGTCTCCTTGGTCTGCTATAGGAGGCATGTTACTCGTCTCCATATTTTTCTGCTGCCTGCAGAACTGCCTGCTTTTCAGCTGCAATGAGCGTCTAACATAGCAGCAACATAACATCCCTCTATGTGAGGTCAAATACCTGAGTTAAATTTTGGAAAATTTCTATATAAGTACCTGGGTTGTCAGAAAATCGGCCTAAGTCTCCCTTTATTTGCTTAAGGTCCTGTAATGAAAAGGGAACTTGAACCCTCATGGCACCATTCCCATCAAGCATTTCCTGCAGAGGTAAGAGTGAAGTGGGGAGAGTAGGATATCCTGCAGATGGTGGAGCTGGAGGAGCTGATGGTACAATTGGAGGGGACTGGAAGGGTTGGAACATTCAATAGCTGTCTCAGATTGCTCCTTCAGAACCTGCTTTAGCTCTGGGGAAGGCCTATGGGCTTGCCTGCCATGGCTGGTAAAGGAACTGGGTCAGTTGTGCAGAACTTGTAAAGATCTGGGTTTCACAGGGCAAAGAACGTCTATACATACGGGACCACAGTCCATTTGCCCTTCTGTCTACAGAAAAGCTCTAACTGTTGGATGATATTAAAATCAAGTCTCCTCCAAGAAGGCCAGGTTTGTCTGTCCTCAAGATGGTAAGAAGGCCATGCCCTTGTGCAATAGACTGTGAGGCACTTTTTCTTCAAAGTCTCAAGGTCGAAGCAGTCCCAGTGTTTTAAAATCCTCTCCAGGGGACTGCATGCTGAAGACAATCTGTTACTCGTTTAGAAAGAGAAGTGAGAATAAAAGTGTCCTTTTAGTCTCCTTCCTTTCTGTATATGACCCAGGGTGGAGAAGAAAACAGTGGGGACATCCCCCAACTATTTTCCCTCCCTGGTTCCTGGATCCCACCTCCCTGTTAAATGTGCAGCCCATGACTGTAGGCATGACCCTCCAAGCCATGGCACCAGAGGAACTAGACTTTTAGGCCTAGTTGCACTTCCCCAAGCAGCCCTAGTCCTCTGCTTATTATTTCCCTTCGACCTCCTAGACTTGTGTGACCTGTGTAACTCCCTAAAAGAAATGGATCTCAAGAAAAACTAGGCAATGGGGCAAGGCCCCTTTAATGGAGGCGGTGTGCTAGATTGAACTCTATATCCTGCTATTATGGCCCATGCTAAAACATTTACCCTTAGAAAAATGGTTCCGGTTAACTTCTGGACTTAAAAATCCCCTTACTAGTTAAGTACTACCTTAATTGGAGACAGAATAGGTGCCTTTAAGGAACGTAGGAACCAAATGACCATTTTCCTGATGATGGGACAATATTGAGACTAAAATTTGGCCACACAGAAGACATTTAACCCCTATCTGTTGAAAGCAGAATTTTCCTGTTCACGGAAGAGGCTTAGAGCCCGATTTCTAGTGGTGCAAAAGGAAGCTGCAGTGTTACCGTTTAAAAAAAAAAAAGTGCCTCATGAAGAGGATTTCTGTTTCCACTAGGTGGCACTGTTGGTTTAGAAATACTATGTGCTGGCGGCTGGGCCGGGTGGCTCGCGCCTGTAATCCCAGCACTTTGGGAGGCCGAGGCGGGTGGATCACGAGGTCAGGAGATCGAGACCATCCTGGCTAACACGGTGAAACACCGTCTCCACCAAAAATACAAAAAACTAGCCGGGCGAGGTGGCGGGCGCCTGTAGTCCCAGCTACTCAGGAGGCTGAGGCAGGAGAATGGCGTGAACGCGGAAGGCGGAGCTTACAGTGAGCCGAGATGGCTCCACTGTACTCCAGCCTGGGCGACAGAGCGAGACTCCGCCTCAAAAAAAAAAAAAAAAAATACTATGTGCTCGCCAGAGAAGCGGTAGAGAGACCTGGAAATACCCTGCACTCTCCAGACCAAGGGCAGAGAGAGAGAGAGACGCTCACTCTGGGTGGAGGTGGGGAGAAGGGGGAGGAAAGGAACCCTCTGTTCCTAGAAGATTGCAACAGCATTCCTGAGCTAAACTCCTGGTTACTAAATTCCTGCACATTCGACACAGAGAGAGGGTAAGAGACCCTGGATAGAAAAAGAAGGAAAGTTTTGTGACAGGATAGCTGGGGATTCTCTGCCAAAACCCGAAATGGGCTGTTGGAGGCTGGGTCCAATCCATAGGCCTTTGAATAACGCCAGGGTGTGTCCTGGCCAGAAATTTGCAGTTGCCTCAGAACTTTTCCCAGCCTCAGGCAATGGTAAGATTTCCCCATGAAAGGAAACTGATTCGAAACAGGGCCAACATTCCCAATGACCCGTGGGTATTGGGGGATTCTCCATGTTCTCACCTGCAAGCTTAACATCTGAGGCTTTAGAATGGCAGTCATGATAAGCGTATTTTTATCTAGCTGAAGGATGTCTGTTGATTGATTTGATTTGATTTTAAAATAGAGGCCAAGAGCCCCTCAGAATGATAGAACAAATTTTAGGTTTGCTCCTATACTCACCACTCCGATAAATGTTGTACCTCAGATTCCCGGCACCAAAATGATACGGCTCCGATGACTGAGGGAACACCAGGGCCCTTTTTCTCGCACCAATTTAGATAAATGACACGGACACACATGGGGTGGTTTTAGGAATGGAGAGTTTAATAGGTAAGAAAGAAACTCCCCTGTACAGAGACGGAGGTGGCTCTAAGCAGAGAGAGAAAACCCCACATGCAGCAGAAAACTCTGGGTTATATTAGGAGGCTGGAGGAGGTGGTGTCTGATTTTCATACGGCCCAAGGGATTGGTTTGCCCAGATATGTCATTCATGTAGCCCACGCCAAAACTAGCCTTTTAATATTCAAATACAGGCCACCATGATGTTCTGCACACGTGAAGATATCTGGGGTGACTATGGTGCTTGGCACACATGGTGACAAGAAGAGGGTATGAATCACCATATTGGATGTACCCAGTTTCTAATGGCTGGCATTTGCATATCAAAGCTTGCCAACCTGGCCCTTTAAGCTGCTACATTATTAAAAGAAAAAAAAAAAACCTTACCAAGCTGCATTATTAAAAGAAAACAAAACCTTACCAACTTTACCCTCTCTGTCTAAAGTAATTTCTTAATAATTCCTATAATCTGCTATTTTAATTCAGGAATTTTCAGCTCTTTAAAATGAGAAGGAAACTGACATTGACGGTGTCAGATATTGTGCTGATTGCGTTATGTCCATTGTAGCTCATTTTAATCCTCACAGCATTTTCATTGTAGGGATAAGTAAACTGACACCCAAAGTCATGTAAGCAATAAATCCAGTAGTGTGGATTTGACTTTTAAGTCAGCTAACTCCAAGTCTAAGTTGAATCAGAACTTTAAGCAGTTTCTAGGTTCTCATGTTACTAATTTTATGTTTTGAAGGTTACTTCATCAGTCATCATTTGTAATACTTAAAATGAGTAAGTAGAACATTAGCACTGAATCTGGGGAAAAACACCACAATTTCAAGTATTCAGTTAAGTAGCTGAGAATTCAGCCTGTTAAATAATGATCCCTTTTTGAACTCAGAGATGTTTTTACCCCTTTACCCAGTGACTGGACCTGTAAAGGCATACTTCCTTGTTGTGATTTTCTCCACAGTGAATCTTGTTTTGTTCACTGTTACCTTGAAAGTGGACCTCATTGGGGTCTCCAGTTTATGTGGGGATTTTTCATTAGGTTCCCTCGAATTGATCAGTGCCTGGGTTTTATCTCATGCTTCTAGTGGCTTACATGGCTATCAGAATTGAAGCTCCAGGTCACCAGAGTTTTGCAATACCTTCAGGAACATTCTGGCTTTGGAACTCACTTCTCTCCCAGGTAGTCTCATTCTCATTTGTTGTTGTTGTTGTTGCTTTGTTATACTTATAAGTTCTGGGATCTATGTGCAGAACGTGCAGGTTTGTTACATAGGTATACCCATGCCATGGTTTGCTGCACCCCTCAACCCATCATCTACATTAGGTATTTCTCCTAATGCTATCCCTCCTCTAGCCCCCCGCCTCCTAACTGGCCCCAGTGTGTGATGTTCCCTTCCTTGTGTCCATGTGTTCTCATTGTTCAACTCCCACTTATGAGTGATAACATGTGGTGTTTGGTTTTCTGTTCCTGTGTTAGTTTGCTGAGAATGATGGTTTCCACCTTCATCCATGTCCCTACAAAGGACGTGAACTCATCCTTTTTTATGGCTGCATAGTATTCCATGGTGTATATGTACCACATTTTCTTTATCCAGGTTAACATTGATGGGCATTTGGGTTGATTCCAAGTCTTTGCTGCTGTGAATAGTGCTGCAGTAAACATACGTGTGTGTCTTTATAGTAGAATCCCAGTAATGGTATTGCTGGGTCAAATGGTATTTCTGGGTTCTAGATCCTTGAGGAGTCGCCACACTGTCTTCCACAATGGTTGAACTGACTTACACTCCCACCAACAGTGTAAAAGCGTTCCTATTTCTCCACATCCTTTCTAGCATCTATCATTTCCTGACTTTCTAATGATCGCTGTTCTAACTAGTGTGAGAGTCTCATTCTCATTTTTTATGGCCCCTGTGAAACCTTACTTTCTTGCCAGCTCAACAACTTGTTTTGAAATATTTTTTAAAATAATTTATTCAGCATTTGTACTTATTTTCAAGATAAGGATTGTATATGAGACTGCCCAAAATGGAATTCATTGTATTTCTTCTTTATTTATTTTGTTTGTTTTCATTATTTAAACCACAAAAAAGCAGGAGAAAATGGTATGGATTTTTTTTTTAGAGAGGTAATCATTGGACTTACAAAAATAAGGCTTGGTATTTGTCTGTATACATACACACACACACACTCATAAACACATATCTTTGTAAAATGGGTTAAGCAAGTATTAACTGAGATTGTTTCTTAGTGTTTTTTGTAATTTGCTTCACTTTATTTTCTATAATGAGTATATATTGCTTTTGCAATGAGAAACTAAAATCATTATGGGAAAAAGGACTTTTTTGGAATAAAAATACAATTGAACCAACACACAGAGTATGTGTTGAACGTGTAACTATCATAATATCTCATATATATATATCATCAAGCCTTAGTTAAATAAGGTGCTTTGTGTAAATAAATGTTCTGGACAGACTTCCTTCAGCATGAGATTCTGTTTTCTTTCAGCCATTTTAGTTGATGCTTTGTAATGTATACTGGGCATTTCCGCACCTTGTTTTTGCAGCCTGTTCCTTAGTGTTGGACTATATGGCCCTATACTGAATAATCCCAGGTTGCCAAATAATGTAGTAGATCCACTTTCTAAACATTAAAAACAAAATATGTCTGTAATAGTTTTTTCCCTCACTGTACTCTTTCTATAGTATGTTTTCTTAAACTTTCTTAAATTAGCTTCTTATTGGAAACACCAGCTGGAATAGTTACTTGATAAAATGATGTCTGTTTTAAAAATCATTGCCTTCTTTTTAAGGACAAGGAGCATCCAAGATACCTGATCCCAGAACTTTGCAAACAGTTTTACCATTTGGGCTGGGTCACTGGGACTGGAGGAGGAATTAGCTTGAAGCATGGGTAAGTTTCTGGCAGCCTTTATTACTAGGAACTTTCCATTTGAGTAGACCACAGCGAGTTTAATGTTTTATATCCAAAGAACAACTGATGGTCAGTTTTATGTGATACTGAAGGTCTTTAGTTTCTAAATGGACAAGTGGACGTTTGTATAACTGAATGGAAGCAATGTACAAAAGCTGCAGATATATCAAATACCTAAAGACTGAAGAACCACAATTTCAGATCACAATAATTTAGTCCTCAGTTTTTGAGTACCAGAGTTAAATAACATGCTACCAAGTATGTTCATATACCTGAAATTCCAGCGGATCCTCTCTAGGTAGATAGGATTTGTTTCAAAGGTTCAGGTACTTTGTTTTTTGAAACAGAGTCTCGCTCTGTCACTCAGGCTGGACTGGAGTGGTGCAGTCATGGCTCACTGCAGCCTTGACTTCCCAGGCTTGAACAATCCTCCCACCTCATCCTCCTGGGTAGCTAGGACTACAGGCATGCACCACCACGTCTGGCTAATTTTTTCTTTCTTTCTTTTTTTTTTTTTTTTTGTAGAGACTGGGTCTCACTGTGTTGCGTGGGCTGGTCTTGAACTCCTAGGCTCAAGCAACCCACCTGCCTTGGACTCCCAGATACATATTTTAAAGTCACTTAAATACAGATGACTAATCATTAAAAATCCTAATAATTTTTTTATTGAATCAAAAGAAAGGGAGTATGCTTTCTAAGCATCTGTATCATTAATGAATATAATACCTGCTAATCTGTATTCCTCAGAGGACAAAATAAGATGTACTGGACTTAAATTGAAGCAGGAAGGATAAATAGTATTCAATTGCTCATTGTATTTCTTTAGTGTCATTTATTCAAGAAGATAAAGAAATAAAGTAAGTATCAGTAAGTGTTAGTAAGAAGTAACTTGCTATCGATGAAATTAAGATTATAGAATCTCATTCAAGGATTTCCAACATAGGATTAATCTTTTTTTCCTCCTGAAATGTGTTAGGAATATTATTGTCTGGAGGCTGTGTGTTAAATTCAGTGATGTTGGTTTATTACTTCATTCTAATTCACTTTCTTTAACAAAATTGGATTATTAAAATATTTATGTGCTGATAAGTATATATAGGCATGCCCCCAAGGAGGCTGCATTACATATTAACGAATGGAATGTTAAATATAATCAGAACATTTTGAACAAAAGGGAGTCTATGGTATACCACAAGATGATGCCATTATAATTTTATCTGCTTTAAATTACTGAGTTAACTCATGAAATTTTCATTCTGGCACAGTTAGGGATATAAGTGTACTCTCAGTCTAGTAAGATTATGTTCCACATGGTAGATCAATAAATCCATCTGTGCCTCCTCTCTTACCATCAGCCTAGCTGCTGATGTGTAAATACAGCATTGCTCGAGCTTTCACATTATTTTGCCAAAACTTTCAAGATGGCCTATTCACAGCAAACTCTATGATAACAACATTTATTCTTATTTCATGTATCCATTTAGAAGTTGAGTCCCAGTAATACAGTTTCCCAACTGTATTATTTATAATAAATCATATTCTAAATGCTGCCTTTAGTTAACTGCTTTTTATCTACATGTTCAGAAATAGTTTATGTATGTATAAAATAAAGCTTTCTATCAAATGAGCTAAAATAACCATTTCCAACTGGCTCTTTTAAAAAAACCAGCCAAGTTAGAAATAGGTGAATGCAGGACTCAAGATGAAACTTTTCTTATCAAAAAGACATGAAGAACTATGTTCTTTCTAGTAGAATTTTACTAATCCATGCACTACCATTGTATGTGGCCACCATAAACCACTCATTGGCACATCTTTTAAAATTAAATGGGTTTTTATAGCACTACAATCAGCTTATAGGAAATTTTCATCATATATGTGAAATGCTTTATCCTTAGTTCTTAATGGGTGTGGAGATCATGGATGGAAAGAGCCACAGTCATATCGAACTGTATTTGGAATCTTATTAAATTTGTGCTTTATGTAGTAAAATGAATACTTTGTAGTAAAAGGTTGGTTTTTTCCCCTAATATTTAAATGACTTAATAAGTCACTAGCATTATCAGCAATACTATTCTCATGTTGTTAGTGAAAGTTTGGCTCTTTGATGCCTAGGGCAAATAAATTTGGAATAAAGTACAAACCCAATAAATTATGATTCCAGAATAATATAGACAATAAGCTCTTTGGGAACATAAAATGATTTACTGATTCCAAGGTTTGACTCGGCCATTCCAGCTTATGCCACAAGTGTGTGGTACCAAAAATTAAGACACAAGAAGGAAAAAAAGGACCGAAAAAATAATAGTAATCAAGGCAATTCCAGGATACTCAATAGCCACTGGGTTTAGGTTAGATCCCTATCTTTCAAATTTATAATTTCCTATTTTCACAGAGTAATATTGACAGGTGTCGAAGAGACTGATCCTATTGCATGTGATTAGGACTACAATTAATAAAGTCATATTGTAGACAAAATAATTGAAGCACTGTAAGATTTAAATTATTTTTTAAATGACCAGAAAGCAAATAAAAATAGAAGCAACTGAACATAGATGTATTTTGACCTCTTGGGGGTTGGCCCTTGCTTACCACAGTGAAAATGCAGGAGTACAGAGAAGTATATTCCAAAATTTAGTAACTTGAAATTCAAAATGCTTTCTGTGTGTGGCTTAAAGCACCAAGTAGATATTTCACTTTAGTATATGGCGTGTTTCTATTCTAAAAAACACTGTCATTTTTATATTTTTATCCAGATATCTCGTTCTTTGTAGGTATAAATATGTTTTTCTAAAACATATTTGGCTAATGTTTTAATTACCCAAAGTTCATCAAAGTCTAAATTAATTTCAGTTTTACAAAGACATTTACAGGACTCAGCATACCAAGTCACTGAATAAACAGAATACCCTACTTTATAGATTAGTTTTACTTACCAGCAGACCATTTTGTACTTTATTTGAATCTATTCTCAGGACTGCATAAATTTCTACCCACATAAGAAGACTCACAAGTCCACTTATCTATGCAGGTGAGTGGACCACGTACCATACATGAGTCTAGAGCTTCTTCCATGTTACACAAGGACACAAGATTTGGATCACTGGTATTCACAAAGAGCCCTTGTTCATAGTATGATCCCAACCCATTCTCACTGGTTCCAGAGGAATGTCCCTTTATGTTATCCTTATGTCGCAGAACTTGGAAACAATAACCACTTCATGAAAGCGAATGCTTGCATGCAGCTTACAGTGCATTGGATTTCCACTCACATTATCAGACATTTGTTTTCTAGACTTCATCAATAGAACCTTAAAGAAACTTCTGTTTCACCCTACATTTTTATCGATTCCAAGCCTACAGGTTTATTAGTAACCTGAACTTCAGCAGCTTGATATATAGGCCATCATCCTTATTGCACTATGAAATGTTTGATGTGTGTTCAATGTCCCTATGTCTGTGCCTTACTGGCAGAAACTAGAGCATGCAGGTACTGGCATTTTCTTGGTTTACATATACGTGGCAGCTCATTAATACTCTCTGGCGGCAACTGAAACTGGTAATTTATCAAAGATATCCAACGAGAAGAGAAAAAATCTGATACGTGAGCCAAGGGACGTTTGTTTAGTTGTTGTTGAGGGTGGAGAGACTTTAGACAAGATTTGAAATTAATTTCCAAATCAAATTTGAGAGCACCTTGTGGTAAATGGTAGGCTATAGCATCTTCCTTAGTCCAACATCTTGTAACAAAGAAATCTTCACATGTAGCCATTCTTATATTTTGAACTCTTTGTAGTTGTTTTAACATTTTTTCTAAATTTTTTCCAAGATATGTATGGCTTTTCAAATGGGAAGCATGTGATTCTATCCAAAAAGTAGCGCAGTGTTAATACAGTAATTTAAGAAACCATCCAGCAGAGGTCTCTGAACTTCATGGTTTAATAAGAGCATTTCGAACAATAAGTCAAACCTGATTCTTTGCATGACAGAAATATACTTCTATTGAGCATATTTTCCAGATTGGATTTTAGAATAACTGTATTTCACATAGGTTAAACTCTGCTTTTTCATGTTTAAAGACACTGAAGACTTACATTTTCAGATTTTTATTCCCCTAACTGGATAAAAACCTGGTTACCACCAACTTTGCACTATAAAAAGAATAAATATATATGAAAACGTGGAAGACAAAAGCAACAACTAATAATTCTACTATGCCACCAGCACTACAAAGGCATTGATGTAGTTTGACTTTCTTTCTATGCAGCCAAAATCTATGATTAAATCAAGCAACTGGCTGTGTTGCTTGATTTATAAAGAACATGCATGATTGGACTGTGAAGATATACTTTTCTTTGTGCAAAAGCAGGAAATAAATAAATACCAATTTGTATGTTTTGTGTTGCCAGCGATGAAATCTACATTGCTCCTTCAGGAGTGCAAAAGGAACGAATTCAGGTATGATAAAGGGATTCTTTAACCTCAGTGTCTCATCTTCTTAATTACTGTTTTATGAAATGGAATTAATTTTAAGAGAAAACGTTCATTTTATCACAACAATTTGAATAATCAACAAACATTTATTAATTATTAAATGTTTTTTAAGGTGGTAGATATCCTCCATACAACCAGTGTATGTTTTGAAATCTTATTCAGCCTATAGGGGGCAAAAGTGAATAGTGCAATCTTAAATCACAGTAAAGAACAAGTATGACTTTGCAGCTTTATAACACTACGATCTTTATCAGGCTGGTGGAATAATCAGATTGATGGTCTCAGATGAACCAAATTAATTCATATTTCATAATAGCAAAGTTACTCTAATTTCAAGATTTCAAGTTGTGAAACTTTGTTTCAGATTTTGAGAAGTCTCATTCTGTGTTAATACCGGAATAATACCCCAAATGTAGTTAAAGCAAACACATAATTATTTAACTTCTAATACAAGAAAAAAGGAAAGCTGCTTTGTTAATAAAACATTTATGTTGTAGTTTTTTGATAAACCCTGGCAGATAAAAGCTACAGATCAGAAGTACACATGCATTACTATATGTGGATCAGATACCCATCAACAGTAGACTGGATAAGGAAAATGTGGTACATACATACCATGGATTAGTATGCAGCCATAATGAAGAACAAGATCACGTCCTTTGCAGCAACATGAGTGGAGCTGGAAACCATTATCCTAAGTGAATTAGTGCAGGAACAGAAAAATCAAATACCGCATGTTCTCACTTATAGTGGGAGCTAAACATTGAGTACATACAATCACAAAGAAGGGAGCCTTCAAGTAGGCCACACACTGGGGCCTACTTGAGGGTGAAGGGTGGGAGGAGATTAGGATGGAAAAACTGCTGTCAGTTACTATGGTTATTACATGGGTGACAAAATAATCAGTACACCAGACTCTTGTAACGTGCAATTTACCTGTGTAACAAACCTCCACATGTACCCCTGGACCTAAAATAAAAGTTAAAAAAAAAAGACAAACCTCCACAAGTACCCCTGGACCTAAAATAAAAGTTAAAAAAAAAAAGAAAAACCTGTAGATCTCAAGAGTTAGAAAATTTTACTCAAAATTTTGGTTTTATTTTACAAAATGTGGGGAAAAAAATATTAACACCCATCTTTGGAATGTCGATTTCTTTATATAGGCTCTCTGAAATATAGTTGTGAAATTATAAGACAAAGTTGAGAAGCTAAATTGATGAAATGACAGCAGTAAAATCATTACATAAATAGTAATTTTCCTTATCATTTTTTGTCTTCAAATTTTTTTTAATTTTTGAGATTTGTATTAAACTTTTGAGAATATTTTTACTAGTAGAAATCATTTTTTATTTCTCAAAATTGTTATTTTGAGAAACTATATATTTAAAATGTAAAGTATATACATATATTAGCACTCTATGTATATGTATACTAAATATATACACAAGTATGTATACTATAAACACTTTCTTGTATCTTGTGTATATGTACACAAGAAAAGAAACATTTCTAGTTGGTATTTTATAAGCCTTCTTTTTTTTCTTTTTTTCCCTCTATAAATAGCCTGAAGACATGTTTGTTTGTGATATAAATGAAAAGGACATAAGTGGACCTTTGCCATCTAAGAAGCTAAAAAAAAGCCAGTGTACTCCTCTTTTCATGAATGCTTATACAATGAGAGGTATGCAGAAAATGTATTCAACATAAAGAATATTTGCAGAGTAGGCTCCTCTAAATAATGGTAATTATTATTTCAGTTAACATTTCTTGGATACCCACCATATGCAAGAATTTGGTGCATGAACTTACTCAGTTTTTACATCAACCTATGAGGAAGGTCCATTATTCCACTTACCCTCGTGCCCACCACCAACTTATTCCATGCCAGGAAAAATAAGCCTATAACCATATGTATACATATGTATAACTATATGGACTTTTTTTCTTTAAAAGCTGTAATTCGGTCTTCATTGAGCATGCGGCTTTCTTCTTCCTCCTTCAGGAGCAGGTGCAGTGATTCATACCCACTCTAAAGCTGCTGTGATGGCCACCCTTCTCTTTCCAGGACGGGAGTTTAAAATTACACATCAAGAGATGATAAAAGGAATAAAGAAATGTACTTCCGGAGGGTATTATAGGTATTTTTTTTCCTTTTCTTAAATAATTTGAAAAGAATTCTTCCTTCTCTTTGATAAATAGAACACTGATCATTTTATGGGTATAATGAGATGTCGTGGGATCTGTGTTAAATAATACTCCATTTAATATTACACTTCCAGACCTATTCTCATGACACAAATGGGATGTCTTCTTTTATGCATATAATGAGATGTCATGGGATCTGTGTTAAATAATACTCCATTTAATATTACACTTCCAGACCTATTCTCATGACACAAATGGGATGTCTCCCCTCCTCTCCCGCCCCTATCCCAGCCATGGTAAATTATTAGCAATATGAATAATGAAATGTTTGTTTAAGTAAACTGAAAAAAATCTTGACTGAGAGTTCTATCATGATGGAAAGACTATGTTCCTATATTGAGGCACCCAAAGATCTCTTCACCTTCACTTTGTCTTCAGAAATTTGAGCAGTGACTAAAGTTTATATTTCATGATGATTTAATTTAGTGTTTTTGGAATATTTTCATATTTAAGTTTTTTTAATAAAGTAGATCTCTATATTTTTAGAATTTTTCACTGTGGAAGGTGATATGGATAGTAAGTATAGATTACCATTCTAGATCAGTTTAAATAAATTCACCGGTCCACAAAAGTGTAGTAATTCTTCATAATTCTAGAATATAATGGCATGAAGAAATGTGTTCTCAGTGTTCAGGGACAAGCTAAGCATTTCATTTGAGTTTATTAGCATTCTCATTCCTGAACCTTCACTCTTAATTTCCTAAAGGGCTTGATTCTACCTTGCCTTGTTTAGAGGAAAACGGTGCCCGTTTTACTAAAGTGTTATTACCACAATATCGTATTCTTACTGCACATAATGGAATGTACATGTTTAAACTAGTGCACTGAGATATTGATTTGATTTCAGTTAATATTTATTGTGTGCTTAAAGCATTCCTCAGGACCGTGAAACACCAATTTACAAAAGTTAAATATTTAAATTAAGAGAAGTGTACATACTGAAGAAAGTAGAGTCCCAGATTGCCTCTTCCATATCTGGGGCTGAAGGAGAGGCCTTACGGGTGCTATCAGTTTCATATGAATTTTATTGTTTTGGTGAAGAAATAAAAATGGTCAGAAGAATCAGTTTTTCTGAAAAGAGGGAAAAGGTAAGGTAGAGGAACAGAGCATAAGAGAGTCTTTGCAATTTTGTAGAGAGGCCAAACATGGTGGCCCTTTGCAGTTTTGTTGGAGCCTAGCTGAGAAATGAGTAAGAGAGTCATTATCACAGCTCAGGAGGCAGTGTTATTGTGTCTGAATTTGAAGAGAATCCTGAGTCTAATCAAAAGAAGGGCAATGACAGCTGGATGAGGTAAGAAAGGATGGAGTTTAAAATTCTCTACTGTATTTTTTTTAAGCTTATCTTTTATATAAAGAACATCTTTAAAATACAGTCACATGTCACTGTGGATGGGGATATGTTCTGCAAAATGTGTCACTAGGTGATTTCATCATTGCTTGAACAGCAGAGTATACACACACAAACCTAGATGGTATAGCCTACTGCCCACCCAGGGCATAGCCTAATGCTCCTAGGCTACAAGCCTGCATAGCAGGTTACAGTACAAAGTACTGTAGGCAATTGCAACATAATGGTAGGTATTTGTGTATCTAAACATAGAAAAGGTTCGGTAAAAAAATACAATGTAAAAGATAAAAAGTGTCACACCTGTCTAAGGCCCTGACCATGAACGGAGCTTGCAGGACTGGAAGTTGTTCTGGGTGAATCAGTGAGTGAGTGGTGAGTAAATGTGAAGGCCTAGGACACTACACTGCTATAGACTTTATAAACATTGTACGTTTAGGCTACACGAAATTTATTGAAAACATTTCTTAATAATAACCTCAGCTTACTGTAACTTTTTTAGTTTATCAAACTTTTACTTTTTTTTTTTTAACTTTTGGACTCTTGTAATAGTACCTTAAAACACACATTATACAGCTATACAAAAATATTTTCTTTATATCCTTATTCTGTAAGTTTTTTCTATTTTAATTTTTTTTAACTTTTAAAATGTTTTTTGTTAAACTCTGAGACACAAACACATATATTAGCCTAGGTGTACACAAGGTCAGGGTCATCAATATCACTGCCTTCCACCTCCACACCTTGTCTCACTGGAAGGTCTTCAGGGGCAAGTAACATGCATGGAGCTGACATCTCCTGTGATAACAGTGCCGTCTTCTGGAATACCTCCTGAAGGACCTGCCTGAGGCTGCTTTACAGTTAACTTTTTAAAAACTATGTAAGTAGAAGGAGTACACCCTAAAATAGTGTTTTAAAATTATAGTGTAATACATAAACTACTAACATAGTCATTTATTATCATTATCAAATATTAAATACTGTACATAATTGTATATGCTGTACTTTCATAGAGCTAGCAGCACAGTAGGTTTCTTTACACCAGGATCACCACAGATATTTGCATAATATGTTGTGCTGTAACCTTATGACAGCTAAGCAGTCATTAGGCGATAGGAGTTGTTGGGAGCCGAAAATGCCAAAGGGATCGTGACCAACTCAGCATTCCACCGGAGGCTGTGTGATCAAACAGCAAACTGTTTATCATGAATGCAGGATGTGAGCAAACTCACCGTGCGCCTGCCACCAAAAGGTTAGCTGAGGAACATCCCTCCCTGGCGCAGGGCTCCTTGAAGTTATCTGTTGAGAAATCTAGCATCTATTGTTTGAAGGATGCAGTCTCGCAAGCCTGCTGTGAACCAAACGGCTGCCTGACAGCTGCCTATCACCCCCCCCACGATCACCCCCTATTTCTCGTTGTCTCTTTTACCAATAAATATGGAGGGCTATGTAAAGCTCAGGGCCCTTGTCCACTAGAGGCAAGGTGCCCCCGACCCCTTCTTCCAAATGTACTCTCTTGTCTTTATCTTTTATTCCCACGTTCACCCCCTTTGTTCAGTCCACCAGGTCCGTGCAGGTTAGGAGTTTTTCAGCTCCATTATAATCTTATAGGACCACTATCATATCTGTGATCTGACATTGACAGAAACATGTTTTCTGTCATGACTGTACTAGTTCTTACCAGGGAAGGTTAACATATGTATCTGTATAATGTATACGTATACACATGTGTATATAATATATATGTATACATATATTATAGTTGTATAATGGTATACATATATATAACATAATTGTACTCCCTTTCAGAAGCAACGTATCTATGGTACAGTGAAAACAATACTCTTTGAGGGTCAAAGGGCTATCCTGGCTCTCTTTCTCATTTAACTTGTCTGGATCAGTGTCAATGTTTGTAAAGTGGGAGGATTGGCTTGAATTCGCTTTCAGGTCTTATTTTGCTGTGAAATTATTTTGCTCCTGAAAATATATCTGACTATTGAGTGCATGCTAGAGAAAAATATAAGTTTGTGGTTCTCTTGGCCAATATTAGGAAAGATTTGAGACTAGCAATTCATTCCTTCAATATTAAGGATAGTATTTTTTTGTTTGTTTGTTTGTTTGTTTGTTTTTGAGACTAAGTCTGGCTCTGTTGCCCAGGCTAGAGTGTAGTGGCTCGATCTTGACTCATGCAACCTCTGCCTCCCGGGCTCAAGCCATTCTCTCACCTCAGTCTTCCGAGTAGCTGGGACTACAGGCATGCACCACCATACCTGGCTGATGTTTGTATTTTTTGTAGAGACAGGGTTTCACCATGTTGGCCAGGCTGGTTTTGAATTCATGAGCTCAAGCAGTTCACCTGCCTTGGCTTCCCAAAGTGCTGGGATTATAGCCATGAGCCACCGCACTCAGCCATAGTTATGGATATTCTATAATTACCACTGTTTTACTTAAGTGAAGTAATGGGCAGCTCTATACTCTTAATGATAATGGTTGGCCAAGTTATCAGTCACATGATGACTACTTAGTCTATGCTTGCCCTGCAGTAGCAATTTCTGAATACTTTAGCTAGAATTTTTTTTTTTTTTAATTTTAGCACTACAAAGTATCTGAGATACTAGTGCCACAAACCATGCTTGTGTTTATTGGTTTGCCTATCTCAGATACTTTGGGGTTCCGCAGAAATGAAATACAGTGATTTTGTATTATTGGGAAATTCTTAATATATAATTCAATTTTTAATCTTTCTATGCTTCTGATTCTGAAATATATCATTTGCCATATCCTTGTGTAAATATTATGATTGTCCCTGCTTCGAGGAAACGTTTGTATGATCTTGATGATTTCTTTGTTAGGTTTTGGTTTATTTTACAAATTTCTACCACTTAGGTTTAGGATTAGACCAAGCCTGCCACATTCCCAAAGTTTGATAGAGATGGTTATACAAGATACATAGAATAACACGCAATATCCTGTTCATAATTTGGAGTGGCTTTCCAGATACAAAGCGCGTGTCTAACTGGTTACTTGAAAAAATTACATATCATACACATAGCAATGCTTGATTTTTTTTAATGGAAAAAAAAATGGCTTGTTTTGTCTTACAGATATGATGATATGTTAGTGGTACCCATTATTGAGAATACACCTGAGGAGAAAGACCTCAAAGATCGAATGGCTCATGCAATGAATGAATACCCAGACTCCTGTGCAGTACTGGTCAGACGTCATGGAGTATATGTGTGGGGGGAAACATGGGAGAAGGCCAAAACCATGTAAGTGTAAATCAACATGGGGAAAAAAGTTACCTCCCGCTAAATGTGAAAGAAAATAAAGTATGTCAGTTGGTTTAAATTTAAATTGTTTATCGTTATTTCTAGATACTTAATTTATATTATATATTCATTCGTGAAGAAGTATTGATTGGATGAGCTATTGTTTGGCAAGGCTCTAGGAATGTTGATAGAGGAAGAAGACACAGATCCCAAGTTACGAAAGTTCTATTTCAGAAAGTGACATCTAGTTTTAAAAAAATGTAAATTTATGTAGGCAGTATATTTTAAACTCTCTTTCATTTCCTGAGAGGTATGTAATATGGTTGCATGACTTAATATGATTCCTTTCTGTGTTTTAAAAATGTTGAGGGCAAAATAAAGTTTTGGCCTAGAATTGAGAGAAAATACGTACTAGGAACAAAGAGTTAACTGCAAGAAAGGAGAAATGTGATTCTTTAGGATTGGAGAACTCTGTTGTTCAATAACCACTGGTTCCTTTTGCTTTTTCTTTTACAGGTGTGAGTGTTATGACTATTTATTTGATATTGCCATATCAATGAAGAAAGTAGGACTTGATCCTTCACAGCTCCCAGTTGGAGAAAATGGAATTGTCTAAGCCGAAAGGAAGTCTAATTATATACAGAGATAAAGCTCAACATAATTATTATTTAAATAAAAGCTATTTTTTTAATGAATTGAAATTTTTCATGATGCTACTAATTTGCCACTAAATACTGCAAATGGTCACCCTGAATCTCTTCTGACATTGGATGTTATTTGCTTACATTCTTATAATTTTAAATGAGGGGACAGTGAAATGACAATTTTATACTCTATGTTTTTGTTTATTTTTAAATCCTTAAGAGCAAAATATTTGCCTTTAATTTCTTTTTTATATATACTCTCAGAAAATTCCTCTTAATTTTTAAAGATGCTGGTGATAATAAAATTCATTGGAAAATTTCCTCATTGTGGAATGAGCATTTTCTTGTTTTAATGTTGGTGTCAGAAAATATATGTGAAACATTAAGTCCAAATTTATCCCTCAATGTTAGTGTCAAAATAATTTTATAGATTTCCCCTATTAACTTTAGTGTTTCCCTATAGTCTGCAATAGGGCACTCATTTTATATTGGGATCAGTTGTGAAATTCAGATCAGGTGGTGTTAACTCAAATTCCCTTAACCAAACAGATCTTGTTCAAACCAGTGATGTAATCAGAAAGTACTTTCTTTAAAATTGTTTTAAATTTTAGGTTTGGGGGTACACATGAAGGTTTGTTACATAGACAAACATGTCAAGGGGTTTGTTGTACATATTATTATGTCACCCAGGTATTTAGTTCAGTACCCAATAGTTATCTTTTATGCTCTTCCTCCTCCCACCCTCCCCCATCAAGTAGACCCCAGTGTCTGTTGTTTCCTTCTTTGTAGTCATAAGTTATTACCATTTAGCTCCCACTTATAAGTGAGAACATGCAGTATTTGGTTTTCTGTTACTGTGTTAGTTTGCTAAGAATAATAGCCTTCAGCTCTATCCATGTTCCCGCAAAAGACATGATCTTGTTCTTTTCTATGGCTGCATAATATTCCATGGTGTATATGTACCATATTTTCTTTATCCGTTCTGTGATGGGCATTTAGGTTGATTCCATGTCTTTGCTCTTGTGAAGAGTGCTGCAGTGAACATTTGTGTGCTTGTATCTTTACGGTAGAATGCTTTATATTCCTTTAGGTATATACCCAGTAATACGATTGCTGAGTCAAATGATTGTTCTGCTTTTAGCTCTTTGAGAAATTGCCATGCTGCTTTCCACAATGTTTGCACTAATTTATAATACCAACACTGTGTAAGGGTTCCCTTTTCCCTGCAACCTTGCCCCAGGCTGGAGTGCAGTAGCGCAATCTTGGCTCACTGCAACTTCTGCCTCCTGGGTTCAAGCGATTCTCCTGCCTAAGCCTCCCAAGTAGCTGGGATCACAGGCGTGCTACCAGGTCCGGCTAAATTTTGTATTTTAGTAGAGACAGGATTTTGCCATATTGGCCAGACTGGTCTCAAACTCCTAGCCTTATGTGACCCGCCCACCTCAGCCTCCCAAAGTGCTGTGATTACAGTCATGAGCCACTGCCCTCAGCCTATTTTCTGGATTCTTGGCGGAGGTTCTTCCACTGGGGAAAAATAGTTTTAGCCACCTCTGGTTAACTTCATTTTCCTTGTTTTAAAATGCAGCTAATGAATAAGATAAAGTGCTTAATCCAGTGTAGATGTTCAATAAATATTAGTGTTTTTTAAAATACCTTTTAATCCTCATAATAGTCTTTTGAGATAGATATTATACCTATTTTCTTAGGTGAGAAAATTGAGGCTCAGATAGGAATAATAAATATGTAGAATTTAAGAGAAAATAGGTAAACTTCTTAACACAGTACCTGTCATATACTATGTATGCACTCAAAATATAAACTTCATTTCCTAAAAACCCCTCACCTAGCTATCTTCAAAGTAATTGTCATGCAAGTAAACCATTTAGAGTATGCAGCAGCAGCACATCTCCAATTGTATATTTCCTGAGAGTGCAGAAAAGATTGCAAAACCTGCTTTAGAAGTGGGGGAACAGCTGGTGGAGGACTATATTTCCTAGTTAATATCCCTTTTTTTTAAGAATATGATCCTTTCTATGTGACTGCTAGGAGCCAAGGTCCAAAGATGAATACAAATCCAGGCTGGGAGCTAATCCTCAGTGCCTGCACATAGGTGTTCAGTGAATGAGGGAGGGGGAAGCAGGCATTCTTTACATGCCCTTGTTGACTGTTGTTCTCCCAGTTATTCCAGCTTCTTTAAATAAGAGGAAAATTTGGTTACAAATGCAGGATTAAACTGGTAAGAGATCTAAATCAAACACATTTTTTATTTCATTAGGTGCAGGACATGCCATTCACTCTCAGATTGAATAAGGGATTTGATTTGTTTTTCTAAGACCATCAGAGGGGGCACAAAAGAACCAGCGACTAGGCAAGTGTAGGAGCAAAACTACACTTCTCACAGCCCCACTCCTGTCGGGATGTTGGGACTGTAGGAACTCCGTCCGAGAGCCCCACCGGGGGACTCTGTCGGCCTTCTTTGCCGGAGGCCGACAGACCTCTTCCCCACACCTTAGGTGACCAAAATAAACTTGCAGTTTTGCTCCTACACTTGCCTAGTCGCTGGTTCTTTTGTGCCCGCTCTGGTGGTCTTAGAAAAACAAATCAGGATTAACACATTTTAGTCCAGAGACTGTCAATTGTTTCTCAAATGATTCTAGAACCTTTTGGTCCCACCCAGCTTTCTTGTGAGAGATACTTCAAAATAACATAGTTCCCCAGAGAACGACTCAAAATCAGAAAGGTAAAGTAATAATCTTAAGGAGTGTTCATTTTATATCTCAATTTGTTCAAATACTTCCCTTTTGAGAAAATTTTGCCATATCTCATCAGCAGCTGTAGTCAAGATGGTCAGATGTGGAACTAATAATGTTGACATCACTATTCAAGAGGCAATTTGAATTATCCCACCAAGTTTCTTTAAAGCAGGACTGCAAGGCCCAGCACAGGAAAGAGAATGGAGTAGACATCCTCAGGGTGCTGAATATCTCTTCCTATGACTGGGTAGGAAATCTTTATCCCTCAAGGGATATTGCTGTAAACCTTCGTTAGCAAGTAGATATCAATAAATGTTGAATGAATGACTCTTGGCCCTCCAGCAATATTAAACGGGATTGAAGAGTAAAAGAAGTGTCTAGGTCACCTCCTCCAAATTCCATTGTAAGAGAATTGAGCCTAAGAAGAATGAATGTCATGTTAACTTTTATGTTATGGGGCATAATTGGTTAATGTTGTTAATGGAGTAGGACTGAGAAAGTCTTAAATTCCAGAATGGAAGGGGTGGTTAATAAATAAATCAGTAATGTATTACATCTCAAAGGAAGGAATTGGAAAGAGTAGGATTATAAAATCTTGTTGAGCTTATCTGCTATCTCTTTACTAAATGTCTTTAATTTGTATGTCTTCCCAATAGCAAACTATGAATCACTTTATACGTTAACTGTGTTTAATAATTGCATGAAATACTATAGTTTAGCAAGCACTTTCACCCTTCTAGTCATCTCAGCAATCCTGATGTCAGTGTTAACACCATCTGCCAAAAAACATAAGCTTCTGGCGAGAGACAGGGCCATGTCCTATTTCCATAGCCCTGTGTCTACTCATAGTAGACAACCAAAAAATACTTGCTTTTTGAATAAACCCTCATGTTAACAATGAGACACGGGTTCAGAGAGGTTAACTTGCCCAAGACCCGTGAGCAGGAGTGGGGAATTTGTCCTAGGCCTTTGGCTGTAAATTGTGTGGCATTTTCTCAACCTGGATGAATGAACCCCTCTCAGCAAATGCACATCTCTGCATTTTATTCATGAATCTTCAAATTATTCAAGATAATAAACATAGGGATATTTTCAGGTTGATTTGTCTGTTTTTATTCCTTACATAAATTTCAGGCGTATTCTAACATTTTAGTAAAACTGCATACATATTTTAACAATATGCATAGAGGTGATTTACATCACCATGTTAGAATATTAGGATGTTATCCATCACACGCCGGGGCCTGTTGTGGGGTAGGGAGAGGGGGAAGGGTAGCATTAGGAGATATACCTAATGTAAATTATGACTTAATGGGTGCAGCACACCAACGTGGCACATATATACATATGTAACACACCTGCACGTTGTGCACATGTACCCTAGAACTTAAAGCATTAAAAAAAAAACAAAATGTAGCCAACCGTGGTGACATGCACCTGTAATCCCAGCTACTTGGTAAGGCTGAGGCATGAGAATCACTTAACATGGGAGGCAGAGGTTGTAGTGAGCAGCCAAGATAATGCCACTGCACTCCAGCCTGGGTGACAAAGTGAGACTCTGTCTGAAAATAATAACAATAATAATTTCACCACCACTGAGATTATCTTGTGACATGCTTTGTCCAACAAAATGAGGCAGAAGGGACATTATACAGTTCTGATCCTGGGTCTCAGGAGGCCTGGGGTTTCTGCTGTGTTGCAGAACCCCGCCCAGCCATCCTGAACAGAAAAAAAAAAAAAAAAAAAAAAAGAATATTAGGATGTTATCATAGAAGCAATTATTTCTCTATCTCCCTCTACAATTTTTAGGAATGAACTTAAACTGATAAGCCTGCACATTTCTGCTCTTTCCACTTTGTTCTAGTAGTCTTTCACAGATATGAAGATCCTGATGGCCACTGGTTAGTGTAGCTTAAAAATGTGTTGATTCTGCTTTAAATTAAAACCTCTAAAGGCTTTGCACCTAAGTGATGCTTTCCAAAGGTACTTTCAAAGCCATTTACAGGATTTCAGATATAATTCTGTCCTTTAAATCTCCTTTTTTTTTTTTTTTTAGCAATTATTGCAGTTAATTAAATTGTATGACATCTCTAGTGCTCTTATCACACAATAGAATGAATTAACTCATTTTGATCAACATTAATCAATGTCATATCAGCAATCAATGTGTGCCATTTATAGAAACACTCTGAAAAACCCTTCTTTCCTCTATCTTCCTAAATTTCAGAACTTTATTCTGATTTTCTCCTTACTTCTTTTTATCCAGAAAGCAAACTTGAACTTCTACTTCAAGTTGCTGGCTCCCTTTGCAGCCAAGAATGACATTGTTTAAAAACCTTGCTATGTTGTGAAAACTGGCACTTTGAAGGATATGACTTTGGCCCATAGTAACTTGGTAAAAATGTTACCATTTAGCCATTTACCATTTACCATTGATTGATTCTGACTCATCAAGCTTACCAATAAATGTGATTTTAAGTATAAGCCTTAACTATAAGCCTTAATCCTCTGCTTGTGGAGCTTGGGGTTTATATGGGCACAGGATAGGGGCGTGGCAGGCCAGAGTGGTCTTAGAAAAGGCAACATTTGGGTGTGAAAACAGGAATGCTTGTTCCCATTTAGGTCCATGGGTTTCCAGGCTTGAGGGTGGGGCCTTTGCCGGGGAACTGCCCTCTTCTACTTAGTATTTCCCCACCTCCTGCCCATATCATTAGCATTTTTAATAATTTTACATTGACCTTGAGCAGAATCACTTAACTTTCATTTTCTGGTTGGCATTTTCTAAGGGTCTTGTAACTCCAAATTTCACAAATCTTCTTTTGTACTCAGTACTTGTTTAGTGCTCAGGTGTTGGTACGTGTGTAGAGTTAAGCTGCTGTTGGTGTCTACCCAATTTCCCTCACTCATTGGACCCACCTCCACTCACCCACATCCCGCGAGGCTCTGGGATGATGTCAGTCACAGTGTTCTACCTGCCCTCTTGCTGCAGCCATAACCACGTGACCCCGACCTGGCCAGTCCTGTCCAGTCGTGGCACACCGTTTCCCTGCCTACAGAGGGGTTCCAAGTCTTAGGTTCCTAACTCAAGGAGAGGTGCCAGGACCCACCTCCACTTCCAGATAAAGAAAACCTATCTGTGTTTGAAGAGAATGAAACCAACACACAAAGAAAAGTATAAAAAGCAGAGCCAAGATATAGAAATAGTTCTACTACAGCGTTTTAGTACTTGGATTTAGCAGTACCTTTGGATTCACCTTCAGCCTTTTGAGTCAGAAGTGATGAACAGATTTGCTTTTTTAAACGTTATTTTGAGATGATTTATTTCATAATAGAGTCTTACACAATGTCTAATAGTATATCAAACCAAATGCTATGCAATTGTATGAAATAAAAGGCTAACACATTAATCTTGATGACACTCAAGCCTTTTATGCATACTACTTCATATAAAACTGGTAAATAAAGGAATGTTACTGGTACATTGGTATAATACGGAAATTGCATGGATTCATACACAATTTTTCTGAGCACATTATTTTAAAGCAATCAGGGCAAGATTTCTCATAATGAGAAATCTTTAAAGATATATGAAAACATTTTGAAAAAAAAGGTGAAAATCTGCAGAAGTTTCTTCTTTATGGGGAAAAAAAGCCTGATTTAGTAGCTTTAGGGACCTTCAGTATTTTTCATTCTATTAAGCTATCTGGAGCAAGCATGGATAAAGACACTAAGAAGCTATTTCTAGTTATATAAAACAATGGATTAATTAGGAAGGCTACAGACTGGATACGATTTTAAAATTTGATGAACATTGAATTTTTCAAAGCAAACGCCTTCTAATACTTACATCTTAAAGGAGGAAGCACAAGTCCAGGAAATTATAAGGAAGCAAATGATTAACAGCCATGAATACTAGAAGAAAGCTAACTGTGCTAACATATTTATTAGTAATATTTTTATTGGTATTCTGGTTATATAGTTCATAAGTTTTCAGTGTCTTCCTCAACCTTGTCTACTCCATTTGCCTTATTATTTTTGGTACAGCATCGATTTTTCAGGAACACATATATGGTGTTAGAGCAGTGGTCCCCAACCTTTTTGTCACCAGGAACCAGTTTTGTAGAAGCCAATTTTTCCACAGATGGGGGTGGGGGGCGTGGTTTCAGTATGAAACTGTTCCACCTCAGACCATCAAGCATTAGATTCTCATAATGGGTGCACAACCTAGATCCCTCACATGTGCAGTTCACAATAGGGTTCCCACTCCTATGAGAATCTAATGCCACCAGTGATCTGGCAGGAGGCAGAGCTTGGGGGGTAATCCTCGCTTACCTGTGGCTCATCTGCTGTGTGGCCTGGTTCCTAACAGGCCATAGACCAGTACAGGTCCATGGCCTGGAGGTTGGGAACCCCTGTGTTAAAGCATTTATATTACATTTATATACATGCATACTCGTTCTGAAAAGGATTGAGAATCTCTGAAGATATAGAGAGGAAGATATACAGAGGAAAATCAAACTGTTTTTTCTTTCTCTCACTCAATAACACCACAGAAAACTTCTGTGACTACTGGTTACCAAGACATATGTCGGGGATTTTTCCCCACCAGCAACCAATCAGTTCTGCAGCAGACACCATCTGCTGGGTGTCCGCCAATCCAATTTCAACAATATCTAACTAGAAACAGCGTCGGATTCCACAGGTGGAAGGTTGAGTCCCAGAAGGCTGCCCTCCACTTCCAATGCCTATTGCAAGCCCCAGGTTGTGACCTGTGCTTCTGACTGACCTGCTATAAATTGGGATTCCCACCATTCCCTCCTTGGATTTAATTAGCTTGCCGCAATGGCTCACAGAACTCACCGAACTCAGGGAAAACGTTTACCAGTTGATTATAAAGGATATTACAAAGAGCACAGATGAAGAGATGCATAGGGCAAGGCACAGGGGAAGCGGGTGCAGAGCTTCCACATCCTCTCCAGGCATGCCATCCTCTAGAATTCTATACGTGTTCAGGTATCTGGAAGTTTGTCCAAACTCTGTCCTTTTGGGCTTTTACGGGTGCTTCATTATGTAGGCATGATTGATTAAATCATTGGCCATTGGTAATCAGCTCAACCTTCAGCCCCTTTTTCCCTTCCTGGAGGTTAGGAAGTGGGGTTGAGAGTTTCAACCCTCTAATCCTGCCTTGGTCTTTCTGGTGACCAGTCCCCATCCTGAAGCTACCTGGAGACTGCCAGCCATCAGGCAATCATTAGCATATAAAAAGACACATCACTTTGAAGAGTCCAAGGATTTTTAGGAGTTGTATGCCAGAAAACCTGAGACAAAGATAAAATATATATTTCACAACATAGGATAAGATAATATTAAAATTTACATAATAAGATGTGGGAGGAAAAGGGAAAGAAAGGAAGAAACAGAAATACAGATATTAAAGTTGAAGGGTGAGGTTAAAGCTAAAACAAAATTAAAGCCCTGTGTTAGTAGATAAACTATTCAGATTTTGTGCCAAATAAAGTGGCAATTCCTTAACAAACCAGTTTTTTACTATTACTATTTATCTCATGCTGAACAATGTCATTGTCTGGGTTAAATACTGGAGATTCATTGTCTCACGGTCATGGAAAACTAGGACATGGACACACAAAGAGTGAGATTCAGAGCGGAAGTATAGTTGACGAAAGAAAGAGAAGAGAAGTGGGCACTTCTGTTATGAAGTGCAGGAGGTTTCATAGATGACCTATATTGAGTAGACAGTGTTTGATTTACATGGGGCATGAAAGATTGGTCAGACCAAGTGTGCCATTTGCATAGCACGTGAAAATCTGGCCACCCTACACCCTCACTTTAATCTTTTATTATGCAGATGGATTCTATACCTGGCTGGTGCCATGTTGCCTGTTCCTTTACTGCACATGTGGTGACAAAGAAAAGGGAAGATGGAGCCTCCATGTTGAACATGCCTGGCCCCAGGTAGCCCTTTTCTATTGGCAGAGCTGCTGGCATTCACTGTGCAAGTTTCCAGCTTGCTTATCAATGTCTGCAGTTCAATTTTTCAGGCTTATTTTTGTTAGAAAAGAAATTATTTGGGGGCTCCTTTTTGTTAAAAGGGTAATCTTGATAAGGAGTCTTTTGCCTTCATTATCTGCCTAAATAATTTCTAAAGAATTTCTTTCTAGCTCCTGTATCAATGCTATCAGGTTGGCTATTTGGGGTTAGATTTAAAAATAAGAGCATAAATTTGGTAGGAGAATTTAAATATTTTTACTCCTTTGGTTAACAAGGGATATGGTAGAGACTTTTATTTAGATCTGTGAAAACTTTTAAGTTATTTCCACGTTTATTTATTGATTTTTCAGCTTAAATTCATGTGTGTAATAAACATGTACATTTGACATGATTTTAAAAATTCAAAATGTACATATTCAAAATCTAAAATATATCCTTCTTCTCTTTGGAGGCAACCTCAGTATCAATTTCTTGCAAATCCCTTCACAGATGGTCTATGCAAATATAAAAATATATCTACACTTATCTGCATTGGACACAAGGATTCACCACCCAGATCCCTTTTCATGGGAGGACTTATTGCTTCAACTCTTAGGAGTACTGTCAGCCCCATTCAGAGATCTCAGCTGCAGATTTGCTTACCCAAGGCCGTGTCCTTCCCAGGGAAGCCCATATCCAGTGACTGGGAGCAGGGGTATGAGGGCTCAGCCATTTCACCCTGATGCTGGACATGTCTGATGTGCCAAATTTAGTTCCAGCACTCTCCCTGGGGCAGCTGAGGCTCTCAGGCCTGTATTGCAGCTTGACTTCTCCCTCAATTCAAACCTGCTTCTGCTTCCTCCCTTTCACAGGCAGGGCCACCAACAGCCCTGGTTTTCCTAGGACTGAGGGGGTTTCCAGGATGCTGGATTTTCAGTGCTAAAACTAAGGCTGTTTGAGGAAAACTGGGACAAATGAGTCATCCTATCCACATGTGTTGATATCAAGGACACCACCTAATGGTGACATCCTGCATACTAAACTTTCTCTCAGAGGCTGCTTCCTAGGGAACTAGCCTATGACAGTCAATGGCAAGAGTGGTCTAAGAAAGTAGGTGGTAAGATAGCTTTGGAGCTGAATATCTTACCACCAAGTTGACATTGAGGACCCCATCTAGAGGTGGGTGGGATAGATAGCTCCTGGCATAAGGTGATGGTCCAATTATTGAAACTTTCACCAATGGTGAAGTGGGATAGCATACTAAGGAAGGGAAAAACACCAGTACACACCATGTATCAGGCATTTGAAAATTATGGAAGAAATAGTCACAACAATGACAGTGGGAGCGGATGATTACTGTGATTGTTGCTTTGTTAAAGATAACAAAAGGCTGAGAGTGATTAATGGGTAATTAAAAGTGAAGAGTGGAAGCCAGAGGGCTTCCTTGGTAGCCAAGAGACTCTTCTGCCGTAGGAAAGCAGAGAAAGCTGAAGAACAGGCTCAGGTTTTAATCATCAGAATACCTGAGATTCAGAATGTTATACTCCCAACTAAGGCAGGTCTACCATGACAAGGCCAAGGCCCTTGCCGGGAAAAAATAGGACTCTGACACATGGGATGGGCAAACCAGCATTGATGGCTCTGAAAATCTTTAATGCTCAGATTCTTGCACTTCCCAAACCTGCAAAAGTGAATTCCCTCCCTGTTAAGAGTTAGCATTCCTTCCTTGCCTCTCCAGCTCAGGACAACATATAATGTCCCCAGTATCTGTTTCACTTCCCCTTCTGGCCACTAGGTGCATAACGAGGGTTAAGTCACAGAATAACTCAGCCGCGATTGTGCTAGGTCTGACAAGAAAGGAAAGAGTCCCCAAAGAAACTGCAACACCTAACTAGCAGGTACCAGCAGGCGCCACGGGAGGTCCATGGAAACGAACCCCAAGAGTGCTCAATCAAGAAAGCTGGGACATAAGGCTGGTTATGAAAGAGTTCATTTATTTTCCTAAAATACAAGATTTAACACTTTGGCTAGGATCCCAGCAGATGGGGTCAGTCTGCTACATGGATGGCTCCTAGAAGCGTGGCAAAAGCAAGGACCCATGCTGAGTGAAACTAAGATATAAGAATTTCTATAGCACATGGTGGAAGAATAGATTGAAAGATGTAGGGACGTGGGCAGGCTGGAGTGGATGTACAGTGTAAGGTCAGATAGCACACTAGATTACTACAGTTCATGGGAAGGCCTGGACATGCTATTTATCAAGGCTACAGAAAGCACTGGTGAAAGGGATCCCAGCATTACTAACTATCCCAGGGTGAAAGTAGGAGAGATCATTACAGCATTCAGCTCACACGTACCAATGGTGATAAGACCCCAAAACAATAGAAATCAATAGACACCTGCCAGCAGCTTTTCACCGTCAAAAACCAAGTGATACAATTATTTCATAATGAGTGGTAAGATCAAAATCACAGCCAAGGGGGCCTCATCTGCAGAATTATACAGATGATTAAAACAACACAGCTTCAGGTTGGGTGCGGTGGCTCACGCCTATAATCCCAGCACTTTGGGAGGCTGAAACGGGTGGATCACTTGAGGTCAGGAGTTTGAGACCAGCGTGGCAAACATGGTAAAACCCCTGTCTCTACTAAAAATACAAAAATTAGCCAAGCATGGTGGTGCATGCCTGTAATTCCAGCTACTCAGGAGGCTGAGGCAGAAGAATTGCTTGAACCTAGGAGGCAGTGGTTGCAGTGAGCGAAGATAGTGCCACTACACTCCAGCCTGGGTGATAGAGTGAGATTCTGTTTAAAAAAAAAAAGAAAAAGAAAAACCCAAACAACAACAAAAAAACCCAGCATCCATAGGAACAAGACAGAGAGACCGTCAACAAAGTCACCCCAAAATAAACTCTGCAAATATTCAGAGGCCTGGCACTCAACTTGTACCTTCAGAAGAAATCAAGACTGGATGATCAGGAGGCTGAGTGCAGTCACCCCAGTAAAAACACAATGTCTTATCCAGTTTCATGACCTCAACTGTTATCTGGACCCAGAACCCTCTGATGAAAAGAGAGGATAGTCTCCAGATAAAATGACTTTGTAACACCATGGCAACACAAGAGATATTGATTCAGTCCTGTCCCCAAGGGGCCTATGGATAACTCTACAGTGGGAGCAGAGGGAATACCCAAGTATATGATTACTGTCGGACATAGAATATGAGGTGATATTGACAGCTAGAGACCTGAAATGTCATCTTGATCCCCGCTATTACAAGAGACTCATATGAGACCAGTTTACAAGTGGACTATTGACTGAGGTCTGGCTCACAGTGGGCCTACCTACTGATCACATCCAAATATATAATTGGAGTAGACACAGTTGCTAGATGGTGCAGCTCCCACATTGAATCCTTGGCCTGTCGGGTAAAAGCAGCCTATCATAACAGAGAAGGCCAAGTAGCAGCCTTTGAACTTTCCATCTACTCCCACCTTGCCCCCAGCCAAGATACTAAACACAAAACAAATTCGTATCCTGGGAGGGATGACAGAAATTAATGCTAGCTACCCTTAAGCATCTAAAGGAGGCCAAAGTAGAGATCCTCATTTTATCTCCACTTAATTCACCAGTCTGGACCCCTCCAGAAATTAGACAGATCTCCTGGAGCATGAGAGTAGACTACACAAACACAGCTGCAGCTGCTCTGCCAGCTGTGGCAACTGTGCTAGAGCAGGTGAACGTGGCTTTGGAGACACAGCATGGAGCCAGCCATTTCTATCGGTAAAAAGATCAGAAGCCAGGTGTAGTGGCTCACACTTATAGTCCCCACTGCTCAGGAGGCTGAGGCAGGAGGATCACATGAGCCCAGGAGTTAGAAGCCACAGTGAGCTATGATTATACCACTGAATTCCAGCCTGTGCTATAGAGCTAGACCCTGTCTCTAAAAAAAAAAAAAGAAAAGACCAGTAACAGTTTAGTTTCATGTGAAATAGGCAACAGAGCTATAGTTTTCTCCAGGGCTGTGTTAGTTCTCACTCTTGTAATACAATCTGAAGAAATTTGGGCTGAGTATCTCACAGGATCTCATATTGATCCACTACATTGATGACATGGCACTAAATGGCTGAATGATCAAGAAACAGCTAGCATCTGCTCCAGTAGTGGGAAGTAAGTCCTAGAAGATTCAGGAGCTCAACATCAGGGAAATTTTTTAAAGATCCAATGATTAGGGGCATGCTAGCTTATCCCACCCAAAGTGAAAGACAGATAATACATCTTGTACTCCCCATTAGGAAGAAGGAAGCACAATGCCTTGTGGACCTCTTTAGGTTCTAAAGTCAGCACATTTCACACTTGGGAATGTGGCTCCAGTCCATGTTCTGGGTGTCTTGAAAGTTACCATCATTGAGGGAACCCAGAGCAGAAGAGGGCTCTATAGTAACTCCTGAACATTTGAGCCAGTGACCCAGAAGACCCTATGATGTTTGAGTACCTGTGGTGGGAAAAGATGTCCTGTTAGTTTATGGTAAGTCCCAGTGGGATAATCATTATGCAGATCCCAGATTTCTGGAGCAAAGCCATGCCATCTGCAAAGAAGAATTATTTGCCTTTTGAAAAACTCTAGTGTGCTGCTGGGCCCTAATAAATATGGAACTTGCCTCTGAGATACCAAGGGTGATGGTTAATTTTATATGCCAACTTGGCCAGGCTTCAGTGTCCAGATATTTGGGCAAACATCAGTCTAGATGTTGCTTTGAAGCTATTTTTTAGATGTGATGGGCACTTAAATCAGTAGACTTTGAGTAAAGCAGATTACCCCCCATAATAAGTGTGGGCCTCATTCAATCAGTTGAATACCTAAAGGGAAAAGTTGGAGGTCCCCCGAGGAGAAAGAAATTCTGCACCGACACTGCCTTTGGAGTTAAGATTGCACAAGATTGCAACATCAGCTTTTCTGTGTGTTTCTGAGAGCCTGCTGGCCTGCTCTGTAAATTATGGTGGTGCCTGCTCACACAGTCACATGAGCCAATTCCTTACAATAAACCTACTTCTGCACTCTGTGTGTGTGTGTGTCCATCTATGAATCTGTTTCTCTGGGGAACCCTGACTAATGCACCAAGTGACCCCGCATCCAGAACACCTATCATCATGAACTGGGTTTTGTCAAACCCAGTGGTCCCCAATCTTTTTGGCACCATGGGCCAGTTTCATGGAAGCCAGTTTTCCCACAGACAGGGTGAGGAGGGTGGTTTCAGGATGACGCAAGTGCATTACATTTATTGTGCACTTTATTTCTATTATTATTCCATTGCAATATATTATAAAATAATAGCACAACTCACCATAATGTAGAATCAGTGGGAGCCCTGCGTTACTAGACGCAACTAGATGGTCCCATCTGGGGTGATGGGAGATAGTGACAGATCATCAGGCATTAGATTCTCATAAGGAACATGCAACCTAGATCCCTTGAGTGCACAGTTCACAATAGGGTTCACATTCCTATGAGAACCTAATGCCGCTGCTGATCTGACAGGAGGTGGAGCTCAGGAGGTAATGCAAGTGATAGAGAGCAGCTATAAATACAGATAAAGTTGTGCTTGCTTGCTCCTCCTGCTGTGCTGTCCAGTTCCTAACAGGCAATGGATCAGTATCAGCCTATGGCCCAGTGGTGGGAGGCCGCTGGTCCACCCCAACAAGTCATAGTTTAGACAGGCCCAGCCACAATTAATCATGAATGGAAGTGGTACAGCTGGGGTCAAGCCTTAGCTGGGCCAGAGGTCATGAGCAAGTTGCAATAGCAAGTTATCCAGGCTTTCACGTCAATCATTATTATTGCACCAGTGCTCCATGCTTAACTCCCTGTGGTCACTTGGGGGATTCCTTACAACCAGCTGACCAAGGAGGAAAAAGCCTGGACTTGATTTATAGATGGGCCCACTCAGTATGTAGTGCAAGCCAGAAATGGTCAGCAGCTGCTCTACATATCTCCTCGGGGTGGCCTTGAAAGATAGTGGTCAGGGAAAAATTCTTCCAATAGAAAGAGTTTCAAGAGACGAATCTGGTCATCCACTTTGTACGGACAAAAGAAATGGCCCAAAGTTACAGATTCACTGGCAGTGGCAAATGGCCTGGCTAGCTGATCAGGGGCCTGGAAGAAGAAAGATTGCAAAATTGGAATCAAATTGTCTTAGGGTAGAAAATGTGAGAATAGATATGATAACAAGCGTGAAATATGAAGATCTCTGATCACATGTTAATGCCCACCAGGGAGCCCATAGTACAGAAATAGTATGAAGCAATTAGGTGGGCAGGGTGACTCAGCAGGTAGAGGTCATCCAGCCTCTAAGGACCTCTCTGATCATCCTTCCCACAAAAAGTCGTTTGATTATTTCAGACTAAGCAAATGTTCAGTGAACCACACCCCTAGTAATTAAGGACAGCCACCAACTTTGGCATTCACAGCCAAGTTTCCTGGAAAATCTGAGGACTCAAAGCAGGAGGAGGCAGCCAGGAGACAGATCTGGAGGCCCTGCTAGGACTGTGACTCTTCACAGCTAGGTGCTCATTCTTCTTCCATGTCTACACTTCACCTGGAATTAACTCTTCCCTGGACACCTAACAGTAGCATGTATTGACCCAAATGAATGTGGTGGTATTGTCACCCCCAAATGAGCTACTAGTTGCTTTGGATCCAGCCATCTTTTATCCATGTCTACTTAGCAAGGACTCCAACCAGAGGCTGCACTGGGACCCTCTCAAAGAAGCTCAAACCCATATCATTGGAAGGAGTCAGTCTGCCATTTTCCTCTGTAGAAGGTCTATATCCCAGCTCGGTAATAAAGCCACCTCCATTGGGAAAAGATGAGAGAGTCCAGCTGATGTGGAAGCCCCAGCAAATTGTTGAAACCCTCAATGGCTTCACCAAATTCTTACTGCCATTTCACAGCAATAGCAAGATACTAAGGAGGAAAGATCTAATAGTTACCTAGGAATATGTATCTGGACTTTGGGAGAGTATCTGAGAATTATCAGCAGATCTGTGGTTCACGCATCCATTCATTTGACCATTTATTAAACATCTACTATGTATCAGGCACTCTGCAAGATGCTAGGAATTTGCTAGTGAATAAGATAGATCGGGTCTCCATTGTCCTGAAATTCAGAGTTTGGTGGGATGTGGAAGTGTAAATTGAAGCCATGTGTACAGGTCATCTTTCCGAAGGTGTGAAGAAACACTAAGCTTTAGGGCACATTCTGGAGTTCAAGAGAGAGAATAGGAACTAACAAAGGAAATGGAGAAAGAGGAAGTATGTGGAAAACCAGAGGAGCATAACGTTTAGTTTAACTTGTGAGAGTTTCAAAAAGAAGAGAGAATGTAAAATACCATCTGCTGCTAAAAACCAAGAGTAAGACTAACAGGAAAAAAGTGTAGTATAGTAGTGTTAAGTACATGGACTCTAGTTTCAGAAAAACCTAACTTTGAGTCTTACCTCCACCATTTATTGGTGATATGACCTTGGTCAAATCTCCTTTAGTGGGGACAAAAAATGCTTCCCTTAAGGGTTGTTTAAATAAAATAATATATGCAAAGTGTCCAAGTATACTGTTTAATAAACAGTAGTTTGATTTTTAAATTTTGTTTTTCTATTTCACTCTTGAATTTGGCAAAAAGGAGAATTGGTGCACTCTAGGAAATTTGCCTAAAGTTCTTAAATTTTAAACTCCAACACGTGCTTTCTCACATAACCTTCCAGTGTCTGTTTATCAACCTTTCAGTATTTATTAATCTCAGACTAACAATCTTCCACTATGTGTCCCTCTGATAAGATGTAGAAAGGGCACAATCAAAGGGGACTTTAGATTTAACAAATCAGGGCTACAATTTGGTGTTCAGTTGCCTCTACCTATTAATTTAGAGAATGTGGTCCATCACACAGGTGGAAATTTAAATGAAGTATATATCCTGGTTCTCACAATTCAGAATGTGGGATTGAGTTGGACTTTGTCTCTCCCACAGTGTGGCAGTCAGATAAATCAAGCATCAGATTCAACCCAACTCAGAAGTTGGAATCTGTCTCCCCCATAGTCAGTGTAACATTCAAATAAATCAAGCATCAGATTCAACCCAAGTCAGGAGTCTGCAAAATATTTGCTCTTGCCTTTAGATGGACTTTGAAGACAAGGACAGTAGCAACCTTAGAAAGTTCCAACCAAACTAGACCCAACAGCATAGATTGCCCAACCTGGGGAGGACAACTGAAAAATGGAAGCCAGATGTTAGAGGGTTAAGGAGAAGACCTTGAGGAGCCACATAGATCACTCCTTGAAGAAGTTTGGAAGTGAAAAGACAGACACAGGAAATTCTGTCCATACCACCATCAATTTCAACTGAAGCCTAGATCAATTATTTCAAATAAGTCCTGTTTGATGAGCTGGTTTCTCAAGCAAGCACTTTGTCTCAGCTGTACCCCAAGGTCTGGCTTTTTCGTGTTCCACAAGCAGAAAGGATCATAAACCCTGCTGAGATGTCAGTAAGGAAGACTCCACTTTCTAGCATGCCCAGCCTGCAGATAATGATCTTGACCAGAAAAGTATAAAGTAGTTAAGAGCAGTTAAGGCACCAGGTCACACTGTACTTATTCTGGCTGGGAAAAGATCACTTTCTCTGTGCCTGAGATCAGGCAAACCAAGCAAACACTAGAAGTCTCATTCTCTCCAAGAACATCAGGTATGAGATCAGGTCCCACTCTGGAGTGTAGGTAGGGCAGCATCTAGGTTAGTTTGTGTGGATTTGGCCTTCGTAGGTCATTGACAGTCTATGGATTAGTCTTACGGTCAGGTAATTTTCTTCAAAAAGGACCAGTCAGTGATAAGGGGTGAAGGCTCTGGTTTGGCTCAAAAATCTAAGGACCTCCCCCCAGCCCAGATCTGTTATAGAGCACCTTCTACTATACCCCAGCTGGCTCTAACTTTCACCCAATATACACAAACTTCTCTGACCCTCATGAACTGGGGGAGACCAGACTTTCTATTTCTGCCCCTCTCACTTCAAACTCCTGCCTCTGTTTGCTGAAGTAGCTCTACCAGCTGATGTCCACATAGCTGGACTTTCCTTTGGCCCATTGTATGTTCATATGTACCAGCCAAGGGGGTTATGAGGACTTCCAGAATGCTCTTCCCAATAGTTGGAAAGCATGATGACCAAATGTTTATGAGGATGGCTTGCTGATGGATTTTAAAGTCCCTGAAAGCTTAAGATTCAAATTTAGGTTACTCTACATATTAGTCTCATTTATATACAAAGAAATGTCAAGGGGAGCCCTGCCTCCTGAATGCATTGGCACCTGGTATAGGTCACTGGCTGGCCTGTGACAGGTAAACCTCTCCAAGTGACATGATTAGGTTTTCTCACAAATTTCCATTATTGGATTTAAATTTAAATAAAATATTCTGGGCCAAGCATGATGGTGTGTGTCTGTAGTCCTAGCTACTTTGAAGGCTAAGGCAGGAGGATCACTGGAATCTAGTAGTTCAAAGTCACAGTGAGCTATGATTGTACCATTGCACTCCAACTTGGGTGACAGAGCAATACTCTGTCTATAAACAAACAAAGGAATAAATAAATAAACAAAAATGTTCTGACATAAGGTTCACTCAGTGGGGTGGATCGAAATAAATCAGACCATTTGACTTTTGTTCATTCATTCAGCATATACTTGCTGAGCACCTATCTTATGCTGAACACTGTGCTAAGTGCTCCAAGTGCAGCATAAGCAAACCAGTCAGGTTCCTGCCCTCATGGATCTGGAAGAAGTTCATAAAATAACCTTAGAAGTAAGTGAAAAAGTAGAAGTGCTACAAGAGAGAACTATGAGGTGCTATGAGAATGTGCTATCAAGAAGTTGGACCTGGTCTTGGTGGTATAAATAGTGGAGTTAATGAAGGGATATCTTAAAGTTTAATGGCCAAGAACACAGAAGACATTCGCAATACCCTATATTTGGCAGCCTTGTGAAACTCTTAGCTATGGTGAGCCTCCTCTATTCTTCTTACATTGCTTCATGTTTCCCTCTGGATGGAAAGGGAAAAGTAGGTTTAGGGGGCAGGGTTTGGTTAAATAAGTAATCCAATAAGAGAACATGATTTGCTGATTTGCTAAATTCAAGGTCAACTATCTATATTAACTGCCACTTTCTAAATGAAAAACTCTCAGGTAGAACTATCTGAAATTTACCGTATTTAACTTTTTGATTCATATAAGCAGCAATTTCATCTGGTTCAGGCTAACCATATGGAGACTTCTGATCAAAAAAACCTTAAAGTGCTGATGCTGAAGAACAAGACTGACCTTAAACCATAGAATAAGGGGCCATGCCAAAACAGGCTTTTATTTCCCTCCTTTATCTTTTTTTTTTTCTTTAATACAGGGGCCAGTAAAACTCTGTGGAAACAAAAAGTATAGCAGAAAGACCACTAGATGGGTGTCAGGAAACTTTAACCCCAGCAAGGCCACTCGCATTTTCTCTGATTTTGTGTAATTGCTTTCTGTCTCTGAGGCAATAGTTCCTCATCGGTGAAACTATGGGACTTGACCTATGATATTTAAGGTCATTCTTTTAAGACTCTTCTTGCTCCTTGCTACTGTAAGACTGTAAGACTTAGAGTAACACAGCTCTATAATCCCCAGCTCAGAATACAACCATTTCTCATTTCTGATCCCTCACCATATGGACAGGTGCAGCCAAATGACAATATGGTCCATATCTGCCTGTCAATCACATGTGCTAGTCTCCGTGTGGACCAAGATAGAGATAGGATTCACCTTGTTGATCAGATGATTTGTGAGCTAGTGCTCTATCCAGAGTATATATTACATGTCCAAATTGTAAACATTCAGTAGGAAATCATTTTTGAGGACATTACCCAAAGCATCAGAAGAGGAGTTGATCTAACTACTGGCTAAAGCAAATCCAAATAATTACTACTCATTTCGGTTTTTGCCCTTCTTGAACATAGAGATGGTATTGCTCAGCACTTAGAAACTGACTCCAAACAGCTGGGAAGGGAATACTTTCTGAAGTCCAGCTGGGTTGCCAGCACAGATCATCTCCATTCTGCTGACCAGCAGGACCGTGTGCCAGCAACCAAACCTTTGAGTCTCTCAGCGTAAGGGCAAGTGGTAACACCAGGAGTTTTAAGCCTGCAAAGAGTGATTATCTGGAAGTGAGGTCATGATTCAGGGGTTTGACTGTCAAACACTGCTGACAAAGACGCACTCTTTTCCCTGACAGTACAGAATCATATTACTGCACACACAAGTGTCTCACACCTGGGAAGGATGAAATTACACTGAGCTTAATCCTCTGAAACCAGCTCAACAAGAAGGCACTTAAACATTTAGGATAGGAGTTGTCTCTTGGCAAAGAAAATATTGCAAGGCAACTGGGCAGTTTTTACTAATGAGAAGGGCCTGGACTTGTCAGTTGAAATAATCTTTGACCCTTGATTCCCTTTATTAATTATTCCTTGAGAGGTCTAAACATAGTCTCTCTTAAGTGGGCACTCTGGTCTTTTGCACTCATCCTTATTAACTGATGAAATCAGTCCTTCAGTGAGGTTACATAAGCATATTAAACCAAAGCAGACGGATACCAGATACTTCTCTAAAAATAGGTACATAATTCATCCCTTTCAGCAAAGCTTTGCTCCAATTAGGGTCAGTGAAGATTACTTACATGCTGGAATGTGTCAGGGGACACATACTCAGGGTTGTAAGCAAACTGAGGCCAGACAGGAGTTTCACAACCTTTATCTCCGGGTTTAATTAAACAAAAAGGCAGCATTGGGAAAGGTGTGTAAACACAAGTCTTCCAAGGAGCTCCACCACACATCTTTCCCTAGACCCATATTCTCTACCACCTGCCTGTCCTGCAGGGAGGCTGGTGCCTTGGCTCCACACCAGCAGGGAAGAAGCAGTAACCTCCCGAGCCATCTTTGACCTGCAGCTCCAGCGTATCGCGGTCAAGTTCTTCACTCTCCTCCCTCTCCCCCGAATCCTAGTTTGTAGTGTTATGGAAAGTTAAATCTATGAAACTGATCAACAGAGATGGGAGATGAAAGGAAACCAAGGGAAACCTAATCTTGTTGATCATTGTGAGGAGTTTGGCTTTTGCTCAGTTTTGATTTGGGTCTGTTAAATGTTGATTGCCTCCCCCTCCTTCTATCCCTTCAATGAAAGAAAATATTGATCAGTTTAACTATGCAGAAAAAGGATTTTATCAATCCCCTCTAAGCAAAGTAAGTTCCAGCCATATACACTATTTGCATTTCTCAAAACAAATACTGTCATCTGTTTGTTTTAGCTATACAGACTATGGCATAGGCTCTTCTTTCTACTTGGAGTGCCTTTCCTTAATCCTGTACTCCAAATGTACCTGTTGGACAAATTTCTGTTCATACAAAGCAATTGAAATATCACTTCCTTAGTGGAGACTTCCCTGCCTATTTCATCTGAACTGTGCCTAATTTGTTATGAAACATTTTCTGAACCCCACTAGTACTGATCACATGGTTTAGTTCATAACCTACGAGCCAGCAGTATGGGCTCTGGGGCCAGGCTGGCTGCGTTCAAATTTTACCTCTGCTACTTATTTGTTGTGTAAAGGACCCTGAGCAAATTACTCAACTTCTCTGTGCCTCAATGTCCTCATCTGCAAAATGGGAATAATGGTAATGCCTCATAGGACTGCTTTGAGAAATAAATTCATAAGAGTGTCAAACAGCATCTGCGTTGAGATTAGTGCTGACACACAGCAAATGCTTATTAAATAAATAAAAACTTGTTGAATGCAGAAGCAGTCTGAGCAACAGATAGTCAACAGCCAGGAGGCAATTGTACCATAATTTATCTGCTTTCCTGCCTACCTTCTTTCCTAGACTGTGAATGTATTGAAAGAAGAAGCCAAGTATTTTGCTTTACTCAACTTTAGCACCCAACACATGGTAGTTTCATTGAATGAATGAATAAATAAATGATTTTCCATCCAAGTATCTCACTTTAGTTGAAATGTAGCATAAATACATATAATAGATTCAAGAAAGGCCCCCAAAATAAAAATATAAGAATGTAAGTTGTCCACAACACAAGCAAATGTGAAGTCTCTCTACATTTGGTTGCTAAAGAAATAGTCAAGGAGCCCAGTGGATTAGAATAAAGAAAAGGGAATTTCCTTTAAAAGTTTAAAGTAGAGAAAGAATATGAGCTATGGAGAGAATTACAGAGAGTATCCCAGGGAAGGGAAATGACCCTTCCTGAGAACACTTGGGGGTCCCTAAGTCCTAAGCAGCTCCTCCCAAATCTTATGAGACATATTCAAATGCACACACATCCAATATAATTTGGGGTCAATATAATTTGCGGGCAAATTAGAAAAAATTTTTTCTAATTTGGTTTTCAAATTATTTTTGTATTAGTAATTCCTTTGATTCACAATTGGTTATGATTTCTTAGCAATCACTATGTACCCATAAGGCATTTCAAGTGAGAAAAACTAATCCACAAATTGCTTACAACGATAATGAGATGTTTATGAATACTGAATTTAATAATTGATGAAACTGGCCTATGTCATAATTTGCGGCTATGTCACTACACATTTAAAAATTTTGATATCACATTGTTCAATGGAATCGAAATATTTCTTTATTTTTCTTCTCCAGGTCTCCAGTATTTTACCATCTCTTGAAATGTTCTTGGGCCCCAGCCTAGGCACTATGCCTAGAGAACCTAATGGATAAAGCAACCCTGCTTGTTTAAAGGCCTAGAGGCAAGTACAATCAAGTTTAATGCCGAACATGGCAAACTTATTTTCCCTGTTGAAGCCAAGTATCTGTGTGGAGGATTAGTTGGATGCATGCTTCCAAAAGAAACCAGCTGTTATTGTAAGTAAAGGCCTGCTGAAAGAAACCAGCCTATTTAGGTTGGAGAATATGGGGGCACAGATTGCCTTTTTCCATCACCTGCAAGGAACACCATGCCCTTATTTCATCTCAGTGCAAGATCTGGGATCCAAAACACTACTTTCTATCACAAAGCCAGATCTCACACCTTTTTCAGATCAAATGTTCCAGCCTGTTTAGAAAAGCTTAGAAAATAGTCTTTCTTTCACTCCCCACCAGTCTTCATTGTGACGTATGTTGCATATCACAACCCTTGGTATTGGATGAATGCTCCCAATCTGAATGAAGAACAGGAAAAGATAAACAAAAAACTGAGGCTAAGAGAATCACTTAACCTGAACCAGATGGTAAGAAAAGCATGCTAGAATGGAATATCCAACCAGCTATAGACATTACTTTTGGCAGACAAATGAATGGCCCCATTATAAAGGCATCAGGGTTGGTGTATTGTCGAACTCTAGGGGGCAACATTGAATTGTATTCTATGGTTGTGGTGCTCCCTGCAGTTCTGTAAACACATAGGTCTGAGAGTGATCATTACCTGCCTATCATATCCAGGGAAATAAGGAGCAAAATGGCCCAGAAGAAGAGAAAGAACATTCTACCAAGTCGCATGTAACCTACTAACAGTCCACAGTTGCAGTTGATTTCATGCCTAACTCTTGCTACACCTAAGATTTGCATAACTTAGTACTGGGGAGGTTTTGGGGGAAACCAGAATTCCACCTCTGAAGCCAAGCCAAATCTTCAGTGACTGGAGACTGGGAAAGCTGCCTTTTTCAAATCTAGTTTCTCTTGCCCAATAGCACTTAAAGGACAAACGTGTTCTGTTCTGCATCTTTGGAACTCACTATTCATGGTTAAGTCATTGCCTTTGAGACTTTATAAGGGTTATTGGCAGTTTAGCTTTACAGTAAATGTAGTGTAATTTACACAATAAAATGCAGTCACTTGTTTAATTACTTACCTCACCTATTGGGACTTTTTCTCATCTCTCAGGTCACGGTTTTTATTTAAGGCCATAACAATGGGGTTGACATTAGTATGAAACACTTTTGAACCCCCCAGAATGAAGACTTCTTAACTGCACCTGAAGAGTGACTCGCCAAAAACAATGAAAGGTGTTTCACAATCTGAGTGGGTGAACTTCATCTAACTGATATGTAAATAAAGGAGTGGCGGGTTAACAGCCCAATACGCAGAATCAGCCTCTCAAGAAAACTTGGCTACTAGAAATGAAGGGCAACTTCACTCAAATCCTGTGACACTGCGTGGAATTTAGGCACAGCAAGATGCTTGGGCCTGGACCAATGGAAGGACAAAAGGCTCCTTTCTCTCTCTGCAGTTCACCCATGTCCAAAGAGAGAGAACACTAGGAGGTGGGACTTTAGAGTTGATTCTGAATCTTCCTGTGTACTTGTAATTCAAGGCATGTGTGTGTATGTGTGTGTGTGTGTCTGTGTGTGTGTGTTTTCTGTTTAAAACCACCAGGGAAATACAGATAGTCCCTGAGAACAAAAGATTAATATTGCACCTTGGTCTTGCCCTTCTGGCTCACATGAGGGGGAAAGCCCAGTAGACCAGCATGGCTCAAGGGAGCAGAACCACCCCAGATCCAACCACACAAAGAAAAAAAGACCTTGAAAGAGGAAAAATAATATTTGTAGCTATTAATGAAATCACAATCACCATAATAATTCTAATGTCAGTAGCTAGCACTTGCCCAAATTACTTAAACATGGAAACTCAGATTCTGGCAAATTCTGCCCACTTTCCAAGGCTTTCTGGGAGTCCTAGGTGATGTTCCATAGGCATTTGTACAAAGCCTTATTGTTTTCCACTCCAGCCTCTGTGTTGAAGTCTGATACCTGAGAGTCCCTCTATGCCCTTCACAATAATTTTGGTATCAGCCAGAGCTGTGTCTCTTGGTAGTCACAGAGCCAGTAACTCAAAATAAGCCAAATTGGTGTTTATCTTCCTACCTGGGCATCAAAGCATCCCAGATCTCATGGAGTCTGCTGTGAAAACAGCTGCTTCTGCATCTCTTTCTCCCTGGGAGGGTTTAGACAGGAGTCAAGGAGCCAGACTCATCCATTTGGGAATTGATATCTGTGACAGATGGTTCTTTTCTTTTATTTTCACCTCATCCCTTTCCTTACCATTTACTCTCCCTCCACCCATTCTGTTTCACTATATCAGGTAAACACCAATAATCTACACTTTAATGAGCCCCCTTCCTGGGGGGAGCACAGATCCAACCTCTGAGAAGCAACGATGTATTCATTAAAAGGCTATATTGCCTGGTAGCTGAAGCTGTGAAGTCAGACCTGGATCTAAATACAGGCCCTACTCCTTCATACTATCTCCTTGAGCAAGTGACATAACCTCTTTGTGGCCTGGTCATCTTGATTACCAAATGAAGACAATAACAGACTTAGCTCATAGGGTTGTGGCTAGAATTCTACAAGATCAGTCATTGATTACTTCCTTGTATAAATACCGTATTGAGGATCCGTAATGTTCCAAGCACTATTCTAGGTATTAGGGATACAACAGGGAACAAAACATACAAAATATCTGTCTTCATGGAGCTTAAGTTCCAGTTGGGGAGATAGACAATAAGCAGGAATATAATAGAATAAAATGTTGGGCAGTGATACAGTCTACAAAGCATAAATCTGATTGGGGATAGAGAGGGATGGCAGGGAAAGTATTTGATAAAATATAGTAAGATAGTTAGGAAAGCCCTCTTTGATGAGGTAGCATATGAGCAAAGATCTGAATGAAAAATGCTTCAGCACTTTGGGAGGTTGAGGTGGGTGGATCACGAGGTCAGGAGTTCAAGACCAGCCTGACCAACATGGGGAAACCCCATCTCTACTAAAAATACAAAAATTAGCCAGGCGTGGTGGTGTGCACCTGTAATCCCAGCTACTCAGTAGACTGAGGCAGGAGAATTGCTTGAACCCAGGAGGCGGAGGTTGCAGTGAGCTGAGATCATGCCATTGCACTCCAGCCTGGGCAACAGAGCAAGACTCCATCTCAAAAAAAAAAAAAGAAAGAAAGAAAAAAGAAAAATACTTAGCATATTTAAGGCATAGAATGTTTAAAAATGGGACAATTAATATTACTTTCCAGGTTCTCATCTTTAAGATGCTCACAGACTATGTACCTGGAAATGTGGTATTTGCTTGACTTTCTTTTAAAAAATATATCCCTCGGTCAGGCATGGTGGCTCATGCTTGTAATTCCAACACTTTGGGAGGCTGAAGTGGGAGGATTGCTTGAGGCCAGGAATTTGAGATCAGCCTGTCTCTAAAAAAAAAGAAAAAAGAAAAAAAAAGCACCTCTGAACAAAAAACATCATCACATTTCACAAACACAACTATTTTTATTTTAAATATTGCATTTCATTAATATAATTCTTAGTCTCCCATTCCTGGTCACCTCGCTACTTAGTGCCAGAGCAAGGTCCAGAACCAGATGTTTGGGGTTGTTTTGTTTAACTTTTATTTCAAGTTCAGGGGTACATGTGCAGGTTTGTAACACAGGTAAATTTGTGTCATGGGGATTTGTTGTACAGAATATTTTATCACCTAGGTATTAAGCCTAGTACCCATTAGTTGTTTTTCCTGATGCTCTCCCTCCTCCCATTCTCCACCCTCCAAGAGCCCCAGTATGTGTTGTTCCCCACTATGTGTCCATGTGTTCTTATCATTTAGTTTCCACTTATAAGAAAGAACCTGTGGTATTTGGTTTTCTGTTCCTGTGTTAGTTTGCTAAGGATAATGGCCCCAGCTCCATCTATATCCCTGCCAAGGACATGATTTCATTGTTTTTTATGACTGCATAGTGTTACGTAGTATATACATACCATATTTTCTTTACCCAGTCTGCCATTGTTGGGCATTTACATTGATTCCATGTCTTTGTTATTGTGAATAAGGCTGCAATAAACATACATGTGCATGTGTCTTTATAATAGAAAAATTTATTTTCCTTTTGGTATATACCCAGTAATGGGATTGCTGGGTTGAATGGAATTTCTGTCTTTAGGTTTTTGAGGAATTGCCACACCGTCTTCCACAATGGGGGAACTAATTTACACTCCCACCAACAGTGTTCAAGTGTTCCTTTTTCTCCACACCCTCACCAGCATCTGGTATTAATATTTTTTGACTTTTTAAATAACAGCCATTCTGACAGGTGTGAGATGGTATCTCCTTGTGGTTTTGATTTGCATTTCTCTAATGATCAGTTGTACTTTTTTTCATTTGACTGTTAGCCACATGTATGTCTTCTTTTGAAAAGTGTCTGTTCATGTCTTTTGCCCACTTTTTAATGACGTTGTTTTTTTCTTGGAAATTTAAGTTCCTTATAGATGCTGGATATTAGACGTTTGTCACATGCATAGTTTGCAAATTTTTTTCCCCATTCTGTAGCTTGTCTGCATACTCTGTTGATAGTTTTTTTATTTTTGCTTTTTGCTGTGCAGAAGCTCTTTAGTTTAAATCCCATTTGTCAATTTTTGCTTTTGTTGCAATTGTCTTTGGCGTATTCATTATGTAATCTTTGCCTGTGTCTATGTCCTGTATTGCCTAGGTTGTCTTCCGGGTTTTATAGTTTTGGGTTTTACATTTAAGTCTTTAATCTGTCTGAGTTGATTTTATATATGTATAAGGAAGGGGTCCAGTTTCTGCATATGGCTAGCCAGGTATCCCAGCACCATTTATTGAATAGGGAATCTTTTCCCCACTCCTTGTTTTTGTCAGGTTTGTCAAAGATCAGATAGTTGTAGACGTGTGGTCTTATTTTGGGGCAGAACTGGATCTTATGACCTCTGGTTCACTTTCTCACAAAAAGCCTGTCAGTACCTGTGAAGGGTAGCAATATACTTTCTAGAGTGGAGCTACTGTTTGCTTTTGGGGAATCTGGACAGTGGATGGGAAAGGGAGTAAGACATACTGAGTAGACAACACTGTATATCACTCAGGAGCATACTTCTCTTGGTGGTTGGTAAGCCAGCATGGATAGTATCACTGCAGAATTATCTCAAACTACTTGGGAACCATTGAAACCTAATATTGCTGTAAAGCCCCCCCCCTTTTTTTTTTTCCCCCTAAAGTGTGTTCCTTGAGCATTTATTCTATGGGGTTTCATGTTCAAAACCTTGGGAAAACATCACAGACTAAATGTGTCTCCTAGAGATTCCCAAAGCATCTTAACGGATTCAAGGACTTAAGTTCTGCAGCAAAGACATTTGATTAACCTTAATTTATCCAAACTCCTTTAACGACAGAATCCTTTTCTCTTTTGACACTCATTAATCTGAACTTCTTGAAAAGCCTCTATAAAGACACTAAATTTGAATCAAGTAAGCAAATTTTGGAATTCTGGAATCTTACAAATAGTGCAAAAGTAGGCAATCAGTAAACAGGAGGTAATTGACTGAATGAAGCTCTTATTGGATACATATTCAGCTTATCAAACTTCTGTATACAAAGGAGTGCTCTTGCTTCCAGGTATCACAGGGGCACTGGCACGCAAAGATTTCAGAAGTCCTTTCGTGGGGACTAGTTTTCAGAATTTCAACTTTAGAGACAGAAAGTAACCTTAATGAGTATTTTTAACCACTTGTTTTGAACTCTGTTGTCAAGACACACCCATAGTGAGGTTTGTTAAAATGATTTTTAAAAACACATTAAAGTATGATAGATTGTGAATGATGTTTTAAAAAGCAAACTAAAACATATTCAAGGTTGTCCATACCCTGTGATTTCACTTTTATCACTCTGCACTCCCATATCCTTTCCTGAGTGGGAAAGAAAAGAGGGGTGGAGTTATAGCCAGCCTGCTGGGAACTGCACGTAACCTGCAGCTGCTCTTATGGGTGCAGAGGGACACACCCTTGGGAGTGTGTCATGCATATAAATCTTATCTGTCATGTCTGTTATCTGATGGAATAAAGTTAAGAAATGCTGAACCAACACAAACTCTACATTTTACAAATAAGAACATGGAAGCCTGGAGAGCAAAATAACATGCCTCAGTCATTCAGACAGAAAAAACACAATAGAACTAAGACCCAGGTGTCCTGTCTCCTGGCTCTAAACAACCTGGTCTTTTCTGAAGCACCTGTCTCAGGTCAGGTTCCCTAGAAGCACAGCCTGAGATGGGAATCCCAGTTTAAGGGATTTACTGGAGAAGTGTTCCAGACCCCACTCAATTTAGGATTCTTCTGGGTCACCCCACACAAAGATCAGTATTCCTGTATGGGGTATGCTACCTCCTAATCCCAGAGATGCCTGTCAAGCATTGTGCTTTTTTCTTATTTGTGTAAGGTGTAAAGCACAAAAACTTTTTAGATAGGATAACCCAGCATGCGCAGGATAACCCATAACCCAGCATGCTCAGATCACTAAACCCCTAAAAAATTTACCAGTGTAGTGAACCCCTGAATCTTTTTAGTGTTTTTCTGTACAAATGCCATCCCTTGAAGCATATGTATCCTGCCAAGGCATTCAGATAATTTGCCACCTCTCATCTGGCTTGGTTAACATGATGACATCAAATAGAGTGGGCCAATGTAAAGTTCTGCATAATCATCCGATGGTCTAGGTCTCTTTGGACTATTTTGTGATAGAGAAGCCAGGAAACAAACATAGCCCTGAAGCAAAACTCTGAATGTATATTGTTGTTCATTGCATATGACATCAAGTGCTTCTGATCCTTATTTCTGATGGGCATTTAAAATATTTGCTAGGTAATAGCTTAATATTATGGAAAAGAGGATATGTTAATCTGCTCTAGTGAAAAACAGCTACAATTGGGGGAATTGCTTGGTCATGTTTGTAGCAGTACATTATTTTCCCCTATGATCCAGTTTTTTTAGGGACTAGACTGATATATTAAATGAGGATATTGTGGGACCCACCACTCCTACATCCTTTATGTCTTCAAGAGTAGAACCAATATGCCATCCCCTCTAGGATGCCGTGCAGTTTCATATCCTATCTTGGCCAAAGGGTGAAGTGTTGGGAATTTTCACATGGCCTTTTGTATTAAAATTGCTTTTACTTTACAGGTCAAAGAACCAATGTAAGTGTTCTACCAACTGCTAAGAATGTTCATTTCACTTACACATTCGGGAGCTGGGGTCATGATCACTGGGTGGGTCCATGGCCTCAGTTTATCAACTGTGAGACAAATCTGGGTCAGAATTCCACTTGTTACCTGACTTGCATAAAAGCGGTCATGAAAGCACTTTGGGTTCTCATGTATCAGGATCATCTCTGACCTGTTCTTACAGGATCTGAAAGAACTGGGTATTCTTTTTCCTTAGTGTATAGCCATGGGTCCCTTTGGGGAAGGACCTGCTGAATCACTCTGGTATATACTTGTTATGATGCTGCACTGTCTTTTCACATGGGAATGGTATTAGTCCATTCTCACTGCTAATAAGGGCATGACCCAGACTGGGTAATTTATAAAGAAAAAGGGGTTTAATGGACTCACATTTCCACGTAGCTGGGGAGACCTCACAACCATGGCAGAAGGCAAAAGAGGAGCAAAGGCACATCTTATGTGGCGGCAGGCAAGAGAGAAGTGAGAGCCACGTGAAAGGGGTTTCCCCTTATAAAACCATCAGATCTCGTGAGACTTATTCACTACCACGAGAACAGAATGGAAGAAACCGCGCCCATGATTCAATTATCTCCCACTGGGTGCCTCCCACAACACGTGGGAATTATGGGCGCTACAAATTCAAGATGAGATTCGGATGGTGACACAGCTGAACCATATCATAGGGACCCAACCTTTCTGCAGTCAGTGGGTTTTGGGATCTGAGAAGTGACTTAGGTCTAGAAACTGGGCAAGAGATCCTGTTTTCTATTGGGATAGCTGACCTCAGCCTTCTGTTCATCTACTCTTAATCTCATTTGATTTTACACTTCAAGTGAATATTATTAGCTACAATCTACCTTGCCCCTAGGAACAATATGACCCATTAACCACTTCCATTGATACCTGTAGGTCAGGCTTCCTTGGATGTCATTTCAATATTGCTGCCTGTTATAGTAATTATATCCACCTTACTTCTGATGGTTAAGGGTTCCCACCTGGCCTCTGCTATGCCAAGGCCCAATTATTCTCATTGACTTCAGGGAGCCTGGTTCTGGAATAGCATCTTCTACTGTCAGCCCCAGCCTAAAGATAAAGCCTCTATAGCGCTTCTCAGCAGTCCTGGTATCCACCCTCAGCCACTCCCAGTGCATTCCTTTTCACCTTGGTAAATAGTGGAACATAGCTGGTGAGTTTTCCAGTATTATCTAGTTGACCCATTCTAGCACACTCAGTTCTCTGAGACTTTTAATCCCTTCCTTCTCAGTCTTCCAGGCAATCTAGCATCTCTATCTCATTTATTGCAACCAATCACTTTTTCTGAGCTACTAACAACCACCCCAGCAGTATATTAGGCATATTTCCTGAGGCCCTTAACCCTATCTTGACAAACGTTCCCTTATCTTCCCACCTTCATCCAGAATCCTCATGATCCACTTCTAGGCATACTCATCTAGTTCCTGCTAGTATACATGAACCCATTCCTGCACCTCCTTTGGAATATAATTTCTCTCCTCCCCTTGCAGGCCTGGTACCTCTCTAGTACTTGGTGATATTTGACCCTAATTTAAAAACTCTTGTGTCCAGAAGAGAATGTGATGACTGATCCTAAGAAGATAAGACATTATAAAGCATCTGCCTTATTTGATGTCTCAGTATTATCTAGAAAATGGAGGGGGGCTCTATCTTCCAACAGGGGGTGTGGGCCATTTATGCATGCCAAGAAGGTACAGAGAAATCTGAAATCTGGGGGTTCTAAGGTTCTCAAGTGCACCACCCCAATATCTGTATCCTGTCTTAGGGCCCCACTCTTTTCCTATCAGGTTCTTGACATTCACATAAGATATTTGCCTAAGCTAAGAATTCAACCTGTTTTGAAGTTCTGCTTTCCTTGCCATTAGAAAAGCAATCTGCTTGCCCTTCAGCTCTGTCCACTGTCTGGCTATAGAAGATGAGTGTCTCTAAGTGCCATCAAAGGGGTTCTCTGTTTTAAATTGCTGGTTAATACATTTGAGCTTCGCATTTTCTCTTTTCAATGAATCAATGGCACTTAACAGCAGTCTCCCAGTTCCACAGTCCTAAATTTTCTATTTGATCCATACCTCTCAAATGCCAGAGACATTGTACTAAGCAGTGCATTCCGTTCTACCTGCATCCTTCCTCAGATTACCATCGTGAAGTTCTTAGCCAAGGTACAGCATATCAGAGAGTATCAATACTCTATCTACAGCCAGGAGGGGTCCTCATTGTCATCCAGCCAGTGAGTGATCCACCCCCAGGATCCCATACCTTACAGTCCATTTCCTATGACCACTATTAACACCAACTCTTAGGTAGGTTTCCCTAAAAGCAGAGTTTGAGGTGGAGATTCTTGTAAAATTTACTGGAAAAGTGTTCCCAACACATTGGAAGTAAGGGAAGCAGAATAGAGCAAGGGAAGAAAAGCTAAGTAAGGATGTGGTCTCAGCTGAAGACCCGCATCAGTCTGGTCCAGTAGAAAGCTTTGGAGCACAAATTGCAGCACACAGTTGGGCATCCTTGAGGGAAAGATGTCAGCCTTTTGTATCCCTGTGTCAGTCATTGGCTACTGGCTGGCTGCTCTCCGGGGGTAAGAACCTGGTGGGCAGGCACCCTTGTTCAGCAGAGAAGTCTATGAAGAAGGACAGCTGTAGGTCATTAGAAGACTTTACTCATGGCCCCTGGGGGATGAGTGAACAAGTCAGGACAGCCACAGTGTCCACTACAGATAACTTCTGTAATGATAACTCCTAGTCCCTTAAGAGTAGACTTGATACTAGCAGACAGCCAAAAATTTATTTGGATCCAACCTGGCAAATAAGATGAATGAGCAACATAGCATTGTTGTGTGTTTTTCTTAAATACAAATAACATTTTTTAAAGGTGATAACAAAGCTTTATACAAAGACTTTCCTCTTTTCTTATGTGGTTTATAAACTACTTTGCATGTAAGTCCCATAAAGGAGTTCCACATACTTTTATCAGATGTTACTATCATTAGATTAAGTGTCTAACTGATCAGCCTGATGTGGGCAAAACTCACTTTTAGGCATAAGCTCATGAATGTGTGCACACAAATCAGATCATTCTCATCAAATAAAAAAATCATAAAAAGGAGTAAACAATTTACACTAAGAGAAATATAAATGTTTGAAAAATATTTTTTAAATGGTATTTGACTTCCCTAGAGATTTTCAAAATGCATAGGAGATATTTTTCTGTTTTCTTCATGTTTGTAAAAATACCTCTGAGGATTAATTACACGAGAATTAAGCATTTAGGGTGGAAGTATGCATGGGAGTATATATTTTGGAAGATCATTTGGTGATGTGTCTCAAAATTCAGAAAAGAATTGATATGTCCTCAACCCAATAATTTCATTCCTAAGAACTGATTACAAAGAAATAATCTATGATCCCAACAAAGCTGTATATTCAAGGACATTCCCATAGTGTTATTTTATAGTGGTGAAAAATTAAAAACTTAAATGCCCCAAAATTATAAAATGAGTACATAAATTCTGGAACATGTGGTCCAGATGTTGAAATACTATGCCTTGAAGTTGCCTTGGCTTAAATTCCAACTCTGTCTTTCCCTAGTTGTGTAACCCTGACAAGGCAATTAACATTAATTAATTTTTTAAAATGGAGATTACAATAATTTCTATCTCAAGGGGTTGCTATCAGAAAGTACTTGGAGCAGTGCCTGGCTCATAGAAATGTTATCACAGTTGTTTATACAAATACAAAGTATACCTATAATATGATCTCAAATTTTTATGATTAAACATAGTTATACGCCAAAGAGCAATTGGAAAACAAAATCTACTGTACACTAAATATCTTAGTCTGTTTTGTGTTGCTATAAAGGAATGCCTGAGGCTGGGTAATTAATAAAGAAAAAGCGTTTATTTGGTCCACGATTCTGATGGTGGAAAAATTCAAGATTGCGTATCTGCATCTGGTGAAGGCCAGAGGATGCTTCCATTCATAGTGGAAGGTGAAGAGGAGCCAGACTGTTCAGAGATCACCTGGTGAGAGAAGAAGCAAGAGAGAGAGAAGCGAGAGGTGCCAGGCTCTTTGTAACAATCAGCTGTCCTGGGAACTAATAGAGTGAGAACTCACTTACCCCCAAGAGAGGACATTAATCTATTCATGAGGGGTCATCCCCTATGACCTAAACATCTCCCGCTAGGCTCCATTTCCCAATACTTCCACAAGAGATTTGGTAGAAACAAACTATAACCAAACCATAGCATTAAACCAAGGGTTCTCAGACATCTTGCTCTTAGGATCCCTTTATGCTCTTGAAAATTACTAAGGATCTCAAAGCATTTTTGTTGTTGTGAGTTGTATCTACCAGTATTTACTGTATTCGAAATTAAAATAAGGAAATTTAAAGCAGGAATGCACACGCACACATGCTGTTAGACCAATGATGTCATCACATATCACATAGCTTCTAGAAGACTTCACTGTATACTCATAACAGAATAAGAGTGAACAAAACAGATAGTGGCTTGCTGTTATGAAAAGAATTCTGACCGTGTGGACCCCTTGAAAGAGTTCCAGGGACCTCCAGGGAATCTTTTGGTCACACTTAGGGTCTGTAAAGCATCTGACACACAGTAGCCAGTCAATATTTGTCAAATGGGCTCAGCTCTTGAGGGTGTCTCCCAAGGATTCCACCCTGCATAGCCACTGCCCCAGCCTAGGCTCTGGCTTGGGCCAGTCAGTCTGGAGCTTCCCCATTGCCTAAATTTGATGGCTACTAGCAGGACTTTGTGGTGGTCACTGCAGAGATCACCAGCAAGATTGAGGGGGTCACCCTGACTCCTGCCTGGGATATTTGCTTGAAGCCACTATCTCTGAACTTATGCCCCACTTATCTCCCAATAACTGAAGTCTCAGTTACTTCTAGAGGAGGTAGATGATGTCTTAAAGAGGTTTATGAGTCCAAGTAAGGGAATAAAAGGAGAGAACCAAGGGAGTATATATATCACTGAGCTCTCCTGCCTCAGAGATGTTTGTGGAGACATTGACTTATGATGGCCTCATCACTTCATGGTACATCATCTCTTCTTCACTCCATTGCCCAAGATATCTTGATTTTTATTGTCATTGTTGGACATTCCCTTGAATTGTCTCAGAGTCTCAGAATGTCAGGACTTGCGCTGGATTTTTGCTCATTTTTAATTGTAACCATTTTAGCAGTAGAAACATTGGTTTGTTTGGGCTAATAGCTTTTGTATTGGAAGGTTGTTTTATAAAGCAACAAAGTCATCCCTTTGCAAAATTGTAAAACCTGTTTCCAAGAAAACAGATTTTGTTACAATTGAGGGTTTTTTTTTTTCTTTATATTTTGATGTGACAATTCCTACCACACAGAAGAAAACATTGAACTAGGTGCCTTAACAATAAAGCCATGCCTCTCCTTAGCTGAAGTTTAATGAGAGGGGGAACACAACAGCTACATTACAATAGAGAGGAGGCTGCATTGCTGGCCCTGGAGAAATGCTACTGACTTAAATAACAGTAATTCTTTAAAATGCAGTGGCTTCCCTCTTAATAATAACTTGTGCTTGTCCCCTTTGTAAACTAGTTTTAATTGATAAATAGAAAAAGATGGAAAAAAAATCCATGTAGTTATGAATTTCAGATGTGTGTCTGGGGACTACCGGAAATTAGTATGTACAACCATGGCAAAAACAAAATGATTTAAAGTAATTACAATAGCTCTCTCTGGAAATCATTAGCGGTTGTAGCACTCAACTAAAATTGACCCAGAGGAGAGGAACTATAATTTGTTCGAGGAAAGAAGGTTACTGGGTGAAACTTTCCAGCCAAAGCAATTCATCCCACAACATATTGCCTTAAATTGAAGTAGAGTAGGCAGATGTATGGAAATGAAGCTTACTCTCTGCTGTGCATGCTCAATGTATTAAGGTGTTACTTCCAAAGAGAATAGAAAAGGTTGAACATTTTAAAATTTATTTTAAGGAGGAAATTTGATTACTCCCTGATATGCTTTAAATTATAAAAAGACTTTGCTCTTAACAAAATTGTGTCAGATGAATCAATGTGGCCGGGCGTAGTGGCTCACGCCTGTAATCCCAGCACTTTGGGAGGCCGAGGTAGGCAGATCACAAGGTCAGGAGACTGAGACCATCTCGGCTAACACGGTGAAACCCTGTCTCTACTAAAAAATACAAAAAATCAGCCGGGTGAGGTGGCGGGCGCCTGTAGTCCCAGCCACTCGGGAGGCTGAGGCAGGAGAATGGCGTGAACACGGGAGGCGGAGCTTGCAGCAAGCCGAGATTGCGAGATTGCGAGATTGAGCCGCTGCACTCCAGCCTGGGCGACAGAGCAAGACTCGGTCTCAAAAAATAAATAAATAAATGAGCAAGCAATGCCTACAAACGAGCAAGGGGTGTTATAATAATAGTATCCACTCCAAGTGCTTTACATCATGGTGCTATTATCCCTGCTTTATAGACAAGAATACAGAGGCTCAGAGAGTTTCAGCTCCTTGGCTGAAGTCCCCGAGCCAGGAAGTAGCAGAGCCCATATTTGAACTCAAGTTTGTGTGAGGAGAGAGTTATTTACCCAAGTCTATATAGTTCCACTGCCTTAACAGGCTTGTATTATTTCAGGGGTGCTAGGGGAGGCCCCCAACCCAAGAAATGCTGGGAGAACAACTAGAACGCTGATATTAAAATCCCACCTTTAGAAATGCCTGCCCCTGACTGAAACCTGTAAAACTTAATTTTCTAAGTATAGGTTACACTATTTCTGAGGATGGGGGAGGCAGGCCTGGAGTAAGTGGAGAAAGGGAAATCAAGAGGCTGGGACCCAGCATGGAGGCGTGGATAAAGACCACAGCAACATGAGGCTGGAGGGAATTGAGGACCAATACCCTTCTTCTCTTTCAGGTGCCCTGGCAACTAAAATCTGGAAGCCAATGGAGGCAAAGCTCCTCAATAGGCTGTGCTGACACCAGTGCTGCTTGGGAATCAGGTTTGGGAAGGATGGAGGAAACAGATGGGTTCAGTCTTCCTTAAACCTGAAGTCTCTATGAAGACCTCACTCACTCAAGATGCTGGTTTTGGCCCCCCAGCATCTCAGCAGAACTCCAAGAAGTGTAACATTCATTTGGCTTCCAATGAATGCAAGCAAAATAGAGTTTCAGGACTATGGCAAAAAAAAGTCTGCTGGTGAAAAAGAGAACATTCTACATAGAGAATCTGAGAACAGGGGAGGAGGCAGGAGTGGGAGCCAGGTTGAGGCAGGAGAAAAGACAAGAAGAATGTAACTGACAAATTAACAGAGTGACCAGAAAGGTTTTTGGGGTGTGTGTGTGTGTGTGCATGTGTGTGTGTGTTTCTACCCATTGCAGGAGAAGAATGCATTTATTTGGTGAAAAAAGCTTACTGGGTGTATACTCAAATGCTACACTGGAGCCTATACGTACAGAGTTTATGGCTGGTATGTTACACTGGCCCTACCTCCTGACCTTTGCATGTTTTGTGTCCTCTGCCTGAAATGCCTTTTACATTCTTTACCTGTCTACTCAAATTCACCCTTTAAGACTCAGCTCAGAGATGGTCCTTTCCAGGAAGCTTCCTGTGATTCCTCCTGTTCCCTCTCTTAAATTCCTACCCAAGTATGGATTATGCTGCTGAGTATAAGATCTTTGCCTTTAATACACTGACCTGAAGCAATCCATGTCCATGACTGTATTCCTGGCTAAACTGACATTTCTTGAGGACCATGTCTTATCATGCCTTTTTTTTTTTTTTTTTTGAGACGGAGTCTGGCTCTGTCGCCCAGGCTGGAGTGCAGTGGCCGGATCTCAGCTCACTGCAAGCTTCGCCTCCCGGGTTTACGCCATTCTCCTGCCTCAGCCTTCCAGGTAGCTGGGACTACAGGCGCCCGCCACCTCGCCCAGCTAGTTTTTTGTATTTTTTAGTAGAGACGGGGTTTCACCATGTTAGCCAGGATGGTCTCGATCTCCTGACCTCGTGATCCGGCCGTCTCGGCCTCCCAAAGTGCTGGGATTACAGGCTTGAGCCACTGCGCCCGGCCTATCATGTCTTATCCATCTTTGTATCCCTGGTACCTGACATTTAGTAGAAGCTTAGTAAATACTCGTTGCAATCATTGTGTTGATTCTCCATACCCCACTCTCCATACCACTGACTAATCATAGGCATTTAATGAGAGACAACTCACATAGGATAAAGAACATTGTCTGGGCATCAGACCTGAGTTCCAGCCCTGGTCCTACCACTTTCTAGATCTATAACCTTGGGTAAGTTACTCAACTTCTCTGGTCTTTGATTTTCTCATTTGTAAAATGGAGTTAAACTGCCCCACCTTGCAGGGCTGTTGTTAGGATTTGATGAGCCAGTTTAATCCCTGACACAATTCCTGGCACACAGTGGATGCCCAGTAACTCTTAGTTGCCATTCTCTTTAGTGATAAGTTGTAAAAGATCAGGCAAGTGTTGGCAGGGCTAGGAAATTAATTGCCTGGCCTTGGTGAGGAATAAAGTCTACTGCCCTCTAGGGGCTGCATGAGTAACCTGGGCCTCGCTGGCATCGTGTGCTCTGCTCCCAGGAAGAGTCCTTACTGGTCCATGAAGGGGAAGTGGGGAATCTGTCCTAGGACACAACCCACCACTACCTCCTTCTGGGGCTGGCGTTACACTTAGCTGGGCTAGAGAGGCAGCTTTTGGTAAAAAGAACCTCAAAGTGGCAAGACACTGAGATGGCCTTGCGTAACAGGAGTGGCTATAGGAGGTGGCCCCTATGCCGTGAACACGTCTGTCTGTTCCCTCCTCTCCTGAAACACAGCCATTCCAAGGCCTCTCCATCTTGAGACAGGAAAAATGACCACAACACTGAAAACTGGATGAAAAGGAATGGCTGAAACCAGCTTAAAGGCCAAAGAAGGGAAATGGTCAGGTGAGGGAGAACAAGTAGAATAATTTAGAGGATTCAGGGACCTATAGGGGTTGTGTGATTAGAAAGCCGCTGCAGAAGAAAGAGGTCCCTTGAGGGAGCAAGTGAGGAGAAGGCCTTCAACTGGTGGTTTAGTTAGAATCTGTTCCAGGTGCCATGCCAAAGGTGAGCTCCAAGGGATCACTGAGTTCAGCTCCAGACCGAAGGAAAGAATAGTTCAGATGTTATGGATTCAATGTTAGTTATCAGTGAAGCATCGTCGGTAATGGGCTGCGCCTTCCTGCCCTTCTGATGTTAAGAGCGAAGTCAAGACATTTGGCAGAGACTGCTAACTGTTCTCTGATACCTCCTCTGTCCTTCTTTCTGACCTACAGGCTGCTCTCATATTTTAGCTAAATGTGTGGCTGCCCAGAACAAAGACTGTGTTTTCCAGACTCAGTTACAGCTAAGCTTGGCTGTAAGATTAAGTTCTGGTCCATAAAATGAATGCAGAAACAGGTGTGCAACTTCCAGGAAATGTTCTTAAAGGTAGGAAGCATGCCTTCCTCCTCCCAGCTGGCTTGGAATGCAGATGTGATGTCAGGGGCTGAAGCAGCTATATAGAACTGTGAGGTAGGATCATTAAGAGTTAGAAGGATTCATGGTATTTCAAGACTGTGGGGTTGTCATCTCAGCTGGCAAAACCTACCATGAAAGGGAAATAAACTTCTACCTCTTGCTTTGAATTTTCTGTCACTCACAGGCAAGCCTATTCTTAACTGATACAAAGAGCTCCATAATAGTTTCAAGGGCCCCAAGCCTCCATTTTTCTGGAAGAAAGCCATGTAGACTAATGATGTTGAGTAACAACTATTGAGTGCTTACTCTGTCTCAGTCATTGTCCTAAGCACTTTAATGTGTTAGTTCATTTAATCCTCATTATAATCCCATGAAATAGGTGCTTTATAATCCTTGTTTTATAGATGAAGAAACAGGCAGGAGGCATATTAACTAGCTTGCTCAAGTTCACATAGTAAGTAGAACTGGTATCTAAACCCAGATCACCAGGTTTTAAACCCAGACTCCTAACCACTGCACTAACAAAAATACAATCATATCAGAATTCCAGATCACATTAGTTTTGGTTGTTCTCTGTCTTGTTTTCTATCACCCACAGTTGTTTTGTCTTTTATTATTTTCAAAATGAGGGAATAAATGCATTATTTATTATAACAGCTTGGGAGAAACGTTTTTGAAATGATGCCCATAATGATAATGGGACAGTGGGGGCAGACTGATAAAAAGAAGTCCTTTTATCAATTGGGTACACATACTCTAAATTGGTGGTCACCAAATTATCTATACAGCATGCCCCTACCAGCATAACATTTTGGGGCACACACACACAATTTTTGAAGTGTGTGTGTGTGCATGCACGTGCATGCGCACACATGTGTGAAATTCACATGTATTGCTGTAGAAATAGACTCTTGTGGTGGACACTGTGGTGCTCTGTCTAGACCCTCCCTTTAGAGTTAATGCCACCACCTCCCAACAACTGGAAATATTTGTTGCCAAAGCCTCACAACTACATTCCTGATTGGAAACTGTCCTTGGCTATAATAAACAGCTCACCCAAGGCTGTGTCTTCCCAGATAGTGGCTTCTAGCCAGTGACTGTCTGATGGAGATATAAAGACCCCACTCCATTGCCTCAATGCAAGAGCACTCTCAAGGGCTATCACAGCCCTGGAGCTCCCTGTAGGGTTGGTTGAGACCTCTGTTGCATGTGCATTTTAGGTCAGCTTTCCCCTATGCCCAGTCCTGCCTTCCTCACTTCCATATAGTGGAAAGTTGATACAGTCCCAAGCGTACCAACTGGGACTACTCCCCAACAAACCTGCCTGCAACTCTATGTTTCAGAGTCTGCTTCTACAGACCCAATTTGGAGATTATAAAACATACTCCCAAATAAAAATTCAAGCAAGGATGACATTAAAATAAATATAACAAGATCTAATATTTTGTATTTATATCCCAGTAGTTGTCTTGTACACCCTTGGGTTGTGCCTACCTGCTTTGGAGCTGATTCCCAAAGATAATTTTGAACATAGGTCACATTAATCCCAGCCCTGAGGTGGGAGGTAGAGGCCAAAGAGAAGGACCACACAAAAGAGGAAGAAGAAAAGAGAGCCCTTTTATCCTTCCCACCTAGACAAGTTTACATTCTCCGAGCATGGGTGTCCACAGCCCCATTTCCTTTCCCTTTGAAGCATTCATCACTCATTTGATGACTGTCTTTCCAAAAGATCGAAGCTCAGTGAGATCAAGACTTATGTCCATCCTGTGCATGACTGTGCAATTAATATCCAACAGTTCCTGGCATAAAATAAGTGCCTCAATAAATATTTGCTGACAGAGGGGTGAGGAAGTTTATTCAGATGTGTTCACCCCTCACTCTCAGCTTCCAGTGGTACACACAGGCTGACCCTTTCCCCACTATTTCAGTCCAGCAGGTCATAGAGGCTGCCCTGAATCTGGTGGGCCCTCCAAAGAGGACATAGAAGGAGGATACATTGATTGTTTCAATTGTTTGTTGAGAACCTACTGTGCATCAAGCAACCTACTCTGCTCTGGGGATCCAATGCTGATCACAGACACAGACACTTTATCACAGACACAGATAAAGGATCGGCAGGAAGTCCCCAATCTTGTGCAGCTTTGAGGGTGGCAGTAGCTACTCATCACACAGAGCACAGAAATGTAATGGGGGACAAACTAAGATAAGTACCCTAAAGGGAAGAAGGGGTATGTCCTGAAAATGGCATAGTCTGGTGTGAATTTGGGTGGTGATGGTGGTGGTGTTGGGGGGAGGATGGCAGGAGAATGCCCTCTGAGCCAGCTTCCCTGGGAGAGAAAGTGATCCTTGAGTTTCAGCTGGTGGATTTGCTTAGCTGGAGCAGGATTTCTCAATCTCACCCCTAATTCATGCTTTGGGCTGGATCATTCTTTGAAGGCAGGGGAGGCTGTCATGTGCATTGTAGAATCGAGCAGCAGCCTTGACCTCCACCCACTAGATGCCAGTAGCACCACCCCCGAGCCCCAGTTGTGACTGTCAAAATGCCTGCAGACATTGCCAGATGTCCCTGCAGGGCAACATTACCCCCAGTGGAGACTCACTGAACTGGGAGAAAAGGCTGGGAAATGGAGAAAGGTGGGAAGGGGAGAGGTATACAAGGAGAAAGGAGAAGCATTGCAAAGGTCCCGGGGTCAGCTGCACTACTGGAGGCTGGAGAGGGGCCAGAGTAGGGGCTGGCAGTGCACTCTGAGAGGCAGACAGGGCCAGACCCTGCAGGCTGAAAAAGAAGGAAATGAATTGTCTGCTCCTTGGTAAAGAAAACAGAAACATTTGGAAAGAGGGTGGGAGCCTACAGGACTATGACAGGATCTCATAACTCTAATCATTGGAATCCAAAAATTAAGAAATAAGCCTCCATAAATCCAGAACCCTGAGATAATATTAGTGGAACTTGGTTAGCACATGTAGCCCATCCAGTCCGCTCCCAGGGCTGACAGGGGATGATAGATGAACCTGAGTGAGGTGCAAGGACATGCCAAAGGTGCTGTTGAATAAATCAGCTGACACTCCCCTGAATTTGCATTGTTAATGGCAGGACCTAAACCCGGTGTTGCTGCAGAGACTTGTCCCGCTGCTGCCTTCCATCTGAAATGTCTCAAGTGAGTTGGCTAAGGGCAGCAGGGTGTTGAGTGATTAGGTCTGAAACACATTTTATTTTTTGAGACAGGGTCTCATTCTGTCGCCCAGGCTGAAGTGTGGTAGTGGGACCACAGCTCACTGCAGCCTCGACCTTTCAGACTCAAGCAATCCTCCCATCTCAGCCTGCATAGTAGCTAGGACTACAAGTGCGCACCACTTGCCTGGCTAATTTTTAAATTTTCTTTAGAGATGGGGTCTTGCTATGTTGCTAGGGCTGGTCTCAAACTCCTGGGCTCAAGCGATCCTCCTATTTCAACCTCCCAAAGTGCTGGGATTGCAAGTGTGAGCCACTGTGCCTGGCCTGAAATACATTTTAGAATCAGCCTGGAGCTGGAAGTTGGGTAAAATGTGCAAAAGATCTGGCAGGTGTTGTGCAGGCTTGGTGTCCTAATGAGCACCTCACAGCCTGAGTCACAGGGCCCCTAAGGCAGAATTGTCCTGGAATGGGACAATAGGGTCTCCCCGCTGGCCATTGAGCTCCCAGACATTCCACCATGAATTCTTTGCTAAACGGTGGTAACTTCCAGTAACTGTTACCCTCTTTGGATCTTGGTTTGCTCCAAAACATGTTAAAGTAAGTCTTTTCTTTGGCAGGGAATAGGGAATACTGAATAACAGAATCATCTAGGGAGTTTTTTTATTGTACATCCAAAGTCCCATCCACTGCTCAATTTCCCATATGCTCTTGAAACACATGGGAAGGGCTGTGTTCTTCAGGATCAATGTTGCTGATTTTTCCTCTTGTCTCAAGTCCAATATAGTTTGAAAGGACACTGTCCCTACACTTGCCTTTATTTAAAATTTTGGTATTTTTGTCCTCATGATTTGTTTTGCATTTGTTTTGTTGCTGTTTGTCTTGACATGGGGTCTCACTCTGTTGCCTAGGCTTCAGCACAGTGGTGCCATCATAGCTTACAGCAGCCTCAAACTCCTGGGCTCAAGTGATACTCCTGCCTCAGCCTCCCCAGCAGCTGGGACTATAGGAGCATGCCACTGCACTCAGCTATTTTTTTTTTCTATTTTTTGTAGGGACAGGGTCTCACTTTATTGCCCAGGCTGGTGCATTAGTTTTGATCTCATAAGATATTGCATCAAAATGTTATTTATCTTGATGACTGAGCTTTTCAGTGCACCTTAAATTATTTTATTTTATTTTAAATTGTTGTAAAATATTCCTAATATAAAATTTGCCATCTTAATCACTTTTAAATGTACAGTTCTTGGGCTAGGCGCGGTGGCTCACGCCTGTAATCCCAGCACTTTGGGAGGCCAAGGCGGGTAGATCACGAGGTCAGGAGTTCAAGACCAGCCTGGCCAACATGGTGAAACCCCTTCTCTACTAGAAATACAAAAAAACTAGCTGGGCATGGTGGCAGATGCCTGTAATCCCAGCTACTTGGGAGGCTGAGGCAGGAGAATCACTTGAACCCAAGAGGCGGAGGTTGCGGTGAGCAGAGATCACGCTGTTGCATCCAGCCTGGGCAAAAGAGCAAGACTGCATCTCAAAAGAAAAAAAGAAAAAACACAAAAGTACAGCTTTTGGCAGTAAGTATGTCCCCACTGTTGTGCACACATCACCACCATCCATCTCTAGAACTCTTTATCTTCCCACACTGAAACTCTGTGCCCATTAAACAATAACTCTCCATTTCCCCACCTCTTAAGTCCCTGGAAACCACCATTCTACTTTCTGTCTCTATGAATTTGATAACTTTAGATGCCTTATTTAAGTGAAATCATACAGTATTTGTCTTTTTGTGATGGGCTTGTTTCACTTAGCATAAAATCTTCAAGCTTCATCCATGTTGTAGTATGTGTCAGAATTTCCTTTTAAAGGCTGAATAAATTGATAAATAACATGTATATCCATATATGGAATGTATGTGTATACATATATGGTAGCTATGTGTGTATGTACATTTAAATATCCCATATATGTATGTACATTTTATTTATCCATTTATGTGCTAAGAAACACTTGAGCTGCTTACATCTTCTGATTCCTATGAATGATGCTACCATGAACATTGGTGTAAAAATATCTGAGATCCTACTTTAAATTCTTTTTGGTATATATACAGATATGGAATTGCTAAATTATACGGTTATTCTATTTTTAATTTTTTGAGGAACAGCTATACAGTGTTTCATAGTGACTGAACCATTGTACATTCCTATCAACAGTTGTGAAAGAGTTCCAGTTTCTATGCATCTCAAATGCTGTTATCGTCTATTTTGTTTTTTAAAAAATAGTAGCCATCAGCCCAAATGCTAATCAATGATAGACTGGATAAAGAAAACGTGGTACATATACATCATGAAATACTATACAGCCATGAAAAGGAATGAGATCATGTCCTTTGCAGGGACATGGATGGAGCGGGAAGCCATTATCCTCAACAAACTAACACAGGAACAGAAAACAAAACACCACATGTTCTCACTTATAAATGGGAGCTGAACAATGAGAACACATGGATACAGGGAGGGGAACAACACACACTGGGGCCTCTCAGGGTGGCGGAGGGGAAGGAGAGCATCAGGATATATAGCTAATTCATGCGGGGCTTAATACCTAGGTGATGGGTTGATAGGTGCAGCAAACCACCATGGCACACCTTTCCCTATGTAACAAACCTGCACGTCCTGCATATATATTGCTAAACAGTGGTGACCTCCGGTAAGTAAAAGTTAACCTCTTTGGATCTCAGTTTGCCCCAAAACATGTTAAAGCAAGTCTTTTCTTTGGCAGGGGGTAGGGAATTAAAAAAAAAAAAAAACCTTAAAATAAAATTAAATTTAAAAATAGTAGCCATCTTAATGGGTGTGAGATGGTAGTGCCCCCTTAGATTTTATAGCCAAGGAGGGGAGGGTCTCACTTGACTCACTGCAGTTCCAGCTCTGTCCCTTAGGTATAAGTCATCACCCAGCTGAGCCTCTGATCCTGACAGACATGTTTTTACATCCCTCACTTGGGCTGATATAGGAAAAAATACTGTGCATTTGGATTACAAACTTGGCTCTACCACTTACTGGCTGTGTGAGTCTGGGCCAAATATTTAACCTGCCTGTGTTTAAGTTTCCTTGCCCACAAATGGAGAATAATTTTATTTACCTGATAAAATTGTTGTGAGGAGTAAATGGATTAATATATATAAAGCTCTTAGAAATAGTAAGCACCACATCTGTTTAAGTGATAGCTGCTATTACCATAGATCTCACCTGCTATGTAGTTGTTTTTATTTTTTTAAATAAACATATTATTTTGGAATAATTTTGATTTATTAAAAGTTGCAAAAATAGTACAATAAGTTCCCATATACCCTTAACTCGACTTCGTCTAATATTAGTATCTTATACAAGTGTGGTGCATTTGTCAAAACTAAGAAATTAACATTGGAACAGTTACTATTATCTAAACGATAGGTTTTATTCACATTTCATTGGTTGTTTCACTGTCATTGTTCTGTTCCAGGATCCAAACCACATTGCACATAGGGTGTAGCTTTTTTTGCTTTTGTTTTTGTTTTTCTTTCTGTTTGTGTTTGCTATTTTCCTGAAGAGTGGTTTTAGAAGCCAGACTTTGAAGGCCCTCAGACGCGGCATGGTTCTCTATTCTGCCACAATCTTTTGCCATCCCCTATTGCTGGGAGGCTGTTTCACATGTCTACAGTTACCTGCTTGCCCCTGGAGACCTGTGAATCTGTAATCCCTGGATTAGCTGATGGCTCAATGCTTTCCCTCTGAGAGACTGTAATTTGATGATTCTGAGTCTCCAAAAATTCTTTATTAAAATTCAAACACTCTCAGGTAGCTAGTCCATGTAAGCAAATCCACAGTTACTTATCTTAGTAGCAAATTGTTGATGGTGAAGAAGGTCTCACAGGAATAGCTGGTGAAGAAGTGCCTGGAGGTGAGAAGTTAACAGGGGGATGGAGAGATGCTTGCTAAGGAAGGCTGCCAGGCATTGATGCTAGACTTATCTATCTCAGGTTTTGGAGGGGGCCCTACCTGAGATAGGCCTTGACTCATCCCGCTCAGCTCTGTGACCCCATACCCAAAAGTGCTCCCTGGTTCCATGGGTCTGTGAGCAAAATGGTCCCACCATGCTGCTGGTCATGGATCATTCCCAGTCACTGCCTCCCCACTTCCTGGAACATGGGAAACTCAAATTTTTGGTGGTGAATGGGAACAAAAGGCTAGAAAAAAACCCAGCCCTAAACAATTTATTAAGGACTTTCTCTCTGCCCAGGACAATGCAAAGTGCTAAGCAGGGATTTGGAGGTGAAGACCTGACATCTAAATGACAGCAGCAGGGGTCTTTTCAATCTTGTGTTTGACTTAGATCAATGAGCTATGAGCCATCGAAGTTTATTTTCTTCTCCATATCTTTACATATCTGGGTTTGTACATCTAGAACTACATATCAGAGTGGCTTCTCTTATATCTGAATATGTGAAGAAGTCCACTATTGATCAATAGTATGAATGATGAGAAAAAGATGAGAGGGCCGAGTTTTAAAAAGTGTGAATGTTCCCCTAACTTAGATTATTGCTATTGCTTGTGGGTGAAACTTACAAGCTGCCTCCAACATGAGCCACATAATTTCTCCCTGCCCTCACCCTAGTTCCTTTCTTGGTGCAACAGCAGTTAGGTAATAGAATGGGTCACAGAGACATCATTTTGAGTACTGGCTCCACCGCTAACTGGCAGTGTGATCTGGGGCAAGTTACCCAGCCTCTTGGTGCCTCACCTTCACCTGCAAAATGGGGATAATTGTTGCACCTGCCTCCTGGGGTTCCTGTGAGGTTAAATAAAAGGCAGATGAGGCAAAGCATACCAAGAGCTAAATGCAATACCTGGTGTGTAATGAGTTCCCCACAAGTTTAGCTCTTGTTATTTAGAATATCCAGGGAAAGGCAGCACAATCATTTCCTAAATAGCAGCCAACATAAAAGCAAGGGAAGAGAACAAGTGAGAATGAAAAGGAGTGTTCTTGTGGAGTGGGGACATCTATGTGGGCTCAGCAGCTTTCACACAGAGCACCTTGCTACTTCTGACAAGAACCGTGTGACTGTCTCCATCTGCCCGATGAGGAAAGTTAAACTCAGCCCAAATGATGCACCAGCAACCACACAGCAAAGATGCGAGCTGGCCTTGAAATACCGGAGTGGCATAGTTAGGAGCACTAATGCTGGTGTCAAGAAGCCTGGAATCCATGCCTGCCTGCCACCTTGGACCAGCTATGTGACGTGAGAGACATCTGTTCAGTTCTGTGTCTCGGTTGCCTCATGTGTGACTGCACCCTGTTTGGGGTACTTTGTTATGGCAGCCCTAGGGAATGAATATCACACAAGGGGATAATCATAGTACCCGACAGGGCTATTGTGAAGATGAAATGAACGTGTGTGAGTGTGTGTGTTGTGTGTGACACACAGTAGTTACCAGTAGTCTTTATAAGCGTGTGAGAAAAAAAAAAGAAAAAAAAACAACTTAGAAATTCAGACCCTCTGAGTCTAATCTATTCTTTGAATATAGAACTAAAAGAAATACCCATCTTTTACCCCTTTCACAGAGGAGAAAACTAAGCCTTAGAATATAGAAGGTTTTTTGTTTCAGTTTAGGAAACTAAATTAGGGGGAGGAGTTGTGTGTGTGTGGTGTGTGTGTGTGTGTGTGTGTTTTAAGCACCTGAAATAAAAACACAAAGAGAACAGCAAGGCCAGATGGAATAGAAGCTAGATGGAGCATCCACAAACATGCGGAGGCTGAGAAGGTTAACAAAACAGTGATGTCATTTCTGACAGATAACCGGAAAGAATGGAGGTGGTGCTGTCAAGTGTCTCGGAGGCCTCCCGGCAGCCTGCCCAGTGCCAACAGCAGCCTGGCCTAGCTCACAGTCATGTATCTCCATATGCCTTCAAACCCAGCTCACCCACTTCTGGGGAATTCCGATCCAGCCCCTTGAGGGAGATAAGCTGTGTGCCCCTTTCTTTCCTACTGACTCCCCATTCAGTCCCCAGTCTCAACCACCCCACCCCTGTGCAGACTGACCAAGAAGGAGCTGTCTGCAATGAGAATGCCTTTCCTGAAAGTGGAGGGCCAGCTTTAGGTATGCTGTCACAAACCTTGGTCTTTCTTTCTGCTTCCATTGTTGGCCAGGTGGTTCTGTTTGGCCTGAGCTGGTACATAGAAAGTAACCCTGGGGAATGGCTCCATGTCAGATGGTGGCAGGAAAAGACAGAGGGGAATGCATAGGCAGGAGAAGCTGCGAGAGATGGGGAGACAGAGGAGCCCCAAGGGTTGTTATTTTTGGCCCCTTCCAATGCTTTTCCTGCCTTGTGAAGATGTCTATGTCTAACCCACATGTAGTACATCCCCATCCCCCTCCGGCTTCTGCTTTACATTCCCCTCCCGTGAAAATATGAGGTCACCTGCTGTGCTCTTTTCTGTGTATCTGAGTATAGCTGGCAGGTCATTTGATATCTTGTCTCCCTCTCCTGCAGGTGACCTCTGAATGGCCTCAGGTTGGGGGCTGACACCACAGAGGCTTGTGGGCAGAGTGTGCAGCTTCTACCTGCAGTGGGTGGAGAGCAGCTCCAGCTCACCTTTGCAGGTCCTGAACCAGATTTTCCCAGCTGCTCCTCACTTTGTCTTACTTCATGCCTCACAAGAAAGGCAGCTCATGAAATCTTTATGCTTTGGTGGAATGTTGCTTGCAGAGACATTCATAGAGCCGCAAAACAGCCTCTTTTGGATGAAACTGTGACCTACTTCAGGGTTGTGGAAAACAATCTCTTACCATACAGTATAGACAGGAAAGTGCAGTAGATCAGAATGAGTAATAATCTTTTGAGGAAAAATTTGGGAGACCTGCTTTATTTTTTGCTTTAAAAAATCAAGTTATGTTATGAGCAGCAAAATTCACCCTAAATTCACACTAAGAAGTGTAGTTTTATGACTTTTCAAAAATACATGCATACACGGGACCATCATCACAATTAAGATACAGTAGTATGGTTCCGGCTCCAAAAAGTTCTCTTGTGCTCCTGTCATGGGTAGAATTACGTTCCCCAAAACTCCTATGTTGAAGTCCTAACCTCTACTACCTCAGAATGTCTCCTTGTTTGGAAATAGGGTCTTTACAGAGGTAATTATCAAGTTAAAATGAGATCATTAAGGTAAGCCCTATCCCAAAATGACTGATGCTCTTATAAAAAGGGACATTTGGACACAGACACATACAGTGGGAACAGGATGTGAACATGGAGGCAGCCATCTTCATGGCTGGAGATAATTCGAAGAGACACCAAGGATAGGAGCCTGGACAGATCCTCCCCTTGCAGCTCTCAGAAGGAGCCAACTCTGCCAACATCTTGACTTTAGACTTCTAGGCTTCAGGACTCTGGGACAATAAATGTCTGTTGTTGAAGTCACAGTTTGGGGTATTTTGTGATGGTGGTCCTAGGAAATGAACACAATATCTTTATAGTCAATCACCTCCCCGGACCCTGCCCCTGGCAGCCACTGATCAGATTTTTGCCCCTATAGTTTTGCTTTTCCCAGAATGTTATATAAATGGAATCACACACATACTGTATGCAGCCTTTTGAATCTAGCTCCATCATTCAGCACAAAGCTTTTGAGATTGATCCATTTTTTTTCTTTTTCATTCCTTTTTAAAATTGCTGAGCAGTATTCCACTGTATGGATGCACAGTTTATTTACCCACTAGTTGAAGGACACTTGTATTATTTCCAGTATTTGGTTGCTGTGACTAAAGCATCTATAGCCGTTCACGTATCAACTTTTTTGTGTGCGAATGTAAGTTTTCACTTCTCTTGCATAAATATTTAGGGGATTTCCTGGTTCATATGATAAGCAGGTTTAAATTGGTAAGAAACTACCAAATCATTTCCAAGTGGTTGTTCCATTTTTGCATTCCCATCAACAGTATATGAAAATTTAAGTGCTTCGCATCCTCATTGTACTTCATATTATTTGCTTTTTGGTTTTGTCAACCTGCTAGGTATACACAGGTATTTCATTTTGTTTTTAATTTGCATTTTCTTAATAACTAAAGATGTCGAACATCTTTTCATGTAGTTATTTGGCATCTATATAACTTCTCTTGTGAGGTATCGATTTAAACCTTTTCCTTATTTCTAATTGGGTTGTTTTCTTATTATTTGGTTTAGACAGGATAAACATCCTTTATCAAATGTATATTTAGTAAATACTTTCTACCAATCCATGTCTTATCATTCTATTTTCCTGACAGTATCTTTTGAAAAGCTGATGTTTTAAATGTTGATGTAGTCATTTATCGATTTCTTTTCTTTGATGGATAATGCTTTTGTTGCCATATTTTAAAAAATCTTTGCCTAACCCAAGGCAACAAAGATTTTCAGAACATCTGCTTTTCATCCTGACTCAGTTACTGATTCTGTTGCTAGACAAGTAATTTATCCTTTCTCAGCCTTAGTTTACCCCTCTGTGAAATGTGAAGATTGAAGTAGATCAGTGTTTTTCAAACTTTTTGAAAGCATGGAACCTACTTTTAACCGAGATCGTACATGGTACTCCAGGATATAAAACAAACATAAGTGTACCTGGGGTCCTGACCTCCTGCAGTCTCTTGAACTGTGGTTCCCTACCTTTCATGTTATATAAATCACCTGAAGACCTTGTGAAGGTTTGACTCATAGGTCTGGGATAAGGCTGAGGTTCCGCAGTTTTAACAAATTATCAAGTTCTAGGTGATGCCTACTGCTGGTCCAGGGACCTCACTTTGAGTGGCAAAGCCCCAGAGTACTTTCAAAGCCACAGGAGGAAGTCTGCTTTTGTCGACATAAGACTTGGGAGTTTTACAACGTGTTTCTTCCAAGAAGAGCAAAGTTCTTCCATATCAGTAATTCTCTTTTCCTCCCTACTGTCTATCCTACTATTATCCAAGTCACTGAGAGGTACACTGAGCCCAGGTTTGAGCCAAGTTCAGTGAACCTAGCAGAATCAGGTAGAGAAGAATACTACCAGCAGCTGGGAACTAGCACCACTGTGAACTGTATGGTAACGTCATCGTAATATTAAGAACTTCTGTTGCATCAGAAACAAGGGAAAGGGCAAAGGAAGTTTTTGGCTGTAACTAGAAAGTCTGAGTTCATGTTAATGTCAGGTATAGTCAGTTCTAGGTGTTTGGATGATATCATTAGGAATATGGCTCTCTGAAAGTTTTAGTTCATGCTTCTCTGAATTGGTTTCACTTCCAGGCAGACTCTTGACATGCCAGGATATAAAGTCCATTCAGTGGTCTAAGCCTGCATTCCACCAGCTTAGCACCATCAACAGAAAGCCCTTTTTTTTTTTTTCCCCCAAGAGTTTCTACAAAATCCCTACATTTGAGTTTCATTGACTTAGCTCAGGCCACATGGCTATTCATGTAACAATGACTTCAGCCAGTGGCACTGTGGGATGCAGTGATTTGATAATCTAGGCCTAGATGATGCCTGGATCCTGGGGGTGAAGTCAGCTTCACCTGAATCACATGCACTTAAAGTATGGAAGAAAAATTTCCCGAAAGAAAGGGGAATGCTGTTTGCTTAGTGGGCAAACAACAGAGTCCATTATAGCCATTATGATTTTATGTGTATGAAAGGCTAGGTATTTGTTGCTATTCTTATTTATTTATTTATTTATTAAGAGGAAAGGGGAAACAAGAGGTAACTCAGGCCACCAGGAAACACTCTCCTTGTGTCTTTGATGCCACAATTTTTTCTTAGCACTCAACTTATTTTCCTTCTCCCATTTTCAGTGCAGCTCGCTCACCTCCAACACCCAAGATTTTCATGCCACCTGTCCCAATCAGATAAATGTATTTGCATTTCAATGCTGGAGACATATATTACTACATATATGTATATATAGACATATATCCCAGCGTTTTTTGGACTTTAAGTGAGAATTACAACAGAGGACAACGCTTGACACAAAGCAATTGTGAAACTAAAGATGGAATTTCCAGTATTAGGGTGTTTTGTTTTGTTTGGAGAAGAGGGTCTCTATGGTTCTGCCAAATCATGCAACTGGTTTCACTGACCCAGGAACATGACCAAGGTCATAGCCTTGTAGCCCTAGAGCAATCCCTGGCTGAAGGTGGCAATAAAAACAGGTGTAGTCACAGCTGGGCTGATTAAAGGCAATGTCAAGACTGTCTCGGGAGGAACCGCTAAATAGAAGTTCAGGTGGCAAACCTTGCTTAATTATCAACGTGAAAAGCCTGTAAATTGAGACCTCAGGAGGGGAACATTCTTGCTTTGTTTCTGGCAGACAGAAAAGGCTGGCTGGGGCCTGATAGCCATCAACTTCAGTCATTCAGGTGATTACGAACACCCCCCAACTGTAGGCCTGTAGGCAGGCCTACACAACGCCCCAGCGGGAGTAGGATGTCTCTGGCTACAAAAGAACCAGTTCTGGCCGGAGATAAGCAAGTTTCTTGTGGGATTTAGTTGATGCTCTGTAATGTCAGGTTAGGCTGATAGGGTATTTTATTGAATGACACAAATTCCAGCTTCAGTAACAGTACCTCAGTGTCAATGTGAATGTAAATAGATTGTCTTATAAAGTGAGAAAATATGTGCACAGTATCGCCCCTCTGGTGAACCTCTGCCCTCCTGAGCATATGAGCTATGAGACCACACTTGGCGCATGTAGGCACCTCTCACTCCTTTATCCGGCACACACAATGACCTCCTTTATATGCTGTCTGCCAGGCTGCATGGGAAGGGCCCTTGGTGTGCTCAGTTTGACTACAGTAATACTGTACGTGGTAATCATTAACCTGAAATGGCATTTACGATGATGAGATGGTGCTGTGTGCTGCTCTCCTTCATCCCTCCAGCAAACACAATGTACTGACTCTAAAACAGGTACGACCAGTTGCTGCCAGGTCCTCAAAGACACAGTGTTCTACTGTGGAATTAGCCATACATAATGGGCCCATTGAATCAGGCAGCAGGCACTTTCCTCTCTGGGCTGTGCAGATAGAGGAGTTGGGCCTAGACCCCAGGGACTGGTGGGTAGGTTTGGGTTTCTAAATGGGCTTTGTTCACTCACTGGAAGAGAAAACTCCAAAGCTGAGCACAAAACCCAGAAACTGAGCTTAAAACTTCCAGCGGATTCCCTCAATGGGAGTCAGGGGCTGAGTAATACCTTTGGTGACTTTATAACTAAAACAAGGTTTCTCACCTGAGGGCCTTTCTGCATAATTGCTTGGTTAGTCAGCAACAAGTCAGGCTTTAAGAGTAGCTGGGGTTGAGGTGACGGAAAAGGCACAGAGGAATTAGGTAGTTAACTCAAAAGCGCACAGCCAGTGTACCCTGGGACTGGAAGCAAGACAGTTCTCTTGATTCTTGTATTTTGGCCTCTTTGGAGGCCCAGGGAGGAATTACCTTTGCTTGGGAAGTCTAGGCATTGTTGTTCCTTCCTTGTGCCCCTAACAGTTACTTGGATGGAGGAGGAGAAGCAGTGGCTATGGCAAACTTGGAATAGGAGAAGGTGGGTCCTAGTCTGAGCCCAGTGACCTCTAACTGTGTGATGGTAGGTAGAATCTTTCATGTCTTTGAACCTCAGTTTTCTTATCTCCCTGAAGAGAAAGCCAGAAAAGATGATCTCCAGGGTCAGCCACAGCACTCACATTCTGTAGACAGCATTCCAGTGAGAGCAGGAGATCTCCGACCAGAAGCTGCTGAGAACGCATCATGGGAAGGGTGGGGTGGGGGTGAAGATGCCAGAAAGGCAAAGGAAGCACTCGAAAAGCACCCCACTAATTTGGGGCTTTTACCTTCTTCCTAGTGCCTAATGAGAGCCCTTCTGAAAAATGGTTAAGTGCTAATCAGGATCTTGGAGTTTGTTTTATTTAACGCTTTTCTTTTTCAGAGCCTGGATTTTCAGACCCGAGTGACTTGCCCATGGCCACAGGAAGAACTGGTGGCAGATCTGCCTCCTATCTGTAGCTCTTTCCACTGCTCACATGGCCACTTGTATTCAGTAGCTGATGACTAGACCAGCTCTCAATTGGTAGCAGCATAGCAAATACAGATTCCTGTGGACATCTAGTTATGCTGTGATATGGATGATTGAGCCCCCTCTGTGCTATGCACATTACCTACATCAGCTCAGTAATTTTTAAATTCAAAGCCTATGACAGGTGTGTTTTCCTAGGTTCAATATAAATACGTGGGAAGTAGAGCTGAGAGCATGGTTTGCCTGAAGTCACATGTTTAAAATTTGACATCTAGAGCTAGCATCAAAGACCCTTAGGTTCAAGTTATTTATCAAGGGGGATTACCTCTAGCTTCTGCTCTTGGCTCAAACTATGTGAGATATTAGTTCTTCTACAGCCTCCCCCATCTATATGCCTTCAGATATAGCTGAACCCAAGGTGCAGAATCTATTCACCTAACCATTGCACCATACTGCCTTGCTAGGAGGAGTATGTGGGGGCCATGGACTCTGACTCAGAAATATAGAAATATTCCATAAAGATAGTTGCTTTTTCTTTTTCTTCTTCTTCTTTTTTTTTTTTTAAATAATCTCAGCATTCCTGATTAGAAAACCAGTTGGCCAATAGGGCACCCTTCTAGGGAGCTGTGGCTGTCCTTGGTACTCTGGGAAAGGGTCCTGGAGACAAAACCCAGTTCTCCTCTATGCCCTCCAGCTTCTGAGAAAGGGTTTCTCCTCCTTCCACAGTGTTTATAGGCAGGCTATACCCTGGATCTCACCAGTGGGTGATCTCCCTCACAGTGAGAGTGTCTAGAAGCCTCCAAAGAGGAGAAAAAAAAAAAAAAAAAACCATTGTAATCACTCTTGGGCTCCAGCTGCTAAGGCAGATAAGACAGCAGCCCCAAGATCCTGGAAACTCTTGCCTAAAGGAGATCCTGTTTCAGTGTCTTTGTGTGAAAGTTGGTGTTGGGATGGGGGAAGATGGAAATGCTGGAGTGATTAGTGCTTGGCGATTCTTATATGGGTGCAATTGTTACCTACACTACAAGCATTGTTTGCGATCTTGTATGGAAGAGATTAATTCCTGAGATAACCCTCAGAATTGATAATTGGGGACTGTGCCTATTTTCCAAATGGATAGGCCAAATCCGACCCTAGGAGACTTAGTAATTGGCATTCTGTCCCAAAACCCTGGGGTGGAGGCAGAGAAAGAAGCCAAGTTGTCTTATGTGTTGCCAAGTGCCTCCCTCACTCTGGGTATCATGACATCAGGTCATCTAATGTGCCTCCTGTGACATTCAATTCTAGGAAAAATGCCTGGCTTTGTCAAAGAGAACTAGCTAACCTCAGGAGAGAATGTACGCAGAATCACGTGGCCCCTTGTGGCAGGCCTGAGGTAGAGTCCCTTCAGTTTCACAAGCAACTGACTCTAACTTAAAGTCACTGGTGCTTGTGGATCCAAAGCTCATGAAACGGTCTATCAGGTTTTTGATTTGTCTTAAACAGATTGTGCCCTCACCAAGTGCCACTGCTAAAATGCCTCTTTTTCAGGGAAACCTTCCCATAACCCCCCGTCAAGATGAGGTCCCCTGTGATTTTATTCCTGTGGTTCTCCCTGGCAGTCCTAATCCCAGTAGTCATTTAAATAATTATTTGCCCAATTATTTGTTTAATATCAGTCACCTGTCCCAAGCTGTCAGCTGTACAGAGGAGGTTTAGTGTCTGAGTGATTCATCAGGATCTAGTATAGTCCTTAGTAGCCATTCAAGAAACATTTGTGAAATAAAGAAGGAGGGGATGTAGAGATTATTATATTCACCAATGGATGAGAAAATGTTGGAACTAGACACTTCCAGGAGTGATAAACTATCTTGTCCAAGGTTACATGGCTGGGCAAGAAGACATCTAGGACTAGCATGTAAGAGCCTCAGGTTCAAGTCATTCATCAAAGGAATTACCTTAAGTTTCTGCTCTTGGCTCAAACTATATGAGATATTAGTTCTTCTGCAGAGTCTCCCCATCCTTCTGCCTCTAGATATAGTTGGAATTGATTCACTTTTCTGCATTCCCATTTCCATAGACCACTATCATCTCTTGGCTGAAATTCAAGAGTTTCCTAAGTTTTTCAAATGCACCCCTGCCCTGTCTTTACCGTCTTCTAGACATAAAGATTGGAGTGAACTTTTAAAAACATGCAGCATATTGGGCCATTCCCCATCTTAAGGCCCATCATTGGTGTCCCTAATATAATCAGAGTCACTCCTTATAAAGGCCACAATCTTTATGTCATCCGAACCTTGTCTCCTTCTCCAAATTTCTCTACACTCTTGCATTTACTAGCTACACTCCACCCATGCTGACCTTTTTTTCTTCTGTTGCTCAAACATTTTAAGTTTGCAGTTTCTTCTGCCTGGAACACTTTCTGGCAGATCTGCACATCCGTTTCACACAATGTCACCTCCTCTGACCATCCTGTATAAAGTAGCTCTCCCGTGCCCCCACACTACTCTCTGTCACATTTTTCTATTTTGGTGACTCCAAAGCATATAACACTCTCTGAAATCATCTTCTTTACTTGTTTTCTTGTATAATATCTGTCAAATCATACCCTAATGTGACTGCCGAGATTTTGGGGGCTTTGTCTTGTACACTGTTGTGTATCCAGCACCCAAACCAGCACTGCATATGTATTTATGGAACTGGTTGAACAAATTAGAGTGTGTAATGACATCTATATAATTGGAGATAATACAATTGAGTTTTTCCTGAAGGTGATGACAAAAAGTGAATGCATATAAACCCTAGAATATATGCTTGGGCAGGGAGGGCACTTGGGTAGGTCAGCTGTTCCCCAAATTGGTCAGCATCAGAATCACCGGAAGAGTTGGTAAAAAATAGAGCTTCCTGAGAACCCCTCAGCACCTACTGGATCAGAACATCCAGGGCTGGGTCATGAAGTTGCTGACAGAGAGTGGGCCAGTTGGAAAGTCACTAAGTGATAGGATCTGACGCCAAGTACATGTTCCTGCCTTTGAATTGGTATCTGCACTTCTGGGAAATAATCTTAACCACAGAAAAGACTTTGTGTACAAAGATATTTATCTCATTTTGTTTATAGAAGTAAAAATTAAAGAAATAAATGCCCCAAAAGAGGAGAAGTGATTAAGGAAACCATGCATGATATTGTGGTTTGATGGACATTAAAATGAATGCTTATGAATATGTTTCTGCATGGAAAAGTAGGGTTTCTGACTTTATGCTGGAATGTAGAATGGTTTGTTGGTTATGATAATGGTTAAATGCACAACATGTACTGTGAGCTGACTACATGGATTGAAATTCTAGCTCTGACAAGTATGTGACCTTAGGCAAGCCACTAAACCTCTCCGCACTTCTGTTTTCTCACCTTGAAAATGGGGATAATTATAGCATCTGGCTGAAAGTGGTATTGTAAAGATTAACTGAGTTAATGTATGTGACATGTGAGGCCCTCTAGAGACATTAGATGTTATTATTATATATGAGGGGGATGAGGCTGGAAGGAATTATATTAAAAGGCTTAGCAATAATACTAAGATTGTTGGATAGGAGTAATTTTTCTTTTCTTTTCTCCAGTCTCCAAGAGGTGGTTCTATTATCTCCATAAGTAAGTGTAATGACAATCAAGTCTCCAGCATTGGAATGGGGAGTGGGGACAGAATAAGACAAATGCACCAAAGACTCTTTGCAAATATAAAATTTCATATTAAAATATAAAATATGAAGTTAATAAAGGTTATAGCAACTACTTTTACAGCACCTATTTGCCTAAGTTGATCCAGCCACTAAGTAGCCAAACTGCATTTACAACCTAGAGCAGTCTGATTCTAGACCATATGCTCCTTGCTCTGAACCACATTGTTTATCCAAAAAAGTGAATTTACATCTCCTCTTCTCTTTTCTCACATGTCAATACAATTGGAGGGCTTTTAGCTATTCATGTATTAATTTACTCATTGAATGCTTACTTGCAGGGTAACAGCTCTGCCCTGGCACCCTGCTACTTCACACATATCCACACATGCCACATGGGCAGATTCTTAAACTGAAGCTTATCTGAGTCTTGGGCAAACGTCTTGTGGTCCTCTTGGAATGCCAGAGTATGTGAGGCTTATGAAGAGCTGCTCTGAGGTCATCTGCCTTTCACCTTTCTAGCTTCCCAGAGAGGCTATCCCAAAACCTATCTCTTCACTTCCTGGGTACTGATGAGGTATGGGGCTTTCTGCCACATTCTTCTCAAAATAGAGCTGTGGAATATAAAACTACTTAGCTGCAGTCTAAAACCACATAGCTCCTTGATATAGTTTGGCTCTGTGTCCCCACCCAAATCTCATCTTGTAGCTCCCATAATTCCCACATGTTGTGGGAGGAACCCAGTGAGATAATTGTATTATGGGAGTGTGTCTTTCCCATGCTGCTCTCATGATAGTGAATAAGTCTTATGAGATCTGATGGTTTTAAAAATGGGAGTTTCCCTGCACAAGCTCAGCTTTCTCTCTCTTGGCTTGCTGCCATCCATGTAAGATGTGACTCGCTCCTCCTTGCCTTCCACCATGACTATGAGGCTTCTCCAGCCATGTGAAACTGAAGTCCACTAAACTTCTTTCTTTTGTAAATTGCCCAGCCTGGGGTATGTCTTTATCAGCAGTGTGAAAACAGACTAATACAGTAAATTGGTACCAGGAGTTGGGTACTGCTGAAAAGATACCTGAAAAAGTGGAAGTGACTTTGGAACTGAGTAATAGGCAGAGGTTGGAACAGTTTGGAGGGCTCAGAAGAAGACAGGAAAATGTGGGAAAATTTGGAACATCCTAGAGACTTGCTGAATGGCTTAGCCCAAAATGCTGATAGTGATATGGACAATAAATTCCAGGCTGAGGTGGTCTCAGATGGAAATGAGGAACTAGTTGGGAATTGGAGCAAAGGTGACCCTTGTTATGTTTTACCAAAGAGACTGGCAGCATTTTGCCCCTGCCCTAGAGATGTATGGAACATTGAACTTGAGAGAGATGATTTAGGGTATCTGGCAGAAGAAATTTCTAAGCAGCAAAGCATTCAAGAGGTGACTTGGATACAGTTAAAGGCATTCAGCTTCATAAGGGAAGCAGAGCATAAAAGTTCAGAAAATTTGCAGCCTGACAAAGCTATAGAAAAGAAAATCATTTTCTGAGTGGAAACTCAGGCTGGCTGCAGAAATTTGCATAAGTAACAAGGAGCTGAATATTAAGCCCAGAGACAATGAGGAAAATGTCTCCAGGGTACATCAGAGGTCTTCCTGGCAGCACCTCCCATCACAAGCCTGGAGTCCTAGGAGGAAAAAATGGTTTCGTGGGCCAGGCCCAGAGTCCCCATGCTGTGTGCAGCCTAGGGACTTCATGCCTTGTGTCCCAGCTGCTCCAGCCATGGCTAAAAGGGGCCAACATAGAGCTCAGACCATGACTTCAGAGGGTGCAAGCCCCAAGCCTTGGCAGCTTCCACATAGTGTTGAGCCTGTGAGTGCCTAGAAGTCAAAATTGGGGTTTGGGAACCTCTCCCTGGATTTCAGAGGATGTATGGAAATGCCTGGATATCCAGGCAGAAGTTTGCTGCAGGGGTGGGGCCTTCATGGAGAACATCTGCTAGGGCAGGGCAGAATGGAAGTGTGGGGTCAGAGCTCCCACACAGAGTCCCTACTGGGGCACCACCTAGTGGAGCTGTAAGAAAAGGGCCACTGTCCTCCAGACCCCAGAGTGGTAGATCCACCAATAGCTTACACTGTGTGCCTGGAAAAACCACAGACACTCAAGGCCAGCCCATGAAAGCAGCCGGGAGGGAGGCTGTATCTTGCAAAACCATAGAAGGGGAGCTGCCCAAGACCCTGGGAACCCACCTCTTGCATCAATATGACCTGGATGTGAGACATGAAGTAGAAAGAGATCATTTTGGAGCTTTAAAATTTGACTGCCTTTCTGGATTTCAGACTTGTGTGGGGGCCTGTAGTCCCTTTGTTTTGGCTAATTTTTCTCATTTGGAACAGCTGTATTTACCCAATGCCTGTACCCCCATTGTATCTAGGAAGAACTAACTTGCTTTTGATTTTCCAGGCTCATAGACATAAGGGACTTGCCTTGTCTCAGATGAGACTTTGGACTGTGGACTTTTGAGTTAATGCTGAAATGAGTTAAGACTTTGGGGGGACTGTTGGGAAGGCATGATTGGTTTTGAAATGTGAAGACATGATATTTGGGAGGGGCAGGGGTGGAATGATATGGCTGTGTCCTCACCCAGATCTCATCTTGTAGCTCCCGTAATTCCCATGTGTTGTGGGAGGGACCCGCTAGGAGATAACTGAATTGTGGGAATGGGTCTTTCCCGTGCTATTCTCGTGATAGTGAATAAGTCTCACAAGATCTGATAGTTTTAAAAATGGGAGTTTCCCTGCACAAACTCTCTCTCTTTGCCTGCTGCCATTCATGTAAGACATGACTTGCTCCTCCTTGCCTTCCACCATGATTGTTAGGCTTCCCCATCCATGTGGAACTGTAAGTTCGTTAAACCGCTTTCTTTTGTTAATTGCCAGTCTCAGGTATATCTTTATCAGCAGCATGAAAACAGACTAAAATATCCCTCAACTACAAGGTATCCCGCAACTCATGTAGTCATCAGGCCCCTTTGGCTCCAATGTTATCCTCTTTGGCATGTGGAACAAGGATCATGCAGGGCTGGTGCCTTTAGTTCATTCTTCTCTTCACTGTCTAGGTAGGTAATAAACTGTCTAAATCCAAAAGTGGTTCATTGTACCTTTACCTGTCAAGTCACTCAGGCCTTAGCCTTGGCTTTACCTTTTCCTGTGGGATGCATCAGTGAATAAAACATATAATCTCTGTTCTCATGAAGCTTGCATTCTAGTGGGGTCACAAACTACAAAAAAAAAAAAAAAAGCACAATAAATAAGTGAAGTCTATATGATAGAAGGTTATATGGGAAACAAGTAGAAACGGGTAAGGGGGTCTGTAACTTAAGGTAGGAGGCAGATGGCTGTATTAAATAGTCAACAACATCCATCTCATTGAGGACACAAAATCTAAGAGGAGATTTGGAAGAGTTGAGGGGTTTAGCCAAGGAGATGTTTGGGCAGAGGAAAGAACTAGAGCAGATGTGCTGGAATGTGCAAGAAAAAGCAGGCAGTAAACTATGGCTGAAACAGAATGAGGAAAGGCAGGCATAGTATGAGTAAGTGAGCAAGGAAAGGAACCGATCCAAGATGTAACAATGGACCAGATCCCTCAAGGCCTTGTGAACAGTTTTAAGGACTTTGGCTTTCAACTGAGGAGATGTGGGAAGCCATTGCAGAGATTGCTTTTAACATTTTTATTGAAAAATAAAAGATACAAATACAGAAAACCACACAAAACAAATGGATAGCTTAGTGAGTTATGATGTGGCTGTGCTCTTTGAACCACTTCCCAGATCAAGAATTAAATTTGCTATTCTCCCCAGAAGCTCTTCCATGGGCTGTGTCCCAAACATAGTTTACTGCCTGTGCCCAAATGTGACCACTATTCTAACTTTTATACTAACCATTTCCCTGGTTTCTCTATGTTTCATCACCCAAGTTTGCAGCTCACCTCTAGTCACTATAGTTTGATCTTGATATGTATTTTAAGTCTCTTTAAACCCATGGGTATTTCTCTATCCCTTTCTTTTCCCTACCATTTATCTGTTGAATTAACTCAGTCAATTTGACCTATAGTTTTTCTCATGTTTGATTTTGTTAATCATTATATGGTTTAAAGCAGAGGAGTGATATGATCTGATGTAGAGTTGGAAAGAGTCATGGTGCCTACTGTGTTGAGATTGAAGGGCAAGAAGGGTGCAAAGAGATTACTTAATGGGCACTGCAGAAATTCAGAGATGATGATGTGGCTTAGACCAGTGGTAGAGGTGGAAGACATAACAAGTAGTTAGATTAGGAGATACATACACACACACACACACACACATACATACATATACATATATATGTATAGAACCAGCCTGCACATGTACCCTTGAAACTAAAAGTATATATTAGATTGGTGCAAATGTAATTGCAGTTTTTGCATTGTTGAAATTTGCCATTTGATATTAGAATATATATCTTGATGTATGTTCCTCCTATACTCAGTTTGTTGAGGGTTTGTATCATAAAAGGTTGTTGAGTTTTATCAAAGGCTTTTTCAGCATTTATTGAAATAATCATATGGTTTTTATACTTAGATCTATTAATGCGATATATCATGTTTGTTGATTTGCATATGTTGAACCATTCTTGTATTCCTGGGATGAATCCCACTTGATCATGGTGAATAATCTTTTTAATGTTTTGTTGGATTTGGTCTGCTAGTAGTTTGTTGAAGGTTTTTGCATCTATCTTCATCAGCACTATTGGCCTGCAGTTGTCTTTATTTTTTGGTGTTCTCTGGTTCTGGTATCAGGGTAATGCTGGCCTTGCAGAATGAGTTTGGAAGTATTCTCTCCTCTTTAATTTTTTTTGAAGAGTGTGAGTAGAATTGGTATTAGTTCTTCTTTAAATGTTTGTTAGAATTCAGCAGTGTAGACACCAGGTCCTGGGACTCTTTATTACATCTTTGATCTCATTACTCACTGTTAGTTTGCTAAGCTTTTCTATTTCTTCATGGTTCAATCTTGGCAGGTTGTATGTGTTCAAGAATTCATCCACTTCTAGGTTTTCTAATTGTTGGCATATAGTTGTTCAGAATAGTCTAGTGAGTCTATTTCTCTGGTTTCAGTTGTAATGTCTCCATTTTCATTTCTGATTTTATTTGAGTCTTCTCTTTGTCTTAATCTTGCAAAAGGTTTGTCAGTTTTATCATTTTCAAAAAACCAACTTTTCATTTCATTGATATTCTGTAATTTTTTAAGTCTCTGTACTATTTATTTCTTTCCTTCTACTAATTTTGGGTTCTTTTTTTGTTACTCTTTTTTGAGGGGCATTATTAGATTATTTATTGGAAGAATTTCTACTTTTTTTCTTATTATACTTTAAGTTCTAGGGTACATGTGCACAATGTGCAGGTTTGTTACATAGGTATACCTGTGCCATGTTGGTGTGCTGCACCCATTAACGTCATTTACGTTAGGTATATCTCCTAATGCTATCCCTCCCCCATCCTCCCACCCCACGACAGGCCCTGGTGTGTGATGTTCCCCTTCCTGTGTCCTAGTGTTCTCATTGTTCAATTCCCACCTATGAGTGAGAACATGCAGTGTTTGGGTTTTTGTCTGTGCAATAGTTTACTGAGAATGATGGTTTTCAGCTTCATCCATGCCCCTACAAAGGACATGAACTCATCCTTTTTTTATGACTGCATAGTATTCCATGGTGTATATGTGCCACATTTTCTGAATCCAGTCTATCATTGATGGACATTTGGGTTGGTTCCAAGTCTTTGCTATTGTGAATAGTGTCACAATAAACATACATGTGCATGTGTCTTTATAGCAGCATGATTTATAATCCTTTGGGTATATAACCAGTAATGGGATGGCTGGGTCAAATGGTATTTCTAGTTCTAGATCCTTGAGGAATCATCACACAGTCTTCCACAATGGTTGAACTAGTTTACAGTCCCACCAACAGTGTAAAAGTGTTCCTATTTCTCCACATCCTCTCCAGCACCTGTTGTTTCCTGACTTTTTAATGATTGCCATTCTATCTGGTGTGAGATGGCATCTCATTGTGGTTTTGATTTGCATTTCTCTGATGGCCAGTGATGATGAGCATTTTTTCATGTGTCTGTTGGCTGCATAAATGTCTTCTTTTGAGAAGTGTATGTTCATATCCTTCACCCACTTTTTGATGGGGTTGTTTTTTTCTTCTAAGTTTGTTGGAGTTCTTTGTAGATTCTGGATATTAGCCCTTTGTCAGAGAGTAGATTACAAACATTTTCTCCCATTCTGTAGGTTGCCTATTCACTCTGATGGTAGTTTCTTTTGCTGTGCAGAAGCTCTTTAGTTTAGATCCCATTTGTCAATTTTGGCTTTTGTTGCCATTGCTTTTGGTGTTTTAGTCATGAAGTCCTTGCGCATGCCTATGTTCTGAATGGTATTGCCTAGGTTTTTTCCGGGGTTTTTATGGTTTTAGATCTAACATTTAAGTCTTTAATCCATCTTGAATTAATTTTTGTATAAGGTGTAAGGAAGGGAAGACTTTCTACTTTTTTGATATGCGCATTTATTGCTGTACACTTCCCTCTCAAAACTGCTTTTGCTGTATCTCATAGAGTTTTAGTATGTTTTATTTACATTTTCATTTGTTTCAAGAAATTTTAAAATTTCCTTCTTAATTTTTCATTGATCTGTCGATCATTCAATAACATGTTCTTTAATGTCCATGTGTTTGTGTATTTTCAGAGGTTCCTCTTGTTATTGATTTTCAGTTTTATTACATTGTGGTTTGAAAAGATACTTGGTATGATTTCTACTTTTCTGAATTTGCTGAGAGTTGTTTTGTGTCCTAAGATATGGCCTGTTTTGGAGAATGTTCCATTTGGGGATGAAAAGAATCCGGTTTTTGGCAACAGTTATATCAAATGTTCTATAAATATCAGCTAAACCTGTTGGTGCAATATGTAGTTAACTTTGATACTTCTTTGTTTTCTGCCTGGATGACCCATCCATTACTGACAGTGGGTGTTGAAGTCTCCTACTATTATTGTATTGCAGCCTATCTCTCCCTTTATATCTGCTAATCTTTGCTTTACATACTTGGGGGCTTCGGTTTTGGGTGCACAGATATTTATAATTGTTAAATCCTTTTTCTGAATTGACCCCTTTATTATTATGTAGTGACCTTCCTTGTCCTTTGATATAGTCTTTGATTTGTAGTCTGTTTTATATGATATCAGTATAGCTACTTCAACTTTGGTTTGTTTCCAATAGCACAAAATATCTTTTCTCACACCTTCATGTTCAGTCTTTGTGTGTCTTTATAAGTGAAGATCATTTCTTGAAGGCAGTATATAATCGGACCTTGGTCCTCTGTCCTTTTAGCCACTCTATGCCTTTTAACTGAAGAACTGAGTCAAATTTACATTCAGTGTTATTGATAAGTAAGACTTATTATTGCCATTTTTTTGCTTGTTTTCTGATTGTTTTGTAACTTCTCTCATCCTTTCTTCCCTTGCTGAGTTCCTCGGTGATTAAGTGATTTTCTTCTTGCTGGTATATGTTGATTCACTTCTTTTTACTTTCAGCTAATATACAATAGATTTTTAGATTGTGGCTACCATGAGGCTTATAATAACATCTTATAGATATTACAAGTGATTTAATAAGAAGACAACTTGTATTAAATAACAAAGAAAATAGTAGAAATAACCCAAGAAATGAAGAGAAAAAACACTATCATTTAACTTCATCCTCCCCACATTTTGATTTTTTGTTGTCTCAGTTTACATATTTTTATATACCCTATCTCTTAACAGGTTGCTTTGGCTATTACTATTTTTGATAGATTTGTCTTTTGGGCTATATACTGGACTTACAAGTGGATTGCACACCATGATTACAGTATTAGCATTCTGGGTTTGTCCATGTGCTTAATTTTACCATTGGGTTTTATAACTTCAAATGTTTTCTTTTTGCATGTTAGTGGGGTTTTTTAAATTTTTATTTTAGACTAAACAACTGTCTTTAGCATTTCCTATAAGACAGGGCTGGTAGTGGTGAATTCTCTCATCTTTTGTTTGTCTGGGGAAAGACCCTGTCTCTTCTTCATATTTGAAAGATACTTTTTCTGGATACAGTGTTCTTGGATGACAGTTTTTTAAAATCCCTTTGAAAATGTCATTCTCCTCACTTCTGGCCTGTATGGTTTTCATTGAGAAGTTTTTTGCCAGATGAATTCAAAGTTCCTTATATGGTCTTTGTTTCTTTTCTCTTGCTGCTTTTAGAATCCTCTCTTTGTGCTTGACCTTTAAGAGTTTGATTATTATGTGTCTTGGCATAGTCCTGTTTGGGTCAAATCTGTTTGGTGTTCTTTGATCTTCCTCTACCTGAACATTTATCTCTTTCTACAGTTTTGGGAAGTTTTCAATCATTTCTTTGAATAAGCTTTCTACCCCTTGCTCTTGCTCAACTCCCTCTTGAGTAATGATAATTCTTAAATTGGGTCTTTTAATGTAATTTTCTAAATCTTGTAGGTTTTCCTTATTATTTTTTATCCTCTGTGTATTTTCATATAGCCTATCTTAGAGCTCACTGATTCTTTCCTCTGCTTGATCAATTCTGCTGTTGAGATCCTCTACTAAATTTTTCTGTTCAGTAAATGTATTTCTCAGTTCCAAGATTTCTGTTTGATTTCTTTTCATTTTTTCAAATCTCTTTGTTAAATTTATCTGAAAAATTTCTGAGTTGCCTTTCTGTGTTGTCTTGGAGATCACTGAGTTTCCATAAAACTGCATTTTGAATTCTTAGAGAGTTCATATATCAGCATCTAGTTAGGGTCAGTCACTGATTCTTTGCTTTTTTCATTTGGGAGATCATGATTCCCTGTTTTTTGCTGTTTCTTGTTGATGTATGTCTACATCTTGCATTAAAAGATTATTTATTCTAGTCTTATTTGTCTTACTTGTTTTGATTTTTATTGGATTCACTTTTTTAGAAATTCTTTGTAATTTACCTGTTAATTTATTTCGCCCAACTAGGTTGCTGTCTCCTTTTAGTGGTTTCTTAAGCCCTGCTTTGTCTTGGTTCTAGTAAACAGTCAGAGTGCTGCCCATGCTGAATGAAGGAGGTCCCAAAGGTTATATTCCAGTAGTATGGAACTGTAAGTTAGGAGCTCATGCCCAGTGGTCTTGTGGAACAAATCTCCTACAGTATGGTGCTGCTGAACGACCATTCTGATTTGGTGTTTCCTTTGGTTGAGTTATAGAGCAGTGTTTCTAAGCCTGGGAATCATAGTCCCTCTCCTTTTCCTTTGGCTATTTCAAGGCTGATTTTTCCTTTAGGTACTTGCAATGTTTCCTATAGGTTGAGGCAGGGGCAGGTCCACTGCCAACAAACCCAAGATAGTGGAGAAGCTGGCTGTCCACCTCAATCTCAATTTTTTCTAGTGTAGAAACCATAACTCTAGGAAAAATTTCCTGCATGGTTGGTGCTGAGCAGATTGAGAAAAAGGGGCATCATGGACATGGAAGTCTGATTTTCTTACCATCTGCTTGGATTTTTTTTTCACTCTTCTGTGGCTGCAGGAACTGTCTCATTCTTACATTTAAGTTCTGGTATATTGCTGGTGATAATCTTTGCATTCTATATTTGTTTTAGATTTTCTTTGAGGAGTTGGGGAGGAGTGAAGCCAGCTTGCTTCTATGCCATCATTTTGGAACCAGAGTCCAAGGGAACTTTTTGAGGTGATACGTATGTTATGTATTTTGATTATAGTGGTGGCTACATGACCAATATATTTTTCCAAACTTATGAAAATGTATTCTTTAAAAGGGTGAACTTTATTGCATGCTAATTACACTGCAATATACCTGAGCAAAGGAAAAATAAAATGGTAGAAAAGGAATTGTAGTCACCAAAAAGAGACAACTCTCTCAAGGAGTTTCCTGAAAATGAGTGCCATGAAATGAGACATTTGCTGGTGGGGGAAGTCAAGTCAGAGTGAAGTAAAGGTTTTAAAATTTGTTTTGTAATTATTATTATTATTATTTTGATGATGGAAGTATGAGCAGTGAATTCATTGGTTGATGGAAATTATACAAAAAGGAGAGAAGAGAATTGCTGGAAAGATGCCCCTGAATTGGTGAGAAAGAATGGAATCTAGAGTGAAGGTATTGGCTTCGTCATCAAGCATGAACAATTTTCCAATTGTAAGAGGAAAGAGGGCACAACATGAGGGTCTAGGTGCTAGCGGTTGATAGAGGTTGTGGAAATCTAGAAGTTCTCTTCTTATTGCTTTCATTTTCCCTATGAAGTAAAAAGCAAGGTCAACAGCTAAAAGGCTTTCCTCTTTTAAATAACTAGTAGCTGACTTGAACCTGACACTTCTCTCTGCTTCTCTAGATTATAAACAAGGATGGAACATTTCTTGCATGATTGTATCACCAATGGATACTTCAAGTACAACCAATATACTAGGTAATTAGGCCACACAATGCTAAGCAATTCCATTTCTTGTTGTCAATTCTTCTTCCTCTCCTCCTCCTCCTTCTCCCTCTTCTCCCACTTCTCCCTCTTCTCCCTCTTCTCCCTCTCCTCCTTCTCCTCCTCCTCCTGCTCCTCCTCCCTCCTCCTCCTCCTCCTCCTCTTCTTCTTCTTCTTCTTCCTCTTCCTCTTCTTCCTCTTCTTCCCCTTCTTCCTCTTCTTCTTCTTCCTCTCCTCCTCCTCCTCCTCCTCCTTCTTCTTCTTCTTCTTCCTCCTTCTCCTTCTTCTTCTTCTTCTTTTGATGGAGTCTCGCTCTGTCACCCAGGCTGGAGTGCAGTGGCACAATCTTGGCTCACTGCAACTTCCACCTCCCAGGTTCAAGCAATTCTCCTGCCTCAGCCTCCCAAGTAGCTAGGATTACAGGTGCATGCCACCATGCCTGGCTAATTTATTTATTTGTATTTTAGTAGAGATGGGGTTTCATCATGTTGCCCAGGCTGGTCTTGAACTCCTGAGCTCAGGCAATCCACCCGCCTTGTCCTCCCAAAATGCTAGGATTACAGGCATGAGCCACTGTTGTCAATTTTTTAAAAGCTAAGCTGACCAGTAACTTTGGGGCCAGGTATTCCTAGCTAAATATCTACAGCTTTTTTTTTTTTTTTTCTGCAGCTTTTGTCTTTCTTGCTTGCTCTTTATTTGAATGTCTATTTCTCAACTAAAACGGTGTGAACTGTCAATGTGGGCTAAGTCCAAGAGGTCTCTAACTTTTGAATCTGTCCAGCCTCTTATCTCCAGATGGCTGTTATTATATTAATGACCTTCTCAATACCTAAGATAAACTTGATTTTTCACCCCCATAACTTTTCTCTGTGTTTTGTATCCCCATCTCAGTAAGTGCTACAATCATTTACTCAGTTGCTCAAGCCCGTAGGTTTGGAGTTATTTAATTTCCTTCCTTTATCACCATTCCCTATTTCCTCCATAGTCAGGCTATCAGGAGGTGCTCTTTCTTCTTTCTTCAAGTTGTCTCAAGGAATGAGTGAACTGTTCTCTTCATATCTACTTCCCATAACTTAAGCCAGACCACTACCATCACCTTTCCACCTGAGCTGTTAAAAGCATCTGTAATAGGCTTTCTGCCTAAGCTCCCTGCTCTCATAGAATCTATTCTCCACTTTGACACACAGAGTTCTGTCTGACCTGAATCTTAATTACTTCTCAAACTTCCTATCTTGCTGTTTCTCCTTGCTTATTCCCGACTGCACTGATCTGTCATTTATTTAAACCCACCATACTTTTTCTAGCTCAAAGTATTTTCTCTGTCCCTTAACCTGAAATGTTCTTTCCTACGCTTCTAAAATGGATGGCCTCTTCTTATTTTCAAGGTCTGCATAGTTGTCACCTCCTCAGAAATGCCTTCTATGACTACTTTATCCAAAGTAGGTTTTCCAAGCCCAACTTCGTTGTCCCTATAACACTCTAACGTATTTGTTTTGCTCCTGTCCCCCACAACCTTTTTTAGTCTTTTTCTTCACTGGACTGAGAAGCTGAATATGCAGACAATGACCAGACCATATATAAAAGTAGAATTCTGACTCAGAACCTGCAGCAACCTGCCCAGGAAACCAGCCTCCTTATCTGCAATAAACAGTTCAGGAAGGCAGGCTGCTATAAGTCAGACTTGCAGGAAGCCAGATTGCTATCTTTAATGACAATTCAGGAAGCTGAAAAAATAACTCATGTAATAATTGGCCCAAAATGGCCAGGACTTGATTAAAAACTGAAAGCTTCCCTAAGTTTTATTTCTACTTCCAACTTACCACCCACCAGAGAAAACCAAATATGCTCCCCTAACCCAGTTATGGGTCCCCAAACCCAAATATGCACAGGAAACCCAGTTCTAGTTATCCTGCCTACAGCTTCCCATGCCAATAGCCTCCAATCAGGGCACACCTGAAGCCTTCCATTATTTCCACTACAAGACTTTCCCACTCCCACTCCTCTACTTGCCTTTGCATTTCTGCCAAAATACAAGTGACAGTGACTGATCCTCTTGTTCAGAATAAATTATTTCTCAAGCTCAGAATAAATAGCCTTTGCTTTTCTCATTTGATTGGTATTAGTTCATTTCCACAAGAATAGACCATGCCTTGCTTATGATTGTATCATCAAGGCAACAATGGATGGGACCATAATATTCACTCAATAAATGCTTGTTGATTGAATCAGTGAATGGAAGTCAAAAATCATTATTTGGATAGTCAATCCCCTCCCAGACTGGCTTCAAATGTATTCCTCACTACATCCACTCTTACGTTCTCCAAGCACAATTTTCTTGACCAAATACTCATGGTGTATTGCCTGTTCTCATGGTGTATTATTTTCTATAATACAGCTGAAGCCCTTTTTTCTCTATGAAACCTTATTGATCACCCTAACCTTCACTGACTTTTCCTTCTGAATTTATGCAGCACATACCACCTCATTTGGTATTTAATTTCTTTCAGTTCATAGGATGTCTCTTCTCCTGGGATTGATGGTTATACTTTTGTACCATTTGTGGTACCTAGCACATGTTACAGTGATAAGAATAATGATAGTAACAACAGTTTACTCTTATAACAACACTGTGGGATATACACTATTACTATTCTCATTTTATAGATGAGGAAATTATAAAACTGAGGCACAGAGAAACCAATTCTCTTGCTTAAAGTAATGAATTAGTAAGAAGTAGAACTGAGGTTTGAATTCAGTTCTGCCTGACTTCTATACTATATATGCTCAAACCTATATATTATATAAACTACCTTCTACAGGCTGTGCCCATATTAGGTCCTCAATAAATGTTTCTGAAATTAATGAAATAACCCAGTTCAAAAGTTGCATAAACAAAAGAGAGAGGGAAGCAGAACTCCTTAGGTTAGTTTCAAAGGGTTAAAAGGAGTAAGGGACATGGGGACTAGAGGACTTAAATTACTGACTCCCACATTCTAAGTTCTAACCTTTGTCTCCTATTGCGACCCTAGGACAATTCATTTTGTCTCCAAGGCTTCACCCACCTCATGTCATATTGTTACTTTGACCTGTCTTGCGTCTGGTTCTCTAGATGGGTCCAAAAACTGGCTGAGGGATATTTAGTGACAAAACTCAGCAGTTATTTTCCTGGTGATATACATCACCAATATACATCAATTCAGCCATGCTTTTTGAGCTATGATGCTCAGTGCTAATAAGGATGCCAGCACCAACCAAAGAATATGTCCTCTAGCAGTTTGTAATAAAGAAATATGAAATTCAGTGAAGACATAGACTTTCCCTACCTCTTCTATATCACAGTTAGGGTTAATTGCTAATTCATGTGGTATACATTCCCATATAATTTTGAAAACACATTAGGTCGAAGGGTTGGAAAAATCCTTTTGACCAGCTAAACATGAGATACTCTAATGCCATTGTGAGTACAAAATTGTCATGAACCTATCTCAGAAAATACTTGAAAGCACTTGCAAAAGAGGTTGTTGGATTAAGCAAATATGAATGTAGTCTGTGTTCGGGAACATCTTTGAAGAGATCTAGGTAACATCATGTCTGTCCTGGAAGCATGGAAGATTATGATGTGTGGTGATTATAATCCTATTAGCTGCTGCAATGAAATCCATGAGATTACCAGGAGCACATCCAATTCATTAAGTTTCGTCTCTACCAATTGATGAATAACCCACTTGGAGTTCAAATTTACAAATTGTTAACTTCGTCATCACAAACAGGTTTGACACAATTTTAGAGTTTGGGGGAATAGAGTTGCTGTTTTATTTGGCACGAGATTAAGAGAGTTGAGGAGAGATTTGTTGTTGTCTTTGGCAGAAATTAAGAGACAGTGTCTTTTTCCATAGTTTGATGACAACATATTGAATTATCTCCCATGCTTTAGGGTCTCATCTGAGAAAAATTTTAAGGGTTCTCAGTGTTTTTAGTTTGACTCTTGCTGAGATTAATACTCATATAACTACCCATTGGTCAAACTGGGAAAAGAGGTGAAGGCAGCAGTGTGTGTATATTTGTGGGGCTGGGGATGGTGGGGTGAGTTGGATGTGGACGGTGACTTCAGGTTTATTGACTTCTCCTTTCAGTCATGTCCCTTCTCTTTGGCAGCACCGTGGTCACATATCAAGTCAAGTTTGGCAATTTTTCTTTCATTCTTTTGATGGGCTGGGAATAGAAAAAGTCAGTTCCTATTGGTTTGGCTCCGAAAACCTGAAGAGTCCTGGTAAAAGCTTGGTACGCTTCTTAGAATCCTGGGTGTCAAAATACTTACTGAATGCCTTTGTGCCTCCCCTGTGGTTACTGATTAGATTTGGGAGAGTGGAAGGAAGTGAGGAAGTGGAACCTGATGGTAATAGCCTTTGCTGCCTGGCTGGTCTCACACCTCTCAATCACATGAAGGTGCACATCTTCTTTGGGACCAAGTGGTATGTTGGGTTGCCTATGTTAAAAAAAAAGTCTCCACTTTTCTATTTGTCTGGACTCAAAGGTAATCCTAGAACACATTAAGATGAGGGAAATAAATATAGCCTTTATTGTAACCCAGTGTAGGACAAAAAATCTGCTTGCTTACCAAACAACAAGTGTATATGTAGTTTTCTTAGCTTGCGTAGTCTCCATATTTCTCTTTCTGTTAATATTTAATTTCTGTGAGAGTACAGCACTCTAGTCCATCAGTAACATACAAAGTCAAACCCCATAGGTGGGAGTTTCCAGGAGAGTAGGATATTTTTAGAAAACAAGTACAAGAGTCACAGAATATTAGTCTTGAAAGAAAAAACTGATGGCTAATAGACTGTAGTGGAAAAACGCCAAACTGAAGCTAGTGCTGATGAATGGCACTGTCAAGGTCACATGACTTTTCAAGGCAAACCGAGAATTCAGTGAGACTCCCAGAGCTTCTGGTTTGATGTTTGAATGACCACATGTAGATTTGGAGAAACTACACGTATCTTTTATGTAAAATCTGATGTTTTTCAACATTTTCATGTTGCCCGGAATCTTGCCCTGCTCTCCTGACTTGTAGAAGAATAAAACTGGATCCTCATCTCTTACCTTATACAAAAATCAACTCAATATGGATCAGAGACTTAAATCTAAGACCTGAAACAATAACACTTCTAGAAGGTAACATTGGAAAAAACTCTTCTAGACATTGGCTTAGACAAAGACTTCATGATCAAGAACCCAAAAGCAAACACAACAAAAACAAAGATAAGTAGATGGGACTTAATTAAACTAAAATGCTTCTGCACAGGAAAAGAAATAGGAGATAAAACAGACAACACGCAGAATGGGAGAAAATCTTTATAATACATACATCTGACAAAGGACTAATATCCAGAATTTATAAGGAACTCAAACAAATTAGCAATAATAAATAAATAATCCCATCAAAAAGTGGGATAAGGACATGAATAGATATGGGGGGATTGGAAGGTATTTTCCAGGGAAATTTTGAATACCTGTAATGTTCACCATATACACTACCTTAGGAACCCAATCTCTGTATAAAGTATATTGAGAGTCCCCGTGATACACACATGTATAATATTAGTTATGAGTGGAAGGGAATGGGAGAGTGTGAAGAGTCCATGGCAACCTTTTCCCACTATTAATAACAGCAAATAGTCAAAATATTTATGTAGTTCTCTCTTTGTGCCAGGAACCACATTAAGTACTGAGCATGGATAATCTCATTTAACATTCACAAAAGTCCTATAAGGTAGATATAGTGAAAATCATCCTTCTTTTATAAGTGAGAATAGCGAGGCATGGAGGAGTGTGGTACTGTTCTAGATCACACCACCAAGTGACAGAGCTGATATTCAGACACAGGTGGTATGTATGTCCTCTGAACTGAGCTTTCATTGATTCTATAAGACTTCTGCTTATTTGGGAAGCAACCTGGGGAAGGTCTCCCTAAAAGTGGGTCAGAAGGAACACGTTGATTTGCCTTTTCCCCCTACAGTGTATTAGTGTATTAAAAAAGCTTAAATACCATACTGAGAACAATGTAAGTTAAGATAATGTGAGGTAGCATGATTGAAAGCCTATCATGTAGCAAGCACACATCTCTCTAGTTTTCATCAGAACCCTGTAAGGTAGGTAATTATTATTCTCGTTTTACAGGTTAGGAAATGAAGGCTCTCAGGATCTTGCCTAAGATCACACAACAGGTAAGCAGCTGAGGCAGGACTGGAACACAAGGTGTGCGCTCCTTGCAGCACACAACCCTTTCTCTGTGGGGAAGCAGCCCTTTGCAAGAAGATGCATTCTCATCTGCTTCTAGTTATCCAGTGAGCACAGCAAGGCCTTGACTCTTCCAGCAATATTGATGATAATCTGGGTTCCCTTTGTTCATCTCTGTATCCATCTCTTAGTTGGTGCCACATGGGGATTTTATGAACATCGTCATAAAATTCATAAATTGCTTTGATCTGCTTGCAAACAACACACAGGGTTTTCCTGGCTGACCATGGCTTCGGCCCTAGTGTGACATCAATTATTTGCTTGAAGTCCTAGAAGTGATAACACAGTGGGAAGCTGTCTTCTTTCACTCTCATATTCTGTGTTGACTTACTTTCTGCTCAAAAAGCCCAGAGGTAGACAGAGAAATGGGAAATCATCTATCTCAATAGAAGGACCTACTAACTGGTTGCAAAAGCCAGAAGCTAAGAGCTCTCCTTTTTTTCTGCCCCTTTTGTCGAGTCCATCAATAAGCCATTGACCTCTAGACCACTCACATCTTTCCATTTAGTGTCATCTGAAAATTCAGGACATCATGATGTCATGCCTGGAGGATAACTAACATCCCTATATGCCTGGGACTTTCCAGGTTTTAGTACTGCAAGTTCCACCTTCAGGGAACCCCTCAATTGAAGGCAATCCAGGATGGTTTGTCACTTCACTGGCCTGGTCTTTTACAGTAATCTCCAAATAGGTCTTTCAGTTCCCAGGTTTGCTTGCCTTTAATTCTATCTCCACCCACTAGCCCACAGTGCAGTCTCTTAACTGCATAGATTATTGTGTCATTCTGTGTTCTTAAAATCCTGCCTTCTAAAAGAAATCTAACTCTTTACCATGGATTACAAGGTACTACATGATTTAGTCCTTTGCTACTTCTCCAAACTCAACTCATTCCATTTCCCCTTTTACTATGCTGTCTGTGTCAGTTGCTCAACTGTGCCAGGCTCTTCTCCTTCCTAGGATCTTTGTCCTTACTGTTCCCTTTTGCCAGCTCTTTGTATGTGCACAATTGTAACCATGTAGATGTGTGATTATTTGATTAATGTCTACCTCTGAGAATTAAAGCTCCTTGACTCCCTAGCTCATTACTTAATCCCAAGGGCCTAGCACTGGGGCCAACACCTAATAAAGTTTCATGAAATTTGTATGGAATGAATTAGTGAAAGAACAGATTAATTAATACAGGTTTGTTAGTGAAGCTGCTAATGGGACTTGCTACTGAGATTTGGTGGTCTGAAAGGCCACTAGGACACAATGAGCAAGGCTCCGTGAGGCTGGATGGCAGGCAGAGGCCAGTACATGAAAAGTTTCAAAGGGATTCAAGGAGTTGGGACATTGTCCAGAAGATAATGGGGAGCCCTAGAGATTTTAAGCCAGGGAGTGACATAATCACATTTATACTTTAGAAAACGGAAGTCAGATAGGTAGGTAGGGTCCCACTTGTGAAGACGTTTCTTTAACCCTGGGAAGATGCAGGAACTAGGGTGTGCATTTGCAATGGGTCTTGCAGAACCAACTGGGTATGACTGCTCCCTTGGTTAATTTTCTAGAAACAATCAGCCAATTGTGAATCAAAGGCCTCTGTAGCTCCGGCCCAAAACTAATTGTGTTTTAAAATGTATTTAATCACAAATTAGAGATTGTGTAAAGGGCTTAATTGATGTCAAGATTGGCTTCCAAAGGGAGTAAATCAGTAGTGCCATTTGTCCAGGATTGAATTTTATAACATATTGCACTAAGCTCATACTCAGGGAAGCAATGATTTCTATCCACTCTGAGTACTTTGTAGCCAGTGTTCATTATATCAAAAGGGAGTAGAAAAGCAGGTGCAGTGAGTGAGTGATAGTTAACTACAGTAAATATATAAGAGTTGGGATGCTGCCACAGAAATGGAGATGAAGCCCAGGTCAGGAAGCCAGAGTTAGGATCAAATAGCTCAGTATTCTCAGAAATCAATCAAAATTATTGAATAGCTATGCAATCTTGAACAGGTGACATGAATTCTCTGAAATTTACTTTCCTTATGTGTAAAACCAATGAGATGTCCTATGATCTCCTAGTTGTACATTATCTGTCCCTTCTTTGTGTTATATTTTTTATGTGTTTAGTAAGTTACTGCTTTTTTCATGTATCAACTTCTTTGATATAGAGTTGTGTAGCTGCCTCTGTCTCCACTACTTGGTAGAAGCTCTTTAAAGGCAGGGAATGTATTTTTTTCACTCAACAGTACCTAGCTATATTAGTCCATTCTCAACTGCTAATAAAGACATACTCATAACTGAGCAATTTATCAAGAAAAGAGGTTTAATTGATTCATAGTTCAGCATGGCTGGGGAGGCCTCAGGAAACTTACAATTACGGTGGAAGGGGAAGCAAACACATCCTTATTCACATGGCAGCAGCAAGGAGAAGTGCCAAGCAAAGGGGGAAATGCTCCTTATAAAACTATCAGATCTCATGAGAATGCACTCACTATCATGAGAACACAATGAGGGTAACCATCCCTATGATTAAATTACCTCCCACCAGGTCCCTCCCACAACACATGGGGATTATGAGAACTACAATTCAAGATGAGGTTTGGCTGTGTCCCCACCCAAATCTTATCTTGAATCAGGCTGCATATCATTTATTTCACCCTTGGCACCTCCCAAATCTCATGTCCTCATGTTTCAAAATACCAGCATATTCTTCCAACAGTTCCCCCAAATCGTAACTCATTCCAGTATTAACTGAAAAGTTCAAGTCCAAAGTTTCATCTGAGACAAGGTAAGTCCCTTTCACCTATGAGCCTGTAAAATCAAAAGCAAGTTAGTTACTACCTAGATACAATGAGGGTACAAGAACTGGGTAAATGCAGCATTCCAAATGGGAGAAATTGGCCAAAACAAAGGGACTACAGGTCCCATGCAAATCCAGTAAGGCATTCATTAAACCTTAAAGTTCCAAAATGATCTCCTTTGATTCCATGTCTCATATCCAGGGCTTGCTGATGCAAGAGGTCGATTCACATGGCCTTGGGTAGGTCTGCTCCTGTGGCCTTGCAGTGTACAACTCCCCAGCCAGCTTCTTTCATGGGCTGGTGTTGAGTGTCTGCAGCTTTTTCCAGGCACACAGTGCAAGCTGTCAGTGGAGCTACCATTCTGGGGTCTGGAGGATGGTGGCTCTCTTCTCACAGCTCCACTAGGCAGTGCCCCAGTAGAGAGTCTGTGTAAGGGCTCCAACCCCACAATTCCCTTCTGCATTGCCCTAGTAGATGTTGTCCATGAGGGCTCTGCCTCTGCAGCAAACCTCTGCCTGGACATTCAGGATTTCCATACATCCTCTAAAATCTAGATGGAGGTTCCCAAACCTCAATTACTGTCTTCTACGCACCTGCAGGACCAACACCACATGGAAGCTGCCAAGGCATGGGGCTTGCATCTTCTGAAGCCATGGCCTGGGCTGTACCTTGGCCCCTTTTAGCCATGGCTGGAGTGGCTCAGATGCAGGGCACCAAGTCCCTAGAAAGCACACAGCAGGTGGGCCCTGGACCTGGCCCAGGAAACTATTTTTTCCTACTAGGCCTCTGGGCCTGTGATGGGAGGGGCCACCACCAGGAAGACTTCTGACACGCCCTGAAGACATTTTCCCCATTGTCTTGGTGATTAACATTTGCAAATTTATGCTTATATACATTTCTGCAGTTACTTTTGCAAATTTCTGCAACCAGCTTGAATTTCTCTCCAGAAAATGGGTTTTTCTTTTCTATTGCATCATCAGGCTGCAAATTTTCCAAACTTTTATGCTCTGTCACCTCTTGAATGCTTTGCTGCTTAGAATTTCTTCTGCCAGATACCCTAAATCATCTCCTTCAAGTCCAAACTTCCACAGATCTCCAGGGCAGGGGCAAAATACTTCCAGTTGCTTTGCTAAAACATAACAAGAGTCACCTTTGCTCCTGTTCCCAACAAGTTTCTCATCTCCATCTGAGACCACCTCAGCCTGGACTTTATTGCCCATATCATCATCAGCTTTTTGGACAATGCTATTCAACAGGTCTCTAGGAAGTTCCAAACTTTCCCCCATGGTGGCAGAAAGGAGAAGTGTTGAGCAAATGGGGAAAAGCCCTTTATAAAACCATTGGATCAACTGGGTGCAGAGGCTCATGCCTGTAATCCCAGCACTTTGGGAGCCTGAGGCAGGCAGATCACGAGGTCATGAGATCGAGACCATCCTGGCTAACACAGTGAAACCGTGTCTCTACTAAAAGTACAAAAAATTAGCTGGGCATGGTGGCAGGTGCCTGTAGTCCCAGCTACTCGGGAGCCTGAGGCAGGAGAATGGCGTGAACCTGGGAGGCAGAGCTTGCAGTGAGCTGGGATCATGCCACTGCACTTCAGCCTGGGAGACAGAGCAAGACTCCATTTCAAAACAACAACAACAACAACAACAAAAACAACAACAACAAATCATTGGATCTTGTGAGAACTTACTATTATGAAAACAGCATGAGAGTAAATTATCTTAATGTAATTTACTCTCATGATTAAATTACCTCCCTCTGAGTACCTCCCATGACAGGTGGGGATTATAGGAACTACAATTCAAAATGAGATTTGGGTGGGGACACAGTCAAACCATATCGCTAGCACAATATCTTTGACATAGTAGGTGCCCAATAAATGTTCTGTGAATCTAATTCAGGGTTCATTTCATCTCCAGAAGTCTGTAATTATGGGAATTCTACCTCAACTGGTAAGTATAAGGATCACAGCATGGGGTTTTCCCAGGCATCCAGGAAGTCCCTAAACTCCACAAACACCAGTTGGCCATGGTTTCCATCTAAGCTCAGGGGTCTTCTTCAAGGATAGCTTGGTTTGAGTTTCTCCTTTCTCTCTCAGCTAGGTTGGGCCAAGAGCTTTCTTTCTGGGCCCTGGTAGCCTGATTTGCATACATTTATCTTCACACTAACCACATTACGTTGCATTTGTATTGATGTTCCTCTCTCTCCCATTAGGATGTAGTCCCAGTGGGAATCAAGGCTTGGCACATTGTAAGTATCCGGTGTAGGTAACTCTGGGGACTTGTGGTTAGCTTAGTGATGTACAAGCCTGTGCAATGATTTATTGCCATCATTGAAGTTTCCCCCTTGATCCTGCACTCAGGATGACAGGAAGGAGGATGACACTCAAGGTAGGATGTCATCCTCCTTCCTTTCTATCTTCCTGCTGAGCACTTCCTTCCTTTCATTCCACCAGCATTTCAGAATCAGTATATCCTCACACTCAAGCTATTCCATCCCCTCTAAAACCTCTGAAAGGCTTCGCCTCTGAAACTCTATGTCATTTTTTACATTTGCCTTTGAAAACCGCCCCCTACATCAAAATAGTTGTCAAGATACTTCAAATACATTCCTACAGTGTCTTTTGCCTGTCCTGGCTTCTCCCTTCCCACTGCCCTGGTTCAGGCCCGATACTTATCTTAATACTTTATTATGGAAAATGTTAAACATATACAAAATAAACAGGATAGTGTAATGAACCTTCATGTGCCTATCACTCAGTTTTTATAATTATCAATATTATGCCATTCTGTATTCCTGGCTCAATTTTTTTTTATTCTACAGTTATTTTCCAGGTAAGATAAAATTTACACAGAATTTACACAGCACAAATCTTTGTGTACAAATTTGACAAATGGAGGCATCTATTTAATCACGCTTCTATCATGATCTAAAACATTTTTATCTCCCAGTTTCTTTGTGTCCCTGCCCAGCCAATCATTCCTGTCCCCCAGGGCAATTGCTGTTCTGATTTTTCATCTTAGATTAGATTGGCTGTTCCAGAAGGTCATCTAAATGGAATAATACAGCATGCACTCTTTTCTGTTCAGCATCTTTCACTCAGTATAATGTCTGTGAGATTCCTTCATGTGGTTTCCTGCATCTGTAGTTCTTTTTTTTTAAATACTGCTGAGTAGTATTCTACTGTAGAAATAAATCATAATTTGTTCATCCATTCTCCAATTGATGGACGTTTATTCAAGTTATTTCTGTTTTGACTCTCATGAGTGAAACTATAATGAACATTTATGTACAGCCTTTTCATGGACTTAGGTTTTCATTTCTATTTGATAAATCCTACATGCAAAATTGCTGAATCACCACATTAGTTTTTTGTCTGGATGGCTACAGTAATCTAGCTGCCATTTCTGCCATCTGATATCAGCCCACAAGACTGGGCATCACACCATCTTCCTTTTCCCAAAGCAAAACTCTATCCATATCAAAGATCGACTTAAGAAGTTCTAGTCATCCCCCCTTGTCTTCAGAGTAAAGTTAAGACTGTCTGGCCTGGCATTCATAACCCCTGCAACCCAACTTCATCTTTCTTTCCTCATATTGATTTCCTGCTTCTCTCTTGATATTCTGTGGGAACTGGGGACATGGTCTCTGATCCTAGGCTTTTATAGGACCATTGTCTAAAAGGCACCATTTTACTTGACCCCGTAACACATGGCAGTGCCTAGCTCACAAGAGGACCCACAACATCTGCTGACTGGGCTAGTCAATGCTAGCTCAGCCCCAGGGGTGTAGAGCTCACATGTCTCAATGCAGAAACAGAGAAATGCCTGTAATGTCCCTATGGCTCTCACTGCACTTTTCGAGAAGGTAGGCAATTAAACCAGGTAAGATCTCTCTGGATGGTAAGATTCTGTGATTCTTTGAATTTTACTAAATCCTCTGTGTCCAGAAATTACACCTGGTTCATACCGCTGATATACCAATGGAAGAGAGTCTCAGTGGAATAATAAAAAGAACACAGGAGCGAAAGTCGGTAGTCCCAAGTCCTAGTCTCGCTTCTACCATTTACTGTGTATTCTTGGATAGGTTCATCCTCTTATCCTCCACTGCCTCCATTGGGAAACTGGGAATGCAAGTAAGGGGTGACCTTAATGATCAGTAAAATCAAACCTAAAATCACCCAACGGGACTGGATTTCCCAACATATTAAACTAGATCTGACATTTCTTTTTGCTGTTGTTGACAGGCCCCTTTTCCCTTTTATGTTCTCCCTGTGAATTCAGTGCTGCCTAAGTACAACCCAAGCATTACTCCTTGTCCCCAAACCATCAATGGTAGCAGCCAAAGCACAGTTGAAACACTAACTGCCAGCAGGACCTCACTCAATGGTGGTAAGAGTTGGTATCTCACAACACGTTTGCCTAAAGTAGAGACATCTGCTTGAGAGTATGCCACTGCTACAGGACACTCTATAAGTTGTAGAATATCCACATAGCACACAATGATTACACCATTGGCAAGAATCAGGCTGCACTGTTCCATAAAGAAAATAAAATAACCCCATTTCAGACACTTAATTTTTCTTTGCCTGTATTTGCTCAACTATAAAATGGGACTAATAAAATATCAATCTTGCAGGCTTTCCTAAAAAGAATAGATAAAAGAACAGATGTAGAATGCTTAGACATATATCTGACACACAGGAAAACTCAGCAAATATTAGATAATTATCATTATCATGAATGCTAATATCCACATCTTAGGGGACACAGAGGACTTGGAGGATGTGGACTCCACACTATATTTTGCAAGGTTTCAAGGTGCTTGGCACGTTCACCAAATGATTTCATTTCCTTATCCTTAGAAACATGTTCAAAATGGAAGCAGTGTCTCTAAGTGTGAGTAGCCTTTGTTCTCTGTTTTCTTGGAAATTGAATTTTTAAACTAGAAAGCTCGTCTCTTTGAATCTGCAATCCCTTAGTTCTCATCCTTGGATGGCCTCTATGGGTGACAACAGAATTGACAGTGGGCTCCTTATACCTTCTTGGGAAGAAGGAGTGAACGTCATACTCTTGGGAGGACAGAAGCCGAATGCTCCTGTGAGTGCCCTTCATGATAAGTGAAGAAAGGAGCAAAGAAAAGAAGAGAATGGCAGCAAACAAAAGCAAGAATTGTTCAAGAAATGGACCCTTTTCAGGAGCCTTCAAAGCCACTCTTTCACAAAGCCTGGCAGGGAGACAGTAATGAGCCTGGGTGAAAGCCAAGCATGGCCTTAATTTATTACTGCCAAACTGTTTGTTGCCTTTATTTGCCAAGACTTACTAATTGAACTTTTGTTGATCTGGCTGCCCCTCTGGAGAATTGGAGCTATTGTTAACTGCTCTGTGAGTCCCATGGAAAGTGCCAAAAAATTGACCCCAGTTGTAGCTGATTTCCCTTCCTGGTTCAGGTTGCTCTTTTTCTTTCAAGAATGTTTTTGTTTTGCTTTTTCAGTTCCAACCCAGAGTAGATGTTTAGACTGAATTAGTATGAAGTTCACTGACCCAAAGGAAAGATTCCTGTTGAGAGACCAGAGAGGTCCCCCAAAAGGCCTATATGGAGACCCCCTTCCTAGACCTTCCTTTCATGCCCTGGCAAGTGGTACTCACACTCAGCTTCCACTACTTAGGGAAGGGAAGCTCTAGACAATTGATTCTCAAAGGTTGGTCCCAGGAGCGGCATCAGAATCACCCGAGAATTTGTTAAAAATGCAAATTCCGGTGCCCTACTCCATAGCTCCCAAACCAGTAACCTGTGTCTTAAAAAGCCTTCTAAGTGATTCTGATGTAAACTAAAGCTTGAAACTAGTGCCTTAAGCCAAGGTTTCTCAATGTTGGCACTACTAACACGTTCAGCTGGATGATTCTTTGTAATGGGGGCAGTCCTGTGCATTGTAGGAAGTTTAGCAGTATCCCCAACTTTTATCCACTGGAAGCAGTAGTCCCCCACCCCCACCCCAACGTGATACCTGAAAATGTCTCTGGTCATTGCCAGAGGTCCTGGAGTGAAGTAAATTCAGCCCTGGTTGAGATAATAGACAAACTGCTTGTTGTTTCTCTGGGCTCTGGGCTTTTGCTCTCTCTGTGCCATAATGACAGACAACTGCCACACTGTCTGCGTGGCTCCTTAGCACAAGATAACAGGCACAAGAAGCCGTAACCACAAGGCAGCTTCCTCAAAACAGATGTAGTTTTTCAAAATTGATAAATCTTTCTTTTGTATCCAGCCCCAAGCAAGCACACATTACTTTGATTTTAAGTGCAAGTTCTCTTTCTCAGATTGCTTAGTGTATTCAAAACAAAACAAAAAGCCTTTGGAGTTTGGCCTCCTCCCATCTGCCTATTTTTTTTTTGCTACCCTCAGGGCAGAAGAGACAGAGGGACTAAGTTCAGAGGTTCAAATACCTATGTAGTACAGAGTGATGTGAATGCTGCATCTGCTAATCTTCCCTCTCACCATCAAAGTAGACTTCCTTGTGCATTTCAGGACAAGTGTGTCCCAGTGCTCATTCTAAAGAGTTTCCAGCTCTGGGTTCTTAGTGTTGGTGCATTTGCATTTGAAGGGTACCCAAACCAGGAAGTTTGCTGTTAGACTTCATTCCCACCACTATCATTTCAGGGTTTTGACAATGCTTACACTTCAGGATGCTGGACTTGGCAGAAATCAGCCAAACCTAAACTCAAGTGCTCAAATAAACACCAACTGAAGATCACAATTCATTTGTTCATTTGGTTGGAATCTATTGAGCACCTACCATGTACTAGCACTATGCCAGATGGCCAGGATATACATAGAGAAGAATACAGCCTCAGTCTTTGGAGGCTCATGGTGAGATAAAGGTAGAAGCCATTTCAAACAGAATGCAGAGTCTTTGATGCAACAGAGAACCATAGAGCAACATGGAAATATGCTTCACTGTTGAAGCTCCAGTGTCTGGCACATAATAGAAGCTTAATATATATTTATTGAAAGAATTTTAGAGGGGACTTGTCCTACATAAACTGAAAAGATTAAAAAAAAAAGTCTTGCCAAAGAAAGTACTACTTAGGTTTCCAAAGAAAAAGCAAGAGTTGGCCATGCAGAGAATGGAAAGCTTATGTCAGATAGAGACAGTAGCAAGTGCAAGGACAGTGGCATGGGAATACGCATGATAGCTTAGAGTGGACTTCAAGGTCTGAATGAATTGTCTGAGGAAGTGAGTTCCTGGTTGTCTATTGCTGTATAACAAACTACCCCAAAACAACCATTTTGTTTTGGTTGTAATTTTGTGGGTAATGCAGAAATGCAGAAAGGCTCAGCTGGATGGTTCATCTCTCATTTACTTGGCATTACCTATGGCCGCTGGGGCTAAAGATTCACTTTCAAGATGTTTTTTTCACTGACATTTTTGGTGCCTTAGTGTTTCTTGGCTTCCCTTCCTCTCTACATATCTCATTATCTCATTATCCAGGGCTCCCCATGTGGCTTCTCATGACATGGCAGTCTCAAGGTAGCTAGTTTCCCCCAGAGTAAATAATCTTAGAGTGAGTATTTCAAGAAGCCCAGGTAAAAGCTACAAAGCCAGTTGGGCACAGTGGCTCATGCCTGTAATCCCAGCACTTTGGGAGGCTGAGGCGGGTAGATCAGAGGTCAGGAGTTCAAGACCAGCCTGGCCAACATACTGAAACCGCATCTCTACTAAAAATACAAAAATTAGCCAGGTGTGGTGGCACCTGCCTGTAGTTTCAGCTACTATGGAGGCTAAGACGAAAGAATCGTTTGAACCCAGGAGGTGAAGGTTGCAGTGAGCCAAGACTATGCCATTGCACTCCAGCCTGGGTGACAGAGTGACACTTGGTCTCAAAAAAAAATAAAAATAAAAAAAATAAACTACAAAGCTTTTTGTGATCTAGCTTTGGAAGTTCCAGAACATACTCCTGCATTCTTATGATCAAGCAAGTCACTATAGCCAACCCAGATCCAAGGGGAGGGGAGTAAGAGCCCTTTACCTTAATAGAGGAATGGCTTGCCTACAGAAGGAGGGAAGACATTTGATGGCAGCCATCTTGGAGGAAAGCTTCCTCATGTGGGTTGCAGGGGTTGAGGAACTTGAAACTAAAGAGTCAAGCCTGAAGAACTTGGAGCAGCAAGCTAAGGAGTGAGCAAGGTACCCTGAATTCTGTGAGAAACCATGGAAGAGTTTAGCATGTGAGTGGTCTGATGGGATCCGTTTTAGAATGATCCTTCTCTGCCAGCTGTGAGAATGGAGGAAGTGGGAGAAGACTACAGGCAGGGAGGTAGCCATGAAAGCTCTATAGCTTGAAAGAGCAGAAGTGACTTGAGGGACTGAAGACTGGGGATGGGAGAAGGGGTGTCATAAGTGAGACTCTGAGGAGTATTCAAGTTATCTGAGGGCTCTGACACCTCTCCCAACACAACCAAACCAAACATGCTCCCTTCAAAATGAGAGAAGAAAGGCCTCATTTTCCATTCCGGGAACTGGATGAGGGGTAAATGGCAGCTGGCAACTAAGCTTGCCCTCTGTGGCTTAATGGCAACACTTCTTCAGGTTTATTCAGAGCTGCTACTGAGGAAAACAAACAGGATTGGTGTGAAGGCCATTAAAAAAAGGCCTCAGAACAAAGACTCCACTTTGCAGCTGTTGCTCAGAGCTGAGTGAAAGAAACAAAAGAGTTTGTTGAGCAAACATGAAAGGAGCCTAATTGATGCAATTAAGGTGAAATTAAATAAAGGAAGGTTTTAGCCCGAAGTTCATGGAAAATTTTTCAAAGGAGTGTCACTGGAATAGTCATTTGGGGCTTTTAAACAGAGGGAAGCACAGGATGTGGGAAATTGGCCTATTTGACCCTTGGGAGTGGAGCAAATCAAGTGTGGTGATGTGGGCTACACATGTACCACTGTTTGGCCCTGGCTGCCCCATCTTGGGCAGGGAGTAGGCCGGGGTTGAGTGTGACTGGGGAGGGATGAGACAGAGGCAGCCGCAGGGGGAACATCTTTAACAAGACCACAGTGTCTTGCTATCACATCACCCCATTTTATTTATTTCATAATACCCCTGTCTGAGTTCATAATAGCACTTGAACATAGTTTCCAAGATGCCCACCTGGCTGTGTTGTCACCCCCAAATGCTGACACCCAAAAGCAAACATCTGTACCTCACACATGTTCCCAAGCACTGCTGAGATGTCTCAGAACTGTGCCATAGGAAACTGATACCTGAAACCAACCCAAACAGGTCAATTTATTTAACAAACCAGTTATACAGTCCCTACTATATGCCAGGTACTCTTTCAAGCACTTTACAAACATTAACCATCTGGTCCTTGTAAGGACCTGTGAGTCAGGAATACTCTTGTCTGCATTTTACAGGTGAGGAATAGGAATAGAGAGGTCAGACTGTGTCTGAGGCACTAAGTGGAAGAGCCAGGATTTGAACCCAGGTACTGGACTCCAGAGGCCACACTCTCGACCCCTTACACTAGGCCCCTTCGAACTGTAGTCAAGGCAGGATTCATGGAGCCAGAGTATAAAATCCATTGGGAGCAGTGTAGCAGTGGGATCTGAATCCTTGGTCTGGTTCCTTAGCATCTCACTCTCATCAGCTTTGGCTGCCAAGCACAAAGCTCACCCTCCTGCACTGATGGTGGATGAAATGAGACATCTAGTAAGGCTGAAAGCACATCTGGATGAACTCACATATTGTCAATAATTAGAATGTAGGCCTTTCAGTGGGAGGGAGGAATGCATTGCAAGGAGGCCCTATCCTTTTATTAGAAAATGCATAAAATTTAAAAAATCTGATCAGGGAAGATTAGGAGCTTTGAAAGAGACAGGGAAAAATATAGGATGAAAAAGGCATAAAATTATAGAGATAAAAACATTACAAATAATTCTAATTTGATTTTCTCATATCATAATGGTGAAAGTAAGACCTACATCAATAGTTGTTGAATGTAATGTTTATTTAAAATGCCAAGGGACTCATTTGAAATGTAGATTCTGGTATTACTCCTAAGCCTCCACCAGAGATTATGCATCAGTGAAATATCTGATTCATGAATTCTGGACTGAGGCTCAGGAATCTGTCTTTTATTGACAGATTTAAAGACAGGAAACTTTACCTTATCAACTGATTTTTTAGTCAAGTTTTTTCTGCAGAAATGCAACAAATATCTTTTTTTAAAAAATCCCATGCAGTCAGTATATAGCGGTATCTCAGTGTGGTGTTAAGTTGTATTTCTGTAATAACTAATGATGTTCAGCATCTTTTCTCGCACTTTTTGTATTCTATGTATCCTTGGTGAGGTTGCTGTTTCAAATTTATTGGAAGTTCTCAATTAGGTTGTCTTCTCACAGAGTGAAAAAGTTCTTTACATACTTCAAATAGATGCTCATTATAAGGTATATGATTTATTACATTTTCTCCCAGTCTGTGGCTTGTCTTTTCACATTTTTAATGGTATTTTCAGAATGCAAACATTAAAAAATTCTGATGAAGTTCAATTTATAAGTGTTTTTCCTTTTATAGATTGTGGTTTTCATGCTCTAAGAATTCCTTTGCCTAACCCAAAGTCACAAAGATTTTTTTCCCTATGTTTTCTTCTAGAAATGTTATACGTTTAGCACTTACATTTAGGTCTGTGATTCCTTTTTAATTAATATTTTATGTGCAGAGTAAGGTGGCATCTAAGTTCATTTCACTACATATGGATATCTAATTATTCCAGCTTCATTTTTAGAAAAAGACTGTTTCCTCATCCATTGAATTACCTTGGCATCTTTGTTGAAAATCAATGGATCATAAATACACAGGTTTGCTTCTGGATACCCTACTCTGTTCTTCTGAGCTGTATGTCTATACTTATGTCAGCACTACACTGTTTTGATTCTTGAAGGTTTATAGTAAATTTAGAAGTAGTATAAATTCCCCAACTTAGTCTTCTCTTTCAAAATTGTTTATTCTCTTCTATGTCCTTTGCATTTTCATATTAATTTTGGATTAGCTTGTTAATTTATACAAATAGACCTGATGGAATTTTATAAAATTTGTGTTGAGTTTACAAATCAATTTAAAGGGAATTACTATTTTAAAAATACGGAGTTCTTCAAGCTATATGAAGAGGGTGTGGCTTTCAATTTATTTGGATCTCTAATTTCTCTCAGGAATATTTTGTTGGTTTGAGTATTATGTTGCACTATTTGTGTTAATTTATTCCTAAGTATTTGATTCTTTTTTGATACCATTATTTATTAAATTATTTTCTTAATCTTATTTTTGGATAGTTCATTGCTAATATATAAAAAGACAATTGGTTGTGTATATTGATTTTGTATCCTGTGACCTTGCTTAATTTGTTTACTTGTTTTAATAGTTTTTTTCTAATACAAAGTCCACCTGTCTTCAAATAAAGGCCATCTTACTTCTTCCTGTCTGATCTATATGACTTTAATTTCTTTTTCTTGACTTACTGCACTGGGTAGAAACTTCAGTACAATGCTGAAAAGAAGTGGTAAGGGTGAACATCCTTTCCTTGATCCCAATTTTAGGAGAAATGAATTCAGTCTTTCAGCATTAAACATGATTTTAGCTGCAGGATTTTGTAACCTATTTCCAGTTTGCTGAGATTTTTATTATGAATAAGTGTTGGATTTTGTCAAATGCTTTTCTGAGTCTATTGAAATGATCATATAATTTTTATCCTTTATTCTATTAATATGGTGTACTATATTCATTGACTTTGGATTTTAAATAGACTTTGCATTCTGGGATAAAATCCACCTTGTCATGATAATTCTTTTAATGTGTTGTAGATAAAATTTGCCAATATTTTGTTTACATAATGATTATATTTGTGAAAGATATTGGTTTGCAGATTTTTTTCCTTATAATTTATTTGTCTGACTTCAGTATCAGGGTAATAATGGCCCAATAAAATAAGCTGTTAAATGCTTTCTATTCCTTTACTTTCTGATAGTTTGAGTAAGATTGGTATTAGCTTGACCTTAAATGTTTGATCGAATTCACCAGTAAAGTCATCACTCTGGTACTGAGTATTTTTATGTGTGGAAGAAATATTTTAAATTTCATTACCTTATATTATCTACTTAGATTTAGTATTTCTTCTTGAGTCAGTTTTGATAATTTATGTCTTTCTAGAAACGTGTTTGTTTCTTCAGTGTTGCCCAATTTAATGCCATGAAGCTCTTCGTAATATTTCTCATAATTTCTTAATTTCTGTAGATTCTGTAGTGATTGTAGTGTAATGATTTTATACTAGGTCTTAATAATTTGTGTCTTCTCTCTTTTTTTCTTTGTAAATCTGGTTAATGTTTGTTAATTTTGCTGATTTTTACAAAGAATCAACTTTTGGTGTGACCAATTTTTTTCCCATTTTTTTCTAGTTCATTGATTTGTACTCTAATTTTTATTTTTTCTTTCATCAACATATTTGGTTTTATTTCCTTTCTTTTGTGTATGGGGATACAATCTTAGATTAATGATATTTGAACTTTTTATTTAGACTATATATATTTCAAGTTAAAAACATATCTTAAGCATTGTTTTAGCTGCAAGCCATAAATTTTGTTACACTGTGTTTTCATTTTCTTTTAGCTCAAGATACTTTTAAATTTCATTTGAAACTTCTCCTTATACCCATAGGGTATTTTGAAATGTGTTAACTTCCGAATAGTTGGAGATTTCCAATATTTCTTTCCATTGTTGGGTTTTAGTTTAGTTTCATTATGGTCAGAGAGCATGTATCTAATAATTTTGATTTTTTTACATTTGTTGAGACTTTTAAATGGTATGGAAGATGGTCTGTCCTGGAGAATGTTCTGTGGGTGTTTATAAAGAATGTGTACTTCTGTTCGGTGGAGTATTCTATACCTATATGTATGTTGGGGTGCAAGGTGAAGGAATGAAATGATAATGAAGACATAATTCTTGCCTTTTAAAATTGTTTAATTCTTGTAAAGTGGTGGTTTTCAACTCAGGGCTATTTTGGCCCCCAGCTGATATTTGGCAATGTCTGGAGACATTTTTGGTTATTACTAACTACTGGGGTCCAGTGCCACTTGCATCTAATAAGTAGATTCTGCTAAACATTCCACAATAGACTAGCTAGCCCCCCACAATAATTATCTGTCCTAAAATGTCAAAGTCCCAAGGTTTAAAAACCTTGCTTGAGAGGATATAAAAGGGACTTAATTATAATTCAAAGCTTCAGAGGATAATTTTCATGTTATGCCAATTACTGTACTGTGGCTAAAACTGATCAACCCTTTAGCAATTACCACACCTCTCACATGTTTGTTTTTCCCACTAGACTGTGAAACTCTTGAATGTTGAAATTCACCCAAATATTTATGGTGGTTAAAAGCACAGAGACCAAGTTGGATTTCAATTCTATTTCTGTGCTCGCCAGGTGTGTGACTTTGGGCTGGTTACTTGACCTCTCCAAACCTCAAATTTCTCAGTTGTATAATGTGAATAATACACCTACCTTATAAGATTGTTGTGAAATTTAAATAAGCTCATCAAGGAAGGCACTTGATACAGTCCTGACACATATAGTCATTATTTTATTATTGTTATTGTTATATCCAGTACCTAGCCCAGTGCCCTGCAAATATGTACATATAAGCAAATAAGTAATTGAGTCATCTTCTCTCACCTTCCTTACCTCCACAGCACACACAGGCTATACAGAGTAATCCTGACTGAGATAAAACCTGTCCCTTTCTACTCTCAGTCCTTACTTTCCACAGAGGAGGCCATCTATGGCTGTGGGAGATGGACAGGAGCCCAAACAGGACAAATAAGTGCAAGGCAAACATGGATTGACCTCAGTTTCACCCTTGGGACTCCTGATATGAGATAGTCACACAGGAGACACTGAGGTCATGCCCCAAGGAGTACCACGATCTGTGCACCCAGCATCACTCTGAGCCAACTCCCTTTGTTTTGATTTGGAGAAGCAGTTCTTTCTTCTTAATGGCCACAAAGCCTGTCACGACACTCTCCACCCCATTCCTGAGTCTTGGGGACTTCACACTGGGAGTCTCTGCCTGTTGGGCAACCCTTTTGATCAATAGTAAAGGCCTTTGGGTCCCTCCCTAAGTACCTCATCTCTGTTCCCATCTACTTCTGAGTGACTTGGCAAAGATCACATCTGTGAATCAATTTGCTAACTTTTAAGTAGTGGGTGAAGGTCAAGCTTTGCCAACTTGATATCTTACTATGTTTGCTTTTGACGGAGGAGTTCATAGTGAAAGAAAGGACACCTCCAGCCCTAACAGAGCCCCTTGGTGTATAAAGCAGGTGCCAGAGAATCTAAGCAACCAGGAAGACACAGGGCAAAAGCTGAAGTTGAGAAGAGAGAAGGGTTCATTCAGTTCATTTAACACAGGGCACATGACTCCATTTTACTATCTGGTTCCTACTGTGCCCTGAGGTTGGTAAACAGAATATGGAGACTTCCTTTTTATCAACATTTATTTATAGGTCTTTGATTGATGTCCTCAACCCTCAAAACCGAAAGAAGCCATTTTTGCCTATACACTTAATTTCTCTGTATGTTTACCTAGAAGCTTGCCTTCTCTAGTGACAGGATACAGCAGAGATCAAGACTAAGCAAGGACAAAGTGACCTGAATCTAAAGAAATAAACGTATGTGCAGCAGAAAGCATTGGGGATAGAGTGTTTGCTTTATTTTTAAAAAATCATGAAAAGGATATTCCATTTTCTATTAACATTAGAGACTTAGAATCAACATTTCTACTTTGTTAAATTCTAATATAAAAATAATTATACCTACAGAATGCTGACTTTGTGCTGGATACTTTTCTAAATACTTTACATGTATAAATTAATTTTATTCATAATAATTAATTTTATTTAGGTCTTATTCATAATAGTTCATTTTATTTCATAATAATGAAAATAATAATAACTATTTGAATTCTGGGTATGTGCTGGACACTTTTCTAAATACTTTACATGTATAAACTAATTTTATTCATTCATTTCACAACTATTTTTTTGGCCATGTATTAGGAGGTAGGCACTGCTATATTCTGGGGATATGGAAGTGAACAAAACCCTCAGAGATCCTTCAGGGACTTTATATTCCCTATATACTCTTGGGGAAGTCAGTAAACAAATAAAGGGCCAGGCGCAGTGACACACTCATGTAATCCCACCACTTTGGGAGGCTGAAGTGGGCAGATCACTTGAGGTCAGGAGTTCGAGACCAGCCTGGCCAACATGGTGAAACCTCGTCTCTACTAAAAATACAAAAATTAGCCAGACATGGTGGCGCATGCCTGTAATCCCGGCAACTTGGGAAGCTGAGGTAGCAGAATCCATCGAATCCGGGAGGCGGAGGTTGCAGAGAGCCATGACTGCGTCACTGCACTCCAGCCTGGGTGACAGAGCAAGACTCTGTCTCAGAAACAAACAAACAAACAAAAAACAAATAAATTAGGTACTATGTTCGAAGGCAGAAGTCATTGCTATTGAGAAAAATAAAGCTGGGTGGAGTGGGAGAAAGAGTTGGGTGTGTGGGGGTTTGGGGGTATGCTTTTTAATCAACTTCAGTGAACACTTAACTGAGAAATTGCAATCTGATGGCAGGCTTGAAGGAATTCTCACAAGGAATAAGACCAAAGCCACACAATGTTGCTGTTGGTTTTTATACTGACCCTTGGGCTGATACCCTAAACTCTTAGTAAATGTATATGAACCTCCACATTTTATAAAACGATTGAGCCAGGACCAGGTACCAAGTGAACCCAGCCTGAAGTCTCCCACAGTGTAGTCACTGGCCCCGCTCAGTGGTAGATAAAAGAGCTGTTGACATCCATGCTACTCAGAAGAAGCGGAGATGTGCCTCTAGTGGGAGACTGGTATCGTGAGCATTTGGAAGGGTTTTCTGTAGACTCTTCTTCCCCAGATGGAATGTTGGGGTATGTTTCTCTCCTTGTTGTAATTGCCCTATTCCTTAGAATTGGAATTTCTTGCCAATAGAACTGATCAGGATGCTAATACTCAGAGCTTCCTTCTGTGAGAGAAGAATGAAGGGACTGTATCTTCTAAGGATGTTGGGATGGAGGGCATCCCAGTTTTGGAAACTGTGTACTGTTTATGACTTTTCTTCTATTACTTTGTCTGGCTTCTGCTTACATTGTTGTATTCCAAGTTCCTCGAGACCCCTTCCCCAGGTCTCTCAGTTGTCTCTCCTCCAGCACTACCTCACTGCTCTACCCCAAGACAAACCAACTCTGAAAGATGTGTTATCATCAGTTATGCATACCTTAGTTTGATTTTCAATCTAAGGGTCCCCTCTTTCTTAGAACTAATTGTATTTTAAGCCTTATATCAAACTTTGTGGGAGAAATTTCAAGCATCAAGAAGCCAGTGAGCAAGTGGGAAAAGTATTTGGGGCAGTTGGCCCTGGGGAAGCTTTGAAAGTCTTTCCATGTGGTAGATTCCATGGGCAGCTTGTCTTCTCTCATGTGTATGATGGGATGGTTTCCGTGTCATAATATGTAGGAAGACCCCAAGTGTCTTGATCCTTCACATGTGAGTTGGACAGAACAGAATTATGGTGTTAGGTTATGTGGAGAAATTCAAAAAGAAGAGAAGATGCTTGCATAACACCCGAGTATACAGAGTTCATCAGAGCCTTAAATAAGAGGAAGCAGTGCAGTGTCATGGAAAGAGATTGGGCATTGAAGGCAAATAAGCATGGCTTCAACCCCCAGATCCGCCACTGGATGATCACCTTGCACAAGCCAGTTAACTCCTCTGTGCATCAATTTTCTCTTTAAAGGGATGTAATCATACCTACCTTGCAAGATTATTATAAGGACCTTAGACCCATCATTTAAAACTCCTGGAGTGGTGACTGGGACTAACTGCTGTTAGTAGTAGTAGAGGCACAAAGAGCAAACTTTCCAAAGATAGAATTTATGATGCAAAAAATCATTTATTAATCCCACAAATACTTATTAGATAGACATCTGCTGTACTCTGAGCACTGCTAAGAGTGGGGATTACATTAAGAAGCAAAAGAAAGATACCACCCTTTCCCATGAGAAGCTGAGAGTCTAATAGCGAATGCATAGTATTGAGCAATGAATATAAAGTGTGCATAGTGTGGTGAAGGGTCCTGGGGAGAGGAGGGAGAGAACTCAAGGATATGTCAGACTTAGCCTGTGAGATGAAAGTGGCATGGACTGGCAGAACATTAGTGTGGGTGGAGAAAAGCACTCAAGGAACATGGTTTAAAGGGGAAGAGTTCAACAAATATTGAGGAGAAGTAGTCAGCTAAAGCTTCCCTGAGAAGTCTCTTTTAGAGGTTACTGTCATTTTTATCTTATTAACATAATTGCAAATCACACATCTGGTGTAATGGATGCTGTCAAGCCTCTCCCGTATCCCTCAAACTTTTCCCTTTGCTGGTATCTGCATCTGTACCCATTCAACAAGTTTTATTGAACGGAGTCATTTATAGACACAGCTTGATGTGGACTTTATGTTCCCTTTGTATTCCCTATATTTCCTCTGGGGCCAGCCATGGAGGGGGTTACTCAGGAAGAAGCTATGCAGGACCTTGACCTCTTCCCTGAATCTGTAAGTCTCACCAGCCCCTTCTTCCTGCTGCCTCTGTCTATCTGCTCTCCAGAGCTACTCTGGTACTCTCCTTACAGGATGGCTGTCTATCTCTCCCAGGCTCTTTTCCATCTATTTCTACAGATAAATTAATAGCTGTCTTTTCCAGATTTTCTTCCATTTTTTCTTTCAAAAAGACTGTATCTTGGTATAGAATGAAATGATTTCCAACAGATCAACTCTCCCACTGAGAAGAACTAAAGAGTTGGATAAAATGCAAAGTAATATCTGTTTAACTCCATAAGAGAGCTGCTGAGGCACTGAACATTCAAAGACTAAGGTAAAAGAAAGTGGAGAAAAGTGGAAAGGTATGCAGACTATCTGCAATTGCTTTTTCCTTGGGGCCATATGCTGATATTAGGCAGAAGCCAGAGGCTGAGAATCTAGGCTTTGCCCAAACAGAAGTTTTCTGCTGAGGAACAGAGAAACCAGAAGAATTTTTTTAAGGTTTATTTTAAGCTCAAGGGTACATGTACAGGTTTGTTACATAAGTGAACGTGTGTCATGGGAGTTTGTTTTACAGATTATTTCATCACCCAGGTATTAAAGTATCATTAGTTACTTTTCCTGATTCTCTTGCTACTCCCACCCTCCACCCACCAAAAGACCCCAGTGTGTGTTGTTCTCCTCTATGTGTCCACGTGTTCTCATCATTTAGCTCCCACTTACAAGTGAGAACATGTGGTATTTGGTTTTCTGCTCCTGTGTTAGTTTGCTAAAGATAATGGCCTCTAGCTCCATCTATGTCCCTGTAAAGGACGTGATCTCACTTTTTATGGCTGCACGGCGTTCCATGGTATATATGTACCACATTTTCTTCATCCAGTCTATCATTGATGGGCATTGGGGTTGATTCCACGTCTTTGCTGTTGTGAATAGTGCTGCAATGAACATACGTGTGCATATGTCTTTATAATAGAATGATTTAATATTATTTTGGGTATATATATCCAGTAATAGGATTGCCAGGTCAAACTGTATTTCCAAGAGTCAACACTTTAAAGGGTTGGAGTGAGAAATTTGAGAATGAGAATCCTCAAATACATGTCCAGTTTTCCCTAAAGACATTTGTTGAATTCTTAAGCTGTGTGGGTAGGAAATTTAAAATGCAAAGAAATAACTCTGAGAAGCAGAGTGGAGTCTTTTGTAGTAGCTCAGTGCTTAGAAAACAAGATTCGAATTCCAGACCATCCAAAAGGAAGAGGTTCAGTGAACAAAAGTGTCTCTTAGTTGATGCTCCTTGAGAGCTGCTTTCTAGAAAGAGGAGGGAACTAGAAACATACTGAGTCTCCTCAAAGCTGCAACCAGGATGACTCATCTCAGACCCTGATGAGATTCAGGTAAACAGTTCCACTCTGTCTGCTCAAAGAAGAAAAGAAAATCCATTTCTGGAACGTCTACCATATATGTGTATAGTGCAGCATGTTAAGGAGTAGGACCATGGGACCAAAAGTCAAAAACAAACATGGACAAAGCAATAGAAATAAAACTGCAAATGATCCAGATATTGGAGTTAGCATATAAACATAAAGTAACTATGCTTTATGTGTTCAAGAAAGTAGAGCAGGCTGGGCATAGTGGCTTATACCTGTAATCCCAGCACTTTGGGAGGTTGAGGCATGCTGATCACTTGAGCTCAAGAGTTTGAGACCAGCCTGGGCAGCATGGTGAAGCCCCATCTCTACCAAAAATACAAATAAATAAATAAATAAATAAGTCGGATGCTGTGGCACGTACCTGTGGTCCCAGCTACTCAGAAGGTTGAGGTGGGATGATCATTTGAGCCTGGGAGGCAGAGGTTGCAGTGAGCCAAGATCCACTCAAGCCTGGGTGACAGAGTGAGACCTTATCTTAAAAAAAAAAAAAAAAAAAGGAGAGGAAAAAATAGAGAAAATAGTTGAGAAGATGGAAGATGGAAATTTCATTATAGATTTAAAATCTATTTTAAAAGAATCAAATTATAGAAGTAAAATTTTAAAAACCTAAAAAAGTACTCCATAGATAGGTTAATTATAGTTTGAGACCAAGCAACATAGAATTAGAGAATTGAAAACAGGTCAGTAAGAAATAGTCACAAATTGAGGCACAGATATAAAGGTAAATACAGAACAGAGTTTAAAATGCATGCTGAACACAGTGAAAAACTCTAGTACATATGCAATAGAAGTCAAAGAGAGAAATAAGGGAAAGAATTTCCCAAATCCATTTCCTGAAAAGATGATGACTAAGAATTTTACAAATGTATGGAAGCCATCAACTAACAGATGCAAGGAGCTCTATGAATACTGGGTAGGATAAATAAAAAGAAAATAACATCCAGGCATATAGTCAAACTACTAAATGCCAAGGACAAAGGTAAAAATCTTTGAAAGTAGCAAGAGAAATGACACACTATCTCTAAAGGAACAATGTTAAGACTGGCAATTGCTTCTCAATAGAAATGAGGGAGGCTGAAAAACATGTAATGACTTCTTCAAAATACTGATGGAATATAACTGCTATACTAGGATTTTATAATCAGTAAAATGTCTCTCAAAAATGAAGATGGAGCAAAGACATTTTAATGCAAGCAAAACGAGAGAATTTTGGGCCACCAGACCTGAACTAAAAAAAAATGATGATGGGAGGTTTTTAGGCAGAAGTAAAATAATTCTAGACAGATAGAACCCCAAATATATCGATAATTACATTAAATATAAATAGATTATATATTCAATTAAAATATTATCAGATAACACTTTAAAAAAAACAATTATCTGATACTTGTAAGAAAAACATGGCCAGCATTCCTAATCTTGCACTTTGTGGCCATTAGGAAGTAAAATAAGGATGACTTGAACACAAACACCATGATACTATGACAGTCAATCTGATAACCAAGATGGCTACTAAATGACTAACAAGTGGGTAGTTTATGCAGCACGGATACACTGGACAAAGGAATGATTCAAGTAGCAGGCGCGATTTCATCATTCTACTCAGAACAACTCATTACTCAGTAACCGTTTCAGTTATCAGATTAATTGTGACGGTATTGCAGCCCTTCTCTTCAAGTCACCCTTATTTTACTTCATAATGGCCCCAAATCAAAATATAGTGATGCTGGCAATTCGATATGCCAGAAAGAATCCATAAAGTGCTTTCTTTAAGTGATAAGAGAAAAAAATTGTATGCTGAGGTTGCCAAGAGTTACAGTAAGAATGAACCTTCTATCCATGAAATTGTGAGGAAGGAAAAAGAAATCTGTGATAGTTTTGCTGTCATACCTCAAATTGAAAAACTGATGGTTACCACACATAAGTGCTTAGTTAAGATGAAAAAGGCATTAAATTTGTGGGTGAAAGACTGAACAGAAATGTGTTTCAATTAATGGCAATCAGGTTTTGCACTATCTGTGGTTTCAGGCATCCATTAGGGGTCTTGGAATCTATCCTCTGAGGATAGGAGAAAGGGCTACAGTTTATTCTCCTAAACATTCAACAAATAAAGTAATCTTTAAGTTCTTCAGAGAATAAAAAAAGAAGAAACAGTTACCACCTTTTTGTAAGACTTCAGAACAACCTCAAAACCAAAATCTGACAGGGAATTTATTAGAATGGAAAAATTACAAGCCACTTTCTCTCTTGAACATGACTGAAACATTTTTGAACAAAGTATTATCTTTTTGAATCCAATATTATACAAGAAGGATAATATAGTATCACAAAATGAGGTTTATCCCAAGAACACATATATAGTTTAAACATTTGAATATCAATCCTTGTAGTTTTCTATATTAACTACAAAAACAGGAAAAAATTAAATGCTCATCTTAAAGATAAAGAAAAGGCTTTTATAAAACATAATACAAATTCATGATTTTAAAAAAACCTTCAGCAAAGTAGGAATAAAAAGGAACTTCCTTAATTTGTAAAGAACACCAAAAAGCTAAGAGCAAACAACCTAATTAATGGTTAAAACATTGAAAGCTTTCCCCCATGAGATCAGAAATGAGACAAAGATACTCATTATACACTATCTATTCAACACTGTACAGGAGGTGTTAGCCGGTGCAGTTGAATTTCCATATGCTAGCAACAAACTAATACAAAATAAAGCTTACAAATTATGACTTATCGTAGGCCAAGAATAACTTGTTTTATGAACCTGGGTGCTCAAGTGTTGGGTGCATATGTATTTAGGATAGTTAAGTCTTCTTGTTGAACCCTTTATCATTATGTAAGGCATTGCATTCTTCGTTCTTCCTGCTTGTTGTTGGTTTGAAGCCTGTCTATCTGATATGAGAATAGCAACTCCTGCTCTTTTTGTTTTCCATTTGCATGGTAGATCTTTCTCTGTTCCTTTACTTTGAGCCTGTGGGTGTCATTTACATGTGATTTGCATCTCTTGAAGACACCAGAGAGTTGGGTTTTATCTTTTTATCCATCTTGCTATTCTATGCCTTTTAACTGGGGTATTTAGATAATTTACAATCAGAGTTAGTACTGATATGTGAGATTTTGATCTTGTTATCAAGTTGTTAGCTATTTGTTTTGTAGACTTGATTGTGTATTTGCTTTATATTTTCCATGGGCTATGTGCTTGAGTGTGTTTTTGTGGTAGCAGATTTAGTGAAGAACGTCAACGTTCTGCTTAACAGCATTAGACAGATATCAAAACAGAAAACTAACCAAGAAATTCTGGAATTAAACTTGACAATTCCAAGACTAATTGGACCTAATAGACATCTACAGAATACTCCACTCAACAACCACAGATTATACATCCTTCTCATCTACGCATGGAACATATTCTAAAATTAACCACATATTTAGTCATAAAGCAAGTCTCAACAAATTCAAAAAATTCAAAATCATGCCAAGCACACTCTCAGACCAAAGTGCCATAAAAATAGAAATCAATACCAAGAAGATCTCTCAAAACTACATAAAAATATGGAAATTAAACACCTTTCTCCTCCTGAGTGAACAATGAAATTAAGGCAGAAATTTAAAAATTGTTTGAAATTAGTATAGAAACATGACTTACCAAATATTTGGGATGCAGCTAAAGAAGTGTTAACAGGAAAGCTTATAGTACTAAATGTCTTCATCAAAAGGTTAGAAAGATCTCAAATTAATGATCTAACATCACACCTAGAGGAACTAGAAAGAAAGAATAATCGAACCACACAGCTAGCAGAAGAAAAGAAATAACTAAAATCAACACAGGCCAGGTGTGGTGGCTCATGCCTGTAATCCGAGCACTTTGGGAGGCTGAGGTGGGCAAATACTTGAGGTCAGGAGTTTGAGATCAGCCTGGCTAACATAGCGAAACCCCATCTCGACTAAAAATACTAAAAAAAAAAAAAAATTAGCTGGGCGTCATGGCACATGCCTGTAATCCCAGCTACTCAGGAGGCTGAGGCAGGAGAATCGCTTGAACCCAGGAAGCAGAGGTTGTGGTGGGCCAAGATCCCACTGCACTCCAGCCTAGGTGAAAGAGTGAGACTCTGTCTCAAAAACAAAAAGAAAAATAGAATAAAATAAAATCAGAGAAGAACTGAACAAAATTGAGACCCCCAAGTCCACATAAAAGATCAATAAAACCAACAGCTGGTTCTTCCAGAGAATAAACAACTTTGATAGACCACTAGCTAGATTAACAGAGAAAAGATCTGAAGAAGCAAAATCAGAAATGACAAACATGACATTACAACTAATCCCATAGAAATATGAATGATCCTCAGAGACTATTATGAACACCTTTGTATACACAAATTAGAAAATCTAGAGGAGCCGGGCGCGGTGGCTCAAGCCTGTAATCCCAGCACTTTGGGAGGCCGAGACGGGCGGATCGCGAGGTCAGGAGATCGAGACCATCCTGGCTAACACGGTGAAACCCCGTCTCTACTAAAAAATACAAAAAAATTAGCCGGGCGAGGTGGCGGGCGCCTATAGTCCCAGCTACTCAGGAGGCTGAGACAGGAGAATGGCGTGAACCCGGGAGGCGGAGCTTGCAGTGAGCTGAGATCTGGCCACAGCACTCCAGCCTGGGGCGGCAGAGTGAGACTCCGTCTCAAAAAAAAAAAAAAAAAAAAAAGAAAATCTAGAGGAAATGGACAAATTCCTGGAAACACACAACCTGCCTAAATTGAACCAGGAAGAAAGTAAAAATCAGAACAATCCAATAACAAGTTCTGAAATTGAATAAGCAATAAAAAGCCTACCAACCAAAAAGAGACCTGGACCAGGTGGATTCACAGCCTAATTCTATCAGACATGCAAAGAGAAACTGATACTAGTTCTATTTTCTGTGGGCTACGTGCGAGAGTGTGCTTTTGTGATTTCGACAGAAACTATTCCAAAAAGCTGAGGAGGAGTGGCTTCTCCCTAGCTCATTCTATGAAGCCAGAATCATCCTGATACCCAAATCTGGCAGAGACACAACGAAAAAAAGAATAACTTCAGGCCAATGTTTCTGATGAACATAGACGCAAAAATCCTCAACAAAATACTAGCCAATTGAACCCAGCAGCGTATCAAAAAGTTAATTCACCATGATCAAGTAGGCTTTGTTTCTGAGATGCAAGGTTCAACATGCAAAAATCAATCAATGTGATTCACTACATCAACAAAACTAAAAACAAAAACCACACAATCATCTCAATAGGTATGGAAAAAGTTTTCAATAGAATGCAACATCCCTTGATGATAAAAATGTTAAACAATCTAGTCATTGAAGAAAGACATCTCAAAATAATAAGAGCCGTCTATAACAAACCCACAGTCCACATCATACTACACAGACAAAGCTGGAAGCATTGCCCTTGAGAATTGAAATAAGACAAGGATGACCACTCTCACCACTCCTACTCAACATAGTACTGTAAGTCCTAGCCAGAGCAACCAGGCAAGAAAAAAAAAAAAAAAAAAAGACATCCAAATAGAAAAAGAAGTTAAACTATCTCCCTTTGCTGACAATATGATTCTATACATAGGGAACCCTAAAGAATTTGCCAAAACACTCCTGCAACTGATGAATGACTTTAGCTGTAGGACCTAGCTAAACTAAACAGCTTCTGCACAGCAAAAGAAATTACCAACAGAGTAAACAGCCTACAGAATGGGAGAAAATATTTGCAAACTATGCATTTGACAAAGGCCTAATATCCAGAATCTACAAAAAGTTTAAACAAATAAAAAAGCAAAAAAAATAAATAACCCCAATGTTAAAATGGGCAAAGGACATGAACAAACACTTCTCAAAAGAAGACATACAAGTGTACAACAAGCATAGGAAAAAAGGCTCAGCATCACTTATCATCAAAGAAATACAAATCAAAACCATAATGAGATGCCATCTCACACCAGTCAGAATGGCAATTATTAAAAGTAAAAAAATAACAGATGCTGGCAAGGCTGCAGAGAAAAGAGAACACTTAATACACTGTTGGTGGGAAAGCAAAGTAGTTCAGTCACTGTAGAAAGCAGTTTGAAGATTTCTCAAATAACTTAAAACAGAACTACCATTTTATCCAGCAATCCTACTACTGGGGTATTTACCCAAAGGAAAATTTTATTTTATTTTCATTTTATTGATTAATTTTCATTTTATTTAAAGACACATGCAGTTTTATGTTCATCATGGCACTATGCACAATAACAAAGACATGTAATCAACCTAGGAGCCCATCAACAGTGGACTGGATTTTTAAAATGTACATACATATACACCATGTACACACCCATAAAAAAGAATGAAGTCATGTTCTTTGCAGCACCATGGATGGGACTGGAGACCATTATCCTAAGCAAATTAGCACAATAAAACCAAATAAATGCTGAATACACGTAGACATAAAGGTGGGAGCAATAGACCCTAGGGACTACTAGACAGGGGAAGAAGGGAGGGGGAAATGGACTGAAAAATCACCTACTGGGTGCTATGCTCACTACCTGAATGTTGGAATTATTTGTATTCCAAATGTCAGCATTACAAAAGATACCCATGTAACAAACCTGTGCATGTACCCCTTAATGTATAATGAAAGTTGAAATGAGTTTTTAAAAATACCATTTATGATAGTATAAAAAATAAAGTATCTACAAATAAATCTAATGACAGATGTACATGACCTGTATGTTAAAACTATAAAACTATGATTGCGAGAAATCATATAAGACATAAAAATGAAGAAACATATAAGACATAAAAAATGAAGGAATATAACTTTTTTATCAATTGAAAGATCCAATATCATAGAGATGTCAGTTCTCAAATTGATGTATACATTGAATATAATTCCAATCTAAACATCAAATGAATTATGAAATTTATGTGAAAATTCAATGGACCAAGAACAGACTAGGCAATTTGAAAGAAGAAGAAGAAAGATGGAAGATGTGCTCTATCAAATATTAAGACCAGTTATAGGTAGATTGATATTGGTATAAGGATAGACAAAGAGGCCAAGGGAAGACAATAGAGAATTTAGAATTAGACCCATGGTTAATTTCCCAAATATGACAAAGGTGATACTACGGTACAGAAAGAGAAAAGAAAGTGTTTTCAAAAAATTCTGCTGGGTCTATTATAAGACTAGATACATGGATAAAAATGAATCTTGAACTCCTTTTCTCAAACCATACACAAACATTAGTTCCAGATAAATTTTCAGGTGTAAGACTTGAGTTACATTTTAGATCAAATGGACCTAACAGACATAAACAGAACATTCCATCCAACAGCAGCAGAATACACATTCCTCTCAAGCACCCACAGAACATTCTCCAGAAGAGATCGTATGTTAGGCCACAAAACAAGTCTTAACAAATCTAAGAAGATGGAAATATCTTTTCCAACCATAATAGTATGAAATTAAAAATTAGCAATGAAAGGAATTTTAGAAAATTCAGAAATATGTGAAAATTTAATAGCATGATCCCCCAAAACCAATGGGTCAAAGAAGAAATTAAAAGGGAAATATAAAAATATCTCGAGACAAATGAAAGTGGAAACACAACATAGTAAAATTTATGAGATGCAGCTAAAGCAGTTCTAAAAGGGAAATTTACAGCAATAAATGCCTATATGAACACAAGAATAATCTCAAGTAAACAATCTAATGTTAGACCTGTAGGAACCAGGAAAAGGAAAAACAAACTAAGCCAACTATAGTAAAAAAAATGAAATAATAAAGATGATGGCAAAAATAAATAAAATAGACTAGAAAAACAATAGAAAAGATCAACAAAATTAAGAGTTGGTTTTCAGAAAATATAAACAAAATTAGCAAAACTTTAGTTAAACTAAGAAAAAAAGAGAAGACTCAAATAAATAAAGAAATGAAAGAGGAGACATTACAACTGATACCTCAGAAATACAAGGAATCATGAGACCACTGTGAACAATTATATCCCAAAAATGGAATAACTTAGAAGAAATGAATAAATTCCTCGACACAAAGTACCTACCAAGACTAACTCATGACGAAACAGAAAATCTGGAAAAACAAAAACAAAAACACTAACAAGCAAGGAGATTGAATCAATAATAAAAAGTTCCCCATCAAAGAAAAGCCCAGGACCTGAGGCTTCACTGCCAAATTCTACCACACATTTAAAGAACTAATATTAATTCTTGAACTTTTTCAAAAAACTGAAGGAAAGGAAATACTTCCAAACTCATCTTATGAAGCGAGTATTACCTTGTTACCAAGGCCAGACAAGGGCACTACAAGAAAAGACAGGCCAATATCCCTGATGAACACAGATGCAAAAATGCTCAACAAAATGTTAGCACACTGAATTTAGCAGCACGTTAAAAGGATAATTCACCATCATCAAGTGGGACTTATTCCTGGGATTCAAAGATCGTTCAACAAATGCAAATCAATAAATGTAATATACTGCATCAACAGAATGAAAAACAAAATCCAAATGATAATTTCGATAGATGCATAAAAAATATCTGATAAAATTCAGCATCCTTTCTTGATAAAAACTCTCAAAATTAGGTACAGAAGGAATGTGCCAGATAAAATAAAGGCTATATTTAACAAACATATAGATATCATACTCAATGGCAAAAAGCTTTTCCTCTAAGATTAGGAACAAAACGATCATGCCTACTCTCACTACTTACAGTCAACATAGTACTGGAAGTCCTAGCCAGAGTATTTAGGCAAGAGAAAGAAACAGAAGGATCCAAATCAGAAAGGAAGTTAAATCTTCTCTTTTAGTAGATGATATAATCTTATGTACATAAAACTCTAAAGACTCCATCGAAAAACTGTATAGTAACAAGCAAATTCAGTAAAGTTGCAGTATACAAAATCAGCACTTGAATATTATTATTATTATTATTGAGATGGAGTCTTGCTCTGTCACCCAGGCTAGAATGCAGTGGCATGATCTTGGCTCACAGCAACCTCCGCCTCCTGGGTTCAAGTGATTCTCCTGCCTCAGCCTCCCGAGTAGCTGGGATTACAGGTGCCCACCACCACACCCGGCTGATTTTTGTGTTTTTAGTAGAGGTGAGGTTTCACCATCTTTGCCAGGCTGGTCTCGAACTCCTGACCTCGTGATCCACCTGCCTCGGTCTCTCAAAGTGCTGGGATTACAGGTGTAAGCCATCACAACCGGCCAAATCAGTATTATGTCTATACACTAACAATGAACTATCTGAAAAAGAAATCAAGAAAACAATTCTACTTACTGTACCTACAGTAAAAAATACAATGCTTAGGAATAAATTTAATGAAGGAGGCAAAAACCTGTACACTAAAAAGAATGAAATATGACAAAAGAAATTGAAGAAGACACAAATAAATAGAAATATATTCCATGTTCATGGTTTGGAAGAATTAACATTGTTAAAAACTCCATACTACCCAAAGCAATCTACGGATCCAATACAATCCCTATAAAATTTCTAATGACATTTTTTTCACAGAAATAGAAAAAAATACTAAAATTCATCTAGAACCACAAAGGACCCCAAATAGCCAAAGTAATCTTGAACAAAAAGAATATTGAAGGCATCACATCAACTCATTTCAAAATCTACTGCAGCATAGTACTGGCATAAAAATAGATATGTAGAACAATGGAACTGAATAGAGAGCCTCAGAATAAATCCATGTATTTACAGTCAATAGATTTTTCCACAAATATGTCAAGAACACACAATAGGGAAAATACAGTCTTTCCAAAAAATGGTGCTAGAAAAACTGGATATCCACAAGCAGAAGAATGAAATTAGACTCTATCTCATACCATATACAAACATTAAATCAGAATGGATTGAGGATTTAAATGTAAGAACTGAAACTATAAAACTACTAGAAGAAAACAAGGGAAAATTTCCTAGATATTGGTCTAGGCAATGGGATTTTATGGTTTTGACCCTCAAAACACAGGCAACAAAAGCAAAAATTGACAAATGGAATTACGTCAAACTAAAAAACTTCTGTACAGTAAAGGAAACAATCAACAGAGTAAAGAGACAACCTAAGGAACAGAAAAATACACAAATGATCCCAACTTAACAATGGTTTGACTTTATGATGGTGCAAAAGCAATATGCATTCAGCAGAAAGTGTATTTCAGTTCAGTATTCAATAAATTGCATGAGATATCAGACACTTTATCATAAAATGGACCGTGTGTTAGATGATTTTGCTCAACAGTTGGCTAACATTAAGTGTTGTGAGCACGTTTAAAATAGGCTAGGCTAAGCTATGATGTTTGGTACACTAGGTGTATTAAATACATTTTTGACTTCACAATATTTTCAACTTACAACAGGTTTATTGGAAAGTAAGCCCATTGTAAGTCAAGGAGCATCTGTATATGCAAACCATACATCTGATAAGGGATTAATATCCAAAATATATAAGAAACTCAAAGCAAGAAAACAAGTAACCCAATTTAAAAATGGACCTATGACCTGGATAAACATTTCTCAAAAGCAGATATACAAGTAGCCAACAGATATATGAAAAAATGGCTAACATCACTAATCATTAGGGAAAAGCAAATTAAAACCACAGTGAGATATCTCATGCCTATAAGAATAGCTATTATCAAAAAGATGAAGGATAACAAGTGTACATGAGCATGTGGAGAAAAGGCAACACTGAAACATTGTTGGTGGGAATGTAATTTAGTACAGCCATTATGGAAAACAGTATGGAGGTTTCTCAGAAAATTAAAAATAGAACTAACCTGCGATCCAGCTATACCGCTACTGGATATATATCCAAAGGAAAGAAAACCAGTATGTCAAAGAGATATTTGCACTCCCATGTTTATGGCAGCACTAGTCACAATAGCTAAGATATGGAATAAACTTAAGTGTCCATCAACAGATGAATGGAGAAAGAAAAGGTGGCTTATACACACAATGGAATATTATTCAGCCATAAAAAGGAAGAAATCTTGTTGTTTACAGCAACACTGAGGAACTGGAGGTCATTATGTTAAGTAAAATAAGCCAGGCACAGAAAGACAAATACCACACCATGTCACTTATATAGAGAATCTTAAAAAGTTGAACTCACAGAAATAGGGTAAACTGGTAGTTACCATAGGTGGAGGTGGCGAGATTTAGGAGATGGTGGTCAAAAGACAAAAAATTTCAGCTAGACAAGAATCATAAGTTTAAGAGTTCTGTTGTATAACATGGTGACAACAGTTTTTATTTGTCAAATAAAAATGCTAATTTGTCAATTAAATAAATTTTTTAAATGTTTACATCTAAACGTGAAAAGGTAAAACAATAAAGCTTTTGGAAGAAATCAGATGATAAATCTTCATGACTTTCAGGTAAGCAAAGATTTCTTAAATTTGATACGAAATCAGCTATTTACAAAAGAAATAATTTATAAATTAACATGTTAAGATTAATAAAGTAGTTTACTACAGAAAACTGTTGAGCCATATCTATAAAGTGATCGTAAGTATAACATATGACCCATCACTTCCATTCCTATGTGTATATCCAAAAAATATGTTTTTATGTGCATCAAAAGATATGTACAAGAATAGCCTTTGTAATACTATTCACTATAGACCCAAACCAGAAACAACCCAAATGTCAATCAATAGTAAAATGGATAAATGCATTTGGCATTTGACATAGAATTCCATATGAAATTAAAAAGAAAGCCCAATATGAATGGATCTCACCACATAAATTTGAGTGAAAGAAGAATGAAAATTGTCAGATTCAAAATGGAGTCACTCAAGTCAAACCTGACAAAATGGAGCCAGAGAAGGCCATGAAGGGAAGGTTCTCATGCACGATTTACCTAACAACAACAACTATCACAAGAAATTTTTTCCACACTGCAGCGACTATGTGAGTCGTGCAAGGACAGCAAGCAGCACAAGGACAGCTAGCCACGTACACAGAAACACTTGCCTGACAAATTGTTTCACAAGCCCAATCCAAAACTGCCAAAGGTCTAACTGTAACTCCAAGATTACAAGTCCTACCTAGCAACTGTTGGCATTCGCCAATCAGAACTCAGCTCTCACAGGGCACTGCCAGTGCAACGAAGTGTCTTTTTGTTGTTGTTGTTATTTAAACGTAAAGTCGATTTAGTAAAATCTATAGAGTTATATGAGATTTTATTTTATTTTATTTTTATTTTTTATTATACTTTAACTTCTAGGGTACATGTGCACAACATGCAGCTGGAAACCATCATTCTCAGCAAACTATCGCAAGAACAGAAAACCAAACACAGCATGTTCTCACTCATAGGTGGGAATTGAACAATGAGAACACTTGGACACAGGAAGCGGAACATCACACACTGGGGCCTGTTGTGGGGTGGGAAGAGAGGGGAGGGATAGCATTAGGAGATACACCTAATGTAAATGAAGTGTCTTTTAAAACAACAGGTAAATCTCTTTCCCCAACAAAACCCTAACCTTTTTTGTTGTTGTTGTTGTTCTCTGGACATACCAGAGGCCACCCTGCTCCGTATCTACATCCCGGATTACAATGTTACTTCTTGTAGCTTACTCCCAAACAAAACCTTTCCTACTTAGAGATTCATCTTTCTGTATTTTTTATGTTGACTGAAGCCAGACACACAAAAAAGTACATCGCATATAACTCCAATAATAAAACGTTCGAAAAGGTGCAAAAATAAAAGGGGAACTTAAGGAGAAGTTCTGAGTGCTGGTAATATTGTTGCTTGATCTGGGTTACATGAAACTGTTCACTTTGTGTGACTTCATTGACCTATGCAGTTGATTTGTGTACTTTTTGGTATGTATGAATGTTAAAATCCAACAAATGGTTTTTTAAAAAGTCAAGAACTTGCAAGTCAAAAGCTTTTGTTTTCATAACCATCTTCTCTGAATTAAGCCTAGTTTAAAAGGTTAAAGCTGAACATTGAATCTCAGGGCTTCATCTTTCCCAGATTTTGATCTTGGATAAGTCACTTAAACTTCCTATGCCCCAGTTTTTTCATCAGTAAAATGGAGATAATAATAGCACTCATCTCATAAGATCGCTGGGAATATTAAATAATAGGTATAAAGTGGTCGGAACAATGCCAGACACTTAGGAAAGACTCAATAAAAATAGGTTGATGTTGTTTCTGCTATTTTTTTCCAATCCTCTTCAGGAAATGGATGATTCTTGCTTGAGGAAGTAGAAATAAGAAATCACAATATGCATGTTTTAAAATATCATCTTGCTACATCTTTAGAAGCTGAGACTTGGTTTTTACAAAGTCTTCTTGCCACATGTGCTTTGGACATACTAATATGCAAATGGAAAAAAAAATAGAAGACAGAAAGCTTGTGCCCTGAGAGAAACTCTCCTAATCAATAAGGGCCTACTCAGTGGAATCCCAAATTAGAATGAAGTGTACTTTCCAATGATCTCTTCTATAGAAACCATGGCAATAAGTAGGTCACTCAAAATGAAAAAATGTTCTTGGTCTTAGTAAAAATGCTTCAGTGAGGCAGTATTTTTGCTAGAATATTTCAGACCCCTGATTTCTAACCCTTTCTCTGCTCTTTTTGGAATTCTAATCCTTAAAAGCTAGCCCTGTTCTTGTGTTTTCTTGGATACTTACCAAGTTAATCTTCCAACATTGAAGAGTATTATGAATGTTAAGCTGCATGAAAAGGAATAATAATTTTGTTCTACCTGTAAGACTTAGGGTCACTGCTAGCTTTATAAATTCGTGTGGTTTTTCTTGGCAGCTACCTAATAGTTTTTCTAGCCACCATGACTTTAACCCGACATTACAGCATCACTGAGCTATTTATTCAGTTTAGTTCAGTTGGCTGAGGAACTGTGCCAGAAACTGCTATTAGGAAGCTAATCTTATTTACCCCAAAGCAACTAAAGGATTCTCAAAGTGGTTTTCACTGAATTTTTTTATTCCTAAAAAAAATCTCACTTTTGTGTCTCTTGTTGAAGTGAAATAAGGAAACAAATTTCCAAAAAGTTTAAGTCACTCCATAATAGTAGATGATGAGGACAGAACTGGAATCCACCATAATCCTCACCATCTCTGAGATGTTAAGATTTGAATTTAAGTTTAAAAAAATAGTGAGGTAAATGAAGAGTTGAGAGTCTATTTCAGTTGAAACTCAGAGTAAAAGTGATTTTATGATTCTGCAATATGTCATGTACAGGTGAGGGAATGTGAATTCCCTTTGGATTAGCACAGAATAGATGCAACCTGGATAAGGCTGGGGACCATCACTGCCAGACATGGGAAAAAGTTATCCCTGAGGTGCTTTAAACACAAACACCAAGACCTTTAATTTTTATCCACCTTCAAAAGCAAAAGCAGGTTAATAAAGATTGTTAAGCCACAGGGGTCAGATTGGAGTTGAGATTCCATAGACTTGGCAATAAGAAGTTGTTTGTAATTTCAGTAATTTGAGGAACATGCCCAAGAGACTCTGGGCTGCCAGCGCCAATAGACACAAGGGTTGGGGATATAAACAGATTTTTCTCACCAGCATTAGGCATTGATGTTATGCCAGTTATGGTGACTCAGTTCCCTACATTCAAGCACCTTATTTTCTTCCTCCTGAAGACTTTTCTTTCCCGTAATTTTATTCATCCCCAATTCTTTCACTATTAAAAAGTGCGCAAGAGGTTCTTTTGACATGTGTTTCACTCCAATCAATACGTATTTCTTTCAAGTATCAGAGTGAATAGATTTCCCAAGACATGAGGAGAAATGAAACTGATCTTCGGAGTCTTTAGGAACTACCACTACTCCTTGTCCATACGTGGGTCACAGTGAGGAATGTTGATCTCAATTTGCCTGTCAGACATTATTCTGTGTAATAGGGGAAAATGGCTAACCTGAATTCACATAGGAAGCCAATATGTATCCCAGAACATGAACTCTAAGGCAAATAGATCTGGATTTATTACAAAATGTGAAACTTTCAGAAAGCAACTGAACATCTTACAGCCTCAGCTTTCTCATCTGTAAAATGCGTATAATACTTGCTTCATAGGGTTGCTATTAGGAATACATAAGGTCATGGACATAAGGCAGTAAGTGAGTTTATCACTTTGTAAGCATCAGTTTAACATAGCTACTACTATATAATTATTAATTCTTTTTGAGGTGGTTGGGTGGCAAATTAATAGAAATTGTTTGATTTTACAGGGGTGAAGTGGGCTGTGTTAGAGAAGAATCATTTCCGTCAATAAACCAATTTCGCCCCAGATCAGGAGAGAGAGAGCGCACGTCTCCAGGTTTCTCATCTTTTCCCTTGGAATGGAGCCAAAACCTGGCAGCAACTTTATTCTGCTGCTAATGACAGCTCCAACCCAGGTTCCTGAGGGCCCAACTCAACTGCTTTTCATCTCTGAAACCAGATCACATTCCCCATTTTCATTTTCTAATTACCCAGTGGGCCAATTTCTACTGTTATTTCTCCTGGGGGTTGGCAAAATCTGGTTTTAAACAGTTATTCTGGGCATGCAGGAACACCGCAGCTCTGCTCCCGCCGGTACCCCACCCTAGCTGACACATATGTACCCCGCCATGCTGCCACAGCTGCTGGAACACACAAGCAGACGTGGACCCCACTGCCACTGGCCCAGTGAAGCACTTTGGCCATCACCACTCATCAGAGTGCAGTGGCCGCAGACAGGGAACAGTTTGGCCTCTCAAGCACAGCAAGTTTTTAACTAGAGACCGAAGATCGCGGCCCAGTACTGGCCCCAAAGTTAGAACATACAACCCAGGAGTGCTGAATTGAGCCTTGGCCCCCTAAAATCTTCCAGAAATGAAGTCAGTTGACTGAAGCCATCTTATACTACAATTAAACCCTCAAGAGCATCAAAAAAGATAAAAGCCAAAAACTCATCCAAAGGACAGCAACTTCAAAGATTAAAGGAACATCAGCTCACAAAGATGAGAAATAACCAGCATGAGAACTCTGGCAGCTCAAAAAGCCAGAGTGTCTTCTTCTTCTTCTTCTTCTTCTTTTTTTTTTTTTTTTTTTTTTCTGAGATGGTGTCTTGCTCTGTCGCCCAGGCTGGAGTGCAGTGGTGCGATCTCGGCTCACTGCAAGCTCCACCCCCCGGGTTCAGGCCATTCTCCTGCCTCAGCCTCCCGAGTAGCTGGGACTACAGGCGCCCGCCTCGTCGCCCGGCTAGTTTTTTTTTGTATTTTTAAGTAGAGACAGGGTTTCACCGTATTAGCCAGGATGGTCTCGATCTCCTGACCTTGTGATCCGCCCGTCTCGGCCTCCCAAAGTGCTGGGATTACAGGCTTGAGCCACCGCGCCCGGCCGACAACATCATACTTAATAGAGAGAAGTTGAAAGCTTTCCCTCTGAGATCTGGAACAAGACAAGAATGCCCACTCTCATCACTTTTATTCAGCATAGTACTGAAAATCCTAGCTAGAGAAATTAGGCAAAAGAAGGAAATAAAGGGCATCCAAATTGGAAAAGATGAAGTCCAATTGTCCCTGTTTACAGATGACATGATCTTAAATACAGAAAACCCTAAAAGTTGCATGAAAGACTCTTAGAACTAATAAATGATCAGTAAAGTTGTAGAATACAGAATCAACATATAAAAATCAGTAGTGTTTCTATACAACCAACAACAAACCAGAGGAAAAAGCAATCAAAAAAAAAATCGCCTTTACGATAGCTACAGAAAAATAAAATACCTAGAAATAAATTTAACTAAGTTGGTGAAAGATCTGTACAAGGAAAACTATAAAACACTATGAAAGAAATGAAAGAGGATACAATAAAATGGGAAACATTCCATGTTCATAGATTGGAAAAATTAGTATTGTGAAAAGAACCATACTACCAAAAGCAATATCTACATATTCAATGTAATTTCTACCAAAATACCAATGAAATTCTTCATAGAAATTTTTAAAAATTCTAAAATTCATATGGAACCACAAAAGACAATCAAAGGAATCCTAGGTGAAAAGAACAAAGCTGAAGACATTACACTATCAGACTTCAAAATAAACTACAAAGCCATAGCAATCAAAACAGCATGATACTAGTATAAAAAATACACAGACCAATGAAACAGAATAGAGAACAGAAATAAATCAATGTATTTATAGCTAACTAATTTTTGACGAAAGTGCCAAGAACATTCATTGGAGAAGCAGCAATCTCTTCTCCTCAATTAATGCTGCTGGGGAAACTGAATATCTATATTTAGAACAATGAAACTAGATCCCTATCACTCATAATACACAAAAATAAAATCAAAGTGGATTAAAGACTTAAACGTAGGACCCCTAAACTATGAAACTACTAGAAGAAAATGTGAGGAAAATCCTTCAGGACATCAGACAAATATATAAAGAAGACCTCAAAAACACAAATAAAAAAAGCAAAAATAGACAATCGGATTATATTAAACTAAAAAGCTTCTGCACAGCAAAGGAAACAATCAAAATATTGAAGAGACAACCAGCAGAACAGGAGAAAATAATTGCAAACTCTTTATCTGAAAAGGAATTAATATACAAGGAACTCAAAAAACTCAATAGCAAAAAACAGATAATCCTATTAAAAATGAGCAGATGAGCAAAATAAATATCATTCAAAGAAGACATACAAATGGCCAACAGGTATATGGAAAAAATGATCCACATTACCAATCATCAGGAAAATGCAAATCAAAACCGCAATGAAATATCATCTGACCTCCATTAGAATGGCTGTTATCAAAAAGACAAAAAAGTAACAAATAGTGGTGAGGATATAGAGAAAGGGGAACTCTTACACTATTGCTGGAAATGTAATTTAGTATACTTGTTATGGAAAACAGTATAGAGACTCTTCAAAAAATTAAAAATAAAACTATTGTATGATTGAACAATCCCACGATTGAGAATACACCCGAAGGACAGAAAATCAGCATGTCCAAGAGATATCTGCAATGCCTTCTTAATTGCAGCATTATTCACAATAGCCAAGATATGGAATCAATGTAAGTGTTCAACAGGTGAATGGATTTAAAAATGTGGTATATATACACAGTGGAATACTATTTAGTCATGTAAAAGCACAAAATTCTATTTGGTGAGCTTGAAGGACATTATGCTAAGTGAACACTGATGAACTTGAAGGATGTTATGCTAAGTGAAATAAGCCAAGGAACAGAAAGGTAAATATAGCATATTATCACTCATATGTGGAAGCTTAAAAAGTTGAGCTTCTAGAAGGAGAGAATAGAATGGTAATTACTATTCTTTACTAGAAAGGAAGGAGAAATGGGGGATTATTGAGCCATAAGGGAATGCACGTTCTTAATTTCATTAAATAATCCATATTTTTTTTAGAATGTTACAACAGTTTGCACTCTTATCAGTGTATATCAGTATCTTTGCATGTAGGTTCCTACCCAACCAATATCTTATTGCTTTAACTTTCGTTTATTGACTATTAATGATTTTGAGCATTTCTTTACTTCTCTATAAACTTTTAAATTTCTTGTGTAATTGTTCATAAGAAATTATGTTCCTGTAGGAACTTCTCTTTCCTTATGGTAGAATCACAGGATATCATTTATTCCTTTTCCATTTAAAATATAGAAAGAATCTTTGTCTTGCCTATCAGTTGCCTATTAACTTTATCTGTAATGCCCTTTGTTATAAAGAAGTTCATTCTTTTGTTCACAAACTCTTTTCCTGGTCCTAGATTGCAAAGATTTTTTTCTCTAATAACTTGATGTTTTATCTCTCATATTTAGATTTGTCTGGAGTCTCCTTAGACAGTGATACTGTTCTAATTTTCTCCACATAGTGAATCACTTTCCCCTACTCCATCTCTAAACAATCTGGCTTTTCCTCATAAAATTGCACTCTCCCCTTATGCCATATATTAGGCTGACTCTCGCCTCTCTTCCCTGTTTCATGAATCTATTTCTCTTTATCAAACTATTTTTCATTACTGCCAGCTTGTAATTCTTCTCAATGAGGGGTAAGGCAATTAATTCTCTCCTTCTTCTTTTCTAAACTTGACTTAATTAATATGGACCTCTCTTCCTCCAACATTTTGGAATACATGTTTCAAGTTCTTCAAAAAGCCCAGTTGGGATCTGACAGCCTTTAATTTATAGATTAACATGGGAATAACTATTACCATTAAGACATAAGGTTGCCCATTCAAGAACATCAAATATTTCCATTTATTCATATCATTTTTATGTCTTCCATTAGAATATTAAACTTTTTTCATAGAAGTTATGCATATCCTAAGTTAAATAATTTGTAGATACCTTACAATCTTTGCTGCTTTGTGTATGTCCCTGAATTTGGATGAGGCTTGGGTTCTGGAACTTGCTCTGTCACTGATTATGCTGCATGATTTTAGGCAAGCCATTCACTGCTTCTCGGTATCAGCTTTCTCACCCATTAAAGGACTGGATTGAAGTTTATGCTCTCCATGATAACACGGGTAATAATAACAATAACAAACCCAGATTAAAGTTTCATAATATGCCAGCCACTGTACTGGGCATACTCCCTGCAGATATATCCCCTGAGAGGAAGGTGACTACATATATAGCACTTAGCATCCCCGGTACATTGTAAGCACTCAATACATGGTAGCGATTACTGTGATCATGCCTATTTAAAATTGAGAGTTGGAATCTCAGAGAGGTGAAGTAACTTGCCTAGGCACATACAGCGAGTAAATGGCTGGACTGAGATGTAAGAAGCACTAACACCTGAAGATGATTCTCTTCCAAAGCAAAGACTCTGTCAGCCTTGCAGTCTGGAAGGATTTGAGTTACCACCTCACAAATGCTGGTTATCTTGACTTCTGGAGCTCATGCCAGACTCCTGAATACCAGAGGCCATGAATAACGTCCAGGGCTTCATTGTGCAGCTAGGGTTACCATCAGCTCTGGCCACATGTGTTTGCTCTTGTAAAACATCATTTTTCCTAGAAGTCCAACGTGTTCCTGGATGTCTCTGGCTGATAGTGGAGTCAGATAACAGCCCGGGAAGGCAGCCGACAATTGCAGGACAGGAAGTGGGTGCCATCCAGCCAGCTGGATGAGAATCAGCACCTCTCTCAGAGTCTGTGCATGAAGATTGAGGTGGGTACGGTGGAAAACTTGTCTCTCTCCTCTCCCCAGAAGCCAGGGCAGGCCTAACCCGTAGCCAGGTAGAAGAAGGGAATGCTGTGAGAGCTACTGATTGATCATCCTGCTTCCAGATTCTAACCCCTCTGCCAAGACTCTTCCAAATGTGACTGATAGGCAGCCAACTTAAACTAGTGTAACTAGAAACAGAAATATTACTAGCTTAAGGAGTAGAGATGATTTTAGGCAAGATGGATCCAGGATGTTAGAATTATTTCACTAGTTCTCTTCTCTACTCTCTCCTCCCCATCCCACCTTTTTTTTCCTCCTTTTTTCAGGCAAGCTCTCTCTGAAGGAGGAAAATACAGCCACTGGAAGCTCCAGGTTGATGTCTTTCTTAGGACAGGGTCTCTTTTTCAGTAACCATATCGATTTCTGTATAGGACTGATTAGTTTTGCATGAGTCAGGGGTCCACACAAAGAAAATAGAAAGTTGGGCCATGTGACTGGCAGTCTTGTAAAGTGTGAAAGAGGATTTCCCCAAAGAAAGAGATGGGGGTCCGAAGGGAAAAAAAAATGTAGTCGATGTCCACTGCCCTTCCTATGCTATTCCCCAAAGAGCTGGTGGGCACCTAGAGCCCTAGCTGACTCCATGACCTATTTGGTATCATTTCCTGCCATCCCCATTCTCCTACTACCATCCTGTGCTCTAGACACTGATTCACATGCTATTCAACTGTTTGAATAGCACATCTTCACATCTCTGAACCTCTGTGCTAGCTGTTCCTCTGCCAGAATGCAATGTGGTCCGTTACTTCTTAGAACTCTCTCTCTGATTGCCCCTACCCCCAAGCAAATTAAGTACCTTCCCACAGCAATATATGCCAGTTTATTCTATCACATAGTAATTACTTTTCCAAGAAGTTCTTATTTGTCTTCAGGCTAGATTTGAGGTTATTGAGAGAAGGAATTAATAGTGTCTGATTTATCTTTGTGCAAGTAAATGTGACTCTACACTATTTATACATACACTATTTATTTACCCAGTATCCACCTTCTCCTTCCTTGCTACTGAACTCTGACTTGGAGCACTTTTTACCCAGCTAAATATTCGCTAGCTCAGCCTTCCTTGCGGCCAAGAATTGACATATGACATAGTTCCTGGCCCATGAGATATATATTCATGCATCGCTTAACAACAGGGATACATTCTGAGAAATGCATCATTGTGCAAACATCATAACGTGAGCTTACACAGACATAGATGGTACAGCCCACTACACACCCAGGCTGTATGGTATATCCTATTGTTCCTAGGCTATAAACTTGGAAAACATGTTACTGTACCAAGTACTGTAGGCAATTCTAACACCATGGTAAGTATAATATTTGTGCTTCTAAACATAGAAAAAGTACAGTACAAATACAGTACAAATAATCTTATGGGACCATTGTTGTAGATGTGGTTCATTGCTGACTGAAACGTTGTTACGCAGTGCATGACTATACTTGGACATCTGCTTGGATAGAAGGCAGTCTCTGAAACGCTTTTTTCTTTCTCATTAAAAGAGAGCACATAAGTCTGGCACTACCTTTCCCCTACTCCTTCCTGCCTTATATATGCACTTGGTATTTGGGAGTATGACAGTCATCTTGTAAAAAGAGGAAAAGATCAAGAGAATCATCTTGACATGATGGAGGTGCTGAACCTATGCCTGCAACCACCCGCCTCCTGATGTTAAGTCAAGACAACTTTTCCATCCTTGTTGTTCCCCTGTATTTGGAGTAGCTCATGTAGTACGATACTCTCAGTTTTGTAAGAGTCATTTTGGAATAGGGCAACCCAATCTGATTCCAAGAGTTGAGAAGTTGTGTGTGCACAAAAGGCACATACATCTGATTTGTAATTGCAACCATTTAAGAATTAAATATTTTTCCATGTATATGTGTTATTTTTAATATCTACTAATTTGTTAGCACATAAATGTTATGAAGTTGTATGAAACTAACTACTTAATATAACTGTGAGGTTTTTTTTTTGTTTAAGACACTGGAAAGTTTGCTAAGACACAGAGTGTACCTTAACCAAGAGCGTTCAGAAACCCCTGACTTAAGAAATAAATGAATAAACATAAAAGGGAGGTTTACCTGTACAGAGTGGAATGAAGAGGTCATCTAAGGAAAAGCAGAGCGACTCTCCTTTGTTCTTCCTCCTAAAAAGGAGAGGCCTCCTCTTTATAAAGAAATCTTTGTTTTTTTAGAGATAGGGTATTACTACGTTGCCCAAGCTGGCCTTGAACTCCTGGGCTCAAGCAATCTTCTTGCCTTGGCCTCCCAAGTAGCCAGGACTACAGGTGCATGCCACTGTGCCAGGGCATGATTCTTCTTTTTTAAATGCCAGATTATAATTGCCATATTAGTTCCCACTGTGTTTATGTAACCATGAGCTTCTGCTGCACTTTCTGCATTGAAAGACTTTTCTAGCTTCATTGGCACCTCGCAGTTTCCACTCCCACAGCCTTCTGGGAAGTACCTCTCCTCCACAAAGCCTCTCTTGACTAAGAGGAAGTCTCATGATTTTTGTACCTTCCCCTTCGTCTCAAACGCAGCATTGCGAGCTCTCTGCACAGGCAGAAATGATAAGCTGATAAGCTCAGCGGTATGAAGGATCTTGCCTTTCGTAGTGATTGTGTGTTGTTCCTTCTCTCTAGCATAGATGTCTTTGTTTCAGACTACAAACTCTTAGGTGAGTGATTGAATCGGCCAAAAGCCAAGCTCATTTTAAAAAATTTGACAACTATTTATTGAGGACCAAGTATGTGCCAAACACATCCTTTTTGATGATGAATTTGCCACAGACAGACCTTGCCTTCATCTTGGCAGTCAGGGCTCCATGAGGTGCCCTGCACCAGTCAGGGGATACCATTCACATAGACAGTGAAGGCCACAGGGCATCCAGGACTTGTGCATCATGGCAGGCCTCCTGATAGATCTTTCCAATTTCTAGTGAATATGAGATAACCAAAGGCCACTGAATAAAGTGGTTTAAAGCTTAGGCTTTGGTGCCAAATTCCAGCTCAATCATTTACTTGCAAGTTCACTCAATGCTCTGAGCTTCATTTTTCACACTTGGAAAAAGGAATTCTGGAGCCTCCCAGAATTATTTTGAGGGTGAAATAAAGAAACATATACATAATGAGCTCTCAACACAGCAGTTGACACCTATATATATACATATGTGTATATGTATATATGATGAGGATATATATGTTGTATATAATGAGGATAATATATATAATAAGGGTATATATATTTAACAAAATTAATATGCTGGAGGCTTTTGGGAACAGGCAAAATTTCAAGATAGCAGCATAATCTCCATTAGTCAGTATGTTCACTGTTGTATCTATAGCCTAGTCCAAGGCATAGCACATAGTAGGTGGTCAAAAAATGTTTGATAAGTGAACTTAATAAGTCTTACATTTTCATAAGTCTTTCTACATTTCAAGACATGATCACATCTGAATTTTAATTCAATTCTGGTGATAATTGTGAAAGAAGGCAAATAAAGTGGCCTTATACTCATGGAGTTATTACCAGATTTTTGGCACTGTGCTTTATGTGTATTATTTCATTTAATACTCAACTCAGCCTTTGAGTCCCATTTTATAGGTAAGGAGACTGAGGCTTCAAGAAGCTAGGTTACTTGCTCAAGGTCACCCAGTTAGCAAGTGACTGAACTAGGATTTGCCATTCAGTAAATACTTATTCAGTTGCCACTGTGTGGCAGCCAGAGCTGAGGATTTCAAAATTCAGAGGTCAGGAGACAGAGACTGTCCTTAGATAGCAAGTGAACATTTTTCTTGTCAAAGTTACTCTGCTGTAGTTTTTGCTGGAACATTTTCCAGATCAATCCTGAAAATGGAAAAAAAAAAAAAGAGAGAGAGAGAAGCAGCTCATATTCTTTACACAACATGTAAGGATTCACATCCACATGTAAAATTAGTGTTATGATTGCACAGTGTGGGAAACATCCAAATGAAGCATTTAGCCAAGACCAGTCCATTCAGCATGTTATGACAAGGGCCAGGCTTGGGCCAGGAGCCCTGCTGCACGTACAGAGATGTAGGGAGTTGAACAAAAGCACGGGCACTAGAATCAGTCTGGCTGGGTTTGCATTCTGACTCCATTACTTTTCAGCTTGAAGGAGTCACTTACCTAGCCTGGGATTTAGTTTCCTTATATATAAAGTGGGATTGTGAAAGCAAGTAATTCACAACATGGATGAATCTCAAAAGCATTAGGCTGAGTGGAAGAAGCCAGAACAAAAGGCTACATATATACGATTCCATTTATATGACATTCTAGAAACAGCCATAAAACAGATCAGTAGTTATTTGGAGGTTCGTGGTGAGGGGGTGAGGTGGGGGGCAGTGACAGGATTGACTATATAAAGGTGCAAAGGGCACGTTGTAGAGTGACGGAAATATTTAATATTTTGGTTGTGGTGTGGCTATATGACTCTATATACATTTGTAAAAACTCATCATCTTGTACGACTAAAGAGTGTGAATTTTATTGCATTTAAATTATGTCTTGATAAAACCGACTTAAGAAATACAAGTAGTTCATGGGTTCTTGCCACCACTAAATTAAATAATATCTATAAAGCACTTGGAAGAGCACCTAGGAGAGAGTGAGCTCTCGCTGTGCATTCGCTCCTGTTACCAAGTCAGTTCATTCAAGTTTGCATGTCTCTGAAATCCAACAAGAAATCTTCAGAAGGCGGGATGAAAAAAACTGAACTGTTTTTCATGAATTCCTAAGATAATATTTATTACTCAATGAGAGATGGTGAAGGAAGTCTTAAGTTCATTAGAATAAATGCACAATCTTCTAATGTGCCATTAAAAATTCACCAACTATCACAGATGTGAAAAATAGAGATGGATAATGAATTAAAATGGTATTTAGTCTATACTGTTCTCTGGCTGCATGTAACTGCTTACTTAAGAATATCAAAAGAAATACTTGGGCCAGTCAAGAATGTAGGCTACTCTTTTTCTCACTCTTTCCCCAGAATCAGTCTCCCAAAGTCATGTAATTTCTACAATTTTTGAAATCTCTGCAATTCTTTTGATCTCAAAACTCTGGCATTAGCCACTCCAGCCACTCTGGGCATGATCCAGACATAGCAGTGAGATGGCCTTGGAGGTGTTCACCTGTGCATAAACCATTGCCCTGCAGTCTTCTCCTCATACGGTTGGACTTCTGGCGCCTGAGGTTGAATCCCAAGCTCTGCCACCAACTGCTGGATGATGTGGAGCAAGACTCCTATGTCTCTGTGCTTTAGTTTTCTCATCTGCAAATTCCAGGAGTACGCCTAGCTGATCTAGAACTGCTTAACAAGCCAACTTCTAGAATTCTGCAACCTCTGGAATCAGGAGGCAAACATGCTTTCTACTCTTAATGCGTACCAGCAATAATAATTCTCTGGGCCAGGATTTTCTTGTATGTAAGATGGAATTATAATAACATTCACCTCCACAGGCTCTCTGTGAAGAGCAAATGGATGATGTATGCGAAAGTTCCTAACAGAGTTTCTGGCCCTCAAATTTTACCTTTCTTTCCTTTCATCTTTTACTCCTTTCTTCCTTGCTCCCTCCCTTCCTCTTCCCTATGAGTATAATGGACACCCACATAATTTTAAAAACTTATATTTTTGTTCCATTTATCGAAAAAGCACATCTAGTCTTGAACCTGCATATTCATAGTGTCATATGCGAAGTGCTATTGCTAGGTGAAAATGCTGGTTATTCATTAACAGAGAGTTTAAATACATTTTTAACTATGACAAAGGTAAAATAGCTCAGAATGCTAAAACTGACCTCTTGCTCTTTTAGATACTTAAGTTGATTTTCTAAAAGTTTCTTTACCCCTGGTTTTCACTTTATTCATTCATTTGTACATTCAACAAGCAATTTTTGAGCCCCTCTATTTGCCTCACACAATACTAAGGACTAGGGATACATAAATGAATCAGACATTGGCCAGGCACAGTGGCTCATGCCTGTAATCCCAGCACTTTGGGAGGCCAAGGTGGGTGGATCACCTGAGGTCAGGAGTTCAAGACCAGCCTGGCCAACATGGTGAAACCCCGACTCTACTAATAAAACAAAAAGTAGCTGGGTTTGGTGGCACATGCCTATAATCCCAGCTACTTGGGAGGCTGAGGCAGGAGAATCACTGGAACCTGGGAGGTGGAGGTTGCAGTGAGCTGAGATTGCACCACTGGGCTCCAGTCCGAGCAGAGTGAGACTCCATCTCAAAAATAAAATAAAATAAAATAAAATAAAATAAAAATAAAAATAATCAGGCATTGTCCTTAAGTTCCAAAAAGTGCCAGGTGAATGGAAGGAGGCACAGGGGATATGATAGAAGTCTGTTGAGGATACATTAGGGGCCAAAGAAGGGCATAGTGGATTCTTCCAGAGAGGAGTCAGGAAAGCCTACACAGAAGAGTTGAGGCTATACTCAAGTCATGGCAGATGAGTAGATGTTCATCAAATCAAGGTGCTGAAGAAGGGAACTGCATGCAGAGAGAGCAGGATGCACAAAGGCCTGAGTGTATGCCGTAGCCTTGTATAATCTGGCAAGTGCACTTTGGTTGGGGTGGTGGGAATGTAAGGTACAGAGTGGGGGACTTCACGAGAGAAGAAGCTGAGAGTCCTATAACGGTTCTCTTTAAGCAAATACTGACCTGCTTAGGACATGAGGACATCAGATGCTGCACAGTTGTTGGTGGCAACAGAAGAACTCACCAAGTCCTAACTCCATTGTCCACTATTCACACTGGCAGGCCACAGCTCTGTTGCCTGCGATGGGTCTGGAAACAGTTCTCTAGAGTTTTCCTGGGACTCTACAACACTTGGATTGATTTCTTTCTATATCAGATCATAGTCCTTAGAGGCAGCACTAAATGGAAGGCATTTGTTTAAATTCTGATACCTTTATTGAGTTTTTCTTCCTACAGGGCCAGATTTTTCACTGTCTGCACATTCATTGCTCAGGCACAAGATTAAGAAATAAATTTGTTGTTTATAAGATGAGGACCCACAATATTCAGTAAGGAGAGATGATTTGTCAACAGGGGAATCAAGAGTTATCAAACGTCTAAAATGTGCCAGATGCCTTTTAACTTTTTCACAACCCAGAGTGGAATTTAGATATTTACCCCTCTGATTACAAATTCATACTCCTTCCACTTATATCACCTTGCCTCGAAGGTCTCTTCTCAAAGAGCCTTAGGTAGGTCTTAATGTTTTGCTTCCAAGGAGCCAAAAAGAAAGGAAAGTGATGGGAAGAAAGTGGTCTTCCCTTCTAATGTCTGACGGAGGCTGCTGATAAACAAACACCCAGAGTTCCAGTTTAGATTTATGTGAGGGAAAAGTCTATGGCCTGGAGCTAATACAAGAGCATAACTAAACTATCTTGGCTACCTACAAAGTTGGGAAAAGCACCACAGACACTTTGGCTCCCAGTATTAAGTGGAAACATGAAGAGAAAAGAGTTCGCTTACAGATATAATGAAGTTTTGGAACAAAGATAGATAAAAAAGAATGTAGCAAAAGGAACAAAAAAATTTATTCTCTTTCAGAACCTATTCCCTTTCCCTATTTTGCAAAGAGAATTTTCCCCCATTAAATGGTATCATTCTCTTTATTTTGTCTTCCTTTTTCATTCTTTCCTAGATTCCTTTCTTCTATCTTTCTTTATTCTTTCTTTGGAGTCTCCCTTTTCTCCCCTCTCTTTTTTTCTTTCTTGGTCCTTCAATCTCTTTCTTAAAGTTCAAATTGAAATACCAGCCTTAATCCCTGGGAAGTAGCTCTGTTTTCCCTGCCATGGCATTGCACAACTTGTGGTGTGGCTCGCTGCCACCATTAGCTGTGCAGTGAGGTTTTACGTAGCCAGGGAACATCTTGTACAATGCAATTTTTTATCAAAACCAAATAGCATAACAATGCATACAGGGCCTCGTTCACCTCAACTGCATAAGATTTCACTATGATAAAAACAATGAAATTGACATCTAAAATCCATCTCTATTTGAAAATAAATAGCCCCAGTGCCTCTCCCTTCCCCCTCCACCCTCCCCAGGTCCCCTTCCGAAGCCCCCACTTGCTCACTGCCCCCCCCCCTTCTTGTCATCAAGTGCTTCCTTTGGCTTCCAACTGTTCAGGTTTCACCAGTCTGGTGACCCATTAGGACAGGGTTGCACCACAATGGGGTGAGGCTAGAGGAGAGGGGAGGAAAAGGCCTGCTTGGAAAGTCCCACTGAAGCTGGGTTTGACACCCCTACAATCATAGCCTCCACAATCCTGGCAAAGTAGGAACGATTTAGAGATGAGTATAGTCATGTGTCACTTAATAACAAGGATTTGTTCTAAGAAACGTGTAGGTAGGTGATTTTGTCATTGTACACACATCATAAAGTGTACTTACACAAATCTAGATGGTATAGCCTACTACACACCTAGGCTATATGGTATAGCCCATTGCTCCTAGGCTGCAAACCTGGGCAGCATGATACTGTAGGCAATTTTAACACAATGGTAAGTATTTGTGTATCTAAGCATATCTAAACATAGAAACAGTACGGTAAAACTGTAGCATTATAGTCTTATGAGACCACCATCATATATGCAGAGCCTCATTGACTGAAACGTCATGACTGTATTCTTATTGCAGGGATCAGGACAAGAGTCACAGGCAGGAGCAGCTACAGAACTGAGCAAGTTTCAGCCACTAGTTCAAGAGGGGCTTGGCCCTGCTCATCAGCATAAAGGTATCCTTAGCCAGGAACCTCCAAAGAAAGGAATAGGATGCACTTAGTCAAGGTCAGGACGCAGAGAGTTGAGAATGCACTAATTTGAGAGCCCAGGATTCATGGCTCAGGCCAGGTTGTCATGGTATTAGAACCCCAGAAGGCAAGGATAAAGGACAGGCTTTTCTCCCCACCAAGTCCTTCCAAGTGATCCCAAACAACAGGGCTAAATGGGACTTAGAATTTTCTCTACCTTGAGAGAATCCTTGCCTTAAACTCCCAGAAAAGCCACAGAGCTCCCAACAGGAAGGTTTCACACTGTGTCCTTGAGCATGGAAACAAGTTCTTCAATGCCAGATAGGTAGGAGGGAGGGCTAGAAAAGGAGATGGCTTGCTAAAGACCAAGAAGAATAATTCCCCAGAGAGAAAGTCCTTGTTCTCTTTCTACAACACAGGCTAAACACTGAACCCCCCTACCTGCCTAATTTGTGAATACCATCCAACCATTCATTCACTTATTCATTTGTTCAAGAAATATTCAATTAGTGAACACATTAACATGATTTCATTACTCTGGGAGTAATGAAATATATGCAAAACAAAGTGCCTACTTTCATAGAAAGGAATATATATTTAAAATAAATAAATACATAAAATCCACTAATGATAAGCCTGATGCCAGGGTTTGGGGTTTTTTTGTTTGTTTAAGAAAAACAGGGTATAAAAAAGATATGAGCATGGGGAGTATGTGGCTACTTTAAATTACAGTGATCAGGATGGCTTCTTTGAAGAGGAAGCATCCAGGTGAGACTCACCCGAGTAGGAGGCAGGGAAGGGCATTCCAGACAGAGGGAATGGCAAGTGCAAAGCCTCAGAGACAGGAGCAAGCCTTGCATGTTGGAGAAATGCAAAGAAGCTTTGTTGAGGCTAGAGTGGGGTATCAGAGGAGTGGAGGGTGTGGAAGGAGGTTGTGGAGGCAAGGGCCACCTCCAGCCTTCCTCCTGCCCTCCAGGCCACCAGGCCGATCCACATTCCCTGTCCCTTTACTCAGTGGCTGGGTTGATCCTGTTAAAAGTCTATCTGAGGCTGGTTTGGAGGGCCTCTGGCTTCTACTGTGTGGAGAGACCTCTTGGTTCTATGCACCCTCCCAGGAACGCCCCAGCCTCTCACCTCCCTGCCCAAGCATCAAGCACAGAGATTAGTGAGTGATTTCTCTGGGTGCCAGCCCTTGGGTGTGAGAATTAAACCCTTAATTCCAAACCATTACAACATGGGTATCCAATTGCCTCTGATGACTTCAAATGATGATTTGCTTGTGTGTGCCAGACATTTTGTCAACAAAGGATTTCTCTGCCGGCTTCAGTTTTAAGTGAGTCTGCTGTTTACTGAAACTCCAGCCTAATTAAAAACACCCAGACAAATGAGAGAGTGAAAGGGCATAGAATACCTCAATGAAAGTCTCCGTGAAAGGGTTTGTGGGCTCATCTAAGGAAAAGAGATATCAAAGTGTGTGCAGTAGGGGACAGAAAAGGGATACTGTTAAGAGCATGAACTCTGGACTCCATCTGTCTGGGTTCAAATCTTCACTCTGCCACTTGCTAGCTGCGTGACTCTGGGCTGATTACTACCATCTCTGTGCCTCAGTTTCCTCATCTGTAAAATGCAGAGAGCAGCAGTGCCTTTAGTGTTGTGATGATTAAAGGAGCAAATACATAGGAAGCGCTTAGAGCAGTGCCTGGCAAATCATAAAGACTCAAAGGTTGCTTACTTTTATTGCTATGGGTGTGTTGTAAAGTTGATGTGGTACTAGCTTTGTGTTCACAATGGCTCAGTTCGGGTGGTTGGAGCTGGAGGCACTGGAGCTAAGACTATGGGCTCAGGGCCTCAAGTCCCTAAAATCACACCACACTTCCAAATCATTAAGCTCACAGACACAGGCCTTTGGTCCCAGAGGGAAAAAATACAAATATGTACACAGTGCATCTTGCATCCATTCTTCCTTCTGGAGAGAAAAGCTCCAGGCCATGGTGGTGCATGAAGGATAATGCCTGGTGCTGTGTAAGGGAGGCTCTGGATGTGGTGCACTGACTCACTGGGCCACCAAGAGAAATCTAGTCCCCAGAAAGTTATGTCTAGGTCTGTGCTTTCAAAATTCAAACCAAAAAGAAATTTAAGCAATTGACCCTTTAATTCAAATGAAATCTCACCAGGAACCTCAACATATAAAACTGATAGAAGAGTCAAAGAGCCCCAGTCTCTCAGTCACCACCTTTCTCCTTCTGACTGTCCCAGAAACAACTGTGGGGAACATGATTTTTAAAAAGATACTGACTTAGCTATCAAAACCCCAAGAGAAGAAGTGTGCATCAATTCCCCCAGTTATACACCTTCTAATACTTCTATTAACTTAATTAAAAAATAATATATGTACATAGTTTTAAAAAGTCAAAATCATCTCACAAAAAAATAGCAATGCCTGCTCTACTCCTTCCTACTTTTAGGTTGCTCTCCCCAAAGGCAACAACTCTCAACCATTTAAGCTGTTTCTTTGGAACTGACCTTTCTTTCTTTAAATAATGTGCTTATACTGCTAGTTCTGGATTTTTAATTGTAGACATTTCTCTTTTGTCACTCTACAGTGGAGGATAAAATTTCTCTCTCTTCACCACCTCTCTTTTGCTCTTCCTATATCTCTCCATAACATGACACTTCCCCTCCCCTATTCACTCACATATATCAACTTTTTGTTAATTCAATATTTGCTGTTTATGTGATAATATCTATGAAAATATTGTTCACAAAAGAGCCACATAATGTACTGTGGTTAGTTTCCCTTTCGCGAACATTTTTTCCTATTTTTCCTTTGCTTGGTTTTGTGTACCTAAAATTAAAGAATCCCAAATTCTCATAGAGGGCTATAAAACTCCTAAAGAAGTCAAATCTACCATGTAATTAAAGAGTTTCATGTTTTTTTGGGGGGCGGTATGTCCCTCTTGGAGACACTTGGTCTTCCGCCCATAGTCTAGACCGGTTGCCCTGTAAGTCGGCGGTGCTGCTATTATTCTGGTCTTTCTTTTGCTATCATCCTAAGAATACTCTGAGCTTTTCTCTTGAGTTAAATACCAGGATCCTGGATTTCACAGTTTAGTTTATTCCCCCTGCCCCCACCCCATCCCTATTTTTAGGGAAGTGCATCCTCTAGTATCTTCCCAGGAAGAGCTGATTGGGAAGTGACTATTTGTGGAGGCCATGCATGTCTGAAAATTTTTTTATTACATGTTCACCCTTGATTTACGGTGGGCAGGTCTATCTTCTTTATTATCAACTTAGTGGCACTTGTTAGACCCATGCATTTTGGTCTTTTTCCAAAAGTTGAAGAATAGATGTGTATTTAACCCTACACATAGGGCAGGATCCTCCATCTCACTTGTGAGAGGACTCCTGGAGACATAAATACCCGACCCTGGGCGTGTGATATACAATCTACAGCAAGATAAGGCAAGAGATAATTAATACCCTCCTCATCTGCCATCATGTGTTAACTTAGCAAACACTTGCAGAGTACCTGTACTCTGTGCCATGTACTGTGCTCAATGTTGGGACTTGTTTAGGATTGAGATGATTAATTCATATGTATTTATTTTGACAGGTTCACATAGAGCCCTCAAGCCATATGGCAAAACCAAGACTTTTTCTGTCAAGCTGCTCTCCTCAACTAGGTCAATTTCCCTCACTTCAGTCAGCAGAAGCCAAACTCAATAGATAAGGCTGCCAGGAAAAGGACATAACAATGAACACCAGCCTCTTGCAGGTGTCACTCAGCACACAGTACAGAAGACCTATTGTCTAGAGTTGAGGGGCTCTGAGGGGTCAGGCAAAGCTCAGTCTGAACTTCTCAGACAATGAATGTGCCAGAACCTCTGTGTTCTGCTCCAGGCAAAGTCCATGAAGTTTCTGGCAAAGGGCCCATTCCTCCTAAGTGAACCCAAGTGGAGGGGATCTCAGAGCAGGAGAACAGTACAAAAGATAGCAACAACAATGACAATAATAATAGTTGTTTTTATTGCTGCTACTGAAGCCAGAAGAGATACATCATTTTATTTTATTTATTTATTTTTTTGTTAAAATTTTTTGAGACAGAGTCTTGCTTTGTCACCCAAGCTGAAGTGCAGTGGCGATTATAGCTCACTGCAGCTTCAGCCTCCTGGGCTCAAACGATCTTTTGACCTCTTCAGTAGCTGGGACTACGGGTGTGTGCCACCATGCCTGGCTAATTTTCGTATTGTTAGTAGAGACAGGGTTTTGCCATGTTGCCCAGTCTGGTCTCAAACTCCCCTGCTCAAGCGATCCACGCGCCTCAGCCTCTCCAAGCAGTAAGATTACAGGTGTGAGCCTGGTCAGAGAAATATCACTTTAATACGACTAATTGGAACACTAGCACTGTACTAGGGACTCAGCAACATTAAGACATAACACTCACTTCTGCTTTGGTTCACACAGATGTTTTTCATTAGCAGTAAGTGAAATTGCAAGAAAGGAATCCAACAAAAGGTAAAGATTACTGCCGTAAAAAATACATTTCTTTTCTGACCCTGCCACACTACTGCTAGAATTTATCCCAAGGACATAATGAAAGATGTAAGATGTTACTGTTAGAAATTATGAAGTAATGAAAGGTCTGAGAAAAGATACAGTCTTAAAGATATTTGCTGAAGGCCGGGCGTGGTGGCTCAAGCCTGTAATCCCAGCACTTTGGGAGGCCGAGACGGGCGGATCACGAGGTCAGGAGATCGAGACCATCCTGGCTAACACGGTGAAACCCTGTCTCTACTAAAAAAAATACAAAAAAACTAGCTGGGCGACGTGGCGGGCGCCTGTAGTCACAGCTACTTGGGAGGCTGAGGCAGGAGAATGGCGTAAACCCAGGAGGCGGGGCTTGCAGTGAGCTGAGATCCGGCCATTGCACTCCAGCCTGGGCGGCAGAGCGAGACTCCGTCTCAAAAAAAAAAAAAAAAAGATATTTGCTGAAATGTTTCTATAAAAGTAAAACATGAAATAGTTTAAATATCCTTCTCATTAAAATTTTGGGTAGCATCCTCATTCAATAGAAGACAGTCTATTTTAATGAGTATGTAGTCATTAAGCATATATTCTAGAAATGTATTTATTGATGTGGAAAGATGTTTATATTATACTTTTGTACATATGTATGTACAAATACATATATGTATACATTTATGTACAAATACATATATGTATACATTTATGTACAAATACATATGTGTATACATATACATACAAATACATATATGTATACATATACATACAAATACATATATGTATACATATATGTACAAATATATATACATATATTCTGAAAAACATCTGATAGCAAAAATACCAACATAACATATTACATATTATTTTTATACATATACCTATATATATTCAGAAAAATATATGAGGCTGGGCGTGGTGGATCATGCCAGTAAACCCAGCATTTTGGGAGGCCAAGGCGGGCAGACCACTTGAGATCAAGAATTTGAGACCAGTCTGGCCAACATGGTAAAAACCACATCTCTACTAAAAATACAAAAATTATCTGGGTGTGGTAGCACATGCCTGTAATCTCAGCTACTAGAGAGGCTGAGCGAGGCAGGAGAATTGCTTGAACCCAGGGGGCAGAGGTTGCAGTGAGCCGAGATTGTGCCATTGCACTCCACTCTGGGTGACAGAGCAAGGCTCTGTCTCAAAAAAAAAAAAAAAAAAAAAAGATATGATAGGAAAACACCAAAAGAGTTAAAAGAGGTTATCTCTGGGTTGGTGGAGTAACCGTCAGTTTTTTTTTCTTTTTTCTTGCTTATCTATATTATCCATGATAATCTGACTTTACTTTTGTAAGAAAAAAAGAGGTATTTTAACTATCTAGGATAACGAAGAAAGGAAGGGCTTCAGCAAGCCAAGGACAAACCTTGAAGGTGGCTCTCCAAGGTGTATGGAGAAATATATATATATATATATATATAATATAAAATATTAGCTTAAACAACAGAAATTTATAGTTTCATGGGCCTAGAAGCTAGAAGTTCAAGATCAAGTGTTCATTCTGAGGTATGAGGATGAATCTGCTCCATGCCTCTCTCCTAGCTCTGGTGCTCTGCTGCCAGTCTTTAGCATTCCTTGGCTTGTAGGTGCATCTCCTCAACTTCTGCCTTCGTGTTAACATGGTATTCTTCTCATGTGCGTGTCCATCTCTGGGTCCAAATTTCCCCTGTCTACTGCTTCAACGTCAAAGCAAAACCTCTTCTCAATGGAGTCTGTTTTCCTCTGTGTGCAAGATTTGAGGGTAAGTGATTCATCTTCTCCCCGTTTCCTCCTGACTTATGGTCAAATGGTACCATGGTGATTTGTTTGGAATCCCACTGACACATACATACAGTAGTGCTTCACCCAAGAAGTTCCAAAGTGATGTTTCTCCCACATGTAGAGGTATCCCTCCATGGTATAGGGACTGATGGTCTTGTGCTCAAGGGGATTCTCCTTAATCTTTTTCATCAGTGATTCCTGGCCTATGGCTTCTGACTTTTTGGAGCATGGACTTGAGCAGACCTGGCTTCAGGTGGCTAAGAGATTAAGTTTTGGCTGCAGCCATAAGGGTCCAGGCCACCCACATAAGGTTGGTGAGTCAGAGCTTGCCTTGTGCTGTTGCAAGAAGCATCCAAGCATCAAACTTGGAGGTAACAGAGAGGTCATCTCCCATCAGCAACCTTTACAAAGATGCTGATCTGGTAGATGAAACTCTTTCTTAGTGCAGATTATAAAAACCTTGCCAATAGTCCTGAACTATATTTCATCTGCCTTCCAGTTAGCTCATAGGTTACATGAAACTGTACTCATGGCTGTGCAACGTGGTGCTATCAGAGTGCTAGCCTTCCACTTGTAACACAGTTTGAAGTCAGGTAGCATGATGCCTCCAGCTTTGTTCTTTTTGCTTAGGATTGTCTTGGCTACACAGGCTCTTTTTTGGTTTCATATGAAATTTAAAGTAGTTTTTCTAATTCTGTGAAGAAAGTCAATGGTAGCTTGTTGGGAATAGCATTGAATCTATAAATTACTTTGGGCAGTATGGCCATTTTCATGATATTGATTCTTCCTATCCATGAGCATTGAATGTTTTTCCATTTGTTTGCGTACTCTCTTATTTCCTTGAGCAGTGGTTTGTAGTTCTCCTTGAAGAGGTCCTTCATATCCCTTGCAAGTTGTATTACCAGGTACTTTATTTTCTTGGTGGCAATTGTAAATGGGAGTTCACTCATGATTTGGCTCTCTGTTTGTCTATTATTGGTGTATAAGAATGCTTGTGATTTTGCATGTTGATTTTGTATCTTGAGACTTTGCTGAAGTTGCTTATCAGTTTAAGGAGTTTGGGGGCTGAGACGATGGGGTTTTCTAAATATACAATCATGTCACCTGCAAACAGGGATAATTTGACTTCCTCTCTTTCTATTTGAATATGCTTTATTTTTTTCTCTTGCCTGATTTCCCTAGCCAGAACATCCAATACTATGTTGAAGAGGAGTGGTGAGAGAGGGCATCCTTGTCTTGTGCCAGTTTTCAAAGGGAATGCTTCCAGCGTTTGCCCATTCAGTATGATGCTGCCTTTGGGTTTGTCATAAATAGCTCTTATTATTTTGAGATATGTTCCATCAATACCTAGTTTATTGAGTGTTTCTAGCATTAAGTGGTATTGAATTTTATCAGAGGCCTTTTCTGCATCTATTGAGATAATCCTGTGATTTTTGTCATTGGTTCTGTTTATGTGCCGGATTACATTTATTGATCTGCGTGTGTTGAACCAGCCTTGCATCCCAGGGATGAAGCCAACTTGATCGTGGTGGATAAGCTTTTTAGTGTACTGCTAGATTCGGTTTGCCAGTATTTTACTGAGGATTTTCGCATTGAAGTTCATCATGGTTATTGGCCTGAAATTTTCTTTTTTTGTTGTGTATCTGCCAGGTTTTGATATCAGGACAATGCTGGCCTCATAAAATGAGTTAGGGAGGAGTCCCTGTTTTTCTATTGTTTGGATTAGTTTTAGAAGGAATGGTACCAGCTCCTCTTTGTACCTCTGGTAGAATTTGGCTGTGAATCTGTCTGGTCCTGGGCTATTTTTGGTTGGTAGGCCATTAATTACCACCTCAATTTCAGAAGTTGGTATTGGTCTATTGAGGGATTTGACTTCTTCCTGGTTTAGTCTTGGGAGGGTGTAAATGTCTAGGAATTTATCTATTTCTTCTAGATTTTCTAGTTTATTTGCATAGAGGTGTTTACAGTATTCTCTGATGGTAGTTTGTATTTCTGTGGGATCAGTGGTGATATCCCCTTTATCATTTTTTATTGTGTCTGTTTGATTCTTCTCTCTTTTCTTCTTTGTTAGTCTGGATAGCAGTGTATCTATTTTGTTCATCTTTTCAAAAAACCAACTCCTGGATTCATTGATTTTTTGGAAGGGTTTGTCGTGTTTCTATCTCCTTCAGTTTTGCTCTAATCTTAGTTATTTCTTGTCTTCTGCTAGCTTTTGAATTTGTTTGCTCTTGCCTCTCTTTCTTTTAATTTCAGTGTTAGGGTATCTATTTTAGATCTTTCCTGTTTTCTCATGTGGGCATTTAGGGCTATAAATTTCCTTCTAAACACTGCTTTAGCTGTGTCCCAGAGATTCTGGTATGTTGTGTCTTTGTTCTCATTGGTTTCAAAGAACTTATTTATATCTGCCTTAATTTCATTATTTACCCCATAGTCATTCAGGAGCAGGTTGCTCAGTTTCCAAGTAGTTGTGCGGTTTTGAGTACGTTTCTTAATCCTGAGTTCTAATTTGATTGCATTGTGGTCTGAGAGACTGTTTGTTATGATTTCCATTCTTTTGTATTTGCTTAGGAGTGTTTAACTTCCAATTTTGTGGTCAATTTTAGAATAAATGTGATGTGGTACTGAGAAGAATGTATACTCTGTTGATTTGGGGTGGAAATTTCTGTAGATGTCTATTAGGTCTGCTTGGTCCAGAGCTGAGGTTCAAGTCCTGAATATCCTTGTTAATTTTCTGTCTCATTGATCTGTCTAATATTGACAGTAGGGTGTTAAAGTCTCCCACTATTATTGTGTGGGAGTCTAAGTCTCTTTGTAGGTCTCTAAGAACTTGCTTTATAAATCTGGGTGCTCCTGTATTGGGTGCATATATATTTAGGATTGTTAGCTCTTCATGTTGCATTGATCCCTTTACCATTGTGTAATGCCTTTCTTTGTCTCTTTTGATCTTTGTTGGTTTAAAATCTGTTTTATCAGAGACTAGGATTGCAACCCCTGCTATTTTTTGCTTTCCATTTACTTGGTAAATCTCTCTCCATCCCTTTATTTTGAGCCTATGTGTGTCTTTGCACATGAGATGGGGCTCCTGAATATAGTACACTGATGGGTCTTAACTCTTTATCCAATTTGCCAGTCTGTGTCTTTTAATAGAGACATTTAGCCCATTCACATTTAAGGTTAATATTGCTATGTGTGAATTTGATCCTGTCATTATGATGCTAGCTGGTTATTTTGCCCATTAGTTGATGCAGTTTCTTCACAGTGTCAATGGTCTTTACATTTTGATGTGTTTTTGCAGTGGCTGGTACTGGTTTTTCCTTTCCATATTTAGTACTTCCTTCAGTAACTCTTGTAAGGCATGCCTGGGCCTAGTGGTGACAAAATCCCTCAGAATGTGCTTTTCTGTAAAGGATTTTATTTCTTCTTCACTTATGAAGTTTAGATTGGCTGGATATGAAATTTTGGGTTGAAAATTATTTACTTTAAGAATGTTGAATATTGGCCCCTACTCTTTTCTGGCTTGTAGGGTGTCTGCAGAGAGATCCACTGTTAGTCTGATGGGCTTCCCTTTCTCTCTGGTTGCCCTTAACATTTTTTCCTTCATTTCATCTTGGTAAATCTGATGATTATGTGTCTTGGGGTTGCTCCTCTTGAGGAGTATCTTTGTGGTGTTCTCTGTATTTCACGAATTTGAATGTTGGCCTGTCTTGCCAGGTTGGGGAAGTTCTCCTGGATAATATCCTGAAGAGTGTTTTCCAACTTGGTTCCATTCTCCCCATCACTCTCAGGTACACCAATCAAATGTAGGTTTAGTCTTTCCATATAGTCCCATATTTCTTGGAGGCTTTGTTAGATCCTGGTCATTCTTTTTTCTCTAATCTTGTCTTCGTGCTTTATTTCATTAAGTTGATCTTCAATCTCTGATATCCTTTCTTCTGCTTGATCAATTCAGCTATTGATACTTGTGTATGCTTCACAAAGTTCTCATACTGTATTTTTCAGCTCCATCAGGTCATTTATGTTCTTCTCTAAACTGGTTAATCTAGTTAGCAGTTCCTGTACCCTTTTATCAAGGTTCTTAGCTTCATTGCATTGGGTTAGAACATGCTCCTTTAGCTTGGAGGAGTTTGTTCTTACCCACCTTCTGAAGCCTACTTCTGTCAATTCATCAAACTCATTATCCATCCAGTTTTGTTCCCTTGCTGGCAAGGAGTTGTGATCCTTTGGAGGAGAAGAGACATTCTGGTTTTTAGAATTTTCAGCCTTTTTGTGCTGGTTTTTCCTCATCTTCATGGATTTATCTACCTTTGGTCTTTGATGTTGGTGACCTTTGGATGGGGTTTATGTGTGGTCATCCTTTTTGTTGATGTTGATGCTATTGCTTTCTGATTGTTAGTTTTCTTTCTAACAGTCAGGACCCCCTGCTACAGGTCTGCTGGAGTTCGCTGGAGGTCCACTCCAGACCCTATTTGCCTGGGTATCACCGGCAGAGGCTGTAGAACCGCAAATATTGCTGCCTGATCCTTCCTCTGGAAGCAGAGGAAGCTTCATCCCAGAGGGGCATCCACTAGATGCCAGTGTGTATGAGGTGTGTTGATCCACCTACTTTAGGAGGCAGTCTGTCCCTTAGCAGAGCTCAAGCACTGTGCTAGGAGATCTGCTGTTCTCTTCAGAGCTGGCAGGCAGGAACATTTAAGCCTATTGAAGCTGTGCCCACAGCTGCCCCTTCTCCCAGGTGCTATGTCACAGGGCTACTGCCTTTCTTTCAGAGATGCCCTGCCCAGAGAGGAGGAATCTAGAGAGACAGTCTGGCTACAGCAGCTTTGTGGCACTGCAGTGGGCTCTACCCAGTCTGAACTTCTCAATGGCTTTGTTTACACTATGAGGGGAAAACCACCTACTCAAGCCTCAGTAGTGGTGGACATCCCTCCCCTCACCAAGTTCAAGCATCCCAGGTTGACCTCAGACTGCTATGCTGGCAGCAGGAATTTCAAGCCAGTGAATCGTAACTTGTTGGGCTCCATGGGAGTGGGATCCACTGAGCAAGACCACTCAGCTCCCTGGCTTCAGCCCCCTTTCCAGGGGAGTGAACAGTTCTGTCTCGCTGGCATTCCATGTGTCACTGGGGCATGAAAAAAATAAAAATAAAAAATAAATAAACTCCTGCAGCAAGCTGAGTGTCTGCCCAAACAGCTGTCCAGTTTTGTGCTTCAAACCCAGGGCCCTGGTGGTGTAGGTACTGGAGGGAATCTCCTGGTCTGCAGGTTGTGAAGACTGTGGGAAAAGCATAGTATCTGGGCCAGAATGCACAGTTCCTCCCGGTACAGTCCCTCACGGCTTCTCTTGGCTAGGGGAGGGAGTTCCCTGACCCCTTCTGCTTCCCAGCTGTGTCTGCTTGCCCTCCATGGGCTGCACCCACTGTCTAACCAGTCCCAATGTGATGCACCCCAGTTGGAAATGCAGAAATCACCTGCCTTCTGCGTTGGTCTCACTGGGAGCTGCAGACTGGAGCTGTTCCTATTCGGCCGTATTGCCTGGGAATCCAGACTTTTTCATATGTGCTATTTCCCAATCCCTGTAACTCTTCAGGCTAGATGTTATCTCTATTTTTCAAAAGAGGAAATTGAGCTCAATAATTTGCCCAGCATCTCATGTGAAGGAGCAGAGCTGGGATTGGCACCAGGTCTGCATCACTCCAGAGCGCGTGCTTCATCTTGTACACAGGGCTCTTTCAACCCCTCCAGTCCTTCTGTCTATAGCTTACATTCTAGCATCAACTAGATATCAACTGTATACTGCCTTGTGGACTCTACTGTCTTTGGCCGTGTTGGGCTGTGTCCCTCTTCCTCTGAATCTCACTGAGTGCCCAGCAATGCACTGGACCAATGTGGATGAGTGCAACTGAAGTTCACAACTAGTGAAATCATTTTAAGAGAAAATTGTAGCTTTTCCCCATTTTCCACCTTGCCCTCCAACCCCACCCCATCATCTTGTATTAGCTTTGCATGGAGAGTTGAGTTCTTATATTCTCATGGTAACATTCAAAATTCTTCCAAAGTTTGGGGTTATTTTTTAGGCAGTAGTGGTAGAGGGCACCCAGAGGGCATCTCTGGTTATTTCCCTACCTGCCTATCCTGCCTTTTTACCCATTTTTTCCCACCCTAGTCTTTCAGTCCAGTCATCCTCTCACTCTTGAATGTTCCAAACTCCAAGGCTTTGTCCCCATCATGTCCCCTGCCTGGATTCTCACAATGCCTCCTCTGTGTCAAACACTTAATAAATGGCTGTTGTGTAAGTTACCAAATGATGAATGAATGAATAAAGACCTTCCACTTCAACTAGTTAAGTCCTGCCCTGCCTCTGAGGCTGAGCTCGGTCCCATGTCTTTGTGAAGTCTTTCTCCCATCACTCCAGCCCATATGTGTTAAGTGTTCTTCATCTGGAACGCTTAGCACACATGCAATCCACAGTGCTGATGGATCACTCAACATGCATCATCTTGTATGTTTAAGGTGTTTTGTGCACATGTCCTACTCTGTGGAGGTAGGAGATGTGTTATTTGCTGACTTTGTAGACTGAGAGTTCCAGGTTCGAGTCCCAATTCCATCACTTGCCAGCTGAGTGAACTTGAAGAGGTTGCTTAACCTCTCTGAGGCTCAGTTTCTTTATCTGTTAAAAAGGGACACTGCCTGCCTTATCATTTGCTTTGTAGGCTAAGTGGCTTTTCTTTTGAGGGTCAATGAGTCAAATTACAAAATAATGTGTAGAGTATCATCCCATTTTCATAAAAAGAAGCATTTATTTTCTCAGACTTACATACCTACAGATGTGTTTGTGTGTGACTGTAGATAAAGTTTGAAAGGATACATATTAAACCATCAACACTTATAGTCAATCCCAGCCTTTCTCTTCTATAGAGTAGTTGCTTGTGTGTATGCCTGATTTTTCTTCCCCAAAATTGTAAGAACCTGAAAGGCAGAAACTGACTTTATCAGTCAGGGTGGGCTACATTATGCAGTGGTAACCACCTCAAAATCTGAGCTATCGAAACAAAAAGATTATTTCTCACTTTCAATACATGTCCACTGTGAGCCAGCCAATGGATTCTACATACCACAGTCAGTAAAGGATGCAAGCTGCCAGACCCCACACCATCTAAAATGTTGCCAGGTAGCACACTGCAGAGAAAGGAGAGAAGGATAAAGCATTTGTTCTCAGCTCTTGGCCAAAGCAAGTGACATGGCCACACTGGACTTTGAGAAGGCAGAAACATACAATCTTCTTCTCATGTGTCTGGGAAGAGTGAAACCCCAGACTTCTGTGAAGTGCTTAGTAGACTACTCCACTGACTTGACTTTGTTTCTCTGCACCCAAAATGATGCTGTGCATATAGTGGTCACTCAGGTAATATAAATGATGTCAGGAAGTGCAATAAAATCCAGGTGCTACTTGAAGCTCTGGAGAAAAATATAAAAATAACTAAGACTTAAGTCCAATAAGAAGTGAGGGAGAGAAATATATGCATACTCAAGCAATCACAGTAGTAGACTGGCACCAATGTTATAGTATTATAAAATAAACCCAATGAAAGTATGTTACTTTTCTATTGCTGCTGTAACCAATCACCATAAACTTAGTGGTTTAAAACAACACAAACTGATTATTTTACAGTCTTGTAGGTCAGAATTCTAATACAGATCTCAACAAAATAAAAACGCAACTGTTGACATGCCGCATTGCTTTCTGAAGGCTCTATAATCTGCTTATTAGATTGTTGGCAGAATTCACTTCCTTGTGGTTGTGTGACTGAGGTCCCATTTTTTTGCTGGATTTAGCTGAGAACTGTTCCTAGTTTCTGGAGGCCACCACATTCCTTTACTCATGACCCCCTTCCTCCATCTTCAAAGCCAGCAATGGTGGGTCAAGTCCTTCTCATGTCACATGTCTCTGACCCACTCTTCTGCCTTTCTCTTTTCCTTTTTTTTCCTTTTTTTTTTTTTTTTTTTTTGAGACAGAGTCTCCCTCTGTTATCCAGGCTGGAGTGCAGTGGCACAATCTCAGCTCACTGCAACCTCTGCCTCCCAGGTTCAAGTGATTCTTCTGCCTCAGCCTCCTGAGTAGCTGAGATTACAGGCACACATCACTATGCCCAGTTATTTTTTGTATTTTTAGGAGAGACGGGGTTTCACCATGTTGGTTAGGCTTGTCTCGAACTCCTGACCTCATGATCCACCTTCTCAGCCTCTCAAAATGCTGGGATTACAGGCATGAACCACCACACCGGGCCTTCTTTCACTTGTAAAGATTTGGTGATTAAGTTGGGACCACCTGGATAACCCAAGATAATCTCCCTATCTCTAGGGCCTTAATCTTAACAATATCTGCAAAGTCCCTTTCACCATGTAAGGTAACATATTCACAGGTTCCAGGGATTAGGGCATGGATATCTTTGGGGGAAGGGCATCATTATTCTTCCTATCACTGTTTTTTTTTTTTAAATATATATATATATATACACACACACACTATATATGTGTGTATACGTTATATATGTGTATAAATTTTACTTATTTATTCACAATTCACTGAGTTTGAGCCAAGGAGGGAAAGAGTCATTCCAAATGGGAAGACCAGGGAAGACGTTAGCTGGGCTTGACGGATGAGTAAATTCCAACAGGCAGAGTTGGGGGAATGGGCTGTTGAGGGGACTCCAGCCGAGGGCTGAGCATACAGAAAGAGGATGGGAAGTCCCTGCCAGGTGTGCCCATAGTGGGGGGAGTGTAGCCCTGGGATAAGCAGCAGGACAGGAAACAGAGGCAGGTTTGACTGGGCAAGTTTGGTGAGGCAGCATGTTGCTGGAGAGAGGAAGGAGCATGGGGGCTGTAAAGTCAGACCTAGGTCTGAGTCTCAGCTCTGCCACTTGGCTGTGTGACCGTGGGCTTACTTTACTTAACCTCTGTAAATGTCAGTTGCCTCCACTGTGAAGTGAAGCTGCTAACAATAGCACCTATATCTTAGGGTTGTTAGGAGACTTGACTGAGAAAATTTAAAGTGCTTAAAATTTAATGAAGGGTGCTATTACTGGTATTACCAGCCAGTCCTTCTTGGACCATGATTGGGTCACCTGCCCTGAGGGGACAGAATCTGGGAGAACCAAACAGGTGGGTTGTGGGTGAACTCTGCCAGCCTCCTCTCCTTACCTCCCATGCCAATCTCATGGATTTTGTGAGTTTCCCACATCCACAGACCTTTATGGTACCATGCAGGGAGAACCTAGTCTACAAAAGCTCCCCCTCCATCCACCGGCAACTTGGCCAGGAATGGTGCTTAACCATGGGTGACAAAGGGACAGTACCAAGACCAGTCCTCAGATAAAATCATGTTCCCATGTCCTGAAAGAGGGTTGGGCGCCTCATCTTTCCCCAGATGCTTTCACCAACACATTTTTTTTTTTATGATGCAAGGCAGTGAGGTTGCTATTTCTGGGTCTTCACTTCTCAATGTACAAATTTTGGGCCCTAAATACAGAAATGTATGTTGCACATAATTGAACTGGGGTCAAGTATTCAGAACGCATCTCCAGAGAATTGCAGGAAGGGCACAAATGTGTGTGTGTGTGTGTGTGTGTGTGTAAATAAAGCAAAAGCAAGTATCCTTGCAGAATTATTGATTTTTACAGAATTTGTAATTCTAAGCTGAAAAGCATATGAAAAGGGGAAAACACATATGCCAGATTTAACCAGCAAGTATCCATTTTCTTTGAAGGGCTACAGAAATGTAAGCTAGCAGATGGTAAATATTCAATACATGTTAGCAATTATCATTATCATAGACAAGAATCATAATTATTTTTACCTTGCTTAATCATCACAAAAACTTGCCAAATTACAACAAACTGAGGCACAGAGAATTGCCATGTGTCTACATAACTTTTAAGGGGTGAATTCAGGATGTGGAAAGATGAACGAAAAGAGAAAGTCCATTTTTCATAGATGTTACCTTGAGAATCTTCAAGTCCTTCAACTCCAGTTACTGACAAAGTCCAGAATAAGACAGTTTGTTTCAGAATTGTCACAGTGCATCAACTGAAATGATTTGTAGCCAGTTGGTTCCATCCTTAAGTTTAAGTGCTTCAAACCTCCCCTTTGGAGATGGAGCTTCAAGAAAACCACTATTCAAGATGGTTTTCCAAGATCCTAGGCTCCCCAGGCCTGCCTGGCCCTCTTGATTTCCAATCCCAATCAATTCCTTTTTAATAATCATAGTTCAAGCACAAATAAGAAGTCATCCAGGTTACTGCTAAACCTTGTAAATGTTTTGGGATTAGCCATTGCATCCCTGTGCCCCCTTAACCTCTGATGATAACACATAATTGAGAACTTAAAGCTCAACTGTCATTATCTTGCATCTGCACTTTACTGATCTTTATTCATTCAGTTCCTCAGGCCATTAAGCTAGAGTGGCTTAGGCAGGATTCATCCCTCAGGTCGTCACCTTTGCGGCTTTGCCTCACACACAGGCACATGCGCATGTGTGCATGCACACACCACACCACACACACATACCCACTCACACAGACACATACATGCATTGAGTTTCCATGAGTCATAAGTTTGAGCATCCCCAAATCTGGCACCCTATGCTGGGCTGGCCCAGATCACACCAGGGCAAATGCTGGCTTGGCACACAGTTTGGTTGTCTAAGGGAATGTGGATTCAGGTGGAATTAATTAAGAGAGAACCAACTTCCAGCTCTTTATTAATGTGTTGCACCTACATCCAAGTAGCCAGCTCCTTTCTTGTCCCTAGAGAGGGAACTAATGACTAAGCCAGGGCAAGACAAGGGGTTTAGGGACAGAGCCAGCAAGACACTCAAGCTACATGGCCAGGGTGGTGTGAGGAACTTCTCCCTGAAAAGCTCCATTGCTAAAATAACTTGTCTAGTGATAGTGACAAATGCCTGGAATTCTGCCATTAGAAATTCATCCCCATGGATTAAAGTTTTGGAGTTGCAGAAGACCCTCTGTTAAAATGCACGTACCTCTGGGGAAATGAGTGCAATCATGTTAATCAGTAATGCATTCATATAAACTATTGTATTAGATCACTTCTTGTTATTTAACGTGGCCCTTAGGGATCCAGAACACATAAGTTTGGACGAGAGGCTTAACCCAAGGAAGGTGGAATGCCAAGCAAGGCAGTATGAGAGCACTGGGTCCTGGGAAGGAAGGGGCAGAGGACATGTCTGACTTTATATATTGATTATCACTGGCCAGTGGGGTGACTGGGCTACAGCTACTGCTGGGTGAACTTAGGCAGATCCCAGGCCTGTCTCAGTGACTCAGCCACACCCTGAAAGTAATCAAGGTGACCTACACCTCCAGGCAGCTGGTGCAGGATTAATTAATGACTGCAAGGGAGCCTGAAAACACCAGGTCCATTGACACGCAAGGCATGATTATTAAGTCATTAGGAGGACTGGTTAATTATCATTTCTAAAGTTGCTGTGAGTTTGTCACAGGTGGCTCTTATTATTTTGAGGTATGTTCCTTCAATGCTTAGTCTGTTGGGAGTTTTTTATCATGAAGCGATGTTGGAGGTTATCAAAAGGTTTTTCTGCCTCTATTGAGATGACAAATGATTTTTGCTTTTGATTCTGTTTATGTGGTGAATCACACTTATTGATTTGTGTATATTGAATCAGCCTTGCATCCCAGGAATAAAGCCTGCTTGATTGCAGTATATTAATTTTTGATGTGCTGTGGATTCAATTTGCTGGTATTTTGTTGAGGATTTTTGCATCTGTGTTCATCAGGGATATTGGTCTGAAGTTTTCTTTTTTTATTGTGTCTCTGCCAGCTTTTGGTATCAGTCTGATGCTGACTTCATAGAAAAAGTTAGGGAAGAGCCCCTCCTTCTTGATGTTTGGAATCGTTTCAGTAGGATTAGTATCAGTTCTTTGTATGTCTGGTAGAATTTGGCTATGAATCCATCTGGTCTAGGACTTTGCTTTGGTTGGTAGGTTCTTTATTACTGATTCAATTTCAGAACTTGTCTTTGGTCTTTTCAAGGTTTCAATCTCTTCCTGATTCAATCTTGGAAGATTGTGTGCTTCAAGAATGTATCCATTTCTTCTAGACACTCTAATTTTTGTGCACAGGGTTGTTCATAATAGCCTCTGAGGATCTTTTGTATTTCTGTGGGATCAATTGTAATATTATCTTTGTTGTTTCTGATTGGGTTTATTTGGATCTTCTCTCTTTCTTTTTCTTTGATAGCTAGGGTCCATCTATGATAAACTCACAGCCAACATCATGCTGAATGGGCAAAAGCTCGAATCATTCCCTTTGAGAACTGGAACAAGACAAGGATACCCACTCTCACCACTCCTATTCAACATAGTACTAGAAGTCCTAGCCAGAGCAATCACACAAGAGAAAGAAATAAAAGGCCTCCAAATAGTAAACCAAGAAGCCAAACAATCTCTCTTTACTGACAATTATGATTCTGTGTCTAGAAAATCCTAAAGACTCTGCCAAAAGACCCCTAGAATTGATAAACCACTTTAATATAGTTTCAAGATACAAAATCAATGTACAAAAATCAGTAGCATTTCTATACACTAACAGCGTCCAGGGTTCACGTGGAATAAAAAACACAATCCCACTCACAATAGCCACAAAGAAAACGAAATATCTAGGAATACAGCTAACCAAGGAGATGAAAGACCTGTACAAAGAGAACTACAAAACACTGCTGAAAGAAGTCAGAAATGACACAAATGAATGGAAAAACATTCCATGCTCATGGATTGAAAGAATCAATGTCATTTGAAATGTCCATACTGCACAAAGCAACTTAAAGATTCAATGCTATTCCTATCAAACTACCAGTGTCATTCTTTATAGGATTAGAAAAACTATTCTAAAATTAATACGGGACCAACAACAGCTCAAATAGCCAAAGTAATCCTAAGCAAAAGGAACAAAATCTCATACTACCCGACTTCAAGCTACGCTATAAAGCCAAAATAACGAAAACAGTTTTGTTTTGGTACAAAAACACATAGACCAATGGAACAGAATGGAAGACTCAGAAATAAAGCTGCACATCTACAACCATCTGATCTTTGACAAGGTCAACAAAAACAAGCAATGGGGAAAGGAAACACAATTCAACAAATGGCGCTGGGATAACTGGCCGGCCATATACAGAAGATTGAAGTTGGACTCCCACCTTTCACCGTATACAAAAACTAATTCAAAGTAGATGAAAAATTGTAATGTAAGACCTCAAGTTATGAAAATCCTGGAAGACAACCTAGTAAATACTCTTCTCAACATCAACTTTGGCAAATAATTTTTGACTAAGTCCCCAAAAGCAATTGCAACAAAAACAAAAATAGACAAGTGGGACCTAATTAAACTAAAGAGCTTCTGCAGAGCAAAAGAAACTATCAACAGAGCAGACTATCCCTACAGAATGGGAGAAGATGTTCACAAACTGCATCCAATAAAGGCCTCATATCCACAATCTGTAAGGAACTTAGGCAAATCAGCAAGCAAAATCCAAATTACCCCATTAAAAAATGGGCAAAGGACATGAACAGACACTTCTCAAAAGAAGACATACAAGTGGCAAAAAAATGAAAAAATCCTCATTATCACTAATTATCAGAGAAATGCAATTCAAAACCACAATGAGATACCATCTCACACCAGTCAGAATGCTGATTATTAAAAAGTCAAAAAATAACAGATGCTGGCAAGGTTGCAAAGAAAAGAGAACAGTTATACACTTTTGGTGGGAATGTAAATCAGTCCAGCCACTGAAAAAAGCAGTCTAGAGATTTCTCAAATAACTTAAATCTGAGCTACCAGTCAACCTAGAAATCCCATTATTGGATAAAATAAATCATTCTCCCAAAAGACACAAGCACTCATAAGTTCATCTCTGCACTATTCACAATACTAAAGACGTGGAATCAACCCAAGTGCCCGCCAATGTTTAATAGGATAAAGAAAATGTGGTACATATACACCATGGAACACTATGCAGCTATAAAAAATGAAATAATGCTCTTTGCAACAACATGGATAGAGCTTGAGGCCATAATCTCAAGCAGATTAATGCAGAAACAGAAAACCAAATACCACATATTCTCATTTATATGTGGGAATTACACATTGATCACACATGGACATATATATGGAAACAATAGGCACTGTGGACTATGACAGGGTGGAGGGAGAGTGAAAGAAAGAAACTATCAGGTGCTGTGCTCACTACCTGGATGACAGGATCTGTTCTCTAAACTTCAGCATCATGCAATGTTCCCATTTAGCACATCTGCACATACATCCTTTATATCTAAAATAAAAGTTGAAAAAATAAAAAAATATAGTTACTGATGGAAAGGGATAACTACCTGTTGCCCTAGATGGGAAAAACATGGAGAATGGTGAAAAAGGATAGGGAAGGTAGAAGGCACACAGGTCTACCCCTCACCACTTACTTTCAGCCTGTGTTGGGAAGCTGGATTTTTCTGCATCCAGAGTAACCAACCTATGGGGTGTTAGTGGCATGTATTGGGGTGTACAAAGAGCAGCAGTTTGTAATGTTTTGTTTCTAGGCTGCTAGCTGGCACTAGTATGACCACCTAAGAAATGGGAACATCAAACACTAAAGAGAAGAATTGGTCTGTGATGACTCCACACATTTTCTTGGGTGGTCCAGGTGATAGGTATGTCCAAATGTTCTAGAGACTAGATAGGGAGGAGAAACACTAGAAAGGTGTGGCTAAACTCAGCCACTAGATAGGTGTGTGACCTTGTGGTTGATAGTTTCTTAACCTCCTAAACCTCAATTTCTTCATCTACAAAACTGGGCATCACAAACCCTATCTCAAGTGTTCCCTCCCAGGATTGATGTAAACATGGACTGAGACAACAGATACAGAAGTTCTTTGTGCATCATAAAATGCTATTCGAACATTATTTCTATTGTTCCAGATGCCTCTGCTGTGTCATTTAAGGAAGCCTTGTTTGATCCTATGGGTCTTACCCAACAGTCTGCCACAACATCTATGAATCTGAGCATTTATCAGCATTTTCATTAAAGAATTTTCCCTCTTGGAGGTTCGTCTTTAAAGTCTCTACATAATAATCAACACAATAACAAGATAAAGATGACCCAGGTTTGTCTTAAAAGTGCCTACATACTAGCCAACACGATAACAAGATAGACGAATATGAACTGGTTCTTCAGATCAGCCAGTTGTCTAGAAAGTTGCTGAGGATATAGGATTTGGGATGGGTAATTTTGATGGATAGGATGGAGAGCTCAAGGAAACAGGAGCCTCCAGAACCAGCAATAGAATGTTGGGTGCCAAAAAGGTGCAGAGGGAAGAATCCTGTAAAGAGAAGGGTGAAAATAAAAAGAAATATATTGTTGCTATTGAGTTTAAGGCTTTCATACAATTCTTTTCAGAGTGGAGTTTTTGTGCTTATTTTCTCTCCTAATTCTCATAGCAGCCTGGTGCACTATTATTTCCTTTTTACATAGACTAAATTGAGATCTGGAGAATTTAAATGACTTGCCCAATGGTATGTGGCCCTTAGATTCAATATGTAGTGGAGGCAGGACTCAAATGCAGATCCTGAGTCTCTAAACCCTGTGCTCTTTCCACCACACCCTCATACCCACACTTCACATCTTACTTGAAGGGAAGAGTCTTTTCTGATTTGAAGTTACCCAGCCCCCAAGGCTTTATCTTTCCTTCTTTTGGAGAGTAACTGAAATGTTTGAGATGCTCAGTAGGTAGCTGGTACTTTTCTTCTTCCTTCTCTTCTTAGTGGGTCACTCCATTATGTTCAATAAAGCGGTAATAACAGCTAGCATTCATAGAGCATTACTATGTGCCAGGTGTTTTGCGTATGCTATACCTAATTCTCACAGCAATCTGTAAAATAGATCTCATAGATTCAGTCTATAGAGGCAAAGACCAAGGCTTAGAGAATATAAACAGCTTACCCAAGGTCATATAGCTGGTAAACAATTGAGCCAGGATTCAAACCCATTTCTGCCTATCTTTAAAGCTCATGGTAAGAAGCATTGTCATCAATACACAAAAGCTACCAAGTGTTGCCTTTTTCTTTTTTTTTTTAATAGTTATTTATAAATTCTCCTTTACATGAATGTTAAACTGTTATAAGCCACCTTTACTCATAAATAATTTTATTCATGTTTTCTTGGGGCCTATGAGCAAGAGTTTCTCTACATTATATACCTAGAAGTAGAATTACTGTTTCCTATACTGAGGAGCATTTTCAACTTTACTAGGTAAAGAAGTACTGATTTATACTATTACCTGTGCATAGGAGAGTTTGTATTACTCTACTTCCTAGACAACACTTGTGTTGTGAACGTTTTACATTTTTTCCAATGTGAAGTGGTGTCTCATTGTGGTTTCCATATGCATTCTCCTAACAACTGATAAGGTCAAGCCCCTTTCTATAGGTTATTAGCTATTTGTGTTACCTCCTGAATGAAATGCCTATTCATAGCTCTGGCTGCTTTTCTATTAGGTTTTTTATTTTTTATTTTCTTGGTTTGTAGAAGTTCTTTATATATTAGATACTCCGGATACTAATTCTTTGTAGGTTATACATATCGTATATATTTTATCCTGCTTTGTGGCTTGTCCTTCACTCTATAATGCCCTTTGGTGAACAGATTTTATTTTAACACATTGAGTTAATGAACTTTAAAAGGTTTTGTTTACATTGGATTCACCTGGGTAATCCAAGCTAGTCTCCTCTTCTCTCGATATCCTTAACTTAATCACTTCTGCAAAGTTCCTTTTGCCATGTAAGGTAACATATTCACAGGTTCTGGGAAACAGAATGTGGATATTGGCAGTGGGGGGATTATTCTGGCTATGACATGTCGCCCTTCACTGAGGACTTGGGAAAGAGGAAGCCTTGTCTTCTTTGCCAAACCACCCAGAATGGTACCGACATCACACTGAGCTGGGGACAAGGAATAAGCAAGTCACGGCTCTGGTGCTAAGACTTTCACTGTTTTTACTGAGACTTAGTGAATTTTCATAAATAAATGTTGCTTTATTTGCTGTATAACCTCCAGACAATTTCTGAGAGTTTAAATGGATGGTTTAAAAAATAATTTTCTCCAGTTGTGGTAGTTTCACTGGAGAGAAGTTCTTCAAATTCCCTCACACTGCATCTCCAGAAGTAAAATCTCTCAAGCAGGTTCCTGAACTTAGTTTTGCTGGGTATTTGAGTGCATGTTGATATTTACTTCCTGTCAATATGGAAAGATATTCCTGTGCTCTGTCTTTCATTATGTCTTTTCAGAAGTTTAATCCCAGTCTAATTGCTTATAGATTACCTGTCTTTATCGATTATCTTCCTGGTTGTTTTTAAGACTTTCTTTTCTTCCTAGGCACTGTGCATTTTACTGCAATGATTTTAGCTATTGATTTTCCTTATATTTATTCTGTTTGCAATTTGTTAAACTTTCTGAATCTATTTCTTAAAATGTGGGAGATTCTTAGTGTATGTCTTTTCAATATTGCTTTCTCCTAATCTTTCCTTTAAATTTTTTTTTTGCAACACCAATTAGACACATATTAGCTTCTCTTAGTGTACTGCAAACCCCATTTTCCCCTTTCAGCCTTCCATGTTTATTAATATTTCTTTTATATTTTCTATATCTTGATCTCTGTATGCTGCATTTTGGGTAATTTCTTCAGATCTATCTTCAAATTAAATAATTATCTCCAGTTAGGAGATATTAATTTTTATAAGAATATTGATTTTCATTGCTGCATGTTTTATTTCTAGAAGTTCTATTTAATTGTTATCCAAATCTGCCTAGTCACGTTTTTAATCATATTTTCAATGTGCAATTTTTATTCTGTGTCTATGAGTCAAGTATTTTCAGTCTTTGTGGGCCTATTTTTCACTTATAGTGATTTATTTTCTCATATATATTTTGATTTTACTTATATGATCATTAAAACGTTACCTATGGATATTCTTGTGGTTGGTTTTCAATGGCAATCCACTAGAGAGGGTTAGTGTTTGCTCCTGCCAGTACTTGAAAGAACTAACGCGGGAACAACTAATATTTGGTTTGAGGTGTTTTGTACCAAACAGAGAATGTGAATTAGAATCCAAGTCCATAGGAAGACCACTTGTAGATATGAACCCTTGAGGAAAACAATTTTTCTCTCTATTCAGAGCCAAAGCTGAGAAACACCTCCTTCCTTGCCCCTCTTATTGGGTATATCTTTTTCTCATAGATGATATTTCACTGAAGGAGCACCCCTCTCAGGATCCTAATTTTATGTAAGAATCTCTGTCCCAACTTCCACTTCGAGCATTCTTCATCCCTTATCCCTTGTCTTCATTTGTTATAAATGCAGGTGTCAAAAACAAACAAGTAAACAAAGCTAGGTTATAGATTATTGGAGAAGTTGACAGACTTACTGCTAACTTATCTCCATGGCTTTATATTTCAACTTTGCATTTAGCATCTGATATGGTTTTACTGTGTTCCTACCCAAATCTCAACTTGAATTGTATCTCCCAGAATACAATGTTGTGGGAGGGACCCAGGAGGAGGTAATTGAATCATGGAGGCTGGTCTTTCCTGTGCTATTCCCGTGATAGTGAATTAAGTCTTACGAGATCTGATGGGTTTATTGAGGATTTCCAGTTTTGTTTCTTCCTCATTTTTCTCTTGCCACCACCTTGTAAGAAGTGCCTTTTTCCTCCTGCCATGATTCTGAGGCCTCACCAGCCAGGTAGAACTGTAAGTCCAAGTAAGCCTCTTTTTCTTGCCGGTCTAAGGTAGGTCTTTATCAGCAGTGTGAAAACAGACTAATACAACATCTAAGAGATTCTCTTCTTCTCTTGTAATAGCAGCTATGTTGCTTAGAAGAGTTTACGTTATATTTTATCTGGTGCTCTTTTTTTTTATTTTTTCTTCTTGCTTTTTTTTCCCAGAAGATTTTTTTTTACACTATCTAGTCTTCTATATTGCTGAAAATATAAATCCCCATAATGTCATTTCCCCTCTTTTCCTTCTTGTAAAACCCCCACTTATCTTTAAATTCCTTGATGAGGTGTTGCCTCTTCCAGGGGACATTCACTGCCCTACTCCCTCTTGAAGCAGAATAAATTAGTCCATTGTCTGTGTTCTGAAATACTTGGAATGCAGCTTTAATAAAGATCTCTCACATTGTTTTATTACAGTTATTTCTTTATCTCTTACCTCCTACTGTTCTGCAAGATCCGGTCAGAGTGTTTTAATTATCATTTTACATTCAGTGTTTAACACAGTGCCTGGCAGAAAAGAACACATAAGTGGATATTTATTTGAGTTTGTAAAAGAAAAGAATAAAACAGCATTGTTTGCAAATGAAGTCCAAATTCTTTTGAATTTCATTCAGGTACCTCCACATTCTAACTGCAACCCACTCTTTCAGTCTTATCAATCAATTAATGCGTTGTTAATTAACATATATGTTATTTATTAACTCATTCATTCATACATTTATTTATGATCCAAGGTTTCTTTAGAATGCCTATGTTGTGCAAATTTCCATGTTGAGTAGTTGGAATATCACCATGAACAAGGTGAATACAATCTTGCTCTTCATGGCATGTACATATTAGCAAAGGGGGCAAATGTTAACAAGTTATTGCATCATTAATTATTTAATTACATTGTGATGAGTATCATGAAGGAGAGATAGAAGCTCTGTGAGATACTTGGCAAACTTTTGTGGTGCATGGGTGGGAAGAGCATCTCAGCAGATAGAATAGCTTATAGGAAGGCCCCTGAGGCCAGAGCTAGCACGGGGAACTCGCCCATTCCTTCCACTCACACTGCTACAGCAGCACTGAACCAATCATTATCCCCTGAACAGAGCCACAGTGATGCCTGGGCTCAACTGTTCCCTCTGTCTGATTTCTCCTTATCACTCACCTATCCCCCAAAACCTCTATTTGTCAAAATGTCAAGAACTTGTTTCTTTCCCAGAGGTTTTGTCCATGGAGGCTCCTTTGGTCTGGAATTTACTTTACTGCCCTTTGTATTTTTATTTTAGCATATCTCATCATTGTCTATGGTTGTGAGCTACATGAGGGCAAGTGATATGCTATGTTCAGCTTGATAAGATCCTGCCATGTGAATCCCAGTTTGGCCACAGTTTACTTCTGTGGCAAAGTTAAAACCAGATTGTGCCAGATTGGAAACTACAATGACATCAGAAAAAAACTTCAAACTGGTTTACCAAAAGAAGAGTTTTAGAAAAATCAGCCATGCAAAACCACAAATTCATGGGGTTTCCGACAGGTAGTCAAGACCCAGGACCTTTTTGAGCTTCCTTTGCACTGTCAACCCACTGATTTGGCATGAAATAAAAAGTCCTGAGCCATATAACTTGATTCATTCAAGTTAAATAATGCCAACTGTCCAAATCTGCAGGCAGGGAGTCAGTGTGGTATGGTTAACCTTTTTCTTGCTCCTTCCATAAGGAATGAGTTCCAAGGAATATCTGCCCCCAAACCATGCTAGGTGGCAAGACAAGGCATAGAGTTGGGGGACACTCAGGTGAGCTCAGAGCAAGAATTAAAATAAAGGTCCACATTCCATATTTCTAAATACATGTATTTAAAATGTATAAATTAAACTCACATACTATTAAATACAATTGTTCTACCCCCTACCTTGACAAATAAACATTGAAAACAACAGAGAAGGGCAGGTTACAATTTGGAATTCTCTAGCATCTTGCAACATGGAAGCTCAGGAAGAACCGTCCCCTACCATGCTCCAGGAATGCTCCCTCTTCTCTTCCTACCCCTGGCTTCACCTTGCACCAAGAATGTCTTGCAGGCACACATATGTAAATATCCCAGCCCACACATCCAAGCTGCACCATACTTCTCAAAAACTGATGCCGCTTGGCTACCTCTCCCAGAGATGCAGGAGATTCATCCTCAGGGGGATGGACCAAGGGAAAAGGTGTCTGCAGTCCCTTGAAGCACGTTCAAGGCTATTTGAGCAGGGAACTATTGGGTCTGGAAGCATGGCCTTGAAGGAAGGATTTGGGCTCCTGGCAAGTCCTTTCCTTTGGTTCCATGAACTCTTCATTTTATAGGGAGAGTCATAACCAGAAAAGGGACAGAGTGGAGTCTTCAGGAGGGGTGCAGTCAGCAGCCAGTAGGAATCATACCTGAGCAGATTGTCTGCTAGAAGTTGCTTCATCTTCCAGATGGTCCCTAAAGTTATGTCCGTAATAGCACAAACAGTGCTATTCACTCTACTTAAGGATGTTGAGGGCTTCTATTTTCCATAGGATAAAATCTACCATATTTTAAAATTCCCTAACAATCTTATTCAAACTACTCTTTGTACTCTTATCTGTCATAATCCAGAATATCCTCTACCTTTTACTAGTCAAACTGAATTACTTGTGAAAATTTTATGTAATCATCCATAAAACTTCTAATTATGAAATCCAGAGGTCTTTCTGAATACATCAAAAGCCAAAAAATAAGTTTTTGACCCAGAAATTACATTTTTAGAAATTTATCCTAAGGAAATAGTTAAGGATTTGAGTAAAGATTTTGTTAACAGGATGTTCAATACAGTGTTGCTTAAAATACTTTTATTGACATGAAGGGAGAAAAGAACCTTTGCTCATGTAATTTCTTTTTTCTAGGATATTATTACTGCCTGGAGAATGTTATCGCTACATAAAGAAAACATGACATAACTTTCACTTGACCAAACAACTGTACCATAATCACTTCCACCTCAGTGTTTCCACAGTACTTTTTTCAAATTTCCATTTTCTTACCCATCATGGGGGTAACTGGCTGTATATATGTCTTTTTTTCTAGGGTGAGAGCTTCTCTGGGCAGAGGCCTATTATGCAACTTCATCTCACCCTCATTCTCAGCTGATGATCTTTCTTTCTATTTCACAAGGAAAATAGAAGCATTTGGAAGAGTGCTTCTACATGTTCCCAACACCTCCAGCCACCTGCATCTGAACTTACATATCTTTCCTTTCTTCTTGTTCTTCTCCATGTTTTTATACAAGGCCAATGCTCCATTTATACTTTAGATCTCTGACCTCACCACTCAAGAACTTCACTCAGCAATTCTCCCCTTCTACATTATGAAATTTGACCACTCTATTGGATATTGCCATAAATACACAAATATATTGTCTTATCTTCTTTTTTTAAAGAACTTTCTCCTGGACCTGCATTCCTATCTAGTCAAGTCACTGGCACATGCTCTCCTTTACAATAGAATCTATTTCAGCTGTCTCTAAGTCTCTCTTCCTGTTCTGTCTTGAAGGCTTTTGTCCCATACCAAGGTTACCAATGACCTCCATATCACTAACTCCAGTGGCCAATTCTTATTATCTTACTTGCCCCACAGCAGTGTTTGACATGATTGATCACTCTATCCTAGGCGAAACAATTTCTTCTAAAACATCACATTTGCCTGGTCAGTCTTTCCCAGACTCCTTTCCTGGTTCTTTCTTATCAACCGCATGCTTTCAATGGTTGAACAGCCAGGGCCTTATCCTCAGACTACTTTATTTACACTCATGCCTTCCTGAAGTGGTCTCATCCCATTTTATGACTTTCATGTCATCTTTCTGCCAACAACTCCTAAATTTGTATTGGTAGCTCAGACTTCGCCTCTGATCCCAGCCTTGTATACCCACCTGCCTACTTAACATCTGTATTTGAATGTCTAATAGGCATCTATCTCATTCATGTCCAAACCTGAGCGCCTTTCTTTTTCCCAACCTGCACTCACACTTTCCCCAGCTCAGGTACTGACAACCTCATCCTTTTATTTTCTCAGGCCAAAATCTTTATCATGCCAGTCTCCTCTTTTTTTCATATATCACTACAAGTTACATATATCTTCAAAATATATCCAGAGTCTGGTGACATGTCTAATCACTTATCATCACCTTCACTGCTAGCTCTTGTGGTTCAAGCCAACATCATTTCTCACTCAGATTATTATAACCCCCAGGTGACCTTCTTGTTTCTGACCTTGGACCCTGCATTTCCTCACTCCCACTACCACCCATCTTTATCAACTGAGCTGCCAAAGTCAACTTCTTAAAACCTTATATTATAAATAGGGTTTATAAAACAGACCTTTGTATCTCATTTAGAGTAAAAGCCAGAGCCTTCACAATGGCCTGCAGGCCCTGTGTGATGGGCTTTATCACCTCTCTGCCTTCATCCCTCCTTACCCTGTCTCTCTCCTATTCTGCTCCAGCCACACTGGCCTTCTTTTAATTGAATATATCAAGGGGACTCCTGCCTCAGAGCCTGAGCTCCTGCTAACTCCTTTGCCTTAAACATTCCTCAGATAACCTTGTGGCTTGCTTCTTCATTCCTACAGACAGTTGTTCAGATGTCATTCTATCATTGAGGGCTTTATGAAATAGTAGCCTCCACAGATATACACACCACCTTTCTCTGTAACTCTCATTCTTTTTTCCTTGCTTTATTTTTTCCTCTACAGCTTTTACCACCATTGGACATGTTGTATATTTCATTTTTAAAAAATCAGTTTCTTATCTGTCTCTCCCAACTAAAATGTTAGCTCCACAAGGGCAGGGCTTTGTCTGTTCCATTCACAGTTTTATTCCTATTATCCTGAATGGTGCTTGGCATATAGTAAACATTCAATAAATATTCATTGAATGAATAACTGGTGTGTAGGACAACATACACCATCAGGTAAGTTTGAGTGTACAAAAAGTAGAAATAATTTTACAGTGTATGCTCCATACATTCAACACTTAGATTCTATCCTAAACATTTTATCATATTTGTTTTAACATATATTTATCCATTTATCCATACTTATAGTTATCCATCAGTCTCTCTTTTTGACACATGTCAAAGTAGACTAACAACTGTTCACTTTTATCAAAATAATTCAGCATGCATGTCATTAACTATAGTTCTGTATTTATTTATAGTATTTTCTCTTGAAAGAAAAGTTGACATATAACAAAATGCCCAAATCTTAAAAGTACATTCACTACATTTTAGCAGATGCATACACATGTTTAATTGAAATACCTATCAACATAGAAAGTGCTACATTCACTCCAGAAAGTTCCTCCAATCTCTTCCCATTCACTCCAGCCACTGAACCCTTTACCATGCTTCTGATTTTTTTCACCTTAGCTTAAATTCACCTAATTTACCTAAATGAACCCTGTAGAAGTTCATATAAATGAAATCATACAGTATGTACCCTTTTCACACAGCATCCTTTTGAGGTTCAACTAAGTTGTTGCATGTAGCAGTTGTTTGTTACTTTTGATAATAGGGTAATATAAGTGTAGTATTTCATAACATGATTATAGCTCAGTTTCTTTATCTATTTTCCTATTGACAGACACCTGGGCTGTCTCTAATATTTAGCTATTAACCTGCTATGAACATTGTTGTATACGTATTTTTGGGGGCGCTTCACATAGAAGTTCAGTAATTCCAGCACCATCTATTTAAAATAAAATTATTTCCCATGGGAAATTGGATTGCTTTGGTATCTTTGCTGAAAAATAAGATAACTGCATAATTAGAAGTCTGTTTCTGAGCTATTTTGTTCCATTGATCTATTTGTTGATTCTATAACAAGGTTGAATGGTGTTACCCCCAAAACATACGTTGAAGTCCTAACCTAAACTCCCTAACACCTCAGAATGTGACCTTATTTGGGAATAGGGTTGTCGCAGATTTTATAAGTTAAGATGAAGTCATACTGGGGTAGGGTGGGCCCCTCATTTAATATAACTGGCGTCTTTATAAAAAGATGACATGTGAAGACAGAGACACACAGAAAACAGCCATGTGATGACAGAGGCAGATAGCAGAGTGATGCATCTTCAAGCCAAGGAACACCAAAGACTGCCAAGAACCACCAGAAGCTAAGAAGAGGAAGGAAAGAATTTCTCCTTTAGAGCCATCAGAAGGAGCAGGGCCTTGCTGACACCTTGATTTCAACTTCCAGCCTCTAGAACTGTGAGACAGTAAAGTTCTGTTGTAAAAAAAACACCCAGTTTGTGGTACTTTGTTACATACTCCTAGAAAATTAGTAAAATCGTTATCCACATACCATTGTCTTAATTACTGTGGCTTTACAATAAGTCTTCAAACTTTGCATATGTCCTGCAAGGTTGATCTTTTCTATGATTGTTTTGGATATTCTAAGTCATTTGCATTTCCATATATATTTTAGAATCACCTTGTCAATTTCTACAGAAAAGCCTGCTGAGATTGAGACTGGAATTGCATTGAATCTATAGGTTACTTGGGGAGAATAAAATATTAATAATTAAAGTTTTTCAATCTATGAACATAGTATATTTCTCCACTTACTTAATTCTTCTTTTGTTTCTCTCAGCAGTGTCATAGTTTTCAATGTAGAAATCCTACACATATTCTAGTCTAATTATAAAAATGTTGTTTGTTAATGCAATTGTTCATAAAATTTTATCTAAATTTTTGTTTTCTAATTATTTCCTTCTGATATATAAAATATAATTGATTTTTCTATACTATTAACCTTTCATCTTGTGACTTTGCTAAGTTTACATATTAATTACAATCGTCAATTTTTAGATTTCTTAGGATTTCCTTTGTAAAAAATGCTTCATCTCAAATACAGTTTAAATTATTCCTTTTTACTTTTTATGACTTTTATTTATTTTAAATACATATATTATCATTATATGTGGTCTAGGTAGTAGAATTCATTCTCTCAGTGCCATGTGGGATCTTTAAAATGGTAACTTCTTATGTGTTTACCTGCCCTTGCTAATGTCTTGAGATTCTGCTCAGGCAGGTAGGAGCTTTTCTCTCCTTGGTATTTCATATAACTTTCCCTGAGCTGCCTTGTTACTGCCTCATTTTGCTTCTATTTAAATTAGAGGATCATAGTGAAAATTGTCAGAAATATACCTGCTCACATTCTTTCTCCAGCATTGATTATTCAGGGGAGTGGTGAAATTAAGGAAGATATCGCTGAGTTGTCTTAGGATTTTCTTTTTCTTTTCTTGTTACTTTTAATTTTTTGACAATGATATTATACTTTTCTTTGTATAACTAATAAAATTTTATGCTCCTTTCAAAACGCCTTTTCTTTATTTTGTGAGGTATTTGGGGGAGGACGTTCTTGTGATATGGCTTAATTTTTCTACCTTTATCAAGAATTTCCATGCTTAATCTTTAGAGCCAAGACCTCAAACGCAAATGCTGAAGAGACTAAAAGACAACATAAATGAATGAAATGAGCTGGGTGGAAACTGTGGAAAATGGAGATCATGGAGTTTGTCTAGAAAAGGACATCACACGTGAAATGTTGCCATGTGGGAATGTGGCCAGGACTTAAGATTTTTGAAGAGAAGCTGGAAATTATATTTTTTAAATGTCATGTTAAATGTCTCTATTTTTAAGTATTGGTGACTATTTTAAATTTTAAAAATATACTAAAGGCAAAAATAAATATCTACAGACTGGATAGAGTGGGCAGGCTATCAGTTTCCTTTGGAGAATCACTTCATAGAGGGTTTAGTTAGTCCTTTGGTGCTATTGTAAGGTAGAATGGTATTTTAACCTAGATAGATCATTCTGATGCAGTTCAACAACAACAATAACAACAAAAAATGGTAAAGTCAATCAGAGAACAATGATCTAGGGTTTAGTATTGTAAAAGGAGACAGGATCTATACTTTAAAACATCATATCCCCCTAATTCTCCAGTATCACCTCCCTTCAATAGCTGTAAAGGAGGGATTTAAAGCCCATTCTTTTCCTCTTTTGTGATTGACACAGTCACATTATCTGTCAGAATTGGCTTCAGGAGAATTGCAGATAGAGAAGAGAAAACATTGTTTTCTCCAAGCCTGGATCCAGGGAAATCCATTGACTTATTGAGACTAGTATACACTCTGCAAAAGGATCAAGAGAAAATGCATGGTAGTAAATAGGTGCTTGTTCATTCAGCTCTGCTATTTATCCATATAGCCAACCCTTATGTATACTTAACTTCTTATCCATTCATTCATTTCATCCACCTATCTATCCACCCACCTTAGTCCCCATTAATATAAAATTGAAAACTTTGAGTGGTTCCTAACCCTGACCATGCATTTGAATAAGCTAAGAAACTTTTTAAAACAAGACACACAAGACTTACATTTCTGAGCATGGATAATTTACTCTCTCACTGTAAATAACTAGAAAACTGTACCATATATATGAGATCATTGGTTTCAGATCTTTGGCAACAGACAGTGCATAAATGTAATATCTGGGAGAAGAGAAACAAAAAAGATGATTCCTATGAGTGTCCTGTCTTTCTTGAAAGACATTCTAGACTACAAGACAGGGAAGGAGATCATGATAAGTATGCAATGGTCTTGATGAGTTTTTGATACTGGAGTTCATTAAAGCTGAGGTGGTTGGAAGTTCTGTGTTAGAGTTCTGAACATAAGAAAGCTTTACAGAAAAAGAGCTACAAAAATATGAACAGATATCTGTATTAGTCCATTCTCACATTGCCATAAAGTCATACCTGAGACTGGGTAATTTATGAAGAAAAGAGGTTTAATCAACTCATGATTTCACAGCCTGTACAGAAAGCATGGCTGGGAGACCTTAGGAAACTTACAATCATAGCAGAAGGTAAAGGAGAAGCAAGCGCATCTTATGTGGTGGGCAGGAAGTGGAAGTAGGTGGGAAATGCCACACACTTTTCAAACAACCAATCTCGTGATAAATCAATCATAAACACAGCAAATAATAAATCTGCTTCCATGATTCAATTACCTCCCACCAGGCCCCTCATCCATCACTGGGAACCGCAAATTGACATGAGACTTAGGTGGGGACACAGAGCCAAATTATATCATTCTGTCCTGGCTCTTCCCAAATTTCATGTTCTTCTCACATTTCAAAACATAATCATGCCTTCCCAACAGTCTCCTAAAGTCTTAACTCATTACACCATTAACTCAAATGTCCAAGTCCAAGTCTCATCTGAGACAAGGCAAGTCCCTTCTGCCTACGAGCCTATAAAATAAAAAACAAGTTAGTTACTTTCAAGATACAATGGGGGTACAAACATTGGGTAAATACTCATTTTCCAAAAGGAAGAAATTGGCCAAAACAAAGGGGCTACAGGGCACACGCAAGTCCAAAACCCAGCAGGGCAATTGTTAAATCTTAAATCTCCAAAATAATTTCTTTTGACTCCATGTCTCACATCCAGGCCACACTGATGCAAGAGGTGGGCTCCCAAGGCCATGTACAGCTCTGCTCCTGTGGTTCTGCAAAGCTCAGCTCCCATGGTTGCTCTGAAAGGCTGGCATTGAGTGCCTGCAACTTTTCCAGGCTCATGGTGCAAGTTGTCTGCAAGTGGATCTAGCATTCTGGTTTCTGGAGGATGGTGGACCTCTTCTCACAGCTCCACTAGGAAGTGCCCCAGTGGGGATTGTGTGCGGGGGCTCCAACCTCACATTTGCTCTCCTCCTTGTTCTAGTAGAGGTTCTCCATTAGGTCTCTGCCCCTGCAGCAGAATTCTGCCTGGACATCTAGGTATTTACATACATCCTCTGAAATTAAGGCAGAGGTCTCAAGTCTCCACTGTTGCCCTCCGTGCACCCACAGGCCCAACATTATGTGGAAGCTGCCAAAACTTGGAGTTTACACTCTCTGAAGCAAGGGTCTGAGCTGTACCTTAGCTCCTTTTAGCCACGACTGGAGCTGGAGCAGCTGAGAAATAAGGAGCCATGTTCTGAGGTTGCACAGAGCAGCAGAGCCCCAGGACTGCCCATGAAACTATTTGTCCCTCCTACACCTCCAGGTTTGTGATGGGAGGGGCTGCTGTGAATGTCTCTGAAATGCCCTAGAGGCATTTTCCCCATTCTCCTGGCTATTAATATTTGGCTCCTCCTCTTTACTTTTGCAAATTTATGCAGCTGGCTTGATTTTCTCCACAAAAAATGGTTTTTTCTTTTCTACCACATAGTCAGACTGCATGTTTTCCAAACTTTTATGCCCTACTTCCCTTTTAAATATAAGCTCCAATTTCAGAGCATCTCTTTGTGACTGCATATAAGCATATGTTGTTAGAAGCAGACAGGCCACGTTATTGAACTCTTTGCTGGTTAGAAATTTTTTCCACTAGATACCTTAAATCATCTCTCTCAAGCTCAAAGTTCCACAGATCCCTAGAGCAGGGGCACAATGCTGCCAGTCTCTTTACTAAAGCATAGCATGAATGATCTTTACTCTAGTTCCCAGTAAGTTTCTCATTTCCATCTGAGACCTCGTAAGCCTGGACTTCAATATCCATATCACTATTAGCATTTTGGTCAAAATCATTCAACAAATCTCTAGGAAGTTCCAAACTTTCCCTCATCTTCCTGTCTTCCTCTCAACCTTCCAAACTGTTCCAATCTCTGTTACCCAGTTCCAAAGTCACTTCCACATTTTCAGGTATCTTGACAGCAATGCCCCACTGCTCAATATCAATTTTCTATATTAGTCCATTATCACATTGCTATAAAGACATACCAGAGTCTGGGTAATTTATGAAGAAAATAAGTTTAATTGACCCATGATTCCATAAGTTGTACAGGAAGCATGGTTGGAGAGGCCTTAGGAAACTTACAATCATAGCAAAAGGTGAAAGGGAAGCAAGTATGTCTTACATGGTGGGCAGAAGAGAGAGAGAGAGAGAGAAAAGGGGGAAGTCCCACACACTTTTCAGACAACCAGATCTCATGAGAACTCTATCACAAGAACAGCAAGGGGTAAGTTCACCCCTACAATTAAATCACCCCCCACTAGGCCCCTCCTTCAACACCGAGAACCACAACTCGACACGAGATTTGGGTGGGGACACAGAGCCAAATCATATCAACATCCTCTTTACTATTCCTGAATACTAGGATTCACATGCATAGAGTTAAACTTCATGAGTTGGGTCAAAGAGTAACTAAGAATCTATGAGAAGAATGGTTCCCAGAGCTTACATATACAGAGGAAGGATTCCACCTTCAAACAGAGTAGAGAATTCTCATTGATCACTTTTTACATTCAGTAAAGATCCCCAAAAACTTATTAATGAAGCTACAACTTATTTGAAATTAAATGATTCTTAAAATAAAGGCTATGCTAGATCTACCTTAATAAAGCTTAAAAACAAAGCTGAAAAAGATAACATTGAATCATAAGAAACCTAACTCTCTATCAGAAGAAAACCTTACTCATTAAATTTAAAAAAAACAAAATCCAGATGTTGGACAACACATAAATCATATTATCCAGTATCAAATAAAAATTTCTTAGACATTACAAGCAGGAAAATGTGATCCATAACCAAGAGAAAAATCAGTTAACAGAAACAGACCCATAAATGACAAAAATGATACAATTAGCAGAAAAGAACATTAAAACCACTATTTTAACTATGTTCAAATATTTAAAGGAAAACATAAAATAGTGAAAGAAGAATGTAAAATATTTTTTAAGTCAAATAAAAAGTTTAGAAATAAAACGATATCTGAAATAGAAAATTCACTGGATAAGACTAATAGCAGATTAGACACTTCGGAAGAAAAGATTAGCGAGCTAGAAGATGGAACAATAGAAACTATTCACAGTGAATCTTACAGAGAGTAAATATTGAAAAGAAATAAACAAAGTCTCAGTAACATGTGGGACAATATTAAGTGGTCTAATATTTAAGTAATTGGAGTCCTATAAAGAGAAGAAAGGGTAAATTTTTTTAAAGAAATATGGCCAAAATATTTACAAATGCAATAAATTTCAGATCCAAGTACTTAAATGAAACCCAGAAAGACAAGCACAAACAATACAAGATAAATACATGTGATACTCAAATTGCTCAACACTAAAGATGATCTGAAAAATCTTTAAATTATTTATACATATTATATGCAAAGAAACAAAGATCAGAGTGATAGTAATATTTTCATTAGAATCTAGGCACGTGGGAAGAGAAAATAACATTTTTAAACTCTGAAAAACTTTTGACAATCTAAAATTCTACACCCAGCAAAAACATCTGTCACATATGGAGACAAAATAAATATATTTCAGTCAAAGCATAGCTGGTAAGACTTACTGCCATTACATCTTCATTATAAGAATTGATATACAAGTTCTTTAAGAGCAAGAACACTAATACAAGGAATAAATTTGGATATAAATTAAGAAATAAAGAGAACTGAAAATAGTAAACATGTAAGGCAATAAAATACTTATATTCTATTTTTTTATTTTGTTAAAAAACAGCTGTCTGTTTAATGCCAAAGTAATATCAATGTGTTGTGGGGTTTACAACAAACAAAAATAAATTATATGACAATAACACAAAGAACAGTAGGAAAGAATTTGAAGATTATTTTTGTACATTTTACAGCAAGCACTGAAAGTATAAATAGAAATTAAAACAGAGGAATAAATAGTAAGATAAAACTAAAGACAAATTTAAATTAAAAATTTTAATTAAAAGAAGATAGGACAGAAAAAAAAGAAAAGAGCAACAATGAATACATGGCATGAATGTAAAACAAATCGTAAGATAATGACCTAACAATGATCAAGTTGATAATTGCATTAAATGTAGGTGGTCTAAATACCACATTTAAAAGGCAGAGATTTTCAGAATGGATAAGAAAGTAAGAAAAATCTATGTATGTACATATACATGTATATATATTTTTTCTATGGCACTAAGTTTTATTAAAGATTTCATTCAAGTTAAATTTCTAGGAATTAAGGAGTCCTAGTTAGAGGGCACAAAAGCTCATGAAGCCCCTAGATCTCATAGTGGACCACTAGCTCAGGTTCTTTGGTGGAATCACTGCCTTGTCCCAGGTACAGATTATCAAAAGGATACTGCTTTGGCCCCACAGGCTGATAGGTAGAATAATTCTCCACTACACAGAACATAAAGTTCATGAAGGTCAGGAAGCTGAAGAGATTATTGCACATAATATTCCAAGAAACAGGGCTGGAGGGCCATATCCACATGGCTCCTGATATACATGTCCAGATGCCAGTGTGTCAGTTCACCCCAGTTCAACCTCAAGTCTTGGTGGTCCCAGTCAAACCATAGATCCCTCTCCTACTGTGAGTGGTCAAGGAACTTTGAGTAGTTACCATATACCATGCCATCATCCAAGTAAGATTGATAGTCTTCCACACACATATTATACTTCTTGGAAGCAGTGGCCCATTCTTCTGGGGTCTTGGAATAGAATCCCAGGGGCATGTCCTTGATCATGTGGAAGGATGGCCATGCACCCAATGACACCATATTCTGGGTTGCCCTTTGTAGCCACCAGATTCCCAGGACCCCTGCCCTGGCTACTTCTATCTCCACCCAAAATTATATTATGTCTAAAAGTAACCCAGTTCAAATAAAAAAAAACACAGGGCCAGTCATGGTGGCTCACGTCTGTAATCCCAGCACTTTGGGAGACCAAGTCGGGTGGATAACCTGAGGTCAGGAGTTTAAGACCAACCTGGCCAACATTGTGAAACTGCATGTCTACTAAAAACACAAAAATTAGCTAGTCATGGTGGTGTGTGCCTGTAATCCCAGCTACTCAGAAGGCTGAGGCAGGAGAATCACTTTAACCCAGAAGGCAGAAGTTGCAGTGAGCTAAGATCATGCCATTGTACTCCAGCCTGGGTGGCAAGAGTGAGACTCCGTCAAAAAAAAAAAAAGAGAGGTAAATTAAAATAAAAGGATAAAAAAAATGCATCATGAAACACTAATCAAAGATGTCTAGAGTGACTATATTATAATCAAACAAAACAGACTTCAAAATAAGGAATATTACAAGAAACAAGAAGAGACATTTCATAGTGTTAAAAGGGTCAATGTATCAAGAATAAAAATCTTAATTTTAGTGAATGCATCTAATAAAAGTTTCAAACACAGGATGCAAAACCCATATTTGAAATTAAAAATAAAAGACATTGACAAATCAACAAATACAGCTGGAAACACTAGCATTACTCTCACAATAATTGATAACAGAAATAGATAAATTGGTAAAGATACAGATGACTTTTAAAAGGCTATTAACCAAAACTGACCTAATTGACATTTATAGAACTATACACAACAGCAAAATATATATTCTTTTCCATTGTTCATAAAACATTCACCAGGACAAACCATATTTTGAGATAGAAATCTGTTTCAATGAATTCACAAGCATTGAAATCGTATGGAGTTGTTCTTTGAACAAGATGGAATGAAATTAGAAATCAGTAACAAAGATACTTGCATAATGCCAACTTTGGAAACTAAACAGCATATGTAAATTAAACACTATGTTTCTAAGCAATTAATGGGTCAAATAAAAAAATCATAAAGGCAGTTAGAAAATATTTTAACTGCATAAAAATGAAAACAAAATTCGAAGACGTTTAAGCTGCAGCTAAAGTAGTAATTATAAGAAATTTTATATTATTAAACATATACCTTAAAAGAAGAAAAATGCAAGATAGTTTATCTAAGTTTCTACCTTAGTAAGCTAGAGAAATAAAAGCAAACTAAACCTAAAATAACAAGAAAGAAGAAAATAATAAAAATAAGACAGAATTCAATGAGAGAAAATAGACAAATTATAGAGAAAATTGATTAAAACAAAGCTGTTCTTTGAAAATATTATTGAAGTTGACATATCTAGTCTGATCAAGAACAAAGACAAAAGGTACATATTATCAAGAAAATGAGGGGGCAGAGGAAGATGGCCAAACAGAAGCCTGCAACAATGATCCCCCCACCAAAGGAACACCAAATTTTAACAACTAACTACACACAAAAAAGCACTATCACAAGAACCAAAAATCAGGTGAGCAATCACAGTACCTGATTTTAACTTTATATTGCTGAAAGAGGCATTGAAGAGGGTAGGAAAGACAGTCTTGAATTGTCTATGCCACTTCTCCTCCACTCCCTGGCAGTGGCTGCACGGCATAGAGAAAGAATCTGTGCACAAGGAAAGTTAAGCACGGTGACTGGGGGGTTTTGGCATTGAACTCAGGGCTGCCCTGTCACAGCAGGGAGCAAAACTTTGCTTGGTTCAGCTGGCACCTACCCACAGAAGGAGCATGTGGACTAGTCCCAGCCAGAGGGAAATTGCCCATCCCAGTGGTTGGAACTTGAGTTTCAGAAAAACTTGCCACTGCAGGCTAAAGTGCTCTTGGGTTCTAGGTAAACTTGAAATGCAGTCTAGGTCACAAGTACTGCAATTTCTAGGTGAGTCCTAGTGCTAAGGCTGGACTTACAGTCAGTAGACTAGGGCAGCACGTGACCTAAGAAGACACCAGCTGGGACAGCTAAGGGAGTTGCTTGTGCCACCACTCCCTGAAATCCAAGCAGTGCAATTTGTAGCAATGATAGTAACTCCTTCCTTCTGCTTGAGGAGAGGAGAGTGAAGAGTAGAGAGGTTATTTTCTTGTGTCTTGGATACTAGTTCATCCACAATAGGATAGTGCACCAGGCAGAGTTGTCAGGCCCCTATTCCAGGCCCTAGTTCACAAACAACATTTCTAGACACATCCTGGGCCAGGAGGAAACTCACTGTCTTGAAGGGAAGGACTAATCCTGACAGAATTAATCACCTGCTGACAAACAGGCTTTGGGCCCTGAATAACCAATAGCAATACCAAAGTAGTACACCATGGGCCTTGGATGAGACTCTGAGACATGCTGGCTGCAGGTGTGACCCAGTACATTCCCAGCTGTGGTGGCTAGGGTGAAACACCTTCTGCTTGAGAAAAACAGAGTGAAAGTAAAGGAGTCTTTGTCTTGAACTTCAGATAAACAGCTCAGCCACAGTGGGGTAGAGCACGAAGCAGGTTCTTGTGGCTCCTGAGTCCAGGCCTAGACTCTTAGACAGCATTTCTGGGCCTGTCTTGGACAGAAGGGAAGGACACAAACCTGACTGGCTTCATCACTTGCTGATTGTAGGGCCCAAAGGCCTTGAGTGAACATAGGCCATAGCCAGGTAGTGATTACAGCAGGCCGTGGGCAAGACTCAGTGCTATACTGGCTTTAGGTCTGACTCAGCACAACCCCAGTGGTGGTGGTCACAAAGATTCTTGTGTCACCCCAGCCCCAGCTGGCTTAGCACACAGAGAGAGAGAGAGACTCCATTTGTTTGAGAGAAAATAAAGGAAGAGAACAAAAATCTCTGCCTGATAATCCAGAGAATTCTTCCTGCTCTTATCCAAAACCACCAAGGCAGTACCTGTACAAGTCTACAAGAACCATAGCAATTTGAGGCTTGGGGACCAAGTCTCTCTGAATACCTGGAAAGCCTTCCCAAGAAAGATGGGTACAAACAAGCCCAGACTGTAAAGACTAAAGTGAATACCTAACTCTTCAATGCACAGAAACTGATGAACATCCACAAGCATCAAGACTATACAGGAAAATAAGACCTCACCAAATGAACTAAATAAGCCACCAAGGAGCAATTCTGGAGAAAGAGAACTATGTGACCTTTCAGAAAGAGTATTCAAAATAGCTATTTTGAGGAAACTCAAAGAAATTCAAGACAACACAGAAAAGAAATTCAAAATTCTAGCAAATAAATTTAACAAAGAGATTGAAATTGAAATAATGAAAAAGAAATCAAGTAGAAAGTCTAGAGTTGAAAAATGCAATTGACATCCTGAAGAATGCATCAGAGTCTCTTAATAGAAGAATTGATCAAACAGAAGAATGAGTGAGCTTGAAGAGAGACTATTTGAAAATATACAGAGGAAACAAAAGAAAAAGGAATGAAGTACACCTACAAGATCTAGAAAATTGACTCAAAATGGAAAATCTAAGAGTGATTAGTCTTAAAGACGAGGTACAAAAATATACAGGGGTAGAAAGTTTATTCGAAGTAATACTATCAGAGAACTTTCCAAACCTCGAGAAAGGTAACAACATTCAAGTACAAGAAGGTTATAGAACACTAAGCAGATTTAACCCAAAGAAGACTACCTCAAGGCATTTAAAAATCAAACTCCCAAAGGTCAAGGATAAAGGAAGGTTCCTAAAAGCATCAAGAAAAAAATTGTACAATGGAGCTCTAATACATCTGGCAGCAGATTTCTCAGTGGAAACCTGACAGGCCAGGAGAGAGTGGCATGGCATATTTAAAGTGCTGAAGCAAAAAACATTTTACCGTAGAATAGTATATCCAGCAAAAATATCCTTCAAGCATGAAAGAGAAATAAAGACTTTCCCAGACAAACAAAAGCTGAGAGATTTCATCACCATCGGACGTATCCTACAAGAAATACTAAAGGGAGTTCCTCAATCTGAAAGAAAAGAACATTAATGAACAACAATAAATAATCTGAAAGTACAAATCTTATTGGTAATAATAAGCACACGGAAAAACACAGAATATTATGACAATGTAGTTGTGGTGTGTAAACAAAACCCTAAGTAGAAAGACTACACAACAAACCCATCAAAAATAAAAATTAGATCAACTTTTCAAGACATGGTACAATAAGACAAAGAGAAACAACAAAAAGTTAAAAAGTGGGGGGACAAAGTTAAAGTGTAGAGTTTTTATTAGTTTCCTTTTGCTTGTTTGTTTATGCAATCAGTGTTAATTTGTCATCAGTTTAAAATATATGATAGTATTTGCAAGCCTCACAGTAACCTCAAATAAAAAGACATACAATGGATATTCAAAAAATAAGAAGCAAAAAATTAAAACATACCACCAATGAAAATCACCTTCACTAAAAAGAAAGCAAGATAGAAGAGAGGAAGGAAAAGACCACAAAGCAACCAGAAAACAAATAACAAGATGGCAAGAGTAAGTCTTTACTTCTCAGTAACAACAGTGAATGTAAATGGATTAAACTCGCAATAAAAACCATGGAATAGTTGGATGAATAAAAAAGCAAGACCAAATGATCTGTTGCCTACAAGAAAAACATTTCACCTATAAAGATATACATAGACTAAAGATAAAGGATGGAAAGATACTTCATGCCAATGGAAACCAAGAAAAGAGTAGGAGTAGCTATACTTATATATCACACAAAATGAATTTCAAGGAAAAGCTGTAAGAAGAGACAAGGTCATTATAACATGATAAAGGGGTCAATTCAGCAAGAGAATATAATAATTTTAAATATATATGCATCCAATGCAATAGCACCAAGATATATAAAGCAAATATTATTAGAGCTAAACAGAGAGATAGACATCAGTATAATAATAGCGGGAGACTTCATCACCCCATCTTCAGCACTGGACAGACCTCTCAGACAGAAATTCAACAAAGAAACATCATTTAATTTGCACTATAGAAAAAAATGAACCTAATTAATCTTTACATATGATGTTATCCACTAGCTGCAAAATACACATTCATCTCCTTAGAAAATGTTTCATTCTCAAAGAAAGACCATGTGTTAGGTCACAAAGCAAGTTTTAAAACATTCAAAAAATTGGAATAATACCCAGCATCTTCTCTGACCACAATGGACACAATGGAATAAAAATAGAAATCAATAAAAGAGAAATTTTGGAAACTATACACCTACATAGAAATTAAACACTGAGGTCCTGAATGACTGATGGGTCAATGATGAAACTAAGAAGAAAATTGAAAATTCTCTTAAAACAAATGATAATGGAAACACAACGTACCAAAACCTACGGAATGCAGCAAAACAGTACTAGGAAAGAATTTTACAGCTGCAAGTGCCTACATAAAAAAAAAAAAAAAAAAAAAAAAACTTCAAATAAACAATCTAACAATGCATCTTAGAGAATTAGAAAAGCAAGATAAAACCAAACCCCAAATTAGTAGAAGAAAAGAGATAATAAATATCAGAGCAGAAATAAATGAAATTGAAATGAAAGAAACAATACAAAAGACCAATAAAATGGAGCTTGTTTTTTGAAATGATGAACAAAATTCATAAACCTTAAGACAGACTAACAAAGGAAGTAAGAGAGAAGACCTAAATAAAATCAGATATTTAAAAAGGTGACATATTATTGATAATGCAGAAATTCAAAGGATTATTAGTGGCTACTATAATTCTTAGTCAATAAATTGGAAAACCTAGAGGAAATGGACACATTCCTAGACACATAAAACCTACCCAGGTTGAGCCATGAAGAAATCCAAAACCTAAACAGACCAACAACAATTAACAAGATCAAAGCCATTAATAAAATGTCTGCCAGCAGAGACCTGGGACCTGATGGCTTAATCGCTGAATTCTACCAAACATGTAAAGAAGAACTAATGCCAATCCTACTCAAATTGTTTTGAAAAATAGGAGGGAATACTTCCAAACTCTTCTATGAGGCCAGTATAACCTTAAAACCCAAATCAGACAAAGACATATTCAAAAAAAGAAAACTACAGGCCAACATCTCTGATAAAAATTAATGCAAAAATTCTTAACAAAATACTAGCAAACTGAATTCAATAATATATTACAAAGATCATTCATCATTACCAAGTGGGATTGATTCTATGGATGCAAGGATGGTGCAACATTTGCAAATCAATCGGTGTGATACATCATATCAACAGGATGAAGGACAAAAGCCATATACTCATTTTTATTTGATGCTGAAAGCATTTCATAAAATTCAACATCCTTTCATAATTTAAAAAATACTGAAAAAACTGGGTATAGAAAGATCATATTTCAACATAATAAAAGCCATATATGACAGACCATCAGCTAGTATCATAGTGAATGGGAAAAAAAAAACTAAAAGTCTCTTCTCTAAGATCTGGAGCAAACAAGGATGCCCACTTTCATCACTGTTATTCAGTGTAGTACTGGAAATCCTAGCTAAAGGAATCAGACAAGAGAAAGAAGTAAAAGGCATCCAAATTGGGAAGGAATAAGTCAAATTACCCTTGTTTGCAGATGATGTGATCTTATATTAGGAAAACCTAAAGACTCCACCAAAAACCCATTAGAACTTATAAACAAACTTAATAAAGTTGCAGGATACAAAATCAACATACAAAATTCAGTAGCATTTTTATATGCCAACAGTGTACAATCTGAAAAAGAAATTAAAAAGTAATCCCATTTGTAATAGCCACAAATAAAATTAAATAAGTAGGAATTAACCAAAAAGAAAGAAAGAAAGAAGGAAAGGAAAGGAAAGGAAGGAAAGGAAAGGGAAAGGGAAAGGAAAGGAAGGGAAAGGGAAAGGGAAAGGGAAAGGAAAGGAAAGGAAAGGGAAAGAAAGAAAGAAAGAAAGAAAGAAAGAAAGAAAGAAAGAAAGAAAAAGAAAGAAAGAAAGAAAAAGAAAGAAAGAAAGAAAGAAAGAGAGAGAGAGAGAAAGATCTCTGCAATGAAAACTAGAAAACACTAACGGAAGAAATTAGAGAGGACACCAAAAACTTGAACGATATTTCATGTTCTTTGGAAGAATGAACGTTACTAAAATGTCCATACTGTCACAGGATCCTTAGGATGTTGCTTTGCCAGCTGGAAACCTCTGTGGCCAGTGGCACCTTTGCCCAAGTTTTGCTTGGGCCCACTGGACTTACACCCATTCAACCTGGCAGACTGTGCTGGGCTTTCATTACCTGCCCAGATACCATACTTGCCAAGGGTAAGCTAGGCATGGTGTGGTGAGGGATGCGTGAGCAGAGAGTAAAGGGTCTGGCCACTGCACACAGCCAGGCACACTGGCTGCAGTGGGACAGGCAGTTCCAGGCACCAGCATAAGCACTGTCTCCTTGCTGCAACTGGACCAGACATACTGCAAGTGGCTTCCACTGTGGGCACTGGAAAATATGGCAGCGCCCAGAAGCTGGGAGATGCCAGGAACCACAGAACCCCAAAGAGGGTCTCACAGCCCTGGCTCAGGGAACTCCTATGTCTGGGCTCCCCAAAGGACCACAGTGCTTCTCTCCTTCTCTCTTTTTTCCTTCTTGTTGCCTGCAGTGTAGCAAGCAAGGGGCAGGTGTGTTTCAGCACTGTTCGTGTTACAGCTTCTTCAGCCCTGCCATTTGGCAGGTCCTGAGTTCTTGTCCAGGAAAAACGAAGTATATGTACTACTGGAGGGTGAGCAAGGTGAAGCGATGCTTTATTGAGTGACAGTACAGATCTCAGGAGAGCCAAAGTGAGTAGCTGCTATCTGCAGGCAGATCTTTCCAGTGAGCGTGCAGCCCTCAGCAGAGAGGAGATCCAGAGTGGGTAGCTCCTCTCCACAAGCAGGTCATCTTGTCATCTGCCCGAGTCTGGCTGAATCCAGAGTTTTTGTGGGTTTCAGAGGGGAGGAAGTGCATGCTGATTGGTCCATGGGTGGCCATGGGTGGGCCTGGAAAAATCACCATAAATTCTCACTCTGGTCCACAGAACTAGTAGCCTGGCCCCCAGACTTCAGGCCATCCCTGGCTTAAAGGTGGGGTTTCACTAGGGACCTGCCTGTTTTCACCCAGGAGCCTGTCTGCCTCCTGCCACCATTTATGACACCCAGGCTGTTCGTGCCAAGGGGCACCTGCAATCCTGAGCCAAGCCACCCTCAGCTACCCTAGGCTTCAGCAGCAGGGATTTGTGTGTCAGTACCAGCCTGAGTGTGGGCATGCCCAACCAGGTAATGACAGCACCCAGGCTCATCCACAACTCTACTCTGAAATCAGAGTGGGCACCAGGAGTGTGGAGAGCCCAGGCAGCAGGAGCAGGCAGCTCCGAGACTGTGGGGGTAGGGGGCTTTCTGGGTCCCCAAGACCACAGGGATGCCTGGGTCAGCAGCCATAGCTGGGCAGCTGCAGCTGCACCTGGGAGCACGGGGCTCCCACCCCACCAACTCAGAAGGGGGTGGAGTTCCCACCTGTTCCCAGCTCCCCTGGGCTCCACGGAGCACACAGTGCTCCCCAGGCCTCCTCTGCTACAGTCAGTATTTTTGCAGCAGCCACTCCAGATGGGCCACTGCTGCCATCAATAGTGCCAAAAGCAATCTACAGATTCAATGCAGTCTTTACCAAAATACCAATGACATTCTTCACAGAAATAGAAAAAAAAAACATACTAAAATTTATATGGAACCACAAAATACCCAAAACAGCCAAAGTTATCCTAAGCAAAAAGAACAAAAATGGAGGAATCACATTACCTGACTTCAAATTATAACCACAGAGCTACGGTAACCAAAACAGCATGGTACTGTCATATAAACAGACACATAGACCAATGGAACAGAGTAGAGAACCCAGAAATAAATTTATACACCTATAGTGAACTCATTTTCAACAAAGGTGTCAAAAACATACATTGGGGAAAAGACAATCTCTTCAATAAATGGTGCTGGGAAAACTGGATATCCATATGCAGAAGAATGAAACTCAACCCCCATCTCTTGCCATCTACAAAAATCAAATCAAACTGGATCAAAGACTTAAAAGTATGAAACTATTACAAGAAAACATTGGAAAAACTTTCCAGGACATTGTTTTGGGCAAAAATTTATTGAGTAATAACCCACAAGCACAGACAACCAAAGCAAAAATGAACAAATGGAATCACATAAAATTGAAAAGCTTCTCCTCAGCAATGAAAACAATCAACAAAGTGAAAAGACAACCCACAGAATGGGAGAAAATATTTGCAAACTGCCCATCTTACAAGAGATTAATAACTAGAATATATAAAGAGCTCAAATAACTTTACAGGGAAAAATCTAATAATATAATTAAAATGGGCAAAAAATATAGACATTTCTCAAAAGAAGACATACAATGGCAAGCAGGCATAGGAAAAGGTGCTCAATAGCATTGATTATCAGAGAAATGCAAACCAAAACTACAATGAGATATAATCTCATCTCAGTTAAAATGGCTTATATTCAAAAGACAGGCAATAACAAATGCTGGCAAGGATGTGGAGGAAAGAGAACACTTATATACCGTTGGTGAGAATTTAGTACTACCACTATGGAGAACACTTTGGAGGTTCCTGGAAAATCTAAAAATAGAGCTGCCATATGATTCAGCAAGCCCACTGCTGAGTATATGCTCCAAAGAAAGGAAATCAGTATAGGGAATGGATAACTGCACGACCATGTTTGGAGAAACACTGTTCATAGTAGCCAAGATTTGGAAGCAACCTAAGTGTCCCTCAACAGATGAAAGGATAAAGAAAATGTGGTGCATATACATTATGGAGTATTATTCAACCATTAAAAAAAAATGTGATCTTGTCATTTGCAACAGGGGTGGAACTGGAAGTCATTACATTAAGTGAAATAAGCCAAGCACAGCAAGACAAACTTTACATGTTCTCATTTATTTGTGGGGTATAAAAAACAATTGAACTCATGGAGGCAGAGAATACAAGGATGGTCACCAAAGTCTGGGAAGGGTCATGGGGCCTGGGGAAAGAAGTAGGGGTGGTCAATGGGTACAAAAAAAAAGTGGTTAGAAAGAATGAATAAGACCTAGTATTTGATAGCACATCAGGGGGACGATAGTCAATAATAATTTAATTGTACATTTTTAAATAACTGAAAGACTATAATTGGTTTGTTTGTAACACAAAGGATAAGTGTTTATTAGGATAAATACCTCATTTACCACAATGTGATTATTACACATTACATGCCTGTATCAAAGTATCTTATGTACCCTGTAAATATATACACTTACTATGTACCCACAAAAACGTATATAAAAAGAATACAGGCCGGGGGCGGTGGCTCAAGCCTGTAATCCCAGCACTTTGGGAGGCCGAGACGAGCGGATCACGAGGTCAGGAGATCGAGACCATCCTGGCTAACATGGTGAAACCCTGTCTCTACTAAAAAATGCAGAAAAAAAACTAGCCAGGCGACGTGGCGGGCGCCTGTAGTCCCAGCTACTCGGGAGGCTGAGGCAGGAGAATGGCGTAAGCCCAGGAGGCGGAACTTGCAGTGAGCTGAGATCCGGCCACTGCACTCCAGCCTGGGCGACAGAGCGAGACTCCGTCTCAAAAAAAAAAAAAAAAAAAAAAAAATACAAAATGAGACATTGCTGCAAGTCCTATAGATATTAAATTATAACAAGTAAATATAGTAACCAATGTATACTAATAGATTTATTTAATCTTTTAAGATTTTTAAAAATTATATATAAATATATATATATTTTATATCTATATGTTTGGGGGTTTTCTTTTATTTTCTTTTTTTTTTTTTTGAGACGAAGTCTCGCTCTGTCGCCCAAGCTGGAGTGCCGTGGCCGGATCTCAGCTCACTGCAAGCTCCGCCCCCGGGTTTATGCCATTCTCCTGCCTCAGCCTCCCGAGTAGCTGGGACTACAGGCGCCCGCCACCTCGCCCAGCTAGTTTTTTGTATTTTTTAGTAGAGACGGGGTTTCACCGTATTAGCCAGGATGGTCTCGATCTCCTGACCTTGTGATCCGCCCGTCTCGGCCTCCCAAAGTGCTGGGATTACAGGCTTGAGCCACCGCGCCCGACCGGGTTTTTTTTTCTTTTTGAGATGGGGTCTCACTTTGTCACCCAGGATGGAGTGCAGTGGCCTAATCTTGGCTCACTGCAATTTCCGCCTCCCGGGCTCAAGCAACCCTCCTACTTCATCCTCCCAAACAGCTGGGACCACTGACGCATGCCACCAAACCTGGCTAACTTTTCATATTTTTTGTAGAGACAAGGTTTTACTGTGTTGCTCAAGCTGGTCTTGAACTCCTGAGACCAAGAGATGCACCTACCTCAGCCTCCCAAAGTGCTGGGATTACAGGCATGAGCCACTGTGCCCAGACTATTTTTAATATATTTTTATTTTTATTATTATTTCAATAGTTTTGGGAGAACAGGTGGTGTTTGGTTACATGGATAAGTTCTTTAGGTGTGATTTCTGAGATTTTGGTGCACCCATCACCTAAGCAGTGTACACTGCACCCAATGTGTAGTCTTTTATCCCTCACCACCCTCCCACCCTTTCCCTCAAGTCCCCATAGTCCATTATATCATTCTTAAGCACTCTTATAACTTAGCTCCCACTTATAAGTGAGAATATATGATGTTTAGTTTTCCATTCCTGAGTACGTTTTTTAAGCTTAGATTAAAAAGTACAAGTTTCTTGAAAAAAACACAAAATAACCAAAAATGACTCAGGAAGAAATTTTTAAATCCTTACAGTCCTCTATCCATTTAATAAATGGAATTTATAATTTAATATATTTCCACAAAGAAAATGCTGAGCCCAGATGGTTTCATTGGTAAATTCTAACATTTAAGAAAAAAAATTACGTCAATCATAAACACTCTTTCAGAAAAAGATGAGTAGAAAATACCTCCTGATTTATTATATGAAGTCAATATTACCCTCATTCTAAAAACAGAGATATTACAAAAAGAAAAGAAAGGAAAATGCAACATATAAATATACCTCATGCACATAGACTCAAAAATTCTCCAAAAATTTGTAGCAAATTAAATCCAATAGTAAATTAAAAAGACAGCACATTATGACTACATGTGATTTATCCCAGGAAAAGAAAATAATGTTGCAGAAAATACATCTATTGACACAGAAATACACTTACCAAGGCTGGGTGTGGTGGCTCATGCCTGTAATCCCAGTACTTTGGGAGGCCGAGGCAGGTGGATCACGATGTCAGGAGTTCGAGACCAGCCTGGCCAACATAGTGAAACCCCATCTCTACTAAAAATACAAAACTTAGCTGGATGTGGTGGTGGGCACCCATAATCCCACCTACTTGGGAGGCTGAGGCAGGAGAATCACTTGAACCTGGGAGGCAGAGGTTGCAGTGAGCTGAGATCCCCCCATTGCACTCCAGCCCGGGAGGCAGTGCAAAACTCCGTCTCAAAAAAAAGAAGAAAAAAGGGAGAGAGAAATACACTTAGAATAAAACAAAAGGAAAATATTCGGCCACAAAAAGTGTAGCATGCTACATAATCTCTTTGAAGAGAAAATTCATAAACGTGTACAAATAGAAAAAATTTCAGTGACTTCCCCAGGTTTGATGCAACTGTCTGATCCAAACCTAGAACAATGTTTTGTGTAAAAATAAATAATTAAAAATGTATAGTTGAGGTCAAGAAACAAGAGTTACCAAGAACATAAGTGTAAAGTTATAAGAGTGGTTGAAGCCAAAGATGCGCTGAGCTCTGGATCCTGAAGCACCAAATAACAGCTGAGAGTCCACCACTGTGAGCTAAGGAGAGTAGAAAAGTTTCATGTAAGACAGTATTGTCTGCATCATTGCTTGAAAAGAGACTTCTCTCTCAGTCCCTTTCATATGAAAGGAAGCTGACCTGTGTGTCTAAAACAGAACAGACATGAACTTGTGACCTAAAGACAAACCAAGCCACCTTAGCTTTGTCTTGGGTTGACTTCCCTAGAAGCAATTCTGAGATGAGGTGATCAATTTACTGAAAGTGTTCTTTCAGGAGAAACCCATAAAGTAGCGAGGAAAGCAGAACACTGTAGAAGCAGCAGCTAGGCATATCATTTGAGGAAGAGCATGATCCCTCAGGGAGCTCTGAAATTTAAAGTGTGTCAAAGATTGTCCTGTCCAAAAGGAGGGAGAAGCTCTTACACTCTTGCTTCAGTCAGTCATTGGCCATATGCCAACTCCCAAAGTGAAGTTGTGAATCCTTCAGAAAATAAAACAAAAAAAAAGCTTCTGTCAGTCAAAGATGATCATTTAGAAAAGAATACAAGTGTGATCTATTAGCAATCAATACCCAAAGCAGCTGGGTGGGGCACCAATGGCAATAGCATCTGCTACAGTACGGGGTTCTATCTGTGATATCCTGAATTGTGGTAGGAGCAGGAGCTCCAAAATGCCATTACAGAACTTTATTCTAAATAGTAAGGCTTAGGAAAGCCAGGCAGAAACAATCACCAAACTACAAAAAACAGTGTGAACACAGAGGTTTGTGTGTGAGGTAATAGGAATAAAAATAAAACACCAAATAAATAAATAAATAAATAAATACATAAATAACTCTCACACACAATGTCATTTTATGCCAAAATCCACTACACATAAAGAAATCAAATGCTAACAAAGATAGCAAACAAAACCAACAATCAGGACACAGATTCACTCCAAATAAAATTAATGTTATGCAGCAATCTGACAAAGACTTTCAATGAGTTTTCTTAAGACTCTCAAATAACTAAAAATATAAATTACAAGGAAGAAAAAATTATGCAACAAAAATGAAAATGAAACAAGAAAAATAGGAGGATGAAAAGAATAAGTTGCTGGGTGTGTATATACCCAAAGGAATAGAAATCATTCTACCAAAAAGACACATGAACACATATATTCAGTGCAGCACTATTCACAATAGCAAAGACATGGAATCAACCTAAATGCCCATCAACAGTGAACTGATTAAATAAAATGTGATACATATATACAATGGGATCCTATGCAGCCATAAAAAAGAACAAAATCATGCCCTTTGCAGCAATGTGCATAGAACCAGAAGCCATTATGCTAAGCAAAGTAATGCAGGAACAGAAAACCAAACACGGCATGTTCTCACTTGTAAATGGGAGTCAGACGTTGCACACACATGAACACAAAGAAGGAAACAATAGACACCAGAGCCTACTTGAGGGTGGAAGGTGGGAGAAGGGTGAGTGTTGAAAAACTGCCTATTGGGTACTATGCTCGTTACCTGGGTGACAAAATAATCTGCACATCAAAGCACTGTGGCATGCAATTTACCCATGTAATAAACCTGCATATGTACCCCTTCGAACCTAAGACAAAAGGAAAAATGAAATAGAGACTAAAAAATATAGAAAAGATTAATAACATGAAGTTGTTTTTTAAGAAGATAAACTGCTAGCTAAGGCACCAAGAAAAATAGAAGACCCAAATAAACAAAATCAGAAATGAAAAAGAAGACATTGCAACTGATATCATAAATACACAAAAGATCATCATAGACTATTATAAATAACTCTACACTAACAAAACTGAAAAACCTACAGGAAATGGATAAATAATGGACACATACAACCTACTAAGATTTAACCAGGAAGAAACAGAAAGCCTGAACAGACCAATAATGGGGAGTAAGATTGAATCAGTAATAAAAACTCTCTCAACAAATAAAAACCCTGGTCTAGATGGCATTACTGCTGAAATCTACCAAACTTATAAAGAAGAACTAATGCAAATTCTTCTCAAGCTCTTCCAGAAAATTGAAAAGGAGGAAATTCTTCTACACTCATTCTATGAGGTCAGCATTACCTTGGTACCAAAACTAGACAAGGACACAACAAAAAAAGGAAAACTACAGGCCAATATTCCTAATGAACATAAATGCAAAAATCCTCAACAAAATACTAGCAAATTGAATCTATAATCACATCAAAAAGACAACACACCATGATCAAGTAGAATTTATCTAGGAATAAAAGGATTGTTTGACCTACACAAATCAATAAACATGATACATCACATCAACAGAATGAAGGACAAAAAACACTTTTTATATTGATCATTTCAATATATGCAGAAAAAGCATTTGATAAAATCAACATCTTTTTATGATAAAAATTCTGAACAAGTTAGGTATAGAAGAAACAGACTTCAACATAATAAAGACCATATATGATAAACCCACAGCTAACATCATACTGAATGGGGAAAAGCTGAAAGCCTTTTCTCTAAGAAGAGGAATAAGATAAGGATGCCCATTTTTACCACTCTTATTCAACGTTGTGTTACAAGTCCTAACTACAGCAACCAGGCAAGAGAAAGAAATAAAAGGCATTTTAATCAAGAAAGATGAAGTCAAATTGTCCTATTTTGCAGATGACATGATATAGAAAAACCTAAAGGCTCTACCAAAAACTTCCTAGAGCTGATAAACTCAGTAAAGTTGCAGGATACAAAATTAACATACAAAAATCAATGAAGTTTCTATACACTAGTAACAAACTAGGTGCAAAAGAAATGAAGACAGCAATTCCATTTATAATAGCTACAAAAAATTAAAATACATAGGAATAATTTTAAGGAGGTAAAACATCCTTTTTGCAGTAAGACTACAAAACACTGTCTAAAGAAACTGAAAAGGACACACAAAAAATGAAGAGATACAACATGCTCATGGGTCAGAGGAATTAATATTGTTAAAATGACCATACTACCCAAAGCAGTTGACAGATTCAATGCAATCCCTATCAAAATACCAATAAAATTAGTGACAAAAATAGGAAAAAAATCCAAAATTATGGAAAAGCAAAAGAGCTCAAGTAGAAAAAGTAATCCTGAACTAAAAGAATAAAGTTAGAGGTATCATACCATCTGACTTCAAAATATACTACAAAGCTATAGTAACCAAAACAGCATGTCATGAGTATAAAGACAGACACATAGACCAATGGAATAATATAGACAATCCAGAAATAAATCCACATAATTACAGCCAACTAATTTTTGACAAAGACACCAAGAACATGGGGGGAAGAACACCCTATTCAATAAATAGTGCTAGAAAAACTAGATATAAGTACACAGGAGAATAAATATTAAATCTAAAAATATTTTAATGACAATAATAGATTGTGACCAAAAATAGTTTGTATTAAGACTACAAGGATAGTTCAACATCAGGAAATAAATCAGTTATGATCTAAACTGTTAGATGCAATGATAGAACAACATATTATCTCAATATGGACAGAAAAAGCACCCAATATAATTCTCCATTCATTCATAATTTAAATAAAAACCTCTTACTAAGCTAGGAGTAGAAGTAAACTTCCTCAGATTAATAAGCAGTATCTATCAAACACCTGTAGCAAACATCACACTTAAAATGGAACACTTTAGAAGTATTGTCTGGTCAGGAACAAGGCCATGATTCTTTATTACCCCTTCTATTCAACTCTGTCTGGATACCTAAGTTAGTCACACAAATCAAGAAAATACATTTAAAAATTGAAGTCCAATCTGTTCTTATTTTCAGAAAATGTGATTGAATTACATAGATAACATGAAAGCCATTTTAAAATATATGAGAACTAATAAATGGCACGATTTTTGAACATTAGGTCAAAATTAATAGTTTACTCATAAATGAGTAATAACAATTAGAAAAATTGAATAGAAAAAAATCCCATTTACAAAACTGCAAAAATATGTAAAGCATTTAGGAATAAATCTAAAAAATATGTGAAACTCTCATGATGAAAATTATAAAACATTATTAAAAGAAAAGAAAGAATATCTAGATAAATGAAGATATTTGCCATAGTCATATATGAGAAGACAGAAAATCTTAAAGACATTAATTATTCCCAAATTAAATTGTTAAAATCAATGCAATTCCAAAAAAAATATTAGTAGGGTTTCTCACTCAGTTTCACAATTTGATCCTAAAAAGCATGCAAGAGAAGAAAGGACCAAGAATAGAAGACAAAAAGCTGGAGGAATTTATGAAATATGCAACTGGCATAGGAACAGATCAATGAATAATTAGAACAAAATAGAGAGCCTAAAAACAGACCTAGCCATATGGGGAAATACACTCTAGATGAATATGGTATCATCAAGTATAACAGAATGAATAGATTATTTAGTGAAAGTTTGTGACAGTTGATTATTTATGTAGAAGACAGAAATTAAAATTAACTCCCTGCACAACTAAAATTAACACCATACACAAAAAAGTTCTGGATGAATTAAAAATCTAAATGTGAAAAGCAAAAACTGTAAAACTTTATAATTGAGAAGCATGTATGTATGACCTCAGCATAGAAAATATTTATTTCTTAAACACAACATGAGTATAGGCCATAAAGGAAAACATTTAAGGTTAAATACATCAAAATTAATAACTTCTGCACAACAAAAGATAGCTCAGTCAAAATCACAGGTAATCTATCTACGGTATAGATACTTACAAAATATATAACTAGAAAAGATTCATCTTAGGAGTCTGTTTTTAAAAATGCTTACAATTCAATAAGAAAATAAAATCAATACATTGAAAAATGGGCTATGTATATAAACCGGCAATTCACAGGAAAGAAAACCTGAGAAGACAATAAATACATGAAAATGTGCTCAAACTCATTAATATCTGCAGAATGCAAATTATAACACTAATGAGATACCATTTCACATCCATTAAATTTATGAAAATTCAAAAGTTTGGCAATGCCAAGTGTTGGTAAGGATATGCTGGTAGGAGGGCAAATTAATACTATTACTTTGAAAAACAATTTGGCATTATCTAGGAACTCTGAAGATGCTCATACTCTCTCCAAAATAGTGTTTTGGAGAAACTCTAACTCTTGTGCATGAGGAAACGTGTAATAATGTCCATCGCAGCTGTTTTCCTGGGATCAAACATTTGGAAATGATTTAAATAGCTACCAATAGAAATGAATAAATTTCAATATATTTTCTGGAATGGAATATGTTTAATGGAATACTTAAAATGAATGTGGATAACTTAAAATGAAGTCGAGAGACAACAAATACTAATATTGATAAAACACAAATTGCAGAATAATATAGACATAGGATCATTCAGATAAAATCTTAAAATGTGCAAAATTTTGCTATTTACAGTTTAGGGATGCATACATAGATAGTAAAAGTATAAAATAAGCATGAGTATTCAGGAGCATAGTTATCTCTCAGAAGAGAAGTAGAATAGGACTGGCGCTATGGTACCCTGTGGTCTCCAATTGTAACTTTCATTGTAACTCTTTGTTTCCCAAAAAGAAAGAAAAACTCTATATATTTTCTGTGTTTGAAATATTTCACAATTATTTTAAAATCCAAAAGGAAAACTAAAATTAAAGTTTTGAAAGATTTATTTTCCTTTTTCATCTTTGTGGTTGTTCAGAAAGGTCAATTCCTTTTTTTTCTGAATATAAAATAATTAGGCCTTCTTTTTATCTGAATATTGTGTGAGTGTATGTGTGTGTGTGTGTGTGTGTGTGTGTGTGTGTGGTGTAGCACATATTCCTTTAGTAATAACATTGAAAGTTAACGTAATTGGAAAATTTGTTTCTCCATCAATATTTAGAATATTTGGTAGAAAAGTGATTTTTCTGGATTGTGCAGATAACTATCTCGTAAAGGCCTTGACATGTGTGGACATGACCTCACCTATGGTGGTTTCCAGGATTTGGATGGGAACCAGTTTCTGCCTATTTCACCACCTCAGGAGAAATGCGTGGTGTTCTTCCTGGGGGCACCCAGTCAGCGCTGCATCTACCCGAGAGTTCCTGCCCAGCCATGCGATCATTTCTGAAACTAATGAGATCAGCAGCTTTTCACGAAACCATGAGTCATACCTATTGGTGAGGATTTCCAGGCTTGAGGAGTGCCTTGAAGTGCCGGCTTCACCAGATGTTCTGGCATCACCAATCCTTCCCCTAATTCTGAGTGCCACATCTGACCTACTGCCAACGGTCACAAGGTCGCCAGTAACCAAAAATCGCCTTGGGCTTCAGGTAAGGACCTGTAAAATCAATGCAATACCAATTAAAATTCCGGTTGGATTGTTTTCAAGGAACTTGATCATCTAAAATTTATATTGGTTCACAAATAACCAAGACAACATTAACTTTAAGACGTATTAGAGACTGATAATAAAAACAGTGTGGTAATGTTTCAAAAACAAATTAGCCAGTGGAAGAGAAAAAAATAGTGTCGGACAAATAGACAAAAGAGATTACACATTCATTGAGAGACACTTTGTTTAATAAATATTGAGAAAACTGAAATTAGATCCCCATTTAACTCCATGAACAAGGATAGATTCTAGATTAATTAAAGGCCTAAATGTGAGCTATAAAACTAAAATAAATAGAAGAAAATGTAGAATATTTTTGTGACCTAGGCGCTGGTGGCAAGGAAAGAGAGAGCATTAATAAAACTTCCAGAGCACAAATCCAATGGCAAAGAAAAAAACCCTTGAAAGATTTGACTATAACAAAACTGTGGATTTGTGTTCATTGAACGACACCATGAAAAAAAAAATAATAGGAGAATGACAGTATTTAAAAGGGAAGTGAGAGAGCACCTCAGAGGAAGATACTTGTAATCTCTAAAACCAATATCTGAAATATTCAAACAAATTCAATAAATTTCCCCAAATACAATAGCCCCAATAAGAAAATAGAGGATATGAAAATACAATTTGAAAAAGAGGAAACACAGAAGATTACTTAGTATGTTAAAGTCATTCAAAATTAATCAGAGAAAAGTTGTTTTTAATTTTGATGTTTTTAATTGATAAATATATATATATTTATAGTGTACAAAATGATGTTTCAAAATATGTATAGATTTGTGGAAATGGTAAACTGAGCTAGTTACCATACATTAGCTCCACATACCATTTTTTGTGGTAAGAACACTTAAAATCTACTCTCTCAGCAATTTTCAAGTACACAATACATTGCTATTAACTATAGTCACCATGTTTAGAGAAAAGTAATTTTAAACAAGAAGATATCACTTTCTACCTTCTGGACCAACAATAATCCCAGGCTGGACAGTGGAAGTGTTGATGAAGATGAGATGCCACAAGAAAGTTCATTACTGTGGGTGGGAGTTAGGACCCAAAGATTCCAGGTGTACATCCCAATGAATTCTTTACCCAACCCCATAGGAGACCATGTACAACAAACATATTAAACAGAATGGTCGCCCAAGGTAAGAGGCATGGAAATTGGGGTGGGTAGGAAAATAAGACAATACATAAACATGTAAAATTTAAAAAGAAATGCTTTGGGGCCTAATAATAATTACATTTCATAAATTGTGGAGTGTGATCAGCTCTGCAGCTGAGAATATTCTTGCCCTGTAAGTACTCATTATTTCATAGGGGAAAATATACTACACATGTCAAAGAAATTACATATCTATATATGACATATATATCATATATATATGGAATTATGGTGTCTGGTAATGTCCAATATACAGATGTTTGTAGTAAGCCAGCAAACTGTGATTAAAAAAAAAAAAAAAGCTATAACACAGAGTATATTACAACATAACGCAGAGTGACCAACATTTACTTTTGCAAATACTTAACTCATTATACTTCTTCTCTGGGTGTATATTAGTGGCACCCCCTAAAACAACCATTTGCACAATGAAAAAATCTGGGCATAAATTGTCTGAGACAATGCATCATAGATGTGTCTGTACAGATTTATGGAAATGCATTTAGAGTACCTAGTTTTTTGCAATTTTCATCAGCGCATTGAACCACACATTGATAATGAAAGATAGCATTTTGAAAATATCGCCTATTATCTGTTATATCAATAAAATATCTATTATGTATATTTTTCTATGTTTCTAGCCTTTATGAACACCCTGTAGAAGAGCATAGTACCCAGAGAAAATAAATGATTCCTATTTTTTTTCCCTCCACCTCTAGAGTTTCTCACCCATCATGTTTTAATGCTTGCTCCTACCCTATTTATATAGTAAATACATTGAAATAAAAGAAATGCCATGACTAGGAGAACAATCAAGCCCATCATTTTTCCCACTTGAAAGAAAATTATATGGTCATTTAAAATAACATTAAAGTAGAAGAAGACTGAGAGCACTAAGGAGGAGATGACACATCTTGGCCAGGGATACAGACAGATTTAAGAGCAGAGCTCAAGTTTTCTCTGGTGAGTCATTTGGTTGGTATCCTTAGTGCTTTATCCCAAACTGCACACCTCTACCAATCCTTTGGGAATTCTGAATGGTTGTTGACAATAGCAGGTCATGCATGGAGAAAAAAAAGAAAATAAAAATATGTTTTCAAAACTGATTAGTTAGTAAGGGCATAGAGATTTGCAGAGGTATAAAGAGTAATCCTAGATTAATACAACTAAGTTTCATGTATGCTAAGGAGCCATTAATTGTAAGATCCTCCATATTTCATGTATCATTAAGTAAGAAAAAAACACTTTCAATTAAACTATCACATAATACCATCCTTGAAAAAATAGTAACACATGTTTAGCAGCCTGGCAAGCCTGGATTTACATCCCAACTCTTCCACTTTTAGCTAGCTGTATGGCTGTGAACAAGTGAACTAACCTTTCTAAGCCTCAGTGTCAGTCTTTGTAATATAAAAACAGTAATAGTACCTGCTAATGTATGTGGAGATTAGATGGGATAGTGGATCTCATTTAGTGTTTAGCATGGTTTCTAGCACATACTGATTATCAATACTTATATTAGCTATTTTAATATTAAAGAAAAGTTTATGGTAATACGCAAAGTGCTTAGGGTATAATGATAATTAAAACACAAGACAGAAAATTATACTGTAATTTAATCTCAACTACATTTTAAAAAAGTAATGCATAGAACAAGGGCTGGAAAGAAATATACAAAAATGTTAACACATATGTTAAGACATAAAATATGTATTTGGGAGGTAAAACTATGGATATTTTTCTATTTTATATTTATTTTTTTCTAGCTTCCTAACTTCTCTATAATATTAATTGTAACGAGAAATAAGTATTTTTATAAGTTACTCCTAGGTCCTTCTTTTATACTCAAATACCACTATTGAATGAGTAAACCAATGCATCCCACTGTACGGTAAATAAATGTGCCTGTAAAACATCCATCCCACCACTTCTCATTCCAGCCCAGCGACAGATCTCTCCCACAGAGTCCTACCTGAGAGTCCCTCTCAACACAATAGTTTAGCTCTTTCCTTCTTTTGAAATAGTTTGATGGGTGAAGCCTATCCCTGATCACATGAGTTATTTTTTCCCAGGATATTTACGTTAATAACGAGCAAAACTTTACGCAAAAGACAAAAAGCTCAAGGTGGAATTCTAAGTGGCCCGTATTTGGGAAGGGAGATTTAGAGGGCGAGGTTTTTCAATCCCAACAACTTCACTTTCCTCTACCAAAAGATTGTAAGATTAATGACAGTGTCCCATGTCTTAAGCTTATGGTAAAAGTCCAGATTTTCCAAAATAGTCATAATGTTAAATACTCTACCACTTGTGCTGGTCAGGAAACGTGTTCCAACCTTAGTTTTGCCTGCAAGATCCCTGAACTCATCTCATTTTATATTCCAGGCATCTGGCTCTCAACACACCCTAAATCAATTGATTGTCAAATGATCAATTACTCCTAGCCCAAAAGAGACTTCTTTCTTTCCCAGCAAAGTCATGATTCCCCTTGCTCGCAGACCTCATTCCTCACCTCCTTAATCTACCTTAACAGAATGGCACAGTGCAGGTGGCTGACACGAGAACTAATTTTCTCAGGCATGTTCTAAGAATCAGTTTCCAGGGAGACAGAATGAGTGGTCAGTACCATGCCATGCCCATGCTTTGGAAAGCCACTGGAAATGACTGGTAGGTGAGTCATGTAGCTTTGTCACTGTGTTTGTTTACAGCGACCAAAGCTATATTTGTCTTTAAACATGAAGATTAAAGAATCCATCTCAGGAAATAACCAGAGGCTCATATTACTGCAAAGTACCTGCAAAAGGTGCTGTGTTGGCTGCAGGTGGAGGTATTTGGGCCTTTGAAACTCCACTAAAAGGCAGCAGACACCTGTTCCCCTATAATGGGTAGTTTACAAAGAAATGTTTACCTATGAAAAGGCAGAAGCAAAGAAGAGATTGTGTCCTTCCACATACTCAGAAGGAGGGTTGGGAGGCAGCTCTAGGACAGCCTTTCAAATTGTTGGTTAATGTGGTAGAAATAATGTATAGCATGTTTCAGAAAACTTGCATTCAAGTTCCGCTTCTGTCATTTAATGGCTATTAGATCTTGGGTGAGTCTCAACCTGCCTGAGCCTCAGTTTTCATCATTTGTAAAACAGGGACAATAATTATAGAATGTTGAGATGAACAATTGAGACAACTTATATTGAGTTCCTGGCATGTAGTAGATGTTCAATAGATGTTTCATTCCTTATTCATTTTCTTTCCATTTTTCCAGGTATAGAAATGTAGGCTTAGAGAGACACTATGATTCCCCCAAAGGTATCACACATCAGTGAATGGTAAATGACAGACATCCTTTCTCTCTCTGAAAGTGAAAAAACTGGAACTTTAGTTTTCAGATTTGAAATATAATATATTTTCTGAAAATTCTTTTTACCTTCTCATCTACCAAAGCCAGATGGTAGAGCAGGCAGTTAGGATTGATGCTGAGGAGGAGAAATCTCCACAGAAAACACTTGCTGAGAAATCCTGTAGCTCTGTGGAGTGATGTCATCCTCTTCAGCTGGAGAACCAGGTGAAGGCAGCACGTGGGAGGGTCCAGCCCAGCATTATTGCATGTGGATGCTCACTGTAGTCATCACTCACCGCTGACCCAATACCATGTCATTGTAACAACAATAACTATAATAATGAAAACTCCCACTTACTGACTGTTTCTTTTGTATCCAGTTACAGACCAAACATGCCCACCTCGTAGGTTTGTTGTGAAGATGCACTAAGGCAATATATATAAAACACTTAGCAGAGCTCCTGGCTTCTAGTAAGTGCTCAACAAATGGTAGCTGCCTGTGCTTTACATATATAAGCTCATTTCATCTTCATAACAACTTTCTGAAATTGGCATTACTATCTTTATTTTACCAATGGTGATGCTTAGGTGGATGAATGAACTTGCCCAGGTCAAAAATCTAGAAAGCAGTCAACACATAACCCAGATGTGTTTGAGGCCAAAGCCCGTGCTTTTAACCATTAGGGTATACTGGCTCATAGTCCTGCTTGTGAAAGTTGTGACATGCCAAACATTCTAGGTTTAATGTTGCCTGGGTTTTTCCTTTCCCCAAAAATCTCCCATGGGCCCAAGCCCTGGAACCGAGCCCAGCTGGAGGGAAGCAGATGCTGTATTGTACCAAGGGAGGTCTGGCTCCATGCTCACTCTTCATTGCCAGGAGCCTGAGATGCAAGACAATGGCACAGAAGGAAAGACACTGGAGTGAGCTTTTATAATAGGGGAAGCTTAGAGGTCACCTAATCACCAAAGGTCAGTGGACTTGTTTGTTTGTTCCAGTTTGATTTGGTGTCATTTTGTTTGGAATGTTTTGTTCCAATGAAATTATAAAGGAAAACTCAAAATGTAAAACCAACAAAAGTGGAATCACTCTGTTGAAAATGAGTGGGAAGCCCAGAGCCTCATCCCTTTTGAGGAGCCAGGCATCACCTCCTTATTCAAGAGGATTGGCCATGCACTTGGGAACTAAAGGACTGTGGCCTCAGCATGTGGACAGAGATAGCCTGGGTAGTGGAACGTGTGTGGGGCTTTGAAGTCAGACAGCCAGAGGTTCAAGTCTCATCTCTGTCTTTTATGAAGTGTGCAATTTGGGAAAGGAAGATAGCTTTTCTGAACATGTCTTATTGAAAAATTAGCTCTGATCTGAACCTAAGAGGAGAAAAAAATGCAATAATAGATGAAAATATCTTCAGACAGCAAATGCCACTCAGAAGAGGGGAAACGACTATAAGGTCTGAGGTCACCAATTTTCGTTTTTGTTTTGTCTTTCTGGTTTGTTTTGTTTTTGTGGAAAGAGGAAGAAACTTTTTAAGGGTTAAAATGGATAAAGAAATAATGCCTTAAGATAAGCATACACAATTACAGAGGCTGAAACGTGCACATCCTTGCCTTGATTCAACATTTACTGTATGCCCAGAAGTGTGTGTTACTGGGATGGAATAAGCAATATGACCTACTATCTGCCTTGGAGGCGAGTGTACCTAATAGTCACACACACACACACACAGGGAAAAATTCCAAACTCTTCTCAGTGTGGTAAATTAGGACATTGCAGCAGCTTGGTGTTCTCAATCTTAGGAGACCCCGTGCTGGTTCTTGTTACAGCCGGAAAAAAATACCACAAGTTTCTCATATGGGGCAGGCTTTGTCTCAGGTCTCAACAGCTCAGGACTTAGACTCTGTGTTTTTTCTGAATCTGGTTGGACCCTGAGATTCATTTATCAGCCTCTGCCTTGATTTTCCCACTCCTGGTATAACAGGATGACTTGAAAAGCCCTTCTTTTCTACCATGAGTGCCTTTTCCATCCCGAAACTTGTCTCTGGAAAGAAATATGAGGATCAGAATGCAACAGGTTTTGGAAGGGCACTTCCCTCTGGGGCTCAGATATAAGCTTTCTTAGCTAATATATTGAAATGTATAGATAAAATAGGCTCAGAGGGGAAACAAATGTTCCCATAGCTTCTGGATACATAATAAGCCAGGATTATTATCTCTTAAGGAAAATAGGCCCAGTCATTGCTGGTGGAGAGGGACCAACGCAAGTCAGGGAGCCCAGAGGCTAATGCTCTTGCCCCTTAGCCTTAGGATATGGGGAGGAGAAAGACTAGGGAAACATTAAGATCAAGGCAGATGAAACATTAAGACTGTATTAGTCCGTTCTCATGCCACTGATAAAGACATACCGAGATTGGGTAATTTATAAAGCAAAGATATTTAATGAACTCACAGTTCCACATGACTGGGGAGGCCTCACAATCATGGCAGAAGATGCAGGAAGAGCAAAGGGACATCTTACATGGCAGCAGGCAAAGAGGGCATGTGCAGGGGAACTCCCCTGTATAATACCATCTGATCTCTTGAGACTCATTCGCTGTCATTGAGACTTATTTGCTATCATATCTTTCCCATGCTGACTAATATCACGCTATCGGTCAGCATGAGAAAGACCCATTCCCGTGATTCAATTACCTCCCACTAGGGCCCTCCCATGACACGTGAGAATTATGGGAGCTACAATTCAAGATGAGATTTGGCTGTGGACACAGCCAAACCATATCAAAGACCGAGGCTCATTAACAAGGAAGAGACAAGTGTGGGATCTTGGGGAAGTTACTGAATATCTTGAACTTAGGATGAAAAACCAAATACGTGTGAACTAAATTATTCCAAAAATATTTATCAAGCCCCTATAATGAGTATGTTATTAATAGCATCTATTACTGCACAACAAATTATCCCAAAAGTTAGCATCTTAAAATAACAAGCATTTATTTTCTCACAGAGTTTCTAAGGATCAGGCATCTGGGAGCCGCTTAACTGGATAGGTCTGGCTCAGTGTCTCCCATCAGGTCACAGTCAAGCTGTTAGCCAGGGCTACTATCACATGAAGTCCCAAGGGGGCTGCAGAATTCACTCCCAAGATCACTGATATGGCTATTGGCTGGAGGCCTCAGTTCCCTGTCATGTGGGCCTCTCTATGAGGCCGATCATGGCATGGCAGCTAGCTTCCCCCAGAGTGAGTAATCTGAGAGAGAGAGAGAAAGAAAGAGGATGCCCAAGACGGAAGCCTCAATATCTTCTGTAACCTAATGTTAGAAGTTTCATACCATTACTGTGCCATATTATATTAGCACAAACCAAACCTGGCACACTGAGGGAGCAGACTGTATAAGGATGCGAATACCAGAAATCAGGCATCACTGGGAGGCAATCTCAGAGGCTAGTGACACCAAAGTGATGCAGTCCCCAATTCCCTTTCTCTGAAACAATGAAACAGACGATAACCCTTCTAACTTAGACATTTTAGAATTCTAAGACTTTATTTAGCTAAGAAACTATCTTTCACCCAACAATATCAGAAAGGCAAATATTTTTCATAAAATCTAGTAATAGTATAATTATTTATTCCATTTATTGAGTCCTCAGTATGTGCCAGGTAGTGTGCAGACTTTACATAGATTATCACTGGGCTCTCAGCTACTTGAGAGCATTGAGTTTTATTTGCTGGTTCACTATCATAGTCCCAGTGCCTACAATAGTACTGGCACACAGAAGTTCTCAATAAATATTTATTTACTGAATGATACAGTTAAACCTTCCAAATAACCTGCAAAGTGTTATCTCTCTTTTACAAATAAGAAATCAGAAGATTGTAGTGGCTTGCCCAAAGTCATAAAGCAAATACGTGGTAGAGTCAGGCTTGGGATGCAGGTCTATGTAGTTCCAAAGCCTGTATTCTTATCCATCACACACCACCGTCTCCTTTGCTTCTACTATATGTCCTGACCAATGAAAATATAAAAACAGGCCGGGCGCGGTGGCTCACGCCTGTAATCCCAGCACTTTGGGAGGCCGAGACGGGCGGATCACAAGGTCAGGAGATCGAGACCATCCTGGCTAACACTGTGAAACCCCATCTCTACTAAAAAATACAAAAAACTAGCCGGGCGAGGTGGCGGGCGCCTGTAGTCCCAGCTACTCGGGAGGCTGAGGCAGGAGAATGGCGTAAACCGGGGGGCGGAGCTTGCAGTGAGCTGAGATGTGGCCACTGCACTCCAGCCCGGGCGACAGAGCGAGACTCCATCTCAAAAAAAAAAAAAGAAAATATGAAAACAAAAGGGGGCTGAGGTTATATCAGAAGTATACAACTTCATAGATGCTTTACAATAAGCTATTTCCAATCTACTACAGTTTGAAAAGTTGATTCCCTGTTACTTGTTATTAAGGTAATAGAGTAGCCAAGGATGAGCACTATTGCCCTGGAAGGAAAGGTAGGTGATAGATCCCTAAACACACACTCTCTCTCTCTCTCACACACACACACATTCAGATTTTCACTCTGCTTGAAAGACCTGTGAACAGATAACATTGTTAATGTGTAACAGTTCCAAGTTTTCCCTAATCCTCTGCTTGCCAATGATGGCTTTGATTTGGGCTACTCAATTTCTCCCCAGACTACATATTTGGAGAAGAGTTCTTCCATTGCCAGAAGAGTCTTCCAAATGTTGGGATCAGAATCAGAAAAGAAATGGAAGCAGGAGAGATAATGGAGGACAAGGTAGGGTTGGAGGAATAAATTTTAAGCAGGAAATGAGGATTTCTGAGAGGCACAAGAGAGCAGCTGTTGTGAGAAAGTGGATAGAAGAAGAAAAAAAATGTTAAAAGAATTCGTATGATTGTTTATCCTTTACAGGTTTTTACAAACATAAGTAAAGAACTCGAGTGGTTTTGAAGTCACTTTTTGGTTTCTGAACAGTATTCTTTGATCAAGGCAGTGCACTGAAACTAGATAATAGAGGATATAGTATTGAATAATTACACATAAGAACCTTACGATAAGAAGAATTTCATAGACGACAATGGAAGCACCACACTGAGAGATATCGTTGAAGTCAGAAAAAAGAGAACACGAGGAAGGTGAGAACATCCTGCTAACAGGTAGTGTTTAATATTCTCTTCTTTAGAGAATACTAACAGATCCCCAACTGTGAAGTTATCATGATATCAGTGTACTTGAAAAAAAACTGTATATAGGCTTAAAAGTATGTAGATTTAAGTAGCAAACTGCAGAGCCTCTGAGTTTTATGCTGGTCCCAACTCTGATTAAAGAAATTGAAGAAGATACAAGTAAATGGAAAGATATCCATTTCATATGTTCATGGATTGGAAGGATTGATACTTTTAAAATCTCCATACTAACCAAAGTGATCTACAGATTCAATGCAATCTCCATCAAAATTCCAATGACATTTTTCACATAAAGAGACAAAACCCTAATTTATATGGAACTACAAAAGACTCTAAATGGCCAAAGCAATCTTAAGCAAAAAGAACAAAGCTGCAGGCATCACACTACCTCATTTCAAAATCCACAACAAAGCTATAATATAATAATCAAAGCAGCAGAGTATTTGTATAAAAAGAGACACCAATGGAACAGAATAAAGAGCCCAGAAATAAATTCACACACTTTTACTTAATCGATTTTCCACACAGATATCAAGAACACACAATGAGGAAAGGACATTTTCTTCAATAAATTGTTCTAGGAAACTGGATATCCACATGCAGAAGAGTGAAATTAAACCCATATCTCACACCATATTCAAAAATCAACTGGAAATAAATTAAATATTTCAATGTAATACCTGAACCATAAAACTATTAAAAGAAACATAGTGAAAAATCTCCATAACATCTAGGCAATAACTTTTTTAATATGACCCAAAAGCACAGGCAGCAAAAGCAAAAATAAACAAATGAAATTACATAAAAAATAAAAAGCACTGCACAGCCAAATCACCAGAGTGAAAATATAACCTATAGAAAGGCAAAAAATATTTGCAAACCATACATCTGATAAGGTGTCAATATCCAAAATATATAAGGAACTCAAACAACTCAACAGTAAGAAAAAAAAGCCCATTTAAAAACAGGTAAAAGACTTGAATAGCAAATTTTCAGAAGATATGCAAATGGCTAACAAGTATATGAAAAAATGCTCAGTGTCACTAATGATCAAGGAAATGCAAACTCAAAGCACAATGAAATATCATATCACATGTGTTAGAATGGCCATTATCAAAAAGACAAAAAATAACAAGTGTTGACGAGCTTGTAGAGAAAAAGGAACTGTTGCTAGAAATGTACGTTAGTATAGCCATCATGGAAAGCAGTGTTGGTTTTCCTCAAAAATTAAAAATAGGACAACCATATGATCCATGATTTCACATGTGTGAAATCTAACAAAGTCAAACCCATATAAACAGAGTAGAATGATGCTTAACAGAAGTTGCCAGTGGGGAGGAGGATTGGGGAGATGCTGGGGAAGAAAGAAAAACAAAGACACTGAAGCAACTTCTAAAAAAAAGAGTCAGAAAAGCAATAATCCATACATTTGACCCCCAAATTTTACTTTCAGAAATATCTCTTTGAGCCAAGTGTGGAAGTACATGTCTGTAGTCCCAGCTACTTGGGAGACTGAGGCAGGAGGATTTCTTTAACCCAGGAGTTTGAGACTGTGGCACACTATGATCATGCCTGTAAATAGCCATTGCACTCAGCCTGGACAACACAGCAAGACCCAATCACAAAAAAAAAAGAAAGAAATATTTCTTAAGAAACAAAACATTAAGAAATATATAGGCCGGGCGCGGTGGCTCAAGCCTGTAATCCCAGCACTTTGGGAGGCCGAGACGGGCGGATCACGAGGTCAGGAGATCGAGACCATCCTGGCTAACACGGTGAAACCCCGTCTCTACTAAAATATACAAAAAATTAGCCGGGCGAGATGGCGGGCGCCTGTAGTCCCAGCTACTCGGGAGGCTGAGGCGAGAGAATGGCGTAAACCCGGGAGGCGGAGCTTGCAGTGAGCTGAGATCCGGCCACTGCACTCCAGCCTGGGCGACAGAGCGAGACTCCGTCTCAAAAAAAAAAAAAAAAAAGAAATATAAAGATTTATGGAAAAAGAATATTTATAAAGGTTGCTCATAATTAAAACATATTATGATACAACCTATATGTCCAATAAAAACATAATGGTAAGTAAAATAACAAAAACAATTACTTAAGAAAAGGAGAACATAAATAACTTTTATTTATGTATTTGTACTTTTGTATTTTAGAAATGTTCTTCAACTGGATGTGATTTACTTTCACAGTATGGAAGGAAAACATGTTTTGTTTTTAAAAAGACGAGTCCTAATAGCAACAGGACAGATTCAGTTTGGCTGTGAAGAAATATGGCTAGATGGGACAGGATGCCAAGCCCTGGTTACAGTAGTTTGGTGGTGTAAAATTTTTATTTTGGGGATTTAAGAGGAAAGTCTTTGATGGCTGGGACAGTGTAGTCAAAAAAGAGCTGAGGAAACGTATACCCAGAGACAGAGGAAAGAAGTGAATAATCTTTTTGGGTTCTTTCCAAAAAAGAATAAATGTTCTTCTTCCTAAAGAACTGATTTTAGTATTTATTTTACCTTAGTTGTGCTACTGACAAATTCTGTTTGTTTTTGTTTGTCTTAATAGTCTATTTGGCTTTCATGTTTGAGAAATATTTTTTCTGGATATAGAATTTTAGGTTGGACTTTTTTTCGGCGGTTCAAAGAAGTTATTCAATTATTTCCTGGATTCTGTTGTTTCATAAGAAAATATATATTATTATCTTTTTTCCTCTGCCTATTTTAAAGATATTCTCTTTGTCTTTGCTTTTCATCAGTTTTACAAGGAAAGCCTGGGTGTAGTTTTCTTCTGATGTTTTCTTCTCAGAGTTTGCAAGAATGATTAAACCTGTGGGGTTTATTCATTTTGGAAAATTATATCCCATTAACTCTTCAAATTTTGCTGCATCACATTCTCTCTTCTCATACTGGAACTCAAATTATACCGTTTTTAGAAATATTTACCATGCCTCATGTATCTATTATACTCTTCAGTGCTTTCTTAAATCTTTTTTTAGTCTTTTGTTTCATATGGATGTTTTCTATTGGCCTCTTTCAGATTATTACTTCTGCTCTCTTTTGTATCTAATCTTCTGTCAAATCCATCCATTGAGCTTTTCATTTTAGTTATTACATTTTTTAGTTCTAAAATTTTAATTTGACTGTTGCTTTTAAAATCTAACTAACGGCTAAAATTATCTATCTTTTCATATATTTTCTTAATTTTTTTTGTATTATTCTGAAACATGTTAATCCTAACTATTTTAAAGTTCACATCTGATCAGTTCAACACTTGGATCTCCCATGGGTCTTTCTATCAGCTAGCTTTTCTCTTGGTTTTGATCACTTGGTCCTAGTAATTTTTGATTGAATTGCATATGAGAAAGACTCTGAATAATGTTATCTTCCTCCTGAAATGGTTCACCCTTTCCTTTGCCGGACAGATAGATTGGGCACTATCAACTTTCTCCAATCAAGGACTAAGCTCATTTGAAGTAGATTTTCAATTACAGCTAGGATCATCTTTGATTTATCTCCTCTTCCTGGAATTCTCAATAAGAGTTTGAAGTGTTAACTGGAGGTTTTTCTGCATAGTTGGTCCTGAATTCTAATCCTCATCCCTTCAATATTCTGAGACTACCAAAATTTCATTCTGTTTTTCAGAGTCTAAGTTTGTTCATCTCCTGCCCCAAGAAGTTTTAAATTGACAAATATTAATGGTAGGGAACTGATATGATGTTGGAATCAATTATCCAGCCCTTTCTTCTCACTGACATTCTGACCCTTCAAATATTTTTTTGTCTCTTCGGCCTCGTAAGACTAAAAATCTCACTGGGTTTCTCTGCCCTCTTAGTAGCTACCCCTTGCTTGGGCCCTCTTTCCAAATCCCAAACTAAAAAATTCCCAGAGATAAAAAGTCACAATGTCCTTTCACATTTCTGCATCTCTCCCTCTTCCTTGGAATTTTGTCCCCTGGAATCCTGGTTGCCATAGCAGCTCTCAATGCCTCCTTGGATTCCTTACATTTTTCTAGCTCCAGATAAATGTTCATGTAAGGAAATAGCTTATGCTCTAAGAGGCAAGCCATCACTACTATGTTCTATTCCTCCTTAACAGGAATAAGTCCCCTTGTAGCAGCATGAGAAAAAGCTAAACTCCCCAAAATTGGGCCATGTGCCCTCTGTTTTTTGACCTCTGAAGCTTTGTTGCTGTCATTTTCTCTACAGAACTGTTTTCCATAAGCCCCTGTCACCAGCTACCTTTACAATTTTATGAACTAGTGCTCTTCATTTTGTAATCAACAGAAAACTTATACTATCTAAAATAAGAACTTATTGGCTGCTGTAACTGAAAAGTTTAATAATAGGGGTTACTTCAGGTCTAACCTGATCCAGGAGTTCATGATATCATCAGGGACCCAGCAAAAGTCCTCCGAAATTTGGTTTGTCCTAACCCTTCCCAATGTGTTGACTTTATCCTCAGGCTAACTTCTCTCATGGAAGCAAACAGATAGTTGCAGTAGTTCTGGGACTCGCATCCTCATATCATTCAGTCTTGAGAAAGAGAGTTCTGTGCTCCAATATTTCCACCCAAAAGTCCTAAGATTCACTCTGCTTGTGCCATCTGAGGTCACTTAGATAACCCTCACCAAGGATGGAGAATGCTGTGATCTGCTCAACCTGGGTAGTGGGTTCCATGTCCAGAGCTGAAGAAAGAGCTAGTTTCCTCAAAGTCACATAGTTCCCCATGTAAACTGAGAACTACCAGAAAGAGAGAAGAGAAGAATGTAAACTCAGGAGGAACCAAGAAGAATTCATTACATTATGAAATCTGGCCAACCAAGAGGTGAATCCAAATAAAGAAGTACGAGATGAATAATAAATGTGAAAAAAACAGGTGGTAAATATTTGACACACATAGATTTAGATCTAAGATTAAACAACTTTGGGGTTTTGGTTCTGATTTTGTCAAAAAGAATAAAAGTATCTAAACCTCAGTAATGTAAAAATAAAAATAAACTAACCCAAATCAGTAAATAGGGAAAGTAAAATGTGAGAAACAACACAAGAGTTAACTTTATCATCTTTTACAGCAAGGAGCCAACCAATCCCATCTAAAAATGAATGGATTTTATAAAAGCATAATTATTCCAATGTCAGTCTTTCATAATTTTATTTTTGTAAACTTACAGATATCTTTTGAAGATACCATATATTAAAAGAACGTTTATTTGAATTGACTCCATCTCTTTTTCTTCAAGTTGAGTTCAAGTCAAATTGACTAATTTTTAATTTTTAAATAGCATGTCAGGTCGCATTTTTATAAAGTTATTTGTCTGTACAATTATTCTTTTTAATGAATAATTAATGCATTAATATGACTCAGATACAAAGTTTTGCAAATCTTGATTCACTGCACCCTCTCAGTTTCCACCCCTCAATCATCTATCTTTTTATTATTCTAGAACCCTGGAAAGGTGTCTACCAAATGTATACAAGGATTCTTTGAGTTGTGAGATTTGTAGTATATATTTTTTAACTTCCTTTGTATTTTCTATATTTCTTCATTTTTTAAATAATGATCAGACATCAGGTTTTTTTAAGTTATAATATTAGAAATGAAAATGATTACTGTCTTTAATGGAAATTAAATTCCATGCTCTGGGGGAGGCTTTCCTGGCTGCCAGGACCAGAGATCGCCTTTCTTTTTTCTGCCATCCTGTATCCTAACTTTGCATCACTCACACACCAAACATATTCCCTGAGACCAACACTCTAAGTAGACATGTAGCGTATTCCTGTTGCAGGAGCTCCCTGAGAGTCCAATCTGTGATTCCATCATTAGCATTGCTGAGACCAACCAGACTCAAGAAAAGGCAACATCTGTCAAGAGTTTTGAATTTCAAATTACACATGGTGCCCCAGGGACCTGTTTATTTTTATATTTTTGGCAAAAGTCTACTTCCTGTTTCTAAGAAAGCAGACTCAAAGAAAGAAGGGACTTCACTTAGCTGTTCAAACCTCAGGCAGTGCTTCCTTTAGCAGTTTAGGAGTTTCACTGAAAGAAATGCCATTGCTTGGGAGCTGGTTTCAAATCCTAATTCTGCCACTTCGGAAATTTCCATAATCATTCTGGATCTCAGCATCTTCCTCCCAAGGGAAAGACGATAATAATGACAGCACCTAGCTCATAGAGTTAAGTGAAATCATACAGGTAAAGTGCAGTACTTTGTCTGACACAGAGTAAACACTTAATCAATATCAGCCTTCACTGTTACCTGTGAGACAGATGCCCAAGAAGCAGTGTTAGCAGATGGGGATGCAATTCTTAGATCCAAAAGGACAGCATCCCTTGGAACTGGCTAAGTATGTCCAGGGATCCAGGCTCTGCTGATTTTTTCTCCACTCCCCTCCCACCTCAACCCTAAAACTCCACTAGAGATGGCTCAGCATTCACTTTAGCTCCCAGCCCATTCTAGGGGCATAAGGGAAGCCATTTTTAAATAGAGTGGCTGAGATATAAACATTTAAAGAAATGTTGGACTTGATTCAAACTTATTTTCATAAATTCCTGGAACTTTCTGTTTGGAATGGCCTGAGATGATCTAGTCCAATCTATTGATTTACAGGCAAATAAACTAAGACAATAGAGTTTTTAAAACTTGTGTAGGGTCCATGGCTACTTAGAGTTATAGCCACGCTTGGAAACCAGGCATCCTGTCTCCCTGCAGTTCCCTGTTATTGATCATACTGCAATGTAATACCCTGGTTATTTGGTTCTCTTCCCCAAAAGTATAAGTTCCCACTTAGAACCTCTGCTTTTTCATGAGGAAGCTGAGGCTTGGAGAGGTTAAGCCACTTGTCCAAGGGCACCCACCTTGTAAGTGAAGGTATGTGAATTAAAACAAGGGTTGTTTTAACTCAAAAGTCTATGCTTTTTACCCTGTTAGCCTGTATTCCAGTTTCCTTACTAAAGAAAGAATGGAGCCAGGCACAGCGGCTCATGCCTGTATTCCCAGCACTTTGGAGGCCAAGGTGGGAGGGTTGTTTGAGTCCAGGAGTTCGAGACTAGCCTGGGCAACATAGCAAGCCCTTGTCTCTAAAAAAGAATTTTAAAATTAGCCAGTCATGGTGATGTGTACCTGTAGTCCCAACCGCTTGGGAAGGTGAGGCTGGAGAGCTGCTTGAATCCAGGAGGTCGAGGGTGCAGTAAGCCCTGATTATGCAACTGCCCTCCAGCCTAGGTGACAAAGTGAGATCCTGTCTTTAAAAAAAAAAAAAGAGAGAGAGAGAGAAAGAAGAACGGGCATCAATGGAGGCAGCATGGTGGAGTAAAACTGGAAGTGAGATGGGCTCTCATGCTGACCTACTGTGTGAACTTGGACCACTCACAACCTTGTCTTCAGTCTGTCTGGTGCAATATGGCAGCACCTAGTGCAGTGAATCTTGATTGTCATCAATCCATAGTTGAAAGTGTTGAATAAGTAAAGCACTTATTTCTTGCACCATGAAGCCATGTCCTTCACTTCTTTTTGCTTTCTCTCTCATAGGAAACCTTGGTGGAGAGTCCAGCATAGGCCCAGAATCTTGCAATCAACATCCAGGTGAGACATGTCCTCAGGTCAAACCTAAGAGATGCCCTCTATTTTCACAGCTTCAGCAGGGATCACCGATTCTATCTAGTGTGAATACACTGTTTGTTTTCCTTCTTCTCTTTCTGTTTGCCATTGGAAAAGTCCATTAGTGCTGAATGACATGACTAAACAGTAAAGGAGAGAACAGTTGATGTGTTAATAACTCTTAGGTAAATACCATTTGTTATAGTCACCGCTGAGGCTTTCAGAGAGATGGCACCATTCCTGGTCCTGGTCTGTCCTCTTGGCTCTGTCTTTCAGCAACCTGGAAAGACAGGTTTGGAGAGGGAAGGAGTCTGAAAGGGATTGGTGAGCAAGAGGAAGGAAGGGTATGGCAAAGGAACAGGGACTCTGAAAGAGACACAGAGAGCAAGAGAGAGAAGGGCAGGCAGACATACAAACAGACAGCATGCGCACACACACACACACGACACGACACACACATACACACAGTGAAGCAGAGGAGAGAAGACAGAAGTGATGATTAATGGAATCTTTTACCAGACTTCAGGAACACTCTGTGTCCCTTCCTCAGAAGTGCTGGGACTTTTGCATCCATCATTTCTTAGCAGCGCTGACATGGTCCCTCTGGTTCCATACATCTGCCCTTCCACCAATGTCTAGGATGTGCAGTTCTTCCTCCCTGACTTGGCTGTAGCCCAGAGGGAAGATGGCGTTGGCTGGATTTGAGGAATCAGCACAAGAAAGTTGCATGGTATCACCATGGAGGCCTGGAGGAAAGAGGAGCTTCCCTGAAGATGTCTCTGCTTTGGGGATGGAAGAGCCCTGTGGATATGGGAGGACCATAGCCAAGAAGATTCACATTGGGTGGAAGGATTTTTGAAGAGGAAAGTGGGAAGACTGGCTTCCACTTCTAGCCAAGAGCCTGGGTGACCTTGAGATTGTTCTTTAAGCTCTCTAAACTCTGATGACAAGAATTTGTACCGAACAATCTTCCAGCTCTGGGGCTATGATTTTAAGGCAGATCAGACATCAAATCCTCCTTGAATCTTAGTCCTTACCCAGAGATGGTCAGGTATGCCCTTTAACACAGGGTAAAATGACTTGACAACACCAATGTTGATGAGTTATCATTGCATTCCCATGCTAGACACTCTAAATATTAATACCTCTCTTTGGGTCATCATAAATTCAAAAATAAGTTTCTTTTTTTTTTTTTTTTTTTTTTGAGACGGAGTCTCGCTCTGTTGCCCAGGCTGGAGTGCAGTGGCCGGATCTCAGCTCACTGCAAGCTCTGCCTCCCGGGTTCACGCCGTTCTCCTGCCTCAGCCTCCTGAGTAGCTGGGACTACAGGTGCCCGCCACCTCGCCCGGCTAGCTTTTTGTATTTTTTAGTAGAGACGGGGTTTCACCGCATTAGCCAGGATGGTCTTGATCTCCTGACCTCGTGATCCGCCCATCTCGGCCTCCCAAAGTGCTGGGATTTTTTTAGTGCTTAATTATTTTCTTAATGCTTTCAAAGGAAGACAATAGAGTATCATGTTTAAGACCTAAATTCTGGTTTCAGCCAGACAGAGGTGCAAATATCAGCTCTTCCACATCAGCAGAATGAACTCAAGTACAATTCTTCACCTCTCTGAACCTCAGTTTCCCAAACTTGTCTCGTGAGGTTAGAGTGAGAGTTACAAGAAAAAATAAAATCAAAGTGTTTTGCACAATGCCTGCACATATAAACCCTTTAAAATTATGGAATGGGCCGAGTGTGGTAGCTCACACCTGTAATCCCAGCACTTTGGGAAGCTGAGGCGGGCAGATCACCTGAGGTTGAGAGTCTGAGACCAGCCTGACCAACATGGAGAAACCTGTCTCTACTAAAAATAAAAATAAATAAAAATTAGCCGGGCAGGGTGGTGCACGCCTGTAATCCCAGCTACTCAGGGAGTCGGGGCTGAGGCAGGAGAATCGCTTGAACCTGGGAGGCAGAGGTTGCGGTGAGTGGAGATTGTGCCATTGCACTTCAGCCTGAGCAACAAGAGTGAAACTCCATCTCAAAAAAAAAATTATGAAATGCACAGGGGCTAGAATCTGCTTGATTCCCACAACAATACTGGGAAGAAGGTATGTCTCCATTTCATAGAAGAAGAAACTAAGGAATGGAGGAGTGACAGGTTCATAGTCTCCAGCCAGTTAGAGTTGAAGTCAGGACCAGGAAGAAACAGCCTGCACCTCCCTTATATCATTATGAAGTTTCTTAAGACTGAACTTTCAAGAGGCTAAACTTTGAGGCAGAGAATGGGAAGAAAGAAGGGGGCTGAGGATTTAATCTTGGGGAACGCAGACAGAGGAATGGGAAGAGAAAGAACTGAAGAACGAATACTCAGGAAAGCAGAAGGGCAAGAATTTCACTGGTGCAGAAAACAAAGGATTAGATTATTTTCCAAAATTAAAGAGGGCAGGGTGTCACCAGTGTCAAAAATCATAAAGAAAGACCTTGTAATTTGAAAATAAGCATGTCCTCTATTTATTTATTCATTCTACAAATATTAATGGGGTCAGGGGGGCGTGTCAGGCACATCCTCGCTCTAGGAACACATTGGTCAACATGGAAGTTTCTGGCTCCTGTTCTCCAAGAGCTTATGTTCTAGCAGGGACAAGAAATACTGTAAAAGTAATGAATTTTTTTTTTGAGGAGGGTGGGAGACCAGAGTTTTATTATTACTCAAATCAGATTTCCCAAGCATTCAGGGAGCAGTTTTTAAGGATAACTTGGTGGGTGGAGGGAAGCCAGTGAACCAGGAGTGCTGACTGGTCAGAGATAAAATCATAAAGACTTGGTAAACTAATGAATTTTTTAAAATAATTTCAGATACTGTAAGTTCTGTGACGATTAAATGTGGGCAATGTAATAGGAAGCAACGTAAGGTAGGTGGGCAGCTGAAGCAAGTACAATCAGGAAAGCAACATTTTGAACTCAGACCTGCATGACTGGATGGAACTAGCCACATGAAGACCAAAAGTACATTGTCGGTAGAGGGAACAGCTGCAGCAAAGTTCCTGATGCAGGAATGAGTTTGACTATAACCTCCAGTAGGGCATTGTCAGTGACTTGATGTGAACAGAGGCCAGATCATGATAATAATGGAGAACTGATTTATAAGGAAAGAGTGCCTAAGGGCAGTTGACTCATGCCAGAAGTTGTTCTTGAAAAGAAGGAATAAAGTGGTATTAGTGCCATTTATAGCACAGTGGGCAGTGGCAACCATTTCTATTTGGGAACCCTCTATTTCCCTTCCCATTTTGGTCATCTCCCCTCAATGCCAATATTCTCAACCAAAAAGCCACATCCTTGGAACATTCATATTAACGACTGTAGGGTATTTTTGGTGTTTGGAGATAAGAATAATCAAATCCTCCTACACCAAGGCTCCACTGACAACATCAAACCTGTTTGTACTGGCAGATACTGTCATCACTCCAGCAAACACAGTTATTTGCTTTGGATCTTTATTTTTTGTTCTCTACAATTCAGGGTCACCTTTGGTTTCTAAGGCTCCTGGGAATCCTATTTCACTGTTGGTTAGTTTTGATCACTATCCTTTCCACCCTTACCCCACCGTCCCAGGTCAGATTTTAGAGCAGTATTAGCCTATAGAATTTTCTCTGATGATGGAAATGTTTAGTGTTTTCACTGTCCAATAAAGTAACCATTTAGCCACATGCGACTATTCAGCACTTGAAAAGTGGATAGTGTAACTAGGAACTTAAATTTTAATTTATATAATTGTAAGTAATTTAAACTTAAATTGTCACCTAGGGCTAGTACCTATAGTTTTGAGTAGGTAATTCTAATGAGTTAAAATTGAGGAGAGTTCATGGTTTTCAAAGAGTCACTTTGCAAGATCTTTATGATTACTGAGAAATGCATCAATGCAAATACATAATGCCCAGGTCAGTAAGTGAGGGATTTCTTCTCAAGGAGGAAAAAAATGGAATATATTCCATTTTGCAGAAATATTATCAGAAAACTTATTTAGCCCAAACATGAAAAATACTACCCCTTCTGAGAAGTAATTTTTAAAGATTAGGAGTGTCCTAAGGGGTGCTGGTTTCACGAGGCCTACTTTGATGAAAGGTGTCCATCGTCAAATAGGCTTAGGCAAGTGGGCACAGTTTTTTCCTCTCTTGTAGATTCACAATGCACATTATTATAGTAAAAACTCTGAGAAGTCTTACAGTAAGTAGCTCTGTTTAACTATAGAAACCTCTGTGTGTGTGCATGTGCGTGTGTGTGTGTGTGTGTGTGTAAAAAAATTAGCATCCTGAGAAACTAGAGAAATGTTATTGGTAGAACATGGACTTGGGTTGGGGGTGGGAGGGAGGAAAGAGGGACTTGTGTAAACAATGTCAGATCTACCCCTTATTACTAGCTGTGTGACCCTCAGAAAGTCACTTAATTTTTCTGATCTTCATTTCCCTCATTTGAAAACTGGAGATAATATCTATATATCCAAGCTTATATGAGGATTGAATATAATAATATGTGTAAAGAATATTATCACAACTCCTGGGACAAGTGAATCTTCCCAGAGTAGTTAGCATTATTATTTTCATGATCATTTATGAAATTATGTGACTAAATAGCTGAGATTTTCTGGACCCAGGGAGAAACGTGCTATGAACTACTAGAGCTCACTTACTGCCTGGAGACATTTTTAAGTATTGTATTGGAGACCTGGAGATGAGGGTCATCTTTTCTATCTTTCTTTATATCCAGCATTGAATGCCTTCCTGCAATCCATTCTCAAAACAACAGCCAGGGGAATCATTTTAAACCACAAGTTGGATCATGTCACTCCTCTAGTATCTCCATCACACACATGCAAAGGAAAAACTAGAGCCTTCATAATGGCCTCCAAGCTGTATGTGATCTGATCCACCAGTACCTCTGTTTCACCATTTTTTACTATTGCTGGTCTACTCGGCAAACAGACCTCCTCACTGTTCCCTGGGCATGATAAGGAACACACCCACCTTAGGACCCTCTTTTATCCCTTCACTATGGATCACTCCCCCAGTTATCTATATATCTGTGTGGCTCCTTCCTTTAGATCCTTCAGTTCTTTACTGAAATGTTTCCTTCTTAACACTGCCTAAATTTACAGCATGCCCCTATTGTATTAAGTGCTCTAGCACTCTCTGCTCCTCTATATTTATTTACTATACATCCGATATGCTATGCATTATTTATTTGTTTGTGTTTTTCCTTGACTGTTTCTACTCAATACAACATAAATTTTATGAAAGCAGAGATTTTTGTCTCTTTCATCCTCTGCTACAATTTGGTGCCTAGAACAACATCTGGCACATAGTAGATGCTCAATAAATGCTTTTTGAGTAAAGTAACACAGAAGCTGTATATGTTCTGTTGTTAGAAATTAAGTGCATTTTCTCTAAGCCCAGCGTTGAATGGCTTATTGAAGAATGAAACACACATTTCCAGGCTGTTCTCTGTGGTTTTATTAGTGTTTCCTGGGACCCATCAAACAAATAAACATATTTTAGAAAATATAATTCTTTCATAAATCTGGAATAGTCTGAATTTAACATAGCTTAAAGGGAAAGATTTCTGATTTTTTTTTTAATAGTAGCAATAGAGTTGTTTCCCACAAATTGTCAACCCAGGAGTCAGATGGGAAGAAAAACAAGAATTATGCAGATAGCTACAGAAAGATTAATCCCAATTTAGTTAAACTTGTGAAGGCTTGTACATTTCAGAGGTTCATAAGACATAGTCTCAACAGGAGATTTTTTTTTTATAAATGCTCTATCACTAGTTCCAGAAACTGAATTCCAAGAAGCAACACTGAGGATAATTCAGCTCTGATATTGTGATTACTGTGATGTTCTTTCATTCATACAGTAAGTATCTGCCCAATACGTAACTACCAAGATCTATTGCATCCTACATGATTAGACAAGCTCCTCACACATATGGGCCCATGCCGTGCACATAGTAGGCACTCAACAAATGTTTGCTTAACTACAGAAGAATAATATAATTGCCTTCCTTCTTAACTGTTTTACCTTTTTCTATACTTGATACATTTTAAAAACAACATGCTTGCAAAACTAAAATCTAATATGCATTACTAACTTTATCAAAAGATCCCTCAGTATTTTTCAAAAAGGAAAAAAAAATAATAAAAACCAATCCCCAAATACTAAAACTTAGAACTGCTTTACACTTAAATAGCAATTTACATCATATTAACACATTCATAATCTTCATTGGTTAAAACAGGTCAAAGGTTCATTACTGGCTTCTCATACCAGATAAGTCTCATAGTTCCCAAAAAGGCAACAGAATTCTCATCCAACATATATTTACTTGTGGAACCCAATGGCCTGTTTTGGTTTCATTTCAGCGCAAGTGAAGGCAAAATAAAGAGTCTCACAGTAAAATGTTCATAGTAGATAATATGTCCTTGAAGGTTGTGCTGTTGTGCTCTTATTCCATTGAAGAAATGATTCACATCCCAATTATTATAGATATGGTCTCCCAATCAGAGGAGTCTTTCAGGAGATATTCATTCATTCATTGAACAAATATATGTTGTGTACTTGTATCATGCTAGGTAACAGGAAAATAATAGTGATTGATAAGACATAGTCCCTGTCCTCAAAGAGCTAACAGTCTAGCAAGGCAGGAACTTTGAGAAAAGACCAATGTGTTCAAAGGAAAACTCATAACCTGGATCTCCCTTCTCAGATGGCACATTCAAGAAACTGTTGCTTATGCCCCTGGGAGCCAGAGCCTTGCTTAAGTCTTACGAAGTTAACTATCTAGCAGCCTCAGATGATTTGAGCCTGGTAAGGTCTTAGCAATAGATTTGCTGCCTCAGGTTCCCATGAAAACCTAATAAGGAGAGGCCTTTCAACTCAGGCATAAAGGGGGTTTAAGGATAACATGGTTAGTGACCATGTGGACGTTCAGCACAGGTGAGCTTCTCAAGTGAGAGCCATGCATCCCCAAAAGGAAGGAGGGCTTATCCATAGGACTTTGCTCTCCCTTTCAACACTGTGGTGGGAGGTACTCTGTTCCCACCCCAAGTTGGCATAGCTCGATTACTTTAAGTTCTCCAAGTCACGAACAGCACATAGAAAATGCGGCAAACTCAAGTCAAGACAATAGAAAGATATGCTGAGAACTTAATACTCCAGCCTTAATCAGGCACCAGGTGCCAAGAAACCTTCACTCTCAACAAATAACCCAATCCACTAATTATCTGTAGAACTGTTGTAGTTGGTACTCTTCACATTCACTTACCCCTTAGCAAAGATTGCTCTTGAATGGAAAGGTTGCAGAAAGAGCCAAAGCCAATTTGGAAGAAGTGAGAAACTTACAGGTTTGAGGAAGGCTGAACTCAGAGAAGGATCTAGCCTCCTTAGATGATGAACAGGCAAAGTCAGAGAAGGAACCGCAGTGAGAGAATTGGTAGATACCCCTAATAAAGTCACACAACTCAGACATACACAGACACGCAAATATTCATGCGTTATACCCATTCAAGTAACTGGATATTTAATTCCTTCTATGTAATGAACAGGCAAATGCTGGGAAGGCCCCATAGTTCTTTGGTCTTGCTTGTAAAGCAACATATGTCTTTTCTGCAGGAATGTCTGAGTTGCGTAGTCAAGATCTTTGCTGTTCATTGTTCCTTTTCTCAACTCTTTCAGTAACTGTTACTTGACAACACCAAGTTAAACCTTTATAGAGGTGACTAAGTCAGGCAGAAATAAAAATGGATTTGGTTGCACCTTCGGAAACTTATTCATGGGTCCTCCAAGATCACGACCTAGAATGATTCTCATTATAATTAGGACACATTTTTGACTCTTCTTACTTCTAGCCTTGTGAATATATTACAAACACTTTGCAACCTTTGAATATGAATTGCTTACCTCTACCAGGTAAGACACTGTGGTAGGTGCTCTATTAGTTGATGAAGAGCACTCCCTCTTACTGATACATGTCTTCATTTGCATATCATTGCTGGAGAAAGAGAGGTAGAATGGAGGAGCAAGCCAAGGACATGAGAGGGCCCAAAAGAAAAGCTGCAAAAGGGATGAGGACATTCAAATCCATTTTCAAAGTGTCTACTGATTCCTGTGCTTCCCAGATTGCATGGCTCAATGATAAGTCTCCAGGACCCCCAGAACAATTCCTCTATTGAAGAAGAAGCTTCCAACTCCTTGGTGACAATTGTGCCTGAGCTGAGTTTTTGGTTTATTTTTTTTCATCCTTTCTTTCTTTTCTTAAAAACAAAACAAAACAAAACAATCCTCTGAGTAAAAATCTAGGCAATAAACCATTCACTTGGGATCAGTTCAGATGAGACAGTAAACAGATAATCCAAAAGACAAAAAAGTGTGAGAATTAATACCTGCAAAGAGAATTTTCCCTGGAAATTCTTTTCTTGGTGTTTCTTTCTACAATATAATTTTAATTCTGCTTTGTTATTCCAGTGAAAATGTCTTCTATTGTAGTTCCTGCTACATTACTATGTTTACCTTATCTGACATTGGCTCTCATCTGGGGTTCTGAAAAGAAGTTCCTCTAGCTATTTCAACTTATTGCCCCTAACATTTAAAACATAAAGATAGGTTGAGGTTGAAGTCTTACTTTTGCTTCACTCTAAGGAACTAAAAGACCTTACGTATCTTTTTCTTCTGAGAATAAACCACCATCCTCATATTGACTAGCTAAACTGGTGGTTCTCAATCAAGGGCAGTTTTGCCCCCCAGGGAACATTTGTTGATGTCTGGAGACATTTTGGATTATCACAGCTGGGGGGTTTCTGGTGTCAAGTGGTTAGAGGTCATGAGTGGATGCTGCTGAACATCTTACAATGCACAGGAAAGCCCTCACCACAAAGAACGTTCTAGCCAAACAATGTCAATTGTGCGGATTGAGAAACCTTGGACTATAGGGATACAAGAGCAAACTCTTCAGTCATTTCCACACCACCGTCTCCTTTATCCAACTTATTTTTAAGCACTTGCAGCAAAAAAGAACCAAGCTGGGCTCTCTCTTAAATAGCTAGAAGTAAGCAGAGAGGGCAATTAAAGTATTTCACCAACCATCCAAGGGAGAGGAAGGAAGACAACCCTGACATCAGATAAACCACTCCTGAATGAGTATAAAGACCCCATCATTATTCTTCTTGCTGATTTAAGCATTCCAAATCATGTGATTATGCAGAGATTATAGCCAACCTTGGGTTTTGGAAGTCCCCATTCTCCACTCACTGGATCCTAAGGCTCAGGTTAAACTTCTCAGCATCCATTCACTTTGTCCTAACCATCTGAGACCCTGGAATTCAACCCAGCAACCATGTTCACCTGCCTTGACGAAGCCATATAGATGCTTACGTGTGGAGGATGCATCACCTTTTTCTAAATCATGTCACATACAAAACATTTAATGCCCTCTGATTTTTTTTTCTTTCTCTTAGCAAGAAGCACAAGGCTACAAACCCTGTTACTCTTGCAGTGAAAAAGAATTCACAATAGAGGTGAAAACATATCACAACCACATACAGCATCATATTTCACAGAAAACTGTGTACGTTTTTTCCCCATATAGGACATACTTCAAAGTAACAAAATAATTTTTTAAATCAATTGTAGTGTTTCTTCTTCCCGTTAGAAGTAGTTTCTTTTTCCCCTCATGGTACATAAATATCAGAGAAAAGTAGTCTTTGAAATATTTACGTCCAGGAGTTCTTTGTTTGTGATTAGTTGGTGTGTGTTTTGGTTTGTGTCCAAAGTATTGGCAGCTTCAGTTTTCATTTTCTCTCCATCCTCGGGCATTCTTCCCAAATTTATATACCAGTCTTCGTCCATCCACACGCTCCAGAATTTCTCTTTTGTAGTAGTATCTGTAACAAAGGAGATCGCATAAGGTGACTGATCAGATGAAGGTTGCTAGGTAAATAATGGGTCGTGCAGCCTTATCGTTTTCAGAGACATGAAACTCCTCACCTCATAGCTCGGCTGAGCTTTTCATAGGTCATGCTGCTGTTGTTCTTCTTTTTACCCCATAGCTGAGCCACTGCCTCTGATTTCAAGAACCTGAAGACGCCCTCAGATCGGTCTTCCCATTTTATTAATCCTGGGTTCTTGTCTGGGTTCAAGAGGATGTCGCGGATGAATTCCCATAAGTGAGTCCCTCTCGGGTCTGATGAAAAGCAGAAAGGGAGGTTATTAATGGCCCAAGTCACAGCAAAGGTAGGGCAGAGAGCATTGAGTTAGGTCATCTTCCTCCAAGTAGGAGATACTCATTTCTCCCCTACTTCTCAGGGAAGATGGATCACAGAATCACCAGATGTTGGACATTAAAAAGGTATTTAAGAATAAACTAGCACAGGCCGGGCGCGGTGGCTCACGCCTGTAATCCCAGCACTTTGGGAGGCCAAGGCGGGCAGATCACAAGGTCAGGAGATCGAGACCATCCTGGCTAACCCGGTGAAACCCCCGTCTCTACTAAAAACACAAAAAATTAGCCGGGCGTGGTGGCAGGCGCCTGCAGTCCCAGCTACTCGGGAGGCTGAGGCAGGAGAATGGCGTGAACCTGGGAGGCAGAGCTTGCAGTGAGCCAAGATCGCACCACTGCACTCCAGCCTGGGCGACAGGGAGAGACTCTGTCTCAAAAAAAATAAAATAAAATAAACTAGCACAATATTTTATTTTACAAATCAGGAAACTGAGACACAGAGAATTTAAGTGAATTGATCAGGGTCACAGCTAACTAGTGACATAGCCAAGACTAAGGAATAGGCCTTAGGTCTTCTAAGCCACGGGAAGTTTCTTCTAGTTATTATTCACAAACTGCTTGGGGTTCATTTCAACCTGTTACTTCCCCAGAGAGCAACTCTCAACCACTTTTATCTAGTACCTCAACCAATTAAACTGCTTTGACCCAGCAACTGTGTTTCAGCCAAATGCAAATCAATAAGGCTCTAGAACGTTTACTCCCAGAATAGATGAGGGTGGTAGGGAAGGGGGTGGTCATGCAGGGACTGAAGGACCCAAATTGAAAATGAAGCCACTACTGCAATAAGATTATCAACCAAATTCAACTTTACTGCCACTGAATTTGTGATGCCCCACCCTCACCCCACCCACCGTTTGAGGGGTTGCATTAATTCAATTTTGTGGGATGATGTGGAATAACATTCTAATTCCTTATAATTTCTGGATTATACCTTTTTTTTTTTTTTTTTTTTTTTTTTTTGAGACAGGCTATCACTCTGTGGCTCAGGCTGGAGTGCAGTGGTACAGTTACAGTTCATTGCAGCCGAGACCACTCTGGCTCAAGCGATCCTCCTGTCTCAGCCTCCCAAGTAGCTGGGACTACAGGCATGTGCCACCATGCCCAGCTAATTCTTGTATTTTTTGTAGAGATGGGGTCTCGCCATGTTTCCCAGGCTGGTCTTGAACTCCTGAGCTCAAGTGATCCACCCACCTCAGTCTCCCAAAGTGCTGGGATTACAGGCCTGGATTACACCATCTTGATTTCTTTCTGTGTTTCACCCACAGTTCCATGTATCTGATATTTCGTATATGTTCATAAGATTTTATTACTGGAGGAGATCCAACTCCCAAAAAGCAGTGTTGAATCTTAAGGAAAAACAGTCATTTCTTGGAATGGGAACTCCGCAAAGGTAGGAGCTCAACATTTAGCAAAAGAAAGGATGATATATCTCAACTGTTTCTTCTTATCTTGCTCCTCTTCCCATCCTTTTCTTCTGGGAGAGATGGAAATTGCTAACCCCATGCCTGAAGCAGTTCTTAGGCACTAGGTGTCTCAGTTTTAGAGCACATATGACAGAACAAGGAGGAAATATCCAGTAAGGCTCCACTTTGAGAAACAGCTGCAGAGGGGGTTACTTTGCTAGCAAGTGATGCCTCTGTTTTCTCACTCCACCCTGTTTGGAATGAAGACATGAAGGCAGCAGACAGAGGCAATATTTGCTGAAAAACTAGTGGCCTCCAGATGTGCCCGATGTGATGGGAAGGACAAAAGGCCATCTGAAAGCCAGTCAACTTACTGTGCTTTTTGGTGTGACACTTGGCAGGGGGGTCTTGCTCCTTTTTTGTATCAGGTGACTCTGCTGAAGAGAAAAATGAGAGCCATTTAACTGACCTATTTTCTATAATTCTCTTTTTACTTCCTGCATCCACTCATTTAAGCAAAATTTACTGAGCACCTACTGCATGCCGCCTGGCACTCTTTGAGTATGTGCTAGTGAACCAAACAAAACAGAGATGATAAATGCTATGGAGAAAAATAATACAGGGTAAGAAATAGAGATAGATGTATGGACTTGGGAATAATTTGCAATTTGATACAAGGTGGTCATAGGAGACCTCTCTGATTCCACGACCTAAAGAATATGAGGGAGATGGTCATGCGGAGAGCTTGTGCAACAGCCTTCCATGTGTAAGACAGAAGTGCAAAGGCCCCGAGGATGATGTGTGTTTGGTATATGCATGCTGTAAGAGGCAGAGAGGGAGGAGCTGAGATTCTGATCATTAATGCCTTATGGGGCTTTTAAGGACATGACTCTGAGAAAGATGGAAGCCATTGAAAGATTTAGATCATTGAAAAATTTGTTTTTTTTTTTTTACATAATACAAAAATGTAAACATTTATAACAAAGGAAGATGGCTTTTAAGCCAGAGGAGTGCCCTTTTTTGGCATGCAAAGTTACATTTTAATCAGCCTGACAAAGGGGCCATTGAGTGGCCCAAGCTCAGTACAGAGGGCCATAGTGGACTATGGAAACACAGATTAGTTTAACAAATGACTCATTATGGCAACCCGTGGTACTATTACCAAAGAGGAGATGATGGAGCCGGACCTGGGAAATAAAGATTCTTCTCAGAAAGAAAATTAAATGATCTCGCCGCATGTGTGTGAGTGTGAGTGTGTGTGTGTACGTGTGTGTGTGTATTGGGAGGACTAAAGCAGATCTTACGAAGACTCTCACACTCAAAAACCAGCCAATTCTAATACAAAATAGTCCCTAAATACAATCCAATTATTTTAAGAAATTGGGCCAGTAAAACTGATCTCTTCCATGTGCCCTTCCTAACCTAGGGTCCCTTGACCCAGTGTGGCCTTCAAGGGCACCTAGACTGACTGAAACCATATGTGAAGGGAGAGGGTTCACAGCACCCATTCAGTTATCAAGAGAGGCCTATTATTCAAAAAAGCTATGAACTGCCAGCCATTAGCTCCTAATTAAATTGGTTAAGAAAAAAAGCTACTATTTACTGAGTACTGACTATGTACCAGGCACTGTACTATGCACTTTACATGAATCACTTTATTTAATTCACACAATGACTCCATGAGGCAGGTACTAATATGATCCACAGTTTTCAGCTGTGGAGGATCTGAGACACAGAGGAGTCAAATGACTTGTCTAGAGTCACACAGCTGGAATGTGGTGCCAGGATATGAACACAAACAGTTTGAATCCAGAAGCTTTACTCATAACCACAATTCTATGTCATTTCCAGAAATGATGGCCTACACATAATCTCCCTTTGCACATAACAGATTTCACACAAGCCTTTCCTGCCAAGAATCAGGTTCACTTCTATAATGCTCTTGTTAGTGAAAAAGATAATTTCAATCTGACAATTCTATATTTCCCAACGTTCATGGACCCTTTCACCCATCTTATCACCCAGCTAATCAAGACTCAGTGTTCCCAGCAATTTCTCGAAACGTCATGGCAGGATGGAGAGAGAGATTTAATAAGACCTCAGTAAATGAGAAACCTCTCATCCTGGTTAAGAATTTATCTCCTGGCCTTGTCACTAGCAGGGCCTGCACCTGACTTGGGTTTCTCTGAAATCCGAGAGGACAAATTCACAGGAAATGCAAAGAGACTTCACTCTCCCTCCCTGTGGGTTGCAGGGTGAGGTTGCAACATCCCATCAGGATGTAACAATATTGCGACAGGTCTGGCATCCACTCCCCTTTCCAAGTGATACATCACTCTGACAGGGCCACGTTGTACTGCAGACAAAGAGTGGCATTTACCCAGCAGGCCACAAGCAAAGCTCATTTTCAAATGACATCCAGGAGGGATGCAGGGCCATTCTTTCAGAGCCAGGAGTTGAATTCAGAAAAATACAAGAGTCTCAGTATATTGGCCTCAATTATTGCTTCTGGGTTCCTAGTTGATCTAGAATTAGTTACTTTAGAGTTCAGGTGCCTTTGTGAATAAGATGAAAACCTTGCACCCTCTCCTCAGAAAAAATGCACATATATGCACACATGAAATTTTGTCAACAATTTCAGGGGGGTGTGGCCCATGTAGCAGTCCATGAACTCTAAAACCCCTAGGCCAGATAAACCATGAGGAAATATTCTTTGAGTTGTCAGCCATTTACCCAAGCTAGGCTCCATCCAGTTTAGGAATGTTCTTTTTTAAATCCCCAAATAAAAATCTTTCCATCATCATAAAAGGGAATAAGCAGTCAAAGGCAAAAGAAGAACCTAATTTCTTCCAGCCCCCTCTTCCTGTTGCAGTGTGCAGGGATAAGCCATGGAATCACTGGCCTGCCTTACCACTGATATCTTTTGATCTTTAACCTCGCTTTAATATGTGTCCTCCTTCTGCCCTAGAATAAAAGTCAAGACTTTGAAGTTAGCCATGTGGTTAAGTGATTCATTCTTATAAAATAATGGCTTGCCCTGGAGAAGTTGTCCAGCCTGGCTTTCTCTTGCTTGGCTCCCAGGCACTTCAGGCCAACGTCCATCCGGTCCAGGCAAGGGCAGCAACAAGCCACAGGTTTGTGATGCCAGTGCGAGAGCATGACTTCAGCTAAGCTGCTTCGCAAGAAGCAAAGATTAGAAACATTTGCATATGATTCAGCTGTGAGCCATTTCTTTACGGGATATACAAATTTCAGTGTTCTAATAGACCGTGCCACCCTAGCTTTAGGCTCAACAAGTCAGTGGATAAACACATCAAGCCCGAGCTGGCATGACAGGCTGGAGGACTGTCGAGCAGAACAGGACACGGGCAGCAGGCATTTTATGAAATGGGCAGATGACAGAGAAATCAAAACAAAGCCTGTTTCCCCACCTGCGTTTATCACAGAGGGCATCAGTTTATGCTGAGCCTCGCCTTAGCTCAGCTGGTAACTAGCATTAAAACATAGAAAGATGTTTCACTGCATTTAATTTCACGGGAACTTGAAATATAAAGACTCAGGCAAATGACCAAGGTTTTCCTGGGGGTTCTGGTTCCATGCAGTAGAGACTATAAACTATTCTGAAAGAAACTGACCCATATAAGGCTGTAATTAACTATCCTACTGAAGGGCTATTACCCCAACTAATACACCAACCCCAGAGACTGCATTGATTCTTTAGGTCCTGGGTGGTTGATCTCATTTTCCAGCCTGGTTTACAATCACAGGATAGGAATGGGGAGCTGCAGCAAACAAGGATCAGAAGGATAAGGAGAGCAGATTCCTGAACTCATCTTAAGAAGGACTATTGAAAAATACAACCGGTGGACTCGGGAGACAGTGAGTTCCTTGCTGCAAATGTGAAAGCAGAAACTGGTCTCTAAGGCCCCTGTTGATTTTGAGATTCTAGAAGGTGTAAGTCAAGATATAGAAGAGGATGACCCGGCTGTCAGGGCAGCAGAGCTGTAACTATGACATTTTGGTTTCCCGGGTACGTCAAGACACACTAGCCCCTGAGGCTCAGGAAGTGGTTGGTTCAGCTTTATTCTTAGTTGGAATTTTTTGCCATAAGTCAAAGACCCAACTGGAAGGATGGAAGGATGTGGGAGATGACACTGTAGGAAGTCGCAGAGGAACTCAGAGTGTGACTCGGGAGGTTTCCTCAGCCCTGAACCCCGTGGTCTTGACTGAGTGGTAATGATTGCCACGGAAATTTTATCTCGGTTGGCTCAGTTCCCCCAGAATAGCAAATACACAGCCAAGCCTTGACAGTATTTGATCTATTTCCTAATTTTAACAAATGCTTCAAGTGACACATAATGCTAAGGGCTACTGGGGGAAGGAAAAGTCGAGAGCTACGCTGGCCTCAGCTTTTAACCTCAATTCCAGAAGCATTTACACTGGCTCCCAGCCCCATCTCATTTAAGGGGCTTGACCCAAACAAAACCTCAAACCAAAACCTTTCATTATTTCCGTTCTCAAAAGCAAAAACAAAAACAGAAAGAAAAAAAAAAAAGGGAAGGAAGGGTTGCAGACTAATTTCTTTCACAAAGACCCAATTAAATCCCAGTTCTGAAGTTGCTCCAAATTTAATTCCAGGAGAGAGGCACTATCACTTGTGACTGATGTCTAAGTGCCATTTCATAGACCCAAAGAGATCCACAAGTTTGTACCCAGATCACAGGAAACCATAAGATCCTCTTTCAACCAATTCCCACGGTGTACGTGCCAATGCACCTATTTGTAGGTGAGGGTGGTAATCTGAAATCCCCTCTCCCAGACTCCCAACATCCCAATCTTCTCACCCAGTGTAACCTTGGTTAAGAAGCATAGATAGCCCCAGTTGCATCCAACCTTAACCAAATGCAGCTAATGTGAACATAACTCATAAAATGCAGGTGCTCTGACTGATTAGAGAGCACTGATGAGTCATCAGAATTAGACTTAAAAACTGACAAAATAGTGTAACTATGGGGATTCTGGAAATTTCCGATGGCTGCCTTTTTACCCAGAAACCATCACTACAGGTTCACGGACCTTTGAACTTCACTATGAGGTATTCTTTCTCTAAAGCCAAATGTAGTTTGTTGAAAATTAAATATAGCCTTATTTCCCATAAGTATACCCAAATTCGAATAATTTTATCAGTTATATTGCAAGAGTAAGTTTTCGTTGAAAATAAAGAAAAGCCTAAACAACTTTTATTGTCACAACAGAGTGACTAGTTTCACAGGAGACCAACATTTTTGCCTAGAGGATCCCTACTGGCCATCTTCAATGTACAAATATTGCCTCAAACGCAAACCTCGTCTAATGGTAACTCCATTCCTTTCCTAGCCCTTCAATTAGAAAGACTCCAGCAAGGTAGAAATGCAGATTGTTGGTAATTCCCACAAATTCTCCCTAAGTACTAGGCACACCCAGCCTCAGATGTGATGACAGCTTACCAATAGGAAGGTGACTGGTGGTTGTCATGGAGATCTGAGCCCGGCAGAAAGTTTTGCTGTCCAACAGATCTGTGGCCATGAAAAGATAAAGGACATTTAGAGTCCCCCCACCTCACAATAGAACACTGCGGCTCTTAGACAAACAGAATAAGAACGTAAAGGGCCTTAAGTGTCAGGGAGTTAGTTACCTACTGTGCTACCATAGTTGGTGTCATATAAATAGTTCTCATCTTTCCAGGTGTTCATGATGGAAGGGTCTACAAAAAATAGAGAAGGAGAATAGTCAGTGATCATTTTCCCTAGGGAGAAGAGGCTGCGTTTTCTAACTCATTTTTCATCAACAAGGTATGGGGGATATGATTCAGAGACAAGGGATATGATTCTGCTTCAGTTGCGTTACTTTGTAATAATGTTGTCTAATTTTCCTTTCAGCATCCTCGGGGAAATGGTCTCATCCACGTGTTCCATACCTATTGCATTTTTAGGGAAGTGAGAGAAGTTACAAGAATGGGAACCTGTCCTAGACTAGTGGTTCCTGGGAATTTTCCTAACCTGGCTTGGCGTTGTTTTGCATTCTACTGCATAATCACCACAATATTTTTACCCTCGGATGTGGTGGGGGGAAAGCTTTGTGAGGGATAAATTTATTTAAATGTATAATAAATAATTAACAAGTATCTTTTTCTATTAATGTCTTCCTTGGAGGGTTAATGATGTTTCTTTCAGGAAGAGTCTAGTCAATCTTATCACAGTTTCTTTGTTGCTGAACTCCAGAGATTTGTCATCCAAGTTGGATGACAGCCCCCTCCCTCTAGGATTTTTCCAATTAGCTTAAAGGATGACATAAAATTCTCAAAACAAAACCAAGGAGAAGGGGTGGAGAGTGTTACTAAATCAAACAAACACCTTTTAAGAGTGGAGCCCCATTGCCCCATCGCAGAAAAGAAGTGCTCTTGTACTCTGTCTCTCTCTCTTTCTTCTGTGTGCTGTGGTAAGCACATCTCACTTTGATTGACTCTTCAGATTTCAGATTCAAAGGGAATTCCCCTCCACCTACCCCAAATGGAGCTCAACTCCCACACAACCCCCAGATCTGGGCTGGTCTCCAACAGAAGCATTTTGTTTCTTGGCTAGCCAAAAGCTGTAAGATCTCTCACCTCGTCCTCACCAGAAAATTCCTGCTTTCTCCTCACTGCAGACCTAGGTTACCCTCAGCTCCCCTCCTTGCTAGGTTCTGAGTTTTAGGGCCGGGGTGTAAGCCACTGACTGCGTTTCATTTTGTTTTTATAGCACAAATGATATAAAACCTGACTTACTGGCTAAGTCCTCCTGTTTACGACATAGGGATTTAGCCAGTATTTTAGCTAATAGCTACATGTTTGGACACCCCAAGCCCAATCTCTTGGGGTTACACCCTCTCTCCTTGTTGGGTCACCTTGTACACCTGTTGTTGTCTCTGAAAACAAACTGAACCAAAGAGGTTTGGGGGTGTTGGCCCCTCTATGAGTGTCTTCTCCCTTCCTCCTAGGGTGGACCTTCTTCTCCACCCTTCCACTCAGCTTTTCTGAACTGGCAACACAAGAATGTCTGGATGGTCAAGAAGGAATTATCAAGTTATTTGGGACCTCTCCAGTATTACCCTGGCTCCTTCAGTGGGGCTGTCTCTCAGGTCAAGCAGGGAAGGGGGTGCCATCCTCCTGACCAAGTCCTGCATTCATCTCTAGGACAATGCCAGGCCCATAAAGTACAGAACATCCAGATGGCCCATCCCCTGGCCTCTGAAGAGAAGGGCATGGCTGGCAAAGCCTAATTCACATGCTTAGCATTTTGCTTTTTTCTTTAATAATGAATGGTAGGCCAGCCCACTTATAAAAGGGTAAATAACTGCATGGGCCAATTTTGGCCCCAAGTGACTCATAAATCACCTGTATGTCAAATTCTGTCCTTGGTGACTGGGAAACATCCTCAGGGAGGCCTGTGGCAAGCTCGGTTGGCCCATGTGGCTCACAGGCTCCCTGGAATGAACACGGGGAGTGACCTAGGAGCAAGAGTTGCTGCACAGTTTTATGATGGCTCGTAGACTTTGGAGGACAGTCTCCAGGAGACAGATTTAGGACAGGGGAAAGGAAATGAAAATGAATGTAGATGCTATGGGACTGTAGCCTCTGCTCAGAGCCCAGAATTGTGTCCTTCATATAAAAACACATGGAAGGCAGGAGTTGGGTTGCAGGTACCTTTGTACATCTCTGCAGAAGCTCCCCAGGGCCCCTAAAAATTTGTTAGCTACAATACCAAGTCAACATCTTCCCCCTTTTGGTGAAACGCACTCCCCTCAAGGGAGGAGGGAGAGAAGAGGAGACATTGCCCCCTCCTCTTCTCTTTCCAAACTTGGCCAAGTCCAGTCCCTGACACTTTTTGTAGTGGGGAGGCCCACCTTATATTCTGCATTTCCTTGGCTACTGGCCTGAGGTCTGGATGATGCCACAACCAGGAGTAGGAGGCAGAGAAGTGTGGCTCCCCATAAGTCTATAAATCGGAAATAGGTGGCAGTCACTGGTCGCAAGGGCAAGAATGAGGTTCATGGTGGGGGTGGCCTATCAGAGACAGCCAGGGAAAAGGCCTCCCTGCATTTCCTGCAAAAAAACTTGCTCCCACATTCTCTCTTGCCCTCTCCCAACTATCCTCCCCAGAGCTTTGCCTGACTAGATTGGCTCCCTTTGTCCACTACTACTCACCAGTTTGTTCAGTCTTGACTATGACATTGTGTGTGGACTGGAACAGGTCACTACTGCACTGGCCTGTGAAGGACAGATTGGGATAGTCAGAGAGGATGGAGCCAGAACTGGGTGCTTAAATAAGGACAGAACTGGCTTCTTTGCAGAGCTTCTGCCATCCTACTGCCTGGTCACCTATGTTTGTTTATGGGAGGGGGTTTCTCTGTTAGCCTCTACAAACTCAAGCCTGCAGTCTCTGACCCCAGAAAATCAGGAATCTGAGGCACTACATTAGAAGCAATTCTTTGATGTGGTATAGTAAAGGCATCCAGTATGGTGGAAATAGAACTTCAGAAGCCCTGTTTTTCCACTACTAGCTATGAGGAAGGTGTGTGCCCTTTACCTTTCTGGGTGTCAGTTTCCCCATTTGTAACAAGATTAAACTAGATAAGGTCACTAGATGACTTCTAAGGTTCTTTCCCATACTAAGATATGATATGAAAATGAAAATGTAGGGAAAACCGTTTTAACTAGCTTGATTCTTCTTTGATTTAAAATCTAATCAAAGCCATCATGATTACATCCAATCTGTGAGATATGTCTGGACAAAATGCAGTGACTCTTTCCTTATTTATGTCTCAGCACATGTACAAGCAGTGTACATCACATGTCCTTGTTTGCTTGCAATTCCTCTCCCATTATCATATATGACACACACACACACACATATGTAAATGCACAAATGAATCTAGTATGTTTTTCTTCCCCAGACAGATTATAAACATCTCAAGAGTGGAAGTCATGCCTTTAACCTCTCTGACATTCAGTCTTCCCACCTGTAAAATGGGCACAATATTTACTTTGTCATAAAGTTATTAAATGAGTTAATTCACTTACAGTGCCTAGTATAAGTAAATACTCAATAAATGTTAGTTAATAGAATGTCTACACAAAGGCAAACAACAAAAGAGTGAGAAATCTGGCTGGACGTTAGGAACTCAGAGGCTACAGCAGCATGTGGTGAGACCAAACAAGCCATGGGAGGTCAGAGAGGGAAGGTCTAAGACGACCACAGCACCTCCCAGGCCTCCCTGCTTCAGGCCTCAATCAGGGTAAAGCTTTAAAGGAGTGGATTTAATTGGGGGTGGAGGTAAATATTTTTAATTATTCAAGTGTAAGTCTGATCTCTCTGAAGATTCCTGAGGGTTATTTATAGAGCCTTGTTTGGTTTGATTCTAGTCAAAGAAAACTGAGCAGCCACCAATGTGAGGGCGATGGGAAGCAGGGTGTGGCCAGGGAGTTGAATGACATCATCTAAAACGGCCGCGGCAGCCACAAGCTCTGCTGCAAGGCCCCAGGTTCTCTCAGTGTTGATGGCTGTTGCCAGGGTATGACTCTGGTTCACAGCCCTGGAGCTCATGCTGCCCAACTCCCGGTTACTTGCCCAAACATGGGTTCTACCAAGACATAAATGCCTTTTCCAGTGTGAACAGGCCAACTCCCTATTCTTAAATATTGCTACTTTTCAGGATGCCCATAGTTCTCAGAAGAGCTAGATTTTTACAGCCACTATCAGGGGAACCTTATGCCAGTGTCAAAACCATTCTGCAAGGTCAGTTGTCCACCCTACTAGGTCTTACATGTCAGTATAGGATGTGTTCGTGTGTGAATAATCTACCATTCAAGGAAAACATCTGGTGTGGTGGCCCATCCCTGTGCTAGGGGAAGCCTCAGAGAGACATCTGGGGCATTAGGGCAACAGAAATTCCAGAAACCAATACAGAAATATTCCCCATACATGTATCTAGACCATATGTTCTAACCCTTTTTTTAAGTTACAGACCTTTTAAGAATCTGCTGAAGTATTGTGAGTCTTTTCCCCTCCCAAAATACAAACATAATTCTAATTTCATATATCTTCTTACCACCCTTAGAACCCTATCTTAAGAACCTAGGTCTAGAAGGTTGTTTGAGGTTGTGTGTGTGTGTGTGTGTGTGTGTGTTTTGTTTGTTTGTTTGTTTTGTAACCATGATGATCTTTAACAAGCAAGTGACTGGATGTTAAACTATTGAACCCTGTTTGCAAAGGAAAGAAGAAAACATTTTCCAAGGGTAGTAAATATTCTATGAATTCCTAGACAGCTTTTGTCTTCCTGAAAATTATCACCATAAGGAGAGGATTAAATTACACTACCGTTTATAAGGAATTAGCCACACCAGGTACCCTAGGCTTCAATCCTGTCCTCTCATCTTCCTTCCACTTCCCTGTCTTGGGACATGGTAATTTGGAAGTGAGACCACTCTTTATTGTCCCTGACAAAGAATCCTGTCATCTGCAGAATCTCTGTTCTTCCAGCTGGCTCCTAGCAGGGTAGGGAGAGACACAGAAAGAGAGAGTCACCGTTCCACTTAAGATGCTGCAAGTTGCTGTAGAGGAGCTGCCCCGCCGTCCCTGCCGCTCGGGTGAACTCCTGCAAACTCATGCTGCAGAGATGCTCGCCGTTGATGTCGAACTCTTGGAAAGGGATACAACTGGCATCCAGCTGGTTGGTGTCCAGGAGGTGCTGGAGCCACTCCCACACCTGGTACTTGGTCCAGTACTGAGGATGAATTTCATGCCACTGGCCTCCAAAAAACCCGCTGGAAACTATAAAACAGGAGGCAGTCTCGTGAGTGACCCCTGGCTGTTCCTGGCCATAGTATCTGACACAGGGATGCACTATTGGCTGCCAGATATCTCAGAGACACAACCACAGTCTGTGTATGTGCCAGCATGGGGGATGGAGCAGAAATGCATCTTCATGTCCTCCCTAGCATGCTACCTACCCCTGGGCACTGGATGAGGACAAGAGAGCTGAAATGCTCAGAGCTCATTCCCCCCCTCACCCACAGTAAAATATCACGAAAGCTAGAGCATTGCTATCATTTCAGCAATTTATTAGCTTATTGTTCATACCTGAATAGTTCTGCTCCTCTTTTCTCTCACTCACTCTCTGTCACTTTTTTCTCTCTTATACACACACACACACACACACCCCAAACTCAGACCATTTTCAACCAAAAATAAGGCCTGAAATTAAGGTTGTTTTCTATATGATGTCTTTGCTTTTCCTCAAAGTGGTCCAGATTATTGATCTGCTAACTGGACTGATATCTCACTGTGCCAGCCTAGTCATTATAGCTATCATGATGTCACTTCCCTACTCAGTTACCTTTAGTAGTTCTCATCACCCACTGAAATTAGGTATAAAGCTGCCTAGCTAGGCATTGAGGCTCTTCACTAACTCTTCTTCAAGTAATCAATAACTCTTGTCTTTTTTCTATGCTGTTAGTTCAGTTCAGCTTGTGTTCTACCTCTTACTCCTGTTGAATTTCTACCCATCTTTCAAACTCTGACCACCCCTTAAAGTCATCACCAATCCCCCCAACTTGCCTCAAGGGCTCACTGCCCTCTTACTCTCCAGGAGACATGCTTGGTATTTCTCCTAATGGCTTTGTCATGTTCTGTTTTTCTCTACAAGTCTCTAAGTGCCGTCTTATTCTCCTTTGTAAATTGTATGTTTGAGGTCACAGACTGTTTTACTCCTCTTTGTATCACCTATAAAAATGACCTCAGAGACCTTGCCATAGTAGACGCTCACCATATATTTATTTAATGGAATATGTTTTTGAAGGAGAAATAAGGTAGGCATCTGAGGAGTTGGGAGGTGCATTTACAAGATGGTGCATTCAGATACTGATGAAGAATTGCAGTTCATTCACCTGGATAAATATTGCTGAGCCTAATATGTGCTAGCCGTCTAAATATGTGACTCATGCTCACTTAAAAAAAAAAACATTCCATAGCCTGCCCAAAGTTTTGGGGCAATGGAAAAGACAGAGCCAGCATCTGAGGGCATGGAACAGGGTTGAGAGAGTTTACAGTTCCCTTGAGAATAGACGTCGGCAAAGAGCTCTCTTTCAGGAAAGGTGAGTGAGAGGGGCAAGAGGCAAAGACTATTGCATCCCACCAAGCTGAAGCAAGGGAAATCCAACTGAACATGACACATGGATATTCCAGTAAACTCAAGGGTGGACCAGTAGAAGAAAATGTAGTGCAAGAAAACTGTCTCTAACTTTTTCTTCAAGGTCACACCAGATCAGTTCTTCTCAAAATTTAATATGATCGTAAATCACCAGGGAATATTGTTCAAATGCAGATTCTGATTCAACAGGTCCGGGGAGAGGCCTGAGTTTCTGCATTCCTAGCAAGCTTCCATGTGATGCTGATGTTGCTGGTCTATTGAATTACAAGGAGCTAAAGGCCTCAGAAAGGTTTGACTCCCATAATGCCCATGGTCCAGCCCACAACACCCTCAGAGGGGAGACTGAAGTGGAAATGTTTCTGACCCAATCCCTCTTCTTCCTCATTCATTCAGAATCCATCCATGGCTTCCAGACCTCAGAAGCACTAAGAGGAGGAGGTCAGGTTTATCTAGTGCACAAAGGTGACCGCCATTAGCAATACCCGTCACTCACAGTATGCACTTAGCTCCTCATACCTCATAGCCAAAAAAAAGCAGCCCCCAGCCCTCAACGTGGGCTCTAAAGAGAAAGCCAATAGTCCGGGATTGGGGGAAGAATGGAACAATCTAATCTAAAAATCTAATTATATGGAAATAGTACCAAATACACAGACCTTGGGCTCGATCTTTCCATTTCCCCCAATTTTTGGTGCCTCACAAATAAAGCTGTCTAAGGATGGAAAATATATTTTTGTGGCTCCCCAAGTCTTTCATCTTTATTTTTCTAAATTAATTGTCATGCTATGACAGTACAGCTCCGGTTTTGGCAACAGAGGCACCAACTTTTAATAACCTAACAGCACATCTAGAATAATCTCATCTGCAAACTTAATATGGTCTAGATTAAAAGATAGTCCCTGCTAGTGTATCTTGTTCAAACTTGGAAAATCAGGGATTTTTGTCTGAAGTTAACTGGGGAGATTCCACATCAGACAGCGAACCCACCAAATTCCTGAAGTTTTAGGAGACACAATAAAAATTCCTATGAGTTCACATCCTCTCTGCCGTTCAACTGATCTCCTTCTCCTCTTCAGTCTTGATCAGGGCTGAGCTTTCTTTGAGATCTCTGGAATTTAAGAAATAAAAGTGGCACCCCAGTTCTACCTCCTGCTGAACACATTTCCCCAACTTTCTTCAGAGCAAGCAAGAGAAATGCTGCCTTCATTGAGGGGCCAGGGTCCGGCGGATGCCAAAGACTTCCAGTTTTATTTAGAATCCACTTTCTGGGTCCTCACAGGGTATCTGAGGCTCACAACAGAAAATGTAACTGCCCAGAAAGTGCAGCAGTTTGAGGGGGCAGGTGACTGAGTAAGGGAAGCTCACCTGCTCACCCTTTCAACCATGTTTGACTAGGATTCCAAATTAAAAGAGGTGGAGCTCCACATGGATCAGCACTCCCTGCAGAATAACTCTCCCATTATCCTCCCACTCCTGCTTCCTCTCAAGCTCTGGTCACCAACAAACCATCTCCATATTTCAAAGCAAACTCGAACAGCAGAGCCTCTGGCAGGGAGATTGGCAGTGGGTGTGGATCAAGAAGAGGCCCAGAGCTTCCTAAACTCACTGCTGTTGGATGCACAGCTGCATGCCTAAACTGGATGGCTTCACAATGGGGTGTGGGGTTCCTGATTCAGCAACAACTTGATTCAGGGATTCAACTTGATTTAGGGATTCAGCTTCATTCAGGAAGCCACAGGCTTGATCACCAAACCTCCTATACGCCCCACCACCAGGTCCCCTCTTCTTCTAATAGACGTGTTCTAGATTAAAGCACTAGGGAGAACACGTGTTCTCCTTACAAATCTCCTCTCCCCTTTCAAAGAGAGGCCACTGGAAGATGAAAAAGAAAGACTAAACTGCTATAACCCTCTCCTTCCTAACCTCCACGCACACGCACATACACATGCACATACACACCCTTTTTCTCCTAGCCTATCTTGGTATCCCAGCAAAACACTATTAAAACCTTCAACACGGAGTCTTTCCTTTAGGCATCTCTTCTACCCGCCTCACTGCCAGGCTGTCAATCTGGAACCTTTAATTTTGGGAGGAGGCAACAGAATATCTCAAATGAGCTTTTGTCTGGAACCCTGGGAGCCAGTAGGGAACTCCGAAATTGAGTTTTCTCCATTCCTTCTTGTCCCACATCTTCTGCTGAAAAGCCTATATTTTTCAAACATTAGGCTGGGAGAAGAAGTAAAGCAAAGAGCCCCCACAGCACAGCAGTGACACCAACACCCACAGGCCCCCTTACCATTGCATGTGGAGTAGCTGTCTGTCCAGGCTGGCGGCTGGTGAAGGAGGTTGTTGCCGGGGTTGAGATTCATTACACCACCTCCTTCCAGAATCATGATCTGTTAGGGGATCAAAGAGCCTGTTCAGTCATTGCCTCTTGGACAAATGTCATTTGAAAGTGCAGATCACAGAGTAAATTTAGGAAGAAAATAAAGAGAATTTGTCCTTCCACCCATTGCCTGCCACCCATTGCCAAAGCCTTTTTTGTAAAAGCAAAACTCACAGCAATTAAAAATTTCCAGGTTCAATTTTCATATGCATGAGGCAAGTTTTTACAGCCACCCATTCATAAATGAATAATCTCTGATCAGGAATGAAGCGGGAGGAAAATGCAATACCTGCTCCCAGGGCGAGGCTGGCTGGCATCCAAGTGGTTTTTTTTTTACAAAAGTGAAAATGCCAAAGAGATTTTATTTAAAGTATTTAAAGTGCAATTTCAATCAATGAAAATCCAAGCCGGTGGCAGCACAGCCCCAGCACCTGTGTGGGAGCTCGGACTGCAATTGCACCTGCACACCCAGTAACAAGTTTTCTCAGTGTGGGTGTCTGCCACAGGCTGGGCTGGTCGTCAGAGGGCCTCAGTCATATTTTAATAGAGCTCTTCAAGTATCTGGCTTTCTGATAATATCAGGAATCAGTTGGTTTCTCTGACAGACACTGCCCATTTCTGATAAAGAAAAAAAATTTTCCTTTCTGGTAATAATTATAACCATTTTTTTTTCTCTCCTGTTAGAGACTTGGAGAATTTAGTGGGTTTCCAAGCTGACCTAAGTAAAAGTGGCTTCCTCAGTCTGTGGGATCATTTTCTCAGTAAAGGACTTGGGAGAAGAGATTTCTTCTGTGGGCCTGTTTGGGTTTATTTTATAGCAATGTAAACATTTTACACTTCAGAAATACTGTCTTCAATTCTCTGGTATTTATAATGTCCCTACTCCCAAGTGGGGCACCCTCCACCTTTCAGACCAGAGCCCCAACTGTGTGTTCAGTCATTTAAATGAAGAGCAGCCTGTTTCCAGATCACTATTGGGCAATACCCAGAGGCTATAAAAGTCACTTGCTCTTTATAAAAATGTTGAGGTAGGGAGAGGAATTCAGCTTTATAGCAGCAATTCATGGAAAATTTTCTGCCTGTTTTGGGGAAATTTTGCATCCTCGGGTATTATCAATGTCCACAGGAGTAAAATTGCCAATCCAGAAGATTTTCAGCCCTTGGCATTCCGTCCCCTAATTAAGCTACCACTCCTCTGGTTCTGTGTAGGGCCTGTCAGGGGAGAAGAGGGGTCTGCAGAAGGCGTACGAATATATTCATGCATTCATTTATTCGACAAGTATTTATCAGCCTAGTAATAGGCTGGGCACTATTCTAGGTGCTGGGGAGAGAGCGGTAATTAAAGGCTGAACTAGGCTACACACAAACATGTATGATAATTATTAGCATCATCATCACTGCTGTTTGGTAAATCATTAGGACTGAATCCAGTCTAAGTAGAAGGTGGAGAAGGAAAGACAGGGTAGGGATGGTGAACATTGTAACAGCAAAGAGCCACTGGGTGGGAAGGTAGGAAGCTGGATTCTATGTCCTGGCACCATGTATAGGAGCTTTGAAGCCAGAAGAGCTGGGGTCAATTCCAGGTCTTCCCACTTACTAGGTTAGTACTCACCCAGACATGTTACCTAACCTCTCGGAACCCAGTTTTCTCATATGCAAAATGCAGCTAATCATACCTCGTCTGTACATTGATTAGAGATTAAATGAGTTTCTGTACCCCCAGCACCTGGCACAAAGTAGGGCACGAATACACGTCAGGTGCTATGATGAGAAGCGTCACTAGCCCTGTGGATAGGCTGAACCAGAAATTACACTGGGCCTCAGTTTCCCCACTTGAAAATTTAAAGATGGTGACTATACTGATTCGTAAGTTCCCTTTCTGAAAACCTCTTTGATTCTCACCCTCAGAGAAAGAAAACAAACTCATATCAAACCTTCTTTTCTTTTTCACAATAACTGGGCATTTTCCCATCCAGCTTTGTAGAGCAATTGCCCTAAAACTAAGAAATCAGATTGGGAACTTCAAGGCGAAAGAAAGTCTCTAAGTCCCCAGACCGGGTGGCTGGGGGAAGGAGGGGGGCCCAGGGCCCAGTCTCTTGTTTGCTCAAGGCTGGGCTTGTTCCTTGCTAGCATTTGCTCAACCAAAAGCAGTGGAAAGGTTACTGTTTAACCCTGAAAGGGCTGAAGCTCAGAGCCCAGCCCATTTGCACGGAGGGATTGGCCTTCCAGGCTCAGGGAGGACAGGCAGGGGAAGGCTTCTCTAAAATTCTTTCACAAGGATTTACCTGCGGGGTTGTTTCAAAGTGGTCGTTTCAGTGGCAGCACCTGCCTGGGCCAACTATGCTTCCTGACAAACAGAAAGCACGGTAGTGTGGAGGTTGAGCACCCAGGCTTTGGAGCTGGAGAGATGCAGGCTCAGATTCCAGTTCCCCTGCTTACTGTGGGTGACCCTGAGCCAGTGCCAAGTCTGTCTAGCCAAAAACATTCTGTTCCTCACTTTCTGTACCTGATAAATGGGAACAATACCAAACTCAAAGGGCTGTAAGAATCAAATGAGGTCATGCACATAGAGAGTTTGGCAAGTAGTGGAAAAAAAAAGAATTTAATAAATGTTGCAGAACAACATGGGCCAGTTCTCCACCTGTGGCCAAATGCCCACAAGCCCCTCTCCTCAGGGCCGACGTCATTTTCCACCCTGACCTTCTGGAAGCATCCAGAACTTCTCCCAATCCGCAGAGATGTCTTTAAGACTACAGGGTGGCAGCTGCCCCATCGCTATCCTCCCACAAAAAGATGGCCTGTGCACAGCCCTGCTCCCTGCTGGCACTCCCTTTCCAAGGAAAAGCAGCCAGCATGGTGAGGGGCCCTTTTTTACAGGGCATATTAAGTGGTTTCCACTCATAAAAGAGTTTGTGTGGCTTAACCCTTAATGAGTCAGAGTTCACTTGGGCTCACCTGGGCTTGTAAGCAAAGAAGGTCAGAATCTCCGACCGGGCAGGGAGCTGCAGGGAAAGATGTCCTCAGGGTGGGCACATGAGGTCCAGGGCCAGTGTAGCTGAAGGCCTTTGGCCAAGTCCTACCCTCCTCTGAGGCACAGTTCTTCAGGTGTAGAGTGAAGACACTTGCTCCAACAGCCTCACAGGACTGTTGAGATGGAATGAGATCATGGATAACAAATGTGACTTGAGAGTTGTAAAAAAAAACCTTGTTATAACCACCTGACCCACATCCCCATATGCTAATGTAGATTTTCTATGGTATATAGCAATTGCTTTCTGGGGTATACAAAGCAATCCTTTTAATTAGAAAGTAGGGGAATTATTGAATGCTCTTATTTCAGCTCCCTACTTTACCTTCAGCATAGCTTTCATTATTTCTTTAAAAAAAAAAACAAAAAACCATCAAATGTGTGGAAGTAGAGACTTCAGAATCTGAGAATCCTGAGTTAGACTCTAGGTCCCATCTTTCAACCATGTGACCTTGAGCACGTTAACCTTTCTGAGCCTCTATTTCTCACACTGGTTTAGAAATGGGAGAGCTGGAGGGGATTGTGGGGGAGTATTCGTTTCTCCTGAGCCTAAAGGCTGTTTTGAAAGATAAATAAGTATAATGGGTCTAAAGGTGTCTTGTCTAGCCCCTGGCAAACATATCCCCTGTCAAAATCAGTTTCCTTTCCCTTCTTTAAACATTAATTCTCAAGGTGTTCCTCTAACACATTTTATTTCTTCCAGGACTGAATCCCCAGTTCAGAGCCTAAGTGAGAATGACTCTATCCTGGGAGTCAAAAGGAAGCTGGGAAAAGAACTTGCTTCGCCCCATCTTCTGCTGGAGGCAGGAAACTCGGATTGGGAGGCAGAGGAGGAATCCTCAGTCACCCTAGGTTGTGGTTAAAAGCAGTTTCTCAACCTCTCCACCACTGAAATGTGGACAGTCCTTTCTGTGGGGGCTGGCCCGTGTATTGTAGGATGTTTAGCAGTACCCCTGGCCCCTACCCTCTAGATGCCAGCAGCACCCCCTCCACACACACCATGTCCCCAAGGCAAAAACCACCCCCAGTGGAGAATACTGGTTAAAAGCTTGTGGAGGCAAACAGCTCAGGCTTTGCTCTTACTGATGTGACACACTTGGGCTGTCCCTTAGCCTTCCTGGACTGCCATTTCCTCTCCTGGGGAATAGGCATAGACTTGCTGGAGGGTTAAATGAGACAAGGCACCTCAAAGGCCACAGCAGAGTGCCTGGTACCTATAGAGTAATTGCCTGATCTGTGAAGGTTTAAGAGAATACACTGGGTATCAGAGCCACCTTTGTCTGTTCCCAGGTGGTATATATTCTGGAAAGGTAGTATAAATTATTACCTGGGCTATTAAAAACTGCACACACAAAAAGAAAAACTATACCTTTTATTTCAAACTCAAAGAGTGGAGTGTGACCAGGTATGGTGGCTCACGCCTGTAATCCCAGCCCTTTGGGAGGCCGAGGCAGGCGGATCACTTGAGGTCAGGAGTTCGAGACCAGCCTGGCCAACATGGTGAAGCCCCATCTCTACTAAAAATACAAAAATTAGCTGGGTGTGGTGGTGGGTGCCTGTAATCCCAGCTACTCGGGGAGCTGAGGCAGGAGAATAACTTGAACCCAGGAGGCAGAGGTTGCAGTGAGCCGAGATCACGCCCCTGCACTCCAGCCTGGGCGACAGAGCGAGACTCTGTCTCTAAAGAAAAAAAAAAAAAAAAAGCAGTGAAATGAAATGTAGATTATCCCGAGATTTTTTTTCATGTATATTCTCCTATCCTTTTTCATAGGTAGGAACAATTGGAGGGAACTGTATTTGATTTTGAGTCACTACTGATTGTCCAGAGGTTGACATTTGTCCCAAACTTCACCTCTTTGTGTAAGACCCACAGTTGTGGGGCAGAACTGTACTCTTTATTTGAAGAGAAGAGCGCTGTGTGCTACCCGATAGACTGAAGAACTGGCAAGTACATCATGCCAGGCTTCTTGCCAGAACATATTTAACCTTAGGCAGCAAGTCCCCTACAATGTGCCATCAGCTCCCCTAACATTATGGGCCACTGGGGTTTGGCCAATCTGAAATTCTTTTTCCAGCAAGAAAGCAGTGTTCTGTGCTGAACGACCACAGCCTGAGACATGGCAGGAGATAGGCCAGCCTCCGCCTCTCACTTCTTTTAAGGGCAGTTTCAGGTAAACACAAACTCCCGCAGTGCCCTGAGTTGCTAAGGACTTGGACTACTTCTGTACCAGCCACACACAGAGACACATCCCAGCCTCCTGTGCCTGCTTCTCCTGGCTTGCTTTTTCGAGGGCTTGCTTCCAGAAAAGCACCACCCTGACCACCATGCACAGCCTTGACCAATGAAGGGGAGCAGGGGGAACAGAGCATTTGGTCTAACCCGAAAGTTTAAGAGTCTCCCATTTTGGCTGCTGGTCAGTAGCAAATATGGGCATAGCAGAAAAGCAGCCTAGTGGTGCCGCATGTCTTGAGGGAAACTCTTAAGAGAATAAGGGCTCATGATTCAAATGGCCAGGGTTGAAAACTTGGTACTATGGCTTGGTGGGCTATGTTGACCTTGGAGAATTTCTATCCTCTCTACCGCCTCAGTCTCCCCACATAACAAAATTCCACTTTGGAATGTGGAGCTGATATGAGGATTAAATGAGATTGTTTGTAAAGTCACCAGCATAGCACCTCATATGTAGTAAGTGTCTAGTCAATGTCTATGCTTATTAGAGGGTCTGCCCATGAGTCTCTGTTTAAACTGTGTTGGCTGGCACTGGGGGCATCTCATGGTAGGGGTACACTCCTCAGAAGTAAGATCATTTCTGGGAGCCCCAGGCTCTGGAGTTACATGGCCACAGTTCAAATCCTGGCTTTGCCAATTTCCTAATGGGGCAAGCTTGGACAAGTTATTTAACTTCTTGGGACCTCAGTTTCCTCATCTATAAAATAGAGATGATATGAAAAGCATTGTTGAAAGACAACAATGAAATTATACCTGTAAAATGCTTGGAAAAGCATGACACATAGTAAATATTTGATAAGTGTTTGCTGGTTTTTAAATAATAATCATAATCATACTTGTTTTTATTTTATTGAACACTCAAGGAGGAAATTGAGAGCCAAGTTCATTTCAAGCAAGGCTTCAAAGCTCTCTTATCTGTACTGTCTTCTCCAGTTCCAGCTGACTGGCACAGTCGAGCCTAGGACTAGATCTTATGCCTCCCCACTCCCTATTCTGAGAGCTGCTGTGTAGACGCACCATTATGGCTGAGCTATAAACAGTGGGGCTTGGACCCTGCTTGCAGAAGCCATGATGTTCCCCTCTGACTGGGCACAGTTCTTACCCAAAGGACGAAAGCCATCCCTCCTGCCCCCTTTCTCTCACCAGACACACTGTCAAGGCTGCCAAGAGCAGTGGTAAGGCAAATGCTTCTAAACTCTGTGTTGTCAAAGGCTATGCACTCCCACATACCATGGCTGGTTTGCAGGTGCAGAAAGAAAAAGACCAGGAAGAGCAGCATGTCGTCTAAAACACGAGCCCCTGGCAGAGAACGGCTGACCGTTTCTCTATCCTCCGAGTCCCTTAGCACAGAGAATGCTCAAATACTGCAAAGATTAAGGTTTGCTACTTGGGAGGCTGAGGCAGGAGAATCGCTGGAACCCAGCAGGCAGAGACTGTGGTGAGCCGAGATCGCGTCATTGCACTCCAGTCTGGGCAAAAAGAGTGAAACTCCATCTCAAAAAAAAAAAAAAAAGAATAAGGTTTGGGATTGGGACTGGGGTTGATAGGGACAGATAAGCAAAAAGAACCCCTGGGCCACTGGCAGGGAGCTGGAACCACACACCCCAAGGCCCAGGAGGCTCTGCTCAGCCTTGGGATTCCTAACAAGCCCAAGGACTGCTCCACTGGCCTCCCTTCTTAAATATATAGAGCAAACCTCCCAGAAGAGACCAACACAGGCCAGCTTGGGCCTACTCAGTTAGAGGGAGGTCTTTCTTCTGTTCAGTGATGGGGCTACTGAGACTCAGGATTGAACACTTTAAAAATAATAATAATAACTATATTATAGTAATTAGGACTTACTGAATACTTAAAGTGCCAGCTCTGCACTGCTGGTTTAAACATATTATCTCAATTAATTCTCACAACAACTCTAGGAGGCATTATGTCATTTAACAGATGGCCTCTCTGAGGCACAGAGGAGTTAGGTGACTTGTTCAAGGTCACACAGTTTAGCAAGGGAAGAGAATTCAAACTCAGACTGTCTTGCAATAAAACCTGGGAACTTGACCACTCTCTGCTGAGAAGTGGGTACTTTGCCAGAGAAGACTCATTCTCACTTTGACCCCCATTCTAGACATGATCATAGCATTCTCCCTGGACCATCTGCTGCCTTACACCTTTATCAAGTTTATATACATATTATATATATACATATTCATATACCTGCATATATACATGCATGCGTATATAATGTAAATTATCCCCCTATGACTCAATAAAGTTATTTTAAGTTTGTATTTGGGAAATAGACTGGTCCGTAATTACTTAGGCTTTACCTGAATCAGACCTCAGGCCAGAGAGCATGGTCTGCTCCTGCTGCAAGGGTGAAGGAATACTGGGAGCCACCAGGGCCACAGAGCAGATCTTAACCAGGGCTTGCACCTGCATTCCCTGTCCCTAGCCCCAGGGGACTGAGAGTCAAGGCCACCATCAGCCATCTTCCTAGCTCCCTTATTCATCCAACCACATCATCACCAAACTGCCACAGAACTGGCTGCCATGTGGGCATCTTTACTCCTGAAGCCAAATAAGCAATTAGTCCTTTTAAATAATTACTTTTGTGATGACAGTGATACCAACACCATTCTCAGTCCTTAATCAAAGTTGCCAGCAGGTGAATTCACAGCATTTGCCCTAAGGATGTTGCAACAGCTTACTGACTTCCTGTTTCAATATGACTGTCGTTTCAAAGGACTACTCCCAAATAAGAGAAAAAAAATTCATGTACATGTGAAAGGCAACTGAATATAATACAGACAATCATTTGTGTCTTTACAAATGAATTGAATTATGAATCAAGCTTGGGGAATGTATTTGATTCTCTTGGGATTACATCACAGATAATTTCATAGCCTTATAATGTGTTTTGAAACAGACATTTTTCACGTTCCCAGGGGCAACATCTGAAGTATTATTGCTGGGGTTTCAAGGGTTTTCATGACCAATAATGTGGCACTGGGAGGCCAAGTCTGGATCGATTATAGGTACAATTTATTGACTGTAAGCCATTTGGAAATATATATAGTATGCTGATCTTTATCAGTCTTGGTGTCAGACCCAGGCTAGGTGGCACATACTGACAGTGGCAGGCACCCAAGTTGATCAAAAGACAAGCTTACCTAAGATGACCCCCAGGGCCTTTATCAAACCCATTCAGATATGATAAAGTAAAAATAGGGCAAGCTTCGGATTGTAAAAGGTCACAGAGGCTTTTGAGACCTCAAAAGAAGCTTTGCCTCTCCTCTTCTTCCAAACATTTACATCTTCCTGGTTTTGCTTGCTTTCTGTGGGCCTCTGTGGACAACCTATCACTGTATTATTTGCCAACTTGAAATAAAATAGGTCCTAATGCTCAGTACCCCCATATTTTCAGATTCAACAATGTTTGGCTGCTGAAACCCCAGACCTCTAAACTAAAATCTGCATTTCTGAGAACCTCCCTTAATGAAGTCTTGTACACTCTCACCATTGAGATTTTCTGGTCTATAGATTCACCCACTTGCCTCCCTTCCCTTTCCCACCACAAGATGACAAACTCCAGGAGACACCAGCCTTGAAAGAAATGTCCATAAATGCAAGCAAGTCCTTATAAAGTCAGAGAAAAAAGATTTAGTGTAGAGAATTCAACGTCTAATCCATCTGCAGATAGCCTACTGTACATTATTTGCCAGCTTGAATTAAAGCAGGCAATTGCTTAGTTCTATTAATGCCAAATGTTCAAATTCAGCAATGATTGGATACTTAAAAGTTTGAGTCTCTGAAGTCCGAACAGACAAATCTGGTCCCAGAATATAGCTCTTGCAGAGGATCTCTCTGATGGTTACTTCCATCAGGAGGACCTCAAGGCTGGCCAAGCCACCCCTTACCCCATCCCACTCCCATCTCAGTCCTTCAAAAGATACTTAATTACCCTGGACTTAAGCCCTCATACCCAAGACAGTTAGTCTCTCAGCCTTCAGCCGAAAGAAACTATCACCAAGAAATGCTTATCCAGCCATTACGATATTGTCTCAGACCCTCTGTAATTCATATATATTTACCAAGTGTCTACTAGATTCCGGGCACTTTGCTAGGTGCTGGGGACACAATAGTAAATAAAACATAGACGCTGCCCTACCCTGATGGACTATTCACAAGGACATGGCTTCCAAAACAATAGTGGCTCCTTCCAAAATCATCTGAGCTCATTCCCCACCTCCTGTTGTGAATGGAATGGGGCAAGAGCAGAGAGAGCCAGGCAACCCTCTCTGGCATTTGAGAATGACCAACCTTGAAAAGTATTTCAACTAGTCTTAAAAGCAGGACCAATCCTCTTCTCTCCGGCAATCCCATGCCCTTGCCTTCACAGAAAACTGTGACTAGGACGTGGAGTTGGCAGACAGGATAATGCTTCTGGGTTTCACAAAGCAGCCTGAGCCAAAACCAATCTCCACTCAGGGCAGAATAAAGCAGTGGGTTGTCTGGATGGCTGAATGTCTCTCTCCAAGACAATGGTGTGTTTATGTGTAGGAGGGTCAGAAGCAGGTTGTTAACATAAAACCCACCGTAAACAGAGCTGTTAATTCAGTTGCTGGCAGGGGCTTCTGTTATCTTCTGAATACCTCCCAGAGGGTATAAGCCCTACCTTTTCATTTGAGTTGGCAGCAGAGTTATTTTTTTGCACCTGTTGCTCTGCTCCGATAACAACGCAGTTAAGCATTGATTTGTAGGAAAATAAACAGAAAAAGGCAAAGAAAGGCATCTGCCCAAACAGCCTGAGCTGGTTTGACTGAGTGTTCATGCCAATTTGTTTTTTCTATAAAAAACAAAGAAAACCCTGCATTTTCAGTTTGGATGCTACATTTCCACTCCCTTAATATAAAAGAGGGTATCAAATAGGCTAGAGGGAGCTGGCAAGGCTGAGAAGCCAGAAGACATTGTACTTTTCCATTGGCTGGTTCTGTGAGGGCACTCAGGGGTGTCCAAGGTCTGCAGAGTGACATGGCCAGCCTCCAGCCAGCCCAGGTTCAGATTACAAATCAGATTAACAAGGGCAGAGAAAAGACTGCTGGGTACGATCGAAACCAAAACCACACTCTTCCAAATGGTTGACTTCCAAAAGTCAATAGAGTTTACGGAGTAGGTGTAGTCTCTAGGTTACCTCCTAAAGTGGAGGCTCAGTGTACCCAGATCTCAGTCTAGCTTCTCCCCTAGACATCCTACATCCAGCCCTGGGCAAAGAGCATAATTTGAAAACCCTTAGTTCCTGGACCACAGTTTTCCTATCGCATAAATGAGGCTAGCCACACCTACCTCAAAAGCGGGCTGTGTAGACCCACTCATCTCCTGCCAAGAGACTTGAGGTCTCAGGTCCCAGGTAGAAAGGGCCTGAGATGTGCTAGATGTGATTTCTGTCCTAATCCAAGCATCATCACATGCTCACTTCTCATTAATTTGTCAATGTCACATGATAAGCTAAGTCCAAAAAGGGCCACAAGGAGTTAAACAAATAGCCTAAATGGAGATCATGAACAACATTAATTAAGCAATGGCATCAGCACTCAGCCTTCAGCACACACAGTCAGAGGGAGTTTTTGAATATCTCTTTTTGGCCAGGCGCAGAGGCTCATGTCTGTAATCCCAGCACTTTGGGAGGTCAAGGCGGGCATATCACTTGAGGTCAGGAGTTCGAGACCAATCTAGTTAATATGGCGAAACCCCGTCTCTACTGAAAATATACAAATTAGCCTGGACAACCAAGTGAGACTCCATCTCAAAAAAAAAATAATAATATAATATAATATCCTTTTTAAGCTTTGTAGAAGAAAGCACAGTCAAGGCAACATGCAACATTTCCCCAGACAAATACCTTGCCCCAGTTTTCTGAGGGCCGTGGGGGGTTCATTACTACCAGACCACTGGCTTCATCGGGAAGGGGGGCTTATGGCAGTGGGGAATGGCCTCAGAAATGTTGCCTCTCCAGGAGCATTAAGAACTGGGTGTTCCTACAGGGGAGGGATATGACTGGCTGAGTGTTCCCAGACATTCTTGTCATGAGCAGCGTAGGGAGTAGAGTGCTTAGAACCAAATCGGGCGGCAGAAAAATAAAAGATTTAACAACACCTTTAGTTGACTGAAAAATAAATAAGACCAACTGTGCAAGAATGTGGGAAGGGTGGAGGACGGTAAGGGGTGGGGATTGGAGCCAGGGAGGGGTCAGGATGGACTAGGACAATGGATTTGACCATTTCAAGAGTCAAGTTTCCTCACAGGAAAAGACCAAGATGTTTAAGTCAAGGAAAGAGCAACAGCCCCCAGCACAGAATCTTGAAAACCACGTAATTGCAAAACAACAACAAAAACTATGACAGTGATAATAGTTCATATTTGTTGAGGGTTTAAAATGTGCTAGAAATAGAACTAGGCATTACATGAATTACCTCATTTAATCCTCACAATAACCCTGAATGTTAGTACTAATATTAGCACCATTTTACACAGAAAGGTTAAGCAACTTTTCTGAAGACATAAAGCTAGCAAATGGACTGGATATATTATAATACGTGTACTTGGAAAGGGGTGGGGAAAGCAACATAAGTCTTTTGAAATTACTTGAAAATGCATCCTTGTGTTTCTAAAAAGAAGGAGGATGTCTGTTAGGACCTCATACTTTCAATTTCAAAGTTGAGATCCTTCAAGCACGGTTCCCACAACTTTTTCCCCAAAATATAAATAGGAGACATATTGATCATCCTCGTGCCCTAATAAAGAAGCTCCCTTTCTGTGCAAATCAGTCTGGATGCTACAGAAACACCACTTCACAGCCACTCAAACCCATCTATCAGAACTTCAGTCTGGCTTCCCGTTGGAGGCCCCACATTGACTCAGGGGTTAGGATTGGCTGCCTGAAGCCACCTCAGACTTATTAGCCATGATAAAAGAGCAGTAATAACAGCAAGAAAAAAAAAACTTGAAAAATGAAGGGTGAATTATGGCTCTTTTGGAAGAGCACCTGATGTCTTAGCCATCACAGATTTGTCCTGATGACAGGCTTGCTTGTGTTATGGACATCACTGACTGACCAGAGAAAGACCATGAAAATGTTATTGGGGGAGCCTGAATTCCATCCCTGAGACAAAGAAATTGAGGAAAAGTCTTCACCTCTTCCACCATCACTACATCCATGACCCTGTTTTGAACATTGGAACAGTCTATAAAAACCTAGCCCTAAAACACCACCAGAACTTCATGAGACTTATTTCATTAGCATCCCTGCAGCTCAAGAGGCAAATAACATCTGAATTTTCTCACAAGTTAGACGACCTCTTCTTTAGAAGAAGTAGAGTTTTCCTTTTGTAGCGATAATCATTCAATAGCAGCAGGCAAGAAAGCCGAGTTTGTTTTTAGATCCTTCCTATGAGAACACTAGACTCGTGGCACACTAGGTCTCATATTTCCTTCCAGAACAGACTTTATTCTGCTTCTCTTGGCTCACTGGTTTATGCAGCAAGCCCTCTGGAAAATAAAATCATGAAAAACCCACCAGTATTGCCAGCAACTCCCTACCAGAAAGGTTTTTCAAGGAATTAAATCCCTTCCAGGCAATTATTCAGCTATCCTTCCAGTTGTTTGGAGGAAACCTTTGGAGCTCAAACAAAACTGTAAAACTCACCAACTCAAAAATGACATCCTCTCTCCTCAACAGGCCATAGCTTCCTACCAGAGGTTGCGTGGCTGAGCCTGATGAAAATGAGGAGGGGGCTCTCTGCAGCAGCTTCCCAGACTCCCAGCCCTGGGAGTTGTCATACATTCCATTTCACCACAACCAGAGGAAGGACCAGCTACATCATTTGCAGAGCTCAGTGTAAAAGGAACATGCAGGGCCCTTTGTTCAAAATTTATGAAGAATTTCAAGATGGCAACAGCAGAGCCTTAAACCAAACACGGAAACTTTCTAAGCATGGGGTCCTGTGGAACTGCACGAGTTGCACACTCGTGACATCAACCTTCTCCAAGGGGTCAGTAACCACATTGGCCTTTGCCCATACCCATGTTTCATTACTGTGGGTGGGCAGGGGTCTCTTCTGTCTTTGTTCCATGGACTACCTCCTGAGGTCGTTGAGAGGATTAAACTAAACATGACATTGAACAGGCCTGTAACCACCTGGCTTACAGCAGGCACTCAACAAATTACCATTATCATTCTTATTATCATCTTCATTATGCCAAAGTCTCTTCACACCTTCAAGGCTACCCATAGGCAGGAACATATGGGAAGATCATATTCCCCTTTTGGCAGAGACCATCTATCAACTGGTGCTGTTCAGAAGTCATTTCGTTAGTCGTGTATGAGAGAATGCTGTAAATGAGGTGTTCTTAACCTTTCAAATGTACGATGGATCTGTTTTGTAATCTAGTGAGGCCTACAGGCCTCTTCTCAAAATAATATTTTTACATGACAAAGTAAAATATTATAAGATTAAAAAGAAACTCTATTTTAAAAGACAATGTCAAAATACTTTTTAAAATAAATGCATGATATCACATTCTGGTGCAAAAGTAATTGCAGGGTTTTTAAATTTTTTTGAGACAGAGTCTCACTCTGTTGCCCAGGCTGGAGTGCAGTAGTGTGATCTTGGCTCACTGCAGCCTCTGCCTCCTGGGTTCAAACGATTCTCCTGCCTCAGCCTCCCAAGTAGCTGGGATTACAGGTGTGTGCCACCACCACACCCATATTTTTAGTAGAGATGGAGTTTCACCATGTTGGTCAGACTGGCTATTTTTGTAATTACTTTTAATGGCAAGAACCACAATTAATTTTGCACCAACCTGATAACAATATATGTGCTTCCTCATTAAGACATTAAATAAGAATATCTACCTAGTGCAAATCTAACTTGATATCAAATACCCACATTTTGTGATATATGTAATAGGTGTAATAAGACATGCAAATGTGATTTCTCTTGGTGACAGTCACAGTTGCAGTTAATACTACCATGGGGTTTTGCCTACATTCATACTGAAAGAAAATATTAAATTCTAGTTAGAGAGTATTGAAAATAAAGATGATTTTTTTTTACATCCAAGTTCACAGAACCTGAATTTACCCTTGGACCCCAGGTTAGGGATCCTTGTTGTTTTACTAATAACAAGAACTACTTGTTCAATTCAAATGGGCTCTAGAAACCACATTTGCATGACCAGAAACCTCATTTGAATAATTTACCAAGAGGTAGACCCCAGAGTGCCTGGGCAAAAGAAGTAATTTTTTCCCCCAAAGCCTCTAGAATGCCCAAGATTCATGACCTCAGCATCAGTGGTCAGTAGACATCTGGAGACTTGATCAAGAATTTTAGAGGTGGGCAATAGTATACTCACTCCTAAAAGCTGGTCATGTGAACTGCCTGAAGGAGAATCAGTATTTTCTGCAGGTCCCTATGTGCCAGGCATCAGGACACAAGGACAGGAACGTGCTGTGTACCCAATCACCCCAGGTCTCCCAGGACCTCCTTGGTGGTGGTTTGCAGCTGACTCAAAACAAGGTTCAATTTGGATGTCCCCTCTTAATATGGTTCATCCATCTCCCTGCTACCCACCTTCCCAGTAAAATCCCTATTGCATTTCTTTCCCAAGGTCACAGTGAAGAACCAACGTTGATCTTTACACACACACACACACACACAACCAAAATCCCAGAATTTAATACACATTCATTCTGACCCAACAGAAACTCACTGAAAACACTCAAATTGAAGATTTCCCTTGATATCCATTCCACAAATTACTAATATTTACTCACAAGGTTTTGTGCGGGTGCTTTCACATTCTTTGTTAATTTAATCCTTACAACAGCCCAGTGCAGTAGACGTTATAAACTCCATTTGCCAGATGAGAAAATTTAGATGCTACAGCTTATATAACTCACTCAAAGTCATTCAAGTACCCAGTGGTAGAGTCCAACTTGAGCTCAGATATCTGGACTCTAAGTCCGGTGTTCTTCACACCACATCTCAGCAGCTTCCAAGCCATAAAATCTCTTAGCCTTCTACCCCTTCAGATACACATGCAGTCAAATTTTACTCCATCAACATTCCTTGACCCACGGCCTTCTGCCTAGTGGAATTAAGATGACTAAAAGGTGAGCTAGCTGCACTCTAATTTTCTAAGTGGGCATGATCGAGACAGAGGCTGAATTTAGAGTGAAATCTAGAGTACACTGCAAAGACAAAGCAAGTTTTATCATTAGTCAGCATCATGACAAGATTGAAAATTGTTCTCATCTTTCAGACTCTGCTCACCTTATTGTCCAGAATACATCATCGGCCATACTAAGGAGATTTTTTTTTAAGGTTCCTAAGAAGAAGCCTGGAATAACCTCCACAAGACGACCATATTTTCCAATCTCCATTACTTTATTCAAAAAGTAGAAGATCCTCTTCTTATTCCAGCAAAAGCTCAACAGACTTTTGGGGGACGTTGTATCAGGCTGAGAAAGGGCTGGACAGGCAACTGAAATTTTTTGAAGCCACAATTGGGCCAATAAGAGCCCACCCCCCAAGATTATTTATTGTGCTTCTGTGATAGAAAGTGGGGTGGAAAAGCAGCTATGAAATTTTATGTTCATAATTACAACAACATCAAAGAAAAAGGACATTGAGACAGGGTCATACAAAAGTAAAAATAAGTTGTTATGGTAAAATGGCAGAGTTAATGAGGTGGTCTATTAGTCTAAAAATCCAACTATTATAATAGGCATTTTGGTTTCTTTTTATTTTTGGCTTTGTTTTAATCAGAAAGCACATCTTGTATGCACTTATACTGGCCATATTTCAAATAAGTAGGCAAGTACCCCTAATAACAACTAAGATGTTTCTGAGTAAAGAAGTGAGGAAGGCTCCCAGGGCCAGTGTGTGTGGCAAGATTGGAGGAGGAGAGATAATGTGGACCAACTGACCAGAACAAGGGGCCCAGCCCTGTAAAACAAACCGAAGACAGAATGTGGTTAGGTGCTTGTGAAATAAGTTTTCATAGGAGTATTTTACAGTGTGTCTCTTGTAAAACAAGGTCAATTAAAACCCTAGGAGCCTCTTTAAATGGGCCACCCTGCTTGGTCCTGTTGCAAGTTCTGGTTTCTCCAGATACAAGGTTGAGGCTTTCTGGGTATATCAGAGTCTCCAGGTTAGGGTGCTCAATGTTTGGGTCAGCCACAGGGTCTTCCTCTAGGAGAAGTGAGTCCACATACATTCGATCTACTCAATAAGCCATGGATAATCAGTCAAGCAAGCTCATCAGTACCATACAAACTCAGTAGACACCATGAGTACCTAAATGTCCATTTTCTGGCAGGTTGCTTTGGCGTTTTATAGAAGACACCAGTAGAGCACCTGCCCCTGTGCTTAGATGGTTCCCTGCCATCACAAAACAGTCTGTTTCGTCCACTTCTACATTCCCACCAGCTTGAGACACATGAGGCAAATTGACAAAGCTGGGATGTTGTCATGGGAGTGGATTCTAACATTTCCTAATAAAGGCTCCAGGTGTCAGATCTTAGTACCTCCACTAGGTATAGCCCTTAGCCCAAATTCTGAAGGCCCTAAAGAATCCATTTAAGGGCTCTTGCTAACCTTTGCTGCCTCATCCTTAGAAGGCTTCTCCCACCTGTTCTCAGTTCTCACAGATTCGTGCTTATCCTGCCAACCCCCAGGCACTCCCACCACTCCCAAGCACCACAGCCACAGAATCTGAGGGTTAAAATGGATCTTAAAGATGATTAGGTTCAAACCCTTTTGTCCAGAGGTGGAAACTAAAGCTTGGCAAAGGAGAATGTGTGCTCTGGGCCACACAGCTCTGCCAGTGCTAGAAGACCAGGTCCCTAGACTACCGCCTGGGCACCGCCTCACATCCCACCTTCCCTGCACTGTGCTCCCATCACTCCAAAGCTGGAGTTCAAAATTCTTCAGGGAAGATTCTTAAAGAAATATTTCCACCCCCCTCTGAAGTATAATAAACACTGTAGCAAATAACTCTGAGGGATCCCTGGAAATTTCTACTTCAGCACCTCCTGGCTTCCGGACATCAATGCCATTTAGCTTGAAACTATGTCCCACCCTAAGAATAGTTGTGGTGAGGAGCCATTCTCCTCACTGCACTGTTTGTTTCCTGCACAGCTTAGTAGCTTGGCCCTTTGAAACCTGTTCAATTTAAGTAAACACGTTTTTAATAACAGCACGATTGTTTGCTCATTAGAACAAATCTGTTATTTTAAAATCATATTCCTAAAAATTAGATCTGAAAAGTGTCAAATAAAGTTAATTATCTATGCCCTCCTTTCAGTTATACAGCAAGAGATTTAAGAGAACCTGGGCAAGGTGTGGCTGCCCTCCTGCATCTGTCTTCAGATGGCGATCCCTGCCATAGACCCGGCTTACCCAAGCTGAAAGCCACAGCACCGCGTTCGGTTTCCCAGTAACAAAGGCAGGGTGAGAATGTGGTCTCTAGACACCCAGGCTGCGGTGGAGCCAATGCCTCCCAACCAGGGCCCCACCCACAACAAAAATGAGTGTCACGTCAACTCTACCAGAGAGCGATCTTAACAAGAGAAATGGACTGAAACGGCAGCAACACGGTATCCCTGAAAATCAGGTTCAAGCTTTAAATTGAGTTCCTTAAAACCATGACATTGCTTCTCAAGTGTATTAGCAAATTCTACCATGGGATTCTTGCTCGCCACCCGACCCCTAACCCAGAGGTCTTTGTAAATCACATCTGTGTGAAAGGGCATAGAGATGACTCCATCTGGAAGAAGGGAGAAAAGACAATAACTTCTCAATAATTTGTATAAGCTTCTGTGTCTGTGCTTGATACTGTGACATGAACCAGGGTCTTGCCCTGGGCTTTCAGAAAAGCAAGATGGTCTAACAATCACAACCCAGTGCTCAAATCCCCAAATTTGTGGAGATTGGGTGGGGCAGGGGCATGGGAAAGATATGGAGGAAATAAAACATCGCAAGATTCCAGAAAGTGAAATTCTACTTCCTTAGAAGTGAACTTTGGCCAAAAGCACTCACGTTCTGACCTGAGACCCAATAGGAGTTCCTTACAGTTTCCAATTCACTAATTGAATTCAACCTAGTAAACCTTTTAACCTCTCAGTTTCCATTTTGTCTCATACCTTAAAGGAGTCAGAAAGATATTGAAAGAAGATCAGGGTAAAGTTGGTCAATTAATGGGAGCATTTGGGGTTCCCATAAACATGGAATCACAAGTGGGAATGTAATCAGGCTTTCCTGATGTCCACAAAGGTCAAAGACACTTCCATTGGGAGATCACATAATAGATTAAAAATGAAAACAATACGGCTAGGCACGGTGGCTCAAGCCTATAATCCCGGCACTTTGGGAGGCTGAGAGGGGCGGATCACCTGAGATCAGGAGTTCAAAACCAACCTGGCTAACATGGTGAAACCCCATCTCTACTAAAAATACAAAACTTAGCCGGGCATAGTGGTGAGCACATGTAATCCCAGCTGCTCAGGAGACTGAGTTGGGAGAATCACTTGAACCTGGGAGGCGGAGGTTGCATTGAGCTGAGATCACGCCACTGCACTCCAGGCTGGGCGACAGAGAGATACTCCGTCTCAAAAAAAGCCCAAAAAGGATTGTTTGAATTTAACAAATAGGTGCTTTTTAACCAAAGAAAAAGAACAAATACAATTGATTTTGAGCCTTTCCATAACAAACGAGGCCTGAATCAAACACATCACCCTACCCACACTACCTTGAAAGGTCTTGATGAAGGCCACCATCTTGCATGGTTATATAAGAGAACTTACAGCGCAGCTATTCCCTCAAAGTGACTTTCATTTAAAATGCCTCTCTAAAATATTTTGGAAACATAGTGAAGTATTGTCTCCATTATATTTATTATTTTTTCAAGTTCAACTATAGACCTTCAAATGACTCTCAATTCACTTTCCATCATGGTTTTTAAATACCATTAGCCATTGGTGTGAAAATAGTGTTGTCTATGTGACTCCGTATTATAAGAAGATGGAATTGGTGAGTTATTTCATCGTCCCGGAATTTTAGGTCACAAAAAGAAAAGTGGATCCTCTGCAAACTCCAAATGCAGCTATTAAAGTCTTTCTTAAAATCTCTTAAGAGCCTTTTCTGATAGTATCTCCTAGCCATGAAATTCTTCCTAATAACGTATCTTCTTCTCTTCTGTTAGAAATAAATTTTTCCCTTGACCCCAGTGGAATTAACACACAGCCACACAGAATCTCTAACTGCGCTTTTACACATTGAAAGACTATCTGAACACATCTTCACCTCCATGGCTACAGAACCAACTCCTGAATTAGACCTTCCATCAGTAAGTTATTGGAATCCATTCGCTCACTGTCTCGCTGTCACCAAGATGAGTGCAGATAACCAGCAGTGGCACCTGTGAACTTGAACTCAGAATCATACACTCTCCATCTTAAAAACACATGCTCTGTTCTTGTGATAGTTTGCTAAGAATGATGGTTTCCAGCTGCATCCAAACATCGCATGTTCTCACTCATAAGTGGGAACTGAACAATGAGATCGCTTGGACTCGGGAAGGGGAACATCACACACCGGGGCCTATCATGGGGAGGGGGGAGGGGGAGGGATTGCATTGGGAGTTATACCTGATATAAATGATGAATTGATGGGTGCTGACGAGTTGATAGGTGCAGCACACCAACATGGCACAAGTATACATATGTAACAAGCCTACATGTTATGCACATGTACCCTAGAACTTAAAGTATAATAAAAAAAAAAATTTTTAAGAGAAAAAATAAATAAATAAATAAATATAAATAAATAAATAAATAAAAAACACATGCTCCCACTATCCTGGGAGCATGGTAAATCAGCAAAGACGGACGGTGAAAATGTCGCTTTCTCACCTCAGTCTGATATTTACCAACAAGAAGTTAATTTCCCATTGTTCCCAGATCAGTCCACACTGGGGCTAACACTTCTCCACAATTTGTCCAAGCAAAATCAAAAGAATCCCTGTCTTAGAAGGCATTTGTTGCTGCTGAGTCACAACTGCCTGTCTGATCATAGTCTCCGAAAATGGAGTAAACAAAGGGTTAGTTTGTCCCCTTGTTATACAATGAAGCCCTTTGCCAAAATTGATTTTTGTTTTTTCTGGATTTTTGTTTTTTTTAGATATTCAGCTCTCCCAATACCCTTGCCTGCCATGGCTGCCTGGCCACTTTTTCCAGTGTGATTGTGTATATTCTTGCCTATTTCAAGCCATTTTCCAGTCCTGGAACATATTAAAAACAAATTGGCCTTTCCCTATAGCTCATGAGTCAGAAAAATTACCAGCAGAAGACATCTCTAGAAAGCAAGACCATGTACTCTGAGCCCTAACAGCTACTTAGCCAACCAGTTCTTCACTGAGCTATATCAGAGCCACCTATCTCTAGCTGCCTATTTGTTTCAGAAGAATTCAACCCAGGGGAATGGTTTTGCCACATAGGCATAGGGAAGCAAGGGGGCTTTTAAATTCGCAGAGATTGGAAGTCCAGACAATGCAGGAAATTCACAGATAATATCCAAAGTAGCCAGCCTGTCCTCCAAAATAAAATTCTGATTTGACCCAGTGAGGTAAGCCCAGGTAAGGTGAGCCTCACTTCCTGCCAGCCGTCTCCAAGTGTCTCTTCTAGTTTCAGCTGTCCGGTTTAAAGCAGGCTTCTCTTTCTACTCAGGTGTTTGGACTCCAGACTCAAAAGAAGTTTTAAAAATCAGGACTTACCTCATTTACCTAAAGATTCTGGGTGGGAAATCCAATAGCTGTGGCTGATGGAGGGGAGGCAGCAGGCTGCAATCTCACCAGCTCCTACAGGGATGGGGCACCACGGGCGTTATCAAGTCTGAGCCCTCATCAGAGTGAAGATAAATGCATGTGACAATAATTTTAAATCATTTTGTAGGATGTTAAGCAATAAGCCACCAACCGGGAATTCCCTAAGTCACTTCCCCCTCTTCTGATTGGCTACCTAGCCCTTTAAAAAAATAAAATAAAGGATTACAAACATTGGCTCATTTGCATTTGGCCAACTCACACATTAGTGTTCAAACAAAACAGGTCTAACCAGGTAATGCCTGTGTCTCAAGAACAGAGAGACAACCTGTTAATGGATGAGGAATTGATTTGGTGGTGACTGTTCTTTTCAGCTCAGAGGCTGTTTCAGGTGAAAAGCACCCTGCTCACCAAAGACACCATCAGGAAAAGGGAATGTAAAAGCAAAGTGAGTAGAAGTTCAAATCTGGAGGAGATGATGGCATGGGGGGGCCCTCTTGAGCACCTGTCTCATTTATTAGTCTGTATTTAGTCCACCCTGCTTTGGCATCAAGATCTTTGCCCTAGCTGTATAAGTACCAGGCTCTGAAGGGGCTCCCAGCAAGTTCCCTCTCCAGGCACCATGACTGCCTTCTTGACAGAGACTCTTGGCAATACAATGAACTTTGAAAAGCCTATCTCCCCTGGCCCCCAGTAAGAGCCTTGAGAGGTTTGAAAGGGAAGATCCTGGGAGGGAGGGTCCCTTACCAGGAGATGTTCAGGTCAAGCAGTCAACTCTCAAATATGCAAGAGCTGATTATCCGGTTGGTGGATTATCTAGGTTCTTCACTTCCTCTTGACACTTACATGATCTTTTTTAAAAGGTTTATTGACACTCCCTGTAGGAGTTAGAGATGAGAAGACCAAAATGCTGAAACTGGAAATAAAAAAGCAGTTTGGACAAGAAGAAGGTGGAATATTAGGGAGGATCTACAGATTTAAATACCCATGCAACCTCTATTCCCTTGGGCCAAGGGACATTTGGGGAGTTACCTGTACCTGCTTCAATGGGTCACAAATATACCTTCTTTAATATGGGTGAGTGACTGCTCCTAGCAAAGAGAAATACCATCCCCCAACCATTAACTTTCTCTGTCGAACCTTCCAGGACACTGGCCTGGCATGAGCGAAGTGTCTAAGCAGATTTCTTTGACTCAACAGGCCTCCCCTTTGTGGGAGAGGGAAGGGAAGTTGAGATTTGGCAACGAGATAAAGATGTGATCAAAACCAAGAAATCCCTTGTGTTAAAAAAAAAAAAAAAAAAAAAAAAAAAGTTCTGCTTATGGGCAAAGGCTGACCAAATAGAATAAAAACTGGTTGTTATATTAAGGGGGAACAGTGAGTGAGCAGTAGTATTAGTCTTTTCTTACTTATTTTTCTAGTTTCAACATGAATTCGGAGGTTTCTGAAAGTGTAAAAGACTCAGTGGGAGGACAAGGGTGGACTTGGGAAGGTCTTGGAAGCTGGGCAGGTCTTGAAGAAGGTCTTGAGGCTTTGGGCAGTGCAGTTTAGGGAAGTTCTAACAAGCCCCTCTGCCTCCCTAACCTGCCCCAGACATTCCCACCCTTCCCTACAGTTCAACCCTGTGAACTTGCCAAGGGCCCTGTGAAAATGCAAATGTAAACCCCGCCCCACATACACACTGATAAAAACAACAAATGTCCTTATTGCCCATTATCACATTAGCCCCAATTAGTCTATCAGTTCCAGATCTGAGAGCAGGGCCCTGAGGGAATGGCCTGCTGGAGTTTTGCTTGAGAGACAAATCAGGCACAACCTGAAGTAACTACATTCCACCCACTGCAGGGCATTTGTGTGTGGTGATGGTGAAGGGGGGTGGGTGGGGGGCACACGTGAGAAAAGGGAAGCATTAGTGCTACAGCCCGCAGGACTCCAGGGAAACAAACTTGGCCTTCTTTGCCCAGTTGCCTGAGATTAACCTGAGACAGCAGGGTGGGAGTAGAAGGGGTAGGGTTGTGTGGTCAAGAGGTAGTGAAGTTCAAATGCAACCCCAAAAGTGATGTGGCTCTCTGAACCAGTCCCAATCACCTTTAATTATAGGCCCTTTAATTTCTAACTGAAGAATTCTGGTTAAATCTCCATTTCTTTATCCACTTGTATTTAGTCTATCAGATTGGAGGACTCCGGAGAAGAGTCATATTGGGGTGGTAATGGTGGGAGGGGAGGGAAAGATGTCACCTCATACTCACAAGCCACTTTATTTGTGGAGGGTTTTTTTTGTAAATAAAGTACCTAAAAGTGTGCCTGCTACTTAGTGGATACTTATTAAGTATTGATTCTTCTTTTCACTTGGGTCTTAGTTGAAACTTCCAGAAGAAAAACAAAAATGAAAACAATACCCCTCACCCCCAACCTAAAAAAACAAAAAGCTAGAATTGCAGGTATATTGCATCCATAGGGAAAGTCCTCTGGAGTTTGAGGTCTTTCACCCTACTGCCAACTTCAACAAGATAGCACTGGCAACAGAGATAGATAGATAGATAGATAGATAGATAGATAGATAGATAGATAGATATGATGGGATGGATGTCTCAAGGCCTTCTACTACAAGTCTCAGATACATCAAGTATGTTGTTTATGGATACGAAGTTTAAAGTGTGATCACAAAATCATCAAACACAGCAGATCCTTTGTATGGACACATTGTAAGTTCTCAAGGAGGACTCTGGCAAGAGATACACCAACACTTGTTCTGTGCTCCAGGATTCTCTGGGGGGCTGATAAAGACATAGCAAAGTGAACAGAGTGATAAACAAAGCTGAATGTCTTTATTTTGTGGAAAGGGATAATCAAGAGAGAGAGGCCAAGCAGCTTGCCCTCAAATCAACTGAAACAAACTCCAGAAACCCAATTACTCTGCATAGAAATCTTTCTGGTCTTTCCTACAGATCAAGGTCCAATCACTGTCTCCAACCTGTGCATAGACACAGAGCCTTTGAGTCAAGTCCTGTGCTGGTCCCCACAGAGGAAAAGGGGAACACAGCAAAGCAAACCAGGTTGCGTGTGGTAGCCTGGAGACTGGGAGATCAGTTGGATTGTCTCCTAGAAGATCCAAATTGTAAAACCAAAAAACCCTAGGGATCTTAATTCCCAAATCAAGGCCAGGACAAAGAATCTTTTTAAGCCAAGTATCAGGCCTTAAGGAATCTCAGTCTTAACACCAACACAGGCTGTGGCTACAAGATTAATGGGAGCTGTGTGCTTGCTTTGCAAGAAAGAGGATGCTCACATACGTTACACAATACCTTTTAACTAGAGGGCCTATATTTATTTTTGAAAGCAAGTCTGTGTTTGTATATATTTCTGTCTATCATCTCCTCCTAATGACATGATGTTACCTCCAGGGCAGAACGTGGCATCTATTTAGTGAAAGCCATACAAGAATATGTAAGACCAATGGGAAGAAGAAACTCTTTCTGGTCTTATGAAACTCATGGGGAGGGGAAATTAAATCGAGCAGAATATGATCATTTATTACACTGGTTACAGTCAAAAAAGGAACAGAATTAATAAGTATCATTTTGCCTCTTAATTCTACTCCCCTCTAAAGGTCACATTTCCCAAATCTTTTGGTTTTGGATTAGATGAGGTTCTTGGGGATCTTCATTATCCTCTAAGGACAAGCTTCATGGTCTCTGAAGGGGGCACTTGAGTTCTGTTTGGGAGGTCACACATTGACAGTTGTTCTAGCAGGTTGATGTGAAACACACCAGTCATGCCTCCTGCCATTATGTCTGTGTGCCTGCATTCTGAGCAAATCCTGGCCCAGTGGCATGTGCCACTGGTGTGCCAAGGTGGGGCCACTTTGGTGCTGGAGGAGGAGAGGGTGGCTCACTCTTCCTGGGAAGAATGACCCACTGTGTACACACACACACATGCATGCCCATACACATACACACTACACACAAATACACACAAAACTCAGGCATCTGAGCATGTTACTAAACTTACCCAAGCACCAAGGATGAATTTTCTGGACTCCTCTTTCATATTTTAATTATTCTCAAGACACCTCAATTCTTGCCTAAACTAATTTGCCCCTGCCCTGTTCCTTTGGCCTTGTCTGTATTTTATTAATCTCTTTCTGGCCTTATCTTTCCCCACAAATAGCTTTACACAGTTCCCTGACTTAAAGCCAACCTCACTGCTACGATAAGCATTTTGGTTCTTGAATCCAACTGTCTTCAGTTTCTTCACAGTATTTTCATCAGGGTCTTCAAAAAGACTCATTTCTCAGTCTCAGAAAGGGAGGGAAGATCATGAAAAAGGTGGCCATTTTCAGGCAACATCCCTGTGGCCAGAATGTTTTCTTTTTTGTACAAGAAAGAGTTCTTTATAAGTATAGCACTTAGGATGTTTTGTTTGTTTTTCCAGGTATTATTCTTTTTATATTGACAAATAAAATTTGTATATATTTATGGAGTGAAACATGACATTCTGATTTGTCATATACATTCTCATTTGTCATATATATTTGTCATATACATATATGTATACATATATATGTATACACACACACACATTGTAGAATGGCTAAATTGAGCTAATTAGCATGGGCATTACCTCACATACTTGCCATTTTTGTGTGTGGTGAAAACACAATCTACTCTCTTAGCAATTTGCAAATACATGATACATCACTATTGACTATATTTACCATGCTGTACAATTAGATAGCAATTGTTTTAACATAAGAACTCTTTTTCTACTACCATGGAATGCCAAAATATAAAAGAGATTAAAGAAATGCAGCCATATATGAACTGGAGGTAGGGCAGCTACAGCCCCGCCCCCTTGTTTTCCCTTCCCTACCTTCGTAGGCATCCAGCCTTCTCTGCTATATAGTTCTCCCTGCTGTGTCCATGCTAATGGAGCATCCAAATTACCTTTACAAATTCAGACTCCTGAGTTCCTCCACTCATCTACCAAATCAGCAAACACCTCCAAGGGTGAGGTGACAGTGGAGAAAACCATCGGTTTTGCATTCTTCATTGTCCATTCATATTTAGTGGGCTCCCACATTGTTCCATGGATGATCAACCAGAGAACTCCATTCATGCCACTCAAGAGGATATTTTGGTACAGCCAACCTCAGGTAAAGGTCTCAGGGCCCGGCCTCTTTCACCTAGGAACCATGAGAGACAGCAAACTCTCAGGCCCAAGTAGAAAATGTATAAAATCTCCATCCAGATGCCCAATTATTTGGGATAACCTGTGGTGTCAAAAGACCAGGGACTCTCAGAGCCTATTCCAACAGACTTAGAAAAGCAAGGTGGCTCTGCTCCCTCAGAAGCAGCCTGATGTGGTGAAAAGGACATCGTTTTTAGAGCCAGACAGCCTAGGACAACTTTGCCATATTTGCTCAAACTTTAGGTCTCAGTTTCCCTATCTGTTTATTGGGGATATTAACATACTCAGTGAGCTGTTTGGGAAGTTAAATGAGAAACAGTGCAAAGTATTAGGAGATTGCATGGCACTTGGTGGCTCTCTGGAAATGCTTATTTACTCCCTCCACTAAGTGTAGAGCTTGAACCCCAATACCTCCACCTTAGGAAGGAATGAAGTTTCATATGAGTGGCCAGAGAACTAACCTTCCATGTTTCTAAGAAAAAGTAGGAGAAGAGGCCAGGTATGGTGGCGCATGCCTGTAATCCCAGCACTTTGGGAGGCTGAGGTCAGGAGTTCGAGACCAGCCTGGCCAACATGGTGAAACCCCATCTCTACTAAACATACACAAATTAGCTGGGCATGGTGGTAGGTGCTTGTAATCACAGGTACTTGAGAGGCTGAAGCAGCAGAATCGCTTGAACCTGGTAGGTGGAGGTTGCAGTGAGCCAAGATCACGCCATTGCACTCCAATCTGGGCAACAAGAGCAAAAATCCATCTGAAATAAGAAAGAGAGAGAGAGAGAGAAAGAAAGAAAGAAAAAGAAAGAAAGAAAGAAAGAAAGAAAGAAAGCAAGCAAAGGAAAGGAAAAAGTAAGAGAAGGAGGTGAAGCTGGAGTGGCATAGAAAAAAAGAAACAGAATAGTGACTATTCGTATTCGTTACGTTTTAATCTTGTCCCAGTGACTAGACTAAGAATTTAATTTGCATTATTTCATTTAAGCCTCACAAAAACTCCATCAGACAGGTACTATTCATTTTCTTACTTTACAGATGAGAAAACCGAGCCTCACGAGCCTGATAAGTTAACATGGCCAAGGTTGCACAGTAAATAAGACAAGTAGCTGGAGCTCAGACCAGACAGTGTCATTGCAAAACAAGATCTCTTAACCGCAATCCCCTCCAGAAAAGAGAAGCTTTGCAGCTGGCTGAAATTTGAATTACAAGATCTTAGACATGGAAAGTCAAGCTCAGTTCTGGAATGCAATTGGAAATGTGAATGTTTCTCAGAAGAGCGAGATCGGAAAGTTAAAATGAAAACAAAAAGTATAAAATATACAAACAGGTTTGGATCTTATAGAACAATGTTTAGCCCCTGCCCTTCAGAACCAAATATTTAAAAAAGCTAAATGCTCAGAATAAGAATTGAGGGGAAATCCATTGGAAAAGTTGTGACTTGGCCTTGCCTGGGAAGTCATGAGGCTCTTGTGATACAAAGGTCACTCTGCCACCCACCAGGCTTAATAGCACTGAGCAAGCTAAACACCCCAGGGAGATCCTTAGGCATTTGGATCCAGAAATAGCAGAGAGGAATAAAGCAAAGAGTCGCTGTGATAACAAAGGCATTAAATATGAAGGTCAAGGGCAGTAGTGAAACTTAATTGGGGTAAGGGTCACTATCAGTTTCTCCATCCTCATTCTTCATATGCAATTGAGAGTGTATCGAAGTAGTATAAAATCAACCAGACTGCTGCCCATAATGCCTTTCAGATAGAAAGCAGGAGATCCAGACCTGCTCATACCCATGGAAAGAATGCGTCTACAAACCTCCTGGAAGTGATACCAGAGAGCTGGCAGCACATCCACTGCAACTATGCAAAAAGACTCATTTGTATAAATAAATTATCCATTCAGTTCATTCAAAACATATGCACCTGAACACTGGTGGAATGTCAGGAAAGAAGCCCTTGGAATTATTTCTGAATAATTTCATGCTCGGGGGAAATTCAGATGAAATCTCCCAATATGTGTCATGGTATGTCTATGACTTTTGTCCCCTCTCTCTCCCTCACCCCTATTCTTAGCAATCACATGAGAGTCCAGGGTTTAGAATTAGTCAATCTGTCTTCCTGGACAAGGAAAGTATGCCAAAAAGTACTATTTTGAGACTTAGTTTCTTTTATGACAAGGCCCTAGGAAAGTTTGATGAGAATTTTGATTTATATTTAAAGGTTAATAGCTCTGAAATTCTGAGAACCAAAAAGTATTATGTAGGTAGGTGTGCGGTAAAACTGAAATAAGGAAGTCTTCTGCAAACTGAGCCAAAAATCTGCATAGTCAGTGCATCTGAAAAGTTTTCGTGTGAGGATAGCCCTGCTGTGAAACAGACCAACCACACTCGGCTCACTTCCTTACGGTGGAAACATGGAGGCTATTAAGCTTGGTTATGCTGGAAAGAATGGGGTAAGGAGAGCAAGGGGAAAGAGACATCTCTGACAAGGAGAGAAGGGCATGCCTGGCTTGCTGTGGACTTTATTGATTAATGCCAAAGATACTTTAAAGTCTGCTTAAGGTTTATGATCCTCAAATTCATCAGTCTGTGGCTCTCCAGGAGTTGCCAGAACCACCAGGGCAGAAAACCTCAGGGAGTCCAACTTTAGATCTCACAATTGTGCATGGTTGTAGTGGGGGATGGTGCTCTTGGCAAACATCTGATTTTTGCAAATCCATTTTCTTTCCAGCTTGGCAGGTCACCTTAACTTGGAAGTTCAATGCCCAGCTGGGAATAATATGCTTGTTAGGGGATGGGCCAACGGTCTGTGAACTTGAGCCTTGGCTGGGGGTAACATTCTTTGCACAATCAGGTAAAACAAGCCTGGAAAGCCACAGCATCATGCCACTGCAGGCATCATTGCCAGGCACCCAGACCCACTGGGGGTCACTGCATGGCCCATGGCCTTACTCAGAGTAGACCTGTTCTCTCTTTGAACTGCAATCCCTCCCATTCCTCAGAGCTGTTGGCAGCAAGCATGGGGGAGAAGGCAGAGCTGCTGGGAAAGAGGGCAAAGTGAGACCAAGAAGGGAAAAGACAGAGAGAGAGAGCAGTTCTTGCATATTTCATCCTGATGACCATCGAAAGACTTTGAAATGCCCCCCACAAACTTTCATTGATAATATTTCTTACCATGTTAGTCACAATTCTGCCAAAATTTTATGCACATGTCTTCCACTCAGTACTTCCTCACATGTATAGTCTTCTCAAAAAGCAACTGAATCATTTCTTCTTTCAAAAATCTTTGTGGGTTCTCCAATTGCTGGAGCTATGGTCCTCAGAGGGAAGTACACCTACCTGAGGTGGCAGGCAAGATGATTCTAAGTTTAAATCATAAGTTTTATTTTAACAGCCATGTGTGTTTGATATGAAAACAAATGTAAAGTTAAAAAGCAAGTCACTTGAAGGAAAAGCATTAAATAAGTAATATAGGTGGGTACACAGACATGCAAATATGGTGACAATGGAATGAGACAAATTGAAATTTGGAGAAAAAAAAAAATGGCTAAAGACAGGCAGTCCAAACTCCCTGAGGGTGCGGTATTCTCCATCCTCCACCGCCTGGTCTCTACTGACATGTCCAGTCCTCAAGCCCTTGGTCTCCAACTCTACCTCACAGTGTCCACCCCAGGTACAGTGGACCCATGTCACTTTCACACAAGCATTCTGTGCTCCTCTGCTTCCTGATCCCAACATGTGGTACCCAAACCGTTTCCAATGCCATTTCTCCATTCAGTCTTCCTCGTATTGCCTTCATCAGAATTTAAATCTCCCCGGACTGTTGGTTTGCACTTGGAACTATTCAATAGTCTACATTCCACCAATGTTTCTGGAGTTTCTGCCATGTGTTGGGCACTGTGCTGGGCACTGGGGCTTCAGTTATAGAAGTAAAAAAGAAAAGAATTCCTGCCGTCATACAATGTAGATTCAGATGAAGCAAGATGACAGCATGTTTCCTATTCTGCCATGTGGGGCTGGCTTGGAGCACTATTTTTCCACTTTCAGCCTGGTGAACTGAGGCAGACAGGGCTCTTCATCATGGTCAAATACCCAGAAAGTCCTGACATGACTCCTTCCAAGAAGGAGGGCATTCAAACCTGCTTGTTGAACTGAACAAGCAGGTTGAATTGAAAAGACGTCTTTGCAGAAAGAAACAGTGCAGAGTTGCTTCTGCAATTCGCTCTGCGTCCTCCTCTTCTCTCTCTTATCCCCATCCCCTTTCCAGGCCCACCAACCAACCCTCCACGGGCAGGCTGCATATAGAGCAACCAACTCATCTTAGACTTTCCTGACTTTGGCACTGAATGCCCCACATCCTAGAAAACCCCATATTTCCAGGCAAACCAGGAAGGTTGGTCAATCTAGATGCATGCACATAGATTTTGCTCCAATACTACTTTCTCCAACAGCTATGTGTCCTTAGGCAATTACCTACCATCTCTGAGCCCCTATTGTCTCATCTACAGATGGAAATAATACCATCCCCCAAGGCTGCTGTGAGGATTAAAGATATAATGTAAGTTTAGGGAGAATACATTGCACCATGAATGGTTGCTGTGATTGATACTGTTGGTGGACTGAGAGCAGTGCAAAAAGAGAGCACTGTGCTGAATCAAAGAACCTCTGATCTGGTTAATGCCTGCTAAGCAGCCATCTCTCTTTTGGAGGCTGACAGGTCAATGGTCATGTGGCCACAACGGACATAGTTTGGCCAGGGTCTCTGAATGGCAGGAAACAAGAGACTTGCTGTCAAAGTGCTGTAAACCAAACCCTCAATCTACCCAGCTCTGCCTTATTATTTTTATTAAGCCCTTACTATGTGCCAGATACTAAGATCTCATTTAATCCTCACAAAGGCCCCACAAAGTAGCATGATAATCCACTATCTTAAGGATGAGGACGTTGAAGCTGACAGACATTAACTTACCCAAGGTCACACTGCTGGAAAGGACAGATAGAAACCAGGTCTGCCTGATCTCAGAGCCTCTATCCCTAAGCACCACCTACCCATCCATAAGAAACATCCTCTCCCTGTGCCCCGGCAGGAGCTGACAGCTTTGCTCCCCTTCACCTAGAAGGAAACTGGCATTTTACTAGGCACTGGGCAATCCGATCAGTCTTGGAAGAAAGGGGAATTAGCAGGCAAGCCCTTGCTTGCTGGGAGATGGTTTACCCTGAAACCCTTCTGGGTTTCCCAGAACCCTGAGTAAATATTAACATAATCTCATTACGTTGCTCATTATATTGCTTCAGATTGAGGATAAAACATAGAAGCAACCTGGGCCAATGTATCCTTGTGGTTTGAATGGATTATTTTTCAGCCCAACAGTCTAATTTATGCATACACCATTATGGAGAAGAGGGTTCCTGACTTGGAAACAGACTGGGGTTTTCATCCCAAGTCTACCACTTACTAGCTATGCCACTTTGGACAACTTGAGGCTCAGTTCTCCCATCTGTAAAATGGGTGTAAGTTTGTCCCAGCATCAGCATTAGCATCCACATCAGCACCCCTCGTGGAGTGCTTGCAGTTTGCTAGGCACTATACTTGCATCTTTGCATCAATTCCTCTCAAAAGCTCTTGGATGCAGTTACCATTTTTATCTCTATTTTATAGTTGAGGAAATCAAGGTGTAGACAAGTTAGGAAGGTTGAGCCAAGGTCATACCTCTAGATAAGTGGCAGAGCCAGGTCTGAAACCCACCTAAGAACCTTGCTCTTTATCCCTGTATACTACTTGTATAACCTGTGCTGTAAAGCTTTTATTGAGATGACACGTATGAACGTGCCTGGCTCACAGGTCACCTATGATAGCATCCTCTGTTCCGTAATTCTCTGCCACTGCTCCTTACGCATGCCTGGAAAGAAGAGAGAGGGGCTCACCCTCTCCGTGGGAGCACCCACACCTTACCAAACTGCACTGCTCTCCAGGGTGACAGCGAATGATTCACCAGTTTGGATAAGCACAAGTGAGCCTGCTAGTGACTCAGGGACATGCAGGGACCAAGGGAAGAGCCTATACCTACAGAACAAAGCCAGACAGCAACTTGTGACGAAGATAATTACAGGCTGGAATGGCAACACCAAGGCCAAGGGCTGTCTAGTTTATACGATAATTAATCACAACCTCAAAGACTTTGAGGAGGTCTGAAGGCTCCACCAGGACCCTGGGGACCAACGAGGATTTTAAAAACAAAAACCAAAACTGAAAAAACTTCCCCCAGTCCCTATTACCACACTGTATAATCTCCTTGCCTTTCCTCCCAGTGTACACCCAGGCCCAAGTCCCCCAACACTGCCCCCAACTAGCCCAGTATTCTCAAAAAGGGTGGGAGGAGGGCATAGGGTTGGGAATGTGGTAGAGCTGTCAAATATATACAAATCTACAATGTCAGTTCAAAAGTGGAGGTCATGATCCTTTGCATTGTCTTGCAACAGGATAAAAATAGCTCATCGTTCATCAAGATAGAAGATGAAAACCTACCACTATCATATCTGACAATCTACAACACCACCCTCTACCTCCAAGTTGAATCCTGACATGCTGAAATTGAAGCTATATGAAGCATTTTGGTTTAAAGTCAGATAGACCTAAGTTTGTATTCCAGATTTGCCACATGTGGCTGTGTGACCTTAACCTTGGCCAAGTAATTTGACTTCTTCAAGCTTCTGCTTCATCTTTTTTTTTTAAATGTGGATCCTGACAGTGCTAGCTCTATAAAGTTAAGAGGATTAAATTAGATAACACACGTAAAAGGCTACTTTTGTCAGTCGTTTCATGTATTATTCCTATAATTCTGAATCCTGTCTCCTCCTTCCCCAGCACATAGCCATCTATCTTACACAATTTCCATTCATCACCATCTCCATAGTGCTCTTGTCTTGATCCTCTGTCCCTGCTTATGAGAATTTTAAAATGGGCCGAGTTGAACTGGAGACCAACTCCAATGTCAGGTTCCTAATTGTTTGGTCATCGCACACATGCCAGCAGTGGGGCCTGTCTTCTTAGTGATCCAGTTCCAGAACTTTCCATTGGCCCCTTGTTTTAGGTTGCAGAGGCTAGAAAGGCCCCTTTTCCCCACCCAGGCCATCCCTTTCTGAATGCTCACTGTCTCACCTGTACACAGCACCAGAGGTCATGGGACACTTCCATGGAAACGCTATTTGGTTGCCTGGTGTTTTGCATTTTGTAACACCAAGGCCTGATAGAACCAGGTTGTGGGACCAGCCACAGCTTGACAATGACAGAGGCATACTTTTTAAAACTAACACCTTGACCTCCTCATACCTTCCTCATCTCTCTATCGTCCTTGAAAACACAACCGAGATCTGTGTGTCCGAACTTTCAATAACAACAATAATAATAATTTCTTGTGTCAGGTGCAAAACTATCTGCTTAAAGTACATTTCTTCATTGCTGCTAGATTTTATGTTTGGAAATGTGAATATTCATTCCATTGAACCCTCAAAGCCAGTTTCCCAAATACCCTAGGGCTGGTTCCTACCATTTTATTGGGTAACCATGTCTCAGATGGCCCTACCTACTGGTGTTACATAAGAACAGGCTTGTCAGACAGAGGAGCAGAGTGATGAAGTAGGCAGTGGCCACATGACCAGTTGAGGGAGGATGAGAGTTTCATGGTTTTAAAAGCCTCAGCAAGGTCAGGGCAGTGGTTCATGCCTGTAATCCCAGCACTTTGAGAGGCCAAGGCTGGCAGATCACCTGAGGTTGGAAGTTCGAGACCAGCCTGACCAACATGGAGAAACCCCATCTCTACTAAGAATATAATATTAGCCAGGTGTGGTGGCACATGCCTGTAATCCCAGCTACTTGGAAGGCTGAGGCAGGAGAATCACTTGAACCTGGGAGGCAGAGGTTGCGGTGAGCCGAGATCATGCCATTGCACTGCAGCCTGGGCAACAAGAGTGAAACTTGGTCTGGAAAAAAAAAAAAAACCTCAGCAGGCCAGGTGTGGTGGCTTATGCCTGTAATCCCAGCACTTTGGGAAGCCAAAGCAGGCAAATCACTTAAGGCCAGGAGTTCGAGACCAGCCTGGCCAACATGGCAGAACCCCATCTCTACCAAAAATTAAAAAATTAGCCAGATGTGGTGACACGCACCTATAGTCCCAGCTACTCCGGAGGCTGAGACATGACAGTCACTTGAATCTGGGAGACAGAGGCTGAAGTGAGTGGAGATCACACCACTGCACTCCAGCTTGGGCAACAGAGCAAGACCTTGTCTTATAAAAAAGCTTCAGCAGAGGTGGTAACGCCTGTGGTTCGTCCAGGCATGGAAGGCAAGCACTCTGTTTGTGGGAGGGTATATTTGTACAGTCTTTATGAAGAGCAATTTGGTAGTACCTACCAAAATTCAAGATGCTTGTATCCTTTGAGTCAGCAACCCTATTTCTAGGGATTTCTCTCATAGATATATGAGAGATCGCAAAAAATATATGATGAAAAATTGCAACTAACTTTAATGTTTACCAAAAGGAAAATGCTAAATAAACTATGGTTCACCTAAACCATGAAGTAATATTAAAAAGACAGATCTATATGCCACAATGCTGAAAGATCTCCATGTAATGTGAATAAACAAGCTAAAAAACAAAGCTTATAATATGATTGTATTTTTTGTTTGAATATATATATATTTTGTACATGTCTGGGAGGATATACAACAAACAATAGTTGCTGCTGGGGGTGAGATTGGGGGAAAAGTTCATCCTTTTTAAAATTTTATGACAGATATATTTGTTCATATTTATATGTATTTTTATATAGATATATATTTGTATCTCATATGATAAAAATATTTCAAAGAATAGATTTCTCAGTTCCTCTCCTTCCATCCCTCTGGTAGACTATTCCAGCAAAGCAGTTCCTAATCCCAAATCTACAAAGTGTTTATCCCAAATAAACACTTATTCAGAGCTTTGCAGCTTACAAAGCAATTTTGCAAAAAAAAAAAAAAAAAAAAAAAAACTCGTTCAGATCTCACACCATCACCATGACATGATTCCCATTTTACAGATGAGGAAACAGAGGCTCAGTGAGGAAAAGTGCTCCTGCCCCAGGTCATATGCCTGGTGGCTGTGAGAGCCAGGACTGGAAGCTCAGGTCGTCCATATCTAGCACCAGGCACCTTTTCCAGCCCTCTCCAACTGACACCTGCTATACCTCTTCCATGGCCAAAGTCAGATAGATCTTCTCTGGCACAGGTGAAAACGAGACCTGGACATGCCTTAGAAATTTGAGGGTGAAAGGGAGAAGAGCAGAGAGAGAAGGGGAGGTGCAGGGCATGGTGTAGAAGAAAGGTTAAAAAGTATTTGAAAAGGCACAAGTGCCTTGGCATCCTGTTCTATAATTAAATGCATAGGCCATCAGCAAACCAGGTAAGCAAGACCCTAACTGGGGCCTCCTTCCTGTGCCTGCTCTGTCATTTGAGGACGAGTCATTTGTCACCACCTTGCTGTGAGCTGCATGTGAGCTGAGTCTAAACACCAGTGTGATGCTGCCCAAGAGCACCATAGGGAGCTGTCCCCAGAGCCACAGGTTGGAGAAGAGGAGATCCCAGAGGCCTTCCTGGCCTTTCTATAATGTGCATCTCCTTATTCAACATCCTTCAATGGCTCCCATGCCCTTTGGAATAAAATCCAGCCTCCATGACACTATTCACAAGGCCCTCTGTGACCAGGCACCTACCTATTTCTGCAGCCTCATCTCTAGCTTTCTCTCACCTGGCTTTTTACATACTGGCTGCTTTCATTTCCCCAAACAGGCAAGCCATTCTCCCATTCTCTTTCTCTCTCCTTCCTCCCCCAATCCTCACATTATTGCATAGACTGCCCCACATGCCTGGGCACCTTTACTCTCTGTCTTCCCTGGCTAACTGCTACTCATCCTTAGACCCCAACCCAAACACAGCTTCCCCGGGGGCCTTTCCTGATGAGCCCACCCCGCCACCATTCAGTCCTCACCTGAGTTGTTGCTTCTCTGCTCCAGAGTCTTCCTCTCTCCAGCACGTACCACACTTTGTGGTAATTGCCTCATGTACTTCCTCTCTCTTGAGCTGGACCGTCACAGGGGCTGGGGCATTCTAGGAATCCACAAATATGTATTGAATGAGTGGAGAATGACACGGTATGGATGTCACCCCACAGCAGATGACAGGTATCAGACTTCAAGAATGAAACTTAGCCTCACTGGCTTGGCAGGTGTCACGTAAATCCCACTACCTTGGTCCACATGGCCAGTTTCTCTCTGTCGATGCCTAGGAAATCGTAAGTCTTCAATGACAGGCATGTTGAAAAGGGCAGTGACCAAGGGAAGGTTGATTCATTGTGAGAAATTTCTGGTGGGTTCTAACCACAACTCCTTAGGGATAAAAACAGAACACCCTCAGGTTTACAAGGTGGTAATGGAACCAAAGGACTGAGACCAGTGTCAAGAGGTCATTGAATTCATTCCCCTGCCTTCAGGCAAGGCTGGCTCACTCACAGACCAGTGGGTGTTTCCTTATATTATTAGCAGGAGTTATTATTATTATTATTTTCATTAATAGCAGTATACCAAGGTTTTTATTAAAAATAAGCACTCACAGGGAACATGGTGGGTGCCTGCCTGCATCACCCTTCCCAATACTCAGCAGAACACAGAATCTGGTCTCAACAATGTAAGGTCTGACTCCATGCCCCTCATGTCAGCATGATTGCTCAGTGGGAGAATTGAAGTAAGCAGGTCCTCATTTAGAAGAGACCAAAGAAAATGTTCCAGAATCAGACTTTGGGCACTCTCTCTCGCAAGACCCCAAAGCATATGCAAAGTCACGGGGCCACCATCAGGCATTCCCTTTGCTATTTACAATCGACCCAGCTGTTTCCCTGTGCAGAGGGCACGCAGTTCAGAGTCCTGTCCATCCACGACCTCGTCTGATCCTCACAGTAACACGTTCATCCAAGGAATGGCAAGAAGCCAAAGGTGGACAGGCTGTAGGTTGGGTCACCAGAGTTCTCAAAACCAAGTGGATGAGTGGGCTTGAGTAAGGAACGAAGACATTCGATCACCAGTCAGAACCTCCACACTTTATATTCTGCTTCTCAGTCTGAAAAGAGTCCACGTAGTCAATAAATATGTGAGCACCTACTATATTCCCAGTACTGTTCCAGAGTCTAGAAATACAACAATGAACACATTTTTAAAAGACAAAACAACACCAAAAACCCTGCCCTCGTGGAGCTTACATTCTGGTGCTGTGGTGTAAGCCACTTTAAGTAACATGGTTTTAGATGATAGGTGGACCCGGAATTAATCAATATTGAATCACATAATGAGAAATGTGTGCCCATTCCAATTCTCTTAATTCGATCCTTCACAGACTTTAGAGGAGGTCTCAGTTGGCTGATATCCCCCTTCAACGAAAGGAGCACAGGCTGCAGGATCCAATGAGAAGTTAATTCCAGCCTTGGGTTTCATCCGATTTACTAACAGTTACCTTCTAGGTGTAGCCTGGGTTGCTAATTTTACATTGAAGGTAGTGATATTGTTGCTTTGTAAATAAATGCACATTCTTTAATAAGTGAGTCATTTATTTAAAAAAAAAAAAAAAAAGGACCTAAGAGGCTAATAGTACAAGTGGTAAATGAATATAGCAAAACACTGGATGTTTAGAAGACTTAAACTAGGTGGGGCCCTGAGCTTAGGAATAGCCAAGAGCACTTCTGCTTCTAAAGACCCAGACAAACTAAGGTTGCCTCACTTTTAGAGCGGGATAATCTAAAGGTTCATTGTTTCTTTTTTTTTTTTTTTTTTGAGACAGGGTTTCTCTCTGTTGCCCCAGCCCGAGTGCAGTGGTGCGATCTCCGCTCACTTGCAACCTCTGCCTCCTGGGTTTGAGAAATTATCATGCCTCAGCCTCCCAAGTAGCTGGGACTGCAGCGCACCACCACACCCAGCTAATTTTTGTATTTTTTAAGTAGAGACAGGGTTTCATCATGTTGGCCAGGCTGAACTCAAACTCCCAATCTCAGGTGATCCACCTGCCTTGGCCTCCTAAAGCGCTGGGATTACAGGTGTGAACCACCGCGCCCAGCCACACCACCTCATATTTTAATTAATCCCACCCCTGTCACCTTCATCTCTCCACCCACTCTCCAGCAGCCACTGCACTCAATGCACACCATCTCCAGGAGGGACACCATGAGGGTTAAGCCTGGAGTCTGGCAGCAAACACCCTACGCTTCCTCCTACCTGCCAAGGATTTCTCTCTCTTATCTCAATCCCCACACCTTCACTGAAGGCAAAGGTCACTCCAGGAAGCTCCCCAAAGTTAATTACCCCTCATTCTCAGAAGCCAACAACCTCCTACTCTAAATAGGGAAGAGACATCCAGTCCCTTCGAACCCGGCTTCTCCTTAGGTCAACGGGTTCTGCACAAGCTCAGTATCAGAATCACCTGGGAGCTTTACCAAAATACAGATGCCCCGCTGCCTACCACTGATTTGCTGAATCAGTCACTTCAAGATAGTACCCGGAAAGCTGTATTTTGTGCCCCTTTGGAGAGTCCAATGTTCAGCCAGATTTAGAAGCTGATATTCTTTACTGGAAACAACTTCTTCATAGGCTCTTTATTTGGCTAAGTAACAACCCACAATTATCTTATCAAGGCAGGAAGTGTGTCGTTTAGTACACAGGCTTTGGAGTTGAGCAAACCTGGATTCAAATCCTGGGCCCACCACAAGGAAGTGACCGAGTGGCCTCAGGTTAGCTGCTTAACAACCCTGTGCTTCAGTTGCCCCAGCTATAAAATGGGGGTATCAACGGCACCTACTCATCATCAGGTTGTTTGAAGGATTCCATAATCTAATGTATGCAAAATGCATTATGCATTGGCTTGGAGTAAAAGCGAAAAAAATACCAGCCATAGTTAATGTGGATTGGTTTTATCTTGGTAATCAAAGGGGGCTCAAAGTGGTTTGCAGGGAAGACAAGAGGAGAAGAGGACAGAGTAGAGTGAGAGGGAAGGCAAGCTGAAATAATCTTTGATGTTCAGATCTTATTTGCCACTTTCCCTTTAACGAGTGAGGCTCTAAGGCCAGAGGCCAGGATTCTAGGTCATTCCTCACCCCTTTCCTCACCTTCTGATCTAGAGATCCCACACTGGATAGGTGGCCAAAGTTGCTGAGTGACCCACAGATGTGGGGCAGACATTCACCAAGAGAAATCAACTGAGTGGACCATTGAGAAGAGCAAACTAGGACCCCTGTGCAAGGTTAGTAGTAAGGGAGCTTGGGAAGGCCCTACTCTTCCCTGACACACAGCAGGTACTCCCGTCTCCCCTCCACTAGCATATTTCTTTTCTTCATTTGGAAATGGAGGACTCTTTCCTTGTGGTGGATGATCAGTTCACTCACTCATTTACTGGTTCCCTCATTCAGTAAATCTCCACTGAGTGCCTGCTGGGCACCTCATCCTGTGCACATAGAATCTGCTGCTGGGACCGGACATCTCTGGCTTGCCTCCTGGTTTTACTAATTAGGAACCTGGGATCCAAGAAGGTGAAATGACTCAGCCACAATCTCGCAGCCGGCAGGTGGTAGCACTGGATTTAGATCCAAGTGTCCTGACTTGCACTCCACACACTGCCTGCATAAAGGGCGTGGCCAAGTTCCATAAGGAAATCTGTCTCTTCACCTCCATCATTTACGTGGCACAATGTCTGGAACTCGGTAATTGTTGGCAGGTGGAATGAATAGTTTGAAAACTAAATCTGAGAATGATTGTGAAACTAACACAAGAACAGAAAACCAAACACCGCATTCTCACTCATAAGTGGGAGTTGAACAATGAGAACACATGGACACAGGGAGGGGCATATCACACACCAGGGCCTGTCGGGGGCTGGGGGGCTAGGGGAGGGAGAGCATTAGGAGAAATACCTAATGGAGATCATGGGTTGATGGGTGCAGCAAACCACCATGGCACATATATACCTATGTAACAAATCTGCATGTACTGCACATGTACCCCAGAACTTAAACCATAATAAAAAAAAAAAAAGAGAGAGACCTGGCTCACGCCTGTAATCCTAGCACTTTGGGAGGCCAAGGCAGGTGGATCACAAGGTCAGGAGATCGAGACCATCCTGGCTAACACGGTGAAACTCCATCTCTATTAAAAATACAAAAAATTACCTGGGCATGGCGGCGGGCACCTGTAGTCCCAGTTGCTGGGGAGGCTGAGGCAGGAGAATGGTGTAAACCCGGGAGGCGTAGCTTGCAGTGAGCCAAGATCACACCACTGCACTCCAGCCTGGGCGACAGAGCGAGACTCCATCTCAAAAAAAGAAAAAAAAAGAAAACTAAACCTGTATTGAGCATAGAGCCATATAATGTGAAAAAGGCAGCGCTTCTCAAACTGTAATGTGCGCACCAATCACCTGAGCGAGATCTTGTTAAAATCATGGTGCTAATTTGGGGAGTTTGGGGTCAGCTGGGGATTCTATATTCACAGCAAGCTTCTGGGTGATACTGACATTGCCAACACCAGACCAGAACCTGAACAATGGACAGCACACTTTGAAGCCAGAGCACCTAGATTCAAAGTCCAAATTTGCTACTTATCAGCCATGCAGCCTTGAGCCAGTTATTTAAATTGACTGTGCCTTGGTTTTCCTGCCTCTAAAAAGAAGGATGGTGATGATAATGGAGTAGCTGTTTACAGGGCCATTGGGAGATTCAAGTCAGGTAATACGTGTTAAGCACTTTGTCTAGTGTCACTTGCGCATACTAAGCACTCAGAGGGCAGAAGGTGGAAGGAGAACCTTCCTTGAAGTAAGGCAGCCTTCTTGCTTTCTGTCCTAGACCCAACCCAGAAAAGTCAACTTATTCTTCTCCGGGATCTGGCTGTTTTTGATCCAAACCACCAGACCACCCTTGAACAGCTCCTGAAACCAAAAAGGATGTACGCACCCTAGCCAAGATAATGGTCAGATTAGTCCAGAATGTGACTCCAGCCCCAGCTGTCGCACAGCTACGTGAGCCCAGCAGATGAAAATGTGCCAGCAGGCAGATGTGGCAGGGTGCTGCCTTACAGAGTTGAAGTTCCAGCTGGCAGTCGTTTAGATTTGTTTCCCCTAAAAGCCTCTTTCCTTGAGCACATTGACAGCAGAGACTCTGTCTGATTTATCTTGGATCTCTGCACCCTGCACAGAGCTGGCATAGTAAATGGGCCAAGCTGAATTCCAGGCCTGGACCTTAGAGATAAGGGAAGGGCTCCTTGAGAACTGCTCCTGTTTGTCTTCAGGGTTGAGGCATGGCTGAAGGAAAGGGCCCTAGAAGGAAAGGGGCAGCGGCTGCCATTGGACCCTCAGCCTGGGATACTGCAGCCCCCCAGAGACTGGTACGTCAGGTCTCTTGAGTGAACAAACTCAGTTTGATCACGGGTTTCTCTGGGCAGGCCAGGTTCTGGCGTGTGCAGGCAGGGAAGCACTAAGCTCTGGGTTGGGCATTTTCTCAATTGTTTCATTCTCTCTCTCTTATCTCCAGCTAGTTAGTGATTAACTGGTCTTTGAAAGTTTCCCAGCCTCCCCCAAGCTCCCCAGGAGCACAGGTGGCCACTGGGTTGGAGCAGAAGAACCTGACTCAGGGCCCAGTTTTCTTTGCAGGACAAGGAGGACCCAGAGGCACAGCCACTGGGTCATGGGCTCAGTGGGGTAAGGCCAAGAGGTTTGGCGCTGTGCTGCCTGCCAGGGGTTACTGGGAGGGCACCAGAGAGGCATGTCTGCAGGCGCCGGTTCCTTGGAAGTCTGTGGGTGGGTGGGTGGGGGTGGAGAGGGACAGGGGATACAACCAGGATCTGGGAGAGAAGCTTGACATTATCTCCCCACCACCAGGAGCTTTCTGTACAAACCCTCACCCTGGGCAGCTTTCATCAGATAACACCTACATTTACAGATAGCCCCCATAGGTTGGCGCAACTACCTCCCACAGCTTTTTCTAGCGAGCCCCACCCCAGCTGAACCACAAAGGAGACCAGGTAGAAGAAGCAGCTGAATTGGTCAAGGAGGCACCATCCAGAACCTTTCAGGAATCATTGGACCATTTCCTTTCAGAGTGTGGGCCTCTCTTTCATCTTTTCCTTTCTTTAACCCTGGGATTTTTTATTAGAGGTTTATAATTCCACAGAGGGACTTTCAGGGAGACCTGTAAACCTCTAAGAATACAAACAATATACAAGATATGTTTTGGCTGAGTGTAGAAGCCCATCCTAGAAAAATGTACTTAGATATGTATTGGATTTTCAGCCCCTGCCCTCCTTCCTGTCTTACATCTTCTGTGAGTTGCTCCCTCTCCTTCCCAGAAGCCCCTCTCTCTTCTGCCTGCCCTGCCACTGACCTAGGCTCTTGGCTGGCCCGGGGGAGAAGCAAATAGAAGAATGATAGTAGTCAGGGGTGGACAAGTGACAGTGGAAAGGAGGGATCATATTTGGAAACTGCACTCCCCCTGTGGTCGCTTCAAGACAGTAAGAAAAACCTGGGCAGGAGGCTTGATTAGAAACTAATGCCAGATGAACTCTCTGTCTGGTATTTCCGGTGGGGGGTAATGACTCTCGCTTTTGTGGCTGGTTTGTGAAAAAGAATGGGTCTCCTCATAAAAGAGAAGAAAGAGATAATCTTATGAGTACTAGCCCTGGGAATTCAAAGACAGATGATAGGAAGGTGGAGCAGGAAGAGATTAATTTCAGAAGAAGTATGACTGTGGCTTCTCCACCTCTTGGCTAAGATCAAGTGCAAAAGAAGTATGACTGATGCATTAGTAAATGCAACCAGAAGAGGACTGGGCAGTGTGCTCTGTTTGTTTGTTTTTGATGGCACCATATTGGCTAAAGCCTTTCTATCCCTTTGTGCCTTCGCCAGGTTTGTTAGAATGGCTTCCAGGGGCAACTACCAATAACTCCTAGGGGACCACCTCAAGACTGAGGTGAGGCAAAGACTCTGGGCCATGAAGCACTTCTTTGTAGCCCAAGTAGCAAGAGGAACCTAGCAAAGAAAATCAGATGGCAGCAACACAGAAGAAACAGGTGGACAAATCCTCAGAACCCGTAGTAGAAGAAACATTTGGGTTGGGTGGATTACCCCGCCTTTCAGATGTGATCTGTCCCTTCCAGAGGTTGAACAGGACCTTTCTAAAAATTTCCCATCTGCAACTTCAGTTGGCAAAGTGCCTTTGTTTCTTCCAGGGCTGAGTGGCCATTTTTACACCAGCAAAATTCAGAAAAAAACAAATGTTTATACAACTGATTTCTTTTTCATTCAAATGAAAATTACTTCATGTTGGTGAATCCCAGAGTGAAAGAAATATATATTCTTACAACTCAAATTCACTGCTAAAAAAAAAAGGAAAGCACAGAAGTCAGTCAATAAAAAATGAGCATCATTAAACACATAAAAAGATGCTCAATTGGCCAGGTGCAGTGGCTCACACCTGTAATCCCAGCACTTTGGGAGGCCAAGGCAGGCAGATCACTTGAGGTCAGGAGTTTGAGACCAGCCTGACCAACATGGTGAAACCCCCTCTCTACTAAAAATACAAAACTTAGCCAGGTGTGGTGGTGCATGCCTGTAATCCCATCTACTTGGTAGGCTGAAGCAGAAGAATCACTTGAACCCGGGAGGCAGAGGTTGCAGTGAGCCAAGATAGGGCCATTGCACTCCACATAGGGCAGCAAGAGTGAAACTCCATCCCAAAAAAAAAGAAAAAGATGCTCAACTTCACTGATCATCAGAAACACTAACACATGAGAAGCCACTGCGTTTCCTTCAAATTGGCAAAATTAAAAAATCTGATGATACTTTGGCAGGCTGAAGAGGGTGGATCACAAAGTCAGGAGATCGAGACCATCCTGGCTAACACGGTGAAACCCCATCTCCACTAAAAATACAAAAAAATAGCCAGACGTGGTGGCGGGCGCTTGTAGTCCCAGCTACTCAGGAGGCTGAGGCAGGAGAACGGCGTGAACCCGGGAGGCGGGGCTTGCTGTGAGCTGAGATCGCGCCACTGCACTCCAGCCTGGGCAATAGAGTGAGACTCCATCTCAAAAAAAAAAAAAAAAAAAAATTGATGATAATAATTGTTGGCCAGGATGTGATGAAGTTGGAATCCCAACCCACTGCTGGTTCAGGAGTGTGGATTGTTATCAATACTTTGGAGAGTGATTTGTTAATATCTAGAAAAGATGAAGATGCACATGCCTACAGCCCAGCAAATATAAGCCCATGGAAACTTTACTGCACGCTCACAGGTTCAAGGATATTCAATGCATCACTATTTGTCAAATGAATATTTGGAAGCAAAGTAAGTGCACCTCAGTAGGAGAATGGATACGTACATTGTGCCAGCCATCACCATTTGTTGTTTCATTTATTCTTTTATTCATTTTTCATTCAATACATTTCCATGAGTTTGTATTATTATAATGTGTATAGAATCACCTGGGAAGATTGTGAAAAGGGCAGAATTCCTGGTCCTACCCTCAGAAAGACTGAGTCTGGGAATGAGTCCAAGAAATGGGGCCATTTTGTGAGTACATGTGATAGAACTGCATGTGGTCCTGGGCCACACCATATATAATCATTCACTCTGCCATTCGATTTCAAGCTGCATTACAAAACTTGTGGGGCTACATGTGGCCCCTGTACTCATCACTTACTGGGAAGGAGGCCTGGATTGGTGGAACATGGGAGCCTGAGAAACTTCTGGAGCCTCAGGCATGAGACCCAGAGGAAGAGAACAGAAGAGGAGATAAGGGGGTACAGTGAGGGGGAAATGGTAGGGAATGGATCTGAGAGCAAAGAGGCCTAGAACAGCACATCTTCTGATCTTTTGCCCAGACACAGGTCTACCCACAGATCTTTGTTAACAGAATTTGACTTGGAGCTAAGAAAGCTACCCTCCTCTATCCTGTCTGTCGGTAACACTTAATGATTCAACTCAACAGTCTTTTTTTTTTTAAGTCCCAAAGGCTAAGGTTCTAGATCTGGGTCACTTCCCCCACATGACCAAGATTCGTGAGAAAAGAGATGACATTGAATCAAGCTTTTATCTGAACCTTTGGTCTATTTTTCCTTGTCCACAGAAGTAGGGAAGTTTGTAGGGAATTTAGCCAACCTTTGTCCAAACAGTTTAACACCAGTCACATAATTAACCAGATAGTCTGGCTTTTATAGCTGTATCTAATATGCATGTATTGATTTTTTTTTCAAGGCCTTAGAATCTTTTATCTATATTCAATTGGGAAATGGTCTCTAAGCATAACTTAATGTTTCTTTGATGAAGATGCTTTGGGAGTACACAGGAACCACGAAGAAATTTAAGGGACTGGGAGTCCCAGTTAATAGAGAGTCCTGATTAATGCAGTGCTGATAAACAGAGAGTTGCTGTAGATAGAGGTGGTGCTGCGGGCTTGTTTGGAAAACTGTTCATTAACTGGACAGCTTACTTACCCTCACTTACTTACCCTGAAGGGAGAGAATCATAGAAGTGAGAAATGGAAGGAAAAATTGAGCCATCCTCTGTTTGACCCTCTTGTTGTATGCAACGAGACTCTGTTCTGTAGAGGAGAAATGCTCCCCTGAGTTCAGCCAGTGAGGTGCCTGCAAGGACTGGAGAGAGGAAATGAAACCAGGGTATTTCTCTGCTCCCTCTCTGCCCTGAGCATGCCTCCAGCAGCTACTACATTTCCTCCATGGCCCCAGGGCCCTCCAGACAAGTCCATCATGGATTCCAGGAACACTACCTCCTCCCTTTCTCTTTTCAGCCTATGAATACTAGTGACTTTCTGCTCTTATTAACCTTTGAGCTACCTCTTCATCCCCTCTTTGGCACTGCAGCTTTTCTAACACTGGTGTGGCCCATTCCCTGCATTAAATTCCCTCTGTTGAAGACACTTAGGTTTCTTCCTGGTTAGACTCCAATTGATAGAGGAGGTGACTGGTCTTTACTTTCCAGACCACGTTCATTTTACAGAAGAAAGAACAGATTTATAGAAGCTCAAGTAACATGCCAACGTTGCACAGCTACTGAGCTAGCAACCAGGTGTCTTGTGGCCGATGTCAATTTTTCTACAGTATTCAGGCTCTTCTCTCTCTCCCACAGTCCTTACCAGCAAAGACATTCTTTCTGGGTCAAAATAAGGATTCATTTGCGTCTCATTTGCACATGATGAAAAAGTGCTATAACTATGCAAAGTGCACATCCAAAGGAGTTCAAGGGAGTATTCATTTCTATTTTGGTCTTTATAAGAATATTTTGCATTTGAGTCAACAAGGCTTTGTCAGCATTCTGTAAATCCTAGGGCAGTATTTCTCAAAGTCACAATTCCCTAAAGGGCATGAGGGTACAGGTCTTAGTCCATTTACATTGCTACAAAAGAATATCATAGACTAGGCTATGAGCAACAGATATTTATTACTCAGAATTCTGGAGGTTGGGAAGTCCAAGAGCAAGGCACCAGCAGATTCAGCATCTGGTGAGGGCCCACTTCATAGTTCATAGATGCCATCTTCTCGCTGTCACCTCACATGGCAGAAGAGACAAGGGAGCATTCTGGGGTCTCTTTTATTAGGTCAGTAATCCCATTTATGAGGGCTTCATTGTTATCATCTAATCACCTCCCAAAGCCTTCTGATATCATCACAATGGAGGTTTAAATGTCAACATAGGAATGAGGGGGGAACACAAAAATCAATTCTATAGCAGGGGATACTTTGGTGAAAATACAGATTTCCTGGACCCACTCCAACCTACTGAAATAGAAAATCTGGGGATGGGAACTGAGACAGTGTATTTTTAGCTAGCAACCCAGATAAGTAGTATTAATAACTAGCAATCCAGATAACTAGTATTAATAACTAGCAACCTGGATAATTCTTATGAAAACAAGTTTTGAGGGCCACTGTTCCATTATGTAGGAAAACATTGTCCATGGACACAGAGAAGAAGGAAGGATCCGGAAGGTGACTAGAGAGCTGGCTTCTGGCCAGACAAATAAAGGTCCAGGTCCTCTGGCTTCCATCCCCAATAAGAGGTACCACTTACTGACACCCTGCTATGTGTCAGGCTTAGCACGATACATTGCAGGTACATGGTTTTATGTACTCTTTACAGCAATCCTGTGAAGTGGCTACTATAATTTCCATTTTACAGACAAGAAATCTGATTCTCAGATTAAATAACTGTCTCTGGATCACCCAGCGATGAGCCCAATTCCAACCAAGTTCTACTTGACTCCAATGTTAGACTCGTCTCTTTTCAGGTCGCCCCTTCCAGAACAGAGCCTGATTCATCGCCATACGATCATGCAAACAATGATATGCTGAGCTGACTCTGTGTGGTGTGTCCTAATCCTGTGCTCTGGGCAATCTGGTGTTTCCTTTCTGCTTGTTCTTGAACGAGACATCGGTGTATCTGCAAAGGGGACAAGTGAATGGTATTCCAATTCCCCCTCCTGAAACACCCCCTGATGGGATGAGATCCTGCAAATGGAGCTGCCGGTGGTCTCTTGAGTGTCCTTCCTAGTTTTCCCAGGAGCTCTTGGGAGCTCTTCTGCCCCTGCACTTGGCTCAGAAGCTTCCGGTTTTGCCCAAACCAGTGGGAACCAATCAGAAAGCCTGAAGTGGCAGATGTCTGCACTAATCCATACAGGGAGGACCTGAGAGAAGCAACTAAGTTTTTATTCTTATCACAAATATTTTAAAAATCAACAACATGAATGGGCAAGTGTGCAAGCACACAGTGTTTGACATCTGGATGATCTTACATCATCTGAGCTGCCTTTTCTTTCTTTCTGATACATTGCTTGACGTGTCTGATCACCATTCTTTTGTTGACATTGCCGTTTGGATCAGCCAGCTGATGAAACAGCCAGATAGAAATTGGCTGAGGCAGGGGTGGGGGTAGGAGATTCTCTCATCAAGCTGATCATTCAAAGGATTGCAGAGAGGGCCACTGGCCTATTAAAAAAAAAAAAAAGTCCTATGCTCCCCACATCTTTAGTGTTTTTCTTTTATACCTTCCAACAGTTTGGGATCCCAACCTACCTCTCTTAATTGTGTATTCATGTCTCAGTAGACATTTGCTATGTATGTGAGGCTGCCTGGCTAGCTTTAGACAGCACAGGTTGAGTTCAAATCTCAGGTCAGTCACTCACTAGTTCTGTCTCCTTAGGCATGCTAAATAACCTCTCTGAGCCTCAGTTCACTCATCAGCAAAAGAGACACAATAATTACATACTAAACTTTTAGAGCTGCTGGAGGAAAAATACTTAATTTCATACAAAGTAGTTATCACAGCACCTAGCTTGACAAGTATTTCTTGAATTCCTTCTACATGCCAGACACTATTCAAGGCACTGGAGATAATTGCAGTGTACAAATAAACCAGAGTCCCTGCCCTCAGAGAGCTTATACATGAGTCATGGAGGCAGACAGTAAACAAATGGGTACATTTATAATACACTGTCACTTAGTGATATGTGTTATAAAGCAGGGTGAGATGATGGAGAATGGCAGAGGGGAGACGGAATGCTTGTTATTGGATAAGGTGGTCAGGGAAGATCCCTCTGTAGAAGTGGCATTTGAAGAGATGGGCTGAGGGATTAAAAGATGAGGGATTAAAACAGATGGGTATATGGGAAGAAGAGCATTCCAGACAGTGGGCAAAGCAGGTGCAAAGGCCCTGAGGCTAGGGCAGGTTTCCTTATTTAGGGAACAGTATGGAGGCCAGTGAGCACAATGAGCCATGGGAAGAATGGGGTAGTTGAGGTTGGGGAAGAAGGCAAAGGCAAACTGTAAGTGAGATGCAAGTAGGTAGATTAACAGGTAGGTAGGTAAGACTAAAATCATTCACTTAGCCATAGTGTCTTTATGTCTTGGGTGGAAGTCTGCTAGATATCATGAGAGACACAGAGATGAACAAGACAAAGAATTTATCTTTGATAAGCCTTGAACCATTAGTTTAGTAGCAGATAAAAGTATCTAAATAATGAGATAGTAAAATAATAGACACCATGAAAGAAATGTGGGTAAGTCCTAAAAGCACCTGAAAGAAAGTTTTTGTCTCTCATAGTCAATCTCTCCACCAGAAATATCGAAAGATTAATGAAAGAGAAGGTATTTACATAAAGACTGTAAAACAACAGTGCTCACTATGCTCAAAGAGATAAACTTGAACTAAAAACGTTTTGGCAATCAGCTGAAACAAAATCATTGCAAATTTGAGGAAGAACCAAATAGGAATGATAGAATTTTAACATTTAAAAACCCAATAAAAAAATGAAAAAGTCATTCAGATAGGTTTAATAGCAAATTCAACACAGGTAGAGAGATAATTAATGAACTGGAAGATAGATTAGAAGAAACTACCCAGAATGAATAAGAAAGAGATAAAACAATGGAAAATGTAAAGGTGAGAAAAATACAATGAGCAGACCTAACATATTTCTAGGAGTCCTAGAAAGAGAAGTTAGAAGAACAGCAAAGTCATCTCCTAAAAATGTGGAATAAAGGAAATACAAAAGATCAGAGCAAAAATTAATGAAACAGAAAAAAAATAGATAAGATTTAAAAGGTAACAATTTTTACCTTTTAAATGATAACATTGATAAGCCTCTGCTGAGACAGATGAAGACAAAAAATGGGAAAGGCACAGATAACTCATGTCAGTAATGAAAAAGAGAACATCTGTGGAGAAAGGAGAACCCTTGTACACTGTTGGGAGTGTAAGTTAGTACTGCCATCATGAAAAACTATATGAAAGTTCCTCAAAAAACTAAAACTAGAACTAACATACGACCAAGTAATTCCACTTCTGGGTGTTTATCCAAATATTGAAATCAGTTTGTCTAAGACATGTCCTTACTCCCATGTTCACTGCAGCACTATTTACACTAGCCACATTACGGAATCAACTTAAGTGTCTATCAATGGATGAATGGATAAATAAAATGTAGTATATACATGCAATGGGATAATTCAACCTTTAAACAGAAGGAAATTCTATCATTTGCAATATCACTGAAACTGGAGGACATCATGCTATGTAAAATAAGCCAGACACAGAAAGACAAACACCACATGTTCTCACTTATATGTGGAATCTCAAACAATCAAATCCATAGAAGCAGAGAGTAGAATGGTAGTTACAGGGCCTGGGGGTGAGGGGAATGAAGGAGTGATGGCCAAAGGGTACAAAATCTCAGACAGGAGGAATACGTCTTTTTTTTTTGAGATGTATTGTACACCACAGTAAATATATAACTGCTTCTCAAATTATGATGGAGTTACATCTGGATGAGCCATTGATATTGTCAACTTACTCTGGGTTTATCCAGACATAACCCCATCATAAGTCATAGAGCATACTGAATGCATATTGCTTTCATACCATTGTAAAGCTGAGAAATCATAATTCAAGCCATCAGAAGAAGTCAGGAACCACCTGTAGATAATAATAGTGTACTGTGCATTTTTAAATAGTGAGAAAAGTGAGTTTCAAATGTTTTCACCATAAAAAATGATGAGCATTTAAAGTGAGGGATATATTAATTTGCTAGATTGAATTATTCCACATTGCTTTCATAAATCATAGCATTGTTTAGTGCCCCATAAGTATATGCAATTATAAATTGTCAATTTATAAGCAAAAATAACATGATTACATGTGTTGCAGACATTAGCAAGATAATTTGAAGATATTATAAACAACTCTATGTGAATTAATTTTTTAATTTTGACAAAATAGACAAATTCCTAGGAAAACACTACTCATCAAACTTAACAAAAGAAGAAATAAAAAATCTGAATAATCCTATAACTATTAAAATCATTGATTTAATAAAAAAATCAACCTGTCATAAAATGTTGAGATTTGATATCTCAAGCAAATTTTATGAGATATTTAAATAAGATATAATGCCACCCTTATGCAAACTCTTCCAGAAAACAGAAAAAAGTGAGACTCCCTATGTTATTTTGTGAGGCTTGAGTAATCTTGATACCAAAGCCCAATATGAACAGTATGTGAAGGAAAATCACAAGCCAATTTTACTCTTGAACATAGGCACTACAATTCTAAAGAAAATATAAACAGGCCAACACCAGCAATATGTATTTAAAAATACATCATGTCCAACTTTAGCTTACTTGAGGGTGCTAGTGTAAAAATTGCTTTAACTTTAGAATATCAGTGTAATTTACCAACTTAACAGATCAATGGGGGAAATGTCATATAGTCATTTCAATATGTGCAGAGACAAACATTTGCTAAAATTCAACATCCATTCATTAATGGATTAAAAGTCTTAGAAACTAGAAAAAAGAAAACATGCAGGTAATCTGGTGAAGAGCTGCTACAATAAAACCTATAACAACCAGATTGTTTAAAACGAAACTCTGAAAATGTTCCCTTAGAGGCTGTGAACAGAACAGAGATGCTCACTATCACAACATCTATTCAACAGTGTCTGGGGACCCCACGTGGGAAATGCAAGAAAGAGAAATAAAGATATAAGAACCAGAAATGAAAAAATAGAAGTGTCATTATTTGTGGATTATGTTATTACCTACATAGAAAATCTATGGGAAGCTGCGGGTAATTTTTAGAGTTTAAGAAAGTTTCATAAGGTTACTGAATAAAGTTGATGCAGAAACATGAATTAAATTTCTATACTAAACACATATATTTGTAAAATGAAAAATATATAACAATAACATTTACACTAGCATCTTAAAAATATCCAAAACCTAGGAGGAAATCTATCAAAAGATGGGCAAGACGTTTGCACAAAACATTACAAAACACTCGAGAGAAATTAAAGACCTGGAGTAAAAGAGAGAAATTCTATGTCAGTGGTTTGGGGCGTTCCCTATTTTAAATATCGGCCCTCTCTAAATGAAACTATGGATTCAATAAAAGTCTCAGCAGGATGTTTAAAGAACTTAACTAGCACTTTCTAAAGTTTATATGCGATTGCCAAGGTTCCAAACTAGACAAGACCGTCTTGAAGAAGAAATGGGGTAAGAGGACTTGCTCTGCCAGGTATGGAGTCTCCCTACCTTACTGCAGTAATTAAGACTGTCATTTTCATTCAAGGATAGTTAGATGGAAGTGCACGTTACTAGCATTTTCCAGTAACTGGGTATTCCCCTCTTCCAGGCAAATGGCAAACAGCACGTCACAACCTTTTGCAGGTGGGTGGAACTCTGACTGGTTCTGACAAATAGGCTGTAAGAGGAAGGGAATGACGGGTGATGCCTTCATTCTGGGTCGATGAAAACCTCATGGACCATTTCCAGTCTCTCTCCCCTGGATGGGGAGTGCTTCTAATGGTGTAAACACTTCACCTTGCAAAGGGCGGTTGCCCTGATGCATCTCCTGCATCAGCTGTGAACTGCCAATGGAAAACCAAAATGACTTTAGTATGTTCATCCGTGAGATGTTGGGGTTCTTTGTTACCAGAAACAAAGCACAGCCTATCTGATCCTGTTCAACATACAAACAGACCAATAGACTCCAAGAGTGCCCAGAAAGAGATCTACCCATGTGCAAACAATTAATTTTTCAACAAAAAGTGAAACTGCAAAGTAGTGGAGAAAGGACAGCCTTGGTCCAACTGAATATTCATTTGAGAGAAAAAAGTAGAACTTGTCTCTACTGCATGCCATACACAAAAATCAATTCTAGGTGGATTATTAACCTTATTTGAAGGGCAAAACTGTATAAAGCTTTAGAAGAAAATATGAGAGAATTCTTTATGGCTCAGGAAATGATTTCCTAAATAAGAAACGAGAATCATTAACCATAAAGGAAAAAATAGTTCAATTGTATTCTGTTAAATTTCACAAGAAAAAAAGTTTTATTATAAAACGAAATAACAAAGTGAATACCTAAATTTTAATAGTTGTTATCTCTGGGTGATTACAGGCTGAATTTATTTTTCTGGTTTTGTTTATCTCTTATTTCCAAATATTCTGGGATGAATATGGATCTCTTTTGTAATTAAAAGAAAGAAAGAAAGAAAGAAAGAACTTTACTCTTTCTTTGTCGCTAACCCAAAGGGAAAAATATCCTAACAGTGGGATTTCAGGCAGTGAGGAAGGCAGACGGAGGTGGGATTTGTTGGTCATTCTGGCCTTTTTCCATTCAGTCACTGGAACACCACCCAGGCATTCTGCTGTCCCTTGTTTAAAGCTTTTCTGTTGTAGATTCACAATCTCTACTTCTAGAGGGTGATGCCCTTGAGAGATCTCCTCTCCTCTCCCTTTCCCATTTATGGTCTCCTTTCTTCAATAGAAATACATTTGACTCAAGTGTCTTTCATGGAGCTTAACAGACCTGGAGATGTGGCACCATTGGCCCTGCCCCAGGTGGCTGCCCATCTGGTCTCCCAGTGACAGACACTGGAGACCTCTCTCTTCCTTTGGTCACACCACGCCAGGCCCTTTGTAGAATGTTTATTAGGCACACATTTGACTCTGAGCAGCTTGAATATAAAGGACTCTTAAGATCTAAAGCACAAGCAAGGAGACTTATTTTGGCTCTTGGTCTTTATAGTTATATTGGCTCTTATTTATTCCTTAAACATTTATTGGGCACAGGTAATAAACTCATCATAGACCATGGCTCCTGAAGCCCTGAGAATTTAATACCTGATTTCTGGAGTCTGGAGAAACATGGAAGGGGACCTGTAGGATGAGGCAAATTAACTGTCAACAGGCAGAAATGGCCAGCCCTAGAGATAATTGGGCTTTAAATGGGTTTAGATATTCTAAAGTGCCTCACGATGGTCAGAAAGAAGGCTCTGGAGTAAGGGTGGGCATTAGTAGCCCCTATACTCATCTCACCATTAGTCTTTATTGAACACTTACTATGTGCCAGAAACTGCTAGGCCAGGTACTTTACATACATCATCTCATTTAATACTCACAGCAATCTTGGGACATATATGATATTATCCCCTCTTTGAAGATGAGGAAATTGAGCCTCAGAAAAGGTTAAGTAATTTGCCCAAGGTCATATGGTTAGAAGGGGGTGGTGTTGAGCCAGGAATCCAGTCTGTCTGACTGGAAGTCCTTATCTCTTTTTCTGACAGTAACTACTGCTCTGGGCACTGACTGTCATTTGTCTACATCTGTACAAGGTATTTCCATTTCCATTTCATGCACTTTTGAAGTAAAACAGGAATGTTGATTTCTGAAGACTGTTTTTCTCTGGCATCCATTTCTTCAGACATTCTGCACTGCAGACATTTCCCCCCGTGATGATGGGGTCCTTGCTACAACATGCTGTCACAAGATCCAGATGAGATCGTGCATATAAAACATCTTGCTCGGAGCATGACACAGAGGAGATTCTCAACTCACTAGCTTCCATTAGGACTGTGTCACTCCCTCAGTCCCCAGCACTGCCTGTTCCTCTTTACCTTTGCAGGCAGTGGGGAAAATGTCCAAGGAGACCTAGATTCTGAGTGTTTCTTGGACACAAGTGCTGGCAGCTTTGTACAGGAGTATCTCTCAACATCCCTGGAGTCCACATTCTGAATGTCCTGTGTGATGCTGGTATCACCAACTCTGTAGACCCTGAGCCTGCTCGCCATAACTGAGCCTTTGTGTCAAAACAGGAAAATGATGAGAGGTGACTCCGATAAGAAACTCCGAGAAGTTTCTGCATCAGATCCTATACCTGAGAAAAACTGTCATGAAGAGGCAGCACAGCATACAGGCTAGAAGATCAAATCTGGAATTACACAAATCAGGGTGTGAATATTGGCTCTGTTCCTTCCAGCTCTGTGACCTGGGGCAAGTTACCTAACCTCTCTGAGTCTCTGTTGCAGCTGTAAAGCAGAAATAGTTATAACTATTTCACAGCTTTATTAGGAAAAGTGCATGATATAGTGATATTAAGTGCTTAACAAGAGCCCGGTTCACAGGAAACACTAAATACATGTTTGTTGTTATTATATTGTTGTTAAATGCCAAAAAAAAAAATCTGCTGACATTTGTTTTGCAGAATAATAAGCAATTGATAAATGACTTTTCTCCCCAGCTGGCTAAGTCTGCTGTTTGATAGGTTTGAATGAATCAGTCAGCTGTTGAAGTCTCACTGAGTGCATGCAGCATGCCCTGGTGCGTCTAGATGCAGGGGCTTGGCAGGCCCGGAGGCCAACAGGCTTAACAAGATATGCTAGCTGAACAGAGCAAGATGAGACATTTGAAAAGTCTACTTGAAATATTTAAATACAAAGTAATTTGGCAAGGAGAATCAGGAGAGCTGATCTGCTCTAGGCCTCAACTTCCCCATCTGCACAAGAAAAGGGCTGGACTTTATGTCACTTTCTTGTGTCTCTGACCTTTATGAGCAAAAGAGGCTGATTCTGCCAGGACCATATTAGCTGCCCTATGAGTGCATCTGGCAATTCCTAGTTCTGCAAAGTCTGGAAAAACTTGGCATCTGATGCCCCTCTACAAGTCAGAGTTTTGCAGGGCTCACGCAGGCCCACCAGCTAGGGCACATCTCCCCTGCCCCCAAGTCTCCTGATGACCCACCAATTCCAACATCTCCCAGCTCCCACCATATGCAATCACAGGAGACATCGTTCCAACTGGAGTTCCCAGTCCGCAAGGAAGAGAGAGATCTTCTCTAAACAGGGTCCTGTCTGTTTCCAGCATAAACCACCTGACATGTTCAGAAGGAGAGTTCTTCCTTTCCTCCATAGCTTCAGAAAATCATTCTTTTGCACGTTCAGAGGGGGAAAAGTTGGCAACAAAACTTGACTTTTTACCAGAATGAAAACTTTCTTTGGGGTTAAGGAAACATTGCCATCTGGTGGCATAATATAGAAATAACTAGACAGAGTGATGAGTTTCTAATGCCGAAAAGATGAAGTCGCAGAATTCCAATCAGAAAGAACTAGAAGGGTCCTTAAAGCTTAGATCCAATGCCTTTACTTTACTGAGTAATGGAAATATTGTAGAGAGATGGCTTGTGAATTTCAAGACTAGAACTCAGATCTTCTCATCTTTATGTGAGTAAGTCAGCTCTCTCCCATCTCCACGACTCTGCAACCCAACATATACACACCTCATACTTTAGCCTGACATCCTTTAAGAATTCAGGCTGGCAGGACCAGGATCGTTTTCATCCTACATGTTCCCTCGTGCTTTTTATCAACATCATGGGAGGCAGAAGACAGAGATCAGAGGCACTTTCAACTAGCCACCAGCTAGAGCATTTACAAAGATAAGGAGGAGGCCTATCAGAAGCCAGAGGAAGAAAGAATGGGTTGATTAGGTAACTGAAATTTCTGTTTCATGTTTCCAGCTCAGGAGGCAGTGGGGCTTGCATTAACGCTCTAAATCGGCAAGAGATATTTGACCTAACAGTAGGGGATGCCTCCTGTTTGGGGATTTTGGATCCTGAAGATAGTAAGTTCAGTGACTTGAGTATAAAAACCCTCATTATTTATGCAAAGTGTGAAAATCTATTATTGTGTAAATTGAGCCATGCAATTATAGGCATAGTCATTTCCACCTCTTATATTTGCATATTCCTTTGCAGTTCACTACATGCTTCAACATATTTAAAATTATTTAATCTTTATAAACACCCTATGGTGGGAATTATTACTCATTAGTAATGAGGAAATAGAGGTTTGGGAAAGTTAAGCAACTTCCCTGAAGTCACAGCACTATCAATGGTAGCATGAGGACTTGAAAGAAGGGAGGAAACTTAATATTTAATCTACTCTGGGTCAGGTGAGGTACAAAGTGCTTCCAAAGAAGCTATCAGTGGCTTCTCCCCTTGGGGAGTAGCAAGAGATCAATCACTCATTCCTTGTTCTTCCAACCTGACCACCGTAGAGGCACCCAGTCTTCCTGCAGCTTCCCTATCCAATTGTTATTTGCTTGACTGTAGAACATACTAAAAAGCCATATGACATTCATGTTAATTTCAATTTGACTTGGAGAAATTTTTCAAGATATTCCAATATCCTCCGAGGCATGACAGGACTCAGCCTAACAGGCCACCAGCCTGGGTCTTTGAGGCTGTTCAAAGGGCTTTTCACCCAGTCACCACCTGAACCATTTCCAAATAGCCCTTTTGTAATGTCCTGACAAAGAGGATTCTCTGTGCCTCCTTTCCTGGGTCCTCACCTCTAAGCATCAGGGCCTAAAGCCCAGTCCTCAGACCACTACTCTTCTGGATCTAATCTCTTTCTGTAAGGGGAGGTCATCTTGTCTCATGCCTTTAAATGCCATGTGGACACTGATGATGCACATATACTGATACCCAGAACCCCAGCCTCTCCCTCTGCACTCCCAACTCATATGTGCAGTTGTCTACTCAACATCTGCATGGCGATGTCTAAGGCCCACATTCAAACTCCTGGTTTTCTCCAATCCCTAAGTCATCCTTTTACAACCTTTCCCATCATAGTAAGTGGAAATTCCATTCCTCCAGTTTCTCCAGTCAAAAACTTTGGCATCATCCCTGGGTCCCTCTTTTCCTCTCATAAGCTAATCCATCTGTAAATCCTGTCATCTCTGCCTTCACAGAATTTTCTACTTCTCATCCTCTATCACTGCCTAGCCATCTTCACCTGGACAATTGCAATAGCCTCTGACCTGGTCTCCTTGTACAGCAACTAGAGTTTTTCTTTTCTTTTCTTTTTTTTTTTTTTCGAGGCAGAGTCTCGCTCTGTCCCCTGGGCTGGAGTACAGTGACATGATCTCGGCTCACTGCAGACTCCTTCTGGGTTCACACCATTCTCCTGCCTCAGCCTCCCTAATAGCTGGAACTACAGGCGCCTGCCACCACGCCCGGCTAATTTTTTGTATTTTTAGTACAGACAGGGTGTCACCATGTTATCCTGGATGGTCTCGATCTCCTGACCTCGTGATCTGCCCACCTTGGCCTCCCAAAGCTCTGGGATTACAGGCGTGAGCCACCACGCCTGGCCTAGAGTTGTTCTTTTAAGATGTAAGTCAGAACATAACACCCTATTGCTCAAAAACTTCCAAGGGCTTGCCATCTTACCTCAGTTGCTCCATGATCTAGCCCACTCCCCTCTCTAACCTGACCTCCTACCACTCTTCCCCTGCTGCCACCTCTTTATCATATTGCTACTTTCTGTCTCACCCATTCAACATGTAAGAAACTAAAGAGCAGGGATTTCATTCTATTCCATGCTGTAACCCAGGGCCTAAACAAAGTCTGGAGCATGGATGAGGCTCAATACATCCTTCCTGAAACACAGACACCTTTTCCCTCAGCCTGGTTTGTTCCTTAATATCATCAATCTGGAGCTTGATGTAACTGCCTCCCACTGCATTTTCAACGTGGACCTTCTTACACTGTGCCCCATGCCGAGGGAGTCCTGTGAGCCCCAAGAGCTTCACACCACGTTTCCCACTCCCGGCAAGGCTGTGATGGGCATGCCCTCCAGGCTTCTAGCCATCTCTTCAGGGTGCGGTTTCTCAATGACCATGTGATCTTCCCATTGGCAGTTCTAGATAAGTACAAACAGCCGAATGGTGCCAGAGAGTAGAGCCAAGCAGGAACTGAGAGTACACTGATTCTGATGATGCACCAGGTGTGCTCAGATGCCAGCCAAGACCACACAAGTCAGGGGCTGACAGTTCCAGATAAGCACAAACAACTGAATGATTTCTTGAACTCTTTCCCCAAGTCCGGGGAAAGAAAGAGCTAAAACTAAAAAGATTGAAGAGGAAACATTTTGAGGGGAAATGAGAAACATCAGGGTACACGCTTGGATTGGTGGTGTGTCACTGGAGAAGACAGTAACCTTTTGGGGAGAACTAGGAATTCCAAAGACGTTCCTCACACCTGCAATGTTGCCAGACTTTCAAACCCTACAACCTTTGGATCAACAAGACTTCTTTTTTTAAAATGCAAGTGTTTCCGGGCCATTAATCATTTACAGCTTATTATAAATTGTTGCTGGCCATTTGGTATCAACCCTCCTGTGGAAATAAGAGTATTGATGGGAAGCAGATGGAATGGAATGGTACTCTGTAGGACAAATGCTTTAAAAGATTAGTTTGGCAAAAAGTGGGGTCCCTGCGTAACCAGAGGGCCATGAAAAGAACAAAGGATACTTTGGGAAGCAGACAGGCTGAGAAGAAAAAAGGGATTATCTCCTGGAGACAGGGAAATGGCTGAAAAAAGAAGATGGCTGGGCACTGAACAAAAGCAATAGTGCCCACTCATGATAACTGATTGTTAAGTTCTCAGAGATTTTGCAAACCATTTGTTAAACCCAGCCATTATTAGAAATTAAAATATAAACTTACAATAAAGTAAGTTGTATTTAGAAACAAAGGTAATAAACACTCAAAACTTACCAGTTCTTAATTATGACTACATTTTACTATTGTCTGTGCTCTGGAAGTTATTCATGGCCACTGTAGTTATAGAGTGAGAATACTCTATAATAGTGCACTTTACATATCTCTTCCCAACTCTGTTTTGCTGTGTCACATTGGTAGATAGAAACTGGCCATGGTAGGAGCATTTACACCATGGAAATTGGCAGACACTACAGATCAAGGCTTGATTTATTGTTTTGTTGACTGTCCAGACCAAGGCTTGATAAAACTTATTTTGCAAAAGGCCAGATATTAAGTAATTTTGACTTTGATCCATTCAATCTCTGTCCAACCTACTCGACTCTGCCTCTGCTATTGTAATACAAAAGCAGCCATACACAATATATAAAACTAGTGGACATGGTTGTGTTCCAGCAAACTTTATATACAAAAACAGGTCAGGGAACCAGATATGGCCCCTAGACCATAGTTTAATAAACCCCAGTCTAGACTTATAAAAAGTGGTGGAGAAATGTTAATAATGCAGATTAAATTCTAAAATGTGACTGTAGCCAATGCATGGTGAATAGCAGAAAAAGACTGAGGCAATATTCTTCCAGTATTCAAAAACTATTATCCAGTTCAACAAAAATGTTGCTCGTGTTGTTAACACATGATTGAAGGCCCAATGTCTAGCTCTGTTTTTTCCCTTTCTTCTTACTCATTAACATAAAGGGAAATCTCAGCCCACATTCTTATCGGAATGGCACTTGTTCGTCAATTGCAGTAATAGACTGGATACACTATAGATACAAGAGCCTCAAACAAAAATCAACAAGAGCATTCTACGGGGATCAATTAGTTATAAGGAATTTATAATCAAGAGTACTATATATTTTAAATTGTGATTACACAATCTTTGTATCAATAAATATTTACCAGCACACCAGGGAACACTACTTTTTTAATGTCCCTCAAGCTATTTTGTTAAAGCATAAGCCAGGTAGTACAGGGTGTTACAATATTTGCAGACGAATCATGGACCATCCGCAACATTTGTTCTTTTTCCATCATTCACCCCCTGTCCCATCCGTATGGCAGCTCAGAGAAGGTCTGTAAGGATCACAGCCCAACTTCCCCAAGCATCCACAAGGAACTGCCCAGTCTAGAATCCCTGAGAATCACAGGGATCCACATGAGATCCATTGCCTTTTCAAACTGAACCCCGAAGTTTCCACTAGAGACATACATACTAGGACCCTTGAGTCCCTACACACCACTCCTGGGAAGTCAATGCTATTTTCAAACAAAATTGGGTGTATGTCTGACAAACATGTTGCACATGTAAACTAAGCATATTGTGGGAAATTTAGGCCATGTGGTCATATTACTGAACACTTGTTTTCTGCCTCCATTTCCAATAAGCCCGTTCATGGGAAAGTTTTAAAACATTGACCAATGAATTCATGAAGATCAATTATTTAGCAGAACATCTGAACTTAAAAAATAAAGATGATTTTAAATGTTTTATTATTCTTGAGGAACACAATTTCTAGCCAAGACAGAGAATCAGGCCAGTCTAAGAGTGATGCTATTTTAAGTCTACTTCGGAAAATGCTGCCTAGTTCCAGGACCATTAACGATACTGCTGCATATAGTGTGGTCAAACAGTCAAAACATGTAGCCCTAGAATTATGACCCTAAGAATTGTATACGATTCTACAACTTGTTCATGTTTAGTTTTGGCTTGGGACCCTATTTACATTCCTATTGCCTCTATTAGGCTGTGTGCTGTTAAAGACAATGACAATGTTTTGTTCTAATTTCCCAAATGAGTGACACCTTTCACAACATTAATGTAACACCTTTCACAACACCTCCATCACTGCACAAGAGAGAAACAGATTTTGCACAGCTGTTGGGGTGTAACTTAGCGTCCCTGAACACTGCACTGGAAGAGAAAAATGTGCAGGCACCTTGTTCATTCTCGCACAGGGAAGGAAACAGGTTTTGTGTACTAAAAAGAGCAGCAGACTTGTCATGAGAGCTGGGTTCAGACGCCAGCTCTGACCATGAACAAGCCTCTTGCTTCACACCTCCTGTATCCCTCCATTTATCCCCATCTCCAGGGATGCCCCTCAAGTCCAGCAGTGATGTCTCCCACATCCACCAAGGTCGCATACAGGTTCTTTAACAGAGTGCACAAACGCTTCATGGTCTTCTCCCTAACCCAGTCTCTGTTGCACTTTATGCCACACCACTCCGTTCTTTGTTCCAGCCACATTGGCCTTTCAGTTCTTCGTATATGCAAAGCTTCTCCCTGCTTCTGAGCCTTTGCTTATGCTCTTCCTTCCCTCTCTCCAACCATAGACTTCATTTCATCTGGCTGACTCTTCCTTATCCTGCAGACTTAATGCACTGCTTTAGAAAAACCACCTCTGTGTCCCTAGACTAGGACAACTTATGGCCTTTATACATTCCCATAGCATCTTGTACTTCTTTTTCATGACATTTGTCTCTAATGTATTTAATAGACTATCTGTTACCCTTGGAAACAGACTAGGTTAGACTAGAAACTCCAAGAGGTCAGGGACATGTACATCTGCCCCCTACAGTATCCTCATTTTCTAGCACATAGTAGATATTCAGTAAATGTGTTGAATGAGAAGTTTTATCTCTCTGAAACTCATTTACAAATGGCAATAATGCCCACTTCACAGGACCTTCATGAGGACTCCATCTGATAACCCATGTAAAGCCCTTGCATGGTGTCTTCTATATGGCTGACAATAAATGTTTGTTGAATGACTATAAACACTGTAACTTCTAAGATGCCACCTCTTTAAATGAGTCTAGTTTAAGGACTAGGTTAGTAATTAGCACTTGTGAAGGTTTCTTTATTAGGTGATTAATGCAACTTAAACCTTGGGTGTTGAGGCTAAGGTATTATTAAGACAAGTGTTGATTGGCATTTGCTGGGAATAGATAGTCACCTCGTGCCAGACCAAGACATATAGAAATGTTGTCCTGGGGGATGGGTTCAAGGGAGCTCAAGGGACAGAACAGAGCTGTCTATGGTTGAGAAGTGTAAGGGGAATCCATTATACAGATAAAGGCACAATGATCCTTCCAGGGTAGTGAGTTTAATATTCTTCACACAACTCAAAAAAATCATTTCCCTTTCATTCTTTCTTAGGAATGTCATAGGTAGTATGTTCAATCAAAGCAAAGAAATAAACCAAGAGACAGAAAGATATGGGATCCAGGACACAGTTGGTCTAACACAAGAAATGGGAGACCAGAATCCCCAGGATGAAGGAGATAAGAAAACCTAGGAGGACAAGTGACTGACCAAGCAGAATAGCCACTGGAGCAGGTTGGAGTGCTCTGGAGCAATGTCGACAAGGGGAAAAGGTAGAGCTGAGAAACGATCTCACTGAGAGAAGAGTTAGAGAAAGAGCCAGGAGACAGATTTTAGAAAACCAAGCAAAGGAAAAATGAGATAATTGTGAACTCCAGGATGAGACTAGGGTTGGGGTTGGAGGGGGTGAAGGAGGATAAGGAATTAAAAAAAATAAAGTAAGTAACCCTACCACATTACATAAACAATATTTACATAATCATAACATAAATACTGACCTGTGTCTTAACTAAAAGAGTAATATTACTTCCAGGAGGACAGGGAAAGAGAAATGTGCATATAGGTGGGGAAAGTGAGCACGGTGTGAGGAAGGCCCTGTAAGTGATCTAATCCCTATATGGCAATAAACTCAACAAATAATAAATAAATGAATAAATAATACAAGGAGACAGGAAATACATCTAGGCATGTTTTTGAGAAATACAAAGACCAGAAACAACACCTGAAAGGACAGAACACAGGGCTGGGAGGAAGGGAGTTAGACCGCTCTTGTTTATTACAAACCTGTAGTACTATTTGAGTGTTTAAACTATAAACATGTATTTCTTTGAGTAAAAAAAAAAAAAAGAAGAAGAAGAAAAATAGATTTAAAAGAAACCAGGATGGAAGTATGGCAAACAGTGTTTGAGTGATTTTTATTTTTCTGTATTTCTCAGTTTTTTGAGAAATGCCCACCTTTACATTCCTGGCAACCACCATTCTACTTTCTGTCTCTATGAATTTGACCACTCTAAGTAGCTGATATAAATGGAATCATATAATATTTGTCCTTTTGTGACTGGCTTTATTTCATTTAGCATAATGTCCTCAAGGCACATCCATGTGGTGGCATAAATCAGAATTTCCTTCCTTTTTAAGACTAATATCCCATTGTGTGTATATAACACATTTTGTTTATTCATTCACTCATTGGTGGACACTTGGGTTCTGCCAGGTGTTAGCTATTGTGAATAATGCTGCTATGAACATGGGTGTACAAACATCTCTCCAAGATCCTGTTTTCTCCATTCTTTGGAGTATATATCCAGGAATGGAATTGTGGTATTATATGAGTAATCTATCTTTTTTAATTTTTTGAAGAGCCATCATACTGTTTTCCACAGCAGCTGCACAATTTTACATTCCCACCAACAGTGCATGAGTGTTCCAGTTATTCCACATCCTTGCCAACATTTGTTATTTTCTGTTTTTTTCATAGTAGCCATCCTAATGTATGTGAGGTGATATTTTAATGCAGTTTTGCATTTCCCTAATGATTAGTGATGTTGAGCATCTTTTCATGTGCTCATTAGCCTTTATTTTTGACGTGCTGATATCAACAAGAGTCATGGCTCATATTGCACCTGCGTAATCCTCCTTTACTGCACCTGGCACAGACCATGGGCAATTAGGCACTAAAAATACTTAATGAAGAAGCAGAGAAGAGGTAGTAAAACTTCATGGTTAAGCACATGGGTTTTGGAGTCTCCTAGACCTTGTTTGAATCCCCATTCCACACTCATGAGCTGCTGGCTATAGGACCCTAGGCAAGTTACATCCCTCTGTGAGTTTGCTCATCTGTAAAACAAGGAGAGCAAAACAGCTTTGGTCACAGTTGTGAGAATTAATTGAGATAATGCAGAATATCTCTTCCCTATTACGTTCCCTGTCCTATTCCTAGAGGAGAGCATTTTTCACTTCCTTTAATTTTTCTTCTGGTATTTGCATCCACATTTATAAATAATATACTATGCTGCTATTCTTTGGTATGGCAATTTTAGACATTGTGGTAAGTGAGGATTTAGGTCTCTTATACCCCACTGTGCCTACCCCTGCTTCCAAATGTCACAACTTTGGGTTAACTCAATAAGAAATGTTTGCAATTTAATAACTATGTACATCTTCATTTTTCACCCATTAGTCAAGAAGTACACCATGATTTCATTTCCTTTCTTGAATATTGTTTTTTGTTTTTCCAGGAGTTAACCATTGTCTTCTTTACTTTTCATCTGCTTGGGGGTTTTTGTGCCTTTTATTCTTTTTCGGCAAATGTAAAACACACCTGTTACACACATTTTTAATACTACTTTCCAAATGTTTATGCCAATCAGATATTCATTTTGTGTTTTCCCCGATGCTGTCCTTTCTGAAGCTGCCCATTCCTTGTCACCCTGGACATGCTCTCCCTGGGACCCCTCTAGCTGTGCCTCTGTATCATGTGATCTCCTGATTCCCAGATCTCATTACTTCCACTTTCTTGAACTATGTCCTTGTTCTGGCAAAGTGCATCTTCCTGAGATACTTGCCAAGATTAGGTGCACAGGAGGTAGAATTTTACAGTTATTATATGCCTGAGAAGATTTGAATTGTTTCTTCACAGTAGGTTTTTTTAATTGGGATGGAAATGAAATTCTAGTTAAAAATCATTTCCTTTTAGCAAGTTTAAGGTATTACTCTTTTACTTTCAGCATCCAATATTGATATAGAGAAGTCTAATGCCATTCAAGTCCTTTGTATGGACTCCCTCTGGAAGATTTTAGGATCTACTTGTCCTAACATTTCACAGGGATAGGTTCTGATGCAGTTCTTGAAAAGTCCATTTTTTTCTGGGTACAAGATGGATTTTATCAATCTGGAGGCCTGTGACATTTTATTCCTGAAACTTTTCTTGTAATACTCCTTCCTTTCCTCTATTCTCTTTCTGAGACTTCTTTTAGTCACACACAATCTCCTGGGTTGATTCTCTGTTGTTGTTTTTGAGATCTAAAGTTCTATCATTTCAACATTAAGTTCTAAATTCTGTTTAATTTTTTTTAATTTTTATTTTGTCTTTTATGTCTTTAATTTCCAAGATCTCTTTCCTCTTCACTAATGAATCTGCTTCCATGGCAACTTGTACTTCTTTTAGGTATGCAATATCTTTCTTTATCTCTGCAAAGAATTACAATTATATAAAAGTTTCTGCTTTTTAACTTAATTTTCACTTCCCTGCCATTTCGCTGCTCTTTACACTACCAAGTTTTTTTTTCCTCTTCTTTTTTTTAAATTCTTTCAATAAAGTTGGAAGTTTCCTCAAAAGTGATCCTGCCTTTTGATCTTTATTTCCACCCCCCCCCCCCCTCGCTGCCCAGGTCTAAACCTTTTATTTTTATTTATTTATTTAAATTTTTTACTATACTTTAAGTTCTAAGGTACATGTGCACAACGTGCAGGTTTGCTACGTATGTATACATGTGCCATGTTGGTGTGCTGCACCCATTAACTCATCATTTACATTAGGTATATCTCCTAATGCTATCCCTCCCCGCTCCCCCCACCCCACAACAGGCCCTGGTGTGTAATGTTCCCCTTTCTGTGTCCAAGTGTTCTCATTGTTCAATACCCACCTATGAGTGAGAACATGCGGTGTTTGGTTTTCTGTTCTTCCGATAGTTTGCTGAGAATGATGATTTCCAGCTGCATCCATGTCCCTACAAAGTGCAAGAACTCATCCTTTTCTATGGCTGCATAGTATTCCATGGTGTACATGTGCTACATTTTCTTAATCCAGTCTGTCATTGATGGACATTTGGTTTGGTTCCAAGTCTTTGCTGTTGTGAATAGTGCCGCAATAAACATGTGTCCATGTGTCTTTATAGCAGCATGATTTAAAATCCTTTGGGTATATACCCAGTAATAGGATGACTGGGTCAAATGGTATTTCTAGTTCTAGATCCTTGAGGAATTGCCACACTGTCTTCCACAATGGTTGAATTAGTTTACAGTCCCACCAACAGTGTAAAAGTGTTCCTATTTCTCCACATCCTCTCCAGCACCTGTTGTTTCCTGACTTTTTAATGATTGCCATTCTAACTGGTGTGAGATGGTATCTCATTGCGGTTTTGGTTTGCATTTCTCTGATGGCCAGTGATGATGAACATTTTTTCATGTGTCTGTTGGCTGCATAAATGTCTTCTTTTGAGAACTGTCTGTTCATATTCTATGCCCACTTTTTGATGGGGTTGTTTGCTTTTTTCTCTTTTGATCTTTAACATTGAGATACTAAACAACCAAGTAAAATCCAGAGGTTCGTAGTAAGGGCCTGATCAGGGGTCATCACCGGAAACTGTTCAAGTGGTGAGCTGCATTTTACTGGGGAGCTCTAAAAAGTAAGAATCTGAGCTGTTATCTCTTGGATGAGTCAGTTTCTCCAGAAAGGGATCTTCCCATCTTCTGCCTGGGGCAGGGTGGAGAGGCTGATCTAAGCCTGGCTGCCAGCATTCCAGGAAGAGAGTAGGAGGCTCATCTGTAGACTCAAACCTCTTCTTTATTTTCTAGATAATATTGCACCCTGTACTTGGCTGTCTCTAGATTTCCCTTACCTAGAGAACAGAAAAAAGTCTCCTGGGTTGAGATGATAAAAAAATAAAAATAAAAAAGCCTCTTACATCAAAATTCTCTGTATTCTGAAGTTCAACAAATCCCCCTGTTTACTGCTACCTGTAGTAGCACTAGCTGCGTTCAAGCCTCCATCTTTCTGTAGTTCTTCCCAGTAAAGCGGCTTGTTTCTCACCGGTTCCACATCCCACTCCATTCCCCACAGTCACGTAGATTATTTCTGCTGCCACTCTGATAAGTCAGTTGCCACTTCTCCATATATTTTCCATATTCCAAAACTTGTTGAAATGTCTTGTTCAATAATGTTTCCTTTCCTCCCTTTTCCTTGGTGTTTCTTTCTACTCTTCTTTAAATTCAGGTAAAATTCACATAACATAGAATTCATTTTAGCCATTTTGAAGTGTACAACTCCATGGCAATTAGTGCGTTCACAATGTTGTGCAACCATCACTTCTATCTAAGTCCCAAGACATTTTCATCATCCCGAAAGGAAACTTCATACTCATTAAGCAGTCACTTCCCACTCTGCCTCCTCCTCAGCACCGGGAAACTACCAATCTACTTTCTGTCTCTATGGATTTGCCTACTTTGAGTTTTTCAAATAAATGGAATCATACAGTATATGACATTTTTGCATCTGGTCTCTTTCACTTAGCATGATGTTTATGAGGGTCGTTTATATTATAGCATGTATCAGTATTTCATTCCCTATTACGATTCATTAACAATCTATTGCATGTATATACCTCATTTTGTTTAGCCATCCACCAGTTGATGGACCTATTCCTAGTCTTTTATTTTTTTTCTATCATTGGCAGTTGGAATTGGGAAGGGGAGGTGATAATGTGGACATCTGATCTGACACTTTAGCCAAAATAATGCTGCCAAGTATTAATGCAAGCTTTATCTTACCAACCAGACAGCAGCCTGACTTTCATTTTTCATATCTGTTTAGAAAATAAGCTCTGTGACAAGTCCCCAACAGAGTCACCACCAAAAGGATGTAGTCCATTCCATTAGTGTCACAAATCAAATTCTCTTTCTCTTCCCTGGCCAGGGTCTCTCAATCAGTTGAAGAAACCCCAAACAAAATGCTTGCAAAGGCAATCCCAAATTATTTTGAATAGCATGACTGTTTGCTTATTGTATGTTTTATTCCCAAGAGTATTTATAATTAAGTATAGAACTGATAAATTATTTCAAATCTATAGAATAATATATTATCCTGAAGAATACTGTTAAGCAATATTTCATGTTGGGCCAGGTGTGGTGACTCATCCCTGTAATTCTAGCATATTGGGAAGTCGAGATGGGAGGATCTCTTGAGTCCAGGAGTTCAAGACCGGCCTGAGCAACACAGAGAGATACTGTCTCTACAAAAAAAAAAAAAAAAAAAAATTGCATGTTAAAGGTGTTAAGGGATAATTTATATATACTTAGTATTTTAAGAACGTATAATCCCATGCTACAGAATCTCATACTTCATGCCCTAAAATTGGAGGCAAGTAATTTTAAGACATGGGCAATATCTGGTTTGGAGAATTGGCATGAAGAGATAAGTATACATTCTTAGGTGTCACTGTTCATTTTCAGAATATCCCAGGTGGATACCATGTGGTCTGTAGAAAAAATAAAAGGTTGTGAGACACTATTGTGTCAGAATTTGCTAAAAAAGATTCATCCCCAAGTCAATTCCTAGAACAAAAGCTTCCGGGAGGTTACATTAAAGTGCCTAACTCAGACTCCTGAATTTCTTAAAAATATAAAATCTGAAGCACTTCTGGAGAAGATAGTGCATACTTCCCTAAAGTCCAGCCAACAAGGTTAATGAAAAAAACGAGCCCCCAGAAAAAGAGCTTAAGGCAAATTCTTATTTTAATCCAGCCTTACCTTTTGGCACTGCTGGGCACAATGCTAACCTTCCTTTGTTCTGATCTTGGAAAAGAAAGTCTTTCCTCTGCAACTTTCTTGGGATCCCCAGGCGAGGGGCTATTCAACGCTTCCCAGGAGGCTTCTGTGATCATCTGGGACATGGAGGCAGCAGAACTGAGTGGAAAATTTCCTGGACAAGCATGTTCCAGGCGCCCCTGCCTAACTAGGTTTTGGGCATTACCCCCGGTTTTGCACAGGTGTTATGTGTTTGATTTCTACAATGTCTGTCCTCTCTCATGATGGGAAAGACACAGTTAACTTCTTGCATAAGGCCACAAAGGGTCATACTCCGTAGGTTTCCAGCACTCTTTGCATTGGTCCCCGGGGGCTGAGAGGCAAGTCTCTTGACATAAATATAAAATAGTTGCTGGGAGATGAATGGCCCTGCAGTGAACAGAGAGCTTACTCCATCTACAGGGTTTGTGTACAGCAACTGCAATACTAGGCTTTACCAAGAGACAGAGACCCAAGAGCACAGTGGGGGGCACACCAGCAAAACAGATCAACAAGGCAGAGAGGCCCGGAAGAAAGGCAGGGCACAACATGTTAGTCATCAACATATTGGTCAGGTGATTAAGGTAAGGGTTCCTAGGAAAGACAAATGAAAATATCGATGTTATAGTTCAGGTAGGAACTGTAAAAGTCTTCCCTTTCTGGTCATATTCATCACCCACAATGTGACCATCCCTGTAACAGTCATCATATCATCAGCATCATCATCAATGCAGATAAACTAAATGAGTGACAATATATGTCATGCTATTCATCACGTCCAACACACCCATTCCTGAAACCATCATCGCAGCCTCACCATCATTACCATCATCAGCACCATCAATGTCTGAGGAAGTGTAAAATCACGCATCATGCTGCCATCCTCCATTAAAAGGGAAAGAAAAATCTAGATCCATCCCAGCCCTCTAGGAATGCGTTATTATCATTACTATTATTATTGGCTAAAATGTATTGCATGCTTACCATAGGCACTATCTAAGAATTTAACCTTACAATAACATGTAAGGGGTTAATGCCCTCATATTACAGGTGAGAAGACAGATTCAGCGAGGTTAAGTGATGTTTCCAAGATCACAGAACTAAGGAGTGGTGGAGCTGGGATGTGGACTCAGGCTGTTTGGCTTTACAACCCACACATCTCACTGGGATATAATATTGCCTCCCATAGCCTCCTCCAGTGGTCTGCAAATTGGGGTATGTACAAGAGGATCCACTGAGGGGAAGATGAAGATATCAGAATTGACATTCGTTTTTACTTCTCATTTCATCCTTTTAGTTTCTCTTTTATAATATACTTAATTTACCAGCATAATTGAGTACATAATATAATTTATATGTAAATAATTTATATTGTAGAAAATAGTATGGGTACATGCTTAATTATCTACTGATAGAAGTGTGCAGCCAAACAGTTAGGAGGCCAGGTGCAGTGGCTCACGCCTGTAATCCCAGCTTTGGGAGGCCAAGGCAGGCGGATCTCCTAAGATCAGGAGTTCAAGACTAGCCTGGCCAACATGGCAAAACCCCGTCTCTATTAAAGATACAAAAAAAAAAAAAAATAGCCAGGCATGGTGGCAGGTGTCTATAGTCCCAGCTACTGCTCAGGAGGCTGGGACATGAGAATCGCTTGAACCTGGGAGGTAGAGGGTGCAATAAGCAGAGATTGTACCACTGCACTCCAGCACAGGCAACAGAGATTCTGTCTCAAAAAAAAAAAAAAGCTAGGAGATTCCTGGTCTGAAAAAAACTGACATATCCAACCCCATAGCTAGGCAAATGGAGAACTATATACAGTGGATCTGAGATTACCTCTGGACAAACACATTCAGTGTGTACAATTCTGAATCCTGGTATGATATCCTGCAGAATTAAAGTCTTGGCTTCAGCAAGTGACTAACAATTATGACATAACTTTCCTAATGGCCCTTCTAAGTTTATCTGACAAATTGATCTCACTAATCTATATATAATAGAATAATCCTGTTATTACAGTATCAGTGTTAGAAGCAGTAAACATGGATTAGTTGTATGATACATTTTATTAAATTAAAGAAATATAGTCTCTTCCCTTTCTAAAACCCTTATGAAAATGCACTAATTGTCCTTCATGTAAAAAGTAGGTATATGTTGTAAAGGGAATGCTTACCTTTAGGGCATACATAGTGCAATACTGAAGTGACAGGATGTCTGAGACATGCTTCAAAATAAACTGGAGACAGAGAGCAGATGGGAGCCAGAAGAGGCAGAACTGACCACAGGTTGATCACTGTTGAGGTTTGTAGATAGATATTTAGGGTACACAATGTTATTCTGCCAACTTCTGTGTATGTTTTAAGTTCCATAATAAATAGTTTAATACTTAAAATATTTTTTTAAAACTGTCACAACTTGATGTTTTTTCTCTTGAGCACTGTCAGAGCCCACCTCTCAACTGAGAAAGGAGAGGCATGATCTAATGTGGATTTCACAGAATTTATTGTGTGCCCTTTCATGCCTTCATGAAATGTGTTAAATGTGCATACATCATTTGCTATTGTGTCAGCATTAATCCATCCTATAAATACAATTAATAGGGGGGAAAAGAGGATCTGATTTAAAAAATCATTACATAGCTGTACAAGGAAAAATTAAGGAAGGAAACAAATCTCATATATCATTGAAACAAATGTCCTTTGAAGATATTTTTCCACTAATACTGTTGGTGTGGGTAGCGATGATAGGACTTTTCACATATATGGGTCATATATGGGTCATATATGATCTCTCCTTCCCATGGTTCTTTTTTTTTTTTTTGAGATGGAATCTCGCTCTGTTGCTCAGGCTAGAGTGCAACTGCACAATCTCGGCTCACTGCAACCTCCACCTCCTGGGTTCAAGTGATTCTCCTGCCTCTGCCTCAGCCTCCTGAGTAGCTGGATTACGGGCACATGCCACCACATCTGGCTAATTTTTGTATTTTTAGTAGAGACGGGGTTTCACTGTGTTGGCCAGGCTGGTCTCAAGCTCCTGACCTTAGGTGATCCACCTGCGTAGGCCTCCCAAAGTCCTGGGATTACAGGTGTGAGCCACCGCACCTGGCCTCCTTCTGTGATTCTAAAGGCTGAGACCATTGACTTAGAATTTGAGTTGGAATCTGAGTCTCCACACTCAGAGAGACATGAAGCTGTTTGAAGGAACCCCAGACATGTTCAAGGGAAACACAGTGAGAGGCAGACCAGAGTTCCCATAGGAACCAGAAACCAACAAATGGCGACTGCTCTACCACTGGAATTAAACTGTGGAGCAATTCACCCACATCGTCACTAAACAATGCAGAGAAGACAAGGAACAGTGGGCTCAGTGACAGCCCAGAGCTACTGAAAAAGCAAGAAATTGCTCCCAAAGGAAACACCCACCTATGGGCCATACCACTGCTCCAAGAAACAAGAGCCAGATGCCAACAGGCCTCAGGGAAGAGTCCTTCCAGAGTTCAGCCTCCAAGCACCCTTCAATCCTTTGTGTTCTGAGTAAGAATTTCCACACTAAGAGCTCAATTCCAATTACACCCCAAGATAGTATCAAAATGATAGGTAAATACACTCCCAGCTTTCTGGCCAGGCAGCCAAAGCACACAGTGCCACAGGGGAAAATATGGGCTGATTCAGATCTCTCTCATGGTTATGACGTCTTCTTGGAGAGCAACTGAAGGCAGCCGCAAGCAGTGTTTGTCAGATGGTGCTACCAAGAAAGCATTGACGAGAAGCACAGGCGTGCTTATTGTGACATGGGCTTTCCTAGGAAGGGAGAGGAGGCAGCCATCTCTCAGTGATGTTTGAGATGAAACAAAAGAGAGTTATGGATGAGCCAGGGTGATGTGAGAAGCTGGAGTCCCTGGGTCCAGCTGGAGTCTGTGCAGTGGCAAGAGTCCTAGAATCACAAAATCTCAGAGATGGGAGAAGTTTGACTAGTGTCAACTCTCCCCCAGGTAGGGGAACCAAGGGGCAATTTGGGGTGTGGCTTTAGATTCCCCATAATCTCCATTAGCAACCCTCCAAGTCGCCCCAGATAAACACGCAAGCTAAAGGAAAGAACAGCGCTTAATCTGTGCATGCTATTTCAAGGAAAACTCCCGACACCCATTATGAAGAGATCAGCACCCCTATGCCTCTCCTACATAGGCATTTTGGAAGCTTCACGGCCCTTCCCACCCTTCCTAGTTGTCTAATACTTGAATCAGCCCTACCAGTAGTCGACATTCTCTGAGATTAGAGCTTCACAGCCCCTGGTGGAAGCCCACTCCATCTGTGAATGGCACCTTCTGAGCATTTTTTCCTAACCATCTGGTAATACAGATTACGAGCCTGAAAGGTTCACATTTCTTAGAAACCAGTAATTAATTTCTTGATTCTGCACAGAGGAAGTGCCTCTCAATATGATAAAAGTTCAACTTGAAAATATGTTTTCACAACACTATTTGAAACAGCAAATATTTGGAAACAAGAGAAGACTAATAATGGATGGTACACCCACTAGATTCTATAATCTTCAGCCATTAAAAATGGCTAATGGAGATTCCCCATAATCTCCATTCAACGCGGGGGCCAGTGGCTCACACCCAGCACTTTGGGAGGCCAAGGCCGGTGGATCACCTGAGGTTAGGAGTTCAAGACCAGCCTGGCCAACATGGTGAAACCCCATGTGTACTAAAAATACAAAAACCATCCTGGTGAAACCCCATCTCTACTGAACATACAAAAAATTAGCCAGGCATGGTGGCGGGTGCCTGTAGTCCCAGCTAGTCGGGAGGCTGAGGCAGTAGAATGGCGTGAACCTAGAAAGCGGAGCTTGCAGTAAACCAAGATCGCGCTGCTGCACTCCAGCCTGGGCGACAGAGTGAGACTCCGTCTCAATTTAAAAAAAAAAAAAAAATTAGCCGAGCATGGTGGTGTGCACCTGTGGTCCTAGCTACTTGGAAGGCTGAAGCAGGAGAATCACTTGAACCCAGTAGGTGGAAGTTGCAGTGAGCTGAAATTGCGCCACTGCACTCCAGCCTGGGCTACAGAGTGGGACTCCGCCTTAAAATATATATACACACACACACACACACATACATACACACACACACACACACACCTATAGAGAATATAGCAATACAAGAAGAATATAGAATACAAAAACATGCTTTTGATGCTGAAATGTTCAAAGAAACCAGTACACTAAATTCAATATTCATTAGGCTTCATTCATATTTTTAAAGGAAACCTATTATAAAAATGACTAAAAATGATCCCACTTATAAGAGGCATCAAGAAAGTCAAATTCATAGAGACAGAAAGTAAAATGGTGGTCACCAGGGTAAAGAGAGGTGGATGGGAAATTATTGTTTAATGGACATGGAGTTTCAGTCTGGAGTGACGGATGGTGGTGATGGTTACACAGCAATATAAATGTACTTAATGCCACTAAACTCTACACTTAAAAATGGCTACAATGGTAAATTATATGTTACATATATTTTACCACAATTTAAAAATGCACTAAAAATGACTAGAAGGAAATAAACCAAAAGTTAAGAGTACCTGTACTTGAGTAGACTTTGTTTGATGGTTTTTGTTTTGTTTTACTTTTTCCTATTTCTAATTTTCTATATTCTCTAAACTGTCTGCAAGGAATCAGTTTAGTTGTTCTTGGAAAATCCAATAGGTCTTCTTTTTAAAACTAATTTCAATATGATATTGAATAAAATATGTCTAATGTCTTTCTACATGTTTTTCAGGGCACTAATCATACATTTTCCTCACTTAGGTTAAATATTTTGCCCAGCATGATTACCTTGCCCGTTTTACAGAGGAGGAAACTGAGGCTCATAAAGGTCAGGTGACCTCCTGGAATCACAGAATGTATTGGCAGGGACAGTCTTGAGAATGATGACCTTCTAAACCTCAGACCATTTTTTGCTGAATGTGGCCAGCACAGACCACCAGGATGCAGTTTGCTCTTGGACACAGGTTTCTTTAAGAAGGAAGAAATCCATCTATTAACTGGAATTCCAACTAGCCTCTACCTTCAATTAATTTTTTAGTTTTCATGATAAAGAAACAACTGATTTTTTAAATCTCTCTTGAATTTAATCCAAAAAAGACAATTTCTTGATGGATCATATAGCCAACTAATAAACTTCAGCAAACTTCTAAAGTTTCTGCTTTTCAAGATTAGGACACTGAGACCTTGAAACTCTGGATTATTAAGGACTCGAGCATAGGAGGTGGGATACACTGAGGCAGGAAACTTAGACTCAGCTATTTTGGAAGAGTTTTTTACAGCAAAGGCTACTAGTGGTTTAATATTATAATGTCATTCATGTTCTTCAATTAGAATATGAAATTACCCAAAGCACCCATATCTCCCACATTCTGATAATTTTTTCCTTTAAATAAACAAGCAGAGCATATCCAGAGGACTTATATCTAAGGCTCTGAAAGGGACAATGAAGATGATCCCACACCTGTTGGTGTTCTAGGCATCACTTTTCCTAGTCTCCCTTCATTCTGATTCCCAGCAAATTCGATTTGCCTTGATTGCCTACTCAGTGACCTGAAGAATGAAAAAATCAGGCAGTTCATGCCCAACACAAGAAATATTTATAAGCCCTTTGCTAAATCCCCAGAAACAAAGAAAAGCAATTCTAGTATCCAGCACCTAGTAATTAAGGAACAACGCCTCATTAGTAACAGAGGGAATGTGGAGCAATGAGAGGTCTCAGCCCAAACTCCTGCTGAGCCTAAGAACCAGCTGTGTCAGTGGAGGAAACAAACAGATACCAGTGAGTCAGTCAGGCTTAGTACGCACTGACAGCCATGAAATTTAGAGGGTATTTTGTGAATCCACACCGGATTGTCTTCTGGGGCTCCAAATCCCGTGGAAGTCACAAGAATAAGATGTAGCCCCTTGGAAATAGTTTACTCCAGAGAATTCATAGCAAAAGGCCTAACCAGGCATACGGAAGTGGCTTCATTGCAAATGTCAACTCTGACCAATGGGGCCATGCAGGATGCTGGATTTCAATGGGTCTGAGTCTATGGTCACAGAGAGGAGAAGTGGTGTGCGCCCTTGCTAACGTGTCGGGAGACAGGGGCTGGCAGCAACCATGTCAGGCATTTATTTGCCATCCCTGGCCCAAACTGTCATGAAAACTTCTCTTCCAAAAAGAGACTGCCCAGGCAACATGAGTCTTAGGCAAAATTGAGAAGAAGATAAAGTTCCCTTTTAGCAGACCCCGCTCACTTCATTCTAACATTCCCCTTCTCCCAGTCTCCATCACTCAATTAACTTTATGTTTTCTCACTAATATCTCAGTTTCTCCATTTTCTCCAGGGAGCTAATGACAAACAATGATTTAAACAATGCACATCTTAAGGGAATCAAAATGTCCATCCAACGAGCTGGTGTGTGGGCACTGGGACCACCAGATGGTAAGAGGAGAGGAAAGGATTCTCCTCACTCCCAATCCCATCCCTCCCCCACGGACGTCTCTGACAGAAAGAAATCCCTGAATCTGACAAAAGGAGAAACTGGTGTTCCCACTGCTTCATCCCACCAGCCCTAACTCTGGTTTCCTTCCTCTGTTACCAGCACAAATACAAAGACTTTTCCACAAAATCTTGGGAAGAGTCCCAGGACCCACATTAGCGTAACTAGAAGCATCACACTGGGCCCAAGAAAGAAATCACATGGCCCTTTTTACCACTAATTCACCTACACCATCCTTTCTCAAGGTGCCAGTAAAGATGGAAGGATAGAGAAGGAGAAATTCGAACAATGGAGGAAGAATGGACATTGTGTGGCCAATACTTAGATACCAGCCTTCTAAGGGACTTGCATGTGTTCCATTTGACTCTGTCCCATACAGAGATGCCCCTCAGAACCTCTCTTCCACCTCAAAGTCCCAGGATTGGCATCCCAAGCATCTGGCTTGCAGTCTGTGGCATCCCTGCCCAGGTCTCAGAAGCCCACTGCACATACACAGGTACATCTGGACATGGAAGAAGGAAGAGGATGCACACCCAGAGGCCGTCTTTATTCCTCATCAAGAGGAAGGACACAGCAGGCTTGGACAAAGGCGGAGGAATATAGACAAGGTTCTCCCTATGTCATGTCTGGGATAGTACCCTGTCTGGCCCAAAGGTCAGACTCCAAGCTCATTGCTATAAAATCCAGACCCAAGCCTAGCAGGCTGAGCTCACCAGAGTAGAGTGCAGTCTTTGTTCTTGCTGCGTATGCTCAATTTACTTGGGAAGCAGACCCAAGGTCACCCGAGGACACTTTCTATTCTGTTCTGAACCAAAGAAGTTTAGAAGTTACCCTTGCAAACCTCTAGGTCTCTGGACCCACTTCTCTGCCTCCAAAAGTAACTAGGAAATTTTTTTAAAATAATGAATGAATGATAAATAAATGGATGAACTGATAGCTAACTCTGGCCCTTCAAGACCACAGGCTATCCCCAGAGACAAGCTTCTTTGACTAAATCCTCAGCTGGGGAGGATTAAAGGCCAGACACCCCACCCTCTACATGGAGGCAGCTGCTGTCAGCAAGCCTTCCCATAGCTAAGTTAGACTCACCAAGGGATTCTGTTACCTCCTACCCAGTCTTTGTTCACCCAGTCAGGACATGGTGCCTCTACTTGGCCAGCCAGCCCAGCGCTCCCCTGGCCAGCCTGTCTACTCCCTACTCCCTGTGCCCACCAGGGAGAGAAAGGCAAGTACATGGCACAGGTGAATTGCAAGGACTGACTTCAGTATAAATCATGGGTCATTTTTGGCTGAAAAACTCAGCAAGTTACTTAACTTCTATGTGTCTCTGTCTCCTAAATTGTAGTCAGGGGATAATGACACCTTCTTTATTGGTATTAGACTCCCTTCGCTAGAATGCAAATGTCACAGAAAGGGGCTGCCAGGATGCTCAACCTCAGGGCACACCAGTCATAAGGTGGCCCACGTGTGTGACTCCCTCTAGAGATGTGTGCTGTTAATTGCATGTAGTAGCCCTGCCACCAGAACAGGGATTTTGTCTGTCCTGTCCCTTGATCTAAACTAAGCACCTAGAATAATGCCTGACTCATTGTAGGATCTCAATAAATATGTGTTGGGTAAATGAATAGAAGCTTTGTAAGGATTTAAGTAAATAATTTTCATAAAGGGCCTGTCTTGAGTCAATGCTCAATAAATGGTAGTAGTGATTATTGTTGTTGATGATATTATTAAGTATAATGGGAAAAACCTTTCCCCACAGCCCTGCCTTTTACAATCCATGGGTGTGAACTTGAATGTTGAGGGCCATTCTCCACCAAGACTTCAGCTCCAGATGAGAGTGGCTTAGCCCACATCCTCTCACCAGGTTGCAGGAGACTTTGCCCTTCTCACCTGTCTTGTCCTGGCCTTCCTGCCTTCAGCCCAGCTCTGCCCCTAGTTTGACCCCAAGGCCACTACAGAGCAACAGGGCTGCCATCTGGCTGCCACAGGGCTGGCTGTCTTATCTTCGTGTAAAAGTCAGGACTTTCCTCTTCTCTGCCTTTTCTTGGCTCCCTCATTTGGCACCAGGGCCCCTATTCAGGAGCCCAGTCCTACTCAAAGGCCACAGCTCTTTCTTGGAAATGACACAGACCTGAAAACAAGGGGCTCAAATATCTTTGCCAACAGGGACATTGCATAACAACAGCACCGTGTTCTGGGTGAAGGGAACCCTGTTTCAGAGAGAAGAGAGGGAATTCTTCCCTCCACTCAGGAGGCTATGTGGATTTTTAAGCCGCTTCTTCTTTGAAGGGAGAGATTTGGTTTTGAAAATCAGATGACATTGGCTTCAGCCTGCAGGTGCCTCTCCTTTCCCACCATCACCACACCCACAGGGACAGCCTCCTTTCTGGAGACAACAGGTGGCTGCTACCTTTGTAGAAAATGAAGTGTCAGGAAGGAACCCACCCCAGAAATAGGACCTCCCTAAATGCCTGGGATTCCACTATTAGTGATTCACTCCTTTGAGTTCAGCACCACCCACTCTCTGACTGTCTTAGAAAACACAAATTCTCCCGGTGGGGGGAGAGGGAGAACACATTAAGTTCCTAACACCTTGAGTGAAGAAATTCATCAGGTATTTTATTTCCTCCCGATGGAAGCAGTAACTGGGTGCTTGGCCATACTATGGGGCTAGAGTGGAGCTCACCAGAATCGAAGAAGAGAGAAGACTTGGAAGTCAAACTAGGTCAGTGTCACCAGGTTTCCCAGAGCTGGGCCTGCCTACACTCTCCAAAGACAGCTGGCTCTGGAGCTGTTTATTTTCATGAGTTGATCACCAAAGGATTAAAAGAGGCTACACCCATAAAGGGCCTACCTCCATACCCTTCATGTAATGGATACTTAACAAATGTTAGTCTCTACTACCCCTCCCATGAATGGAAGAATATATCTGTCTTTGTGGAGAGGGCTGGTCTGTGCCTGCTCCTCATCTTCAGGAGCAGAGCAAGTCAAAGAAATCAGGTTTCTCTTCCATTCCTCTTTAGAATGTGGGTCCACTTCTACCCAGCAAGTCCCTTTGGCCCATGGCTCCTTTGCTGCTGCTGTAGAAGAGAAAGAGAGGGCCAGATCCACAGACTTCAGTGACAGCTCACTGGAGACCTGCTTTCTCAGGTCCCAAGGCTGTAAGAGTCTGCAGAGTCTCTTGCTTGGCATTGATTCTGCTCTGCTTTCCAATTCTGCAGATTCTCTCCAGAAATCCCGACCCTGTCTGAAGAGAATTTGCAGAGCTGGAAAGGGTACCTCCTTTGCCCTCTGGCTTCCAGTTAGACTCAGCCAATGCAAGGTACTGGCAGAAGACTCCAGGGAAAGAGGAGGGTGATATGAACTCTTTATTTCCCCTCTCCCTCCCTAAAGGGCCAGGGTTGTGGCTATAGCTGTAACCCCCTAGCTATGGCCACAGCTCCTGCCAGGCAGTCCCCTCACCCATGGTGCCAGTGGTCACTAGGTTCATTTACCTAGCAGTGGAAAAGGTGTCCTGCTCTCACTAGTTCCTGGTGCCTTGCCAGCTCTTACTGATCATCATCCCTCTGCCTCCCATCCATCAGGGTCATTGTAAGGACAAAATGAGACTACAGATGCAGTTTCTTCACAAATATCTGCTGGAAAAGGAAACAATCTTAAGAAAAATCTTCCCTTAGGAAGAGGCCACATAGATCAGGACCACAGTGAACCTCAATAGGTCACCCTGTCTATGCTTAGCCGATCCATTCCCAGGATCCCTGGGCTCATGCTGAATGTCCAGATCCACTCTGTCCATGTGCAGCAGTACTTCATCCATCGGTAGAGCACAGATTTTTTTTAAAAAGTTCTCCTTTCGGCTGCAATGGTCATTTTTAGTCACTTCTCTGGGCAGTGAGAATTTCCCCTGGAAGTCTATACATTGGCTAAGCCAATGAGAATTTGATTTCAGATGTTACACTTCCCCAAAGAAGGATGGAAAATAAACAGAAACATGTTTGTTCCTTTCAGTCCCTTTCTTTTTGAAGTTATTAGATTCACACTTTAAATCAGAACGCAGGTTGTTCTCCCAATCCTGGAGTCTCTGAGTGACCAAAAGAAACAAAGATGTCAGAGCTGCAAAGACTCAGAATACAGCATCAAGTATGGCAAGCGCCCCATTTTCAGCTAGGGAAATGGAAGCTCCGAAGTTGGAAACGACCTGCTCAAAGTCACAGAGCCTGCATCAAAACTCAGGTCTCCTGGCACACCAGATCAGCAGCCTTCCCACCACCCCAAGGACATGGGCAGCCCAGCCACCATTTACCCAATTAGAGCCCTTACTCTGCTGAATTTACTCATGTTTCCCCTACAAGAGAGTAAGCTCTATGAAGGCAGGAATCAAGCCTTGTTTGCTATTTAGCCCCTGCCTCTGTGTCTTGGGCACTAATTCCATCTTGAATGAATGAATGTTTTGTGTACACATCTCTGTGTTTCCAGACATCAGACATTTTAAGACATGACCACTTCCACCAACCCTCACATGTCAGCATCGATGAAGAGACCATTCAAAGTCATAGCTCTAAAAAAAAAGCCCTCCAAGTCTATCCTCATGCAAGCTCCACTCTGGGGGTCCTCGCTCCTGAGACAGGAGAAATCTGGGATAAATGAACATCCAGAAAAGCCTTGGAAAGAAAGAACTGGACAGAGATGGCTCTAAGGAGCAGCTTGCTGGGAATGTTTTCATGAAAGGCAGCCCACCACTTGGTGATTATTACTTATTAATAGCTGCCATTTATGGAATGCTTACTACTTGCCAGTCCCACATTGCATGTTTACATGTATCATCTGAATTGATCCTTACAATACTCATTGTACAAGTAAGGGATTTTGTTTCCTGATTGACAGATGAGGGAAATCATCCTTAGATGTTCAGCAGCTCACCAAAGTTCACATCACTTCCACGTCTGCGCTTACTCCACTTCACCACTGCGCTTCTTCCAAGAATACCATAGGTTTTCTCATTTGTTTAATTTTCTGTTTTTATTTCAATAGGTTTTTGGGGAACAGGTGGTGTTTTGTTACCTGAATCAGTTCTTTAGGAGTGATTTCTGAGATTTTGGTGAACCCATCACTCGAGCAGTGTACACTATACCCAATGTGTAGTCTTTTCTCCCTCACCACCCCACACCCTTTCCCCCAAGCCCCAAAGTCCAATGTATCATTCTCATACCTTTGCATCCAAGAATACCATAGGTTTTCTTAAAACATCAATTTTTGATTTATCCTGCCTTTCCCTCACCCACCACAACTCCAGCCCAGAGCTGACATCAGGGAAGAGGAGGAGATGTTGGCAAGTGCAGGGTTCAGGACAATGTTGTTTACTCTGAGAAGTGACTTTGAGCTGACAGAAGAGTTGGGGCTCAGTGGGTAGTTTGCAAGGAATGCAATGAGTCCAGCCTTCAGAATCCTGTTTTTTTTTTATTTCTATCCTCTTGTTTATAAGACACTATTTGGACTCCTAATAACAGATCATACAAAAAACTTTCAACTCATTATATTATTTAAGCTGCTCAACAACCTTAAGGTAAGGAAAGATTACTATCACCATTTAAGATGAGGAAACAGCAGCTCGGGAGGTTAAGTCACTTTTCCAAGCGCACAGCTAGTAATTGGAGGAGACAGATTCAAACCCAAGTCTTCTTGCACTCAGATTGGTTCTCATTCCTGGAACTGAACCATCAGAAGAGAAATGTGGGGCTATGGACCAGATGAAGCCAAAGTAGCCTTGGCATTGACCCAGCTTGCTCTGAACCACAACCTCCACCACTGAGTTTTATGAGATCACTTAATTACTCTTTGTTAACACCATGCAAGATGGCTGCCAAGCTCAGGACACAGCTCTGCACTTCTCACTGCTCATGGGCATTCTGAAAATGGCAGGCAGCTTTTGTTGGTTGAGTCTAGAGAATGAGCAAGGCTCTCTTCTGGCAACAGGAAGTTGTAAGGCACATGGGCTGGCCACAGGGCAGAGTTGGGGTAACGCTCTGCTAACTCAGGGAGCTGGAGACAACTGTGCACACAGCACACTACAGCATTGAGGCCAACACTGTAAAGTCCCACTGGTGCTAGATATTCAGAGGACACAAAGGAAGAAAAAGAGAGGGAGACGTAGGCAACAGGCAAATTCCATTCTTAAAACTCCTTTAGCACTCAGCCTGGATAAGAGAAAGGGGAACGTTTGGGTTCAAATTCCAGAAATATCATGTTCTGGCTCTGACCCGCCTGAGTCTGTTTTCTCATCTTCATAGAGTTGCTGGGCAGATCCAAGATGCTGTATGCGATCATATCTCTGAGCACACACGATTTAATATATTCCAAGTACTCAGTGCCACGTACTGATTATCTCCTTTAATCTGAAGGACTCTGCAAGGTCTAAACTCTTTTATCCCTATTTTACAATGATGACACTGTCTCAGAGAAGGTGAGTAACTTACCCATGACACACAGCCAAACATGCTGGTGCTGGGATAATAAATATCAGTTAGTAGCAATAATCCTAGGTCTGGCCTATGAGCGCCTTGAAAGTGGACATCTGTATTTGGGTTTAGTTTTTTACATTATGAAATATTTCAGACCAGGCACAGTGGCTCACGCCTGTAATTCCAGCATTTGGGAGGCCGAGGTGAGCGGATCACTTGAGGCCAGGAATTCAAGACCAGCCTGGGCAACATGGTGAAACTGTGTTTCTACTGAAATTACAAAAATTAGCTGGTGTGGTGGTGCTTGCCTGTAGTCTCAGCTACTCAGGAGACGGAGTCACGAAAATCACTTGAACCTGAGAGGCAGAGGTTGCAGTGAGCCGAGATCATACCACTGCACTCCGGCCTGGGCAACAGAGTGAGACTCTGACACACCTACACACACAAATATATGTATTTCAAGTGTACAAAAGTATATATGATTATAAATGCCTGTGTAACCCTCAGCCTAAGAAATAAGATATTAAAATCAAAGTCTCAGCACACCTCCCTTACTTTTATTCTTCCACCTTCTCCAAAAAGTGCCAGTTGTTTATTTAACAGTATTTATTCGGTACCTACTCCATGCCATGAGTGGCTTCCAGATGTTGAATTGTTTTAAGCATTTTCCTGAATCGTGGTTCATCATTTCCACACCTGTTTTATATTTTATCATATATTCCAGTATCCATTAGCATTAGCATTAGTTGCATGATTTGAAATTTTATACAAACGGTAAAGTATTTATAAACTCTTTTGAAACATTGCCTTGATAATCTTTTTGTTTTCATTTTTACAGACAGGGTTTCACTATGTTGCCCAGACTGGTCTTGAACTCCTGGGCTCCCACGGTCTTGCCTCCTCAACCTTCTGAGTAGCTGGGACTGCAGGTCCGCACCACCATGCCCTGCCAATAATCTTGTTTTTAAGAGAGACAGAGACAGAGATAGACAGAAACACCCTGTCACTATGTTAGATATGGTAATATCAATAAATGCATTGAGTTGAACTGCAAAAACACACTCCTTCCTAAGAAAAGATAGGAACCTCTCATCTCATTCTGAACAATCTCACTTTAATGGGCTTTGCAATAATTTAGTGGAGCTACTGGGAAGAGTTATGAAGACTGATACTATGACCTGTTCTAACCAAAATTCAAGCTAAAACCACAAGGAAAAATGATAGCGACAATAATATAGCTTTACATTTGTATAGTGTGTTATCATTTTAAGGCATTTTCATAAACATTACTATTTCTTGGGATGATAATATGTTAGTGAAAAGAAATTCTGGTGATCACCCACTCCAGAGGATATCAGAGTTCATTTTCACAGCAAAACACATTTTTTTTCCAAACTAAATCTTACCTGGGATTTCTCTGGTTTAAACAAGACTGGAGAGTCCAGATGCTGTTCCCCAACTCAGCCTCCTCCCCATCTCCTCTGTCCCTTAAGAAAACCATGGAGATCCAGGACTCTGGAGAAAGATCTGGTTCACACACCTTGTTTTACAGAAATAAATATGGGAAGGGATGCTGAGCTTCCCATATGCTGATCCGCTGAGTCTCTACTTTGGCCCTATCATGCATTCCTCACTGAATTCTTCCAATAGAGGTGCAGCAACAATAAGCGCCTTGCCCAAGGTCACATGGCTGTTTTACAAGTCCATGGGAGCTCCAGTGAGTAAGTGGCTGAGTCAGGATTTAAAATCCATCTTCCAATCCCACGGGCAGACCTGCTTCCCTCTAAGCCAGGGGGATTAATCAACTAATACATTTCAACCTCACTTCTCTTTGCTACACTTTAGTTGGATGGATCTTTCTGAGTTTATCTTCCAAAAGCAGGCTCAGTCCAGAGAATCTGTGACCTTACTGGATGAGGTTGGGTAAAGATGTAGGTGCCCTGGAGGACCCAGCACATCCAGGCCTTGGCAAAGATGGGATGTGGAGATTCTCTATGAAGCCTCCTTCTCTTCTTCCTTGGGGTATCCAGTCCTCTCCCTTCTGGTCCCCAGAGCCCTCTTGCTGATCCAGAGGATCCCCTAACACCAATTTTCTTTCCTCATCCCTCCATACATGCCCTCAGCACATTCATCCCACATGCTGCTCCCTGAAAGTGTGCCAGTATAATCCAAGATGACTCATTGCTTAACCTACTGAAATATGCATATCCTTAAGGTAGCTCAAAAAAAGCATATTAATGGTGGAAATTTTAGGTGCCAAATTAGATCAGTCAGAGTTATTTATAGAGGAGGAACATTTTTGCTGATTCTCCAAAGATGCCACACAGATCTATAGGTTATGATTCCAAAACCCCCAATAAGCAATGTGTTCAGATTGGCATTGGAGAAGCCCTAAAGTCTGTGTCTTCTGACAGTTTCAGAGAAGGAAAGAGAGATTGAGAACCAGGTTCACCCCAACTTGAAACCGAAATGTCTCCTCTTGTTACCAAGAGTAATAGAAACAGCTAGTGCTAACCAAATATTCCATGTGCTTCCCAATATTCCCAGCCTGCCTCACAGCTAGGTGAGCCACGTGACTAGCTTTGGACACAAACTACAGGCATAAGTGACACGTGCCACTCCTGAGCTGAAGTGGCTAATGATACATGTGCTTCCTCCATCTCTCTCTTTCTTCTCCTGCCTTGATGTCTTGAAGGTCATTTGTTCTAGAAGATGATATGCCTATAACAAGAAGGAAGGTCACCCAGCCTGCAACAGATATTTGGTGAGTGAGAAATCAACATTTGTCATAGTAAGTCACTGAAATTTTAGGATTGTTTATGACTACAGCATAGCAGAGCCTACCCTGACTAATACACCAGGGAAGGTGACATTTGCAGTGTTTGTGCTAAATAGGACTGTTGGCAGTAATTTCCCATTCCCTGTAACTCAGGAGCTAGAAAAAAACAATCAGTATTTCTAAAATACCCCTAAAGGCATGGTTCTAGAGACAAATTAGATTCCCCCAATAATGCCCTTGTATGAAGCAACAATATAATAGAGACAGAGTACTTAGAGAGTCCTTATTCCAGTGTCCAGTCACCAGTGTCATGAGTGCCAGAGGCACTCATAGTGAAAACAGCAAGGGCAGCAGTTCCGTGACATTTAGATCGCAGCTACAATGGAATGTCTTCGAGATAGTGCAATGATACCTATCCGGACTTCCACTCCCCCAGCCCTTAACAACAGTTCTGTAAGCTCCTGATTCCCTGAAATGAATCCCTCTCTGCTTGAAATACCTGGATTGGTGTCTATTTCTTTCACTGAACTATGACTGAATCTTTGTTGCTTTCAAAAATTTGAAACTCTTTGAAAAATGATAATATAGCAACAAATAAGAAGATGTGGAATGTTCCAAAGGCTCAAACCTAGGAAAAGGCAGGTTCTCTGAAGCCTCTGGGAAAAAACTTGAAAACAGACAAACAAAAAAATGTAGTAGGGTGAATTTTCACAAAACCATGAATTCATTTTAAAAGCTTAACATAAATTATTTCATGCAAATTCTTCACATGACAGTTGAAGGAGGGAACCCAGAGAATAAAAGTGCCTTCTCTAAGGTGGCACAGCCAATAAAGGGAGAGCTGTGTTTCAAACTGAGGTCCCGAGACTCTGGCCAGTGCTTCCTCTGGCACATAATGCCCGCTTTGAGTCTTGGTAGAGAAGATTAGGCTCACCTTCCTGAACCACTGGAGACCTACCTGAGTGTTAGAGAGGAGATATATGTGGAACTGGTTACTCAAAGCTGGGGAAGTTCTGCCACATGCTCATTGCATTTAAGATTGTGGAAGACATGCTTGAAATAAAATCTAATGATTGTCATTTACCTTTATGGCATGGTTTATAAAAATATACAGTCTTCATAAAGAGTGGCCATTGTCAACCAAAAGCCTGTTAAGTGCCTTGAGCTTTTATTTCAGAGCTAACAATCTGAGCTCCTCACATGCCCCAACTAATAATACCCCGCATGACCTTGACCTTCTGGCTTAAACTTCTTGTGTCTCATATTCTCTGTCTGTAAAAGGGAGATAATGACACTAGCTGCTGGATCATGTTGGCAACATGCTTGGAGATCCCCAGATCAAAGGTGCTCTGCCTCGACCAAGCGACATCATGATGATGTTTACCGTCATTAGTGTTGTTATTATTATTGTTTTTGTTGTTTGGAGTGGCCATGTTGCAGCCCAGGAAGTAGATACGGCTGAGTCAGCACCAGGGCAAGAATGAGGAGGCATTTTATGCTGCAGAAGCCGTTGATATAGAGATTGCCCCTTTCATTGACATCACAGGAGGTCACATTCCCAGACTTCCCATGTGGTGTGAGGCATACTCCTCCCTGGAGGTAGGACCATGTCTAGAACATTTCCAAGAAGTGTATATCTGCCTTTTGGGGAAAGAGACCAGTGAGGAAGACCCCATCATTTATTTGGCAATGTGGTTCCCATAATCACACAGCCAACTGAAGAATCCTGGGAACACAGCCAGGACGCTTCAGATCTGAGTTCCAGCTCCACCACCTCGTAGCCTTGAGAATAGGCTACCATTTCTCAGTGTTGTCATTTTCTGATTACAAAATAAGGATGTTTCACTGAAGGGTTCCCTTGGTCTCCTTGTGTTGAGATTCATAGATCCCCAAAATATCACAACAGAAGATTCTGCCAAGATAAGGTCTCGCCTAGCAGGTTTCTCCATAGTTTAGTGACGGTATCAGTCACTGCTCTTCCGACAGGCTGTTGGCCTCTTGCCCACACCCAACCAGTCATTTTCTGAGTTCGGGACAAGGAAATGTACCGAACTTGTTTTGAAATTTACTAGCAAACTGTGGACTCAACATAGAAGGCCAAATTCTATGTACTGGTAAATACTTATTGTGGTTTGCAAAGTATATTCATGCAGGAGCATCATCTGCCTTTATGTGGCCTGTATAAAAGTAATGCCCCATTTAGGCAGAAGAATTTGAAAAGAAACCTCCTCTGGGTACATGCTGCTCTGTGGGTACATGGTTTATAAGCAGACTGTACTTTGTACAAAGAAAAGTGCATCCCTTTACCTAGATGGGCACAGCCCTCTACCAGAGTTCAACTCTTGACAATGAAAGATGAGGTGAATTTCAATTCCATGACCCCTTGGCCAGCACATTTGTGCAGTGTGCACACTATACAACCATACATGGCAGCCCTAGATCTGCTGACTCCTAGGGGTTCCCTCATGAGGTCCTTCTAGAGGTCCTCTTAGAGGACCCTCATGAACCTCAGAGTTGATGGGAAACTTCCTCCCTACCCCACCAGCTGGTTTTTACTTTTACTGGCTTTACATGATATTGGCCATCCTTGGACATTTTGTTCAAACAAATAGGACTACCATGCCCCTGTTGCCAAGTTATACCTTCCTGTTTGGAGGGGGACACAAAGTAGGGCCACTCACACTCATGCCTAGCCCCTTTACTTCATCTCTACCTCTTTTATTCCCAGAAGGTGAGAGGTCAGTGGTGAGGGAAAAAACTGACTGATCACATCTACTTCCCAAATGTTGCTATCTTACATCTGGATCCTTCAGCACTTAAACCTAAAATTAAACACTTGCCACCTTTGTTCAGAAGTTACACCATGTCATGAATGAAGAAAGGCCTTAGGATGTGATAAAGTGGAAGATGGAAGGTATGGTAGCATGTGCATTAACTTCACACGTGTCATCCTATTGCAAACTAGTGCTTGTGGACAGAAAAAAGTAGAGGGGAGTCTGGAGGAAGCATCGTGTGTGCTCTGTAAACAAGATCACTCTGGAGCCAAATGAGAGCCAAGAAATGGGATTAGGACTAAAAGCACGATAGGGAAGCTAGGTGAAGATACATATCAAAAGATGTCTTTTCAAAAATGTGCATTCCCTGCAGCCCAGCTATTCCATTCTTAGGGGAGTATTTTAAAATAATCATATAAGTGCACAATGACTATCTACAAAGAAGTTCCATGCAGAATTGTTTACAATGGAAAAAATTGGAAATAATCTCCATATTCTACAACACAGAACAGATATGTAAATAACTATGTTCTTGCAATGGAATATTATGTAACCATTAAAAATGATTATCTAAAACTATATTTATTGCAGTGAAAAGATGTTAAGATATCTGGTTAAGTGAAAAAGCAAGTTGCTAAACAAAAAGTACAGCATATGGTATATTTTATTGCATAGATACAATAATATACAGACAGTTCCTGACTTAAAATGGTTTGACTTATGATTTTTTGACTTTACAATGGTGCAAAAAATGATAAGCATTCAGTAGAAACCATACTTTGAGTACCCATACGAGCATCCTTTTTTCACTTTCAGTATAGTACTCAATAAATTACATGATATGCTCAATACTTTATTATAAAATTGGCTTTATGTTAGGTTATTTTGCCCAACTGTAGGCTAATGTCAGTGTTCTGAACACATTTAAGATAGGCTAGGTGAAGCTATGATATTTGGTGGGTTAGGCACATTGAATGCATTTCTGACTTGGAATATTTTCAACTCACAGTGAGCTTATCTGAATGTAATTTCATTGCAAGTTCAAGGAGTATCTGTATTATATTTATGTAATACATATGTAGACATAATCTTTATATATCATAGATTAGCAGTAGCTATTCTGATGTGGGTGCTCTCTGTTTCACTTGTCTATATGTTCTAAATTTTCTATAAGCAGCAAGTATTACTTTTGAAATTTAAAAAATTGAAAGTATCTGCAGGTCTAGATCTGAAAAAAGAAAAAGGGGAAAAACAGTCACGAGAATGCTTTTGGTCATGTTCTGAAGATAACCTGTTGTGATCTGGAGAAAACAGAGGAAAGTCACTCATAGGCAAAGCAGAGGGCTACCACTTCTGGGAACTTATTGATAAGACCAATGTTCTCAGCTTCAGGGGACAGCTCTTCTCTGCCCCTGACCTTCACAAAAGGAAAGGGAATCAGCCGGCGTTCTTTGTTGCAAACAACAGAGCACAGTATGGCTAGTTTCTGCAAAAAGGAAGCTTTCAAAGGACGTTGAGACTTCTGTTTCTGAGGAAATGGAGTAGGTGTACTTCACACTGTTTCTCCCACTAAGTATGCTGAAAACCATAGACATTATAGAACAATCACAAGGAAATTCTGCAAAGTGCATAGAGGAAGGCAGACAGTTTAGGTAGTTGGGACCCCAGGAAAGTCATAGATGTGAGATTTCTGGGTTTTCTTTTTGTTTCTTATATCCCAGGCTTACGTGAAGCATTTATTCTGTAACCCAGAAATGCAAATGAGCACAGACATAAAAGCCCCAATAAAAGCCAACTCTCTTTAGCCAGGGACCAGGAAAGGGGGAAGGTAGCAAGACAGGAAACTTTTAGGCAATAACTGCTCTAGTCCAGCCAAATATCACAGAAAAAACCCAGGCCCGCCCTCACCGGGGCCAGCAAAGGCCAAGTGGGGAACTTAGACCTCCACTCTTGCCAGGCTGTCTTATGACTCCTAACACCCCTGCCAGCCTGGTGTCAGAGAAGGCCAAGTAGAGAGCTGGGACTTTCATCACCACCCAGTGGTAACAAGCCCCCACCTACCACAGTGTAGGTGGATCTCTCATGGGGAGCCTGGACCTCCACCCCAGCCAGCAATATCAGGGTGCAGAATGGTGTCAGAGGAGCTAAGGGAGAAGTCAGGGCTTTACCATCACCCAGACATAATGAGTCCTCTTCCCTTTACTGCAGTGTCAGTGGACGACATGTGACAAGCAGTAACAAGGCATTCCTACCCTTCCCAGCCAGGGTGGTATCAGTGAAGGCCTGGTGAGGAACCAAAACTCCCAATACTGCTCTTGTAATGAGGAACCCCTCCCCAATTCAGGTGTCAGTAGACCAGCAAGGCAGCACTCCACTTCCTCTACTAGAGCAGTGTCAAAAAACTAAAGCCCAGCTAAAATAGAAGGTGTCAATAAGATCCAGGGTAGCATAACATAATAACCAAAGTTTCCACTTTCCATAAAAAATAATTCTCCACACCAAGAATCATGAAAATTTTAATTTGAATGTAAAAGAGACAATCAATAGATGTCAACATCAAAATAACAGAAACATTAGAATTATCTGCCAAGATTTTCAAGCAAATATCACTAAAGTGCTTCAGTGTACAAATTATAAACATACTTGAAACAAGTGAAGAAATAGAGAGTTTCATCAAAGAAATCGAATGTCACAGTAAATAAATAGAAGATAAACTGGAAAATATAATGACCAAAAAATTTTAAAAACTTAATGAATGGGCTCACCAACAGAATGGAGGGCACAGAAAAAAGAAACAGTTGACTTGATAGTAGTATAACAATAACACAGTCTGAATAACAGGGAGGTAATAGACTGGAATGAAAAAAAATCACCAGCACCTTAGGGACTTACAGAATTATCAGAAAAGATTTAAATGCATGTCACGGCAATTCCAGAATGAAAGGAGAGAGAGGGCAGGCCTGAGGAAGTATTTGAAGAGATAATGGCTGAAAACTTCCCAAATTTGCAAGGCATAAATCTACAGATTGAAGAAGGTGAGCCACAAACCCAAAACAAGATAAATCCAAAGAAATCCATTCCCAGACACATCATAGTCAACTTCTGAAATTCAAAAACAAAAATCTTAAAAGCAGCTAGAGAGAAACACCGTACCTATAAAAGAAAAACAATTTGAATAACACTGTACTTTTCATCAGAAACTAAGGAAGAAAGAAGGGAGTGGCACAAAAAATTACTTAAATGCTGAAAGAAAAGAACTGTCAACTCAGAATCCAATATCCAGCAGACATATCCTTCAGGAATGAATAAGAAATTGAGACATTCTCAGATGAAGGAAACTAAGAAAACTTGTCACTACGAGGCCTGGGTGGAGAAATTTCTCGGAACAGAAGAAAAAAAAAAAAGACCAAAAAGGGGAATCTTAGACCAAAAGAAGAAATCATTTTTCTTCATTAGGAAGAAAAAAGAACATGATAACAGCAAAAATATAAATGAAATCTAGAATCATTTTTTCTCTGGAGTTTTCTAAGTTACATTTGATAATTGAAGCAAAACTTATAACATTACCTAATATGTTTTTAAGTGTATTTGAGGGAAATATTTTAAATACATTGTAAATGAAGGGAGTAAAAGGATCTAAAGGGAGATATGTTTCTACACTTCACTTGAACTGGTATATGTCCATGCCAGGTGACTGTAACAAGTTTTATGTATATATAAAAGTATATATATAGTTTTTAATATACATATAAAAGTTTTATATATGTGTGTATATGTATATATAAACATACATACATAATATTTAGAGCAACCACTAAAAAAGCTGTCAAAGAGGTACAGTCAAAAATGTAACAGATAAATCAAAATTTAATTTTTAAAATGTTCAAATAAACCACAGGAAGGCAGATAAAATAAAACAGAAACAAAATAAACAAAAAACAAAAAATAAAATGGCATATTTAAAGCCTAACACACCAACAATTGCATTAAATGTTGGTCTAGATACAGAAATTAAATACACAAAGAAGACAGAGGTTGTTAGACTGGATCATAAAATATGATTTCACTAAATGTTGTCCCACTTCAAATAACGATATTGGTAGGTTGAATGTAAAAAAGGATGGGAAGAAAAAGTCATGCAAACTTTAATCAAAAGAAAGCAAGGTGGCTATATTAATATCTGATAATGTAAATTTCAAAGCAAAGAAGATTACCAGAGGTAGAAAGAACATTACATAATGAAGATAAAGAGTCAATCCACAAGGAAAACATAGCAATCCTGAATAGGTATGCACCAAACAATGGAGCTGCAAAACATATGGAGTAAAAACTTGAAGGGAGAAATAGATAAGTACACAGTTACAGTTAGAGACTTCAATACCCGTCTCTCAACAACTGATAGTCAAAAACTAGACACATTATCAATGAGAATATAGAACTTGACAACACCATCAACCAAAAGGGTCTAATCAACATTTACAGAACTCTCCACTCAGACGCAGCATAATGCACATTCTTTTCAAGCATCTGTGGAATGTATACCACGATATACCATAGTCTAGGCCATTTGACATGCCTCAAAATATTTAAAGCATATTGAGTATCTGGATCAGATTGGAAACTTTGCCACCCAGAATAACGCCCAATCCCCAGCTGCTCCTGCAGAAGTGACACTGCCAGCACCACTAGGCACAGACTCTACACTGACCCTGCCAGGACCTCAACCACTGCTGAAAATGGATCCCTTGCAGGAATCCCTGCAAATTATCCCTTGTAGGGGTAATATAAAAAGTGGGCTTTTTCATAGTACCCCCCTTCAAAATCAAATTCCATTTGGGGGTATCTCATTGAAGGAGCCTCAGTCCTATTCCCTGACCCAGCTGTAAAGGGGGCTGAGAAGACATGAGTCTGGCTCCTCTGTTGGGGAACCAAGACTCAGAAAGCAGAAACAAACTGAAGAAGGGTATTCAAAAAAGCTAGCTGCCATGAGCCTGATAAATGCTCACTACAGAATGCATGGTACCCAGAGGTCTGCACCAGCAGCCCAGTCCCACCCTCTGCAACTGCTCCAGGGGCTGGGTTCCTAAGCATTTGCAGTGGGAAGACCTCAGCTCTTCCCAGAGAGCCTGGCTGTGTTTTTAGCTTCCCCCAGCATGCCTCCCCTCACCAGGACTCACTCTTCACACATGAGAACTCAGGTGGAAAAAGTCACCAGTTAAAATGAATTCATTGCAAGTGCCACATTATCTCACCCTCCAATCTTGCTTGGATGACTTCTTACCTTCAGGTCGGGGTTGTTTTTGACCCAAAATGAGTCAAACTCAGGCACAGGATCAGCTATCTGTCAGGAGGGGCAAGTAACGGAGGGTGGATCACGCAGATGTACACACACATTCACACATGACAGAGCTGTTCCTGTCACGCTCAGAGAGAAAGACAAGTGACTTATTTACACTCTGCCCCAAACAAACTGTGCAGGATCCCCCTGGTTCCAGATTTGAGAGCTCACAGGGCACACAGTTTGGGCAGGGAGAAAATGGAAAGTAGAGGAGCCGCCGCCCTCACCCAAATGACCCAAGTGCTCCCCCACTCATGTGACACTTTGGACTTCAGAATGAAGAGAGACAAGGGCAAAAAAACATGAGAAGCCACAAGGGATAGTGGCTAGGAGCTTTGGTGTCAGACAGACCCGGGCTCAAATCCTAGCTTGGCTTACTTCTTTACTTGTGCCTTCTCACTGTGTGCCTTGGAGCAAGTTAATCTCTCCACACTAAGTTTGTTCAAATGTAAAAATATGATAGCCAAGGTCAGAGACACACAAGGGATCTCCCGCCATCCAAGATAGGATGTGGATCTGACTCCCAGATCCAAGGTTGGGGAAACAAAGGTGGCCTGAAGCAGAGAGTGTGGCATGAGAACAAGGCAAGAAAGCACAAGAGACCCACCTCTGGGAAGGGAGCCCCCCTCCTTAAAGGAGGCAGGAAATTCTGTCTTGGGTTCTTAGCAGGCAGGGGTATGTGGCAGGCCTGAGAGCTCAGCTGAGGGAGCAGGTTGGAGCCAAGTTAAATGGAGACCAAGTCCATGGACATCTATGGGCAGGAAATAGTCAGAGACCTTGCTCTCCGGCTCACTCTGAAACTCACACACCAGGAAACTGTTCCCTCAAAATCAAGAGGAAGGAAAGCCATTCCCCAGGGAGCACTCCCTCATCAAACACCTGGCAACTGTCAATAGCAAACCAGGTCAAGAGGCATGAGGGCCACAGTATCTGCTTCCGGCAAGTTCCACCAAGTGATTTCTGGGTTTCACCACATGGCTAAAATCCTGGCTCAGCCAGACATAGTGACTTCTGCATATAATCCCAGCACTTTGGGAGGCCGAGGCAGGAGGATCGCTTGTTCCAAGAGTTCAAGACCAGCCTGGGCAACGTACCAAAACCTCCATCTCTACAAAAGAATCCAAAAAATTATGTGACTGTGGTGGTGCATGTCTGTAGTCTCAGCTACTCAGAAGGCTTAGGTGGGAGGATCTCTCAAACTGGGAAGGTAAAGGTTACAGGGAGCCGAGATCACACCAGTGCACTCCTGGGAGACAGAGACCCTGTCTCAAAAAAATAATAATAATAATAATTCCCAGCTGCTTTGTGACTAGCTGTGTAATATTAAACAAGTTGGTCAACTGATCTGTGCCACAGTTTCCCATCTACAAAAATGAGGAGAGTAACTATTCTAACGATATAGGAACACTGTAAGAATTAAATGAGATAATATCTGTCCAGTTCTTGCAACAGTGTCCAGAACATATTGAGCACTTGGAACATAGTGTTCAATCAACATTACTCATAATTATGGTTATTAGTATTAGTATTAGTGCTATTCTCCTCCCAATCTGACTACCAAGGAAATAGCCTAGCAAACCACCCTTTCTGATTATTGTGGGAACTTGGGAGTGGGGATGACTTTCACAAGGAAGTTAAAAAGTCACCTGAAACATGTAGATGACTTTGTTCTTTGGGGTCAACAAGACATACAGAGCAAAGACCAGGCCAAAGGGGAGATGCTTCCAAGGCCAGATAGATCTTGGTCCAAAGTCTGGTTTTTACCTTGCTCCGTGACACTGGGCATGTTGCTTACATTCTCTGAACTTCCGAATCCTCATTTCCAACATAGGTATAAAAATCCACAACACCTTCCTTGAAGGTATATTCCTACAGATTAAATAATGTACACAAAACAGGCATGGGATGGTGCTTAAATTGCACCCAGCAAAAATTAGTTTCTTTCTCCCTGTTCCCAGTATGAAACTCCTCAGCTTCTATCTTAAACATCATGGTTCTGAGCATAGTCTCCAAAGTAATAAGAAAAATCTTACCTCTCATGCCATCTTTTCTTTCCTCCCATCTGAATTCCAAACAATGTCTCATAAAATACAATAGCTAACATCATACTGACCTCTTGCTGTGGGGAAGCCCAAGACCAGCTCCTTCAATGACTGTGTAGCATTGAACATGTTACTTGGCTTCTCTGGGCTTCAGTGTCCTCATTTATAAACTGGGGATAACAATCTATAACATTGAATTTGCTGATTTAATCCTATGGATTAAATTGCATATTGTGTATACAAGAGCCTTAGCTTAGCATTTGGCCCATAATGGGTGCCCCACCCTTTGTATATATCAAGTCATTTAATCCTCACAGTAATCCTATGTCCTCAATGTTTCATTCTGAAACTAATGCTCAGAGAAGTTCCTCCACTGACCCAACATCACACAGGGACCTCCAGCACCCTTCTCAGCTTAAACAGGGGCTCCCTGTTTCTCCAGGTGTTGGTGCCCATGGTTCATTTTCAGAACCAAGAGCATGCCAGTTTCACAAGGAGATTGCTGGCAGGCCCCACAGTCTCTGTTACTAGAAACTGAATTGTCAGTGAAAGAGGTCCATTGTGCTGCCTCTGAATGAAGAATACCCCATTTAGAGAAAGAATTCAATTAGCTTTTCACAGAGAAAGAAGACAGCCTTGGTGAAAAGAGAGAACAATGCAGATCATTCACCAGGTTTTTACTTAACATCTAAGCCCAGCGACCAATCAGGTTAAGGGCCACATAGCGCCCAGCAAGCTGAGGCCACACTGGTGTGCAGGAAGACAGGAATGTGCGCTAAGAAGTCAGAGGACAGAGGTTCCAGGCCCAATACCTTCTCTGTCCACCTTGGCCGACTTAACTCCTGGATCCTCATGAATAAAACGAGGAGAGTGAACAGGTTCAAGGTTCTACCATTTGGGTTCAGTAGAAATACTTTAGCTCACCTGATTGTCTACACGGTACTCAGCTGGTTCTCAAATGTGACTGCACATTGAAATCACCTGGAGAGTTTTTAAACTACTGATGCTTGAGGTGTCTGCCCAGTGACTCTGATTTCATGGTATGGAGCACAGCCTGGGCATTGGGAACTTTTTTAAGCTCCTAAGGTGATTTTAAAGTGCAGCCAAGGTTGAAAACCATTGAGCCCAGGGGCAAGAACTGCCTTTTTATCCACAGCTACAACCAGAGCTAAGTGCAGGTCTTGGTATACAAATATCTGTGGAAAGATAGGGTCCACGGGCTGCTCCAAGACAGTTGGGAGAAGCTGTCCAACTCCAGCCTCAATGACGGCAGCTCTGTGGGAGGTTTTTTTTTGTTCGTTTCTGTTTTGATTTTTGTTTTTGTTTTTGTTTTTGTTTTTGTTTTGAGACAGGGTCTCACTCCGTCACCCAGGCTGAAGAATCACCCAGGCTGAAATGCAATGGCGGGATCTCAACTCACTCCAACTTCTGCCTCCCAGGTTCAAGTGGTTTTCTTGCCTCAGCCTCCCAAGTGGCTAGGATTACAGGCACCTGCCACCACTCCTGGCTAATTTTTTGTATTTTTAGTAGAAACAAGGTTTCACCATGCTGGCTGATGTGGTCTTGAACTCTTGACCTCAGGTAATCTACCGCCTTAGCCTCCCAAAGTGTTGGGATTACAGGTGTGAGCCACCATGCCTGGCTGTGGCAGCTCTATGTTTATCAATCATCTATTGGGATTTGTGGCAGTTCTGTGTTTATCAATCATCTATTGGGATTTAGCACAAAGTTTCAGTTTTTTTTAATAATAAAGAGCTGTCTCCTTTAAACCTTTTTTTAAACCAGTGAACCACAAAATCTCTGAGATTCTTTCCATCTCCAAAACACACTGTTCCCAAGACCATAAATCCCTTCTTACCCTTTGAGAGCAATATTGTTTTTCAGATCAATTATCAGGGTGGGCAAGGCCTGGGAGAGTCCCCTTCGACCACTGCTCTGCATCCCCCTTACCCAAGCCAAGAGCTTTGTCACATTGCCCCTCCCTCATCTCTCCTGTTGACCCCTTCCTGGGCCTGCCCCTCTGTGGTCTGTGTTCCCCCGTGTTCCATTCTTCTCCCTCTTCTTCTGTCACTTTGTACTCGTTCCCTGAGTGAACTCAAACATTCCTGAAGTTTCAACTCTCATCTATAAGCTCCTGACTTCCAAATCAGTATCTCTAGCTCCCTTTCTTCTGAGGTCCAGACTCAGCCATTCAACTGTCAACTGGGTATGTCCCCTCAATTTCCCTTTAGGCACCTCAAATCCAACCTGTCCCAGAAATGAACTCATTCCTTCGCCCCACCCAAACCTGCTCCTCCTCCTGCCTTCCCTATCTTGATGAGCAGCATCTCATCTACCCAACTGCCCAAACCAGGAGCCTCCAGAATCATTTTCGACCTCTCCCTCTCTTTGTCTCATACCCCACCCTATGAGTTTTATCTTTAAAACAGCCACTGACTCCATCCATCTCTCTCCTTTCTGATTTATTTATTCTCCACAGCACTGCCAGAGCACCTTTCAAGAATGGAAATTTAAAGATGTCACTGGGGCCAGGCTCACACCTGTAATCCCAGCACTTTGTGCAGCCAAGACTGGTTGACCACTTGAGGTCAGGAGTTCAAGACCAGTCTGCCTAACGTGGTGAAACCCCGTCTCTACTAAAAATACAAAAATTAGCTGGGCATGGTGGCACGCACCTGTAATCCCTGCCACTCGGGAGGCTGAGGCAGGAGAATCACTTGAACCTGGGAAGTGGAGGTTGCAGTGAGCCGAGATTGTGCCACTGTACTCCAGCCTAGGCAACAGAGTGAGACTCCATCTCAAAAATAAATAAATAAATAGTAAAGATGTTACTGGGAAGAAAGTTCTGGTTCCTTAGCAAGGCAAACAAGAGAGATAGATTGTCCCCAGCACAGCACAGGCACTGTGCTATTTGTTTTTCATCACTCCCTCCCACCCCTTACATTCTGACCACAGTGGCTGACCTGGGGACCATTTGCCATTTAGTACACATCTCATGTGCGCTAGCTACGGACAGTGCCTGGACATACAATCTTTCACTCTCCTTGCCTTGATCTTCCAACTAAAATGCACTGCCCCTTTCCATGTGGCAAATAACCTACCTATTTTCCTTTTTAAAACATTTTGGGCAAAATAAGGTTTATTTTTATTTATGTTTTTTGTTCTCTCGCTTTGATGATCTTTTAATTTTGAGGAATTACAAAATGAAGTACAAAACAAATAATAACATAAAAAATTCATATTTTACCACCCAGGATTTTTTTTAGATTTTCATTTTCGTTTCAGGAGTACGTGCGCGGGTTTGTTACATGGATAAATGACGTGCTGCCGGGGTTTGATGTGCAGATTGTTTCGTCACTCAGGTAATAAGCACAGTAATCAATAGGTAGTTTTTTGACCCTCTCCCATCCCCCATCCTCAAGTAGGTCTCTGTGTCTTTTGTTCTCTTCTTTGTGTCTACATGTACTCAGTGCTTAATTCCCACTTATAAGTGAGAACATGCAGTATTTGGTTTTCTATTCCTGTGCTACTTTGTTTAGGATAATGGTCTTCAGCTCCATCCATGTTGCTGCAAAGACCAGGATCTCGTTCTTTTTTGTGGCTGTGTACCCGCCTATTTTTCAAAGCTCAGATAGCATCAGTTTTCAGAGCTTTGTCTTCCCCCTACAGGGCATGCTTGATCAAGGAGCTTCTTAAATAATAAACAGCAAACATTTAACATAGCATTTATTGTATCTTAGGTACTTTTCTAAGCACTTGACGTATTTTATTTAACTAATTTAATTCTAACAACCCAGTGAGACAGGTACTATTGTTATCCCCATTTTACAAATGACGAAAACTGAAGTACAGAGATGTGAAGCCCAGGAGCTGGGACTCAAACTCCCTTGCATGATGCTCTTAACCACTGCCTGCTAAGAACATCTATCCAATACGCATATTACCTGTCACAACAAAACTGTTACCATGTTTTTCAGATGAGGACTATTTCCTTCAAACAAAATCTTCCTCTGACACTCCACCAGTTGCACAGAAAACAGGGGGCTAATCATGGTAGACAGAGAGAACACGATTCCCTGCCACCTGCCACCCCCCAGCACCATCTACAAGAGAATGCTAAGGAAACCCCAGGGCTCCAAAGAGGAGAGCGTGAGAAACAATGTCCTAAGGTATCTTCTATTTGCCATTCTGCTGCTTATTGGCAAGATGGCCTTCATACCCAAATGTAGTGATGAGACTGCAGAATCTCCCCCATCCAGCAACACAGTTTCTGTGTTAAAATGTCAAAGTATCTTAATGATTAAAGATCGCTGTGTCATTTCCAAATGGCTGTGGCTTCTTCCATGAAAAACCCAATAGGTTTCAACGCTTTTGCTTTTTCTTAAGCAGAGTATGCAAAGCATAATTTAACCTTCTTGTAACTCGGGACATTCCATTGAATATTAATTGTTGGGCCATGCAGGAATGTCCTATGCCACCTAAATTAGCTTCCCATACGTGAAACAAGCCCTTACTTGCGTGCTCAATTGTGCGTTTTGTAATTTTGCTGTTCTTATGACTATCAGAGGGCCAGGTGTCATTTCTGCTTTCAGTATTCTTACCTCTAACAGCTTCTTCCCCACCTCTTCTAACCTGTTCTTTCTAATCAGCTATGAATTAAAAAAACAAAAAACAAAAAAAAAAACTTGTTAAAATTGTGCCTAAGGTAAGAATAGGACAGAGAAACTTTTATCTTAGTAAAATGAATGTCCTTTAGAACAATGACTTGCGACTTCTCTATTGAGGCATTAGGAGATCTCTTCCCATCTTCTTCATTTATTTAACATTTACTAAGCACTTGCTATGCCAAAAAAAAAAAAAAAAAACTGGACTGGCTGCTGAGAACAAGAAGATAGATAAAACATAGTCCCTGCCTTCAAGGATTGCATTTAGAATGAGAGACAAGTAAGTAGAAATAATGATGCCACCATGGTATAAGCCCTGTGACAATATATCTACAAAGCACAAAAAAAAAAAAGCATTTAACTCTGCTGTGGAGAGAAGCAGCAGTCAGGGAAGGCTTCCTGAAAGAGGTGGTGTGTGGTCAGGAAAGGCTTCTCAGAGGAGGTGGCATGTGAGCCAATTCCTGAGACATCCATTGACAGGAAGTCTCTCCGTCCCACCACCCCCAAAGACAAAGAAGACAGACTGCTGAAAGGACATGCCAGGCAAATGCAAAAACAAGGAGGCATAACATAGCTCAATGAGTCTGGGAACCCCAAAGAGTTCAGGGAAACTGAAGTATGTGTGTGCTTGTGGGAAAGGATGGGAATGGCAGCTGAATCTAAGAAGAAAACTAAGTTAGCAAATCGCTCATCTGTTTTTTAAATGCTTGAAGGAAAAATAATGCAAATTTCCCAGAGCAAATTAATAATTAACTTTATCACACCCATATGTATTTCATAGTCCAAATCAACTTGCTGCAGGGGAGAAAAGAAATCACTAGCAGTGAGCAATTCCCATCTGCCAGACATGCTGCTGTAAGTGCTTTACATGGATCATCTCGTTTAATTAACCCAACGACTTGGGAATTCATATTACATCTATAAATGAGGAAACTGAGGCAAGGAGAGGTTAAGTAACTTTCCTGAGGGCCCAGAGAAGGAAGGCAGCAATCTAACAACAGAGACAGGGACCTTAGCATTTTGGTTTCCTTGGAGTTGAAGTAGGTGAGCTGGTAGGTTCCAGGTCTAAGGGTGTGAAGAAGGAAAGGAGGTGAGAGGAGGAGAGAGAGAATAGAGAGAGAAAGAGAAACACCATGAGTGAGAGTCAGTGAAATAGAGAGAGAAGTGCAGGAGTGAATGTAAAGGAGGAAAGAAGAGACATTGCCATAGTTTCCCATGGGAGAGCCCCTAAGCTAAGGCCTAGGACTGGAGACCCCACCGCCCAGTAGACCCTTTGGCAAACACCAAAGGAGAGGGGACCAAGCCCCAGATTCCCATATGTAGAGCCCAAAGGTGCCAGCCATGTAAGTGAGGGAGGAGCTGACCAGCAGCCAGAGCGGTGGGCATAAGACTGAAACAAGAATGAGCCTTCCACCTCCATGACCCAGAGACAGTCAAAGGAGATGGGACTCGAGAACTCCTGGCTGGATGAGCTCTAAAGAGCAGTCAGTGCAGATCCATCATTCTATAGAAGATGAAACTGAGAGAGGCTATGAGATTTGCCCACAGACACCCAACACTAATATGTACTTTTTTCTCTGTCTGCCTGAAATTGCTCAACTGGTAAGAGAAGAAGCAGAATGAAACTCTAGAGCTCCTGATCTCCTGCCATCTGAATGTTTGTCACTAGCCCTTCCTTCCCACAGGAGCAATTGCTCAGCCAAGTTCTGGAGACTGAAGTTTAGGATGCTCACAGGGAGAACTACTCTTCCAAAGGTCACGGCTTCAGGGGCAAGAGCAGAGAGGGTAGAAGGCTTTGTGAGTGTGTCAAACCTCGGTTGAGCTCATGAGGAACAGTCATTTGTGGGTTACTCCCATGAAGTACCGGATGAATCCCAATTCTTTCTCAAGCTTTTCTTGAATAATCTGGACTCCCATTGACTAAGCAAGGGGAAGGGAATTCTAGAAAAATAAGTTGTGAAAGCCTAGAAACCAGAAGAGAACCTTTTCTAAGGAAATTTCACCAGAGTGTCCTGAAAACATTCTGTGTACTGCACTCTGCAAAATGGTCTTCTAATATTCAGAAGCATGTTCTAGGATTGCCTTGCTGGCTGCTAAAATTTTGTTAACAAATACATGTCATCTCTCACTGTGCCCTGCTTCCCTGACTTCTATCCCTGGAACCCCCTGGACTCTCCCACAAGCCAGCAGGTAAAGGTTGCCTGTTCCATCGGGGGGCTTCCAGAATCTCCGGGATAAGTTCTGATTGGTTCATGCTTGTGCGAGTACTATTGGTCAAATATTTTGAATATCACCTCTGCTTACAAAAAACTCTGCAGTTCAGTTTGAGTAAGTTATGTGACATTAGTGCTATAATTACTGTATGTATACTCTTTCCACCAACCCGGTGCAAATATCTATTGAGAATCTACAAAGCTCAAGCCCTGTCCTCAAGCACCAAAAACAACAGGGAATAAAATCTGACATGGATCTGTGCAGGGTTTGTGGAACTTCCCCTCTAGTGGGGTAAGTTCTAGGCTGGACCCCACACCATTGCCAAACAAGGAAACCTACTAGAGACGTACAATATTAGCTAGTGATTCTCAACTGGGGCTGATGCAGTCCCTCTCCAGGGCTTCTAGAAAAGGGGGAGGCATTTTCAGCTGTTGTAATAACTAGAGGGTGCTACTGGCTTTCACTGGAAATGCAAAAGATGGTCTCACAAAAAGAAAAGTTGTCCTTTCCAAAATGCCAATAGCACTCAGGTTTCTAGAGAAAAAACTAGAATCAATCAACATTAAACTGCTATTCAACAAAATGTTCTGCGTGTTGAACCACCACCTGCTAGAGTTTTTTAGGATGCTCGCCATTCAAAAATTGGGCAGAATCTACAGGGCAAAAAGCTCTAAGAATCAAAGGGGCAAAAAGAATTTAATGGGGAAAAGTTCTATTTACAGAATCCTACTTTACAGTCAGACCAAGTGTTGCATATAACCAATGCTTCTCCACCTGGAGTCAGGCAAAAGGTGCTATATTCTGAACAAAATACCTACAAATCCAAAAATATCTGTATGTTTACTGAACACTCTGCTACTACCAACCAAAGACTGTGGATTATGAATACTGAATTTCAGCCCAGTACATAAAGTACTTAAGTTCCTGGCTTGTTCTTGGTGTGTGTGTGTGTGTGTGTGTGTGTGCACGCGCTAAGTGCAGTGTACCTCCTAATCCTTGTGGTTTCTTTCCTTACCAGCCAGAAAGTATTGTCTGAACCCATATGCCTCTCTCTTAAGCTTTCTTTACAGTCGCTCTGTTTAAGAAATAACAGAAACAGAAGTATTATTTTCACCTTTAGCATTCCCTAAAGTGAAGCAAAGGATCTCTTGTCCACAGGGCTGGGAGCTAGCAAAGTAAATTCTAGCGAAGAAATAAACAGTCTAGAATGCTAATCCATCAGTCAGCCAAAACTATAAACTATTTTCCCAGCATTAATCCTGATTCCCACACCAGGACTGTGAAAGCTGCAGTAGCTTCTATATAGCAGACAGGCAATGAATATGTGTTGAGTGAATGAATAAAATGTTGAAACAACATACACTGGGTCAAGGTGAGGTCTGGATGCTGCCTCAAGCCACCTAGAAGTCAATTCCTGAAACTCTGCCCTATGTCCTACTAAATATTCAATAGATTTTTTTATTGATTTATAATGGCAACCACAGTTAACTGTTACTAAGTTTTTCTTACATGCCAAGCGCTGGACTAATTCTCTATCATTATTTTTAATCTTCACAGCAACATTAAGCAGTAGGGTTCATTGTTATCCCTGCTGTACAGATAAGAAAAATGAGGAGGTAATGAGGAGTTAACCTACATGCCCAAGATCCTATGGCTAGAAAGTGATGGAACAGGTTTTCAATCCTGATTGCTCTTCTCTAGAATTTAGCCACTCTGCCCTCTGGGAAGGGAGAAAGGGGAGTTACTGCCTTCCAATTAGCTGAAGCCCATAGGATTTCAACATGCCTCATTCCATGGTTTTTACAGGCTATCCCAGAGAAATGGGAGTTGAAGAAGTTAATTCTGAAGCCTGAAGCATCACTACTGTATACTTGAGAAGCACGGTGGCAGGCAGTGTGCCCAAAACTCATTAAGAACCAAAAGATGGATAAAGAGCTCCAGAAACCCCACGGCTATAAGAACTAAACAGGCCTGAGAGGGAGTAGGGTCAGGGATGGTTTCCCTGAGATGGTAGCATCTGACAGTCCTGGAAGATAATGAGATTTGGGGAGTGAGGGGAGCCATGTGGAGAAGAACATTCCAGACAGAAGGAACAGCATGTTGAAATCCCCAGCCTCCAACATACTACTTCCTGGCTATTAGGTTGGTGCAAAAGTAATTGCAATTTTTGCCATTGTAAAACAAAGGAGTGGGAAGAACCATCTCGAAGGAAGAATTTCACTCTTCTGCCTTCTCATTCCTGCTGTTAAGACCCAGGGGCCAGGCCTCAACCTACTAAGAGTAATCGTCACAAGCCCAGCACGCAACCTCTGGAGGAACTTTTATGAAGGCATTTACAGGGTGACAGGAAAGAGCCTGGGACCAGCCACCATGATGAGAAGTTTAGCTCAAGCCAGGAACCCTAGGGTCAAGAGTGGGTATGCACAGGCACTCAGGAGAGGCTACACCTCTGCCCTTTTGAATTTAGGAAATTATACAGTAGAAACTTATACATCTCCCCGGAGGTTCACCTTTCACGGGATCCTTTAATTGCTTCAAACTAGCAGTGAGTTCCAGTTTATCTATTCATGCGTATTCTAGAATTTCTCACCCAACAACTCCCTGAGTCCCCAGGCAAACCTGGGGCTCTGTTCAAGATGAGTCACTCGAGATCTCCAAGGTGTTCCTCTGGGTTGAGCCAGTCCTGTCCCCAGCAGGGGATGCTGGGAACAGGTGTAAGGTGTTTATCCTTCAGCTGGGGCAGCCAGAGAAACTGCAGAGGTCAGAGAGGGAAGAGGGTGGAAATAATTGATGAGGGCTCCTGGATCATCAAAGGGCTGGCATTTTGGATGTGCTCATTAATAGTAATTGGCAGCAAGGCTCCTCAAGGATATTCTTAGGGAAGGAGGATTAACAAGATCCTTGTTTCTTTATAGCACAGAACAGTTTCAAAGACTAGGTTTGTAAACTCTGTGCTGCCAAGAATATTGTCCATTCTGTTGGTCATGACTCTTCTAATACAGGTAAGAGACCCAACTCAAGCTAGCTTTAAGAAAATAACAAGAAAGAAAGAAAGAAAGAAAGAAAGAAAGAAAGAGAGAGAGAGAGAGAGAGAGAGAGAGAGAGAAAGAAGAAAGAAAGAAAGAAAGAAAGAAAGAAAGAAAGAAAGAAAGAAAGAAAGAAAGAAAGAAAGAAAGAAAGACTCATTCAAGTGAAAATTCTAAGGGGACTTCAGGAATGGCTGAGTCAAGGATCTCAAACAATCAACAAGATTTGGTCTTTCTGTGTGTCAGCTCTGCTTTCCTGTGTGAGTGTCACTCTTGAGCATCCTCCTACCACATGACACATTCCCAGCAGCTCCAGGCTTTCACCTTCCCTGCTTCAAATCCAGGAGAAAGAGAAATTATTTTAAACAGCTCCAAGAAAGATCCCAAGATCAAGTCTATTCACAGCCTGGTGGCTGAATTCCAAAGCAAACATCTCTAAAAACCTATAAAATGTCACTTCCACTGTAGTCATAGTCCCACTCAGACTCGGGGGAGGTAGGGGAGGTAAACCCCAGCTTTCAATGGTTGGCACGTCAAAGAAGAGTACATGGGGAAAGCCATATTGTTGCAGCCATCTTCGAAAAGTACAATCTGTCCCAGCACTTTGGGAGACCGAGGTGGGCAGATCATGAGCTCAAGAGATGGAGACTATCCTGGCCAACATGGTGAAACCCCATCCCTACTAAAAATACAAAAATTAGCTGGCGTGGTGGCATGTCTCTGTAGTCTCAGCTACTCAGGAGGCTGAGGTAGGAGAATTGCTTGAACCCGGGAGGCAGATGTTGCAGTGAGCCGAGATCACACCACTGCACTCCAGCCTGTCTACAGAGCAAGACTCTATCTCCAAAAAAAAAAAAAAAGAAAAGAAAAGAAAAAGAAAAATACAATCTGCCAGTGACTAGTGTGCACAATCCACTTTGAGAAGCCCTGCACTACAATAATGTTGGGCTCACTGTTTATTTGACACTCTGCTTTCCAAATTTCCTAACATGTACAACCAAAGAAACATAGTGGACGTTATTTATATTGTAAATTCCCCCTCTGTGTACACATAGTAAGTAGGAAAACAGGATTTTTTTAAAGTAATCTCCATTTTTCACTTATCTGTTCACTCAGTAAATATTTGTAGAGTGTCACTTACATGGACAAGGCACAGTCCCAGGTGCTAGGATAGAGTGATAAACAAGATGACATGGTCCCTGGTCTTGTGAAGCTCCAGTCCAGCAGGAAAGACAGTTTTTGTAGGGTAATTGCAGTTATAATGATTGTAATGACAAAGGAAATAAATATACCATGGAACTGAAACAGGGAGCATTCACCTTGTCTTGGGGTTCAGGGAGGACCTCAAAGATGAGTGGGAGTTACTGGTCAGCTATCACCTTCCTTTTTTTTTTTTTTTTTTTTTTGAGACGGAGTCTTACTGTCTCCCAGGCTGGAGTGCAGTGGTGCGATCTCGGCTCACTGCAAGCTCCACCTCCTGGGTTCATGCCATTCTCCTGCCTCAGCCTCCCAAGCAACTGGGACTACAGACTCCCGCCACCATGCCTGGCTAATTTTTTGTATTTTTAGTGGAGACGGGATTTCACCATGTTAGCCAGGATGGTCTGGATCTCCTGACCTCGTGATCCGCCCGCCCAGGCCTCCCAAAGTGCTGGGAATACAGGCATGAGCCACCGCACCCGGCCAACTGTCACCTTCTTATTAAAATTCTCACAACTGGCCCCCACCTACCCACACACCCCATCCCCCTTCCTGGCTTTAGCTTTCTCTATATCTCTTTTTTTCATTTAACATAGCATATAGTTCATGCATTATTTTTCTTTATTGTCTTTCTAACCCTACCAAGATATAAGCTCCATGAGGGTGGAAATTTGTCTCTATCACTGTGGTATCCCCAGTACCTATGCAAGTGCCTGACACATGAAAAACACTCAGTTAATATTTTTTAGGTGGACGCAGAGGGTTCCTGGAAGGGGGACTATCATGTGCACAGGATTTGAGAGAAAGAGTGTGGAACTAAAAGAAGTCCAGCAAAGCCAGAATGTTGAAGGAGACAGAAAATAGAGTCCACTACAAATAATCCAATCATGTATTCGCCAACTACTTATTGGATGTCTGCTATATGCCAGGCCCTGTTCTGGGCATACATTTTGAGTGTTCAAAAAAGGGCAGAATTCATCACTAGGTTTCAATCAATAAACAGGTTTTATATGAACATGTAGTCAAAACCAATTTGTAAAGGCACTGTCACAGTGAATTCTGTAAGCTTAATACATCCCTGCTATGGACTGAATTGTGTTCCCCAAAATTCAAATATTGAAGCCCTGACTTCCAGCGTGATGGTATTTGGAGATGGGACTTGAGGTAACTAGATTTAGATGAGGTCATGAAGGTGGGGCCCTCATGATGGGATTAGTGCCCTTATAAGTAGAGACCAGAAAACTCTCTCTCTCTCTCTCTCTCTCTCTCTCTCTCTCTCTCTCTCTCTCTCTCTTCTCTCTCTCTCTCAATCTCCCTCCCTCTCTCCATCCATCCATCTCCACATCTCCATTACTCTCCTTCTCTCAGACTTACTTCTCTTTGCACATTAGCCTCCTTCCCTCATCTGATGATGGCTTCCTCCAGGGAAAATGTCCCTGAGAATCACCAAGTTTATTGTCCTCACTGTTTCTTCTCCCAGAGGAAGAGAAATCCTCCTTTTCTCAGGACCTCTATCTGTCCCTAGTGAGAACTCGGGTTGGCCTGGATGGGGCATATGCTCCCTTCTGGGCCCATCATGAGACCCAGGAAATTGGAGAACTTTCATTGGCCAGCCTGGGGAGGGCCAAGAAGTGATTGGAAGTGGCTTTGATAAGGGAAAAATGAGTGTCTGTTGCCAGAAGAAGAGAAAAGGAACACCGGCCAGGTAAAAATTACTGAGATCCCCTGCTTCACCCAGTGGCTACTTGCCTCTGGGCCTGTGTCCTCTCTGGGACCAAGATGGCATTGCAAATGACAGTGTGATGAAGCCCTCCTCTGCATCCGCCCAATCCTGACACCCTACCCAGCCTTCATGCCTCAATCCAAATGCAAACACTTCTGTGAGGCCTTGCCTGATTCCCTAAGATCAAAAGTAGTCATTCTGTCCCCACTGTCAAGGACATACAGGGGCCAATGACAGTGCTGGACTCTTACATCATCTCCCAGATCCTCACATCTCCAGGAAATAAGTACGGTTATTGCCCCCTGCATTTGATGGCTACGGCTGCCATAACAAAGACCCATAAAAACTAGGTAACTTAAACAGCAGTCATTTATTCTCTTGCTGTTCTGGAGGCAAGAAGTCCAAAGTCAAGGTGTCAGTCTGGCTGGTTCCTCCTGAAGGCTGTGAGGGAAAGTCTCTTCCAGGCCAATCCCCAAGCCCTAGGCATTCCTTGGCTTGGAGATGACCATCTTCTCCCTGTGTCTTCACTTCGTCTTCTCTCTGTCTCTGTTTCCAAATTTCCCCTTTTTTAAAGACAACACTGATATTGGATTAGAACTTACCTTAAGGACTCCATCTTAACTTGATCATCTGCAAAGACCCTGTTTCACATTCACAGGTACTGACGGTTAGAACTTCAACATCTTTTGGGAGGCATGTGATTCAATCTACTAAGCCCCCCTTTTTTCTCCACATGAGGAAACTGAGTCAGAGGATTTAGGTAATCTTCCCAGGCCACAAAGCCAGTAGGCACCCTAGATGCTAAGGCCTGCGGGTCTTAACAACTTCACTATGTCTCTGTTCTTGCTTTTCTCCAGAAATTTCACCTCTCTTCAGGACACTCAACAGACTCAACAGGACACTGTTTACAGGATTCGTGTATAATTTTGCTTCACCCGTCTAGACTGTAAAGCTCTTTAAAAACAGGGGTTGAATCTACTGTTTCTTTTCTTTCTTTTTTTCTTTTTTTGAAATGGAGTCTCACTGACTCTGTCATCCAGGCTACAGTGCAGTGGTGGAATCTCAACTCACTGCAACCTCCACCTCCCAGGTTCAAGGGATTCTCCTGCCTCTGCCACCTGTGTAGCTGGAGTTACAGGCACGAACCTCCATGCCTGGCGAATTTTGTATTTGCATATAGAGACAAGGTTTCACCATGTTGGCCAGGCTGGTCTCAAGCTCCTGACCTCAAACAATCCACCTGCCTCAGTCTCCCAGAGTGCTGGGATTACAGGCATGAGCCACTGCTCCTGGCCTGAACCTATTATTTCTGTTTCCCCAGCCCACCCAGCAGGGGCCCAATCAATAGCTCTCAGATGAATAGAGGTGAACACCAAGATCAGAGGAAAAGCTGACTGGTATTCTTCCTGGATCATTTCATTTTTGAACCAGAGAAGGCTCATCTTGAAGCATTAATAAAGAAGCTTTTATTTGTCCCTCTGGCTTATTCATTCTCTCGATAACTATTTAATGATTCCTTCCTATGAGTCGAGCATACTGCTAGGCATTGAGATAAATCAGGCAGAACCTACACCCTCTTAGAACTTACAACCTGGTAAACAAGACAGATGAGTCAATAGATCCTTGTAATGCAATGTCTCAGGGAGCACTTATTTCTCAAGTAAAGATTGTTTTGGAGTCAGGAGTCCTCAGAAAATCAATGAAGGCAGGACTTGCCTTCTAAGGCAAGGACTTGAACGACTTCTAAGAAGTTGAAGAAGAGGCCCTATAAGCCAGAGACCATCTTAAAACATCAAACTATAGGTCAGGCATGATGGTTCACAACTGTAATCTCAGCACTTTGGGTATCCAAGTAGGGGACACCATTTGAGCCCAAGAGTTTGAGACCTGCCTGGACATCATGGCAAGACTCCGTCTCTACAGAAAATAAAAATAAATTAGCTAGTCTTGGTGATGTCTGCCTGTGGTTCCAGCTACTTGGGAGGCTGGGGTGGGAGGATTGCTTGAGCTCTGGAGGTTGAGGCTGCAGTGAGCGATAATCACACAACTGCACTCCAGCCTAGGCAATAGAGTGAGACTCCACATCCCAAAAAAAACCATCAAACTATAATACAAGAGAATTCCAGCAAATAATCTCCCTGCTCCTGGTATGGCAGAGAGCCAGACTGAAAAGAGTATGGGTTTCAAATTCAGGCAAGCCTCGGTTCAGATACAGACTCTACTACTCATTAACTATGTGCAGTTAGGGAAATCTCCTAACCTTTATTTAAGTCTTAGTTTCTTCATCTATAAAATGGGATAATAATAACAAATTGACCCAGTTCTTATGTGGATTAGGTGAAACAAATACACAAAGCACATCCTGTAGTAGAAAAGGACTTTTATAAATGTCATGAAAGCAGATTTTGGACATATCAGACCTGGGTTTGAATTCCAGCTCTGCTCAATGCCACCTTGCGAAGCTACTAGATCTCACCAAAGCTCAGTTCCCCTCTCATAAAGTAGGGAAAATAATGATCTGCCTCATGGAGTTGTTATGAGATTCATGGAATAAATATATAAAACACTTAGCACATAAAGGTGAGTCATTGCTCTGTTTTTCCTGTCTACGTGGCCCTGTGGCTCTTGCTATTATCTCATGTTTTTTTCCCATCTTCTGGTCTGGGATTCCTAGATGAGCTCTGACCATTTCCTTTTCTTTTCTTTTCTTTTCTTTTTAAATTGTGATAAAATGTATATAACGCACAATTTTCCATTTTAACCCTTCTTAGCTATGCACTTCAGCAACATGGCGTATATTCACAATGCTGTGCAACCATCACCACCATCCCTCTCTAGAACATTTTAATCATCCCAAACTGACACTGTGTACCTGCTAAACCACACCAACACCCCCTGCCACCACATTCCTCCTCCACTGTCCCACACCAGCAACGACTATTCTATTCTCTATTTCTACTCTTCTCAGCATCTCATACAGGTGTAATCATACAGTATTTGCTTTTTGTGGCTGCCTTTTTCACTTAGCGTAATGTCTTCAAGGTTCATGCATGTTGTAGCATGTGTCCAAATTTTGTTTGCCGACCATTTCTTTTCAAGTTCAAGTCCATTTGTTGTTCCCTCCTCCAACTCAGGCCACCCCTCTGCCAACTGGAAATATGGAGGCATAATAACACACAAGACAGTATCTGTGTGCAAATAAAACACAAACTGTCTTTTCCCTGACTACAAAAGTAATGTGTATTCTTTCCTATGGAGCATTTGATGACAGTTCTAAATTCCTCTGAAGGCCACATCATCATCACCCATGGCCCCTTGGATGACGAATGCGTTTCTTGCAGGGAATGGCTTTGTTAGTTTTTGTTCCTATAGGGTGGGGCAGGGCTGAAGCAACAGGCAGCTTCTAACCAATGTTTATTCCAAGCAACACCATCGCATATCCACAAATCTACATTCACTGCATCACCTATCTTTCTGTGGATCCAAAGCTGAAAACACCCTATTGCTCTTCTCCTTTGGGACATAAATATTTCCTTGATCCTATTAATTTTTTAAAATAGATATTGTTGTGGGGTTTGAAACCACTCTGTCATGCTAATGAGCTTGGCCTTGCCTGCCCACCACCTCCACCCCAACCCCAGAGACTCATCCATCACTGTTCACTGGCTGGGTTTGGGAGGCTCACCAGCTGGGTTTTGGGAGGCTCACCCTGTACTCCTACCTCACCCTGCCCCCAGGAGCTATCATGGAAAAGATGGTGCAGTGTTGCTTGTAATAGTGGAAAGTGGAAGCAACCTAAACATCTAACACTAAGAAATTAGTTAAATAAATGGAAGCACACTGATACAACAGAATAGCCTGGAAGCTGTTACAATTAGGGTGAAGAGCAAAAAGGCATGGAAAGGTATTCAGAATAATCCCATTGTGTGTGTGTGAATGTGAGTGTGCATGTGTGTGAACCTTCACTATGTGAAGCAGAATTACTGTGACTTTTCTTGTCTTCTTTGGCCTTGTCTGCATTTTTTGTGTTAGATTCCCAGGGCTTCCATAACAAATTATCACAAATTTAGTGGATTACAAAAACAGAAATTTATTTTCTCACAGTTCTGGAGGCCAGAAGTCCCAAAACAAGATATCAACATGGCCATGACCCCTCCAAAGTCTCTAACTGGGAGCCCCTTCCTTGCCTCTTCCATTTCTGGTGGCTGCCAGCATTCCTTGGCTTGTGTCCACATACTCCAATCTCTACCTCCACATCATATGGCTTCTCCTCGCCTTCTCTTCTTCCAAGGGTCTGTCTCTAAACTCCCTCTGACTCACTCTTATAAAGATACATGTGACTGTGTTTAGGACCCACCCCTATCATCCAGGATAAATTCTTTTTCTCAAGATCCTGAATTTAAACACATCTTACTTACTCCTGACCACATAATGTAATATTCACAGGTTCCAGGGGATTAGAACATGGACAGATCTTTTGGGGATCTATCTTTCAGCCCAATTCACCTTATAATCAACAAAAAGAAACTTCATGTTTTCCTTCTAAGGCCTCACTAGTTCCCACATGATTTTAGCTGGAATCCCCACCGCCTGGTTCATGACAGACACAAAGTAAATATTTGTTGAAAGAATGAATAAACTGCCCAGAGTAGGCACTGTGTTCAGGGTGAGAAATTATAAGTGGCTTCTTTCCTGTTTAATTGTTCTTTGTTATTTTTTATTACTACTGTTTTCAGATGCCAAAAAACATATTTTCTTCTCCCTTTAAAGCTACGAAGCTAACACTTTCCTAGAGTCCAATATTATAGCACAGGAGGGGGTTTAAGTTTTATTGGTCTGTCTCCATCCAAAGAGGGTAAATACATGAAGAATTCTCACTCTTATGCCCAGTTTCATTTCTGCAGCCACTTCACAGCAACGTGAAGCCAGATACTGACGTTTTAAGATAGGATCTCTTGTCATTTTGCTCTTCTCCCTTCTGGCACTGGGAACATTGCTGAGCAGCAGAGCCAGAGGCTGAGCATCTGAGAGTGAGATTTATTACCTAGTCTCCCACCTGAGAACCCCTTCCACGATACATACCTCTTAATCCCATTTAAGCAAATAGCACTGAATCTCTACAGGGTCTAGTTTAAGAATGATGAATTGATGCAACTGTGCTCCGCCTGCCACACACATACATGCACACACACACACGCACACTGCGAACTGGTTGTGACCATCTTTACACACAGCAACAAGAGCCTTCTAAACACAGCTCCTTGGGCATCCATGGCCATTGGTCCAATTTGACATGTGAGATAAAAGCCATTTGCTGTTCCTCATCTAGCCTTGGTGAAGAGTATCTCTTCATTATCAACAAACAGAAATGGATTGAGCTCCTAATGCTTGTAGGGTTTTACAACCCAGATGTGCATTCAGGGAATGGGATTCATGGAATGTGCAAAAAAAAGAGACACAAGACAAGCCAGGTGGCCTGAGCTAAGGGCCAAAAATGTGATGCACTCAATGTTTTGGAGTAATTGAGATGTCAGTGGAGGTCATGAGGGCTCCAGGAAAGCCGCTGGGAAAGTTAGACTAAAGAAGACCATGGGACTGTGTGGAAATAAGACTTAGATGAGTGGAGGGGAGTGACAGGTGCACCAAAGTCTCAGAAATCACCACTAAAGTACTTATCCATGTAACCAAACACCACCTGTTCCCCAAAACCCTATTGAAATACAAAAATTAAAATAAAATAAAATAGGCCAGGCATTGTGGCTCACACCTGTAATCCCAGCACTTTGGGAGGCTGAGGCGGGTGGATCACCTGAGGTCAGGAGTTCAAGACCAGCCTGGCCAACATACTGAAACTCCATGTCTACTAAAAATACAAAAAATTAGCTGAGCGTGGGACAGGCACCTTTATCCCAGCCACCCGCGAGGCTAAGGCAGGAGAATCACTTGAACCCAGGAGGCAGAGGTTGCAGTGAGCCAAGATCGTGCCATTGCACTCCAGCCTGGGCAACAAGAGTGAAACCCCACCTCAAAATAAATAAATAACAAAATAAAATAAGATGAGTGGAAGAAAATGGAGAGAAGAATTCAGACCTCAAGGAGAGTGTGACCTAAAGCTCAGAAACAGACAGGAATGCATGGGGTGTCTTCTAGGAATAGACAGCAAATCAATTTAGCTAACACCAAGGTCATTCAGGCTCCTGCCCAAAGGTCACCTCTTCAGAGAAGCCTTCCCCAACCAGTCCAGCTAAAACAGAGACTTTGTTTTTCTTCCTGGTCATCTAGACTATGAGCTCCACCAAGGCAGAGACCTTGTCTATTACACTTCCCACAGTGCTCCCAGCACCTGGGCCATCTTCTGCTCAGAAGATACTCATCGAATGCGTGAAGGGACCAAGGACTTTTGCAGGGGCACTTGCAGGAGCTCAGGATGGAGAAATATGTGGGCTCAACTGCTACTGCCTTTGAATATCAAACTAAGGACTTTGGCCTACTGAAGAGTATTCCCATCCAGCTCCATGGGATGTACTAGGTCAAAAAGAGGAATGTCATCTTAAGGACATTTTGGGAACACTGGGCTAAACAAAGTTTAACAAATTTTTTTTCTGTAGTTCTTTCATACACATTTACCATATCATTGTGGATATCCAAGTGTGCCCAAGTATTAATCCACAGCATCTTTTTTTTGAGACCAAGTCTCACTCTGTCATCCAGTTTGAAGGGCAGTGGCATGATCTCAGCTCACTGCAACCTCTGCTCCTGGATTTTCAAAGGATTTTAGTGCCTCAGCCCCCCAAGTAGCTGGGAATACAGGCACACACCACCACGCCAAGCTAATTTTTGTGTTTTTAGTAGAGACAGGGTTTCCTCACATTGCCAAGGCTGGTCTCGAACTCCTGGGTTCAGGCAATCTACTCCCCTCAGACTCCCAAAGTGCTGGGATTATAGGAGGGAGCCACCACACCCAGCCCCTTTGCCCTTTTTTTTTTTTTTTTTTAATACGTCAGTCTGGATTTAGTGCTTCCCTGATGACACTTTGGGAAATAGAGCTGCAGAAAATGGGAAGTTTTAAAAATGCTGGAGTGGGAGGTTTATGCATACACAGTGATATGTCAGGATTAACCTGATAGTGTAGATTGGCAAAGGGGAGGGACTTGAAACAGGGAGCCCAGTTTGGGGAATATAACGGGAGTCATTCCCTCAATTAGTAAGCTGCAAACATGATGTGCCAGGTACTGTTCTAGACAATGAGGATAGTGTAAAAACCAAACCAAAGTCCACTCCACATGGACAGGGCAAAAATGTGTTCTGGTTTGCCTAGGACAGTCCCAATTTCTGTTTGTTGGCCCTATATAACTATTAAATAGTGCCATATTTATCCTCAAAAGTGTTTTGGTAAAGTTAATAAACAGTCACCCAACTCATGGAGCTTACCTTCTATAGAAGGGATCGTGAAGCTAGCCCACCTGGTGCCTCTGTGTAAATTAGACAGAGGGTCTTCCTCTGGGCAGACAGAGCTCACAGGTGTGCAGTTGGAAAAGTAGATATGCCCTTTGTGCAAAGTGAATAAAGTGAATTCCTTTTTATGGAATGCTCAGCCTGGAAGGCAGAGCTCAGTGTGCACTTCTGCCTCCGTTCCCTTCTCAGGTGCAGGGATTTGCAATCCAGGTGTGGATTCAGGAATGAAACAGAAAGACACAAGGCAATAACTGATCTATCCCTATATGTAGTGAACAGCCTACATAGCAACTAGTTGATGTCCAGAAGATGATCAATAAGCAAATAAATATATAAGCAAATACAATGTCAAATAGTGGAATGTACCGTGAAGAAAACGAAAGTGAAATTGGGGCACTGAGAATGATGAAGGCAGTCATCCAACGTGCGCAATTCCAAAAAGCACCCATTGCATTGTGGTCTATGGAAATGGCACCCTTGGGGTTGAACAACATGGCCACCCTGACAGGAGGTGCTATTTTAGAGAGAGTGGTGAGGAAAGACCTCTCTGTGGAGGTGGTAGATAATTTGACACTGACTGTAAGAAAAGAGAGATAAATATGAAAGAAACATCACAGTCAATGTGACATGGTGGCTGGTTTCATGCAAGGGCTTGGGGAATGAGTGTTCAAGAGGACCTCAAGCTTCATGCCTGAGAAACTAGGGAAATGAAGGCGCTGCTCAGATCTGCCCAACATACCAAGCCTGCCACAAGTGGGTGGTGCAGGGAACACGCTGACTGGTGAAACAGGCACAGTCCCTTCTCTTGGGGAGTGGACTATCTCAATGAGGATTTCCCAATGTGCATCTGGTAGAACACTAGCTGGGTGGTATGCTAATGGGTGTTACAAGAAAGAGTTGCCTAAATAAGTTTGGAAAATGCTGGGCTAAGCAAAATTAAACAGGTTTCTTTACTGAAAGGCTTCTTAGAGCTTTTAATAAGCTGATATGCTTTGTGAACCCCAGGTTGAGAATATAGAGGTCAGCATCTCCTAACTTAGCTGTCCAAGGAAATTTTTCTTTTCAAGGCATTTCAGGACGCTCGTGTTCCCAGCGAGGGATACTGGGCTCTAGACAAATGTCAGGTGGGCCAGAATAAAAAATAGAGTCAGGAGGCCAGGTGCAGTGGCTCAGGCCTGTAATCCCAGCACTTTGGGAGGCTAAGGCGGGTGGATCACGAGGTCAGGAGATCAAGACCATCCTGGTTAACACAGTGAAACCCCGTCTCTACTAAAAATACAAAAAATTAGCTGGGTATGGTGGTGGGCGCCTGTAGTCCCAGCTGCTCAGGAGGCTGAGGCAGGAGAATGGCGTGAACCTGGGAGGCGGAGCTTGCAGTGAGCAGAGATCACACCACTGCACTCCAGCCTGGGTGACAGAGCGAGACTCCGTCTCAAAAAATAAAAAATAAAAACAAATAGAGTCAGGGAAGGGATATGGGGGAGACACAGCCAGCAGAGAGAAGGGAGCTACCTCAGTGCCTTCTGCACAGACCCAAGGAGAGCAGGGATTGGATCCCACAGTTTCATGGGGCAGAGGTGCCTGTGGCTGTCCCCGCAGGCCTGGCTTCACCCAAGCTCCAGTGGTAACTTCTGAGTCACCCCCGCTCAGGGCCAAGTTTTGCCTCTGACTGACTGGCTAAAGTGGTTGTCTGACCTCCCTGGGCCTCCACTTGCCCTTCTATAAAATGGGGATACAAATATTGCCCTCCCTCTCCCGAGTGGCACGAGGCTCTGATAATTACTATTTGGCAGGGTGCTGAGGTGCTGACAAGCCCTGTCTGACACATTTCTCTCTGGCTCCTCCAGACGCTGCACACCTTCCCTCCGCTGGAGACCACAGGCCCATCAGCAGCACACGGAGACTTCAGCCACTCACCACAGAGCAAGAGTCTCTTTCCGGCTGTCTCTCTCCGCGGTAGCTCATGTCAAAACGAAAGACTTGCCTAATCTTCTGCTGACCCCTGGGCATTGTGGAGGTGGAAGAGCCACCTGTCAGCTGCCACTCCAGGACTCTGCTGCGCCTGGGAGGCTGCTCAGGGTCAGGACACTCAGGGGTGGCATCCTCTGCCTGGAGGCAGCCATGCAGTGTCCTTCTCACTGAGGAGGAGGGTCCGATCCAGCCGGGGCCCTCGCAGGGCTGGGTGATGACAACATTGGAGGACCCGAGTCCAGCCCAGCCTGGTGGGACGAATGAGCTGAGGTGGGTGCTGTGTGGATCTGAGTGTGCAGGGAGAGGAAAGGGCACCTGGGGGGAGAGGAAATGCTGGGGTCCAGCAGGCAAAGCTGCCCTTGCCCCAACCCATCTGCCAGGGAGGAAGAAGAGATGGCTCCCCTAGCAAGTGCCAAGGAAACTAAGGCCCTTTTCCTTACACTTAACCTGCAAGCCAGCCCCCAATGCCCTCCTAAGGAGTGAGACAACCCTCCCTAGGAAGCAGGACCATCCTTCAAGCTACTTTGTCCTATTTAGTCTGCCTGTGAGATGCATTTTTACTTTTACCCAATTTCATCCAGATAGGGAAAGTCGGGAGTCACAAAGCCGTGCACCGCACACTGGAGCTTGGGCTGGAGTCTCTTGGAGACAGCTCTGCATATAACTAACATACAACCTGGCCCCAGGTAGAAGAATGGAAACGGATGTCAGGTCTCCTTGCACGATTTTGAGATGCCAGTGTGCCCACCTGCAGAATGGGACTAGAATGTGAGCTCTTTCAGTTGGCTGGAATCAGAACTCATTCCTGTGTCTTGGGCATTTTACTATGATCCAGTCATTCATACTGATGCATACCTTGCTTGTTTGTCCAGACATGCCTTCTGCTCAGCCCAATAACATCCCCTTAGATAGTGGGCTTTTGTTTCCATCCTTGGCTAAATTCAGCTGCTGTAAAAAGCGTAAGATAGAGCTGAGACCCACAAGGATGCCGATCCAAATCTCCAGGCCCTTGGTATTGAATGCCAGTTTAAAACCAAGATTTCTTAATTCCCGAAAAATGGGAAGTGGGGTCGGGGCGGGGTGCGGCGCACAGGGGAGGGGCGAGATTAGGGGCCTGTCTAGCTGAGTTTCCAGCCCCCGTGCCTTCCTTAAAAACAGTCGCTGTCTTTAGACCTAGCATGTTACCGAGTGGCTTGTCAATGTCAGGATAGCCGCGCAAAGAATCTCCGGCATGTCATTAACCTCGTTCCAACATGTAATTAGCCTGAAAAGCCTCCTTGCTGCCTCCATTCAGCATTACATCATAAAGAATAAGATATTTTACTATTTGCAGCACACGGTGAAGACTTTAAAGAGTTAATTATGGCTCACTGGAGCTCGTCCCCAAGAGCCCAAGACCCAGAAATTAAACTGATTATTTTCAAGTGTCAATCTTCAAGACAGCATTCCGGGCAACCTCCTCTATGGAATCTGAGGTTGACACTGGTTTGCAAGGTGACCCACCAGGATACGCAAGGGTGGGTTGGAGGAGGTTATTTGATTTCGGCCTTCCTCCTATATTTGGCCATGTGTTTTCAGAGATCGCATCATCTGTACAGGCTTAGAGAGAAAAGAAAAGCAAGGAGAGCTGGAATTCTACTTACCTTCTTGGTTCCGTGGGGTGAATCCACCTAAAGCCATTTGTAATCTCTGAGCTGGAGAGACCAGCAATGTGGCCAGAGTTCAAAGGGAGTTCAGCCGTAATCTGTATGTTACAATCTGAGCCAATCTAACCATGCAGGCTCTGAGGACATTATTATCAGTCAAGTGTAATTATAGATAAAATAGTTTTATTAATCAGCTTCCTAAGGGGACTGTGTTTATCTGATGGCTGTGTGTATAATGTTTGCATGGGAGAAGGGGGAGGGGTCTGTGCTGTGTGTGGTTGATCTGTATAAAGGAGAGGACAAGGTGTCTATGGGGAGAGTGTGGTGGATGTAGGGGTATGTCTAGGTATTAGGTGAGCTCTATACATGAGGGATGGGAGTGTGTGTGGTAGCACTGACAGCATGCACACATGCATGTGTGTGTCTGTTTGCCCAGGTTTATTCAGCTGGACTTGAAATTGTGCCTGTTTTTTCCACTATACCTCGAATTTATCATCACCCTTATCCCAAAAAAGAGGCTTTTCCATATCTGTACAATAATTAGCTACAGTCTATAGAGTTCCTAGTTGCAAACTCCACCTGCAGGTGCCGTCCTTGGCGGCTGTCAGCCAAATTTTCAAATCTTATCTCCAGACCTATCGTAGTTTGTCTTAAATGTCCATCACCTTCAAAATGTTTGTCAGTTGAAAAGTATCTTGAACGGGTAGGGCTCCTCCTGAATATTGTTTTGTCTGGCCTGCAGTCAACTTCACTCAACACTGGGTAGGAGAAATGAACTTGCAAGGCCCAGAACTGCAGGTTTGATTTAAACTTGATCAGGCATCAGTGGGGAGGTAACCAGTAACACTCCGAGGCTAGGCTCCCCCGCTACAGTGAAGCTGAAGGCCAAGAAACTGCCTAGAGACTGAAACAGGCACAGCCAGCCTGGTTGCCTCTGCCCTTCCTGGCAATCTACCTGAAGCATTAGTGCCTGGACCAGCCCTCTCCACATACAGCCTTTTTCTGCTGACTGACTGTGCAACTTGCTGCTCACCCTGGCTGGAATACTTGACCCAAATTATTCCCCACTTCAGAGGGCCTTGTGCAAAATCTGCCCTCTGGCTTTAACTTGGCCCAAAATGACAGCTGAAACCTGGAGTGGATACAGCCTGAAAACCAGAAACACCAAGTGGCTGCTTCCTTCCCATAGAGGTAGGTAGCATCCATTCTCCCTTGGGCACTGCAAAAAGGCCGACTCACCAAAGCCCCACTATTAGGACTTCTGATGTCACACCTGTTGGCCACTCTGCAGTGATTTGCTGGAATTCCTGGAGCTTCTTTGCTCCCAGAAGGGCACATTAGGGCCCAGGGGGGAAAAAACAGTTTAGGTAAGGAAATAAACATTTTATAAAACTACTGCTCCATTTAAGATAAAAGAGGAGTGTTGGCCAAATATAGTGGCCTTCTCCTAACTCCCAGAGTTTGTAAACTTTTGATGGATTCCAAATAAACTGAAAATGAACAAATGGATGGATGAATATCTACCATGTGCCAGATACATACACCTTTATTATTTCAATTGATCTAGTGAGTAGTTAATACTATTTCCATTTTGCTAATTTAGAAACGGAGACATCACAGTAATAATCATTTACTGAGTATTTAATATATGCCAGGCACTGGGCTAAGTGCTTCATATAATACGTATATTATGTTATCTCATTTAATTGTCACCAAAACTGTATGAAGTGACTATTTTCAGATAATGAAACCACGTCTCAAGGAGATAAGTAACTTGGCTACCAAGAGATAGAACTGAGATTTGAACCCACATCAATTAGACTCAAATCCCAGTGTTCTTTCTGTTATTGGTTTTTCTTTAACTGCCTTCTTATATGGCTTATGTTCTTTGCAAAACCATGGATATCTTTTTAAATTATTGCATCACTCAAAAATATTCAGCCAAGTTCCACATCTCACTGGTTCTTTGGAACCAGAGAGCTATCACTGTCCATGCAACATGAACAGAATCCTGCCCATCTCCCTTCACATGCTGAGAAAGAATTAAAACATAGTTTCATGAACAGGGATGTCGGTAAGAGTGATGTCCAGGACATTGAAGACACCTGTCTTCACTTTAATTCCAATTGCTTCGCAATAATTTCCAAAATTTCCAATCCCAGACATTCACCTCAGGGATAGACAAGTTCTAAGGGGAGCCCACTTAGGCCTACAGGCTTGGGGTACAAGTGAGTCCACATTGACATGAACTTGTGGGTGAGTCTTGGTAGCTTCCCAATTTTGAGGCCTCTCCCTTCGGATTTGTCAGTACCAGAATCATTGGGTTTCTGTTGAGATATGATGTTAAACTCTGTAATAAAGTGACACATCAGAAAACTTCATAATAGTTTTGTAAAAGCATAATACCTAAATTCTTATACCATTCTGTGTTTGCAACAGAGACTGTTTCTCTAAGCAAGTTCCCAAACAGAATCAAACTCGGGAAATTTCAGTGTGTAATTTGGACATGTAAAGTTTTTAATGGCAAATGAAACTGTGGGAGATGGCAAAAGATTGCGAAGACATGGTTAAAACAAAAAACAAAACAACAACAACAACAACAACAAAAAAGATTATTGCAGAGTTGATGGAAGAAAAAAATCAAGCAAATATCCATAAGACACAACAGTACTGGCCGGACACGGTGGCTCACACCTGTAATCCCAGCACTTTGGGAGGCTGAGAAGGCAGACCACATGAGGCCAGGAATTAGAAGCCAGCCTGGGCAACATGGTGAAACCCTGTCTCTACTAAAAATACAAAAATTAGCCAGGCGTGGTGGTGTGAGCCTATAATCCCAGCTATTCAGGAGGCTGAGGCATGATAATTGCTCGAACCCAGGGGGCAGAGGCTGCAGTGAGCCAAAATCACAACACTGTACTCCAGGCTGGGCGACTGAGTGAGACTCTGTCAAAAAGGCAAGGAAAGGCGAGGAAAGGCAAGGAAGGAAGGGAAGGGAAGGGAAGGGAAGGGGAAAGGAAGGAAAGAAAAGAAAAAGGAAAGAGAAAGAAAGAAAAGAAAGAAAGAAAAAGAAAGAGAGAGAGAGAAAGAAAGGAAAGAAAGAAAGAAAGAAGAGAGAGAGAAAGAAAGAAAAGAGAGAGGAAGGAAGGAAGGAAGGAAGGAAGGAAGGAAGGAAGGAAGGAAGGAAGGGAGGGAGGAAAGAAGGCAGACACAACAGTATGACTCCCAGAAAAATGTAGGAGTCATATTTTATTTTTATGGGCAAGAGTAAGAGCAGAATCAAAGCTGGTGACAAAGTCTCATTTTGCTGCCCCACACAAGTTTGTTCCCAAATAGCAGACAAAATCAGAGGCCTTTTCAATATTGGGGTCCCCATTAGTGGTCAGAGGTCCCCTTGTTCATAGGTGCTGATATTCCCGACACATGATTCACAACTTACTCCGGACTGTCACATAGTGACACATGTAAGACTTCCTTCTCCCATGAGTAGGAAGTAGCAGTCATGGGCTGTCCATGCCTATCCTCTCCTTCCATGCATGGCCAGGTTTCCTCTTGATTGAAAGAGCCCCCGAGACACTGCAGAACACAGTGGCCAATGGGCCTGAGCTTTGAGTTACGTTATCCTAGGATTGAATCCCAGCTCTGCTACTTAGGTGTGTGACCTTGGGCAAATTACTAAAACTCTTTGAGCCTGTTTTCTCTTCTGTAAAATGGGTATAATAACAGCTCCTACTCCTACAGCTATGGAGCTTGGCACATAATAAGCATCCATTTCTAGCAGGTCATCCCAATCCTTCATCACCCAACTCAAATACCAAATCCTACAGAAAATTTTTTTCCGGCTGCTCCAGCACTCTTAGCTCCTCTTCTCTGAAGTCCTACAGCCCCTAACTCAAAATTTAGCTTGAAGTTAATTAATGCTTCTAAATATTTCTTCTTGAATTCTCTGTTAGGTTATCTCTATTCCTTGAAGGCCACAGCTAGGTCTTACTCTTTTTCACATCCTTCTTATTGATATTAAATACTGCCCTATTGGGTTTTTTATTGTTATATTTATCAAATTCACATTTTAACGTTTCTGAAATCAAAACAAGCTTGATTATCTATCTGCATATTTAACATAGCATTTCTTCTAAGACAATTGTTTAAGTCAATGATGTATCTTATGACCAACAACATTTAGCATTAAGACTTGGTTGACTGATGCAGCTGATCTGCATGGATCCAGCATCCCTTCTCACTTCCAATGCTCCATCTTCACATCCTTCCACCTCCATCTTTTGACCAAGGACATGCCTATGGGTGACAATCGGCAGGAGTGAGATGTTTAGCCTAGAGGTATGGAAGCCAATGTGTGTAGTCACACACATTATCAAACTGCATGTGTGATCATTCACACTGGACAGGTGAGGAAACAGGTTCAGAAAGTTACGTTCTCTCAGCAAGTCCAGTGTTTGCTTGCCTGCAGAAAGAGTAAGTGTTTAATAATTGTGTGATTGACAATCTATTGATAACCTTCATTAGCATGGTTCCCAGATTCATCAAGCTAATTAGCCTGATGGGGAGGGACCGCCCTATTCACTACCCAAGATTCCAATGGCAGCATCATTAGCCCAGTCTGCCCTCTAACAGCAGTATGGGCTGGCCACAAGAGTCATCCATTCCTCAGACTACCATCCCAAACAACTCTCTCAGAGCTGCCACTTCCTATGTGTGGTAGGAAAACATCTAAAGAAAATCCTGTCTTCAGGAGTCCTTCCTATGAGAAGGATCCCCTTGGTTGTGCCTGTCAGATCTGTGCCTTTGTAGAGGCATTATGGCTTCAGATTCACTGGGCTCACCCAAAATATAGAAACCTCTAATAGGTTGACTTCCAGTGTCTTTATGGGAGGAAGAAACACCAGCAATGCGGTCATGCAGTTGCATCAACTATTTCATAAACATTATCATAATTAAACCTATAACTATAAAATTGTATTTTTATTACAGATTTTAATGAAATCAAATTCTGTCATTTTCTATTACAATATTCCCTATTGACTTTGCCATTGTTTAACCTCCAGGGTGCCTTCAGTACTGGAAATAACAGGGACTTTTACTGTCCTGAGGCTCATAGCCAAGGAAGGGTTATTGAGGGAGCCACCTAACTGTTGCTCTCAATTGAATTGCAGCTTCTGGTCAGGAGGATGGTAGCATGAACAGCTAAAGAGTAAGCTGGATGTAGGAGGATGAGAGAAAACACCCAAAGAGGAAACAAAGCAAAGAAAGAAATCTGACCAATCAATCAACCAATTGACAATCAACCAATGAAAATTGCTTAAGCACCTACTTCTGCACGAGTCTGTGCAAGGCATTTTGGGGGACAAAATATTTACAACTCTTGTCCTTGCTTTCAAGGATCCTACCAGCAATTTGGGATGTCTAAGAAAATTGGTATCTCTTCAACCCAGATTGTGCCTCATGGAGAGGTACAAAATGGTAGCATAATGGTAAAGCTTGTGGACTCTGGTGCATAGGCTCCATATATGGTGTACTGGTGTATCCTGCAGAGGCTCCAGTCCTGCTTTGTGTTCCACGTGCTATGTGATATTGGGCAAGTTACTTCAACTCTCTATCCCTGTTTCCTCATCATTAAATTTTAAGTGATAATAATGGTACCTACCTCCGAGGAATGATGTAAAGATTAAATGACTTAATACCTGTAGCATGCCTAGACAGTTCTTGGCACCCAGTAAATGCTCAGTAAATGGTAGCTATTATGATTATTCATTGTGGAAGAGGAAGGGCAACATTATCCTACTTGTTATGGTAATGCCCAAAGGTTGGGACGCTCAACCAATATCTGTGTCTCTCTCTATAGCCCATTACAATAACTGCCATTTATTGAAACTTACCATGCACCAAGAATCATAGTAGATACTTCACTGGTGAGGAAATTGTGACCCTGAAAAGCTGATAGCTCATCTAATGTCTCCCAGGTGGCAGGTGCTAGGAGTTTGTTGTCATATACACCCACTGACAGAAATATTTTTGTTCTTAAATATTTGAGCCAATATAGCATAGAAAATTGCATTTTCTCCAACAGACTCTTTTCTAAAAATAATAAATGAGAATAATAGTGACAGGGGTCTAATCCAAAGCCAGTGCATTTCACCATCACACTGTAAATCTCTCCTTCTAATGGCATTATCTACAAATTTACCTAAACTTGTTTTTCTAACTCTCTTTTGTTTTCAGCCTGTGCTGCCTCCTGGGTTAGTGGTGAAGGTGGCAGGTTGAAAGAAAAAATAAATGACAAAAAAAATGTTCACCTTGGTTAAAGAGAGCAAGTTCTAGGAAAAGCAGCTGAGATGTGAAGCCTGTTATATGTAGTGAAAAGGATAGGATGGAAGCCTCCAGCCTCTGTCAGATGGCATGCCCTTTAAGACACGTGATTTTACGATCCACGTAGGTATTGAATGCATTCTTGATCCCAAGAACCATACTAGGCACCAGATTCAGTGAGGTACCAGAATTTCCACCCTATACTAACAGACAGATTGTGCCAGCAATAACCAGGAATCCTAGAAATCTTGAGCCAATAGAGAGGGATGGGCCACCTTTTAGGCCGGTGTGAGTCCAGAGCTAAAGAAGAGAGGCCAACTTAAGCTCGTGTTTCCACAGCTTGCCTTTAACATTGGTCAGGCCTGAGTTCAACACAGATTTGGCCACTGACCAACTGGGTAAGCCCCAGCAATCATGGCACCTCTGTTTCTCTGTCTTAAAAAAGAAAGTAGTGATAGCTACCTTCCATGATAATTGTGAAAAATAACCAAGGAAATATAGGTGAGTCATCCTAGCACAATACTTGGTATATCATAGATGCTCTTTAGGTGTGATTCTCTCCTCCCTATTCCCAAAGAACTTCCCCAGGAGCACCCAGAAACTGGTTAGCACAGCAGTTAAGAGGATGGGCTCCAGAGGCAGGCAGCCTAGACTAAAATACTTGCTCTACCACTTAGCTGTGTAACCATGAACCTCTCTACTTAGCCTCTCTGTGCCTCAGTTTCCTCATCTGTAAATTAGAGATGATCAGTAACTTCCTTGTCAAAAATGTATGAAAATTTAATGTAAGGAATGTAACAGGTTAAAATGTAGATAAGCCACACTTAGTTAGGGCTCCCTCTACTCCCCAAGTTTTCACTCATTTAATTCACACAACAACCCTACAAGAAATGTAATCCTTTTTCCCCATATTACAGATGAAGCAACTGGGATGCAGAGATGTTCAACAGGCTTCCCAGACCCACCCAGACAGCAAATGGCAGATCAGAGAGTCAAACTTAGGAAGTCTCCTTCCAGAATCTGTTTTCTTAGCCACTATGTTACAATTATAAGCCCAATTAGTGCTACTTAATATTGCTGTATGGCCAGGACACCAGAAGCAGGATAGGCTGGGAATTCTAAAATGTCTCATTCCTTCTTCTGTCCCCCTCCCCACACCCTAGTCCTTTTTTACCTTCCTCTTCCATCCCCAGTCCCCATTCTTATTGTCATTCAACACTCATAATGCAGTTCTTAGATGCTTCGTGTTCAATATCATCCAAGATCTCCACTCCAATCAAATTTAAGTTTAAAGTGATAGTTAAACTTAATTAGAGTCAAATTCCTCTTTTATTTTGGGTTTATCTTAATCATCCCTTTTATCCACTGGTCCAGAAGCCTGTAATTTCACACACAGGCACCCAGAAATGCTATATTATACATTTGGGACTATGAGACAAACAGAGTTCATGGTCTTATACATCCATTGTCAGAAGACTTATACTCAAATAATTGAGTCATTTGGGCAGCCACAGCCCCTGGGGAAAAAAATTGAGCCAAGAGAGTACAGAAAAAAAAAAAAAAAATACATAATTTCTCCAAAAGACTCTTTACTTTTTTGATTTTTTATTTTTTTATTTTTTTGAGATGGAGTCTCATTCTGTTGCCCGGGTTGGAGTGCAATGGCGCGATCTCGGCTCACTGCAACCTCCTCCTCCCAGGTTCAAGCGATTCTCCTGCCTCAGCCTCCTGAGTAGCTGGGATTACAGGCGTGCACCACCACGCCTGGCTAATTTTTGCATTTTTAGTAGAGATGGGGTTTCACTATGTTGGCCAGGCTGGTCTCAAACTCCTGACCTCATGATCTGCCCACCTTGGCTTCCCAAAGTGCTGGGATTACATGCATAAACCACTGCACCCAGCCCAAAAGACTCTTTTCTAAAAACAGTATCAGAATAACATGTTTTCCCTAAAAACCTCTCCACTGGGAAGAATGTATATGTTCAGAAAGAAACATGGGTAACATTTCAGAAACCAGTGACAAGATAGGCCAGTGCCCAACAATGGAAAACATAGTGTGTAGGACTATCACAGTCCACAGTCTCCTAGGAACCAAAGAGGAAGAGAAGTACAGAATTTTAAAGCGTAAAAGAAGCCCAGAGACCATATAATCCAGTTACTTGCAAATCCTTTCTAAGGGCAGATTCTTTTGTTCAAATGAAATCTTACCCAAAAGGTTTATATAAAAGCTGAGATGCTCGTATTGAGTCAGGAAAGAACAGGGTGGTCTACAGCCTAACCCACTCTACTCCACTCCCATCCTCTCACCCACAAAAGTCCTTGTAAGGGCTCCGGGGAACCCCCAGGGTTCCTCAAGTCACAGTTTGAAAAAAATCACTATTTTAATCCCACTTCCTCCTTTTGCCACTGGGGAAAAATGAAGACCAGAGAAGTCCAGGTTACCCAGCCAAGATAGGGGCCTAGGCAGTCACCTATCTTTCTTCAACAATTTTTCCATGATGACACCCAGTATCCTCTCATGAACTGCCTTTTGTTTCTGCAGACTCTGTATGTATTTGTATTTGTGTGTTTGTACCCATGCCCGGTGATCCCAGGAAAACCTAACAAACCAGTCCCTGCTTTCGCTTTAAAGCTTGGAGTCTGCCATTTGAATACAACATCGCCGCTGCCCAAGATGGCTAGAAGTAGAATGCAAAAAGGCACAGGATTATAAATAACTGTCTCATAGATGACCTGGGACACTGCCTCACAGCCTAAATTAGGCAGTTTCTGTTGTCACCGAGAAGTACTAAAAAGCAGTCAGTTCTCAGCGAGACACCTGAGAGCTGGCATCCACAACAGGCCCCCTGGCCTATTAGCTTTGGACACCTGACTGGGCCACTAAGCCTCTTCATTTCTCTGTCTGTGAAACAGAGGGGGGAAAGGGAGGAAGCCGCTGCATGGCTCATTACATCCAAGTGTTAGAAGTTTAATAAGTTAATGTGTCTGATGCCCTGATGGTGCTTAGGGAGAAAAAGTGGAAGAAAAGGCCCTAAAGTAGTTCTCCAAGCTGCCTATTCCCTTCACCTGGTTGGAAGGTGTAGGTTGGAAGAAATAGCAAGGGGGAGTCCTGGTGAACGTGCCCTATCAAGGACAATGCTGCAGTCATCATAGCTAACGGAGGGCTTGCCTGGCCTCCTGTGAATCTCATAGTAGCCATGAGGAAAGGCCCCATCACTTACATTAGACTCATGAAGCCCAGGGATGTTAGCTACATTTTTCTAGGTAGCACAGCTAGGAAATGATGGACGCAGAATTTGAATCCAAAGGCAGCTAGCTGCAAAACCTAAGGTCTTAACACCGGCCCTATAATGCTCTTCCTTCTCACCACAAGGGAAAAATAGAGAAAGGCATGATCTTACAAAAGCACTGGGCTCAGCCAGCCTGGGAGAGAGGCAGTGTAGACCGGCACCAGAGTGGAAACTCTGCGTTTCCCCTCCAGCTTGCACAGAGGAAAATTCCTCAGCAAACGCAAGATCCCGCACAGCTCCCAGGGACAAGAATTTTCTGCTTGTTTACAGAGTCCCGTAGGCTGGGAGTGGGGGGTTGCAGGGCAGGGGTGAGCTGGCACAAAAGCAGGATAAAGGTAAACTTTCTGCATATGAGAACCATTCCCCCCCCCTTCCAAGGAGCCGTGTCACACTGTATGTCACCGTCATCAAAGGGGCTGTGCATAAACCTGAAAAACCAAACGGACCTGTCTGTAGGTGTCACTTATATCACAAGGCTACAGGTGCTTTATTTCCACTGTACGCTGGTGCTGGGAGCGCCTGCCTTCTCTTGCCTTGAAAACCTCTTCTTTGGACCTACCCACCGCTGCCCTCACGTAAGCGCCTTTTCTTTGCTTTTTTGGATGAATCGTAAGGGGTGTCAGGTCTCAGAGGCTCGGCCTGGGGCCTGGGTCTGCTTGTCCATCTGCAGCTCCAGGGCCGGCACCTGGGTGCAGTCCCAGGGCCTCCCGGGAGCTGTTTGACACAGATGTGATGGCTTGCCTGAGACAGACCTGTTAGCCCCCACTCCCTCAGGATCTCTTAGCTGAACCAAGGGGCATTAAGAGAACGCGCCCAGGCACTCAGTTCTCTATCCACCCTAAAGCTTCTTTAGGAAGGGAAGCTGGATTTTACACAGAAAAATATTCAGCTTCAAGGAAAGCCCCCACCTACCCTTCTCCCCCGACTGAATTCCTTTCCCCACCGGCCTGCCCACGATCCCCCACCCCCTCGATACAGAGAACTGCCTTATTATAGTATGGGGCATTTTCAGGAATTTGTACAAAATCGTTTTAAAAGAAACCCATTTGCCCTCTGACATCTCCCCAGAAGAGAATGCTTCCAGAAAAGCAATGGTTAGGGTTTTTCCACTGTGTTCTCAGGCCTTGTCAGACTCTGCAGTGTGTGGAGTTTCTGTGGGGTTGCCCCCTGCTGACAGCGGCAGGTAGCACAAGCTCTCGCCTCACGCTGAAGCCGGGCCCGCCTGTCGATGGATGAGTCTTTTGTACGCCCGAAAGTGTGTCAGACATCATTAGGTGCAATCGCTTCATGTTACAGATGAGGAAACTGAGGCCAGAAAGGCTAGATGACTTAGGGAGGCAGCTCTGTGTTTCAGTCTAGTTCAGAGACCCAGGGAAGGGGGTGGTTTGCCCATCCAAGTGAACGCTTGATTCTTTTGTCTTCGTGTTCTCTGTGACACTGTTGTTTTTGATCATCTAAGGTATTCTCGGTACAGAGTTTTCAGTTTGGTCATCCTCCTTTTTCAGAAGTCACCAGAGTGGCAAATTTTTACATACATTGTTGATGGCTGATTTTTCCCTCTAAAACAGGATTGAATATATGTGTTATGCCCCGTCCTTTGCATATATTGGATTGCATGATTTAAAAAAAAAAAAATCTCCATTTTAAAGATGAAGAAACCGGAGGTCAAAGAGGGGCATGAATATTTATATACTGCATCTATATGAAAAAAAAAAGCTTAAGAATTTCAGCAGGCTGTGTAGTAAGAAATGTACCCCACATTCACAGCAGCAGAGATAGGATTTAACCCCTGATGTATTTAAGCCAAAACTGATAAGCTTTGCATCGAAGCCCACAGCAAACTACATGGCATACCTTTTTGGATCTGCGCTGCACCTTCAGAAAAACAGCTATAAACAAACAAACATGCAAAGTCCCTATGCAAGCTAAAGAAAAATGAGAAATCACTTAACAAGAGGTCAGCAAATTGGTTCTCACAGCTGCTGGGGTTCCTCCCAGAAGAACAAACACTCAAGCACCCAACCCTCAATCTTTCTTTAGCAGTAAGTGTTGAAATACTCCACTGGGTTCTCCTCAATGGGCCCCTTCTTAGGGAGGTCCAAGGGCTGGGAAATTGACCCTCCCTTGCTCATAAGTCTTAGGACAGAGTGGATATTTGGGTGTCACTGAGGCTTTGGGGACGGAAAACCAATTTTCTTCCCAATGAGACCACTCAGAGGGTGGGATTGAGGAAGCCCTTTCTTGGCCCCTTTTTTTCTATCTTTTGCACGCTATGGCCTTGTTCTGCCCAGTGACAATTTGGCCCATAAACCGCCAATGTGTAGATGCTTAATTGGGTCAATTTTTCGTCACATGCCCAGAGTGAAGTTGATGATCACCACCAGTCAGGAAGGAATTTTCCTCCTCTGGCAAACTGGCCAAGGCTGAGTGGTTTACTCCTTCCCCTCTCTCTGGGAGGCTGAGCAGGGGTGCCAGGTTGCTCAGGCCATGGCGCCACACCTGTTATTGCTGCCTCTGATTTGTGTGACGCTGAGAAGCCCACAGGCCTGTGCCTCCGACTGGGTGGATGCTCTCTGTGTGCATTTGGTGTGTGAGCCGGCTCTGAGAAGGGTTCAGAAGCCACTGGAGGCATCCGGGGACCTCAGCTTCCATGCCATCGCTGCCTCACTCCCACAGGTACCTACAGCCCACTTTCTCACATGTGAAGTGAGCCCACCTGATTCCTCCACCTTGTGTTAATCATTCTTGAGCCTTTCTTACTTACTAGGCAGCTAGCACAATGACTACATTTGGGGGAAACTGATTCCAACTTCCATTGATCTATTGGTGGGCAGTGAGTGAGGGTCCAGAGTGTATAGGGTACCCAGCTAGCCTGGGCAAAGAATGTCCAGCTGCCGTGAGGTATCTACATCCTACTGGGGTAGAAGGCAGTGGGCACAGGAGAAAAGGGAGAAGAGGAAATCAGGGAGCTTTTTCAGCACTAAAAGTTTAGTGTGTGTGTGTAGCGGTTGGATTTTCCTCCAATTTGGTGGACTTGCTTGACCAAAAAAATCCCAATATAATCAATGTGTATGTATTTGTGTGTGAGTGCCCAGGTTTGGATGTGTTGGCTCAATCAGGTGGATGTCTGCAGAAAGTCACAGAGTTAGGGCAGACCTTGGGGGCCGTCTTATCTGTGTTCTTGTTTAGTAGTTGAAGAACTGAGATTTAGAGAGGGGCAAGAGGCAGAATCATAACTCCAGGCCCAGGGCTTCTTCCATGATGAGCCAGCTAGTCCCTCACAAAATGAAAAGTATGTCCAGGACAGCAGGCCCAGAGACCTCCCAGGAGATCCCTGTCCGTCCTGACGCTGACACTAGGTTGATCTATCACAGCGCTTCTCCACCTGCTAAAATGTTCAATTATTGCAAAGACCTTAGAGAGCCTACAGAAGAGAGGCTGCTGAATACAAAGCAGCCATTATTCCTGAACTCTCACACCTACTGCATGCTGGCTAAGTAACCAAGGTCTTTTGTGGAGAGCCCAGAGTTAATAACACCCGCTCCTACTGTAATAGGAAAACAAACAAACAAACAAACAAACACCACCTTTTTCTACTTTTATAAGAGATATTTTTCCAAAAGCAAGAAATAATTACAGAAGAAAAACAGCATGTTTTATACCTGAGAAGGCCCTTAACAAAAACTTAATGGATATAATTTGCCTTAGAAGGAATTACCAAAGGGAATCAGATATAGCGTTGTGTAACACAGAGCACTAGAGAGATTACAGATCAAGTGAGTGGGCTGGTGTAAAGAGGAGAAAGAATAACAATATTAAAGGAGGTAAAAATCCTATTGATCAAAGAATATTTCTAGTTTTTTTATAATTCCATTCAATTTACCAAATGACCTTTTTTTTTTAATACCAAATGACTTTTGAGACCAATTAGTCAGGCATAGATGAGGAAGATCTCATTTCCACTGTCACATTTTGTATTTGGTGGATTCTTTATTCGACATTGAAGACCTGGGGACTATTTTCTGTTTTCTTCCATGTGGAATTCACCTCTCCTTTCTCCCAGCCCAGTGAAGGTCATATCACAGGCCTGCCATCCTCTTCTTTAGTTGTCTGAGCCTTCTGGCCCAGAAGAAAAGGGATATATTTGTCTTCAGCCCTCACTTAAAGGAATTTTTCTGAAGTCCAGTCCAGAAAGCAGAAGTGGCTTTCAGCTCCTGGGGCCCTTCCCTTCCTCATAACCTCTCACCCCATCCCTCAGCATCCTACCCCCTCCCTGCCCCCTACATTCAGCATATAAAACCAGCCAATCCGTGGGAAAATCACAACCCAAACCCATGCAGGCTTGACATCTGTTTGATTGGGCTCCCAGGAGGAGATCCATGCCCACGATAATCTGCAGAGCATATTAACCCTCTCCAGGCATCAGAGAAGAGACTTCCCAGCAGGGTCTGGAAACTCCCAGGTGATGGCCCAGAAAAGGTGCCTAAGTGTCAGAATTCAAACTCGGTTATATATTTACATCTGGAGAGGAGTTCTCATGCACGTGTTGTTGTTGTTGTTGTTGTTGTTGTTGTTTTGAGACAGAGCTTCGCTCTGTCACCCAGGCTGGAGTGCAGTGGCACCATCTCAGCTCACTGCAACCTCTGCCTCCCAGGTTCAAGCAATTCACATGCCTCAGCCTCCTGAGAAACTGAGATTACAGGTGTGCACCACTATGCCCAGCTAATTGTTGTATTTTTAGTGGAGATAGGGTTTTGCCATGTTGGCCAGGCTGGTCTCAAACTCCTGACCTCAAGTGAACCGCCCACCTTGGCCTTCCAAAGTGCTGGGATTAAGGCATGAACCATCGCACCTGGCCTCTTATGCACATTTGATGATGATGATGATGATGATTGGAGATTTTCAAGCATCTGCAAAGAATTGACCTTTGGTTTCAGAATCACACAATCCTGCCCCTCTTAGTACTGAGGTTCGATTTGCTATATAAGTGTGCCTTGGGCTCAACTGTGTTTTCAGAAAGAGAAGCAGATGGGCTGAGAGTCAGAAAACTAAGGACCTCCCTGCCACTTAACTCTGGCATCCATTAGCTATGTGACCTTAAGCTAGTTACACAAATTCCCTGAGTCTCAGCTTCCTCAACTGTAAAATGGTGGCGGTGAGGAGGGAAATTGGACTCAGTATTTTCCAACACGTGGTACTCGTGGTACTCGCATCAACTGGCAATATGCCAGATGAATCTGGTTAGGGGTTGCAAACTTTTTCTTAAAGGGCCAGGTATTTTAGGATTAGCAGGTCAAAAGGCAAAATAAAGGATATGATGTAAATATTTATATAACCACTTAAAATGTAACCACTTAAAAATGTGAAGTTTTTTTTATTTTTTATTGTTTTGTGAGACGTAGTCTTGCTCTGTCGCTCAGGCTGGAGTGCAGTGGCACAATCTCAGCTCACTACAACCTCTGCCTCCTGGGTTCCAGCGATTCTCCTGTCTCACTCTCTGGAGTAGCTGGGATTGCAGGCATGCGCCACCACGCCCAGCTAATGTTTGTATTTTTAGTAGAGACGGGGTTTCACCATGTTGGCAAGACTGGTCTTGAACTCCTGACCTCAGGTGATCCACCCGCCTCAGCCTCCCAAAGTGCCAGGATTACAGGCGTAAACCACTGTGCCCAGCAGTAAAATTATTTTTAACTGCAGATTTTACAAAAATAGGTGAGGGACTGCATTTTGCCTGTAGGATGTAGTTTGCTAACCCCTGATTTAGGTGGCGCATGTACCATTTTTATTCAAATGCTTAAATATTTATTTTTATGTATGTGTAAAAAATCCCAACTTCCCATTTATAGTGCTGATATACAGTTTTCTTTTTAATTACCATATTTATGTTAAAACAAAAAGGGAGTTGATGATTTTTTAAAGTATTTTAAGTAAATAATAGTGCTCGTAATATATGGATTGAGTGAAATTATGACAGTCGTAGGCAAATGACTGAAGTTTAGGAAACCCTGGACTAGATAAAGAATTCGCTCCTGCCAATCTTAAAATTCCATGTGTTTAATATCCCAAGACACTTACCAGTGGTGTGATTTTGAGCTGCTATGTTCCCTTCGTGAAATGAGGAAAGAACTACTCTATCTCAACATTATTTCGAGAATCAGAAAAAAGAATTCGGGTGAGCAGATTCTTTTCATCCGCCAAACACAGATTATTATTTTTTCTGAATTGTGGGGAGATGGGATTCAGCAGAGAGTGGCATGTGGGAATATGGGAAGCAGTGAAGTTGAGACTGGCACAGGCAAGAATGTGTGCAAGCGGGGGCCCCAGGCCTGTTCTTTTCTGCCTTCCTTCCAGCCTTAACCACACACCCTTCCCCAGAGCTCCCTGCCGCCGCCAATGTGGGTGGGGACTGGAGCACAGCAATTAGAATCATGGGCTTTTTAAACAGACACACCTGAGCCGCCACCCAGTCTCGCTGGCTTTGTATGTGTTACCCGGAGTCTCAGAGCCTCCATCACTCATCTATGAAATGGAACTGCTGCCAGTACCTATCTCAGAGTGGTTGTTCTGAGCAGACCAGGAAGAATGAAGCTAAAGTACTAAAGTACTTAGCATGAAGCCCAAAGTGAAGTGCTTGTTGCAGTGAGCACAGGTCCACACTCGTCTCCAAAACCTTGGGCCACACATGCTACAGAATTCCGAATTCTTCACAGATTAGGAAGGCGAGATAGTATATATACAGTGGAGTACAGATTACCCCTCGGGTTTAGGGTTGCCAGAACATTAATATTTCCGCACTGCATCGTAAGAATATTCACTCAGAACTGAACAATGACATCACTTGGACTCGGGAAGGGGAACATCACACATCGGGGCCTATCATGGGGAGGGGGGAGGGGGAGGGATTGCATTGGGAGTTATACCTGATATAAATGACGAATTGATGGGTGCTGACGAGTTGATGGGTGCAGCACACCAACATGGCACAAGTATACATATGTAACAAACCTGCACGTTATGCACATGTACCCTAGAACTTAAAGTATAATAAAAAAAAGTAAAAAAAAAAAAAAAGAATATTCACTCCATGCAATAAATAAAACTATAACCATAGTTATGAAACTGTATAACATATACATGTTGTATGTATGAGTATGTATATATAAAACAGTATATAAAACTATATAACATCAATTCAAGACTATTTTGTGCAAGAAAATAAGATTGCAGCAAACACACACACACATACACACACACTTCCTTTCAGTTTTCAGAGCTTTCAGATTTCAGAATTATGGATTAATCATACACAGTAATTCTTACCTTGTTTTTATTATTTATTTATTTGGCCAGTTTCTGTGGCTCACGCCTATAATCCCAGCACTTTGGGAGGCCAAGAAGGGGAGATCACTTGAGGTCAGGAGTTCGAGACTAGCCTGGCCAACATGGTGAAACTCCATCTCTACTAAAAATACAAAAATCAGCCAGGTTTGGTGGCACACACTTGTAGTTCCAGCTACTTGGGAGGCTGAGGTGGGAGGATCACTTGAACCGGGGAGGCAGAGGTTGCAGTGAGCTGAGATCACACCATTACACTCCAGCCTGGGCGACAGAGTGAGATTCCATCTTTAAAAAATATCAATTTTATTTTATTTTTATCATTTCAACTTTTAGTTTAGATTCAGGGGGTATGTGTGCAGGTTAGTTACCTGTGCATATTGCATAATGCTGAGGTTTCAGGCCCTATTGATCTCATCACCCAGGTACTGAGCGTAGTACCCAATAGTTAGTTTTTCAGCCTTGGCCCCCTTCCCTGCCTCCTCCCTCTGGTAGTCCCCAGTCTCTGTTGTTCCCATCTTTATGTCCAAGACTACTCAACATTTAGTGCCCCCTTCTAAATGAGAATATGAGGTATATGGTTTTCTGTTCCTGACTTCATTTGCTTAGGACAATGACCTCTAGCTGCATCCGTGTTGCTGCACAGGGCATGATCTTGTTCTTTTATATGGCTGCATCTTACCCTGTTTCTAGAAGCATATTATTGAACGTCATAAGTCAGAGTTCAGGGGTCAGATGTGAGCAAACAGGAAACATAAATAGAGGCAGTATTGCATATTCAGAGCCTCCATGCTCAAGTCCCCTCTTTGCCACTTCCCAGTTATATCACTTGGGCAACTGTCTCAACCCTTTTGCCTCAGTTTTCTCATCTAAAATGGGAATAGACAGGATGTGGCAAGGATGGAATAATGTCACTTGTAGGTGACATTAGGGGGTGCCTGTTCCTAGTGAGTGACGTGTTTGTTATCATTTTTAAAAACCAAGTATCGCCCTGCTAGGGGCTCCTGCACAGTGTGGCTTCAGGAGTCCCTCACCCCAGCCTCCTCACGACCTCTCCCGCTGTTGCAGGGTGATGTTGGACTCGGTAACACACAGCACCTTCCTGCCGAATGCGTCCTTCTGCGATCCCTTGATGTCGTGGACTGATCTGTTCAGCAATGAAGAGTACTACCCTGCCTTTGAGCATCAGACAGGTATGTACGTTTGAAGGAGCCTATCTGAGCGCAGCCAGGATGGGCTAGGGCAGGAGGTGGTGCTGGCCTCAGGTGAAAGACAAGGCTGTGCTGGGGCCTAGGAACACCAGAGTTCAGGGCAGAGGGCTAGAGGGCTCCTGGATGGAAGGAAGGGCAACCTCTTGCAGATAAAAGGTGCTAGAACCCTCACCCCCAAACTCCCTAGTCCTGTGGCTTGCGGCCGTGCATGGCTCAGCTAACCTCTCTGAGCCTCATTTTGCTACCAAGTAAAATGTACGTCTCTTAGAGTTATTATGATATTTAAACAAGGTAGTAGAAAGAAAGCCCTTAGCCCAGGACCTGGTATGCTGTGGTTGCTTGATCATGGTGGTTTTAGCCAACATTTACTGAACACGAGCTGTGTGCCAAACCTTGTGCCAAGCACCATCTCATCCTTGCCAAAGCCCGATGAGAGGAACAATTATTATCCCTGTCTTATAAATGAAGAAACTGAGATACAGAGAGGCTAAGTGACTTGCTCTGGGCCTCACAGTTAAGCTCCATGCAAGCTGACCCATCTTATAATTGATATCACACTGTGGTTATCGATATTAATATATCATTATTCTCTGAGCTTCTATTTCTTTTTCCCTAAACCAGGGGTGATGAGAGCTACTATTTCTTTTTCCCTAAACCAGGGGTGATGAAAGCTACTATAAGGTGACTAAGGGAGCCAAAGGGTGTAAATATGTAGCCTGGCAAAAAATAAGTGCTCAGTAAATATGAGCCGCTCACTGTTCCCCAGGCCTCCCTCCCCACCCTTCCTCCTCTCTCTCAGCCAGGATTTCTCCACCGGAGAAGGCAGCATGGGACCTTGAGAAAATCCCATGCCGGAGGGAGGCCAGCCAAGCTTTGCCCCATGAAACCCTCTGAGGGCCTCTGTCACTGAGGTACTTGGGTGAACACACATCACAGCACACCTGGCTGACTGCTGGCACGACAGGAGCACGCGCTGCTCGGTGGTCCTGCAAGTGCCAAATAAGCTGTCAGTCCTCACTGAATGTTAACCCCATGTAGGAGTCCAGACTCAGTATCCGGAGGCAGGCAGTGTGCAAAAGAGGCTATGTCTCCAGGGGCTGCAAAAAGTCCACTACCAGAAGCCCCTGCATCTGGGGCCAGAGGCCAGGCCACACTCACAGACTTGAGGCACTTACCTACATAATGGAATCCCACACCTGCCCTCACCCTACAAGGACACACACACACGTGCATGCGCGTGCACACGCGCATGTGTGAAATCTCTTACCCTCATCTGGAAGGTCTAGATCATTGCATTTGGACTTGAATCGAACAGATACATTGTACAATTCTCCTTTAGGTGTAAGAAGCACCTTATTTCCCAGAAAGATATGAGAAATGTACTCCATCTCCTTACCTTGAAATTTAGTTAACAGGTTAAATCCGAAGGAGGAAAATGAAAACTTTCAAGTCGCCCTGCCCTCTCTATGTGTCCCACAGTGGTGGGGCCCAGCTCCAAGCTCTCTCTAACTATGCATAATGCCAGGCCTCACTTAACCCAGACCTGCCATTGTGGGAGCCCCTTCTTTCTGCCTATTCTGCTGGGAAGCAGTTGGGGTGGCAGTGGGAGGGGCAGGCCACAACCACTTGCCCCAGGCAATGGCCTGGACAGTGAAGCAGCAGCTCTGTGTCATGAAGACCTGGTGTGTCCCAAATGGGAAGTCTGGCTTTGACACTGGCTGTGTCATCTTAACCTCTCATGTCCCAGTTAGTTTTCTCATCTGTAAAATGGGAATGACCACAATGCTACACAATGACTCATATGTGAATGAAATGAGTTATTACATGGGAAATGTTTACGACACAGTCTGGTACCTGGTAAGCACACATAAGTGTTCAAAAAATTGAAGGATTAGCTGGACGTGGTGGCTCACACCTGTAATCCTAGCACTTTGGAAGGCCGAGGCAGGATTATCACTTGAGCGTGGAAATTGGAGACCAGCCTGGGCAACATAGTGAGACCTCGTATCTGTAAAAAATTGTTTAAAAATTAGCTGGGTATGGTGGCACATGCCTGTAGTCCTAGCTACTTGGGAGGCTGAGGCAGGAGGATCCCTTGAGCCTGGAAGACCAAGGCTAGAGTGAGCTGTAATCATGGCACTGCACTCCAGCCTGAGCGACAGAGAGAGAAAAAAAAAAGGGGGTCAGGGAGCAGGCACAGTGGTTCCTGCCTGTAATCCCAGCACTTTGGGAGGCCAAGGCAGGCAGATCACCTGAGGTCAGGAATTTGAGACCAGCCTGGGCAATGTGGAGAAACCCCGTCTCTATGAAAAAATACAAAAATTAGCTGGACATGGTGGCACGCACCTGTAGTCCCAGCTACTCGGGAGGCTGAGGCAGGAGGATCCCTTGAGCTCAGAAGTTTGAAGCTGCAGTGAGCTGTGAATGTGCCACTGCATTCCAGCCTGAGCAACAGGGGAGACTCTATGTCAAAAAAAAAAAAAAAAAAAGAATTAGTTTCGGTTTGGGATAATGAATAAGTTCTGGAAGTGAATAGCACCAATGACTGCACAACAATGTGAATGTACTCAATGCCACTGAACTGGACCCTTAAGAAGAGTTAAAATGGTTAAGCATTATATTGTGTATATTTTGCCACAATTTTAAAGAATGAAGTTAACAGACGTGATCACCAGTGGCGTTGCCAAAGTTCCTAAATCCATCCAAGTCTTAGATACTCAGATACGGCTCTCCGGCCAGAGGCTTCTGCATTTCCATCAGCGTCATGAAAGGTTAGACCAGGTCATTGCTAGGATTCCTTCCAGAAGCTTCTGTGATTCCTGCATCAGGCAATATCGAAGACACAGCCTTCTCTTCCCACGACTCATTGAGAGAACAGAAATTCCCATTAAGGCATGTGGCCAGTGAAAATAAAATATCCTTCGAGACTGGCCCAGGTTCCTAAGGCTCCCTGAGGGATGGAGCCCCCAGGCTGTCGAGTAGCCACCAGCCCTCGGTATTTTAGGGGAAGCTGAGTATCTCTGACCTCCAAAAGGCCAAAGTTAAGTGCGAAATGTTCACCTGGAGTAAACACCTCTCTTGGAGCTGCCTAGGCACCAGGTGAGCCTCATAGCCCCTGCTCTCCTCCGCATCCCACAAGTGGGAGGAATAGCAGGAGGGGCCTTCTGTCTTTTTTCAACAAGGATGTTGCCACCCAGAGAGGTGCATCTGTCTGGAGTTTCTGCAAAAGCCCCCTCTGCCAGGGCTGGGTCAGGAGACAGCCAGCTTTGCCTCTGGGCACTGCTCAGCCAACATTCCCTGCTCTGTGGCCAGCGGGCTCTGAGACACCTCTCCTGAGGTCCTTACCCACCTCCCGGGAAATACTATCTGGAATTCTGGGCCCCCCTAAAGATTGTCCCAATGGCAGCTTCCTGTTCACCCAGGTTATGGGCAGGCACTGCCACTTACCAGCCATGCGACCTGCAGCCAGTTTTTTGAGATATGCTTTCCTCTGCCTCCTAGAGCTGGCGAGATTGAATGAGATTTTGTGTACAAAGTGTTTAGTCACATGTCTGGCACTTGGGAAGTGCTCTCCCTAGCCAAGAACTCCTCACCACTCCCTGTTGGGTAGAAAAACAGCCTTCCCTCTCCTCTCTTCATTGTCCATATTGAACAAAAATAACAACAGATCTCCATCTCAAGCTTCCCAGTTCAGAATTTTTAACAGCTTAGATATTTGAGACCTGAGGGAAGGGAAGTAAAAGGAGAAAAAAAAAAAAAAATGATGCGCCTTCTAGACAAATGATGTCTGGGAGAAGGAAGGGTGGAACACTCAGCCTATTTAGGAAAACCAGCTGTTCTCAAAAACCCTTCAAATGGCTTGAGCAGAGTGCCGCTGAATCCGTGCCCTGGTGTGGTAACCACACAGGATTCTGACCTGTTCTTTGAAGCAGGACTTCTGCTTGGCTGCACTGCAGGCTGGAGGATGGACAGTCACAGATTGCAAAATACTCTAGAATTTCATGAACTCACCCTGCCTTGCCTGTGGCTTTTTCAAAGTAAAGAATGATGACTACTGGAAAATGTATCCAAGTGGGCGGGAGGGTTGGTTGGGGGGGGGAGGCTGCATGTAGTTCACATGCATATGATATTTTTAAAAGATGGTTTCTCCAGTCGAGTTCCAGTAGCCAACCCTCCGGTAGTCATTGAGTACCCTGGCCTTGCCGCTACTTTCTTTCTGGAGTTCTTTCCTTAACCTCCACGGACCCACATCCCTCCCCTGACAGCCAATGTGCCACACACACACATGGAGCGCCTCCTTTGCTTTGTAATCTTGTTTATACTTTGTCAGCTGCAGAGGTTTCTAAACTGAGGTTCCTGAGAGGCTTTGGGGGTTTCCCAGATGTTCCTCAGGGACCACCAGAGAAGGCAGTGGAAGTGACATTTGAGAAGATGGGGCTTCAGTCCTTCTGTCTCCACCTCCATCCCTAAGCGTGCTTCTCCACTTTAATTCTGAAGACAGTAGAGCACAGTGAGGCTGGGCTGCAGGAGCCAGAATACACCCAGATAACCCATTCCTAGCTCTGCCACTTACGGGTTATGTGAGCTTGAAAAGGGTCACACCCTTGAACCTTACTTTCTCCCTTTGTAAAGTGAGTTACATGATATAGGACTTCATAGCATTGCGTTGAGGACAACATGAGAAAGCACAAAGCATTTAGCGTGATGACAGACACATACTAAGTGCTCGATAAATATGTTAGCTATAATATTATTGCACAATGTGAGATTTTATTTGAAGAAAGCACTTTTTGTAAGGGAAGAAAGGTGCAAAACCCACTGGTCAGAGAAAGAGGCATTTGGATCCCCACATGGGCTTTCCTAAGCAAGCTTCATGTTTTACGTACAGAAGTTTGAAAGCAGATACAAAGGAAAGAATCTAAGAACTTCTAAATCAAAACCAGATCAACAAATAACAAAATCATCTGAAAGTCTGAGGTGAGCCCTGTGGCAGCACCCACACCTCAGGAGGACTCACCTCTAGCCCAGTCAACATGCACCTGAGTCTTCTGGTTGGCCATGGCCCCAGGACTGCTCAGAGCTTGGCTCTCTTGGCCCTTTCCTAACTACATGGCTCCCAAGGCCATGGCTACTTTGCAGCCAGCCCTTCTCCTCTTTTCTCTATCCAGTTTCCTATGCTGCACTGGACTTTACTTTTCCATCTCATGCTCTAAATCTTTCCACAGGCTATGCTGGAAAGCCAGGAAGAGGTATGGGATGGAGCTGGACTGGCTCTGGGAGGAAACTTAAAAGCCATTTATCATTTCAGGTTTTCCCTCATAAAGTCCTTCCTTTCAGTGACAAAGCAGCAATTGATGGTGCCTCTGCTGCCCAGTTCATTCACCACCTCTCTTCAGTGCTGCCCCGGGCAAAACACTTTCCCAACTCCCTGTGCTAGTAAATCATGCTAATTATGGTCCAAGGTTGTCTAACTCAGGCCTCCTCTGACCCAGACTGTCTGTCTTGTCCCAGCCAAGCCCTGAGCTTGCTTTACTGTAGTTGTTCCTCAGCTAGATTGAGGAAGACCCTGTTTCCCTAAGAACAAATGTAGTCCCAAAATAATAACCAATAACAGGTGACTTATACTGAAAACTTACTGTCATTCAGATACTGGGCTAAGTTCTTTACATGCATCATTTCCTTTTCACAACAAACTTCCTAAGATATAAGTACTATTGTTATTTTTATTTTACCAGTGAAGGAAGTTGAGGTCCAGAGAGGTTAGGACAGTTTGTTAGAGTTGCACAGCTAATCCATCGAAGAGCCAAGATTTCAAATCAGGAAGGTCCATCTCCACAGCCAAGCTCAGTTGCCACACCCAACCCTGTGACTTCTATTGGAAGCTCCCTTCCACTCCAAGAAGCTCATTGGCAGAATCCTAGAATGGAGGCTGAGAACAAGAATTGGATTCTTGTACAGAATTCCTGTAGCTGGCAGGTTCATCTAACTTCATAAACTTTCTTATCACTGCTCCCCAGTCAGCAGAGGAGAAAGATCAAGATCTGCTCCAGAGGGACATAACTGAAAGCTCTAAGCTCAAACTTCTTTTACAACCTGCAGATTTTGCATTCTGCTGCATATCTATTTTGTTGTAATATAAAAATCACACCAGGCATAGTGGCTCATGCCTGAAATCCCAACAATTTGGGAGGCTAAAGCAGGAGGATTGCCTGAGCCCAGGAGTTCAAGACCAATCAGCCTGGGCAACATGGTGAGACCCCGTTTCTACAAAATTAAAAAATTAGCCGTGCATGGTGTTGCACACCTGTGGTCCCAGCTACTCAAGAGGCTGAGGCAGGAGGATTGCTTGAGCCCAGGAGGGTGAGCCTGCAGTGAGCTGTGTTCAAGCAACTGCACTCCAACCCAGATGACAGAGTGAGACCCTGTCTCAAAACAAACAAACAAACAAAAAATTAAAATTTTCCCTCAAAATTTTTGCTTTGAGTGAGGCTCCAAGAAAATGAACAGTGTGGGTTCCAAGATCTTTATATAGGAAGGGCTTAGGGACAACAATCCATTTGGAAGAGATGGCCAAAGGACTTGTCTGGATTTGTTTTTTTTTTTTTTTTTTTTGGAGATGGAGTTTCTTCTCTCCTGTCACCCAGGCTGGAGTGCAATGGCGCCATCTCGGCTCGCTGCAACCTCCACCTCCCAGGTTCAAGCAATTCTTCTGCCTCAGCCTCTCAAGTAGCTGGGATTACAGGTGTGCACCACCAAACCCATGTAATTTTTGTATTATTAGTAGAGACGGGATTTCACCTCGTTGGCCAGGCTGGTCTCGAACCCCTGATCTCAGGTGATACACCTGCTTCAGCCTCCCAAAGTTCTGGGATTACAGGCGTGAGCCCCTGCACCCAACCTGGAAATGATTTTTTAAGAACACTGCTTAATAAGGTTGAGAAGACATCAATTATCTATAACAAAGAATGGAGGTGGGGGATTATCGGACCCACCCTCTGGCCTATCTATTGAAGATGCACAATGAATATTACGTGACTTTCAATTAACTGCTCTGCGCACCCTGGGGATACAGCACCACCACCAGCACGCTCTCCTCTGCTCAGTTTCAGAAGCCTGAGTCTTGTGTGCATCCTGATGATTAAGCATTTTACAAAGTCAAACGCAGACTCGCCTGTGTCCCCAGCTTTTAAACCAAAGATGGCAGCATTAAGGCATCTAACTCAGGCTGGCAATGCAGAGACAAATTGGCTAGGTTTGGTTTCTAAGTCTGGTTTCTAATATAATTCCTATTTTTTTAATGAAGAAAATAAACCGAAGGTCTAGAAAGGGACAAAGCTGCTGGCTTACACATTTAAAAAAAAATTAGACGTGTTTGAAGGAATGTAATTAAAGTGGTGGCATGGGAAGCCCAGGAGGTAACCCTAATATTGACAAGTGTAAGTGGATGATATTTAATGAGCACTTGCCATAAGCCTGGCCCTGTTCTAAGTACTTTCTATGTATTAATTTACATAATCCTTTTACTAGACCAAATAAGTAGGTCCTATTATTTTTATTTTGCAGATGAGTCCAAGGAGGCAGGACTACTAAGTGTGAGAGACCATATGCCCTTTCAACTTTGAAGGGGAATTCAAAATATAGGAATCCTGGTTTCAAGTTTGAGAACAGTGATTTTCAAGGAGCCTCCTGGAGCTAGTACCTTCACCTCCACTCCCGGCAAAACAGGGTTGCTTTTTTCCAGATGTTTTAACTTGAAGAAAATATTATTCAACCATAAAAGAATCCTTCAAAGTCTTAGCATGCCCACTCTAAACAATAATCTTGAAGGAGACAAGTGTTGAAAAGCCTGTGAGATTCTTCATCGCAAAGTGATGGCCAGGAGTGATCCAGCGCATGAAAACATTTTGACTGGGCTTCCCGTGGTGTTTTGTAAAAATCAAGTCAGTTGCCACACTTGAAAATAGAAATCAGGAGATTTCAGTTAGTAATCTGGTCCTGGCAACACAAGGCCCACCTTTCCACAAGGCAAGGGGTCAGGTAACCATTGCCCACTTTGGCGTGAACTTTCCAATCCCCACTGTCTCCACATGGGGCCACTTCAGGCATAGACATTATTTGCTGACCCTGTGGGCATGTGGTGCACCTACCAGCGCTGAAAGCTAAAGTCCTCCTTCTGAATTTAAATGCATCTCAGGCTATAGCATCACTTGTGAAAATACCCCCAGAATTTCTGAAAACTCCCTCTAGCTCAATTCTTCCATCCAATGCAGCTGGCCCTGAAACAGTGTCCTGACCCACTTCAGACTTCAAAGGAGCTGGCAGAGCCTGCTGCTTAATAATAGTGACCTATGGGCATTCAGAGTAAGCCTACCAGGCCCAGGATGGGTCTCTATGGTTGACAGAGAGAGAAGGGCCTCATGGCTCAACTTCCTCAAAATGTTGAGATTATTTTATAAATGATAGAAGCATTGAGAAAATCACTTTACATTTCTAGACAACACAACCCATTAAAAATAATATAGTCTGCCAGTATATTACCCCTTATTTTATTCCCCTGAGTTCATGTCTTCCAAGTAGCAAAAGGGTCTTCATCATGTCTTCATTAAGGTTCTAAACACTATCATCTTCAGTCTCTCCATCCTTTCTGATTCTTCAAACCTAGATTGTATTTTTTATTTTTTCTAGTCAGGCTCTGCTTATCCATTATTTATAATTACAATTATACATATGTGCCTTCATCCAAATCTAACTTTAGTCAGTCTTGAGATATGTGCCCAATTTGGTCCTCCTCAACCAAGAAGAGTGGGGCATGGTAGGAGGGAAAATGCCCACAATCAAAAAGAGTTGGCGGGGCCTAACTCCTTTACTGACCAGCCGTGTGACCTTACAGGGGTCCCGTCAGTCCCTGGAACGGCAGTCTCCTCATGTGTAAAGTGGAGAGAGTGTCAGTCACCTGGTCAGTCACACTCACTGAGGTAGGCCTGTGGTGGGCTAGGCCAGGCTCCAAGCACTCCTGGTTCAGGGTGAGCAAAAGCTCTAGGTCTGGAGGGGAGGGATGAGGAGGACGCCTGAGGGGCACTGAGTGGGGAGGGGGAGACCCTCTGAGGGGGAGTGAGGATGAGCAGACATTCCTCCGGAGAAGGCAGATGGGGACCACGTTCCATCCAAAGAGAAGCCCCTGTGAGAAGACTCTGGGCCATGGAGCCTCCTGAGAGAGGAGAGCAGTAGAGGGACTGTTGAGGAAGGGCTGACGGCGGCCTCCCTCGTCTGGGCAGCCTCCGCTCTGCCGCCCTCCTCCGGTCCTGAGGATGGGACCCCCGGAAAAGCGCCCCCTGGAGGCCTGCCATAGCACCCAGAGCAGCCATTTTCCTCCCAGCTCTGGGGCTGTAGAAGGAGCTTGTGGATGAGGAGAGGGAGCCTCCACAAGGCTCTGGCTCCCCTCCAGGGGCCAGGGCCGCACACAAAGCGCTCTGTGGGTGAGCTTCAAAGCCGAGCGCCGAGGAGCAGGGAGCCAGCGCCAGCAACACCTTCCCGGCGTGGGGCCGACTCCCCGCCCGGGCGTTTCTCCGAATCCTTGAGGCCCTCTTGGCTTCCGCAAACAATATGGCCCTCTTCAAGTGCCAAAGAAAATAACAAGCGGGTGGAAGCAGAGAGGGGAGGGGAGGGAAACAGGGGAACAGAGCCTTGGCGAAACCTTTCCATGAAAAGAAATCAACTGTGCCTTCCACGGCCGCATACTGATAGCCATCTAGGGCAGGGCACGGGCAAAACCCGCAGCTGAAAAATGTCAAGGCTCATAAACATCTCTCAGTGGACGCCAGGAAAGTCCAGAGGCCCCTCAGGTTTACTAAAGCCAGAAATCAGTAGATGAAAGCTCAGGCCGAACTCAGGAGTGGCCCCTTGTTCTGCCAGGAGCCCCTGCCTGCCCTGAAGAGCCCCCACAGGCCTGGTAGGCCGGCTCCAGCCAGTGGCCAGTGAGCAAGACCTGAGTCATCGGTCTCACCGGCTCCCTGGCTCTTCCTATCTGCCAGGTAGAGGCTACGACATCAGCCTCAAGCACCCTGGCACAATATTGATGCTTTGATGTGAATGCGTATAAAATTCTGAAAATTTTTAAATATATTAAATCAACTGCCCCTCCACCCCCCTTTGGTGGTAAAAGAGATCTCTGGAAGACCTTTGAGTTTTAAGGGGAGCCTCTATCTCCTCTTTTGTGGAATAGCACAGTTACACCTACTGGATAGGATTGTTGAGAGGACCTGAGAAACTTGAGACGACAAAAACACGTAACGCCTCGGCTGGCACGCAGAGGGTGCCTGAGTGAGTAGTAGCACCTGACTGGCACAGGACCCACCTCCTGCCTGGAATCATCAGCAACTGACAATGGTGCGAGTTCTACTCACCTTTAAATGCTGCAAATGCACTGCTGCCATTTGCTGTGGAGTCTAACATGTGAGGGACCCTTTCTGTCATTGTCACCTTAGCCACTCTCTGCTCTCTGCCTTTCTTCTCAGGCCCTCGTGTTGTGTTCTCTCCAGCTCTCTCTGTGCCTCAGCCACTCTTCATGTTCCATCTCTGCTCTGTGCTGACCCTCTGAGGACCGGTAGGGCGGCGTGGGGAGAGCAATGGCTTTCGAGTTCAGGCAAGGGTTCAAATCCAGCTCTGCCACACACTGGCGTGGGTTCTTGGGAAAGTCCTTCATGACTTTCAAGTTCCTCTTCTGTGATCTCCTGGGGGACAGGGACCAAACCTGTCTGCCTTAAATCCTTAACACACAATGTCTGGCTGTTCATAGTAGATATTCAATAATAATGTTTGTAATAGCATTTAAATCCTCCAGGCTCTGTTCCAGGTACTTTTATGTATATTAAGTCCTTTAATCTGCAGAGCAACACTATGATATAGGTGCTATAATTATTCCAAATTTACTGGTAAGGAAACTAAAGCTTTTATTTATTGAAGGAAATGAATAAATGAATGAATGTATTCCATGGCAGATACAATAATTGTTTATGTCAAAGAGCCTGACCAAGTAACTAATACCTCACCTCTTCCATACCTTATGTCCACCCTACCTTCCATTTCTCCTGAGAACGGTAGGACAGAACTGTCGAACACCGAATCTCTACCCCTGGGCCAGGCAGAGCCACATCCCAGCCTCCCAGACAGATGGCACTCACAACTGTCTACGCATGTACACAACTCCTCTAAAGGAGGGAGGGGCTCTGATCTCAGGATATAAATTACTCCGAACACCACCAAAAACACAAGAACAACAATACAACCAAGTGTCCCGTGACCACCTTCCTCTAGAGGTGCCTACCATGGTGACCCAAGGACTGTCAGACTCTGGGCAATGTCTAATAACCCAAAGTTCTTGGCACAAGATGGCCAGTAACTGTACAGAAACAAATAGCCAGCATTGGGCAGCTGTCCTTTAAAGCACAGGGAATCAAACCAGCTTCAAATGGTGTCTGACACACAGTAGGCATTTAGTAACTATTGAATTGGTTGGTAAGTTTCTGTGCACCATTCTACATACATTAACCCCAAACTCCATAATAGTCCTGGATGTTGAGCATATTGTCCCCATTTTACAGATGAGGAAACTGAGACTTCAATGCCCACAGACCTTGCCCAAGTGGAAAGTAGTAGAATCAGAATTTCAACCCAGCTTGTCAAACAGCTGAGTTTGTTTTTTTGATATCATGTTATCTGGAATCAAATAACTGAAGGGCTGTTTTCTTTCTTTCTCCACTAAATGCCTTTTTTTAAGCATCAGCGTTAAGTCTGGTTATTTCTTGTCCCTGTCATTCCCTCTCTGATGCCAAAGTTCATCTTTGTAGGATCCAGTCCCTCTGATTTTCTCTGCAGAATAGAAGGTGACCTGGGCACTGCAGAACACCCAGGACTGGAGGCCCTTTCAACTCGTTGGCTGAGGGATGAGGTTGTCACTTAACTGATGGATCCTTCAGGGGCCCTCTCAAAGGCTGTCTTGGGACTGTTGTCCCTCACTTCTTTCTCCTTTGGTGCAGCCTGCGACTCATACTGGACATCAGTCCACCCTGAATACTGGACTAAGCGTCACGTGTGGGAGTGGCTCCAGTTCTGCTGTGATCAGTACAAGTTGGACACCAATTGCATCTCCTTCTGCCACTTCAACATCAGCGGCCTGCAGCTGTGCAGCATGACGCAGGAGGAGTTTGTCGAGGCAGCTGGCCTCTGCGGCGAGTACCTGTACTTCATCCTCCAGAACATCCGCACACAAGGTCAGTGTTCAGAGGGCCGGGCCTCCAGGGGAGGGACCAGGATTAGGACCAAACCACTTTGAGAAGTCCTTTCCCATCGTGTGACTTGCACAGCAAAATTTTACTAACTGGAGTTCTCGTTAACCCAAACCTTCAATAACTGGAAGCTAGTATGCCAGAATTGGGGATTTTAGGGAAAAAGGAGCAAGTTACAAAAATTCAAGTTGAGTGCATTTAAAAAAAAAAAAAAAAACACCACGTTCAGGGACTGCCCAGGCACCAGGCTGATAATAATACAGTATCTTCATAATGATTTGAAACCACACAGGATTGGCAAAAAAGAGGTTTGTGCTTCATCTCTCATTAAGCGGAAGAGGAATATAATTAAATAGACTCCCCATTTCCACAGGAGTCCAGCTAATCATCATCACATTCCTAATGGTCAAGGATCAAGTGGCCAGAAGGTGGCGCCAATAGCATTATTTAACCTTCAACTGGCCTTTTGCATGCACAATGTCGATGGACATTTTTTCAATCCAGAAAGGTTCTTTGAGAACATCGAGCTCTAATGTTTCAAAATCACACATAGATAAAGGAACTGATATCCTGAGACATTGAGTAACTTCCTCAAGGTCACACAGCAAACAGGGCTGATTCACAGAAAGTCAGTACAAAGCGAGGACTTGGAGATCCGAAAGACCTGTGTTCCAATCCTGGCTCCAATACTCCCGAGCTATGGAACCTCTGGTGAGTGGCTTAACCTGCCGGAATCCCCACCGCCTCATCTGTCCAATGGAATAATGACACCTCCATGGGCTTTTTGAGAGGATTCAGGGAAGTATTACCTAGCACAGCATATGAAGATAGAAATGCATGTAGTAAATGGCAGCTGTTTCCATCATCATTAATATAACCAAGAGGTGTATTATAGGATGTTAAAGGAAACATATCTCAGCTCAATTTTAAGAAGGACCCTTTTAAAAGTTAGCAGTTTCTTTTGAAAAGGTAATTCAGAAGATACAGGAGATAGGACGATCCCACCACTATAGATAATCAAGTAGTCCAATAGCCCCCCGCTTGAAAAGGAGGCTATGATAGCGACTCTTGTTTGGACAGAAAACCCACAGAGGACCCTCCTGCTCTGTAATTTTTTGCCCTCCTCTTGATCCTCATCCATCATGAGCGCTTAAGGGCAGAAAAGCTAAGAATGGTGGCCCTTGGGCACTACATGGCTTGGGCCCTGGGAGCCAAAACTCCAGTGACAATGACCTGCCAAGAGCTGTGATCTGTGTCCTGTGCTCAGAGAGGGCACTCCCTGAAAGAGGACAAGTTTGACCAAGTCACAACGGCTCCAGAAGAAGGAGCTTGGGACTCCATTTAGGATCCTCCCAAGGGAATAGGCTTACACAAAAATCCTAGGGCCACGGAGAGGGGTGTATTTTATTCTGGAAAAAGATACAGCTTGGCAATGCCAGCTTGGTCAAATGTCAAGTCAATCTCATTCATCTCCACGCCATTGTGCAGCCCCTGTGCTGGCATCTCCCACCTCTCTTCCCTGGCAATGGTCGCATCAAAAAAAAAAAAAAACCTGTTGGCCGGGCAGAGTGGCTCAGGCCTGTAATCCCAATACTTTGGGAGGCTGAGGCAGGCAGATCACCTAAGGTCAGGAATTCAAGACAAGCCTGGCCAACATGGTGAAACCCCGTCTCTACTAAAAATACAAAATTGGCCAGGCATGGTAGTTCGTGCCTATAATCCCAGTTACTCAGGAGGCTGAGGCATGAGAATCACTTGAACTCAGGAGGTGGAGGTTGCAGTGAGCCGAGATTGCACCATTGCACCCCAGCCTGGGCAAAAAGAGCAAAATTCCGTCAAAAAAAAAAAAAAAACCTGTCCCTGGTTTTATTACCCCAGGGCTCTGTGCAAAACTAATAGGCTTTTTAATAGGCCATACATTATCTCTTCTTATTCTAAGGAATTCCTGCAGTCACAATGCCACCTTTAATGGCAGGATTTCAAGCACTCTCTAGGCCAGGAGGGTTCCATGTTGAGCAGTAAAACTATCTACTCCACCAGTCTACTCCATTCTGAAATTCCTCTTTTAATGTTTCTCAATGGATTGTAGATTGTGGAGATATGTATATTGTGATCAAAGTTCACGCTGTCCCCATTTGCCCAGGAAACATCGTTTCTACCTGTGATCCTGGAGTAATTATTGTTACCATAGCACTACCTTTCATTCTCAAAAGTGTCTCCATTTGGATCATAAATTCTACAGTGAACTGGGGGTTATTACTTCATGTATGCCTTATACCTCCCCATAGGTTTGGACTCTGGCAGAACAGGACACAGAACAAGGCAGTTTTGTCGAGGAGAGTAGCTGGAAGGGGGCTGGAAGGCCTGGGCATCATCTAGCACCGTAGGTATTGCAGTAGGATTTAAGGGCCCAGACACCTGGGGACACTGGTTGCTGAGAGGCAAGGTCAGAGGGTGGCTTCCGCAGCCTAGGAGAGGAATGAGCCCCTCTTCCATCTCCCATCCTGTTCTCAGTCGGCCCTTTGGACAGAGTCAACTGAGGCGCCTGGCTGACCAAAACCAATGAGAACATGACACCAGGAACAAACAATCACAACTGTGCCCTGCTCCAGTCTGCTTAGCAAATAGAAATTAGTCCTCATGTTGGACCAAGCTAGGACATAAGTATCTTCAGCCTACCCTGCTACGTGAAAACACAATCTGACACTCCTTTCAACCTCAGCCCACCTCATTCTACAGAGGAGGGAACCAAGGCCCTGACGTCATTTTCCACATCCTCATTAAACTTGGCATTCACATAGACCTTTGCACTTCTTGCAACCTCTTATGTCCATTCTCCCCACTGACCAGCACATAACAGGCATTCCAATCCCCAAGGGATTAGAGGTCATGTCAGAGACTATAGACTCTTAGCCAAAGGGGGGCTTAGTGGGTATTTTATCTCGTGATATCAGTGAGAAAAACCAACAAGTCCAGAGACTGAGTGACTGGGCAAGGCTGCACAGGAGTCAGTAGCCCAGCCCAGCTCAGAGCCCAGTCCTGGACCCCAGACTAGAGCTTACTCCCAAGTGCCTGCTCAGAAAATCTGCAGAGGCTGCTGGGAAGCCTGGTTCTGGGTGCTCCCTCCAAATGACCTTTAAAAATGAGGAAATTATCACCTCTCGGGGATGGCTTCAGGGTGGCACTCTAAGGCCAGATGGTCTCCAAGGTTCCCGCTAAAATATAACCAACCTCAAGAGGAACAGTCACTCCACTTCCCTCCAGTACCCCCTCTCCTGGCCTGGTCAGTGGAAACCAGGATTGCATGGTATGCTTTGTGGATTTTTTTTTCTTTCTCAGGTTACTCCTTTTTTAATGACGCTGAAGAAAGCAAGCCCACCATCAAAGACTGTAAGTAACCAAGCGCAAACCACCCAAGGTTCTGTCAAGACTGTCATTGGCACATGGGCTTGACCATTCTTTTAGGATCATACTGAAAAGCTGATGAACCGAAACAATCCCAGACCTGGAGAAGGCAGTGGGGAAAAGCGTGGTGGAAAGAGTATGACAGAAAGAGCGTGGGCATGGGTCTGTAGGACCATAGCTTGGGTCTGTGGATTGCTTATCCTCTGAAACTCCACTCCCCTATCTGTAAAATAGTGTGACCCTTGTGGGTCGTGGTGAGTTTGAGAAACGATGCACACAAAGAGCCCAGGATGCGCCACCAGTGTACATGCTCCCAAAACCAGTATCCGTTTGTCTATGTATTACTTCTAATACTTCTAATTAGAAGTATTAGAAGCCTTGTGGTTCATCATGCTTAAGAAGACTCTGAGCTCACTAAGTAGGTAGAGTTTATGATTATAAGATGATGGAGGATCTCAAATAACCCTGTTGATGCTAATGATTAACCTTCCCTGTTTCACTTTGGCCAATGAAGAAGGCTTGGGAAAGGGATCTTTGGTGCTTTCATTTTTTAAAGATGACAGTGATGATTGCTATTAGTTACTGAGTCCCTGGCCCAGAAGCCAGGAGGAGATGTGGTCCTGGGCAAACCCCATTCCCCCATGGGCTTCAGCTCAGTCATCTGCAGAGAGGGAGCAGAGCACATGGTGATTTCCAAGGCCTCTGAAGGGTGCAAACTGGAGGGGCAGACACAGAGGGAGTGTTCTTATGGTTTATGGTTTTTTTCCTCCTTAAAGTCCCAAACAATCAGCTGAGGACTCACGTTACTTGGATCCTAGTTAACAAAAGTTTTTGGAATTTTGTGTTTTGTTTTGTTTTTGGTGCTTTAGCACAGGAATAGCCAGTTCGTGGATCACATGCTACAGGCTTAAGCAGGTGTGCCCTGCTCCGCAGACCACCGTTCCCCTCACACGAGCAGCTCTGCATTCTGCCAGGTTTTATCACTCGGGGCCCTCAGGTGTAGCATCTCACCCACCTGTGAACAAAGCTCACACTGCTTCCTGGTGCTGGTAGAATCCCTTATGATCCATCTGCAGCAGCCTGGGGGATGTAAATCCCAGCTTTTACCACCCCACCTAACCCAGGCAAAGCCCCTAGAAGAAATGAGCCTATAAAGCCCGGGAGACATTACTGTGGCCAAAGGCTTGAGCCACAGGCAGGCATTTGCTTTACTCTCTAAGTAGTAGTGACCCAGACCTGACCAACCCTTTCTCCAGGGGTCAGTGTCTTCACCTACAAATGGGAATCACTTGCCAGCCTGCCTTCCACACAACAAAAGGAAGATAATGCAATAGAAAGAGAAGGTGTGCCCAGTAAGTTCTTTTGAAGTAGGTGTTACCTGAATATATAACTAGCCACAGTTAGATTCAGTGTGATGATGATTATGATGACGAGGATGAGGATGAAGATAATAGCTAGCATTTATTGAGTGCTTCCTGTGAACCAGGCCTGGTGCTAAAATCTTTATAGACATTGTGTCAGGTAATCTTCCCAATATGAGACAAGTCCTAGTACTATAACCTTTTTATAGGGGTAGAAACTGAAGCTTAGCGGTTAAAGGTGACATGCTTAGAAGGCAACAGATGAGCCATGTGTGTCTAAATCTGAAGCCCTTCATGCCTTTGCTCCCCTTACCCATTTATTTATCTCCTGTTTCCTTCATTCTTTGAACAAACATTTATTGAACGCTTAATATATGCCAGACCCAGAGCTTGGCACTGTAGCTGCGGTGATGAGCACTATTTGAGTCTTGCTGTCATTGAGGCAAGGTCAGGGTAGAGAGATTAAACAAATAACCCAAATTATAAATACATAACTGCTCATCATGATGATATTATAAAGCAAAAGATCAGGGTGCTTTGTGTGTAATGGGGAAGATTGCATTTAAACTGGGTCCAAAGACAGCTATTTGGAGGGAGAGATATTTGAATTAAAGCATGAGCAGAAGTTAGCCAGGAAAAGAGAGAGAAGAAAAGGTTCCAAGCAGTGAATGGCCAGTGCGGAGGCCCAGATGCAGGAACAATCTTGGTGTCTTAGAGAAAGAACAAAGAAGGCCAGTGAGTCTAGCTTTAGCTTGGCCAGTACAGTAGCCACTAGCCACATGGGGCCAGTTTAATTACTTAAGTTATATTAAAATTCAGCTCCTCAGTTGCATAGCCAAATTTCAGGTGCTCAGTAGCCACAGACGGCTGCCATCTTGAACTGCTCAGATTCTACTGAGCCGTTCAGTTCTGTGATGGTGGAGGCATAATAACTTGTATAACACTCATGGCATCAGTAGTCTCAGCAGCATTAGCAGAAGGAGGGATGGGAGCTGAGGCCGAGAGCAGGGTAGGGCAAGATCACACACCACTTTGTGGGCAGCAGAGTTAGGATTTCATTCTGAGCAAGCTGGAAAGCCACTGAAAGGTCATAAGCATGAAAGTGGTCAGATCACATTTACATTTTAAGATCTCTTGGGCTGCTATTTTCTGGGTCAGAAAGCAGTCTAGCCAGGAGGCTCCTGCCCAGAGGAGTGGGGATGATGGTGGCCTGGACCCAGCGATGGGGAAGAGGTGGGGAGAAGTTTCTAGAAATAGAAGTGGTGGGACAAGGGCTCTGAGCTAGTATCTCAGGAGCATGCACTCATGGAGACAAGCCCTCTGCTGATGGTGGGTGCCACGGGCTCTTCCCTGTCTGCTCCATTTGGGAGCCTAGAACTAGACTGAAGTGAAGGTTAAGAAGTTTAAGTCCACCTGAGAGCCAGCCCCAGAAGCTTTGCCATATTCCAGCCTCAATGTCTTGGTCAGGACACCATGGCCTTCCCCCGAGACCCCTGAGGACCATCTCTGTCTCTCCCCCAACCCTGATGACAATGCTTTCCCCAAACAGAAACCCTAATTGATAGTTTGATGGGCACAAGGGGAGGTATGAAGACAACAGGTTGGTAGTTTATACAATGAGCCCATTTCGGGAAGTCCAGGACATGTGGTCACGGTGCCTATGGCTCGGGTGCTGTTTCATGGTCTCAGATACTCCTTAACACAAAAATGAGAGGTTGCCTTTCAGTGCTGACATGCCATCCAAAGGCCAAGACCTGGCCAGTGAGGACGAAGTGACATCCTGGGGCTTTCTGCAATGTTCCCATTGGGTCTTCAATGAAAATGAATACTAAGCACTTACTATGTGCTAAGCATAACACTGTGCCAAGTATTCTGCTTATGTTATCTCATTTAATCCTTGTCCTAGCTCCATTAGGGAGTGTTATTATCTCCATTTGCATCTGAGGAAACTGGAGGTGTAATAACTTGCAAGTAAGTGCAGGGCTGAGATTCCAACACATTTCCTCAAAGTCTGTGCTTTTTACATTGTGCTATGCACACTCACACATGCACGCACACACACACACACACGCACATATGCACACATGTTCCCAGACCCTTCTGTTCACTCTGCTGCCCACTCAGTTGAGATCCAAGGCCCAGGAACTCCTCAAGGTCTGGGCCCAGCTTGACAACAGTTCAAACAACAGGACTATTTTTAACTTAGTGCCCACTGAAGGTGCCCAGACACACAAGCTACAAAACTGTCAGAGCTGGCCAAAGCAAAACAACCCCTTCCCTCTCTGCTTGGTCTCTTCTCTCCACCTGCCCTACTCCCCACCCACTTCCACTGCAGAAATGCCAGTAGAGGGTATGCTGGGCCCAGGAACCAAGCCTACAGTCCTGGGTTCGCTGCCAGGCACCTCCCTGCTCCTGAGCCTCAGAGCTTCTCTGCACCAGCCTGGCATGGGCTGTGGGCTCTATGGCTGGACTGCGAGTGTCATGGGGATATGATAAACTTGTTTTGGAAACCCTGCAACTCAGGCCCCCACCCCAGCTTTTGGAGTGCTTGCAATCAACAATTGAGGATATATCCTTTGGCCACATTTTAAAAGTGTCCAGGCTCAAGGCCAACCAAGCCTCTCCAAATCCCACAGACTGCAGAGAGCCTGGGCCATGTCTCCTCTAAATCCCCACCAGCTGCAGGGACATAGTCAAGATGACGAAAGTTGTGAGCCAGGGAGAGCTGCACCCTGAAACACAACTGGCATTTACAGAGAAATATAGTGGGTTCATGGTGGTGCTACAGATCCACCACCCAGTGCTGGTGGAGGTTGATTTGGGAACCTGCCTCAATATTAACATGGCAGTAATGACTTCAGCCCCCTGCCCCTGCCACCACCAGCCAAGCAAGGCCTTGACTAGTCAACCAACGAGTATCTTCGAAGCCATCACTGCAGAACTAGGAACAGAGAGAACAGGGTTATCTCGGCAAGACCCACAGAAGTAACTCCCACCAGCCTCATAAACTCCTCTCATGCTGACCTGTACTGTGTTCCTCCCACCAAGCCAGATCCCCTTCCTCCAAAACACAGCAGAAATCATCAAAATCAAAAGGGCAATGTTTTTCCTCCCACTTCCTGCCATTTTGGCATTTCAATGAAAGCTTGTTGTCTACTCACACTTAATAATTCACCTTTGTTTATGACTCCATTTGTTTTCTCTTTTCCTAAAAGATTAAATCAAAACAACAGATCGATCTGGGGATAGTAATAGACACATCTCAGAAGGGTGGGGAAGGTTGAGTGAGCATCCGACAATAGCAAATGCTTAACAAATCTTAGCTAATAATGGTTCATTAAATGTCTATTGAACACCTGCTGTGAAAGACATGATAAAGTAGTAGTTATGAACATTAGCTTTGGAATGAGAACTCTCTGGTTCCACCATCTGGATAAAATTCTTAAGCTCTCTGGGCTTCCAATTCCTCCTCAATAAAATGAAAATCATGATAGTATCACACAGGGTTGTTATAAGGATGAAATGAGATAATCTATGTGAAGCCTTTAACAAGCACTTGGCATTTAATAAGTACTCCATAAGTATCAGCTAATAGTGGAGGAGAAAAAGAGATGAATCTTTCCAGTAAGGTGGGCCCAGTATTGTGACACCAAGGAACACACAGGTGCTCTCTATGAGGCTCATAAGGGGTCTAACCCAGAGGGTCAGTTCAGAGAAGTCTTCCTGAAGAGGTCTTGTGAGAAGTCCGCTGTGTAGAAGTGGAGAGTGGGGAGTCTGTGCAAAGGTCCTGAGGCAGGAGAAAGCCACGCCCCCAATGGAACCATTTGATCCAAGGGAAGGGAAAAAGTTGGGAAGCAGAAAGAGATAAGGCTGGAGATCTGGGTGGGGGTCAGTCTGTGAAAGGCCTACTTACTGTGCAGCCTTCATCCTGGAAGAAATGGGGAGCCACTGCAGGATGTTCAGCCGGCGAGCAGGCATGACCCAATGGCACTGAGAGAAGTCACCCTAAGCAGCAGTGTGGGGCACAGGATGTCATTCCTGCCCTTCATTCAGCAATGGCAGTGTACATACTAGATGATGCAGCAGGGATAGTTGTACAGTATAATGTAGTATAGCATAGCATAGTATAGTATAGTATAGTTGATATGGTATAGTGTAACACAGTGCAGTATAGTTGGTATAGTGTAGCACAGTATAGTATAGTTAGTATACTACAGTACAGTGCAGTATAGTTAGTGCAGTATAGTTAGTATAGTACGGTATAGCATAGTTAGTACAGTCTAGTTTGTATAGTACAGTAGGTACAGTAGAATGTAATATATGGTACAGCATAGTATAGTATAGTATGTACAGTATAGTATGGTTAGTACAGTACAGTATGTATGATTAGTATAGTATGCTGCAGTATAATACTACAGTACAATATAGTTAGTATAATACAGTACAGTATAGTATAGCACAGTACAGTATAGTTAGTATAGTATAGTGCAGTATAAGTATAGTACAGTAGAGTATAGCATAGTTAATGTAGTCTAGTTTGTATAGTACAGTATGTATAGTAGAATGTAATATATGGTGCAGTATAGTTAGTATAGTACGGTATAGTATGGCTAGTACAGTACAGTATGGTATGATTAGTATAGTATGCTGCAGTATAATACAATATAGTACACTTGGTACAGTACAGTATAGTTAATATAATACAGAACAGTATAGTATAGCATAGCACAGTATAGTTAGTATAGTATACTACCATATAATACAATATAGTATAGTTAGTACAGTACAGTTAGTATAGTATAGTACAGTATAGTACAGTATACTGTGGTAAATATAATAGTATCATACAATATAGTATAGTTGGTACAGCACAATACAGTACAGTTGGTATAGTACAGTGTAGGATAGTGTAGATAGTACAGTACAGTAATAGTATAGTTAGTATAGTGCAGTACAGTACAGTGCAGTATGATATAGTATAGTATAGTTGGCATGGTATACTACAGTATAGTCAGTATAGCTGGTCTGGTATAGTACAGTATACAATGTAGTTAGTGTAGTATAGTATAGTACAGTATGGCATAGTTAATATAGTGCGGTACAGTACAGTATAGTTGCTATAGTATGGTACAGCATAGTTAGTACAGTATGGTGTGGCATAGAACAGTATAGTAGTATAGTACAGTATGGTGTGGCATAGAACAGTATAGTTAGTATAGTACAGTATGGTGTGGCATAGAACAGTATAGTTAGTATAGTACGGTATGGTGTGGCATAGTACAGTATAGTTAGTATAGTATGGTATGGTGTGGTATAGAACAGTATAGTTCGTATAGTACAGTATAGTGTGGTATAGAATAGTATAGTTAGGATAATACAGTATGATGTGGTACAGAACAGTATAGTCAGTATAGTATGGTGCAGTACAGTTACTATAGAATAGCACAGTGGCTGCTCAATGATACTGAGCACCTACTATATGCCCAGCAGTGTGCTAGACACTGCAGGGTTACGTCTGGAAACACAAATCCCTGCCTCCTCGTGTACACAGACCGTGAACTTCATGAATAAATACACCATAGAATATGCTTGAATATTCCATGTAAAATGCGGAGCAGTGGGGAGAATGTGCAGACCCAACTTGATGGTCAGAGGAGGCCTCACTGGAAGGTGATTTTGAACCAGGATTGAGATGAGGGCGTGCACAAGCATCCAAGGGAAGAGCGTGCTGGACAAGTGGAAGAGCAACTGCGAAGCCACTGATGTGGAATGTGCCTGTACATTTCCAGAGAGCCTGAAGCCAGGGTGGCTGGGGCAAAACGGCAGGGGGCTAAGAGAAGCAGTGGAGACTGAGTGTGAGCTGGAGGGACAGATCTGGTGCCACCATTTTAAAAACTCATATACTACTCTGGGACAATGCTTGTCCAGGTGTCTCAGGTTGTGACTGACAGCCTGAGTTATCATTTAAGTCAGCACGGAGTTAATGTTTTGCTTTCTACCCTTCATGAGCTCTAGTCTCTTTGCTTCTACTTGTGTCTCTTCCAGTCTGTTCTCCACACAGGAGCAAGAGAGATCTTCTTAAATTGAGGATCTTTGCTCTACACTTTGATATAAAGTCCCAAGTCCTTACTATGGTCTCCTAGGAAGGCCCTGCATGGGCCTCGATCAAAATCAGATTTATTTATTCTCATCAGGGTGGGTGAAATTGAATACAAGTGCTCCTCAAAGCCACATCTTAAAGCATCTTGACATCTGCCACCTACTAATCCCCCCAAAGTGCCTAATGTGGTGTCTTCTACTACAAAGGCATTCAATTAGTGTTTGCTCATTTGGGTATGACTTGAGGTCTGAATGTGGCCTCTGTATCCCTTTCCCCTGCTATAAATTATTCTATTTCAGATGCTGATTCCAATTGCTTGAAAACAAGTGGCATCAAAAGTCAAGACGGTCACAGTCATAGTAGAACAAGTAAGTGCAGGATGCCGGTTTTCATTTCTAATTTCTTAAAACCATTCCTAAGACAAAGTCATCTACTTTAATAAGCTTTGAAACTAACATTTGAGTTGGACCAGTTACTCCCCAAAGAAGGTAGTAAAGAAATCAATGATTGCTTTTATATGTATTATCGAAGTCAGATTGATTTCTTCTCATAAGAGTGGGTGAGATTGAGCATCTGACAATAGCAAATGGTAAACAAATCATAGCTAATAATTATCCATTAAATGTCTATTGAACCATTAAATGTCTTTCGTATTGAACACCTACTATGAAAGACATGATCATAGTTGTAAACATTAGCTTTGGAATGCAAACTCTCTGGGTTCAAGTTCTGGCTCCACCATCTGGAGCCAGGTCCAATCCTGGGTCCACTGTGGCTTCTTCTCAGAGGAGGATAACAAAGAAAACACTGGGAATTGGCAATCCTATTAGCTTCCTCAGCACTAAGAGATCTGCCCAGAACAATGTCAAGCTTGTAATTTCACAAACATGTGTGAAGAAAACAATTGCTATATGCTGGATGTGATTCTAACCACTTGATATGTATTAAATCATTAAATCCTCTAACCTATCCTAGGAGACAGGTACTCTTATTATCCCATTTTATAGATAAAGTAACTCTAAGAGTTTATGGTTATAAAGGTACGAAGAGGTGAATTCAGGACCCAGACCCAGGCAGTGGGACTCCAGAGCTGGTCTTAACCACCAATCATAGAGTAAGAGAAATACCAGCCTGTCATGAAAAATGAAATTTCAGGATCAGTCCACCCAGACAGTTGTGGCTATGGAATCATACAACCATGCTGCCTGTCAGAAAAAAGAATGAAAAGATCATCTGACGGTCATTTCATTCATTCCATAAAAATTAAACTGTAGTTCCATAGAACATCTGTGAGTCATAGTGTTGCCAGTCAACGTAAATTGGGTGTCTCTGAATGTGTGTTTCACAGTTGCTTCGATGGGAGACACAGACATGTCACAGCTCAGTAAGTTTCCAGGTAGAGCAATCAGTCATAACAATGGGAAATATTCCCACAAAGCAGCAATTCTCATGAGCTAGTGAGAAATTGTACATCTCTTCTCTTAAAATTAAAAAAACAAGCTGGGCATGGTGGCTCACGCCTGTAATCCCAGCACTTTGGGAGGCTGAGGCGGGTACATCCCCTGAGGTCAGGAGTTCAAGGCCAGCCTGGTCAACATGGCGAAACCCCATCTCTACTAAAAATACAAAAAATTAGCAGGTGTGATGGTAGGTGCCTGTAATTCCAGCTACTTGGGAGGCTGAAGCAGGAGAATCACTTGAACCCAGGAGGTAGAGGTTGCAGTGAGCCGAGATCACGCCATTGCTCTCCAGCCTGGGTGACAGAGTGAGACTCTGTCTCAAAATAATAATAATAATAAATTTAAAAAACAATTGTAAATAGCTAATGTTTTCCCCTTTTCAAAGGCCTCCAAAGTTCTCATCTATGGGAATTTGTACGAGACCTGCTTCTATTTCCTGAAGAAAACTGTGGCATTCTGGAATGGGAAGATAGGGAACAAGGAATTTTTCGGGTGGTTAAATCAGAAGCCCTGGCAAAGATGTGGGGACAAAGGAAGAAAAATGACAGAATGACATACGAAAAGTTGAGCAGAGCCCTGAGGTAAGTTAATAGCATAAAATACCATGAGCCTTCAAGAAGAGTTATATAAAATCGCTGGCTGTAGAAAATTACACTGTTTTTGCAGGTTTTTTACTTGATAATAGAAAGGTCATGAGACAAAACTTTGGTTGTTAGTTACAGGTAGGATTATGGTTTGTAACTTGACACGCCGTCCTTAGCATTCTTGGCAGTATTCCCCAGGGATCACTCTGAATCCAGGCCATCTCGCACACCCACACACACACACAAAAACACACGTTTTGAACTGAGAATGGTGAGTTTCAGTCTTCAAGATGTCTGTGAAAGGTTTAAGTGTAAGTTGATAACAGGGCGTGAAAATACCAGGGTAACCAAAGACCAGCCTTGTCACCTGAGAGGAATGAGGAGACAGTGTTTGTGTTCTGTTGTTTTCCTAGGGTGCAAGCTCTCCCAGAATTTCTCTTCTGCTTGCTTTTTCAGATACTACTATAAAACAGGAATTCTGGAGCGGGTCGACCGAAGGTTAGTGTACAAATTTGGAAAAAATGCACACGGGTGGCAAGAAGATAAGCTATGATCTGCTCCAGGCATCAAGCTCATTTTATGGATTTCTGTCTTTTAAAACAATCAGATTGCAATAGACATTGGAAAGGCTTCATTTTCTTCTCTCTCTCTTTTTTTAACCTGCAAACATGCTGATAAAATTTCTCCACATCTCAGCTTACATTTGGATTCACATTTGTTGTCTATGGGGGGTGACAGCAGCGACTCTTAAGAAATCCTTTCTTCTCCGTAAGGGGATGAGGGGATGATCTTTTGTGGTGCCTTGATCAAATGTTATTTTCCTAGAGTTGCGGAATGACAACAGCCCATGCCATTGGTGCTGATCAGAGAAAAACTATTCAATTCTGCCATTAGAGACACATCCGATACTCCCATCCCAAAGGTTCAAAAGTGTTCAAATAACTGTGGCAGCTCACCAAAGGTGGGGGAAAGCATGATTAGTTTGCAGGTTATGGTAGGAGAGGGTGAGATATAAGACATACATACTTCAGATTTTAAATTATTAAAGTCAAAAATCCATAGAAAAGTATCCTTTTTTTTTTTTGAGACGGGTTCTCGCTATGTTGCCCGGGGCTGGTCTTGAACTCCTAGGCTCAAGCGATCCTCCCACCTCGGCCTCCCAAAGTACTGTGATTACACTTGTGAGCCACGGCACCTGGGCAGAAAAGTATCTTAATTAGTGAAAGAGCTGAGCCATCGAACTGGGACATAATTGGATTTAGCATAAGTTCTTAGTAAGTTTCTTAACCAGAGCATCTTTTTGACCACTCAGCAAAACTTCCACAGACATCTTTCTGGACTTAAACACTTAACATTAACCACATTATTAATTGTTGCTGAGTTTATTCCTAACTGGTGGCTGACATCTGATATGCAGAGTTAGTCAACAGACACTGGCATCAATTACCAAATCACTGCTGTTTCTATGATTCAAGCTGTCAACACAATAAAATCATAATTCATTGATTCCATCTCTGGTCCAGATGTTAAACATTTATAAAACCGGAAATGTCCTAACAACTCTGTAACGGTCAATTAAATTGCGAGTCTTTGTTTTGTCTTCCTACCTGATGTGTATTCAAATGCTGAAACACATACTCCCTTGACAAAAATAGTGACAGTGAATTTACACCAATAAATGTTCATGGGTTAAGGTCTGCACTGACATTTTCTCATCAATCACTGGAATGTAAGTTATTAGTGGCTTACAGCTAGGTGGACTGCCCCTAGGACTTCTATTTCACCAGAGCAGGAATCAATTGGTGAGGCACTGAACTGCTGTACAGGCTGCAGACCTCCGTACTTAAAGTTGAACTTCAAAGTAACCTGTTTTAAAAAATGTGAATTACTGTAAAATAATCTGTTTTTGGATTCATGTGTTTTCCAGGTGGATATAGTTTGTAAACAATGTGAATAAAGTATTTAACATGTTCAACTGTCTGTGTATCATTCAATTCAGCATGGTAGGCTCAGCAAAACACTGACAACCTGTAAAACCTTTGGTGACGCTTCCATTTCCTAGCAGTTGTGTTGGAGATTTATCTTTTAGTTTTGGAGATGGGTTCTTGCTTGTTGCCCAAGCTGGCCTCGAACTCCCAGGCTCAGGTGATCCTCCCATCTCAGCCTCCCAAGTACCTGGATTACTATGAACCTTTGCCAAATCCACACCACACCCAGCAGGCTGGAGATTTTTAAAGAGTCCAAAAAGATGCAAGAAATATATGGGGTAATCTTACCCTCCACCTTTAATATCGTTAAGACAGAGGTTCCCATCACAAAATGGAGTTCATTGGCATGCATAGCCTACAGATGCATTTTTGTTTGGTGCACATAGCATTGTCTGTTTTTTTGAGCTTTTCTTTTATTTCTTACTGTGACTTCATTGCCTTATTTAGAAATCGAAAGATTCACCTAAAAATCCAGATGTCTAGCTTCTCTTTTAAAATCATATCTGGCAACACTAGTTTCTCAGTCTCTTGTGGTGTTAATTTCCTGGAGCTAAATTGAAGTTGCACCTTTGGACAGAGGATTTGGTCACTTTCTACTGCCTTCTGGACATACAGGTTGTCAGCTGTCATTCAACTTTGTTCTTGCACTACTGATGGTTGTTGTTAAAGCATCCAGAATGCCTTTACATTTTGAATGTGGGACCCATGTCCTGGCCATCTGAAGAGGTAAGTACCATGTTAATGGACCAGTCAGGATGAAAGGAAAGACTGTCCAGGAGAAGAGAAATTAGCTAACAGGAGGGGAATGGGAAATTTTCAAGCGAGAGCTTGGCAGTGACAATAAAGCAGAGCCAAGCAGCTCAGAGGCATGGCAGGGACTGGGGTGGGGCAAACAGGCAGAAGTGCGCAGGACTGCAGAGAAACACACTGTGTAGGAGATGTGGATGCTTTCCCTCCCACCCCCGGGCACCAAGCAGTTCAGAGAACGAAAACATTCATCCTTCTTGCTACTCAAGAAATTTTCATTTTAGGAAACCATTAAACTAGCATCCTCTTTGTATTAGCTTTCTAGGGCTCCCTGTGAAAAATTACCAAAATTGATGGCTTAAAACAACAGAAATGTCTTCTCTCGCCGTTCTGGAGGCTACAAGTCTGAAATCAAGGAAGCCATAGGCTCTAAGAAAGAATTCTTCCAAAAAGAAAAAGAAAAGAAAAAAAGAAGAAAAAAGAATCCTTCCCTTTTACTTCCTGCTTCTGGTGACTCCACGTATTTCGTGACTTGTGGCTGCAAAACTCCAGTCTCTGCCTCAGTCTTCCCATAACCTGCTCCTTCTTCTACCCTTTGGTCTCTTAGAAGGATACTTATTATTTGATTTAGGCCTCACCTGAGTAATCAGGATAACTTCCTCTTGATTTTTTTTTTTTTTTTTTTTTGAGACAAAGTTTCCCTCTTGTCACCCAGGCTGGAGTGCAGTGGTGCAATCTTGGCTCACTGCATCCTCTGCCTCCCGGGTTCAAGTGATTCTCCTGCCTCAGCCTCCCAACTACCTGGAGCTACAGGCACACACCACCATGCCCAGCTAATTTTTTGTATTTTTTAGTAGAGACGGGGTTTCACCATGTTGGCCAGGCAGATCTCGAACTCCTGACCTCAGGTGATTCGCCTGCCCAGGCCTCCCAAAGTGCTGGAGTTACAAGCGTGAGCCACCACGCCCAGCCTCCTCTTGATCTGTAACTTATGACATTGCAAAAATCCTTTTTCCAATTGAGTCACACTCACAGGTTCCAGGGATTAGAACATGGATATATCTTTTGGGGGATCACTGTCCACTTCACCACACTCTTTAAAGTAAGAGTTTTACTTAAACATATAGCTCCATAATACAATTCATTAAAGGACAGAAAATACAAGGGACTGTTTAAAATGCTACACTTAGCCTAGCACCGTGGCATACACCTGTAATCCCAGAACTTTGGGAGGCAAAGACAGGCGGATCGCTTGAGCTTAAGAGTTCGAGACTAGCCTGGCCAACATGACGAAACCCCATGTCTACAAAAATTACAAAAACTGGCTGGGCGTGGGGGTGTGCACCTATAGTCCCAGCTACTAGGGAGGCTGAGGCGGGAGGATAGCTTGAGCCCAGGAGGCTGAGGCTGCAGTAAGCTGTGATTGCGCCACTGCACTCAAGTCTGAGTGACAGAGTGAGATGCTGTCTCAAATAAATTAATAAATACACTGCTACACTTTGAGCAAACAATACCAAAGCAAAACAACAAAAAAATTAAAGCAATAGATAATGCAAAATTCGCTTATCAAATAGTCAAATGAGGGAATAAGTACTTCCTTTGTTAAAAGGATCTGCAATAGAGCTTTCCATAGCAAACTTTCCATATATTAATATGGGATTGTTTACCTTTATCAGAGGTTCAAAATTATACAGAGCTGGCCAGGTGCAGTGGTTCACACCTCTTATCCCAGTATTTTGAAAGGTGAAGGCAGGCAGATCACTTGAGGTCAGCAATTCGAGGTCAGCCTGGCCAACATGGTGAAACTCTGTTATTACTAAAAATACAAAAATTAGCTGGACATGGTGGGGTGTATCTGTAATCCCAGCTACTCAGGGCCTGAGAAACAAGAATCACTTGAACTCAATTCAAGCGATTACAGAGGCGGAGGTTGCAGTGAGCCAAGATCATACCACTGCACTCCAACCTGGGCAGGAGAGTGAGAATCTACCTCAAAAAAAAAAAAAAAAAAAAAAAAAAAAATATATATATATATATATATACACACACATACACAGAACTTTTTTAGCTGACTTCCACTAACCCTTCACATCTTTAAAAGAGCTAATTAAAAAAAAAAAAAAAAAAGTTAAGGCCTTCAGTTTGGCTTACCAGAGAGTTTAAAGTAGAATCTGGCCCTTTGCGCTTTGGTAATGCCATCAACTAACAGGCAAAGAAATGGCCCAAGTAGCTTGCTTGTGGCTTTTCTCCCAGAAAAGTGAGTGCTAAGAAGTTCTTAAAACACTTCTTTAGCACAGATCACAAATCAGAGTGATGCCCTTTATCCAGGAAAGAAAAAATTAATGTGATTGGTTTTGTTTTTGTTTTTCGTGATTGAGTCTCACTCTGTTGCCCAGGCTGGTGTACAGTGGCACACTCTTGGCTCGCTGCAACCTCTGCCTCCCAAGTTCAAGCAATTCTCCTACCTCAGTCTCCCAAGTAGCTAGGACTACAGGTGTGCACCACCACGTCTAGCTAATTGTTTGTATTTTTACTAAAGATGGGGTTTCAACATATTGGTCATGCTGGTCTCATACCTCTGACTTCAAATGATCTCCCTGCCTCAGCCTCCCAAAGTGCTGGGCATACAGGCAGGAACCACCATGCCTGGTCGAATTAATGTGTTTTTAAACCAAAATTCTGACAATTTAATATGAAACAAACTAGGCAATCCTTCACAGTGTTTCTAAAAGCCCAGACCGAGTCCTCCTTTTAGAAGAACAAGTCTCACAAGCAGCATGAGGTCAGAGATGACCAGGTCCATGCACATTTGTGTCATTCCACAATGTCTGACTTTCATTAAAGTAATCTCAATCACAAAAGCCAGGAGCGTCATGGAGTTCCCAAGGAGGCAGTTTGCCTCAGTGCTTCCCATTCACTCGGTAGTCAGAGCTACAGGCACACAGGCTCAAGCCACTCCACAAGTCAGTCAATATGGCAGACCATACATAATAGTACACTTAAAATGTAAATGTTATAGATTAAACATTCCACAACAAAGTTACATTTAACACCGAAAGAAGAAGGATAAGGAAAAAGCGTTAATGAATCAGTTCAGGGAGAGCAACTAAGGCAAAAAGAATCTCCTGGTCTGGGCCAGGCAGTCCAAGAGCCTTCAGTGGCAGATGCCAGGTGATTATCATGATTAACAGCAAGATGGTGTTAGTTAAGACGGACACTTCGAGCTGCACAAGTCCTGTTTCTTTTTACAGCCACAGTCCTCTGGTGAGGACTGATAGTGGAAAAGTGTGCTTGTTGATGTCCTCATCTGGTTGGATGCAGTCTTTATTTATTAAGCAAACATCTTGTCCCTGTTGGCAAAGTGCCCTGTGAAATATAAGATGGAGTCTCTTTCTAAGATGGAGTTACTTATGTCAAGGGTGCTTGACACGACAAAAGAACAGATTTTTAAATATTAGGAGTCTAATATTTACATTTTTAGATAGTGGCGTGGTAGAGTATAGGTGAAAAACACCTTTTTTTTTGAGACGGAGTCGCACTGTGTCACCCAGGCTGGAGTGCAGTGGCGCAATTTCAGCTCACTGCAACCTCTGCCTCCCGGGTTCAAGCAATTTTCCTGCCTCAGCCTCCAAGTGGCTGGGATTACAAGCACCTGCCACCATGCCCAGCTAATTTTTTTTGTATTTTTATTACAGATGGGGTTTCACCGTAGTGGCCAGGCTGCTCTCGAACTCCTGACCTCATGATCCACCTGCCTCAGCCTCCCAAAGTGCTGGGATTACAGGTAGAAGCCACCGAAGCCGGCCTGAAAAACACCTTTTAAGATGAGGATGCAAGAAATGAAAATGTTATGTCCACACAAAAATATGTACATAAATGTTCATACCAGCACTATTCATAATAGTCAAAAAGTAGAAACAGCCCAAATGTCCATCAAATGATAAATGGATAAATAAAACATAGTAAATTCATATAGTGGAATATTATTTGGCAATTTTAAAAATGAAGCACTCATAGATGCTACAATGTGTAAGAATCTTGAAAATATTATGCTAAGTGAAAGAAGCCAGTCACAAAAGACCACATATTGTATGATTCCATTTAAGTAAAACGTGCAGAGCAGGCAAATCTTAGATTCATGATGGCCAAGGGCTGGGAGCAAGGTTAAGAAAGAAATGTAGAGTGGCTGCTAATTGGGGTGATGAAAATGCTCTAAAATTGATTGTGGTGCTAGCTGCACAATTCTCTGAATATACAAAAAAATTTACTCGTATATTTTAAATGGGTGGTTTTTATGGTATGTGAATTATATCTCAATAAAGCTCTTATTTTAAAAAAGAGAAGAAAAAAGGAAGAAGAAAGAAAAGAAAAAAAGGAGGATGATGAGGACAAGGACAAGAAGAGAGAGGATGAGGAGGAAGAAGAATGAGGAGGAGGAGGAGAAAGGGAGGAGGAGAAGGAGAGCTGGGCATGGTGACGTGTGCCTGTAGTCCGAGTTACTCGGGAGGCTGAGGCCAGCCTGGGCAACATAATGATACGCCATCTCTAAAATTAATAAATAATGAAGAAGGCAGTGTGAATGACCAACTGTGTCAAACACTGCTGAGAGGCCATGTAAGACAAAGACTAAGAATGGACCACTGGATATTTTTTGTGTGGTAAAATATACACAAAACTTACCATTTAGCCATTTGTAGGTGTAGAGTTCAGTAGCATTAAATACATTCACACTGTTGTGCAACCATCACCACCAACCATCTACCATCTCCAGAAGTTCTCACCTTTACAAATAAAAAGCGCAGTGGCACAATCTTGGCTGACTGCAACCTTTGCCTCCCGGGTTCAAGCGATTCTCCCGCCTCAGCCTCACGAGTAGCTGGGATTACAGGTGCACACCACCACACGCAGCTAATTTTTGTATTTTTAGTAGAAATGGGGTTTCACCACGTCGGCCAGGCTGATCTCAAACTCCTGACCTCAGGTGATCCACCCGCCTTGGCCTCCCAAAGTGCTGGGTTTACAGGCATGAGCTGCTGCACCCAACCCAATAAATCTATTTTTCTATGTCTACAAATATAACAGTCTCAAAGCGTACTCAAATAGAGGGGGAATTCAGGCAGGAGGGTTTGACAGAGGAGTAAAGAAATTTGAGCTAAAAGACCAAGAATGAGTTTGTATCTGTCTGTTAGTGGTCTAATGATTTCCTGAAGCCTGTAACTTAGGAACTCCTGAAAGTACAAACCGGTTTGGTTTTTTGTTTTGTTTTTAGTTGTTGTTTTGTTGTTGTTTTGAGACAAGGTCTCACTCTGTTGCCCAGGCTGGAGTGCAGTGGTGCAATCATGGCTCACTGCAGGCTCAACCTCCTGGGCTCAACAGATCCTCCCACCTCAGCCTCCCTAGTAGCTGGAACTACAGGCATGAGCTACCACACTCGGCTAATTTTTGTATTTTTTGTACAGACAGGGCTTTGCCATGTTGCCCAGGCTGGTCTCCAACTCCTGAGTTCAAGTGATCCTTCTGCCTTGGCTTCCCAAAGTGCTGGGATTACAGGCATGAGCCACCACACCCGACACAAACTGGTTTTGAATATGAAAGGAATAAAGATTTTCAAGGAAAACAAACTTTCATTTAGTATTCAGAACTCATCTTTAAAGTCTTCCCGGGCGCGGTGGCTCAAGCCTGTAATCCCAGCACTTTGGGAGGCCGAGACGGGCGGATCACGAGGTCAGGAGATCGAGACCATCCTGGCTAACGCGGTGAAACCCCGTCTCTACTAAAAATACAAAAACTAGGCCGGGCGCGGTGGCTCAAGCCTGTAATCCCAGCACTTTGGGAGGCCGAGACGGGCGGATCACGAGGTCAGGAGATCGAGACCATCCTGGCTAACACGGTGAAACCCCGTCTCTACTAAAAAAAAAAAATACAAAAAGCTAGCCGGGCGAGGTGGCGGGCGCCTGTAGTCCTAGCTACTCGGGAGGCTGAGGCAGGAGAATGGCGTAAACCCGGGAGGCGGAGCTTGCAGTGAGCTGAGATCTGGCCACTGCACTCCAGCCTGGGCGACAGAGCAGACTCCGTCTCAAAAAAAAAAAAAAAAAAAAATACAAAAACTAGCCGGGCGAGGTGGCTGGCGCCTGTAGTCCCAGCTACTCGGGAGGCTGAGGCAGGAGAATGGCGTAAACCCGGGAGGCGGAGCTTGCAGTGAGCTGAGATCCGGCCACTGCACTCCAGCCTGGGCGACAGAGCCAGACTCCGTCTCAAAAAAAATAAATAAATAAATAAATAAAGTCTTCCATGTGATTTTCAACCATGATAAGCAAATATGGGTTTTAAAAAGAAGGAAGAGGAAAGTAACTAGTGGTTCTGAGCCCATATTTTAAAAACTCAATCATAGGTAAGTGAGCGAATGGACAAGAGATTTAAGTAATTTTCAAAGTTAGGGCATTTGCTATTTTATCAGTGGCTCAGAAGGCTGTCCAAAGGCTATAGATTTAAACAAATAACATGGTGTCCTCGAGATACTGGCATTTCCATTTTTAAGGGTAAATATCTGAAAATGATGATGTTCAAATTAAGAGTCTGGTGGCAGTTTACAGTTATAAATGGAGTCAAAAGAAATCAAATACCATCTCTATTCTTATATACGGATTATTTATTGTAAAAATGTAAGCAATTACAAATTGATCTGTTGCGAAATCAATGAAAATTAACATTAATGTAATTCCAAGTGAAAAAAATGAATTTGATCAATTATAATCAGGAATAAACATTAAACCATGATGGTGCTCAAGTTATTTTCTGACGACACTGGTGTATTAAATGTGCTTTTCCTATGAGAACCTTAGAAAAATAAAAACTTCTGAGTGGATCATCTTTATCTTTCCTTTTTATATAATTATAGCCATATTTTAATATAATAGGCCATGAGGTGATATGTAAACATACATAATTTCAACAAATTTTATCAAATAAAATCGTGTTTCTAGCTAGAAACTTTCCTTCTAATCATTTTAAATGAATAATCCAACCAACTGTCAAAACAAATTTTTTTTTAAATGACTATTAAATCCTAACCTTCATTTTCCCCTGGAGAAAAAGCATTAAAATTGTTACACGATCTGCTATGGAAAGCGGGATTCTCTATTTTGAAGCCACTAGCTTGCATTTGCGCATCTAGCACCGGAGAATCTTCATCCAGTGACGGGCGGGTTACATAGGTGAATGCTAAGCTTCGCTGCACAGGCGCAGGGCCCCGGCCTCACAGATTTGCCTTCTCCCTTGCAGCCAAGTGAGACTCGTACTGCACAAAGGTGTGAATCGCATTCTGTTTTAAGAGAACAAGATGGGGAGGTTAATCACGTCATAGGAAGCAACGTGATATTTACTTAGGTTTAATATGTATGCAAATGAAAATAATAATTCAGAATTCATTCACTTTAACTGTCTTAAATTGCCCAGGGCTAAAATGAAGAGTATGTGTTCTGCTGGTGAGTTCTTTTATCTCTCAAATGAATTTCTGCACAGCTGCTTAAGAAATCTAACAGTGGCAGGTAATGGCCCCTGCAGACTGTAATGCTGAGTGGTAACTAAGCCACGCCTACTCCAACCTAGCACACACGGCCTCTGCGTGGCCAGGCTGCTCCCAGCTTACCTTAGGCTTCTCAGCATTGTACTTGTCCAGAAGAGTCTGGATGCGGGACCCGTAGTCAGGGTGGACCTCAGTGAAGTTCTTGACCTAAGGCCAAAAGAAAATAAATGCAAGCATTACTCTAACTCCCTACCATATCACTCCCCAGTGACGGTGGTTTCCCAGTGTTTACTCTACAGGGGAGGAAAGATGTTTCAGTAGGAGGCAGTACTACAGGTGTTTAATAATGCCAGCCTCAGAGTTAAGATGCAGGTCCAGTGAACACTCTGACATATACTGGCTGAGCAACCTCAGACAGGTCACTTAACTTATCTGAGCTTATGTCCCTCTGCCAAAATGTGCAAGAAAATGACACCTAATCTGTATAATTTAAAAAATACTATTTGGTCTTTGTCCCCCATTCCTGACACAGATCTAAAACCCTTCGAATTTACTGTCTTTTATATACTACTAAGATGATCCATGGGGGCCTAGATAGCTTCCTGATGGAGGCTGGCACCAGGAAGAACAAGCATGCAATCAGAAGGTTAGAACTTCCAGCCCCACCCCCAAACCTCCAGGGAGGGGAGAGGGGCTGGAGATTGTGTTCAATCACCCATAGCCAATAATTTCATCAATCATGCCTATGTCATAAAACCTCCAGAAAAACCTGCAACTGGCAAGGTCAGCGAGCGTCTGGATTGCTGCACACTCCAGGAGCTGGAAGGGCGGTCCACCCAGGGAGGCACAGAAGCTCTGAGGCCTTCCCCCATGCCCCTCTTCCATTTGGCTATCCCTGAGTTATATTCTTTATAATAAATCGCTAAACATAAGTAAATCATTTTCCTGAATTTTATGAGTCTTTCCAGCAAATTATCAAACCTGAGGAAAGGGCGTGCGAACCCCTAATTTGCAGTCAGAATCCGCAGAAGTGTGCATAACCAGGGTACCTCATTTGTCATCTAAAGTGGGAACTGACTCCTAAATCTTTGGGTTCTGACTCTAGCTCCAGGAGTTACTGTTAGAATTGAATTGAGTTATAGGACACACAGTTGCTGTCAAAGAATTAGAGAATTGCTTATTGTTGGGGAAAAAAACGCATACAACCTAGGCCAGGCGCAGTGGCTCACACCTGTAATCCCAGCACTTTGGGAGGCCGAGGTGGGCGGATCACCTGAGGTCAGGAGTTCAAGACCAGTCTGGCTAACACGGCAAAACTCCATCTCTACTAAAAACACAAAAATTAGTCGGGCATGGTGGGGCATGCCTGTAGTCCAAGCTACTGGGGAGGCTAAGGCAGGAAAATCTCTTGAACCCAGGAGGCAGAGGTTGCAGTGAGCCAAGATCATGCCACTGCACTCCAGCCTGGGTGACAGAACAAGACTTCATCTTTAAAAAAAAAAAAAAAAAAAAAAAAAAAAAACCCACACAACCTACCTCACAGGATGCTGTGAGAAAAATGCCGAGAGGTAAGCTGCATTTACTGCATGGAAACAGCTGACCTCAGAGTAAGCCCTTAACAAGTTACAGCGATTTACACTGAGAAACAGGCCCAGACACAGCCTAAAGTTAATGTGAAGGATACAAGAACACTGGTACATGGCAGCGCAACTCCACATACTTCAGGCAGGAATTCCCCAGCAGACAGCAAGAGGAGCCATGGCACTGGGAACCCATAAAAGCCTTACAGTTTCAGCATATGTGAAAGGAGAATGCCAAGGGTTCCAGCTCAGTTCTGCTACTTGCAAGCTGTCTTATACATTCTCTTCAGTAAAAGAAGATAAATCCTGCCCTGCCTACTGCACAGAGCACCAGTCAGGCTCTCTGCTGATACTTGAACCCAGGCCCTTGGACACAGCCCAGACAGCTGCTTAGCCCAGCTGCCCCTAGGAGCAGAGAAGAAGCAACTAGGGGCCAAGGAAAAAGGGGGATTTCTAGATTTGCAAAAAGCTTAGCTCTGGGACAGGCCAGGAAATCAGAAATGACAGGTCTTCATGCAGCTCAATGAGCGACCATCAGAAATACCCCAGCACCTCAGCACGAAAGTCTAGCCTGCCTTTTGGAAGCACTGCAGTTCTTATTCCAGAAATCATGCAAATTTCTAGTTTGCATCTGAAGGAGAATCGAGGTATCGCGACATTAAGCCTTTAGGCAGGTTTCAAACCATAAAAATGCAAAAAAGAAAGACAGACAGACAGATTGACTGATTGACTGATTTTAGAGACAGGGTCTCCCTATGTTGTCCAGGCTGGCCCTGTACTCCTGGGCTTAAGCGATCCTCCCACCTCAAGCTCCCAAGTAGTTAGGACTACAGGTACATGCCATCACACCAGCTGATATATTTATTATCATCCAACGTTTAAGCAGAATTGCAGCAGGACTCACATTTTGATATTGGACATTTACTATCTTGCACAGAACTTGGCTGCAGCCGAATTAAACAGCACAGGATAAAATTCACTCTGAACACAACTAAATTAGTACATATTGGACAAACAGCAAAGGACCAATGGATATGCCAGACCAGATAAAACACGGAAAGAAAATAATCAGAAGTTGGTTGGGGATTACTAGTATTTTTTTTTTTTTTTAAGTCCTCCTAGGTCAAGCACAATAGAAATGGCACTTTCTTTTTAGGGTTCTCCCACACAGCTGCACTGTCTTCCCAAGCCAGCAGAGGGCACACTTCAGCTCACAAAGACTCACCGCTTTCTTTTGGATGAAAATTTGTGCATCTTTCAGGTGGCCTGCAATGTTCTCACACAGACGTTTCCTCTGTTCCTCATTCAGCACGTTCACATAGAATGCCCGCACCTGCTCAGGGAAAAGAGCAAGTGCAGACAATCGAATCACCAGTTTATCACCAACAAAGTTCACCTACTACAACACTTACGAAATCAATGATAAAAAAAAGTTAGAATTTAAGAATAATTTTAAATTACTAACTAAAACTGTCATTTGGGTTGTGTTCATTTTTTGTTTTAAGCAAAATAAGTAAAATTCATTTATTAATAGCTCTTAACTGCTTTCTAATAATATCCTTTATAGTAACTGCTATAATTCTCTTATAAATAGATCTACAATTTAAAACCTCACCACATGCTTAATACTGACAAGTCTAAAATGTGCAAGCTGCCTTTGAATGTAAACTTAGCACAATACAACCTTTGTTCAATTCACCCAGAACCATGGAGGAAAATAAAAACTAATTTAGCTAGAGATATAATTTGATATATAGATATGTAATTATATATAGAGATAATATATCTAAAAACTACCTCATTTATACATGTGCATCTGTAGTTATTCTGAAGCCACTATTTCTTAGGCAAAACATATGAATAGTGATATTTTGCTAGATTATTGGGTTTGCCTCTAAAATAAATATCCATAAATTAAAATGAAAAATACGAGCTTAGTATCAGGTATGTGAATCTGAGCAGCCTCTGCCCAATTCTGAAACAGGTTGTAGCTATGATTTTATTCTTACATTTCATTCATTCATTCCACTTATTCAACAAATATTGAGTATCTATAATGTGCCAGACTCTGTTCTATGTGCTGTTCTATTAATGTTTATAAAGTCCAATAACACCCAATTATCCAAAGTATCACCTTCATAACATATTAAGAGATGCATCATTTCCCTAAGTCATCAAATATCAGGCTATAATTATGTTTTTAAATTTTTGAGTAAAGTTTAAACCCGCTACCAAAGTTAATCAGACATAACACAATCTAATCAAAGTACTATATCCTGGGGATTTTCTCAGGCCTATCTCCAATTCACTAATTCTCTCTTCAGCTGTATTTGACGTATTTTGTGAAAACGTCGACTGGGTCACGTTTGAGTTTCTATTTCAAACGTGAAATATCTGTTGAGTTTTTATTTCATGGATAGTAATTTTTGTTTCTAGAAAATACTATTTGGTTCTTTTTCAAATTTACCTGTTTGTTTTTCTCCTCATATCCTATTGTCTTAATAATATTTCCTTTTTGCATCTCTTTAAATATGTATGTTTATTTTAAAGCCTCTTTCCAATGCTCATGTCTATGATTCTTCCATCTATTATTGCATGTGTAATTTCTCATTAGATTTCCTTGTATGTATTATAATTTTTCACTATGACTCATCTTCAACAGGAGTTATCTTCTGCAGAAGTACCAAATGTATCCTAGTTGTAAAAGTGTCTTCCTGTGGTGATTTTCTCATCTCTGCAAAGACCTAACAGGGTTCACTGATTCACTTGTTTCTCAGTTAAGGTCTTTCATGGTTCCAACTGGAGTAAGAATGCAGGGACCTCATTTGAGCACAGCATAGGGGAAGGACTCCCAATTTCTTGGAGTTGACTGCTTCCATTTAGAGCCCACATGCTTCCAAGCTGCATCCTCAGTCTGATGGGTAGTTGAGGTGCCCTTTCCTGGTTCTCACCATTATGCCAAGAGCTGAGCTCTAGTTCTGTGAAAACTGTGAAGCCTGTGGCCTCAACTCCTAACCCCTTGGAGGCATAAAATCTTCATAAGGTACAAATCAGGTCTGGTTATCATTACACGATATATACTTTCAATGTTCATGCACTACTCTGATTCCTTTTCCATTTGTGGGACTTGGAAATCAAAACTTTCTTGTTTTTTTAGCCCAGCTACATTATTAAAAAAAATTAATCCTTCTATGGGAAAACTGGGACAGTAAAAAATAAAACAAATAAAAAAACTTAATTTAGCATGTCCATATGTAAGAAGTAGAAGAAAGGCCTCCCGTGTCAGCTCAATTTGCCATCTTGAACCTCAATCTACACCTCAGTCTGTCACCTCAATCTACAATCTTGAACATCTTGAAGTGTAAGAATTTGTTCCTGCAATTCCAGTGGAATGCTGCAGCCAGCTTGCTTATGACAGCAGAAACACAGCCATTATAAAGATTAAATTACATAAACTTATAATTAAGTATAGTACAAAAAAAGTAATACTTAAAATATCATTTCCTAATTAATAAATATTACCTATGTTTTTGAAGTCATTTGTGTCTACTGTATCACTATGGGGGAAATACTATATAACAGTGATATAGCACATCATTTTGCAATGCCACAGGTTTAGTGACATCATGTTAGTAGCCTGAAATCAGCCCTATGAAATATTTCCACCATGAAAATGGATAAACACTACAAATCAGGGCTTTCTCCCCAGGTAGCCAGCTGTTAAATATTCATCAACACACCACTGAATAAAATCCATTTAAAAAAAAAAAACCTTGCTGTCTCAGAGATTTAGTTAATCACTTTTACAACTAGGATACATTTGGTACTTTTGCAGAAAATAACTCCTGTTGAAGATGAGTCATAGTGAAAAATTATAATACATACAAGGAAACCCAATGAGAAATTACACATGCAATAATAGATGGAAGAATCATAGACATGATCATTGGAAAGAGGCTTTAAAATAAACATACATATTTAAAGAGATGCAAAAAAGGAATATTATAAAGACAATAGGATATGAGGAGAAAAACAGGTAGATCTGAAAAAGAACCAAATAACATTTTTTGTTGTTGTTGTTTTAGTTTTGGTTTTTGTTCTTGTTGTTGTTTTGAGACAGAGTTTTGTTCTTGTTGCCCAGGTTGGAGTGCAATGGCACAGTCTCAGCTTGCTGCAACCTCTACCTCCCGAGTTCAAGTGATTCTCCTGCCTCAGCCTCCCAAGTAGCTGGGATTATAGGCACCCGCCACCATGCCCAGCTAATTTTTTTGTATTTTTTGTAGAGATGGGGTTTTACCACGTTGGCCAGGCTGGTTTCAAACTCCTGACCTCAGGCGATCCACCTGCCTTGGCCTGCCAAAGTGCTGGGGATACAGGTGTGAGCCACCATACCCAGCCTACAGGTTTAAGGATTAAACAAAAAAAAAAAAGTATGTGTACATATTCCATCACCAGGGGCGGAATGCAGTAGAGCAATCACAGCTCACTATGGCCTCGAACCCCTCAGATGAAGTAGCCTTGATAATATCTATTGTTCTATCTTCCAATTCACTAATCTTCTCTTCAGCCATGTTAACCTCCTTTAAAAGCCATCTACTAAATTCTAAATTCAGTTGTTATATTTTCTAGTTATGTCCATTCAACTCTTTTTCTATAGCTTAAAGTTCTCTTACTAAATTCTTCATGCTGTCATCTATTTTCTTAAACCTATTAATCAGTCATTTTAAAACCTGTATCTAACAGTTCCATTATTTAAGCCTCCAGTAGGTTTGTTTCTACTGTCAGTTTGTAGGGGGTTTTCTCTCCCTCTTGATTTTCGGTCATAAGGTCTTAATGTGTTAGGTGCCTGGTCATTTATTGTTGAATGCTGAACATTTCCATATAAAAAGGTCTAGAATCATTTGAGGTTTCATTTTCCACCAAAGAAAATTTTGTTTGCTTCTGACAGATGGCGTAGAGAGAGATTACCTTAATCCAATCTGAGACTGAGCAGAGGCAAAGTTGTGTTTCATGTTTTGTGAGAGCAAGTTTATTTCAAGTTTGCCCTTATTCCTAGGCATGGCCCTTCAGGGATTTCAACTGAAAGCCCTGAGTGTAACTAGAGGCTCTGCTTCTTTGCAGACCTTGAATTCCAATTTTTGTCCCTTCAGACTCATAAGACTGCTGTAAATACCACTCAGCTTCGGGACCAGTGCTTACAAATTAACAAATACCTCAAGAGGAAAGGAAACTAAATGTCAAATTGACTTCTCTGCACGTTTTTTTCTGCACTTATTTTCTATCTTTGATCTTGATCCTTTAAATCTTTGTTGCTTTGTTAGCTCTCCAAAGCCTTCAAACAAATGCTTTACGTATTTCACCTACTTTTTCAATGTTCTCCATGAAATGGTAAGTATGATACAAGCTAGTCTGCCAGAGACAGAGGCAAGCCCAAGTGAATCATTTTTAAGAGAATAAATCTGGACTTTCTTTTGTATTTCCCACGTGATGCATCATCACAGAATTATGCTATGAATCTATAACAACAGTACTGTGATTACTTAAAAACCACACTATATCCTATATAGTGATAAGAAATTATCTCAATAAGGATGAGCACATAATATTTTTCATGTGTAAGCAATAGCCTCATTAATTAAGTTTTGCAAGGGTTGTACTGGCTGGTTTAATACCTGTATTGACCTCATATAGGCAAAATTCTTTGAGAGGCAGGGAATGTACTGTAATATACTTGGTGTCATCTGCATCACCAAAAATAATGCAGTTACATAAAAGGTTTGCAGGAAATGTTTTAAGCTCATCTAAAAATGGTTTATATCCTACAATAATGTAATTTTTTTATATATACATATATATGTATATACGTAAATGCTTTTCAAGTAAAGATATCCTCACAGTGAATTAATTCATGTATTTAAGTATCTTTTACTTGGAACCCACATTCACAAACTGAGAAACTAGAAATAGGTTATAATCTAATTTAAATACTAAGTTTAACACTAACTGCTCAAACAGAGCTCTAGAACAACTGTACTTTTAAATTTATTATTTTATTGTGTGTGATATAAGTTACACTGGACACATTAAGGAGGCAGCTGCCCACCCACAGGCCCTTTCAAATCTGAGGGCCTCCTTCATATCATGTGCTGAAACAGCCCTTAGGACAGCCATAAGCGACAGGAAAGAGGATGAGCACTTGACCTGGGGCAGTTAACTAGAGGCTGACCAAGGCCAATGGTGCAACCTGGGGTGAAAAGATTAGAATCTGAGATAGACGTGTTGAGAAAAGGAGTAAAAGGTGGTCCAAAAAAAAAAAGAGTAATACATGGAGAAAGATGCCTTAAAGGAGAAACCATTGTGGAAAAGCCACAACAATGATAAAACAGAAGCTCTGACGCAGATAGGAGAAAACAGGAAGCCATGGTAAAAAATAATCGATTAGCACTGGCAAGTAGAAGCAGAGAGATGGAGAATAAGCCGCGTGAAGGGCGAGATCTGCAGTGGAAACGCCCACACTCTTGTGGCCAAGGTTCCTGAAGCTATTTTGGATCTCCAGTTCTAGTCCTTGAACCTGGGCTGTCCTGCCCAGATTCTTAGATTTGTCTCCACATACGCTGTATATGCTCATTTCTTAAATTCCCACGAAATCACTGTTTCCCCAATGTCCCCCTCCCCATATCCCTTCAATAAAGTTTGAAGAAACTGAGACAGAGTCTCCATACCTTGAGGCAAAAGACCAGAGGAATAAAACCCTTCGACTCCAGCCAGTTAGGGGCCCAATTTACTATCACAGATGAGTCTTCCTTGAATTCAATTTAAGACACATCAGACAGTTTGGGCGTTGCGGGTGGGAGGGGGGGTGCAGATTATGCAGGCATTGACAAGGAGAATTAGCAGGTGACTTCCATAGCAGACAAAGAAGTCATTACCTGAGTAACATTATCATCATTGGCAGTGTTGAACCTCCGCACTTCTCCAGGATACTGGGTGCTGTGCTCCAGGACAGAAGGCTGTTGTTCTGGAGCACCAAAGCTGTTGGGGTAGTAATTTGGAGCACCACCTTCAAAAGAAAACCACTCAGATGCACTTAGGAACAAGAAAAATCAAGTAGGTCTACAAATACTCACTGTGATGAGAAATAAATTTAAGTGGTAATCAAATACACATGCACACATACACGGATATAAACACAACATACACATGTTATTTTTAATTTCCTGCATTTAGCTACAGGTAGTATGAAGATTCTTAGGGAACGTTGCCATCTGCTAAATGCTTGCACAGGCTGCTGCACTTTATGAATGAACCTCAAAGCCCCTTTTGACACTTCAAAGGGCCTCATCTAGCAGTCTTCTGAGGCTTACGGCACACGTAGAAGTTTATACAGGCTTGATTTGGCCACCATACAGGGATGAGGTTCAAAGACACATTTCAAAATTGACTTGAAAAATTGTGTCATTTGGACTCAGGTTCAATTCAAACACTGCATCACAAAATTCTTGACGGAAATCTGAAAGTTCTGGTTCTGCTCCTTGAATCTACAAACACAAGCATGGGGCTCTGTGATGTGACCTGACTGCTGCAAGGTCACACAGAAGCCAGTGGTAGATATGGGGTTGGAACTCTGGGTTCTTGGTCTCCTCCAGCCCAGCATACACAGTATTTCCATTACAGAACTCTACTTTGCTATTCCTTGAAGTGTTTTTAGGATTCTCAGGGTATCTCTCCTTTACTGACGATGATGACTTTGTTCCATTGTAGCTTCACTTTCACACTCTCCACAGATCAATAAAAAAAGAATTTTTAAGAAAATGTGGTAATTGTATATCAGCACTCACTTATCTGGGCTTATAAGAAACAGTGACAAATACAATCAAAACATTTTCTTTGACTTTTGAAATAAATTATGAGGCTTTTTTTTCATTTTGGCATATTTATTTTCTCAGCTATACTTTGCTTTGGCTGATATTAGCAGAAGCTTTCATTACCCGAGCACACACTGCCTAAACAGGAGTGGCCCAGAAACATATTAAGTGGTTTGAGCAAACCAGTCTGGGGTTGGAATTTTAGCCAGCTCACTACCATAACAGATAATCCACAGTAGATAATCAAGAGATGCCTATGTATGACATTCATCAAGACACCAAGTGTGTGTGCAGGGGAAGGAAGAACACCATACTATTATGGAGCCCAATTATCAGCTCAAGAAATTCAACAGATCAGCCACATCTACATGAAACAACCAGCCATCACAGTGTTTTCTTCATTAAGAATTTGCTCTTTGAAATGTGCCTAGTTAATTTTTAAAATCCTGCTTCCAAATGAGCTCCGACCTTTACTCAAAGTGAGAGTTGTCTTTAAGGCACTGACCACAAGAACAAATAAGCTCTTTCATGGAGCTTCTAGGTCATAGCCCAAATGCTCAACTTTTAAAATCAGGCCAGGCGCAGTGGCTCATGCCTGTAATCCCAGCACTTTGGGGGGCCGAAGTGGGTGGATCACCTGAGGTCAAGAGTTCAGGACCAGCCTGGCCAATGAAACACTATCTCTACTAAAATTACAAAAACTAGCTGGCATGGTGGCACACTCCTATAGTTCCAGCTACTCAAGAGGCTAAGGCATGAGAATCGCTTGAACCCAGAGGGGGAAGCTGCAGTGAGCTAAGATCATGCCACTGCACTCCAGCCTGGGCAACAGAGTGAGACTCTGTCTCAAAAATAAATAAATAGATAAATAAATATAGCAAAATATAACAGCTGTGGCCTTTGGGTGTTGGGACTATATGGGTATTTTTCTTTTTTCTTCTTTTTCTTATGTTTTCCAAATTTTCTGTAGGACACATATATTATTTTTATTATAGAAAAATAAACTTTCTTTGAATATAGACATCTGTGGTTATAAACATAAATCATCAGTAAAATTTCTAAAGGGATCAAGGCATGCAGTCCATATTACTAAAACACGTGTCCTAAATGGGAAAAGAAAATAACTGAGATCTGTATTAAACTGTGGAATAGTAAAAGGAAAAAACTTCAATCAAGCATTCTGCTTGACTTATTAGAATAAGTAATTAGAACTAGAGGCTGTTTGTATACGACACCAAAAAAAAGTAGTTAAAAGAAAAAGATTGTAAGTTTGATAAATGAGTTCCAAAAAAAACAAAAAGTGGTAGAGTTGATTCACATGACTTTATTCACTTAGGGAAAAATGAAGGGAGGGGAATCCTTTGACTTGCTCTGCCTTCCCTACTCTCTTCTCCCCAGCCTTCCCTGCTAATTCTAGCTCCCTTCCAAATTCTAGCTAGGGCTAGACCTGCTCCTCCGGGGCCCCAACAGAACTGCAAAGAGAAACAAAAGACTCCAACTCTTGGCTTTCGCACTTCTAAGGGTCTAAGTCTTGGTGATTTTACAGTGATTTAAGGAACTGTCCATTTTGGTGAAGTGTCTTCAAAACCTAACTCCCAAGCTGGATTCTACCGTACTCTAGCCAGTGTGAAAGATCTTACTCCCTGCTTTTAACTACTGGATACAAGTAACATCTGAAGTGGAAACGCTCAATAAAATATATAAAATAGATTAAAAGCATGGAGAGTCCTCAGGCAGCCTAAATCTTCACTGCTGGGCAAAAACACGCCCAGTTAGCAGCACCTGGAGAGCACCTTCACCAAGCAGGAAGGTCCTGCGGGGCCACCTTGAGAGCCACTGGCCTGGCCTCCCGCCCATCTGCTCCACATGCCCTCTGCCCGCGCATGGGGAGCCCAATGTCTTAAGGCCTACCCTGATTGTCCTGCATGCACATGGGGCCGTCACGCTGGTAGCTGGCCACTCGAGCACGGTAGGGACAGTTCACAGGTATCTGAAGATAATTGGGTCCCAGGCGGTGGCGGTGAGTGTCAGGATAGGCAAAAAGGCGGCCCTGCAGTAATAAATGCAATAGATACTGACTAGGGGCAGTAACATATAACATAGGAATAGGCTGTAAACTTCATTCTGAAATTTGAAGTACAAAGCACTCTGTACATGGTTACCATAAAATTCTGCCTTTCCCCCTACTTAAGAGTGAAGCCTCTACTCTTACGAGTTCTCCCTAACTGAACAGTTCTTAATTTCCCAGGCCCTATGGCCAACCATAAATCTTCCGTCTGTTTTAGGCAATAACACCTTTTTTTCCCCCTTCTGCATAACAAGTTAGTGTCTTGTCTTATACTGTATTACTTGCTATTCCCAAGGAAGTATCACATTATAAAACAAATGTGCTAGAACATTAACTAACTGAAATACTGAATTAATTCTATTCCTCCTCATTCCCTCACTCCAGGGGAGGCACCAATCATTTGCTCTTAACAAAAAGCAGGCCGGGTGCGGTGGCTCAAGCCTGTAATCCCAGCACTTTGGGAGGCCGAGACGGGCGGATCACGAGGCCAGGAGATCGAGACCATCCTGGCTAACACGGTGAAACCCCGTCTCTACTAAAAATACAAAAACTAGCCGGGCGAGCTGGCGGGCGCCTGTAGTCCCAGCTACTCGGGAGGCTGAGGCAGGAGAATGGCGTAAACCCGGGAGGCGGAGCTTGCAGTGAGCTGAGATCTGGCCACTGCACTCCAGTCTGGGTGACAGAGCGAGACTCCGCCTCAAAAAAAAAAAAAAAAAAAAAGCAACAAATTTCCACAAAACCAACAGTATGGGAAATTCTTCAAATAAGCACTTCCAACTGGGCACAGTAGCTCATGCCTATTATAATCCCAGCACTCTGGGAGGCCAAGGTGGGAGGATCACTTGGGCCCAGTTGTTTGAGACCAGCCTGGGCAACACAGTGAGACCTGTCTCTACAAAAAAAAAAAAAAAAAAAAAAAAATTAAAACATTAACCAAGCATGGCGGCATGTGCCTGTAGTCCCAGCTACTCCAAGAGGCTGAAGTGGGAGGACTGCTTGGCCCAGGGGGTTGAGGCAGCAGCAAGCTGCAATCGTGTCACTGTACTCCAGCCTGGACAACAGAGCAAGACCAGAAAAAAAAAAAGTACCTCCCATGATGCCTTCTGAATTATCTTAGATACACTTTGAGCTCTGAGACTTTCTAGATATAAACAACAACAACAAAAAATCTATGTTTCAAAATGAAAGCCCTACAATGCCAAAGGTCATGAATCTAAGATTAAATTATGTTCCATATTAACCAAGGCAAGGATGGCAAGCATTTTGAAATTTCTTTCAGTTAATGCTCAAACAAAAGCTTTAAGATAAATTCCACATTAATCTTAATATCTAATGACTGACCTATTCTCATTATTCATACTTCTTTTCTATAAGCAATTTTTCTTCCATTGAATTTATCACTGGCCTTGAATCTTAAAAGTATTTTTAGATCCCTAATTCTATAAGGCAAAATAAAAACCAAATTGAATAGGACAACTTAAGCAATAACCTTGTACCAAATCACTGATACCAACAGACTTAATCCAGTACCAGGGTTCTGTCAATATTTTGCTTTTGGCTGAATGACTCCCTCTTATCATCATTTCAAATAGCCTAAGGTCATATTTAGATGACCAGCCATGCAGTCATGACCAAAACTCAGCTATAGGTTGGAAGCTGGTTGTCTCCTCTGGCTCAAAAAGTTGTGCTCTTGACTCCATCAACAGGATAGGAGATACAATCCTGCCATGGGCAGCTCCTGAATGTAGCCTCTATCACATAATTCTGATTTTGTGTCACCCTGTGTTTATCAGGCAACCTTACCGCACCTATGGGTGGAGACCAGCAGAAGTTGGCAAATGGGCACAGTGAGCTCATACCCTGACACCAGTTTGAATCTAGGCCTTCCCCAAGGCCCTGTGCCTGAACTCCCTTGCTGGACCTGCATGCGTGGGAAAGCCTTTCCCACTCAAGCAACCGGCTCAACTTCTCCAACTCTTGGCAAAATACAGAGAATGAGAGCAAGAAAGGCTGCACCTGGGTCCTCAGGTATTCAGGGGACAGTCTCTCCATGACTTGTATTATATTATTTGTCCATTTCACCATGGTGTGGCTCACCACTTTGGATAAAGTTATAAAACTTATTAACATGACCTTGTTAAAAGACACCTGTAAACACTGCTCATTAATATACCAACTGCCACTGCCTAGGCTACAATACTCATGAGCTCTCAGCAAGAATAACCCCAAAGCCCTCCTAACTGGCTTTCCACTTCTGGTCCAACAAGACAATCTACATACTCCCTACTCACCCACTCAAAAAATCTCAAATCATTCCTTAATAGTCACCAAATGGCTAAATGAGTACAACAGTCCTTCCCCAACTGTATGGCTCCTCACAGGCTCCATGGTATTGGAACTCATAGTTAAATGACCTAAGAAGGGTGGGGAAAAGCTAGGCTAGAAACAATAACTTGACAAACTTACGAAAGCTCTTTCAAACACTTTCTAAAACTCATCTTAAAAAAAAAAAACCTATAAAGAGTATACTGAATTTAAAATAGATATATTTGCCCGAACTGAAATTAATACTAACAGAAATTATATTAATTTCTACTTGTCATCCTTTTTCAGGACTCTCTTCCCCACTGTTTCAATAGCTGCCTTAGACATTTGCTTTCTTAGGATGTAGAGAATATGTATTTGCTTTGCAGTCCTTTTCTAGGGGGCCTAGTTCTCCATTCAAATCTTCACTGTTCTTCAAATTATATAATTCAGTGCTGCTGACTGCCTCACGGTCCCACTGTGGTTCCAAAGACCCATGGTGACTTGGATTCTTGTGAAAAGAGTTTAGGTAACCTTGTATTCCTCAATCCATTCCCTCTCTGTCTAACCAGAGTTATGCAGCTTTAGCTCTGCCCATGACAATTTCATGCCTTGGCAAATCCCATTAGCTTCACCCTCATACAGTTCAGCTACCAGGCAGGGAGTTTCAAGGCCCAGGGTCACATTGTTTTAGCTTCCTCTACTCCCTGGTTTCAATGCAACTTCTGCTTTTCCTCTGAGAACTGCCTGACTTTCCTTTTTCTATTCCCAACCCCTAGTTCCTGCTTTTTCTATTTATCACCAAGAGGAGTGATTCTACTCAATACATCCCAGACCACATTTCTCAAAACTGAAGAAAGCTCTTCACTCCTACTCAAGCATTTAAGGTCCCCTCTGACATATACTCAACGAATCTATCCAAATTCTATTCTTCTCATTCAGGAACGAGTGACTATTTATAGTTTAAACACACCTAACATGCTCCACCTTTGTGCCTATACTCAACTCCTTCTCCTGCCCATTTTACCTATTAAAAATCAAAATCCTATCTATTCTTCAAAACAATCTCAAATGCTACCTCGTTCATGGAACTCTGTGGCCGACCTCCTATCAGACAAAATTTTGCCTCCTGGATCACCATGGCACTCTGCCTCACGTTATGACACCCAAGACAGTTCACCATACACAACAGACAGGTACTCAATTTATAATAGTTGAACTGAACTAAAAACTAATGAAAAACTTACTTTCTATAAAAGCCTCAGATGCTCCCCAATGTCATAAGCAAAAAAGTTATTTTTTAAAAAACTTAAGCTTGTCCTCCATGCAGACTGAAACCTGAACTGGAATCAGATACTTTACATAAGAAGTAACCTTCAGTCGCTGTGGTCTGTTTGGGGTACAATCTTTAACCTTTGTTTCAAGGTCACAGTCCGAAACCATAATAGATTGATTTACATGGTAATTATTAAGCCAATTATTTTCCTACTGATTCTGATCCAAAGTAGAATTTTTCACTCTTGGTACTCTTGAAAGAGCATATTAAAAAGTAAAACATACTGACAGCTTAACAACATTAGCAAGGTGAATGGTTAATCCACTGCCTTTATCACTGGCAGCATACACGTAGTTCATAAAAATCATCCCTAGATCTCTTTTTACAAATGGAAAAATTCAAGCACCACCGTGAAATAGAAAATGAGGCTGGCAGCAGTGGCTCACGTCTGTAATCCCAGCACTTTGGGAGGCCGAAGCAGGCAGGTCACTTGAGGTCAAGAGTTTGAGACCAGCCTGGCCAACATGGCAAAACCCCATCTCTACTAAAAATACAAAAATTAGCTGGGCATGGTGGCAGGTGCCTGTAATGGCAGCTAATCAAGAGGCTGAGGCAGGAGGATTGCTTGAACCTGCAAGGCGGAGGTTGCGGTGAGCCGAGATCACACCACTGCACTTCAGCCTGGGCAACAGAGCAAGACCCCATCTCAAAAAAAAAAAAAGAAAATGAATAAAATTAGGCTTACCAAGGTATTATAATTAATTAACCATACTTCAGTTACAGACCGAACAAATGATGTTTCACTCTACCAATACTTAAGGTATTTCTATTATGTCTTTTTCTTTTTTTTTAATTAAGAGACTAAGTATACTTGTCTTTACCCATGTAGGGACTTTACCATGGAATTTTGTTTATACTTGGTTTTTTCAAGGAATGCTCACTGAAGGATAGTTCACCTCAGTGAGTCCCACAAGGTAACCAAGCACCTAAAGTTTAAGTAACATTCTCGTTAATTCCTCATATAAGGATCATGCCAAGCTGCACATTTTGTGTGTGTACGCTCACATGGACACCTGCCTCGAACATCTCAATCCACCAGGCTCACCTGAAGCATTTTGTCAGGGCTGGTCTCAATGCCAGGGGGCATGTTGCTTGGGTCGAAGGCTATCTGTTCAACCTCAGCAAAGTAATTAACTGGATTCCGGTTTAAGACCAGTTTACCAACTGGGATGAGAGGGTAGTCCTTGTGAGGCCAAACCTGAAAATGATGTCATATTCATAATTAACAGGCAATCAACCAAAGGAAATTAAAGCTACCCACAAAAATGCCAGATTTCAAATACAATCAAGCCAATGAGAATAATTTTTAAATCCAATAAAACATAAGAATTTAAGATGAGTGCCTTAGTTAAGTCTTTCACAATAGGAAGTGGTAAGTACTGACAGTTTCCCTAGGAAAAAGTACATCTGTTTCATAATCTGTTCCCTGTTAATAACAATATATGAAGCCACATACACATACTCAATGAAATGACAAACAGGAATGTGGAAGCAAGATGCTGGTAAAGGACACTCTGAAGTGGTACCCTCTATATTTTGTATATGACTTCGCCATCGTTATAATTGTTTGACTAGATTTTTTTTCTAATTAGGTAAGAAGAGACTTAAAAAAGAAAACAATATAGCTATTACTGACTCACCTTGGTAAGATCAAATGGATTAAATGGAAAAGTTTCTGCCTGATTAAATGTCATGACCTGGATGTAAAAAGTCCAGGAGGGGTAGTTTCCTGTGGCAATGGCATTAAAAAGATCCCGGATGCCATAGTCAGGATCTTCCTGGGAAAGTCTCGCCGCATCTTCAACAGAAAGGTTTTTGATGCCCTGGTCAGTCTACAAAACGAAAAAAAGAAGCTCCAATGGAAACTTATTGGCAAAGTTATCAAAATGTAATCAGTAACTCATTGAAGGATTATGAGTAACACCACCCAAAGAATGAACTTTCTTTACAACAATACTTCCATTGCTCAAATCTGATACTAATGAATTTATCAACAAGAAATTCTATTTGATTACCCCAATACTTTTAAATGTCAAGGAAATCCCATCTACAAATTTCATATTTAAAATCAGTCCTATCTTTCTGTTTATGTGTTCTATTATTTGAATTTTTACATTCATGTTACTTTCCAAATCAGAACAATCAAAATATATCTTAAAAGTAGGCAAAGGATTAATAAAATTAAAGGACTACTTCCCTTTTATCATGAAGTAATGTTTTAATTCCACTTCATGATAGCTCAAATCAATTACTGAGACTGTGCTCGGCTAGTATACCTTCACCCTTGTCCTATTCCTTTTTTTTTTTTTTTTAATAAATCATAGAATCATAGCTCATAGAGCTGAAAAGAACTTCAGTACAGCCACCTGGAACTAGTTCTCTGACTACGAGCAGGTAAAATTAATATTCTGACTTTCCAAGCAAGCTATTAAAACCCAGAGAAGCTGTGTCACTTCATAAGTGCTCCTGTCATCATATCATACTGTTCTTTAATGGACTGACCATGTGATCTTATTCTGAAAGACCTCCCAACAAGCCAAGTGCCGCAGAAAGATTTCCTTAGCAAAAATCAACTCTGAACGCTGGTCTGTTTCTACCACAGAAATCCCAACTCTCTCGTCAGTGAAAAGGTCTGAACTCTTGCTACTGAACCAGAGGTAAAGCCACCTTCAGTATTAAAAAAAAATGAAGGTCACGATGTACAGATCACCCAAAGAGCTAATATATTAACTTGTGCAATAACATTGCAATACCTTTCTGATTTTAACTGAATCCTTTAGGTTTAGAAAAGAATCATCTTAGGTCAGAATAATCCAGACTGATGAATCCATGTAGATCTCAGGCTACCTTAGGGCCCTAGGATAAAAGATCCACAAGCAATCCAATCTTTCCAGGACTTGTATAGCTGGTAATATTATACCAACTTTATAGTGAAAAGAACTGGAGCTCAAAGAACTTTTAATACTATGCCCAAGGCCACAATTATCTAGAAGAGTAAAAATCTGAGTTCAGGCTGGCATAACTCTAAAGCTACCAACTAGACTGGCTGTCCCAGAGACAACCATTTAGTCTTACTCTAAGTAACACTACATTGATCCTTTTGGCAATTACAAGCCAATTTTATGTTCCATACAATTTTTCCTTGTCAAATATTATAGATCCAAGTTATGATGATAAAAAGAGGTGATGGTTCTCCTTAATGCCTACATTAAGTTGTTCAGATAAAGAAGAAAACAGGATAGAAGAAAACAGGGCTTTTGGATGTCATTAAGAGAGAGATTGTCCAGTACTGGTCATGAGCCCACTTCTTTCTGCTTATCTTAGCAGCAGTATTTGGAAAATAGAGGTTCTCAGGTTTGTTTTTACCTAGCCCTTGGGAGTTCTCTGGGAATATCACCAACACGCCAGGGTTCACTGGTAATATTGCTCATTGTAACGAATGACAAGCTTAAACCAAAAGAGAATCCTTTAAAATATTTCAGTTGATTAAAACATTCTCAAAACCCTCCCCAGATGTAATGCATTTGATCTGGCTATATGAACGCAAATTTTTAAAAACAGTACAATTTTGTTTTCTGACATTTATAACTGACTTTACTTATATGAGTTGTTCATAATACAAACTCAAGAAATGCTAAGTAAATAGATGGATGACTTAAAAAGTTAGAAGAAATGATATTGGAAAGATGCCATTGGATGTTGGAAGTGATAGTGAGACTGGGATATGCTCCAAGCTGTGTTAGCCCTCTTCTGGGCCCTAAAAGGTATCTATGCTCAGGATAATGACTCAGGGCTAGGCACTTTATTATTTTCTAGAGCTTAACTCCAAACTCCAACAAGAACTCTAAAAAAGCCAGGCTAGGGCCAGGCACAGTGGCTCACACCTGTAATCCCAACACTATGGAAGGCCAAAGTTGGGGATGCACTTGAGGCCAGGAGTTTGAGACCGGCCTGGGCAACACAGCAAGACCCCATCTCTATAAAAAAAACTTTAAAATCAGCCAGGCATGGTGGTGTGTGCCTGTAGCCTCAGCTACTCTGAGACAGGGGGATTCCTTGAGCCCAGGAGTTCACTGCAACCCAGGAGTTACTGTGAGATACGATCATACCACTGCACTCCAGCCTCAGTAACAGAGTGAGAGCCTATCTTAAAAAAAAAAAAAAAAAAAAAAAAAAAAAGCTAGGCTAAACTAGGTGGAAATTATTTCCTTCTGACTAGCCTAGAGGTCTATACTATCTTCCTTGAGCCCAAACCAAAAGCTTAGATATTCCCACTTCAGGGAGAAAGCTGTACTCAACATGAAGCTGCCAGCCCAGAAACATTAAACCAGAAGCAGCACAAAAGCAGCACATTTCCTAAATATTTATGACAAGGGACACAGGATCCAGAAAAACGAAGTTTAAACTGTTGATCGCAGCCATGTGCCTTACCTCTGGCCACATGTAAAAGGGAGACTAAAGAGGAACCACACACAGTTCTAACAGGACAGTGTGAAGTTATGTCCTCAGGTGGAAGCCAACAACACACTCACAGTACTGATCAGCGAGATCAATACTTCCCATCTTTGGGGAGGGAGGTGAGGGAAAAGTGGGAGAAGCCTTAATCTTTGCTCAGTTCTTCAGGAAAAACAAGCAGGTGTGTGGTAGGAGCCTTGTACACTCTGCCCCAAAGGTATAACGCGTACCTTATAATGGAATTTGCAATAAACCGCCTTTCCTTCTGCGTTAACCAGCTTGAAAGTATGTGATCCATATCCATTCATGTGGCGATGGCCATCTGGAATCCCCCGATCACTGAACAAGAAAGAAACCTAAGGAACAGAAATATAAAGCCTAAAATGTTTTCATTTAAATTAAAACATCCTAGATTTTTAAGATATTCCTTAGTTTCCAGAAAGTTCCTTAATGACATAAAACATACTAGCCTATTTCCCATGGGAAGGGTTACATTATTTCACCTGTAGAAAATAACAAACAGAAAAATTTTAAACCAAAATGATATGTAAATCACTAATACTATGACTCAAAATTCTATGAAGGAAAGCTAAAACTACCTGAAAACTGGCCTAATTTGTTATTCAAAATTTATTTTCACAGCAAATTTGGTACTACTTTCCCCTCACTTCCCTAATACAGAGCTTTACCTTGTACTACAGACTTTCATCCTTACTATTGCTAAATATCAACTGACAATGTTGCTATCTATCTATCATCACCATTTAAGGCTGATGAATGCGGGATGATTAGTAAAGCCAGTTATTACAAAACTCTTCATGATCAAAAAATCTGAGGAAGCTTATTCCAATCAAACAGCCAAAACTGGAGAGACACTTTATGAGGAGGCATAATTAAACACTGCATCCCAGGTGATATAAGACAATGGAAAAAAAGGGTTCATGCCTGATGCAGAGACTCGGGACGTAGGCTCCAGAAGTCCCAGACCATATCTGGATCCTTCAGATGCGTCTGAGGATTTCTCTTTTGGCTGTGGATAAAAGATGGAAACTAAATAGAAAAAAAGAGAGAAAAAAATTCAAAAACTAAGTTTACAGGAATTATGGTATCTTGCATTATACATGCCTATTACTAGGTTTATGGATTATAACTCTAAATACAATCCTGGAATTTTAAACTGCCAAACCATAAAATGAAATATACTCAACATAGACAACTAGCACCTAAGATACCCTAAAGTATTTCGAATATACTCAAAACTACAATCTTTTTTTTTTTTTTTGAGACAAGGTCTCACTCTTTCACCCAGACTGGACTGCAGTGGCATGATCACAGCTCACTGCAGCGTTGACCTCCTGGGCTCAAGCAGACCTCCCAACTCAGCCTCCCAAGTGGCTGGGACTATTGGCATGAGCCACCACACCTGGCTAATTTTTGTATTTTTTTGTAGAGACACGGTTTTGCCATGTTGCCCAGGCTGGTCTTGAACTCATGGACTCAAGTGATCTGCCTGCCTTGGCCTCCCAAAGTGCTGGGATTTATAGTATTTCTTCCTGGAAAAAATATACACACCCTCCCGCATGCATACACACACACACACACACACACACACACACACACACCCTCCTGCTGACTCAGAGCATGTAGAGACATCCTCTGTTTGTTTCCAAAGTAAAGTCCCTCTTTTTACTAATCTTCAATGTTCTGCAAGGAAAACTAAACTCACTTCCCATTAAGTCAATGTATCTTAAAATGACAAATCTAAGACCAGTGGTAACTGTTGCTACTTGATCTTATCAAATACAGAAAAATGTGTTGAAAAAAGTAATCCAGACAACTCATATTCTTTTCTTTCTGCCTTTCCCATGGTTTCTCCTCAAATGCCAACCTATTTGAAATCAATTTAAAAATCAACAAACATTTGTTGAGTGCAAAATACTCTATTACCTACCAATAGGGGATCCCTGATGAAGAAAATGGGGGTGTTATTTCCAACGAGATCCCAGTTACCATCTTCTGTGTAAAATTTCACTGCAAACCCACGAGGGTCCCGAACTGTGTCAGCTGAACCCGATTCTCCAGCTACAATATTCAAATGGAAACAGGAAGCATAAGCCACAGCACTTTACATCCAAGAAGCCTGGAGACATAAAGAAGCACCTGGATCCATCCTTTCTAATCCACTTCCAAGAACTAAATTAGGTATTTAAGTGCCTGGGTTATTATTTCTACCCACCAGCTAATTCAGTCCACAAATCAAACAAAAGAATTAATTGAGAGCAATAAGAGAACATATGTAATAACAGCTGACAAGGTTATTCATTTAACATAATAAGATAACTTTGTTCAAACAGGTAATTAAGTTTTTAATTAAAATAAGGGAAGAGAATAATTATGAGGCTTAAAGTAGTGACAAACAGAATAAGTGAGTTGCCAAAATGATGAGGTTAACATTAAGAAAATGAGTTAAAATATTGGTTCTTAGTTCTTAATTTTATTTATTTTTACATTCCACGGTATTTTTAAAATGCAGAGACTGACACAGAAACAGAACTAGTCAAGCAGTAGGCATACTGAAATATAGTATGATAGATCTAACACTATCTCTGTAACGTGAGAAACATCACTTAGCCTCTCAGAAACGAAAAGAATCCCATTCTGCAAAGTAGATCTACAATTTAGAGACTATATCTGTAAAGCACCTAACCATGGTTGGCATAGAGTTAATTCTTAATAAAGGTCACTGTAGGCATAGTTATTAAATAAGATTTCCACTCTATTCTTCTGTTAGAGGCAACCACTTTGAGGAAAGCTCTTTCCAAATGTCACAGAATTGCAGAGGTAGCCTCTGTGTAAGTGTGATTTCCTAAGACCTCAACAAACAGAAATATAAGTAACTTCCTGTGTGTCTCCAAATATGTCTTCTACTGTAAAATCTTGCCATAATTTGGAGAAGTGCTTGTTTCCTATTTTCTAATAACTTTTTCTTTAAGTTATAAACTTCCCCAAAAAGGTGAAGTTGAGTTAAGCCATACCAATCACGCCAATAAACCAACTTACCAACAGTGGAGAACCGAACTGCGATGGGAGTCCTCTTTCCAATATGCTCAAATACCTTTGCCTTGGAATATTTGGTAATGTCATGTGTGACCTCAAAGTAGCCAAAGGCCCCTAATGAGAAAGACACAGAAATCCTTACCATGAGACCATTACTCAGACATTCAGGTCCTTAACAGGCATGTGAGTAACAAGAGAAAATGATGGTTAGCACCAGTCTTCTGGGGGCTTCTAGTGTAGTGGGGGAAGAGGAAATGTCCAAACACAAAATAAAGAGGGTGAAATGCAAAGCCCTATTCTATCACTCAGTGCTAAGTTGAATGCCACATAGCTGGAGCCAAGAGAAGGAGGTGAGTGGGGCTAGAAGTAGTCAAGGTTGGCCCAAGGACACAGGACCTCAGAGGGGCCTGAAGTACAGGTAGGACCTATGAGAGAAAGGGAAGAACAGAGAGAAGAGGAGATGAAACCACAGAGAAAGAGAGAATCTTTTCAACACCTAGCAAGGAAGATACAAAGCAAGCAACACACTAAACAAGTCAAGATGGAAAAATACACAAAAACCACTGGAGAAGATGGGAAGAAACCTGATCCAGGAAGAAGAGATGAAGAAATGCAGAAGTCCTAACTGGAAGTCCCAGTCAGCAAGCTAAGAGAAAAACTCTCTTTCTGTGGAGCTCTTTTTCCAACTGAGTATTTCACTGTCTTTCAAACACCAACCCCATCTTTTGTGTCTGATATAAGAGCAATAAAGTAAGTTTTACAGAAATTGTTGCAAAAAAGGAAAGGAAAGGCCGGGCACGGTGGCTCAAGCCTGTAATCCCAGCACTTTGGGAGGCCGAGACGGGCGGATCACGAGGTCAGGAGATCGAGACCATCCTGGCTAACACGGTGAAACCCCGTCTCTACTAAAAATACAAAAAACTAGCCGGGCGAGGTGGCGGCGCCTGTAGTCCCAGCTACTCGGGAGGCTGAGGCAGGAGAATGGCGTGAACCCGGGAGGCGGAGCTTGCAGTGAGCTGAGATCTGGCCACTGCACTCCAGCCTGGGTGACAGAGCGAGACTCCGTCTCAAAAAAAAAGGAAAGGAAAAAATCATCACAAACCCACCACCCTAACACAACTACCCCAAATTTTGCAGTTCATTCCGGTAATCACCCAATAAGTACACCATTTAAGCTTAGTTGCAATTTGCAGTCAAGTGTCTATGTCTGTATTTCTGTACAGCAGGTCCTCAAATAACATTGTTTTGTTCAACATTGTTTCATTATAACGTTGATGAGAAAAAGATCTATTCCTAGCTGAGGTCACTATCTGTGTGGAGTCTGCATGTTCTCCCCATGTCCAGATAGGTTTTCTCCTGGTACTCCAGCTTCCCCCCACATCCCACAGATGTGCGCGTTAGGTGAAGTGACATGTCTAAATGGTCCCAGTGTGAGTCCACTCTGCAATGGACAGCATCCTGTCCAGGGCTGGCTCTTGCCTTGTACCCCAACCTGCCAGGACAGGCTCTGGCCTCCTACCACCTTGAACTGGAATAAACTGGTAAATAACTATCTTATTTTACTAATCTTTCTTAAAGGTATGTATGGCTCACATTTATTTCAATGTTTAATATTAGATGTATTTTGAGTCTCTATTTAGAAGTTTGGTGATATTTTATCAATCAGAAATATGCCACAGGAACTTAACTCTTGCTTATGTCAATGAGCCTATCGTAAAATTCGTTTCATTACATGTCGTTTAGCTTAAAGTCAAAGTTTCCAAGAACCTATTGACATTAAATGAGGACTTACTGTATTTTTATTCCTTCAATGAACTGCATGATAGGAGAAATGGAAGACTGCTTTTTTTAAAAGAAACTATTTTATATATAATGTTTAATCTGAGGAAATAACCATCATTTATTTACTAATTTCCCTCCTGCTGGACGTTTTTCCTTTTTCCCACAAATAGAGATTTGGCACTTGTGTTAAAGGTCCTCCAATCCTTTGGGAAATAATACTTGACCTAGGTGCTGGGAAACAATCTTTTTGCAGCAAATACACACAGCACTTACCTGCTCCTTTGGCATGCACGACGCGCTCAGGAATTCTCTCTCGGTCAAAGTGAGCCATTTCATCGGTGAAAACCACATCCTGAACAAGAAGGGGCCCACGGGACCCTACTGTAATAACATTAAGTTTGTCTCCTATTGGGTTACCAGCTCCAGTGGTCAGGACATCAGCTTTCTACAGGAACACAGAAAGAAAGTGCAAGAGAGTTAGCACAATCAAACCTTTCATTTACACTGTCACGGATACATAGCTTTACAATGTTTATACCATCTGCCCTCTTTTTAAATTTCCTGTGTCCAAAGTACTAAAATCCGACAGGATGGGCCATTGCCTGAAACTTTCAGTCATGCTTCAGAAACCTTTGACAAATCTCAACACCAATCTGCTAAGAAACTTGCTCTGAAGAGCAGAAAGATGATTTTGGAGCCTGAAAATGTGCCCAGCACCTGCTCCAGAGAAACCCACTGGGTTCTGCAAAGCTCCCAGAGAGGTGCCCAAAAGCATCCTACAAACTTAACAGTGAAATGTCCAACCCAACAATGAGAAGATGGTCTCCAGGGAAGCTGTGCTGGTCAATACTTTACTCAGAACTTACAGATGCTTTATTACTGCCACGACGTTCAAGTACGCTACCCTGTTTAGTGCATCTCAAACAATGTACACCAGCTATTTGCAACATCTCTTTTTAATTGAAAAAAAAAAAGTCAATGGCTTTTACTGTCACTAAAAGTAAACTGTTACTGGTAAGGTGGATTACAGTATTAATGTTTTAAAGATAGCAAATGTCTCTGAAATGGGATAGGTTACTTTACTGTAATAAAGAATTAATTTTAATCCACCTGATTCTCCAATTTCAGTTACATTAGAAGACACTCAGCTGTCCCTCCTCTAGAGTGAGAGCGGCATTCTTCTAGCCCCACGTGATCCTGGAAGCTCTTAGCTTCATCTAGTTCCATGGTCAGAGAATACTTTTGACCACAGACAAGTGCCTCTGCAGTGTCTTCCCCGGTCACTGGAAATGAGGAGAGACATGCAGGTGATGCAAAGCTACGCCACCTCCACGTGGGAGAGGAACTCAACGGCGTCTATGACACACCCCAAAGACCAACTTCACACACAGAGAAAAGCACTATTTTTAGTATTTCCACACACCTGGAGTGGAGTATGTAGTTTTACTCCCCATGCATGTCTGTCCTGCATATTAAAATAAATTCCTGCCTCTTCTCTAGAAGGCAATATGGTGGGGAGTAGGCACTTAAAAAACCACAAAAGATCTGTGAGCTGTCTGAAAAAAGACACTGAATAAAGGAGACCGTGCAATTTGCAAAACTAATAAACAAGACCTTCTCACACACTAGGAAATGCCCTTGCCACTAGAGTTATATCTTCATCCAAGTGGGAAGAGGCCAACATGGCACCAGGGAGAAACCATGAGTGCCAGCATTAGAGCCTGGGTCCAACTTCCAGTTCTGCCAATTACCAGCTATGTAGCTGCTGGCAAGTTACTTATTTATGAGTCTCCATTTTCATCTGCAAAACAGAATAATAACCACCTCCTAGGGTTAACGCATGAATTAAAAGAGTTAAATGTAAAATGCAAGCCACACATTCAGCACATACATGCTGTCACTTCACTGACTGTGAGAACATGACGTCACAGCAGAAGGAGCAAAGCATCTGAAGTTTTATTTTTCTAGTAATCATGACAGATGCATACTCCTCCATCCACACTCTCTCACTCTACCATCTCTGTCCCTAAACCCATCTAGCAAAGCCCCTTCTAAACTGTCACAGTTTAAGGGTCCAATCAACACTTACCACCCAATCACACCACTCTTTTGAAGATACGTATGTTGCTAATACGTGTGACCCTCTGCAGGTTTATTTTTAAAGTAGAAAATGAACCAGGAAAAAAAAATTCTACTTTCTAAAGTAGAAAATGAACCAGAAAAAGAGCAACTTCACCTTTAGTTTAAACCTAAAGCCTTGGTTTTCAACCTTGGCAATGCACTGAAACCACCTGGGGAGCTTTGTAAAGCCTCCTGATGCCCGGGTCATCCCCCCTAGAGATGTCTGATAGGAGGACCCTGGCTGAGGCCTGGGCTATTTTTAAATGATTCCTGTTCAAGCTAGGATTGAAAACCACTGACCTAGAACTATTGGGTGATAACGAAATTAAAATAATTAGAGAGCCAGAGCAAACCAAATCTGTCCACTCTTTAAATGCTCTTTTCAATGTATAAACAAGGTATTTAAGGAAGCCTTTAAAAAATAAAGGGACATCCAGGCTGGGCGCGGTGGCTCACACCTGTAATCCCAACACTTTGGGAGGCTGAGGTAGGTGGATCACCTGAGGTCAGGAGTTTGAGACCAGCCTGACCAACATGGAGAAACCCTGTCTCTACTAAAAATACAAAATTAGCCAGGTGCGGTGGGGAGTGCCTGTAGTTCCAGCTACTCGGGAGGCTGAGGCAGGAGAATTGCTTGAACCCAGGAGGTGGAGGTTGCAGTGAGCTGAGATCGTGCCATTGCACCGCAGCCTGGGCAACAGGAAAGAAACTCCGTCTCAAAAAAAAAAAAAGGACATCCCATAAAAGATAAAAGTATGAAAAAAGATACCAAGAAGCTCAGTAAAAGGAATGCTAAACAGGCGAGAGTGTTATTTACATGCCAGCATCCTTAAAGTGGAGAGGGAGCTGCCCCTAAGGGAGAGATGAGAGCACATCACATGTTCCCTTCTGCTCTGGTTACTGAATCAGGGTGATATGGTCAAGAATAAATACCGCACCCAAAGGCAGCAGGTGCAGAGTTGGATAAATGAATAAAGTACTAAAGCTTGAGGTGGTCTTTCCTGATGACACTGACTAATAAGAGTGGGAAAACTGGAATTATGGCAGTCCTCCCTCCTGCCCAACGAAGGAATCCCCTCCTTAACATCAATCCTGTTAAGAAATGAAACCTGAGTTTTTAAGTTACAAATGGAGGCTTCAGAATCTCTTCCATTTCCCCACTCTAATAGTTAGATCAATTGTCCTCATTTATATAACAGCTTTCCTCGCACAAGCTCTTGTATATACAATTTACCTTCAAAGCCAGTGGGGCAGGAAAGCTTCAACAGTCAGCAATAGAAAAGGGAAGCCAGGGAGCAAAAACTAGAAAGGAAAAGATCCCCCAACTTCAGGGGATGTTTAGAGCAACACTGGGTGAGAGGAACTGATCTAAACTGAAAGAGCATTTATTAATATTAGAAGGTGAGGAGCAGGATGCAGTGTATTTAAGATGAAAATAATTGATGCAATGAAGACTTACTAGATGAAATGAGAGGGTGGGGCCAGAAAATGAACCACACAAGTTATCTCACTTAAGCTTCCCAATAATCCAGAGATGGAAGTTATTAATCCCAACTATAAACTCAGAAAACATAAGTAACTTTGCAGAAATGTCAGTGTTGTGGCACAGGTTTACTTGTTACATGTAACAAGTAAGGACAGGCAAAGAGATTTCCTCCAACTTGCAATTCTTGTTTTTAACTCAGTGAATGACTTTAGAGCCAGAATATTTTCAAAGATAGAAAAGCTTTTCTATGGCTGGACAATTTCAAGACCTCTCTCTGGGAAAGTAGCATTGGTTCTTGTTAACATGTTTACATCTTCCTGGCTGCTAGCTCCCATGACATCCATACGTGTCTCTCCTGAAGTGCTCTCTCTATCCTGCCCCACATCATCCATGAAGCAGGGCCAAGGGAAGCATCTTCTTGTGCCCCTTATAACAAAATACTGTAATTGCCTGTTTACGTCACTGTTTTGCTTTTTTTTTTTTTTTTTTGAGATGGAGTCTCACTCTGTTGCCCAGGCTGGAGTGCAGTGGCGCGGTCTCATCTCGCTGTAACCTCCGCCTCCTGGGTTCAAGTGATTCTCTCAACTCAGTAGTTGGGATTACAGGCACCCACTACCATGCCCGGCTCATTTTTGCATTTTTAGTAGAGATGGAGTTCCATCATCTTGGCCAGGCTGGTCTCGAACTCCTGACCTCAAGAGATCCGCCCGCCTTGGCCTCCCAAAGTGCTGGGATTACAGGCATGAGCCACCGTGCCCAGTCTGTCACTGTTTTTCCTCTCTAGACTGTGTACTCCTTTTACATCTATATCCCTGATCCCTAATACACTGCTCAATATACTAACAAACACAAAACAAATGTGTGTGGATTCAGCATGCAAATAAACTAAACCATGGACCAATATGATATGGCCAAGAGCCTTTCTAAGAAGCAGGAGGAAGCAGCAACAGCCTATCCCTTTCCCTGCATCTCCCCTCCAAAAAATGAGAGAAATATTTTAATTTGTAAATTCTGATCAAACACCTTTAGACAAACTTGTTATGAAAACTGCTGCAGAAATTAGCTTGGCTAAAAACTGGCACAATTATTAGAGGTAGGGACTTAAAGTAAAATTCCATTTTGACTTTGCTGCTTTAATAGACTTCTTTTGGCCAGAGCTAATACATAAATGAAGAAATTTTCCTGGGAGGAGTATGGGAGGAGTAAGATTGGTTTCATCTGCTGAAATATTTTATCAGTATATTACACTTTCCACTTAGTTCCCTTCACTCACTCACAGAAGTCTCAAGAACCTAAACATGTTCTTCCACTTTTAATTAAAAGATTGGTAATGCAAATTGCCCCTGTCAGTCCCAGAGGAGTCATAATGATGTCTTCTCATTCTGTGATAAAGAATGTGCCTAGCATTTTCTAGCGAATAACTGCCTAACATTCTCCATTTATTCAACAAAGATTCAAGTGCCTACAACGTGTATACCCAAATACAGGAAACCAAAGACTGTCCTGACCCTCAAATGTCTTACTCTGTGGGAAAATAATAAGGGTGATCTAGATATTGGCTGCTATGGAAACTAAAGCAACTCCATCTTAGATACCAATCCACCATGCTGACTTCTGATTAACTCCAGTTTTAAGATTTCCAGTTTATTCGTTATTCCTTGTGAAAGAGCCCCTATTTACTATAAATCTTGCCCTGAGGTCAAACAACCTTGACATTATCATACTTCAGTCATCCCATATCTCCCTTCTGAATCACCCTTCCCTATGGTATTAAGCTCTGGGTCTGAGGGGTAATGGTGTGAGATCCACCATCTTGTCTCAGCAACACGCAAGACACGGACATGGTTTCTGGTCATAAGTCCATATTAAACATTTCTTTCTGAGAAACTTGATTTGTTAGCCTCTTTGTTTGGCCTCTCAGCTTCCTCAGACTTTGGGGGTAAGTTTGCATAGACCTACCCTCCATGGAAAAGCTAAGAAAAAGAAACGAAACCTCAAAAACTTTTATTCCATCTCCCATAGTCTCTCCCATTGCACATTAAGACTTAGCGATCCCATGCCTAGGTATATTTCAGGAGAAATGAAAGCACATGTGAACCAAGGGTTAAGTCACTCAGTCACCCCTTCTCCATCCCAAATGTTGGCAGTGTAACATCAATGCAGTTATTACCAGGGTTACCCTAAAAAAACATAGACCCTCACAGCCTATAATGCATAGGCAACTCACTGACACAAATGGACAGTCTAAGACCTAACCCTCTGCCAGGTAATAAGAGAACTGTATAAAAAGGTAAGGTTTGAAATGTTCAAATTCTCCCATTTTAAAGGGATCAGAGGCTACTTATTAACACTTCCCATTTACCTCCAAGAGCACTAGCAGCAAGTTGCACTTAAAAAAAAAAAAAAAAAAGAAGAAAGAAAAACAATAACAACAACAAAAAAAAACAGGAAACGGTTAAAGGTAAGTATCCCAAAAGAAGAGCCCATGGCTTTCTGAGCAGTGAGCAATAAAGTTCCCATTTAAGTTCCCTTCAAAGTCACTGGGAATACCTGCAGAACCACCTCCCTCCTGCCAAGACAGAAAAAGAAATAAGAATTTTAAAGTGGATCGAGGTCATACTCATGAACACATCTGACTCAGTGCTCACTTATTAAAGTTTACAAAACTCCCAATTCACCTGTCAGCAAACCAAATCTGACCACAGAAGATACGCCCAATAAATTGCTTTCACATTGGTTGACTGTGTTTCCAAAAAAGGATACTCTGATTCTTGAGAGAGGAGGCAACAGAGTGCTCTCCTATAGTAGTCCCAAACTGTAAAGCTCTCCCAGATGAGTAAAGCATCAAAACTAATTGAGAAGTGGAAGACAGCATATTAGCACAAAGCTGCCCACTTAGATAAAAGTATTTACCAAGCAAGGGGAGACTTTTTTTTTAATGCCATCTGTTACTGTCTTAATTTTCTAACAGAATATCTTAATGTCAGAAAGTAAAAATGACATATTCCTTAAAAAGAGATTATGTTGTGTGTCCATTGCCACATCACAAGAAAATGGATGGACAGATTTTCACCAAATATGAAATGTACGCTTTGGATAATGTAGTAGAGTCAGCTTCCTGGACAGGGGTAGACTACCCCAGTTGTGGCCTGTAACAGAGTTCAGGCCAACAGAACTCTGTTATGCTCTGAACTCTGTTCTAGCCAACAGAACATAAGTGGCAGTAACCCTGGACCCCAAACCTCACCACACTCATATACCCTTCTCCATGCTCTTGAGCCTTCTGTGCTGGACAGTGACGCCCAGGGCAACCTTAAAAGCCATGTGTTGACCAAGGGGGAGCTTCCTTCAGCCTGGTACGCTCAATAACTGTGGGAAGTAGAGCACCCACCCGCCTCCTTCAACTTCAAACCACTTTGGGCCATTCATGTAGGAAAGGAATACATTTCTTTTTTTTTCTTTTTGAGATGAAGTTTCACTCTTGTTGCCCAGGCTGGAGTGCAATGGCACGATCTCAGCTCACTGCCACCTCCGCCTCCCGGGTCACCTCCGCCTCCCGGGTTCAAGTGATTCTCCTGCCTCAGCCTCCTGAGTAGCGGGATTACAGGCATGCATCACCACGCCCAGCTAATTTTGTATTTTTAGTAGAGACAGGGTTTCTCCATACTGGTCAGGCTGGTCTCAAACTCCCGACCTCAGGTAATCCACCCGCCTCAGCCTCCCAAAGTGCTGGATTATAGGCGTGAGTCACCGCACCTGGCCATAAATTTCTAATATGTTTATACCATGATACATGTTGAGATTTATTATTATAACACTTAGCCTATACATGATTTCACATGATTTAATTTAAAATATGGGCTATGAATCAATAATTTAAAAGCCATTCAATTTTTAAAAGGACAGAAAATTTGAACATATACTTCAAAGGAATATATACCAATGGCCAATAAGCATGTAAAAAGAGCTTTGCATCATTAGTCATCAGAGCAATGCAAATTAAAACCATAATGAGATACCACTGCATGTCCAACAGCTAAAAGCAAAAGACTGACAGCACCTAAAGCTGATAGGATGTGGAGCAACTGGAACTCCCATACACTGCTAATGAAGTATAAAATGGTACAACCACTTTGGAAAAAGGCTCAGCAGTTTCTCATAACACATTCATTTACCTTATGACCCAATAAACCTACTTCTAGACCTACTCCTAGGTAATTCCTAAGAGAAATAAAAGCATCTGTGCACAAAAAGACTTATATAAGAATTTTTATAGCAGCTTTATTTATTTTTCATTTTTAAGACAGAGTCTCCCTCTGTTGCCCAGGCTAGAGTGCAGTGATGTTAATCATGGCTCACTGCAGCCTCCACACCCCAAGCTCAAGCAATCCTCCCACCTCAACTTCCCAAGTAGCTGGGACTACAGGCATGTGTCACCATGTCTGGCTACTTCTTTTATTTGTTGTAGAGATGGGGTTTCACCATGTTGCCCAGGCTGGTCTCAAACTCCTGAGCTCAAACAATCCTCCCACCTTAGCCTCCAAAAGTGGTAGGATTACAGGCATGAGCCTTCATGCCCAGCCACAGCAGCTTTACTTACAATAGAAAAAAAATTAAATAGCCCAGGTGTCCAGCAACAGGATATTCAAATGGTGCTATATTCATATAATGGAATCTTACTCAGCAATGAAAGGAACAAACTGCTAATACATGAAACAACTTGAATGAAGGAAAGGATGGACAGACAGACGGAGTAACGTAATAAAAGACACAAGGCAAAATGTTCCTTGTAGAATCTAGATGGCAGATATATAGGTATACACTGCAAATTTTTTTCAACTTTTCTGAATGTTTGAAATTTTTCGTTTAAAAAAGAGTTTGAAAATTATATAGGCTATAAGGCATATGCACAATTCCTTTTGGAGGGCCCTGGGGGGAGGGAGAAGTGCCTCAAAGAAGTAAGTGGTTTTTACTCAGAGCAGCTAAAATCGAGGAACAATAAGACATCAATGTGACTGCCAATCAAGACAACGTACACAGTGCACTAAGACGCCATGGACAAAGGGGACTGCTGTATTTCAATTAAGAGCCTCCCAACTATGGATGAGCTTTTTGAGTCAGCCATTTCTCACATGGGCAACTATGTAAGATAAATCAACAGCAGGGACTTCAACAGTTCATGATTCTCCCAAACAAGGAAGAAGGCAGCTAGTCTCAGAATAAAGGGGAGTCCTTTAAAAATAAAAATATTGGCCGTGCGCGGTAGCTCACACCCGTATCTCAGTACTTTCAGCGGCCAAGGCAGGTGGGTCACCTGAGGTCAGGAGTTCCAAACCAGCCTGGCCAACACGGAGAAACCCCATCTCTACTAAAAATACAAAAATTAGCTGGGTGTAGTGGCAGGGACCTGTAATCCCAGCTACTTGGGAGGCTGAGGCAGGAGAATTGCTCAAACCTGGGAGGCAGAGTTCGCAGTCAGTGGAGATCTTACCACTGCACTCCAGTCTGGGCAACAGAGCGAGACTCCATCTCAAAAAAAAAAAAAAAGAAAGAAAAGAAAAGAAAATATTTTGTTTTGTAAAAATCTCACTACTTTGTCCACACTTTTCTCAATTCACCAAGTATTCATGAAAACTTCAGTGTGAACCAGGATTTGCACCCACTGGGTAAGGAAAGAGTCTTGGGTCCAAGAAGCTGAATTCTAACCTTGTCTCTGCCACCAAGTAGTGGCACATCCTTTACTAAGACTCCACGTCTCTCTGGTTCACTTTAAGAGCTCATGAACCGTCCTAACGGTATATAACAAAGAACAGGGCCAAGAGGGGAGATTTTCCAAGCCCTTGGAGGAGAATGGCAGCATTGTCCCAAACAGGGAACCATTAAAGCAATCCATGAGCACTCAGCATTAACACCCCAGTTCATGAACCTGAGTTTTAAGCAATAGCACTAGGCAGAATGGGGAAAACAGGGCTGCAGTCCTCTCTCTACCATTAACCAGCAGCCAGGGAACAGGGCAAGACCTTTAGACTCCCTGGGCCAATCTGCCAAGAGAAGACTCAGACCACATATGGTCTCATCTAATCCAACCTCCTCATAGATGCCCTCTGCACCCGTGGGCACAGGCCAGGAATGCCTCCCCCACCACCAAGTTAAAATTCTACTCATTTAAAAAAATTTCTGTTCAAATGTCACCTGCTTTGTCCAGCCCAACTGGTCGCTTCCTCTGCATTCTACAGAATACCTATATTAGAGCCCTCACCACGCTGGAGTGCAATCATCTGTTTATGTGTCCTGTCTCCCAGACTAGACTCTTAGCTTCTCAAGGGTGTTGTTCTTGCCTCATTGGAATTTGTACACCTTGCCCCGAACAGTGTCTAGCACCTGCAGGCACTCAAAGAATAGAATAAACGCATTAACCAATCCCTAATGTCACCCCCTAGCTCTAAAATGCTAGGCTTGATATTTTGAAGTGCAAATGAGACAATGGATGTAAAAATTCTTTTATTTAGTTGTTTAATAATGTGCATAGTACGTACCAGTCACTGTGATTGGTGCTGGAGACATCAAGATGATAAAACACAATCCCTGCCCTGCTGAGACCCCACAACTATGAAAGCGTGTAAACAGTATTTCAAGAAGGGCAGCGTTAGAGCCTGGTTCCACTTCCCTCTCTGACTTCCTTGCAGCTGCAGCTCTCTGCCTCTTTCCCCATGAGCCCTCATTCTGTCCTCAAGCTGCGACCTCTGTCCCAGTTGGCAAAAGTGCAAAATTCTGAAGCAACCAACCACCCGAGCCTGTCGCGGACAACAAAGCCTGCAGGCCCGCGCCCCACTACCCTGACCCCCTCCTCTGCTCCCGCGAATGTAAGAGTCCGTCTGCACCGAAGGGGATCCCCCTCGCCCAGTGAGCAGCCGTACAGTCCCTCCGAGCGCCGTCCCAGGGGAAGCCGGGCCGTTACTCGCCGACGCCCCCACTTTCTAAAGGGACCCTCGGGCCCGCTCGGGGAGCACAGAGTGTACCTGCGCGGCCCGCTGCTCCTTCCAGTGCTTCATCTGGTCGCTGGCGGGATCCCGGCTGTCAGCCATGGCGTTCAGTTGGCGGTGCGCAACACTGCAGGAGGCCTCCGCTTGTGGGTCTCTACCTTCAGCAGACAAAAGTGCCTGTTGCCCCGCGGCCGCGGCGACTTCAGGCTCAGCCAATCAGCACCGCCCCCTCGTCCCGCCCCCTCGGGAGCACTGCCTTCTGATTGGCTGCTGGGCGCTAGGCAGGCCGAGATTGGAAGCCCAATGGGCGTGGAGCAGGGCTCCCCGAGGGAGGTAGTGCCCGACGACCCGGAGATACCCGGGAGGGTGTGGAAAGGAGGGGTCCCGCGCTAGTCCAGCAATTGGAGCGCCTCGCCCTGCCGGTCCCGGGTGCCCGGAGTAGCCGAACCCAGGGCGGGGCTCCCGGTATCAGCATCCCTCAGGCCGCCCCGGGACGCGGCCGTTGGTGGCCTGCCAGTTTTGCAGAGGGAATACTTAGACCCTGCTGGGTGAGACCTTGCACTCTGTAAATATGCTTTTTCTGCTCTTAAAAATCAGCAATCTTGGGTCAAATTACTCTGTACGAAATTAAATTTTGCCATACGCTAATGTATTATTTGCAACCAAAGGATGGATGGATGCTTTTCTTTTTCTCTCTTAGCTTTTCTTAACTTATTCGTGGATTATCACTTACTAGACTAGTATACTAATTATTTAATATAAAAACACTCTGAAACGTTTATCTCCGCACAGATGGGTGTTGATTTCCTCCTTTACCAGAGAAAAACAACTTAACTTAGATGAGAAAAATGTATTCCCTTGTGATGGGAAAAATGTATTTAACTCCGGTACACTGCCAAATTGGCTTCTTTAAACACTGGAGAAATCTGCTTCCCCAAATTTTACTCCCAGGTAGGCAGGAATTTAGAAAAGCTCTGTGTCTTTAAAAAGCTATGTTGAACAGTAAAATAGTCCCATTTAGTACAATATGTAGTAAGTTACTGCCTGTCATTGTAATCAAAGAGTTTGAATGATTTCTACACCTCAGGTGCTAGGATTTATCTTTAAGCACCTTAATATATATAAATAATATATACTATCCTCTTCAAATTAAAAGTTATCAGCTTTTGATTTTTTCCAGTACAACTAGATGTAATGGATGGATAAATAATAGTGGAAACTTCACGTTGTTCTTGATCTTACAAAAGTATGATAAGAATCTTGGGCGTAAAAGTGGAACTTTAGCAGTTCATTGGAAAAGAAAGCCACAAAATGATCTTTAGCACCCTATACTTTTCCTGTATTAAAAACAATTGTAAAGATGTTGTTGGCTGTGTAATTTGGTGTCTTTTTCTACAGATTAGGAAACAGAAGTATAGGGAGGTTAAATAACTTGCCCAAAGTTACACAGTTATTAAGGGATAGAGTCAGGATTCTAGCTTCAGCTCCAAAGTCTCCAAAGTCCACAGTTTGTTGAATAAATAAATGTTGAGATAATCAAACAAGTCATCTTCTTAACCAACCAACACAAATACCAACAAAATAAATAAGAAGCGACCTGGAGTCATATGTTAACCTTTGTTCATTATATAAACACTATCCAGCATATGTGGATTTTTTCCCTTTGTTTTTGTTACTCTGGGTTTGGATTGCTAAAGAAATATTTCTAGAGAAAGAATTGGAGAAACAAGACTGGTTTCTGATCTTGTCATATCTGGTATTTTAAAATAAAGGGCAGGCTTACAAGTAATGACAATAAATTTATAATGTTACATAGGAGGCTGGGTGCAGTGGCTCATGCCTGTAATCCCATCTCTTTGGGAGGCCAAGGCAGGCGGATCACTTGTGGCCAGGAGTTTGAGACCAGCCTGGCGAAACCCCACCTGTACTAAAAATACAAAAATTAGCTGGGCGTAGTGGCACGCACCTGTAATCCCAGATACTCTATCCCTTAATAACTGTGTAACTTTGGGCAAGTTATTTAACCTCCCTATACTTCTGTTTCCTAATCTGTAAAATGAAGATAATATTAGTATCTAACTCATAGGGTTGTTGGAAGGGTTAATTAAGCAAATACACAAACAGCTTAGAATAGTCCCTGGTAGTGCTCAATAAATTATGGATGGGAGGATTCCGACCCACATGGAGTTTAGTCTTGGCAGTACGGATCAGACAGGTAGAAAATCCTGAATCTCAGCTACTCAGGAGGCTGAGGCGAGAGAATCGCTTGAACGCGAGAGGCGGAGGTTGCAGTGAGCCAGGTGTTACAGTGAGCCAAGATCATGCCACTGCACTCCAGCCTGGGTGACAGAGTGAGACCCCATCTCAAAAAAATTAAAAATTAAAAAAAGTCATATAGGAGGTGGAAGTTCTATCAACTATATTTTAATTACAGTTTAAATAAAAACACTTCTAAAAATCAGCCCCAGTTTAAAAATACTTGAAACCAAATCTGTTTGACTCCTAACGATAATTGCAAGTGATTGGTTAGGTGAACCAATTGGGTTCTAGGTTTTAATATTTTAGTCATTTGAATTCATGGATATTTTTATTGGTATGAATAAAAATGTTATTTAAAAAATGCTGTTCTCTGATTTTCAGAACTCAATGAAAATAAAATGTACAGGCACAAGACATACTGTTATTAATCCTGATATCACCAAATTTGAAACAAGCTTACAAAGTAGACCATATAACAAATGTTCAAGAAAAATGTTTGAGTACTCAGCTAGGAATCTTTATAGATAAATTTTATTTCATCAGTATTGCAAGAAAAGAATGGAGAGAATGAACATTATGTTTTGTTGGATGACAGGCATACAAAATAGCACAAGGGGTAATTATTCTGTTCTGATTCCACCCATCCTCAGAGAGGCCGAGAATGTTCTACGTATTTCAGTTTCATTCTCTTCACAGTGGCCTCGTGAGGTAAATTCAGAGTTCGGCAAAAAGGAAGGAAAAAGAACACAACAAGAAAAAAACAGAGTTACAATTCAGTATTGGCTATTGACTTTAAGAGAAGAGAGTGACCATCACCACAGCTCCATGACTCCTATTCACTGTGAAACAGGCTTGAGCAAGCAAGAGAAGAAGGTGGGATTTGCTTTGAAAAGTAGCAGTGGTGTATATGCAGTAGCAGCACATACCTTTTGCTCTGCCTATTTGGCTGCACATATCTTTCCCACTTTAATATGAACGATTACCTACTTGGGAGGAGGCAACCCAGATGTCCCCTGGTGTCTGTTGATGTCCATAGCATGAGCTATCCTGAGGGGAAGAACATGGATGTGACTTTTTCCGCCTCGGCCTTACGTGCCATGCTACTGATCTGGTCTTTGCAAAAAGAGGAAACATAGGCCAGGCCTGGTGGCTCACGCCTGTAATCCCAGCACTTTGGGAGGCCAAAGTGGGTGGATCACTTGAGGTCAGGAGTTCAAGACCAGCCTGGTCAACATGGCGAAACCCTGTCTCTACTAAAAATACAAAAATTAGCTGGGTGTGGTGGCGCTTGCCTGTAGTCCCAGCTACTCATGAGGCTGAGGCAGGAGAATCGCTTGACCCAGGAGGCAGAGGTTTCAGTGAGCTGGGGTCATGCCACTGCACTCCAGCCCGGGAGACAGAGCAAGACTCCATCTCAAAAACAAAACAAAAAACAGAGGAAACATAGAAATAAGAACTGGGAATTTGTTTTTACCTTATTTTTTTATACTTACTAATGGAGGCTTGGAAAATGCAGGATAAAATATCAGAAAAACAATCATTCAAAGATGATGATAAATAGGTAACATTTTTACCAATATTTTTTCTCTTATATGTATGTAAAGGAGTGTGTGTGTGAGAGAGAGAGAGAAGAGAGTTTTACAATGGATCCCACAGAATACATAATCTTACGTCCTGCTTTTTCCACCTAACATTATCAGACAAAACTTTTTGCAAGTCATTAAATCTTCTTCCAAAATATGATATTTTTCTCCTATGGCTACACAATTTGCAATCAAAGGACTATTCATTTATTTACATACTCCTTTACGGAGAACATTTAAATTGTTTTCTTCTATAACAGTACAGTGACATCCTTCCTCTACATTTGTATTTATTTCCTTAGGACCTATTTTCAAAGGTCATTTTTGGTTCAAGTCATTTGAACGTTTTAAGGTTCTTGTGACATGTTGTTGATTGTTTTCTGCAATGCTCGAGCTAGTTTATACCCTCACTGGCACTGAGAGTGTGGATTGGAAGTGCAATTTTCAACATAGGTGAATATCTGGATCCTGGATGTTCATCAATTGCGTATTTCATCACATTCTTCTGAGGGAGAAGGCCTCTCGTGTTATGTTCAGCCATAACCACTACCCCATGGGAGTCATCCAATACACTGAATGTCTGCTGTGTCCTGGGCTCCCTGCCTATTGGGCTCTGGGAGTACAGCAGCAAAGAAGGTGGACATAGACAAATAGGCAATAAACACTGCATCCTCAAAAGAAGCCAGAAGCCACATGGCTCAGCTTGGGGGCCTGTAGTTTATCATGTTGTCTTCTCAGGAAGACCTTCCTTGACCACCTCTTTTAACCTGATAGCTTCCTCTGGCACTTCCTGTCATGCCTTCCCTGCTTTATGTTTTCTCCATGACCCTTCCCCCTTTTAACATACTATATAACCGATTTAATTTGTTTATTGTGTATTTCTCCTACTAGAATAGAAGCCCATGAGGATCGGTGGGTTTTGTTTCTGGTTTTTTATTTTCTGTTTATTCTTAGCACCTGCAACAGTTTTCTGGCATCCAGGAGGTGTTAAACCAATATTTGACTAAATGAATGAACAAGCAAGTGAATTAATAGATGAGGTAACACCAAGATAAACCATGTTACAAATAAGCAGAGTAAGTGATGATTTGCCTTGAGGGATTTGAGAGAGAATTTGATCAGATCCCTGGCTCAAATACAGATACCCTCCCATTTCATTTTAAAATATATTTTCCTTTAGGACTTGAGTACTTTCCCATATTCTCAAAAAGAGTTCTCTTTTAAAAAATAGATATATTGCCAGATGCTGTGGCTCACACCTGTAACCTCAGCACTTTGGGAGGCTGAGGCGAGTGGATTGCCTGAGCTCAGGAGTTCAAGGCCAGCCTGGGCAACATGGTGAAACCTCATCTCTACTAAAAGTACAAAATTAGCCAGGCATGGTGACATGCACCTGTAATCCCTGCTACTCAGGAGACTGAGGCAGGAGAATCGCTTGAACCAGGGAGGTAGAGGTTGCAGTGAGCCAAGATCGTGCCATTGCACTCCAGCCTGGGCAACAAAAGTGAAACTCTGTCTCAAAAAAAAAAAAAAAATAGATCTATTAACCCCATTATGAACCTTCTGACATGGTACACCAGGAAGGACTCAACGTCGCTTCTGTGGCATTCCTACCTTGAATCTAATCTTGAGGAAACATGAGACAAACTCCAACTGAGGAACAGTCTATAACTGGCCTTTTCAAAATATTAAGATCATGAAAGTTAAGGACTAAAGAACTATTCCAGTTTAAAGCAGACTAAGGAGACATGTCAACTAAGTATAAAGAGTGTTCCTGGATTGAGTCTTGGAACAGACAGAAAAGGCTTGAGAAACATTGCGGAGACAATTTACGAAATTTCATATGGGCCATAAACTTAATATGAATAAGAATATTGTATCAATGTTAAACTTCCTTGTTTTGATCATTAGACTGCAGTTATATAATCTCTTACATCAGAGATTTCTTTTGTGTCTTAGAAAATACATATTGAAGTATTTAGTGGTAAAGAGGAATGATGTCTGCAACTTACTCTCAAATGGGCCAGAAAAAATATACATCATATATATTCATATACACATGTAAATAAAGATAGCAAGCACATGACAAAATAAATAGAGCAGAATCTGCATAAACAGTAAACTGGAGTTATTTATACTATTTTTGTAACTTTCTGTAAGTTAGTATTACATCAAAATAAAAATTTACAAATAAATATACATATATTCCTAGGAGGAGTCATACATAAGCATCTCAGGTAATACCTTCATTACAAGTTATTCAGTAGCTGAGAGCAAGAATTGGGCACTCTTGCTTTTGTTACTTCTTCGCCCCAACCTGAGGACCCCCACATGAAGATAAGGAAGAGGTGGAAGACATTAAATTCAAACTTCACCTACATCACTGTTTTGCCTTGGACCCAGTGACTTTTACAGAAACAAATTGAGACACAGAGAAGTTAAATAAATTAAAAGATAGAAATATGGCTTAAGGCCAGGCACGGTGGCTCACACCTGTAATCCTTGCATTTTGGGAGGTCAAGGCAGGTGGATTGCCTGAGCTCAGGAGTTTGAGACCAGCCTGGGCAACATGGTGAAACCCATCTCTACTAAAAGTACAAAATATTAGCCATGCATGGTGGTGCATACCTGTAACTCCAGCTACTCAGGAGGCTGAGGCAGGAGAATCTCTTGAACCTGAGAGGCAGAGGTTGCAGTGAGCCAAGATCATGCCACTGCACTCCAGCTTGGGTGACAGAGCAAGACTCTGTCAAAAAAAAAAGAGAGAGAGAGAGAAAGAAAGAAAAAGAAAAGAGAAAGAAAGAAGGAAAGAAAGGAAGGAAGGAAGGAAGGAAGAAGGAAGGAAGGAAAGAAAGAAAGAAAGAAAGAAAAAGAAAGAAAGAAAGAAAGAAGAAAGAAAGAAAGAGAAAGGGAAAGGGAAGGGAAAGGGAAAGGGAAAGGGAAAGGGAAAGGGAAAGGGAAAGGGAAAGGGAAAGGGAAAGGGAAAGAAAGGAAGGAAGGAAGGAAAAGAAAAGAAAGAGAGAGAAAGAGCAAGCAAGCTTGGAGTGGTGACTCATGCCTGTAAGGCCAGACCTCTGGAAGATTGAAGCAGGAGCATCTCTTGAGCCCAGGAGTTCAAGACCAGCCTGGGCAACATAGTGAGACCTCATCTTTACCAAAAAAATAAAAATTAGCTGGCATGGTGGTGCACACCTATAGTGCCAGCTACTCGGGAGGTTGAGATGGGAGGATCAGTTGAGCCCAGGAGGTGGAGGTTGATCAGTCCACTGATGATAGCTCACTGCACTCCAACCTGGGCAAGACAGCAAGATCCTGTCTCAATAAATAAATAAGTTAAAAAGTAGGAATATATAAACAGTTAACCAGACAGGCTATACAGAGAAATGACCAAATTATTTTCTTAACCCTTATACATTATGAGATTTAATGTGTTAATACTTATAAAACCCTGAGATCATCTGACAAAAAGTACTCTAAGCTTCTCTTTTATTATCCTGAGATAAGGAATTACTTGACAATGAACATCGTTTCTGACTTTTTTATGACAGTATAATTGGTTGATATTAGTTTAATAAATATCAGTCACAATTTTCAAAATAGGCCCTGATTTTATGACTGCCTTTGGTGATGTCTGGAACACGCCATCTCTTGTGCTGTTAAGTTTACAGATTATTCTGTGTATTGTTCTGTTAGCAAGAACCCTAACAACACAAGTTTTGATGTCTGAAGTTAATTAAGTGCACCCTATCTTATAACAACTTGCATTCCTCAAACATCTGAGCCGCTGTTATTTGCGTGTCCTCAGTAATCATCAACCCTAAAGTAACTCTTGAGCAAGGGGAAGTAGGGTATTGGAAAGGAGCTGGGGCAGCTGAAGCCCACGACAAAAGAAAAAGACGCCAAAAGTGCCAGTCATCAAAACTCTTCAGTGCTGTAATGAACCCTCCAGGGAGCATTGTAGTTGGGAGAATGATTCAGCTGCCCCTAGGCTACATGGACAGATTGAACGTAAGTTTGTGGTCAAAAGCATTGCATTGGCTGGGGGCAGAGGAGGTGTGTAGTTTGTAACACAAAAGGCACTTGTCCTCCATACATCATATTTCCCTGTGTTATTACTCTCTGCCCCTCTCAAACATATCAACACAAAAGCTCTGTGACCTAAAGATGAAAAGAAATCATTTGTAAAGGTCAAAAATGTATGTATTATGAAACACAAAAGTCTATGAAATCCACTACATACGTTGTGAATGTTCTGTGCCAGTTCAGTGTAGGAAGAAAAAGAAGTGAGGAGGCATATTTTTAAAGATAAAAACAAAAAAAAATGGACAAAATTATGACTGCAGACATGTGGAGAGTCCTATCTACACCCTGTCAGATGGTCCAAACACTCCACTCCCAACCATTTAGCCACATTTTACATCTGTTTACGGCTACATCTAGGAAATTGAAAGCAGATGACAACATCATCACTGCAGCCAATGTTTGTAGCAAATATTCCTTCTCTCCAAAGTCTTAGAAATTTGTGAACGTGGAGCCAGAAAGACGGAATCATAATTAAATGCAGATGTGCTATCATTTTTTACTATTATGCACCTAAAAGAAACAATGACCTGGAGCACAAAACCAGTGTCCCCCTGAGAGAGAACCAAATGGCACAGTCAGGCTAAGGACAGATCTCAGTGTGGGGACCTGGCTGCGAAGGAAGGCCTAGAAGGAAACTAAAGAGATAAGGGTGCATTGAGATAGACAGTCCGCCTTCATCAGTTTGAAAAAAAGAAGAAACAAAGGTATTAGAGGAAACTCATATTAATCAAGACTAGATCTCAGCTCTGAAATTCTGAGGAAAGTACTATTTGTCTAGAATAAAAGGAGGGAATTTGCAAAATCCAAAGAACAGTGGATAAGGCATGGATTAAAATAGCTTCAGGCCAGGCACGGTGGCTCGCTCCTGTAGTCCCAACACTTTGGGAGGCTGAAGCCAGAGGATCACTTGAGCCCAGGAGTTTGAGACCAGCCTGGGCAACATAGTGAGACCCCTTCTCCACAAAAAATTTAAAAATTAGCTAGGCATCATTGCACATGCCTGTAGTCCTAGTTACTCCAGAGGCTAAGGTGGGAGGATTGCTTGAACCTGGGAGGCTGAGCCTGCTGTGAGCTGTGATTGTGCCACTATACTCCAGCCTGGGTGACAGAGTGAGACTGTGTCTCAAAAACAACAAATAAACAAAAAATAGCAGCTTCAGTAGAAGCACATTTATCCAGAGGTGGAGGGAGGAAGTCCTGGCTACAAGAAACCTTCATGCTCAACTGGCAAATTCAGCTTTTGATTGTAAAGTATAAAAGGAAGTATTTTTAGAGCAACACTTACTCAGGAAACAGTAAAACTGAACATTGCGTTTCATCATAACTGGCTCTAACCTGCTGTGGCTGTTTAGGACCATACATTTTGAGTGATTCAGGTATGCCAGACCCTCAAAGAATCTAACTGAATGCTGTTTATTGACCAATGAACCACAGGACTTGTTTTAACCAACATACAGGCCTGTGGACCCTTTCCTCCCTATCCACAGTGCTAATTTTCAATCCTTAATTTGTGGCCATTAACAACCCCTGATTTGTACTCCCTCAGCAAAACTACTCAATCGACATTTTTCTCTAAAATATGTTCCATTGTCTAGCAACTTTAAAAAAAAACACTTAATTTTTTTAAGCACTGAAGATCTTTATATTTATATATGTGTGTGTGTATTTATATTTTTATATATTTATGTATATATTTTAATATATATTTTTTCCAATAACTTTAGGGGTACAAGTGGTTTGTGGTTTCATGGATGAATTGTACAGTGGTGAAGTCTGAATTTTTAGTGCACCAATCACCCAAGTAGTGTTCTTTGTACCCAATAAGCAGTTTTTCATCCCTCACTCCACTTCCACCCTCCCCTTTCTGAGCCTCAAATGTTCATTATATCACTCTCCATGTCCTTGCATACACATAGCTTAGCTCCCACTTATGAGTGAGAACATGTGGTGTTTAGTTTTCCATTCCTGAGTTACTTCACTTAGAATAATGGCCTCCAGTTTCATCCAGTTTGCTGCAGAAGACTTTCTTTTCTTCTTTTTTATGACTGAGTAGCATTCCACGGTGTATATAGATCACATTTTCTTTATCCATTCATCGATTGACAAGCATTTAGGTTGATTCCGTATCTTTACAATTGTGAATTGTGCTGTGGTGAACATATACATGCACGTATCTTTTTGGTATAATGACTTTTTTTTTCCTTTGAGTAAATAGCCAGTAGTGGGATTGCCAGATTGAATGGTAGATCTACTTTTAACTCTTCAAGAAACTTCCATACTGTTTTCCATAGAGGTTGTATTAATTTACATTCCCACCAGTAGCATCTAAGCATTCCCTTTTCACCACATCCATACCAACATCTACTGTTTTTTGACTTTTTAATAATAGCCATTTTGGCTGGGGTAGGTGATATCTCATTGTGGTTTTAATTTGCATTCCCCTGATGATTACTAATGTTGAGCTTTTTAAAAATACGTTTGTTGACCATTTGTATATCTTCTTTTGAGAAATGTCTATTCATGTCCTTTGCCCACTTTTTGATGGGATTATTTGCTTTTTTCTTGCTGATTTGTTTGAATTCCTTGTCAATTCTGGATATAAATCCTTTGTTGGATGCATAGTTTGCAACTATTTTCTCCCATTCTGGATTGTATGTTTACTCTATTATTGTTATTATTATTATTGCTGTACAGAAGCGTTTTCATTTTTGTTGCATTTGCTTTTGGGGTCATAGTCATAAATTTTTTATGTAGACCAATGTCCAGAAGAGTTTTTTCAAGGTTTTCTTCTAGAATTTTTATGATTTCAGATCTTAGATTTAAAGATCTTAATCAAAGATCTTTTTTAAAAAAAGAAGAACGTGAACAAGAAAGATAAGGATATCGTATGTAAAAAGCTAAAGGTGACTCTAGCCCCTAAAAGCTGTATAAAGAAGGGTAGAGTTTGGAAAGTGCCAGCTAATGCTTCCCCATCCCAGGCATAAGGCAAGGACAATGGAAGGGATGTGAGTAGACAGGGATCACGAAGAGATACGGAGCCTCTTTGGATATAATTCCTGGAGTCCCAGCCACCACTACTGGCCCCCACCTCCATCCCAGTGCTTTGGATTTCCTGGTTACAATAGCAGTGGGAAAACTGAAAATTCATTCTTTTTTTTTTTTTTTTTTTGAGATGGAGTCTTGCTCTGTCGCCCAGGCTGGAGTACAGTGACACCATCTTGGCTCACTGCAACCTCCACCTCCGGATTCAAGTGATTTTCATGCCTCAGCGTCCCACGTAGCTGGGATTACAGGCATCCGCCACCACGCCTAGCTAATTTTTGTATTTTTAGTGGAGACAGGGCTTCACCATGTTAGCCAGGCTGGTCTCCAACTCCTGACCTCAGGTAATCTGCCCACATTGGCCTCCCAAAGTGCTAGGATTACAGGCATGGTTGGCCTGAAAAGTCACTTGCAAGAGCTGTTGGCTCGACTCTTCACTTGGAGTCCAGGTTTCTACTACCAGGAGCACCACCACATCCTGGCATCTCTCCTAGTGCCACACCATCATTGCCATGGCAACTGTTGCCTCCTCTTGTTCACTTGCCATCACCTCCACAAGCTTTCGCTGCCCCAGTGAGGTACCTTTCCCAATCACTGTTGATGTGCCCACAGTACAGGGAGACCAACCATCCTGGTTTATCTGGGACAGAGGGGTTTCCTAGGATGTGGGACTTTCAGTGTTAAAACGGGAAAAGTCCCCAGCAAATCAGGATAGTTGGTCACCTTACCACCATAGTTGCCACAACTGCCACTGCCACTGCCACTGACTGTGTCTTTGAAGTCGAGGTGGGAACAGTGGAGCATACTTCTGTCCTATTAAAAAATTCTAAGGCCACTTTTACTTCCAGCTTGAGTGCCCTGCCAGGCCCTCAGGGGAAATTCACACATCTCCATTTCCTTGGATGGAATTATGCAACCCTAGGAGGCTGCACTGCCTTCCCTCAGGCCATTTCTCGGTGACAGCTCTGTGTCCACCCCACTGTCACCCCGGCGATGTTGGCTACAGGCTGAATCTGCCCATCTCTCCCGCCCCCTTATCCCTGAGGAGGACCTTCACCACACAACCTGAGGAAGGCAAACTGGACTTAGAACTTACTGCAATTGTTGATATGTGTGTACCAATACAATCCATAGAATACTCACTATTTTTAACCGTAAAATCTGCCCAGGTGTTATGCTAAATGCTAAAGGATGGAGAAATAATACTTTCAGATAGTTTGTTTCAAAAGAAAGAAATGAAATCTTTAAAAGAGAAATTTCTTAATCTCACCAAAACTCTCTTTAAAAAAATTGAAATGATATTCATATGCTGTTTTTTATAAAGCCATATATATTCACTTCAGGTGCTTTAGAAAATAGAGAAAACCATATAAATTTAACCTCCCAAAATCGCTCCCAAATTTTACCATCCCAAGACAACCATTGTTAATATTTTTTCACAATTTGATGTATACTTTCTAGTTTTATCTATGAATGTTTATGCACTTAAATATAGAAGGCTTTAAATAAAATGAGATCATATATATTGTTTACAAATATTACATATATACATACTATATAACTTGTGCTTCTCACTTAATATGTCATAAACATCTTTCCATGTTGATAAATAAAAATCTCTGTGATCATTTTTAATGGCTACATGATATCCCATGTATTCCACAGTATTCCATGGATGTTTATTCTAGGCCTTCTTAGTTGGGGTAGATAGCAGCAGAAATTCCCCAAGGAGAAGCTTTTAAGAAAGCATTTTTCTTAAGGGCTGCCTCCACTTCACTGCAGTGTTGACATCTCTTGAAAGCCTGCCATAACTCCAATTTCCACAGTTGTTTACAGAGTAGCCTATAAAATAAGATATCTGAAATGGCATCTTTATCAAACATCACCAAAAAGAGGAAATAGAAAACCCAGAAGCACTCTGGTCTAATAGCCATGATTCTTGTAAGTAGACTATTCCAGAAAACAAAAACAAAGACGGGAAAGTAACTGAACTGCCAAACACTGGCAGTGCAATCCAAAGAGGTGAAAAGCAAATGCACAAGAGCTGAATAAATAAAGTAGCAATCAGGAAGGAAGCACAGGGGAAATCACAAGAGAAAGCAGAAGAGCAGCCCTTGAGATAAGAAAAGTGAGGCAAACATGAGAAGGGTTCTTCAGAACTTGGAGATCACCGTAGATAATAGCAGAAGCACAGCCCAGCACGGTGACTCATGCCTGTAATCCCAGCACTTTGGGAGGCCAAGGTGGGCAGATTACCTGAGGTCAGGAGTTCAAGACCCGCCTGGCCAACATGGTGAAAACCCATCTCTACTAAAAATACAAAAATTAGCTGGGCATGGTGGCACGTGCCTGTAATCCCAGCTACTCAGAAGGCTACGGCCAGAGAATCACTTGAACTCGGGAGGCAGAGGTTGCAGTGAGCCGAGATCATGTCACTGTACTCCAGCCTGGGTGACAGAGTGAGATTTCATGTCAAAAAAAAAAAAAAATACAAAGCAGATGCATTTAGAAAGAGAAACAAAGGTATAGGAAACAAATGCAGGAGTGCAGACTAATACTTAAATGTCTTTTTTGGTCAAGGCTTTTAGTTGTGAAATATTTTATACTTAAAAATTTGAATATGATATAACTTTTATATATGCAATACACACACATATTATAGAGAATAATAAAATCAAACATCTGTGATTCACCACTCAGCCTAAATAGAACCTTACCAATATGAGTAAAACCTTTTACATATCCTTCCCTGATATTCCCCTTCCTCTCCCTTGCTTTCTTTATGGTTTAGTCAAACATATGTGTTCTACATGCACACGTATGTTTATTGCGGCATTATTCACAATAGCAAAGACTTGGAATCAACCCAGATGTTCATCAGTGACAGACTGGATTAAGAAAATGTGGCAAATATACACCACGGAATACTATGCAGCCATAAAAAAGGATGAGTTCGTGTCCTTTGTAGGGACATGAATGCAGCTGGAAACCATCATTCTGAGCAAACTATCGCAAGAACAGAAAACCAAACACCGCATGTTCTCACTCATAGGTGGAAACTGAACAATGAGATCACTTGGACACAGGAAGGGGATCATCACACATCAGGGCCTATTGTGGGGAGAGGGGACGGGGGAGGGATAGCATTAGGAGATATACCTAATGTAAATGACGAGTTAATGGGTGCAGCACACCAACATGGCACATGTATACATATGTAACAAACCTGCAGGTTGTGCACATGTACCCTAGAACTTAAAGTATAATAAAAAAAAAAGTGTTCTATAGATAATATATAGGGGGGACAGTTGACCTATTTTTAAACTTTATATAAATGTATATAAATGTATGTGTTCTTTTGTAAACAGGAAACCTGCCTGAACAGAGTCCATCTTTAAGATTTAGAATGTCTGAGTATGTGTCATAAGTGGTGGGGGAGGCGAAAGGAAAGTTCCCTTGCCTGAAGGCTAAGATGTCTCCTATTAACCACATAAACTGTGTGCCCTGTTGGGAGTTGAATGTATATGTATCTGTACATGTCTAGTAAACTGGTAGAAAGGTCTAACACAAATCTCTTTGTAGGGCCCTGAGAATCCTTTTATGAAATGACTTATTCTAGAAAGAGCATGAATTGCTGGAGCCAGGAATAAAGCCTGAGTTAGGAAGGAGAAGTGGTGATTCTGTGCTGTGCAACCGTTGGGTGCAAGTTTAATTCCAAGGGAGAGACAGTGCTATAAAATAAAAGATGGAAGACTTCTCCTATGTTCTGTAACACACTGGAGCCCAGGCAACACTGCTATGACACGCCATCATCACAGATAGCAACATAAAAGGGAGAGAGCCATTCTTCTACACTCTGCCCATGATGGCACCAGTTGGACCTGGGGTGCACATGGTGCCCAGTGGCACCGACCAGAAACAATGGGAGACTCCCTGGGACCCAGAAGAACAAAGTAGCAGCAGTCCTGGCCAGTTTAGATACCACTTTAATACCTTTCCTTGCTGGGATTCTCATAAATATCTGGGAGGAGATTTGCTAGAGGTTTGGACTTCTGTGTCTGATGAAGTGAAATTTGGGTATTGATGTCAATGTGGTTTGAGGCTGGTGAGGTCTGAGGAAATTTCAAGTTACAACAATAATATGTCAGAATGTAACCTAGAGAAAAAGTAATGCGCTGTTTGGGGAATACAGGGCTAATTCAGTTTGCCTGAAACTTAGGATCTATGGAAGTTATTAGAGAAGTTATTGGCATAAAAGATAGGTTCCTTCAAGGTGCTATGCAACCAACCTGGAAGGCCAGGCTAAGGGGTATGGACTTTTAAGACTTATTCAATAGGAAAAGGAGAAGTGCTGAAAATGTTTTAACATACAATGGCATGCTCAAAACTGTGTTTTAGGAAGATTAATTTTCCAGCAAGATCAAAAAAGATCATAAAATGGAGAGAGCAAATGAAGATCAGAAAACAAGTTCAGCCACCTCTAAAGGAGTCCAGGTCAGCTGAAATAAGGGCAGTGGCTATGGGATTGATTCAAGAGCAACTGTGAAGTAGAAATGATGAGGGCTTGGCATTACATCAGATACATCACTAAATAATGTTTGCAATCACATAATATGCCCGTGTAACAAACCTACACATGTACCCTCTGAATCTTAAATAAAAGTTGAAATTATTTTTAAAAAATAAAATAAAGAGCAAATAACTGATTTCATTGACAATGGGAAAAAAAGTTTCCAAATAATGATATGCTGTGACATGCTAATATATATTAGACTTTCTGCAATTTAATGCAATTGAAATTGAATCCATAATGACACCTGGAAAATCTGAACCTATTAAATTCTTCAGTGTTGTCATAACTGGAGTATGAAAGCCCTAAAAGAGAAACACTTTCTTTATATACGTCCTACTTTTTTTTCTTTTTATTTATTTAAAAGGAAAAAAAATGTCCTTAAAAGAGAGGTGAAAATATGTCATTTTCCAGACCTTCAGATTGCTACACTGGTCACGTGAAGAGAAATCTGAAAACTATACAGGCGTCTTGTTCTAAAGAATCTGGGAAGTCGGACCTCAAGTGTCATTTTCCCAGATTCTATGTGTTGGGGGATTGGAGTGGGAGTTGAAATAGGTCCCTAATCACACATTTATGAGACATCTCGGGGTAAGAACTGTGGATTTCACGATATTATAGGCTATGAGATTGCTTTATATACTGGCTGTTAGACCTAGGGCCCTGTGAATAGGCTGAGAGTGAGGGCAAGCCTCAGATCTTCCTGAAAGATGACCACTGGCTCTGTTTCGAAATGACAGTTTCCCTAGTTCAGAGAAAAGGGATTTATACATCAATTGAATAAATCGTTCCTCAATTAAGTGATTCCAAAAGGAGATGAAGGAAGCAGCCTCTCCAAGAAACTTAATAATTACACCATTCAAGGGGTACATCTCTCCTGTTGGAAAGCCATTCCCAAAGATTAACAGAATAGCTGATGCCCACTGGCTGGGCAGCATCCCTGTAACCTGTGTCCCAGGATTATGATGTGGTGAGAAGACCCGCTATGTAACGAACTGGAGGAGGAGGAATTCTTCTAATTTCTTTGAACTTTAAGAGTTGTAAATAAATGTGTCTTTTAAGGGTCTTTTTATTTACTTTTATTTTTATAGGTAAATATGCTTCTTGTAAAATAGAATACAACAAAATATAAATGTGCAAAAACTTCCTTCTTAGTACCCACTGTCACCCCCAAACTCCTTTCTCTTTCTCTCTCCTCCTCCTTCTCTCCCCCTTTTTTTTTTTGTTTGTTTTGTTTTTGTTTTTGTTTTTGAGACAGAGTCTCACTCTGTCACCCAGGTTGGAGTGCAATGGCATGATCTCAGCTCGCTGCAACTTCCACCTCCCAGGTTCAAGCAATTCTCCTTCCTCAGCCTCCCTAGTAGCTGGGACTACAGGCACCCGCCACCATGCCTGGCTAATTTTTATAATTTTAGTAGAGACGGGGTTTCACCATGTTGGCCAGGATGGTCTCGATCTCCTAAACTTGTGAGCCACCCGCCTCAGCCTCCCAAAGTGCTGAGATTACAGGTGTGAGCCACCGTGCCCAGCCTGTTTATTATTAATATATATAGCTCCACCTTGTTCTTTTGAGTTGCCACATAACATCCTACACTGTGAACACATCCTATTTACTTAACCTTTCCATTATTAACAAACATTTAGGTTTTCTCCAGTTTTCACTTTACAAACAATACTTCCCTGAACATCCTTGCAGGGACAACTTTGTATACTGCTGTAAGTCTTCCTGTAAGACAAATTCCTAGAAATTGAATTGCAAAACTCTCCTCCCTTGTGAACAAGACACCATTCTGATTAATCCACAGGATCCCATACTGGCCAAATGTCAATTGTCCCAGCCTTAAATGTCAGGCATCCAGTAGTTCTCTCCCCACTCACCCTCCACCTCTTACTTTCTTGCATATGCTGCCACTAGCTGGTCCCGCTTGAGGCAGCTTGTTTCACAGTCTACTAGTTTTATGTGCAGGGGATCTGGCTGAGCAAAAAGAAGCAAGAATTGGTGCCATAAACATAGAACCAGCTTTCGAAACAATGATCCGAGAAATAGGCTACTGAGAAATAATAGACAATGAAATGGGTAGCTTTAGACCATAAAGTAGACTAAATGGCTTCATATAGTCCCCATTAGCTCTGTTTTGATTCTTTGCCTCATTGCTTCAAATGCTGAGCACTGGGTAGAAGGAGGAATTTCTAGATGTTTTGGTAGATTATCTTTTCTAAGTGATAAATTTTTTAAATTGGGCAACTTGTTCCTGGTGCTTTCACCAGGAGAAACAGATGGACTGGTACCAGGTATTCACCATAGACACCATACCTCATTTAATCCTCAAAACACTCCTGGGAAGGAGTAGGTGACGTAACTGAGGCTCGGCGATGATTAGGTGCCTTGCCTGCTATTGAATGAGTCTCAGGATTCTAAAGCAGGTCACCTCGATGCCAAAGCCCATGTTTCTTTCACTGTTTGATAAAAGTGTCATAGTCTTAGCCCAGACCACTTTCTCCAGATAAGTCGTCAAACAATCTTTTACTAATGCACCTCCTCCCCGGGATAAGGAAGGAACCAAAAGACAGAATGGTATTTTATTTCTGAGTTGGGTTCTTGGTCTGTTTTTTGCATTTATTTCTAATAATTAGTTGCCATATTTTTGCATCATTGCTATGGTATTTTCTTCCTCAGCTTGCTCACATGTGGCTAACTGCCCCAATATTTTATTTGCTCTGATACAATGTTGGTGACTTCTTTACTTTTGTTTTCTAATTAGCTGATTTTAAATTACAATGGAAGAGAATGTTGAAGTTGTTTGCTCTAGATTTAGGGATTAAGTTTTTAATATTCCTAGCACCAGTTTTCTCTAGTTACTAGAAAAACACCAAACTGGCCATAGAAAGAGCCCCCTAGAGACGAATTGGCATTTATTTGTTTTTGTTGGAATTCAGATCCCCTCTACAGACAGATAAAAGGATAGAAGATAAGAGGAGTTCAGATTCACAGTCTACAAAGTCATAAAATTTATACTGGCAAAATGTAAGTATATACAAGAAAGATTTAGACACATTTAAGAATGATAGCTCCAACAAGGAACTATAAGGAAGATATTAAGAATGTCTTGGTTATTGTACATAAACAGAGACTGACAAGAAAAAGAACAACTACCATACGCTCCCTCCCCTTATAAGTGCCTCTTGGAGAAACTGAGTGGTAATATGATTGATGTGAGACAGAATGGTATCTTTTATGTCCACATGCATTCCCTTTACTGGTTCTGGCGTTAAGGTTCTCTCTATCCAGTGATGCGATAGACTGTTGCTGGTTTTGCAACTCTATGCACTCTACATTATGTAATATTATCCTAATTTTGCTTTGTAGGAGTTATTCCCTCCTCTACCCTACCTTTTATTTACACTTGAAGTCTATCTGCCCCAAGTCAGAATGAAACCTAAGCCAGTGGGTGCATTCTGTTGCTCCTGCCATAGCAATACATTTACAGATAGACACGTGATCTAACCCAGTCCAATCAGAAACGGAGAGGCTCAATTACAGGACTTTTGTGTAACTTTTCATGAGAAAACAGACTTTCTGGCTGGGCGCGGTGGCTCAATCCTGTAATCTCAGCACTTTGGGAGGCTGAGGCAGGCGGATCACCTGAGATCAGGAGTTCGAAACCAGCATGGCTAACATGGTGAAACTCCATCTTTACTAAAAATACAAAAATTAGCTGGGCATAGTGGTGGGCACCTGTAATCCCAGCTACTTGGAAGGCTGAGGTGGGAGAATTGCTTGAACCTGGGAGACGGAGGTTGCAGTGAGTCGAGATTGCGCTACTGTACTCCAGGCAGGGTGACAGAGTGAGACAGACTCCATCTCAAAAAAAAAAGAGAGAGAAAAAGAGAAAAAGAAAGAAAGAAGGAAGGAAGGAAGGAAGAAGGAAGGAAGGAAGGAAGGAAGGAAGAAGAGAGAAAGAGAGAAAGAAAGAAAGACAGGAAGGCAAGTAGGAAAGAAAACAAGAAAAAAGGAAAACAGACTTTCTTTCTCAACAGACTTGAATCTGAGAGGATGCAAGGCCAGAACAGCTGTAGCTATTTTATTACCACATAGAATCTGAGAATAAAACTAACACATGGGGAAATGCAAAATAAAGCCAAGAGCTGGGAAGAAACCAAGACATGCTGATGATGTGTTTGAAGGTCCTCAGTCTAGTTTCATCCTATCTACCTAGGTATTCAGCCTGGATTTATTATTTATATTATCCACTGCATTTTCTTCTTTAAGCTAATTTGAGCTGAGACTTCTGTTCACTTGCAACTATAAAAGTCTCAGGTGATACAGAAATGCCCAGAAGTAGGGCATTTTCAAATGACAGGTTCTAAGATGTAGAATTAGCTGAACTGAGGTGATATGGAATACATTAAACTCACCTAAACTACAACACTACTATTTTTGATAGGAAACATGCAGGATGTTAGAATGGATCATCCAACCTTTGGTAAAATTTCAGTAAGAAATAGATAAGTTTAAGTTGAAACTGGTCCTTGTGAAAGTAGAGACTGAAGAAGATACATCTTTGCCTCAGAAAGCTCACCCTTTTCAGCATGTAATAGAACGTGGAGGCAGAATCCAAGTTCAGTTGAGGGTGGGACAATGGACAAAGCCCTATCCTACTTTTAGGAGAGAGAAATGTTCAGGTTGGATTATAGAGTCAGTGATTGACTAGTCATTGGTTATTTGGCATTGGAGTTCAGTAAACAGAAATAGGTTGAAATTTATTTTGTTTTAAGAAATGTATATTTCTAGAGAAACTCACACTTGGCAAACTATAAGAACCCATGATTACTTGTCCATTAAGGCAATCCATAGACTCCTAAATGAAATATGAAGCAGACTTGTAATTGTTACAGCCCCCATGATAGCTTTTTCCCTAAAGCCCTTTTTAGACATGGCCACATTTGTCAATGAACAAAGTATACCCTCCTGTAAATACACCATAAGTAAACTAGATTGGCTGACCACAGAGCTCACATTTCTGGCAAGAAAAGGCAATCTTATTATCCCTCTTCGTTAAGATTATGTGCTATAAAATGGTGGCCACTTATAATGTTTCCTATGTTCCCTTTTTCCAAATGAGTTTAAATTATTTTTATTGTAGTTACTCTTTCCTTTTCTATCATTCTATATTGGGATAATTAAACCTTATTCAGCAGTAATTCATCTAACCATGTACAGCAACAAAAGCAACATTCAGATCCAACTGAGAGAACTGAACACCACTGAGGAATCTGTATGTCAAGGTTAGATCGAGTTACTTGATAATATTTTGGGTGGTCTTCTTTAAGGGGAAGGGGAGAGCTGGATGACAGGCACTAAAATCATCCCCACGCATAGCAGAGAATCATATCCAATGTCACACTGTGAAATAGGAGCTTAGACAGACACGGGGAAAGGGAGCATTGTTAACTGTGTGTATGTGGTGGCTGGAGACAGAGAATGCCATGTGGACAGAAGTTGGCAAGCTCCCTGCCAGCTGAATGACTGGATCTGTTGTCTCTACTACTGTTGCAGGACAGGAACCCTAAATTTCCAACTGTACACCTAGTTCTAGATTGCAGGTCCTGAGATTAGTGGAAGATAACTTCAAAAATGCCAAACAAGATAGAATTAGCATAGGGAAGAAAACAAGAAATTTACACTAAAGATAAAGATATAAATAAAAATTTCAGAGCAAGTAATGAGAATGAACAGAAAGAGCCAACCAACAAACTTAATTATGGAGAAATTAATTCATGGCTCTTAAAATACAGTTGTAGGCCAGGGGCAGTGGCTCACGCCTGTAATCCCAGCACTTTGAGAGGCCAAGGTGGGTGGATCATGAGGTCAAGATTTGAGATCAGCCTGGCAAACATGGTGAAATCCCATCTCTACTAAGAAAACAAAAATTAGCTGGGTGTGGTGTGTGCCTGTAATCCCAGCTACTCGGGAGGCTGAGGCAGGAGAATTACTTCAACCCAGGAGGTGGAGGTTGCAGTGAGCCAAGATCACACCATGGCACTCCAGCCTGGGTGACACAGCAAGGCTCTGTCTCAAAAAACAAAAAAAAAAATACAATCGTAAACTGCACTCAAAAAATCACTTTAAGTATATACATTTAAGAACTTCAAGATGGCCGAATAGGAACAGCTCCAGTCTCCAACTCCCAGCGCAAGCGACACGTAGAAGACCGGTGATTTCTGCATTTTCAACTGAGGTACTGGGGTCATCTCACTAGGGAGTGCCGGACAATCGGTGCTGGTCAGCTGCTGCAGCCTGACCAGCGAGAGCTGAAGCAGGGCGAGGCATCGCCTCGCCTGGAAGCACAAGGGGGAAGGAAATCCGTTTTCCTAGCCAGGGGAACTGAGACACACAACACCTGGAAAATCGGGTAACTCCCACCCCAATACTGTGCTTTAAGGAAACAGGCACACCAGGAGAATATATCCTACACCTGGCGGGGAGGGGCCCACGCCGACGGAGCCTCCCTCACTGCTAACTCAGCAGTGTGCCGCGATCTATCCGCAAGGCAGCAGCGAGGCTGGGGGAGGGGCGCCCGCCATTGCTGAGGCTTAAGTAGGTAAACAAAGCCGCTGGGAAGCTCAAACTGGATGGAGCTCACAGCAGCTCAAGCAAGCCTGCCTGTCTCTGTAGACTCCACCTCTGGGGACAGCCCACAGCTGAAGTCCAATAGGGGAAGCAGCGGGGGCCGGTGCAGACGCGAATGACTCTGTCTGACAGCTTTGGGGAGAGCCGTGGATCTCCCAACGCGGAGGTTGAGATCCGAGAACGGTCAGACTGCCTGCTCAGGTGGGTCCCTGACCCCCGAGTAGCCTAGCTGGGAGACATCCCCCACTAGGGGCAGTCTGATACCCCACACCTCACAGGGTGGAGTCACCCCTGAGAGGAAACTTCCAAAGGAAGAATCAGACAGGTACACTCGCTGTTCAGCAATATTCTATCTTCGGCAACCTCTGCTGCTGATACCCAGGCAAACAGGGTCTGGAGTGGACCTCAAGCAATCACCAACAGACCAACAGACAGTCCTTCTGACTGTCAGACGGAAAACTATCAAACAGGAAGGACACCTATACCAAAACCCCATCAGTACGTCACCATCATCAAAGACCAGAGACAGATAAAACCACAAAGATGGGGAAGAAGCAGGGCAGAAAAGCTGGAAATTCAAAAAATAAGAGCGCATCTCCCCCTGCAAAGGAGCGCAGCCCATCGCCAGCAACGGATCAAAGCTGGTCAGAGAATGACTTTGACGAGATGAGAGAAGAAGGCTTCAGTCCATCAAACTTCTCAGAGCTAAAGGAGGAATACGTACCCAGCGCAAAGAAACTAAAAATCTTGAAAAAAGAGTGGAAGAATTGACAGCTAGACTAAAGAATGCAGAGAAGATCATAAACAAAATGACAGAGATGAAAACCATGACACGAGAAATACGTGACAAATGCACAAGCTTCAGTAACTGACTCGATCAACTGGAAGAAAGAGTATCAGCGATTGAGGATCAAATGAATGAAATGAAGCGAGAAGAGAAAACCAAAAGAAAAAAGAAGAAAAAGAAATGAACAAAGCCTGCAAGAAGTATGGCATTATGTAAAAAGACCAAATCTACGTCTGATTGGGGTGCCTGAAAGTGAGGGGGAAAATGGAACCAAGTTGGAAAACACTCTTCAGGATATCATCCAGGAGAACTTCCCCAACCTAGTAGGGCAGGCCAACATTCAAATTCAGGAAATACAGAGAATGCCACAAAGATACTCCTCCAGAAGAGCAACTCCAAGACACATAATTGCCAGATTCACCAAAGTTGAAATGAAGGAAAAAATCTTAAGGGCAGCCAGAGAGAAAGGTCGGGTTACCCACAAAGGGAAGCCCATCAGACTAACAGCAGATCTCTCGGCAGAAAATCTACAAGCCAGAAGAGAGTGGGGGCCAATATTCAACGTTCTTAAAGAAAAGAATTTTCAACCCAGAATTTCATATCCAGCCAAACTAAGTTTCATCAGTGAAGGAGAAATAAAATCCTTTACAGATAAGCAAATGCTTAGAGATTTTGTCACCACCAGGCCTGCCTTACAAGAGACCCTGAAGGAAGCCCTAAACATGGAAAGGAACAACCGGTACCAGCCATTGCAAAAACATGCCAAAATGTAAAGACCATCGAGGCTAGGAAGAAACTGCATCAACTAACGAGCAAAATAACCAGTTAATATCATAATGACAGGATCAAGTTCACACATAACAATATTAACTTAAATGTCAATGGACTAAATGCTCCAATTAAAAGACACAGACTGGCAAACTGGATAAAGAGTCAAGACCCATCAGTCTGCTGTATTCAGGAGACCCATCTCACATGCAGAGACATACATAGGCTCAAAATAAAGGGATGGAGGAAGATCTACCAAGCAAATGGAGAAAAAAAAAGCAGGGGTTGCAATCCTAGTCTCTGATAAAACAGACTTTAAACCATCAAAGATCAAAAGAGACAAAGAAGGCCATTACATAATGGTAAAGGGATCAATTCAGCAGGAAGAGCTAACTCTCCTAAATATATATGCACCCATACAGGAGCACCCAGATTCATAAAGCAAGTCCTTAGAGACCTACAAAGAGACTTAGACTCCCATACAATAATAATGGGAGACTTCAACACTCCACTGTCAACATTAGACAGATCAACGAGACAGAAAGTTAACAAGGATATCCAGGAATTGAACTCATCTCTGCACCAAGCGGACCTAATATACATCTATAGAACTCTCCACCCCAAATCAACAGAATATACATTCTTCTCAGCACCACATCGCACTTATTCCAAAATTGACCACATAATTGGAAGTAAAGCACTCCTCAGCAAATGTCAAAGAACAGAAATTATAACAAACTGTCTCTCAGACCACCGTGCAATCAAACTAGAACTCAGGACTAAGAAACTCAATCAAAACTGCTCAACTACATGGAAACTGAACAACCTGCTCCTGAATGACTACTGGGTACATAACGAAATGAAAGCAGAAATAAAGATGTTCTTTGAAACCAATGAGAACAAAGATACAACATACCAGAATCTCTGGGACATTTAAAGCAGTGTGTAGAGGGAAATTTATAGCACTAAATGCCCACAAGAGAAAGCAGGAAAGATCTAAAATTGACACTCTAACATCACAATTAAAAGAACTAGAGTGGCAAGAGCAAACACATTCAAAAGCTAGCAGAAGGCAAGAAATAACTAAGATCAGAGCAGAACTGAAGGAGATAGAGACACAAAAAACCCTCCAAAAATCAATGAATCCAGGAGTTGGTTTTTTGAAAAGATCAACAAAATGACAGACCGCTAGCAAGACTAATAAAGAAGAAAAGAGAGAGGAATCAAATAGACGCAATAAAAAATGATAAAGGGGATATCACCACCGACCCCACAGAAATACAAACAACCATCAGAGAATACTATAAATGCCTCTACGCAAATCAACTAGAAAATCTAGAAGAAATGGATAATTTCCTGGACACTTACACTCTCCCAAGACTAACCAGGAAGAAGTTGAATCCCTGAATAGACCAATAGCAGGCTCTGAAATTGAGGCAACAATTAATAGCCTACCCACCAAAAAAAGTCCAGGACCAGATGGATTCACAGCTGAATTCTACCAGAGGTACAAGGAGGAGCTGGTACCATTCCTTCTGAAACTATTCCAATCAATAGAAAAAGAGGGAATCCTCCCTAACTCATTTTATGAGGCCAACATCATCCTGATACCAAAGCCTGACAGAGACACAACAAAAAAAGAGAATTTGAGACCAATATCCCTGATGAACATCGATGCAAAAATTCTCAATAAAATACTGGCAAACCGGATTCAGCAGCACATCAAAAAGCTTATCCACCATGATCAAGTGGGCTTTATCCCTGGGATGCAAGGCTGGTTCAACATTCGCAAATCAATAAACATAATCCAGTATATAAACAGAACCAAAGACAAGAACCACATGATTATCTCAATAGATGCAGAAAAGGCTTTTGACAAAATTCAACAGCCCTTCATGCTAAAAACGCTCAATAAATTCGGTATTGATGGAACGTACCTCAAAATAATAAGAGCTATTTATGACAAACTCACAGCTAATATCATACTGAATGGGCAAAAACTGGAAAAATTCCCTTTGAAAACTGGCACAAGACAGGGATGCCCTCTCTCACCACTCCTATTCAACATAGTGTTGGAAGTTCTGGCTAGGGCAATCAGGCAAGAGAAAGAAATCAAGGGTATCCAGTTAGGAAAAGAAGAAGTCAAATTGTCCTTGTTTGCAGATGACATGATTGTATATTTAGAAAACCCCATTGTCTCAGCCCAAAATCTCCTTAAGCTGAGAAGCAACTTCAGCAAAGTCTCAGGATACAAAATTAATGTGCAAAAATCACAAGCATTCTTATACACCAGTAACAGACAAGCAGAGAGCCAAATCAGGAATGAACTTCCATTCACAATTGCTTCAAAGAGAATAAAATACCTAGGAATCCAGCTTACAAGAGATGTAAAGGACCTCTTCAAGGAGAACTACAAACCACTGCTCAGTGAAATCAAAGAGGACACAAACAAATGGAAGAACATACCATGCTCATGGATAGGAAGAATCAATATCGTGAAAATGGCCATACTGCCCAAGGTGATTTATAGATTCAATGCCATCCCCATCAAACTACCAATGACTTTCTTCACAGAATTGGAAAAAACGGCTTTAAAGTTCATATGGAACCAAAAAAGAGCCCGCATTGCCAAGACAATCCTAAGTCAAAAGGACAAAGCTGGAGGCGTCACGCTACCTGACTTCAAACTATACTACAAGGCTACAGTAACCAAAACAGCATGGTACTGGTACCACAACAGAGATATAGACCAATGGAACAGAACAGAGTCCTCAGAAATAATACCACACATCTACAGCCATCTGATCTTTGACAAACCTGAGACAAACAAGAAATGGGGAGAGGATTCCCTATTTAATAAATGGTGCTGGGAAAATTGGCTAGCCATAAGTAGAAAGCTGAAACTGGATCCTTTCCTTACCCCTTATACGAAGATTAATTCAAGATGGATTAGAGACTTAAATGTTAGACCTAATACCATAAAAACCCTAGAAGAAAATCTAGGTAGTACCATTCAGGACATAGGCATGGGCAAGGACTTCATGTCTAAAACACCAAAAGCAACGGCAGCAAAAGCCAAAATTGACAGATGGGATCTCATTAAACTAAAGAGCTTTTGCACAGCAAAAGAAACTACCATCAGAGTGAACAGGCAACCTACAGAATGGGAGAAAATTTTTGCAACCTACTCATCTGACAAAGGGCTAATATCCAGAATCTACAAAGAACTCAAACAAATATACAAGAAAAAAACAAACAACCCCATCAAAAAGTGGGCAAAGGATATGAACAGATATTTCTCAAAAGAAGACATCCATACAGCCAACAGACACATGAAAAAATGCTCATCATCACTCGCCATCAGAGAAATGCAAATCAAAACCACAATGAGATACCATCTCATACCAGTCAGAATGGCAATCATTAAGAAGTCAGGAAACAACAGGTGTTGGAGAGGATGTGGAGAAATAGGAACACTTTTACACTGTTGGTGGGATTGTAAACTAGTTCAACCATTATGGAAAACAGTATGGCGATTCCTCAAGGATCTAGAACTAGATGTACCATATGACCCAGCCATCCCACTACTGGGTATATACCCAAAGGATTATAAATTACTCTACTACAAAGACACATGCACACTTATGTTTATTGCGGCATTATTCACAATAGCAAAGACTTGGAATCAACCCAAATGTCCATCTGTGACAGACTGGATTAAGAAAATGTGGCATATACACCATGGAATACTATGCAGCCATCAAAAAGGATGAGTTTGCGTCCTTTGTAGGGACATGGATGCAGCTGGAAACCATCATTCTTAGCAAACTATCACAAGAAGAGAAAACCAAACACCGCATGTTCTCACTCATAGGTGGGAACTGAACAATGAGATCACTTGGACTGGGGAAGGGGAACATCACACACTGGGGCCTATCATGGGGAGGGGGGAGGAGGGAGGGATTGCATTGGGGAGTTATACATGATATAAATGATGAATTGATGGGTGCTGACGAGTTGATGGGTGCAGCACACCAACATGGCATAAGTATACATATGTAACAAACCTGCACGTTATGCACATGTACCCTAGAACTTAAAGTATAATAAAAAAAAAAAAAAAAAAAAAAAAAGAACTTCAAGAATATAAGTGAAGCAATAACATGCTTTACAATCAACAAAAAATGTAGGGAAAAGGCAGATTAGATTAAGAACCAATGGACGTGAAAAATAACCAATTGGAAATTCTGTAAATGAAAAATATAGTCATGGAAATACAAACATTTAATGAGTTGGATATACAGGTGGTCCTCACTTTGCACAGTGTTGTGCTAGCCAAACCTCATGCAACCATGTCTTCACTTTGCATGATTCTGTCATAACTGAGGACAGGATTCTGATATGCATAGGTTTCAGTTAACACAGCATCATGCAAACCAAGGATGACCATACTCTGGCCTGGGCAAAATCAAAAAATGAATTAGTGAATACAGGAAACTAGCACAAAAGTTTGCTGATAAATACAGACCAATAAAGATATTAAAATATGAAAGAGAAATAGAGAAGTAGAGATTAGATTAAAAATTTTACTAAATGTATAATATATATGAGGCTCTCCAAAAGAATAGAACAATGTTGAAAGACTGGTAAAGGATTAAGAATTGAAGAAAAATGTCAGATTTTTTAAGTGCCTATTAAATTATTATAAGGATAAATGAAATAAAACCTAGTTTGACAAAGCAAAGGTAGCACAGTTGTGGAACAAAAGGATAAAAAATATCATAAAAGCTAACAGAAAGAAAAGACAGAAAGCCTTAGAAGGTAAAAATTATATTTATAGAAGACTCCCCTTTCCCAGCAATACATGCCAAAAGACAATGAAGTAAGGTATTCAAAGGGCTATAAAGAAATTACTAATAAAATGTATTTTCATACCCAGCTAAAAATCATTCAAGAGCACTTACATAATAAAGACATTTAAAACCTACAAAACTCCACTGATGCTTGATAAAAGAACTACTCAAAGACATACTTTAGCAAGGAAAAGAAAGTGAGCCCTTGGAGAGGAATGCATAAACAATGAATAAAGCCTACGAGAGAGATGTCAGTGAAACCATGCAGAGAACTTGATGTCTGATTTCTAAAGTTCATAGATGTCTGACTCACATATGAGAAAGCTAAAGTAGCCTGCGATAGCAGTGTAGAGGCCATGTCTGGGAAGCAATGGACTCACCTCCAACCATAGGACAGAGGTGCATGAATCCGAGGGATTAAACAGGGATCTGGAATAGCTACATCAAGGAAGCAAAAATCAAACAGAATTAGTAGGGGAGTCCCCAAAGAACCTGTAAAAGTGTTCATGAGAGAAATATTTGTCTTTAAATACCTGCCAGGTCCAGAGAGCCCAGAACAATCTTTTAATAGTTCTGGTCAAGAATTTTCTAATCCCCATTTCCTTTCTCCCTCCTCTTGCTTTAACACAGATGGGGAAGGCAAGAGCAATGGATGGATAAAGGAAGAAGAAAGAGAGAAGGAACTTATGATGTCTTTCCTTCCCAGATGGCATGTTCTTGTCTGCACCAGACCCTAACTGGGAGAAGAGCAAAAACACAAATATCACATTAAGATGGAAGTTTCACCTTAAAGTAATCATAACATTTTTGTTTGTTTGTTTGAGACAGGGTATTACTCTGTCACCCAGGCTGGAGTGAAGTGATGCAATCACTGCAGTCTCAACCTCCCAGGCTCAAGCAATCCTCCCACCTCAGCCTCCAGAGTAGGTGGGACTATAGATGCTCCATCACACCTGGCTAATCTTATTTTATGATTATTATTATTATTATTGCTTTTTTTTTAGAAACAGGGTTTCACCATGTTGTCCAGGCTGGTCTCGAACTCCTGGGCTCAAGGGATCTGCCAGCCTTGGCCTCCCAAAGCACTGGTATCACAGGCATGAGCCACAGTGATTGACTCATAACATTTTATTATCTGTAACCATTGACTATCCAAGTTTTCAACCAGGAATAGGGAAAGGATCACCCTCACTGAGAAAGTTCAGCGAGAGACAAAAATGAAGTTGCTTTTGGCTTTTACCATAACACTCTGGCTCAACAGTAATTTCAAATACCGCTAGTAGTTGCAGCCACAGATCTAAAATAGGCCCGAAGGCCCTGTCCTCACTCCTTCATGTGACAAAGAAAACTGCTCAACCTACACAAACAGAATATCTCTTTTCCCCTTCATGTCCCAGTTCCCCAAAAAAGGGAGAAAATCTTTCCCTCCCATATCCAACACCCCTTTTCTACTCCAGGATGATCAATGGTGAGAAAAGAAAACATTTCTTTAAGAGGAAAATTCACTTCCTTCTCCCCACAGGGGCATAATCTGACCCATGACTCAGACAAGAAAATGATGAGTCCAGAGTGAGTGACAATCCAGAAGTGAGTTTCCCAAAGTTGTTTAGTCTTAACTAACACTTCATGCAGAACATTCTTAATTCAATGCAGGTTGAACTTGAAAGTACAACCAAAGCTTTGTCATGGTCTCTCCTGCCATGTGAAGTGGAAACAAACAGACTATAGTCCCTCCTTCCATGGCCTCATTTCAGATTTTAACCTGGGTTTTAATCTCCTGTCAATTTAGACATGAAGATACTAACATCCTCTAAGAACAAGTAATTGTCAGACATGGAATATTCAAATTCAAGAATAAGAAATAAAAAATAGGTCTACAGAGGCATGGTTTTAAAGATGGACCCAGGCCGGGCACGGTGGCTCAAGCCTGTAATCCCAGCACTTTGGGAGGCCGAGACGGGCGGATCACGAGGTCAGGAGATCGAGACCATCCTGGCTAACATGGTGAAACCCCGTCTCTACTAAAAAATACAAAAAACTAGCCGGCGAGGTGGCGGGCTCCTGTAGTCCCAGCTACTCGGGAGGCTGAGGCAGGAGAATGGCGTAAACCCGGGAGGCGGAGCTTGCAGTGAGCTGAAATCCGGCCACTGCACTCCAGCCCGGGCGACAGAGCAAGACTCCGTCTCAAAAAAAAAAAAAAAAAAAAAAGAGATGGACCCAAATTATATTCCTAAATACCTATTTGGGATAAGAAAAACCAGTGTTTTCCTACTTTCACTCTCATTCTCATATCACTTCTGACACCACATGTATGGGGATGGTTTCCCCCATATAGTAAGCAATTCTCCAAAGAACACCAGCTGGGTGTCCTACAATTTAAGTCAATTCTGACACTACCTACCTGGAGACAGCATCAGATCCCACAGGTTAAGGGCTCAGTCCCACAAGTCTGCCCCACTTCAAATACCAATTGCAAACTCCAGGTTGTGACCTATGCTTCTAACCAACTGTCTGTAAATCAGAGTTCCCATGATCTCCTCCTCAGGTTTGATTATTTTTCTGGATGACTCACAGAACTCGAGGAAACACTTAACACTTACCAATTACCATAAAGGATATCACAAGGGATACAGAGAACAGCCAGATGGAAGAGGTGCGCAGAGCAAGGCATATGGGAAGCGGTGCAGACGGAGTCCATGTCCTCAACAGGCATGCTGCGCTCCCTGTATTCAACAATCTAACCTAGTTCTTTGGAGTTTTTACAGAAGCCTCATTATGCAGGCATGATTGATTATAATCCCTGGCCATTGGAGATCAACTCAACTTTCAGCCCCTTGCCCCATCCCCTTCCTGGAGGTTGGTGGGGTAGTCCCAATCATCTAATCACATCTTGGTCTTTCTAGTGACCAGCCCACATCCTGAAGCTATGTAGGGACTGCTAGCCACAGTCATCTCATTAGCATACAAAAGATACTCCTTGTTATTATGGATGTTCTAGGGGTTTTAGGAGTTGTGTGCCAGGAACCAAGAGCAGAGACCAAATACATATTTCTTATTATAACACAGTATCACAATACCATTTGATATCTTAATCCAGAGTATCGCCATTCGGGTCATTGTGTAAATAAAGGAATCTATTCAAAAGTTTTTTCAAAACATCTGCCCCAAAGTAAGTTAAAATTTTCACTTCCAGGCCAGGCGTGGTCGCTCACGCCTGTAATCCCAGCACTTTGGGAGGCCGAGGCAGACGGATCACTTGAGGTCAGGAGTTTGAGACCAGCGTGGCCAACAGGGTGAAACCCCATCTCTACTAAAATTACAAAAATTAACCAGGCATGGTGGTGCATGCCTGTAATCCCAGCTACTCAGGAGGCTGAGGCAGAAGAATCACTTGAACCCAGAGGCAGAGCTTGCAGTGAGCTGAGACTGTGCCACTGCACTCCAGCCTGGGCCACAGAGCAAGACTCCATCTCAAAAAAAAAAAAAAAAAAAATTCATTTCCAAAAACAGATATCGGTAGCATTTTTAAAGTGACATTTCACTATTTAAAGAACTAAAACCATTAGTCTCACCAAGTGTCCCATTATATCCAACTTTTCAGCATCTGGAGCATTGACATGCATGTCTATAGTGGAAACCTCATCCTTTTGTCACATATACAGAGGACACCTCATTCACTGATTAGTGTTATGTGACAGGGTGACAACGAATGTAAATAGACTAAACCATCACATTTTCCTTTCCAAGTCCATTTTATCTTTTAAGGTTTGGTCCAGTGTTTTTTGTTGTTGTTGTTTGTTTGTTTTTAATATACTATGACTTGATTTCACGAGAAGAAACTGTGAATACATCTCCCAAAATTATTTGATTCTTGTAGGCAGCTAGTTCTGCTCTGCCCCTGGAGTATCAGCTACTGTAGATGGTGCAGGACTATCACAAAATAGGCGGCTCAGGTTGTTCTCATGTTATCAAATGGTCCTTGATGTTGTCAAGTTGGGTGGGTATTGTGCCACTGCTTTTCCCTCATCTGAGTGTAGTGCCATTTATAAAAACACACCGAAATCTCTAATCCCCGCAATCACCACTCCTAACTTCTGCCCCGTCGAGCTCAACAGAGGTTTGTGCTCCTACAACTTCTCTTACTAGCGCCATAGCATGGGTCTTTCTTCCTTCCACTCTGTGAACCTCGATAGTAGGGCACGGCCTTCATCCTTCAAATTTATTCTTGTTTGTTTGTTTGTTTTTTAGAGATAGAGTCTCACTCTGTCACCCATGCTGGAGTACAGTGGCACAATCACAGTTCACTGCAACTCACTGGGAGGATCACTTGACCTCCCAGGCTCAAGTGATTCTCCCACCTTAGCTTCCCGAGCGCATGCCACAACACCCAGCTAATTTTTGTATATTTTATAAAGACACAGTTTAGCCATGTTGCCTAGCTGGTTTCAAACTCCTGGCCTCAAATGATTCCCCCACCTTGGCCTTCTGAAGTGTTGGGATTACAGGCATGAGCCACCATGCCCAGCTGCAAATTATTTTCATCTTCTCCTCAGTTATTTCCATCCGTGTTGTGGGGCCAGGGATCGCCTAACTCCAGACAGGCTGTCACTCTTTTCTCCTTTGACTTCGTGGGTAACATCACTTTTTATGCTTGAGGCTGGCTTTGAAATGTTAATATCCTGTTAAGACTCCAGTCACATTTGTATGAAAAGGGATTTTTATGGGTAGATCTGGAAATCTATTGCTTATATCATCATTTTCACAAGAATGTGTATTTCAAGTTTAAATATAAGTGAAAGGAGCTAGCTAGGACTACCAGACATTTTTGCCATGTCAGCAGACCTGTTAGAGAACCCTAAAGAAGAAACAGAAAGTAAGAAAGAAAAAACAGAGCTCATAGAGAAACTTCAGGGATCCAGTAATGGACGAGGTTTCTCCAGTGGCTTTTATGTGAACCCCTATCTCCTACACACACTGCTGCGCCTCTCCTAAAGTCCCTTCTTTCTCCAGGCCTCTATTGCTCCCTGCCAGGACCTTTGATCCTTTCCAGCTTCCAGGGTGAGCTGGATCAATTACAGTGTGTCTCCAGTCATCGCTTAGCTTATTTCACTTGACAACTGGACATTTTCTGCTTGCTCCTCCAGATTTAATCTCCATCCTCCTCCACCCTAATCTGTACTCTGTGAGTCTTTTTTTTAAATTGACACAAATAATTGTATATGTGTATTGTGTAAAAGATGATGTGTTTTGAAATACATGGACATTGTGGGATGGCTAAACTGACTAATTAACTTGTGTGTTACCTCACATACTTACCATTTTTTTGTGGTGAGAACACTTAAAATCTATTATCTTAGCAATACTCGAGAATACATTAACTATAGTCTCCATATCGTACAATAGATTTATTGAACTTTTCTTCCTGATGAACTGAAATTTTGTGTTCTTTGACCAATATCTCTCCAACACTCTTCACCTGCAGCCCCTAGCAATCACCATTCTACTGGCTGCTTCTGTGAGTTCAACAGTTTTAGATTCTACATATAAGTGAGAATCTGTGCCTGGCTTATTTCACTTAACATAATGTCCTCCAGGTTAATCCGTGCTGTCACAAATAACATGTGACACTTTGTAAGTTAGTTAATGAGATGTCCGTATGGTCCATCTAAATATTAATGGAAGGCAAGTGCTCCCCTACTGTTGAACTTCACTTCTGAAGGCAGCTATCAGAAAAATGAAGGAGGAAAAAATTATAATGTATCTAACCATGACTTGTGTTATTGAGAAATTAATGTGCATATTGAAGCTCTCAATCTCAACATTGCCAAACGTCATTCAAGCATAGGATGTGTTTATGATGGAGCATCTTAAAGCATCCTGGGAAAATTACAGTGATGACTCCCAACTTTCCATTAGCTAGGAATGTAAAGAGTTGCAAATATGTGTCCAACCATAAAGATACTTGAAACGAATGTGTTGAGCTCTAAACAAGAAAAGTAATTTTGGACAAAAAAATATTATTCAATGCTGAGAGAAGTTCATCTATTTTAAGAACTGAATTTAGGAAAAACAAGCCCCTCTGCTGTTTGCTGGCTGGATTGGGCTAAGGGCGGACCTGGTTTTTGTAACTCTCCCCACCCTTCTTGGATGTGTCCAGCCCAGTAGGCAGCCTTGTTCTGGAATATCCAGTTAAGCTGGATTGCTGGGAGGTGGAGCTACAGTTGCACTTTTTCAACTTAAGAACAGGATGCACCAACACAATCCCTGATTTTCCTTAATTTTTCCAGGGCCTTGATCTTCTTTCAGGATCCACAGAAAACTACCACTGGCACATGGGGGAGTTGATGGTGATAAATTCCAAGGGTAAGTGGGAGGAAAACGTATCAAGATCCACTGGAGAAATCAGTTATTGTTAGGTCAGGCAACATCAACACAATAGACATCTGTTCCATTGAGAAAAAAGACCTCTGTTGAACTGATGAAGCTGTCAGCATAAGTCATGTTCTTTGGGCATGTCGTAAAAGGATCTGACCTTCAGAGAGTAGGCTGCAGTATCAGGATCCTCATTCCTACCATCAGTGGAATGTCATGGCAGAATTTCGTTCCCTGTGTGGTTTCCCCAAATGTACACTGATTATTAACTTTTAAATTCATAGCTTAGGAACTATAGGAGGATCTAGCTCTGAATTGAAAATAATGAAATTCTGCTGGCTAGCCAACCCTCAGTTGTTCCACATTCAACAGGTTTCTATTGGGTATCTACACAGGCAAACACCAGAGGCTCAACAGTTAATAAGACAGTCATGATCCCTGTGCTATGGATCTTGTGATCTAGTTGCTCTCCTGTTAGGAATATCACCATATCAAGAATCAATCAACTATTCCCAATTGACTGAGCTAGAAGGAATTGCCCAATCCCCTTCATTTATCAATTTAAAAATAACTCTGAAAAGATATAGCGTTCAAAACTAATTAAAAGAGAGGACTAGAACCCAGGTCTACTGACTCCCAGACCTTCCCTGTTTGTTGATACTCTACCCTCCTTTCTACCCACTCCCCAAAAAAGCCTAATTTCCCATGTAGAGTCCTTACACTGGTAAATGTCTGCTGATACATGCAGGAGTCAATGATTATTGACTCTGGCAAAAAGCAATATGTTGTTTAGTATATTTACCAACTACTAAAACACAGTGGTGACATAAATTTGTTTTTCATGAAACTCTCTATTTCTAAAACCAAAGTCCAACAGAAAGCTGAACTCATGGAAAGTATTTAACATACAATTGTATTTGATGGACAGACTTAAAGGGCAAATATTAAATAATGGCTTGAATCTCTATTCTTTTATATATGTCAAGAAAGCCTCATCAAATTTTACCTTTCATATGCATGAAATATTCCTTTAAATTGGCTTATCAGATTACTAAAAGAACTTTTGTACTAGAGATTTTTAAAAATGTTCTAGGCTAAGACAACATTGTGAAATATATTTAGGAGTTGGAAGACAGGCTGAACTTTCCTGTTTTTTCCTTCTTCTCCCTTCAGGGATTCAATGAACTCAATGCCCTTTAGTCAATGTACCAGTTAGAGCAGTTGAATTCATGAGAAAATGGTCAAGTAGTCAATACTCTAGTTGTCTCAAAAGGATTTCTTTTTTTAAAAAAAGAAGACCCAAGGAAAACACTATCAATAGAAAGCATTGAATGCTCATAAGGAATTTAGGCAATACCAGGAAAGTGTGTTTGGGGTGAGGGGAAGGGTGAAGGGGGAGAAGTAGAGACATGGGAGGGATGGGAGGGTTGGAGGGAAAGAGAAGTGGAAAGATGGGAGGACGGAGGGAGACAGAAGTGGAGAGATGGGAGGGGTGGAGGGAGAGAGAAGTGGAGAGATGAGAGGGTGGAGGGAGAGAGAAATGGAGAGATGAAAGGGTGGAGGGAGACAGAAGTGGAGAGATGGAAGGGGTGGAGGGAGAGAGAAGTGGAGAGATGGAAGAGTGGAGGGAGAGAGAAGTAAGGAGATGGGAGGGTGGAAGGAAAGAGAAGTGGAAAGCTGGGAGGGTAGAGGGAGAGAAGTGGAGAGATGAAAGGGTAGAGGGAGAGAGAAGTGGAGAGATGAAAGGGTGGAGGGGGAAAGAAGTGGAGAGATGGGAGGGTGGAGGGAGAGAGAAGTAAGGAGATGGGGGTGGAGGAAAAGAGAAGCGGGGAAATAGGAAGGTGGAGGGAGAGAGAAGTGAGGAGGTGGGAGAGAAGGGAAAAGGAAGTTACTTTCATGTTTTCTCTCAATCCAGTGGAGAAGATGTTGATATCAGTCCTATGTCATGGATGAGGAAACTGAAGTTCACATTTGTCAGTTGCTGAAGGTCACGTGACCAGAAATGCAAAGCCCGATCTGACTCATAGTCTCCTAATTATAAATGTTACATGCTTTCTATTAGCCAGGCATTGCTACTTTTTCAGTTGTGTCAGAAATGGCATATCCAATATTGTGTTTGATTCTCACAGCAACCCCAGAAAATGAATGTTACTCTAAATTTCAAAATTATGAAACTGCCTCGAAGAGGTTAGGTCATTTTGCATAAGGCCCCACATTAAAAAGAGAGAGCATTTAGCAAATAAGTGTGGGCAAAGCTCTGCCCTTTTTGTTGTTTCAGTGTTTCCCAAACACATTCTGGGGATTTGAGGTGAAAAAAATGCCGCAGTATTCTTATCCCTTTGAAAAAGGTGATCTTTACATAAAGTTTGATGTGAAATGTCTTGAAAACAACTGGATCAACCAAGACAAACGTTCCCAACTAGAAGGTCCACTGCCATCTAGATCAGAAGTTTCTAACATAATTGGAGAAACAGAGGCGGTAGAGCTTCAGGAATATGGTAACACTTGAGGCTAAGGAGGTGGTCAGAGGCGTGAAGCCTAAATCATAGCTCTGATGAAGAAAGCAGCAGTGCTCGTGTTCCCGGAGGGGTGTGCCTGCCCATCCACAAACACTGCAAATGAATTGCACAGGAGGACTTTCCTTCCATACTTGCCTGATTTGTTCTCAGTGATCCCACTGGTGTGTCCCATCAATCCGGATGAACTGATGTACATCCATTGGTCTCTGCGTAACTTTTAAAATTGGTATAGTATCTACAGTGTGTATAATTGAAACTAACCACAAAGCTTCACATCTTCATTTCAACTGTTCCGTAGCAGAATAAAGCACTTGAAAGGAAATAAGACTCCTTTTCACATGTAGATTATAAGTTTTGATCCTGATATCTATGCTTGATTTTTATCAGTTTTGTGCAGATTTTATGTCTCGTATTTTAAATTCAAATCCCATATTGTAAAGTTTGTACAATTTATCCTGAAGCTTTGTGTTTGGCTGCACCTGAATAAGCTGCTACAAATAGAAGAAAGAATCTCATAGCCTGTATCTACCATTTAGATATATTGAAAAAAACAGGTTTTGCACACAATGAGTTTGGAGCTGAGTAGGAACAATGGAAAAAATGACATTAGCTGTGGTTGTAAAGTTTTTTGTTTGTCTGTTTTTTACTGTCTTGTGAAAAGTTTCTGAAACTCAATAACAAAAAGTAGTTAGTGTTTTTTAAATGTCCTGTTCTTAGAAGCCTGAACACTCTCTTCAAGAACTTATACATTTTCACCTCGCCCGGCTAGTTTTTTGTATTTTTTAGTAGAGACGGGGTTTCACTGTGTTAGCCAGGATGGTCTCGATCTCCTGAAGTCGTGATCCGCCCGTCTCGGCCTCCCAAAGTGCTGGGATTACAGGCTTGAGCCACCGCGCCCGGCCGGCACATGTTTACCTATGTAACAAACCCGCACATTCTGCACATATACCTTGGAACTTAATATTAAAATATATATGGGGGCGGAGCAAGATGGCCGAATAGGAACAGCTCCAGTCTCCAACTCCCAGCGCGCGCGACACAGAAGACCGGTGATTTCTGCATTTTCAACTGAGGTACTGGGGTCATCTCTCTAGGGAGTGCCGGACAATCGGTGCTGGTCAGCTGCTGCAGCCTGACCAGCGTGAGCTGAAGCAGGGTGAGGCATCGCCTCACCTGGAAGCGCAAGGGGAAGGAATCCCTTTTCCTAGCCAGGGGAACTGAGACACACAACACCTGGAAATCGGGTAACTCCCACCCCAATACTGTGCTTTAGGAAACAGGCACACCAGGAGAATATATCCCACACCTGGCCGGGAGGGTCCCACGCCCACAGGAGCCTCCCTCACTGCTAACACAGCCGTCTGCGGCGATCTATCCGCAAGGCAGCAGCGAGGCTGGGGGAGGGGCGCCCGCCATTGCTGAGGCTTAAGCAGGTAAACAAAACCGCTGGGAAGCTGGAACTGGGTGGAGCTCACAGCAGCTCAAGGAAGCCTGCCTGTCTCTGTAGACTCTACCTCTGGGGACAGCGCACAGCTGCAGTCCATTAGGGGAAAGAGCGGGGCCGCTGCAGACCCGAACGACTCTGTCTGACAGCTTTGGGGAGAGCCGTGGATCTCCTAACGCGGAGGTTGAGATCTGAGAACGGACAGACTGCCTGCTCAGGTGGGTCCCTGACCCCTGAATAGCCTAGCTGGGAGACATCCCCCACTAGGGGCAGTCTGATACCCCACACCTCACAGGGTGGCGTCACCCCTGAGAGGAAACTTCCAAAGAAAGAATCAGACAGGTACACTCGCTGTTCAGCAATATTCTATCTTCGGCAACCTCTGCTGCTGATACCCAGGCAAACAGGGTCTGGAGTGGACCTCAAGCAATCTCTAACAGACCAACAGACAGTCCTTCTGACTGTCAGATGGAAAACTATCAAACAGGAAGGACACCTATACCAAAACCCCATCAGTACGTCACCATCATCAAAGACCAGAGACAGATAAAACCACAAAGATGGGGAAGAAGCAGGGCAGAAAAGCTGGAAATTCAAAAATAAGAGCGCATCTCCCCCTGCAAAGGAGCGCAGCCCATCGCCAGCAACGGATCAAAGCTGGTCAGAGAATGACTTTGACGAGATGAGAGAAGAAGGCTTCAGTCCATCAAACCTCTCAGAGCTAAAGGAGGAATTATGTACCCAGCGCAAAGAAACTAAAAATCTTGAAAAAAAAGTGGAAGAATTGACAGCTAGACTAATAATGCAGAGAAGATCATAAACGAAATGACAGAGATGAAAACCATGACACGAGAAATACGTGACAATGCACAAGCTTCGGTAACCGACTCGATCAACTGGAAGAAAGAGTATCAGCGATTGAGGATCAAATGAATGAAATGAAGCGAGAAGAGAAAACCAAAGAAAAAAGAAGAAAAAGAAATGAACAAAGCCTGCAAGAAGTATGACATTATGTAAAAAGACCAATCTACGTCTGATTGGGGTGCCTGAAAGTGAGGGGAAAATGGAACCAAGTTGGAAAACACTCTTCAGGATATCATCCAGGAGAACTTCCCCAACCTAGTAGGGCAGGCCAACATTCAAATTCAGGAAATACAGAGAACGCCACGAAGATTCCTCCAGAAGAGCAACTCCAAGACACATAATTGCCAGATTCACCAAAGTTGAAATGAAAGAAAAAATCTTAAGGGCAGCCAGAGAGAAAGGTCGGGTTACCCACAAAGGAAGCCCATCAGAATAACAGCAGACCTCTCGGCAGAAACTCTACAAGCCAGAAGAGAGTGGGGGCCAATATTCAACATTCTTAAAGAAAAGAATTTTCAACCGAGAATTTCATATCCAGCCAAACTAAGCTTCATCAGTGAAGGAGAAATAAAATTCTTTACAGATAAGCAAATGCTTAGAGATTTTGTCACCACCAGGCCTGCCTTACAAGAGACCCTGAAGGAAGCCCTAAACATGGAAAGGAACAACCAGTACCAGCCATTGCAAACATGCCAAAATGTAAAGACCATCGAGGCTAGGAAGAAACTGCATCAACTAATGAGCAAAATAACCAGTTAATATCATAATGACAGGATCAAGTTCACACATAACAATATTAACCTTAAATGTCAATGGACTAAATGCTCCAATTAAAAGACACAGACTGGCAAACTGGATAAAGAGTCAAGACCCATCAGTCTGCTGTATTCAGGAGACCCATCTCACATGCAGAGACATACATAGGCTCAAATAAAGGGATGGAGGAAGATCTACCAAGCAAATGGAGAACAAAAAAAGCAGGGGTTGCAATCCTAGTCTCTGATAAAACAGACTTAAACCATCAAAGATCAAAAGAGACAAGAAGGCCATTACATAATGGTAAAGGGATCAATTCAGCAGGAAGAGCTAACTCTCCTAAATATATATGCACCCAATACAGGAGCACCCAGATTCATAAAGCAAGTCCTTAGAGACCTACAAAGAGACTTAGACTCCCATACAATAATAATGGGAGACTTCAACACTCCACTGTCAACATTAGACAGATCAACGAGACAGAAGTTAACAAGGATATCCAGGAATTGAACTCATCTCTGCACCAAGCGGACCTAATACACATCTATAGAACTCTCCACCCCAAATCAACAGAATAACATTCTTCTCAGCACCACATCGCACTTATTCCAAAATTGACCACATAATTGGAAGTAAAGCACTCCTCAGCAAATGTACAAAACAGAAATTATAACAAACTGTCTCTCAGACCACCGTGCAATCAAACTAGAACTCAGGACTAAGAAACTCAATCAAAACTGCTCAACTACATGGAAACTGAACAACCTGCTCCTGAATGACTACTGGGTACATAACGAAATGAAAGCAGAAATAAAGATGTTCTTTGAAACCAATGAGAACAAAGATACAACATACCAGAATCTCTGGGACATTTAAAGCAGTGTGTAGAGGGAAATTTATAGCACTAAATGCCCACAAGAGAAAGCAGGAGAGATCTAAAATTGACACTCTAACATCACAATTAAAAGAACTAGAGAGGCAAGAGCAAACACATTCAAAAGCTAGCAGAAGGCAAGAAATACTAAGATCAGAGCAGAACTGAAGGAGATAGAGACACAAAAAACCCTCCAAAAAATCAATGAATCCAGGAGTTGGTTTTTTGAAAAGATCAACAAATTGACAGACCGCTAGCTAGACTAATAAAGAAGAAAAGAGAGAAGAATCAAATAGACACATAAAAAATGATAAAGGGGATATCACCACCGACCCCACAGAAATACAAACAACCATCAGAGAATACTATAAATGCCTCTGTGCAAATCAACTAGAAAATCTAGAAGAAATGGATAATTTCCTGGACACTTACACTCTCCCAAGACTAAACCAGGAGAAGTTGAATCCCTGAATAGACCAATAGCAGGCTCTGAAATTGAGGCAACAATTAATAGCCTACCCACCAAAAAGTCCAGGACCAGATGGATTCACAGCTGAATTCTACCAGAGGTACAAGGAGGAGCTGGTACCATTCCTTCTGAAACTATTTCAATCAATAGAAAAAGAGGGAATCCTCCCTAACTCTTTTTATGAGGCCAACATCATCCTGATACCAAAGCCTGGCAGAGACACAACAAAAAAAAGAATTTTAGACCATATCCCTGATGAACATCGATGCAAAATCCTCAATAAAATACTGGCAAACCGGATTCAGCAGCACATCAAAAAGCTTATCCACCATGATCAAGTGGGCTTCATCCCTGGGATGCAAGGCTGGTTCAACATTCGCAAATCAATAAACGTAATCCAGCATATAAACAGAACCAAAGACAAGACCACATAATTATCTCAATAGATGCAGAAAGGCTTTTGACAAAATTCAACAGCCCTTTATGCTAAAAACGCTCAATAAATTTGGTATTGATGGAACGTACCTCAAAATAATAAGAGCTATTTATGACAAACCCACAGCTAATATCATACTGAATGGGCAAAAACTGGAAAAATTCCCTTTGAAAACTGGCACAAGACAGGGATGCCCTCTCTCACCACTCCTATTCAACATAGTGTTGGAAGTTCTGGCTAGGGCAATCAGGCAAGAGAAAGAAATCAAGGGTATCCAGTTAGGAAAGAAGAAGTCAAATTGTCCCTGTTTGCAGATGACATGATTGTATATTTAGAAAACCCCATCGTCTCAGCCCAAAATCTCCTTAAGCTGATAAGCAACTTCAGCAAAGTCTCAGGATACAAAATTAATGTGCAAAAATCACAAGCATTCTTATACACCAGTAATAGACAAGCAGAGAGCCAAATCAGGAATGAACTTCCATTCACAATTGCTTCAAAGAGAATAAAATACCTAGGAATCCAGCTTACAAGGGATGTAAAGGACCTCTTCAAGGAGAACTACAAACCACTGCTCAGTGAAATCAAAGAGGACACAAACAAATGGAAGAACATACCATGCTCATGGATAGGAAGAATCAATATCGTGAAAATGGCCATACTGCCCAAGGTGATTTATAGATTCAATGCCATCCCCATCAAGCTACCAATGACTTTCTTCACAGAATTGGAAAAACTGCTTTAAAGTTCATATGGACCAAAAAAGAGCCCGCATTGCCAAGACAATCCTAAGTCAAAAGGACAAAGCTGGAGGCGTCACGCTACCTGACTTCAAACTATACTACAAGGCTACAGTAACCAAAACAGCATGGTACTGGTACCACAACAGAGATATAGACCAATGGAACAGAACAGAGTCCTCAGAAATAATACCACACATCTACAGCCATCTGATCTTTGACAAACCTGAGACAAACAAGAAATGGGGACAGGATTCCCTATTTAATAAATGGTGCTGGGAAATTGGCTAGCCATAAGTAGAAAGCTGAAACTGGATCCTTTCCTTACCCCTTATACGAAAATTAATTCAAGATGGATTAGAGACTTAATGTTAGACCTAATACCATAAAAACCCTAGAAGAAAATCTAGGTAGTACCATTCAGGACATAGGCATGGGCAAGGACTTCATGTCTAAAACACCAAAAGCAACGGCAGCAAAAGCAAAATTGACACATGGGATCTAATTAAACTAAAGAGCTTTTGCACAGCTAAAGAAACTACCATCAGAGTGAACAGGCAACCTACAGAATGGGAAAAATTTTTGCAACCTACTCATCTGACAAAGGGCTAATATCCAGAATCTACAAAGAACTCAAACAAATATACAAGAAAAAACAAACAACCCCATCAAAAAGTGGGGAAAGGATATGAACAGACATTTCTCAAAAGAAGACATCCATACAGCCAACAGACACATGAAAAAATGCTCATCATCACTCGCCATCAGAGAAATGCAAATCAAAACCACAATGAGATACCATCTCACACCAGTTAGAATGGCAATCATTAAGAAGTCAGGAAACAACAGGTGTTGGAGAGGATGTGGAGAAATAGGAACACTTTTACACTGTTGGTAGGATTGTAAACTAGTTCAACCATTATGGAAAACAGTATGGCGATTCCTCAAGGATCTAGAACTAGATGTACCATATGACCCAGCCATCCCACTACTGGGTATATACCCAAAGGATTATAAATTACTCTACTACAAAGACACATGCACACGTATGTTTATTGCGGCACTATTCACAATAGCAAAGACTTGGAATCACCCAAATGTCCATCTGTGACAGACTGGATTAAGAAAATGTGGCACATATACACCATGGAATACTATGCAGCCATCAAAAAGGATGAGTTTGCATCCTTTGTAGGGACATGGATGCAGCTGGAAACCATCATTCTTAGCAAACTATCACAGAAGAGAAAACCAAACACCGCATGTTCTCACTCATAGGTGGGAACTGAACAATGAGATCACTTGGACTCGGGAAGGGGAACATCACACACTGGGGCCTATCATGGGGAGGGGGGAGGAGGGAGGGATTGCATTGGGGAGTTATACATGATATAAACGTCATGCACATGTACCCTAGAACTTAAAGTATAATAAAAAATAAATAAATAAATAAAATAAAATAAAATAATAAAAAAAAAGAACTTATACATTTTATATTTTTATTTTAAGATAATACTTAAAAATTAATGGAAGCTTATTTTGAATAGCCAAGTAATGCAACCAAGTTTCAGTGTGGGCTTTTTACTCATGTTTATTTATACTAGTGGTAACAGTGTTTAATTTTTAATGTGCTGACAAACATGTTTGGTTGCTATTAGGTCGGCACATCCTCATGTCAAAATGACAGCAACGCTCTCACATTTGTACCTAATACCTATTAGGTGTCTTTGTACATTGCACCTAGATACCAGTTCACCAGCTATCTAGCACTTATGGAAAGGAAAAGTGCTAGACAATCACATGGCATAAAGTCGTAAGGGGAGCTGAATTTGAGCTATTACCCGGGTTAACCATTGCACTAAAAATTAGATAACATGATTGCTCAATATACGAAGTCTCAGCAGTCACAAAAATTCACAAAGACAATTGAAAACAATGTTTTAAAAAATGACCAGAAAGATTGGGCACAGAGGTTCATACCTGTAATCCCAACATTCTGGAAGGCCAAGGCAGGAGAATCACTTGAGCCCAGGAGTTTGAGACCAACCTAGGCAATATAGGGAGACCCCTGTCTCTACCAAAAAACAAAAAAATAAAAAGTTAGGTAGATGTAGTGGCTCATGCCTTTAGTCTTAGCTCCTCAGGAAGCTAAGGCAGGAAGATCACTGGAGCCCAGGAGATTGAGGCTGCAGTGAGCCATGGTTGTGCCACTATACTCCAGCCTGGGCAACAGAGTGAGACTCTGTCTCAAAAACAAAAAGTTATAAAATTATAACTTCATTAAGTCTTGTTGGCTTCATTCTCATGTAATTATTAAATGTTATAAATCAATGGGCAGTGATCAAAAATAGCTATTATTGTGTATTAGAGTATCTTGTCTGTCACACTAGACTTTGGTATTTTTGCCCAAGTGTCCTTTTTACCTACAGGTAGAAATACCCTAATGTTGATTTGAGTATCCACCCCTCCTTTATGCAGCCCATGTGGCTAGCAGATACCGTATTGGACAGCATATTAGAACATTCCCATCATTGCAGAAAGTTCTGTTGGATACCAATGATCAAGATCTCAACTGAGATTATATAATATTTATTAACATATTTTATAAGCTTCAAAGCACTTCTTTAAAAACCCTCATTATTTATTTATTTACTTATTTATCTATTTTTGAGACAGAGTCTTGCCCTGTTATCCAGGCTGTAGTGCCGTGGTAGGATCTGGGCTCACTGCAACCTCTGCCTCCTGGGTTCAAGCAATTCTCCCACCTCAGCCTCCTGAATGACTGGGATTACAGGTGCCACCACACCCAGCTAATTTTTTGTATTTTTAATAGAGATGGGATTTTGCCATGTTGGCCAGGTTGGTCTTGAACACCTGACCTCAGGTGATCCGCCTGCCTTGGCCTCCCAAAGTGCTGGGATTACAGGCATGAGCCACCATGCCTGGTCTCCCTCAGTATTATGATTATTAATCATTTTGAGTCACAGGAAGGGAGTAATTTTCTGCAAATAAATGGAGTCCTGTACAGAGCATGGCTATTTCCAATATAAGCTTTTAACACTTTAATAAAATGATCATTACTCAATTACTGTTTAATCTCTGTCCTTCTTGAAGACTTGTTTAAAATAAAATAGCTTTCTCCTAGAACATTTTACAATTCTTCAGCTCTAGTTACTTTGTGCCTTTCCTGATGGCCCAACTTAAATATTGAAAACTATAAAGATACTTAATTAGGGAGCTTTGATTCCAGGAGTTAAATCAGCTTGACTTTGAACTGCCAAATAGATTAGGAATGGTATAGATTTAAACTCTTAAAGTCATAGTTTTCTATCATAGAGCTTTTGATTTTAGAACTACAACACGAATTCCCTGGTTACCTAAACTCATTCTCCAAACTCTATCCATACACAAGAACTGAATTCATTTGGATAGCAAGGAATAATTGTATAAAGAATAAAGCACGCCCCAAAAGTTTTGTCCTTAGAAGTCTCTCCCATAGGGCCAAGAAACAATATTGGCCAATGACATTCATTCCATAAGAAAACAGGTATCAGTGCTTTTTTATAAGTTCTTTCTGTGCCTTTCAAACACATATTGAAGGCAGAGAATCAAGTGGTTCTGATGTGTGCAAAGAAGTCATTTATACCAATGGCAATTTAAAATAGCGTATTTAGAAATGCAATTAAAAATAAAGGCCAGGTGCTGTGGCTGATGTCTGTAATCCCAACACTTTGGGAGGCCAAGATGGGCAGATCACCTGAGGCCAGGAGTTCGAGACCAGCATGGCCAACATGGTGAAATCCTGTCTCTACTAAAAATACAAAAATTAGCCCAGCGTGGTGGCACACGTCTGTGATCCCAGCTATTTGGGAGGCTGAGGCATGAGAATCACTTGAAGGCAGAGGTTGCGGTGGGCTGAGACCACACCATTGCACTCCAGCCTAGGCAACAGAGCAAGACTCTGTTTCAAAAATAAATAAATAAATAAAGTTTAAAAAATAAAGACTATGGGCCGGGCGCAGTGGCTTAGACCCTCCTGCTTCGGCCTCCCAGGTAGCTAGAACTACCATCCCTGGCTGGTGTTGATATTTTGACCACCTCCCATGAATCATAAATGTTCCTTTTTTTTTTTTTTTTTTTGAGACAGGATCGCTCTCTGACACCCTGGCTGGAGTTCAGTAGCATGATCTTAGCTCACTGCAACCTCCACCTCCCAGGTTCATGCAATCCTCCTGCCTCAGCCTCCCTAGTAGCTGGGACTACAGGTGTGCACCACCACACCTGACTAATTTTTGTGTTTTTAGTAGAGATGGGGTTCCACTGTGTTGGCCAGGATGGTCTCAAACTCCTGACCTTAGGTGATCCACCCACCTTGGCCTCCTAAAGTGCTGGAATTACAGTTGTGAGCCGCTGTGCCCAGCCTATCATGAATGTTCTTAACGGCATCTAAAATTGTGAATTATTTCCAGAAGGTTTCCGATTTTACTGTGCCCAGATTCAGCAGAGGAATCACTATCTATGGCAATTATAGGCTTACAAAATGTATTTCTTAAATAATAAGACTTGAAATTTGAATTTACTTCTTCATCCGTGGGCTGCAGAAGAGATATGTTAACAGGCATAAAGACAACATCAATATCTTTGTGGATCTCCATCAGAGCTCTTGGGTGACTAGGTATATTGAAAAAGAAATATTTTTTTCTGAGCAGTAGGTCTTAACGGTGGGCCTAAAATATTCAGTAAATCATGCTGTAAACAGATGTGCTGTCATCCAGGCTTGACAGTTCCATTTATAGAGCACACGCTAAGTAGATTTAGCATCATTCTTAAGGGCCCTAGGACTTGAGGAATGGCGCTTGTGCAGGGCTACACCAGCTTTGTCCCTGGGTCCATCCTCCTAATTGCAGCCTACAGTGCTGGTAGGCATATCACTAGGACTAAGGTTTGCCTAAGGGGTGGCTGCCTGAAAGCAAATGGGTAAAACTTAGACATGCCCCAATGTCCACTAACACATATGAGGCCCTTCATGTTGTGAAACAACGGACGAGGGGGCATGGAAAAAAATAACGGGTGGACTATGGGTGGAGGCTGGAGGTGGGAGTTCAGCTCTCCCCATACTGCCGAATTCTGGAGGAAAACTAGAAGTCTCAGAATTCTAAATTTCAACTTGGCCTTCTAGGTTATTATGAAGGCAAATTTTGCAATGCAGAAGAATGGTACATATTTTATTTAATAGTTTATTATCTGTTTAGACAACGGATATGTGAGCCTCTATATCCTGCCCTGACCCTTGCCCCACAAATGTTAGGGGCAGATCTGTACAAGGAAGACAAACCTCAAGTGAGATCAAGGGTCCTGTGGGAGCTGGAACTGGACAGAATGAAATCTCACCAGGAATGTGCAGAAATTCTGGCAAGGCTGTGCAATGTGTGGTTTGAGCTGACATCTGGGTTACATTTAAATATTTGGAAAATATCAAAATAAGATAAGGCAAAAGATGATAACACTGTACTCCATCAAAAGATGGCCTCATCCCCAGAAAATTTAAAATTGAGTTAAAGAACATGGAAACAAAGTCAAAAACTACATTAGCAACAATTTATTTTATATTTTAAAGGCTGAGAGGGACTATTGAATACACAAGCAAATTACATAACACCTAAAACATCCAGAGTATTACATCTTGTGTTAGTTTTCCAGCTAATAGAGAAGTGGTAAAAACCAGAGAATTGCCAGATATTATTTCAGTGTTCTGTGCCTGAATTTTCAACCCAAAGGGTTAAGATGAGATGAGATTATGAAACCAGTCACACCTCCACGTACACAGAAAACCACATGCCATAGGTTTTCTTCACAAGGCCATAGGAAGTCCTGACCAGCCAAATTTAGATCATACTTGCTTTCAGTGCTCATCAGATTTTCTTTCTTATTGGCCAACTTCAGTGGCAATTGGAGACCAAGTTTGGCCAGGTTAATTAGGGGCAGCATGCAATGTACAGAGCATTGGTATAGAAGCCAAACTCCCTGAATGTTAGTCTCAACTCTGAACTCTAACAAGCTGTGTGACCTTGGGAGGCCGTTAAACCTCTCTGTGGCTCATGTTTATTTCATTTTAATTTTTTTTGAGACAAGATCTTACTTTGTTGCCCAGGCAGGAATGCAATGGCACAATCGTAGTTCGCTGCAGCCTCAAACTCCTGGGCTCAAGCCATCCTCTTGCCTCAGACTCCCCAGTAACTAGACTACAGCTGTGCACGCCCATACCTGGCTACTACCTTTTTTTTTTTTTTTTTTTTGCAGAGATGGGGAGGGGGTCTGGATCTGCTGCCCAGGTTGGTCTCGAACTCCTGGCCTCAATCAATCCTCTGGCCTTGGCCTCCCAAAAAGTTGGGATTACAGGTGTGAGCCACTGTGCCCAGCCCTTTGTCTTTAAATTAATGTGATTATGAAGCCTTAGGCATAAACATTCTGTGAGATATATGAGTATGTTATTATTTTCTCTCTTTCAGTACAGCTGCTGATGGCATTATTTTCCTATCACCAAAAGAACTGACATTTATATCACAGAATAAAAGAGGACACATAAACCAGTTCTCATTTCTACTGGGGATAATATTGAGACCAGAGTTCAGAAGGAATCTGTATCAGTTATAATTTGTTGAGTTGGAATTAGAAAGTCCATGGATAAGCAAGGTTTTGGGGTTCACTTCCTCCTAGGTTTAATTTCAACAAAAGAGGATGCTTGCCCTTCTCAGTTATTTGTTCTGAAGTCAAGGATCTTGTTTTAATTTCCCAAGAGCCCCCATGAGGTAAGTATTATTATTCTCCTTTATTAAATATAAGCACCTGCTTCATGAAGTCATGAATTTAAAATAAAACCATGCATTAAAAAGTACTCAGTACGATCCCTGGTATATAATAAAAGCAATAAATGTTAGCTATTTTATATATATTCATACATATATATTTGTACCTGTATATTATGCATATCTCATTTTTATTAGGCATAATATATTACATATGTCTTATTATCTGCACTAGTGTCTTTCAAATTGTGCTCCAAAGAAACAAAGGTTTTCATGGGATCTACAAACAATGAAATATTTCTCACTAATTATAAAAATTAATGAGAAGCATACTTACTGATTTTTAAAAACATATTTTATGTATTGCATGATCTGGGTAAGACTCCTAGAAAAAATGTATTTTGCTGCTAAAACTAGATTTTAAAACCACTGGTATAATATTCCAATCCATTAGTTTTACTGGTGATACAACTAAAACACAGAGAGCTGAGTGTTTTTTAATTTTTGGCTTTGAACACCTTAATATATCTGTTAGGACGTATTCAGTTGCAAATAACAGAAAATCCAAATTAACTGGCTTAAATAAGGAAGGTAAATTATCAATAACATAACTAACAGGTCCACAAAGAGGGTCTAACTCAAGGTTGGCATCATTCTACAGCCCAATTGCATCATCATGGCCTGTCTTATCTGCTTTGCCCTGTGAGTTTCATCCTACACCCAGCTTCCCTCATGCATGCAACATGGCTGTAACTGTTCCAGGCTTTAAAACCATCCCAGGTCATTTACAAAGAGAGCGTGTTTGAATGTCAGCATTCCATGTGAGAATGCTAACATTTACCCTGATTGAATTAATTTGAGCCTGAACCAATGACCGTTTCCTGGGGAATTGAATATGCCCTCCAGGGGACACCCTGGAAGTTGAGTTGGGTGTTGCTCAGCTTCCTCCAAAGCACACTGGCTTCAATGGATGGCTTATGTGCTCAAACAAAAGCCTGGGTATGATTAGAAAGGAGGAAGAGGGAATGATCGCTTGGTAGACAATGAACAAATATGCTATGTGACTTTGGGTAAATTACTTCCCTTCTTTTACATATAGAATAAGATACTGGATTTGATGAGTGATTGCAAATGTGAATATGCAGCCAGGCTCCGTGGCTCACACCTGTAATCCCAGTACTTTGGGAAGCCGAGGCGGGTGGATTACCTGAGGTCAAGAGCTCGAGATCAGCCTGACCAACATGGTGAAACCTCCATCTCTACTAAAATACAAAAATTAGCTGGGCCTGGTGGCAGGCACCTGTAATCTTAGTTATTCGGGAGGCTGAGGCAGGAGAATCGCTTGAACCCAGGAGGCAGAGGTTGTAGTGAGCTAAGATCGTGCCACTGCACTCCAGTCTAGGGGATAGAGTGAGGCTTGGTCTCAAAAAGAAAAAAAATGAAATTGGTAAATGTAATTTCCTAAATTTAAGCTCCTTTATCTAATCCCAGCAGAACTTTTGAAGCATAATCCCTGAATAATGATTTATAATTGAACATGCCCCAGAGGCACATAAAAGTAGAAGAATGTACAATGTGTCACATAGAATGTGAGTCAGCAAGAAAGCTAAATAAAACAAGGATTAGTACCAACTTGCCCGGTTGCTCAGCCTTCAACAGTGGCATGAGGCCATTTCCGAATTTAGCTTCCCTGTAAATAGCCACCTAATTCCAGAACTTCACATTAAGGAAGTTGGTGCATTATCTGGTTGGCAACAGTAGCATAGTGAGGGTAAAAGGCCCCAGGTGCAATGTAAAATATGTATGCCTTCACTACTTCAATGATGCTGCTTGAAATGCTAGATTTTGCAGCATCTAGTGTCTTGTGGACCCCCATAAATCAGATCCCTATATGTCTCATTGTGATCCACCTTCTCTTTCTCTAATTGTGTCTGGTAGAAATGATCCCCTCAGAGAATTATTATTGGAGAACAAAACTCTACTATCATCCAATTATCAGTGCATAACTTCTCCTTTTTTTTAAGACAGGGTCTGGCTCTGTCACCCAGGCTGGAGTCCAGTGGCATGATCTCACTCATTGCAAACTCTACCTTCAAGGCTCAAGCAATTCTTGTATCTCAACCTCCTGAGTAGCTAGGACTACAGGCGTGAGACACCATGCTTAGTTAATTTTTGTATTTTTAGTAGAGACGGGGTTTTACCACATTGGTCAGGCTGGTCTCGAGCTCCTGACCTTAGGTGATCTGCCCACCTTGGCCTCCCAAAGTGCTGGGATTACAGGCGTGAGCCACAATGCCTGGCCACATTTACCAATTTTAATATCCTTGTATTTTAGAATTCGGTGTCTAGTGGGCAACAGGATCATCATAGCAGATGGGAGGCAAGCCTAGATTGAAGCTCCAGACAGAGAAGCTTGCAGAGATACGCGTTGTGAATTTTAGCTCCAAATTAACTGTAAGAACAAACCAGGAATCCCAAGAGAACCCACAGACTCTCTGAAGAAAGCAGACTGCTCCTGCAGGACATGGGAGACACCCCAAATACTGTGGGTGCCCCAACTGTGGAAGTGGGAAAGGGAGAGCCTTCTCTCCCAAACACACACCCCTACTGGAGAAGCTGAAGGTCTGTTTGCAGGAGAAGTTTCCAACTTTGCCTGGAGCTGAGTCAATTTAGAGAGCCGAGTAAAACACAAGGGTAGAGGAAGCAGTAGAAAGGCCCTGGTAGCTCACTGGGTCCCCAAGCGGGCCATTCCTGCCTGGCACCATGGGGATCCATCGGCAGGGCAGCCAGAGGAGTGGGGTTGTGGGGGTAAAACTCCACAGGGAGAAGGAAATCTCTGGTTGAACTGTGGAAAGATTTAAATGGGGCGAGAAGCCTCCTGGCCAGAACTTGGAGGAGGGTGCAAATCTGGTGTGCAGACTTCACAGTTGGGGGAAGAACCAAGCCGTTTCCTTTCACAGCTGGGAAGCGGGTAGCCTGGGGCAGGTTTTCAAGTCTGTCTTGCCCTCCGCCTGGAAACAGACTTAGGGCTTTTGGGGTTGGGGTTGGGGTAGGAGCACAGTGGGAGTGAGACCAGCCCTTTGGTTTGCGTGGGAGCTGGGTGAGGCCTGTGACTGCCAGCTTTCCCCAACTATCCTGACAACCTGCCTGACTCAGCAGAGGCAGCCATAATTTTTCTTAAGTATACAATTCCAGTGACCTGGGAATCTCACCCCCATCCGCCACAGCAGCCACAGCATGACCCACCCGAGGAGAGTCTGAGCTCAGACATGTCTAGCCCTGCTCCCAGCTAATGGTCCTTCCCTACCCACCCTGGAAATAGAAGACAAAGGACATATAATCTTGGGAGTTCTAGAGCCCCACCCACCACCAGTACCTCTCCGTACTACCATAGCTGATGCTCTCTGGAAAGTACCACCTCCCAGCAGGAAGCCAACCAGCACCAAATAGAGCATTAAACCACCAAAGCTAAGAACCTTCACGAAGTCCATTACACCACCCTGCCACCTCCACCAGAACAGGCACTGGCATCCGCAGCTGAGAGACCACATCACAGCTGAGACAGTTCATATCACAGGACTCTGCAAACAACCCCCAGTACCAGCCCAGAGCCAGGTAGACTTGCTAGGTGGCTAGACCCAGAGGAGAAACAATAATCACTGAAGTTCAGCTCACAGAAAGCCACATCCATAGGAAAAGGGGGAGAATCTACATCAAGGGAACACCCCATGGGACAAAAGAATCTGAACAACAGCCTTCAGCTCAAGACCTTCCCTCTGACAGAGCCTACGCAAATGAAAAGGAACCAGAAAACCAACCCTGGTAATATGACAAAACAAGGCTCATTAACATCCCCCCAAAATCACACTAGGTCACCAGAACTGGATCCAAATCAAGAAGAAATCCCTGATTTACCTGAAAAAGAATTCAGGAAGTTAGTTATTAAGCTAAACAGGGAAGCACCAGAGAAAGGCAAAGCCCAGTGCAAGGAAATCTAAAAAAAAAAAAAAAAGATACAAGAAGTAAAGGGAGAAATATTCAAGGAAATAAATAGCTTAAAGAAAAAACAATCAAAAATTCAGGAAACATTGGATATACTTACAGAAATGCAAAATGCTCTGGAAAGTTTCAGCAATAGAACTGAAGTAGAAGAAAGAAATTCAGAGCTCGGCCGGGCGCGGTGGCTCGCACCTGTAATCCCAGCACTCTGGGAGGCCGAGACGGGCGGATCACGAGGTCAGGAGATCGAGACCATCCTGGCTAACATGGTGAAACCCCGTCTCTACTAAAAAATACAAGAAACTAGCCGGGCGAGGTGGCGGGCGCCTATAGTCCCAGCTACTCGGGAGGCTGAGGCAGGAGAATGGCGTGAACCCGGGAGGCGGAGCTTGCAGTGAGCTGAGATCCGGTCACTGCACTCCAGCCCGGGCGACAGAGCAAGACTCCATCTCAAAAAAAAAAAAAAAAGAAAAGAAATTCAGAGCTCAAAGACAAGGTCTTCAAATTAACCCAATCCAACACACACAAGGGGAAAAGAATAAGAAAATATGAACAAAGCCTACAAGAGGTCTGAGATTATGTTAAATGACCAAACCTAAGAATAATTGGTGTTCCTGAGGAAGAAGAGAATTCTAAAAGCTTGCAAAACATATTTGGGGGAATAATCAAGGAAAATTCCCCAGCCTTGCTAGAGACCTAGACATCCAAATACAAGAAGCAAAAAGAACACCTGGGAAATTCATCACAAAAAGATCATAACCTAGGCACATTATCATCAAGTTATCCAAAGTTAAGACAAAGGAAATAGTCTTAAGAGCTGTGAGAGAGAAGCACCAGGTAACCTATAAAGAAAAACCTTTCAGATTAACAGCAGATTTCTCAGCAGAAACCTTATAAGCTAGAAGGGACTGGGGCCCTATCTTCAGCCTCCTCAAACAAAACAATTATCAGCCAAGAATTTTGTATCTAGCAAAACTAAGCATCGCATATGAAGGCAAGATACAGTCTTTTTCAGACAAACACAGGTTAAGAGAATTCGCCACTATCAAACCAGCACTACAAGAACTGCTAAAAAGGAACTCTAAATCTTGAAACAATCCTGGAAACACATCAATACAGAACCTCTTTAAAGCATAAATCACACAGGACCTATAAAACAAAAATACAGGTTAAAAGCAAAAACATGGGGGGCGGAGCAAGATGGCCGAATAGGAACAGCTCCAGTCTCCTACTCCCAGCGCGAGCGACACAGAAGACCGGTGATTTCTGCATTTTCAACTGAGGTACTGGGGTCATCTCACTAGGGAGTGCCGGACAATCGGTGCTGGTCAGCTGCTGCAGCCTGACCAGCGAGAGCTGAAGCAGGGCGAGGCATCGCCTCACCTGGAAGCACAAGGGGGAAGGAAATCCGTTTTCCTAGCCAGGGGAACTGAGACACACAACACCTGGAAAATCGGGTAACTCCCACCCCAATACTGTGCTTTAAGGAAACAGGCACACCAGGAGAATATATCCCACACCTGGCCGGGAGGGTCCCACGCCCACGGAGCCTCCCTCACTGCTAACTCAGCAGTCTGCGGCGATCTATCCGCAAGGCAGCAGCGAGGCTGGGGGAGGGGCGCCCGCCATTGCTGAGGCTTAAGTAGGTAAACAAAGCCTCTGGGAAGCTGGAACTGGGTGGAGCTCACAGCAGCTCAAGGAAGCCTGCCTGTCTCTGTAGACTCCACCCCTGGGGACAGCCAATAGGGAAGCAGCAGGGCCCGGTGCAGACGCGAACGACTCTGTCTGACAGCTTTGGGGAGAGCCGTGGATCTCCCAACGCGGAGGTTGAGATCTGAGAACGGACAGACTGCCTGCTCAGGTGGGTCCCTGACCCCTGAGTAGCCTAGCTGGGAGACATCCCCCACTAGGGGCACTCTGACACCCCACACCTCACAGGGTGGAGTCACCCCTGAGAGGAAACTTCCAAAGGAAGAATCAGACAGGTACACTCGCTGTTCAGCAATATTCTATCTTCGGCAACCTCTGCTGTTGATACCCAGGCAAACAGGGTCTGGAGTGGACCTCAGCAATCTCCAACAGACCAACAGACAGTCCTTCTGACTGTCAGACGGAAAACTATCAAACAGGAAGGACACCTATACCAAAACCCCATCAGTACGTCACCATCATCAAAGACCAGAGACAGATAAAACCACAAAGATGGGGAAGAAACAGGGCAGAAAAGCTGGAAATTCAAAAAATAAGAGCGCATCTCCCCCTGCAAAGGAGCGCAGCTCATCACCAGCAACGGATCAAAGCTGGTCAGAGAATGACTTTGACGAGATGAGAGAAGAAGGCTTCAGTCCATCAAACTTCTCAGAGCTAAAGGAGGAATTACGTACCCAGCGCAAAGAAACTAAAAATCTTGAAAAAAGAGTGGAAGAATTGACAGCTAGACTAATTAATGCAGAGAAGATCATAAACGAAATGACAGAGATGAAAACCATGACACGAGAAATACGTGACAAATGCACAAGCTTCAGTAACCGACTCGATCAACTGGAAGAAAGAGTATCAGCGATTGAGGATCAAATGAATGAAATGAAGCGAGAAGAGAAACCAAAAGAAAAAAGAAGAAAAAGAAATGAACAAAGCCTGCAAGAAGTATGGGATTATGTAAAAAGACCAAATCTACGTCTGATTGGGTGCCTGAAAGTGAGGGGGAAAATGGAACCAAGTTGGAAAACACTCTTCAGGATATCATCCAGGAGAACTTCCCCAACCTAGTAGGGCAGGCCAACATTCAAATTCAGGAAATACAGAGAACGCCACAAAGATACTCCTCCAGAAGAGCAACTCCAAGACACATAATTGCCAGATTCACCAAAGTTGAAATGAAGGAAAAAATCTTAAGGGCAGTCAGAGAGAAAGGTCGGGTTACCCACAAAGGGAAGCCCATCAGACTAACAGCAGATCTCTCGGCAGAAACTCTACAAGCCAGAAGAGTGGGGGCCAATATTCAACGTTCTTAAAGAAAAGAATTTTCAACCCAGAATTTCATATCCAGCCAAACTAAGTTTCATCAGTGAAGGAGAAATAAAATCCTTTACAGATAAGCAAATGCTTAGAGATTTTGTCACCACCAGGCCTGCCTTACAAGAGACCCTGAAGGAAGCCCTAAACATGGAAAGGAACAACCGGTACCAGCCATTGCAAAAACATGCCAAAATGTAAAGACCATCGAGGCTAGGAAGAAACTGCATCAACTAACGAGCAAAATAACCAGTTAATATCATAATGACAGGATCAAGTTCACACATAACAATATTAACCTTAAATGTCAATGGACTAAATGCTCCAATTAAAAGACACAGACTGGCAAACTGGATAAAGAGTCAAGACCCATCAGTCTGCTGTATTCAGGAGACCCATCTCACATGCAGAGACATACATAGGCTCAAAATAAAGGGATGGAGGAAGATCTACCAAGCAAATGGAGAACAAAAAAAAGCAGGGGTTGCAATCCTAGTCTCTGATAAAACAGACTTTAAACCATCAAAGATCAAAAGAGACAAAGAAGGCCATTACATAATGGTAAAGGGATCAATTCAGCAGGAAGAGCTAACTCTCCTAAATATATATGCACCCAATACAGGAGCACTCAGATTCATAAAGCAAGTCCTTAGAGACCTACAAAGAGACTTAGACTCCCATACAATAATAATGGGAGACTTCAACACTCCACTGTCAACATTAGACAGATCAACGAGACAGAAAGTTAACAAGGATATCCAGGAATTGAACTCATCTCTGCACCAAGCGGACCTAATAACATCTATAGAACTCTCCACCCCAAATCAACAGAATATACATTCTTCTCAGCACCACATCGCACTTATTCCAAAATTGACCACATAATTGGAAGTAAAGCACTCCTCAGCAAATGTCAAAGAACAGAAATTATAACAAACTGTCTCTCAGACCACAGTGCAATCAAACTAGAACTCAGGACTAAGAAACTCAATCAAAACCGCTCAACTACATGGAAACTGAACAACCTGCTCCTGAATGACTACTGGGTACATAACGAAATGAAAGCAGAAATAAAGATGTTCTTTGAAACCAATGAGAACAAAGATACAACATACCAGAATCTCTGGGACACATTTAAAGCAGTGTGTAGAGGGAAATTTATAGCACTAAATGCCCACAAGAGAAAGCAGGAAAGATCTAAAATTGACACTCTAACATCACAATTAAAAGAACTAGAGTGGCAAGAGCAAACACATTCAAAAGCTAGCAGAAGGCAAGAAATAACTAAGATCAGAGCAGAACTGAAGGACATAGAGACACAAAAACCCTCCAAAAAATCAATGAATCCAGGAGTTGGTTTTTTGAAAAGATCAACAAAATTGACAGACCGCTAGCAAGACTAATAAAGAAGAAAAGAGAGAGGAATCAAATAGACGCAATAAAAAATGATAAAGGGGATATCACCACCGACCCCACAGAAATACAAACAACCATCAGAGAATACTATAAATGCCTCTACGCAAATCAACTAGAAAATCTAGAAGAAATGGATAATTTCCTGGACACTTACACTCTCCCAAGACTAAACCAGGAAGAAGTTGAATCCCTGAATAGACCAATAGCAGGCTCTGAAATTGAGGCAACAATTAATAGCCTACCCACCAAAAAAGTCCAGGACCAGATGGATTCACAGCTGAATTCTACCAGAGGTACAAGGAGGAGCTGGTACCATTCCTTCTGAAACTATTCCAATCAATAGAAAAAGAGGGAATCCTCCCTAACTCATTTTATGAGGCCAACATCATCCTGATACCAAAGCCTGGCAGAGACACAACAAAAAAAGAGAATTTTAGACCAATATCCCTGATGAACATCGATGCAAAAATTCTCAATAAAATACTGGCAAACCGGATTCAGCAGCACATCAAAAAGCTTATCCACCATGATCAAGTGGGCTTCATCCCTGGGATGCAAGGCTGGTTCAACATTCGCAAATCAATAAACGTAATCCAGCATATAAACAGAACCAAAGACAAGAACCACATGATTATCTCAATAGATGCAGAAAAGGCTTTTGACAAAATTCAACAGCCCTTCATGCTAAAAACGCTCAATAAATTCGGTATTGATGGAACGTACCTCAAAATAATAAGAGCTATTTATGACAAACCCACAGCTAATATCATACTGAATGGGCAAAAACTGGAAAAATTCCCTTTGAAAACCGGCACAAGACAGGGATGCCCTCTCTCACCACTCCTATTCAACATAGTGTTGGAAGTTCTGGCTAGGGCAATCAGGCAAGAGAAAGAAATCAAGGGTATCCAGTTAGGAAAAGAAGAAGTCAAATTGTCCTTGTTTGCAGATGACATGATTGTATATTTAGAAAACCCCATCGTCTCAGCCCAAATCTCCTTAAGCTGATAAGCAACTTCAGCAAAGTCTCAGGATACAAAATTAATGTGCAAAAATCACAAGCATTCTTATACACCAGTAACAGACAAGCAGAGAGCCAAATCAGGAATGAACTTCCATTCACAATTGCTTCAAAGAGAATAAAATACCTAGGAATCCAGCTTACAAGAGATGTAAAGGACCTCTTCAAGGAGAACTACAAACCACTGCTCAGTGAAATCAAAGAGGACACAAACAAATGGAAGAACATACCATGCTCATGGATAGGAAGAATCAATATCGTGAAAATGGCCATACTGCCCAAGGTGATTTATAGATTCAATGCCATCCCCATCAAGCTACCAATGACTTTCTTCACAGAATTGGAAAAAACGGCTTTAAAGTTCATACGGAACCAAAAAAGAGCCCGCATTGCCAAGACAATCCTAAGTCAAAAGGACAAAGCTGGAGGCGTCACGCTACCTGACTTCAAACTATACTACAAGGCTACAGTAACCAAAACAGCATGGTACTGGTACCACAACAGAGATATAGACCAATGGAACAGAACAGAGTCCTCAGAAATAATACCACACATCTACAGCCATCTGATCTTTGACAAACCTGAGACAAACAAGAAATGGGAAAGGATTCCCTATTTAATAAATGGTGCTGGGAAAATTGGCTAGCCATAAGTAGAAAGCTGAAACTGGATCCTTTCCTTACCCCTTATACGAAGATTAATTCAAGATGGATTAGAGACTTAAATGTTAGACCTAATACCATAAAAACCCTAGAAGAAAATCTAGGTAGTACCATTCAGGACATAGGCATGGGCAAGGACTTCATGTCTAAAACACCAAAAGCAACGGCAGCAAAAGCCAAAATTGACAGATGGGATCTCATTAAACTAAAGAGCTTTTGCACAGCAAAAGAAACTACCATCAGAGTGAACAGGCAACCTACAGAATGGGAGAAAATTTTTGCAACCTACTCATCTGACAAAGGGCTAATATCCAGAATCTACAAAGAACTCAAACAAATATACAAGAAAAAAACACACAACCCCATCAAAAAGTGGGGAAAGGATATGAACAGACATTTCTCAAAAGAAGACATCCATACAGCCAACAGACACATGAAAAAATGCTCATCATCACTCGCCATCAGAGAAATGCAAATCAAAACCACAATGAGCTACCATCTCACACCAGTCAGAATGGCAATCATTAAGAAGTCAGGAAACAACAGGTGTTGGAGAGGATGTGGAGAAATAGGAACACTTTTACACTGTTGGTGGGATTGTAAACTAGTTCAACCATTATGGAAAACAGTATGGCGATTCCTCAAGGATCTAGAACTAGATGTACCATATGACCCAGCCATCCCATTACTAGGTATATACCCAAAGGATTATAAATTACTCTACTACAAAGACACATGCACACGTATGTTTATTGCGGCACTATTCACAATAGCAAAGACTTGGAATCAACCCAAATGTCCATCTGTGACAGACTGGATTAAGAAAATGTGGCATATATACACCATGGAATACTATGCAGCCATCAAAAAGGATGAGTTTGCGTCCTTTGTAGGGACATGGATGCAGCTGGAAACCATCATTCTTAGCAAACTATCACAAGAAGAGAAAACCAAACACCGCATGTTCTCACTCATAGGTGGGAACTGAACAATGAGATCACTTGGACTGGGGAAGGGGAACATCACACACTGGGGCCTATCATGGGGAGGGGGGAGGAGGGAGGGATTGCATTGGGGAGTTATACATGATATAAATGATGAATTGATGGGTGCTGACGAGTTGATGGGTGCAGCACACCAACATGGCATAAGTATACATATGTAACAAACCTGCACGTTATGCACATGTACCCTAGAACTTAAAGTATAAAAAAAAAAAAAAGAAGTCATTATGCAAAAAAGATACTTGCACATGAAGGTTTATAGCAGCACAATTCACAATTGCAAAATGGTGGAATCAATCCAAATTCCCACCAATCAACAAATGGATAAAGAAACTGTGGTGTAAGTATATATATGACGGAATACTACTGAGCCATAAAAAGGAATGAATTAACAGCATTTGCAGTGACCTGAATGAGATTAGAGACTATTATTCTAAGTGAAGTAACTCAAGAATGGAAAAACAAACATTGTATGGTCTCACTGATATATGGTAGCTAAACTGTAAGGATGCAAAGGCATAAGAATGATACAATAGACTTTGGGGACTTCGGGGGAACAGTGTGAGGGGGCAAGGGATAAAATGTGGTGCAGTGATACAAATATGGCGCAGTGTATACTGCTCAGGTGATGGGTGCACCAAAATCTCACAAATCACCACTAAAGAACTTATTCATGTAACCAAATACAACCTGTACCTCAATAACTTATGGGAAAAAAAAGATGCACATTTCCAAACTACAAAAAAAAAAAAAAAAGATGTTTAGGAAAACAGTGGGTAACATGAAAAATCCAGACCCTGGTGATAAATAGATTTGGGTTCCAGTCCCTGTTCTCTCCCTTCAACTATAGCAGTTGGGCCTTAATTTATAAGTGTGAGTAATATTTGTACCTACTTCTTAGTGTTTTTGTGAGAACTATGGGAGTTATTAATCTAAAGCACTTAGCACAATGCTCAGCACTTAATAAAACAAATTAAATTCATAAACCAAATTAACCAAATTAAATTGGCAATGGCAACGTAAGATTGGCCTGCAAGAGATATAGTGGAAGTACTGGTAGTAGTAAAGACCTAGGTTAACGTAGGGAGATATCCTTTTATCTTAGTGCTGCTAACTGAACTTCAGTTTTCCCCTGAGAAACTACCTACACCCTCCCCCGTTGTCAATTCATGAAATCCAGGATGAGCTGATACCAACCCAGGTTCCAGTAGCAAAGATGTAAGTAAAACTGGATCATTGATCAGGTCACTGTATTCCACTAGCATGGTGATTACTCTAGAGGTGGGAACGTGACCCAATGGCAGCCAATAAGATACAATGACAGTTTTGCTTAAAAAGCTGAGAGAAAGAAGCCTAACTTCATTCTGTTGGACTCAAAACTTGAGTAGGGTGCCCTGTGGCTTTTGGCAGTTACTTTGCCTCACATGAAAAAAAGCAGGGAGGCCGGGCGCGGTGGCTCAAGCCTGTAATCCCAGCACTTTGGGAGGCCGAGACGGGAGGATCACGAGGTCAGGAGATCGAGACCATCCTGGCTAACACGGTGAAACCCCGTCTCTACTAAAAACTACAAAAAACTAGCCGGGCGAGGTGGCGGCGCCTGTAGTCCCAGCTACCCGGGACGCTGAGGCAGGAGAATGGCGTGAACCCGGGAGGCGGAGCTTGCAGTGAGCTGAGATCCGGCCACTGCACTCTAGCCCGGGCGACAGAGCGAGACTCCGTCTCAAAAAAAAAAAGAAGTTCCATTGTGGGCTTATACTATTTTTGTAGTCAAGAGAACAGGAATTGATATACTCAGATGCATTTAAAAAAATATTTATGTTAGAAAATAGCCCTAGAAACTATTCAGCTCATTTCTAAAGGTAGTATGTAATTAGATTAAGGAGAAAAAGTGCATATGACCATTTTAATAGGTGCAAAAAAGAAACTCAAATTTTGATATCCATTAATAATTTTTAAAAACCAACAAACTAGGAAAAATAAGGAATCTTTCTTAATCTAACAGGTGGTATCTGGAAAAATAAAACCACAGCAAATAATTGACTTAGTGGTGAATCATTGAAAAGCTTTCCCTTCCAGACCGAAAACAGGACAAAGATTACTCTGATCATAACATTTACTTAACATTGTTGGTTATACCAAAGGCTGTAGATGGTGCAGTAAAGCAAAGAAAGAAAGAAAGAGAGAAAAAAAATTGAAAAGAAGTAACCAAACATCATTTTTAGATTGTATAATTATGCACGTAGGAAATCTAAAAGAATCTACTGACACAAAAATTAGAGTAACAAGAAATTTTAGCATGGTTGCTGGATACAAAGACAATATACAAAAATCAACAGCATTTCTAGACTAAAAATAAACAATTAGAAAATTAAATTTTTAAAATTATAGTATAAACAATAAAATCAGTAATGGTAAGTATGTAGAAATAAATCATGTTTAAAAGGTTCAAGACCTCTACAGGGGTCTTGTGCCTTTAAAAATATTTTTTGGCCAGGCGCAGTGGCTCACACCTGTAATCCCAGCACTTTGGGGGCCTGAAGCAGGCAGATTGCCTGAGCTCAGGAGTTTAAGACCAGCCTGGGCAACACAGTGAAACCCCATCTCTACTAAAATACAAAAAATTAGCCAGGTGTGGTGGCATGCACCTGTAGTCCTATCTACTCAGGAGGCTGAGGCAGGAGAATTGCTTGAACCCAGGAGGCAGAGGTTGCAGTGAGCTGAGATTGTGCCACTGTACTCCAGCCTGGGCAACAGAGTGAGACTCCATCTCCAAAAAAAATTAATTTTAATAAAATTTAATTATAAATTAAGCTTTTAAAAATTATTATAAAATGTAATTATACATTTTATAACTATGTTGAAGTATATTAAAGGAGACATGATTAAATGGAAAGGCATACCATATTCATTGACTGAAAGACTCAACAGGGTTTGGGATTATGTTTTGTTTTAAAACCTGACAAGCTGGTTTTAAAACATATATAATAATGTAAAAGGCCAAAGTATACAAGACAATCTTGAATAAGTAGAAAAATGTCAGAGGATTTGCTCTAAGAGATATGGAGATATATAGATATCAAAGCTACAGTAGTTAAAACAATGTAGAATGGATACAGTGATAAACAAACCAAGAGTTAACATAAAAGAGAAACTAAAAACAGACTCACACTTATGTGGACCTTGATTTAGACAGAGTGGCAATACAGTGTGTGAGGAAAATGACAGTATTTTTAAAACTAATGCTGAGACAATTATATATGTAGGAAGAAATAAAATTGGAGCTGAAAAGATGCTGACCTCATTGGTAAGGAAAATGCAATTTAAAAATCACAGTGAGACACCACTACACACTCATCAGAATGGTTAAAATGTGAACCATCTGAAATACCAAGTGTTGGTGAGGGTGTAAAACAATGGGTGTCCTCTTGTACTATTGATGGGAGTGTAAATGGGTTCAAACACTTTGGGAAAAGATTGCATTATTTATTAAAGGGGAAGAAATGCATATCCTGTGACCTAGCAATTAAATTTCACACCAGATACATAACATATAGGAACATAGGTATGTCTACGCATACAAGAATATACATAAAGACATGTACATGGTTTGTGATAACCAAAAACTGGAAATAATCCAAACATCCAGCAACAGGAGAATGCAACTTTTGTGTGATATTTTCATACAATGGAATACTATATAGCAATGCAAATGAACAAACAACAGCTACATACCACATGAGTGGATGTTAAAAACAGTCAAGAAACAACACAACAAAAACACTGCAAAATTACATCTTAAAATTGAAAATGGGCACTTAAAATGCATTGTTTAGGATGCTTACAAAGGTGGAAAAATTATAAAGAAAAGCAAGGATGTGATTACTATAAATGTAAGGAAAAAAAAAAGGTGATGCAGGCAGGAAGAAGTGGCATGATGGAGAAATCACATAAAGAGTAACACAAAGGGAGGTCTAGGGACTGCCAATTTCCAGTAGTGCTCTTCAGCAGGACTTTCTGTAATGAAGAAACTGCTCTAGATCTGAGATGTCCAATACTACAGCTTCTTGTCATATGTGGCTACTGAGAACTAGAAATGTGGCTAGTGTGACTGAGGAGATAAATTTTAATATTATTTCGGCCAGGCCTGTAATATTATTGGTGGCTCAGGCCTGTAATCCCAGCACTTTGGGAGGCTGAGTTGGGTGGATCACCTGAGGTCAGGAGCTCAAGATCAGCCTGGCCAACATGGTGAAACCCCATCTCTACTAAAAATACAAAAATTAGCTGGGTATGGTGGCAGGCACCTGTAATGCCAGCTACTTGGGAGGCTGAGGCAGGAGAATCACTTGAACCCAGGAGGCAGAGGCTGCAGTGAGCTGAGATCACGCCATTGCACTCCAGCCTGGGCAACAGAGTGAGACTCCGTCTCAAGAAAAAAAAATTAATATTATTTCATTTTAGTTCTTTGAAATTTAAGTATAAATAGCCCAATGGCTGCTGTTTTGGACAATGCAGCATCTAGTTTGTATCAATCAAGGTTCCAAAGGGAAACAGAGGGCTCACTCAAAAGAGAGTAGTGGTTTTTAAAATGGTTTCAGAGAGAAAAAAGAAACAAAAGAAAAACAGAGTCATTTAAGGAGGATTCATTTATGAGACAGCTAATCACAAAGGTACAGGTATAGGGGAAACACAAGAGATGGTTTTGCAACCTAAGGCTAATGGTAACCAACCATTAATGTAACCATCCCTAGACCTGAAGAGACAAGGAAAAGGTGTGATTCCTAGAAGGAGAGAAAATTAAGTAGATTCTGCCATGTTAAGAGGAGCAGTGACCTTTACTGGAGAAACCCAGTCAGCCAGAGGCAACATCACATTACGAGCCAAGGGAATATAAGCCTTAACACCACTCTCTTTTCCTCCCTACAATCTCCTGCTGCATCTCCCCATCAGCCAGGCCCAAGAGGGAGTCAGAAGGGAAGACTGCTCACAGATCCACACAGGTCAGTCTCCCAGATCAATGGCAGGTGGTGAAAAGATACCCAGCATGTGGATCTTGACTGAGATGCTTGCTGCATTATTATTACACTACACATTTTTTACTGTAAGAGATTATAGTATACAAAAGAAAAGGGGGAAGAGAAGGAAGAAAGGAAAGAAGGAAAAGAAAGGAGAGAAGGGAAGGAAGAAAGGAAAGAAGGAAAAGAAAGGAGAGAAGGGAAGGAAGAAAGGAAAGAAGGAAAAGAAAGGAGAGAAGGGAAGGAAGGAAGGAAGGAAGGAAAGCAAGGAAGGAGGGAGAAGGGAGGGAAAGAAGGAAGGAAGGAAGGAAGTAAAAGAGGAAAAATAAAAAAGAAGGCGAATAGAAAGGAAAGAAAATAAACCCGACCAATTAGTTCCTGCATTATGTACTGGTAAGAATCTGATGGATTTATCAACTGAAAAATAGTAACCAAAAGTCTGAATAAATGCATGTCATCAAATGTTTTTGTCAAGTCAGTAAAATTATATAGCATTTTTAATGCTATATGTTGCATTTCTTAACCTATAATGAATCTCAGACAATAGTCTCCATTTTTTTCAGTCTTCTTATCTTTCTTTTTAAAGTCACCAGAAATTTAGTAAAGACATAGAACATGATCAGAAATGCTACGAACGGGTACCCACAGTTGGGTGGGTCTTTGATTTTGTTTGCCTTCCTTTAGTGTGGTAACTGCACTTCAATGTTCTGGGTAAAACTAGAGCCAGGAAAATGAACTATGGTGTGTTATTTAAAATGTGCACATCAATTAGGAATGCTTTGGCTGAAAGTGAAAGACAATCTGGCTAACTCTGGTTTAACACATAGGGATTATTTTTCTACTTATTGAAAAAGTGATGTAGGCAACTGCTAGCATTGATTCAGTGATCCCATAATTTCCGGTCTGGCATCTCTGCAGTTCTTCTGGTCTCTTCCTCCCAATCACAAATGACCAAGACATCGCCAAGTATAAAGCTTAAGGCACCAGAGGCATGTAGGACGAGGCGTTGCAAGGTACATGTGCCAACATTTTGCTTTTATCAGCATTTTACCCTAGCTGCAAGGAGACTGGGAAAGTGAATATTTAGTTTTTTCAGCCTTTATAGGGAAGTTGGCAAGAGATAAGAAAACTGGAAACAGCTATTAGCGAAGCCAGCTAAGCTTTAATGCCTCAAATATTTCCCCTGCAACATCCAAAATATCTACCATGAAAATGAATTATTTGGCATTAAAAATAACTTTTAGAAGGCATCTATTTACATGTACATGTTTCTTGGAAGGATGATGTAACAACACACTGGTGCCCATTATCATTTTAGCATTAATTTATTTCTGAAGATTTGCTAGTATTTGCCTAGTACAAAGCCAAGTGTTAAGAGGATAAGATAACTAGGCTTCAACATAGTAAAAATATGCCAGGAAAATTCCAGACACCATCAGTGAACCTTACTAGTTTCAATAAGCAGTTGAAGGCATTATATTTAGCAAGTAGGCAGGGCAAGAAACACTAAAATATATTTTACCCACTGCATTATGTCTAGGATCAGCCTCAAAGCCAGCTCCTGAAGGGCATAGCAGATTGTTATCTAATATGTGCCATCAAAACTGGCCCACTACTCCTTTTCAGCCTGCCTGGAATCAAGCAGGCATGAAAAATGGCATCATGGAGATGTGATGACAGAAGGCACATACCTAGATTTCTTTCCTCATAGTACAGTGCTTGTTAAGAGCAGAGTCTAGAATTAGCTAGACTCTTGGGCTCCAAATCCTGGCTCTGCTAGCTCTATGACCTTATCAAGTTACTGATCACCACTGTGCTTTGGTTTCCTCATCAGTGGAAAAGATCATAGGGTTGTGATGAGAAAAACAAGTTAATAAATGTAAATAAATAAATACGCATGGTGTATAGTAGGTGTTATGTAAGAGCTGGCTGCAAAAAATAAGGCCTTTCTCCTGTGATCCCACTAGTATTATGCTTTCATATTTATATGTTTTTGGTAGTCTTCCTTTTCTTCTTTTTCTTATATAAGAACAACATAGTTTCACTACAAAGAACTCAGAAAAGACAGAGAAGCAAAAGAAACACTTTTAACAGCAACAGAAAATGCACAATCTCTTTCCTCGAGGGAAAACCACTACTAACCTATCATATTTCACCCATCTATATATTTTTATTTTTGCAATAGTGTTCTGTAACATATCTTTTTAAAATTTAACAATATATTATGGACATCTTTCCACATCTAGAAATATGCTTCTACAACATCTTTTTGGTTATCACAAAGTATTCTATTAAATGAGTATTTCATACTTTACCTTGCCAATTTTTTGCTGTTGAACGTTGGTATTATTTCTGTTTTCATTTGGTTGCTTTTTGTTTGTTTGTTTGTTTTATTACAGATAGCACTGTGATGAACACCTGTAGACCTAATTTCTAGTGCATGTCCATAATATTTCCACAGCATACATTCTCACAAATAAAATTGCTAGGTCAAAAATCATGCTTTTTTTTTGAGATGGAGTCTCGCTCTGTTGCCCAGGCTGGAGTGCAATGGCACGATCTCGGCTCACTGTAAGCTCCACCTCCCGGGTTCACGCCATTCTCCTGCCTCAGCCTCCCAAGTAGCTGGGATTACAGGTGCCCGCCACCATGCCCGGCTAATTTTTTTTGTACTTTTTAGTAGAGACGGGGTTTCACCGTGTTAGCCAGGGTGGTCTAGATCTCCTGACCACCCTCCTCGGCCTCCCAAAGTGCTGGGATTACAGGCCTGAGCCACTGCACCCAGCCAAATCATGCATATTTTTAAGGCTTTGATGAGTGTGCTTCAATTGATCTCCAGGAAAAAAAAAAAAAAAATGCATCCATGTATCCATTCATTTCCTTACCCCTCTTGAAAACACTATTATTTTCGTTTCATTTACAGTTTTCCTACATCCTTTCTAAGATCCCCTAACTTGATAGTGTCTTTGATACAGCACCCACAACACACAAATCTATGATTTCTATTAATTATTTACCCTCAGCCCTTGGCCCCTGACCTTATCTTAGCTATGTCTCAAGGACTTCCTTTGGTGGACTAGATTTTTACCATGATGTATTTTATGGCTGGAGATTCTTTGTATCAGATTGTGATTTGGTTATTTTCGAGTAGTTTTTGATCATCAGTTAGGTTGGAGAACCAATGCTTTTTTCAAATCAAAGTTTTTTTGGATATAAGGAAATACCTTGATTATTTTCCTATGTTAGAGCAAGATGGATGGTGTGATTGTCAACACACCAGATGGACGATGTGATTGTCAACACATACCCTGACTAAAATCTAAGTCTTCTGACACACTTTTATGTGCTGCTTACTCAATTACTCAACATTTAGTCATCACCAACTGAATTTGTGACCTACATGCTAGGGAAGCAAAGATGAATAATAATAATCTCTGACCTAGAGGATCTTCAGCTAAAGGGAGGCAGATAGGTTAAAAGATAAATCACAATGCAATGGGAAATATGCTATTAAAACATTTTTATCCCATGTCATGAGAGCAGAAATTGCTATGTGGTTCATTCATTTATTTTCATAATACATAATAGGTCCAAGCTCTATACTTTTATTTTCAAATTTTATTATTTTTTGATAACAAAGCAATACATGCTCATTTCAGAAAGATCAGAAAATGTAGATAAACAAGAAAAGAACACTACTTTTAAACTGTAATCCCATCTGTCTTGTCACCATCAGCACTTTCATATATTAAGTTGTTTTCTACTTTTTTTAAACAAAAGTTAGATCAAAACACACAGGTTGGCTGGGAGCAGTGGCTCACGCCTGTAATCCCAGCACTTTGGGAGGCCGAGGCAGGCAGATCACTTGAGGTCAGGAGTTCGAGACCAGCCAACCAACATGGTGAAACCCCAACTCTACTAAATATACAAAAATTAGCTGGGTGTGGCGGTATATGCCTGTAATCCCAGCTACTCGGGAGGCTGAGCCAAGAGAATCGCTTGAATTTGGCAGATGGAGGTTGCAGTGAGCCTAGGAGACAGAGAGAAACTCCACCTCAAAAACAAACAAAAAACATTTCTGTGATTTGTTTTTTCATTTAATTATCATAGACATATTTTAAGACAAAAGATACATTTCTGCATCACTTTAAATGGCTCCATATTATTCCCCTATATGGATATTTAATTACTTATTTTTAACAATCTGCTATTGTTAGATGTTTATATCTTTTTATATTACTAACAATACTGCAATTCATTTTGTGTTGCCAAATATTTGCACTCATTCTTATTTCTTTACCACAAATTCCAATAAGTTAAGTCATGTGATATTTGAAATGCTTTTCTCATAGTCAGATTTAGAGACAATGGCTATAATAGATACCTCCCAGCTCAGTTGCTTTTCGTGGCTTTGGGTTTCAGTCCTACCTGCTAAAGATTAAACTTGATCAAAGGTGCATGTTCTAAGTGACATTAGCAATGTGGTATTCTAGGAGGTTGTAGCCCTTGTCCTGCCACCAAAAAAAAAAAAAAAAAAAAAGTTTAATAAGATCCCTAGACAAATATAGCCCTGGGAAAGCTCTGGAGTACATGTAAGAAGATACAGCAATCTAAAAGAACTGAGAACACCCACATAGAATAGGGTAGGAAGCATTTTGCCTGCATTCACCTCATTCCCCAGACCAGCAGAGCCCAGTGAAGAAGAATTTCTTCTGCTGTGAGTCCCCGAATTGGGAAAAAAAAAAAACGAGCAAAAGGACTCAGCAGGCTTCTTCATCAAGGACCCCAGCAGTCATTGTGCTAAGGCCCTGCAATCTTCGCCAAGAGTTACCCCAGCTGCCAGAGTCACCCAGAGCCCATCAAGTTACTGCCTCATGCCAGCCGCAGATAAAGGTCTTTCCCTACCAAAGTTTGAAAGATGTGACTGCTTCTTCAAATGCACAGACGCCAATAGAGTCATATCTTAAAGATACTGCGATTTAGGTTTCAGACCACTGCAATAAAGTGAATATACAGTAAAATGAGTCACACAAATTTGTTGACTTCCCAGTGCACATAAAATATGTTGACATTATACTGTAGCCTATAAAGTGTGCAATAGCATTATTTCCAAAAAACAGTGTGCATACCTTAATTTAAAAATACCTCATTGCCGAAATAGGAACACTTTTACACTGTTGGTGGGATTGTAAACTAGTTCAACCATTACGGAAAACAGTATGGCAATTCCTCAAGGATCTAGAACTAAATGTACCATATGACCCAGCCATCCCACTACTGGGTATATACCCAAAGGATTATAAATTATTCTACTACAAAGACACATGCACACGTATGTTTATTGTGGCACTATTCACAATAGCAAAGACTTGGAATCAACCCAAATGTCCATCTGTGACAGACTGGATTAAGAAAATGTGGCACATATACACCATGGAATACTATGCAGCCATCAAAAAGGATGAGTTTGCGTCCTTTGTAGGGACATGGATGCAGCTGGAAACCATCATTCTTAGCAAACTATCACAAGAAGAGAAAACCAAACACCGCATGTTCTCACTCATAGGTGGGAACTGAACAATGAGATCAGTTGGACTGGGGAAGGGGAACATCACACACTGGGGCCTATCATGGGGAGGGGGGAGGAGGGAGGGATTGCATTGGGGAGTTATACATGATATAAATGATGAATTGATGGGTGCTGACGAGTTGATGGGTGCAGCACACCAACATGGCATAAGTACACATATGTAACAAACCTGCACGTTATGCACATGTACCCTAGAACTTAAAGTATAAAAAAAAAAAAAAGTTACAGTAATCTAAGCTTAACATATCATTGAACGAATAAAATATTTTAAAATAAAAAAAATACCTCATTGCTAAAAAAAAAAAAAAAAAGGCTAATGATCATCTCCTTGATCTACGGGCTGCAAAATAGATGTGTTAGCAGGCAAAAATCAACTTTAAGGCTGGGCATGGTGGCTTATGCCTGTAATCCCAGCAGTTTGGGAGGCCAAGGTGGGTGGATCACCTGAGGTCGGCAGTTCGAGACCAGCCTGATTAACATGGAGAAACCCCATCTCTAGTAAAAATACAAAATTAGTGAGGCGTGGTGGTACATGACAATAATCCCAGCTACTTGGGATGCTGAGGCAGCAGAATCGCTTGAACTCAGGAGGCAGAGGTTGCAGTGAGCCGAGATCACACCATTGCACTCTGGCCTGGGCAAAAAGAGCAAAACTCAATCTAAAAAAAAAAAAGCTTTTAATCTTCTTATCTATCTCCATCAGAGATCTTGGGTGACTAAGCACATTGTCAATGAGCAGTAATATTTTGAAAGAAATATTTTATTGTGAGAAGTGGGTCTCAACAGTAGGATTAAAATATTCCGTAAACCATCTGTAAACAGTTGTACTATCATTCAGGTTTTGTTTTTCCATTTTTAGAGCACAGGCAGAGCAGAGTTAGCATAACTCTTAAGGGTCCTGGGACTTTCAGAATGGTAAATGAGCACTGGCTTCACCTTAAAGTCATGAGCTGCATTAGCCCCTAACAAGAGAGTCAGCCTGTTCTTTGAAGCTTTGAAGCCAGGCATTGATGTCTCCTCTCTAGCTATGAAAGTCCCAGATTACATCATCTGATAGGAGACTGTTTCATTTACACTGAAAATATGTTGTTTACTGTAGCTACCTTCATCAGTGATCTTAACTAGATCTTCTGGATAACTTGCTACGGCTTCGACATCATCATTTGCTGCTTCACCTTGTACATTTATGTTATACAGATGGCCTATTTCCTTAAACCTCATAAGCCATTCTCTGCTAGCTTCAGACTTTTCTTCTGCAGCTTCCTTACCTCTTGCTGCCTTCACAGAATTGAGAAGAGTTAAGTCACTGCTCTAGATTATGCTTTGGCCTAAGGGAATATTGTGCCTGGTTTGATCTTCCATCCAGACCACTAAAACTTTCTCCATATCAGCAGAAAGGCCGTTTCACTTTTTTAAAAATATCATTTATGTGTTCACTGGAGTAGTACTTTTAATTTCCCTCAAGAACTTTTCTGGACAAGGCATGGTGGCTCATACCTGTAATCCCAGCACTTTGGGAGGCCAAGGCAGGCAGATCACCTGAGGTCAGGAGTTTGAGACCAGCCTGACCAACATGGTGAACACTGTTTCCACTAAAAATACAAAATTAGCTGGGCATGGTGGTACATGTCTGTAATCTCAGCTACTCAGGAGGATGAGGCAGGAGAATTGCCTGAACATAGGAGGCAGAGGTTTTAGTGAGCCAAGACTGTGCCACTACACTCCAGCCTGGGTGACAGAGCAAGACTCCATCTAAAATTTAAAAAAAAAAAAAAAAAAAAAGCTTTTCCTTTCCATTCACAGCTTGCTGTTTGGCACCACAGGTCTAGCTTTTGGCCTGTCTTGACTTTTAACATGCTTTCCTCACTAGACTTAATCACTTCTAGGTTTTCATTTAAAGTGAGAGACATGCAATTTTTCCTTCACTTGAACACATAGAGTCCATCGTAAGGTTATTAACTGACCTAATTTCTATATTGCTGTGTCTCAGGGAATAGGAAAGCCCAAGGGAAGAGAGAGAGATGAGTGAGTGGCTGGCTGGTAGAGCAATCAGAACATACACAACATTGCCGTGGCTCACGCCTGTAACCTTCCACTTCGGGAGGCTGAGGAGGGCAGATCACCCGAGGTCAGAAGTTCAAGACAAGCCTGGCCAACATGGCAAACCCTCGTCTCTACTAAAAATACAAAAATTAGCTGGGCATGGTGGTGCATGCCTGTAGTCCCAGCTACTCGGGAGGCTGAGGCAGGAGAATCACATGCTGAGGATTTCTCAGCAGAAACCTTGCAGGCCAGGAAAGAGTGAGATGATATATTTAAAGTACTGAGAGAGAAGAAATTGTCAACCAAGAATATTACACCTAGCAAAACTTCCTTAAAAACGAAAGAGAGATAAAATTTTTTTCAGACAAAAATTGAGAGAGTTTGTCACTACTAGATCTGTCTTGCAAGAAATGTTTAAGGGAGTTATTTAAAATTGAAATGAAAACATGCTGAACAGCCACATTAAAGCATATGAAACCACATATCTCACTGTCTATATATTCAGTAAACCATGCTGTAAACAGATGTACTGTCATCCAGGATTTATTGTTCCATTTATAGAGCACAGGCAGAGTGGATTTAGCATAACTCTTAAGGGCCCTGGGATTTTCAGAATGGTAAATGAGCTTCACCTTAAAGTCATGAGCTGCATTAGCCCCCTAACAAGAGAGTCAGCCTGTTCTTTGAAGCTTTGAAGCCAGGCATTGACTTCAGGTAAATACATAGACAAATACAGAATAAAGTATCAATGTAATGGCATTGCATAAATTACTTTTAACCCTAATATCAAAGTTAAAAGACAAAAATATTTAGAATAAATAAAACCAGGGTCAGATATGGTGGCTAATGCCTAAAATCCCAGCACTTTAGGAGGCTGAGGTGGGTAGATCACTTGAGGCCAGGAGTTCAAGACAAGCCTGGCCAACATGGTGAAACACCATCTCTACTAAAACTACAAAAATTAGCCGGATTTGGTGGCACATGTCTGTAATCCCAGCTACTCAAGTGGCTGGGGCACAAGAATCACTTGAACCTGGGAGGCAAAGGTTGCAGTGAGCCAAGATCATGTCACTGCACTCCAGCCTGGGTGAGAGAACAAGATTCTGTCTCAAAAAAAAAAAAAAGTAATAACTATAACCACAAATACCTGTTAATGGATACATAATATAAAAAGAAATAAACTCTGACTACAAGAACAAAAATATATATGTATGTGGCAGGGGCAAAAGTGTATAGTTTTTGTATGTAATTAAAGTTAAATTGTTACAAACATAAAATATGCAGATGTAGCTACAAGATATTTGATTCCAGCTTTGAGGTAACCACACACACACAAAAAAAATAGATGCACAAAAGATAAAAAGAAAAGAATCCAAGTAAATCACTACCAAAACAAAAAAATCACCATATAACAAAAGAAGATAGAAAGAAAGGAAGAGAAGAACAAAATAACTGCAAAACAAGCAAACAGAAATAACAAGATGGTAATAGTAAGTCCTCACCTACCAATTTACTTTAAATGTAAAAGGACTATAAGAGACTCACTTTAAACTGGGCGCGGTGGCTCACGCCTGTAATCCCAGCACTTTGGGAGGCCGAGGCAGGTGGATCACGAGGTCAGGAAATCGAGACCATCCTGGCTAACCAGGTGAAACCCCGTCTCTACTAAAAATGCAAAAAATTAGCCGGGCGTGGCGGCGGACGCCTGTAGTCCCAGCTACTTGGGAGGCTGAGGCAGGAGAATGGCGGGAACCCGGGAGGCGGAGCTTGCAGTGAGCCGAGATCGCGCCACTGCGCTCCAGACTGGGTGACTGAGCAAGACTCTGTCTCAAAAAAAAAAAAAAAAAAAAGAGACTCACTTTAGATTTAAGGACACACATGGGCTGAAAGTGAAGGGATGGAAAAATATATTCCATGCAAATGGCAACCAAAAGAGAAGAGGGTTGGCTATACTTATATCAGACAAAATAGACTGATATAGATAGATGATAGATAGATAGATAAAACTGTGTTTAGAGATAAATGAGGTCATTATATGATGACAAAAGCACAGTTAACAGAAAGATGTAATGATTATAAATACTGTACATACTCTACATCAGAGTACCTAAATATATATGCACATATTGACAGACCCAAAAGGAGAAATTAACAGCAATACAATAATAGTAAAACTTTAATATCCTTCTTTCAATAATAGAACATCCAGATTGAAAATCAATAAAGAAACTTGAAAAGAAAACTAACTTGAACAACACAATAGACCGAATGGACCTAACAGAAATATATACAGAACTATCCAACAGCAGAATGTACATCCTTCTCAGGCATGCACAGCTCATTCTCCATGATAGATCACATATTAGTTACAAAACAAGACTTAGCAAATTTAAGAAGATTGAAATCATTCCAGGCATTTTTTTGGACCACAATGGAATGAAACTAGAAATCAGTAACAGAAAGAAAGTGGGAACATTCACAAATATGTGGAAACTAAACAATACACTCATGAACAACCATCAGGTCAAAGAGGAAATCAAAGGTAATTTTTAAAATATCTCAAGACAAATGAAAATGAAAACGCAACATACCAAAACTTATGAGATGCAGCAATAGCAGAACTTAGAGGGAAGTTAATAGTGAGTAATGTCTATGTTAATGAAGAAAATCTTGAATAACTAACCTAACTTTAAACTTTGAGGAACTAAAAAAAGAGCAACACTAAGCCTAAAGTTAGCAGAAGGAAACAGTAAAGATTACAGCAGAAATAAATAGAGTAGAAAAACAATAGAAAAAAATCAGCACAACTAAGAGTCAGGTTTTTGAAAAGATAAAATTGACAAACCCTTAGTTAGACTAACAAAGAAAGAGAAAGAGAGGAGAGAGAGAGAGGGAGAGAGAGAGAGAGACTCAGATAAACCCAGAAATCCAAGAGATGTTACAAAGAGTGCCTCAAAAATAAAAAAGATTGTAAAAGACTGTTATGAACAATTATATGCCAACAAATTGAATAACCTAGGATAAATCAATAAATTATTAGTAACATACAACCTACAAAAACTGAACCAAGAAGAAATAGACAGGCTGAACAAACAAATAACAAATAAGGAAATTGAATCAGTAATAAAAAATCTTCCAACAAAGAAAAGTCTAGGACCAGATGGCTTCACAGCGAATTATACTAAACGTTCAAAGAAGAATGGTATATATGTGCCACATTTTCTTATATATACACCATGGAATACTATGCAGCCATAAAAAATGATGAGTTCATGTCTTTTGTAGGAACATGGTTGAAGCTGGAAACCATCATTCTCAGCAAACTAACACAGGAACAGAAAACCAAACATGTATGTTCTCACTCATAAGTGGGAGTTGAACAATGAGAACACATAGACACAGGGAGGGGAATATCACACCAGGGTCTGTCAGGGATGGGGGACTAGGGGAGGGATAGCATTAGGAAAAGTAACTAATGTAGATGATGGGTTGATGGGCACAGCAAACCTCCATGGCACCTGTAAACCTATGTAACAAAACTGCATGTTCTGCACATGTATCTCAGAACTTAAATGTATAATTAAAAAATAATAATAATAAATTTTTAAAAAGAAAAATGAATACTAATCCTTCTTAAAGATGTTAATGATGGCCAGGCACAGTGGCTCATGCCTGAATCCCAGCACTTTTGGAGGCCCAGGCAGGCAGAGTACAAGGTCAGGAGATTGAAACCATCCTAGCTAAAATGGTGAAACCCCATCCCTACTAAAAATAAAAAAAATTAGCCGGGCATGGTGGTGGGCGCCTGTAGTCCCAGTTACTTGGGAGGCTGAGGCAGGAGAATGGTGTGAACCCAGGAGGCGGAGCTTGCAGTGAGCCGAGATTGCGCCACTGCACTCCAGCCTGGGAAACAGCGAGACTCCATCTCAAAAAAAAAAAAAGTTAATAATAGGGGAAACTTGGTCTAGGGCCTATGTAGACTCTCTGGACTACTTCCACAATTTTTTGTAAACTAAAGCTATCCTAAAACAAAATGTTTATTATAGAAAAGGGCATGTACCATGGGCTGAAGTTCCAAGGCTTTTACCCCTGCAGCAGGCTGTGGGCTATCACAGGATGATTATTAGCTCTAAAATGTAATGTCTTCTTTTTTCTTTCTTTCTTTCTTTCTTTTTTTGAGACAGAGTCTCCTTCTGTCACTCAGGCTGAATGTGCAGTGGTATGTATGATCTTGGCTCACTGCAACCTCCGCCTCCCGGGTTCAAGAAATTCTCGTGCCTCAGTCTCCCAAGTAGCTGGAATTACAGGCATGCACCACCACGCCTGGCTACATTTTGCATTTTAATCGAGATGAGGGTTCTCCATGTTGGCCAGGCTGGTCTCGAACTCATGGCCTCAACTGATCCTACCTGCCTCAGCCTCCCAAAGTGCTGGGATTACAGGCATGAGCCACTGCGCCTGGCCTGTAATGTCTTCTTGAAGCCTGATTGGCAGGCTCCCTGGAATAAGTTGCAGACTACCTTCCCAGGTGTTTCTTTCTTCGTAATAGTTTTCTGATATCAACATTTGCATCTCAATTCTCTAAGTGCACCCTTGGTAGGGTTCTACCTGGAGTGCACTCAGTGTGGTTTACCAGACACCATGGGTGTGTTCCCTGCTGCAAACTTATACGTGATCTTGGTGGACTTCAAGCTGACTGTCAGCATGTTAGCCCTGTTCAAAGAACAGCTGGTGCTTCTATTCTTTTTTTTTTTTTTGAGACGGAATTTTGCTCTCGTTGCCCAGCTGGGAGTGCAATGGCACGATCTAGGCTCACCACAACCTCTGCCACCCAGGTTCAAGCAATTATCCTGCCTCAGCCTCCTGAGTAGCTGGGATTACAAGCATGTACCACCATGCCTGGTTAATTTTGTATTTTTAGTAGAGACAGGGTTTCTCCATGTTGGTCAGGCTGGTCTCGAACTCCCTACCTCAGGTGATCTGCCCGCCTCAGCCTCCAAAAGTACTGGGATTACAGGTGTGAGCCACTGCATGCCACCATACTCCTATTCAAAGAAAATGAGAAGCAGGATGATGAAGTGGGAGAGTCCTTGAATGACAAACACTAATGAACCAGGGCTTCTGCGGCAGGCCCTGTGCTGGGCATATTGGTACAATGCTTTCAACATGGCTTGCCTAACTCTTCTGGTGTGCAGCGTGCCTGCAGAATTACCAGATTTAACCCAAGACCCCAGTTATCAACTTTTAGAAAAAATCTTGGAATCAGATTACAGAAAATGAAACAAAATGGTGCTCAAAATTATACCCCAAGAGGCCAGGCACAGTGACTCACGCCTGTAATCCTTGCACTTTGGGAGGCTGAGGCGGATGGATCAACTGAGGTCAGGAGTTCGAGACAAGCCTGGCCAACATGATGAAACTCCATCTCTACTAAAAATACAAAAATTAGCCAGACATGGTGGTGTATGCCTGTAATCCCAGCTACCCAAGAGGCTGAGGCAGGAGAATCGCTGAAACCCAGGAGGGGGAGGCTGCAGTGAGCCGAGGTCGCACCACTGCATTCCAGCCTAGGCGACAGAGCAAAACTCCATCTCAAAAAAAAAAAAAAAAAGACAACAGCAAAAAATGATACCCCAAAAGTTCCACTAGGCCCCTTTAATCACCAGTTTCCAGGCTAAGTCTGAACAAGGGACAATTTGTTTTCCTCTCTTCAACACTTTGAGAAAGCAAATGACAACAGAGACAGAGTTACATCATCAGTATTATTTCATCAACTGCTTCTCAAGAATTTCAGAAAGCCGGCTCTCACCAGACTCATGGGATGAGTCACGTGGCATTTGCTCTTGTCATTAAGAGCCAGAATGTTTGCTAAAACAGCCACAGCCTGAGTCATCACTTTACATAATGTCACACGAATAATGCCCAGGAATAAAGAACATTGATTCTCTTTCTTCCAATCCCTGAAAAATGCAGCCTTTATAGTGGGGTTAGAGTGGGTTATATGTGAGAGAGCTACTTTATTAAGTTATCTTTTATTGTAGATTAAATGTTTGAGGTTACATTTACTTATTGCTGGCCTAAATAATGTCCCATACTGCAGTCCTGTCCTTTTTCTAGCTAATCTACCTGAGCTTGACTTTTCTTTGTTTTGAAGACAGAAAGTCTTCTCAATGTCCCAAATTGTGGTATTTTGTGAGCATTTACACATCCTTTGCCAAGAATCTTCATAAGCAAAATGTGTGTGGCCCTACAAAGAAAATAGAGCTTTCGATTTTTGATCAATGAGTACTGCATAGTTCAGTTAAACTCAGCTGAGTTTAATCCAACGAATATTTATGGAGTATCTATTCTAGGTTTAAAGTGTACTAAGTTCTAGTGGGAAAAGAGTGTTTCTGTCTTCAAGAAACATAGGACAGTGGGAAAGAAAGACATACATCCGTGAAACAAATTATTAGCTTTATATGATAAATGTCATTCTTTCATTCAACAAAAATATTAAATATTTTCCATGAATCAGGGCCCGTGCTGAGTAGGAACTGGGGATACACAGTTAAATGAAATAGACTCTGTTTTCAAGGCACACACAATGAAATGGAGAAAAACAGACAAGTAAACAATAGTTACATTAGACTGTGATGAGGATGATAACAGCAGATATGGGACAAAAGAGTTGGTGGAGGGGTCTGGGAGGCCTACGGGAAACTTCAGAGAGGGAATGACTTCTGAGAGGTCTCACTAAAAGGAACCAGAGGCAGAGCGTGGTGGCTTACACCTGTAATTCCAGCACTTTAAGAGGCCATGAGGGTCAAATCACTTGAGGTCAAGAGTTTGAGACCAGCCAGGCCAACATGGCAAAACCCCATCTCTACTAAAAATACAAAAATTACCCAGGAGTGGTGCCATACACTTGTAATCCCAGCTACTTGGGAGGCTGAGGCACGAGAATCACTTGAACCCAGGAGGTGGAAGTTGCAGTGAGACAAGATCGCACCACTGTACTCTGGCCTGGGCGACAAAGCCAGACTGTCTCCAAAAAAAAAGAAAAAGAAAACTGTGTTCCAGCGTTCATCTGTTGAAATAGGATCACCCCTAATCCCACTAAACCTCTTCAATTTCAGATGTTTTGTTTGATTCAGAATGTTTAAAGAAAAAGTCCTGGCCAGGCGCAGTGGCTCATGCCTGTAATCCTAGCACTTTGGGAGGCTGAGGCGTGTAGATCACCTGAGGTCAGGAGTTCAAGACCAACCTGACCAACATGGAGAAACCCCATCTCTACTAAACAAAAACAAAAACAAAAACAAAAATTAGCCAGGCATGGTGGCGCATGTCTGTAATCCCAGCTACTCAGGAGGCTGAGGCAGGAGAATCGCTTGAATCCAGGAGGCGGAGGTGGAGGTTGCAGTGAGCCGAGATTGCGCCATTGCACTCTAGCCTGGACAACAAGAGTGAAACTCTGTTTCAAAAAAAAAAAAAAAAGTCCTAATTTGGGCTCAATTTTTACCCTTTGTTACTGAATTAAGACATATCTCCACTATGTTTGTAGACTTGATTGTTTTTAAATTAATTATGCATTGAAAAGTCTAAAAAGGCTACTATCTTGCAGTTCTTTAAGGAATCTCCACACTGTTTTCCACAGTGGTTGTACGGTTTACATTTCTGCCAGCAGTGTAAAAGTGTTCCCTTTATACTACATCCATGCCAACATCTATTATTATTTTTTTTTATTATGGTCATTCTTGCAGGAGTAAGGTGGTATCACATTGTGGTTTTGATTTGCATTTCCCTGCTCATTAGTGATTTTGAGGATTTTTCCATGTTTATTGGCCCTTTGCATATCTTCTTTTGAGAATTGTCTTTACATGTCCTTAGCCCACTTTTTGATGGGATTGTTTGGCTTTTCATTGCTAATTTGTTTGAGTTCCTTGTAGACAGATTCTGGATATTAGTCCTTTGCTGGATGTATAGACTGCAAAGATTTTCTCCCATTCTGTGGGCTGCCTGTTTACTCTGCTCATTGTTTCTTTGGCTGTGCAGAATCTTTTTAGTTTAAGACCCATCTATTTATCTCTGTTTTTGTTGCATTAGCTTTTGGGTCCTTGGTGATTAAGTCTTTGCCTAAGTCAAAGTCTATAAGGGTTTTTCCAGTGTTATCTTCTAGAGTTTTTATGATTTCAGGTCTTAGATTTAAGTCCTTGATCCGTCTTGAGTTGATTTTTGTGTAAGGTGAGAGATGAGGATCCAGTTTTATTCTTCTACATGTGGCTTGCCAATTATCCCAGCACCATTTGTTGAATAGGGTGTCCTTTCCCCACTTTATGTTTTTGTTTGGTTTGTCAAAGATCAGTTGGCTGTAAGTATTCGGGTTTATTTCTGGGTTCTCTATTCTGTTCCATTGGTCTATGTGCCTATTTTTAAGCCAGTACCATGCTGTTTTGGTGACTATGGCTTTATAGTATAGTTTGAAGTCAGGTAAAGTGATGCCTCCAGATTTGTTCTTTTTGTTTTGTCTTGCTTTGGCTATGAAGGCTCATTTGTAGTTCCATATGAATTTTAGGATTGTTTTTCTAGTTCTGTGAAAAATAATGGTGATATTTTGATGGAAATTGCATTGAATTTGTAATTGCTTTTGGCGGTATGGTCATTTTCATAATATTGATTATATCCATCCATGAGCGTGGGGTGTGTTTCCATTTGTTTGTGTTGTTTATTATTTCTTTCAGCAGTGTTTTGTAGTTTTCCTTGATGTGGTCTTTTGACTCCTTGGTTAGGTATTTTATTTTCTTTTTGCAGCTATTATAAAGGGGATTGAGTTCTTGATTTGATTCTTATCTTGGTTGCTGTTGGTGTATACCAGAGCTACTGATTTGTGTACCCTAATTTTGTACCCTGAAACTTTGCTGAATTCATTTTCAGTTCTAGGAGCTTTTTGGAGGAGTCTTTAGGGTTTTTTAGGTGTACAATCATATTATCAGTAAACAGTGACAGTTTGACTTCCTCTTTACTGAATTGAATGCCCTTTATTTCTGTCTCTTGTCTGATTGCTATGGCTAGGACTTCCAGTACAATATTGAATAGAAGTGGTGAGAGTGGGCATTCTTGTCTTGTTCCAGTTCTCAAGGGGAATGCTTTCAACTTTTCCTCAGTATGATGTGGGCTCTGGGTTTGTCATAGATGGCTTTTACTACATTAAGATATGTCCCTTCTATGCCAATTTTGCTGATGGTTTTAATCATAAAGAGATGCTGGATTCAAAAGCTTTTTTTTTTTTACTTTAAATCCTGCTCATGAATTTTAAAATGCTTTTTCTGCATCTATTGAGATGTTCATGTGATTTTTATTTTTAATTCTGTTTATGTGGTGTATCACATTTATTGACTTAAATAGGTTAAACGATCCCTGCATCCCTGGTATGAAACCTACTTGATAATGATGGATTATCTTTTCAATATGCTATTGGATTTGGTTAGCTAGTATTTTGTTAAGGATTTTTGCATCTATCTTCATCAGGGATATTGGTCCGTAGTTTTCTTTTTTTTGTTGTTATGTCCTTTCCTGGTTTGGGTATTAGGGTGATACTGGCTTGTATGATTTAGGAAGGATTCCCTCTTTCTCTATCTGTGGAACAGTGTCATTAGGAATTTGATCCAGCATTCCCACTACTGGCTATCTACCCGGAAAAAAAGGAAGTCACTATATGAAAAAGATAGTTGCACATACATGTTTATAGCAGCATTCACATTTGCAAAAATATGGAACTAGCCCAAATGCCCATCAATCAATTCATGGATAAAGAAATTGTATAGATACACCATGAAATACTATTCAGCCATAAAAAGGAACAAAATAATGGTATTTGCAGCAACCTGGATGGAATTGGAGACCATTATTCTAAGTGAAGTAAGTCAGGAATGGGAAACCAAACATTATATGTTCTCACGCGTAAGTGGGAGCTAAGCTATGAGGACGCAAAGGCATAAGAATGATATAATAGACTCTGGAGATTTGGGGAAAAGGAAAGGAGGGGGTGAGGGATAAAAGACTACAAATTGGGCACAGTATATACTTCTCAGGTGATGGGTGCACCAAAATCTCAGCAATCACCCCTAAAAAGCTTATTCATGTAAGCAAACATCGCCTGTTCCCCCAAAACCTATAGAAATAATTCTTTTTTTGTTTGTTTGTTTTGTTTTGTTTTTTGAGACAGAGTCTCACTCTGTTGCCCAGGCTGGAGTGCAGTTGTGTGATCTCAGCTCACTGCAACCTCCACCTCCCAGGTTCAAGTGATTCTGCTGCCTCAGCCTCCCAAATAGCTGAAATTACAGGTGCACACCACCATGCCCAGCAAATTTTTGTATTTTTAGTAGAAACGGGGTTTCACCATGTTGGCCAGGCTGGTCTCGAACTCCTGACCTCAGGTAATCCACCCACCTCGGCCTCCCAAAGTGCTGAGATTACAGGCATGAGCCACCGCACCCAGCTGGAAATAATTTTCTTTAAAGGCTACTGTCTGAACTCTGAAGACCACTTCTTCCGGTCTCATCTGCAATTCAGCCGTCCACCCCTGTGCTGGGGCTGTGTACAGTCATTCCTAATATTAAGCACCCTTGCTTAAGGGCAGACAGAGACATTTTCAGATTTTTAAAAGAATTTATCATTAGGCATAGCTATGTGGTCCCAAATCTATCCTCTTGGGAGATTCAAAAGGTTTTTTTTCCTTTTTTTTTTTCTTTTTTTCACTTTAAATCCTGTTAATGAGTTTTTTAAAAAATGGCTTCTTGGGTGCAAGTTCATAGCTAAGTGAATGAGAGCGCCACCTGCCGGGAACACCTGAAATTCCTGGACTTGCATATTGAATTGCAAGTTTCCTGGACCCAAAGCATTTGAATCAAACTGAGACCCTCTGGTTAAAAATTAGGACTCACGGACTCTAGGGCTACAGAATTTGCATTTTAAAGCAGTTTTGGGGTGCCTTGAGGTTTAAGAAACAAATGTCTTAGTTCCCAAACTTGCCTGCTAAGAACCACCCGGGAATTTTTGTTTGTTTCTTTGTTTGTTTGGGATAGCGTCTCATTCTGTCCCACCCTGGAGTGTAGTGATGCAATCATAGCTCACTGCAGCCTTCAATTCCTGGGCTCAAGCGATCCTCCCACCTGAGCCTCCCAAGTAGCTGGGACCAAAAGCACCCAACACCACGCCCTCCTGATTTTTGTATTTTTCTTTTGTAGAGATGGAGGCTTGCTATATTGACAAGCTGGTTTTGAACTCCTGGGCTCAAGTGACCCTCTGGCCTTGGCATCCCAAAGTGCTGGGATTACAGGAATGAGCCACTGTGCCCAGCCAGAATGCTTGTTTAAAATATGTTTACTCTGGATCCCATTACAGGCTTACTGAATTCATATTTCCAAGAAAAGTGCCTGGGGCTTGAGATTTGTATAAGACCATCAGATGAATATCAAAAGCTGAAATAGATTCTCTATACCAGGGTAGAAGAGCACACTAGAATATGAAACATCTAGGTCTGAGGATCTGGCAATATTATCACAATCAGGTTGTCCCCGGGTTCGCTGTCCCATAATTCAGTCTTAAGTCCCAGCCCCTTCCCTAAAATTCTTGTCATTAAACCCCAGGCTCCCGGGCTGGGCACAACAGCTCACGCCTGTAATCCCAGTACTTTGGGAGGCCAAGGTGGGGTGGATCACCTGAGGTCAGGAGTTTGAGAACAGCCTGGTCAACATGTTGAAGCCCCGTCACTACTAAAAATACAAAAATTAGCAGAGCGTGGTGGCATGCGCCTGTAGTCCCAGCTACTCGGGAGGCTGAAGCAGGAGACTTGCTTGAACCGGGGAGGTGGAGGTTGCAGTGAGCCAAGATCACACCACTACACTCCAGCCTGGGCAACACGACAGAGGAAGACTCCTTCTCAAAAAAAGAAAACAAACAAAAAAAAAACTCAGGCTGCCAATGGCTTCCTCTGATACTCGATAACACGTTTGTAACGCCAACTGCCTGATAGGCAGAGATCCTGTTGGAAAGCTCTCCCATGACTTATCTTGTTTGCTTTGTGAACTGTTTTATTAGGTTGATGCAAAAGTCATTGCGGCATTGTTATTACTTTCAATGACAAAATTGGCAATTACTTTTGCACCGACCCAATACCTGGGCTGCACTTACCCCGATTTTCTCCTGTGAAGCAATGTCCTAGGTTTGGAACTATCTTTGAGATCGCATTGTGTCCAAAAGAACCGAATTCCAGCTTTGTGCAGTGGTCAGATGCTGAAACTGACCTGTCCTAAGATCTATCTGGATTTGGTCCAAGGTCCTGCCCTATCACAACTACTTGAGCAAACACATAAGATGTGTCATTGTCTTCATAAGACACATAAGATGGTCATTGTCTTTTCTTCTTCAAGTTAAATAAAAAGTCCCAGTTACTTTAAATAGCATTGTGGGATTAAAAAAAAAAAAAAAAAAAAGCTCTCTGTACAGTTAAGCCCAGGATAGCATGGGTTAAAAGAAATACAAACAGACCCTTAATATTGTAGGTCATGAATATAGTAGAGGGAGAAACAGAATGCAAAATTTCCCAAAGTTAACCATAAAATTCAATTTTTTTTTTTTTTGGTAGACCATCTCATGAGACTAACCATCCTGCAGAACATACTTTGGGGAAGTATTTTTTTCTTCTTCTTTGTAACCATCTTGGGGGCTTTGTTTTGAATTGTCTGTGTTTTTCTTTAGTCGTGAGCCTCAGAACCAATACCTGTGTCAGGAATGGGCTAATCTAGGTTGCACAGGATGGAAGGAGGCTTTACAGTTTCCACACCATTAGTTTCTTTTCAACAACTGAGTGTTCTGTTTGATCAACTTCAAAGCAGCTCTGCTAACCATAGCACGCCTGTTTATCTACCACGTTTCTCAGCTTTCTTTGCCTTCCACAGTATTTTCTTCCTTACGTTTGACCCATTTCTCCCCTAGATGTACCAACCTGCACAGTGAGTCAAAGAACTGACAACGGCTTTTAGTCAGTGGTTTTCCAATAGCTCTGCAAAGCTTTGGGCTTCCACCGAGTTCCTCAGAAGCTGCTTGAAAATTCATGAATTGGGCCGGGCGCGGTGGCTCAAGCCTGTAATCCCAGCACTTTGGGAGGCTGAGACGGGCGGATCACGAGGTCAGGAGATCGAGACCATCCTGGCGAACACGGTGAAACCCCGTCTCTACTAAAAATACAAAAACTAGCCGGGCGAGGCGGCGGGCGCCTGTAGTCCCAGCTACTCGGGAGGCTGAGGCAGGAGAATGGCGTAAACCCGGGAGGCGGAGCTTGCAGTGAGCTGAGATCCGGCCACTGCACTCCAGTCCGGGCGACAGAGCGAGACTCTGCCTCAAAAAAAAAAAAAAGAAAAGAAAATTCATGAATTGGCTCTAGACCCTTCCACCCACACCCCCAAATCAAGCTTTCTGCTTCTTTGTATTTCATATCAGGGCCTGTGTAAGACTGGAAAAAGGGATTTCTCAACTCAGCAATTTGAAAACCACTCATTTAAATTAAATATGTTCTCAGGCATATTATGTTAAGTGTCCCAAGAACAACCCAGATGGTTTTCGTAATGCCGCGATGTAGCAAGCAATGCTTTTGAAATCATCTCTGGACTCCCCGCTTAGTGACTCTCTAACCCTTGCAGGAGGAGCTATGGAAGCCCCACTTCATCCCAGATTCTGAGACAAGCCTGGCCAAACCAGTAAGTTAAGGAGTCCCAAACCAGTAAGTGCTTCAGAGATTAAGGATGCGATTTTGCTGCCTGCTACTCCTGACCTGGCTCTGAAACCTTGTGTCCAAACCCCGCCTGGAAACCCACAGTCCCAGTAACTGAGTCCCTGTATTGACTCTCTGCACCATCCTTCAGTTCCTACAGGCTCAGCCTTTCCTTGCCCCCTCCCCCAAGGTTTTGGAAACTGGAGTCTTCTACCAGCCACTCTGGTAGGGCCCGGTTCCCTGAATGCTATTTACCACCCGCGTTCTTGCCAGTTGCCAGGACTAGGCACTGTTTGATGTCTGGTTCTGAGCCATTCCTGGTTTGATCTGCTCTCCACCCTGACCTTCCCTCTCATCTAAGCAGCTTATTGTCTCTGCCAAGCCCAGACTTAGACTGTCTCTAAAATCCAAATTTATGGCCAGGCGCAGTGGCTCACGCCTGTAATCCCAGCACTTTGGGAGGCTGAGGCGGGCAGATCACCTGAGGTCGGGAATTTGAGACCAGTCTGACCAACATGGAGAAACCCTGTCTCTACTAAAAATACAAAATTAGCTGGGCGTGGTGGCACATGCCTGTAATCCTAGCTACTTGGGAGGCTGAGGCAGGAGAATCACTTGAACCCAGGAGGTGGAGGTTGCAGTGAGCCGACATCATGCCATTGCCTGGGCAACAAGAGTAAAACTCCATCTCAAAAAAAAAAAAAAAAAAAAGGAATAAAGAAAAAAAAATCCAAATTTATATGTATCTACGTAAATAGAGGGGCCTCCTGTTCCCTGAGCCTTGAACAGACAGCAGACCCTGGACATTGCATATATAGGAGCTGGGTCTATGTCCCCAGGACTTCTCTGTCTTTAGCCACCCTTATGGACAAACCTACCTCCTCACCATGTACTCTCCCACCAATTCAACATGGACTGTGATGTCTTGACAATGGAAGGATGTCTCACTCCTTCAACTTGGGCTGAGTTCACATCCCATTTAAGACTTTGTATATGCCTTTTCCAAATGATTTTCTTTGTCCAAGGCTCTAAAATTTGTCTCCTTTCCTAACAGTGCACTGTGGCGCTGTGGCCTAACAATTGGCCACTGTGTTCTGCCAACATTTTGGAAAAACTTCTCTAACAACCATCATTCTTATTTTTCACCTGTTAGGATCATTGGCCTCATTGAGATCTTCACAAAGGCAACAGACCTGTGCTGTCCCCTATGGTAGCGCTAGCTACTTGTAGCTATTCAAGTTTAAAATTAAATTAAAGGCTGAGGCAGAAGGATCACTTGAGCTCAGGAGTTCGAGACCAGCCTGGGCAACATGGCAAAATTCTGTCACTACCAAAAATACAAGGAATTAGCTGGGTGTGGTGGCATGCACCTGTGGTCCTAGCTACTCAGGAGGCTGAGGTGGGAGGATTACTTGAGCTAAGGAGGCAGAGGTTGCAGTAAGCCAAGATCATACCACTGCACTCCAGCCTGAGTGACAGTGAGAACCCATCTCAAAAATAATTAATTAATTAAAATTAAATAAAATTTAAGACTCAGTTCTTCAGTCACAATAGCTAGATTTCAAGTTGCAGCCACACGTGGTTAGTGGCTTCTGTATTTGATAGCACAGGTATGGAACCTTTTTCTTTATCTCGGAAAGTTCTATCAGACAGTCCTGCATAGATGCATAGACCCTTTATCCAGAATATGCAAATTTGTACTTATATTAAAAATGTCGCAGGCAATTTGAGGTGATTCAAAGACACTCCCCACTTCCTAAGCCCACCTCCCCAAGGTGTTAGGAACCACTCTCTAATGTGGGTGGGGGCTGGGCATAGTGGCTCACACCTGTAATTCCAACACTTTGGGAGGCTGAGGCGGGTGGACCACTTGAGGTCAGAAGTTTGAGACCAGCCTGGCCAACATGGTGAAACCCATCTCTGCTAAAAATACAAAAATTAGCCAGAAGTGGTAGCACATGCCTGTAGTCCCCACTACTTGGGAGGCTGAGGCAGGAGAATCGCTTGAACCTGGGAGGTGGAGGTTTCAGTGAGCCAAGATAGCACCACTGCACTCCAGCCTGAATGACAGAGTGGGACTCTGTCTCAAAAATATTAATAATAATAATAATATGGATGGGGAGCACATGACTATCCTGAAGTCTATGGAGGAGGCAGGTATCAGGAAAATCTCAGTTCAGATGTCAGTAATCCTTTTCCCTTAACACACAGTCTTAAGCACATGTCGGCTCCTTGAGAGTTTAAAAAGAAACCTAGCCGTTCATTACACTGCCCCATTCTTCCTGTTAGTTTCATTCATTCACTTATTCAGTATTTATTGAGCTCCTACTTTATGCTCACACTGACCTAGGTAACAGGATACAAAAGTGAACTAAATGGAGAAGATCCCTTACCTCATGGAGCTTATATTCTTGTAGGACAGCCAAGACAACCAACAAACAGCAGGTAATGCTCTCTGCTCTATAAACTTAGCTTTCTCCAGTGAATTTCAAATCTATTTCTGTAAGCCTGAACATGTTAATTCTCTGCTTAAAGACATTCCCTCCTGATTAGCAGAGTTGATTAAAATCATCTGTGGGAGTTAAAGATCTATATCTGCCAAATGCACCAAAGGTGATCCACAAACTAAATTAAAATTTGGTCACTCGCCAAAGTCAAGGCCATAACCTACCTTTCTCATAAGACAGTTCTGTCTGCACTTAAATAGTTGAGATTATAGCACCCTCACTTACAAGATAAATTCCAGGGTATTTTATCTCCTAATTTTCAGATTTTTTTTTTTTTATTGTGTAAGCACATAGAGGACCTCATATCAGGTAAGGTTTCTAAAGTTTACTTCGAGCTACTTCTCTTACATGATTTTTGCATGGGTAATCCCAGATCGGCTTCTTAATTGCCAACTCCGCTTGGAATTGTTCCAATGTTTGCCAGTGTTCTGTTATGTTCTTTTCCACTTGTCCAGCTTAATGACAGCTGTTTTTCTTCAAAAAAAAAAACGTTTGGGTAAGGCCCGAGTTGGGATGACATTTTCTCTTAATATAATTTGCATTCTTTTTTTTTTTTTTTTTTGAGACGGAGTCTCGCTCTGTCGCCTGGGCTGGAGCGCAGTGGCCGGATCTCAGCTCACTGCAAGCTCCGCCTCCCGGGTTCACGCCATTCTCCTGTCTCAGCCTCCCGAGTAGCTGGGACTACAGGCGCCCGCCACCTCACCCGGATAGTTTTTTGTGTTTTTTAGTAGAGACGGGGTTTCACCGTGTTAGCCAGGATGGTCTTGGTCTCCTGACCTCGTGATCCGCCCGTCTCGGCCTCCCAAAGTACTGGGATTACAGGCTTGAGCCATATAATTTGCATTCTTAAAATCAAACACATTACCAGCAGATTGGTTTAACTGAACACATGCACATATGTATAAGAAACCACGTCTTTCTTTCCTTGATCCAAAGTTTTGTATTGCACCACACTGGCCAACTCCCAAAAATTTAACTGAAATCAAACAATTGGTTCATTCTAAGATGCCTGGAGATATGTATATATATTCATCTCTATCTATCTTCCTCCTATTCTTTTTCCCATATCACACAAAACGCAAACACAGACACAGTCTGAGTTTACTTGATTCCTCCAGTCCTCAGGTTGACTAGACGACTGAGGAAAATTTGAAAGACAAGAGATCTATCTACAGTCTTTCCTAACTTCCTAGTCCCTTTACCAGATTTTTCCATGAGGATTTTTCTTCCTTTTTTCCTTGAGGAAGCCAACTCCTGAGGGCTACAAAACACTTATTTCAGCCTGTGTCTCTAAAAGATAAGAACATTTGATAAATATAACCACACTACCATTACCACATTAAAAAAAAAAAAAGCTATTTTTTAAGAGCAAACATCAAGGCAGTGTTCCTAATGGCTTCATAATGTCAAATGTTTATTGACTTTTTAAAACAAATTCAAAATGCAAAGAAGTTCCACACCTTGTAATTGGTTGTCATGTCTTTTAAGTCTCTTTAAATTACAGATTTTCTCTCCATCTCTTTCTTTCCTTGAAACTTATTAAAGAAACTCAGTTGTTTGTTGAGCAGCATTTCCCATGGCTGAATTTTGCAGAATATATCTTCCTGGTGCAGGTCAACATTCACAGGATTCTCAGATTCAGTTGGAGGCATGTTTATCCACACTTTAAGTCATCAAGTAATTTGAATATATTAATATAAATACCATATGCTCTTTTCCCCCCAGAAATATTCCAGATGATTCCTCAAATAACCTTTCATTCACTAAGTTCCCCGTTGTAAATTTCCACTTGGGTAATTTTCTTTATGTTTGATGGGTGCGCACAATGAAGAAAAGGCGGGGCGGGGAAACCTTTCTGAAATTCGTTTCCTTTAAATGTATCCATTAGAGGGCGACATTGCCTTTAATATTACATTTACCCAATAAAGTTTTAAATTGCATAACATTTACTTTTGTATTTTTGACAAGTTGGACCTCATTGCCTACTTTAACTTCTAAGCTCACGTCTGTAAAGTGTGACTGCGTTCTCCTTTGTTAATTTGATCTCTGCTGACTTGTGTCTTTGATATTACAGTACTTCCATCTTTGACTCTGTTCCTAATTCTAACCATCGGGCGGCGATGTTGCATAAATAAAGACCCCCGGAAAGGCAAAATTAAGCGAAACTGCCAAATAAAAAGCAGTTTCGCCGGGGGTAAAGGCCATTAATTTAAGAAGGAAAGAGGCAAACCAGACATTTCTAGTACATATCCAACTCACAGCCCAACGTCAGAACTGTGTAAAATGCAATACAAAGGAGCCATTCAGGAGTGGGGGAGGCTGACTTGAGTAGAGCGAACGCACAATCCCCGCCTTGAGTCTGCGGTTCCCCTGGAGGGGGCACAGGTCCATTTGCGCACGTGCGTGTGAGTAGCCACAGGGCAGCGGCGGGACGTGCCTGGACCGGGCATGGGACTGCTGAACTTACAGCGCTCTGGCGGACCGCTTGGGACACCCGCCCCGCCGCAAGTTGGCACTGGCGCTGCCTGGAGGTCAGCCACTCATTGTACCCCGGCGGGACTGGGTCCCGCGGGGGCATACGGCTCGCCCACCAGCACGCGTTAGGAGGCGAACACCTGCATCCAGCTAGGTGTTCCGAGCGCAACCCAGGGCTAGGGACCGCTCTGCCACCTTCTTCTCATTCTTCCTGTAAGAACACTCTCTACCTCGGACAAAAAGGATCCATCTGACAGCAAGTGGTATCGTCACACAGCGGTAACAGGGAAGTCACGGATCCTCTTGAGAATCTGACAAAAGTTGGGGCCTCCTCCCCATAGTAGCACTCAGAAAAGCGCAGGTGAAACTACAAATGGGCGGAGGCACTCACAGGCTTTCTGGGGCCCGTTCATTGATCAGATCCCAGGTTAAGAAATTCTGTCCTGATTGGAGCCTAGACAGCAGCGCAAAGAAGCCAGACGGACTTGGGAAGAGAGGCAGGGACGTCCCTCCTCCCTCCAAACACAGCCAGCGTTCCTTTCGGATTGCGGAAGGGGCCTGGCGGAAGGTGGAGGAGAGGTGGAGCGCCTGGCTGGGGCCTTCCCCATTCTCCTGGCCCCCACCCCGGGACGCCTGGCTGCGGAGGGTTCGAAAGCGAGCAGCGAACGCCCAAAGCCTGGGCTGCGGGAAGGTGGCAGCGCCCTGTAGCTTTTCCTTTGCATTTTTCTTTAAATCGTGAGCTCCGGAGCTATGGTTTCGACCGCTGCTTTCCCCTCTCCACCTCCACCTCCCAGTTCGCAGGCTCGCCCTTCCCCCTCCCTCATCCCCCACCTCCCACCCCCATCCCCCTACCCCCCACCCCCACCCCCACCCCCCCATCTCCACCTCCATCCCCACCCCCATCCACACCCCATCCCAGCCGCGTGCCCGGCCCTCCGCCTCCAGCCCCGCCTCCGTCGCCGCGGGGTTTCACCCAAGGCAAAGTGAAATCTGCATAGTGACCGCCCCCTCGAAGATCATTGGTGTATCCCCGCCCATCGCGGCCGGTGATTGGTGAGCTGCCCGAGTTTATTTGCATGTCGGACGCAGCCTGGTACCCAGCTGTGCAGCCGGCCGGCGCCGCGCAGAAGTTTGCCGAGCGCTTTCTCGCCGGCTGGTCCCGGACTCGCGCTGCGCCCTGCGCCCTACGCCCTAAGCCGCCGCCCTGTTCTCCAGGGAGTCCTTCTCTGTGGAGGACTGACGCTCCGCTTGTGGGAATTAGAGGTGGACAAGGGGGAGTGCCGAGGGGGAGCGGCGAGGATCTTTCCAGTGACTGCTTCGAGTCGGGACGCCGGAGCGTGGGGCTCCGGCTGGCCACGGATCTCGCCCACCTTCCCGCGGCCTCCGGGCTGGCAATGCGGCCGCCGAGCCCCGCGGCACAGAGAGGAAAGAGGGTGGCTCGGAGAGCCTAGAGCTTGTTTCTGCCCACTTGGGGAAGAGGGCATGGAGTTGTGAGCGCCCCTCGCTCGGCGACGCCGCCCGCGGCAGGCTCCCCATGGCCGGGACGTACAGCTCGACTCTGAAGACGCTGGAGGACTTGACCTTGGACTCCGGGTATGGGGCCGGGGACTCGTGCCGCTCGCTCAGCCTCTCGTCCTCCAAGTCCAACTCGCAGGCGCTCAACTCTTCGGCGCAGCAGCACCGCGGGGCGGCCTGGTGGTGCTACTCCGGCTCCATGAACAGCCGCCACAACAGCTGGGACACGGTGAACACGGTGCTGCCCGAGGACCCCGAAGTGGCCGACCTCTTCTCACGCTGCCCGCGGCTCCCCGAGCTGGAGGAGTTCCCCTGGACCGAGGGAGACGTGGCCCGGGTGCTCCGCAAAGGCGCGGGCGGTCGGCGGCTGCCCCAGTTCTCCGCCGAGGCGGTGAGGCGCCTGGCCGGACTGCTGCGTAGGGCTCTGATCCGTGTGGCCCGCGAGGCGCAGCGCCTGAGCGTGCTGCACGCCAAGTGCACCCGCTTTGAGGTGCAGAGCGCGGTGCGCCTGGTGCACAGCTGGGCTCTGGCGGAGAGCTGCGCGCTGGCAGCCGTCAAGGCGCTGTCCCTGTACAGCATGAGCGCCGGAGACGGGCTGCGCCGGGGCAAGTCCGCGCGCTGCGGCCTCACCTTCTCAGTGGGCCGCTTTTTCCGCTGGATGGTGGACACCCGAATCTCCGTGCGCATCCATGAGTACGCGGCCATCTCGCTCACCGCCTGTATGGAGAACCTGGTGGAGGAGATCCGAGCCAGGGTGATGGCCAGCCAGAGCCCTGATGGCGGAGGGGCCGGAGGCGGGGAGGTGTCTGCTGAGGCCCTGGAGATGGTCATCAACAACGACGCCGAGCTCTGGGGCGTCTTGCAACCCTATGAGCATCTCATCTGCGGCAAGAACGCCAATGGTAAGCGCGCAGGCCTCGGACTGGCAGACTGGGTAGGCAAGAAATCCCGCCCTGGGCTACTGGGGGAGTGAATTTCCTGAGACAAAGCTGGTGGCTGTGCCAGTACTTTGGGAGAAAGCGTTGGGTCTGAGGATAGGGTTCATTAAATGGCGCTTGTCAGAGATTGTTCTAAGGGTAACTGACTTTTGGAGGGTAAACTCGTGAATGATCTCCATCCTGTGCTGCGTGGCATTGTTACTATCTGCGGGCCGTTCATTGATTGGGTGAGATTGAATCTCTTGACCAAGCCATTCCTGAACCTCTCTTGAAGTGAAACTTACTGCCCCGTGGCTCTTTGCCGTGCTTAACTAGATCTCTAGTTGCTGTCTTTTCCCAACAGCTGGGCAGATTGACTGATTCTGCCCCCTAGTTTTCCCCAGCTCAATAGCAGCAGCCAAAGGGTCCCAGCTTAAAGACCTGAGCCTTGGATGAGTGAGATGGGCGGAGGGGAGTGGGAAGCCCAAGATCTGGTGCTGCGCCTTGTGCTTTGCTGGGCTGAAGGATGCTGTCAGGCGCTCTCTTGGGGGATAGAGGGGTAGTGGCGCGCTCTTAACTATATGTGCCCAGGAATGATGAAACCTGGGGACCCCCGATTCCCCTTCCCGGAAAAGTACAGATTGTCTCCTGGGACCTGATTTTCCAAGCTGTCACCAACCAAGTGAGCCATTGCTTAAAACCTTGCATTGTATTAAATGTTCTTTCCTGAAAAGAGTGATGGCCCATCAAGGGGAAGAGATGGAGGGATAGGGCACGGCTTGGGGTCAAGTCTGGGAAAGGAACCATTGGGTGGTTGCACTTCTCTGAAGATGGCATGGATTTAGTGCAAAGGATGGAAGCAAAAGCACTTGACCTTTTCCCTGACAATGTTAGGGGGTGTGACATTGCATTCAACTCCAAACTACCTACAATACTTCAGTTTCAGGAGTCAGCACCATAAACTGTTCAGACTGGTATTATGGTTAAACAGTCTTACAGTCTGATTGGAAGGCCATTTGGGGGGCAGCTTTCAGTGGCAAATAAACAGGCAGTGGAAGAGGTCAGATGGGGACTGGAAAGGGATAAAAGAAGTCAAAACGTGGTTTAACATAATCATAATAGCTGAAGTGTAAAATAACACTTAATGTGTCATCATTGTTCTTAGCACCTTATATTTAACTCAAGTACTCCTAGCAAGCCTATTAGGTAGGTACTTACTGTATAGTATTATGCCCATTTTACGGATAAGGAAACCAAGGTTCTCAGCAGTTATATAATCTGCCCAACATTACATAGATGTTAAATGGCAAAACTGGAATTTGAATCCAGGTAGGCCCCTTTAAGGTTTTAGCCGCTGGTGGAGAAAAAGCAGCTTTGTTTTTCTGGGGGTTTGTTGTTGTTGTTGTTTGTTTTTCCTACTGAACTGTAGTTCTCAGATCTTATGCTTTGTTTTTGATTGGTCCAGTTTTCAAGGAGAACAGTTGACATGTTAGGCCCATTTTGAAGGTACTCTGTACCAAGTATGGCTTACTTTGACATTATTGGTTTTGTTTCTAAATTCTGACACTGCCAAAGGAGATGCCGGGAATTGAAGAGCATCTGCTTCTTAATTTTCTTCCTCTTAGGTCAGAGCTAAGGTCAGTCCCGAATCTCAGTTGATGATGTCACAGCTGCTTGTTGTGCCTCACCCTCCAGGTTTGTGGCATCAACACTGGGAACAGCAGCTCCAGGACAGGAAGTGGAGGGCCAGGGGATTTCCATCCAGTGGTCATAACTGAGGGAAAGAGTTCAGTACTTTTGGCTGAGGGGAGGCCCAAACTGAACTCAAAGAAGTAAAGGCTCGTAGGAGAAAAGACTGAAGACCTAACCCTATAAGACAAACAAGAATAAGGGTGGAACCGTAGATGCAAAACAAAACAAAAAACATATCTTTCATGCAGAACAGGTGCCCAGCACATTGAGAAGCTTCTCCCAGCTTTTCTAACTGCAAATTGAAGCAAGGAAGACCAACTCCCTGCCCAGGACACCCTGAAGATGCGAAGTGGCCTGAAGCTGCTAGAAAACAGATGTCTTCTGCTAAAGGGCTTCCAGTAAAAGAACTATTCCTTATCTAGGGTCAGCATTCCTTGGGATTTCCTTTATAAGGTGGTCTTTTGACCACCACTGCCACCTGCCCCCCCGCCTTTTGTTTTTTTAAAATAGAGACAGAGTTTCGCTATGTTGCCCAGGCTGGTTTCAAACTCCTGGGCTCAAGCAGTCCTCCTGCCTCGGCCTCTCAAAATGTTGGGATTACAGGCGTGAGCCACCCCACCCAGCCACGACCCCATGTTTTAACCTTCTCCTTGCCCCCTCCGCTTTCCAAACAATCCTCCTTAATCCTTGGTAGTCAAGACAGCAGGATTCTCTGTGGCAGACAACAAAGCTCCCTGGATGCTCAGAGCCAAAGTGTCTCCCTCTGTACATTCTTGGGTCTCCAGGGAACTCTCTTGCAGGCGAGGTGACCATTCACTTCCACTTAGCAACTGGATGCTCATTTTTTATACATGAAAACCGGGGGGGTGGCCACATTAAACAATAACCAGGCTGATTTATTAAGTCCCTTTAGACAAAGTAAAATGAATGTTTAGTAGAGGGGCAATGAATTACTTATGCCTGAAAGCTGGCTTCAGAGGGAAGCATAAACTGCTTAGGAACAAAATGGAATGGTCTAAACCTTTGTTATATTAAAATTACCCCAAGGCCAGCAAGGTTACAGTTTACACAGCTGAAGACCAACTGGGGAATGACTGCGTATGGGAGGGAGAGTGCTGGTTAGAATTCTTGTCCTGCTGGTCTTCCCTTTAAATTATATATTTATTGTTGTTATGCCTGCTAATTATACAGCATGGGCACATGCATTTGACTCAGCTATATAGGGCTTTTAAACTTAATGTCTTCCAACCAAGAATTTAAGGGCCCTAATCCATCTATTCCTGTCCATTACTCAGAATGCAGGACAAATATGGTTTTGCTCAGCACAAGATGGGTAATAAAAGTTCTGCAGTGTTTATAAAACATGATCCCAGCTCTGTAGAGCAGCAGGAGTTATATATTGTTGCTCATTTGGTATTGATGTCCCCAATCCCATGGCAATGCCATTAAATGATGATATCTTCATGACTTCCTTACAGGAGGTAGAGAAACCAATTTAATAGAGTAGTATTTATGAACAGGGAGTTTGCAGAGAATAGAAACTTTTTGCGTCCACATGTCTCCCTCCCTACTCTCCTCTCTCCGCTGTCTCCCTCCCCTCCCCCGTCACTCCCCATATGTGAGTTTGATGCTGAGCATCACTACTAGGTTTCTTCTTGGTCATTTTTCTTACTAAGCTTTTGTGAGTGTGGCGTTTTAGAAAATCCTCCTCAATTTCTAGATTCTTGATTAAGTGATAGGATATGGTGAGAATATCCTTGCTCCAAAGAATTATCCAGGGTGCACAAAAGGATTGCTCTCTCCTACTGGTAACATGCATAAGACTTTGGATTCACCACGAGGGTTTGAAGACTACCTTTGCCATTTATTTTATTTTATTTTGTTATTTGTGTGTTTATTTTGAGACAGGGTCTGGCTGTGTCGCCCAGGCTGGAGTGCAGTGGTACAATCATAGTTCATTGCAACCTTGAACTCCTGGGTTCTAAGGGATCCTCCTGCCTCAGCCTCCCAAGTAGCTGGGACTGTAGGCACATGCCATCACACCCAGCTAATTTTTAAAATTTTATTTTTGTAGAGACGGGGTCTTATTATGTTGCCCAGGCTGGCCTTAAACTCCCAGGCTCAAGCAATTCTCCCGCTTCAGCCTCCCAGAGTGCTGGGATTACAGGCATGACCCATCAGGCCTGGCCATACATACCTTTACCATTCACATGAGTGGCCTGGTGCAATTTTCTTAACCATTCTAACCTTCAATTTTGTCATCTGCATAATGGGAACTAGTAAGAGCGTCTAGCTTATATGGTTGGTATGAGAATTAAATGAGACAATAGATGTAAAGATCTTAGCACATAGTAAATGTTCAATAAATAGTAAATTCATTCAACAATTATTGAGCACTGACCCTGTACCCACCACTGTTAAAAGTGCTGTGGACTAAGTGATGAGCAAGAAGAAAAGCCCTCCTCTCATGAAGTTTATAATCCGGTGGAGGAAATGAGAAAAAGTGAATAAGTAAGGATCTTCTCTTGGTAGTGAATGTTGTTTAAAATATTTTTTTTTAAAGGGCAGGGTAATGGGATGGTGTGATGGGGCTAATTTAAATGACAGTCAAGAAATGCTTCTCTGAAGGTTTATTAGTGATCGCCAGTAATATCAATACTGCTAAGGACCTTTAGGCCAAAAATAGTGACTGAGGACTTTTCTGAATGATTCAGTTATTCACCAGCTGAGAGAAGTCTCAACATCTCACTTAGAGCTGAGAAAGAAAAGGGCTGCGTGTAGAGCAGGGATAAAACCTTCTGGCTGTAGGATTTATTTGGTGATGAGATTTAGGATGAATTTCTACTGAGAGAATCAGCTGAAGCAGCAAGGGTTGATTGGGCTTCTTACGTGTTGTTTAATCACTTTCCACACCTGGGTAGTCTGAAGGATGAGGGTAGCTTCCCATCTCTTTAACCATTTTATGAAAGCCAAGAGAGCTGGTAAAACTGAAACAGAGCAAACTTTGGAAACGAATTTTTTTTTTTTTTCTTGCGTGCCTGAGAAGGGCAACCCTGGCCTTAAGTAGTAAGAGCAACAAGGTAGAGTTGTTCCACTTGCTCCTTCTGAAAGCTCTACCTGCCTCCCCGAACTGGAAGAGTCACCCCTTTGTGATGTTTCCTTAACACCGAGGGCATATTCTTAAATCATTTCCTGCTTATGTGTGTCTCTCCCATCCAACTGTGGACTCATAGGCATTGTTGTCTTCCCTGTACCTCTCACAGTGTCTACAATATGTGCTCTATAAATGCTAGGCAAAGGATAGATCCTGCCATACAGGTTTAAAATTTGTACTTGAATTCCTTTGACACATCAGAAGAACCGTCCCCCATTTCTACCAAGGCAGAAAATTTCCAAGTTGTTCTTAATGCACAGAGTCAGCATTTTGGGGCTACATTCAACCTTTGGGTACCCTGATTTCTAGCAGGGTTCCCAAGTCTGGCTTTGATGTGCAAGATGTGAGTTGGGGGAGTTTTCAGATTAGGAGAATGTCTTCAGTGTATGATACCCAAAGAGGAAGGGCTTCGCAACAGACATCTGGTAGAGCAGGCTTCAGGTAAGTCAACAGAGTTGAGTTGAAGGTTTCCTTAAGAATGGAAATACCAATCGCCCCCTTGCCAACAGAGCTGCCCCAGAGGACACTTTATGTTGATGACTGTTGCTCGTAAGAGTTTACATCTGTGTCCCACTCCATCTGCCTCCAGTCTGAGGACTGAACCAAGGTAATCAATTGCCAAGACATTCCTGGGTTGGCATCCCAAGAATGGGAAGTTCTGAAACAAACCAGAGACACTTTGTTGCACATCCTCAGCTTTGTCCTTATCCCACCTCACCGTCAGTATTCATCCTTTGTCTGACAGGACAGTGGGTAGATGCTTCGCCTCTATTTCTACTCTTCTGCAGCTGTAGTGGTAGGTCTGACTTTTCTGCAACACCTCAAGCTTATTCTCGTCTGTGAGCTTTCTAGGTCCCCATAAGAATCCTGCAAATGTGTGTCCTTTCACTGAGAGGTCTCCGTGAGTCCAGAATTCACAGCTCAATAATAACTAAGCTCAATAATGACTAAGTCTCATTTTGCCCAAGCCCCAAGTCTGTGCTTTTCCTATAAAGAATTACAGAATCCAAGGTAGCAAATACAGGCCAGTACTTGGCCTCCTTCAAATGGCAGCTAGGGTCAAACTCATAGCAAGAACAACACTTGTTATAGGTCTTGTTTGTTAATGGCCTGTGGTGTCCAGACACTTTACATTTGTTAGGCCAGTGAGTGTTCGTGACCACAGTGAAAGAGCAGGCATTGACACCCAGGGGTGTATCTTCCTCCAAAGGATGTTGTTACTCTGTTTAAATGCTGCTTGCTGGCTCTCCCCACCCTAAAGGCGCCATTGATTTTACAGAGCCATTATTGCTGCTCCTGGGGGTGGAAGAAGGGGGTACAGAGAGCTCTGCTGCCCGAGGAGAGCCTTTATAAGTGTCACCTGCTGGTGACCAATGAGCTCAGCTGAATAGAGAAGCTGCAGAGTCCACTGCGATGCTCTTCTAAAGGAGGGGTGAGTCAGCTCAGCAAAGGTGAATACATGAAGGAGGGAAGGCACCAGGAGGGATTTGAGTCTGGGTCACTGGTCTCGGGGAGCTTGGTGCACCTGTCCTGGTGTTGGCAGAAGAGTCTTTATGAAGGGGGCTTTGATTTCCTCCCAGTCCCCCATGGTGTCCAGCTGCTGACTCCATCTCAGTGTTTAAAGCACAGGGAGAGAATGAGTCAGCGATGTAGCAAAGCACTGAAGGGCCCAGGCTTTGGTGTCTGAATTGAGTCCCAAATTGATTTGCCTCTTACTGACCTAGGCCTTCAAGCAAGTCATACTAAGTTTCTATTTCCTCTACTGTAAAATGAGAGGCTTATACACATGCGGTTGTGCCTTGTGCATCCTCAGTGCCCTAGGATGTGAGAGATGCAGCCAGGCTTGCTGGTGAGAGCCAGCATGGGGTGGAGCTGCCTGGCTGTAATTCCTCATAACCTCACTTGGGAGCTGTGTGACCCTGGGCGAGTTGTTTCACTTCCGTGCCTTCGTTTCTTCCTTGATCACAGGGCACTATTGACATTTTGGACTGGATCATGTTTTGTCATGGGGCTCTCTTGGGCATTGTAGGATGCTTCATAGCCACCACCAGTTGAGGCCATCAAAAATGTCTCCAGACTTTTCCAGATGTTCCCTGGGGAGCAAATTCACCGTTGCTGTGAAACACTGCTCTATAAGATAGGACTGAAAATAGTACCCAACTCATAGGATGGTTGTGAGGATTTCATAGTAGTCTCTGTGAGGAACTTTGTGTTATGCCTGACACATAAAATATTCTAATTGTTTTTAACAAACTTGTGTTGGATGCAGTAATTGTGTTCATTTTTGCCAAAGTCTCTAGTGCAAGGAGGGTCATGACCCAAATCTCAGGGAGACGGGTATTACTCACAAGGCTTTCCTTGGTGGCTAACAGTTTGTTTGTGGAGGTAGGAGGAAGTTATGGAATCTGGAAAAAGCACCCTTGCACCTTGCTCAGTTATGGCTCAGTGGCCCCCAACAACAAGTGGTCTGGCAGTGGGCAAAGAGATTAGATCTCTGCCTCTGAGCTCAGGCCCACCTCTGCCAGGATGACAGTGACAGTGCACATTCAAAGCTCCAGGCCCCCAGAGAGAAATTCTGCTGTGGATATTGGACCCTGCTTATGGCAGCTGCCAAATCCTCAGCCACAGATCATAGCAGGTGTTTTCTGTTTTGCTAGCCTGTCATGTAAACACACTTTGTGGTCTTCTTGCTTGTTTTAAAAAAGGCCTAAGTGGTTTTGCAGCTTTGGTTGTGTACTTGGAGCTACATGCAGGATTGGGAGGAGCGACATAAGGAACACAGCCCAAGTACTCCCAAGGAATGCCACGCCGGCATTATTAATCAACTGCTCACTGAGTGCCAGCTACATCCAAGGCAGTGGAGACAGATTAGCAGGGGACAAGAATCTTGCCTCTTTAGAGTTAGAAGTGTTCAGAATCTAGTAGGGAAAGCAAAGCATATGTACAGATAGTTACAAAGAAGTTTGTAATCACTGCCTTCAAACAAAGAGGGGAGCAATGGCAATAGACTCCACTGTCTAGTCTACATTGCTGGTTCCCCATCGTGGGTGCTTTTCAGGAGCTGTTTCATGTAATCCTCCCAGCCCCTCTGGAAGGTAGATATAACTTCTGTCCCATAGCTGGGGACCTTAAAGGTTCTGGTGATTAGAAAGCTTAAAGGGAAGAGATGACTCCTGGCTGGCTGTGTGGAAGGAAGTCAGGGTTTCTTTGTGGAGGACGTGGCAGGTGTGCCAGTGATTTGGGCAGATAGAGCTGCAACTGCAGAGGCGGAAAGGGATGCAGAGCCCCCAGAGGCTTCCAGGCAGAGGGAACAGTGTGAGCAAAGACCTGGAAACCAACGTGTATGTGTTGGAGAACAGCAAGTTCTCCTGTTTGGGTGGAAGGTTCAGATACATGACAAGCAGAAACAGTGGAGATAACACAGGAAAAAGGAAAGCTTTCCCACATCTTTTATCCAGATGTTAAGAAGTCTGCCAGAGTACAGGATGAGAGTTTTCCAAAACTTATTTTCATAATTCAGAAATTGAGTGTGTCTTCTCCCTAGCTCATCTTAACCATGGCCTCAGACCTCCAATTACTCCTCTTGGTGATTGAAAGCTTGACCTCAAAAATGCACCCGTCTGCTGTCCTAGCAGTAAAAGCATTAAAAGAAGACCTTAACCGAGCAAACTTGGGTTGAGAGGGGATGAAGAACAAGGCTTCTATCAACCCTTCTTTTCTTGTTGAATTTGGCTCTGACTTTGCATTTCTTCCATGGCCCTGAACGTAGCACTTCAGTCCAAAGCAATCCCAGTACAGAATGAAGGTCAAGACTGGCAAATGTGTTAAATGAGGCCATTGGATTGACTCTTGCCAAAGCAGGATTCTTAATTGTGGAAGGAGAGAGCAGCATAAAATAGGGTGAGAGAAGATGGTCCCAGAACTTTTTTTTTTTTTGGTTTTAAGTCTGACTGATATATACAATATTCAACTTCCAGTTTAGGGTTTGTTATTTTGGACAATGAAAGCTCAATTCTCAGACATGCTGACATTTTAATTCTTAGTTAATGTGTTTCCAAAGCACTGATAATAAAGATTTCAAGCATATTAAGTGCTTAATATTGTGGGACCACCTTATAGCTAATTGTCATGGAATTGGAGTCCCTAAGGTGCAGCTGAATTCTGCTGACAATAATAAAATGTGATAGGTCATCAATGGCTTAGCTAATAACTCAGATGTTGGTCTTTTTCGTGACTCCAGTGTTATGAAGGGAAGGAATTTTCTTGTCACTTGACGAAGATAAACTTCATGAACATATTGCAAAAATATATACACAGTCATTTGTAGTGACTTGAGGCCCATAGTTCTCTTTCTTTCCTTTTTTTTTTTTTTTATTTGACACGAAGTCTCACTCTGTCACCCAGGTTGGAGTGCAGTGGTGTGATCTCAGCTCACTGCAGCCTCCACCTCCCAGGTTCAAGCAATTCTCCTGCCTCAGCCTCTCAATTAGCTGAGATTATAGGCAGGTGCCACCACACCTGGCTAATTTTCACATTTTCAGTAGAGACAGGGTTTTACCATGTTGGCCAGGCTGGTCTCGAACTCCTGACCTCAAGTGATCTACCCACCTTGGCCTCCCAAAGTGCTGGGATTACAGGTGTGAGCCACCATGCCTGGCCCATGGTTTGCTTTCTAAAAGTAAGCTGAGGAGAGTCAGGCCCATGATGGAAAAATTAAACAGGAAAACTAAACTTGGAAGTCTGGACATATAAGGTTAGAGTTGACAAGACATTAAACTGGACCTCAAAGAGTTTGAAATGGGCCTCTCAGTGCATGAAAACCCTCCCTACAGTTGAAGCCAAGCTTTTATTGAGACCTTTACAACTTTTTTTAGTCTGTACCTTAAAAAATGTGAAAATTAGTATTTGCTGTGAGGAGAGCTATTAATAAACACAAGCCTGAGGCTCACATACCAAGCGAGTGTACATGCACAAGCATCCGGAACAATCCAGTACAGAGATGTGAGGATTTGGATCCAGAAAATTCTGGGGTAGAGCTTACCCTGTCTGTGACCTGGCGTGACTCCTTCCATCTCTTGGATCTCTGTTTCCTTATCTGTGGTGTGGAGAGGTCAGACTCGATTCCCCAAGGGCCTTTCTGTCTCTGATAATGTTTCTAGATCCCACATGGACACTGTGCAGTCATTTTCCTAAGGTCGAGCCCTGGAATTAGTATCCTTGGGAAAGAAACAGCCCAGGATGGTGCTGGACGAGCTTTCTAAAGACCTGGCTTGGTAATAGGGCTGGACACTGTCTTTTTAATATTAAGATTAACTGCAATTACTGTACTTGGGGGTTTTCCTGTGCCCCTTTCCCCAGAAAATGAGTGCTACATGCTTTTGACCGACCTCATGCTTCAGTGCTTGACAGCTGCATCCAGGCCCTGGCAGGCCGGCACTGTGGTGAGATCCAGCTCCGAGGTGACTTCATACAGCCTGTGCTTGAAGCCCGCCTACCCAGACTTGGGTATTTATAGCAGGGGAGCAGCTAGAAAAAAAAAAAAATTAAATATGCTACACCCTTCTTTATACGATGTGGGACAGAGACAGGCATTGTGAGGAATTTCGAAGGCAGAGCTATATAATCCAGCAGGATATTTTTAAATGCTGTTTGTTGCCGTTGGCAGGGCCGGTGTTTCAAAGAGGAGGGAAAATGAGAGTAACTGAGGATGACAGGCTGCTAGGAATGCTGAAGGCCGAGACGTGGAGCTCCATGCTCCGAGGTATATAGGCTCTGAACCCTGATCTACTTCACAGTCACATAGCTTGAACGGGGCTTGGGCAGGTCAGTATGAGAGGCTAGGGAAATGGGGTGGCTTGCCTGTCTCTCTTCCCCAACCAGCCCATCCACCCTTCAAATCCCAAGTTGAAAATCGATGAAACCTTCTGGACAGGCAGAATATACGGCAAAAAAAAAAAAAAAAAAAGAAAAGTTGCTTTTGTGAAAGCCAGGGACCTGGTTGTTTCTTCAACCCATCTCGGTAGCCGAGTAATTAAAGTTGTACATGGGGACACAATTTGGAAGCAAGTTGCTTGCAGCTGTTCTTCTGGACTTAATCAGCTTGAGTACCAGCTGGGCAGGCCAGGACTACGCTGGGACCCAATTCAGTAGCAGGTGAGAAGGCCTCAGGGGTAGGGCTGCCTCTGAGAAGGCATCGCAATGTCCCCCACCTGTCCAATGGGTGCTTGTAAAGTATCCTAACTAGTGTTTTCTACCGCCACAAACACTGTTCTTTGAGGAGACAAATGATGATGGCGGGGGTGGGGAGTCTGAGGACTGGGTAGGGGAGAGGCCGGGAGTTCTGTTTGGGGTACATCCGTTTGTTCATCCAACAAATATTTATTGAGGACTGTGTACTGAGCACTGTTCCAGGAGCTGGTGATGCAACAAATGAATAAAAGGGGCCTGAGGCCGGGCGCGGTGGCTCAAGCCTGTAATCCCAGCACTTTGGGAGGCCGAGACGGGTGGATCACGAGGTCAGGAGATCGAGACCATCCTGGCTAACACGGTGAAACCCCGTCTCTACTAAAAAGTACAATAAACTAGCTGGGCAAGGTGGCGGGCGCCTGTAGTCCCAGCTACTCAGGAGGCTGAGATCCAGCCACTGCACTCCAGCCTGGGCGACAGAGCGAGACTCTGTCTCAGAAAAAAAAAAAAAAAAAGAGGACTGAAGGAGGGCAGGGTGCAGTCCCTGTGGATAATGAGGCAGAGCAAGGGGAATCACATGAGGCCAGCCTGGCTGGAGAAGACAGCTCCAGGCAGAGGGAATAGCAAGCGTTCCTGGTGGGTTCGAGGAGCACCAAGGAGAAGCTCCTTGCATGTGGCTGGGGTGAGTGTAGCAGGAGATGTGGTTGGGAGAGGAAACGGTGGGGTGGTTAGTGGGGTAGACCATTGGGTAATAATTCATTGACTTTTAGTTCTGAGTAAGCTGAAAGGCATTTGAGGGACTCAAGCGCAGAGTGACTTGATCTGATTTGTATTTCCGCAGGGTCACTCTCTCTATTGTGTTGGAAATTGACTTTAGTATCAAGTGTGGAAGCAGCAGGACCAGCCACTGGCATTTGCCAACAGCTTGGATGTGTGAGGTATGAGAGAGGAATCAACGGTGACACCAATTTGCTATGGTCTGAGCAACTGGAAGGAGAGAGTGACCATTGACTGAAGTGGGGAAAGCTATGTATGGAAGAAGCAGGACTGCAGCAAAGATCCCAGCGTTGTTTTAGTTGTCTGTCTCAAGTCACATACAGATATCAAATAGGTTGGGCTGGGCACAGTGACTCACACCTGTAATCCTAGCCCCTTGGGAGACCGAGGCAGGTGGATGGCTTGAGTCCAGGAGTTTGAGATCAGACCAGGCAACACAGTAAAGCCTCGTTTCTACAAAAAAAAAATACAAAAACTAGCTAGGTATAATGGCACACATCTGTGGTCCCGGCTACTTGGGAGGCTGAGGTGAGAGGATTGCTTAAGCCCAGGAGGCGGAGGCTGCAGTAAGCCGGTATCACACCACTGCACTCCAGCCTGGGCAACAGAGTAAGACCCTGTCTCCGAAAAAAAAATAGGAAGTTGGCTGGGAGACAGGCCACCTTGAAGTTCATTAGTCATGTGATGGATTGAAATATCGCCCTTCTTTGCCCTTCCAGAGGGTGGGCTCATTATAGCAGGGCTGCATAGAGATTCAGACAATAGAGATTTAATTTTCAGTCTTACAGTCTTTGGCTAATGGCCATAAGAGCCCCTGAATTTTGCTTTCCAGCTTTTTTATAGGCAGCCAGCAGCCTTTAATAAAGATCATCAACTCTGTTGTTTCCTGTCATTAAAATGGGGCCTGTTTAATTAGTCCAATTGTTCTGTGGATCATTGTGACTTTGTGTCTGTGTCCTTCAATTCTGGGAAAGCAAGACTCCATTTTTCAGGCAGCTTTGGATTCCTGGAGGTCAAGTCTGGGTCTGAAATTTGGCCAGAAAAAGAACACTCTTAGGTGATTTGAGAAGGCATTGGGCCTGGAGTGGTGTCTGAATGGTTTGAGAGTGTCCAAGTGCCTGTTGGATGCTTTGACTTCTGCTTCTCAACAGGGGCAGGGTGCACAGGGGGTCTAAGAGATAGGGTCTGAAGGAGTTGTCACTGTCTGATTGCCAGCTAGATAGCTGATGTCTCTGCCCTCAGTTTTCCTCTTCTGTTAAATGGGGTTGCCATAGTTTCTAGCTCATAAGGTTGTTGTTTCAGTGATTTTCAATCCTAGATTCACATTAGTATTACTTGGATAGCTTAAAAATAAAAGTGGCTGCCAGGTGTGGTGGCTCAAGCCTGTAATCCCAACACTTGGGGAGGCCAAGGTGGGCAGATCACCTGAGGTCAGTAGTTCGAGACCAGCTTGGCCAACATGGTGAAACCTGTCTCTACTAAAAATACAAAAATGAGGCAGGTGTGGTGGCAGGCGCCTGTAATCCCAGCTACTCGGGAGGCTGAGACAGGAGAACTACTTGACCCTGGGAGGCGGAGGTTGCAGTGAGCGCAGATCACACCGCTGTACTCCAGCCTGAGCAACAGAGCAAGACTCCGTCTCAACAGAAAAAAAGAAAAAAAGTGAGTGTATGTGTGTCTGTCTTAAGGCCCTACCTCCAGATATTCTGAAATAAATGGTCTGGCATGAGGCCCAGACCATGTGGGTAGCATTCCTGGGAGAGCCTGGTATGTAGTGAGGATGCAGACATTAACTATTATTAGTGGTGAAAGATCCTTGTTCTGGAGTATGTCTTTTCGTCCCACGTAGGATGGTGACTTTCCTTCACTTCACAGCCACCGTGGCTTGGGCTCACTCATCTAGAGGGATCACCAAAGAACACTCAAGAGAAACTTGAATTGTTAGGTTTACGTGAAAAGGGCATGGCTAGATCTAAAATGGGAGCAACATATTAGCCCAGAGTGGTGGCGCACACCTGTAATCCCAGCTACTCGGGAGGCTGAGGCAGCAGGATCACTTGAACCCAGGATGCAGAGGTTGCAGTGAGCCAAGATCACACTGCTGCCCTCCAGCCTGGGCGACAGAGTGAGACTCCATCTCAAAAAATGAATGAATGAATGAATGAATAAATAAATGGAATGGGAGTGACACCATATGATATTATTTACCCCACTGGTAAATGAAGTGAATACTGTGATTCCCATCTTTAAGAGGAGGAAACAAAGTCACAGGTTTGGTAGCTTGCTCACGGTCATGCAGGTGATAAGTGGTGGAGACTGTAATCAAATCCAGGCAGCCTTAGCCCTGATTCTCTACTCTTCAACCTTGCATGTTCCCTCCCCAGCCAGAGAAGCCAAGAGACTGAATTCTCAACTCTGATACCCAGCACAGACCTACCCTGGGTCAAACTTTTACAGAGCACCAGGCCCCAGCCCGTGTGCTTCCCATGTATTATATCATGTGATTCTTACCATCATATATACTCTTATTCCCATTTTGCTGCTGAAAAAACTGAGGCTCAGAGAAGTTCAGGTGACATAGCTAGTCAATGACACAGCTGGGCTCTTTGAGCTCTGAAGTCCTCATTTGCCCTGTGGCCTCCTGACCTCAGGAGTGGCCTGGGTAGGGACAAAGCACATGCAGTGATTTCCTGAGCAAAGAAATGAATGGGTTGGCCCAACAGGACAAGAGGAACTGAAGCCAGGCCAAAGCACCCCTCGCTGCGTCTCAACAACCGAGCTACTGGGGGCCTGAAAATAGTAACATCGCCCAGTGGGGTGGCCAGCCAGCCGGGCCTGAGACCTGTGGGGTAGGTATTTGTTTCTCTGCGTGTTTAAAGATAATACCCTATGAAGCACATTGCTTCTCTTCTGTTAGTGTGAATGAAATTGCCTCTGAAATGTTGTGTGTGTTGGTTGCTTAAAATAGCTCAAGAGGAAGACTGTTTGGAAGCTGTTAGCTCCTTGAGTCTATGTCCTTGATTTATGATACCTTGGAGAGTGTGGGACCTCTTCTTGTTTACCCTTCTGGCTTTTCCTTTCTACCATGTTTGAGTCCTTGTGTCATCGTAAGCCAAAGGCATTTGTCACCAGAAAATGTGGCGACCTTTCCTAAGTAATTTAATGGGGAATGCTTTACATGTTTAATCTTTTTCCTTTAAAAGGGGGGATAATGGAGAGAGGTCATTTGTTTTGGAAATGGCCCTTTCTCTCTTCCAGCTGAAAACGTTCCAAGATCAGAGCAATGGCATTTACTTGGGAGTAAGAAAAATTTATTTTATTTTTCCATTCACACTGAGGCCTGGCCTGGGAAGTCATGAGTTTTTGTAGAACTTTCATCTTGTGGTGCCCAGGAGGCCTGACAAGCTGTGAGAGAGAGGAGCCCCAGAGCTGCTCTGTTCAGTACGGCGGCCACTTGCCACATGTGTATATTTAAATGTATTAAAATTCAATAAGGTTAAAAAAAAATCATTTCCTCAGTCATGCAAGTCACATTTCTTGTGCTCCCTCATCATAAGTGGCTAGTGGCTACCATATTGGACAATGCAGATATAGAACATTTCCATCATCGCAGACAGTTCTGTGCAACAACACAGCCATTAGAGTGGGTCAGCGGTGGGTCACTTGGGGCCAGCTTTCTGGGTTTTCACAGGTCTGAAAATTTTAACCATTCCCCAGCTTCTCAGAAGCCCTCTGTTTGCAGAAACAAGAAGATTCATGGAAGCGGAGATTAAGGCCATTGATTCTTGTGGCTCTAATCTCTGGACCCTTGACACAAGGTTGGGTTTTATGATTTCCAAGCTGCATGGCCTCGGGCAAGTCACTTAGCCCTCTCAAGTTGTTTCCTTGTCAGCGAAATGGTGTTTTAAAAAATACCTCCCAGGGATGATGTGACTATTTAAACAAAATAATAAAATGTATACAAAACAGTTAGCATAAGGCTTAACACATAGTAAGAACTTAGATGTGTTACAGTGTTTTACCTGCATTTTCTTCTTTGAGCCACACAGTATCCTGCAGAGGTAGATGCTGTTGCTGATTTCAAGATGATGGGAGGGGCTTCAGGGAGTGCCATTGCTGCCATCACTGCCACTGTACTGTTGCTTGGGTTCTGCTTTTTTCCTAGGCTTGGGTTCTGTGTTTTTCCTCTAAGGCTCATCTTTACTGAGCTTGTTGACTGGCTTCTTGTCATAAGTCAGAGGATGTTTGTTTGTTTGAACTAGCTCTTCTGAGCTTTCATTCAGGGACTGTTTCTTCCACCACGGAAGGTGAGCTCTCTTCAGAGGTGTTTGCCTAAAGCTGGCCTATTGGTATCTACTTGGAAAGCTGCCACCAGGAGAGCTACTGCCGGGATCTGAGGCTCCTCGAAACTTGAGGTTAAAGTTTTTAGTGCTTCACATGCCCTGTGGTCCTTTGGCATCCTTTGCCGTGAGGACTGAGTCTAACAGAGCCTTCAGTGAAATCTTAGCCAAGGGTGGCTTTGGGAGGAGTTATCTTTGAGAAGAGCAGGACCAAGAGAGGCCTGTCTTGAGCTGTAGAAAGAATCCTTCTGAAAAGATATTTGGTCACACCTGGGTCCCGGGTTCACACCTTGACTCCACCACTCACTTGGCTAGATCATGTAGCTAATATTTAACTTTGCAACACCTCAATTTTCTCATTTGCAAAATAGAAATTATACTAAAACTACCTGGCAGGCTGGTTGTGCGAATTAAATGGGATGATGCTAAGTAAAGTGTTTAGCCCAGCACGTGGCAGGTAGCAGCCACCAGGTATGAGCTACTGTTGCCATCTTCGTCATTGTTGCTTCCCAGCAATGGCATTTGGTACTTTTTTTTTCATGTGTTGTTCGCATTTTCTCCTTGAGAATGTTTTATCTGTCTAGTCAGAAAAAGTGACCCAGAAGGGGTTTAGTGTGTGAAGTGAGTGTCTAAGTTAAACTTGCATATTATTGACTCTATGTGGTCTTTTTATTCTTCCTTCTTCCCTTCTTTCCTGTTTTTTTTTTTTTTTTTTTTTTTGGAGGATAGTGGGGCTAAAAATCATGACTGTGCAGTTGTCATAAAGCATGACTGTGCGGTTGTCATTTTGGTACCCCACACGGTGACCAGCCTGCTGCCTTCCTGCTGGTTCCAGCTGTATAACAAGCACCACCCAGTCAAACAGTATAATCAGAGCTGGATTATTTCTATAGGATTAATTTGTGGTGTGAAGTGCTCATGTATTTATGCAATTGCCACTGATTTGCCGGCATCCAGAATGTGCTAAATCTGCCACTAGTGATGAAATCCAAATAACTTGGAACCATATGTAGGGAATCCAGTAATTTTCATCACCATTGTTACAAGAGAGGAGTTTAAACTGGGGGAATCCAAATGGCACCAAGAAATGATGATATCCCTACTTTCCAGGGATGGTTCTACTCAGAGAGGCACCAATCTCAAAGAGAAAACAGGAAGGACACGAGGCCAGGATATTGCATGATTGTGTTGCCATTGGTGTAACTGGGTCCCCACTGAGGGCCCCCCGCGCACCACCCCCTGCCCCAGTGGACCACACCATCATCTTTTGTGAGACTTCTCTGGCACTGACAGATCACTCGTAGTTAATGGGTAACTCGGACTTTTCTTGCCAAATAGTTGCTTTTTTTGTCATCTGTGCTGTGGTTGCCTTCATTGTCCCCACAGCCCCTCAGGCCTCAGAAGGATGTGCTGTGGGGTGGGGTGTGGCAACCTGTAGCCTGAGCCCACATACTTCTTCACCTTTCCCTTAAGTCACTCATTGCCGGAGCTGGCTGGTTGCAGAAACATCTTGAAGCACTTTAAAAATTGATTCTGGACTCGGTGAGGTGGCTCATACCTGTAATCCTAGCACTTTGGGAGGCCTAGGTCGGAGCATCACTTGTGGCCAGGCATTCGAGACCAGCCTGGTCAACATGATGAGAAATGATGTTTTAAAAAATACCTCACAGGGATGATGTGACTATCTAAACAAAATAGCAAAATGTATATAAAACAGTTCACATAAGGCTTGACACATAGTAAGAACTTAGATGTGTTACAATGTTTTACTTGCATTTTCTCCTTTGAACCACACAGTATCCTGCAGAGGTAGATACTGTTGCTGATTTCAAGATGATGGAGGGGGCTTTAGGGAGTGCTATTGCTACGGTCACTGCCACTGTTCCTACTGTTGATATTCTTAGGCTTGGGTTCTGCTTTTTTCCTCCAAGGCTGATGAGACCCTGTCTCTCTACAAAAGTAATAGTAATAAATAAGTTTTTAAAATAAGATTCATATTCTGGAACCCACTCTGAATCTATTAAGTGAAAACCTGTAAAAGTGGGGCTAAGACATCGGTTTTTTTGTTTTGTTTTGAGAGGGAGTTTCCCTCTGTCACCCAGGCTGGAGTACGGTGGCACAATCTCAGCTCACTGCAAGCCCTGCCCCTGTTCCAGCAATTCTTCCACCTCAGCCTCCCAAGAAGCTGGGACTACTGGTGCACACCCCCATGCCCGGCTATTTTTTTTTTTTTGTATTTTTAGTAGAGATGGGGTTTCACCATGTTGGCCATGCTGGTCTCAAACTCCTGACCTCAAGTGATCCACCCACCTCGGCCTCCCAAAGAGCCAGAATTACAGGCGTGAGCCACCATTCCTGGCCAAAACACCTGTTGTTGTTTTTTTTTTTTTTTTTGAGAAGTAGTCTCTCTCTGTCGCCCAGACTGGAGTGCAGTGGTGCAATCTCAGCTCACTGCAACCTCCACCTCCCGAGTTCAAGCAATTCTCCTGCTTCAGCCTCCTGAGTAGCTGAGATTACAGGCGTGCGCCACCACATCCAGCTAATTTTTGTACTTTTAGTGAAGACAGGGTTTCACCATGTTGGCCAGGCTGGTCTTGAACTCCCGACCTCAGGTGATCCACCCTCCTCAGCCTCCCAAAGAGCTGGGATTACAGGTGTGAGCCACTGTGCCTGGCCAACATTTGTATTTTTAAAGCAGCTCTGTGGCAATTCTAGATAAATGGGCAGGTTTGTGAATTCCATCTACATCACTGGGAGGTGGGTTTTATTCTGCGCTCCTCTCAGAGTATGTATGGGGCAAAGGACCCTCTTGACGATGTACAGTTTGGGAAAGGCCAGGCAGAGAGCAGGCTGATCTTTAAGGATCTTCTCTGTGGGCGGTAAGGTGGAGATCATGGTTAGGGTGATTTGAGTAGGGAGAGGTGTTAGAAAAGATGACCGATGTTTATTGGATGCCCTGTCATTTAATCTTTCCAACCAAATGTGATGAGTTGGTGGTGATAAAAATACAGGTTGATATTTGCCAAATACCTACCATGAGGTGAGCAGGACACTAGTGATTTATATGCAAGATCTTGTGGAATCCTCACTACAGCCTATGAGCTGTAGGTCACATTATTTATCCTCATTTTACAAATGAGGAAACCGAGGCCTTGAGATAGTTGAAATGTCTTGCTCGAGGTCGCACATACACAGCAAGTAGCAGAGCCAGCATTTGAGATTAGTACTGTCAGACTTCAAAGCCCATGTTTTCCGTGCTGAAAGTTTTAATCAAAAGCATGAGGCTACTGGGTCAAATAAGAATCCTGCATTATAAGTAACAGTGTCAGAATTTTTTGAGAAAGCTGCTTGTGCTATCTTTCCTCAAGGTACTGCCCTTTGGCCCTTCCAGTCCTGGCTTTGAGAACCTTGTTATTTCCCCAGGTTGAGACCAGCCGCCAGTCAGCTGTGCCCGTCCTTGAGGCTGTCCATGTTATGGTTTGCTGTTCCTCCTCCTCAACCCCTGCTTCCTTCCCTGTACAGCCCCTGCATGCAACTCTTCTCCCCAGACAGAGGCCGAGAATCGGGGTCTTCCTTAACAAATAAGCCAGGTTCCAGGAGTGCTGCAGTTACCACCCAGGTGCAAGCCCAGCACAGGCCTCCTCTCAGCCAGCACTCATCCGAATCCACTCACACACTCAGGTGGTTGTCCTCCTCAGTGAACTGGGAAGCAGTAGGGCCTTGTGATTGACGGTGTGGATATGAAGCTGGACCGCCTGGGTTCAAATGTTGGATCTACTTCTTCTTTGACAAATTGCTTCATAGCTCGGTGCCTCAGTTTACTTGTCTGTAAGATACTTACCTCATATGTTTACTTGTAAGATGTTTACCTCATATGATAGTTGTGGACAAGATTATATGAAGTACACCTCCTAAAATGCTTGGAACAGGGCCTGGCGCATGAGTCTCCAGCATGTTAGTCATGATGATGATTACCAGTTGAGGGGTTAGCTTTGGCTACCCTTCCCTTGGCATGGGGAGGGAGTCCACCCATATGCGAGCATTAACCCTGAGTCTTACAGTAGGGAAATAAGGGCTTTGGAAGCAAACCTGGGTCTAACTCCAGGTAAGCTGCTTTGTTTCTGTTTTTTGTTTTTTGGTTTTGTTTTTGTTTTGAGACAGGGCCTCCCTCTGTCACCTAGGCTGGAGTATAGTGGTGCGGTCACGGCTCATGACAACCTCAGACTCCTGAGCTCAAGTGGTCTTTCCACCTCAGCCTCCCAAATAGCTGGGACAACAGGCACAAGTCACCATGCCCAGATAATTTTTAAAAATTTTTTATGGAGATAAGATCTCACTATGTTGGCCAGGCTAGTCTTGAACTCCTGATCTCAAGCAATCCTCCTGCCTCAGCTTCCCAAAACTCTGTGCCTGGCCTGGCTGCTTTTTTAATGTGATGCTGGGCAAGTACCTCAACCTATTTGTTTTTTAATCTATAAACTGGGAATGACAGCAGTACCTGCCTTATGGTGTTGTAAAGGTGAACTGCAAAAGTGTAAACAATGCTTCTCATAAGGTGCATGGGCTCAGCTGACATTGAATGAATAGGAGGAAAAATATGAGTTGAATAAGCTTTAGTAATAAGTGGAAAAAAGTCAGCTCAAAAGATTATATACAGCATGATACAATGTAGATAAAGTCAAAAACAAATATTGGATGGCAGGAACAGTCAGGTTCTGGGACAGCTGGAGACAGTGGTGGCGACTGGAATAACTTTACCAAAGGAAAACTATTTAGTGAACTGTCCTCTCCGGTAGAGTTGGCCAATGTGCTTTGTAACAGAGCCAGACTGGTTTCCTATCTCCCAGGATTTTGCTCTTCAGTTAAAACGTTGTCAATCCCAAAGACTTTTTGACTGCAGGATCATCAGGTTCAGATGAGTCTCATGTGGCCACTGCACCTCCAGATGTATGCTCTCAAATGGTGTGGCCTGATGAAACTGTGGGACCATTTGGACCTCAAGATGAGAGGTTCCAGCTTCCTGGGAACGTAGGTTTTGATTGTCACCTCAATGGGACTGCTTCACAGAAGAAAAGCCTAGTTTCTAGCAGAAATTTCATCAAGTGAAAGACACGAGTTTGTGATGACACAATATGTGAATGAATTTCAGGGTAATGATGCACCTGTTGAACAAGAAATTAACAGTGCAGAAACTTAACTTTGAAAGTGCCAGAGTAGGGTGTGCAATACAAACGTGTCCAGAATTGCGGCAAAAAGATTTTGAATCGCTGTTTCCAGAAGTAGCTAATAGCAAAGTAATCATTCCGACTGTAACACAGAAAACTAAGAATGATATGACTGTTTAGAGTGAAGAAGTAGAAACTGAAAGAGAAGTGCTCTTAGAAAAGTTCATCAGTGCTGCTGAGGAAATTTGCTGTGCTCTTTTAGCTGAGGGATATTGGGCTGACTTTACTGACCCATCATTTGGTTTGGCATTTTTTGGACCATATACAAACAACACTGTTTTCGAAACCCTTGAATGCTAACAACATTTAGGATTCTGTTGATGACCTTGGATGCTGTAAAGTGATTCATCATAGTCTCTGGGATACCCGTGTAGTTGTAGGAAGCATCTTGACTAATGCAACACCAGACAGCCATATTATGAAGAAATTAAATGGAAATTAGCAGAAATGTCCATTCATGTGCTGTATTATTTGTATGTAATATTTGGGTTGATCTATAAATACTGTCAGACTAAAGTTTTTAAAATACACTTATTTCTAAGTATTTATTTCAGCATTTCTGAATTTACAACATTGGCAAGTGATTTGGGATTTTAAAATTGCAAATGTTTATTATTCATATCATTGAATACATGTTGAGCACATCCACATTGTATAGGATGTGGTAATTAGCTTGTAACCAGGGTATTATCTGTTATTATTATTTCTCCCCTTTACTGGAAAAAGTCCTCAATTTTAAATACTCTCTTCCAAAAATAAATCACACATTTGGTTACAAAAAAAAAAAACGAAATATTAAGATGTGCTGAAGGAGTACATTACAGGCACAGTAAATACCATATAAGAGAGAAAGTGAGGGGATGGTAAACACAGATAATGGTTATGCCTCATGGGAAGAGGGAAAGGGAAGGATTAGGGGAGGGAGGGTCATATGGTTTAGATGCATGTAGATGGTTGCCAAGGCTCTAGCTTTTGTTTGGGAGTTGAGTTCACATTATAACTAATTAAAAATGGTCATGAACCAAGGATTATGATAAATCCAATTTGTGCACCTGAGGTTAAAAAATTAGTGGGTTCTCAATAGGTGGTAGCTATTTATTATCCCATGAACCACCTGAACCATGCCACAGGCCACCATTCATACCCTTTCTGATTGCCTCTCATTGATGCAAAATGCTCTGAGAAGTGAGTTTTTCTCCTCCAGCCACAGTGGCTTTCACATGGAGAACACAGAACAGTAGGGATATTTAAGTTGCCTGGATTCTTAGGTTGGGGCAGGTCTTAGGCATAAGCTCCTGTATGTGTCTCAAATAGTTGAACAAAGACAGGGTTGTTTTTGTCCTTGCTGTGCCAGATGTAAAGGCTTTCATTAGAGTCACCTTAGGAGTATTCATGTTAGCCAGGAGATTTTCCTTCCGAGAGAAGGAAACGTTTGGGTTGGATCTGATGGTGTTTGCCTTGGTGTGATTTTAGACCTTTCTGTTTCCATCGTCACCACTCAGCATCATGACTTTTGCCTATGGCTTTTTTTTTTCACCTATGGCTCCCTTCCTTTAGTGGAAAGGGGAAGCACCGAGATGTTTGAGACACCTCAGTCGTGTGCTTGCAGATCCACGTATCCTTGTGTGCTGCCCCTGTCTCCTGAATTTGACAAAGTAGAGGAGACAAGAACATAGGTTTTGGAATTATGGAGACCTGGATTCAATTTTGGGATCTTCACTGTGTGATATGAGGTGGAGGCATTACCTGTTTTTCCGTTATCTTATTATTTACTATATTTTATTTTTTGAGACAGTCTCACTCTTGTCGCCCAGGCTGGAGTGCAGTGGCACGATCTCGGCTCACTGCAACCTCTGCCTCCCGGGTTCAAGCGATTTTCCTGCCTCAGCTACTCCCGAGTAGCTGGGATTACAGGTGAGCACCACGACACCCAGCTAATTTGTTTATTTTAAGTAGAGACAGGGTTTTGCCATGTTGGCCAGGCTGGTCTCCTAACCTCAAGTGATCTGCCCACCTTGGCCTCCCAAAGTGCTGAAATTACAGGCTCAAGCCACCATACCCAGCCTGTTTTTCCTTTATTTTATTTTTAGTTTTTGGGAATTTTGTTTGTTTTGTTTTGTTCTTGTTTGTTTTCTTTTGTTTCTCCTTTATTGTAGATTGGGATGCATAAAGTCCAGAGTCTTAAATGCACAGCTTGATGAATTTTTACCCAGACATGCACCTATGTAACCTACCCGGGTCAAGATCAAGATTTAAAACACTCCTGCCTAGGAGACACCCTCATGGCCATTCCTTGTTAGTGTCCACCCCACGTAACTATTATTCTGACTCTTGCCACCTTCAATTGCTTTTGCCTGTTCTTGAACTTCTGGGGGTAGGTAAATTATTAAACCTTTCTGAGCCTCAGTTTATTTTTTAAAGTGATAGTACTTGTGCTATAGGGTTGAATTAGGAGAATCAACTGAGACAACACATGTAAAATCATTCAAGAAATATTTGTAAAACCCTTAATGCTTAATAAGGTAAAGCTGTTTGTTTATGGATAGCCGTTGTTGACCTCAAAGTCTTTGCCTGTTTCTCACCCAGACAAAGCAGGCATTTCCCCAGTGCTCACAATAATTCATGTTCCTGTGCTCTCCATTTCCTTCCATGTCCTGTGACTCCCTGAATGCACTTCAGAGACTGTTCCATCAGTGGCTTTCAGGATTTTTTTTTTTTTTTTTTTAACTGAAACCAGTTCTTCTTGCTTAATAAGGCAGAGGAAATGGGCAGGAAAGCAGAGTTCTGCTGCCTTTGCCTCTTTTTCAAAGAGAGTCTGTTTGCTCTATTAGCAAAATCAACAGAGGCATTGCCGGACAGCGGGCTAGGCTGGACCAACTCCCCTTGGCTGGGGGGTCCCTGGATGCTGGGTTTGCTGAGGGCCAGGAGTGGGTCACTGTGTGCTTTCAAAAGCAGCAGGAGGAGCCAGTTTTTCTAGCTCCTTCTCAAAAAACCCAACCAAAATATCTACCCCTGTGATTGGCTAAAATTATCCAATTATAACTTTATTCCCTTAGGTGGAGGGTGGATGGGTGCATAATAGCCTGAGTGTGAGTGTGGGGGTTACATTTTTGGAGGGAATAATTTTGCATGTAGGATTCCATTTGACCTTAGTCTGAATGATGAATAGTGTAGCCTTTCCTGAAGGTAGGTCTTCATAGAGGAGAAGGGAGAACTGTGCAGTGGGTAGGTGGCAGTGAAGATGCAGGAGGCTGGGACAGGTTAAAGGGTGAATGCTCCAAATGTGTGATGTGGTCTAGGGCTAGGTCTGCCTACAGCCACATCACGTGCACTTGCAGATGCCTCCTTTATGTCAAGTGCTGCATCAGAATAGAGGTGAAAAGTTACAGTCCTGCCCTTCAGGAGCTCTGGGTCAGAGAGCAAGAATCAAACAGGCAGTTGTAATACAGGCTATTGCATACTATACTGAGAAGACCATGGCCACAAAATCAGATTGGGGGCATGGAGTTGTCACAGTCCCAGAGGTGGTCATTTGTGTTGAGATCTGAAAGATAAATAGAAGTTAGCCCTCAGGCTTGTAAAACCTGTGACTCATATCACCATATCCTTGGGACTCTTACCAGGAAATACATTTCCAAGGATAACTTCTGCTCACTCCATAAATGAGGTTTGGCTTTTACTGAACTACTTAACACTTTTGCTAGCGGCAAAGCTGGGTTTTTTAATTTTTCTTTTTCTCGCAGTCTTGCAACCCTTCTACCCCATGCAATGTAATCTTGAATACATGGATCTTCTGGCTCTGCAAAAGATTATCATTTCCTTCTGGGTGAGTGAAAGAGGCTGGATGGGAAGATTTATTTATCAACTGAAGACTTTATTCGTAAGAGTTTATGAGTAAGAGAGTAACCTCTTTACAGAGCCAGAAGAGAGAGATGTTTGTTATGGAAGAGATACCCACTTGGCATCCCTCATATGGCCAGTCATGGTGTATGGGGCCAGCATGCCAAATTGCTCCAGTTACCATGGGACCCAGACTTAGACCGGAAATCATGGTAGGATGGGAAGGAGTCCAAAATACACATGGCTGGTGTATAGGCTACAGTTAGAAAAGAGAATAAGAGAACAGTGTATCTATTTTCCTGAAGGAGTATTGTAACCTCAGATGGGGCTGTTTTTCCACAACTCCTTACTTCTTGCATTTTATGGTCCTGATTTTTCAAGCTTTAATTTTTTCCATGTTAAGCAATACTTACATGAGTTGAAGTGACCCTTTTATATGTTTGTGGTAAGCACTTTTTAGGCTTGTCGTGTATGCTTTTTAAAATACCTCCAAACTGAAAAGGAGCCAAAGTCCCTTCAATCAGGAGGACTTTATTCTTCAACACCTGGAAGGAATATCTTTTTGGTTTTACCACAGCTGTGTCTTTCCTGCAAGCAGCCCATTTGAAACCCAGCACTCCCTCGTTTTATGGGATGTGCTGGTGGAACATAGGAGGGGGTCCACTGGAAGGCTGGATTTCTTGGAAATCTCTGCTGCCAAGCTCAGCAACTGAAATTTCTCATTCATAAAGAAGCACATTTGCATCCTGCCCATGAAGTTGTTAAATGAAATTGGAAAATCAGGAAGGGGATCTTACTTGTACTTTTGCAGATGTAGCTCTGGAAAAGTTCCGAAGGGATCTAACTGCATGCACACAGCTTGGGAACAGTTCCAGGCCTCCCGGGGAACATTTAACAGGTCGCTATTGATAGCATTTTCCATGAACCACCTGAACATATTTCTTGGGAGTATTCTAAACTGTTGATGAAATGACAGTTATAGCATGGGGTTTGCACCCCTATGCCTCATTGACAAGTATCTTTCTCTGCTGGATTGGGTATAATTTATCAATTGAATTTATTTCATAAGTTTACTGCCTTTATCCCACACTATGATGTTATCACCATAGTCAGTTTAGGAATGAGAGGTGATGACAATAATCCCTAATATAGGTACAGTTTCTGATGCTTTTTACAAAGAACTTTCACGTTCTTTCTCATTTGATCTCAAAGCTATTATAGCTACCATTTATTGTGTCTTTCTGTATATTAGGCACCTTGCTAAACACCTTAGAAACTTTACCTTATTTAATTCTTAAAATAACCCTGTGAAACAATACTCTGATTTGTTCCCATTTTACAGAGGACAAAACTGAGGGCCAGAGAGATTGGGCCTCTTGACCCAAATCCTAATCTTGGATCTAGGGTAGACTAGGGATTTGAACCTAGATCTACCCAACTCAAAGCCCACATCTACCCAACTCAAAGCCCAAAATACCAGGCAGTGGTGGCTCCTATTCTCCCTGTGTTAGAGGCAGGGGGCTTTGTTTTTCCTATAGAAGAAAATGAAGTGCAGAAGGGTTTACTTGGGGTTCCATGGCCAAAGAGTGATCCAGCAGGGACCGGAAGTCAGGAATCCTATGAGATCAGTGCTTTATCATTACCCAAGACCTGTTTATCTAAGCAGTATTCCCCGAGTGAAGTCCCTGGCACTTCTCAGCCAGCAACCACTTGGTCAGAATAGCCAGTCCTGGACTCATACTTGGGCACAGAGATGGGAAGGAGTTCTGGGAATCCAGTGCATCATTCTCATTTCCTAAGTAATTTATAGCTAAAAAACCACAAAGTTGCTTCTAAGTACACTTCAGTTTACCGTTTCTGTGTCAGGACTCTTTGCAGGCTACAGACACAGTTCAACCATTTGAAGCAGAGGAAATTTACTGGCTTGTTTAAAAGTCCCAAAGTAGGGTTGGCTTCAGGTACACTTTGACTCAGAGGTTCACTGGTACCTTTGGGACCCTGTTTCTTTTGCTTACTCTTCCTTCTGGATTCTGCTCCTGGGTGGGCTCCATTATCTGGCAGCCTTTCTCCTATGGTTGTAAAGTGGCTGCAGCAGCCTCAGCTTTGAAGCTGAGTAGGAAAGGGGACCAGTTGGCTTCTTCTGATCGCTCAAAGATTCTGGACTTCAGTCTTATTGTCTCTGATGGGCCTGGCCTAGGTCATGTGCCCCATCATTGAACCAGTCATTCTAGTCCATCACCACATGCTCCACCCCACGCTGAGAGGGAAGGTTGGGAGCCCTCATGGCCTGGAGAACCATAGGTGGGCTGTGGATAGAAGAGGAAGATTGGATGCTGTGGAGACAAGATGCTGGGTGATCTGGACAGGGGGGTGGAGTGGGAAGTGGGACAGGAGATGGATCTGGAAGGAAAAGTGGAATGGAAAAACCAGTCTTCTAGAGAAACGTATCTTCACATTAAGTAGGGCAAGGGTAACTTCTGTATTTGAAGAGTTTCAACAGACCATTAATTAGAGTATCTTTTGGTTGCTGCTGTTAGAACAATTATTTGTTATATTCACTGACTTCAGTGTTTATTTGTTCTAATGAAACCTTTCCTCTCTGAAAGAGAAGCACTTCTTTAGAGTGTGTCTTAAATATTCAGATTACAGGTTTGAAGGAGAGAACCATTTAGGTGCTGAATAGCTTGCAGGCTGGGTTTATTTCTGTCTTAATGGGATCCTAAATTGTGCCAGTTGAATTAAAATGTTAATTCTCTTCTAGTCTGTCTCTGATCCAGTGCTACTTTTGACATACTTGAAGTTTTAGGTAGACTGTTTGGTCTAAACTGAGTGTTAACAATTATTATTGAAAAGTTCATCTTAAAGATTTTTGCTTTTAATAAGCTGCAGATGCAAATAGAAGGTGTGACCACATGAGAGGCCACGTGTTTTCAGGATTCTGGATGGCTAAGTGGCCAATTTGCTTTCCATTTCAGAACTAAACCAGACAAGGAGGGGTGTTACAAAATGTTCCTTTTGAAGTACCTACAGCTAACTAGATCCAGATAGTGTGAATGTTGAGAGCCAATAAGGGTTCCTTGAATGCCTGCCCTGTGGCCTGCATCTCTAGAGGCATCATGGAGAACAAAAAGGTGGTTTCTGCTCTGGAGGAATGAATGATCCTGTTGCAGTAATAACAGAAACTGTTTATTCAGCACTTACTAGCTCAGGTACAGCGCTAAGAATTTTGCATACGTTGTCTCATTTAATCCTCATCACACCAGTAGAAGGGCAGATACTATTCTCCTCAATTTTCAGAGGAAGCAGCAGAGGCTTGGAGAGGTTAAGCAACCTGCCTCAAGTTCCCAAGCAAGTGAGCATCAAAGCCAACCTCACACCAGGCTCTCTCCAGCTGCAAAGCCTGAATCCCTCACTCTGATGCTGTGGATAGAGACTGTCATTGCAGGATTTCTCACAGTCAAAAAAGCAAGTACTCCCTTGATAACAAATTTCATCACTCTTGAAACTGGAAGCCTGGGAAGAAGGAAGATTGCCTGAATGCTGAGGCCAGTGTCTTTCCAGAAGGGGGGATACTGAGTGGGCCTCCTTCCAACCTGTCTGACCCACGTGGTCTCTCCATCTGTCTGACTTTGACTGCCAATCCAGCCTATCTGCAGTCTGGACAGCAGGACCAGTCCTAGCACAAACCAAATCTTTATTCTGGAGTTGGACAGAGTCAGAATTGCTTAGGGCTGATGAGGCCACCTTAATCTCGATATTTTCACACACTGTGCTAGATGACACATTTCAGAGTGCAGGCAGAATGAGGGTTGGAAATGTGAAACAGCCAGCGAGGAGCTGGGTCTGGGAGTGAGACAGCAGACAGAGTGCATTCTAACCATGTACGCGCAGCTGCCGGGGGCTTGTTTAAACCAGATTCTGCCAAGGTCATAGAAGCAGAAAACATAATCCAGAACTCTTTCTCCCAGGCAGGATAATTTGGTTTCTAAAGTTTTTTCTCTATAGTTTCTTTTGGGAGAAATGTATCTGGGAGAGGGGGAAGAGTGGAAATAAGGGAATTTTCTTTTAAATCCTTAGCAGCACACATATAGAGCCCCATGTACAGGACAATGCTATAGAGTTGACAGTTTACCCCCAAGGAAGGAGTATGTAATCCTGGGCTGAGGATGACTTTTTCTAACAAGGTCCCTGACTCCTGTCACTTTTGAGGTTGCTTTCCTTCAAAAGCTAATTGAGAGTGGAAAGGCACTGGGGCGAGTGAAGATAACCAAATGTGCCTGAGGCCTGGGAGTGAGAGCCTGCTACTGGGCCCCTGCTACTGGGCCCTCAAGTGGCTAGGGGTGTGAATTCCTAGGGTGGGACACAGAGGATCATCTTCTCTGATGCTTTATATAAAAAGTAGGATTGCAGTGTCCCTCTTTATCCCTAGTCATCTTTGCTGTGAAGTCTACTTTATCTGATATTAGAGTCACTCCAGCTTTCTTTTGATACGTTTACATAATGTGTTTTTCCATACATTTAATTTTAACTAGCCTCTATTGTTTTCCAAGTGAGTTTCTCGTATACAGCAAATAGTCACATTTTGTTGTTCATCTATTCTCATAATCCATTATCTCCTAACTGGTATGTTTTCTATTATTTTATTTTATTTTTGAGATGGAGTCTTTCTGTGTCGCCCAGGCTATAGTGTAGTGGTGCAATCTCGGCTCACTGCAACCTCCACCTCCTGGATTTAAGCGATTCTTCTGTCTCAGCCTCCAAGGTGGCTGGGATTACAGGAACCCACCACCATGCCCAAATACAAAATAATTTTTGCATTTTTAGTAGAGACAGGATTTCACCATGTTGCCCAGGCTGATCTTGAACTCCTGACCTCAAATGATCTGCCTGCCTCAGCCTCCCAAAGTTCTGGAATTATAGGCGTGAGACAACGCAAGCAGCCCTAGCTGGTATGTTTAGAACATTTATATTTAGCCTAATTCTTTATGTATTTGGATCTAGGTTCTATTATTTTATTATTTGTTTCTGTTTGTTCTGTTTTTTGCTCCTCTTTTTCCCCTTTCCTGCCTTTAGATTATTTAAACTTTTTTTTTTTTTTTTTTTTTTTTGAGACAGGGTCTCGCTCTGACGCCCAGGCTGGAGAATGCAATAGCGTGATCTCGGCTCACTGCAAACTCCGCCTCCCAGATTCAAGTGATTTTTTTTTTTTTTGAGACGGAGTCTGGCTCTGTCGCCCAGGCTGGAGTGCAGTGGCGCGATCTCGGCTCACTGCAAGCTCCGCCTCCCAGGTTCCCGCCATTCTCCTGCCTCAGCCTCCGCGAGTAGCTGGGACTACAGGTGCCCGCCACCACGCCTGGCTTATTTTTTGTATTTTTAGTAGATATGGGGTTTCACTGTGTTAGCCAGGATGGTCTCGATCTCCTGACCTCATGATCCGCCCATCTCAACCTCCCAAAGTGCTGGAATTACAGGTGTGAGCCACCTCGCCCGGCCGAAGTGATTCTTGTACATCAGCCTCCGAGGTAGCTGGGACTACAGGCACGTGCCCCCACACCTAACTAATTTTTGTATTAGTATTTTTAGTAGAGATGGGGTCTCACCATGTTGGGCAGGCTGGTCTTGAACTCTTGGCCTCAAGTGATCCACTTGCCTTGGCTCCTCAAAGTGTTGGGATTACAAGTGTGAGCCACTGTACCTGGCCAGAACATTTTTTAGCATTCTGTTTTAATGTATCTATTACGGGTTTTGACTATATCTCTGTAGTTTTTTTGGTGAGTGGTCTAAGGATTAAAAACTACAAACTTAAGTTTCCATTGTCAACTTAAAATCGGTATTTTCCTAGACGTTTAAGTGGAATGTATAGAAAGCTCACTACTATCCCTTTACCCTTTGTATAAAATCTAACATTGTAGGAGACTGTGCTAGCCTGTCAGAGTACAGAGAGAGGAGAAAGACCTGGAAAGAATTAAGAGTTGGTTTTACAACATTCTTTCATTCATTTAGTAAACATTTATCCAGCTTTTTTATTTGAGACTGTCTCGCTGTGTCACCCAGGCTGGAGTGCAGTAGTACAATCTCAGCTTACTGCAACCTCCACCTCCTGGATTCAAGTGACTCTCCTGCCTCAGCCTTCCAAGTAGCTGGGATTATGAGTGTGTGCCACCACACCTGGCTAATTTTTGCATTTTTAGTAGAGATGAGGTTTTGCTGTTTTGGCCAGGCTGGTCTCTAACTCCTGGCCACAAGTGATCTGCCTGCCTCAACCTCCCAAAGTGCTGGGATTACAGGCGTGAGTCACTGCACCTGGCCTATCCAGCATTTGACCAGGCAGCAGAATCCCCTCTCTCCTGGGCTGGATAATCTATAGATCAATACAGTAGTGAGAGTAGTAATAGTAATAGCTGACTTCATTAAGCATTTACTATGTGCCATGCACTGTTCTTATAGGCAGTATATTGCCATTTCAACAATGCTATGATGTTGGTGCTATGATTATCTGCACCTTATAAGTGAGGAAACTAGGGAACAGAGAGCTTAACTTGCCTAAGGTCACATAGCCAGCAAATAGCAGAACTGTGGACCCACTGATTTTTAATCCTGCATTATCACAGGACCTCCACGGGGAAAGAACACATACTGGAAGGTACAGTACTGGCTCTGTCTTGGAGAGCACTTATTCTCCACCACATTCAGACCTTCCTCTGATAGTGGCCACTGATGGACCACTTAAGAGGCTCTTTTTTCCCAAACCAGTTATTTTTCCTATCCTCCTGTAAATATTCATAGGATATCTTCTTTGTGCCAGGGATTATGCACATAATACCAGAGCTCTGAGAACTTTGACTTTGAATCTGAAGTTAAAACTGGAAAGAGTCCAGGTATGGTGGCTCATACCTGTAATCCCAACACTTTGAGGGGGCCGAGGCAAGAGGATTGCTTGAAGCCAGGAGTTTGAGACCAGCCCAGGCTGCATCAACAACAAAAAAAGGACAAACCAAAACAAGAACTGGAAAGCACTCTGTGACCGAATCAGTGCACTTTTCAGATGTGGACTTTGAGGTGGAGGGAGGTGATGCAGCCTGCCATGGGCACTCCAGTAGAGGCTGAGCCTGCCTGGACGTAGGCCCCTGACTCCTGCTTTCGTGTCTTTGTGCCTCTTTGTGCTCTCTTGGCAGAAGGGTAGGGGAAGCTCAAGAGTAGCAGAGCTGGAAATTCTGATCTGTAACTGAACAGGGACAGCCAGCGGTCCCCACAGGGGAGCCCCTACTTGCATGCCAAACCTCAGAAGGATTTGGCAGCTGGGCTGTGCTATTTAATAACCTCCTGGAGGCTGATCCAGTGGTCTGGCAGCATTACTGACCAATGCTGAAGTTTATTTGTAGGCTTGGGTTTTGCATTTCCTGAAGAGGCAGGAGTGGACCCTAGGAAGGACTGTTGGAAAGGTAGCTCAGTCTAACTGGCACCTGTTTTTAACAGCATGACTTATTGTGGAAATGACAAGTAGATATCACCTCATGGATCAATCGTGATCAGTCATCACTGTCTGGAGCACTGTGGTGAATTCAGGCTAGGAAGAAAGAATTCAGAAATCCATTAATGATGCCTATCATGGGCCCAGGAATAGGGGCTGGAAACTTGTCTGGCAGTTATTTACCACTAGTTTGAGGGTTAAAGTAAGCCTGGGATTTTAATTGTACCACAATAATATCTGTCCTTATGGGACTGTTGTGCAGACTAAATAAGAATTTATGTAAAGTAGCTGGGCATGGTGGCTCATGACTAATCCTGGCACTTTGGGAGACTGAGGCAGGTGAATCACTTGAGGTCAGAAGTTTGAGACCAGCCTGGCCAACATGATAAAACCCCATCTCTATTAAAAATACAAAAATTAACCAGGTGTGGTGGTGGGCACCTGTAATCCCAGCTAATTGGGAGGTTGAGGCAGCATTGTTTGAACCCAGGAGGCAGAGGTTGCAGTGAACCAAGATCATACCATGGCACTCCAGCCTGGGCAACAGAGTGAGACTACATCTCAAAAAAAAAGAAAAAAAGGAATTTTTGATAATGTAAAGTGCTCATTAGCTTGTAGTCGTTTGTTTTGCTTTGTGTTGGTAAGGACTGTTCAGAAGAAAGAAAGTTCAGTTTATTCATTCAAATATTTGAGTGCCCTCCATACACCTGGTACTAATTTGGCCCTGGAGAAAGATTGTGCATGCTATACTAGGTCACTCTTCTCGTGGAGATTGTTCTACGTGGAAGATATAGACAATAATTAGTAAATAAACAAGCAGGATGACTTCACATAGTGATAATGGTATTGAAGAACAACAAAAATTAGGCTAATATGAGAGAGGACTATGCAGGGGGAGGAAGCCCCTGTGACAGGGTGACATTTGAACAGAGGAGCCGATAGTGCAAAGATCTTGGAGAGGGAAGAACAAATGTGAAAGACTCCAGGAGAAACAGCCTTAAAGCATAGTGAGCTTACAGAAGGCCGGCCAGAGATACCATGCCCTAGTTGCTAAATGCTTTTAAAGTTTTATTATAAAAATTTTAAAAACATTTAAAAAGTATACAGGCTTGTGTAATAACCTCTGTATATCCCTCACATAGATTGAGCTGTTAACTCTGTTTTGACGCTTGCTATCTGCGCCTCCCTTTTTTGGCTGTACTTGGTTAAAGCAGATCCCAGACATCATGACATTTTATCCCTAAATACTTCAGTATGTATCCTTTAAAAAATAAGCATTTGCGGCCAGGCGCAGTGACTCACGCCTGTAATTCCAGCACTTTGGGAGGCCGAGGCAGGCGGATCACTTGAGGTCAGGAGTTCGAGACCAGCCTGGCCAACATGGTGAAACCCTGTCTCTACTAAAAACACAAAAATTAGCCGGGTGTGGTGGCAGGCACTTGAAATCCCAGCTACTCAGGGAGCTAAGGTACAAGAATTGCTTGAACCCAGGAGGCAGAGATTGCAATGAGCTGACATCGTGCTACAGCAGTCCAGCCTGGGCGACAGAGTGAGACTCAGTCTCATGAATGAATGAATGAATGAATGAACAAATAAATAAGCAAGTAAGCATTTGTTCCCATCTAGGCAACATGGCGAAAGCCCATCTCTACAAAAAAAAAAATACAAAAATTGGCTGGGTGAGGTGGTACGCATCTCTGGTCCCAGCTACTGGGAGGGTGGGGGGCTGAAGTTGGAGGATCACTTGAGCCCAGGAGGTAGAGGTTGCTGTGAGCCAAGATTGCACCACTGCATTCCAGCCTGGGTGACAGAAAAAAGCGTTTCCTTACAACCTAATGTAGTTTCTTGCATTTAATTCTCACAATGTCATTGTCATGATTAATAATTTCTTCTTTTTCTTTCTTTTATTTATTTATTTATTTGAGATGGAGTCTCTCTCTCTGTGTCACCTAGGCTGGAGAGCAGTGGTGCAATCTCAGCTCACTGCAACTTCTGCCACCCGGGTTCAAGTGACTGTCCTGCCTCAGCCTTCCGAGTAGCTGGGATTACAGGTGCATGCCACCATGCCCAGCTAATTTTTGTATTTTCTTAGACACGGGGTTTCACCATGTTGGCCAGACTGGTCTCAAACTCCTGACCTCAAGTGATCCACCCTCTTCAACCTCCCAAAGCACAATTAATAATTTCTGAACACAACCTAGTACTTAGTCTATACTCAATTTTACCTGCTTGCCTCAAAAATATAAATTAGTTTGAATCAGATTCCAAACAAGGTCTGTGTGTTGCATCTGGTTATTATCCAGATCATGTGCTTTCATGATGAAAAAGGTATTTGACATCAGACCCATCTTATTTGGATGGGTTTTGCATGCCTTTCTGTCCAGATATGTAGCTTAGATTGTTAGAAGCCCTGAAGGGCTGTGAAACCCCTGTTGATACTGTCAGGTTATTTCCCAGAGGGATATTCAGAAATCCTCTGCCCTGCCTTCATTGTTGCTAGCAAAACTGTGGCTCTTTCAGTGTCAGAAGCAATGGGTGCATAAGTTTGGGCTTTCTCTGCTGGCCCAGAGGTGAGTCCCGACTGTCCTGAATGCTGTCATGATTCTAGCCCCTTGAAAGTGATTGGTTTCAGAACAGGCATGTGACCCAGTTCAGGCCATCAAGGCCTGAGGGAAGGATGCTAGGTGGAGCTTCTCTGGAAGGGTTTCTTTTCCCTCGGTTTGGGGTCTTCTCTTAAGACTTTTGAATGGCGTATGCGAACATCATGTCTAGAGCAGCGGCAGCTGCCATCTCATGACTGCAGGGAAAATCAGGCAAAACCCAACATCTTGATGCAGGCCGAGGTGGGAGAAAGGACATAACTTGGGTCCTTGGTGACACTGTTGAGTCACAGAACCAACCAACCCTGAAACTACCCTACCCAAGTCTTCTTATAGGAGACAATCATGCCCTGGCTGTTTAAGCCACTTTTTGTTGCTTTTTGTTGTTGGCTTTGCATCCGGGTGCATCCCAAAGATACATACACTCAATTCACAGGCATCTTTCTGGATAAAGCAATATTGTCTCTAATAGGTTTTCATTTTCTTTGAGATAGAAAAGAAGTAGTAACCTTTAAAATCTATCCTTACTCTCTTGCTTAAACCACTGTTTTTATTTTTTCCAATTGGTTGGTGAAATGTTTCTCCTTTTTCCTGTTGAACTTCAATTGAACATGGCACACTCTTATGAGTTGTCTAGAAACACTTAAGAAGCTTTGGCTTCTGTGGAATAAGAAATACGCAGCTGTTCATTCTCCCTTGCAATGACTTGACCCAAAGTAAAACATCCTTTTTTGTTTGTTTGTTTTTGAGATGGAGTTTTGCTCTTGTTGCCCAGGCTGGAGTGCAGTGGCGAGATCTCAGCTCACTGCAAAATCCACCTCCTGGACTCAAGCAATTCTCCTGCCTCAGCCTCCCGAGTAGCTGGGATTATAGGCGCCTGCTACCATGCCTAGCTAATTTTGTACTTTTAGTAGAGACAGGGTTTCTCCATGTTGGTCGGGCTGGTCTTGAACTCCTGACCTCAGGTGATCTGCCCACCTCAGCCTCCCAAAGTGCTGGGATTACAGGTGTGAGCCACCATGCCTGGCCAGTAAAACACCTTTAAATGGCGCAAAGTAAAATTTGTGGAAGATTTTGGTGCACAAGAAAGATAAAATGGTGTTGGGGAAGATTGGCAAGCTTGAATGTGCTGCTTGCTAACCAGACGTAAGGCATTCTCAGCAGTGAGCTGAGCTTGCCCAGGGGAGATAAAGTTAGTCTGGTATGTTCTAGAGAGTTCCACAGACCTCTAATGTGGACACACATTAGAGTCCTGCCTGTGGGGTAAGTCCTCAGTGAAGGTTAGGTGAGAGAATTCAAGAGGCAGCCAGCCCATCCTGGCACCTTGGGCTTCCAAGTTCTACTTTGCTTTGGAGAAGAGATTCTGCTGTGGTGAGGTATGTCCATCCAAGTGACTTTTGTCATAAATCTCTGTACACCTGTGGAGGCACTGAAATGGTCTACAGCTGAAATGGCCTTTTCAGCTCGGAGATCATCCAGGGATAAGGTTTTAATCATCAACCAGACTGCTTCAGCCACTGAGTAGATTTTTAGGACCCTGCCTTCTGACTTTGATTCCCCAGGAAATACAAAGTATTCAAATGTTAGCCTAAGGGTAGCATCCTTAAGAAATAAAATCTGCTCTTTTCTCAAAAACCTGAGTGCCTTCCAAAGCCAGAACTAAAATTCTATTTGGGTCATCTGTGCACATATTTGGGGGAGATATAAATCATATGCAGCTCTGTTGGAGATCTCAGGGAGTGAGCTGTGTGTTAAGACTAAAATAAAATTAAGTAACGTGTGCTAAGGGATTAGTATGTTCCAAGTACTGTACCAAATGCTTTATACTCACTAGCTCATTTTAATACACCTGCTCTCTAAAAAGTGGCCAGGCATGGTAGTCACGCCTGTAATCCCAGTACTTTGGAAGGCTGAGGTTGGCGAATCACCTGAGGTCAGGAGTTCGAGGCCAGCCTGTCCAACATGGTTCGAGGCCAGCCTGGCCCCATCTCTATTAAAAATACAAAAATTAGCTGGGCATGGTGGTGCATACCTGTAGTCCAACCTACTTAGGAGGCTGAGGCAGGAGAATCACTTGAACCCAAGAGGCAGAGGTTGCAGTGAGCAGAGATCATGCCACTGAACTCTAGCCTGGGTGACAGAGCAAGACTTCATATAAAATAAGATAAATATAAAATAGTTGTGGTATCTCATTTTCCAGGTGATAAAACAGAGGCTGGGAGGGGTTACATAACTTACCACACATTGTGAAGAGTGACAGTGGGAAGCTCATGCTCAGGTCTGGCCGACTCCACAGCCCGCCTTGGTAATGACTTCGGAGGTGACAGACAGCACTGCATGTACGTGGTGTATGTTGGCTGTTCCCTTTTTGTCCCAAACCTGTCCTTGATTTGGAGCTATCCCACACCTAGGTTTCTCCTCCACTGCTGCCTAGATACTGGCCAGCGCAGGCATCAGCTGGTCCTGATGGGACCTGCCCCTTTATGATAAAGCCAAAAGAGACCCCTCTAAGCTTTGGGGTCTCTTCTAACTTGATCATAAAGGGGCAGGTCTCTGTGACCTTCTTCACCTGGCTGTATAGTGACCACCTGAAGTCGGTGGGGTTGTGAGGAAGAAGTCCTGAGCCAAGGCTTCTTGTGTGTCAGATCCAGGAAGCATTTTCTTTCATTTCATTGCCTTGCCCTGGGTCATCTGTTCTAGAGTTCGAGGTGGTGTCTACTCCAGTGCTGTCCCTGTTACTCTGTAGGGCTGACCACATGTTATCCCCCAGCTCCAGGGGCCTTGGCCATCATCCTTGCTAAGACAGTGCCAGTCTCTGGCTCTGGGATTTCAGGCTGGGAAGAGGTGCTTTTGACATTACAGCTGACTCAGGGTAACAACTGGTCAGTTCCTTTGAAAGGCATGCAAGCTTCCTTCCTTAGCCCTGAGATGACACTTCTTGGTATTTCTCCATCAAAACATCTTGTTTCTCCAAACAGTGGGGTTTATAGATTACTGGACTAGTGGTTAAGCTGCCCAAGGATGACCTGAAAGCAGCATGCTGGGTCCTTATCACATCATGGGTCACCTCCTGACTCAGAACATTGAGTTCTGACTCCCCAGCTGGCATTAAATGGAAAATAATCCCCTGGACTCTTGGACTCTGTAGTTACTGGCTGATTCACAGTCCTGTAAAACCACCTTCTTTCAACTGCCTAGAAATCTAAGTTGGAATTTTGATTATGACCTCATTGTATATTTAATAGCTGAGACTCAGGTCTATCCTGGCCCTGCCATGAGCCAACTGAGTGTCCTTAGACCGGTCCCTTGGTCCCTCAGACCCCATGCTGCCTCCTTGGGAAAGTGCTGGGGATGAATTTTCTAGATGATCTCTGGGTTGCCTTTAAAATAAGTCATTCCTTGGTATCATGTCTTTTGCAGTAACATGGGTGGAGCTGCAGGCCATTATCCTAACTGAACTAACTCAGAAGCAGAAAATCATATATCACATGTTCTCACTCATAAATGGGAGCTAAACAATGGATATGCATGGACATAAAGATGGGAAAAATAGACACTGGGAACTACAAAAAGCGGAGCCAGGCACAGTGACTCATGCCTATAAATCCTAGCACTTTGGGAGTCTGAGGCGGATGGATCACCTGAGGTCAGGAGTTTGAGACCAGCCTAGCCAACGTGGTGAAACCTTGTCTCTACTAAAAATACAAAAAAAATTAGCTGGGCATGGTGGCACATGCCTGAAGTCCTAGCTACTTGGGAGGCTGAGACAGGAGAATTACTTGAACCCAGGAGCTGGAGGTTGCAGTGAGCCAAGATTGTGCCACTGCACTCCACCCAGCCTGGGTGACAGAGCGAGACTGTGTCTCAAAAAAAAAAGGTGGGCGAGGGGATCATGGGGACGGCAGGAGTTGGGGGTGAGGGTTGAAAAATTACCTATTAGGTGAAGTGTTCAATATTTGAATGACAGGTATGCTAGAAGCCCAATCCCCACCATTATGTGTGTAATACCCATGTAACGAACATGCACATGTATCCCCAATCTGAAATAAATTTCTTTTAAAAGCCATTCTTTTTTAAATTATTATTTTTATGTGAGACAGGGTTTTGCTCTGTCGACTGGGCTGGAATGTGGCAACAACATCTTGGTGCACTGCAACCTCCGCCTCCCAGGCTCAAGTGATCCTCCCACCTTATCCTCTCAAGTAGCTAGGACTACAGGCACCTAATTTTTGTATTTTTTGTACAGATGGAGTCTTGTCATGTGACCCAGGCTGGTCTTGAACTCCTGTACTCAAGCGATCCTCCTGCCTCAGCCTTCCAGACTGCTGGGATTATAGGTGTAAGCCACCATGCCTGGCCCATTGCTAATTTCATTGACCAAGGGTTTCTCTTACTATTGTTGCACTCCCATTGCCAATGCCCCCTTATTGAGCAGTCTGTGGGCCGAGCATAATCAAGAGAAAAATACAAGATGTGAGAGAGGTGACAAACCCCAGCTCCCTTGCTCAGGAAGATTAGAGTCTCCAGGGTAGAAAGCCTGTAAACAGTACACTAATGATTGTGATGAGGATCTGAACAGAGGGCAGTGGAATCAGAGGGCAAGATTGCCTAAGCCAGGCTCATCAGGCACATCTAGAATATAAACAGATGGCAAAGGTAACATGTTTAACTTGCCCAAGAGAGGTCATGTCTTTATTAAACATCCAAAAACCTATGGCGTGAAGTACCAGGGGTTCTCGCGTGTGTCTCTGGTTGGAATTGTTCTAGTTCTGTTGGTTTTGTAGTCAGTTACCGATGAGCGGAGCAGAATCAAACAGGCTTTGTGCCTCTCCCGCCCCGAGTACCTCAGGCACAGTAGTTTTGAAGCAGACACTGCTGGGGCCAGAGTGTTTTGTCCAGATCTTTCTGTTCTTTCCCATGTGCCTCCCCGGGCTTCCCCAGTGAGGTCATTAGTGTGTCCAGGGTAAGAACTGTATCACAGGCTTCCCACATATCTTCCATGCTACCACTGTCTCGGGCACACACAGGTCCTTTGTATACCCTTAATGTAGTCAATTAGGACAGGCCCAGCCAAGCTTTATTTATTCTTGGAAACTCTTGTGTGCAGTTGTTATTGTTGCGGTTTTTATCACATTCAAGTACACACTGTATTTTTAAAAAAAAAACCATATTCTGGGGCTCATAGATTATCTTAATGCTGGGCTTCAGCAGCACCAGTGGCAACAGTAACTTGGCCTTGCTATTTCCACTGCTCAGCCTGGTAGTTGATGATGAAATATTTGCGGCAAACACATGTTTGCCACTCAGTCACTGACAAGCCTGTGGGTTTGGGGGTAGCAAAAGAGCAGAGTGCAGGAGACGATCCAGTGAGTATCTCTTACCTCCCAGAGGAGCAGAAGGCTCAGCCCATCCACTCTGATTATAGTCAGAGCTGGGCTGGACCTGAAGTTGGGTTTAAAATGAAATCATTGCTGAAAGGCAAGTGCTGACCTACTGTGAGGAGTTCCTGTCTATCCGGAGGGCCCTGGTTTGCTGATGGTTGAAAGAAAAGATGAAAGGGAGCCGTTTGCGACTTTTGCAGTGTCCATGTGATCAGTGCCACTGTGATGGCCAGAATCTGGGACTGACCACAAAACACAGGTTCACGTTGGGTGCCGTCAGTGAGGGCTGTCTCCCCTCCTCCTCGGCATTTTTAGCCTTGTTCTAGCAACCCTGGCTACTTGATCCCAAAGTTAGTTCTTGTCATGTCAAGTGTTGGATGAAACAAAGCAACACATTTTTTCTTTTGTTCTTAACATTTTAACTGCAAACGTTTAATCAGCAGTTTGATGATGACTGGTTAGAAATTGCCACATAAGCTCACCTTGAAGTAGTTATGCTAAGCTACCTCAGGTTTCTCCACTGTGAAGGGTAGATGCCCGGCACCTGGCTGGCACAGGTGTTGGGAATTCTGTGTGTCAGAAGCACTGAGATCCTGCCATGAAAGGCAGCCGGAAACCTGGAGGGTGGCTGCTCGTGTCATTTCTGATAGGAAAAGGGAAGTTGAATTGAGGAGACCTGCGCATTTCAGAACTATACTTACCACAGTAAAGCCTCCGGGCTACGGCCAGCCAGAATGTGCCCTTCTCTCCCTGCCCATGTCTGCTCAGCGCCGAGGGTGAGCTATGATTGAGGCAGGGGAGGAGGGATGGAGGAGACAAGCACTGGATGCCAGGAGAGGAGAATGGGAACCCAGAACACATCCCTGGAATCAATCTAATTGTTTCCATTCCTCCTCATGACTGATTGGGGCCTGTACTCCCCAAAGCTTTTTAGCTGACCAAATACAGCTTTCCTTTGTTTCAAGAGTGTCCCAAAGATGGGCTCTAAACCTCAGAGAGCCAAGCCCCAGACCCTCAGAGCCCCGGGTCAGGATGGCCCCAGACACAGGTTATTTCAAATAGACTCATTTCTCCCCATCAGCTGAAACCAGTCAGCCTGAACTGGTTGTGTTTATTCAGTGAAACCCAGGAACGTTAGTGCCCTGGTTTTAATCAGGAGACTTGCTCTGTGGTAACTGGGGCTCCTCGACCAAGGGTCTGGTCCCAGTTAGTTTCCAAATGCCAGGCGAGCTTGTTTCCACACACAGTGCGCTCACGTGGCCTCATGCAAATGCACCCTGTCCAGAAGGCAGGCTCGCGCGAGTGCAGGCCTCTTTTTAATATGGAATTTTGAGCTCTTCTGGTGAGGATTTTTCCAGTCTTTGTTTTTTGAAAGGAGGGTAAGATCATCTGCAGCGGTCTTTCTGGAGAAGTCATTTGGAGAGTTGGGCTGGAGCTTGGCAACATGGAAACCATTAGGGCCATCATGGGGGCTGACTGCCTTGTAAGTGCGGCATCACCCTCAGCCTCTGACAGGGTTAGCCTCATGGACACTCAGCCTGTGCTGTCATACAGGGCCCCCCACTCAGAAGGGCTCCACACTTGACTTAATGATCAGCTATCACTGCCTTGAAATTCTTAATTTTTGAACAAGGAGCCTCCCATTTTCATTTTGATCTGGATGCTGAAAATTAGCCAGTCCTTCTAAGAGGATCCATACACCAGCATCAGATACCTGGGGGAGGTTGAGCTCTGCCACTCACCAGTCATGAGCCCTTGGTCTGAGGGGACACTGACCTCCTAGCCTCAGTGTCCTTCTCTCAAAGGAGAGCCATCAGCACCTCTCCCTTGCAGCTATGTGCAGAGAAGAAAAGATCATGCCCCTGTGGCACCTAGTGCAGGTGTGTCACATGGTAGGTCCTTAAAACACACACATCTGTTTAGCTTTTCCGGCCATTCCTTTCTTCATGCAACAAATACTATTGAACATGGACTATGTGCCAAGTGCCGACTCAGCCTTGGAGTACAGATACCCTAGTAAGTAAAACAGACCCGGTCCCGCCTTCATCGAGGTTAGAGTCTAATCTCAGACCTGCTTAGTGAACAGGTTGCAGAAGCCTCTTCTCTGTCTCAGCGTATCTGGGAAGAAGCAGCCTCAAGTCTGGTGAGATCAGCTGCTCTGGAAGATCTCTAGCATGCGACATGGCCATCTGTCTAGCCTACCACATGGCCCTTGAGGGTTTGGGGATGCTGGAGATCAAGGAATTAAAGCCACACGCATGAGAGTATCTCAGGTAGTGGTTTCCCTCATCACTCTGTGACCAGCATCAGCCCCTCCCCTTTGCTGTTGTAAATTTTGGGACCTCAGACCCCCTCGGTTTCCAGAGCATGTTTATCCATTCACCACCTAACAGGCAGCACCCACAACCTAGCACCGTGTGGGAGCTGGGTCGTGCCCTCCAACCTGCCCCACCTTGGAGGAGAACTCAGCCTTAACATCAGCAGTGCTGGGGGAAGTCCCTTGCTGAGGACGGTGGGGATGGCTTTTACACAGAGAATCTGTGATTTCTTATTACTCATTATAAGGGTGGTAAGAAATAGTAGTAAAAATAGCTGGACATAATGAGTGTGTGTTCATCATCAGGCACTGAGTGCTTTACACAGATCCACTTGTTTCTCCATAGAGTTGCAAAGTCCTGTCATAACCTCTATTTGACAGATGAAGAAACTGAGGCAGGTGCGCCCTCCCGGTGGCATCTCTCCCACTTTCGTGGCATGGCTGATTATCACCGTCTACATGAAATGTGTATTGTAACAACTCCACCTCTCAGGGCATTTGAGATATTCTCCAGACATCCTCCTTGTTCGATGGTCTGGGTTACAATGACTGGGCTGTGTATGAGGCCAAAAGATCCTCTGCATCTCCAGGGAGCCTGGGCCCCAAGGGGCAGGAGGTGGCACTCTCTGGGGGGCCTGATGGTGGTGCTGGTTGCTGCTGGGGTGCTGGCTTGCCTTCTCAGCCAGGTGGCTTGTAAGGAGCTACCATACACTTAAAAGAATGTGGTCAGACCACATCCTACCCGGGAGACAGCTGAGGTGCTCGGGAGCCCGCCCAATGGGACGCGCTGTCTGTCTGGGAGCCAGCCTTTCAGAGCCAGCGCCAGAAGCAGTTGGGGTGTCTGGTCATTCTGTTACTCCTCTTTCCACTGCTAGCTGCTCTCCAGCTGCTGACCTAATTCCAGGGAAGGTTCCAGAACCCCTTGAGCAAGAAAATGCACATGGGCTCCTGTATAAATTGTTCCACTGACAGTGAGCTATTGTTAACTCTTTCCGTTCCTGGACCATTTGTAAATCAAGAATATAGATTTAATTTTAGTGCATGTAGTTTCACTTGCTAAGAAATTGGGCCTTTTCTGTTCTTTCTTTTTTTTCTTTCTTTCTTTTAAGAACATGGTTTTAGAATCATTTAGGCCTGTGTTTCAGGCCCCAGCTCTGCCACTTGCTAGCTTTGTAACCTAACACAAGTTACCCCTTCTGAGGCAATTTCTCCTATAAAATGAGAATAGTAGCCCAGCATAGTGGCATGCGCCTGTAATCCCAGCACTTTGGAAGGCTGAGGTGAGAGGTTTGCCTGAGCCCAGGAGGTCAAGGCTGCAGTGAGCCCTAATTGCACCCCTGCAGTCCAACCTGGGTGACAGAGTGAGACCCTGTCTCCAAAAAGAGAATAGCAAAACCTCATACACAGTGTTGTTCAGAGGAGTGGGATAATTTTCTCTTAGACCAGCTGAGAGATGAAAGAACAAATGGGAACTCTGAGGACTGCAAACCAATCTGACCCTGGAAACAGTTTAGAGAATAACCTTTTTGATCCAGAAATAATAAGGTGCTGAATGCTCTCCTGGGCACAAAAGCCAGAAACTGGGTTCCGAAGCTGCGTATCCCTGTCAAGCCCTGTGGAATGGCCATCAATGTGCTTTCATCTTGTTTATCCCTTATAATTCTCAAGGTGACTCCCTACAGCAGTCACCACCCCGGGTTTATAGTGCAGAAAACTCGCCCAATTTGAGCCTGAATCTTCTTGCCCTAAGTCCAACATCACTTGCCTCGTAGAGACCCTCTGAAATGAATGGACAAGGTGTGTTTTCCTGGGATTCCAGTGTTTAACCAAAAAGGGACCGTTTAGGGGTATCTGGAGATGCTGTGTCAGGTTGAAGATGCCTTTCCAGGCAGAACCACCTGCTGTTCCATTGACTGGCTGGCTGGCTGCCTGGCTTGCTTGCTTGCTTTCTGTGTGTGTGTGTGTGTGTGTGTGTGTGTGTGTGTGTATGTGATGGATTCTTGCTCTGTCGCCCAGGCTGGAGTGCAGTGGCACAGTGTCAGTCCACTGCAACCTCCACCTCCTGGGTTCAAGCGATTCTCCTGCCTCAGCCTCCTGAGTAGCTGGGATTATAGGCATGTGCCACCATGACCTGCAAATTTTTGTATTTTTAGTAGACACAGGGTTTCACCATGTTGGCCAGGCTGGTCTCCAACTCCTGACCTCAGGTGCTCCACCCACCTTGGCCTCCCAAGGTGCTGGGATTACAGGTGTGAGCCACCACGCCCGGCCCCCACTGGCTTTCTCTGAATGAACAGGTCATTAGAAGTCCTGCTCCAGCAGGGTGGTCATTGATTGCTCACTTGTAGCACTTGTTCCATCCTTTACTGTAGGCTTTATCTCTAAAGAGAAAAGGTGTAATAATTACCCTAGGGAAGAATACTAGTAACTGGGGCTGGGCTTAAATAAGTGCCTCCCAGTATAAATGGACACCTTCTTTTTAAAAAGATTTTATACTTGGCCCTGGAGAACAACCTCAGCTTATCTCTGAAAGTAATATGTGTTCTCTCTCTCCTTTCAAAATATTAGCAGCGGCTTCAGAATTTCTATTTACATGAGGCGCTCTGCCCTAATCTGGTTTTGGGAGTGGCTGAGGGACTTGTTTGAAGAACCCTTAAGCGCTGCAAGATGAGATGTTTTAGAGTGAGCTTATTTGGTTTGGTTTGGAGCTGAGGGTAATGATGAGGACAGCTGAGGCCTATCCCAGCCACTCTGGTGTTCTCAGGACTAAACATCACCTTCGGTATTTTTAGATTTCTCGCCAGCAGATAAATTTAGAAGCACTTGCAATGTGCTTTTCTGGGTCTGCAGCATGGAAGTGTTATGTTCCTGTCCAGCTTCACCTCACAGGTGGCAGCTCTTAGCGGGTCAGGCAGCCCTTCCGGGGCTTGACAAGCCAGGGTGTGCGTGAGGCCTGTCAGGGTCCCCTAGAACGAGATGCAGCGTCCTGGAGCCAGCCAAAGCCGGAGCACTGAGGACCGCCTTTTCTCCAAAGGCCAAGAAGGTCAGAAACTGAGGGCAGTGGAAGGGGTCAGGCTGTGCGTAGGGCCCCTTCAACATGGAGAAACAGCGTCTCTCTGTGGTTTCCCCAGGACCAGCGCCAGTTTAACTGGTATCCTCCATCAGGACCTTGGCTGAAGAGAGGGACCACCGGGGAAATTGCTTCCCTTCCAAAAATAGCACAAATGCACACATTTGCTCTCACAGCCATTTTTGAGTGTGTCATGTGGGGAGCTGTGGGAGGGACTAAGGGTATGAGATGTAGGTGACCGTCAGTGGATTAGTGAAGGAGATGCACATTAAACAGCATAACCATGTACCTCCTTAAAAAGGGGCCCGTGACCCAGTTGGGTAGGAGGACTTGACTAGCGGAGGGAGGGTGCTGGGGGTGGTGAGGGAGGTGCAGGGAAAGGGAACAGCATGTGTGAGGGCCCTGAGGCTGAAAAGAATGGGAACTTAAAGGCTGGAGGGATGCAGCAGAGGTTGATGTGGTCAGAAGTGTGCTCTGAAAGGAGGGCTTGCTCTGGCTGGAGGGATAGGGGTGTGAGGAGGAAACCCGCAAGGGCGCCATGGAGTACTCCAGGGAAGAGGCGAGGCAAGACAAGCTTGGGAACCTGAGGGTGGCTGTAGAGGAAAGCAGCAGTGACAGATTTGGAAGTTGATTCGCAACTCGGAGGGTTGCAGGGAGGGGTAGGTGAATCGGGGCTCACATTTCTGGCACTCACAGCAGGGTAGATGCTGGAACTTCAATTGAGAGAGGGAGGGACACAGGACAGGAGCCAAGTTTGGGGTATCTGTGGAATAATAAAGTGGTAAAGTAAAAATTGGATACTGGATCTGAAGATAAGGATTTGAAAGTCATCTGCATATGGATGAGGGATTACTTCTCGAGCCCTTCCTGGGCTCTCAGTGCTTTCCTCCCTGGGCTCATGACATTGACCAGCAGGAGACATACATACTCCGTACTGTGCTCCTCCCCCTTTTAGACGCAGCGTGGTTGCTCAATGTAATAAAAGTTACTATCACTGTTACTCAATGTCAAGATCAAGCCCAAGTGATCGCTCGGCCACTGTCAGGCATGATCCAGGTTTCCTGACACCTGAAGTTAATACAGTTAAGGAAAAGAATCCAAAATTACAAATGCACAATGAGACGTAAAAGTGAACATTTATTTAAAATAAGAAAAAATTTTTAAAGCTGACACATATCACAAATCAATAACTTTAACTGCCTGACACATCTTGACAATACTGTTTTTCCCCATTTTTTTTTGACTCTGATCACCTCTTCCTATGACAATGATTCTGTACTGTTTTCTAAAGGAACAATTCAGTCTTCCCTTTAAAAGAGTTAACCAAAAGTTTGTTTTTCTTTTCTCCAATGGTTTTGAAATTTTTCTTTTAACTTCATAACTCACTATTGGTGATATCAAGTATTAGGATTATTGTCAAATTTGGGGAAATTGTGGCCACGTTTCTTTCATTTCTGAGTAGTGAGATTTGGAAGAACTTTCCACAAGCCTAGCTTCTGACTCCGTCCATCGTGAGTTTCGTTTCTCCTCTGCTCCCAGCACCGCCTCTGGTGTTGAGCACGGTAACGCCCGTTCGTATCTTGATATAACCTTTGACCTGAACCCTTGTGTCAAAACACATTTTGCAATAGGAGTCCTTCTGGATGTCATTGGTATAAGGGATTGTTAGTGATATATTAACTCTAAGTGGACGTGACTGCTAACCACTGAGCCCAGCTGACTGTATCCCCAACTCAGTTTCCTTCATCAAGGTCCCCAAAATGCCCACCCAAAGCATGGGGGCATGTGCTCAGTTGCAATGGAAAGAGACAATGGTATCAACTGACAGTGACTAATCTTACTTTGGCAAAAACACACACGTCCATGTGAACACATTGCCAGGCTCCCTCCAGAAGTTTTGGAATCAACCTGTACAAGTAGAGGCTGCCTGAAGTTTACGCTACTTTGGCTTCGTAGTAAATCTGCCTCTGCTGAAATCTCAGCCTATCAGACTATAGAGGCATTCAGGATTGCAGCACATTCGTGCCTTGTAAGTGCCAAAACACTGTCATTGCAATAAAATTTTAACTCTTCAAGACCAAAGCATTTGAAAAGCATTTCACACAGTTTCCTGTTTTCTTTTTTTCTTTTTTTCTTTTTTTTTTTTTTTTTTTTTTTTTGAGACAGAGTTTCCTCTCGTTGCCCAAGCTGGAGTGCAATGGCATGATCTCAGCTCACTGCAACTTCCACCTCTTGGGTTCAAGCAATTCTCCTGCCTCAGCCTCCTGAGTAGCTGGGATTACAGGTGCCTGCCACCCACGCCCAGGTAATTTTTGTATTTTTAGTACAGACAGGGTTTCACCATGTTGGCCAGGCTGGTCTTGAACTCCTGACCTCAGGTGATCCACCTGCCTCGGCTTCTCAAAGTACTGGGATTATAGGTGTGAGCCATTGCACCCGGTCAGTTTCCTGTTTTCTTAAACAGAGCTGAGTAGATGTGACTATGTTCTTGATGACTCAAGATCCATGAGTGTTCTTACAGTGCTTGTGCCCTCAGGGAGTGACTCCAAGATGTGATGAATGTTGGTCCCAATATTAAATGGCCCCACACTACAGTGTTAAATTTTTATGCCTACTTTTTGTGTTGTAAATTTTTAAGCCCTTCTAATGCTGTTAGCTGTCATTTCTTGCTGCTTTGAACAAGCTATGGCCTGAGAAATAAAATCAGCCAGCTTCCTTTAGTCAGTAGGCTGTTTTGAGGACTTGTTATGTGTCAGGTGATGGGCTGGAAATGTACACATAGTAGCAATGACTAATAATCACAAACATCCATTGAATGCTTTCCCTGTATCCCGTATTCTAAGCTTGTCACATGTGTCCACTCATGTAGTCCTCACAGTAACCTAGGAGGTCAGCACTACTGTTGTTATCCCCATTTTGCAGATGAGGAGGCCCAGACACAGAAGTGAAGTAACTTGTCCATGGTCACAGAGCAAGTGGGGACAGGGCTAGGATTTGATCCCAGGCAGTCTGGCCCCAGAGTCACACTCTTTTTTTTTTTTTTTTTTTTTTTTTTTTTGAGACGGAGTCTCGCTCTGTCGCCCAGGCTGGAGTGCAGTGGCCGGATCTCAGCTCACTGCAAGCTCCGCCTCCCGGGTTGACGCCATTCTCCTGCCTCAGCCTCCCGAGTAGCTGGGACTACAGGCACCCGCCACCTGGCCCGGCTAGTTTTTTGTATTTTTTAGTAGAGACGGGGTTTCACAGTGTTAGCCAGGATGGTCTTGATCTCCTGACCTCGTGATCCGCCCGTCTCGGCCTCCCAAAGTGCTGGGATTACAGGCTTGAGCCACCGCGCCCGGCCAAGTCACACTCTTAACCACTGAGCCCCATGGCTTTTCAATGTGTAATCTCTCATCTCACACAATCCCCAAAGGAAGTGAAAAGACTGTATTTTCAGAAAAAGGAAATGGAGGCTCAGAGAAGTTCAATAACTTGCCGAAAGGGTGCTGATTCCCAAAAATCCACCTTTTGATTTCACCATATTGTGACTTAGAGAGTGAGTCATCTAGCCGGGCGCGGTGGCTCACACCTGTAATCACACTTTGGGAGGCCGAGGCAGGCAGTCACGAGGTCAGGAGTTCAAGACCAGCCTGACCAACATGGTGTAACCCTGTCTCTACTAAAAATACAAAAATTCACTGGGCATGGTGGCACGTGCCTGTAATCCCAGCTATGTGGGAGGCAGAGGCAGGACAATCACTTGAACCCAGGAGATGGAGGTTGCAGTGAGCAGAGATCGCACCAGCCTGGGCAACAGAGTGAGACTCCATCTCAAAAAAAAAAAAAAAAAAAAAAAGAGAATCATCTAACTATGGGGCCAGACTCAAACCATTAATATAGAATCAGACCAAGAGAGCACAATCTGTGTCCCCAGGGAAATTACACTTTGGAAAACGTGTGAAAGGAAAGAATTTGTAGTGCCCTCTCTCAGGAGAGCCACGAACAGGATCTATGGCGTTTCTGTTGACTGCTCAAACTCTTTCCTTCATTTCCTGTTCATTGGCTGCATTCTGGATGGTGGAGACTGCTGAAGAGCTCGGTACTGGGGGTGTGAGCTGTTCTCCAAGCATGTTAGGATGTAGTGGTAATACAGGTTATGCATATGGGGAAGATGTAGGGATAAACATGTGATCTTGTTGGGAGAACGTGGCTGGTTGCTTCTTAGTTCTGATCTCACAGGTGTTTTAGAGAAGTGATCTAATTGTGCTGGACTCCTCCTTTTTGTGATCTAGCAACCTATTACCTTCGGGGAGCACTAGGAGCATTGGTTGCTGTTCAACAGTTCTCACAATACCAGGAGGGAGGGCTCTCATCCATAGCAGCATAGGCCTGCAGGAGCCTAGGTGACTTGGGTTGTCCTTATGCCTTAGGATACCAAGATCTAACAGAGGAATTCATTCAGGGAGATGTGCAGGGAAGTCTACCCTACTGCACACAGTGGCCCTTTACTTAGTCGTCTTAAATTTCGTCTGCTTTCCTTCTTTTTTTTTTTTTTTTTTTTTTGTCTCCTGACATGTTGCTAGCTGTCATTGCTTGCTATGGCTAGAAAACCAGTAAGCAAGCTTCACTTCAGTCCAGAGGCATATTTAAGCGCCTGCTATGTGTTGAACTCATCAGAACTTTCGCGCAGCAGAATTTCCCAAATAACTTCTTCAAAGAATTCTATAAAGTAATATTTGTCTATAAAAAGGAAAAGATAAGAAAGTGGTATACCTTCCAGTCTTTCTTTTGTATGTTTTACTCATTTATTGTTTTCTAGAGACAGGGCCTCACTCTGTCGCCCAGGCTGGAGTGCAGTGGTGCAGTCATGGCTCACTGCAGCCTTACACTCCTGGGCTCAAGCCATCCTCCCACCTCAGCCTCCTGGGTGGCTGGGACTACAGGCACGCACCACCATGTCTAGCTTGGAATGTCTTTTTGAAAAACAACTTTCCAGTCCAGGTGCAGTGACTCACGCCTGTAATCCCAGCACTTTGGGAGCCCTAGGCAGGCAGATCACCTGAGGTCGGGAGTTCGAGACCAGCCTGGCGAACATGGTAAAACCCCATCTCTACTAAAAACACAAAAATTAACCAGGCGTGGTGTTGCATGCCTGTAATCCCAGATACTCAGGAGGATAAGGCAGGAGAATCTCTGGAACCTGGGAAGCAGAGGTTGCAGTGAGCTGAGATTGTGCCACTGCTCTCCAACCTAGATGACAGAGCAAGACTCCGTCTCAAAAACAAAACAACTTTCCAGGTGTCTAGTGGAAGCCGTTTGCTTCAAGCTTTGTCCTCCCCTGTTGGGTCTACAATGTTGTATAAGGAGAAAATTAGTTTAGAGTCATGGTGCTGAGACCTGTAAATACCTAACTGCGTTCTTAGAGAATATGACTATTAACTTCCTGTTCTTAGAGAATGGACTTTGGTATGTTTTAGAATTATTTTTTTATACGAACAAATGAATCCAAATTGGATCATTGTATTTAGTTGAGGTTTTGCTGACTCTTAATATTATTAAGAGTTAATATAATGCTGTGGATTGATATTAGATAACATTACTGTGTCAGTATTAACTTTCTTGACAATGGCAATGGGATATAGAAGAATGTCTTTTGTCTTAGGTGATACGTGTTGAAATATTGATAGAGGAAGCCACGTGTTTGCAACTTTCGAATTGTTCAGAAAATAAAAGGTGTTAACAATTGGTAAGTGTAGGTAAAGGATATATGAGTATTTATTGCACTATCCTTTCTATTTCTCTAAGTTTGAACATGTTCAGAATGAAGGTTTAGAGGGAGGAAAAAGTAAAATTCTACTCCCTTGTCCTCTCTTAACTGTCTCTCTCTGAAGGTGGAAATCATCATGAATGAAATATATTAAGATATCAGATCTTTTGCCTCTGGTTCCCTTACTCCACACATTTCCTGTCACGCTCCAAAGCCACCAGTGGAATAGTTTATTCAACGTGCAAGATGATTTTCTGCCAGGAAGGTGAAACCTCAATAATCGCTCCGTTGACTGGCTATTTCAGTTTGCTGGGAGGCCCATGTGGTGTTACTGCCCCTCTGGTGATATCTTCATGCGTAGTGAATATTTCAAACTGCAAGATTCTCTTCTTTGGGGAGAGAAGTGTGCCAGGTATCAGAGCGAATGTGTGCATGCAGGAGCAAGCCTGTCCCGTAAAGCCATCGCTGTTTACACATTTAGGAAAGCACTGCCAAGAAGAAGCATATGGCCTCTGCAAGGTCTCTCAGGCATGTGCTGATGAGTTTAGTGTGGAGACCTAGCTTAACGTTTTGATTTAAAGCTGGGGATGCGAGAGCCTCCCAACTGTAGATCAACTGTACCTATGTGGGGTCTTCATTCAGAGCTCATGTTTTCTTTAGCCTGAGATGTGTGCCCCAATGTGGAAGCTGCTTATCCACATAGAAGCAGACACAGACGAGTATTACCTTGCTTAGGTGTTAGGCTTGGATGTCAGCACAAATTGCACGTGGCCAGAATAACTCCAGTCCACATTTTGAGTGGCCCATGAATTACGCTGACAGTCACCTGGGAACTGAGGCTGGCAGAGGAAACACGTTCACTCTGGATATATGTCCTTAGAAAAGACTGGCAGCCAAAACTCCTACGCCATGTCAGCCAGGGCCACTGTGGCTTTTGGTTGGTGAAGAGCCCTCTGCAGTGGACTGCCCGAGTTTGAATCCTGGCCCCACCACTCCTACCTATATGTCCATGAACAAACTACTTAACTCCTCTTAGTCTCTCTCACTTCCTTCCTCTCCCCTCCCCTCCCCTCTCCTCCTCTCCCTTCCCCTCCCTTCCCCTTCTCCTCCTACTCTTCTCTTTCTTTTCTCATGTGGTTTGCCTCCCCATATTGCCCAGGCTGGTCTCCAGCACTTGGGCTCAAGCGATCCACCTGTCTTGGCTTCCTAAAGTGTTGGATTACAGGTGTAAGCCCCTATGCCCAGTCTCTGTGTCTGTTTTCATCTGTGAAATGGGAATGATACTTACCTCATGGGTTATTCAGAAGATTAAATGCATTCATTTGTAGGAAGCACTTGTAACAGTATTGGCACATAATTACTTCAATACAATAACTGCCAGGTGCAATGGCTTACACCTGTAATCCCAGCCCTTAGGGAGGCAGAGGCCTGAGAATAGCTTGAGCTCAGGAGTTCAAGGCCTGCCTGGGCAATATAGTGAGATCCTGTTCTCCATATAAAGAAAAAATAAAGACAACAACAAAAAACTACAATAATCTTTTATCCACAAAGCATATGTTGGACCTCTGGTGTATGCCTGAAACTGCAATAGGACTGAGCTCTAGATATGCCATGTTTTTTCCTGTACACCAGTGGGCAGATAGCATATACAGCATGGACCAGCTGGACAAAGGGATGATTCAGTCCTGGGCACCGCAGAGCAGGACTGGGCAAGATTTCATCATGCTACTCAGAGCGGCACTCAATTTAAAACTTAGGAACTGTTTATTTCTGTATATTTCCCATTTAATATTTCCAGACCATAGCTGACCTCAGGTAACTGAAACCACAGAAAGTACCCATAGTTGAGTCCAGGCACGGTGGCTCACGCCTGTAATCCCAGCACTTTGGGAGGCCGAGGCAGGCGGATTACCTGAGGTCAGAAGTTTGAGACCAGCCTGGCCACCATGGTGAAATCCCATCTCTACTACAAATACAAAAATTAGCCGGGGGAGGAGGCACACATCTGTAATCCCAGATACTCGGGAAGCTGAGGCAGGAAAATTGCTTGAGCCCAGGAGACAGAGGCGGCAGTGAGCTGAGATCACACCACTGCACTCCAGCCTGGCCTACAGAGTGAGACTCTGTCTCAAAAAAAAAGTACCCATAGTTCTTTGTGAATGGGGGGGGACAGCTGTATAAGAATTTGCTATTTTTTTTTTAAATTTAAATTAAATGCATTCAAAGTGTGGCTGTACTATAAAGGGTAAAAAGTGTGCATTAGAATTGGCAGTTAAAGAAGAAAACATTGGATTTCTTCCTCCTGTGGGTAGAAGCCTCTACGTGATGCTGCTCTTGTATTCCTTGCAATTGATTAAGAGTGCCTTAGATGTGGGAAAGCTGTTTCTGATCCTCCTATCAGAGTGCAAAGTGAAACATGCTTGACTGGTTAATAAAAACAGAAGACAATTAGAAAACCTCTGTAGGCCGTGCGATGGAGTGGCCCAGAATTGCAGTCGGTGGTTGGTGTGCTGGCCTGTGGTTGGGTGCTGTTCTAGGAAGTCCTCAGCACAAGAAGTGACCTTTCTATTTCTTCCTAGCCTTCCTGTGGCTCTCTCTCATGACCAATGAAGTGAGCTGACCGCTGTCATCTTCCTCAATACCATAAATCCAACAGCACAGTGGCAAGTGGGAGAGGCTAATTGTGTGGTCTATTTGGTTCCTACCCGAGAAAGTGTTCTGTGGTCTCTGCCTAAAATCAAAGGCCTTAAGGACAGGAATGTGGAGAAGGAAAGCCATCAGGAATAAATCTGCCAGAGCCAGGAAATTGGGTTGGAGGTGTCTTATCAGGTCCTTATCTTAACCCTGCCCTCCCAGTGAAGCACCAACTACCCTAGATAGAGATCTGGTTCCCATTTACAACTGGGGACTTTGCAGCCCCAGACCCCTGAGTAGCTCACAATCCCCTGGTGAATCTGGGTAATGAACTAAACTGCTAGGAATGCCCCAGCTTCCCTTCTGACTGGGACTTGGATTATGTCACTTAAACCTAATACCCCTCACAAGCGCTAAAGAGGTTGTGGTCCAGCGGGAGTGAGGCTCCTTGGCCTTAGATGATCACAGGAACATCCTTTTTTGCTTGCTGCCCTTGAGGTATTTTTTAAAGCCACAAACACTGACTCATTCAAGGGTCACAGCCTCAATGACCAACAAATGGTTGAGAGAAATAGCAGGCCCAGGTCAACCCTTGGTTTCAGGTCTTGGCAGTGTTTCTGGCTGCAGCTTGAGCCCCTCTGTGGTCTGGGGAGTGAGCAGGCCTTCTCATACCAGAGGCTCAGGGCAAGAATTCCTGCTCTCAAGTTTCCCAAGTAGAGTATTCCCTGATGAATTAGAGTATTCCTAGATGAATTAGAATCTGACCAGTCATGAGTTTCAGATAGGAAGAGGTAACAGTTTAATTTTAGTAGCGATGCTAGGGAAAGATTAAAATCCTGTCTACATATCATCTGAGAATGGTTAAATAAATCATAGCACTTGGATATGGTGAAATGTATGCAGCCCTCATTAAACGTTACATCTTTGAAGGAAATGTAATAGCATACGAAAATACTCATGAAATGTATTTCATGAGTTCCCCACAACAATCCAGTTGTGGGGAAGAGGCTGGAGATGAGAAACTGTAGCTGTATTGTGGTCCAGTTCTGTAAAAGCATACACATATGTGAGGTGTAGAAGTATACCAAGGTGTTACCTAGTGATTATCTTGGGGGTGTACACACATGTGATTTTTATCTTCTATGTATTTTCTATTATTTGCCAAATGTTATACCCTGACATGTATTATTTGTGATGTTAATTTTTTTTTACACAGAGTCTCACTCTGTTGCCCAGGCTAGAGTGCAGTGGCACCATCTTGGCCTCATTGCAGCCTAAACCTGTGGGCTCCAGCAATCCTTTTGCTTTAGGCTCCCAAGTAGCTAAGACCACAGGCATACTCCAACACACCCGGCTAATTTTTGTAATTTTTTGTACATATGTAGTTTTGTCCAATAATTGTCCAGGCTGGACTCGAACTCTTGGGCTCAAGCCATCCTCCCGTCTTGGCCTGCCAAGGTGTTGGGATCACAGGCACGAGCTGCTGCATCTGGCCTATATTATGTTTAAATGTTTTATTATGTTAAGCCGCCTGTAGCAAGAGGAAACTGAAGAGTTCTAAATACTCAAAGGTGGATCCATCTCTGGGCCACAGGCAGAGGAGGATGCTAAAACGTGTTATTCAGAGAACAAAATTCAACAGCATTTATCTATTCTCTTCTTTCAGTATTGAGGCTAGGCCTTCATCCTTTGTTGGTAGATCTGATTGCCCCAATTTATGTAAGCTCATTGTTTATGCTAGCTTTTTGTTTGGCAGGAAAATTACATATTCATTGATTTGGATTTTTTTTTAAATCTTGTTTATAGGCAAGTGATCATTCAAAATATCTAGTTCAAGTACACAGGGCCTTATCTGCTATCCCAGGACCTGAAAACACAGTTTCTTTTCTTTAATTCATTTGATGGCAAGATGATGTTCTTTGAAAAACACTAACTACAGGAAAAGAAGGAAGCGCTGTTTAGAAGCATGTGGGCAGCTCCCTTCTCTGACTTGCTTCCTAACTGCGAGTGACCCGGGTGGACCAAGATGCTGTTAGAGGCCTTCAAGGCGGAAAGTCCATTTTCTGTAACAGCTTTGGGGCTGGAAGGCTAACCAGCCACAGAAACATCTGGCAATCAGACAGAAAGACATGAGACCACAAAGATGTCGATAAAGCTTCTTATCCTCTGCTTCCCCCAGCCTCCTCATTAATGGCAAATGTTGAAGACAATTATATCTACCCACAGGAACTAGATGGATCCTCCTCTGCCCTCCACAACAGCCCCCCAAGAAATTGGATGGATGGATGTATCAGTAAAGTTAACCCAACTGGAAAGGAGTTTATGATTCACTTTCATTTCATGAAAAACAAATCCAAAATGCAGAGCAAAGGAAGGAAAACAAAAGGGGAAGCATTTACAGTCCTTAGCGGGTTGCTTCAACCTAAAACCCCTTCTCATTGGTTATCTTTATTGAGTACCAAGACTTCGAGCGCCTCCCCCACGCCCCAGTGTTCTTTTTTTAAAAGAACAGAAGATGAAAACACTATGAGATGTATGAGCCCTGATTATGCCCAATTACATTTGGCAAGCCTAAGACAAAAATTAATGGGACCAGATTATTCTTCTGCGTGAGATGTGGTATTGCCCAGCCTGACTATTTTAGCTCTTGCCATGCTGTACATCGTCAAACAAATTAATAGCATGCTAATGGGTGCCTTTCAGGCTTCTCGTTTATATTAATGAGTTCCACTCCATCCGATAACCAGTGATTTATAGCACTGGAACTTGCAGCCTGGCTGTAAAGATTGTCTTTTGTCACTCTTTCTGGGGTGGAGCAGCCAGCCTAACAAGCTAAATGGTAGGGTTTTGTAATTGAATTCTAAAATGTGAAAACGCCTGCTGCAAGGACATTTCATTCTGATCATGGCTTTGGAAATTGAAAGGCCTTCAGTATGTCTCCCACTACCCAACGCTGAATGCAGTCTGATTTGGGTTTCCACAACTTGTGAAGCAAGGGTGTGACAAGATTCTTAATGGAGGGTATTCATGCTGAGCTAGCATGGCAGTTAGATTCAGCGGGCTGTAAAATAGCTCCTCTAAAGAAAACAATATATTCTTAAGAGCCATAAAAGAGACCCCTTCCTCACCTTGAAGGTATTCCCACCCCTCACTTTCCCCCCACCAAGTGCAGGAGGCAGAGAGCTCTGACTCTGTGCCAGGCACTGTGCTAACTACCTTATTCTTGACTCATTCAGTCCTCTGTGTGCCTTTGTGAAGGAGGCAGCAGTGTTATTCCCATTTTACAGAGATGAAACTGGAGCACAAAGAGGTGAACTAGCTGGCTCATTCTGAGAGTGGTGGAGCAAGGCTGCCAGCCCAGGCAAGGCTCTGCTCCTTTCCAGCTCACCCGCTGCTTCTGGCTTTGTAGCCCTCTTATTTCTAATGTAAGAGCAGTGCACATTGGGAGCCCCAGATGAGCAAACTCCAAATGCCTTGGCTACGAGGGCCCTGAGAGTAGTTGCTGTCAGTTGAGCCTGGGAAAAGGAAAGCCAGTTAACAAACGAAAAAGTCCGTCCCCCTGAAGGTTTCCGTGAAGGTTCATGTGCTGGTCTAAAATGTCCCATCAGGAGTGGTGGGCTGGCAGGCTCCGAATGGAGCAGGAAAGGCCGAGCTGCCACCTCCAGCAGCCTGCAGCCTCCTTGGGCTTTGCAAACAACTGCCTCCATTGTTTTCTGGGAGGAGTATACTACCATGGCTTTCCAAACAGGCTGTTCCTCCAAATAAGGGAACCCAATACCCTTGGAGATCTTGGCTTAAACATCAGAGGAACGTCTTGCTTAAATGATTATTTTTTAAAAAAACATCAATTTGGATTTCATTTTCTTTGGTCCATGACCATCGTGTATAGCTGTGTCCTAGAAATGATCCAAAGACAGCTTATTTTTCATAAGCAGCAGTCTGGAAACTTAATTGATATGCCATTCCTGCCCCCTAGTCCAAACCCCTGCCCAATCTATCCTTTTTACCTACTTTGATTCTTTTAGTTCTTCCTATTTTACAGTCACCAACCATTCCAGAAAAACATCTGCTAAAAAGATCCATTCCCTGTAGTGGGAATTAAGTACATATTTTAACTTCAGACAATTTTACTTAATGTTTTCTGCATTGCATGGAGCAGAGGATTAATGCAGACGTCCCCGAAAAGCTCCTATGAAACCTTAAGCTGTGTCTTCAATCATTCAGACTATTCAAGGGCTGGAATTTGAAAGAGGGTGAGGAAGTACCAAGAATGAAATTAGATAAGGGATCTTTATTAATTTAAACATCTAGGCAGGCCCAGTTGTACATAGGAAACACTGAACTCTTTTGCTTTGGTGTCCCCAAGCCCACAAGTTTTTTATCAGAAGATCACAAATAAAATGACTTTTAAAAGTAATCGGTTTAAGCCGGGTGCTGTGGCTCACACCTGTAATCCTAGCACTTTGGGAGGCTGAGGCGGGCAGATCACTGGAGGCCAGGAGTTTGAGACCAGCCTGGCCAACATGGTGAAACCCCATCTCTCCTAAAATACAAAAATTAGCCAGGCATGGTGTTCTGCGCCTGTGGTCCCAGCTACTGGGGAAGCTGAGGCACAAGAATTGTTTGAACCCAAGAGGTGGAGGTTGCAGTGAGCTGAGATCATGCCACTGCACACTAGCCTGGGCAACAGAGTCTCAAAAACACTTTTTTTTTATTTTTTTAAATTTGAAAGAAAAAAAAGTATTGGTTTAAGAAAAGAAGAAACAAGATCATTCCTCACCGCCACCCCAAGTTTCTTTCTATAATTTTTTGCATTTTGAAATCAGAAATTAAGGACATAGTTTTGTGCTAAGGCTATGCCGTGAATGATTGAGTCTGGTTGGTAATTGGCAATGAAATGTGGACATGGATTTTGTGGTGTGTATTGGAGTAGTTGATAGCCAAGAGTCCTGGGTCTGGTTCCATTTCATACTCATCAAGTGAGATCTTGGGCAAGTCAGTTTGGTTTCTCTGAGTGTTTATGCTGTTATAACAGAACACCTGAGACTGGGTAATTTATTTAAAACAAAAAAACAGACATTTCTCACATTTCAGGAGGCTAGGAAGTCCAAGATCAAGGTGCCAGCTTGTTTAGTTGTCTGGTGAGGTCTGCACCCCCCAGAGGGGAATTACAATGTTTGTATATGGTAGAAGGCAGAAAGACAGGATAGCCAAATGGCCCTGGGAAGCCTCTTTTCAAAGGGCCTTAATCTTCTTCAAAAGGGAGGAGCTTTCATGGCATAATCACCTCGTAAAGACCCCACCCTTTAATACCATCACATCGGCAACACCTGAATTTTGTTTTTTTCTTTTTCTTTCCTTTATTTGTGTGTGTGTGGTTTTTTGTTTTTTTTTTCTTTTGAGATGGAGTTTCACTCTTGTTGCCCAGGGTGGAGGTCAATGGCATGATCTCAGCTCATTGCAACCTCCGCCTCCCGGGTTCAAGCAATTCTTCTGCCTCAGCCTCCTGAGTAGCTGGGATTACAAGTATGCGCCACTACACCCAGCTAATTTTGTATTTTTAGTAGAGACAGGGTCAAACTCCTGACCTCAGGTGATCCACCTGCCTCAGCCTCCCGAAGTGCTGGGATTACAGGTGTGAGTCACCACGCCCAGCCAACACCTGAATTTTGGAGGGGACACATTAAAACCATAGCACTGAGTCTGAGCGAGGTGATAAAAATTGGATAGATTGTCTAGTTTTATCCAGCTCGGAAATCCTCCAGTAGGGATATGTTTTTGTTTCATGATATTCTATGCGAAAGCACATTAGAAAAAGCTCACCAGAATTTGGCTGGTGTTCTTTAAGTTAACCACTTAAAAAATATGTAGTTGAGAAGACTGCAGAGAGAGCAAGCTCTAGGTACAAAGACTAAAGAGAAGCAGGTGACCTTTAAGGAAAAGCAAATCATTCATAAAATCCGTGGAACACCTACTGTGTGCCAGGTACCAGGCTAGGAAGTAGGGATATAAAATGAACACGTACAGAAAGCGCCAAGACTAAATCTAGATTGCCTTAATGAAATGCTTTTAAAACGCGTTTCCTTTTCACCATAAGTCCTTATCTGGCTACACTATATGTACAAATAAAAGCCTCACTAGTTGAAAGTCTTCTTAAAACTCATGAATAGGATAGGTGGTAAATTTCTCTAGGTCTTCAAGCAAGTCACAGGTCAGAGCTGTGCAGAAGTCAGGACTTTTTAAAGCAAAACATTTTCTTCTCCATGGTGCCCTACTGAAACCTGAAGCCTGGAAGACATCACTGTCCCTACAGCCTTCTCCAACTGTGGCGATTTATTTCTGCAAGGTCTAGATATGGGTCAGGACCCTCCTTATTGCCATTTCCAGACCATTTCTCTGTTTGCTCCTTTAAAAGAAATAATTTTTTTGAAGCGTACAGCATTTCAGATTATGCCACCTGCTGTCTCTCATTTCAGTGGTGTGCAGGTCTTAGGTTCCCGTCCCTGCCCCTTCCTGGAAGATGCTGGCCTCTGCCTCACTGCCTTGCGTTGCACAACTCCCACCTCATTCTTGGCAATGTCAACATCCACAGAACACACTGGTCTTGTGATTCTTTGACCTACTGACTTCCAATGGTCCTGTCCTTTATCTGACTTCAGCTATCTGCCCTCAGGGTTATACCTTGGGCCTTGTGACCAGTAACTGCATCATCTCTGAAATTATATTATTAAGCTTCCTTCTCTCTGACTACCATTCCCATCTTTCCAGCTTAATTTTCTTGGTCCCAACACTCTAGTGGGATCTTCCACTGTCCATGAACTCTCCCATCCTCCTCCTTCTTTCCTTCCCCTCCTTAGATTTTATGCCCCATCACACTGCCTTGCCTTTCATTCTCTTTCACCCTTTCTGGAAAATCCTAACCCTGGTTAAACCCAAGTCTGCCCTCTCCCTGCTGGCACCAAGGGAGCTCCGTGTGGCTGGAGAATAGGCACACACCATGCTGATTGGATTCACTTTATTTTCATTTACTTCTTTAGAGACAAGGTCTTGCTCTCTCGCCCACGCTGGAGTACAGTGGCATGATCATAGCTTCCTGCAGCCTTGATCTTCTGGGTTCAAGCAATACTCCCGCCTTAGCCCCCTAGGTGGCCGGGACTACAGGTGCACATCACCATGCCTGACTATGAATTCACTTTCAATTTTTAGCCTGTTATGGACTGAACACTTGTGTCACCCCCAAAATATGGTATTTGGAGATGGGACCTTTGGAAGTGATTAGGTCATGAGGGTGGAGCTCTTATGAAAGGAATTAGTGCCCTTATAAAAGGGACCCCCAGTAGCTCCCTAGCCCTCTTTCTGCCATGTGAGGACACAGTGAGATGCTGGCAGTCTGCAACCCAGAAGAGGTCCCTCACCAGAACCCAGCTATGCTGGCACCCTGATCTCAGACTTCCAGCCTCCAGAGTGGTGAGAAATAAACTGTTGTTTATGAACTGCCCAGTCTGGAACACTGGTTATAGCAGCCTGGGCTGACTAAGGCATGGTCATGGTCACAGTCACACAAGAGAGCTTTCTGCTTTGCCTGACCATCCCATCCATTCTATAGCCAGCTCACTCTATTTTCCCACACCTCTTCTTTCTGAAACCTTAAAAGCCTGCCATCCCTTCACATTCAACTACAGACTTTGTTCTACATATCCCTGAAAATATATTACAGAAGCAATCAGAAGAATTTCCTTCTATTACCTTTCCCAAATAGAGTACTCTTCCTGCATCCATCTCCATATACCCCGTCAGCCCTCCAGCAGTGACTCGTTCCTCCTCCTGTCTCTGGCCAACCCCCAACTTGTACATTAGGGTCCCACCACCTCTAGCCTCCACCTCTAGCCTGTGTAAGATCATTGCTCCTGTACTTCTCCTCTCTCTGCTGGATCATTCTCATTAGCAACAAATATGCTATCTTACATAAGAATATTTTTATTTCATTTTTTTTTTTTTTTTTTTTTTAGACAGAGTCTTGCTTTGTCACCCAGGCAGGCTGGAGTACAGTGGAGCGATCTCGGCTCACTGCAAGCTCCGCCTCCCAGGTTCATGCCATTCTCCTGCCTCGGCCTCCCTAGTAGCTGGGACTACAGGCGCCCACCACTATGCCTGGCTAATATTTCATATTTTTTGGTAGAGATGAAGTTTCACTGTATTAGCCAGGATGGTCTCAATCTCCTGACCTCGTGATCCGCCCGCCTCAGCCTCCCAGAATGCTGGGATTACAGGTATGAGCCACCATGCCCGGCCTTATTTTTAATTTTTAAGGATAGGATCTTGCTCTGTTGTCCAGATGAAAGTGCAGTGATGCAATCATGGTTCACTACAGCCTTGAAATCCTAGGCTCAAGTGATTCTCCCACCTCAGCCTCCCAAGTAGCTAGGACTACAGGCTTGCACCCCCATGCCTGGCTAATGTTTAAATTGTTTTTGTAGAGGCCGGATGTGGTGGCTCACGCCTGTAATCCCAGCACTTTGGGAGGCCAAGGCAGGTGGATCATGAGGTCAGGAGTTTGAGACCAGCCTGGCCAACATGGTGAAACCCTGTCTCTACTAAAAACAAAAAAAAAATAGCTGGGCATGGTTTAGGCGCCTATAATCCCAGCTACTCGGGAGGCTGAGGCAAGAGAATTGCTTAAACCCGGGAGGCAGAGGTTGCAGTGAGCCAAAATCGCACATTGCACTCCATCCTGGGCTACAGAGTGAGACTCAGTCCCAAAAAAAACCAAAAAAACCAAAAAACTGTTTTTGTAGAGACACGAGGACTCACTGTTGCCCAGGCTGGTCTCGAACTCCTGGCCTCAAGGGGTCTTCCTGCTTCAGTCTCCCAAAGTGCTGAGGTTACAGGCGTGAACCACCACACCTGGTGAGAACCATCTTCAAAAGTCTTTTCACTTGGCCCCGTGTGCATTGTCTTTCAATTTCCATGTTCTGACTCGTAGCGATACTCCTGGGAAGCATTGGCCATAGTCAGCAGCATCATTTTCCCACTGATTCTCTCCTGCCAGCAACAATCAAGGTCTCATCGCCACTGCTCCTTTGAAGTCGCTCTTCTGAGGGTATCAACAAGTTGTGTATTGTCAGACTCAAAGGCCCATTGTCACTTCTTCTTTCTTGATCTCTCTCTTTTCTTTTGGACAGGATCTCACTCTGTCACCCAGGCTGGAGTGCAGTGGCACAATCACTGTTCACTGCAGGCTCAACACCCCTAGGCTCAAGTGACCCTCCCACCTCAGCCTCCCGAGTGAGTGGACTATCGCCTTCCACCACTCCTGGCTAACTTTTTAAATTTTTGTAGAGATTTTGCCGTGTTACCCAGGCTGATCTCAAACTCCTGGGCTCAAGGGATCTGCCTACCTTTCCCTCACTTAAAGGCTTGAGTCACTTGTACCCTACCATTTTCTTCTTTTAACATTTATTTTGACTTTTCAGATGTATAGAATGTTGCAAGAATAGAACAAAGAATTTTTATACTTCATTTACCCAGATCCCCAAGTATTAACATTTTACTCACCAGCCTGGCCAACATGGTGAAACCCCGTCTCTATTAAAAATACAAAAGATTAGCCGGGCGTGGTGGCATGCACCTGTAATCCCAGCTACTTGGGAGGCTGAGGCAGGAGAATCACTTGAACCCAGGAGGCAGAGGTTGCAGTGAGCCAAGATCGCGCCATTGCACTCCAGCCTGGGCAACAGAGGAAGACTCCATCTTGAGAAAAAAAAAAGAAGAAAAAAAATTTTACCCTGTTTGCCTTACCGTTAACCCAGTCTCTGTCACAGGTGTGTGTGTGTGTGTCTACATGTGCAGATTTTTTTCTGCACCTTGGAAGGGCATCTCAGTAGCATTTGACACAGCTGGTCACTCATTGCTTCCCCGAACAGTTCCTGCACGTGGCGCCTGGGGCATGACACCCTTGACTGTCATCTTTCCTCAATGGCTTCTCCTTCTCAGCCCCTTTTGAGAGTTCTTCCTTCTCCTGAGGGTTGCGAGAGCTCTCTAGGCCCACCCTCGGGCCTCTCCACCCTGCGGCCTCTTCTTCATCTGCTCCAGTTCCCCAGGTGACCCCATCTGGCTCTGAGAGTCACATCGCAAGCACTACCAGCCAGGACGCTGCCCTCAGCCCCGACTCTCCTCCAGCCTCCTCATGTTCCATCAGGTGTCCCCTGCCCAGAATTGCAGTCCTAGTCTCACCTCCCTTGCTTCTCTCCCAGGCGCCCCCCTACATCAGTAAATGGCACGATCAATAGTTGACTGCTGAAAACCTAGCAGCTATCCTCGCTTCTTCTTTCTCACACACCATACCCAGTCTGTGAGCCGACCTGCCAACTCTGCCCTCAAAAACACTGTTTCCACTGCTGTTGCTCTAGTCTGAGGCACAACCCTCACTCTTCCACTGCATCCATGACCTCCTAACCTGTCTGCTTGACCCCACTCTTGCTCCTCAAAACCAGAGCCAGGTTTTAAAAGTTCAACTCTTACCATGCCACTGGTTCGTTACACTTAGAATAAAATCCAAGGCCCTTCCACAGTAGACCGAGTCATTTGTGATTTGGCCCCTACCTTCCTCAATGGCTCCTTTATTACCACCCCTTGGGGGTTTGTACCTGCTGTTACCTTACCCAGGTGGCCCCATCACAGGCTCCCTGACAGTGCAAGTCTCTGCTTCACTGCCACCTCCTCCAAGAAGCCTTCCCCGACCTCCCTATGAGGGAGCTCCACTCCCCTGTCCCTCTCCATTCGCTTTCCTGGCTTGACTTTTCTTCCTCTCAACAACTGCTATCTGCCATACCTGTGTTTTCTTATTGTCCATCTTCCACCCACTAGAATATAAGGTCCTTAAGGTGGGACTTTGGTCTGTTTCATATCAAGTAAATACCTTGCCACATAAGAAGTATTTCTTAAATATTTGTTAAATGGACAAACCAGTAGGCAAAGGCAAGATGACTGACTGGATTCTGACCACAGTAGAGACCAGTGGCCCTGGCCAGCCTCCACATGGTCTGTGAAGCTGCCATCTTCACAGACCATGACTAAAAGAACCCAAGGAAAACTAGCTGTTTTCAGGCCAAGGCCAACATCTTAACACTTTGCAAAGTAGGAAAGATCATCTTTGTGCCATAAGGCATGTAGCTTCTGCAGCTGTTTTAGAAGTTTCCGAGTGAGTCTTTGCTAAATCACTCTCAGTCCTCTTAGAGAACACTGTGGCTTTTCCTTCCCTCATTACTGGGGGAGGGAGTGGGGTATAGGATGAACAGAAGGAATTCAGCCTTGGATCCAGGGGACTTAGGCCAGTGTCTCAAGCAGAATGAAATACACTATATGCTTGACTTAGGGTCTATTTAGATTTGCTCCTCCCTTCCCTAGTTCAGTAGATCTCGAAAATATATGGGCTAGGGTCGGGACTTGGCAAATTAGTATATATGGCTTATGTTTTAAATGTGTAAATCAGTCGCGTTCAGGTTCCTAGTGCATTCGTTTAAACGATACCTTGGTATTATTGGTGTAAGTCACTCTAAAAGCCAAAAAAAAGCTTATTAGCTACAAGCAGGGATGTTTCTTTTCAGATCCCTTTGCCCAACCAAAAGCAGCCCATATATGTTAAATTTTTAAAAATTAAAAAAAAACATACCAGCCCGGGCGTAGTGGCTCACGCCTGTAATCCCAGCACTTTGGGAGGCTGAGGTAGGTGGATCACCTGAGGTCAGGAGTTCGAAACCAGCCTGGCCAACATGGTGAAACCCCGACTCTACTAAAACTACAAAAATTAGCAGGGCATGGTGGCAGGCGCCTGTCATCTCAGCTACTCGGGAGGCTGAGGCAGGAGAATCGCTTGAACCCAAGAGGCGGAAGTTGCAGTGAGCCGAGATCGCACCATTGCACTCCAGCCTGGGCAACAAGAGCAAAACTCCATCTCAAAAAATAAAAATAAACATATCGGTTGGAGGGATAGTTTTCAGTCCTGTGCCCCACTCCCAAGAACACTGGGCCACCTCTGTTCTACTCTGTGATCTTGGAGACTCGAGTTGCCAGTTTTACAGCCCATGTGTTCTGCCCACAGAGGGGTCTTCAGCTTTCCCTCCTCCGCATTAGGAAGGTGCTTACAGACCCCTTCATCCCGGTGGGAGAGGCTGGCCGGGAAGCAAAAGCTGGTCCACTTGGGATGAAGACATCAAAGCTGATTCTGATCCAATTAGAAAAAGAGACTATTGTCCCCTTAATTCCCAAAGTTATCGGGCTGTTATGAACGCTTAGCCAGTTTCCTTGGGGATTGCTATGGCATTGACTTAGATCTGAAGCTCATTGATATTCACACATAATGACAAACCCCATTCCCCCATATGTGCAGGGAGCCTGGGAAGCCTGGGAGCCACTTGCTCTGTTTCCACTGGCAGATGAAGACTTTCAGATTTGCACAGTGGCTGTAAAATGCTATTTTTCCTCAGTTGGTCTTAAATGAATGTTAGTCTCTTGTGTCTCAGAAAGAAGAATGTGAGCACTTTATTGGGAAAAAAATTTATAACTGTTTCCATTTATAGCACTTCAGAGAATGAACATGAGAAATCGTTTAAGCTGGTAATTTCAGCTATTAGTCCTGTCTGTGGAATTCCCAGAGACACTTATCCATCCGTGTTCAAGACAAAATGATTCTCTCCTCTGCAGCACACACTTTTCTTTTGTTCCATGGTGTTTCTGCCTCTGGTTTTTCTTTTTTTGTTTGTTTTTCTTTTTTCACTTTTTATAGAGACAAGGATTTTGCTATATTACCCAGGCTGGTCTTGAACTCCTGGCCTCAAGTGATCCTCCCACCTTGGCCTCCTGAAGTGCTGGGATTACAGGTGTGAGCCACAGCACCTGGCACTCTGGTTTTTCTTGAAGCCATCCTGCCCTTGATGTCTACATGATTTTCATATCTGCCATATGTGGTTAATGAGCTTCTTAAACTATCAGCTATCTTCGATTACTATCACCTATTACAGAGAAGAACCGCACATTTAAAGTTTACCAGGTATTTTCCTGGAGTTACTGGGATTGGCATGGACTGCTGAGGCCAGGGAGGAATTAGATACAATCTCGGCAAAAGAAACTTTCGGCCTTCTCTGCTCCATGGCCACAAGGTAAACCTTAAGTCCAGCTACAGTTTTGACAATGCAAATTATTCATGGGATCATGCAAGGGAAGATAGCTACTTTGACACAACTGTAATCTAGAAAGATACTTGCTGTATTTCTGTTTCTTCTATACTTCACCATTTGATTATTTCACATCCAAAATTCCATCCTAAGGCCAATACAACTGATTTACCGCAATTTAGGAATCCGTTTCAAATGTCTTCAGGGACTAGGTCATTTATCTATGTTAATTTGTTTTAAAGAAGCTGTTGGAGGTGAAATAATTGGAAATTGTACAGGACAATTGGGAAGAGTGAGGACTGTAGTTAGTTCCAGGCCTTACCTAAAAGCTACTCAAATATAAACCTTAAAAAGGCTGTGTGGATCAACCAACGCACATCTGATCAGGCCCAGGAGCTGGTTCTTTCTGGGATACTCTGCCTAGAGGGTGTGTTTTTATCCTCTCTCCAGATTTGTTTACCTGTCCCCAGGCCTCCTTTGTTCTGGCCTGAGGGTCTTGTGCTCAGGGCAAGACCCAGCCTGCCTAGGACGGGTGTCTCATGCATTGACTCTGAACTCCAGAAGAAGCCATATTTGGATGGGAAGGAAGACTTGAGGTCAGGGTAGCTTCAAGTTATGACCTGAGCAGAGTTGGTTTGTGGGCTCATGAGAAATGCCATTAGTTTCCTCCCTACGGTCCTGGAGTCAGGCCTGGGTAAATTCCAACTCTGCTGCTTACAAGTTATGTAGCTTTAGGAGGCAAATTGCTTGGCCTCTCTAAGCCTCATTTTCTACCTTTGAGAATGGGATAATGATAATTGAGTTGTCATGAGATTAAATAAAACAATGTAGGTCAAGCACTTAGCACGGTGCCCAGTGCATGGTAAGCACGACATTAGCATTAACCATGGCTGTTGGGACTTAGAGGCTGTAGATGTGCCTTGGCGAACTCCCGAAATTAACTGCAAAATGCTGTGTTGATGTGTACTTTGTTTCTTCCTGCTCTATTACCCTTCATCAGATTCTAAATTTGGACCACGATGGAATAGGAACTTGGATGTTAAGGGAAGCTGAGTAAGTTGTTACAGAACTCAGATGTTTGAGAACTGACAATCAGGTCCTCCTGGACCTAGAAGTTTAAGAGTTCTGTTAGATAGCTCTTGCCGCCCCTGTCAGAACTTCACTGATCATAGATTTATGTTATTGACTCACTTTCTTCAAGGGCAGAGGCAGTTTTTCAGGCAGTGCTGATGCCAGAATTGGAAAAGCAGATTCTCATTTAACAAACATGACCTCAGTAAAAACAGCCATGTTGTGGGTCTCCATTTGAAGGCAGAGGTGGGGATTGGGAGTATGTGATTAATAAACCCAGAGGGACTGTGAAGGTCATTGCTGATGTTATGACCAGATGCAGGAACGTCCAGAGAAGACTGTGCTTTGTATCAGGGCCATAGAGAAGAGTGTTTCCATGTATCTTCTGTCACAGCCCCTATGCCTTCCTTGTGCACCCAGGAGTGATTTCTGCAACAACACAGAGGTCTGGCCTGCAGGAGAGTGACCTTGGAAACGTGGTTGAGGGTCATCCTTCATTGTCATCTCTCTGTGGGCCTGTGGGCCTAACTACCCCCTCCCGCCCCTATCCTCCTCAAGGGCCGAAAACGACCAAGAGACTAATGAGACAGTGGAAGAACCACACTGTCTATTCTGGGCTCTGTCCGTTCTGTTACAATTTTTTCAGACCTGATTTAAAGTGCCCAGAAAACTTGCAAGGGGCACATGGCTTCTAGAGGACCCGGCTATTGGAAATCTTTGATTGTTCTTGTGCTTAGGATAACTCTGAAGAGTGACCTCATCTTTTGTTTGTTTTCCATGTTTATGCAATGGGGTGTTTTTAGGTGATTGAATAGCAATTGGTGAAGAAAAAGTAAGATGGATAAAAGGATGGATAGAAGAACAGACCTAGCTAAGTAGATGATAAGACAAGTATAGCAAAATGTAAATGAAAGGCTGTAGTCTAAATAGTGGTTATAAAGGTGTTCACTGTAAAAAAAAAAAAAAGCTTTCAACTTACTGGCTTTTTTCTGCTGTATGTGAAAAGAAATGCTTTCAACTTTCCTGTATGTCTGCAATTTTTAATAATAAAATATTGGGAGAAATGAGTTGAAATATCTGGAAAACTAAAACTTAGATAATGGCTAGAGAAAATTTTCATGGATTTGGGTTTCAACATACCACCCCCAGCCCCATTATTATCCCCATGGTGTTCAAGCTCTCTCTTCCTCATGGCTTATTCATTCGGTCTTGAGCATCTCTGGCCGTCACGTTCTAAGTGATGTGGATACGGTGGGGGAGTAGGGTGGCTCTCTGACTGTGGAGCATCCTTTCACTTTTCTGGGGGAGTGGAGACAGACAAGCAATAGTGAGATGTTCCACAAAAAAGAAAAAAACAGTACCGTGGAAACAGAGTGAGGAGAGGGTTCAGCTGCCTCACAGAGAGGGCTCAGGAAAGGCCTCTCCAAGGTAAAATAAAATACCTGGGGAAGCCCTAGCTTGTGTAGAGAGGCTCTGTATGTCGTGCAGAAAACTGTCTTCAAAAATTGGAAGAATTCTGAAGAAGTGGCTGTATTTGGTGTTCATTCATAATTGCAGAATTGCTCCGGCCGTATAAAGAGATCTTTTTTTTTTTTTTTTTAGGCAGAGTCTTGCTCTGTCACCCAGGCTGGTGTGCTGTTAGCTCACTACAGCCTCTACCTCCCAGATTCAAGCGATTCTTCCACCTCAGAGCCCTGAGTAGCTGGGACTACAGGCGCACGTCACTACGCCTGGCTAATTTTTGTATTTTTAGTAGAGGTGGGGTTTTGCCATGTTGGCCGGGCTGGTCTCAGGCTGGTCTCAAACTCCTGGCCTCCCAAAGTGCTAGGATTACAGGCATGAGCCACTACACCCAGCCAAGAGATCTCTTCTTTTACTGTATATATTTTTTAAATTATCATACAGTAAGTTTGACTTTTAGAGGTATGTGTACAGTCCTATGAGTCTTTTTTTTTTTTTTAAATAAAGATGGGGTCTTGCTATGTTGTCCAGGCTGGTCTTGAACTCCTGGGCTCAAGCAATCCTCCCACCTCAGCCTCCCGAAGTGCTGGGATTACAGGCATGAGCCACGACGGCACCCAGCCCAGGTCCTATGAGTTAACACATGTATTCATTTGTGCAACCACCACCATGATGAGGAGGCAGAACAGTTCCATCCCTCCAGAGCTCACTCCTGCTATGCTTGATAGTCACACCCTTCCCTCCCCCAGCCCCAGCGACCACCAATCTGTTCTCCATGGTGATAGTTCTGTCTTGTGTGAATATCATATGAATGGAGTCATGCAGTATGTAACCTTTTGAGGCTGGTTTCTTTCACTCAGCATAATGTCCGTGAATATGTTTCTAAGCCTCCAAGGGGAGACATGTTGAGAGTTCTAGCTAAAAGGCTTTTGTTTTGCTGGGAATGATGAGAGGAGCAGAAACAGCATGAAAGTGGTGATGGATGGTAAGAACCAAAAACAGGAATGGGAGATCTAGAGGTGGATGCTGGAAGAAGGATGCTGGGGAAGGAACCTAGGCACAGAAAGAGGGATCTTTTTAAAAATATTTTGAGGCTGGGTGTGGTGGCTCATGCCTATAATCCCAGCACTTTGGGAGGCCAAGGCAGGTGGATTGCTTGAGGTCAGGAGTTCAAAACCAGCCTGGACAACATGGTGAAACCCTGTCTCTAGTAAAAATACAAAAATTAACTGCGTGTGGTGGCAGGCACCTGTAATCCCAGCTACTTGGGAGGCTAAGGCAGGAGAATCGCTTGAACCGGGGAGGCAGAGGTCGCAGTGAGCCGAGATCGCGCTACTGCACTCCAGCCTGGATAACAGAGTGAGACTCCGTCTCAAAAAAATAGTAATAATAATAAAGTAGGGTCTCACGGTGATGCCCAGGCTGGTCTTGAACTCCTGGCTCCAAACGATCCTCCTGACTCTGCCTCCCAAAGTGCTGGGATTACAGGTGTGAGCCACCACTCAGCCTAAAATTTTTATTTACTATTTTTTTTTTTTTTTTTTTTTTTTGAGACAAGGTCCTTTCTATGTTGCCCAGGCTGGCCTCAAACTCCTGGGCTCAGGCAGTCATCCTGCCTCTGCCTCCCAAGTAGTTGAGACTACAGGTGATTATAATGTTTTCTTCTATAAATGTGCAATGTAAATCTCTTTTGTTTTCCCCAACTGTAGTATTGGGTCATTGAGTTGAATTTATGTGGGAGATGTACCAAGAGACTCCTTTCCCAAGTGCAAGCAGGCCCAGGACAGAGGCTGCCCATCAAGTTTAGACCATCCCAGTTACAGACACAAGATGCAGGAGGTGAACTTTTAGCTTAGTAAAAGAAGAAACAACGGAGTAAAAGGATCAGAGAAGGGCTTGCCTCTCAGTAACCTGGGCGTCTCTTCCCAAAAAGCAGTCAGAAGCACCCAGCCAATTGAGATATCATAGAGGCCCATGCTGGGAGAGCAGTTGGAGAGCACTACCCAGTTCTTAAAACGACTGAAATCCCTCAGTGAATCTAACATTTTGTGCGCGTGTGACAGGGTTCCAGGGTAGAGCAGCAGGCCCCTGTGTTCCCAGCTGTGGTGTCTTAAGGATGAACCCTTACCTGGCCTCCCTAAGATTGCATGTGTAGAATGGCCTTGTAAACTACAAACCTTTTGAGGTGTTTTTATTATTACTGTCCATTTCTGCACCTTCGTGGTTAAGAAGCCTGCAAGATAATTAAAAGAGGGGAAAAAAGGGTCACCCTGTTTTCCGTTGGCAAGGATGCATTGCCACGTTCCTCTGGTTACCGCCAGAGCAAAGCACGCACCGGGTCCTGCTACATAATGATGAATCCTCAGGGACCCCCGATAGTGATCGATAGCACCCGCCTAGCTCTGGGGCTTGCATAATGAGCTGCATAGTCCTGCCAGAGTCATGAGCCAGCCTCGGGGAAACTTCCCCTCCCCCACTGTCCACTTGTACAGCAAATGTCCCCCTCCCCACCCGTCCCCTCGGTTGGGTTTCCCTTTGATTGACAGAGGCCCTGTGATTTCCGCCTAGATTGCCTGACAGCCCCTCCGCCTGGTCTAATTATGCCAGGGCTGTTCTCGGGCCACAGCGACCCCAGGAAGGCTTTATCAGATTGTCCAACTGACCGTGACCAGATCTCTAACACCTGCCTCTTTTGCTGACTGAGGATGGAAGGTGTTTATACACAGCGGAGCTGGCGGCTGATTGACTGGCCAGGGTCCTGGGCTGAGGACAGCCAGTCTGAGTGTCAGTGATGAAAAATGGGATCTGCCTCTCCACCCAGCCTCATTAACACCCCTCCGGCTCCAGGCGGTATCAGGTGGGGTGTGTGCAGGCACACAGCCTGCTGCCAGTGTTCAGGGCCTCCTGACAGATTTCTGGCTGCAGTGCTGGACTTGGGTCCATCTCTTCCCATTTTAATTTATTTACAAATATTTATTTATTTTATAAATGTTCCTATGTATGTTTAAGCCCTCCGCTTTCTCCATCTTTCTGGTTACAGTTACCCATTCCCTGCTTCTTGTTCATCCGTCACCAATTCACCCTAAGTATGACCTCCTTACCTCTGTCTTCCACTCTCACACTTTTTCTTCCAACGTCAGCTTTCATGGAAGCCAGTCAATAATTACTCTTTGTAGGCTGATTTATTAATGTGATTAAAGTTCTGTTTCTGAATAGAATCTTTGGTGCTGCCTGCTGTTTCCAGGTACCCACAGGTGATTCTGGTTATACAAAGAGGTCCTGTAAGGGAGCTCAGACATTGGGACCAATGCTTCTGGTCACTGTGGCAAATGGCCCATTTTGATAAGAACATTAAATCATCCAGATCCGTTAGGGCTCCACGGGGGTCATGAGAACCAAAGCTGAGCCATCTCTGCCCTACAGGATGATGTGATGTGGCCCATTGTCTCAGTTCAGCTCAGCATCCCTGGGCCGAGCCCAGTTCTTCTATGTGAGACGTGGATCGGGCTTTACTGCTCAGAATGAGGTCTCTGCAGCAGCAGCACTGGCATCACCTGGGGGCTCGTTAGAAGGCAGACTCTCAAGCCCCACCACAGACCTGCTGTATCAGAGCCCTGTTTGGACAAGATCCCAGGCATTCATGCGCGTGGCACAGTTTGAGATGCTCTGCATCTGGACATTATCAACCCAGGTAGGGAAGCCCTCCTTTAGATTTACCAAGAAGTCAGAGAACTCAGCAACTTACTTCCATAGAACTGGCTAGTTAGGCATTCTCCCTTCCTTCTGACTTTAGAAAGGATCTTATTAGGAGATAAGAAAGCCAGTTGGAAGCCTGGTTGCTGAGAGTAAGGAACCAAATGTGGCCCCTGGGACTAAGTTTCCTGGCAACTGCATCTCCTTATTCCTGGGGAAATATTTTGCAGTTGAAAGACCACCTACAAAAATAGTGCCCTCAAGGGTCACCTTGTGATGCTCCCCTCTATGCTGGCTGGCATTTAGTTGTAATATTCTGTCCTGACCCATGCTCTAAATTGCCTTTGATTAAATTTGAAACTCGGAAGCTTAGATTTATGAGATGGTGTTTTTCCTCAGTATATACTTTGATACTTGCTAAATGGATGTATGCTGCTTCTTTAATCAAGACTTTTTTATAGGCCAGGTGCAGTGGCTCACACCTGTAATCCCAGCACTTTAGGAGGCTGAGGCAGGCAGATCACTTGAGGTCAGGAGTTCGAGACCAGCCTGGCCAACATGGTGAAACCCCCATCTCTACTAAAAATACAAAAATTAGCCGAGTGTGGTGGCATGTGCCTGTAGTCCCAGCTGCTCAGGAGGCTGAGACATGAGAATCACTTGAACACAGGAGGCGGAGGTTGTAGTGAGCCGAGATGATGCCACTGCACTCCAGCCTGGGCGACAGAGCGAGACTCCATCTCAAAAAAAGAAAAAGACTTTTTTTACAAATTTTATAACTTGTATTTTATAATACATTCAATATAGACAAACTTAAAAAATATGGATAATGAAAAGCACATTACAAGGCCAGGCATGGTGGCTCATGCCTGTAATCCCAGAATTTTGGGAGGCCAAGGTGGGTGAATCACCTGAGGTCAGGAGTTCGAGACCAGTTTGGCCAACATGGTGAAACCCCATCTCTACTAAAAAATAATAATAATAAAATAAATAAACAAATAAATTACCCAGGTGTGGTGGTGTATGCCTGTAATCCCAGCTACTTGGAAGGCTGAGGCAGGCGAATTACTTGAACCTGGGAGATGGAGGGTATAGGGAGCTGTGATTGCACCACTGCACTCCAGCCTGGGCAACAGAGTGAGATTCCATCTCAAGAAAAAAAAGAAAATGGCCGGGCGCAGTGGCTCAAGCCTGTAATCCCAGCACTTTGGGAGGCTGAGACGGGCGGATCACGAGGTCAGGAGATCGAGACCATCCTGGCTAACATGGTGAAACCCCATCTCTACTAAAAAATACAAGAAACTAGCCGGGCGAGGTGGTGGGCGCCTGTAGTCCCAGCTACTCGGGAGGCTGAGGCAGGAGAATGGCCTAAACCCGGGAGGCAGAGCTTGTAGTGAGCTGAGATCCAGCCACTGCACTCCAGCCTGGGAGACAGAGCAAGACTCTGTCTCAAAAAAAAAAAAAAAAGAAAGAAAAAAGAAAAGTACGTTACATTAATCTATAATCTCACTGTTTGGAGTTTGTGTCAAGATGTTGATGTGTGTATAGATATTTTCTTTACAAAAATGTGATCTCACTTTCAATACTATTTTAAAACCTGCTTTTCACTCAATGTATTATAAATATCTTTCCAAATCAATAAATACAGCTCTTCTACATGTTCATTTTTAATGCCTTACAAGGTATTTCATTATATGAAATGTTCTATATTACAATGGTCTGAATGTTTGTGTCCCCTCCCCACCCCAGATTCATATGTTGAAACCTAATCAGCAATGGGATTACATTAGGAAGTGGGGCCTTTGGGAAGAGGCCCCAGAGAGCTGCCTCGGCTCCTCCACAATGTGAGGATGCAGCGAGAAAGTGCCATCTATGAACCAGAAAGCAGGCCCACACTGGACACTTATCTCCCTCGATCTTGTACTTCCCAGTCTCCAGAACCATGAGAGATGAATTTCTGTTGTTTCTAAGCCTAGACCTACATTATGGTATTTTGCTAGAACAGCTCAAATGAACTAAGACATATATAATGGACTTATGTAATCCATCACATATTACTAGGCGTTTTGATTTATAGTTTATTTGTCCTCTGTTATATCAGCACTGCTGTGAACTTCATCTGTACCAAAATATTTCCATACGGTCTCAATGACTTGTTTGGGATAATTTTTTGAATAATATAAAATGGTGACACTCAAATAAGAGAAGAGGCACAGTGTTCCAAGAGCTAGAAGGTGAAGGTAAGCCTTGCTTCCATCCTGCGATGTAGCTTTGTGTCTGTGAATAGCAACTTCAGATGAATAAGCTGTCAACATACTGGAACTCGGTGGTGCAGCTTCCTTGTGGGGATGACTCTTGGGAATCATCTGGATTTTCTGAAGAAAACAAATAATTTGGGTTCTGGCCTTCACTGCCCTGCCCAGCGGGAGTCCCCGAAGGGCTGTGCTAGAATTTCAGAGCATGGTTGGCACAGCGTTGGTGATGGTTACAGGATTGTCTAGACAAAAGGGCCCAGGGGAGGCACAGAGGCTCTGTTAGTGGGTGGAAGGGATGATGCTGTGTGTGCGTATTGAGCCACACCCTGGATTTCAGTAGGAGCCAGAATAATTCTGAGGCTTGGGTGTGGGCAGCTGTGCTAAACAGAGAACTTGGGGTGGTTTCAAGCCAGTACAGAGCTAGGACCCGAGATCTAAGATTGGAGCGGACACACACAGAGCAGCAGATAGCAGAACCAGGATCAACTGTCTGAGTGGGAAGGTCTTAGAGGACCCTGGCTAGGTGTTCACCAGGAAGATGTCCACACCTGTGCACTGGATGGGGGTGCATGTTCCTGGGCCAGGAGGGAACATGCTGGGTGTTCTGCTTGCTGAGACAGTGGTTTGGGTGGAGGTTCCCATTCCTGAAATGCCTAGAACTTTGCTGCTTGGCCCAGTATGTTCTGGGCTCTCCCATTTAAGGCAACTATGACCACTTTCGATGCCACCACCTCCTCCTAGCTTGAAACGACCTCCCCTGCTTTGCTCTATCTGTACCACAATTAGGGAGCTCCCCATTTTCTTCATTATATGGCGGGTAGTTATATACGTATCTTAGGAAAAGTAGTATGGTGTGAGGAAAGCACCCAAGGATGTTGACTCCACTGCCTCTTCACTTAATGTTCTGGCTCCTCCAGTTAGTGCCTCACCCTTGGGTAAGCTAATTAACTTCTCTGAGCTTGAGCATCCGCATTTATTAAACAGGGATTAGATACCTACCTCGAAGGGTGGTTGTAAGGATTAGAAGTAATGACATATAAAGTACCCCTCCCACACTTTACTGTCTGGCCAGATGGTGGGTGTTTAGATTGTCCATTATTGGGGACTTAATGTGGTCTAGTCTGTAAGGGTTGACAGATAATTGTGGCAGATCCTCCAGACATGCTCATTATGTTAGCAGTAGGGGCCCTGAGGTCAAAAGGCTTAGGACAGCTAACCTGTCTGCCAGACCTGGGAGGGAAAGAGAAAGAAAGAGGGGCTCCAGGGCAGTTGTCAGAGCTAGGAAGGTGCTGAGTCGCCACAGGCATCAGAGGAGGACTATCTGAATGGGTACAGTGAGGACCAGGTGGTGCTCTCTCCTCAAACCTACCTGTTGGGAACCAGATCAGCCCAGCAGGCCGGTAGCAGAGCCATGGCCTGGGAAGCTGGGTCAGCCTCACTGTCTTAGCTCCAGACTCATCCACTCCCTTCTTTGCGGTGCTGTGCTGTGTAGTAGTAAAGCCTGCACACGCTGGGTCCCATCCCTGCTCCATTCTTCCTGCTTGTGGGACCTCAGGCAAGCCCCCAACTACTTTGTGACTTAATGTTCTCATCTGTACAATGGGGATTATGGCACCTATCGCATAGTGTCCTTGTGAGGATCAAATGCTTATGAAAAGCATTTAGAGGCTAGGCATGGTGGCTTACGCCTGTAATCCCAGCACTTTGGGAGGCTGAGGCAGGTGGATCACTTGAGGTTAGGAGCTTAAGACCAGCCTGACCAACATGGTGAAACCCTGTCTCTGGCCGAGCATGGTGGCATGCACCTGTAGTCCCAGCTACTTGGGAGGCTGAGTCAGGAGAATCGCTTGAACCCAGGAGGCCGAGGTTGCAGTGAGCTGAAATCGCGCCATTGCACTCCAGCCTGGGTGACGAGAGCAAAACTCTATCTCAAAAGCAAAGCAAAGAAAAGCATTTAGAATAGTCACTGGCTGTAAAAGTTATTTTCTCTATAAGTGTTAGTGAATGCCTTCTGGAATTTAGATCTTTATGTCTCGGGCCTTTCATCTCAACATCTGATTTCTTCTTGAGAATAGAATCCCTGGTCCTACTTCAAGTCTGGTCCATTTAACCCCCACTGTACATAGTGTAAAGTTAACAATTCATAAAGAAGTGTCAGACAGATAGGTTGGGGAAGCTCAGGCTATGACACTAAATAGATCTGAGTTCAGATTCTGGCTTTGCCCCTGACTATCTCTGGATCTTTAACTTCGCTGGCCTCATTTCCTCATCTGTATAATGGAATAAAATAGTAGAGTCTCTATAGGGTCATAGTGAGGATTAAAGTAAAGAACAGACCGGGCATGGCAGCTCACTCCTATAATCCCAGCACTTTGGGAGCCTGAGGCAGAAGGATGGCTTGAGCCCAGGGGTTCAAGACCAGCCTCAGCAACATAGCAAGACCCCCATCTCTATTTAAAAAGATAAGTATAAATATATAAAGAGCACACTGCAAAGCATGTGGCAGTACTGAGCTTTCAGGAACTGGTGGTGCTAATGAATAAATAGCACCTTAGTAATACTCATTCTATCTCATTCACAAACTGGACAGTTTATGCATTTGCTCAGGTTTCATTTTGAAGTAAGAGGATGGTTTGTTTCTGCTTAGTTTTCCCCAGTGACTGAGAACCTTAGGAAGAAAACGAAACACCTGTGCATACACATTATACCCATGGAGTTGCATTTCTGTATGTACTTTTCACAGGCCGTTATCAGACATTGCACTGCCCCAGAGGTTAATTGTAGTCTCCAGAGTCCATTGAACTTCCACAGTGGCTGGGATCTTTGGCCACTTTCCCAGCATGTTTATGGGGAGCCTGACTTGAAGCACATCTCCTAAGTGTTTTCCAAGTTGGCGCTGAGTCTCTCTGACTTGGAAATGCCAGCACACAGCTTTGTGTGTGCAATGATTTAGCTCTTATGAAGGTGCCAGTGAAATGCCCACTCCTACCCGGGTGTTGGACATTTTGGAGACCTAGAAAGAAGTAAGCAATGTTATTGACAAGCGCAGGTCCTGTAGGGAACTGTGGGAAGTTAGGCATGATTCTGTCCCTTGTGCCCCAACAAGGACTGGTGAAGACACTCAGCCATTCCCTCAGTGCATCAAAATGGAGGCCAGCACATTGTATAGCCTTATTTTTTCTATCAAGGATTAGGGTGATAATGATTAGCCAGAGAACTTAGGGTCAACTAATCCCCAAAGTGGTTCTCAGAATACTATGAAAATGTAGCACAGGAAAAGGTTCCATGGCCAAATATATTTAGAAAATGCAGTACACTGTCTTTCCTTCTTGGCATTTTATAATATACAATTTGCATATTCAAGGCCCTGAGAAGTCCTGCAGTAAGGAAACAAACTCAACCTTGTTAAATCCAGCAGCACCCAAATCGAATTCCCATGAGCACCTTTCTCCCTTTAACATCCCCAGGAGCTAGGAAAAACATTGAAGAAATTCTGGATTATCTAATTATCCCCAAAGTTAAAAAATAAAAAAATAGAAATAATTTTTTTAACTTTTTTTTTTTTTTTAGTTTTTTTGTATTATATCCTGCTCCTTCCGCAGATCGCAAACGTTTATAACAAGTGATATGTGAATATTAAGAAAGGAGAATCTGAGACAGGTGCGGTGACTCACACCTGTAATCCTAGCACTTTGGGAAACTGAGGCGGGCAGATCACAAGGCCAGAAGTTTGAGACCAGCCTGGCCAACATAGCGAAACCCTGTCTCTACTAAAAATACAAAACTTAGCTAGGTGTGGTGGTGGGCGCCTGTAATCCCAGCTACTCAGGAGGCTGAGGCAGGAGAATCACTTGAACGCAGGAGGTGGAGGTTGCAGTGAGCTGAGATCGTGCCATTGTACTCCAGCCTGGGCAATAAGAGCAAGACTCCATCTCAAAAAGAAAAAGAGAGAGAGAGAATCTGTTGTTTAGTTTAGTTTAGTTTTGTTTTTGAGACAGAGTCTCGCTCTGTCACCCAGGCTGGAGTGCAGTGTTCACTGCAACCTCTACCTCCTGGGTTCAAGTGATTCTCCTGCCTCAGCTTCCCGAGTAGCTGGGATTAAAGGTGTGCACCACTACACCTGGCTAATTTTTGTATTTTTAGTAGAGACGGGATTTCACCATATTGGCCAGGCTGGTCTGGAACTCCTAACCTCAAGTGATCCACCCACCCTGGCCTCCCCAAGTGCTGGGATTGCAGGCATGACCCACCGTGCCTGGCCAAATCTGTTTTGTTTGTTTGTTTGTTTGTTTATTTGTTTGTTTTTTCCAAATAAGACATTTAGGAAATGAAATGAAAAGTATTTGATAACTTCTTCTGTAGCCACTCACTTTTAGATTTTATCATGAAGAACTGCATGTCTTACCAATCCACTACCCTCTTGAAATACCAGAGTCATGACATGCTAAAAGCTACCTGTAGGGGCTAGGACCGGAACTTGAGTAACCAAGGTAAAACTTGAAATTTCAAAGATGTTGTTTATGAGACCCTAGATTAACTGGGTTTACATCCAAATAGTTTCATTTGAACTTTTAAATACATACTTCTGGCCAGGCATGGTGGCTTATGCCTGTAATCTCAGCACTTTGGGAGGCCAAGTCGGGTAGATCACCTGAGGTCAGGAGTTCAAGACCAGCCTGGCCAACATGGTGAAACCCTGTTTCTACGAAAAATACAAAAATTAGCTGGGTGTGGTGGTGGGTGCCTGTAATCCCAGCTACTCAGAAGGCTGAGGCAGGAGAATCACTTGAACCTGGGAGTTGGAGATTATAGTAAGCCAAGATTGCGCCATTGCACTCCAGCCTGGGCAACAGAGCAAGACTCCATCTCAAATACATACATATATACTTCTCAGCCACGTGGGCACCTACTGTTCTGCTAAGGGATGGAGACATGGACCTGCAAGTTTGCATTCTCTTGGATCTGAGAGGTTATTAGGTCACGTCTGAAGCCTCCACGCCAGCTAAACAAGGAACAGTGGATCAGCGACGCACCTGGTTTATTATTGTAGTGCCCCAGTTGTCCATCCCTCTCTCCCCTTGTCTTCTGTGACTGGTCAAGCTAATTTGATTTGACGTCCTGGCATTCGAGATTTGTCAAGTATCGTAACCTTAAGCAGTACTAATATTGAAACCCATACTTGAAATTTATGTAATCCAGATGTGCATGCCAATAAAGCAGAGATGAAATGGCAGGCCCGGGTGGGGGAGGACCGGGTTGGGTGGGGAGTGTGTGTGGGGAAGAATTCTGTGGCCCTGTATTTTTTCCACCTGGTATATATAGCCAAGTAGGATTTTAGGAATTAATATTTTCCCTTAAGAATAGTAACTGGATTATGAAGTATAGCTTCAAGTGAGTACCAGTATTGGTTTTATTTGTAGCCAAGAATAACTGATTAAGTTTTGAGGAGAAGGAAGGCAATCTATTTTGAGTGCTTTTTAGAACTTTTAAATTGGTTAGGACCCTTCAACAGTGTGGTCTTGGGACTTATTAGTCAAACCGAACCAGAACTTTTTTTTTTAACCAAACAAGCAGCACTTGTGAACCAGGATTTGTGACATGGCTCTCTGATGTTGAATTGTTTCTATTTGAGGATATCATTAGAAGTCCCCCCTAAGACACAAAGACTGTGACCCCTGAGTTGTCAGTTCAAAGCCCTCCCACACTTGTAATACCCAAATGCCGTTTCTATTTTCTGAGAGCTCAGTGAATAGGTGCATTAAATGTGAAAAGGTATCTGTTCAGGTATTTGACAGTGGCCTTGATTGGAGTCTCTCTACCCTCTAGCAATGGCCCTGTTGTGTGACTTCCAACATGACAGCTGTCTTCTCGGGCCATGACCTCTTCCACCTGTGGGATCACAGGACTGTGTCCAGCTGACCCAGTGAGAATCGTACAAGTGCTTTATCTCATAGGGAGTTCTGAGTCAAAAATTTTGGTGTTCTTGACATGAAAGAGTGGCAGAGTGTATTATTATTCCTTAGTGTTCTGTGCATAATTAACAACCACCCTTAACTAGACCTGGTAGCCCAGGGAAACTGGTCAGACCAGCTAGTGAAAGCAGGTGGAAAATGATCTTGAGGGAAGCACAGAGTCGAGATCCACATGAGTAGAGGTGACTTGTAGTGGATTAGAGTGCTCATAAAAACCGTGGTTGCAGTTGGTGCCAGTGTCGTCAGTGGCTATTTCTAGGCAGGACATCAAGGGTCAGCTTGCTACTTTAGCCCCCTCTTAAGGCAGGATACAAAAAAAAAAGAGAGCCCTGTATTCAGGGGAGGCATGTGATCTTCCGTGGTCCCCCACTTCCCCTGCCCTAAACATCTCTGGAGAAAGTCGAGTGTGTGTGGCTTCTACAGCAGGGCTGGATGTTTTTCCCTGGGGTAGAAGGGGCATTTACCTGCTTTTCTTCAGCCATCATTAATAGGGCTCATTCCAGGAGGGGAGGAGAATGGTGCCTATAACTCAGACTCCCCAGCACAGCCTTGGCCTGCAGGCTTCAGCCCTGTTCCGAGTCAGGGCTTGCTTAAGGAATGCTGTCATGGATCCAAGCCAAATAGATTCCAAATGATGGAATCTGATGTTTCCTGTGGAGTTTGGGGAAGGGAGTCAATGTGGTGTGGGCTTAGGTCCCCATAGTTTACCTCAGAAATAGTCAAGATGCAGGGAGCTGAATGAGGACTCTTGAGGCAGCTTTGCCAGCCTGGAGCACAGGTGAGTCACTACTACCTCAGAAACATCCTTCAGAGGCCAGGATCCAGGCCCCAGGCAGGAGTCAGAGCATCCAGGCTGCTGGTCCGGTTCTCTCCACTGACGTCATCACCCTTGCTTAGTCTGGAATGGCTGCTTGAGGATGAGAGCTAGCTGGAAGTGGAAAAGCAGGAAATGTTTCCAGATTGGAAACTCAAGGCATGTTTGTGCAGTACTGCACTTGGCCAAGCCTGTGTGGCTGACCTGCATGCCTAATAGGATCCCAGGTCTGAAATGGGGTTCTGCAGAACCATTGGTCTGACCTCATACCTCCCAACCAGACACAATGATATCTTCTTGGCCAAGAAAAAAATGACCTGTATTTTTCTTTTCCTTTTTTTTTTTTTTTTTTTTTTGAGGCGGAGTCTCGCTCTGTCGCCCGGACTGGAGTGCAATGGCCAGATCTCAGCTCACTGCAAGCTCCGCCTCCCGGGTTTACGCCGTTCTCCCGCCTCAGCCTCCCGAGTAGCTGGGACTACAGGCGCCCGCCACCTCGCCCGGCTAGTTTTTGTATTTTTAGTAGAGACGGGGTTTCACCGTGTTAGCCAGGATGGTTTCGATCTCCTGACCTCGTGATCCGCCCGTCTCGGCCTCCCAAAGTGCTGGGATTACAGGCTTGAGCCACCGCGCCCGGCCTTCTTTTCCTTTTTAATGTTATCCAGCTGAGGTGTGCCTTTAAAAAAACATACATGTGTATGTGTGTGTGTGTGTGTTTGTATTCCAATCCACTACTTAATGCAGGGATGCAAAGATCATATTAGAAGGGCTATAACCAGAAATGAGCCAACTAAAGGAATCATAGCATTAATAAAGGGCAAACTGAGAGTCCAGGTGAGAGGAACTGCAGTCTCTGGCGATAGAGTGCAGCCTGGTGGTTTAGAGCTCCAATGTGGAGGCCCATCAGCCTGGGTTTGAATCCTGGCTCTGTGGCTTACTAGCTGTGACCTTGGCTTCTGTCATCTTCTGTTCTTTTACTTATTGGAAGAAAGGGTGATAGTGCCACATCATGAATTAATCTAAGACTTGAGTGCATTTCCACACAAAGTAAGTACTTAGTAAGTGGTAGCTGTTATCATAGTTAAATGTCATTATTTTTGAGGCAGGGTCTCACTTGTTATAATTATTGTTATTCCTTCCCTGCAGCCTGTTTTAGAGTGATGTCCATGATGCAGTCAAAGGTGTCTGAGTTCATTTCACTTTTCTAGATCTTTGCCCCAATACTAGTGCATAAGGGAATGCAAGGTTTTAGGAACTTTGACCTTGAAACCAGACTGTGTAGTCACCATCACTTTTCTCTCGGAGGCTGTTGTCAGATCAGGCCCTGTTCCATCCCTCTCCTCAGAGGTCTGCCAGTGTTACTTAGCCATGAAGCCCATTAAGGGGCCACAGTTCAGATGGAGGAGGAGTCTTTAAGAGGAAGACAGAGTGCCTGGGGATGCTGTTGAGTGGGGTCAAATGCTGGCTTCGTCCACTGGAGAAGTGAGTGGAACCAGCTCACTGTATCCCTTCTGCATCCCCTGCCAGCTTACTCTCTGAGGCAGCAAACCTGGAGTCAGTCAAGGTTCCCCAAGAGGGAGACCCCGGGCCTTCCAAGAGCAGGCCTGGACAGCCTGGAGTTTTCTCTCAAAATCGTAACATGGGTTTATTCCAAAACAAAGCAACGAAAGTAGACCCCTGGTGTATCCTCGGCTCACTTCCATAAAGCATCACAACCATTAACCAAAGGAAAAGAAGGCCTGAGCCCTGTGATAGAAGTCAGGCCTGTGATAGAAGATTTTCCTCACTCCCCTCTTTTCTGAGACCCAGGAATAGTCAAAATAGTAAACATAATAACAGCTAAAAATTTTTAAAAACAATTTTTTTTTAATTTAACAAAAGCTAAAAATCATGGAGTGTTTGCTACATGTCAGGACGGTTTCAGTACTTTATATATATTAAGTTATTTAATCTTCTGCCCTGTAAGAAACGCTATTATTGTTTCCCTTTTACAGATAAGGGGACTAGAGCACAGAGCAGTTATGTAACTTGCTTAAGGTCACACAGCTGGTAGTGGCCATGCCAGCTTTAGAACTCAGATGGTCTGGAATTAGAGGCTGCACACTTAACCACAGCTCTGAACTGCATCTCACGATAGTTATCAAGTTGTTACAATTATAAAAACAAACGATATGTATACGATGACATCAAACTATACATGCACATTATTCCAATGTGTATGGTTTTTTAAGTTTTGCTATTATACTCGAATTGTGTGACATTTAACCATCCGGGGGAAAGTGGGCAAAGAATACACAGGACCTTTCTGTATTCTTTTTTTTTTTTTTTTTTTTTGTAGCTTCCTGTGAATCTATAATTATTTCCAAATAAGAAGTCAAAACAAAAGCAAACTGCAATAAACAGTGTATTGAATTCTTATTGTATGCCAAGCACTGTGATAAACATTTGACATTTATTCTTTTATTTACTCCTAACAGCAACCCACTAAGATGTGGGTACTATTATTACCTTTAGTTACAGATGAGGAAACTGAGGGTTGGCAAGTTAAATAAGTTGGATACCATCAATAGGAAGTGGTATGACCACTGGGTAGTACCCACCTAGATTTATTATAAACATCAAATGAGAAAAAGCCCCTGGTATATAGATGCTCTGTAAATGTTGATTTCCATGTGTTTGCTCAGCAAGCACAGAGCCCTGCTAGGTGCCACCACACAGTCTAGCATTAGCCAGTCCAAGCCTCTGCTGGTTTGGCTCACAGGATGCTAGGGATATAAGGACAAGTATGACATGTTTCCACCATCAAGGAGCATATAGTGGGGGGACAGTGACTTCCCTGGTTCCAAAGGCACATTGTATGTATGTATGTATGCATGTATTTAAGACAGGGTCTCACTCTGTTGCCCAAGCTGGAGTGCAGTGGCATGATCACAGCTCATTCAGCCTCAACCTTCTGGGCCCAAGCAATCCTCCTACCTCAGCCTCCCCAGAAGCTGGGACCACAGGCGTGTGCCACCATACCCAGCTAATTATTTTTTGTAGAGATGGGGTCTCCCTGTGTTGCCCAGGCTAGTCTCCTGGGCTCAAGCAATCTTCCCATCTTGGTCTTCCAAAGTGCTGGGATTATAGGCCTGAGCCACCAGACCTTCCTAGTTGTATGTATTTACATGAACCCAGAGGAAGTACCCTCCTACCTCAGAGCTCCCTCCCCTGAAGCCAGAGTCTGGATGGTTGGACCCAAGCCAGGCACCTTCCTGGGACTCAAGGACATGGCGAGGGTTTGAAAGAGGGAGCATGATCAATCACCATGTTGGAGGGCATCAGTGATTATTATCTTCATTTCCATCAAAGGTGTCTTGTGAAAGGGTATCGTCAAGTTCAATTTAGTCTGAATCAGGACATAGCAAGGACTTATTTTCTATTTCTGCCCTGGGCTGAACCTGTCTTGAATAATTCAGTGTTCATCATCTACTTCTAAACACCGAGCTTCCTGCACCTCCCCACCACCGCCCATCCCTATACAACCTTTTTTTTTTTTTTTTGAGACGGAGTCTCGCTCTATCTCCCAGGCTGGAGTGCAGTGGCATGATGTCGGCTCACTGCAAACTCCGCCTCCCGGGTTCACGCCATTCTCCTGGCTCAATTTTTTGTATTTTTAATAGAGACGGGGTTTCACCATGTTAGCCAGGATGGTCTCGATCTCCTGACCTTGTGATCCGCCCGCCCTGGCCTCCCAAAGTGCTGGGGTTACAGGCATGAGCCACCACACCCGGCCTCCCTATACAACTTTATCCAGGGTCATGTGGCTGCTTGTTACTCCCTGTCTCATCTCCATCAGAAACCCATCCATCCCCACCTCTGGCTGCTAGTAAATGAGTGTTTTCAGGAAAGAGAATCAACTTTGTGTATGTAGTACAAGGTATCAGCTGCCTAAAGTCAAGAGGCAGCCCTGGGGCAGAAGGCTGCACACAGTAGCCTAGGGATATCTTTTAACCTAGCACTCTAAAAAAACAAAGAAAACCCAAAACTTGACAATATGCTATCATCTAAAACTTGGAAGAGTTCCCGATCTGGCAACAGCTGGCTAGAGCTGAGTAGCATCTGCACCCTTGAGATAGGCAAATGCTGTCCCCATCCCCCAAACTCCACTTGTTTACCTTGCATGCCTGGCCCTCAAGAGCATCTAGTTGTCCACCTCTGACTGACGTGGAGGAAGGAAAGCCCTCAGGCTGGGCACGGTGGCTCACGCCTGTAATCCCAGCACTTTGGGAGGCTGAGGTGGGCGGATCACCTGTGGTTGGGAGTTCCAGAACAGCCTGGTCAACATGGTGAAACCCCATCTTTACTAAAAATACAAAAATTAGCTAAGTGTGGTGGTAGGCCCCTGAAATTCCTGCTACTCGGGAGGCTGAAGCAAGAGAATAGTTTGAACCCGGGAGGTGGAGGTTGCAGTGAGCTGAGATTGTGACATTGCACTGCAGCCTGGGCAACAAAATGAGACTCCATCTCAAAAAAAAAAAAAAAAAGGAAGGAAAACCATCCACAGTGATGAACAGATTACATGCTTTAGAAGGGACATGGGCCATGTTTGGTCCTGAAACCATGCAAGAAGCTCCCTACCCACCCTTCCGAAGCCAGTGTTACATCTAGTCCTCTTGGTCAGGGAGCTGGGATTCTAGAGGAGAATTCTCAGCCCTGCATCAACACCCTGACTGCAGCAGGATTTCTGAAAGAGCCATTGAGGGAATGACTTGCTGACTTGGATTGTGCATCCGTGCATGAAGCATCCTTGAGAAAGGAGCTGGTCTGGAGTGTTTCTGGGAGATGATGGGTCACCAGATAAGGAGCCAGCAGACGTAAGTTTCAGTCTGGCTGTACCACTTGCCAAGTGGGCGTTTAACTTGTTTAATTTTCTTATCTGTAAAATGGGGATAATGTCCACTGTGCCTACCAACAGGGTAGATGAGAGGATCGAGTCACGTGATTGTATGAAAATGTTACGAATTGTGGAGCTGTATTGAAAACTTAGGTGGTGTGACAGCTATGGTAGGTTGTGGAAGCACACACAGCCTCTCTGAGTGTGGACATCAGGAGTTGACAAGCTGGGAACAGTGGGCCAAATCCCGTCCACTGTGAATGGTTTTTGTATTTTGAAATGGTTGAAAGATAATCAAAAGATAAATGATGTTCTATGGCACAGGGCATTTGTGTGGAGTTCACATTTCTCTGTCCACGCATGAAGGCTCATTGGTACACAGCCTCACCATTTGGTTGCGAGTTGTCTGTGGCTGCTCTTGCTCTACAGCAGACGAGGTGGGGAGTTGTGACAGAGACCACATGGTCCACAAAGCATAAAGTGTTTGCTCTCTGACCCTTGGAGAAAGCTTACCAAGCTCTGGCCTAGGTCATGGAGGGGCAGTGGCTGAATCCCCTCCCTTCTTTTCCTTTGTTTCTTCTGCCACCTAGATGCAGGTGCTGCTGCAAATGGGTGGTCCAGACGAGGAATATCTTCAGATCTCAGACCACAGAGGCAAATCCGCTGTGACCCACAGCAAATTTGCCCTAAACAACAAAGCCAGGAATTTCTCCCAGTTTAATTCCTATCGAGTACTTCCATCCTCTGGGCTCCAGCTTAGAGGCACTTCCCGATGAAAACCACAGCATGTTTTTGTAAAACCAATCCCCCTTTTAGCAACAACCACAAGAAGAGAAGGGGCCGTTCCTGTCACAGCGGGCATTTCTCCATCGTGTTCACCACCCCAGGGGCCTGGTCGGTGGTGCTTCCTGTCCTTGGCCACAAACTGGCAAGAAACACAAAGGGCAACTGCTGTTCTGATAAGGCTGAGGGCGGCACTGAATTATGTCTGAATTATGTCCCCTAAAGATATGTTGAAGTCTTAACCCCTAGGACCTCAGAATGTCACTTTATTTGGAAATAAGTAGGTGTGGATGTAGTTAGTTAAGATGAGGCCCTACCGGGGTAGGATGGGCCCCCGATGGGCCCCCCATCCAACACGCCTGGTGTCCTTACAGTAAGAAGGGCATCTGAATACAGGGTCAGGCACACGTGGAGGATGCATGGGATGTGGAGGGCTGTGTCTAGCAGATGAGGAAGCTGGGAGGAGGCAACGGAAAACCTACCAGGGTCTCAGAGGAAACAGGGCCCTGCCGACACCTTGATTTCAGACTTCTTGCCTCCAGGAGTGTAGCAGAATAAAGTTCGCTATTTAAACCTCCCAATTCATGGTACTTTGTTACAGAAGCCCCAGGAAACTCATGCAGTGGCTGGCCCACCCTGCCGGTGCAGCATTCCAATACCTTTCCAGCACCTGGCATTATCCCTGTTCTGTAAATAAGGCGGTAAAGGCATGGCAGGTTCCAATGACTGCCTGAGGTTTTGGCCAGTGGCAGAGCAGGATTCAAACCCAGGCCCTCTGATTCCACGCTGCTGCAGTGGATGATCTGGGAAATGGCATCCGTCCTGTCCCCATCTGTAGCATCCACTAAGAGGAGACAGCAGGTTCTCAGACCGATGGCATCTTCTGCTTCGTGTTCCTCATTCCAGGAGCTCTGAGGAAGTTATTTTTTTACTGTGAGCATCTGAACTTATTTACTTGAGTTCTCAAATATGTACAAGCAAAAAGTCAGGGCAGACATAGTGGCTCACGCCTGTAATCCCAGCACTTTGAGAATCCAAGAGAACCCAAGACAGGTGGATCACTCTGAGCCCAAGAGGTCAAGACCAGCCTGGGCAACACGGCGAAAACCTGTTTCTCAAAAAAAATTAAAAAGTTAGCCGAGCATGGTGGCTGGTGCCTATAGTCCCAGCTACACAGGAGACTGAGGCTGGAGAATCACTTCAGCCCGGGAAGCAGAGGTTGTGGGGAGCTGAGATAAAGCCACTGTACTCCAGCCTGGGCAACAGAGCCATACCCTGTCTAAAAAGAGAAATCTTAAAATAGGGAGCATGTTGTGCATACATTTGTGCATTATTTACAATAAAAATTGAAGAGGAGTGAACTCTCATTTTCTTAGCCACTTACAGTGTATCTAAAGAATGTGCTTAAGAGATCCTTGGGGAGGTACCCCCAAATAAAACCCACATCTACAAGGCAATTTAATAAGGGAAGTCTCCAATGGCCTCCTGGAAAGCATAAGAACACTGATACTTCCTGCTCAGATAGCACCTGGTTGGCCAAGCCCTTGTGTAACAAACATAAATGAAATCTGCACTGAAAACTGGAGATGGTGCACTTTCCCCCACTAGAGTGATTCCTTTTCAACTTTCAGCTCACCTACTGGAGAAGAAACTCAGGTTGCAAGTGAAATCTTACCATTCAAAGTCTAGGATTTTTTTTTGTTTCAAAGATTGCCTTTTCTCTGTGTTACAAGTATTTTCAAACATGCAGACATGTATTCAGGGCCCAGGTTTAGGGTTTCTCAACTATGGGGATGGAAATGTGGGATGGGGGCAGGGAATGATGCTATTAGGATGAGGAAGAGGCCACAGTTGGGGTCCAGGAAAGAGAATGCCAGGGACTTGCAGAAGGTCAGCAAGACTGAGCCCCAGTGGGGTGTTCCTGGCCAGTTGAGTGTCTGCCATGGTGACCCAGGTTTCTCCATGGAACTCCACCAGCATTGGCTTGCTCTTCTGAGGGCTGCCACCTCTCGAGCACCCAGAAGTTGAATGCCTGGCCTCAGCTACAGAGGACTTAGCCGTCGTCACACATGGCTGGCAGAGTCCGACGTGCACGTCTGCTGCTGCCAATAAAGATAATTGTTTCTTTCTCTGAACAATGTCCATTTACACTGAGAGAATTTTCCTCTCCTGCCTCCACCAGCACTTCCCGCCCCGCCTCTCCCTCCCCCACCGCCCCACAAAAAGGAAAAAGCTTTTGGGGAATTTGTTTTTAGTGGGCTTGCTCAAAAGGAGCTTTATGTTTATTTTCTGAGTGGCCTCTGGACTGTTGTGTCCATTTATCATACCTCCCCTTCCCCTCCCTCCCCTCCCACCCACTGGCCCCCATCTCTCTTCTACTCTGAAAACCTAAACTTCATCAAACTGTTCCTAACCACTACCACATGTCTACAAAGGGCACAGGGGGTGGGGGAGGGGGGTCTGGGAAGTGAAGAAACCTCCAAGGAGCACAGTAGCGTATTAAAATTCAATGCCTTAGTCATCAGAGTTTTCAGCCCAAGCACTGAAGAAAAATAAATGAATGTTCTGTAACAGTCTTGTGGATCTCGGAGGAAGCGGGTGGCAGGGGAGGGAGAGGAGAGGAGATGTTGTGGTTTTTAGATAGAGGAGTTCATGCTGTAGAGAACAATTAAGGCCTTTGCTCAGAAATAACAAGACACACTACTGTTTTCCTACTTGCTGGAGGAGTGCATAGTGTCGGGGCTGGCAGGGATTGGTCTGATTGGCCAGCTCTGCTCATGGATGAGGAAACTGAGGCCCAGGCCAGGGATGTGACTTCTTTAGAGTCATATAAGTAGAGGCCAGGTGCGGTGGCTTATGCCTGTAATCCCAGCACTTTGGGAGGCTGAGGCAGGAAGATTGCTTGAGCCCAGGAGTTCAAGACCAGCCTGGGCAATATAGTGAGACCCCATACCTCCAAAAAAAATTTAAAAATTAGCTAGGCATGGTGGCGTGTGCCTGGAGTCCCTGCTACTTGAGAGGCTGAGGTGGAAGGATTGCTTGAGTGCAGGAGTTTGAGGTTACGATGAGCTATGATAGCACCACTGCACTCCAGCCTGGGTGACAGAGTGAGACCCTGTCTCTAAATAAGTAGGTAGATAAATAACAAAAATGAATTTGTGGTAGAGATGGGACTGGATCCCCTCAATCATTCTTTCCTCCTGACTCAGGCAGATCTGCTTGGGTTTCTGATGGTGTTTTGTTTTGTTTTGTTTTGTTTTTTGAGATGGAGTTTTGCTCTTTTCTCCCAGGCTGGAGTGCAGTGGCACGATCTCGGCTCACTGTAACCTCTGCCTCCAGGGTTCAAGTGATTCTCCTGCCTCAACCTCCTGTGTAGCTGGGGTTACAGGCACCTGACACCATGCCCAGCTAATTTTTGTATTTTTAGTAGAGACAGGGTTTCACCACACTGGCCAGGTGGTCTCAAACTCCTGACCACCTCAGATGATCCACCCTCCTTAGCCTCCTAAAGTGTTGGGATTACAGGTGTGAGCCACCATGCCCGGCTAATTTTGTATTTTTAGTAGAGATGGGGGTTTCTCCATGTTGGTCAGGCTGGTCTTGAACTCCCAACCTCAGGTGATTTGCCCACCTTGGCCTCCCAAAGTGCTGGGATTACAGGCATGAGCCACCACGCCCAGCCAATTCTTCTGGGTTTTAAGAGCATCACCTCTTGGGCTGAGAAGTGCCATGGTGTCCCCAGAGTACCCCATTGAGGGTACCTGCTTCAGTGACATTGCAGCAATGCTGGTGGGCCTTTCTCCACCCGTCCTCTCCCCCAGCTAAGCCGGGGAAAGGGCCTGGGTGTTTGCGAGTTGTCCATGCTCAGGCTTCAAGGACTCGAAGACTTGCCTCTGGAACTTATGGCTTTGGTTCTCTTTTTCCTTGGATCCCTGCATCTTCCTTAGGAGGCATAGACCAGATTGCTCTGTCCTTTGCTTGTTTTTAGATGAAGCAACTGAGTCATGAGGAAGTGAGAGGACTTGGTAAAGTCCTGAGTTGATAGTGAAAGAAATGGCTCTGCAATGCACATCTCCCCTTCCCCTGTCCTCCATGCTGATTAAGATCACCCTTTTTGGTGACCAAGGACATTGAATAGGAGAGAGATTGTGAAATCTTTGAGCTCGAAGTTTTAGAGAGTGAAGCCAAGCCCCTGTCTGAGGATGAGGAAGTGGGGTCAGGATGAGGAGGGGTCTGGCCAGGGCCAGCAGGCGGTCCAGGCTCGGGCCAGCAGAAATACAGTGTTCACCCTGGACTTGCTGTGGGACACACTTGGAACAGTTTAATGTCCCAGGAGGGATTGAGGTGTGGCCAGTCCATGCCACCCACCACTGGTCCCAGAACAGGGAGAGCATTGTAGTTGACTATTATATTGGCTTTGAGTATCCGTTTGGGCTTCTTTGATCAGCTTGGGAGAAAACCGAAAGAAAAAGGTAGACAAAGTAACCACCCAACTCAGCTAAATTGCTGGCAGCAAAAAGTCTAACAAAATCAGATTTTCTGAGCAAGTTTGAAAGGTCTCCCTCCAGTAGCTGGGCAAATTCCCATGGATCTGGGCCACGAAGCATCATTTCCAAAGGCATCGGTCTGCTCTTGCTTCCTCTGTGTTATGGCAGAAATGCTGGCTGTATCCAGACCTCTGACCATCCTTCTTCCTGTCCACAGCACAGAGACACATCGCCTTGTGCCTGATGTGCTGCCATTGAATTGTAGGGGTGATGTGAATTGAAGAGTCCATCTCACAGAGGAAGAAACTGAGGCCAGGAGAGCTAGGGAGACCCCGCTTTGAACTCTCAGGCTCGAGCCTGCTCACTGAACTCCCTATTCAGGGCTTCCCTTCAAGCTGCTTCTAGGAGATCAGATGTGTTTGGAGACTCTCCTCATGGCCCTCAAACTCTCCCCCTTTTTCTCCTGCTGGAGAAGCCTGGTAATAACGCCTGTGTTACTTCCCTTAGAGAAAACATCGGGAAACTTACCCTGGAAGACCACTGATCTCACAGAGCAAAGCCAGCCAAACGTCAGACTCCATGAAGACGTCAGCATATTAAGGAGAACTGCCTGGGCCTGTGGCACTCACACACACCAGCCTTGTTAGCAGATGGGTTTATGTTCTCCCTCCCGTGCCCCAAATTGCAACCTACATGGCAGATACCAGTGGGGGACTGGGGTTGGGCCTGAGGACAGTGTTGCGCATGCCTGACATGTGTCATGTGTCACTTTGTGGACTAGGAGATAGGGCTCCTGGGGGTAGGTCAGTCCATTCATCCTTGTTTCCCTACTGTGCCTAAAATTGAGCTGTGTCCCCAGAGGGTGCCTACAACATGCCTAGGGAATGAGTCCTATGCCAATAATGGAAATTCTTAACCCACTGCTGCACCTGGCTGACTTTCCAGCCTCTGCAAGAATGAGTCAGCCACCTGCAGGAGAGCCTCAGGGAAGAGCCTAGCGCTTCCAATCCAGATAAGCTTTGGCTACCTGGGCCTGTGACAAGTGACAATAAAAGGAAAGCCTGAGCAGACCTGTGTTTATAAGCATGAGGGAGGGGGCTGCACTCAGAGGTGTGCTAATTAAAAGCTGAGAACCTGCAAAAGAACTTATGTTTAAACCACACCTCCTCTCTCCATCCACCCTGCCTTATCCTGCTGGTTGCTTTTGTTGCAATAAAAAGCCAATTTTATTTCCCCCACAGAGCCTTTGTTAATGAAGTTCTAACCAGCACCTAAAGTTAGGGAATGTGAAGGGGAAGCGTGGCCCTCATGCAAGTGCGTGCACACATATGGACTCTCACACGTAAGACCAAACACTCCCTGGCTCCTCTCTGTGTCCCCCCAACCCCCACCAAAAGCAGTATTTCTTGAGAGATGGACCCTTAACCTCAGTGTATCCAAGGCCCAAAGGGCCTAATGAAAACCAGAGCCACCACCAAAGCATTTCTAATGCTAAACCGGTCCCCGGAGTCCTTTAGCAGCAGGGCCCTGGGCTGCAAGTGAGCTCAGTTCAAAACAAATCTGGGGCCCATTATCTCCCTGGCCTGATTTTGTCTCCCGTGGCTGCCCTATTAGTCCTTTCCTGGCACGATGACATGTTCTGTCGGATCCTTCTTTGTCCAATTTCCAGGGCAGTGTTTAGGCAGCTCGAAGTAGAGCGCAGTGCTGGGTACCGACCCCGGGCACCTGAGGGTTTGCAGGTGAAATCGCCCATAAGAGGTGGCAGGAAGTAGGATGGTGTTGACCTGGCAAGCTCTGGTGGAAGCTCTTGAGAAAACAGTGTTGCATTATTGTCACCATTAATAATGGCCCTTTATTTGAGCTTTGCTAGGACAATGCTCTAAACAAAGCTGAGAGGAAGAAACAGTCCCTGCTGTGGGGCCTTGTAATTTATCAAGGCTAATGGAGGAAGAAAAATCCACTGGGGAGAGATTGTGGGGGTGGGCTGGAGATAGATTTGATTGTTGCTGGAGGTGTAATTGGACGATACCCACAGCCTAGCTATGCCTCCCCATTTGCTTTGTTGCAACAGGACTGTGTTTCTAGCCCCTCCTTTGTCTTGTCTAGTTCCGCTGGATCTGAGTCCCTTGAAGGCAGATTGAGGTCTATGTCCTGGATCTGATGTAGCAGCATGACCTCAAGCACGTTCCTTTACTTCTGAGCCTCAGGTTCCTCATTTGCAGGGGAGGTACCCGGATTGGAAATCATGAGAGTCCAAGCCCCTTAAATTGCTAAAGGAATAATAGTTGCCAAAAATAGATAACAGAAGTATTGAGGAATGAGGACTTGCTAGAAGTGTCTTTGCGTTCCTTAGAGGATCCAAATCCCATGCTTGGACCTAACTGAGGCCACCATTTACTGAGAGTGCCAGGCATCAAACCTGTTGCATCTCCGGACATCATTTACTTTTCTATCAGAGAACTGTGGCAAGAATGATTGCCTCCCGCCTTTTCCACATGAGGATGTGAGTCAGTGTTGTTTTCTTGTTGGATGCCGGACTCACTGTACCAGGGGTATGGTGGCATTTCAGGGCTGGAAGTCCTCTGTGAAAATCAGCACCCCACCCTGCCAAGTCGGAGGTCCTGTTGTCCTCCAGAAATGCTGGCAGCCAGGAGCTGCAGCTGTGTTGCAACAAGTCTGATTTAATTTGGGGGGTGGTACAGAGACAGCACTGTGATGTTTGTTAAAAGCCAGAAGAATACAGCTTATTCACCAAACTGTGAAACTGGCTATGCCTTGGGTGGGGGAAGCCAGAGGAAAATGTGTGATAGCGTTTTTTAAAAGAGTAAAAATGGTGATAATTATAAATTTACTATCATGCCCATTATTGCATGAGGTCTAAGTGGATTAACTCACTGCAGCTAAGTCAGCATCTGGTTTTCTTAAGGCCTCTTCCCTTCCGGGGTTTATAATTCTGTTCTTATCTCTCTATTAATTTATAAGGTGAGAAGCCAATCGTTGTCTTTCATAATCCTTGTTATCACCCCCTTGGTTCCTCAGAAGTAAAAATCAGGCAAAAAAAAAAAAGTAGTTTTTTTATATAATGCAATTAGAATAAACCCAAAAATGTTAGTAAATAAGAGGATTTCTATAAGTTAAATTTTCTTTCAAATGTATGAAAAAAAAACAGACTACCTTGTGGAATCCCATTGTAAATAGTTTTGTCAGGTGAGGATGTGTCCATATATTTGTCTTTGAGGTAAGCCTGGATCTTTCCTGTCCACAGCTGTGACACTGTGTACTCAAGCTGATACATCGGTCACTCTAGCAGCATTTCTGTTTTTTATATTAACTTATATCCTTTCTCTATGAAATTTTCCAGGTTATTAAACCTAGGTGAGTGTGATTGAGAGAGACGTGACAGTGCCTTCCAAAGTGCCTTTTTTTTTTTTTTGAGACGGAGTCTCCCTCTGTAGCCCAGGCTGGAGTGCAGTGGTGCGATCTGGCTCACTGCAAGCTCCACCTCCCGGGTTCACGCCATTCTCCTGCCTCAGCCTCCCGAGTAGCTGGGACGACAGGTGCCCGCCACCACGCCCGGCTAACTTTTTGTATTTTTAGTAGAGACAGGGTTTCACCATGTTAGCCAGGATGGTCTGGATCTCCTGATCTTGTGATCCGCCCCCCTCAGCCTCCCAAAGTGCTGGGATTACAGGTGTGAGCTACTGCGCCCGGCTTTTTTTTTTTTTTTTTTTTTTTTGCTTTTTTTGCTTTTTTTGCTTTTTTTGCCAGGGTGATGGAGTCTTGCGCTGTTGCCCAGGCTGGAGTGCAGTGGTGCCATCTCCGCTCACTACAACCTCCGCCTCCCAGGTTCAAGTGATTCTTCCGCCTCAGCCTCCCAGGTAGCTGGGATTACAGGCACCCCCCACCACGCCCGGCTAATTTTTTGTACTTTTAGTAGAGACAGGGTTTCACCATGTTGGCCAGGCTGGTCTTAAACTCCTGGCCTCAGGTGAGCCACCACACCCAGCCTTACACAGTGTCATTTAGATGTAAAAATGCTATACACCCCACAGGACAAGGACGTGTGGCTGTACAGTAGGGTGGAAGAAAGCCTGGAATTGAAATGGAGTCTCAATTTGCCCTCAGCTCTGCCCTCACCTTTTGCATGACCCTGGGCAGGACACTTAGTCTCCATGGGCTTCCATATTCGCATCTGTAAAATGAGGGTTACAGATTGGATGCCTTAAGAAAACCTGTGAGATAAGCGTTTCAGAATTCTTCCAATGGTGCTATCCCGGACCAAATGTCCGTTTAAGAAAAGCTATTAATCCCTTATCAATACAATTTATCCTTGAAGGAGGTATGGCTGTGTGTTTCTAGACAACATCCCGAGGAGTAACTCTATCTGGGGATTCCACTGCCTTTTCAGAGCCCTGCACTGCAGTGTGCGCTGACATGTCCTCTTCAGAGACCCCTCATTGAATTACACCATGATCAGCGGTTAGGACCTTGCGTATTTATTATTCAAGAGGCAGTACACCGCCCTCCGCCCTGCAGAGTGCAGGTACTTTATCAGCTAGGATCAGATGGGTTATTGAATTCAGAAAATCTTCATTTTGTATTCAGCTTGCTTCTCCCTGTTCCACTTGATCACGTTCCTCATCAACTGTCAAGGCCCTTGGGGATTTCATGGCGAGAAGCCTCCAAGTGCTGGACTGTGGGTACAATTCCGTTCTCTTTGTACTTAGGCAAGGCACCCAGGAAAGCAATTATTCCAGAGCCTTACTTTACATTTAGTAGAGATTTTCTTTTTTTAAGTTCATTTAGGCCAGGCGTAATGGCTCATGCCTGTAATCCCAGCACTTTGAGAGGCCAAGGCAGGCTGATTGCTTGAGCCCAGGAGTTTGAGACCAGCCTGAGCAACATGGCAAAACCCCATCTCTAGAAAAAAATACAATAAAAAATAAGCCAAGTGTGGTGGTGTGCACCTGTGATCTCAGCTCCTCGGGAGGCTAAGGTAGGATTGCTGGAGCCCAGGAGGTCGAGGTTGCAGTGAGCTGTGATTATGCCACTACACTTCATCCTGGGTAACAGAGACCCTGTCTCAAATAATAATAATAATAATAATAAAGTTTATTTAGGGGAAGGTCTCTAGGGATTTGTTGACTAGTCCTAGTTTTCTAGGGGTGCTAAGCGTTTGAGGACAGCTATGAATGTGACCCAACCAGTTTTGAAAAGCCATTGATAGGTTATATTTCTGATTAATGTAACCAGTCACCTTTCTGTAAAGCTGCAGGCCAGATCCCAGCTGCTGAAAGAGAGAGAAAGAGACAGTGATACCCCACAGATCTGAATGTCAAGGAAAGGTTGAACTTCTACATCACCCAGAGGAGAAATACCTTTCTATTTCTGAGAAGGAGGGGAGCTGAGTAGGGAAGGATTTCCATAGAGTTCTGCATTTCCTCTTCATTCTCCCCTACCCCACAAAACAAAAATCTGTTCATTGTTTGCAAGTTTCTGTGGTGGTTCTTACCTATTCCCCAAACTACTTGTAAGAGCTTAGGGTTGCTGGGTACATTTCCTCCCTTATCTTTCCTGCTTTATTCCTGCTATAAAATCACCACACTTAATTCAAACCAGAGTTGTTGGATCTGCCCTGCCCAGCCTCGTTCAGACTTGGTGGTGCTGACTAGCAAGAGCCCAGGCCAGACACATGAGCTTATGACCTCACTGTGGAGGACAGACAGAGAGCAGAGGGCGGACTAGGGTGGAGAGACAGACCTGGGCTAGTAGATCAAAATGCTAACAAGCCTGACCCCAAGAACAATTGCAATGGTAACAGTAACAATAGCAAAATACCAGCAAACATATATTGAACACTTAGACTTCACCAGGCAAATAAATGTTCAATCCTCACACATAGCATAATGTGAGCAGAACAGCAGGTGAAAAACAACCAGGTATATAAAGTGATAAGCCCCACCACTACCACACTTCCCTAACAAGAGCAGGCACTTCTGGCTGGGCGCAGTGGCTCACGCCTGTAATCCCAGCACTTTGGGAGGCCAAGGCAAGTAGATCACCTGAGGTCAGGAGTTCAAGACTAGCCTGGCCAACATGATGAAACCCCATCTCTACTAAAAATACAAAAATTAGCTGGGTATGGTGGCAGGCGCCTGTAATCCCAGCTACCCAGGAGGCTGAGGCAGGTGAATTGCTTGAGCCCGGAGGTGGAGGTTGAAGTCAGCTGAGATCGCCCCATTGCACTCCAGCCTAGGCAACAAGACCAAGACTCCGTCTCAAAAAAAAAAAAAAAAATGAACAGCCACTTCTGTAGTGCTCCCTAGGCACTAGGCACAGTTCTAAGAATTGTACATATTTTGACTCACAACTCTAAGAGGCTGTTCCTACTGCTGTTTCCATTTGATAGATGGCACCAAAGCACTGAGAGGTTAAGTAACTTGCCTAAAGCAACACAGGATTTTCTTCAGTCTACTTTTGCGTCACTAATTCCATCTCTGTAAATCTTTGACAAGGGTATTTCTCATCTGTAAGACAGGTGTGATGGTACCCCCTTCTACCTCTCTCTCTCATCATGAGGATTAAAGGGGAAAAAAATAATGAAGTGGGATAGATATTTATAAATTGTCATTCCATATTCAAATGACCTGTGGGGAAGACCTGTGAGGGAGGGATACACAATAATAGTGGAGAACTATTGGGATGAGTGACACAAAGTTTATAGGCCAACATGACGATCCATAAAGTATGCCCTGGGATCCTTAATCCTGAGATTTCTATGGGGACAAAAGCCGATTGGAGTTACTGAGGCAGGTCCTGACAGTAGAGTTGCAGGGTTCGTTAGAGAGCTGCCTGAAGGCTCTGCTGCCCCTGCCTGGGCCTTGCCTCCTTGAGTGACTCTGGGCTGGGGATTCAACTCAGGGAGACTGGAGCAGCATGGCCTGTGTGACTGATTGGGATGTGCTTTGGAGGGACTGGGTGGGTCCATGTGATTATTAACAACCCCTAGTAGAGAATATCTCAAGGCCAGGTGCAGTGGCTCATGCCTGTAACCCCTAGACTTTGGGAGGATAAAGTAGGTGGATTGCTTGAGCCCAGGAGTTTGAGACCATTGAGACCATTCTGGGCAATATAGCAAGACCTTATGTCTACAGAAAATAAAAATAAATTAGCCAGATGTGGTAGTGTACGCCTGTAGCCCCAGTTACTCAGGAGGCTGACACAGGACGATTGCCTGAGTCCAGGAGGTTGAAGCTACAGTGAAGCTACAGTGAGCCATGTTTGCACCACTGTACTCCAGCCTGGGCAACAGAGCAAAATCCTGTGTCAAAAAAAAAAAAAAGTCATTCCTCAGTCATATTAGCTGCATTTCAAATGCTCGATGATTGTGTGGGTTAGTGACTACTGTGTTGGACAGCACAGATACAGAGCATTGTCACCATTACACAAAGTTCTAGAGCCTACCTGATTCATCTGAGTATACGAAGGCAAGTCTTCTCTTTCCTCGGCTGGGTTCTGTGCCCCTTTCTAGTGTAAAAACTTTCCTCCACCTTCACCTCTTAGAGGCCTCCTGGAGACGTGGCGCTCTGGGTTGCTTTTGGTAAGTACCAATCCTAAATGCTGCAGTCACTTTTTCTTCCTTCTCTGTTGCCGTTGAGCCACGTCTTCCTGAGCCACTTGTGACTCTTGGGTTCATTTTCTTTTCATTTTTTCCTCCATGGTGTTCAGAATGGACAAGTCAGAATTCAGAAGTTGGTCTTAAGACCTATCTTCATAACAAGCCCACCCCATCAGACCATAGGCCAGCTGCTCTTTGTACTAACACTTGGGGTCATTTCATGTGTGAGGAATCATGAAGTTGCATTGTATATTCAGAACTTTAAAATTTCTTAAATAAGTTTGTGTTTTACCAGCTAAGCTGCTCAGAAGGCATTTGACTACCATGAGTGGCTCCGTGTCTGGGTGAGCCCTGGTCGGGTAGCAGTTCCGAGCAACTCAAGAAATCTTGGGCTGGAGACAGAGCAAACTCTGTCTCATCCTTGCAGCTGCACAGCCGTGACAGTCCACAAAACAGAATTCGCCAGTGAGATTTTTTAGGATATAATTTTCCTCTTGGATAGCGTGTGGCTCTCCATCCATCCCCTCCGGAGTGAAAGAGTGAGAGTGTTGAGATAAGAGGCTGGGAAAATAGACTTCATGAACCATTTTTCACTTGGGAAAGAAAAAAGTCATTGGCAATTTTGCCTTGAGTGTTTGGAACCTGACACCAACCTCGTTCTCCCCCGAGCCCCCAAATGTCACACTGTACAGGTTGCCGACACCATGTCTCATTAGCGACTTGATTCCTCCCCCCAATCCTGCCTCCTTTTCCCAAACAAACCCCTTACAACTGGAAGGTCAGAACCCTGGACAACTTTTTACACAGCCACCATATGGTGTTTGCTTTAGCACGGATCCACAAATGATGTGTTATTCCAGTGGAGGTGCAGAAAATTGTATGACAAAACCGGGTTTGTTTCTCTGCTAGAAACCCAGGGCTGAAATACTGCAGTATTCCTTCAAGACTGACTCAGAAGACGAAAGGGAGCCTTTCCCAGAATTAGGGAGCATTCACCAGGGACCAGAAGCGGGAGGGGAAAAGACAACATTGCACTGGTCACTAGTGGCTGGGCCAGTCGGTTTATTTTCTGTCTGTGTTTTATTAAGTTTATGTTTTCCATCTGACTGTTCCTCGTGTGATTTATTTCTGTCTCTAGGTGCTCCCCGCCCCCCAAAAGTAGATGATAAACCGACTGCAGTGTGGACAGCACAGTTGCTGAGCCTCTTTGGTTGGATTTTATGCAGGAACAGAAATAGGTGTTGGGCTAGTGCCAGGGTGTTTTGTGAGGACTTAATCCCCACCTAGTGGTTTCTGCACCATTTCGGACTGAATGCTGATGTCCTGAGAACTGGGCTGGGTAGTGATGCCCGAAAGGAAATGACCCAGGAGTTGGGTTTTACTTAAGCAGACATTTGGAATGTCCTTGAGGCCATTGTGGGATCACATTTCTCCCCCTCTATTTTTATGGCTCCTCGGACAAGACTGGTAGAGGATACAAAATACAAAATACAAAAAATGTATTTAATTTCTGGACAGGCAAGGTGGCTCATGCCTGTAATCCCAGTACTTTGGGAGGCCAAGGTGTGTGGATCACTTGAGCTCAGCAATTCAAGACCAGCCTGTGCAGCATGGCGAAACCCTGTCTCTACAAAAATATAAAAATTAGCCAGGTGTGGTGGCACGTGCCTGTAGTCCCAGCTACTCGGGAGGCTGAGACACAAGAATTGCTTGAAGTTGGGAGGTGGAGGTTGCAGTGAACTGAGATTGTGCCACTACACTCCAGCCTGCACAACAGAGCGAGACCATGTCTCAAAAAAAAAAAAAAAAAAGTATTCAATTTCTGACTCACTTTTCTAATTTTTAGAAATATAACTTAGAACCACAGAGCAGCTTAGAGGATTTTGAATCCTGAGCACTTTGTCCTTTTTGGTCTGAGGAGATCCCTGCCCTGGACGTTCTGCTGGGTGCATTCCTTCCTTTTACTTCCCAGAGTGGAGGAAGGGAAAGGTGAGAAAGTGACATGGATCCTGATAGGGCTCCCGGGCAGGACAATTACTCTAGGCCCTAAGGCTAGAGATCAAGTTTAGGAGAAGATCATACAATGGAAATCGTTTGGGAGTTTAGAGAGTGAATTTCAGTTTTCTCATCTGTAAATGGCATAAATTTGCTGTTTGCTTGTTGTGAACATTGAATGATATGGTATGTATGGAAGTAATTTGTGCAAAATATGACTTTATGCCTTTGTTGTCCAGTATAGTACCCACTAACCATATATAGCTATTTATATTTAAATTAAAATAAAATCAGGGCTGGGCGTGGTAGCTCACATCTGTAATCCCAGAGGTGTGAGGCTGGCAGATCACTTGAGGTCAGGAGTTCGAGACCAGCTTGGCCAACATGGTGGAAACCCTGTCTCTATTAAAAATACAAAAATTAGTCAGGTGTAGTAGTGGGTGCCTGTAATTCCAGCTACTTGGGAGGCTGAGTCAGGAGGATCTCTTGAACCCGGGAGGTGGAGGTTGCAGTGAGCCGAGACAATGCCACTGCACTCCAGCCTGGGTGATAGAGCAAGACTCTGTCTCAAAAAAAAAAAAAAAAAAAGTCAAAGTTTAAAAAAAGTTTCTAATATTCACTGGCCTTATTTTAAGTGCCCAAAAACCACATGTGGCTAGTGGCTACCATATTCAACAGTGCCACCATACATGAATGTAAGGAAACAGGTTTTAATAAAAGCTTCCATTGGCCGGGCACAGTGGCTGTCAAATCCCAGTATTTTGGGAGGCTGAGGTGGGAGGATCACTTGAGCCCAGGAGTTCGAGACCAGTCTGGGAATTATGGTGAAACTTCCTCTCTACAAAAAAGAAAATACAAAAATTAGCCAGGTGTGGTGACACAAGTCCCAGCTACTTGGGAGGCTGAGGTGGTAGGATCATGTAAGCCTGGGAGGTCGAGGCTGCAGTGAGCTGTGATCACGCCACTGCACTCCAGGCTGGGTGATAAAGTGAGAGTCTGTGTCAAAAAAAAATCAGAAAGCGTCCCTTTATTTCTGGGTGTCAGAAAGAATAGGAGTTTACGAGTTTACAGTCATGCAAGAGATTCTGCAGGAGAAATGGGGGTAATAATATCTTCCCTATAGTGTTGTTGTGAGGATTTAATAAAATAGTGTCTGCGAAGCATCTGACTCAGTATCTGGCCTTGATAAGTGCTCAAATGGCTTAAGTCGTGTAAGTCATGACTTATTAAGCTGTGGGTACTGCTACACTGCCGCTGCTACACCACATAGGAAATGACACATCTACATGGCCAGTGCTCTCATGGTCCACCTGGGGAGGGACCAGCAAACTTCACCAAGGGAGGATTGGAGCAGCAGGCGACATGGTAGTTTTAAGCCCAAGGGCCAAACAAGGAAGTTTTGTCTTCAGTGCCCTGCATACCAAAGAAAGATCCCTTCCTTGGGAGAATGAAGAGTTTTGCTCCCTTCCAGCAGGTAATGAAGGAGGAGGGGACACTGTGTCCAGGCAGAAAGAAGCAGCGATAACTACGGACATTTTGCTTCCTCTGTGGCTCCCTGGTAGGCTCCCCTGAATTATGATTATGATTATGATTTTTTTTTTTTTTTTTTTTTTGAGACGGAGTGTCTCTCTATCGCCCAGGCTGGAGTGCAATGGCATGATCTTGGCTCACTGCAACCTCCGCCTCCCAGGGTCAAGGGATTCTTCTGCCTCAGCTTCCTGAGTAGCTGGGATTATAGGAACATGTCACGATGCCTGGCTAATTTTTGTATTTTTAGTAGAGATGGGGTTTCACTATGCGGGCCAGGCTGATCTTGAACTCCTGATCTTGTGATCTGCCTGCTTCGGCCTTCCAAAGTGCTGGGATGAATTTAATTAATTTAATGAGTGGGGCCGGCTTCTCGGCACTGTGCAGGTCTGTCTGCAACAGGGCAGGGGCCACGGGAGTTGCCGACATGCACAGTGCTCCCTGTCACTCTGAAGGAAGAAGAGAGAAGAATCTCAGGCCTCCGGTGTGTCTCCAGGACAGGTGTGAGATGGGAGAAAGGGGCGGGGATTCTCCCAGGCTCTCCCGTACTTTCCGCCTGGAGGAGCTGGGGTTTCTGAAGTGGCATAGAGCAGCCTTGTCATCATCTGGGAGGAGACCTGAGGAGATCACTTGGACTGGGCCTCTCCCAGGCGGAGATGGGGATTTGCTGGAAAACGGAGGAGGGGACCTAGGGGCTGGCACAAGTAGGTTTTTCCACCAAGGGCAGCTACCAAAGCAGCTCTTCCTCCTGGGGGTGGAGGGGTGGAATCGGGCCTGAGCCACGTGCAAGTCAGGTGACAGCCACCTGGGTTGGGCAGGAGAGGCCCAGGTGTCCAGGCTCCCAGGAGGTCCCCCAGCCTCCTCTAGCCCAGCTGGGAGTCCAGTTGGCCCCGGCACTAGGTTAGGGAGGTCTCTGGTGGTTGCACGTTATAAAAACCTGTTTGAGTAGAAGGTAGAAAATTAGACAGGAGAGGATTATTTGAAGCAGGGGAGCCCCAGAGCAGGAGAGCTTCTGAGCCTCAGAAAGGTGCTGGACCAGGACCAAGAGGATCTCTCCCCATCCCGTCCTGGCCCCACCCTTCCCCCCATTCTCTCTCCCTGCTCTCCTCTCTTTCAGGCAGGTTGGAGGGTTGGGGGAGTGGCACAGGAGATGCCCTAGCACAGGTTAGGAATCTAGTCTTTATCTTAGGGTCATGCCAGTGGTGGTGGGGAGGTCATGATGTCCAGTTGGCACTCTCCCCCTGTGACTGAGGAGGGCTGGTTAAGCAGTGGTCATTATCAGCTGCCAGGATTCTCCAAAGACACCTATTCCTAAAGGGAAGGCAGCCCCAAGCAAGGGGAGAGATGCGGCCCATCCAAAGAAGGGGCTGATAGGAAGTCGGGGGAGATGCGAGGGTTCAGGAAGAGGCTCATGCATCTGGCCTCCTCGCTGTCCCTCCTGCCACGGCGTTCCCAGACATGGAGTCCTGGGGCTCTGGCCAGCTCTGGTGTGGGGGCTCATGCTGTGGCAGGTGACTTCCTTTCAGCTCAGCCTCATGAACCCCTGCAGCCTGAACTCGGAACCACCATCCGGGCCTTGCCATGAGTTTTGCAGCTTTCATGAAACTTGCCTCTTCCTTGGGGTTGCAAGCCCCTGGGTGGAGGGGATGGGAGTGGAGTGGGGCTGACTTTCGCGGCTTAGATCCCTGAGTGCCCTAAACACTGTGACTCCCAGGATGGAACTGGGGGAGGAAAGTGTCTCCTCCACTGGCTGCAGATTTCCAGTGAGCACAAGAGGAAAACAATACCAGGAACGATTTGGATCTTTTTCTCTCATTCAGTCTCTTGTTTTTTCTAGTCTGCGGTGAATCACTCCTCAGGTCATTGTAGATAGCCTCACATTCTGCTTTAGTTGTTTCCTGAGGAACAGTTGTGTCCTCCATTCCATTTTAACTTTCTTTGCTGTAATTCCTTGTATCTATGTAGTGCTCTGACTTGAAGAACATACTCACCTGTTGCATTGCACCCGGTCCCAGAAAATAAAAGAAAGTTCAGGGGTCTTACTCAAATGCATGTCAGAAAATGAGATAAAGTAAGTAAAGAACCCTCCCTGTACTCTCTTATAGCTCAGAGAGTGCGTGGTTTCCCCCAGCACAGCTGACATCCTGCTGGGCATGGCATGGACACCAGTCAACAGTGACTTAGGGGAAGGAGGAGGACAGGGTCCCTTTAACAGAGCCAGCCACCCGAGCGTTTCACTGGTGCTGTGTCAGGGGCTGTGTTTCTGGCTGTATTTCTCTGTGTGGTGCCCCTTTGGAGATGAGCCCCCGCCTCTTCCCCTGGGGCTCTCACTCAGCCAGAGCACAATCGGTGTCAGCGCTGTCTGAGCAGTCTCCTTGCCTGTCACTAAGGCATGATTCACAGCTGAGTGATGCCCTCTGAAGTCAGGGTGCAGAGCCCACACCCATAGGCAGCCTCACCCGCTCTATTTTGGGGTTGGTCGTCACAGAATACGGGAGGAACCATTCTCCTTGCCTCTGAGAGGCTCCTCCTACTTCCCCTTTACGACAGCCAGGGCAGCCCCTATTAAGAAGCCAGGGTAGAAGATTTATCTCTTACCCCGCCAGCTTCTACCTGCCAGCTCCATGGGTGTAGCTTGAGAGATCAGAAGGAGGAGTAAATATAGGGGTAAAAACACATGTTCCATGGCAAACAGACCCGGATGTGAGTCTTGCTTTGCCTTTAGCCGTGCTTCCTTGGGCAAGTTACTTAACCTCTTTGAACCTCGGTTTTCTCATATGTCAAATGGCAATGAGGGTTTCTCCTCCACTAGTTATTCTGAGGATTAAATGGGCAGAAGGTAATTTGCAAACTGCCTTACACACCTGGTAGGATGTCAGTAATGGCAACTTCAGCTTTATTAAGGGGAGCAGAGCATTTGTAGCTGCAGAAAGAAGTTTGGGGTTGTGTTGTCTCTCCTAATTAGGAAGAGAAACTGAGTCAAGGCTTCTGAGGATTGGCAGGAATTGGTCTGGAGACTAGAATGATGAAGCGACTTTCAGCCATTTCTGTTCCTTTTCCACATGCATCACTCCTCTTTCAGGATGAAGTTTTATCTGTTTCTGCAGAAAACTTATCCTAGGGTTTGTTTGAAAAATTGTTGCAGTTGGCCAAAACCCTGCCATTTGATGTCAATAAATTCCACTTGTTTTCTCCCATGAAACTAAGCTATTTGGGCAAGGAAGGAAGAGATTTCAAGATTCACATTTGTCATCACTTTGCTGAACAGGTATTTCTTGCATATGCACGACAGGCCAGACATTGTCATGGGTGCTGAGGATGATTCCCTGGCCCTACGGATTACACTCTGGTTGCCCTAGAGGACTCTTATGGCCCTTTAAGAAGACCTGGGGAGTCTTCATTTGCCCCTGCTCTTGCACTGAAACCTTCAATGTCTCCTTATTGCCAGAAGATACAAGGTCCTTAATGCCTAGATACCCTCAGCCTCCACCTACCTTGCCAGCCTTCCCTCCTCTGTGCTCTTAGAACACTCAGCTCTCCAAGACCCCTGTTCTTTTAGTTCCAAGGCAGCTTGTGCTTTTCTGCCTTTGCTCCTCCCTGGAATCCCAACTCCTATCTATCTTTGCCTGAGTTTCCCAGCTCTATCTTCCAGGACCAGCTCAAGGTGTCACCAGGTCCCCAGGGACACTTTTATAGTCACTGAGCCCCATCGGGGTTAGTCTGCCAGAGCCAGGTAGACCACTCTATACCAGCAAGGTCTCATTTCACAGGCAGGCTGCAAGCTTTGTGAGAACAGGACTGTGATCTGGGCTTCTTCAGCCCTCCTGATGTTATAGTGATGGATGCTGAAGAAATATTTACTTAGCTAGGCATGGTGGCACACCTATAGTGCCAGCTACTCAGGCAGGAGGATTGCTTGAGCCCAGGAGGTCAAGGCTACAGTGAGCTATGATTAGATTACACCACTGCACTCCAGCCTGGGCAACAGAGCAAGACTCGAACAACAAAGACAAGACATTTAGTACATTTACTTAACTGGAACAAAGCTCCGAGTTAGATGTTCAAGTGGTGTAGTGGGGTCAAGCTCAAATGACCTTCCCCCTTCTGGAAGGTCATAAAATGACCTGTCAGGTGGCCTGCCCTCTTGTAAACCTTCTAGGCTCTATAGTATTAGAGGATATTCCCCAAGTTTTTTCTACTATTTGAGAAGCCTTGGTGGGGATATTCCTGTCAAAGCTACTTTACAGTTGTTGCTTTTGTAGAACCTGCAGCCAGCTATGGATATTTTTATGTGAAGTTATTATTTCACCACTTCTTGCCAACTTTTTCATTAATACCTATATCATCCTACACTGACCACAGTTGCAGTTCAGGGCCAGGTTCTGAGGCTTGTCCTTAAAGGCATGAGCTTCAGTCATTGTTTCAGTGGTGGTCCCGTTGGCCCCAGCTCCCCTCAAGGCTGCACATTGACGGGCATGCAAGTCATGACCACTTGCAAATCCATGTTGTGAGTGTCTTTCATTTTGTTTGTTTGTTTGAGACAGAGTTTCACTCTTATTGCCCAGGCTGGAGTGCAATGGCATGATCTCGGCTCATCGCAACCTCTGCCTCCCAGGTTCAAGCGATTCTCTTGCCTCAGCCTCCCGAGTAGCTGGGATTACAGGCATGCACCACCACGCCCAGCTAATTTTGTATTTTTAGTAGAAACGGGGTTTCTCCATGTTGGTCAGGCTAGTCTTGCATTCCCTACCTCAGGTGATCCCCTGCCTTGGCTTCCCAAAATGCTGGGATTACAGGCGTGAGCCCGGTGCAAGTGTCTTTCTATTTATGCAGCGTGTGATAGTTTTCCTGTGTTTACTAGACATCAGGTCCTGACTGCTTCCATAAATTTGGCAGTTGAAATACCCCCAACCTCAATGTGTCCTGCTTTAAAAAGTTGTATGTTTGTGTTCACTTATGAAAACCACACTTGTGAACTAATTTACTTATTTTACATTCTTAAGGAAGCTGAGGGGAGGGTGTTATGACCACATCAAAGGCCCAAACAGTACCTTTGGTTTTCCTCTGAAGGCAGAATCACCTCTGAAATGGATCAGGCTGCAATTCACTTTACTTTCTGCTTTTTAAATTCCTACTTTCAGTGATAGCCTTCCTAGTTTCTAGGAATGTAGAATGGAAACGAAGTCATAATTAAAGGTAGTAAGGAAGTTTGTTTGTTTGTTTTTAAATAGGAAACTGGCAGTTAACCCTTTAAAAAATGAACAGAGGCCAGGTGCAGTGGCTCACACCTAGCACTTTTGGAGGCTGAGATGGGAGGATCACTTGAGGCCAGGAGCTTGAGACCAGCCTGGGCAACAAATGAGATCCCCCACCTCTACAAAAAAATTTAAAATGTGCTGGGCATGACAGTGCACGCCTGTAGCCCTAGCTACTGGGGAAGCTAAGGTTGGGAGGATCACTTGAGCCCAAAGGCTGCAGTGAGCTATGATTATGCCATTGCACTCCAGCCTGGGTGACAGGGCAAGACCCTGTTTTTCTAAAAAAAAAAATATATATATATATATATATATATGAATGATATATGATAGATAGATAGATGATAGATAGATAGATAGAGATAGACAGATAGATAGATAAGTAAATTGAATGATTGCTACCTGGTGTTCCCTCTGGGTTTCCCCACAGTGGATCCATAAGCTGAGCAAGGACCTTGCCCACCAGGCGTAGCTATTCTTGGTCCCTGTGCTTGTGTAATACACTGAGCATATACATGCCTTCTTCCTCGAGTTAAGACATAAATGCCCAACAGATATGTGTTTTTCTCCTTTATGCCTCTGAACCGATTTCCTTATGTACAAAATGGTGCTGATAATTGCTTTTCTCATAGAGTTGTTAGGAGGTTTAAATGAAATGGTACATGTGAAGTGCTTAGCAGGGTATGTGGTTTGCAGTCAATGCACAATCTGTATCAGCTATTGCTACAATTGGTAGTGTCATTGGTTTGCTAAGATTTCTTGGCCTGCTCTTTGGCCCTAGCTGGGCCTTGACTCCTCAATACATGTACAGATGCTCCTTGACTTAAGATGGGGTTATGTCCAAATAAGCCCATTGTAAATTGAAAATATAAATCAAAATGCATTTATTTATTTGTTTATTTTTGAGACGGAGTTTCGCTCTTTGTTGCCCAGGCTGGAGTGCAATGGCGTAATCTCGGCTCACCGCAACCTCCGCCTCCTGGGTTCAAGTGATTCTCCCGCCTCAGCCTCCGGAGTAGCTGGGATTACAGGCATGCGCCACCACACCTGGTTATTTTTCTGTTTTTTTAGTGGAGATGGGGCTTCTCCATGTTGGTCAGGCTGGTCTCGAATTCCCGACCTCAGGTGATCCACCCACCTTGGCCTCCCAAAGCGCTGGGATTACAGGCATGAGCCATCGTGCCTGGCCCAAAATGCACTGAATACACCTAACCTACTGAATATCATAGCTTAGCCTAGCTTACCTTAAACATGCTCAGAACATTTACATTAGCCTACAATTGGAGAAGATCATCTAACCCAAAACCTATGTTATAATAAAGTATTGAACATCTCATGTAACTTATTGATTACTGAAAGTGAAACACAGAATAGTGGTGTGGGTACTTGAAGTACTGCTGCTACTGAATGTGTATGACTTTCCCACCACTGTAAAATCAAACATCGTAAGTCAGGGACCAGCTCTTTCCCGCATTCCTCCTTCACAGCATTGGGAGGGGGTGATGCGGCATGAGAAGTAAGCTGAGGAACCTGTAGCAGTGGCATCCACGGCTCCACCAGCCAACAGGCCAAGACAGCTGCACACCAGAGGCCTTGGCCCAGCTTAAGAAATGAACTTCTGGGGGCCGGGTGCAGTGGCTCACACCTATAATCCCAGCACTTTGGAAGGCCAAGGCAGGTGGATCACCTGAGTTCGGGAGTTCAAGACCAGCCTGACCAACATGGAGAATCCCCATCTCTACTAAAAATAAAAAATTAGCTGGGCATGGTGGTGCATGCCTGTAATCCCAGCTACTCAGGAGGCTGAGGCAGGAGAATTGCTTGAACTCGGAAGACAGAGATTGTGGTGAGCCAAGATCGTGCCATTGCACTCCAGCCTGGGTGATAAGAGTTAAACTCCATCTCACAAAAAAAAAGAAATGGCACTTCTGGCAAAAAGTGATTTGTTGAGCATTCTGAGGCTCAATACAAAGAAACTCATTTGTGTAGGTATGAACTTTGGAAAAAAACACCTAAAGAAGTAAGTGAGGTTTTCTGTTGTGGTAGAGTTCAAAGCAAGTTGAAATGGTGAAGTGTACAAATATCAAGAAAAACGTCTGGAGAGACAAGATTTATCTTTTTTTTTTTTTTTTTTTTCTTTTTGAGATGGAGTTTCCCTCTTGTTGCCCAGGCTGCAGTGCAATGGTGCGATCTCGGCTCACTGCAACCTCTGCCTCCTGGGTTCAAGCGATTCTCCTGCCTCAGCCTCCCAAGTAGCTGGGATGACAGGCGTGCACCACTACACCCAGCTAATTTTGTATTTTTAGTAGAGACGGGGTTTCTCCATGTTGGTCAGGCTGGTCTTGAACTCCCGACCTCAGGTGATCCACCTGCCTCGGCCTTCCAAAGTGCTGGGATTACGGGCAAGAACCACCGTACCCAGCCCAAGATGTGTCATTTTAAAACCAAACAAAAAAGCCTTTGTGTCGAAGTTTGGATAAAAACCTATCCAACCTTGGCTGCTTTTGTTGAACTCATTTAGGAAACTCACAAAATTGCCTGACGCGATTTTGTTGTTGCTTTTTTGTTTGGCAGAAGAGTCTCCCTTTGAATTGAATTCTCTTTGAGGAAGAGAGAAAAGGAATGAGAGTGAGGTGTGTCCCGGCTGATCCAGCAGGCCCCACACCCCTCATATCCTTATAGGGGCTTGTGCCAGGCATTGGCCTGAATGTTTTAGGAGCTGGCAGCAAAGCCAATCCCTGAGTGACAGACATTTGTGGCCCCAGGATGAGGAGGGCCTCTCTCCCCTGCTGGGGCCCATGTGTTTCCATGGCTGCAGCTTCAAGGCCTGGGTTTATTCCTCGGTTTACCATTTAGTCTAGAACAGCAGAGTGACTCCAGATACTTTGGGGACAGCTTTGGATTGGAGCTGGTGAGACAGGCTTTTTACCTGTACTGGTGTGGAAGCAGCTCACCAAAGAGCTTCCATTTCGCTTTATTGTGAAACACCATGCTTTGGAAGGGACCCCAGGGTACATCAGAGTGTATGAGCCCCAGGAGGAGGCTGTGCCGTGGTCTGGAAGGTGGCAGCCTGGTGAGCCACCCAGACACCAGCTCCTGCTCATCTCATGCCTTCCCTCACCTCATCTGGATCAAAGGAGAAAAGCAACTCCACAAAAATCAGTGCAACTAGAGATCAATTGCTATGCCAGACCCAGTTAGCCTGGTGAGTGCCTCAGGTGTCTCAAGATAATTGAGAATTAGGCCTCAGGACTTGCACAGCCAAGCACTGCCTGAGGTTGGTCCACAGTCTACTTCCATAGAAAGATGCCAGAAGTGGATAACCTGATCCTGGGTGGTTTGCTGTAGGGGGTGATTTCCTCCATGGGGAAAACCAGAGAATCCACAGCCCTCTGCCTGCAAGGAAAGTTCAGTGGGGAGGAGACTGTGCTGGTCCTCAGCTCTCGCCAGGGTGGCAGTGTGGTGAGGTAGGCACACCACAGCAGCCTGGAGAGGAAACGGTGTTGAGCCTGAGCCCTTCTGACCTTGGAAGTTTGGGTTTTAAGGTATGTGAGGTAGAGATGAGCCATGTGTCAGAGTCTGTTATCAGCCATTATGATAACAGTAGCCGGCATTTATGGAGGACTTGTGTTCCAGATCCTAAGGCAAGTGCTTTATGGGGATTTATTCATTTAGTGTTTAAAACAATCTTTTTCTTGTTTTGCAAATTTTTTGAGACAGGGTCTCGCTCTGTCATCCAGGCTGGAGTGCAGTGGCGTGATCTCTACTTACTCCAGCCTTGACTTCCCGGGCTCAGGCAACCCATCCTCTTCAGCCTCCAGAGTAGCTGGGACCACAGGCACACACGACCAAGCCTGGCTAATTTTTGTATTTTTTTTTGAGATGGAGTCTCGCTCTGTTGCCCAGGCTGGAGTGCAACAGCATGATCTCAGCTCACTGCAAGCTCCGCCTGCCGGGTTTACGCCATTCTCCTGCCTCAGCCTCCCGAGTAGCTGGGACTACAGGCACCTGCCACCTCGCCCGGCTAGTTTTTTGTATTTTTTAGTAGAGACGTGGTTCTGCCCTGTAACCCAGGCTGGTCTTGAACTCCTGGGCTCCAGTGATCCACCCTCCTCGGCCTCCCAAAGTGCTGGGATTACAACAATCTTATAATGGACCCTAGAATGGCAGTTTGATAGATGAGGACATTGAGGCCTAAAGCAGTTAAGCAAAGTGCCCAGAGTCAAACAGCGAGTACAGTGAGGGTCGGGAGAGTGAATATTTAGAACATCCAGGCCAACAACTCTAAACCCAGCTCTTATTCACCATGGGGAAGAGTAAATGAAATTAAATGAAATGATCTTCATAAAAGGCTTAATACAGGCAGCAAGTGCTCACTCAGTTACAATGAGATATCTCTGTTTTCTGCGTATTTTATTGTCCTGCATTTTGTGCTAGGGGCCCTGATGTGGATTATTCCAGTCACATGCTAAAAATGTGCAGGGTTTTCAGTCTCTTTGTATTGCCGTGAAACTGCTGCGGATCTGCTTTTCCCACTGCCGGTCAGCCTGGGCCTGCTTCCATTTTCACTTTGAGTTTTCAAAGGTCAGGGGAGTCCTGATAGATTGCCCTCTTATCTCCTAAGTGTTTTAGAATGGCTTATTCATTTAACAACTGAAAGTGATTTTTTTTTTTTTTTTTTTTTAAGAAGAAGAAACAATTACCTCCCTTGGTCAGCAGCTACATCTCCAGATGTCAGCATCTCCCTCCCGGGGCAGGTTTGGCCTGCTGAGTCCAGGCTGGCTGTTAAGAGAACAGGCGGGCCCAGGGCTAGCGCAGGGCCGGGCTCGGGACAGGCACTGAAAGAAACAGTGGTTTGTGAATTTCAGCAGGGGAGCTGTTTTGCAGTTCTGGACTTCAGAGCCAAAGCTTCCAATTCCTATCCTTTCTCCAGCCAGGTCCCCTGCTCTTCCAGAGCACTGATGGATCTTGGCCACAGTCAGGTGGCGCTTTCCCAGACAACTTTTTTATAAGCCTGTGGAATGCCCTCTGCTGAGTCCCCACGCTGATACCCAGGGCTGGGGTGTGTCTGTGAAGAACCCTGCTCTAGACATTCAGGGCTCGGTCCTGGGTCTGAGTGGGTGCCTGACCTTAGGTCTAACCATAGGCTTCAAGCTTTTATCTTTCACTGAGTCTGCGCCAAGCACATTCCGTAAATGATCTCACTGACTCTTCGAGAAAGCTAAGAGAATCAATATTGTTGTTCCCATTTTCACAGATAAATCTGTAAAATCACATAAGACTAGGACATATTTCCTAGGATTACCCTTGCGGATCAAAGTTGATATCAAATGGATGTCAGGAGCAAGGGTGCTTGTAGTGTCAGTGATTTCTGTTGTTGGAGGAGGGGCAGGGTTATGGATGAGGAATGTGGGGTTTAGTAGGTTTAAGCGATTTGCCAGTGGCTGGGTGTGGTGGCTCATGCCTGTAATCCCAGCTACTTGGGAGGCTGAGGCAGGGCAATCACTTGAACCCGGGAGGCGGAGTTCCAGTGAGCTAAGATCATGCCACTGCACTCCAGGCTGAGTGACAGAGCAAGACTCAATTTATATATTTGCCAGAGGTCTATATATATATTAGCCAGAAGTCAACAGGCTAGTCTCTAGTCCTTGGGCAGAAGCAAGATTTGAAATGGGTTGTGTGTTCTCACACATCTCTTCCCTGGTCAGTGTAAAGAACCCTCTCCCCACCTACAGTGTTCTTAAGAAGCCACGGTTCTCTTGGGTGTGATGCTCTTTGGAAGCTAGAAAGTTCCACCAGCAGGCATTTCCTCCTGGAGTCCTCAGCCTCCTTATCAGGCTCCCAGATGCAGACTGCCAGTGGGGTGGGCAGGGCTGTGGAGGGGAGAGGTCCTGCCACAAGAGACACCCAGCTTCCTCCCAGCTTTGGTTTACCTCAGGCCTGGCCTGAGGTGAAGTCCTCATTAGGTTACCTCCCGCCTAGCTGTAACTGGGTAAGTTGTTGGACTTCTCTAAGGTTCAGCTCCCCGTTCTGGAAAATGAAGATAAGGATTGTGCCTGTCCTGTAAAGACTTTGAGGATTAGCTGAGGCAATGCCTGCATGAGCCATTTAGCTTGATGCCACATAAGTGCCCAGGAGACATCATCCTGTGGTGATTAGTTAGATCTGTCACATACCTTTATGACCAGGAAGACCCCACCTGGTCATTCTTTTCCCCACAATCCTCTTCTCCCCTAGGACACCAATGCCTCTTCTTCCCTCAGAGTTATTGCAGTTACAATTATTCCAGAACTTTCTCACAGCATTCCTACCTCTCCCACCTCCCTCCACCCCCAGGCAAAAATGCTGTGGTCCAGCAGCCACTCAGCTCTGTGGGGTGGTGCGTGCAGGGGCGCATGACAAGCATGAGGTAAGTGCTGGATCACCATCCTCCCTGCCCCTCCTGCGGCTGTGTGTCAGACACTGTGTGCCAAGCTCCCTTCAGCCACTATCTCATGTAAAGCTCAGACCCCACGATTTCCACAGTCCTAGAGTAGTCTGGGTGTCCTCATGGTGAGAACTGGCTGTCCTCCTGGGCCCTTGCTCCCACCCTCCTGACTTCTCGGTTCAGTGGTATTTCTTAGATCAGGAGGGTGTGGCTAGGTCTGACTCAGGGGTGACCCAGAGGCACTTCACAGATCTGCGGCAGAAGGCGTCATCACAAGCATGAGCGAATCCTGACTTTATTTATAAAAGGCAAAAGTCCACTCTTCTGTGCAGTTGTTGTGGGGCCCCAGAAGTGAGGGGAACTCCAGAGCACTGTTGAGGTGGGCCATGGAGAGAGATTTCCAATGCAGGGCCTGGGCCATCTCCTCACAGCTTCTGCATTTTGCTGCTTTCATTTGTTGAAGCAAACAAGGGGCCGGGAGGCTCAATCAACCTGTGTAACTTTCACAGACTCCTCAGAAGAGTCAACCTGTTCCCAGTAGCCTTTGGGGGCTGTGGCCTGTTTCTGACTTAAACTCAGCCTTAGATTCTAAATTCTTGACATGGTTCAGCGATGATGAAGGGGGGACAATATTTACATGTTAGAAGGAAAAAGTAACCAATTTCACATTCTATATAAAGATGAATACAAGATGGGGATTATCTTTTTAACTTTTGAAAAAAGTTGAGATGGGGGTCTCACCATCTTGCCCAGGCTGGTCTTGATTTCCTGGGCTCAAGCGATCCTCCTGCCTCGGCTTCCCAAAGTGCTGTGATTACAGGCGTGAGCCATCATGGCCAGCCAGTCTTTTAATAATAATAATAATAATAATAAATTATCAGCATTGGAGCTCTGGATGTGGGAAATGCAAAACAGTCCTGCTGGGTCACCATCTCAATCCTGGACTCTTGGGAGAGATACCCTGTGGATCATTACATCTTTTCAATTCCTTCCACTCCTCAATTTCCTCACCCCCTTTGTGGTACTCGGGCAGCAGAGATGTCCTCTGGCTGGAAATCCAGAGGATGAGGCAGGCACCCCTGGACTGTCCCTGGTTAAATGTCACCTCCTCTCCCCACCCGCTTTCCCGGTTCTCCAGATGCACATGAGGATGTTTAACGACATTCTCCTTTTCCCTCTTCTCGGCCTTGGAAGCAGTGATATCAACTCACTCAGTCCTCACAACTTTCCATGAAGGAGATTACTGTAATCTGTCATTGCCACTGTACAGATGAGGAAACTGAGACAAAATAAATTATTGGCCCAAAGCCGCACAGTAACTGCTAGAGCTGGGACTGGAACTCAAACCACCACGCCCTAATGCAACTCAAACAGAAAAAGGGCAGCTTGACTAAAATGTCTCCCATTTCCTCTCCCCCTTGCCCTAAAAACCCTGTGAACTCAGCCTCTGAAGATTTCAGCCCTTCTCTCAGGTGTGAGAATTTGACAAAAGAGAAAAAAAAATTAAAAAGAAGAAAAATAACCAAAAAAGGGGGGAGGGCCAGGCACGCTGGCTCACACCTGTAATCCCAGCACTTTAGGAGGCCAAGGCGGGCGGATCATCTGAGGTCAGGAGTTCGAGATCAGCCTGGTCAACATGATGAAACCCCCTCTCCACTAAAAATTTAAAAAATTAGCTGGGTGTGGTGGCGGATGCCTGTAATCCCATCTATTCAGGAGGCTGAGGCGGGAGAATCACTTGAACCTGGGAGGTGGAGGTTGCGGTGAGCCGAGATCACACCACTGCACTTCAGCCTGGGTGACAGAGTGAGACCCTGTCTCAAAAAAACTGGGGAGGAGAATGAAGATTTCGGCCCAAGTGCTCAGGAGCAGGGGCCTCTGATAGAACTGGGCACTGGAGGTGAGCAACCCAGACATCAATTATTAGGAGATCTACTCTGCTTCTGGCTTCCGCAGTGCTGACAAGTGGGATCCTTGTTAGACTGCAGGAAGCAAAGCCCTTTCTTGGGGGCCCTATTCAGTGAGTGAAGCCATAGCTTGTGCAGTGTCCGGGTGGGTCGCTCGAGGCTCCTGGAATTGCAGCCTCCAGCTTTGAGCTGCTCCTGCTGGCAGCTTCAGCGCCGGCCGATGGAGTCGCTTCATCAAATGGAAAAGTTTTGGAGACTGTGGGAAGGAGGGCATTCTTTGTGAGCTCCCTTGGCTTCACGCTTCAAAGAGGGCAGTGGGGGAAGCACACACACAACCTTTTTCTTCTCATCCGTTCTCAGAAACCCAGGGGAAAAAAATGGGCTGAATGAGTAGCAGTTGTGGTTATGATGATTTTCATATGAATTGTCAAATCTTCTGTGTCCATTAACTGTCCTTTGTGGTGAGGAAATTGATTGTGGAACTGAAATAAGAAACTCCACCTGACTATTAAGTGATAATTCAGTCCCCAGCCTCTTGGCTCTTTATCCAGTATTTAGGGGGGGAAATGCCTCTGTGGAAACAGATGCCTTGCTTTTTTGGGAAGACAGTCCATTTGAGTGAACTAGAATGTCTTCCTGCCAGGACTGGGTCTCCAGTGGATCCTTGTCAAGAGGTGGGGGAGGGGCAGAGTGACAGCTGCAGTTGGCCCCCTAAATGTCAGTGTTCCCTGTAGATTCTTGTCAAAGAGCTTACTTCGTACTGTGGTATAAGTCAGGGCTACAGAGAAAGGCCTGTCTTGCAGTCTGTTTGCCTAGCTGTGTCTTGCTTGCAGAAAGCCCCGGGTAGGGGTAGAAAAAAGGCAGAGACAGGCCAGGCGGTGACTCAGACCTGTAATCCCAGAACTTTGGGAGGCTGAGATGGGAAGATCACTTGAGCTCAGGAGTTTGAGACCAGTCCAGGCAACATAGCAAGACCTCACCTCTACTAAAAATACAAAAATAGCCGGGGCATGGTGGCGCATGTCTGTAGTCCCAGCTACTCAGGAGGCTGAGGTAGGAGGATTGCTTGAGCCCAGGAGTTCAAGGTGAACCATGCTCATAATACCACTGCACTCCAGCATGGGGTCCCCGTCTCCAAAAACAAATAAAAAATTTTTAAAAAGGCAGCAGCATCAGCGAAGCCTTGGTTGGCTCAGCCTCAGGGTAGACTGCATTATCCATCCCTGACAAGCTCAGAGGTGGGCACACAAACCCAGGTGCTACGTAAAGGCCAAGACAGTGAATCATCCACTCAGAGCCCACTTTACCTCCCACCCCTGGTCCTTATCAGGTGTTGTCATCCCACAGACACTTACTGGGTACTTCCTGGGTCCCAGACAGTCCTGGCTCTCATGGAGCTTCTACTCCAGCAGGGAAAACAGATGTCAGAGATTACAAAAAGAATGTGGGCTGGGCGTGGTGGATCATGCCTGTAATCCCAGCACTTTGGGAGGCCGACACGGGCAGATTATGAGGTTAGGAGATCGAGACCACCCTGGCTAACATGGTGAAACCCCATCTCTACTAAAAATACAAAAAATTAGCCGGGTGTGGCAGTAGCTACTCAGGAGGCAGGAGAGTTGCTTGAACCCAGGAGGCAGAGGTTGCAGTGAGCCGAGATCGCGCCTCTGCACTCCAGCCTGGGCGACAGAGCGAGACTCCATTTCAAAAAAAAAAAAAAGAAATGTGATGATTAATGGGATCAAACACAAGGAAAGAATAGTCTTGGGAAAGAGTGAGGCTTGAATCCCAGCTCAGGCTGTGAGCTCAGGCCAATCACTCTGCTTCCATGTCTTGGTTTCATCATTTATAAAGTGGCTGTTGCAAGACTTAATGGCTCATGTATGTTGAGTACTTGGCACATGGCAGGTACTGGATTGGTATTTGTTCAAATGCACATGAATAAGTCATGGCACATCTCCATTCAACAAATATTTATTGAGCACCTACTGTATCCTAGGTACTGTGCTAGATACTAAGAATATAGCAACGAATAAAACAGACAAAAGCCCTGCCCTCAGGGAGATTACATAGTATTTGGGAAGACAGGCAATAAAATAGAATGAATCATATATTTGATGATTAGAATTATGGAGAAGTTATTGCAGATAATCTGATTAGGGAGAGCTGGAAGTGGGCAAATACAGGTCAGAGATTTGGGAAAAGCCCTGAAGGTCGTGAGGGACCTAACCATGCAGATGCCAGGGGAAAGGAACACTTCAGAAAAAGTAACAGTAAGTTCAAAGGCCCTGTGGCTAGCATGTTTGAAACAGCAAGGAGGCAGCTAGTGTGGTGTAGCCAGAGAGCCTGGGAGTATAGGAGATAATATAGGGCTTTGAAGCTAAAGATTTTTTTTAATTTATTTAATTTTGTGGGTATATAGCAGGTATATATATTTATGAGGTACATGAGATATTTTGATACAGGCATACAATGAATAATCACACATCAGGGCAAATGGGGCATCAATTTAAAGACTTAGAGTGTGGTCTAGGGTGGAGGTGGGTGGCATAGTGTTTTGTTTGTTTTTGAGTGGAGTTTCACTCTTATTGCCCAGGCTGGAGTGCAATGGTGTGATCTCGGCCCACTGCAACTTCCACCTCCCACCTCCCAGGTTCAAGCGATTCTCCTGCCTCAGCCTCTCGAGTAGCTGGGATTACAGGCACCTGCCACCACGCCCAGCTAATTTTTGTATTTTTAGTAGAGACGGGGTTTCACTATGTTAGTCAGGCTGGTCTCGAACTCCTGACCTCAGGTGATCAGCCCGCCTCAGCCTCCCAAAGAGCTCTCCAAAGGGCTCACAGGAGTGAGCCTGGCCTTTAGTGGGTTCTTACTGAAGCCAGACTGAACTGGGAAATGTCCAGATTTATACAAATAATGATTCGGAAAGTGAGACTACCCTTTAAGAAGACCATATTCTGATCATAATCATAAATCTGGCAAATTAATTTATGGAGATAACAGGAAAACAATTTGAAATCAGAATATCCAGGAAAGGCCAGGCACAGTGGCTCACACCTGAAATCCCAGCCTTTGGGAGGCTGAGGCAGGAGAATCACTTGAACCCGGGAGGTGGAGGTTGCGGTGAGCTGGGATGGCACCACTGCACTCCAGCCTGGGCAACAGAGCGAGACTCTGCCTAAAAAAAAAAAGAAAAAAGAATATCCAGGAAAATCGCAAGGACACAGCTGTGGTAATCAGTTTGAAAGCCCCCAGTATGGAATGTTTACTGTGTATCTTGTAGCATATTAGCATATTTAATCTTCATAACAACCTGATAGAGGTGGGTACTGTGGGCTCCATTTTACAGATGAGAAAACCTCAACACACACAGAGGGGTTCGGTAACTTGTCCAAGATGATCCAGAGATACATGTTCTGTCCCCAAAGCCCCTACTCTTGGCCACGACTCTGTAAAATACTTCTAAACAGCTTGCTTCCCTTGTACAGTTTAAATGATTTTGTCTTTTTGCATACATTCAACTTTCTCAAACTTGAGGTTCACCAAGGAGAGATTATTATTTCCCCTACAGATAATAGCTGCAAAATAGAGTCCGAATCCCTGAGGGTTCCCAGATGGCAGGGCACACCCAAGCTGCAGAGGCTGTCTGGAATGATTAGGGCAGAGGGAGGTGCTAATCTACCAAGGAGCGCAGCTTTGCAGCTGATGTGATTTCGTTTATCTACACTCCTCGGTTCTTTGTCTCTTTATCCTCCTGTCTCCCTCCCGGCTTGGCTAACAGGCCTGATGTATCGGCATCTCAATCACTTCTGCCTCCCCAGGAGATCAAGGCCTGGCCTTGGGCCCTGAGGCCTCCCGGAGTAAATCAGTAGATTGAGGGGAGGGGGTGCCGGGGAGGCATCAAAAGAGAATGGGGTCCTCTGGCTTCAAGCTACCTAAACTCTGCTGCTTAAAATGCTGCTGTAAGGGAAAACTGGAGGTACAGGGTCCTTCTCCAGCCCTAGAAATAACCTCTCTGAAACCCGTCGAGTGACCCAACCCCAATCAGAAAGAATTTTTTGTCTTAAAAAGTACATTAAAGAGAGTCCTGTGTTTTCTGCCCTGTGCCTTCCGGAGGTAGAAGACAAGTGTGAATTCTGTACACAGAATTCTACAACAAGAGCAAAGGAAGGAGAAAATTTCCATATTTTCTCAGCTATTTCAGAACACATTTTTTTACCTTTCATATGAAGTGACTGTTCCAAATGACCTCTTCTTTCCAGGGAAAAAAACCTCTATTTTAATACTTTTTCTCCCCACCTCTTTCTCCAGCCCTCTTTTTTCTATTTTTAATCTCCCTCTCCTGACAAGAATTTCCATGGACTTCCCACCTGGCCTCTACCCTTCTCTTCCTTGCAGGGGTGTCCCCACCAGCCTGCGCCCGATGTCAACGATGGCTGTCCACCCCAGCACCCAGCAGCGCCTCTCCCCATCTGGCGCTCAGCCTGCTTCTGAGTGTGGGCAGCAGGGAAGCTAGGCACTGTGCTTGCCCAGACCACACAGCTGTCTCTGTTGAGGGTTTTGCCTCCTGAAAGTTTGTTTCGAGGAGGAACAGGCTCCGCTCTGCCTTCCCAGCTTGGTCTCCCTACCTGGGGCACAAAGACTGTTCAATTAGCTAGTGCTGACCTCCTGCAGCTAATGAGTGCCTCTAGCGTGGATCAGAAAAAGCTCTGCAAAGTGGCAATTAGTGATGGATCGCTTGTTGCTACTTCATAGGAGTGGTGTCAGCAGGATTCGTGGCTTGTGGCTTAAAAGCCAGAAGGAGATCCCCAATCAGGTCCTGGATGGCTCCGATAGGCAAATCTTCTTAGGAAGGTGGGATCACAGGCACCAATTCCTTTTGATCTCCCCCACTCCCCTTCCTGGGGGGCTTATTGAACAAAGGCTAATTCACTCAGTATTGGGGATGTAGCAGTTTATTGTGGGGTTCAAGATCCTTGTCATCTCTGATGATAACAGAGAGAGCCCTTTTATTGAACTCTTGCCATGTGTCAGGCATTGAGTTTAGTGCTTTATATGATATGTGCATAACCACTACAGAGAAGAAACCATATGCACTTTACAGATGAAGAAACTGAGGTCTAGAGGTTAAGCACTTATCAAGGGTTGTGGTCAGATATTGGCTGATAGCATTCATTTCTTTTCTAGAAATGTCTTGAGCATCTGTGTGGCTGACAATTTTTAGGCAATCCCTGCCATGCAGAGCTTGCATTTTAGAGGGGGTGGGGGCACCAGATACTGAGCAAGTAAGCAAATTAATAAACACAGCAATCTCTGTGTGAGTGCTTCAGGGAAACTAAAAGGGCCCTCTTCTGTGGCAGAGCCGGGATTCCCAGTCTCTGAGGTTAAGCAGGAGCAGGTAGCACTACCCTGTAAGCTGGGAGTCGCAACAGGCAATTAGTTACCTGACTGTCCCAGTGCTTGGCATTGCCTGGTAGCCCTGCTTGTTCATAAGGAAAATATTCTGCATGAAACACTTTGCCTAAGTTTTATGAGAGGCAGAGCCAGAGCTGGCATCCGAGGTGTTCCCACAATGCTGGACTTTGAGGCACAGGAGAGGTTTTATGAGAGGCAGAGCCAAAGATGGCAACCGAGGTGTTCCCACAATGCTGGGTTTTGAGGCACAGGAGAGAATTGCATCTCTCCTCTGGGCGGTGGAACCAGCTCTGGTGCCTCCCTTGCCCAGCCTCACCCTGGGTGTGAGTAGTTAGTCTTGTTATCAGTGAGAGTAACCCAGGAATCTCCCTAATGGGGAAATCCCAGGTAATTTACCGTGGCTCTGATATTCTGGTTACAGCCTCTGCTCTAGAAAGGCCAGGGAGGGGAGAATCTAAAAGTTCTCCATTTCTCGCTTGAGATGGGATCCCCCCATGCTTTCCTTAGGCCTCCTTGAGTAAGGTGTCTGCAAATAGCTTCTCAGCATGACTTCACCCGGAAGCTCATCTGAGTGACTCACAGCTTGCTTTAGGCACCTCCTCCGGGGAGAAGCTCCTACCCCTGCCCCCACCCCAACAGGGGAGGGGAGGGGAGAAGAGAAAACACCTAAATGAGCCACGGAGAAGGCCTTGCCAGAGCACTGTGGAAAAATACCTGCAGCCCAGCTCGGCCCTGCTTCAGGTGCCCTGGGATGGATGGTTTCTCTAGTCTCCTGAGAGGGATCAAGCTGACAATTCAAATTTGAGGGAGCGATGGCCCCGGAAACTGCGTAGGTCTTAAAAAGAAATATATATCCACACACACTGACCTGAAAAGATGTCCACAAAATAGAGGATTCAGCATTAGGTGAAAAATAATTTCATTATGATCCTGTTTTTAAAATTCAGTTTGTGATTTTAAAAAATGGATAGGTTAGTACATGTATTTGTACATGTACTATTTGTACTAAAAGCCTATTTGAAGAAAAATTATACTATATTAATAATAATTATCTCCAGAAGGTAGTATTAAAATAAACTTTATTCATTATTCCTTTCTGATTTTTAAAAAATAACCATAATTATCTTTATAATAAGAAAAAAGGTGGGCCAGGTACAGTGGTTCATGCCTATAATCCCAGCACTTTGCAAGGCCAAGGCAGATTGCTTGAGCCCAGGATTTCAAGACCAGCCTGAGCAACATGGTGAGACCTTGTCTCTACAAAAAATTTTTAGAAACTTAGCCAAGTGTGGTAGTGAACCCCTATGGTCCCAGCTACTTGGGAGGCTGAGGCAGGAGGATTGCTTGAGCCCAGGAGTTTAACGCTGCAGTGACCTGGGAGGCAGAGGCTGCAATGAGCCAAGGTCACACCACTGCACTCCAGCCTGGGCAACAGGGAGACTGCCTCAAAAAAAAAAAAAAAAAAGCTACAGTGAGCCATGATCATGCCACTTCCCTTCTGCCTGGGTAATAGAGCAAGACCCTGTCTCAAAAAGAAAGGGTTGTTTTTTTGCTTTGTTTTGTCTTCAAAAAGATAAAAAGAAAAATCCTCATGCACCAAGCCCAGGTATCCTAATTGTGTCCGTATTATTAAATGCCTAACTTCTCAATGGTGGACCATTAAATGCAGGAAGTGACTGAGATGGACTTGACATTCACTCAGCAAACTGCTACCTCCCTAGCCACTAGAGTTGCAAACCACTATGTCAGGGTGTCTCCCTTCACTGGCTCCCAGCACGATGGAGGGGGTAGTATGTTTTGCGGGGTATTTGGAGTTTTGGGGGGAGGTTAGGGGACTTTTTGAGACAGAGTCTCCTTCTGTCACTCAGGCCGGAGTGCAGTGGTGTGATCATGACTCACTGCAGCCCTGACCTCACAGGTTCAAAAGATTCTCCCACCTCAGCCTCCCAAGAAGCTGGGACCATTACACCTGGTTAATTTTATTTATTTATTTATTTATTTATTTATTATTATGGTTTTTGTTTTTTGTTTTTTTTTAAAAACGGAGTTTCACTCTTGTTGCCCAGGCTAGAGTGCAATGGCACGATCTCAGCTCACCGCAACCTCTGCCTCCCAGGTTCAAGCAATTCTCCTGCCTCAGCCTCCTAAGTAGCTGAGATTACAGGCATGCGCCACCACGCCCGGCTAATTTTTTTTGTATTTTTTAGTAGAGACGGGGTTTCTCCATGTTGGTCAGGCTGGTCTCGAACTCCCGACCTCAGGTGATCCACCCTCCTTGGCCTCCTGAAGTGCTGGGATTACAGGCATGAGCCACCGTGCCCGGCCTGTTGTGTATTTTTTTTTTTTTTTTTTTTTTTTTAAGAGACAGAGTCCCACTATGTTGCCCAAACTGGTCTCAGTGATCCTCCCACCTTGGCCTCCCAAAGTTCTGAGATTACAAGTGGGAGCCACTATGCCCCCTGACCAACCACTGCCCCCTACCCAAGGCCAAGGGCTCAATAAATACTTTACAAACAAATGGATATGTAAATGAGTAGATACCAAGTGGTCTGTGAGAGAAGGCTGCAGTCTGTAGTGGGGCTTCAAAAGGGAGAGGTCCCTTACTGGGGATTAGGATAGGCCTCGTTATGGTGCTTCTGGGATATTCCTTTTCTTTAGGATTTAAATGTCTCATTTAAGAACAATTTTTTTTTTTTTTTTTTAAAGACAGAGTCTCTCTCTGTTGCCCAGGCTGGAGTGCAGTGGTGCAATCTCAGCTCACTGCAGCCTCCACCTCCCAGGTTCAAGGGCTTCTCATGCCTCAGCCTCCCGAGTAGCTGGCACTACGGGTGTGCACCACTATGCCCTGCTAATTTGTTGTATTTTTAGTAGAGATGGGGTTTCACCATATTGTCCAGGCTGGTCTTGAACTCCTGACCTCAAATGATCCACCCTCCTCGGCCTCCCCAAGTGCTGGGATTACAGGCATGAGCCACCACTCCCGGCATAAGAACAATTTTAGATTTACATGAAGGTTACAAGAGTATTACAGAAAGTTTCCAGATACCCCACACCGTTTCCCCTATTAACATTATTAACTAAAGTTCATACTTCTTTAGGATTTCCTTAGTTTTTACCTAATGTCCTTTTTCTGTCCCAGGATCCCATGCCATAGTTAGTTGTTATATGTCCTTAAATTCTTCTTGACTGTGACAAGACTTTCTTTGTTCTTGGTGAGCTTGGCAGTTTAGAGGAGAGCTGATCAGATATTTTGCAGAGTGTCTTTCAGTCTAAAGTTTTTCTCATGACTAGTGTGGGGTTATAGGGTTTTTTGGGGGGAAGTCCACGGAGGTAAAATGGCATACTCATCATATCAAGAATATACACTATCGGCCTGGTGCGGGGCTCACCCCGTCTCTACTAAAAATACAAAAAATTAGCTGGGCATGGTGGTATGCACCTGTAATCCCAGCTGCTTGGGAGGCTGAGGCAGGAGAATTGCTTAAACCCAGGAGGCGGAGTTTGCAGTGAACTGAGATGGCGCCATTGCACTCCAGCCTAGGCGACTAAGTGAAACTTTGTCTCAGAAAAAAAAAGAAGAAGAAGAAGAATACACACTATCAACATGACTTGTCACTGATGATGTTAACCTTAACCACCCAATAATGTTTGTCTGCTTTCTCTACTGTCAAGTATTATTCCCCACTCCCGCCCCTCAGGCCATTTCCACACTGTAGTCTTTAGAGTCAAGTCACTGTGTACATTCCACAGCTAAGGGATGGGAAGTTATGCTCTACCTCCTGCGGGGGGAGGGAGGCATCTGTTAATACATAGGTTAATTGAAAGATTGATTGGTTTATTCTCCCCTAGTGATTTTTTCAATCATTTAGTATGGATATATGGGTATTTATGTTATACTTTGGGTCATTATGCAATGTTGTGTTATTTACTTTGTTATGCAAATTGTTCCGGCTTTGCCCATTGAGACCCTTTTCAGTTGGCTCCCATCTCATCATTTTAGGATTCTTTGAGCATTCTTACTTTCTGGTACCACAAGATGCTCCAAGCTCATTTTCTGTATTCCGTGCCCTGTTCCTAAAATCAGTCAGTTTCTCGAAGGAGCTCTGGTTCCTTTTATTGAAGAACGCTATTAGAATCTAGGATCTGCTGTGTGTGGTGGCTCATGCCTGTAATCCCAGCACTTTGGGAGGCCAAGGTGGGAGGATTGCCTGAAGCCAGGAGTTCGAGACCAGCATAGGCAACAAAGTGAGACCCTGTCTCTACAAAAAAGAAAAAGAAAAAAAGAAACCAGAATCTGGGCACTGGATATACTCATTGTTACTGGAGTGTCTGGGACATTCCTTTTGAAAGAAGGTTTTCGGAACCTAGGGAAAGAATTTGCAGATCATACCGAGTTTTGATGATGGAAATAAGAGGAAAGGGACTGGAAGAGGCACTCTAAGCCTTTTGTCATATCAACAACTTCAGGCAGACACCATGGAAGGTCCTGTGGTGTCTGCCTGGTGGGAGGGGTATTATAAACATCAAGTAAATGGCCACAGATGCTTTAGGAAGGGGCCATCAGCATTTATGGACTGTAAGGGGGCAACTCTCCCCATCGTCAACTTACCAGAACCTTCCCTGTCCACGCCCTTGTTCCAGGTACCATTTTTGAGTCCATCCTGTGTTCCAGGCACTGCCCTAGGCTCTCACACAACCCTCAGGGCTCCCTGAAAGTTATTGTAGGTATTGTTGGCCCCCGTCTTACTGCAGAAAGGCTGAGGACTTGTCTGGGTCAGTGACTAACCCCTCATTCAAACCCCTGTACAACCCTCAAATTCTCCCTCACTGAGCTGACTGCTGCTTAATGTGATTTGGGAACTTGTTAGCTTCAAAATGCAACGTTCCCCCTTTGATAGATATGTGGATGTCAGTGCAGGCAAAGACTGTGGTGTCCCCAAGGTCACCGGTTCCCCTTCTCTGCCTTCTCTGATCTGAGCAGTCATCACAGGGAACTGTAAAGAGGCAGGGTGTGCTCGCACGTGCTTGTGCGAGAGCTCAGTGCGTATGCCTCCTCCCACCCTACAGGCTTTCCGGGAACTTCAACAGAGAACTCTTGCCCATTGCCTGGCAGGTAGCTGTATCCGACTAGGGGCCCTGCTGCTGAGAACTGAACAACAGTGAGCTTCAGAAGAGAGGAGTGTGAACATATCTACGAGAGCCACAGGAAAGTGGCTGGCAAAACTGAAACCAGTGGCAAGAACTGGGTAGACATTTAAATGCCCATTCCAAAGATAGCTAATGCCATAAGAAAATGCTGTTTGGTGTAATAAGTGAAATGAAGCAACACTGTAGGTTTAAAAATATATGAATGATATTTAACAAGTATCAATACTTCTCTCTAAGTGATGGGATTGTGGGTAATTTTTATTTTCTACCTTGCATTTGACTGTATTTTTTATATTTTTCTGTAGAAAACATGCATTAATTATTCTTAAAGTGCTAAAGTAATTTAATGTGAAACTAATGACAGAGCTTCATCCTTAAGGGTCATCCTAACTTCATGTTCAGTGTGCTTCCATTTTATATTTTTATGTGCCTCTTCCATGGTCTTTGTGGTTGCACTTCTTTTTTTGTTTGTTTTGTTTTGTTTTGTTTTGTTTTGTTTTGTTTTGAGACGGAGTCTCGCTCTGTCGCCCAGGCTGGAGTGCAGTGGCCAGATCTCAGCTCACTGCAAGCTCCGCCTCCTGGGTTTTACGCCATTCTCCTGCCTCAGCCTCCCGAGTAGCTGGGACTACAGGCGCCCGCCACCACGCCCAGCTAGTTTTTTGTATTTTTTAGTAGAGACGGGGTTTCACCAGGTTAGCCAGGATGGTCTGGATCTCCTGACCTCGTGATCCGCCCGTCTCGGCCTCCCAAAGTGCTGGGATTACAGGCTGGAGCCACCGCGCCTGGCCCCAGTTGCACTTCTTTTAAGGAAACCCATTCTAGCATAGAAGTCACTGCCAATTTGGTAGCAAAGAATAAATAATTTCCTTAAAGAGTGATCACTTAATGAGATACCACTTTCCTTCTTTCTTTTTCTTTTTTTCCCCCGAGACGGAGTCTTGCTCTGTTGCCCAGGCTGGAGTGCAGTGGTGGATCTTGGCTCACTGCAACCTCCGCCCTGCCAGGTTTAAGCAATTCTCCTGCCTCAGCCTCCCAAGTAGCTGGGATCGCAGGTGCCTGCCACCACACCTAGCTAATTTTTGTATTTTTAGTAGAGATGAGGTTTCACCATGTTGGCCAGGCTGGTCTCGAACTCCCGACCTAAAGTGATCTGCCCACCTCGGCCTCCCAAAGTCCTGGGATTACAGGCCTGAGCCACTGCGCCTGGCCCCGAGACACCACTTTCTTAGGAGGACTGTAACCAAAGAGACAGATAATAAGTGTTGGTGAGGATGTAGAGAAATTGGAGCTTTCATATACCACTGGTAGGAACATAAAATGGTGAAGTCACTGTGGAAAACAAGCATGGTGGTTCCTCAAAAGTCAAACATAGGCTGGGCGTGGTGGCACAGGCCTGTAATCTCAGCATTTTGGGAGACTGAGGCAGGCGATCACCTGAGGTCAGGAGGTCGAGACCAGCCTGGCCAACATGGTGAAATCTCTACGAAAAATACAAAAATTATCTGGGTGTGGTGGTGGGCACCTGTAATTCCAGCTACTCTGGAGGCTGAGGCAGGAGAATCACTTGAACCCAGGAGGCGGAGGTTGCAGTGAGCCAAGATCGTGCTACTGCACTCCATCCTGGGTGCCAGAGCAAGATCCTGTCTCAAAGAAGGAAAAAAAAAGTGAAACATAGAGGCTGAGGAGGGAGTATCACTTGAGCCCAGGATGTTAAGGCTGTAGTGAGCCAAGATTACACCACTGCCCTCCGGCCTGGGCAACAAAGTGAGACCTTGTCTCGGGAAAAAAAAAAAAAAAAAGTAGGCCGAGTGTAGTGGCTCACGCCTGTAATCCCAGCACTTTGGGAGGCCGAGGCAGGCAGATCGCCTGAGGTCAGGAGTTGGAGACCAGACTGGCCAACATTGCGAAACCCCATCTCTACTTAAAATACAAAAATTAGCCAGGTATGGTGGCACGTGCCTGTTATCCCAGATATTCAGGTGACTGAGGCAGGAGAATTGCTTGAACCCGGGAGGCAGAGGTCGCAGTGAGCCGAGATGGTGCCATTGCACTCCAGCCTGGGCAACAAGAGCAAAATTCCATCTCAGAAAAGAAAAAAAAAGTTACGATTACCACACAACCCAGCAATTCCACTCATATACACCAAGATAAATGAAAATGAATGTTCACACAAAAACTTGTACGTGAGTAGCAGCATTGTTTATGATAGCCAAAAGGTAGAAACAATCCAAATATTCATCAATAATTGAATAAACACAATGTGGTATATCCATGCAATAGAATATCATTCACCTACAAAAAGGAGTATAGTGCTGATACATGCTACAACATGCATGGACCTTAAAAACATTATGCCACGTAAAAGAAGCCAGACACAAAAAGCCACATCTTGTGGGATTCCATTTATGTGAAATGTCCAGGAAAGGCAAATTCGTAGAGACAGAAAATAGCTTAGTGCTTTCTAAGAACAGAAAGAAATGGATAATGGTGAGAGACTGATGACTTCCAATGGGTACAGTTTCTTTTTTTTTTTTTTGAGACAGAGTCTCACTCTGTCATGTAGGCTGGAGTGCAGTGGTGCAGTCTGGGCTCACTGCAGACTAAGCCTCCTGGGTTCAAGTGATTCTTCTGCCTCAGTCTCCCAAGTAGCTGGGATTACAGGTGTGCGCCACCATACCCGACTATTTTTTGTATTTTTAGTAGAGATGGGATTTCACCATGTTGGTGGCCAGGCTGGTCTCTAACTCTTTTTTTTTTTTGGAAACGGAGTCTCTCTCAGGCTGCAGTGGTGCCATCTTGGCTCACTGCAATCTCCACCTCCTGGGTTCAAGCGATTCTCCTGCCTCAGGAGAGTAGTTGGGACTACAGGCACATACCACCACACCATGCTAATTTTTGTATTTTTAGTAGAGATGCGGTTTCGCCATGTTGGTCAGCCTGGTCACCAACTCCTGACCTGAAGTGATCCACCTGCCTCGGCCTCCCAAAGTGCTGGGATTACAGGCGTGAGCTGCCATACCCATACCATACCAAACATTTTCTTTTTGGGGTGATGAAAATGTTCTGAAATTAAATAGTGGTTATGGTTTCATAACTCTGATATACTAAAAATAGCAAATGAAATGTTTTAAAAGGGTAAATTTTATAGTATGTGAATTATATCTCATTTTTTAAAAACAGCCTATTTGGACTCATGAATGCTGAGCCCAGTTTCTCTATACTGGAGTTGTGAGGAGCATGGTCCTACTGGTCCTACTCTGTGGCCTTGGGCAAGTTGCTTAACGTCTTAGGTTATTGTCCATGTTTTATGGTAAAGCGGTGATACCATCATGTCACAGAGTCCTTAGGCAGTTTGTACTGACCCTGCCTGGAGTCTGCGCTTGTTCATTGCTCCTTAAGGAGGCAGCTTCCTCATTTGTGTGATGGGATCTTGGTTTTGCTTTCTCTTCCCATAGGAGAGCTCCTCTTAAAACATCCCTTCCAGGAGACTGGGCTCTGGATCAAGGAGGGGCAGTGGTGGCCTATCCTGCCAAGTCATTCCCAATGTGTATTTGAGGCAATAAAAGCCAAATAGGTAGTGGCTTCCTCTTTTTTGCTTTTTTTGTGTTTTTTTGTTTGCTTGTTTTTGTTTTGTTTTGTTTTTTTAATATGGACTCTCACTCTTTCACCCGGGGTTGGAGAGTAGTGGTGCGATCTCTGCTCACTGCAGTCTCTGCCTCCCAGGCTCAAGCGATCCTCCCACCTCAGCCTCCCAAGTAGCTGGGACTACAGGCACGCACAACACCGGCTAATTTTTTGTATTTTTGGTAGAGACGGGGTTTCACCATGTTGCCCAGACTGCTCTCAAACTCCTGAGCTCAGGCAATCCACCTGCCTCGACTTCCCCAAGTGCTGGGATTACAGTGGCTTCTTCTGTAGTGGCTTCTTCTAAAACCTATAGTTAATTGAAATGTCAGGGGACTTCTAAGCTCAAAGCACTCATGTAACACAGGTTCTTATTTTTCAGATACTTTCTTCTTTCTCCTTTTCTCTGCCCACCCCACCAGCCCTTTCTTTTTATTTTATTTATTTATTTTTTTTTGAGATGGAGTTTCGCTCTTGTTACCCAGGCTAGAGTGCAGTGGCACGATATCCGCTCACTGCAACAACCTCTGCCTCCCTGGTTCAAGCAATCCTCCTGCCTCAGCCTCCTGAGTAGCTGGGATTACAGGCATATGCCACCACGCCCGGCTAATTTTGTATTTTTAGTAGAGAAAGAGTTTCTCCATGTTGTTCAGGCTGATCTCGAACTCCTGACCTCAGGTGATCTGCCCACCTTGGCCTCCCAAAGTGCTGGGATTACAGGTATGAGCCACCGCACCCAGCTAGCCCTTTCTTTTTAAGGGAAGGGAAGAGTCAAGCTAGAACCTAAGAGGGTGGGCTCTGCAGCCTGCAAGCCCCAGTGGAGTCTGAGCTGTTGTTTACAGCTGGCGACTTCAGCCATAACAGTGGCGGGGTCTTGCAGCATGACAGTTTAATGCTTTGCTCCCCCGGCCGGCTTTTGGCCCAGGACCAGGGCCAGAGCTGGAGACCAGGCTGACAAGCCCACTCTTTCCCTTTTGCTCTAACGCGTCAGAGCAGTCAGCCTCTGCCCTCTGCCCTCCCTGACGGCCACCTCCTCATTAGCTGAGCAATTGGAGGAGACGGGTGTCATGAATACATTGCTTTTCCTTTAACTTGTAATGCCATCTGACGTCAGAACTATTATTCTAGTTTGTTTGAATACTGAGAATATCTCAGTATCTCCGTTTTTACTGCATACCTCAGGTTTAGATTGAAAGCTAAAATAAATCCACATTCTCTGAACATGGATTTTTTTGATACTTATTAAGCACCTACCATGTTCTTGGAACTGTGTGAACTGCAGAGATGATAGCAAGAAGGAAGTATGAAGAAAAATAGAGTTTTTGCCCTTCCTTAGCCAAAAGCCTCGTTAACAAAGATTACCACTGTCGGAAATCATTCCTTCCTCAAGCCTGAGAACTAGAAGAGAGGGGCAGAGTTCTGTGGTGATTAGAGACAGTGTGCCTTCTGTCTTTTGTGTGCCCAGTATCCAGAAAGGGGTACACTGGACTTGGTGACCCACGCCTGTAATCTCAACACTTTGGGATGCTGAGATGGGAGGATCGCTTGAGGTTAGGAGTTTGAGACCAGCCTGGGTAGCAGGACAAGACCCCATCGCTATGAAAAATTAAAATTAGGCCGGGCATGGTGGCCTGCTCCTATAATCCCAGCACTTTGGGAGGCTGAAGCAAGAGGACTGCTTGAGTCCAGGAGTTGAGTCCAGGGCAATATAGTGAGACCTCATCTCTACAAAAAAATAAACAAAATTAACTGGGTATGGTGGCATATACTTGTAGTTTTCAGCTGCTCAGGAGGCTGAGCCCAGAAGTCAAGGCTGCAGTGAGCAGATTGTGCCAAAGCACTCCAGCTTGGGCAACAGAGCAAGACCCTGTCTCAAAATAAACAAAAACAGAAAGAAGGGCATGCTCCTCCTAGTCTCTTCTGAACCACTCATGATGGACACAAACACAGCATACCCTGAAGTTGTGCGTGAGGTCCTGGACTCCTGGATTTAAGAGGGTAGTGAACAGGCTGAGACTAGAGCTGGGTTTACAGGGTGTGGACACAGTACCAGAGAGTGGAAGCTGCAAAAAGACAGAAATAAGGAGAACTTTCTAGTAGTTTTCTTCACCCTCTGGCAGTTGGCTTGAGGGGTGGACAGTCAGATCTCGCTGGAGGCAACATAATGTTACAGCTCTGATGTAACTGGAGGCATGCTGGCGGTTCAGCAATTTGAGTAATGAGCCTGATGCCAGGGCGCTGGAGATCCCTTTCCTCTGTGCTCCAATCCCCCAAGCCTGCTGCCTGCAAGGCCCAAGCTGCAAAGCAGGGGTGATGGTTCCCAGAGCTAGAGCATGGGCCACCCAGGCAGGAGCAACACCCCATGCAGAGATAGGGTCAGTCTGCTCAAAGCATGAGTGACTGTGTGTGTGGTTGGGAGGGAGGTAGCAGCGGCCTCTGCTCCTAATGATGATTACGGGGCAAATGGAAATGGAATGGGTGGTGCAGGGGAGACTTCAAATCAAGAACTAAGAAAAGGCTTAGGGGAGCAGGAGAGGGGAGAATTTGGGGGTACAGGCTTCTTCTCTGTCAACTGTGCTGTGCAGATCCAGGAAAGATCCAGGCCAGCTGTCCTGGAAGGACCGATGGGGCTGCCTCTTTGGGACGCTGCCACCTCCGCTCCAGTCGGGAGGGCTGAGGAAACAGGTTCTGCTGAAACAGCCTGATTCACTGTTTCCACTCGGTCCTCAGCTGTGTTGGTGGGCAGATCACACGCCAGCCTCGTAAACTCACTCTCCGCTTGTCCATGTGACGTTTATAGCCCCACAGGGAGCTGGCTTTTTAATGAGCCTAATTTGAGACTGTAAGTAGGAGTTTGTAAAACAAACAGCAAGGGGCTTTGGGCCAAAGCCCAAAGTTTCAGTTTAAATACACAGGGTCACATTAGGGCTGTGCAGACAGGCCGAGACTCTTCTGTGCCCAGGGCAGCGAGAAGAAGCTGCTCCCCAGGGAAAGGCCCACCCTCACAGGAGAGCTTGCTGCAGGCTCTGTCGTTCCCCCAGAAACTGCAGAGACTTAGTGGGAGACCTTCCTATTTTGGTTCTTTGTGCAAAGCACTCGAGAGCCCTGGTTTTCCCGTAGGGAGGCAAGGACTCCTTCGGGGGGTAGGCCTATGTGCGAGCCCAGGGTTAGAAGTCAGTGCACCAAGGTCTCCAAGTGCCTTTCTGCAAAGCACAGCCCCACATCCAACCTCAAGAGGCTTCTGGGAGAGGAAGTCTGTTATCCACAGGCACTGCGTATGAAACTTAGCATCTCCCTGTAGTTTGATTTCATTTTTGAGAGCTGGTTTTCAAATTAAGATTAAGCTGAAGGGTGCCTGTTATGAGGCCTGTTAAGGTAACCTCTTTCTACAGGGCACCAGGTGGAAGAGGAGGCTCCTCAGTTCCCACTCGGATGCTTAGGGCTCTGTAAACCAAAAATAAAATTCTAAGGCCCCCCAGCCATCTGAATGGACTTCCTCCTCAGCCAGGGCACTCTTAAAATATAACCTGAAAGACAAGTTCAGGCAATGAATGGAAGTGGGGTTGGACATGCCTCATGATACCTCTCTGGCATTAATACCAACACAGACCTTAAGTCTGAGAAGAAGCATTTATCATCTATTCTCTTTGTTTTTTTTTTTTTTTTTTTTTTTTTTCAGTTTTCTTTTTTTTTTTTTTTTTATTATACTTTAAGTTCTAGGGTACATGTGCATGACGTTTATATCATGTATAACTCCCCAATGCAATCCCTCCCTCCTCCCCCCTCCCCATGATAGGCCCCAGTGTGTGATGTTCCCCTTCCCGAGTCCAAGTGATCTCATTGTTCAGTTCCACCTATGAGTGAGAACATGCGGTGTTTGGTTTTCTCTTCTTGTGATAGTTTGCTAAGAATGATGGTTTCCAGCTGCATCCATGTCCCTACAAAGGACGCAAACTCATCCTTTTTGATGGCTGCATAGTATTCCATGGTGTATATGTGCCACATTTTCTTAATCCAGTCTGTCACAGATGGACATTTGGGTTGATTCCAAGTCTTTGCTATTGTGAATAGTGCCGCAATAAACATACGTGTGCATGTGTCTTTGTAGTAGAGTAATTTATAATCCTTTGGGTATATACCCAATAGTGGAATGGTTGGGTCATATGGTACATCTAGTTCTAGATCCTTGAGGAATCGCCATACTGTTTTCCATAATGGTTGAACTAGTTTACAATCCCACCAACAGTGTAAAAGTGTTCCTATTTCTCCACATCCTCTCCAACACCTGTTGTTTCCTGACTTCTTAATGATTGCCATTCTAACTGGTGTGAGATGGTATCTCATTGTGGTTTTGATTTGCATTTCTCTGATGGCGAGTGATGATGAGCATTTTTTCATGTGTCTGTTGGCTGTATGGATGTCTTCTTTTGAGAAATGTCTGTTCATATCCTTTGCCCACTTTTTGATGGGGTTGTTTGTTTTTTTCTCGTATATTTGTTTGAGTTCTTTGTAGATTCTGGAACGTACCTCAAAATAATAAGAGCTATTTATGACAAACCCACAGCTAATGTCATACTGAATGGGCAAAAACTGGAAAAATTCCCTTTGAAAACTGGCACAAGACAGGGATGCCCTCTCTCACCACTCCTATTCAACATAGTGTTGGAAGTTCTGGCTAGGGCAATCAGGCAAGAGAAAGAAATCAAGGGTATCCAGTTAGGAAAAGAAGAAGTCAAATTGTCCCTGTTTGCAGATGACATGATTGTATATTTAGAAAACCCCATTGTCTCAGCCCAAAATCTCCTTAAGCTGATAAGCAACTTCAGCAAAGTCTCAGGATACAAAATTAATGTGCAAAAATCACAAGCATTCTTATACACAGTAACAGACAAGCAGAGAGCCAAATCAGGAATGAACTTCCATTCACAATTGCTTCAAAGAGAATAAAATACCTAGGAATCCAGCTTACAAGGGATGTAAAGGACCTCTTCAAGGAGAACTACAAACCACTGCTCAGTGAAATCAAAGAGGACACAAACAAATGGAAGAACATACCATGCTCATGGATAGGAAGAATCAATATCGTGAAAATGGCCATACTGCCCAAGGTGATTTATAGATTCAATGCCATCCCCATCAAGCTACCAATGACTTTCTTCACAGAATTGGAAAAAACGGCTTTAAAGTTCATACGGAACCAAAAAGAGCCCGCATTGCCAAGACAATCCTAAGTCAAAAGGACAAAGCTGGAGGCGTCACGCTACCTGACTTCAAACTATACTACAAGGCTACAGTAACCAAAACAGCATGGTACTGGTACCACAACAGAGATATAGACCAATGGAACAGAAAGTCCTCAGAAATAATACCACACATCTACAGCCATCTGATCTTTGACAAACCTGAGAGAAACAAGAAATGGGGAAAGGATTCCCTATTTAATAAATGGTGCTGGGAAAATTGGCTAGCCATAAGTAGAAAGCTGAAACTGGATCCTTTCCTTACCCCTTATACGAAAATAATTCAAGATGGATTAGAGACTTAAATGTTAGACCTAATACCATAAAAACCCTAGAAGAAAATCTAGGTAGTACCATTCAGGACATAGGCATGGGCAAGGACTTCATGTCTAAAACACCAAAAGCAACGGCAGCAAAAGCAAAAATTGACACATGGGATCTAATTAAACTAAAGAGCTTTTGCACAGCTAAAGAAACTACCATCAGAGTGAACAGGCAACCTACAGAATGGGAAAAAATTTTTGCAACCTACTCATCTGACAAAGGGCTAACATCTATTCTCTTTGAAGCCTGCTACCTGAAGGCTTCATCTGCATGATAAAACTCTGGTCACCACAACCTCTTATGCAACCCAGACATTCCTTTCTGTTGATAACCCTTTTAACCAATTGCCAATCAGAAAATTTTCAAATCTACCTATAACCTGGAATCCCCACCCCTCACTTCAAGTTGTCCCACCTTTCCAGACTGAAGCAATGTTGTGTTTGTTTGTTTGTTTGTTTGTTTGTTTGTTTTGAGACAGTCTCACTCTGTCACCCAGGCCGGAAATGCAATGGCATGATCTTGGCTCACTGCAACCTCCGCCTCCCGGGTTCAAGCTATTCTCCTCCCTCAGCCTCCCAAGTAGCTGGGACTACAGGCGTGCACCACCACAGCAGGCTAATTTTTGTATTTTTAGTAGAGATGGGGTTTCATCATGTTGGCTAGGCTGGTCTCAAACTCTTGACCTCAGGTGATCTGCTCGCCTCAACCTCCCAAAGTGCTAGGATTACAGGTGTAAGCCACTGAGCCTGGCCAAATCAAATACATTAAAAAATAAAAATACATTGGTGCTGGGTGCAGTGGCTCAGGCTGTAATCCCAGCACTTGGGAGGGACCTGGTAGGAGGTAATTGAATCATGGGGGTAACCATCATAGCGAGTGAGTTCTCATGAGATCCAATGGTTTTATAAGAGGCCTTTCCCCCTTTCCTTGGCACTTCTCCTTCCTGCTGCCATGTAAAGTACAGCCTTGAGGAAGTGTAAGTCAATTACACCTCTTTCCTTTATAAATTACCCAGTCTTGGGTATTTCTTCGTAGCAGCGTGAGAATGAACTAATACTACGCCATCTCAAAAAAAAAAAGTTAAAAGTACAGATGCCTACTCAAAGGTATAGATGCACATTCAGAAGTCTAATGGTATATTATGCCATCATGTCGGTGGTGATTATCTCAGGATGGTAAAATGTTCCTCTTTTTGACTGAGAATTTTTTTGTTGTTGTTGAGACAGAGTTTTGCTCTTGTTGCCCAGGCTGGAGTGCAATAGCACCATCCTGGCTCATCGCAACCTCTGCTTCCTGGGTTCAAGCGATTCTCCTGTCTTAGCCTCCTGAGTAGCTGGGATTACAGGCATGCGCCACCATACCCGGCTAATTTTGTATTTTTATTAGAGACAGGGTTTCTCCGTGTTGGTCAGGCTGGTGTCAAACTCCCAACCTCAGATGATCCACCCACCTTGGCCTCCCAAAGTGCTGCAGTTATAGGTGTGAGCCACCGTGGCTAGCCTTTGTTTTTGAGATGGAGTCTTGCTTTGTCTCCCAGGCTGGAGTGCAGTGGCGCGATCTCAGCTCAGCGCAACCTCCGCCTCCCGGGCTCAAGTGATTCTCCTGTCTCAGCCTCCCAAGTAGATGAGAATACAGGAGTGCACCACCATGCCCAGCTAATTTTGTATTTTTAATAGAGACGGGGTTTTGCCATGTTGATCAGGCTATTCTCAAATTCCTGATCTCAGGTGATCCACTCACCTCAGCCTCCCATAGTGCTGGGATTATAGGCATGAGCCATTGCGCCCAGCCAATTTTTTTAATTAAAATGAACAGTGAGTGGGTGCGACCCCACAGACTGCCTAGCAGCAGGTAAATGTTCCGGCCAGAGGATTGCTCCATGACGGGAGCTTTGAGCCCCCGTGTTCAAGCTGAAAGAGGGCTAGATTTGCCGTCGCTGCCTCAAGCCCTCAGGGGACTTGGCCAGAGCCACTCTGTTTTCCGTAGTCTGAGGGGCACGGGCACAACCAGCCAGGCTGACAGTATATTCTGAGCAGTCACATCAGTCTGCTCCTTGGAGACTTGGGGAGTCACTTCACCTGTAAGTCACAGAAAACCTGACCTTTGGGGGCGGAACTGTGCACCTCTCAAGATTCCTATGCTGAAATTCCAACTCCCAGTACCTGAGAGTGTGACTGTATTTGGAGATGAGGTCTTTAAAGAGGTAATGAAGTTAAAGTGTGGTCATGAGGGTAGGCCTTAATTCAGTATGGCCAATGTCCTTATAAGAGGAGATTGGCCAGGCGCAGTGGCTCATCCCAGCACTGTGGGAGGCCAAGGCGGGTGGATCATGAGGCCAAGAGTTCAAGACCAGCCTGGCCAACATGGTGAAACCCCATCTCTACTAAAAATATACAAAAATTAGCCGGGCATGGTGGCATGTGCTTGTAGTCCCAGCTACTCAGGAGTCTGAGGCAGGAGGATCGCCTGAACCTGGGAGGCAGAGGTTGCAGTGAGCTGAGATCGTGCCACTGCACTTCAGCCTGGGCAACAGAGTGAGACTCCATCTCAAAAAAAAAAAAAAAAAATGGAGATTAGGACACAGATAGGCACAGAGAAAGACCATGTGAAGATGTAGACAGAGAATGGGCCACCCCCTGCCAACACCTTGATCTCGAACTTTAGGCCTCTAGAACAGTGACAAAATAAATGTCTGTTGTTTAAGCCACCCAGTCTGTGGTATTTTGTTATGGCTGCCCTAGCAAATTGATAGACCAACAGGGAGTTATTTATTTATTTATTTATGCAACAAGAAGTTCAGGGACAGGCAGTGTCCAGTGTCATTCAGCTGCTGGTTGAGTCTGCAAGAGTGCCAGGCTCTTTCTGCCTTTTGCTCTGCCATCCTCAGCACGTTGGCTCTGGCCTCACTTCCTGAGAACAGCTTCAGCTGTAGCAGGATCCTGCCTCCTGGTTACACAGTGGCTGCTGCTGCACCTTCTTCAAACTGTGTCACAGTCGAGGCAATAAGAAGAGCAAAAGCCCTGCCAGCCAGACAGCTGATTATCCTCTTTGATCAGGAGTAGTGTTTTCCAGAAACCTGAAGTTGTGAATTGATGTCTCGTTGTCCAGAACTGTGTGGCACGGCCATAAGAAAGCCTGGGAAGATGTCTACGAGGGCTCCTGGCATATTGCATGGCCACTCTAGACAGAACAGCATATCAGCCAGGAAGGAGAAGGAATGGAACTGGGTAGGTCACTGAGAGGTCAGCCCAGTTTCAAGTGTCCAGTGATCGTTTTCTTACTTCTTTGCAGGGAAAGATCATAGTGTCCTCCAAGATTCTGGGAATGACATAGTGACCTCTGGCAGGGATGTACCCGTCTGGGAATGAGTGTCCTACTGGGACAATAAATTAGCTTCCTTCCGTAACCCTTCTCCCCCTCCTTCAGTCCCTCTGGTATTGCATATTGTTGCTCAGCCATGAGATAGCCAGGGAGCGTTTGCTTCTCACAAAGTCTGTAAAATCCCTTTGGAGTTCTTGGAGTAAATGGGGGCTTTCTGAAACATCCTGTTATTTTTCCTCCCTTGCTGATGATAACAGCACATAGCAAAAGTCCTCTTTTCAGGCTGTCCTTCCAAGTTTCTACTATAGCCATGCATTGCTTAATGACAGGGATAGGTTCCGAGAAATGCATGGGTAGGTGATTTTGTTGTGGGCACATCACAGAGTGTACTTATGCAAACCTAGATGGTATAGCCTCCTACACACCTAGGCTATATGATATAGCCAAGTGCTCCTGGGCTACAAAGCTGGGCAGCAAGTTACTGTACTGAATACTGTAGACAATTGTAACACAGTGGTACATATTTGTGTATCTAAATATAGATAAGGTAGTGCATTGCACTATGATCTTATGTTGGCTACAACATCACTAGGTGATAGAATTTCTCTTTTTTGTTTGTTTGTTTGTTTTTGGAGACAGGGTCTTGCTCTGTTGCCCAGGCTGGAGTACAGTGGCATGACCGTGGCTCGCTGTAGCCTCAACCTTCTGGGCCCAGGCAATCCTCCCTCCTCAGCCTCCCACAGCTGGGACCACAGTTGCATGCCACCACACTTGGCTAATTTTTAAATTTTTTGTAGAGATAGGGTCTTGCCATGTTGCCCAGGCTGGTTTTGAACTCCTGGACTCAAGCAATCCTCCTGCCTTGGTCTCTCAAAGGGCTAGGATTATAGGTGTGAGCCACCATGCCTGGCTGGTGATAGAATTTTTCAGCTCCATTATAACTTTATAGGACCACCATCGTATATGCCATCTGTCACTAACCAAAATGTCATGCAGCACATGACTGTGCCTACTACAGACTCCTCCTCTAGTATTTATCATGGTCTACTTAAACTATTTGTGTACATGTTTTCCCCCCGTCCAGATCAGAAAACTGTGTCTTACCTCTGTATTCCTAGCACTAAGCTTGGTGTAATTAGTAGGTATGTGATGAATGTGTGGATAAGTGAATGAATGATGAGAATAGCATGGTAAATTTCCCTAGACAAACAGATCAATGGAACAGAATAGAGAGCCCAGAAATAGACCTACATAAACATAGTCGACTGGTCTTGACAAAGGAACAAAGGCAAACAATGGACCAAAGATAGTCTTTTTTTTTTTTTTTTTTTTTTTTTGAGATGGAGTTTCATTCTTGTTGCCCAGGCTGGAGTGCAATGGCACGATCTCAGCTCACTGCCACCTCCACCTCCCGGGTTCAAGTGATTCTCCTGCCTCAGCCTCCTGAGTAGCTGGGAATACAGGCATGCACCACCACCCTCAGCTAATTTTGTATTTTTAGTAGAGATGGGGTTTCTCCATGTTAGTCAGGCTGATCTCGAACTCCCGACCTCAGGTGATCCGTCTGCCTCAGCCTCCCAAAGTGGTGGGATTACAGGCATGAACCTCTGCGCCCAGCCAAAGATAGTCTTTTTAACAAATGGTGCTAGAACAACCATACATCCACATGCAAAATAATAATAGTAATAATAAATGTAGACACAGACCTTATACCCTTCCCAGAATGAACTCAAATGGATCAGAGACCTAAATGTAAAACACAAAACTATAAAACTCCTAGAAGGTAACACGGGAAAAAATCTAGATGATCTTGGGTTTGATGATGACATTTTAGATATGACACCAGACACCAGAAGCATAATCCAGGAAAGGAAGAATCAGTAAGCTGCACTTCATCAAAATTGTTTCTACTCTGTAGGAGACACTGTCAAGAGACTGAAAAGACAAGCCACAGACTGGGAGAAAATATTTGCAGCAAAAGACTCATCTGATAAAGGATTGCTACCTAAAATAATATGCAAAGAACTTTTAAAACTCAACAATAAGAAAACAACCAACCAATTTAAAAAAGAATCAAAGATCTTAACAGACATCTCACCAAAGATGATATGCAAATGGTAACTAAATTTGTGAAAAAGTGTTCAACATCATTTGTCATTAGGGAATTGCAAGTTACGACGATGATATTAGGAGATACCACCGCACACCTATTAGAGTGGCCAGAATCCAGAACACTGATACCACCAAATGCTGGTGAGGATGTGGAACAACAGGAACTCTCATGCATTGCTGGTGGGAACACAAAATGGTTCAGCCACTTTGGAAGATAATTTGGCAGTTCCTTACTTACTCCTAAGTATATGCTACCAATACAATTTAGCAACTGCACTCCTTGGTACTTGCTCAAAGGAGTTAAAAACTTATATCTGCTGGGCACGGTGGCTCACGCCTGTAATCCCAACACTTTGGGAGGCCGGGGCGGGCAGATCATTTCAGGTTTGAGTTCAAGACCAACCTGGCCAACATAGAGAAACCCCGTCTCTACTAAAAACACAAAAATTAGCTGGGCATGGTGGCAAGTGCCTGTAATGCCAGCTACTCAGGAGGCTGAGGCAGGCGAATTGCTTGAACCCGGGAAGCGGAGATTGCAGTGAGCCAGGATCACGCCACTGCACTCAGCCTGGGTGACAGAGTGAGACTCCGTCTGAAAAAACAACAACAACAACAAAACAACTTACATCTACACAAAAACCTGTGCACAGTTATTTATAGCAGCTTTATTAAGAATTGCTGAACTCGGAAGCAACCGAGATGTCCTTCAGTATGTGAATAGATAAATTGTGGTACATCCAGACAATGGAATACTATTAGAGCTAAAAAGAAATGAGCTGATGATACACGACAGGCAAACCTCAAAATTAGGACTTATCCCAGGAGGGTTCTTGGCTTCATCTAGGAAATAATTCAAGGGTGAGCCAGTGGTGTTAAACAGCTTTTATTGAAGTGGCAGTTTACAGTAGCAGCAAAGGTACTATACCTTGTGGGTTAGAGGTATCCCATAGGTAGTGTGCCCAGAATAGCAGCTTAGAGGCAGTTCCGTACTACTAGTAACAGTAATATTTATACCCACTTTTAATTATATGCAAATTAAGGGGTGGTTCATGCAGAAATTTCTAAGATGAGGTTGGTAACTTCCAGGTCATCAGGTCATTGCCATGGAAAGAGGCAGGAACATCTAGGAACATTGTCATGGAAATGGTAAACCGACCATGGCACACTGGTGGGCGTGTCTTAATGGAAAGCTGCTTCTGCCCGGGACGTGTTTTAGCTAGTCCTCAATTTGGTCCGATGTTCAAGCCCTGCCTCTGGAATATCAAACCATGCAAAGATGTGGAGGAAACTGAAATGTGTATTTTTTTCTTTTTTCTTTTTTTTTTTTTTTTTTGAGATGGAATTTCGCTCTTGTTGCCCAGGCTGGAGTGCAACAGCATGATCTCAGCTCACTGCAACCTCCGCCTCCTGGGTTCAAGTGATTCTCCTGCCTCAGCCTCCTGAGTAGCTGGGATTACAGGCGCCTGCCATGATGCCCGGCTAATTTTTGTATTTTTAGTAGAGATAGGGTTTCACCAGGTTGACCAGGCTGCTCTTGAACACCTGACCTCAAGTGATCCACCTGGCTCCCAAAGTGCTGGGATTACAGATGTGAGCCACTGCACCCGGCCTTCAATGTCTATTTCTAAGTAAGGGAAGCCAATTGGAAAGGACCACGTATAGTATGATTCCAACTATATGACATTCTTGAAAAGGCAAAACTATGGAGATAGTAAAGAGATCAGTGATTGCCAGGGGTTGGGCAGGGAGGGATGAATAGGTGGAGCACAGAGGATTTTCAGAGCAGACTGATACCTGCTCATCATCTACTGAGGTGTCCCTTCTTCCAGGAAGCCTTCCTTGACCTCCAAGCCTGAGTAGTCTGGCTTGGAGATCCTTAGTTTGGACTCCTTGTGCTGACTGCATCACAGCCCTTTGTATCCAATATTTATTTGGCTGGCATACAGTCTTCCCTCCTCCACTAGACTGCCAACTTCATGAGGGTAGGGACCTTTATTTGCTTTTATATCCCCAGAGTATAGCCGCTTCTGGTGTATTATTCGGTAATCATTACACAGTTGTTGAATAAATGAGTGAATGAATGCAGAATAAATGAGCCATCTGTGGTGAGTAAAGCACTTTTTTTTTTTTTTAATCATTGTGGATCCTAGTGGCCTTTAAGAAAATAACAGAATCAGTAGCCTTGGGTCCATCCCTCCCTCCTAATAGTGATAATAACTTTTATATAGTATCTGATGGCTTTGTCTTGAAGCCATCAGCCCTGGGAATCAGGTTATTAATAAAAATATTTTTATATACTATATTCTTTACTGTGTGCCAAGCCTTTTGCTAAGTGCTTATTTACATAACCTCTTTTAATGCTCAATCTTGTGAATTAGGAAGTACCATTAGGCCTATTATCCAGAGAAGCAAATTGTGGCTCAGAGAGGTTAAGTAACTAGTCCAGAGTCACACAGTTAGAAAGTGGCAGAGCTGGGTTTTGAACCTCATCACTCTGACTCATGCCCTTAAATTGTCTGAAGAGTCTAATGGTCAATCCCTTTTGGAATCGGAACCAAAGCTGATTGAAGCAGGTTATGTTTATAAGCAGGACTCCAGTGCAGTAAATGTCTGATGAATATACTCATGTTCTATTCATAAACATCTTGGCCATCTGCCCTGGGCCTTGTGATGTTCGCATCTTTTCCTTAAACTCTCAAGGAGTGACTTGTGTTTGTGCTCTTTTGATCCCTTTCTTCCTCTGTGAGCTGGCACTGAGAGGCCGCGCCCACTGCCCTCTTTCTCTCCCTGGCAGCACTGATCCCTAGCAGGGGAATAATGCAGCTCAGCTGTCACTCCCTGCGCCTGCTTTGCCTCCTCTCCCTCCCTCACCCCCTGGCCAGCATTGGCAGCAACTAGCCTCCTTTCCCACCAGTGGCGATTCGGCCACTGTAGCTGTGGAATGATCACGCAGGCTCAGAGCAGTAGGTAATGGCAGGGCAGAGCATCAGCAAGATGCCACAGAAAGTCCCACTGGTGACGCAGTGCCTGAGTCACCACCACCTGGGGCCAGGTGAAGAGGCCGGCTGAGAGATACTTGGAATGAGGCATGCAGACAATGTCTCATCTACTGGTTAGCAATTTAGAATGGGTTCTCCCTGAGTTTCTTCCAAAAGCAGTATCCCATCATTTTTTGGTAAAATTTCTGTAAAACAACAAGGTTTTCCTTTCATGTACCTTTTTTTTTAAACCTCCGTGAGCTCATAATGGTTGTAATATTTGTTTTGTTAAAAAGTATGAAGAATAATGGGAGAAGAATCATCTAAAAGTATACCATGCAAAAATAAATTCTAGTCTCTTTATAGGTAACAAGATAATAGCGATAGTTTTGGCTGGGTTCAGTGGCCCACACCTGTAATCCCAGCACTTTGGGAGGCTGAGGTGGGAGAATGGTATGAGCCCACCAGGTGAAGGTTGCAGTGAGCTGAGATTGCACCACTGCACTCCAACCTGAGAGACAGAGCAAGAACCTGACTTTAAAAAAAATAAAAATAAAGTGGTATTTTTAACATTCACTTTTTTCTTTATCTAAAAATGTAATTTCAGATAAATGTTATACCATAATTCAAATTATGGGTGTTCCTTTGCTCAGAAGAAACATTTTGTCACCTTCCTCTGCCTCTAATTAAATCTCATCCCCTCTCTCGTATTTCTGAAAACAGTCATTGTTCCTATGCCAGTATGCCATATTCATTATAAAAAGTTTGGAAAGCACAGTAGGCCAGAAAGCATTTTTATGACCCTAGCACAAAGCGAACCACTCTTTTTGGTGGCTGTTGGGAAGAAGGCTGATATTTAGGGTACTGAGTCTACGCCTGCTTCATCTCCATCCTTATTTTCTCCATTTACTTTGTGTGTGTGTGTGTGTGTGTGTGTGTGTGTGTGTGTGTGTGTGTGTTTTGAATGTGCTGCCTTAATAGAAAAGTGGCTCTGTGTTGTCGTTGGCTCACAGGAATTAGTGTGCTCACCCACTGCGGGTCAAGGACAGCGTATGACAAAGGACCGTGGTCATGTGGCGGACTGTTCTTTTCAAAGAGGCGGTAGTTCCAAGACTCGTGCTCCCTGGGTCACTAAGTTCTTGATGTGTTACATCAATGCTTTGGAGAGAGGCCACCCAGAATCTCTTAAAAAGTATTCTAAATAACACAGAGATCTTTTTCCACAGGAAAAAGCTCAGTAGTTTGAATGTTAGTTTTCTGCCCCACACTGCCCAATGTTGTGACTATTGCACTGGTTTTTCCAGGGTTCACCTTTAGGTTTAATTTCCTGAAATTGATCTGTTCGGTTACGCTGGCTTTTTTACTCTTTTGCAAAGAGGAGAAATGGCAGTGAACAGACGGCATTTTATTAGGTTTTTGCTTCAAAAAAATTAAATGGCAATGCAGGATCTCTGCTAGTTTTTTACAGGCACCTAATAGGCATCATCTGGGTATGTGTCAGAACCGATATTTACCTTAGATGAATCACCAAATGCCAGTGAGCCAGTATTCCCAGTGGGGATTCCAAATTTGCCACACTAGTGAGGCTGTCTAGTTTTGTTTGTTTGTTTTTGAGACTGCGTCTCACTCTGTCACCCAGGCTGGAGTGGTAGCGATCTTGGCTCACTGCAAGCTCCGCCTCCCTGGTTCAAGTGATTCTCCTGCCTCAGCCTCCTGAGCAGCTGGGACTACAGGCGCCTGCCACCATGCCCAGCTAAATTTTGTATTTTTAGTAGAGATGCAGGATTTCACCATGTTAGCCAGGCTGTTCTCGAACTCCTGACCTCAAGTGATCCACCTGCCTCGGCCTCCCAAAGTGCTGGGTTTACAGGCGTGAGCCACTGTGCCTTGTCAGGGCTGTCGAGTTTTATTGTGGTTCCTCCATCCCTCTAAATTCTCACCCTGCTGGAGCCCCTCTGAGAATTGGAGGAGCCAGCTGGAGGGGAGAGAGGCAGCTCCCACACCAACTCCACAAGCAGGTGCACCCCCAGCAGGCCCAAAGGATTCCAAGGGGAAGTGAATCCAGCCCGGTGTTCAGGGTGAGGTTTGCTTTGTACCACTCTTTTGTAGGAAAATTGGGGTTGCTGGCCCTGAGCACATCACCCTTTGCCAGCCTTTATCTCACCCTGGGTTCTGTGGCCACTGGCTTCTTAGGCAGTTGTAAGTGTGTGTTATTATTTCAGTGTTTAACAGTGAGCTCCTGGGCCCCGGGCCTGACTTCACCAGAAGACCACCTTTTGTCAGTGGTGTTCTGATAACTTAGCCAGAATGAAGTGTTAACTGGAGCATAATTGTTATTTGCTTTTAATTTCCTGACCTTAGAAAAAGAAGGAAAGCACAGTGCTAATGGGGTGGTGAGTGCTGAAGGAAGTGTGCTGTTTCTGAGTTGGTGTGGGGAGAGCCTGGTGTTCTCCCCCTTCAGACTGAGCCAGTGTGGACTCCAGTATCAGAATCCCACCTCTGCCATTTTCTAGCTGTGAACCTCAGTCAAGTGACTCAGCCCATCTAAACTTCAGTGTCCCTCGCTGGCAAATGGAGTTAGTAATAGTACTCTACTGCGAGGGTCTTTTTGGGGTTTCAAATGCTCGTTCATCCAATCCCTGGCAGAAAGGACCTACTCAGTGCATGGTAGTCCATGTCCATTTATTAGCCATGGTTAAAACCTGCTTCTCTGGCTGGGTGCAGTAGCTCTTGCCTGTAATCCCAGTACTTTGGGAGGTTGAGGCAGGTGGATCGCTTGAGGTCAAGAGTCTGAGACCAGCCTGGCCAACATGGTGAAACCCCGTCTCTACTAAAAATACAAAAATTAGCCAAGCATGGTGGCGGGTGCCCGTAATCCCAGCTACTCGGGAGGCTCAGGCAGGAGAATAACTTCAGCCCGGGAGGAGGAGGTTGCAGTGAGCTGAGATTGCGCCACTGCCCTCCAGCCTGAATGACGGAATAAGACCCTGTCTCGATAAATAAATAAAACCTGCTTCTCAAACTTCCCCTTATCTTTCCCTGTCTCCCAGCATTTTCTCCCCATTTGAACTTTTGGGCCTCACAGTATCATGGTCACGTCTTGAGATGGGTTTTGCCCAAGTCTTAGATGACCTTTTGATTTTTTTTTTTTTTTGAGACAGGGTCTCACTCTGTCACCCAAGCTCTGTCACCCAGGCTGGAGTGCAGTGGCGCAATCTCGACTCACTGCAACCTCTGCCTTCCAGGTTCAAGCAATTCTTCTGCCTCAGCCTCATGAGTAGCTGGGATTACAGGCACGTACCACCATCCCGACTAATTTTTGTGTTTTTAGTAGAGACAGGGTTTCACCATGTTGGCCAGGCTGATCTCGAACACCTGATCTCAGGTGATCCTCCTGCCTTGGCCTCCCAAAGTGCTGGAATTACAGGTGTGAGCCCCCATGCCTGGCCTGATTATTCCTGATGAATCATTTTACATGGATGATTGACAGCTCCTGGGGCATATCCATTCCACTTCAGGTTTTTCCTCTTATTTCCTTCATCTTGCTCTTGTCTCAACACCCATCCCCCCAGCCTCTCTGAACTTAGAATGTCATGTGGAATACTCTTCAGTGAAGGTCTGGGGGCTTTTTTAAAGAATTGACTGTCCCGGCTGGGATGGTGGCTCACACCTATAATCCCAGCATTTTGGGAAGCTGAGGCAGGCAGATCGCTTCAGCCCAGGAGTTCTAGACCTGCCTGGACAAGATGACAAAACTCCATCTCTCCAAACAATACAAAAATTAGCTGGACATGGCAATGTGCACCTGTACCCCAGCTACTCAGGAGGCAGAGATGGGAGGATTGCTTGAGCCCAGAAGGTTGAGGCTGCAGTGAGCTGTAATCCCATCACTGCACTCCAGCTTGGGTGACAGAATAAAACTCTGTCTCAAAACAAAAAGAAAGAATTGACTGTCCTTACACCCCATTTGGGTCTCCCTGAAAACTATTCATGCTTCAACTTTTCTGCACTTTGTTCTGGCATGACTAATATATAACAACTGGGCGTTAAGTGTACTATATATAAAATTCCAGATCAGAGAATGGAAACACTTAAAAATAAAAAAATAATAAAAAGGGTTGGCTTATGTGGGCTATTTGGAAACCGTTCAGTGGGGCAGTATAATTTTTATTTTCAGAAGCTTATGGATTGCACCCCACCCAAGCTTCCCGCGCGCCTAAGGCTGGCAGAAGACGCCCTGCCAAGTTTCCTTGCAAGGGCAGTAAAGAAGTAATCCTCTGCCCTCTGGTTTTCCTTTCAAAGAAACTGGGGACAGGCAGTGGCCTTGGCTGCCTTGGCCATGAGCTTTCCTGAGCCGGGTAGCTGGTGGTCTAGTGGGGCCATTGGTGGCAGGTGCAGAAATGGTGCTACACTCACTGTCCCGTTGCCCCAGAAAGAACATTTACAAGTCTAGGGAGAGCGCTGGTAATGGTTGCTGAGTTTGGAGGACAGTTATGTTACAGTCTTGGCGGCTTTTTGATGAATGGTCAGAAAAACTTAACTATAAACCTATCCGGTTTGACACAGAAAGGACATCTTTTTTTACATTTAAAGTTGTGTGTGTGTATGGGGGAAAGTGGTGGTGTCACAGCTCTGGAGGAAATTAAACCACAGGAAATAGTAATAACAAGGTCTCTGTGTTCCCACTGTTGACAATTCACAAGTTAAATGGTGGAATGAGAAGCGATAAAAGGGATTTCAGGGGTGCACTTGAGTGCTGTTGCACACATAGGGGTCAGAGTCTAGAATCCCAGTGCTAGGAGGACTTGAGAAGCCATAGATTCCACCCCCATGGTTTACAGAGAAGGGAATGAAATCCCCATCAATTTGGTCTTTGGCCTAAGCTCTGCTTCTAAAAACCCTTTAGAAGTCTGGCTTGTCATCCCAAAGTGCAGTCCACCAGCTTCTGTCAGCTTGGAAGAGACAGCGCCTCTGCAAGCTGAAACTCAGCTCACTTCCTGGTTGGCAACTGGCAAGAAGGTGGCTTCCCAGTCTTCTGAGAACTGGGTTTCCCTTCTAACTCAGTGGCACCCTCTCTGGGCCCTGGTGAAGAATCACTTAGAAAAGCAGGCTGCTCTCCTCCAGAGTTCCACCCATAGCCCTACTGTTGACCATACTCCCACCCCTACCCCTCGCCCCCAACCCCTACCCCTCACCCCCACACCTACCCCTCGCCCCCCAACCCCTACCCCTCACCTCCACCCCTCAAACCCACCTCTACCCCTCACCCGCATCCTTGTCCCAACCCCACCACCCTCCACACCCACCCCCATCCCTACCCCTCACCCCCATCCTCGCCCCTACCCCTACCCTCCACCCCCACCCCACCCCTACCCTCCACCCTCACCCCACCCCTACCCTCCACCCCCACCCCACCCCACCCTCCACCCCCACCCCACCCCTCCCCTCCACCCCCACCCCACCCCTCCCCTCCACCCCCACCACCACCCCTCCCCCACCCCACCCCTCCCCTCCCCCACCCCCACCACACCCCTCCCCCTCCCCTCCCCTCCCCCTCCCCCACCCCTCCCCCTCCCCTCCCCTCCCCCTCCCCTCCCCCTCCCCTCCCCCCCCCCTCCCCCTCCCCTCCCCCTCCCCCTCTGGGCTACAGCAGAGCAGAGTGAAAAGTAGCTTAGAGAAGCGAGGATCAGGTGTGCACAGGGTTCCTAACTCTGCTGATGCTGGGGAATTTTCCAGTTTACTGGCAGAATTACTCTCCTCCCTAAATTTCAAAAAGCAGAGAAGGACATTATCTATTCTCTTTCTTTGGGGGAAAATAAAAGGTTTTTTTTTGGAGACAGAAGCTCACTCTGTTGCCCAGGCTGGAGTGCAGTGGCACGTTCTCATCACTGTAACCTCCACCAGGTTCAAGCAATTCTCCCTCACCTCAACTTCCTGAGTAGATGGGATTACAGGTGTGCACCACCATGCCTGGCTAATTTTTGTATTTTTAGTAGAGATGGTGTTTCATCTTGATGGCCAGGCAGGTCTCAAACTCCTGGCCTCAAGTGATTCACGTGTCTCTGCCTCCCAAAGTGCTGGGATTATAGGCCTGAGCCACCACGCCCAGCCAGGATGCTAACTATTCTTAAAGGATAGTTAGATATGCAAAAGAGTTTGGACTTCTTCGTGAGACTGACAGGGAGTCATTGAAGAGTACAGAGCCAGAGCAAGGTGACCAGAGTAAGGGGTGGGGTAAGCCTGGAGGAAGGGGATGGGTGGGGGGCAGGGCAAGATGGTGGCCTGACTGGGGTGGTGGCAGTGGAGGATTTTTGAGATATGTTGGTGGTAAAAGCAGCAAGGCTTGTGGTTCATGAGAAGCAGATGAGAAGGGAGAGAGCTGATTAGGGTGACTCACAGGTCTCTCCTTGGGAAACCGGGTGGCCATGGTGCTGTACTCAGAATGTTGGAAGAGGAGGTGGAGGCTTTGAGGAACAAGATAATGAGTCTGAGATTCAAGATTGGGCAACCAGAAAGAGAAAAGTTGAGCGATGGAAGATTAGGGTTCTGTGTAGAGATTGATAAACATCGAGGCTTCAGTACAGTCCGCAGCAGGTTGGAGTGGAACACTGAGCAGAAATGCTGCTGTTTTAGAAGAGGGAGGCAAAGGATCACTCAGTCATGCTCACTGCTTCACACTCCGAGATTCACTCACGGTCATGGGCACAGGGTGGTGCATGTGGGTCCCTCCGGGTCTCTCCATGGCTTTTACAGGCTTCCAAAGCGATTGTCCCTATTCCCTCTAATAAAGGAATAAAGGGAAATGTTCCCGCATGCTTTCTTCTCCATCATGACAGAAAGGAAGAATTTTTTTCTAAGGGTTTTACTAAATAGAAAAAAATAGATGCCCTGTCCTTTTTTTTTTTTTTTTAAACTCCTTTTCCCTAGAATGATCTTTAAAAAAAAAAAAAAAAACTCCTTTTCCCTAGAATGATCTTACCCTGGGCCCGTTATCCTAGAGCTGGGAATTTGTGTGGGGAAAGGAAGACATCGAGGTGTTAAAAGAATGTAAAGAAAATATTTTCCATCTCTGATGAGAACCGCTGAGGAATGAGCTGATCTGATATGGGAGAGATAATTTAGAATTGGTGTAGAGAAGACTTTCTTACAGAGCGGATTTGGAAGACAAGCTGTAGAACTGCATTCTGCAAAGATCAGAGGGAGTCAGACAGCTTTTTGTCTGTAGAGTTTCATGGGAGGCCTCTAGGGACCCTTGGCAGGAGGTGTCTGGAGACCCATGAAAGGGAAAGTCCTATTTCTGGGTCTTACTTTGAATTTCCTCCTCTTAAACCTCAGGCCCAAACAAAACCCCTTTCCTCTCCAGTATCCTGGGCACTGCCTAGCTCGAGAAAGGACGAGGTGAGCAAAGTTAGAATGTCATTTATTTCAGCAGCTTGAGAATGAAGAGATTGAAACTCTAGTCCCTGTTCCGTTTCTGACCCTCAGTGACCTTGGGCAAGCCACTAAACGTTTTCAGGCCTCAGTTTTCTCAGCTGTAAGATGGGTGGAAATAGTACCTCCTGCGGTTCTGGGGTGTTAAATGAGATAATGCATGTAAGTGCCTGGCACATAGTAAGCCTTCAATAGAAGTCAGCTGTGGTTGTTACTGATCATAACTGTCCTACCTCCCTTGCTGGAAGAACAAATTGCTCTATGAAAAAGGCATTTAAAAGCAAAAGGTACTAGGCAAAAGCTGTGATGCTATCAATTACTATTATTAATAATAGGTTCCTAATTACTTTTGCCACGGTATTAAGTGAAGGCCTCTTTGGGTGGGTGATGACTGGGAAAATGGGAACTACTATTAATGGAGCTGCCAGCTCCTGTTACTAGCTCCATTGACATAATATTTCTCTCTGGGAATCCTTTGACAAATCAGCTGAATTTCCTATTCCCTTACCCTAAGCTCTGTAAATTTGATCCACATGTCTCCAGTGTTGTTTCTGTAGATTAATAATGGAGAAAGGAGGAGGAGTCAGGCCTGCACTGGGCTCTCCCAGCTGTTCGGCAGGGTGGGTTTCGGCCTGTAGTTGGGGTGGTTTTCCCTTTTGTTTTACTTGTTTTAATGCTTATGGCCAGCTCTTCCCAGTGTGTTTGGTTACTCAGCTGTCAGGGAGAGTTTCTGCTTTAGGGCCTGGGGCCCTGGCAGGGGGCTGCGGGGAAGAGCCCAATCACGAACTCTTCCTCCGCCTCCAACAGAAACAAAGCTTGGAGGAAGTGCTTTGGAGCAGTGCTTTGCTAAGTCAGCGCTGGATGTGATGAGAGGGGTCGCTGCCATCCAGGAGAGGCAAAGGGAGATGGAGAGGGAGCCTCCACCACATCAGCCAGGAGGAGAGTGGGGAGGCTGGGTCGGGGGAAGGTTGAGCTAGGAGGGCAGGACTGACCATCAGCTGAACCTGCAGAACAATCAGAGAACACACTGAGGCCCTGGGCTGGAGGAAGACCGCTGTGTGCATTTGCTTAAGAAAGAGAAACACATGGGGTTCAGCACGGGGCTGTCCGTGAGTGAAAAAGGCAGTAATAATACAGCCATATTGTCATATGCACCAGCCACACGTAAGGACAGCCACGAGTGAGCTTTAGTGGTGTGTTCACTGGACTCTGAGCTCACACAGGAGTTAAGTATATGCACTGTAGAGCCAGTCCATCCCAGATTTGAATCCTAGCTCTACTGCTTACCTGAGCAAGTTATTCAAAGTGTCTAAATGGCAATAGCCCAATATCTCAAATGGAAGCCAGCAGTACCCATCTCATAGGGTTTTTTGTGTTTTGTTTTGAGACACAGTCTCACTCTGTTGCCAGGCTGGAGTGCAATGGCGTGATCTCAGCTTACTGCAAACTCTGCCTCCTGGGTTCAAGCGATGCTCCTGCCTCAGCCTCCCGAGTAGCTGGGATTACAGGTGCCTGCCACCACACCTGGCTAATTTTTGTATTTTTAGTAGAGACGGGGTTTCTCCATGTTGGCCAGGCTGGTCTCAAACCCCTGGCCTCAAGTGATTCACCCGCCTCAGCCTCCCAAAGTGCTGGGATTACATGCGTGAGCCACCACACCTGGCCCTTATAGGGTTGTTGAAAGAATAAATGAGATAATGTAAATAAAGCCTATGTTCCCAGCACAAAGTAAAAATAATAGCAACAGCACTTGGTAGAGCACGTACCGAGCCAGGCATTGGTCCAAGCATTGACCCCCAGTTACTCAGTTAATCCTCATGGCAGCCCTGTGAGCTAGGTACTCTAGTTATCTCTAGTTAACAGATGATGAACTGATGAAGAGTCTAAGTAACCTGACCAAGATCACACCACTGGTGAAGTGATAGCCAGAATTACGAACCCCAACTTCTGCTCCAAAGCCCTGTCTGCTGTACCTGTTGCTGTTGTTGTCCTTGTTACATCACACGTGTTTAGGGACTTCTAACCCAGACTTGGCCACATCCCGGTGCTCTCCTGTTATCTCAAGGAATTTTCAGAGATTTTATCCAAAAGTGATTAAATTCCTGTGGATATTTTTCTTTAAAAAAGAAAAAGGGTTTGTGGGTAAGTGTTGGAAAAAGATCTGTCCATCAAAGAAACAGTGGTTACCAAAAGTTGGGAATCCCTCTCTAGGTTCTGACTGCAACTAGAATCTCTGTGGCCACATGCTCTTAGGAGCCAACATGTAATTTTAAACCAGTCTGATTTCGCTTTTCTGGTGCTTTCTAAGAAGCTGCATAGTGAGTTGGAGAAATTTACAGGCTGTCACCCTCTGGGATTGATTCTGACAGTTCTGCTCTACTGCTGTTGAAGTGTTAATGAAAAACATTAATTGGATTTGGCCCGTGGCTAGGACACATCCCCTTCTTGAAGTGGAGAAGGCAGCATCCCTTTCAAATGGTTGCTCCCAGCATGGGGAAAGGAGAGGACTCAGGGCGGCACTGCCCTTCAGGAAGTCAGGATGGGCGTTTACATCTGACTCGGCCATCCCTGAGCTGCATGAAAACAAAGCCAGGTCTCTTTGTCACCCCAGAACCCTAAGTGTAGCACAATACCTGGGCTGAGTCGGGCACTCTGTGAATATTCAGCGAGTGAGTGAATGAACGCTTGTGTGATCCAGGAGCCCAAGCAGGCCAGTTTCTAGGTACCTCCAAGAAAGGATGGTCTCCACGTGCTTATAACCACAGCTACGAATGAGCTACTTCTCATTCTGGCCCCTATAGCACCGTCCACAGTCAACGTTCCCAAGTCTTCAAGGCTCAGAGAGATTTTGCCTGCTGACCTCTCTGTCAAGGGCAGGGGAGCAGGGCTGAGCCCTGCCCACAGCAGGCTGGGGCCCACTGAGCTTCCCCTCCTTCCTAAGTGTCACCTGTCTGCCTTCTTTCCCCATAGGTGTCCTCTCCCTCCCAGCATACTTCAGCCCCTACAACGGTGGGTCCCTGGGCCATGACGAGCGAGCCGACGCCTATGCCCAGCTGGAGCTCCGGACCCTGGAGCAGTCCCTCCTGGCCACCTGCGTGGGCAGCATCTCGGAGCTGAGTAAGTGTCACCTCAGTGTCTAGTTGGGTGGTAGAGCCAACAGCAAGGCCCCAGGATTGGGGGAAGGCAGGGAGAGCTTGCCCTCTAGGCTCTGGCCTCCTCCTCCTCCTCCAAGCGCCTTGCCTTCCCTGAAAGCTAGATCTTTCTAGGACAGAGGTTGCAAATACACAAATCTGGATTTCTGGTTTCTCTTTAAAAAACGAACGATCTAGCAACATGGCACCCCATTCCTGCATAGCAGTGACCCACAGGAGCTAAGTAGCAGCAAAGTGGTTGGCATGTGTTCCCCACTTTGCCACAGACCTGGTTTTCATCCGGGGTGGAGGAGGGGGGCCTGTTTCATTAATTTCACCTGCCTGGCCCCACGGGCTCTGAATTCACAGCTGGTGCTCTTTCTCGAAAGACAGCACCCCCAAAGCCTCAATATAATAAAAGGAAGATAACAGCAGAGCTCCTCTGGCTGAAGGCAGGTGTGGCCGGGTGGTATCTCCCAGGACTCAGGGCTCTATGGCACACACTTGGAACGTGATGTGGCTCTTTACCGTTGACAGCTGCTTCCAGGGTGTTAGGAGAGGTGAAATCCCGTGCCGGCTCGTGAGCTCCCCCTCTCATTACCCATTTGATTTGAGAAATCTGACTACATCCTCTGCTGCCTTCATTCCCCCTCGCTCTGTTGAGATCACCCAGCAGAGGGCAGTGACACAGCAAGGGTCACGACACACAGCATAGGCACACCTGGAGTTTCCCTCTGCTCCGGCCTTCTCCATTTGTGATTCCCTCAAGTCTTCTGACCCCTGCACAATCAACCGCAACGGCAAACCTCTGTTTCTTCAGGACGCGGCTTTCTCCTTCCCTGCATTCTGCCTCCTCCCCAGACAGGAAATGAAGGTGCCTGGTTCAAGGTCACGGAGCAGAGCTGCAATAGGGCTGGGAGAGAAAGCAGGATTTCTGACTCTGTGTCTCCTGGTGACATTACAGTAGGCAGGGCCAGGATGTTGTTGCCTGGGTCCCCTGAGGGACCCCCACAGGAAGTGGGTTCTGGTGTATGGCTTCAGCTCCATCCCTGAGAAGTGTCTCCTGGACAATGGGCTGTCTTGGGCCCTTGCACAGTCATGCTTTGGTGAGTTCTCATGCCTTGCAAACAGTAAGGGACACAGCCCCTAGTCCACTGGAGGGCACCTTGGTTTTACTTTATACTTGAACATTAAGTGAACGCCTTCTGTGTGCAAGGCACCGTTGTGAAGCACCATCTTCACTTTATCTCATTTGTTCCTCAGAACAACTCAGCAAGGTATGTCCTGATGAGAGAACGAGGCTTAGAGACGAAAAGTAATTTTCTCCATGTCACACGGATCAGAGCTGGGGGCTTGACTCAACGTGTCTAGAGCTGTTGGCCCCCTGGATAAGACTAGCAGCCCAGCCACCGGCTCCTTGGGGCAGCTGAGATCAAGATTGGGGCTGATCCTTTTCCTCTTCTCATGGTGGCCCTATGCCCATTACAACCTCAGCCCAGCCTAAGGGAGGAGCATTCAGAGGCCTCCCCCAGGGAAGGGCTTGACATCATTCTGCCATTACCATCAGCCAAGGGGCCAAGACCTGTTGGCTCTACCATTTACAATGATCCTGAGTTTTAGTTTGCCCCTTTCACCAACTCCACTGCTACCAACCAAGCCCAAGCTGACCATTTGTTTTGTTTTGTTTTGTTTTTGTGTTGGAGTCTCGCCCTGTCACCCAGCCTGGAGTGTGGTGGCGCAATCTTGGCTCACTGCAACCTTCGCCTCCAGGTTCAAGAGATTCTGCTGCCTCTACCTCCCTAGTAGCTGGGATTATAGGTGTGCACCACCACGCCCAGCTAATTTTTGTATTTTTAGTAGAGACAGGGTTTCACCACGTTGGCCAGGCTGGTCTTGAACTCCTCACCTTAAGTGATTCTCTCACTTTGGCCTCCCAAAGTGCTAGGATTATAGGCATGAGCCATCGCACCCAGCCCCAAGCTGCCCATTTAAAGCTTAAATTGGGTTGTGTCACTCATCTCAATATCTATCCCCTCTATCCCCCGACAATGGCTTCCCGGCTCACTCGGTAAAATCCAAAATCCTCACTCTGGCCCAGGATCCATATATGATCTGACTTCATCACTTCATCCTCTTCTTTGTGGACTGCACTCCAGCTGCCTGGCCTCCTGGCTAAGGACCCTCCCACTCCAGAGCCTTCACACTGGCTTTCCCTCTGCCTGCAACACTTTCCCCTTGATACCCAAATACATTGGTCCTTCACATTTCCAAGCCTCTGCCCAAATGGCACCTTCTCATTCAGGCCTTCCATGAGTACCACGCTCTCATTCCACTGTCTTCCCTCTTGTGGCTTTGATTTTATTAAAGCACTGATCACCACTTGACATGTACTATATATTTACTTACGAATAGTTTATCATGTCTCTCCTCTGACTAGAAGAGTCAGCTTCATGAGATTGGAAACTTTATCTCCTTTGTCCACGGCTGTATCCTCATTGCTTAGAACAGTACCTGGTACAGAGAACAGTTCCTGAGTATGCATGTACATGTGTTAGGAGGAATGAGGTCTATCCCACCAAATGTTTTCTCCTAAAACTCGCCTAGGATTGGTCCACATCCTGGGCCAGCCACTCCTCAGGGCCAAGGGAAGAAACCTCACAGCATCTTTTCACAGACCAGAGAACAGGCTGTGTCATGTGCCAAGTTGCCCTGTTCCTCCCTCTGAAACCAGGGCTTTTGCTAACCTGCTGTGGAGGAGGGAGGAGACAGAGGTGGAGGCCGATATTGCAATTTTTCTCCCTGAGACTGAAGAACTTAATGAGGCTAGTGATACTTGGCACTGAACCCCTTGGACCTCAGAGTGTTCCCTGGGTTTACATGCATTCACTCCCTGAGCCTCGCCAACATCAGCCTGCCAGATAGGATGAGAAGTTTCACTCTTGTATGAGATCCAACTTCACAGGGAGTTTTGGGACTTGTGCTTTTGCTCTGTCCTCTCTACCCACAAAAATTTTAAAGGGAGAGAATACAAAATAAAACAAAACACTTCTTTTTGAAGGGAGCCAGATGTTCTAGGCCTTATTTTGAAGATGGTGTTGAATTCCAGACTCTCTCCTGCTGTTTTTATTTGATGGCTCATAATGAGAGGTGGAAGGACCAGAGTGAAACCTAGCACCTCTAATCAAGTCTTTCATGGTTAACAAGTGGGGGAGGACTTGTTTTTCCTTGCCTGGGGGGTGTTTCTGGGCTTCAGACTAAGGTTTCATTGAGTGTAGGATCAACTGATCCTCAAGTACAAGGAAGTTTCAGAAGAAGCTCTGAGTCCTCACCATGCTTAAACCAAGAGACCAGCCCAGCCTGGATCAGGCCTTCTCAAACTAGCCATGGTGAAGGACCAGAGATTTTATTCCCCCCACTCTGCTGCAGAATGCAACCTTTATAATGTACAATCAAAATAAATGTCTACAAAAAGGAAATAAGACAGGTGAAATGCAAGCCCAATTTTTAAAATTATTATTTTATTAGCTATACATAAAATTACTGTCAAATTTCTATGTAAGTTTTTAAAAATTCACTCTTCACTTCTGAAATTAACTTGCTGCAAACCAGTAAGTTTGGGGACCTGTCCCGGTTCACAGACCACACTTTTAGTAGCAGCCATGCGATGGTCAAGAGCATGCGTTTGGGAAGCAGGGACCCCAGTTCAAGTCCTGGCTGACTGACTTACTAGTTATGCCACTGGGACAGGTCATTTAACTCCTGCAAGCTTGCTTCCTTGTCTGTAGAGTAGAAAGACCCTCCCTTACAGGGTGGCTGAAAAAGTTGAAGGAAATTTTGTCTATCTTTTCATGTCTATCACGAAGCCTAGAAAATATAAAGTGGCAGGAAGCAAAAGGCACCCTAGGAGAAGGTTCAAAGCAAGCCGCTTTCTTTGCCCATAAATGGGTTGCCACGCAGTGTAAGTTTTTAGACGTTGTGGTCAGAGTTCTCTGCAGCCATTTGTCTTTCTGGTCTGAGAGAAACTGGCCACAGCAGGGCTTGGATCGAAGAAGCCGGTGACCTCCATCTCCAGCTGCCTTCATGGTTTTTCTGAACTTTTGGGTTATCTGCTTCTGTTTGGATGGGAGATTCCATTTCTTTCTTGATTTTCTTGTCTACATGAAGCAGGAAGTGCACTGCCAAAGGGTTCTCCACCAATAACAATAAAACAACAATAAAAATAATTAAAGATAATGACTTCTACCTTGTCGAGCCTTTGAAATGATATTTCAACAAGGTTTCTCTTTGATGCTATCACAGACTCTTTGATTTCTCCTCCTTGTGGTCCTGTGGTTCTGCCAAAAGTTATGACATTTAGACCTGGAGAAACGGGAGCCAGGTTTCAACTTATTAGCAGTCAACGTAGCTGTACAATTGGCTGCTGTGAGGTGGGTTGGCTGGTGGTTGTGATGCCAGTTTCAACCACCCATGGAGCCCAAGGGCAGGGTTGGGATCTGGCATCTCAGGGCACAGACTCCTCCTGTCCTGGGAAATGTGGGGCAGAGTTTGACGGCAGGCAGTGGTCCTGGAAGGAAGAGTGCACAGGAGGCGGCCTGTGGGATAGAGGAATAATCATAATAAGACATTAATCGTAACAGTGCTATGTTCAGCCCTACCAAGTACTTACTCTGTGCCAAGCATGATGTTAAGTGCTTTACATTTATTGTTTCTTTGAACCCTCAAAATCGGTAGGGTAGATACTGTTGTTTCCATTTTACAGATGAGGAAACTGAGGTTCTGATAACTAAGTAAGGGATTTCTCTTTCTCTGTAAGGAATCACCAGGGGTGGGGCTGAAGCTGACCTCCAGGGGAACCTCCCTGAGTTCTCAGGCCTAAGGGAATATGAGCTGGAATTAACAGTAACAGGCCCTGATTTGAGGCCAACTGTGTCTGACTTGAATCAAGCTATCAGTTCACTGGTGATTTTCAAACCTGAGTGGACATTAGAATCACTGAGGGGACGTCTACAAACTAGAGATGCCCGGGTCCAGCGGCAGACCAATGAAATCAGGGTCACAGGGATGGAAACCAGGTGTCAGTAACTCACTGCCCTCAGCCCTCTTGGCCCTAGGGTTTGTCAGGAGCACCCAGGCAGCTGAACTCCAACTGTAGGGATGAGCAGTCAAGAGTAGGGAGGAGTGAGGAACCAGGGATGGTGGTGGAGGGCGACAAGGAAGACTTTCCTTGTGGGGATCTCAAACTCCAGGGGTGTCATTTGTCCCTGCCTTGAAGCCAAACACCATCACCACGGCTGTCAAGGGAGAATTTAGCAGCTAATGAGCTCAAATCAAGCCTCAGTAGAAGTTGTATTTTAAAAAGAAATGAATGCATAAGGTTAATTCTTCATTCTCCAAATATTTGCTGAGCACCTAGTATGGAACAGACCCTGTGCAGGGCCCTGGGACACAACGGGACAGAACAGCAGATTCCCAGAAGCAGCATGAAGGTTAATTGAACACATGAATGAACTGGTTCTGCCATGCATTTCATGACACTTCACTGGCCAAATTAAAACCTGTTCATTTCTTCCACCTTAGGGTTAGCCGTGCCCACCCGTGGAGTGGCTCCCTCTAAGGAATCGCCAGGGGTGAGGCTGAAGCTGACCCTGAAGGAGCCGCTTTTCTTAGAGCGGAGGTGCCTGCAGGTGCCGGGGCTCCTTCAGCCCATCCTTTCTCAGCATTGTGGCCTCACACAATGTTGAGCCGTTTCCTGTCTGGGACTGGTGAGATATTAAAAATACTTGAGTTGGGTAGAAACACACTACAGGATATGGGGACCTAAGGATCCCACGGACTCCAGCAGGGCAGGCTGCAGCCCAGCTCACAGTGAAGTCCATGGACTTTGGAGTCGAACAGACCTGAATTCAAGTCTAGACGCTACCATTTTCTAGCCATACAGCCATGGCTAGTTAACTCAGCCTGTGGGCTCTGAGGTGTCCCTGTGGCCAGGAGAATGAATACATGGGGTCAGGAAATGTTTATCAGATAAGCCTCAAGTTCCTTTTTTTTTTTTTTTGGAGATGAAGTCTCACTCTGTCACCCAGACTGGAGTGCAGTGGCACGATCTCTGCTCACTGTCACCTCCGCCTCCCAGGTTAAAACGACTCTCCTGCCTCAGCCTCCTGAGTAGCTGGGGCTACAGGTGCCTGCCACGACGCCCGACTATTTTTTGTATTTTAAGTAGAAACAGGGTTTCACTATGTTGGCCAGGCTGGTCTCGAACTCCTGACCTCAAGTGATCCGCCCACCTTGGCCTCCCAAAGTGCTGGGATTACAGGCGTGAGCCACTGTGCCCGGCCATAAGCCTCAAGTTCTTCATCTGTAAAATGGGAATAATACCCGCTATCACTGTAAGGATCAAATTAAATCATATTTCTGGGGAATTGCATACTTTGTACATAATGAGTCCTCAATAGGTGATGATGGTGGTTGTAATTGGTGCTGAGACAGAGGGACCTTCTCTGCTGAAATACTTTGGGTTTTGTACAAGACAGTGCACAGGAGAATTGCCACAGAGCCTGGCCCTGGCTGGCTGAGGCTGGGAAAAGAGACCCAGAGAGATTCCCTTGGTCAAAGATCTGGGGAGAGGCCCATGGGGGTGGCGGAGAGAGTGGAGATGTCGAAAAAGAAACCACATTACCCTAAGTTCTGGAGGAGACAGGCCCTGCCAAGTATTTAATTCAGCAAGAGTGAAATGAAAGGGAAACGAAATTGCTATTGTGCATCTGGGTGACAGTTTCCACCTCCACCTGTTGGCTGCAGGGCAAACAGTAATTACGCACTAAGGCAAGGAAACTTCAGCCAGGAGCATCCTTGGAAGAATGCGGGCTGTAAACTCAGACTTTGTCTTCTTTTTTCTCTTCCTCCCCTCTGCCCTCCCTGCCCCCTACCAGGTGACTTGGTCTCCCGTGCCATGCACCACATGCAGGGGCGCCACCCCCTGTGCCCAGGCGCCAGCCCCGCCCGCCAGGCCCGCCAGCCGCCACAGCCCATCACTTGGTCCCCTGACGCCCTCCACACGCTCTACTACTTCCTGCGGTGTCCACAGATGGAGTCCATGGAGAACCCCAACCTGGACCCCCCGAGAATGACCCTGAACAATGAACGGTAGGGATCTTCCTTGGGCTGAGCACCTGGTGGGACGTGCGCCCAAACGTGCATTGACCGACCGACTGACTGACACTGACTGACGACTGACCGACAGGGCAAGAAAGGGGCCCTGGAGCTGTGCTGTGCCTGTGAGGAGGTGGCCCAGGAATTCCGATGAATGAAGGCCTGCACTGGTGTTCCATGGGATTTTTTTTCCCCCTGAGCTGATGCACCATGGGGCCACTTAGGCTTGGAACCTGTGCTTCAGCCTCTGTGCCCAGTCTGGCACGAGCTCACTGGGCTCTCCGAAATTCAGCTGCCTTGTTATAAAATTAGATAGTCACACCCACCTAGAAAGGTTAGTGCTCTGAGAAAAAGCATGTAGGATGGGGGCTGGGTGGGAACTAGCCCTTGGCCATTGGTAGCTGTCACCTCTTTTCATGGGGTTATCCCATTCAAAAGTGATCAAATGATCATTGTTGGCGTCATTGTTATGAGGGGTCTTGGGTGTGTTTTGCCCTCATCCATTCATTTAACAGAAGAGACCATCGTGATCCTGGCAGCTCTCTGATCTCCAGCAGGTTAGTGGTTGGATAGCCCCTGGACCCAAGCCTGTGGGCTCCTAGTCAGGTACTTTCACTAGAGGGTCCCAGCACTTTCCTAGCTGGGAGCAGGGCTGCAAAGAACAGATGTGCAGGTTGTGTACTGCACAACGGAACCCAGTGAGGGACATGAGTAGGGGATGCACGTGGGGCCATGTCAGCCTGAGGACAGGATACCTTTTCCAATTGGTTTTCTCCGAGGACTGCCTTTTTGAAATTTTCTACCTGGAAAATATGCTTTTTATAACTTGCCCCAAACGTTGTATGTGCTGGCATGAGCCTCACATGGAGGCCACTGCATGGCCACTTAAGGTACGGTCTGTCCATGGGCTCAAGAGTTGTGTTTGAGGGTCCAGGAAGTGGGAAAGGCTTGCCCTTGGCTTGGGAAGCCCATGTGCACACATTTCACCACAGTCAGGCCCAGGAAAGGCAGAGCCCATGGGACTTGGTGCCCCACCTGGAGGGAGACAATCTGAGACCTCAGTATTGGAAGTCCTGGAGGCTCCGCAGTCCCCTCGCCTGGCTGCCCGCTGTCTTTTGGGGGCGTGGAGTCTCATCAGCTCTATGATCCACAGCTGGCTCCACAGCCCGGTCTGCTTCCTCAGTGCCCCAGAAAACAAAGGCACTAAGGTGGATTTACTGAGTGTTTACTATGTGCTAGGCACTGGACTGAGCACTTTGCAGGCGGATGCTCACTTAATCCACACACTGCCAAGAAAGAGGTGCTCTTCAGAGCCCCGTTTACACATGAGTAAGTGGAGGCATGGAGGGACTCACTGGCCCCACCACACAGGCTGTGCTCCTCATAACCACTACGCTAGATCTCCTATCCCTAAGAGGAATGTAAAACAGCAGTGGCCCAGTACACGCATAGTAGAGTCCCCGTAAATAGTACCATTGCTGTTATCAGTACTAGTATCCTTATGTCATCATTGTTTTATTTCTCTGGGAGCTGGAGGGCGAATGCAAGTCTGAGGAGGGCCACCCTGGGCCTGACACAGAAAGAAGTCTGCAGGTGGAGCCCTGGGCATCCTGAAAGACACCTTTGGCGGGACCTGGGGCCAGAGCACAGGCCCTAAGCCCCAGCTGTTCCTGCTTTGTGGAAAAGTGTTGTGGTTGAAGGAGTCAGCTGGGAAGGAAAAAGGGCAGGAAGACATCTGGGAAGGAGGAGGCAGGAGGCTTGCTTGCTGTTTGGTAAGGTGCTGGGCTGAGGCTGGGCCACCCATGCAGAGGTGACTGGGAGAAGAGGACAGGAGCCTTCTTCAGGCCTGTTGCCCGGACTGCTGGGCCCTCAGGCTGTCATGGCTATAGGCCCAGGGGCAGGCATTCCTCTGCTGGCACTTTCCCCCGCCCCCTTGGGCATCTTTGTCATGTCCTGTGGCTTTCCCCCAGGAGGGTTCCCAGCCCGCAGTACTCTAACACACAGAATCAGGGTTTCTTCGTGATCTGAGTTGCACAGCCCTATGTGGTTATAACAGCTGAGCTTGCATGGTAATAGACATACGTGCATGTGTTTAGATAACTACTTATTTAAAAACCACACTCTCTGTAGCACAAATAAATTGGTAGCAAAGATATTTTTCCATGAATCATTTCAAATGAATATCAGACACATGGGGAATTGGAACCCCCATTAGAAAAACAAAAAGGAACCAAAATTTTTTAAGTTTTGACACGGAAAGGAGGACACCCTAAAAATACCTGGGGGAGCCGACAGCCCGATGGCTCCCCGGTGGCCTGACTCCTGTCGCTGAGCAGATCTGCTGCCCTCTGGCTCACTGACTGGGAAGGCCCTGGAGGCTGTGGGGATCCCTCCTGGGAGCACTGAGCTCACAGCATTACTGCAGGCTGGGCTGGGCCAATGTCCCATCAAGGCCCCAGCACCCTGATACCCTCACCAGAGCTCTGGGGAAAACCTCTCCTGATGCAAATAGTACCTGGAGTTTGCTAGGGTGCCAGAGTGACAGAGCTTTGCTTTTGTGAGTTTGGGGATGTGCACTGTCTGTCTATCTCTGTCTCTTGCGCCACTTCATCCTCTTAAAGCCCGGTCCTCTGTCCCACCTGGAAGCCTGGGGGACTGAGTTCACCCAACCAGAATTGGACAGAGCCCCTAATTTCAGTGTGACCGTGGTTGTCTGGCTGTAGAGGCTGTCTGTTTGGGGATTGGTGGCTCTCTGGGTTTGTCTGGGATTAAGTGACCTCCTCTACTGCCTTACACACATGGGAGAAGGAGCTCAGTTTGGTGACGTGGGTTTGGCAGCATGACACCATTGATGGAACCACTCAAGTCTGTACTTATATTTCTGCTTTAAAGAAAGGTACCCTGATTCCTTCAATTAGGGGCTATGTCTGACCACATCCATGCTGACAAAGGGAAGGGATGTGTGTTCATCTCTTTTGTGTGGAGCTCACTGTGGTGTGTCCTGCTAAGCCACCTGCTGCTTCTGCAGTGTTCGGTGGGGACTTCATATCTTTCCGTAAGAGGCCTTCTCCTCAGAGCTCTCTGCTCTGGTTTGGGAGGAGAGACAACAGGAGGGGGACAGAAGCAGCAGGAACTCAGAGTGGCAAGCGGGCAGCTTTGCAGGGAATGAAAAGCCTCTAACCTCCTTTCTTCCACTGCTGCAGTGAGCCTGCTGCATCAAGAAACAGTACAGGCTTTGGGGCCCTTCCATGTCTCAGGCTCCTCACCTAGAAAATGGGGCTAAGTAATTCTATCCGGTAGGACAAAGTGAGATAACATACGCCCTTCCTTTAAAGCCCATTTCTACCTACTTCTATGCCCAAAGAACATCAGCAAGTTTGGTGCTATGATTACCTCCATTTTACAAGTGAGGACAAGAGGGTGTGGGGTACCTGGCTGATAAGTGGCGAGGCCAGGATTCAAACCTGAGGTCTCTCTCCTCAAGGCCGTTGCCTTTCCCTGTGCCAGGCTGTGGCTTCCCAGCTGGCTGCCGAGACCTGATCCTACAGCTCTGAGGCATGCTGGGTGGGCCCTGGCCTTTGGGGCCACCTTCTCTGGGGCCATTCCAGCCCCACCCCCTCACTATCCTGGGAAAGCTCTGCAGCTGGAGCCTCCCTGCACCCTCCCAGGGTGCCTTTCTCGCTGGCAGCTTTGCATCCCAGGCACCAGCCAGGCACAAGGCAGAGTCTAAAACACAGAATTAGTCACAGCTGCTGCCCTGCAGGGTGTGTCATCACCCAAGATCAAGCTCAGAAAGTGAAAGAGCCTCCTGTCAGGGATCCAGGTTGCCCAGGGAGATCGGGAGCCTCCTTCCTCTGAGGTCTGGAGGAGAATGGACAACCATCTGGTTAGACGTGGCCCTTGCTGGTTGTGCCTGGGGGCAGAGGGATGGGCTAGCTGGAACAGAATCTTTGGCAGAGGATATACCTCCTTGGCCATCACCCTCCTGGGGAATGAGAGGTCTGGGGCGGTAGGGATAAAGACTACGCAGACACGTAGGAAGGCAGGAGGGCCGCCAGCTGCCAGCAAATTGCTGGAAGGCAGCGTCATCAAGCAGAGGAGACAGAGGGAGACATGCAGTCAGAGGTGCAGAGGGCCTGAAGTCGAGAGGAGGTGACCATTTCTCCGCATCAGAACCTGGGCTGCTGGAGGGCTTGGGGTCCCCCAGGCATCCTTCCAGACTGCATCGACTGTGAGCAGCAGCAAAGAAGCCAGACCCTTGAGGAGTGGCCAGGCAGAGAGAGTGGGAATGGCAGAGGGCCGCTGGTCCACAGAGTGGTCCGCTGGCTAAGCCTCAGGTCCTGGCCCCTTGCCGCCTCCTCCCCAGCCCTGCACAGCACGTCTCCGCCTCTGTGGAGGGAGGCAGACTCAGAAGGTTTGGAGCCTGCTGGTATCCAGGACACGGAAACAGGAGGCATGTGGGACCCTTCCCAGAGTTCTGATTTGGGGTTGGGCCTAGAAACATCTGGTATCGTGACTTTGTAGCCAGCCAAAATAGCCCCATCTGAGGAGGGCCCTGCTATTCAAAGGTGTGCATTTGAGATCTACCTTGCCACTTTTTATAACCTTCAACCAGTCATTTAACCTCTTCAAGGCTCTTAATTATCTGTAAGGTATGAGGACCCAATGAGTTAACATAGTTTTGGGGTTTTCTTGGAAACAGGGTCTCGCTCTGTCTCCCAGCCTGGAGTGCTATGGCACAATCTCAGCTCACTGCCTCCTTGACATCCTGGGTTCAAGCAATCCTCCCACCTCAGCCTCCCAAGTAGCTGGGACCACAGGTGTGTGCTCCATCACACACTTCGCCTTGGCCTCCCAAAGTACTGGGATTATAGCCATGAGCCACTGCACCTGGCCACTACATACTTTTAGAACAGGGCCTAGGACACACTGAGTAGCTGTTCTTATGATTATCAACACGATGGTTTTTATCAGGCAGGGTAGCAGCATATACAGAGTCCAAGTGGCTAGAGGAAGCAAGGTACTGGAGAGACGGGCGACCGGGAGGAGCACAGCAAGGGAACACGGGCACCGTGGTGCAGGACGGAGCACAGAAGTGGATGGACCTTGTGGGCCAAGACACACAGGGCTGAGTTTGTGGCTAAGAAGGTCCTGCCCCCAGTGGGCCAGCTATTTGTGCCTGGCTGGGTTTTATTTGTCGTCCTTCCCACACTTCCCTTCTTGGGGCCTGAACCTTTCTGAGAATAAGGGCAGCAGAGGGTCCAGAAGCTTGATGCTCCTATAAAGGTCTGCCCGGAGAAGTCTGATATGTAGTTCTGCACCCCCAGACAGGTTCAGGAGAGACGAGACCAGGGTGCTAATATGACACTGATCTTGCTCTCCAACTTCCATAGAGCTCTTTTTGCTGGGGCTTCCAAGACCTGCTCAGAGGTTGAAGCTCTTGTCCAGGTGAGATCCTGGCAGAAGATAAATGTGTGTCCGGCTCAGCTCTTGGCTTCCCTGTTCCATATCAGGCTAGACAGAATTTCAAAGAGCTGGAGCCAGCAAACGTGCCAGAGCTCTGGGTTCCAGCCACTTTGTTGGAAACACACACCTGGGTTTTTTTTTTTTTCTTTAAAAGACTGGCTCACTCTGTCACCCAGGCTGGAATATAGTGGTGCAGTCATGGCTCACTGCAGCCTTGAACTCCTGGGTGCAAGTGATCCTCCCACCTCAGCCTCCTGAGTAGCTGGGATTATAGATGCATGCCACCATGCCACCTGGGGCTTCTGATGGTGACCAAGGGGCAGATCAGAAGGTGTTATCTGGGCCTCTTGGGCCATCCCAGAGGTGTTATCTTGGCTACCTTCTAGGAGGATGACCATGTCAACTCATCTTCCTGGGCCTCAGTTTCCTCATCAGTAAAATGGTGAAGATAGTAATATGGCTCCTGTGGCTAAATGAGATAATACAGTAAAGCACTTAGCTCAATGCCAGGCACATAAAAAGTGCTTATTAAATGGTGTCTCCTCCTCATTATAATGGCTATAAACACATTTACATGGCATGTTTGACACTCAGGGCAGGATCTCTTTATTGAGGTAGCATGACATCCCTAAAATGTGATTCTCAGGTGATATCTGGGTCAGTAATACTGCTACGAATACAGTTACTAACACTACTACTGATGATATTACTACTAATTAACCACTACTACTATGACTAATAATAATAATGTAATTACTAAGATTACTGCTACTACCAGCATTACCACTACTGCTAGTTATAGCAAGCATTATAGAGCACACATTCACAGATACTGTCTTTTTTTTTTTTTTTTCTTTGTGAGCAACATGGCTGTTTATTTCATCTGGGTGCAGGCGGACTCGAGAGTCAGCAAAGGGTGGTGGGATTATCATTAGTTCTTATAGGTTTTGGGATAGGCGGTGGAGTTAGGAGCAATGTTTTGCGGGCAGTGGGTAGATCTCACAAAGTACATTATCAAGGGTGGGGAGAATGACAAAGAACCTTCTTAAGGGTGGGGGAGATTACAAAGTACATTGATCAGTTAGGGTGGGGCAGAAACAAATTACAATGGTGGAATGCCATCAGTTAAAGCTATTTTCACTTATTTTGTGGATCTTCAGTTGTCAGGCCATCTGGATGTATATGTGCAGGTCACTGGGGATATGATGGCTTAGTTTGGGCTCAGGGGCCTGACATTCCTGTCTTCCTCCACTGTAAGAGTTACCCGAAGCTCCGCGTCCGTGATGGTCCAGGGGGTTTCTGAGGCGATCGGGCAGTGTCAGTCTTCAGCCGCTAAGCCGAGAAGATCTGATTTAAAATTGGTGAGATGTTCCTTGGGCTGGTTGGTCTGAGGACCCGAGGTCGAGGTCGTAGGTGGACCTCTTCATGGAGTGAGGGTGAGGACAGGGGACTGGTCTCCCAAAGGAGTCCCGCTGACCCGGGTCTTCGGCACCAAATGTCTCACGTGTCCGTGTGAAGAGACCCCCAAACAGGCTTTGTGTGAGCAACACGGCTGTTTATTTCACCTGGGTGCAGGCGGGCTGAGTCTGAAAAGAGAGTCGGTCCAGATACTGTCTTAAGTGCTTGACTTACTGACTCCCATTTCTCCCTGGACTCCTGCGGATGCATGGAGAAGGGCTCTAGGAGAATGATAAAGAGTCTCCAGTGTGAGGAGGGAGACAAAAGCAAGATGGAAGTAAACAAATGAGCAAAACCCACCAGACAGTGCAGAAGGAAGCTCAGGTGCATGACGGTACATGAGGTCAGCCCTCAGGCTCTGAAGCCTGCCTGGATTCCAGTCCCAGCCCTGCCACTCACAAGCTGGGCAGCCTCAGGTATGTCATTTACCTCTGCATCTCAGTCTTTTCTTTTTTTTTCTTGGGAGAGGGGAGCGGGCGGGGGCGGGGGCCGGATGGAGTCACACTCTGGGAATCACACAGCCTGGGAGTCACCCAGGCTGGAGTGCAGTGGTACGATCTTGACTCACTGCAGCCTCCACCTCCCAGGTTCAAGCGATTCTCCTCCCTCAGCCTCCCAAGTAGCCAGGATTACAGGCACGTGCCACTATGCCTGGCTAATTTTTGTTATTTTAGTAGAGACAGGGTTTTGCCATGTTGGCCAGGCTGGTCTCGAACTCCTGTCCTCAAGTGATCCACCTTCCTAGGCCTCCCAAAGTGATGGGATTACAGCATGAGCCACTGCGCCCAGCCCAGTCTCTTCTTAACAGGGGATTGATTAATAGTGCCAACTTCATAGGGGTGTTGTGGGGATCAATTGAATTAATGTATGTAAGGCACTTAACATAGTGCCTGGTACACAGTAAGCAGCAGCAGCAGCACATTTAAGAGGATTCTGAGAAGGCTGGAGTAGGTGGGGGACATGTCGGAACAGACCTGGGATTTTTAACTGGGTCTTAAAGGACAGCCACAGGAGACTGGGAGAGGTAAATAGCATGGGCAGCAAAAGTCACAAAAGGACTTTTGTTTTTCAGAACACGAATTTTATAACAGAAATGGATCTACACTTTAAAAACATAAAAATTAGTTGAGTGGTGGTGGTTGTTGAGATGGGGTCTCACTCTGTCACCCAGGCTGGGGTGCAGTGGCGTGATCACAGATTACTGCAATGTCGACCTCCTGGGCTCAGGCAATCCTCCCACCTCCGCCTCCTGAGTAGCTGGGACTATAGGCCCACTCTACCATGCCTGGCTAATTTCTTTATTTTTTGTAGAAACAGGCTTTTGCCATGTCACCCAGACTGGTCTTGAATTCCTGGAGTCAAGGGATCTGCCAGTGTCAGCCTCCCAAAGTGCTGGTGTTATAGGTGTGAGCCACAGTGCCCAGCATTTTTTATTATATATGTTTTTCTTTTCATTTCTTTTCTTTTCTTCTCTTCTCTTTTCTTTTCTTTTCTTTTCCTTTCCTTTCTTTTGGCTAGTCAAGTGAAACAGTGGGAGTGGAGAAGGAACAAGGAAATCTGTAACTGGTTGTGATCTATCAATTGTAGAAACCACTGCACTCAGAGCAGCAGTTGGTTTTTAAGTCATCACTGATTGTTGTTTATATAGGCAAATGCTTCAAGGTCAAGCTGGAGGTCAGTGGTTTCCCAATGGAGAAAGAAGTGCATCCTCTGAGTGGCTGTGGGATGAGGATCAAACCCCAGCTCTCCTCCTCTGGCTCTATGATCCAAGCAAATCACCTTACCTCTCAGAATCTGGTTCTCTCCTGCATAAGGTGGAGATCTGAACTGTGCCCGCTTCCTAGGGTGGGGAAAGGCCCTGACGCGAGTGAGGTACCACATCGAGGCACCTCTTTGTTCCATTCCAGATGCAGCAGGGAGAATGTTTCCCTCAGACAGCACTTTCCATAAAGAGGACGTGCCCACAGATAGGCCGTGTGTTCAGGCTGAAGAAGTGGGCTCGTTAATCTTTTGCTCAGCTTGCGAAAGTGTTTTCTTATCAAATAATAGAGATGATGGCAGTGCTGGCTTTATGCTCCTGACTTCTGAGTTCCTTAAATACCATTTCAAGATTTGCAATGTTAAGCTCTTTTCTCTCTTTTCCGCTCCCACTTTTTGTGCATTAAATTTCCATCTGTTTACCCAAAATGGAAGTCAATGAAATAAGAATAGCTATTGGGTGAATTAAGTACTTGTTTCCGTGTATTCCCCAGGCTGGCACATCCACTAGCCTCGGAAGTGACTTGTTCACAGTCTACGGTGCACACAGGGAGCTCCCCCTCCACTGCCAGGAACCCCCCTCACTGTACCCTCTTTCTGTTTCCTTCAGAGCACCTTTCTACCCGAAGTCACCTTGCTCATGTCTGTTCCCTCCCCACCCCTCCGGAATGTAAGCGCCCTCCGTCTGCCCTGTTCCTGCGGTGTCCTCAGCACAGTCCCAGGCATGTAGAGTAGGCAGTTAAATATTTTGTTAAGTTAATGAAATAGGTGGTAGAACCTAATGGCTGGGTCCTTTGGAGTTTAAAAGGCCATGATATGAGGTCCCAGCTCTGCCATTTACTAGCTGTGTGACTTTGGACAAGTTATATGATTTGCCAAGTCTCAGTTTCCCTCACTTGAAATAGAAAATGACTTGAAATACTTTCAGAATGTTTTGTGAGGGGTGAATAAGGTAGCTACATGTTAAGGATGTGGCAGAGAAGAAGGTGTTTGTGCATGGCAGCTGCTATTATCACCGTTACCATAAGCCTGTGTGAAGGCCAAAAAGACCAAGTTGTGTTCAGTGAACAAGCAATCCAAAACCATTAGTAACAGCAAAAATTGTATCTTCTCAACATGCATGTCTTCTCTCCTTATCCATCCCTCCCTCCCTCCCTCAGTCCCTGCTCTTCTGTCCATCTTAACTCAGCCCTCACAGTAGCTGGGAGCCAGGTGTGTGAGAAAGATGAGAGGCTCACTTCACACCTGTAATCCTAACACTTTGGGAGGCCGAGATGGGAGGATCACTTTAGGCTAGGAGTTCAAGACAAGCCTGGGCAAAATAGTGAGACCCCATCTCTACAAAAATAAAAATAAAAATTAGCTGGGCATGGTGGTGCATGCCTGTAGTCCTAGCTACTCAGGAGACTGAGTGGGAGAATCTCTTGAGCCCAAGAGTTGGAGACTGCTGTGAGCTACGGATTTCACCACTGCACTCAGCCTGGGTGACAAAGCAACACCCCATCTCACCAAAAAAAAAAAAAAAAAGCAAAGAAGATAATTAGGAAGACCACACCGCAGAGGGCTTGTTAAATGAGGCCCATTTGGACAGGCTACAAAATTTAGCCTTATCACAACCAAGGAATTCAAAGAACTCTACAAACTGGATTCCATTTACCTATGGGATCAAAGACGAAGCCGCCTATCAGCCACTCTTTAAAGTTGGTGGTGTCTGTGGACCCACACCTGCTGGTTTAGCCATAGTGCCTATGTATAATGGGCTGCGGTTGCTGAAGGTTAAACTTGGGAGAGACCTGATCTGTCTTTACGTGGGCTGGAAGCATCTAGACAAAGTTTTACAGTTTACAGAGCTTGTTTAGTACACAGCTCTCTAACAGGCTCTTACAGTAGCTCTTGGAGGAAACTATTACATTCCCATTTATAGCGAGCAGACAGGCCTTGAGGAGGTCCGAGGCGTGCCCACCATCACAGCTGGTAAGGGACAGATCTCAGCTCAGGAATGGAGGTCAGTTGTATTAATAATAATGCAGTGAATTCACATTGCTCAGAGTGGTAAATCCCTTCCCCTCCCAGGAGGGAGAGGGTGAGACCCTGGAGCCGGGGATCTCGCTCAGTGTCTCCTTTCCCAGAGTGGCATGGGCAGCTTGCTGTCAGCTACTTGGGGCCTCTTTCTCAGCAGGCTTGCATTGCAGGCTCTGGGAGGCCAGCCTGGGGGTGGGCGTCTGCCCAGCATCCGAGAAGGAGCGAGCCAGGGATTCGGGGCAGGAAGTGTCAGTGCCACAAAACAGGGATAGAGACAGGACAGGATCCTGGCCTGGCCTCTGACAAGCACCCCCCAGGGCTGGCTGTTGCATGGGACTTCCTGTCCTATTGTTGGACCCACCCGTCCTCAGAGAAAAGAAGACTGGGAACTGCCGGCCCGGGGAGCTTCATTCATTTGGAGTGTTTTTGTAACACGGGCAGCAACAATCCCCTTTGTCTGCAGTCTTGCCAGGATTCTCAATGCAGGGAATTCCCAACTCTAAAGGGAATTGATTTTGCTTTCTCAAAGAGGCCTGCTTCCGAGGCGAAGCTGGAGAGCATGCAGACCCTCAGGATGGGGGGAGGGCAGGAGCTGGGTAGTATCTGGAGCCAAGCCGGGCTGGTTCCTGGCTTGCTCTTACTTGCCTGCCAGGCAGCTCTTGGGATTTCTGTCCTCTTGCAAGACCAGCCACCGTGACAGCTGTCTGTGACTTGCCCCTCCCCACTTTTGCTGCTTTAATATTTGTGGATTTGGGAGGAAAGGGCTCTTAAGGTACCTGGGGTGCACCCCCTGAGGCACTGGGGCCCAGCCTTCTGTTCCCGGTCGAGTTCAGGGCCTGATGAGGCTGTGAGAGCAAAAGCTCGAGGTTGGGCAGAGTGGTGGCAGGGACTCCAAGATGAGCGTTTCTCCATCACCCCTCCTTCCAGCTTTCCACCCACCAGGGCTCAGAGCATTTCACGCCTGCAGTTTCGTATCCTGAAAGACCTCCAGGGCGGTTTGGGGATTTTTGTTGTTGTTTATAATTGACACATAATAACTGTATGTTTCTGTGCTACAGTGTGATGGTGAAATACGTGCATACATTCTATAATGATCAAATTAGGGTCCTTAGCATGTCCGTCGCCTCAAACCTTCATCAGTGCTTTAGAAAAGATCCTCTTTTCTGGCTGTCTTGAAGCATATAATACATTGTTATTAACTATAGTCATCATACTGTGTAAGGGAATACCAGGACTTATTTTTCCAATCTAACTATAACTTTGTACCTGTTGACCTGCAACTCCCCAAAACCCCATCCCAGCCTCCGTGACCACTCAGAATGGCTGGGTTTTTTTAGAGCCAGACTGATAACCATTGGCTAGCTATGTCACCTTGGGTATGTGTCCTAGCCTCTGAAAGGCTGTTTCTGCATTTGTAGAATGCAGTATATCTCCCTTGCAGGGTGGCTGTTTCAGAGGTAACTTAGGCAACATGGCTTCACGCCCACCTGGCACACAGTAGGCCCTCAGCACATCTCAGCAAGGTGGCTTTGCTGCTCGGAAGGCAATGCCAGTTTTCCCTGCAGCTGCCCTTGGGATGTGGACACACAAAGCAGGATCAGGCCCTTTCCTCCGAGCTTGCACCGTCTCTTCCTGTCTCTCTGGCTGCGCTGGAGTGCGCCACCCCTCCATGACCCCCATCCCATCAACAGCGCAGATCAAAACACTGCTTGCCAGTCAAGAATTTCACTCTCATATCGGGCTTCAAGAGCCCTCATGCCTCTGCTGCTTCCTAGAAGTTTCTAGAAACTCTTCAGCTGGCAGTCTGAATGGTTCTTCTTTCTGCTTTAGACCATGAGAGTTGGGAAAGGTGAGTGCTGTGTGATTCCAGTTAGCTAAATCCAAACAGGATTACCTATCCCAAGAGCCTAAACAAAAGTCTTCCATCCCTGGCCCACAGCCCAGCAGACAGGATAAACCTCGGGGTCCTCTCAGGTCTGCCTTGTTGGCAGTGGCCGATGGGTGGTGCCGGGTGGCCTCGGGAGGGAGGTATGTTTGAGCAGGTTGGAGGTCCCCGCCTGTCTGGCTTCCATGTGGTGAAAGAGCTCGTGGTCTCTGGTGAGCCACCACAAACACCACGCATGGGAGAAGAAAGTGGGTCCCTGGCACATGGCTGCAGTGAACCCCATGGGTGGGGCGTGGCCAGTAGGCCTGGGAGCTGCTTCCCAGTGAGGTGGAGAGATGGCAGCTTTCATACTTGCCACCCAAGGGTGTGGGAAGCACTGAGGCATGGGCCTGCTGGACCAGCTGCCTGCCCTTGTGCTGGGGCAGCCATGCTGGGGAGTTCTGGCCTGAGAAATGAGGCAGATGTCCTGGCCCTTGCAGGGCTAGGAGCCCTCCCTGCTGTGTGGGAAAGCGTGGAGGGGTGGAGGCCTGCACGCGGTCTCCGCTGGAATCTGTACCATCTCACCCACATGAGATGCCGCCCTGGAACCAGGCCCGGTTCCCAAGGACAGATGGCTGTGTACCCTCCACCGAGGCTCAGGCACGGTGACATCTGCAGAACCACAGCCACCTTTTCCGATTCCTGGTGACAGCTCCATCCCTACATCCTAGCTGCCTGCCCAGAAGCTGCCTGCCCAGAAGCTGCCGTGCCCAGAAGCTGCCTGCCCAGAAGCTGCCTGCCCAGAAGCTGCCTGCCCAGAAGCTGCCGTGCTTCCCCTAGGACGTTGTTGCATTCGGAACACTCTCCTGTGAAATGGCTGTCTTTTTACTGGGGAAATTATTTCCTTTTTTTTTTCTGAAAAGAACTCTTTGCCAATACCCAAGCCAACTCCAGCTTCTAGGAATGAAAGACGAAGCAGTTCCCCCTTTTGTGAGAGTGCTCTGGAGCCCTTCGTGAACAGTTTGGGAGGCCGGGCGCGGCGGCTCACATCTGCGCAACATAGACCTATCTCTACAAAAACAAAACAACAAAAAAAAAGAAAATACTTTTTTAAAATTAGCCAGGCATGGTGGTTGAGGTGCGAGGATCGCTTAAGCCCAGCAAGCAGGTTGGGGCTGCAGTGACCCTTGATCACACCGCTGCACTCCAGCCTGGGCAAGAGGGAGACTCCCCCTGTTTTTTTGTTTGTTTGTTTGTTTAAAAAACAAAACGTCCTAGAGTAAGAGCAGCCCCTGAAACCATGTTAGCAGCTAGAGGACTTTGCCTCCAGGAGTGAGAATGTGCCTTGTGTTTATAAATTCAAAAGTGGAGTTGCTAACACCGGCTTCTGTGCGGAGAGATGGGGAAACATCGGTGAGCAAAAATGCCTCTGCCTTCAGAGAAGATATAGTCCAGAGGAGAGACCGCACAAAACCATCCCAACCAAGTCATTGCAAATTGGACGAGTGCTGTGCAGGCACCAAGGGAGGGCTGCGTGCTGGAGGGCAGAGGGAGGCCTGCTTCCGAGGGGGTGAGCAGGAGCACTTCCCCCTGCCTGCAGACAGCATGAGCCCGGCAGCAGGCCGCCGAGGGTAGTCTCTCTAGCCGAGGGCAGTACGGTGACCATATGTTCTAGTGTGCCCAGCCCAGTTCTAGTTTATACCCGGTAGTCCCAGTGCTGGCAGTAGCTCTCTTTTTCCCTCTCAAAAGTCATCCAGCTGGGCACGGTGGCTTATGCCTGCCATCCCAGCACTTTGGGACGCCAAGATAGGCAGGTGGCTTGAGTCCAGGAGTTCCAGACCAGCCTGGGCAACATGGTGAAACCCCGCCTTACAAAGAAACACAAACATTAGCCGGGTCTGGTGGCACACACCTGTAGTCCCAGCTACTTGGGAGGATGAGGCAAGAGAATCACATGAGCAGAGGAGGTTGAGGCTACAGTGAGATGTAATTGTGCCACTGCACCTCCAGCCTGGGTGACAGAGCAAGACTCTGACTCAAAGGAAAAAAAAGTCATCCAGTTTGTGTGACAAATTGTGGTTACTGTACCTAATACTCGTCATCCCTAAGATGAAGGAGATGGGTCAGCGCCAGTTGAAGAATCTGAGTGGCTGTGGAATGTCGTCTTCAGAAGCTTAGACTCAGGGACACTGCCCAGGTTCATATCCCAGCTCTGCTCCTTGGCAGGTGCATGACATCGGGCGAGTGACCTCACCTCTCTGGCCCTCAGTTTCCCCATGTATAAAACGGGAATAATAATAGTACCTGCTACATCAGGTGGCTCTGAGGAGCAGATAAGCCACTAGATGTCCAGGGCACTGTGACAGCTTCTTAGTAAATGCTCTGGAAATGTTAGCTGTTCGCATTTTTCTATTATTCCTGGAGGCCCTGATTGTCACATGGTGGACCTCCCATCTCACTGCTAACAGAAACCCTCAGGCTCCCGTGGAGACCTGAAGGGCAACCCCTGGGGAGAGGCAAGGGAAGTCACCCAGAGCTAGTCATGACTTGGTTGGCTCTAAACTTCTGTCCCTACGTGTATCTGGGCAAGCTTCATCTAGTGCCTCTAATCTGTACCAGAGGAGTTTTAATAGGAAAAGTGTATTCCCCCCAGAGAGCCCAATGCCCCACCTCAAGCAGAAGTCACCTGGGCACAAGTGGAGATTCTCTGTGGGCTCAGCTGTGGTTCAGAGGCAGCCTGGCTGCTGGAGGAGATGAGGCTGGGGGTCCAAAGAGGGAACCATGCCCAACTCTGCCTCCAAGCCACGCCAAACCATTCTGGTTAACCCAGCAATTCTAGAAAAATAATGAGTCCAAGATGTGAGCTGGACTAGAAATGTTTCTTTTGTGCAGAGTGAAATCTGACTTAGCAGGACAATGTTGGTTTTATCCTACATGGATGTTTTGGCTTGGTGTTAGGCTGTGGTGGCTGTGTGGAAATCTCAGGGAAGCTATGGTGAAGGCCTCGTTGCCGGCCCTGCAGAGTCAGCCCTGACCTTCCCAAAGAAGTGTGTTCGTGGAGCCATCACTTGCTTAGGAAAAGCTTGACATCTTTGCAAGTTCCTGACGGTGCCACTTGGCACCCCCAGCCCCAGCCCAGACAAGACAGGGAGGGGTGTGGGAGCAGTGTGTTTCCCGGCATGATCCCTGAGAAGGGGTGAGTCCAGGTGGATGTGACCCCATTCAACCCAGTGCTTGGCTCTGACTCCCACTGAAGGTGGGGCAAAGCTAGTGGAAGAATTTAGGTCTGAAGGTGGGAACCAGTGGGGCCACCCACTCCCTTGATCATCATCTCTGGCCTGTCCTTTCCTGGACTCCGAGGGTGCTTGCAGGTGGGGTGGGTCACAGCTTGCGGGTGATGGGGAGCTCCTTTGGGAGCAAGCTTGTGGCACAGTGTACCTCCCAGCCCTGGGAGCCGGGCCTGCACACCGTAACGTTGTGTGCTCACACCCACCCTGTCTTCCCAGAGTTAAGCTTGGGCCTGGTCTCGAGGCCCTTCTTAGCTTGTGGGTGTGTCCAGGGTCTGGCTGAGTCTTTGTGTCCAGCTCCTGGTGGGCGGATGGAGAAGGGCACAAACCTGCTGGCCTCATATGCTTGGCCTGCCAGGATGGGAGCAGAGACCCGAGGCTTGTGCTTGGGGCTCGGGTCATGCGGCCTCTGGTCACAGGCCTGTGCCCCATCTGCCAACCGGACTCACTCTGAGGCCCCTACCCACCCCGGGGAAGAACAGAGCCTGCTTTGAGCTGGAAACTGGAGGATTTCCTGTTCCATGTTGTTAAGACACCGCTTATAGGACTGTAATCCCAATAAATCATATGCTTGCTGAGTGCAACAGGGTTTTTTTGTTTTTTGTTTTTTGGTTTTTTCTCCAGGCTACAGGGACCTCTTAAAACCAAGGCCTTGGCCGGGCATGGTGGCTCACGCCCATAATCCCAGCACTTTGGGAGGCCGAGGCGGACTGATCAGGAGGTCAAGAGTTCGAGACCATCCTGGCCAACATAGGGAAACCCTGTCTCTACTAAAAATACAAAAATTTGCTGGGCATGGTGGTGTGTGCCTGTAGTTCCAGCTACTTAGGAGGCTGAGGCAGAAGAATCGTTTGCACCTGGGAGGCGGAGGTTGCAGTGAGCCGAGATTGTGCCACCTCACTCTGGCCTGGGTGACAGAGCAAGACTCCGTCTCAAAACAAAACAAAGGCCTTAAGAAGTCTGTACTCTTCCATTTTTCAAAGGGCAAAAAATAGCTTTCTCAGTCCCAGTTCCATTGAGGGGCCTTAGGCGACCCTTGGATTGAACAGTTAGGCTCACCTGTATGATTAGCTTAAAGGCAGATGAGAGAGACTGTTATGGCACCTGGGTCTAGCATCCCTATTGCAGCTGAACTGGCCGTGTAACCGTGAGCAAGGCGCATCACCTCTCTGGGTTTCCTTTTCCTCCTCTAGCAATGAGAGGAGGTGGCCAGGGAGTTCCCATGCTCCTCGTGTAAAAAGACCCATTTCCAATTGTCTATTTTGTGTGCTCCCCTTTACGTACACAAAGACAAATGCTACCAGAAAGCCACTGACCTTCTTAAGTGGCTTTGTCCATCTCTGGGATTTGTCCGCATGTATGTATGTGACGGTATTTAGGTTAAGGCTTTGGGCTGTTTGCAGCATTTGAGGGGCTGCTGATCCCTTGAAGTAATTCTCTGCTCACCCACCCTTGACGCCACACATGTTCATGACCCAAGGCCTCTGGGTCTGTGTTCCTTGCTGTTGCCCCTTCCCCTGTGTGAGTTTTTTCACTGCCAAGGCCAAGAGGCTGCACTGCCAGAAACAGTTTCCAGCTCACACTCGACATAGTGGTTGCATTTGTTTTCTCTGTTTTATGAGCCGGGATGGAGTGGGTGGTGGGCAGCCTGCTGGCAGACTTTTGCAGGCTTTACATGTTTATACTTGCTATGGGGGGAGGGCAAAGAGTTGGCTGGACTTTCAGAAGGCTGGAGCTGAGGCATTTAATAGAACCAGATTCCTAGAGCCCTTTTTGCTATTATAGATTTTCTCTGTCAACAGACACTAAACTAGTAATAATAGTTAACATTTATAGAGAAGTTGCCATATTCCACATACGGTGCTAAGTATTTTACATACATGTTTCCAGCTGTTTTGTGAGGTGGTCCTGTTATTTATACCCATTTTGCTGATGGAACAACTGAGACCGGGAGAGGTGAAGTAACTTGCATAGACCCCACAGCTGAACTCATTGGGAATACACTGGATTCCAACCCAGGCCATCTCCCTCAGGAGTCCTTGCTCTTGGTGACCATGCAATAAGTACGACGACTATCATATGGAGTCTGTGAAATAAAAGCGAAAGGACTCTCAGAAGGAAAGGAGTTAAAAACCACGAACTTTGGCAATTTATTCTTTCATACAAAATATGGCCCACAGAGGATGACGATCTGCCCAAGGTTATAGAGTAAGTCCAGTTGTAGCAAAGAAACTAGAACTTTCTCCCAGTGAGGACGCCACAGGGAAGGGGTCTAGCACCCTCAGATCCCTTTGCCAGGAGCATGCATGCAAGCCATACGCTACTCTAGGATTCACCAGCCCATGTGCCACCAGGGCGAAATGCCAGCGCCACCTGCCAGCCCCTAGCAGTGTTGTCCTAGCCATCAGCTGTGGTCTTCCACAGCAACAGTCCTCAAAGTGTGGTCCAGGGACCCCTGAGGTCCCAGGGACTCTTGCCAGGGGTCCACAGGGCCAACACTATTTTCATAACAAGAAGTTATTTGCCTTTTCATTCTTGTTTTCTCACAAATATCCAGGAGACTTTTCTAGAAACTGTGTGGCATCATGATGTCATTACTCTGATGGCAATGGGACATGAACTTATGTGTTCATGTGTTTAACATTTTCCCAGTTTTAATTTCTGATACAGCCAATATCCGTAGAATAACACACATAAACAAAAGCTCTTTGAGGTCCTCAGAAATTTTTTTTTTTTTTTTTTTTTTTTTTTGAGACGGAGTTTCACTCTGTTGCCCAGGCTGGAGTGCAGTGGCATGGTGTGATCTCGGCTCACTGCAACCTCCACCTCCCGGGTTCAAGCAGTTATCCTGCCTCAGCCTCTTGAGTAGCTGGGACTACAGATGTGTGCCACCACGCCCAGCTAATTTTTGTGTTTTTAGTAGAGATGGGGATTTGCCAAGTTGGTCTGACTGGTCTCAAACTCCTGACCTCCAGTGATCTGCCCACCTCAGCCTTCCAAAGTGCTGGGATTACAGGCATGAGCTGCCGTGCCCGACCAATTTTTAAGAGTATATATAGGGTCCTGAGACCAGGGAAAAAATTGACAACCACTATTCTGAGGTATCAGATCCAGCTAAGGAAAAATTCAGCGGGCAGAAAGGCTGAACAAAGGGAGTTTTTCAGCTCCAACCTGGTCTCCTGGCTCTGGCCCTGCAGATACCTGCATTCGGGCATGGAACGGCCAAGCTCAGCCTATGGGAAACACAACAAGCAGGAAACGAGAACTTCTGTGGGATCTTGAGGATAGTGCACACATCAGTCATTCTCACCCTTGCTCCTTCAGGCCCTTTCACCCTGGAGTTCTGATACAGCCATGCTGTTGCAGATGGGAGTTTTTAGAGGGGTTTTCCAGAATGACCAGACATGCATGTCCAGCTTGTCACAGCCTGCCCAGCAGACTCCATGGAATTACCAGGAAGGAAACGGTAGCCTGGAACCCACAGGCCATGGAAGGCATGTTCCTGAGAAAGTCCATGAATTACTCCTCTTTTTACCTTCCCATTGATCCCAGGCCGGGGAGGTGGGTGGGCCAAGGAGAAAGGCCTGAAGGGGTCAGTCTGGGGGCCAGCACAGCCTTGTTTGTACATGTGGACACCAGCCACCTCCCCAGAGGCAGAGGGCTAATCTAGATTTCTGTATATTGAAAGTATTGATCAGTTTTCAATTCAGGAAGCAGAAAGCATTCTAGCTATTGTAAGCAGGAGACGATTTAATACAGGGAGTTGGGGGTTCACACAATCATTGGAGGAGCTCGTGGAGCAGGGTGTAGGCTGAGCATCCAGGAATGACGAACTAGCCCATTAGGGGAGCTGCTCCCTCTGAGACAGGGCCTGGAGCTGTGAGTTTGAACAACACCTCTGGAGCTGCAGTTCAGGAGTCAAGCTGGAATCAAGGAGGCATTGCAGCCAGGCATGGTGGCTCATGCCTGTAATCCCAGCATTTTGGGGGACGAGGTTGGCAGATCGCTTGAGCTTCAGAGTTCAAGACCAGCCTGGGCAACACGGTGAAACCCCATCTCTGCTAAAAATACAAAAAATTAGCCATGCATGGTGGTGCATGTCTGTGATCCCAGCAACTTGGGAGGCTGAGGTGGGAGGTTAAACAAAAAAAGGCTTTGCTATTGCTTTTATCATTTCACCATCACTACCACTGCCTCTGAAGCCTCAGATAGTTAGAAACTGGACTGGAATGTTCTGTAGGAAAAAAAAAAAAGACCTCAGTTTTCATGACCTGGTTTGCTAGCAAAAACAGACAAAGGGAACACAAAGGTGGCCTCTGCCTCCCATTCACTTACCACATCTCATGCAGCATATCTTACTGATAAAACCTAATTTCCAGAATCCCAGCTGCAAAGGAGTCTGGGAAATGCAGTTTTTAATTTTCCAGCTCGCCAGCCAAGATGGTAAAGTGAGGGCTAAATGAGCCAATCCCCGGTGTATACCCACCAGGATTATCAATACTGTGTTTTCTCAAGTGCTGAGTTCTAAGGAGCATGAGGCAGGGGGATGAACCAAGATGCCACCTGATTAGACCTCATGATTTCCCGAATTCCCTCTTGGATTTCCCCTAGTGCAGCTAGGAGATGCCCTCTTAGAGATTTAGTAGCCACACGTGGTGCTTTGTCTTGGCTGTTGGCCACAATAGGGAAGAATGGCTGGCAAATCCACAGATTATCTTTGTGTTTACATTTCAGTCTCCAACGCTGATGGTTGAAATAAAGGCTTTTCCTGCAATCAGAAGGACTGATATATAGAAGCATGTCTCGAAGCTTGCCTTCTAGCCCTGTAATATAAGAATTGTGAAATATAAAAATATTTGGGGGGAATTGGGCATTTATGTTTAAGGGAACTCTTATAAACAGAGGGATAATTCATGAAGGGATTGTTGTTTCTTCCTAGACTACACAAGTTCCCCCCATAGAATCCCAGCTTCCTACTCGAATGAGTCAACACTAGGCTCTTGAAAATTATACACCATTCTTTTCTGGTCAGCAACATGACTTGGTCCTTAACTGAAAACCTGGGTACACTATAGTAAGTTACTGATGTTCATCCATACTTTTAGTCACTTAGCAGAACTTTCTAATAATTTTTTTTTTTTTTCAAGACAGGGTCTCTCTCTGTCTCCTAGGCTGCAATGGAGTGGTGCGATCATAGCTTACTGTAGCCCCCAGCTCTTGGGCTCAAGCTATCTTCCTGCCTCAGCCTCCCAAGTAGCTGGGACTACAGACATGTGCCACCAGGCCTGGCTTCAGTGAACATTTATTGAGGACCTGCCATGTGAGGCCCCAGACTGGGCATATTTTGGAGAATACAGAGATGAGGAAGTCATTGTTCCTGTCCTTAGAAGGAACAGTCTGGTTAGGAAGATGAGATGCATTCATGGCTATTGCTGTAAAGGAGATTTCTGAGTGATTTCAGACCAGGAAAATATTTCTTCTCTTTTTTTTTTTTTTTTTTTTTGGAGGTGGGGGTGGGGATGGAGTCTCACTCTGTCACCCTGGCTGGAGTGCAGTGGCATGATCTCGGCTCACTGTGATCTCCGCCTCGCGGGTTTAAGCAATTCTTCTGCCTCAGCTTCCCGAGTAGCTGGGACTACAGGCGAGCACCACCATGCCCAGCTAATTTTTGTATTTTTAGTAGAGATGGGGTTTCACCATATTGGCCAGACTGGTCTCGAACTTCTGACCTTGTGATCCGCCCACCTCAGCCTACCAAAGTGCTGGGATTACAGGCATGAGCCACTGCACCCAGCCCCCAGCCCCCCCCCCTTTTTTGGTGGGGGAAGAGAATCTGGGAAGGCTTCTGAAGCAGGTGGCATTGGAATGGAGTCTTGAAGGGTAAATAGGATCTAGACAAGCAGGGGTGAGAGCTGTTCACTCTCACGTGGAGATGGGAGCAGGCAGGGTGGGCTTGAGGTGCATGAGTGCTGGTGGTGTGTCCTGGTGATGGGGGTGAGCCAGGGCGGGAGATAGGGTGAGGTGAAGTTCTAGGAGGCCTTGAGGGCCAGAGATAGCGAGGCTTTACTGGCCTGTGGCCCTCCCCTTCATACGGATTGGTGCGCTCAGTGGACCAGTTAAGTGGCTCAAACCCAGGAAGAGTTTTGGAAGTGACAGAACCAGAACATTAGAATACCTTCCCAAAGGAAAGACCTTCAAGATCACTTCCGATTACAGAAAATCCCTGACTTACGATGGTGCAAGTTACAATTTTTCAGCTCTACAGTGGTGTGAAAGCGATATGCATTTAGTAGAAACTACTTAGAATACCCACACAACCATTCTGTGTTTCACTGTCAGTGCAGTCAGTATTCAGTAGTTATACTGATTATAAAATAGGTTTTGGGTTATATAATCTTGCCTAACTGTAGGCTAATGGAGGTGTTCAGAGCATGTTTAAGGTAGGCTGTTCAGTGGGTAAGATGTATTCAATGCATTTTCGCTGAGGATATTTTCAACTTAAAGTGGGTTTATTGGGAAGTAACCCCATCTAAGTCAAGGAGCATTTACATTTTGTTTGCTAGTTTTTAAAATAAAAGCATTCTTTGCCCTCAAGGAGAGAAACTTTTAGAATTCTGGAGATGACCTGAGCTTTTGGAGACCTGAGATAGGGGTTCCAAGGGCAGCCCAGGATGACACCCTGGAGGCGGCTTACTTCCTAGCTGAGGAGAGGGAATGGACATCTTTTTCCTGGCGGGAGCACTTAGCGGCATGTCAAGGGGAGAGACCGCAGTGACCGCACCGGCGGGACACTCCAAGAGCCCCAAGGGAGTTGGGGTGGCTGGAGGCCTGGCCGCCTGCCCCTGGCTGCCTGCCCGCTCCCTGGCTTCGTTTGAAAGGAAGGACAAGAGTGGCATCGGGAGGGGCTGGGAACAGGCAGGAGCCGGGAGGCTGACTTCTGGGCTGTCATCAGGGAGAACAGCTTGAGTGAGGGACAGGGCTCCAGTGCTGCCTTGTTCCTGTGACAGAGCAGGGAAAGAGTTCCGTCCATTCTGGGCAGAGCAGGTGGGTGTCCCACGAAGTCATGAAGCCACAGGCTGCCATCCGGGCCCCTCCGCGGCGGGGAGGTCTGTTAGACGGCGAAGTAGTCTCCTGAGGGGGTTTCAACACGGAGCCTTGCCAGAGCTGGCAGAGGACAGAAACGCGCCCCCGCCGCCCTGACTGAATCTGAGCCACTCGCCGCCGGCAGGGGCGGGCGTGGCCTGCGCCGCAGTCAGGGCCCAGCACAGGCTGTGCACGTGGCGTCCCCTGGTGGCACAGAGCGGGCCTCATGCGTGGCGCCCCGGGAGTTTGCAACTCTAAGCCTGCCGCCGCCTCTCCTTGCTTTTGTGGGCTCTTAGTGATTCTCGGACCCGCTAGGACCATTCCTCTCTGTGGGACTTGAGGCCGCTGCTCTATTTTTTTTTTTTTTTTTTTTTGAGACGGAGTCTCCCTGTGTCGCCCAGGCTGGAGTGCAGTGGCGCGATCTCAGCTCACTGCAAGCTCCCCCTTGCGGGTTCACGCCATTCTCCTGCCTCAGCCTCCTAGTAGCTGGGACTACAGGCGCCCGCCACTATGCCTGGCTAATTTTTTGTATTTTTTAGTAGAGACAGGGTTTCACCATGTTAGCCAGGATGGTCTCGATCTTCTGACCTTGTGATCCGCCCAAAGTGAGCCACCGCGCCCGGCCGAGGCCACTACTCTATCCTGAGCACCAAACTGGGAGCAACTGTAGCCTGGCACAGGAAGTGGTGTCAGCCCACCTCGGCCTAGGTGCCAGGTGAGGAAGGAGTGGTCATTAATGTTGCACAACAGCGTAATATGCGTCGTCCCATTTGGCCTCACGACAGCCTGGATAAGGAGGTATCACATGCGTGCTGCAGATAGAGAAACAGACTCGAGTGTGCTTGTTGGAGGGAATGGTGACCTGACGCTGCTGGTGGCAGCCCTGGGTTTGGACCTGGGTCTGTGAGACTCTTAGCTGTGCAGCTTCTCCCCTCTGCAGAGAAGAACACTTGGGGACCCTGACTGAACTCTTTGGAGGGGGCAAGGTCCCCAATTCCACATACTGGGGAACCGCCCCTTCCCTGAGTGACCTGAGGGCCTCAGGTTCTGCTAATGGCCCATGACGGAAATTCCTTCTGTGCATTGCAGGTTCAGTCGGGGTCTCTGTGAGCAGAAGGAGCAGGTCCCCTGCAAGGGGCGATCAGCCTTGCTGGCCGCCTGTGAGCATGTGTGTGCTTGAGGGGTCCCCTGCTGCCTTTCAGGGAGCACTCTCCCTAGGCCTGACCCTCTCTCTGCTGCCCCACAGGCCCTTCATGCTGCTGCCACCCCTCATGGAGTGGATGCGTGTGGCCATCACCTACGCAGAGCACCGCCGCAGCCTCACCGTGGACAGCGGCGACATCCGGCAGGCGGCCCGGCTGCTGCTGCCTGGTCTGGACTGTGAACCTCGGCAGCTCAAGTATGAACCAGGGAGGAGGGAGGGCCCTGGCATCCATGTCCTGCCCCCAGCGGCTCCCCTCTGCTGGCTTCTTCCGCAGGTGACTGGGAGCGGGTCAGAGAGCAGGGGCCGCAGCACATTTGAGCTGCTCTAAGGGTGTCCTCTGCAAAGGCCAAGGCTGAGTATGGGAACAGATCTATTGTAGACCTTGGCTGCTGTCTGGAAGCGTCTCCTGCAGCTACTGGTCTGCTACACAGAGGAGACACACATTGGGAATGGGGCAGGAGAGCCCACACATCTGACTCTGGGATACTTGGGGGCTGAGGGGCAGAAGTGGGCCCATTCTTTCCTCTGTTCCTGTAATTGACACCACATGGAGCCCTTCCTGGGTGTAGGTGCTGTGAGCCCTTCCTCTTTATGTGTATTATCTTAGTCCTCATGACAAATGTAGAGAAGAGGCAATCATGCCCATCTTATAGATGAAGAAGCTGAAGGTCAGAGGGGAACAGTAACTTGCTCACAGATACTCAGCTAGCACTTTACTGTGCCCAGATTTGAACCCAGGTCCATACGGCCTCCAAGCCTGTGCTCCTGATTTCCTTCCCTAAGTGCCTCTCACAGTAGACTCATTTGCTGAGGAGCTTTTCTAGAGAAGCTTCCCTGGCCATCCTCAGCCTGTGAGAGCCTTTTATCTACTTTTTTTTTTAATTTAAAAAAAAATTATTTTTTTGAGACAGAGTTTCGCTCTGTTGCCCAGGCTGGAGTGCAATGGCGCGATCTCAGCTCACTGCAACCTCTGCCTCCCGGGTTCAAGCGATTCTCCTGCCTCAGCCTCCCAAATAGCTGGGCTTACAGGCATTCGCCACCACGTCCGGGTAATTTTGTATTTTCAGTAGGGATGGAGTTTTACCATGTTGGTCAGGCTGGTCTCAAACTCCTGATCCCAGGTGATCCACCCACCTCCGCCTCCCAAAGTGCTGGGATTACAGGCGTGAGCCACCGCACCCGGCCTTATATCTTTTTTTAACCCTCTGCCCAAATCAGGTTATGGCCTCCTCTGTCTTCATGCAGAAGGCCCAAACCCCATTCTAGGACATGAACTTTCTACACTTTGGCCCAACCAAGGCTCCAGGCCAAAGCTGCCAACTGGACGTCCGTGATGTGACCCCTATAACACAGGCGTTATCTGTGACTTTCCTTATAGATTGCATTGTTTGCAAATGGGAGTCTATGCCACTCTCTGCCATCTCTTTGGTACTTCTGGGCCTCACCAGGAAGCCTTAAAGAGAGAGAACACAGAACTAAACACTAGAACCTGGCCACGGTGACCGTTTATAGGCTGAGTGCAGCCTGCTCGACGCAAACAGTATATAACCAAGTGTTATGGCACGAGTCCGGGTGGGAGCTGCTTCCTGCTCGGGGCAGCCCCATAACAGATTATTTTACATGAGTCTTTGTTTTCTGCCAGTTGAAGCAACAAGGGCTCAGAACACTTACTTACTTATTGATCGATTGATTGATTGAGATGGAGTCTTGCTCTGTTGCCCAGGCTGGAGTGCAGTGGCACAATCTTGTGGGTTCAATTGATTCTCCTGCCTCAGCCTCCTGATTAGCTGGGATTACAGGCACATGCTACCATGCCTGGCTAATTTTGGTATTTTGAGTGGAGACGAGGTTTCACCATGTTGACCAGGCTGGTCTTAAACTCCTGACCGACGTCAAGTGATTCACCTGCCTTGGCCTCCCAAAGTGCTGGTATTACAGGTGTGAGCCACTGCACCTGGCCCCCAAGCAATTTTTTAATGTACTTATAGAAAAGCAGAAATGTGTGCTCTTCATGTCATAGAACATGATGGGGACAGTAATTGCTGATCTGATCATAACCCCCTGGCCCTTCTCCCCACCCATCCTCATCCTCACTCTACATGTAAGCCTCATGCATCTGTGTCACATCATTGAAAGTTGCTGTCTGCATACAGTCACATGCACCTTTGGGTCTCTCCTGGGCAGACCTGAACACTGTTTCAGTTCCTTCCGGAGGCTGGATGCCCGAGCAGCTACTGAAAAATTCAACCAGGACCTGGGTTTCCGCATGCTCAACTGTGGGAGGACGGACCTCATCAACCAAGCCATTGAGGCCTTGGGGCCAGATGGGGTTAACACCATGGATGACCAGGTACGTCCTGAGAGCTCCACTAAGATAGGTGCGAGGACCAGAGTTGGGAATTCTTAGCTCCCAGCCTTGGCGGCCCTCTCTCTCAACCCTGAGACTTGCTCAGCTCTGTGCTTCGAAGAGGCAGGCTACCTCCCTAAACCCTGCTGCCCCCTGCCTGGTCACGTAGAGTGTCAGCTTGGAGACGTCTAGTACCCCTTGGAAAAACTTTGTCATGTGGCTTCCACTTCCCTGGCTGGACAGCTGGCCACTGTTCCAGGTGGTGCAAGGCTAGGAATGAGTTCAGGAGAGTGAGCTTCATCTCCAGCTAGGGACACGGTCGCTAACCCTGTAGTATGGCCTATTGTGGGCCGACTACTTGCCGGGGCATAGAAACCCTTGTCCTCATGGAGCTACCATTTTAGTGGGGGAGACAGATAATAAGAAACATAGATGTGTAAAATGTAGAGGATGTTAATTTAAAGTGCTGAGGACTAAAATGAAGCAAGAAAATGGGTAGGAAATGTTGGAGGTGATGTAGTTTTACATAGGCTTTAACTTGAGTTTCGCATCTGTTTTGTTTTTTACTTTTGCTGTGAACAGCTAAAATTTATATAGCATTTACTATGTTCGAGGCATTGTTCTAAGTGCTTCACATAAATTAACTCATTTCCTCTTGACAACAGCCCTGTGATGGTGATGTAGCACTATTATTTTCCCCATTGTATAGATGAGGAAACTGAGGGACAGAGAGGTTGCTTTACCTAAGGTCACACCACTAGTAAGGAGCAGAGCTGGGTGGAGAATCTGAGCAGCCAGACCCAGCCTCTCAACCACTATGGAATATCCTGTGTGTTTATTTGACACTGTACTGAGAGCACTTACCATGCGCAGAAGGGCAGTGTGGGGTCTGCAAGGCCACCCAGAGTGTGGGGAGTTAGATGACAGTGGCGAGTTAAGGCAGCGTTCTCAGATGAGGTGACAGCGCAGTGCAGCGTGCCATGAAACTCCGGGCAGACCGTGAGGCCAGGGTGGACTCTGACAGATGGGACAGGCTGCCAGGGGAAGCTTCGTGCTGGAGGCGGTTGAGCTGAACCTGGGGGAGGGCAGCATGGGGACGGAGCAAAGAGGAGTCGGGAAGGGATTCCAGGGAAAGGGACATAAGGAGCATGGGGTGGGGCAGTCAGGGCGTGGACCTGGGCCGGGGGTTGGGGAAGGACCACAGGCCCAGTGCTGGGCTTCCGGAGGGCAGTGGCAGGTGACAGGCTGCTGTGGGATCTCGTGGGAGTCTCTCCGTCCACATAGGCTCCAGGGCCTTGTGGGAGCTTTTGTCCCAGTGGAGTCTTCTTGAACAGCAGTGTGGAAGCCGTGGACTTTAGCTTCAGACCGACCTAGGATTTAGTGGCTGTGTAAGAGCTGTAGCATCTTGAACAAGTTACTCTGCCTCCCCGAGGTGCTTCAGTTTCCTCCCCTCTAAGGTGGGGGGTGATAGCACCTGCCACATAGGGTTAGGGGGAAGTCTGCATCCAGCCCATAGTCAGCGCTCAGCAAATGTTCATTCCGGTTTTATTGCCAATACGATGATTACTGTGTTGCTGTCAATATGATGACGACGCCTGAAATCTGGTTTTATTTGGCTTTTTTTTTTTTTTTTTTTTTTTGAGACAGAGTCTCGCTCTGTCACCCAGGCTGGAGCGCAGTGGCCGGATCTCAGTTCACTGTAAGCTCCGCCTCCCGGGTTTACGCTATTCTCCTGCTTCAGCCTCCCGAGTAGCTGGGACTACAGGCGCCCACCACCTCGCCCGGCTAGTTTTTTGTATTTTTTAGTAGAGACGGGGTTTCACCGGGTTAGCCAGGATGATCTCGATCTCCTGACCTCGTGATCCGCCTGTCTCGGCCTCCCAAAGTGCTGGGATTACAGGCTTGAGCCACCGCGCCCGGCTATTTGGCCTCTTTATATGTCTGGAGTGCGTGGGGACAGGGACAAGGGAAAAAGCAGTGTCTCCTCACAGGACCCATCATTTGGTTTAAACTCCAAATTGTGCACAGATGTGTGGAGAAAAAAGTAAGTCAAGTCTGTCCACAGGGAGATGAAACAAAGCCAGATTTTATTCTGTGGTGTTGGCTTTTGTCTAAGTGCTCAATCCTGTTTGTTCCCTAAACCTTAGTATTTATACAATGATCTGTGGGCAAACAGCCCTCTCACCCCATGATTAATCTCAGGCCATTGCTTTATCTCTGGCCACTGATTTATGAGGTAAGGAGATCTTGTCTACACACAAATATCCTAATAAATAACATCACGGGGCACCAGGCAAACACTTGCTGGGATCCAGCCATGGAATAAACAGTTTGCACTGCCTTTGCTGTTGCCAGCCACAGAGGAGGATTCCCAGCCAGGGAGGCGGCCCGCCAACTGCCCACCTAACCCAGGGAGACAGTAGGACTCAGCTTGCAGGAACGCTCTGAACTGCTCAGTAGCAGAAGACATTGAAGTCAAATGCCTCCTTTACCATCTCGTGAGACGCCGCAAACTCGGGCTTCACAGCTTATGGAGGCCTGGGTCCTGCCCCGAGTTCAACCTCTCGCTAGTTGTGTGACTTTGGGCAGTTAATTCCCCTTCTCTGCTCCTCAGTTGTAAAATGGGGAGAATGGAAATATTACGATGGTGGAGGGAGATGCTGCATGCTAATCACTAGCAGTGATCTCCACGCACAGGGTTGGGTGAGGCTGTATGGCATAGTAGCCGTGAGAGTGCTGTTGTGTTGTTGGTATTTTAATTAGGTAGCTCTTAATCAAGGTGAGCTCATTCTGAACTAAGCACCTTATACATATTAATCCACACTCTACAACAACCCTTTGAGGGAGATAAGATACTGCTCTGGTTCCCCATTTACAGATGAAGAAACTGAGGCACAGAGAGGGCAAATGACTTGTACCGAGTTTACAGCTCCCCATGGCAGAGGAGGCCTTGGCACCGAGCCTGGCTGCACAGCCTGTGCTGGGCCCCGCTCCAGTGTCCTGCAGTGCTCCTGGCAATGCCCCCACTCACCTTCCCCATGCCCTATGCCCAGCAGCCCAGGAAGCACAAAGCCTGGGGGAGCACAGGATGCTCGGCTGGGGTGGCAGGGGGCCCGATCTGTGGTTTCTGGGGCAGAGGCCTATGGGTACGTGGTGTTGTGTTCTGTTTGCAAACAGTTCAGCATGTGCATTTGATTTGCTCAGGGTATGACGCCGCTAATGTATGCCTGCGCTGCTGGGGACGAAGCAATGGTCCAGATGTTGATTGATGCCGGGGCAAACTTGGACATCCAGGTGAGGAAGCCCCACGGAGCTGCACCCAGGTCCTAGGCCAGCAAGGATCACTACGAGGTCTCCAACAAACATGCTGGGCTTGATGTTTTGGGCAATTGAGTAGATGTGCAAGACTGGAAAGAGAAGATGCACAGAGGCCACCGTTAGCACAGGGAAGTCTCCGCAAGATTTGGGCTTTCTGTCTGAGAGGAAGTGGACTGAGGCAAGAGTTGAGTGGAGAGATGGGCTGTGATTCTGTTTTCATGGTATCTTTCTCCTTTTACCAGCCTAATCTCCAGCCATTCCTTCCATCCCCAAATACTTCTAGCTCTGCCTCCCTCTGAAGCATAAAGCACTCCCAATCTGCCCTCTTTTGCCCAGGGCAGACATTGCTAATTAAACACCTATCCTCTCTTTTTGAGCGTTGTCCACTTTGTACAGGCAAACATTACCAATTGAATGTCGAAAGCACTTGTTAACCCCTGTTCACCATCCCTGCAGGGTACTCCCTTCACTCGGGTGCCCAGAAAACACAGATGATTTGTGGTATTTTCCAGGTTCCAAGCAACTCTCCCAGGCATCCTTCCATCCACCCCGACAGCCGGCACTGGACCTCACTGACATTTGCTGTGCTGCATGGACACATCTCTGTGGTCCAGGTGAGCTCCTGCCAGGTGAACACCATGCCCCCCAGCTTACCAGGTGAGCTGGGCCCCAAGCACGGCCCCAGCCTCAGCTGAGTGGGCAGGTGCCCTGAATGAGAGATCCCAAAGGCACTGCTTAAGGCCAGCTCACCTGATCAACAGGGCAGTGGCCCACCCGAGTTGCCTCAAGGAAAGGGGTTAGTGCAAGGACATGTGTAATTTTAGGAAACAAGACCCAGGTCCAGGCAGCATTAGGGTCCTGTCGTGCCCTCCCGGCATCTCTGTCTCTCTCGTGTCGGGCACACTGGGGGCTATCCCAGCCCCACTCAGCTTTCTCGCCTCCAGCCACCTTTCTGACCCTTCCCTTTTCTCCTCTCTCATGAATTCTACCACAGGGCCAGCTCTATATCATGGGCTCTGTGCAATTCTGTCTCCTCCCTACTTCCTTAGGATTCAGATTGGCACGGTTCATCTGTCGAGCCAAGCCACAGGTTGCCCACCTCGGCCCAGGTAGCTGTGCTGGCGTGGGGACAGGTGGTGGTTCTAGAAGCAGCAGCTGTGGGCAGAGCAGCTCCCCATGCCAGCAGGGGCTCCAGCCACATGCACTTACTCCCAGGTCCTCAGATCGCTGGCATGCGCAGGGTTTCATGGCACCCCTTCCAGGGAGTTGGCATGACACCCTCGCTCCCCACTAGGTTGCAAGGCTTCTGAGGGCAGGGATTGTGTCTGGCTGATTCATGGCCCTAGCCTACAGCAAGGACTCCGGGAGTGGCCATTACCCACTGGCCACCACATCCTGCCGCCTTTGCCTTATATGGACCAGAGCAAAATCCCAACCTCAGTTCAGACTGGGTCCACGGGGCTGTGCCTTGAGCCTGCCTGAACCCGTGCCTAGTTTTGCCCCAGTGAGCAGGCCCCCACCTCCACTGCCTTGGCACTGGTGCAGGGAGTCGGGCCATGACTGATTTCTGACTGCTGTATCTCCAGTGATGGCTGTCCCCCATGCCACACAGTCCGGAGAGGTCAGCCCGAACTCCACTCCTGGTCTCCAGGCAAAGGGCAGTTGGGCTCCCCTAGGCTGCCATGCATGCTTGGAGGAAGGTTTGGTCTTCAGGAGCCTGGGAGGGCTGGAAGATTGCTCCCTCCAGAGCAGCTGGTCAGGGAAGGTGGAACGGGAGCTGAAAGTCACCAGTTGGAGTAATGCAGACCCTACCTCTGCCCCAAGGCAGAGCCAGGACCGGCTCATCTGGAACTGCCTGGTATCTGTTAACTCTGCACCATCTGTCCCCTGTCAAAGCCCGCCCTTGCCAGCATGGGGAGAGGCCCTCTGCTGTCCTAGACTGGGACTTCCTGCTCCAGCCCCACCACCTGCCATCCTGGGGTACCTGCTGTACCTCTCCGATGAGAAGCCTAAGGGAAGCAGGCCTCTCTTCCCATTCTGTGGATGAGGAAGACTGAGGCTCCGGGAATTGAAGTACCTGCCTGGGGTTACTCATTGGCCAGTGGCCAGCCCTGACACCCTGCTCCTTCTGACTCCAGCACGTGCTGCCACCCAGAGCCACAGTTTACCCCATAGATTGGGGGCAGCATTTTCTGTGCTGCTCATCCACATGCATTCTTGGAAAGGTGGCTGCAGTCAGTTCATGGGAAAGCATTTGAAAGACAGAAAAAGCTCAGAGGTCCTCACAGCTTAGGGGCTTGGTCCTGGGCCACACTAATGGAGTTGAAGATTCTAGAAACTTAGCCCTGAGGATAACCTGGAGTTCTAAAGTTCCAGTTCCTCAGCTGCTGGGGTGAACCGCATCTTGGTCACATGCCTGGAGAGAAGTAAAGGCCCTGTTCGCAAAGCACCCTGGCCCTTCCCAGGTGCTCCCTGCCATGCTGAGCAGTGCCCTCCTCCTCTGTGCCCCCGGCAGTTGCTGCTGGACGCTGGTGCCCATGTGGAGGGCTCGGCAGTGAACGGCGGTGAGGACAGCTACGCGGAGACGCCCCTGCAGCTGGCCTCTGCGGCAGGTAGGCACCTGCTACCCGGAGGCTCTGTCTACCCTTCCCTGTAGTGCCCCCCAGCCTGGCCAGGCATGTAGCTGGACGTGCAGGGTTCTCTGTAGCACACACAGACCCTGTGCGGGGGCCTTAAAACCCCTTCTCTGGGCCACTGGGGGGCTTCCCCTGGCTCTACCTATCAGTTTCTGTTGGGCTCAGCATCTGGCAGGACCCAGCAGGGCAGGGAGGCCCTTCCCTCTGGAGACCCAGGGAGGGGGCACAGGGGCAGGGCACAGCCAGCCTTCTTCCTCTCCCTCCACTTCCGCCAAATGCAAATGAGCGTGGGGTTTACTGATTTATTCCAGCATTCAGAGCTGCGAGAATCCCGCTCTCCCTTCCCTCTCGCCTCAGCTGCCCTGGCGGCCGCCGCCTCAGTGTCCTCCGTGCTGCTCGCTTTCTCTTTCAGGGAACTACGAGCTGGTCAGTTTGTTGCTAAGCCGAGGCGCTGACCCCCTCCTCAGCATGCTCGAGGCCCACGGCATGGGTTCCTCCCTCCATGAGGACATGAACTGCTTCAGCCACTCAGCTGCCCATGGCCACAGGTACCTGCCCAGGATTCCCAACCTGTGTGACATGAGGGCACTGAAATAAGCTCACAGGAGCCTCAGTTTCCCCGATGGGAGCAGAAGAGCTAGGCCCAGAGACCCTTCCCAAAACAGGGGGCCTGTGTGCTCATAAACCAGAAACATGGGAGAGTTTAGCACAGGGGCCGGAGATGGGGGAAGACCCACAGCCGGTTCCTGGCAGACCTGGGACTGAAGCCTGGGCCTCCTGACGCCGAGGGCAAACCGTCCCATTTCCCAGTGAGAGGCCACTCTGCAGCTGCCAGAGCCCACTCAGGACCACGCGGCTTCCCATGCCTGCTGGTGGTCCTTCCAGTGCCCAAGTGGCCTTGGGCGTCCAAACAGCACATGGCTGAGCTGTACAGAGGCTCCTGGTGCAAAATTGCACCCTACCCCAGGTGCAGATGGTAGAGCTTGCTTTGTGGGGACCAGGCCTGCCCAGGGGTGTGGCGGGACAGCAGCAGGCTGAAGTCAGGGGCAGCATGGAGGGGCAAGAGGGAGACCAGACAAGGGGTTATTACAGGGCAGAAACAGGGCCAAAAAAGCAGGGCTGGCAGGCAGGGCACTTACTTCCAGTTCCCCGACACCATTCTTGTCACCAGGCTCATGCTCTGGCTGGGGTCCCCTCCCCTAGAATGCTTTTTTCTCCAGCTGTCTCCAGCCCACCCCCACATTCACCCACCTCGGCCGCCCTCACCCTCCAGGCACCATCTTCCACATCGCCACCTCTAGGCCACTCCACCCCGCCCAGTGCCTGCATCCCCCATGGAGGCCTCTTCACCCTGTGTGGAGACTGCCTGCCTGCTCATCCGCCTGTCACTCTGAGCACAGGACCCTTGGGACAGGCACCGTGGCTAGTTCACCTTCACGTGCCAGTGCCCGGCCCAAACAAGGTGCTCTGTAAACTGCCTGAGCTAGCAAGTCCAGGAGCCCTTGGGAGGGACCTTGGGTCCTTGGAAGGGCACCTCCAGGCCATGGGCTTGGCAGGTATGAGGAGGGTCTGCAGAGATCAGCCACCGGGAAACTTGCAGCCCCACCCATGCTGCATCCATCCCAGAGCCCTAGGCCACAGGACGCGACAGAATGAGCCTAGGTCCTGGAACCAGAAGTCCGGGGTCTGTACCCCGACCCGGAGTGGCCTTGAGCAAGACAGATCCATCGCCTGTGACGGTGATGTGTATAGGCTCTCACGAGGCTTAAAGCAGCAGCAGGGGGAAGCGTCCTCTGTGGGGTCTAATATTCTGTGTCTTCATTCGTAAACATGAATAAATTCTGCATGACATCCATCTCAGTTCATCCTTATCAACATGAAGGGACCAAACGAGTACTTACCGGGCTCTTCCTGTGTTTTAGACACTTTCACGGGCATAGTCAGCTGCTATTTAGAAAGACCTGCCGTGTTTCAGGCTCTGCATTTAAACCCTTTATATCAGCCTCGCATGAGCTCCGGGAAAGTGTGATATAATGGCACGCTGTAATACAGATACCAAAGCAGTCAGGGCTCAGAGAGGTAGAGTGACCTGGCTAAGTTCACACAGCCAGAATGGCAGAGCTCGCTCAGCCCCGAAGCCTATGACTTCTCGGCAATACCAGGATGGTAGAAGGGTGGGTTCCCCTGTACCCTGCCCTGCCTCTCGGAGGTGTGTGGGGATGGTGACCCTGGGACCCTGGCCTGCCTAGAGGAGGAACGCCATGAACCTCTGAGCCCTTGGATGCCCCAGAGCAGCCCATCGGGGCAGGGGGGTACTAGAGGACACCTCAGGTGGGCACTGCCTATGGGACCTCAGCCCTCGCCTTCATTCATCCCTGGGCCTGCAGGAACGTCCTGAGGAAGCTCCTGACGCAGCCACAGCAGGCTAAAGCGGACGTGCTATCCCTGGAGGAGATCCTGGCCGAGGGTGTGGAGGAGAGCGATGCGTCGAGCCAGGGCAGTGGCAGCGAGGGGCCTGTGCGGCTGAGCCGGACCCGCACCAAGGCCCTGCAGGAGGCCATGTACTACAGCGCCGAGCACGGCTATGTGGACATCACCATGGAGCTGAGGGCGCTGGGTGAGGCCTCGCAGGCGTGCACACGCATGTCCGTGCATGCATATGGACACACACGGTCACTCCCAGGTGCTCTTCAGCAGGCCTGAGAGGGCCAGGGCCCGCAGGGACAGACAAGCCCCAGGGCAGCTGAGCAGAGACAGGGTTAGAGGCTGGGACCCCCCTGCTACACGGCCAGGTCAGGAGGGGCCCTGGGTCTCAGACAGTGCCCAACAGTGCCATGTCTTGGAGTCACGGCCCAGCCCTCTGCCCTCGGGTCCTCCACCCTGCCTGGCTGGAGCTTCGCTGCCCTTTCCCCAGTCCCAGCCCAGGAATGTGGAGCGCTGGGAGCCTGTGCACCCCGGGACTCCGTGCTGTGAGACGGCAGTCCTGTCACTCGGCTGACCTTGCACTCCTTGGGTCTGCGCGTCTGTGGACTGTTGGTGTCCTCCAGGGAGGCTAGTTAGACAGACTTAGGTCAGGTCCTGTGTTAGCTGCACGCCACGTCCTCTCTCCAAGCCTTAATTGCCGCCTCTGTGGGTTTGGTGCTAATGATCCTTATCTAAGAATGGGGTGACATCACCTAAAGTACAAGGCACGGTGGCCACTGTGAGCACTTGGTGGATGATAGCACTGTCACTGTCATCACAGGGCCACAACCCCCCAGGGCTGGGCCAAGACAGCAGTGATCAGCCTCAGTGTTCTTCACTGGAAAACGGAGATGTCACCCCCACCTGCAGTCAGTAACCCAAAGGTAGTAACAGCACCACACTGCTGTCCATGTGTCGCTGGGGAATGCCATCAGTTCTTTAATCCACAGTGAGGCTGGGGTAAGAAGCTGTCTCCCTAATTACCAGGGACATGACTAGTTTATGTCACGAACTTCCCACAGCAATTTTAAGTTATGGCCCTGCTGACACACGCTGGGGAACTGGTAAAACAGTCATTATGTGCCCGGGGATGTGCAGTGACATTCCAGTGATCTGTGTGCTGGGAGAGCGCCACGTGATAGGACCAGGTTCATTTTGAGCTTCCGTGCAGGCAAGGAGGCCTGTGTCCTTGAGTGCCTGGCATATTCTCTGGCCATCCAAGCCCTCCTGGCCACCCCTCCACAACTATGAGACCTCTCTAGCAAGTCATTTTTGAGCGCAATAAGCAACAAGGCTACCATGGGTGCTGGACCCAAGCTTCAAATTCCCCAGGCTGGGCTGTCAACTTTCAGAGCTTGAGTTCCCTGCATTTGGGTCGAAGCCACCCCTCCACCTCATCTCATGAGAACCTGAAACTCCACCCTGACCTGCCAGCAAGACCTATTAGAATGAATTAAAGCTTTCATTCCATGGCCATCCTGAGAGGGCCACTCCGTGCACAGGAAGGGGGCAGGCGGGAGGGGGTGGGCGGGGTGCTCTGCAGACACCTGGGGCATCCTGGGAGAGTCTGCCCAGAAAAGGCTGTGGTCTGTGCCGGGAGCGCTTAGCTGTGGTGCGTGACTGCCTGCCCTTCCCTACCTGGGCCAGGGGTCCCCTGGAAGCTGCACATCTGGATTGAGTCTCTGAGGACCTCCTTCTCGCAGTCGCGGTACTCGGTGGTGCAGAGCCTCCTGCGGGACTTCAGCTCCATCAAAGAGGAGGAGTACAATGAGGAGCTGGTGACCGAGGGCTTGCAGCTCATGTTTGACATCCTCAAGACCAGCAAAGTGAGTGTGGCCAGTGGCCGGTTCCCAAGCCCACGGCCCAGACTCAGACCATGGGACACACAGATGGACACATAGGCAGACGTGTGGAAAGACACAGGGACCCCCCCCCCCACCCAACACACACACGCCTGTCCCCAGCACCCAGGGACACCCCCCGACCCGACACACACACACACACACGCTCACCCCCAGCACCCAGGGACTCCCCCACCCCAACACACACCCTCACACACACACACATAGCACCCAGACTTAGACCTGCACTGCCTGGCTGTAGAGGGCAGAGGCCATGGATGTGTCTGGGCTGGAACCTGGCCAAAAAAGCCATTTGGGGAATCACTGATGAAGGAACAGGCATCTCTTGCCAAGCCACATCTAGCAGGAACAAAAGACAGCGGCTGCACTAATCCTGGCCTGGACTTTTGAAATTAGCCTAATGTATCTACATCTGTGAACAGCCAGCCACAGCAGGCAGCTCACAGGCCCTCTCTCCCCTCCCCACAGAACGACTCCGTCATCCAGCAACTGGCTGCCATCTTCACCCACTGCTATGGCAGCAGCCCGATCCCCAGCATCCCAGAGGTCCGGAAGACCCTGCCGGCCAGGCTAGGTGAACGCCCGCCCCCTGCGCCCTGCATTGCCACACGCCCTCCCCCTCTTCCTTTTCCTGCCCCCTCCCCACTTTGTCGTCTTTCCATTTCCAAGTGTCAAGGTTCCAGCCTCAGTTTCTCTGTTCCTCACCCCTATGTCCCACCCCCAACCCCAGACACGCACCTCACAGCACCCACAAGCAACCCCCAGTAGGGGACTCCTTGGTCATATCCCTCTGTCTCCCCGCTTTCCACAGATCCACACTTTTTGAACAATAAGGAGATGTCGGATGTAACCTTCCTAGTGGAAGGAAAACTGTTTTATGCACATAAAGTCCTGCTGGTGACAGCTTCTAACAGGTAGGCAGCCTCAGATAACAAACTCCCAGCCCAGTGGCACAGAAGCACCTTGTTTCAGATTCGAGGTGACAGAGAGTGACTCACTAGGGCTGTACCCTACAGCCTGTGCCCCTCAGACTGCGGTCACGTGGCAGCAGAGCCCCACTCACCCCACAGCGGGACAAGGCAGGGTGGACCCGGGGCAGCAGGAAAGAGGGGCTCTGAGGTGGTGTTCTTTCTGGCCGAGTTACTGCTTTGTTGATTATTAGCAAACATATTCTGGAATGAAGAGTCAGCATTCTGGCCACAGGAGTCAGGTCGCTTGTATGGTGGGTGGTGGGGACAGAATCGGGCTCAGCCCAGATGTCTTCCTAAGACGGTGTAAAATGGTACTTGCTGAAAATCATTTTAGGAGCACAGCAGTAATTTTTAAAATGCTCCGTCTCCTGGTAGCCAGTCAGGTGACAGACGGTGCCATCGCCACACAGTGGTGGAGTAAAAGGTTCAAAATCTGCCTTGCTTTGTCTCCTTTACTCCAGGTTCAAGACACTAATGACCAATAAATCAGAACAGGATGGGGACAGCAGCAAGACCATTGAGATCAGCGACATGAAGTACCATATTTTTCAGGTGTGTGGGTCTTGGTGCCGCCCTCTTCTCAGAGGGATGACCCTCCCCCAGGAGCTCACCTTTGTGGGCAGCTGTGCGTAGGCTGACATTGTCCACTCTATTCCCAGTGCCTTCTGTATTTTGTTGAATCAATAGAGCATCCAGGTCTTTCCCTGTGCAGAGGTGGCCATCCCGTTGTGGGGCTGCAGCTTCAGAGCCTGTTGCATGGGTACTGAGCTCTAACCGCTAGACAGGTGGTCTGGGCAGCCTGCAGACAGACGTGCAAGGACAGATAGAGGCCACACAGCTGGGGAGTGAGTCCTTGTTATCAGGGTGGGCTCCCAGCCAATGGGCATTACCGAGATCTTGTTGGAAATGCAGAGCCCCAGGCCCCGCCTCAGCCCTCCTGCATCTTCACAAGATCCCCAGGTGGCCATGTGCTCAGTAGAGTTTGAGCAGTGCTGGTGGAGGCTGTGGAGGCTGTGACTTCTCCCAAGCATCGAACCCCAGTCACACTGGTCAAGCATGTGGCTTTGAGGCGCACATCCTGATTGCAGAAGATCGAGGTCAGGTCTTTCGGGCTCTAAGCTTTGTAAAACAAGATTACGTACTAGAAACTCCGTCAGGGCAGACAAGGTCCAGAGGAAGAGACCTGGCTGGGATCTCAGCTGAACCCCACTGAGAGGAGCTTTCTAGAAAGTAGCAACTGCAGGTCTCCAGGCTGTGTGGTGGGCTCAGGGCTGGAAGAGCTCACCCTTACAGGCTGGGATTGATGCCAGGAGGCAGCTGGCGGGTGGGTCTAGGGCCTTGCCCTGCACAGGAGTGGTTTGTGATATAATAGGAGAGATTGCAAACCCCAAAGAGTCTCACAGAAGCACATGGGGCCACTTCTAAAATGGCTTTTTTTTATTTTTATTTTTTGACAGTCTCACTCTGTCGCCTAGGCTGGAGTGCAGTGGCACAATCTCAGCTCAATGCAATCTCTGCTGTCCAGGTTCAAGTGATTCTCTTGCCTCGGCCTCATGAGTAGCTGGGATTTACAGGCACCTGCCACCGCGCCTGGCTAATTTTTGTATTTTTAGTAGAGACAGGGTTTCACCATCTTGGTCAGGCTGGTCTTGAACTCCTGACCTTGTGATCCACCCCCATCAGCCTCCCAAAGTGCTGGGATTACAGGCGTGAGCCACCACACCTGGCCTAAAATGGCTTTTTCTTTCTCATGCCCTCTCTAGTCACTTATCCCCATGCTTATGTAGCATTTAGACATTTTGGGGTGAATACCACAGCAAACAGGACAGAGACGCTGCCCTCAAGGTTTTAAGCAGTAGGATGAGCTCACCATCACTAACACTTAGGCAGGCAGGGTTCTAAGTGCTTTGCTTGGTTTCCACTGAAGCCTCCACAGCACAGTTCCAGGGAGGTAGGTATGTTATTATCGCCTCTTGATAGAGGAGGAGTCGGAGGCATGGAGAAGTTGAGTAACTTGCTCAAGGTCACATAGCTGGGAAGTGATTGAGCCAGAATTCAAACCCAGGATGTGCAAAATGGCCAAGTTTGCATTTGCAGCAGTAAGAAGGGATGGAAGGGGGGCACGGCCGCCTCCAGAGGACCCGTTAGGGGCTGCTGAGGAATCCAACCGAGTGACAGTGGTGACCTGGATTGGCAGTGGCTGGGGGAATGGAGGGAAATGGACCAGGGAAGAGCGGATGGGACTTGGAACTTGGTAACTGACAGATGTGGGAGGAGGGGAGGCCCAGGATTCTGGCACAGGCCACAGAGTGGTGGCGTCTCCCCTTCCCTCTTTTCCCACCCCTTAATCCAACTCACTGGAGAATGGGCAGCTTTAGGAACATGTCCAGGTGAGTGGAGCGGGAGGTGGAGTCACGCTCAGATCAGGCAGGAGGCAGGTCCTAGAGGGGCTGCAGGAATCGCTGGAGACTGGGGAGCACACATGTGGCCACGGTGACGACTGCCTGTAAGGGGATGTGTGCAGGCTTGGTCGCCTGTGCTCACCCACCAGGCCAAGGGAGGGCATCTGTCACAGAACAGGCTCAGCAGCCCCTTGGCACCTCCCAGGGTTGCTGGGAGGGCAAATAGGGGACAGGCTTCAGCTCCAGAGCACACATGTGCCTTCCCCTGGGCCTCTTGCCAAGTTCTGGCCGACTGTTCTAACCAGGCCCAGGGCACTTGCCCCATGGATCCCGAGTACAGAACTTCGCCATATCTGGGGCATCATTTCAGATGGGGCTTCCAGACCTCAGCTCCGGCTTTCCGGGCTTCCCTGGAGGGGTCAGCCTGGAGCTATTAATCTGGGGTCAGGGTTCCCTAACAAAGCCTGAAAGTTTCCAGCAGCCCCCAGCTATCTCATTAGCTCTCATGTTGGCGGGGTGGGGTGGGGTGAGGGTGGGTGGATCATTATTTTGTTTTCCGGAGGAGGAAACAGAGGCCCAAGGACTTCTAGGCAGTACTGTTGGATAGAGTGTGAGGCATACATTGTAATTTAAAATGTACTACTAGTCACATAAAAAAGAGCAGGTGAAATTGACTGTAATATTTTTGAACTTACAGTATAGCCAAAATATTATTTCAACATGTAATCAACGTAAAAGTTACTGATAGCCGAGCACAGTGGCTCACGCCTGTAATCCCAGCACTTTGGGAGGCTGAGGTGGGCGGACCACCTGAGGTCGGGAGTTTGAGACCAGCCTGACCAACATGGAGAAACTCTGTCTCTACTAAAAATATAAAATGAATCCCAGCTACTCAGGAGGCTGAGGCAGGAAGATCACTCGAACCCTGGAGGCGGAGGTTGCCGTGAGCCGAGATCGTGCCATTGCAGTCCAGCCTGGGCAACAAGAATGAAACTCCGTCTCAAAACAAAACAAGTCACTGAGCATATAGCCCAGAGGGCCCCAACCCTGCCCTTCCAACATAGTTTCTGCAGTCTCAGCTTCCAGGTGGCCCACTTAGGACAGAAGGAAACCCTGCTGCCCTTCTACAGCTGGTCCTGTCTGGGGCCTTTCCTCAAGCAGCCTGTCTAGCCCTGCAGGCTGCCTGGCTCCAGGAGGCACATGACCTGTATCCTGCTAGGGACTGCCAGGCTGTGCAAAATTCACCCACGTCTGCCTGCTGGCTGCCCAGCTCCCACAGCAAGGCTCCAGGTGAGCCATTCTGATCTGACTTCTGTGGCCTCATATGTATTCAAGTGGCCTCAGGGAGATCCATGTGCCACGGATCCCAAGACTGGGCCTTGCCAAAACCGAATCCTAAAATGCAGCAGGAGGTGGCCTTCCAGGCCAGGAAGGGAGCTGCAGCTTAAGGTGGCTGGTAGGCCTGGCCCCAGGGGCTGCCCGAGGCCATCCCTTAACAAAGAATCCCAAAAGGAAGATCTGACCTGCCTGCCTGGTCCCCCAACTCCAACCCTGTATGAGGGGCATTCCAGGCACTGCTCCTGCTGGTGCCACACCTTGCTGAGCACCCATTCAGTGCCTGCATGGGGAGGGCAGAGGGACCCGGGCATGGCTTGCCCAAGGCACACCCTATCTGGAGGGAGCAGACGGATACTTACTATGCAATCATGAGCTCGCCATCCAGGCTCCAGCAGGGGCTGAAGGAGGCCGTGGGAGCTTCCAGAACCTCTAGCAGTGGGGAGAGGCTGACATCTCCAGGTGGGCCTTGGCCAACATCTCCTGATGCCTGAACGAGGCTGGCAGACCCGTCTCCCGACTTCTCTCCCTGCAGCTGGGCCTTCTCCTAGACCCGCTGGTGCCTCTGCAGCCTCACGGCTGGTCTTCACAGAGCCCGACTGTGCCGGCTGGAGCCGTGTTTACTTACACACTTGCCAGCTCCTTGCTGGGGCCGTTTCTTCAGCCAGCCAGAAAGAATTGTTTTTTTTTCCAATTGAGAACCTCACTAGGCTCCAGCGTGATGGCCGAGTTTGTAACTGAAACCTCAGCAGAACTAAATAGTTCCCAATCCTGGACCACCTCATCTGGGAGCCCAAGGCGGGGCTCAACCTGTCGAGGGGAGCTCTGGGCCTCTGGGCCTGGGCTCCGCACTTTCTTTTTGAGGGAGCACACCTGAGACAGAGTCTGGATGGACTCTCACCTCCACATTGGATCCTTGTACAGACAGGGGAAGGCAGGAGACAGCGTCCTCCAACATCCCTTCAGAGACCCCCCCCCATTGCTACTCCATGTGTAGAATTTAGCTCACACCAGCAGTGAGTCACGTGGGGCCAGGCACGACGCGAGTCCTGCTGCAGGCATCAGGGGAGCTGAGGGACTTGAGCCAAGTCATCTTCCTTCCCTGGGCCTCAGTTTCCCCAACTGCGAATAGGAACTTCCCTCCTGGACTCATGGTGTTCTTATGAGGATTGTAGGGAAACATTCCATGGAGGGAGCTTGTCATCCGGGCAGGGACTCAGGAGACAGGGTCTTGGAGTTGGCTTCTAGAGGTGGCGTTCCCAGGAAAACACAAGTCTCAGCCTGAGCAGGAGAGGGAGGGAGACAGAGCTGGGGACCTGCAGAGGGACAGGCCCCTGGAGGTGGCAGCTGGAGCAGTACCCTGTGGGGCCGGCAAGGACTTTCATGCCTCAGGTCCACGTGGCATTCACGCAGGCCTCTTCCCACCACAGATGATGATGCAGTATCTGTACTATGGAGGAACAGAATCCATGGAGATCCCCACCGCTGACATCCTGGAGGTGAGACTTGGGAGAGGAGGAGGGGGCCTGCGCCAGGGTCCCTGGCTGCTCGGTCTCCCATTTACCCCCTTCACAGAGGTAAGGTGGCTCTTCCTCTCCATCTGACTGCAAGAGCGATTCCCAGAAACCGGAACTGTGCACACCGCTGAGCCCAGCCTCAGTGCGTGCCCCAGCGGGGATGGTTAGGTCCAGGTGGATCAGAAGGTAGTGGGGCCTGAGGGCGGAGGCAGCAGGGCACATGGCACTCAGGAGCTTTCTGTTCCATGCTGCCTGGGCTACTGGTCTGGCCATGGGCCCCCAAGACCTGCTCTGCCTCCCTACCAGCTGCTGTCAGCTGCCAGCCTGTTCCAGCTGGATGCCCTGCAGAGGCACTGCGAGATCCTATGCTCCCAGACTCTCAGCGTGGAGAGCGCCGTGAACACATACAAATATGCCAAGGTGAGGGCCAAGGATGCCTGCTGGCCACCTCCCACCACATGCTCTGCTGCACGGGGGCCTCGGCCGTGTGGCCGCACTGGGGATGAGCTATAGTGGAGATGCAGGTGGCCAGGCTGCTCGAGGGCAGAGTAGAGGCTGAGGGAGGGTAGGCAACTCTCTGTAGCCTGGGGTCACTGCTGCCCACTGGCCACATGGTAGCTTGGGAGGTGAGCTTTTGAGCCAGGTGCATCCTGGTTCACATTCCAGCTCTGCCACCTGGGCAAGTTGCTGAGCCTCTGAGTCAAATCAAAGCCATAGGTATTTACTTTTCTTCCCTACCTGTGCCTCCCCAGCTGCCCCATCTCAACAAGCGACACGGTCGCTGCTCAGTTGCTCAGACTCAAAACTGAAGAATCGTATTTGATTGTAAAAACCCTCCCAAATGCAAGCCATGTGCCTCTGAAACACACCCGCAGTTTCTCCACCTCCCTTCATCTCCACTGCCCTCGCCTTGCCCTAAGCCACCACCATCATTCTCTTGGACGATGGCATTGGCCCAGCCTTCCTACTTCCTGGCCTCAGCCCTGCAGTCCACAAGGTTCTTTAAAAAGTTCAAAACCCATGACCAGGCACAGTGGCTCACGCCTGTAATCCCAGTACTTTGGGAGGATGAGCCAGGAGGACCAGGAGTTTAGACCAGCCTGTGAAACATGGCAAGACCCTGCCTCTACAAACTAGCTGAGTGTCGTGGCATGTACCTGTGGTCCCAGTTGCTCAGGAGACTGAGGCAGGAGGACCACTTGAGCCCAGGAGGTTGAGACTGTAGTGAGCTGTGATCATGCCGTTGCACTCCAGCCTGGGCGACAGAGACACACTCCCCTCGCCCCCCCCCAAGAAAGTACAAACACTGTGTTACTCCCATACTTAATCCCACCAAAGGTTTTCCACCTGCTGCAGGCTAAATAATAGCTAGCCCTTATCATGCCTTCCAAGGCCCCCAAGGTCCTGCCCACATCTCCCTTCACTCCACCATGCTTCCTTCTCAGCGTGCCCAGACCCCAGGGCTTTTGTGACACTTCCCTTTTCCTGTCAAGCTCTTTCCCGCCCTTCATCAGCTGGTGTCCCCAGGCCTGCCCTGGCCTCTCACATGCCATCCTGTCACGTTGGCTTTACCTCCTTCACAGTCTCCACCACCGTCTGCAGTTACCTTGTCTTTGGTTCCTCAGATTCTGCCTCCCCCAAAATAGGACATCAGCAGCACTGCAGAGACCTTGACCTCTGAGCTGAAAACCCAGAGCGGCCCCTTGATATTTGTTGAGTGACATCCTTATCCAGCATTTACCATGTACACACTCACATGCCAGGCCTGGTGCTGAGCCCTGGACACCCAGTGGTGGACAGTCCCTGTTCTTGCCCTTAGGATGGGAACTTCCAATCCAACAGGGATGACTGCCACTTAATAGGGCAGCATGACAGTATGACACAGGCAGGAAAACGACAGGGGCTGGAACAGTTCAGAGTTAGCAGAGGTGGCCTCAGGATGCAGGGACAGGGAACACCTCCCCTGGCCAGGGTGGGGCTTAAGCAGGGCCGTGGCCATGGGTAGGTGGTATTTGGGGGTGAGGGTGAGTGGGGCTGTACTAAGGACATAAGCTTCACCCCCTCCTCTCTCTGCCCTACAGATCCACAATGCCCCAGAACTGGCCCTGTTCTGCGAGGGCTTCTTCCTCAAGCACATGAAGGCCCTGCTGGAGCAGGACGCCTTCCGGCAGCTCATCTACGGCCGCAGCAGCAAAGTGCAGGGCCTGGATCCACTGCAGGACCTGCAGAACACCCTGGCGGAGCGCGTGCACTCTGTCTACATCACCTCCCGGGTGTGAGGCAGGGGGCGGAGGCTGCCGGCGCCAGGGCCTGTGGAGATGCCAGGGCCTACCAGGTCAGGCTATGGTTGTAGGCCCTCTTGGAGCCAGACAGAGCACCCTCATCTCCTCTGCTCTAGAGCTGTTTGATAGGCAAAGGAGAGATGTAGCCAACTGGTGGCCCTCCTCCCCATCCCAGTCTGCCCCTCAAGGACAGCCATGCACTCCCCCTGTGTGTCGCTCTCCCCTCCTGCAGGTCAGCAGCTGGTCCTGATCCACCTCTGCCCAGGCCCTCCTAGGGCCTCAGTAAATTCAGACCATCCCAACTGGGGCTCTTGGGGGTGTGGGAATCCTTATGAATGTATAGAATGCATACTGCCTAGGCCCCTGGTCATCTATAGTAATTCAAAAGCTGGTATTTTTCTTCCTAAATGTCACATAGCAAAGGCTGCCCAAATCCCTGAACTTTTTCCTCAAAGGTTTGACAGGCTTGATGTGGGCATCCAGTGGCCTGACCCGCCCCCACCCCCGGTCACCATGACCGCTGCCACACAGAGTCCCCCCATTGTCTTTGGTGCCTGGGCTTCCAGAGTACCTCCCATCAGGACTATCGGCTTGCTCAGTTAGCAGCAGAGGGCATTTCCTCAGCTGATGGTTTCTGAGCTAAGTCTGGCATGGAGGGGTAGGGGACGGGGTACTGTGTAGGAATGGCCTCAGCTCTTGTTTTGCTGTGGTTTTAGGGGCCAAAGTAAATGGGTGGATTCTGGAACCTCAGGCCTCAACTAGGTTGCCTTTGTGGGGTCAGGAAGCAGAGCCCCCTGGTCAAGTCTCTCCGCTCCTTTAGTGTAGGATTGAGAGCTGGGCAAACACTTCCCATTGGGAACTGTGGCTCTTGGAGATAAAGGACGGGGCATTGATGGAAGATAAGGGCCGAGAGAAGAGGCCTTTCTGTTGTGTCCCCTCCCAGCCTTGCCCTCGAATTCTGCAGGCCCCAGGCTCCCCTGACACCTGTCGTATTTATGGACCAGACACTGGGGCAGCATCAGGCACAGCCTGTCTGGGTGCAACTTCTTCAGCTGTCTGGCGGCACCTTAGAAACTATTTATTCACCAAAAGCCCTGGGCAATTCAGGAGGTGTCACTCAGGTCACCCTGAACAGCCCCCAGGGGCTTGCAATCCTGGAAAATATTTTGACTAGCTGCTTGACTGGATGTACAAAGAAATAGGCATTATTTTATTGCTGTAATATTGTATGATACTTTAACTGTACAATAATGTTGTCACCTACTGTAAATGTACTATGGTTTTATTAACAATAAATACTCATTAACAATGACCTTGGCCTCACTGCTCCTGGAAGAGGGTTACTCAGAGTTCAGCACTGGGGAGGAGCCTCTTAGGACCAGGGAGAGATCCCAGAGCTGACTCTCACTCAGGTATCCTGCCTCTCAGAGCCAAGACCTTACCAAAGCCATTGCTGTGGCCACCCAGCACTCGCCTCTCTCCATTCCTCACCGGCCCTCGCTCACATTTACACGTATGTGCCACTGAGCTGGACAGGCACCAAATGACTGAGGAATATGACACCATCAGGCTTTCCTTATCTCCACTCCCACCCCCTCCACAGCCCTTTATGTGGGAGCTATTTTGGGGGTTGTCTTCACTTATCTCCACTCCCACCCCCTCCACAGCCCTTTATGTGGGAGCTATCTTGGGGGTTGTTTTCAGAGGTGTTTGCAAACCCTGGCACATCCCCAAATGGCAGAGCCCAGCAAAGTGGCGGGAGGGCCTCCTTCACCCAGGCCCGACCTGGCCTGATTTGAGGGACCTGTCCCTGGGTGAGTGCTGCCTCCAGGCCCAGCTGAGCTAAGCTGGCGGTGCCACCACAAGGCCACTAGCAGAGGTAATGGAGGGAGATGGTGAGGCGCCGACTCAGACCCAAGAGTGTTCTGGGGCCATGGCTGTGGTTTTAGGTGCAAAGTTCAGGCACAAATACAAGTTTTTAAAACATTCCCTGCCAATTGGCTGGGCATAGTGGTGTACATCTGTATTCCCAGCTGCTCAGGAGGCTGAGGTGGGAGGATCACAGAGCCCAGGAGTTCAAGGCTGCAGTGAACTATGATCACCCCTGCACCTCAGCCTGGACAACAAAGCAAGACTCTCAAAAAGGAAAGAGTCGCCTGTCTGCAGAGGCAGGTATAGAAATTCCTAAGGTCACTGGGAACCTGAAGCAAAGTGGCTGTGGGCCAGTGACTGGCCATGACTCAGGAGTTAGGGGAATGATATAAAGATCCCAGTCCCTGGGAAGGCCCAATTCCAGCTGGGGCTGCGCAGGGCAGCTCGAGGCCTAGCCTGGTGCCCTGGGGCCGCACAGACCCATGGTGCCCTCTGGGGGCCACTGGGAGGGGGCGCACTGCCCTGCACCATCTTTCTATGCAGTGGCCAAGAAGGTGGTAGAGCAGGCCGCCCCTCCCTAGCACTTGTCACACAAAGTGGCTACCCTTCACAGGTCTGTGTCCAGCGTCCCCACAAGTTGCCCCATCCCACTGCCCCATGCCTCGGTCAGTACCCAGTCTAGAAACCAAGATCTAGTTGCATTCTGGCTCCAGACGAGGGATCAGCCCTTTCCTCTCCTGAGAGGGCGAGTGGGGGGTTGAGAGAAAGTGGAGGTGGGAGAGAGGGAGTGGGCCCCTTAGAGCCTGTAGGTAGCAGGAATACATTTTTGAATAAACATTAAAAATTAAAATAATTACCAAAAAAAAAAAAATCAGACGTGGTTCCAAGGGGCTAGGACCCAAACGGACATAATCACTTACCCGGGCAGCTGGACCTCCTAATTCAGGGCCACTGCTCACTGCCTGCCTGTTCCGCCTGCTATGAGCAGCCACAGGCGGGCTCGGGGGAGTTACCTTCTTACTGGAGCCCTTGAGTACCCAGGTGCTGAGCACATGGGTTGCATCCACAGGGATTTCACTCCGCTCCAGCAGGTCCACAGGCAATCATAAGCTGGTGCCTTAGCCGTCTCCAAAGAAAACGCCTCTCCAGAAGTGGCGGGTACCAGTCTGCTCCTGCACCGACAGGGCTAACACTGAGATTGTTTTTTTTTGAGGCTATCTGGTTTCTTTCCTGCATTCAAATCTTCTCCTGAAGCTTTCCTTTCCTTTCTGCTCTCCGCCTGGAAGGCCAGTTATCCTTTTCCACATCAGTCCCCATGCCAAGATGCGAGGTGGCTAGAGCTTTCTCCTCAACAGAACCAGCCGGAGCCGGAAGCCCCAGCCTCTCTCCCTTTCAGGCTGCCTTTCACGTCCTGTTTGCAGGATCCAGATGATGTTTAACTCGAACCAATTGTTTGTAGAATCAAGGGCATGCTCCTTCCGGGACAATCCCCTGAAATTGTCTATTCAAGCCCAAGGGGCTTCCAACCCCACCCCCTCCTCTAGGCCTGCAGAATGGCTGCGGGTGGGCCTCAGATAATGAGTCTACATTTTCCCAAGGTGACGGTCACTTATTTCTGCCCCTCCCCCACCTCCCAGCCTCAGCGGCCCCCTTTGTGTCCCGTCTCCTGGTCACTCTGGAGTCCTCTGGGACTGCCAGGCCAGATGAGCAGTGGAAGCACTGAAGCAGGCCGGCATCAGCTCTGCCTGGCGAGGGGGCATGGGGGGCGACCATTCAGTAACATTCTTTGTTCAGGCTTCTTCAGCCTCTTCCCCTTCTGGTGACAGCATTCATGGCTGGCCTATCTGAATTCATTTTGCAAGTGACATTTCCTAAGACAGCCAAGCTTTACAGATGTCACTCTGTCTGGGGGCCAGATGGTGAAGTGTGGGGGAGCATGCCTTTTCAGGTTTGAAGGAGAACCCAAGATCATGACCACAAAATGCAAAGACCCAAGCGTGTGTTTAGGAACACACACTTTGCAAATAAAGAGGCCTTGTCCAAGGATACAGAGATATTACACTGAGCCAGACAAGTCTGACTGCAAAATGCATGCTCTTTGCTGCCCAAGTGAGACGCCTTTTCTAGCTTAGGTTGTGGTTTTTGGAACATGGCCAGTCCTGGCCAAGTGTGGTGGCTCACGCTTCTAATCCCAATACTCTGGGAGGCCCTAGCGGATCACTTGAGGCCAGAGTTCCAGACCAACCTGAGCAACATATTGAGACTCCATCTCTAGATAATTTCAAAAATTAGGCAGGTGTGGTGGTGAGCACCTTCCCAGCTGCTTGGAAGGCTGAGGTGGGAGAATGCCTTCAGCCCGAGTTCAAGGCTGCAATGAGCTATGACTGAGCCACCGCACTCCAGCTTGGGCAACAGAACAAGACCCTGTCTGTTTTTAAACCACCACCACAGCTAGTCCTTATTGAGTATTCTCAGAGCTGACATGTAACTGAACTTGAACAGCTCCTCTAGTTAGATCTGATGAGTGCCCAGAACCCAGAGAGATTGAACGGGCACTTGCTCTGTGCCAGGCACTGTTCTAAATGCTTTCCATTCTACCCCACCCACTCCTCACCACAACTCCATGACGGGGGGGCTATTCCTACCGCTCACACTTTGCAGAAGTGGACCTGAAGGGCAGGTAGGATCCAGTAACCTGCCCAAGGCCACGGTGAGGGTCAGGGCAGAGCAGTCTGCCTCCAGAGCCCTCTCACCTTGCACCCAGAGCAGAGCCAGCTGGGGAGATTTTGGGGGTAGAGACACTAAACAAAAGCTTCCTTACCTGTAGGATGATATGCCTGGACAACTTGCACAGTCCCATCCAGCTCTGACCATTTGAGAATGTGACTCTGCTTTTGGTCACGCTCTAAGAAAACCCTCTTTGAAAGGCAGGCTTGGGCACCCACCTGAGAAAATAAATAAAAATTATTTTCATGCCCTCTCCCCACCGCCAGCAAAATTTCCTACAGACCTAACAGAGGTCTGTGGCCAGGAAACTTCAGTTCCAAGAAATGAAAGGCCCCTAGTTCATGTCCCGACAGTCTCGGTGAAGGCTCAGCAGCGCTAGGGTCACGCACAGAACCTGCTCTTCTCCCTCTGAGAACAAGTCCTGGGAGCTGCATATGAAATACCCTTCGGCTGAGAAGTTACTGTTTCCTTCCCTGTCCTTCTCTGAACCTAGACAACACATCAGGGCTGCAGATTCATTAGCCTGGGTACCATGAAACAAACACACCAAAGGACGTGTAAAGCCACCAGGTAATCTCTGTTCCCAACAAACAGAAGGGACCAAGTGACCTGGAAGGAGCTGGGAAGGAAATGAGGCAGTTCTAGCTGGCTTCCAGCCACCACACCCAGCCCCTCGAGGTGACCACAACCACCTGCCACTTCTCCCGCAGACCTCTGGGCTGGGAAGCCCTAGATACACTGCTCACCTCTGGCCTTGATACCAACGCCTTCCAAATTCCACCAGGCAGCCAAGACCCACCAGAAGAAACTTCCACATGTGTGGATTTCAGAACGCTCACAGGCAGCTGGTCTTTCTAGAATATTATTTATTAAAAATAGATTCTCTATCCCTCCCCTCACCCCTGCGAGCAAAATGGCCTTTCCCAACATCTTTTCCCAAATGGATGAGATAACAGGTCTTGAGGACACAGATGTGGCACCCTACATAAACTACAGGCTCAGGCGTTTCTGGGACAGTGGCTCTGCTGGAGCCAAGAGTGGAACAGCACAAGACGACATCAGCAAACCCTGGTGTACCTAACTGCGGGCTGCCATGGATGCCAGGACGGACTGGAGGTCCTCCTGCTCCAGGCACAAGGCCACAAAGAGAGACCCAGAGGCCCAGCAGCAGCCCCCTGGGCACCACCAGAAAGCAATGTACTTAAGGGCCTCACGGGGACGAGAGGCAACATGGCTTCCACATGTGCGGGAATGAGCCTAAAAAGATGGCCCAAAGCAAAATATGAACTTATAGGAAAGGAGGGCCCTGGACTGGGTGGGGAGAGAGAGACTCCTGGCAATTCTAGGTGGCAGTGCCCAGCCATCAAGTTCTAAGGAGACCCATTTGGGAGTGACTCTGCCTTCAGCCAGGTTGAGCTCACAGACTGACACAGGCCTGGAGGCTGAATCCGCGGCCAGCTTGCAGGTGTGCCAGGACCTCTTGTTGCTTTTAACAGTCCAGCCAGAGAGGGTTCAGGAAGTGAGAGTATCTTCCCATGATCAAACACTGATGCCAAAGTTTCTCTTCACTATTTCTTCCGCTTCAGTCTCATATCTTTTTTGTTCTTTGTATCTCTATTCTTCTTCAACTTCTTGCTCTGTTTGGGTTCTTGTTTGGCTTCTAACTTCCTTTTCTTGTCACTAGAGAAAAATCAAAAATAGAATGAAATCTGTACAGATCTGAACATCTGAGACTGCTTGGTTTTAAGCTTGCTTTGCTTTGTGAAAAAGGGTTTCCACCGTTTGAAACTTAATGTAAGGACACCCAACTGGACGTAAATGTTCTCTGCAAACCTATTGGGGGTAGGCATTGTGCTGGGCCTGGGGACACACCACACAGACCAGTTCCTGCCCTGACCCAGCTCTTAGTCTGTGGAAGAACAAATCTTGATCTTAACACCTGAAATCCGGGTTCTCCTCAGAGCTCGGTACACTCTGCTCCCCTCTCCCAAGACAGATCTAAGGCACCACAAGGATTCCCCACTACCACTCTCACCACTGCAGCGACTCTGGAAACCAGACATATTTATCCCAATGACCCTGAAGACAGTCCTTAACACAAGGTATGAGACTCCAAGGAAAACCCTGCCATACTTTCTGATGTGCTACTATTATTTTATTTATCTTATATGAGAAGAAGAAATCCCAAACAACAGGTGACACCCTGCGACCAGTCCCTGGATTCTTCATTGATATACTGGCACAGGAATCACTCAGCAAACGGCCACCTGCCATTAAGAAACATAGGTTTAATTTTGTTCTGGGAACAAATACTTCCCTACAAGGAGACAGAGAAGAGTTCAGTCCAGATACCATTAAGGTTGTATGAATGAAGTACCTCTCAAAGGAAGAAAAAGAAATGCCTCAGAGTATTTAATGATAGCTACCAGCATTTTTAGCTCACAAAGTTCAAGCTTTCACATTTACTCAGAGCCATCAAGCACATCAACAACCACACAGCACTGGCTGGTTGGACTCAAGAGGCTTCCCACTACCAGCAATGGCCAAACAAATGGCAGGAAAGGCCAAGTTCTGCAGAGTGAGGAGCTGAGGCTATCTCCACAGCAAGCACGCTCTCCAGCCTTTTTTTCCAGTGAAAGCCACCGTGCTCAAGGCCAAAGCCATCATGGGCCCTGTGCTACATTTCCCATACTGTACAAACCAGAGACAGGTCACACCGACAGTGGGCTTCTGTGCTGCACCACAGAGCATCTGGGAAATGAGGCCAGCATCGATGCTGGATCCTTCAAGATGCCACAGTGACTAATGGAGACTCTGGAAGATAGTATCTGATTTCTGGGATCTATAGTTCCTAGAGACACAAGGTTTCCTCTTTCCAAATGTTTCCAAAATATAAGCTTTTAAGGAAACCAGTAACTAGAGGAGTGCCAAAATCTCACCCTCCCCATCAACCCCCAAATCAGCTGTGAAAGCCTCAATTCCAGAGGCTCTGGGCAGGGAAGGCCTCATTGTATTCCCAAGGAGAACTGATGAAAGTTCCAGCCTAAGTTATTTACAAATGCACCACTCTGCAGATAAGAAGCTTGGAGTGAAGATTTTCAAAGAGTTGGTCTAGGGACTGCTGGGGTCCCTAAGACCCTTTCAGGTGTCCACAAGGTCAAAATGTACTTGTATTAGTATGAAAATAGTTATTTGCCTTTTTTCAGTCTCATTCTCTCACAAATATTTAGTTTTCCAGAGTATAAGATATGACAGCACAAGAGTGTCAGAGAAGACACAGACATGAGTATCCAGCTGCCTTCTATTATTAAGCCAGATATTGAAGAGATTTGCAAAAATGTATATGTAAAACAATGCCACTCTTCTCACCACAATTTTTATGAGAGTATTTTTCCAAACAACTGAATCCATTATTACTGTGAACAAATGAATATTTTTAAAATTTCTCAGTTTTTCATTTATTTTCTTTTTAACATTTTTTTGTGGAGACAGGGTCCGCTATGTTGCACAGGTTGGTCTTGAACTCCTGGGCTCAAGCGATCCTCCTGCCTCGGTCTCCCAAAGTGCTGAGATCACAGGCGTGAGCCACTGTACCTGGCCAGTTTTTCATTTCTAATATGGGAAATTACAATAGATATAACCAGCAAAAGTCCTCTGGGGGCCTTCGTTGTTTTTAAGAGATAAAGGAACTCAAAGACCCAAAACCTTGAGAACTGCTGGCTCAAAGGAAGGACAATGTAACAGTTAAACCTATGGCCTTGCAGTAGAGAAACCTGGACTTGATTCTAGCTCCAGCTCTCACTAGCTGTGTGCTTCTTGGGAATTTCCTTAACCCCGTAGAGCCTTGGTTACTTCATCTGAAAGCAATGACAGGAATAAAACAGCCCCTCATGCTGTCATCCTGAGGGCTGAAGGATGAAAGCCCACAGGCAAGTCTCAGCCAGTGACAGCTTCTGGATTTTTTCCCTCAAGCCCTTCTCCCTGATAGGCCCAGCGCCCTGGCATGGCTGACGAATACAAAGAGTGAAGAGATCCATGCCTAAGAGATGGCCCTCCTGGTCTGTGGGAGATGCACTGCAAAGGTAATGGCCAAGGGACTCTCAAAGGGAAGAACCATGACTTTTCTGTCAAAGCTTTTTTGCTCCAACCTCCTATTTTCTAGTCAAAGTTAAAGAGAAGCAGAGAGGCCAGACTGCCTCTTCCGCCAGACGCAGGTCAGACCTTGGGCCCTCACCTTTTCAGGCTGATGATCGAGGCGTTCGGCCCAGCTTTGTTCAAAACTTCATTCCACTCTTCATCGTCCCCACGGATTATGTATCTTAAAAAAACAGAAGGGAGCTATCAAAGCCTGCTTGAAAGAAGACGGGACTGCTTAAGAGAAAATACAACAGTGACAACATTCTTATCAGACCTTTCCTGTCACGAAAGCCAGGCTGAGCAGTGTCAGCCTTTGAACAGCAGAAAGGGCAAAGGGGACGAGCATGCAGGAGGCCAAGAGATGTGGCGCTTAGCTCTACGGATAGAGGCTCCACAGGAGCGAGGGCCACCAGGTCTGCTGGCGGGGCTCAGTGAGAACAGTCCTGCACAGAAGGCGCCTGCCTGGCTTCTCCCACATGACTCTCATTAACACCCCCCAAAGCAGCTTCCTGTCGCCCCCACAATCTTCTCACTCACTCCCACCTCCAAACGTTTGTCCACAAGCCCTTGAATTGTGCCTCTCCCCTCCCTCCCTTCTCTTTTAGATTTAGCAGCCCTGGCAAATCAAGGTTTTGATATTACAAAGCTGAGGGCAGAAACTACAGCTCGATTCTCTGACCCAGGACTCCTGGCCACCTCCATCTCACACACCCAGCAGCCACCATCACTAATGACCCAGACACAGGACTACAGGTCACAGAGGCTCAGAGGCCATGAATTCTGGAGTTATTATTCACATCAATCCAGGCGGTGGAGGGAGAGGCAGCTGAGGCTCAGAAGGGACTAGGATCCCCAGACGGTTTTAGAGCAAGGGGTGTTTTGCTCGTTTGGTTGGTTTTAGCAGTAGAATCCTTTCTTCAAACAAAGTCACATGTAAAAGCCAAATAGAGTAAAGTAACCATTAAAGTGCATGCTCGTCCAATCAGCACCCCCACTCCTGGAAGGACCCGAGGTGTGACCTGGAGCCTTGGGGATCAGAGAACGCAATTTGAAAGTCAAAAGTGGCCGCACTGGTCTCGGGAACCTAACTCTTCCAAAACTCTTACAAACAGGCAATTAGAAGGTCAAATAGAACTGTCAGCGCTCCTAAAATTGATCCCATGAAAGACACTTCCCAGGGCACCTGGGATACGATTAGAAGAAACGTGTAGGCAGATTCTTAGGGCCCCAGAAGCCAAGGCAAAGCCTCTGCTTCCCACAAGCCTTACTCAGAGAGGTCCATGCTCTTCAGCTTCCCCACTTCTTTCTTGTGTTTCTCCTGAAATTCCTTTGCTGCTTCATCCTGGGTTAAGGACCCATACAGAGACTAAGTCAGAGTCAAGGACTGAACCAAACACAGGAAAAGGGGAAGCTGGGGTGGAATAGCACAATGATGAGAAAACATTTCCTTCTCTTCCGTCTACCTGCAAAAACCTTGTAAGCAGCTCTGACTATTTTAAGGTAGCTCTGTATATAAAATATGCATTTAAGAAGTCACCAAAAAAGACAAAACATTTACAACAGATGCTAGAATCCTGTATTCATAACATACACACACAATCAGTGGCAGGCACAACTCTAGGCCTGTGTGTGCTCAGACAATGCTGGGTCCATTTGCCTATGGAATAGCACTTAGCTCAATTAGTGCAGAGGACTCTTTCTTAAGGGGAAGGGGAAGACGGTCTGCATTCACAGCCTAAGGCAACTGATGGAAAAGCCAGGACTCCCGAGGCCTTGAGTAGGGACATACCAGGTCATCACTGAGGGTCTTCATCGTGGGCTCCATGACCACATCCTTCACTGCCACCATCTGCTCCTCAATGGCCTTTTCCTGAATTTCATTAAACAGCTACAAAAGACAACCACAGAGAGGCAGAAGATGAAGGAGCAGCAGGGCCCAGTCACCCGTGACCCAGACACTTGGTGTCTTATAGAAAGGTGTGCATTTTGAAGACACAAAGCAAGACTCCACACTTCAGGAATATGGATATTCGCAGGAAGAGTTGAAGAACACAGACTGGATATGTACTGAATTCCTAACAGGGATGCCTCTGGGAGAGGACACACACAACTTCACAGATTTTTCAGAGCTGAAGTCCCGGATTTGTGTGTGTGACAAGATGCAGCAAACACAGCTAAATGCTAACATGTGTTCATCTCGGGAGCAGGGAGTGGGTCCTTTGCACTATTTGAGAGAGATCAAGCCCCTGCCCTCAGGCCGAGGTTACCTTCACAACTTTGCGGATGATCCGGTTGAAAAGTCCCATCAACTGGCCTGAGGGCAGCTCAATCTCCTTTTCCAGCTGGTCCACAGACTTATGCTGCAGGCCAATTCCCAAGAGAAGAGCCTAAAGGATGGAAAATCTGCTGGGTGGGCCTCTAGGACAGGCCCTTGCCCATCAAAATGGCGCCAAGAACTAGAGTACTCTCTTGACCAAAGCTATTGGTACAAAGGCAGACTAGCACTGTGTATACTGGCATCTTCTCTCTCATCCTGTTACTGAGACCACCAAGAAATGCTGTCTTCCTTAAATCCCCAAACTAACTTTTACCCTGACAAATACCTGCTTCACAACTACAATAAAACTTTGGGATGTTCCTGAACCTCTGCTAAGGTGGAGTTAAGTGTCAAGGCAATGTAGCGGGGTGGAAGCTGCAGCTCTCACTTCGTATGGCTGGGCACGTTACTCGACTTCAGAGCCCAGGTTTCCTGACCTGTAGAATGAGGAGACCACTACCCATCTATCAGATCTATGAGGAATTAAAGGCACACAATTATGTCCAAGTGCCCAACCCAACACCCAGCAAACAAACAGCTCCACAATCCTCGCTTCTCCTCCTCCACACAAGCAGCAGGTAGCCTACCGACTGAGCCACGGACAGGGCCAGGTCCCCCAGCTGGTTCAGGAAATAGATGCGGGAGATGGCCGGGATCATGTCCATGATGAGGTGATAGTCCACCATGTTCCGTGAATACATCTCCAGCCGCTTCAGGTCATAGGGGAGGAAGAGTGCTTCTAGCTCCTCCCGGCTCAAGGCTGTCCACGGGACACAGAGCCAGACAGGTTAGGTCGCCCAGCACCCTCACGAGACAGCACACAGCCCCCAGGCGGCACCCTAACACACAGAAGCATCTAACAGGGCCTGGCAGCCATACCACACAGCCCTGGCCCAGAGGGGCACCAAACCTGCTCCTGCCATAGAAGGGGCGGCTCCGGGGCATGTGTCGGGAGGGGACAGCTGCCACAGGACCCTTGCTCAGTTCCCATACTCAACACATGGACCAAGGAAAAGCTCCCTGTGGCCTAGGGTTAGGGGACACAACTACACTCTTTCCCTGCTTTGTCCCTTCATTCGGTGTCACAGAATGTGTGTAAACTCTGCCCAGCTCAAGATACACAGATTTCTCCATCAAAATATAATTGGCAAAAAAGTATATACACACATATACACAAATATATGCATGTTATACCTACATACTTATGTATAAAATATGCAATAAAACTAATCTCTGACACATTTTTGGTTTTTTAAATATTCAAACAGAATCTGTATGCACAAAGCACTTCTGTGTGCTGTTGGCTACAGAAGGCTAGCAGCATGTTCTTATTACAATTTCATGAATGAGGAAACTACACCTCAGAAACTAAACCTCACTCCCCTAGAGCACAGATGGAAATCGGCCTCCATAACAAACCAGCTACATGAACTAAATGGACACCTCTGACGTCAAATTGCACAGCCAGAGTCTGACCATGAAAATGAAAGACAACACAGCCTGGGACGGAGCAGAGGCCTGGCAAGTGGGCGGTGGCCAGCGAGTGACTGCAGGCTAGAACCAGGCCCTCCATTTCCAGCCCACACCCTTCCTGCGACACCACACCCACCTCCAACACAGCCAAGCCACTCCCAACCCTCCTCCCTGTCCCGGTCCGGCTCACCCGGCTGGGCTGGCTTCCCCATGTTCCTGTTCTGAATGATGTTCAGAGCCAGGGAAGGAGAGAAGGTGCTGAACTGGTAGGAGAGCAAGGCTAGGAACCGTCGTCGGAAATCTGTGGGGTGCCATCACGCAGAGTTAGAGGTCTGAAGGCATCCCCGGAAGCCCCCGATCTCCTCGTTGTCTCCCCAGAACCCCCACTCCTCAGTCACCTTTCCAGAAGGCTGCAAGCCAGCCTCCCTGGTCAGCCTCGTCCTCATCAGTGAGTGTCTTCAGCATGATGCATGAGTGCTCTCCAGTCAGGCCATTCTGGATAACACAGAGGTTCAACTGGCACCAAGAACCCCCTTTTTTGAACAACCCATCATTGATGAAGGGTACACACTCAGAGAAGAAAGCCTTGGTGCTTCCGCGGGCCTCTCCTTCTACCTGGGCTGGGAGAGGCGCCCTTCTCAAACACAGCCCGCGCCTTCACCTCCCTCATATCACCTCAGTTCACATGCAAGGGCTGCAAAGATCACTGTCCTGCAATCTCCTCAGAAGTGTCACAGACACAGAGCAGAGGTGCTCGCTCTTCCGGGCCTGCCTCTTGCTCGGGACCTGCGGGAGGGAAATACCTGTTCCTCTCAGGTGGATGCTGAACTCAGTAATTAGGGCTTAAGCTCCACACAATCCAGTCTACTTGGGTTTGGTGCCTCACAGCAGGAACTCCAGGAACAAAACCTGTATCTCAGTGCTGGCAGCCAGTCTGCAAAAGTGCAGGCTTCTTTAGGTGCTAAAATTGTGACTGTTTTTACATTTTCTACTACATAACAACAAAGCCCATACCATAAAAACACCACTGTCAAGTCACAAATGAACAGTGCACAGTACAAGACCACATGGACACACCGCAGACCACACGGCAGCTCACTAGCCTGCGTTCACCTTGCAGCCGACAGCTGAATTTACATCCCCAGACTCCACCAAACGCACCGACAGAGAACCAACCCCTCTCTGTGGCTCCCTGCCTGCACGGAAGCAGCCCAGCACCCAGCGGTCCTCACCAGTCCCACTTTAAACCCTCGGACGGACACTGGACACTAGCCTCGGATACTGGCTTTGCCCTAAAACCTCTAACACTTTCCTCTCAGCCGATGGACTCCCCTCATCTGGGAAGACAGAAGCGCTCAGAAGAGAACGTCATCATCCTCCCAACCCCAAATCAGCCAGCCAACTGATGCCTTCCATTCCCATCCTCTCTGCCTTCCCTGGGTCCGAAGGATGAAGTAGGTGGTCACCTCTCTTCCTAAGTCTCAAGTCCCACCCACCACTTCCTCAAGGCCTGCACTCTGGCAGTCAGCCCCCCTCACCTATACCACTACTTGTAGAATCGAACCCAGCAGCAAACAAACATTCTCTAGAATCTCCCATCTGACAATCCCTCTTTAGCTTCCATTTCCCTCCAGCGACCTTGTTTCTCTGCTCCCTTTCGCTTCCTGAAAGAGTCGCCTGCTCCCCTTCTAGTTCTTCGCCTCCTCTTCCCTCTGGCCAGGCCAAAGCCTCCACTCCACTGCAGCTGCTTCAATGCAGCTCACTGCTGCTGATGAATCCAATGGCCAGCTGTCCTCATCCTCCTCATCCCCCTACAGGGCTGATTCCCATTCCCACTTCTCCACCTTGACGTGGACATACCCCGACTTTCTCCTGCGCATCAGGGCTGCTCCTTCTCAGTCCTGTACGTGCTGTGTCCTCCTCCTCAGTCCTCTAAATGTTAGGGTCCAAGGAGTCACCCTCATGTCCTTTCACTGGCTCCAGATATTTTTCATTCACTCAACAAAAGTATTTACTGAACACATACTACACAGCAATTGCTACTCTAAGTGCGAGGAATGCAGCAATGAACAAAACAGACAAGAGCTCCATGCCCTCGTGCAGTGCATTTTATTATGAATATGCTGATGGCTCCCAAAGCTCCATCTCTAGCCCCAAACTTCCCTACCTCCATATTACTGTAGTCAAATAAATGCCTAGTCCACATTTCCACTTGGATGTCCAAGAGGCATCTCACATTAATGTCAAAAAAGAACTCCCACTCTTCCCTCCAAATCTGCTCCTCCTGCAGTGAGTCCCACCTCTGACAGCACCTCCGACACCCAGTTTCTCAAGCCAAAACTCTAGGAGTTACCCTTGATTCTCCTGTCCACTCTCCTTCCTCAGAATCTGATGAACAAGCCCACGTGTACCTCTGCCATTTTATGACTAAGCACAAGGCAAGCACTGTATAGTCGGGGAAGAAATGTGTGATGACGTGACCCGTCCCTGAGGATGGCTGTTTCCGTGTCCATCAGAATAAACCTCTTCAGAGGCACAGCCACCTGCTCAGAGCGACACAGCAGGGACGCACTAGGGCTCTTCGCAAGGACAGGCCTCTCACCTACCACAACGGCAAACCTAAACCTCTCCTCTGCTGGATGCCCCACTCACCGGGGTCTGTCTCAGATAAACAGGAACAAATCCAGCTCGTTTCCAGAACCTGCAAAGATACAGACAGTAGGTCACTGTGTGTGGCCTCTGGGGAGCGGCTGACAGACACACAAGGGCAAGCACCAGGAGAGCAGGCCACGAACAGCAGGCTAGCACAGACACCAGCTACCAACAGACACATAGCCCACAGAACTCTTCTTTCTCAATGCCAAGGAGTGACGCTGAGGAAGGAGGGCAGGCACTTACTTGAGGAGCCTGGGGGTCAAGCCATAGGAAACACCCAGGTAATCCAGGCGCTCAGCGGGCCTCTCATTCAATTTGAGGAGTAAAGGAGGCAGGTCCTTCCGGGGAGTGATGACCTCTTCCAGCAAGCTGACAGCCTGTGAAGATGCCAAGGAGAGAACACATTCCACTTAACAGAGGGAGAGAGACGTCGTCAAGCAACCCTGCCACAGCTCACTCTGGACTCAGCACAACAAAAACTGGGAGAGGTTTCTTGGTTTGTTGCTGTGGTTGTCAAACTATGGGAACACCACAGTCAAGCAATCATTCCCACGTACACAAAACACCTCAACATGCATGGAGTCACACTGCTCTGGACCTCTAGAATGCAGGAAGACAGCCACAGAGTTTAGGAATGACTGACAGAGGCCAGGAGTGGTGGCTCATGCCTGTAATCCCAGCACTTTGGGAGACTGAGGCAGGTGGATCACCTGAGGTCAGGAGTTCGAGACTGGCTTAGCCAACACGGCAAAACCCCATCTCTACTAAAAATACAAAAATTAGCCAGACGTGGTGGTGTGTGCTTGTAGTCCCAGTTACTCAGAAGGCTGAGGCAGGAAAACTGCTTGAACCTGGGAGGCAGAGGTTGCAGTGAGCTGAAATCATGCCATTGCACTCCAGCCTGGGAGACAGAGCAAGACTCTATCTCTTTGAAAAAAAAAAGAAAGAAAGAAAGAAAAAAGAAATGCCCGACAGATTTACAAAGGGACAGACAGGTTCCTATGATCCAGCACGAAGTCCAGGTTCTATCACCTGACAACCTTGGGAAGTGACAAACCTCTGAGCTTGAACTTTTTTTTTCATTGCTTGAGACAGGGTCTGGCTCTGTCATCCAGGCTGGAGTCCAGTGGCGAGATCACGGCTCAATGCAGCTTCAACTTCTGGGGTTCAAGCAATCTTCCCACCTCAGCCTCCCAAGTAGCCAGGACTACAGGTGTGTGCCACCATGCTCAGCTAATTTTTGTATTTTTTGTAGAGACGAAGTTTTGCCATGTTGCCCAGCTGCTTCGACTTAAATAAAAGCCCCTTGCCTAGCTCCCAAATAGACATACTATGAAAATCAGTGAATGCACATGAAAGGCTGTCACAGTTACTAGTATCAGTCATTCTTATCAAGGAATGACAGAACTTCCCTTAGTCTGAGTGTAGGATGAAAGAGGAGAGTATAGAGCAGTGATTCTCAAACTTGAATAAGCATCAGAATCACCTGAGACTCTTGTTGAACTATCGATTACAGGGTCTACCCCAGAGTTTCTGATTCAGCAGGTCTGGAATGAGGCTCAAGAATTTACATTTTTAACAAGCTGCCAGATGATCCCAATGACACTGATCTGAGGAGCTCAAGTGTTCGGTTGGAGAAAGCAGCAGTAGAAGAAAATGAGAGAGGGGCCCAAAGCTCTGGACTGGTTTTTGCTGATGCCCCTAAAAACCCAGAAAATTATCCTCCCAAGAAGCAGGACACAGAAAGTTCGTCAAAAGATGCTTACCTCACTGCTTACAGTGTGAATTTCCTGTGGTGTCTCAAGGACCTTTTCCTCCAGACAAGGAAACCTGCCTTCGTAGTACATCTGCAGCAGCTGCAGAGCACGGTTGCCATAGCCCATCTAGGAGTAAACATGAAGGGGAAGAGGCAGAGGGAAGAGAGCTGCTCTCAGTCTAAGCCACGGTGACTCCCCTGTATTGCTTCTAGAGAACCTTCCCTCCCCGTCAAACTGCACGGGGCAAGAGAACCAATGAAGTTCCTCAATGAGGTCAAAGCAGAGACGCTTATGCCTGAAAGCAGTGTAACCCGAGTTCTTAACACTGGTCTAGCCCATCAAGAACAGCCACTTGAGGGTAAGGATGGCTGTGGTTTCTGGTCTCCAGATGGGCAAGCCCAAGAGAGAGGCAGTTTCCGTACCACTGCCTGAAAAGGAAGCTTCTACAGCCAATTACTCAGTGAGGTGTTCTAAGAAGGTAATTTTGGTATGCAGGTCTGGTTCACAAGTCCTTGTTCTCACAAAGGAAGAGTGGGCATATGCCATCATCCTGTCCACCTGCCCACCCCGAACCCTGGCTAAATTCTTCAGAGCAGGGAAGTGCTTACACTTCACTTGCTTCCGCTTGACCATCTTCTTATTCCAACCATCAAGTAACCCCGCCCTAAAGTGCCGCCAGCAACACGGCTTCAGGGGAGCCTGAGGACACATTACCCCTTGATAATCCGGGTGAACAGCAATGCGAACGACCCTTCCACCAGAAAGACCACCAAAGTCTGGATCTTGGAACTGTGTGGGAGATACAAACCAATAACCTAGCAACACAGACATCTTCGGACACCGCCAGCTTCCCTCAGACATGCCAGGGAAAGTCCATCACCTGTTCTGACACTGTCCATGGAATCAGGTCCCCTGAAGCCTTCTTGCCTCGAGACAGACTGTTCAAGATGGACTGGCGAGAAATCTCCCCTTCAAGGCACACCTGTGGGGGAAGCAGGACAGTGCAGGAAGAAAGGCCAGCTCTGATACACAGCCCACTCACAGAATACAGCTTGCTTCTCGGACTAGGCCAGTTGTTTCCACCCCGGTGTTCAGGTTTAACCCTGACACTGACTGACACATCCATTCCTAACAGGAGCTTAACTACCATGCCCCATGTTACAAGACAGAAGACAGCCTCCTGACCCAAAAAGTAACAGCCACATTGGAAGAGAGTCTCTATGCATGTTGTGAGTGTGCCAATGTCATCAAGACACAGGATGCTCATGAGGCTCTCTGTACAGAACAGCACAAGTTCAAAACAACTCAAATGTCTAGCAGGTGAATGGTTGAACAAATCATGGTACATGCATATAATGAAATACTACACAGCTTTTAAAACTTATGTAGATTATGAGTATTTTATACACTGCCTAAAAGTAAAAGCAGATTACTAAATACTGCGTTCCCATGTATATGAAAAGGAAAAGTGATACAGAAATGCATAAATACATCCATGCTAGGCATTAAAAATTTGTTCCCCAATCTGTAGCCTCTAATGCAAAAAGCACCATGTATTGCTTTTGTAATAAAGGGAGAAAACAAGTCTGTTTGTGGAAGAAGCTGTGAGTCAAAATAAGAGAGTGGTCGATTCTGGCTTTTCCCCGTCCACGAACAGCGGAGCTTTGGGTGTCCAGTGGTGCTGATCTCTTCCAGTGCACCCTAGTCACCTGTCTCAGCAGACCCAGCCCCTTGGTTCCAGACTAGGACTCCACAGTTTCAAAACTCCCACAGTGCAATTATTGAGCCACTAATTCCTGATGCCTCAGTGGTTCCCCAAATCACTGCCACAAGGATGCCTCTGCTCCTATACCTGGATAACAGCAAGCACTTCTGGAAGGGCATTCTGGGTGGGGGGCACGGGAGGCAGAAGGCAGAAGAGATGGTGAGCAGGTGCATCGGAGAGCATCTGGAGATCATTGGGAGAGTTCTGTGGAAGCCAAACACGGGTCAGTGAGAAGCACTCTTCCTCTTGCCCTTTACGCAAGAGGTTCGATTCAGAACCACAGGATGACTGCAGTATTGCCTTCTCCAAAGACAAGTGAGGAGCTCCAGCAAAGCACCTTTCTAGTATTTTGGCAAGTCTGAGACTCTTCATAACAAGTTAAGTGGAACTTAGCCTCAAACGCCTACTGTCTTCTCACCCCAAGCACTGAGGCTGGACAGCAGAAGAGACTTTATTTAGCACTACGTATTTCACAGCTAGGAAGTGAACTTTTTACAGATAAGAGGCTGCTATTTCAGGAAAAACTGTCACCACTTCTAACGCCAACTCTTCAAGCCTTCCGTTACAGGCTGTTCATAAAAATACTACCTAGACATTCAAAAAGTATCCTTTTTAACCAACCCTTTCGTTTTTAAGAGTCTCAGATATTCTAAACTCTCAAATGCACTGTTTCATAAAAATAGCCCAGAGCTACAAAGCTGGTCTCAGGTCAAACTGCACCACCAGGCCATAACTGCAATGTCACCTCATCCTATCAGTTTAGTAGGCAGGCAAGAAATGAAAGCAGCCCTTTAAAAATGGGCACGGCTTTCCACCCTGTCCAGCTACTGCATGGAGCTCCACGCTCTATACCTACACACAGCAAGATCAATGGACCTCATCAATGTCCCAATGGAACAGTCACCTAAGGCACTATGTAATAAAAGATGTAAATCAGGTAAAAGGGGACTACCAAATGCTGAAGCTCCCTGCTGACATTCACACAAGGGCTAGCTGCAGTTACCTTGTAGTGAGAAGCCACGTAGAGGGCCATAAGCCGTTGGAGGAAAACTTCAGAGGCCTTGTGGTAGCAAAAGAGGGTATCTCTATTAACATAGTAGCTGGGTCTGGAGTTAAGAAACCAAAACAAAACAAGCAGCCCAAGACTGGTCATACTACTCTCTGGAGGCAGAACAAATTTCCCTAGCTGGGAACAGGAGCTCAGTGTCCTAAGCAGAAACACATAAAAGAGGGAAGAAGAGGGCCGGGCGTTCTACTGGCTCACGCCGGTAATCCCAGCACTTTGGGAGGCTGAGGCAGGCGGATCACAACGTCAGGAGTTCAAGACCAGCCTGACCAACATGGTGAAATCCGTCTCTATTAAAAATATAAAAATTAGCCGGGCGTGGTGGCGCACGCCTGTACTTCCAGCTACTCGAGGCTGAGGCACGAGAACTGCTTGAACCCCGGAGGCAGAGGTTATAGTGAGCCGATATCGCGCCACTGCACTCCAGCCTGGCAACAGAGCGAGACTCTGTCTCAAAAAAAAAAAAAAGAAGGATGAAGAGAAAAAGGAAATTGAAAATGTTCAACTTTCCCCTTTCTCTAGAGCAGCATCCTATGAAACAAAGGGCCCAAATCCTTTGAATTCTTTCACAATTTTCGTATATGTGCTGCCGAAGCGAGCGCTTTGAATTCTTATACCGCCCCTCTCCTTTTCACAGGGCCAGTGAAACCTAGAGGAGGATACAGTTCACAAGCCTCAGGCAAGGGGCAGCCTGAGACTATCCGAGTGATGTTGAGGCAATCCAAGCACAGCAAGTCATTCAGCCACTTCTCCACTGCGTCCCCAGGGGCGTATCGGATTGACTCCCGGAGGGAAACCTCATGCAGTGTCCGTGCTGCTCCCCACAATCACACACACAAAAGAAGAAACAATGATTAAATATGTATTGTCTAAAAAAGCAAGGAAAAATGTTTCACTTTATATTTGTCCCATGGTGGCCAGAGACGTGTGGTAAGAATTTAAACTGGGTGGCTTAAAATTGTTTTTGGTGGATATTCAACTTGCCACGATACCAACCTCAAAGGGATCTCAACGCAACCATGCCCTGAGACAAGGACACACAAGGACCTTGCCATCAGAAGGCCCTAGTCTGGCTCCCATCTGGTCACTGGCCGAGGAAAACAACTTCTCCTCTTGGGGACTCAACCTCCTAGCCTGATGGTGGGAAGGTTTGGTGCTGCTCATGATGTCACAGGGGAAGCGAGGATCAGCAAGTCTGAAGGGCCTTGCTATGAACCGCGGGGCCCGGCTCCGGTTCTGGGGTACCTGATGCCAATCTGGCTGTCGTCGTGGTCTTATTCTCAGCGGTGGTGCTGACCTGGCTCTGGGCGCTCTGTTGACGGAGCTGCTGAATTAGCTTGAGGGACAGTGACCGGCCAGTGCCCTCATAGCTAGAAGCAAAGGCAAAAGGAATCAGGCATGAGGTACCAAATCCACTGTCTAGGAGGGGACAGAGAGCTGCTTTCCTCCACCTGCTGAAACATCAGATCCCTGCTTCCCCCAGGACAGCCTTGCTCATCTCTGAACTTCCAGCACAGCAGGCACCTGTCCAGAGGCGGCGGGGTGGCACGGTGGCTCAGCGAGGGGCCACCCAGGCCTAGGCTCACATCCTAGCTCATCTACTTAGTATCTTTGGGCAAGGAGTTCAATCTCTTTTAGCCTCATCTTCAAGGGGGGACTATTCTATACACCTCATAGGACTGTGATGTGAACTTAAAAAATAAGGACTGGAAAAAGGGTGTAAGTAAAGCCTTTAGCATAAAGGCTTTAGGCAGTTTTAGTGAAGCTGGAACAAAGTTAAACGGTCAACTAACGGAGCTGCTTTTGGAAGTACAGTGCATAAGGAAATGAACTGAGAACATTTCCAGTTTGGGTAATAAAACAAATCCACCACCTCAGAAATTCTTTTCATTACTATGCCCACTTAAAAGGTGACATAAAACAGCTTAAAAATGTTGGGAAAAAATTAAATCATCTATAATCTGATAACTCAATCAGCTTTCATTGTTGAGTCTTCTTCTCGCCTTTAGTCACAAGCATATGTGACCACAGGGTACGCAGAGCCCTTTTTTTCATTACCTCATTTCATAATACTCATTATTATATTCAAAGACTGTAAAATACCTCCTCTTACTCAAATTATAAAAGCTAGAATGAGTGTTTTATTCCCACTCTCCACCCCACATAACAAAGCTCTCCCAAAGATATTCCATTTACTTATTTAAGAAAACAGAGTAAGCACAAGCAACAAAACTTAAAAACTTTTGTCATCAAAGGACATTATAATAAAGACAGTGGCCGGGCGCAGTGGCTCATACCTATAATCCTAGCACTTTGGGAGGCGGGCGTATCACCTGAGATCAGGAGTTTGAGACCAGCCTGACCAACATAGTGAAATCCTGTCTCTACTAAAAATACAAAAGTTAGCCGGGCATGGTGGTACACACCTGTAATCCCAGCTACTCGAGAGGCTGAGGCAAGAGAATCGCTTGAATCTGGGAGGTGAAGGTTGCAGTGAGCCAAGATTATGCTACTGTGCTCCAGCCTGGGCAACAGAGTGAGAGTCTGTCTCAAAAAAAAAAAAAAGAAAAGAAAAAGAAAAAGAAAAAAAAAGAAAGAAAGTGAAAAAACCCATAGAATGGGAGAAAATTTTTGTAAATCACATCTGATAAGGGACCTGCTATCAAGAATATATAAAGAACCCTTACAAATCATTAATAAAAAAGACAACCCAATGAGAGAGATGAACAGAGGATATGAATAGACATTTCTCCAAAGAAGATACATGAGTGGCCAACACGCACATGAAAAGAGGCTAACATCATTAGTCACCAGGAAATGCAAATGAAAATTATAATGAGAGGTCACTTCACACCTATTAGAATGACTATAATCACAATGAAACATAAAAAGTGTGTGAGATAATACAGAAAAGTCAGAACCCTCACACACTGCTGGTGGGAATGTAGAATGTGCAACTGCTTTGGAAGAGTCTGGCAGCTCCTCACATGGTCAAACACAGAGTTAGCCCAGTAGTTTCACTCCTAGGTGTATCCCTAAGAGAACTGAAAAACACATCCATGCAAAAATCTGCATGCTAACGTTCAAAGGAAGATTATTAATAATAGCCAAGAGGGAGAAATAACCCAAATGTCCACCAACAGATAAAAGGAAAAATAAAATGTGGTATATCCATACAATAGAATACTATTCAACCACAAAAAGGAATGAAATACTGATATATGCTACAAGTCAGTCATGGAAGACCACATATTTTATAATTCCATTTATATGAAATGTCCAAAATAGGCAAATCTATGGCTACAGAAAGCAGATTAGTGACTCCCTAGGGTTGGGGGGTGTGGAGGAACTGGAGGAGGATGCACAGGCTTTCTTTATGGGGTGATAAAAATGTTCTAAAATTGGTTGTGAGCATGGCTGAACAACTCTGTGAACGTACTAAAAACCATTAAATTACATATTTTAAATGGATAGATAGTACAGTATGTGAGTTATATCTCAATAAAGCTGTTCAAAAAATAAAAACCCATTTTATTTCAGTATTTTCAGTGTAAGCAAAAGTCACAATAAATCTGCATACAGAATAATCTTTTTTTTTTTTTTTTTTTTGAGACGGAGTCTGGCTGTGTCACCCAGGCTGGAGTGCAGTGGCGCGATCTCGGCTCACCGCAAGCTCTGCCTCCTGGGTTCCCGCCATTCTCCCGCCTCAGCCTCCGAGTAGCTGGGACTACAGGCGCCCGCCACCACGCCCGGCTAATTTTTTGTATTTTTAGTAGAGACGGGGTTCACCGTGTTAGCCAAGATGGTCTCAATCTCCCGACCTCGTGATCCGCCCGCCTCGGCCTCCCAAAGTGCTGGGATTACAGGCTTGAGCCACCGCGCCCGGCCACAGAATAATCTCTTTAAGATGTGATTTCCATACAGAAATCTTCCCAATATTGGAGATATGTATTTAGTGACCTCAAAAGATTTCACAATACATTGCTATATTCAAAAACCAAATTAAAAATGTTTTTGTTCAAATGAAAAAAGTAAATGCAGAGAAAATGTACACCAAAATTCTAACAAAATCTATCTCCAGATGGCTGAATTACAGGTGATTTTTCTTTCTTTTCTTTTTTTTTTTTTTTGAGACAGAGTCTTGCTCTGTCACCCAGGCTGGAGTGCAGTGTGGCAATCTCGGCCTCACTGCAGCCTCCGCCTCCTGGGATTAAGCAATTCTTCTGCCTCAGCCTCCTGAGTGCTGGGATTACAGGCACATGCCACCACACCCAGCTATTTTTTCGTATTTTTAGTAGAGACGGGGTTTCACTATGTTGGTTAGGCTGGTCTCGAACTCCTGACCTTGTGATCCACCGGCCTTGGCCTCCCAATGTGCTGGGATTACAGGCATGAGCCACCACACCTGGCTACAGGTGATTTTTCTTTTGCTTACCTGTTGTAATTTTTCAATAGCAAACATTAAATATTTCAAATTTAAAAATTAAATATTCCAAATTAAAAAAAACACTCATGTCATTATGAGCTTGCTTTCTTATGATAATTATAATACTTTAATACTATATTTTCTAAGATATAAGGTATTGGTATTGCCATCCATGTATTTTTCAACATTTTATCACACTTACAGACAGAAGCACACACTCAGCACATAAGACTAAAATTCTTCAGTTTTATGCTGCCCATTTCATGTTGGGCCAGAAACGTGTAACAGTTCATTAAGAGAGCAGTTTCCATTTGCAGAAGCCCAGTAGAGAGTGAAGCAGCCCCAAACACTCAGAGACTCTGAGAATCAGACTTAGCTGTCCAGGCCCAGGTCACATCCGCTACATGCCCCTGAATCTGCAAGAGCCTGCCACGGGAGTAAGGACTCCTGCTCATGGTGCCTTACCCGTTGATGGTGGATGCCATGAAAACAAGGTAGGGGCCAAGGAGGTTCTTCACCAAGGGGAGGGGGATGGCGGCGGCTTCATCAATCACAACTAGTTCAGCCTGGCCCAGTTTCACAGCATCTGCAGGATGTATATACTGTGGGGAAGGAAAATTTAGATTATTAGCATAGCGAACTCATGTCATAGCTGCGATTACTGGCGACTCATCATAAAGGCTGTTCTCTTTCCTCTCTCTGCCTGTTTCCTTCTCTCCTCTCACTCCTCCTTTCTACTTTTTCCTGGCAGGGCAAAAATGGGATGGGCTTGGAGTCAGACACCTGGGTTCAGAGAGTTCAGCCCCTGATCATGTGACCTTGGACAAGTCACTTAATCCCACAGTGCCTCAGACTCCTTCTCCTGTAAAATGAAGGAAATACCTATCTTATGGCTGCTTGAGGGAAAAATAAAGCAGGTATTTAAAAATGCCCTGCCCAGTGCCTGACTCACAGCGCTGATAGATAGATGGGGGCTTCCTTTCCTTTCTCTCCTTTGTCTCCTCATGTTTTCCCCCAGCCTCAGATAAGGGAAGCCAATGAGCTCAAGGCACAGCTCGACCCCAGTGGTGGCTAAAGAGGAAGATGTCGGATTTTTCATGCCGGGGACTGTGCTCCCTGCTCTGATGGCATGATTATAAAGGCCAAGTCTCCCTGCTGACAGACATTTCTAGAACTTGTTATTTTCTTAATACATGCACACTTACATATATTTATGCATACAAACAACCTCTTCAGTTTCTTCAGGGCTTCCTGCTAAGTTTAAAGTGGTTTGAAAAGCAATGAGGAGGTATCTTATAGGAAACCTGAATAACCAATTAACATAAACAAAGATATTCAACCTCACCAATAATCAGTGAAATGCTAAAGACAGCAGGGAGATACCATCTCCCAAAACTTAAATAGCTGTAAAACGTCCAGAGTTGGCGACCTCTTAGAGAAATTAAAACTCAAATGAATGCTGGCATGGGGGTAAATTGGTATAAACACTATGAAAGAGAATTTGGTAAATTTTAAGAAAGCTGGAAAACTACACAATCCTAAAACCCAACAATTCCACTTTGAGAAACATACATGTAAATATAATTTACTTATATAACACCTAAAGATGAATCAACCAGATCTACAAGCTTTAATCTGCATAGATCTTGAAAACAAATTTTAGAAAAGGAAAGATGAAGGAGGACAAGTGTAGTACGTTACCACCTATGGACAGATAATTATGTAGTAAACATAGAAACACATGAACTGAAAGGACACACACCAGCATCAGAAATGAGTCACCCCTGGGGAGGGACAGAAGGGAATAGGACGGAAAGGGGTTGAGGGACTTCAACTGTATTTGTGATGTTTTAGTTCTTTAAAACAAAAATCTAAGTGACATTTAAAATATGAAACAAACACAGCAAACATCAAAATGTCAACAATACTTAAACCTGAGTGTTGGGCACCTGAATGTTACATTGGTCTCTGCACTCTCCTACACATTTGAACTATTTCGTTGCAAATAAGACATTCTAACCGCTTTGCAACAAGTTGATGAGCCAGGGAGGCGGCAACCTCACCCATTTCTTTTTTTTATTTTTTGAAACAAAGCCTCACTCTGTCGCCCAGGCTGGAGTGCAGTGGAATGATCTCGGCTCACTGCAACCTCTGCCTCCAGGGTTCAACCAATTCTCGGGTTCAACCAATTCCCCAATTCTGCCTTGGCCTCCTGAGTAGCTGGGATTGCAGAAGCATGCCACCATGCCTGGCTAATTTTTTTACATTTTAGTAGAGATGGGATTTTACCACGTTGGCCAGGATGGTCTCCAACTCCTGACCTCAAGTGATTCGCCCACCTCAGCCTCCCAAAGCACTGGGATTACAGCCATGAGCCACCGTGCCCGGCCAACCCCACTCACTGCTAGCAGCAGAATGTACATCCTCAACAGGGCCCCAGATCTTAGATTCTTCAAGGGAAAAACTAAACAAGCATCTCATAAAAGCAGCAGAAAGCAGCCCCCCAAGGGAGGTGAAGCCAACTTTTATCTAATATTCTTCTTTTTCTCAATGTTGAGACCAAGGAGAGGCCTGAAAGGAACACAAATGGAATCTCATAAAGTAAGGTCACCTCCTCCGTGCTCACACTGGAGACAAAAGAACTCTGGTAATATGAGAGAGTATTTGATTACAAATTCAAGAAGGAGCAAGGCCCGAGGCAGGGCATTTCACAGAAATGTTTTCCTTCTTCAGTTTGTGTATTTTTCTTGAGTTTTAACAGGTCTCTGTCTTCTCATTGCCTGCCGCCTGACCCTCACCAACAGCAGCCTGTCCTCCTCCCAGCTGGGAGAATCAAGCAAAAGTGAGAAGAAATATACAGAATGAAGAGATTCTAGAAAGAGACTAGTAAGAAAAAATTAAAGTAAAGGGCATAAACACTTAATATTGTTTATAATCTGGCCTCTGATAAAAAGGTATAACTTATTGACATGCATATACATATGCTTTGACAGGCATAAAATGCTAGGGTACAAACTGCCAAATTCACCTGGCTCATTTCCCAACCCAATTCCAAAAATAATCAATGAACCTCCTCCAGTAAGAGCCCATTAGTCTCAGTCCATCTGTAAGCCCATCACCTCATGCCTCTCTTAGAGATTTAGCAGACCTGCAGCCTTTGGACAAGTGCAGACCATTCAGGCTTACAGAGTGCTAGAGATTTTTAGAACTTTCGGGAAAACACTGTTTAAAAAAGAAAATAGGCCACTGGCTAAACCACAAAGATTCAGAGCACATTTTGCAAAGTTCTTTTTTTCATTTAAGCTGTAAGGTTATTGTTCTAGTTACAGATGCAACATTTCAAAAACTGCAATAAATAAGCAAAGTTAGAACTGATGTCAGAAGAAACATTCTCTTTTAATTAATCAGCATACTTTCCACCCCACTTATTCCATATTCAAAGGACAAAAACACAACTTTTCAATCTAACTACATATATTTGTTAGTTTTCTGAATTTTTTTTTAAAAGAGGCTGAAAATCTGGAACAGGTTTAGCAAACAACACCACCATTGTCTAAAAGAGATGCAATTACACAAGACATACATGTCTATAACAGGAAACATCTTAGAGCCAGTAAAATACAGCAAGACACTGGCCCTGCACATCAGGGTCTGAGAACAAGCCTCACCTGAATAGTCTGCCTGTGTTCTCGAAATACATTCACTCTGATCACTGCTTTGTTAAATTCAGGATTTAGAGATTGGATAATCTCATAATCCAGATGTTCCTGGTGGGGAGTCAAACCAATGACAAACTTTAGAAACAAGCTTTAGAAACTAAATATTACGAAAGTAAGCAAGCATTCTAAAGACCTCACTTGGATTTAAACCCAGTACTGTATCAAAACAAAAATCTTTTTTTTTTTTTTTTTTTGAGATGGAGTTTTGAGCCCAGGCTGGAGTGCAATGGCGTGATCTCAGCTCACTGCAACCTCTGCCTACCCTGGGTTCAAGTGATTCTCCTGCCTCAGCCTCCCGAGTAGCTGGGATTACAGGCATGTGCCACCACGCCAGCTAATTTTGTATTTTTAGTAGAGACGGGGTTTCTCTATGTTGGTCAGGCTGGTCTCGAATTCCTGACCTCAGGTGATCCGCCGCCTCGGCCTCCCAAAGTACTGGGATTACAGGCATGAGCCACCACACCTGGTCCAAAATACAAATTCTTAATCCAAATTTCCTACCTGATATTGCAGAGCATCAAATCCTTTAAATACAAATTCAAACAGAGTATGGAGGTTATCAGGGCTTGGGGAGGTAACGAAGATATTGGAGTACCTACAGAACAAAATAAAAGAAGGATTTTTAAGAAATTAGGAACATTTTAAAGAAACAATTTAAAAAGAAAATATTTTTGTTTGCTCCTGTCCCAAAGGTGATAACCAGAGGTAACAGCAAGGGAAAAAGCCAGGACACCTTTTGGGAAGGAAAGTAAAGCAACTCCAGACATTTAGCTACCAACATCTGTGAAAGCAAATTGCTTAGAAGCACTGTGGAGACAACGCCCTCAGTGTGCAGAACAGACAGACTGCTCCCCAATCTAGGGCACTGCTACAATAAGTAGTTTCACGCCCATCACTAGCTGTGCTGAGACTTTCAAATGGTGAAGCTGGAGAGCTCAATCGGTGCTCAGGCCAAGGCCAAAGCTAACCTCCAAGTTAGCTTTGCCTTGCTGAGTATAAAAGATGCTAACAGCAGATGCTAATGGCTAAGAGACTGTTACAGCTAGAGCAGCACGAAGAACGAAGGACAAGGAGTCAGGAGCTAAGCTCAAGCCTCAGCTCTACCAGCACTGACTTGCTGGAGGATCTTGGGTAAATCCCTGGAACTCCTCAAGCCTGGGTTGATTCATCTATAAAATGCCCACAGAGCTCTAAAGAGCACCAAGGAAGATAATGCACAAAAGCAAACACAGTAAGTTCTAGGTACATTATTATGGCTGAGAAGTTGGAAGAACATACTCTACTGGCAGTTGCATGTATCTTCCATACCAAATAGAAAAGAACAGAAAGTAACATCACACCTAAAACCAGCTCCTCAGAAGCCAAAGAAAGCTTCTCTTAATCAAAATCATTAAAATGTCAAACTTGTACTTTTCTCAGTCAGCAAGGCTGGTCACACATATTCTCATGCCCTGAGAGGTGTAAAGTTTCTTACTCACATTTCTTTGCTTCTGCATGTTTGTTCAACTATAAATAGCAATTACAAAGGCCCTGGTATATATGTGTCTATGTTTCCACACAAGTAAACATGCACCTTTAGGGTGGGTTGGGGAAACAGTGCTGCTGTTTCCTGGCAGGAAATCAAGACCTAGAGAAATCACACACTGAACCCACTCAGAACTAGGAACGTGAGATACCAGTCCTCTGACCCCAACCCTGCACACTACCCCCACAGCGCCCAGAATTCCTAAATATGGAGGATCGAATCCCCTTACCCAAATGCCACCGCCCCAGCAATCGCCAATCCCAGGGCTGCAGATTTTCCCCGTCCTCGGGCAGCTGTGAGTGCAACAGTACTCCTCAGGGTCTTTTCAGAGATGCCCTCAATAAATTTCAAGACAGCTTTGGCCTGTGGAAAGAGAGACACATTAGGTGAACTCCAAGAAAGGTCCAAGTTTCTGCCATTCACCACCATCACTGTGGAGAAGTGAGGTTGATGCCAGGCTAAATAAGAGGGCGGCAGTTCCTGCAGGCCAGAGAGCACTGCTCAGCACCTGGACTTCTCACTCCCTTGGTCATCTCCTGTCAGTCTCAAGGCCTTCAGTAACAATTATTAATAGATGCTGATAATTCAAATTTACAGCTTCAGTCTGGAGCATTTCCCTGCACACCAGACTTTTTTTTTTTTTCTCTAAGATGGAGTTGCGCTCTTGTTGCCCAGGCTGGAGTGCAGTGGTGCGATCTCAGCTCACTGTAACCTCCGCCTCACAAGTTCAAGCGATTTTTCTGCCTCAGCCTCCTAACTGGGATTACAGGTGCGTGCCACCAAGCCCGGTTAATTTTTATATTTTTAGTAGAGATGGGGTTTCGCCATGTTGGCCAGGCTGGTCTCAAACTCCTGACCTCAGGTGATCCGCCCACCTTGGCCTCCCAAAGTGCTGGGATTAACAGGCGTGAGCCATGGCGCCTGGCCCACACCAGACTTTTTTTTTTTTTTTTTTTGAGACAGAGTCTCGCTGTGTCACCAGGGGCTGGAGTGCAGTGGTACAACCTCCACCTCCTGGGTTCACTTCAACCTCCACCTCCTGGGTTCAAGTGATTCTCCTGCCTCACCCCTCCCAAGTAGCTAGGATTACAGGCACGCACCACCACACCCAGCTAATTTTTGTATTTTCAGTAGAGACAGGGTTTCACCATGTTGACCAGGATGGTCTCCATCTCTTGACCTCGTGATCCGCCCACCTCAGTGTTCCAAAGTGACAGGATTACAGATGTGAGCCACCGCACCCAGCTGGCCCACACCAGACTTTTATACACATGCAACTGCTTCCTGCACATTCCCATTTGTACACTACAGATCTCAAACTTCAAACTGAACGCCTAAAGTTGCCCCAAACCTCCTCCACCTAGTCTTTCCCATCTCAGTTAACTGTTCAACTGCTTGGGCCAAAGTCTCCTCAGTTCTTCCCTGATAACTTGATTCGTCAGCAAATCCTGTTACCTTCAAAACATATATAAAATCCTACCATTCCTTACACCACTATCCTCCTCTACTGCTCTGCTCAAAGCCACCACCCTATCCTTCTTCCATCATGACAGCAGCCTCCTGACCAGTCTTCCTGCTGCCATCCTCACCCCACCAGTCTATATTCAACACAGCAGCCATAGGATCCTCTTAAGAAGCAGCCTAGGGATGCCTCTGGACACTATGGACATAAAAGCTTCCACTGCTCCCATCTCTTATAGAGTAAGTGCCAAAGCCCTGCCAGTAGCCTGAAAGATCCTCCAAAAATCTCCTCCTCCACACACACTCACCCTGCTTCAGCCCCTCAGCCTCCCTGCCAGGCCTGGAACACAGAGGGACATCCCTACCCCAGGCCCATGCACGTGCTGCTCCCTCTGCCTGAAGCACTGGCTCCCCAAGAGCCACAGGGCTTGTTTCCTCACCTCACCTCCTTCATGGCTTGGCTCCAAAATCACCTCCTACATGAGGCCACCCCTGCTCCCTGTATGTAGAACCGCAGCACTCTACCCTCATCTGTCATGCCCTATCCCTCTTTGCAACGTTTTCTTTTTTCCCATTGTACGCAGCATCTTCTGCTTCACCACATGATCTGCTCATGTCTTTCATTTACTGACTGTCTCATCTCACTAGGAGGCAAGCTCCATGAAGCAGGCGCATCCCTCTTATCTACTGCTGGGCCCCAGTGCCTACAGGAGAGCCTAGAAGTAAAAGCAAGATGCCAGTGACACTGAAGGACAGGAGCCACTAACTACTTAGGGCCCAAACTTTGCTCCTCAGCTGGATCTGTGCTGGGAATATGTCTTTGAGGGTGGGAAGAAGGCCAGATGGTCCTGAGGAAGTTTGCCGAGGCAACGATGCTAAGAAGACACTGAAGAGACACAGGCCAAGGTAGATGGAAGGGGAGAGGCTTCAGGAAGCCAGAGTTTCTCCAGATGAAAACACTCAAAGGGAATCCAGGTCCTACTTACCTTGGCCTTGCCTGAAGGCTATATTTTACCCTTTTGTTTTATATTATGGAAGTTATAAACTCTGAAAAATCCAATGACATAACAGAAAGGTACCAAATCTAGACTAAAATGCATCCTAAAATGAAGAACCAATATAAAAAAGGCCAAAATCCAACTAAAAAGTGGGCAGAAGAAACAAGCAGACTGGCTGACCAAAAACAAAAAACAAACAAACAAACAAACAAAACCAACAGTAACAACAAAACAACAGATGACCAATAATTGTATGAAGGAGGTATCCTCCTCTCTTCTAATTAAAGCAGCAACACCAATTAAAACAATGGTCCTATGTTCTCATATCAGATTGGTAAAGACTTACAAGTTTAACAGGAATCACTGTTGCAAGGGTGTAGGGAAAAAGGCATTTCCACACACTGGATAGTTCCATCAACTGGTACAACACCCATGTGAATATACACAACCTCTGATCCAGCAATTTCTCTTCTGGAAACATATTCTAAACATAGTGCCCACAGACTTATCTGTAAGAATCCCCTAAGAGCGCTGTTTCTAATAGTGGAAATGCTGGAAACAATCCAAATGTCTCACAGTGGACCACTTCCACTCTGTAGTATGACCCCTTTGCATTTAATTCATTTATGTGCATGAAAAAAGAGGCAGCAGGATACATAATAAACTGTTCACAGCAGTCGTTTCTGCAGAGTGAAACTGCCAAGTGGAAACACCACTTCTTATTTTTTTATGTACTCTTTTTCTATTAACTTCTTGTTTTTTGGTCATAGGCCATTTGTTTTCTTATAACCTCCTTCATGGTTATAACACTATTTAACTAGAATCAGTCTCTCCTGCTTTATCCTATCGCTCACTCCTTCTCTTTTGGATAAAGAGGGTACCAGGAAGTGAATCAAAAAAGCCTAGGCCCTGCAGCCAAAGCTGCATAAACAGCAATTGTAGCTGCTGATCGTATTTCCAGAATGAAAAGGGAAGCCAGCCTGCTGGGACTCAGCCCTAAGTGGGAGGTGTCACTGCAGCTATCTTCCTTCTCAAGGGTAGCAACCCATGTTGCTCATTTGGCTCAAGCTGACCTAGAACCCTGAACACACCTGACAGTTCAAAGACCTCTGGGCTATACCCAGTCAGTTCCCATCATGGCCCAGGAACTACCAGAGAAGCCAAGTTTACCAGTGCAGACCACCTCGGTGAGCACAGAAATGCATCCTGGTAGCTCTCACCTAGCCTGCTAATTGCACTCAAAGACCAGGTACATATCACCCCAGAGGGCCTGGCCCTCATCAGGCCTCACACTGGAACCAGGGTAAATACCAGACTAGGGGCCTCAAGTTCTCCTCTCACTTCTGAATAAGCTGTAGGCAAAAACTTTATATTATCAAAACTTAACTGAAATTGAAGAACACAGGTATATTGCCCACTCTTGGAAAAAGTGGTGAGAGGATTCCTCTTTCAATGTAATCTGTCCAGATGTAGTGGACCATGCCTGTAATCTCAGCACCTTAGGAGGTTGAGGCCTCAACCCCTGCTTGAGGCCAGGGGTTGGAAGTTACAGTGAGCCGTGATCATGCCACTGCATTCCAGCTTGGGTGACAGAGCGAGACTCCGTCTTTTAAAAAACAATAATTCATCTGCTCCATCTGTCCCCTGACTGGAGGGGGTAATCCCTAGACTTCTTTTGTGAACTCAGACAACATGAAATAGCCCTACTGTTGCTGAGCATACACGAGTACGAGCAAGGGGAAAAGTCCCCTTCTCCAAGGAGGGTCTGAGTCTTGGGTCAACGTGCCTTGGCTTCTGTTGCGCTCCGTATGCTATATTCTACCTTTGTGCTGGAAGTTCTGAGCACCACACTCACCTGGTCTAGAGTCTTACAGCAGTCCACCAACACACCCACAGGCTGGGTGTCCTGCAAGCTCTCCTTCAACTCCCTCAGCTCCAGATCGGAAGGACCAAGACTCTCATCCTACCAGAGAGAGGAGAAGGGGAAGGTCTGTCACTGCCACAGGAAGAACAACAGAGAAAACATAGCCTCCCCCAGATTCCTGGACCCCAGCACAGACTCACCGGAGTCTGGGGAGGCAGGGCCTCAATGGTGACAACGTGGGTGGAGATGGGCAGGATATTGAGCTGGTCATCAATGACAAGACACTTCTTACAAGAGGCCAGAGAGAGAATAAACCTGAGAAACAAAACTGCTGCAATGAAGTGTTGGAGAGGGCATGATCTGTCTACACAGAGTATAACTTTTCTTCAAAAAATCATTTGGCCCCAAGTGTCTCTAAGAAAGCCAGAAAAAGCTAAAACCCAGTTGGAGAGCAGCGTGAGATGATTCAGCACCTCCTCCACAAGGCACCTGAACATACTTTAAACAGCAAATCAGCAAACCGAGAACTCATCCCAGGAGATCAATAATAAGCCCTCCTGTTGTGCATGACTGCCACTATTCCCTACGCCATGGGGCCTCCCCTCATCCTCCCAGTCTTGCTCTTTAGCACTGAGGTGTTTCAGGCTATCCTTAAATGGGGAATTCCAAACCCAACCCCATATGATCACCAGTCACACAGGGAAAAAACACAAATGAATTCACCTTCTGTCACTAGGAAAAAGAAATAAAAGGAACAAGGGGAAAGGAAAGCTCCCCAAAGAAATACAATACAAACGTTCTTGCGTGCAGGAAAAAAAAATGTGTTTGACTATAACATTCAAACATCCTCCCATTGCAAGAAAAGGATTTCACAGGCTTCTGTTGTATTCAGTAGCACACAGCTGCTCCTCCTGATCTGCTCATTCTACTGAGTTAGTGCATCACAGATGGTTAAAATGAGAAAGGCCCCCAGGGTTCATCAGGGCTCGGATTTCTACACCTCAGCACTACTGACATTTCGGACCAGATTATTCTTTGGTGTGGAGCTGTCCTGTGCACCACCGGTTGTTCAGCAACATCCCTGGCCTCTACCCACTGGATGCCCACGCCACCCACCACCACCCTCCCAAAGTCATTACAATCAAAACATTTCCAGACATTGCCAAACGTCCCTAGGGGGCCAAATGGCTCCAGATGAGAACCACTGATTTAGATCAAATTTTCCTAAGGCGTTTCACAGGGTGCTAACTGGTGTTCCCACCCCGCCAAAAAAACCTGTGGTAAGATAAATTTGGGAAACAATCAGTTAAACAGGTCCCTGCTGCTGCAAGACTTTTCAGAGATTACAACAGGCTAGGGTAAATCTTCATAAAGGAAAAACAGTATCTGTGTTTCCCAGACATACATGGTCAAACTCTCCTCACATAGTCCCTCTCAAAAAACTAGTGTTCTATGGCCGGGCACAGTGGCTCACGCCTGTAATCCCAGCACTTTGGGAGGCTGAAGAGAGCAGATCACTTGAGGTCAGGAGTTCGACACCAGCCTGGCCAACATAGTAAAACCCCACCTCTACTAAAAACACAAAAAATGGCCAGGCACGGTGGCTCATCCCAGCACTTTGGGAGACGGAGCGGGGGCAGATCATTTGAGGTCAGGAGATCAGGACCAGCCTGGCCAACATGGTGAAACCTTGTCTCTACTAAAAATACAAAAATTAGTCAGGCATGGTGGTGGGCTCCTGTAATCCTGGCTACTTGGGAGGCTGAGGCACAAGAATCGCTTGAACCCGGGAGGCAGAGGTTGCAGTGAGCCAAGATCGTGCCACTGTACTCCAGCCTGGGCATCAGAGCGAGACTCTGTCTCAAAAAAATAATAATAACAATACAAAAAATTAGCCGAGTGTGGTGGCAGGCACCTGAAATCCCAGCTACTCGGGAGGCTGATACAGGAGAATCACTCGACCCAGGAGGCAAAGGTTGCAGTGAGCCAAGATCGCGCCACTACACACCAGCCTGGGCAACACAGTGAGACTCCGTCTCGAAATAAACAAATAAATAAATATTTAATTTCAGATAACAAATTGTGTATCATATTTGAAATTATGGGTGATCCTTTGCTCGGAAGAAACATTTTGTCACCTTTTTCTGCCTCTAATTACATCTCACCACCCCCCATATTTTTCTTATCATTTTTACTATGCCAATATGTCATATCCATAATAAAAAGTTTGGAAAAACTAGTGTTCTATGAAGTATCTTCTGGGAAACAGTGATCCAGAAAAATCACTCCTTTAAAAGATGAGTAAGCTAAGAGCCAGAGAGAGTAACTTGGTTTAACTGAACTGTCAGGGCCAGCAGCAAGACAAAATTGAGGTTTCCTGGCTCCAACTTTCTACTACATTTCACTGCTTCCAGTTAGTCTCACAACTGCTGCTGCTGTCAAGAATTTCATCATTTTTGGAATCTTGTACTACTTTCCCCAATGCAAAAGCAAAGCTTTCAGTTGAGTCCAAGATAAAAATATCCCTCCCAATGTGACTGCCCCACAGTTGGGAGGAACTATAGACCTACCTTTCATTAAATCTTCCCACCACATCCTGATGGGCCTCAGTTCTGTACCTGGAATGCACATCCTAACAAAGAAAGACAACATCCATTAACAAAGGCATGCAAACAGTGCTGAGGACCAGGGTCTAAATACAAAGCTCTATCCAAGGAGACATGGGCAATCTTGCTGGAAACAAAATCACTCCCACACACCCTGCTGTGCCAAGTGGTATTTGCTAAAACTGGGATCAGACACCGTATGCAATGTTACTTATTAAAATCTTTCACTTTTCCACATTTTTTTCTAGCATCCTAAGTTATATTCATTTATTTCATAAAACTGGCATGCTGTGTGCCAGATATGCTGTGTATACACTAGTGAACAAAGCATGACCTCTGTTCTCATGGCACTTGGAGTGTAATGGAGGAAGAAAAATGAGTAGATACATATACATTTTGGCAAATGCTACATGTGAAATACAGACTGCACGGATAGCAAGTGGGGGTCACTTATGTAGGGTAATGAGGGAGGGCCTCTCTGAGATAAGCTGAGGCCTGAAGGGTAAGTAGGTAGCCATGTAAGAGAGAGAGGAAGAACAAACTGATGTGAACACAAAGTCATTCATTCACTCTCAAATATCTAAGGAATGCTTACTAAATGCCAGGCACTCTTCTAAGATCTGGAAAGGCAACAGCAAAGAAAACTAACTCTCTGTTCCAATCAAATTTATTTATTTATTTATTTATTTTTATTTTTTTACTTTTTCAGATGGAGTCTTGCTCTGTCGCTCAGGCTGGAGTGCAGTGGCGTGACCTCAGCTCACTGCAACCTCCACCTCCTGAGTTCAAGCGATTTTCCTGCCTCAGCCTCCCTAGTAGCTGGAATTACAGGTGTGTGCCACCATACGTGGTTAATTTTTTTTGTATTTTTGGTAGAGATGAGGTTTCACCATGTTGGCCAGGCTGGTCTTAAACTCTTGACCTCAGGTGATTCGCCCATCTCAGACTCCCAAAGTGCTGGGATTACAGGCGTGAGCCACTGTGCCTAGCCTTCCAATGAAATTTAGAGACTAGTACAGAAGGACAGACTAATAATAATAACTTTAGGTAACTGTCAAGTGCTCTGAAGAAAAATAAAGCTGGTTAAGGAATGACAGGCAGAGTTGCCTACTGTAAACAGGGTGTGAGGAAAGACCACACGGATGAGGTGATATCTGAGCAAGGACTTGAGTGCAATGAGGAAGTGAGCCAGGCAGAGGTCCAGAGGAAGCACATTCCAGCGGGAACAGCAAGTGTCAAGGCTCTAGCATGAGTGTGTGCTGGGCATGCCTGAGGATGTTCGAGGAGGCCAAAAGGGCTGTAGTGCAAGTGATGATGGGAGAAGTAATGACAAGAAATAGCCCCTAAGATTTGAGGAAAGTTCATTTCACCAGACCAAGTCCAATCCGACCACCATTACAGAGCTGTTGGGCATGGGCATGACTTAAAACTTGCCTCTGAACACTGACTTGGCAACACTGATAGAGAGAGGAGACCAGCTCTGCATCAGTGAGACATATCCCTAACTCCTCACCATGTCCTCAGTGTCTTTTGCTTTGGGAGAACAGCATATCTGCTGGAGTTGAAATTCTTGCCAAACTGGGAGTACAACTAGCAAATGTTCCTTAGTCATCCATTAGGATAAGGGCCAGTGAGGAGTCTGCACATGGTCCTTTTTTTTTGCAATACACAAATTTAGGCACTGGCATTGCTCCTTATACAGTATTATTCCAGAAAATTTAACTACATAAAAGCTGCATCATATCTGAATCTCACTGGTGTAGAATTTGCAAATGCCTGAAAACAAAGGTGAAATTAAGAGATTCCTAGGCACACTCAGGGACCCTGAGATTTAACTGCAGTGACTTTTTCACTAGTTAAAATCAAAGAGCTCTTAGCCCTGAGGCTGTGCTGGCTACTCACTGGAGCTGCCCAACAGGAATTCTTTAAAGAAAGCAGAACACAGCCAAAACAGATTTACTTGAACCCTCACAATTAAGTTAAAAAAACAGTTGCTTACCATGGTCATTGTGTACAACTGCTTGAGTGAGTTCATGGTCCGTAGGAGGATGACCACTAGCCCACCACCTTCCACTGTTTCTACAGTCCTGGCCAGCAAGTTTGGAGTTAAGGCTTCGAAATCCTGGAAGAAGGGGGTGTGAGAAAGGGTATTCATGCGAATACCAACCCAAGGGACTTTTTTTTTTGAGATGGAGTCTCGCTCTGTCACCCAGGCTGCAATGCGGTGGCACAATCTTGGCTCACCACCCACCTGGGCCTCCCAAAATGCTGGGATTACAGGTGAGCCACCGCACCTGGCCCAACCCAAGGGACTCTTAACCAAAGCAAGGTGATAAGGCAAAAAGACGACTTCAGAGCATAAAGCTAAGACTGTACTTCTTCCCACCTTGACTTCCCAGGATACACACACGGGGCACCACAGAAGAGGACCGAGCCCCCGAATATATAAATACCTGGTTTTATATGCCAAAAATGGGTCTCTTATTAGAGACATTGTTTTATATGTCAAAAACCTCTCTGATAAAATCTGATTTGGAAACAAATTTTCCAACCTTCATTGATTCACACTTGAATTTCAGAAACATCTTACATTTTCTGACATTTATAGCCCAAACCTGTTTGACAAAACTATACCACATGGGGGAGCTACTGCTCCCAGGAGTCATTACTCAGGCAATTGATCAAGGCAGCAAGCAGAAGACCGCTCCCTACGAATCAGTGGATCACCCAGGGCATTCCCCTGAGTAAAGGTGAAAATGAGGCAAAACGCCCTCTTTTTTGATCTCCAAGGTGGGAAGTAAGCCAGGAGTACAAGAGACAACCCATATTTTCTGAGGTATGTAACTCGACATAATAAAGGGCACAGTCGTAGGTGTATATGATGAACACATCGAACGTGGGGATTTGTGCTTAATTTTGTCTTGTCTTTTTTGGGAGAATGGGGAAGGGAGGTGGCACAGGAGTCAAAGAAACAAAGAATAAAACAAAGACCACCAGAGGTTACACGCACATGCATACACACACACACACACAAAGTGACACTTAGTCTATTAACTTGCCAGGCAAGAGAATACACACCAGTGCAGAAATTCACCAAGTAGTCTCTGAGAGATAAAGTGAGGAGTTTTTAAGGACTAGAAAGGGGGAGAGGGGCCTTCATGGTGGGTATGCTACTCAGGCACTCTGGACAGGACATTTAAGTGCTTTGGTCTGTATTCCAGTTGGAAAACAAGTCCTATTGCTCACTGGACAAGAAAGTCTTTGGTGAACGCCAATAAGGACCTGGGGTCCTAGAGCCACGCGAAGTCTCTGGCATTTGCTTTATCAGCTTTAGCTAGTTAAAACCAGTTATAACAATGCATCACTACAGTTCCGGTGTCTCTAGACAAGTGCTGATTTAAGTAGAAAATTCTCTTTTTATATGGGGTAAGTAACCAAGTGTACTTTGGAAAGTGGCTGGGATTTCCACTAATAATGCTTGGGGATAGGGAATATGGGACTCTCCTCTCCTTACTGTACATTTGTTTCCAGTGGAAAGTCAGGCAGCCCAAGCAACCCTCAAGACTCTGCCTTCAATCACAGGCTAGAGGAAATCACCCACCTGCAGCACACACATGCCGAAGGTATTGCCCAGGATCTTGTGGGTCTCATTGTAGTAGCAGTAGCGAATGTTTGTGGCTGCTATGAAGAGTTCAAAGGGGTCATCCTGCTTTATGTTCAATGTTCCATTCTTTATTTTCTTCTGCAGCTGTCGCATTCTTTTCTTCCGGTGACTGCAATCACACGCCCCCAGTCCCATGAGAACCAGTTAACCAAAGAGGCTAGAGTTGGAACCAGGGGACAGGCTCAGTGATCACCCACTTAGACTTTCAGAGCTAGTAGGGAACTTGAAAGTGTAAGGTCCACTTCAGGTGGAGGGCAGTGGAGAGGCATTAGAGTGCTTAAGGGCTTGGAGTAAGAGTGATAAGTCTATGTGTGAACACTGCTATTTTGCTCTGTGACCTCGAGCAAATACCTTGCTTTAAAAGTTGGGTAACAGGGTAGCTAACCCTCACATTTGGCCAAAGCCAGAGCTTGAAACCAAACCTGAGTGGCCTCATTATCTCAGTCATAAGCCAATGCTTCAACTACACTGTGCTGTTCCCCAGAGATCCTGGGAAAGACAAGGTGATGGCACATTACTTTATTCATCCTTCCAAGAGGACTTCCTTCCCGAGAATGTGGGATTATGTCTTCAAGGGCAGGTCTTATATAAGACAATAATGATATAGGACACAGGGATCAGAATGGAATCTGGACATCTCTAAGGAATCCCTGAATTTTTTTTGGTCTTAAAAACCCTGCATATCCAGCTGCTATTTACCTTTCCTTTACCAAAAGAGAGAACTAGAACGTTCTAGACTGGAGGATTACAGCTGATCAAAATTTTACCATAGTTGTCTAACTTAATAGCTAGAACAAAGGCCCTTCCTCCTGTGGGCCTCTACTTCCTCATCTATGAACCAAGGCAGTGGGTGAGTTTATCTCCACTGTTCCTTCTGGCTCAGGCCTTAAGCCCATGACTTACAAGCAGGCATTAGCTTGAACATAATGCTCCGCCACAGCAAGGCAGGGGTAGGGCGGAAGAGCTATAAGAGGTACAAAAATATATTTTTAGAAGTGAAGCCAGCTGGTTTATTTTATTTTTTTTTTTTTGAGACGGAGTCTCGCTCTGTCGCCCAGGATGGAGTGCAGTGGCGCGATCTCGGCTCACTGCAAGCTCCACCTCCCGGGTTTACGCCATTCTCCTGCCTCAGCCTCCCGAGTAGCTGGGACTACAGGCGCCTGCCATCTCGCCTGGCTAGTTTTTTGTATTTTGTAGTAGAGACGGGGTTTCACCGTGTAGACCAGGATGGTCTCGATCTCCTGACCTCGTGATCCACCCGTCTCGGCCTCCCAAAGTGCTGGGATTACAGGCTTGAGCCACCGCGCCCGGCCTAGCCAGCTGGTTTAAATTCAAAAGGCAAATCTGCGCAGAAGACTCTGAATTGCCTAATTCCACACCCGTCTCACATTTGCCAAATGAAAAATATTGAAAACCAGAAGCCCTAAAAACTTAAAATTCTCGGATAGGCAGCAAGCCTTATTCTCAATCTGTATTAAAAATGCCTACCTCTCAAAATATGAGAGTATATACAACAGAATACCAATTATGGTTCAAAACCACATACCAGTAATAAACATCTAGATGCTGACAATGCCTAGACAGTGAAATGCTTTTTATTTTCATCTTTGGGTTTTCTGCACTTTTCACATTTCAACAATAAGGCTCTTAAGATTGTCTGGTTTCCTTTAGGCAGAATCCCTTTACTTTAAGACCACAGGACAGGGGCAAGTTTAGCCTCTGGAACTAATTTCAATTAAAATAATTTTAGAGCCTGTTAACAATACATCAAACTCAATGTATACTGAGTACCTATGACAAACATGCTAAAACAGTTGAAAATATGAAAATACAAAGATAAATAGGAGAGGGCTCCTAACTGAATGAGCTTATCACCTGAAAGCAAAAAAAAAAAAAAAAAAGATAAAAGAAAAAAAAATGAACATAAGTCACAGTATGTACGTGACTCTACCCCAAAGCAAGAGCATCCAGTGACAAACATTATAGGAGAAGGACAAGTGCAGAGGAAGGTAGAGGAACCATCAGGTATGACTGGGGGTCTCGGGAAAAGTTTCATGGAGGAGGCAGGCCCTGAGAACCAGGGAGGATTTCAGTAGGTGATACCAGGGAGGTGGAAGTGGCATTCCAAGCAGAGGAGACAGCATGAGCAAAGAAAAGCGGGGCGGTTACTCACAGCATAAAGCAGCCAGAGCTGGAGACAGGCTTTCAGAGTCAGATCAGAGATGAGCACATTTGGAAATGAGAAGAGGCTCAAGGACAGAATCGCATATGCCAGCTAGGTTTAGAGTAAGGAGACAAGATCCAGGGAAAGAGAAGAGCTCCAGAAGGTAGTCTGAGTAAAGACACTGAAGCCAAAAAACGAGACTATTTCTGAGATGATGCCATGGTGGTTATCTGCCAAGGAACAGCACTCCCCATCCCATCCCAGACTTCTCCAAACACAAAGTTGTAGGTAGAACTTCCAACTTCCTATTATACTATGACCAACTCCACCCTCCTCTGGCCAGGAGTAGGCATCTTTCCACCAGAATTTTGGGAAAAAGTCCGATTTCCACATGGCTGGGCCTGAAACAAGGAAAACTCCAGTGTTGTTTCTACTAGGGGGACAACAGAAAACAGGTGGTCTGCAGTAAGAAAGCTGGTCTGCATAGAGCAGATATGCCGAGATGACAAATTGAGCTGGGAACATTAGCACTCTGGTTCTAGATCACCCGTGAGCAGGGTTGAAATCTTATCCCCTTGGATTCCAGGAAATATCCCATATACCTCAATGAAATCCCTTTGTGCCAAATTGTATTTGTGTTGAAAGTTTGTTATCTGTGACTAAAAGTCTTGACTACCACAGCTTCAAATAGCCTACCGTCAAATACAACAGTGAACTGGTAGAAGAAGAGGCAGAGCTCTGAAAAGGAGGAGAAAGAGAGAGAAAAGTTGACGCATTAGGCATCAATCTGCTGGGGATGTCTAACGGCACAATTTGATCACAATTATAGAAGCAGAAACCAGACTGCAAAAGTGCTACTAAATGCAAAAGATTTCTGTTTTAAGGTATATGGCAATAAAAATGGGAAGAAATGCTAACCTGAGAGAGAAATCTGGGTATGTAAGTAATCAGCTTTTGATAACAGAAAAATCTGAGCACGTTTACAGGAAGGAGAAAGTTTCCAAAGGATATGGGGTGACCAGTAGAGGAAAGACAATAAGGTCCTGAAAGAGGTGAGGGAGGAGACACAGGGTACATAAAGGGATTTTCCTTGGACATGGGATGAGGCATATCCCCCTCCATGAAAGAAGGGGAGAAAAAAAGAGATAGTGAAAAGGTGGAATAAATTTGAGGTAGGAAAGACAGTTTGAAGGAACTTGCAATGAGATGGGCTTAATCGGCCTAGAAAAGCAGGAAGGAAAACCATATGCAGAAGGCAAGGTATTGGATTTGTGACTTAAAAAGCATGAAAATGATTTGAAACTTATTTTCAGGAATGAAGAAAGGATATCAGCTCCATTTGTCCTCAGAGATAGCACCTCCACTAAAGACCCACAAAAAATATGTCAAGGAATCATTTCCTGGCACTTAACTAATGAGCAGGAATTGTAAGTTGGATAAAACACATGAAGAGCCCAGCTTACCTGCTAAACCCCAGCTCTTTCTTATAACACCACAGCACTGAAGGCCGAGCCTTCACAGTTGCTTTGGATAACATGTGATGAAGTATTACCACCTGCCAAACAAAAAAGTCACAGAATTTCAGGCACAAAAGAGACTTTAGAGACTGCCAGGCTTAAGACCTCATTTGACAGATGTGGAAACTAAATTGAGGGCCAGGGAAGGGAAGTGCCCAAGGTCCCTAGGCGAGCAATGACCAGGTTTGGACTAGAAGCCAGGTCACATACAGTTAACCTTGTGGTCAACCCACCACCCCAGGCTTCAAAAGGTATTAGCTTGTCTGCTAATCAATCTAAATACAGAGAATTCACCACTTCCAGGAAATAAAGGTTCCCACTAGGCATCTTACCAGCCAAAGAGATCTTAATGCCATTATGTCCTGAAACACCAGAGTGCTTAAACACGCTGAGTCTTTTGGACAAGAGAAAAAGTAATTCAGGAAACATTTACCAGGTCATACCTGATCTTTTCCTCGATCTCCGACCACAACAAAGAGAGATCTTTGCCGCTCAGCTACCCCATTCTCAATGAGAATCCGGATTCGGTTATCCACCTTTTTCCGATGCATGGTGAAAAATTATTACTAAAAGAGAAAGAAATACAACTGGCCATGTGCACTAGACTGTCTAAGAAACATTAGCTGGCTGCCTCTTGTGGGGCCAGGGACTGTGCTACGCATATCTATAAATATTGTCTTACTTAACCCTCTAAGAGCTCCATAGGGAAGACATCAGTCTCTAGTTTTAAACTCAGGAAACCTTTGGCTTGGGAGGTGAGAAAACCTTCCCTCAGCCTGGGAAGCCTGTAATTCACCTCTATTCAAGACTTTTTAAAAATCAGAAACTTGTATATTCAAAAAAGTAGGAGAATGACTAAAATACATAGGGTATATCCAAATATCCAAAGCATTTTGTTTGTTTTTGAGACGGAGTCTCACTCTGTCGCCAGGCTGGAGTTGCAGTGGCATGATCTTGGCTTCCTGCTACCTCTGCCTCCTGGGTTCAACCAATCCTCCTGCCTCAGACTCCCAAGTAGCTGCGACTACAGGCACACGTTGGCCAGAATGGTCTCGATCTCTTGACCACCCAGTCTGCCCACCTCAGCCTCCCAAAGTGCTGGGATTACAGGCATGAGCCACCACACTCAGCCAAGCATTTTTAATAACTAACGATATGGATATAGATGTTTATGACAGAATCATGACAGAATAAAGTATGATAACATTTCCGATGCATACACATAACAGAGGGGAAAAAAAAGACTGGAAGTATCAAAGTATAAAGTAGCTACTTCTGGATGGTGGGACTTTTATTTTGTTCTTTTGTTTTTGTGGAGTCTTAAAAAATTCACGTGTTACTAATAAAGTCAGGGAAATCAATAACTATCAATGAATAATTCCATGTGTGCGTCCAAAATGTTTCCTCATTTTAGGGAAAACTATACTGAAGCCTTTGTACAGACAGACCTCAAAAGTTCTCACCGAAGTTCTCGCCGGGTGTGGTGGTTCACGCCTGTAAGCCCAGCACTTTGAAAGGCAGAGGCGGGTGGATCACCCGGGAATTCGAGACCAGCCTGGCCAACATGGCGAAACCCCATTTCTACCAAAAATACAAAACTTAGCCGGGAGTGGTGGTGGAGCTGCAGGAGAGGCTGAGGCAAGAGAATCACTTGAAACCGGGAGGCGGAAGTTGCAGTGAGCCGAGATCGTGTGCCATTGCACTCCAACCTAGGCGACAGAGCGAGACTCAGTCTCAAAAAAAAAAAAAAAAAAGTTCTGTGATTACCTACAGTAAAATATTGCATCATCACAATAAAAACGTCAGAAATATCACTGTAAAAGTAACATGCTACTTAGATGTAAAAGTGACATGCTACTTAGAAATTCCGGTACCTACTGCATTATAAACATAAAGCTTATTTACTGAACCATACCACACTTTAACTGTCCCTTCTAACCTTTCAATCCAAACACAGATTTTAGCATATGTCTTACTATAAAACACTAAGTCAAGGACCCCAATTTATAAGTAAAGGGGAAAGTATAAAGAATTCAAATACCCCGAGGCAGAAAAACGACAGAGACAGAATTCACCCTCAAGTCTTCCCGACTCCAAAACCTGAGCTCTTCCCAGTTCACCAATCTTCTCAACTTGTAAACCCTGTGTTGCCGGCCACATAAAGAGCCCGCAAAAATCAATCAACAACTAATTAATGGGGGCTGCCTTTTGCTCTAGCTACTGTGGGAGCCCCAGAAGTAGTACCACAAGGCCCTTGACTTCAAGCTTGCATTCTTCTTGAAGAAGGTATTTAAAAGAATGAGATGAGGAACAAGATAATAAGTAAAATTAGATGTAAAAAAAAACAGCTATAGTGAGGGGTCAGATGAAGGAAGCGCTGAGATTACTACAGGCTGAAGCTGTCATGGAAGGCCTGGATGGGGAAGGCCTTGGAGATGATTATTTTTCACCCACTCATTCATATATCTATCTACACATAACATCTAGGTGGCAGGCACCACTTTAGGTGCACTGGCAAACAAAACCAAGTCCTGAATGTGACTGCTGAATAAAGAGTATAAAGGAATGTGCCCAGTGAAGGATTTAAGAACGTGGAAGGGTCTGGAATCAGATTACCTAAGTTTAAAGGTTAGAGCTGCCGCCAGGCACTGCGGGCAAGCTCTGCGGAAAGCAAGTGTTGTCACCCACCCATTCAACCCGACTCCCCAGTTACAGGCACTTAGAGGGTGAGTATCAAGCCACGCAATCCCCGAGGATGCTCGAGAAGCACGCGCCGAGAACGGCTGCGTACTGGAGAGGTGATTCTGTTATCTAGGAGCGCCCCAAAAAAGGGGTGGAGGACAGTCGGCGTAGGCCAGGTATCCGTCTGGATGCAGAGCCTTCATCCTGAGGCCGGTCCCCTGTCGGGCCAGGAAGAACACAGACACCGATCTTGGCATCCATACCCGGCCCTCCCGCGTTGGGTACCTGCGTCCCGAGCCCGGCGGATCCCAGCCAGTGGAGAAGCAGAAGCACGTGGGAGCACGGAACAACTCCGAAAGAGAAGGCACAGCTGACTGCCCCTAGCGGATGCCCGGTGACCAGGTCTCGGACTTGGCCTGGCTCCGCGGCACGCGCCCCTCTCAGGCACTGGTACACAGCACGTGCGCAAGCGCATTAAAGTCGCAGCGATGGCGAGCGAGAAGGGACCTTCCTCAAGGCTGTCGCTGAGTAATGACGTAAGCCACCAGAGGCGGAGCTGGGGCCTAGATGTCCACTGCGGTTGCGCATTTTAGTCTCACTGCTCGCGGTAGCTGGGGTATTGGGTGCGGTTTGCCTCTTCACGCTCTTCATATCCGAACTAAGGTACCTTGGCTGAGAAGGGCAAAATAGATGTCCGCACCCCCAGGGCCTGCCCACGTAGGTCTAGGGTTTTCAGCGTCAGCCTGGGTACGCGAGACGCGACGGATCCAGCTGTCTGTGCTCAATTTAACCGATCCCCGTAAGTTGAGGAAACTCGGCCGACTAGACCTATTTTATTGGTCTCGCTTGTCAGTTCTGATCTTACAGATGGGAATCCTGTAATCTACCCATGACTGCCGCCTCTGTACTTTGGAGGATCCCATTAGGCCTGTATATGGTCGTCAAATGAAATTACTCCCCCTGGGCTTCCAGTAAACTCCAAGAACATGACTACAAGGACAACCTATACATAGTGTGTTGCATTCTTGACTTTGGGGCAGATCGCTGAACTTCAAAAAGCATTATCAACTGCTTGATGTTTCCTCCTGGATACCGCAGATGTCTGAATCCAAACCCCTTCCCCAGATAGACACTTCCAATTTTAATGTCATCAGCAGCACCACCCATTTAATCCAACATTCATCATGAAATTTTTTTTTAGTTCATTCAGCAAAATGTCAATATGCCCATGCACTACTCTGCTCACAAGGGATAGTGACCAAAATGTTACTGCCCCTCGTGGTTAATTCTAGGTTGTTTTAAATGCTATTAAGCAAAAGTATCCAGTGAGTGAAGTGACGTGACTAAGGGCACTATTTTAGAAGCGAATACGGAAGGCCTCTGACGGGGTGACACTGGATGAAACAAGGACCTGAAATTTAGAAAGAATAAGCCCTGACAGTATCTGAGTGAAATGCTCCCCCATGCCAAAGATGTACATACAAAAGCTCCAAGATGGGGAAGAAGTCCTGGCAGTCTGTGGCCAAAGCAGTGGGCAAGTGAAGGACCAGATTTAGAGTTCTAGTCATGATGAGAAACCACTGGAGTTTGTGGGGGACTGGGAAATGAGAAAATGTGCTTTGCCCTCTTAAAAGGCTATTAGGCAAAAAACTAAACCACAGGAAGGCAACGGTAAAAAACGGGAGAACAATTATAAGCTATTGTAGTCACCTGTGCTAGGATGGTAGTCGTGGCAGTGGTTAAAAGTATTAGATAACTGGATATTCAAGTTAAACTACGTGAACTCACTTAAGGATTAGATACAGGGTATAAAAGTAAATTGAAGATGGCACCCAAAACATTTGCTCTGATCAACTGGTGTTGGGTAATCAAGGAGTTGATTTGGAATACTGAGAGTCTGACATCCAAGGCCTGGAGAAATCAGCAAAGGATACCGAGTACTGACCAGTGAGATACGGTATCTACAGAATCCATTCACCACCACCACCCCATCTCCACCTTAAGTTGGAATCCATTATTTCTCACATGGACCACTCCAACAAGCCATCTCTTGGTCCGTATGTTCTCAGCATTGCATTGAATGTTATTTAAATGGCAGCTTTATTAAGTGAGCCACCACCCCCACCCCAAACAACATTTTGGTGTTTTTTTTTGTTTTTTGTTTTTTTTGAGACGAAGTCTCGCTCTGTCGCCCAGGCTGGAGTGCAGTGGCGCCATCTCTGCTCACTGCAACTTAACCGGTTCAAGCGATTCTTCTGCCTCAGCCTCCCGAATAGCTGGGACTACAGGCGCATGCCACCACGCCCGGCTAGTTTCAGTATTTTTAGTAGAGACGAGGTTTCACCATATTGGCCAGGCTGGTCTCAAACTCCTGACCTCATGATCCCCCTGCCTCAGCCTCCCGAAGTGCTGGGATTTCAGGCAAGAGCCACCACACCTGGCCCAACACACAGCTTTAAAATCTTCGTTTGCAACTGTTTTTAAGAGACAAAACATTTTGCAGCTGTTCTTAAAGAGACAAAAACATGAAATGCAACTATTACGCTGTCCACAGTAGTCTTTACCTGTTTCTGTAACCTGTAACTCTGCTAGTCCCTTCTCTTTCCACTTGATCCTGGTACTTTCAGTCACTGGTGATCAGACGTTTAGATATGTTCTTCTCTCCCTTTCTTTTGACTAGTCTACTACCCCTTACCCTTCAAATCTAGCTCAATTACCCCTTTCAGTTGTCTCCCCTGATCATTTTAACTAGGGTATACACGCTCTGTCATGGCTTTAGTATCTACCACATTGCTCCAACATGGCATTTGCTACACTTTGGTGTCATATCAGTGTCTCTGATTAGACAGTTCAATGAAAGCAGAAACCACAGTGATTTTTGTTACCACTAAATGCCTAGTGCTTGGCATGATGCTGGGCAAAGGATACCCTAATTTGCTGAATAAAGCCTTAGTTCAGTGGCTTAATACAGTGTGTCTGCCTATTAAACACAGTACTTAAAAGTTGGTATTTCCAAATGAGCAATAATACACGAATGCCTTTGCTAGATGATCAGGAACAAACTGATCTTCCACTGCCTATACTCAAAACAGCCGTACTGCTCACTAACTGGATTAGGCTTCAGAACAGCTTGTTAAAGTAGGATATTAGTAGTAGAGGCTGAGAAGTGTATTAGAAGATGAGGCTATCAGATTTCTTATATAAACCTTTTCCTCTCCTCACACCTGTAGCAATTCTTCACTTATAGCTTTTGCTGGATGGTTAACAACTTAAGCAGACTTCGTTCAAGGACAGTGAGAAAACCGGGCTTTCATAGAACTTAATCTAATGTAATTTTAAACATTCACTAGTCTTTTCCAGTACTTTTGTAGAATTCAAAATGGAAAAAGGTATGAGCCTTAACAATTTACTTTCATTTTCCTGAGGGGTTTTCCTCCCCATTAACTCCATAAAAAGGACAAGATGAAGGGCAATACTGATTCTGTGAAATCTAACTTACAATCAATTAAAACTTAGAATGTTTAACAGAAACTCAAGTGGAATGCAGATTCCGAGCTTAAAGATGAAATAAAGGGTTTGAATTCGGCACTTACCTGCATTCCATTTCCTCTAGTTATATTACTGAAAATATAATGAACAAATGTCCTAAAACACTTAGGAAGCTGACTGCTCAACTAGCTGTTAACTGATCACCTCAGTTAATCAACCTTCTGAGAATAAGCACACATTCTATGTCTCCTTTAAGTGGAAGTCTCCCACATGAGTTGCATATAAAAGGAGACAAAAGAACTGTAGAAGCTAACTGATTAGAAATATTTAAAGGATATTTAATATCAAGGTACAATGATTGAAAAAAACTTTTCTGTATTTTTTAGGAATTATTAGGATCTGGAAATAAAACTGCCCTAATCAAGGTAATCATTGACATTCTACCTTTTTAAGTTTTAAAAAAGAAGTTTCATATCCACATGAGATGATTTATATTGTGCATATACAAAAGTATTTTATATGTGAGCTTGGCTACACCAAGAGGCTACAGTGACACGTGTGACAATCGTTTCCTTGAAACTCTGCTAAAATATGCATTTGACCAAATAAAAGGCCTTCTGCAGCTAGGACAAGCAATCACATATTATACAGAATACTTAGAACCAAGATTCAGATCTTAATGAGACTTATTGAAAGGTTCTCTACCCCATAATGAGGCACCCCTTTAAAAATATGGTCTGAATAGACATAAAAGATATACATTTAAACTGTGATGGTAAAATAACCAAAAAAAGAAAAATTATAGTTTAAAAAAAGAAGCAATTCTTTGAAAAAACATACATAGAATAGTCAAACTATGAACACCGTTACACATTCACAACATCTGCACTAATGCATAGAAGTTCAAAACCTAGAAGGCATTTCTTCCCCATCCCTTCTCTGAAACTGATTCATAGAGGTCACTGTGTGAAGAACTTCAATCCTGATTGTAAATATCATGAAATTATTTTCTACACAGATAGCAAATTTAGTTTTATATAGGATTGCAAGCATACATCATCTAGGGATTACCCAGTAAACCACAAATATTTTATCCATTCCCCTAACATACAGATAACATATGGTTGTGGTACATCCCAGGCAGATGTCATTTAAAGCACGCAAGGGGAGGTGCTAGCAAAAAAATACTCATTTGCCAAAGTAACAGGTTAACCCTTCCAATATGATGTACCACAACCACACATGAGAAAAGTCAAGAACTTATTTTATTTTATTTTAAAATAAACATTGAAGATCCCCCATTTCCCACCACCCTACAAAACTTTTGAATGTGGAATGTTCAACAGCCTATCCATTTTGGTAGGTTACAAAACCAGCAAAAAACTCCAGTTGTCTAATGATGAATGTTTGAGAATAGTTTTGTTTTTAAATAGCTGAGCACCTACTGGAAAAATTCCTGGGCTAAATGCTGAAAATAAAATTTAATTTCTGCACAGAAAACACCATTAACTTAGTAGCCTTTGCTTAAAGGTGGGCTTAATTCTCCATGAAGTCGGAATGAGACAATAAGCAGCATTAAGTTCATAGGCACACAGAACTAGTGCTCAAACTGCTAGCATAAATTCCAACAGAGTACATAAGGCTAAGTCACTACTCAAGTGTCCATTTCCATCAAATTTAGAGACTCTCCCTATGCATCTAAGGGAAGGAATTATCACTTTGAATATAAATGCCTCCAGGAGAAAAGGAGAATTCAGGTAAGGTTAAATTAGACAAAAGATAATAAGTGCAAGTACTAGAGAAATGTTGCTGGAGATAACCATAAAATTTGTGACACTAACGTGGTATGGGGGTGAATCACATAAGCTGCTAGCTGTTGAACACCAGTGTTTCAAGATACAACTTTTATAAACATGTTTTATTTGTTTTGCTTATACCATCAGAACTGAAACTACCGTCTGTGATTTCCCTGAAACAGGGAAATCAATCTAAAACACATACTGGTGCCTTTCAAAAGATAGCAATTGAAAAGGGTGGTAGCAGCAGGCATTTGGTATCTTTTCCTTTTAAAAAAAAGCTTTCAAGCTGAAGGAAAAACATGTGACCAAGAGTGTTATGATTATCCACTAGAGATTTCATCAGTACCTGTAACCAGTTTAGGTGACAATACAGCAAAATCCAAGGATTAGTGACAGACAATGTACATGTCATAAGGAATGATAGTACCAATCCTTACAAAAGTCATTGTCTCAAAAAAACTGTTAAGTGTTCAAAAAGGTATCTAAATATTTCACATTAAGTACAGAAGCGGCCATCCAGATTACATCCCATATCTGTTGCATATTTTTCAAAAAGTGCCAATCAAAGCCTAATTTTGCATCTTGGCTTTGTCTTATACAGTATCAGCTGTTAAAAAGCATTTTACATGTGTTTTTAACCACAGTTGTTTGGCCAGATGAACAGTGCTGTGTCAAAGCTGGTAGCCAGCCTTATAGGTGTGATTAGGACCCATGCATAATTTGGTATGCATCTGAACGTTCAGTGCTCCAATTTAACTGGAAAAGCTGTGAAATGCAGTTGTTCTGCCAAACCACACTCCACTCCTTTCATCTTCCTTTCTAGGGAAATATTTTAGTTTGTCAGTTACCATTGAATAACTCAAGGGCTGATTTGTAGATTTTATCCAATGTCGAAAAAGTCAATCTTGCCTTTATCAAGCCACTTCAAATAACTATGGAGATTATTATCACCCTGTAAAGTATATTGTTTTACTCCTAAGCAAGGGTGAGGAATCTGAGTATCATGTGCAAGGCTCAAGATGACGCTTAGGACAGAACATGCAGAGTAAAAATAGTTTCCTTCCATATCCAGGTAATAGAAAGCTGACAATTGTAGTCCTGTCTTTATGGGATGAAAACAGTCCCTTTACAATAAGTTTCCTGAAAGGGAGAACAAATAGATAATAACTCTTCTGGTAACATATTATGGTACACTGGCCAGTGTGTTTTTGGCGATTAAACATAATCCTGTGAATCAGATTAATTCACTTGCTGAGTGTTCATTTGCGGCATCCCTCTGTTGGGTCTTGGGGGCCCTCCACGACCTAGAAGACAAAAATGGCATTTGATTTTTCTTTCAAATATTATTTGTTTTGCCTTCAAGCAGATTTTCATCTGAAGTCAAGAAGCATGTGGGCATCCTGTCACCACATTATTAGGCTTAAGAGGTCAATTCTTCAGTGTTCAAGTTTCCCCTGTCCTGGAAGTTGTCATGCGCAAATTTGCTCATGTTCTCTTAGCTAAAAGAAGAGTAGAGCTAATGGAGTATTCCACCAGTACTCATTCATTCATTCATTCAACAAGTATTTATTGAGTGCCTACTATGTGCCAGGCACCGTCATCAAGCGTTGGGAATAGATACAGCAGAGAAGACAGACAAGGTACCTGCTCTCATGGAGCTTACATTCTAGTGTACACTCTAGCTTACATTTCAGTAGTAAGTAACATCATACTATCAAAATTAATAAAAGCACCAGAATGAAAACAGACCTTATTACCTAAACTGTTAAAAAGAAACTACATAACATTCAAAATTGTATAATGACTTTTAACAGATAAAGTAACTTTTCGCATGCTGTTAAAACAGATTTTTAGCTATCAGTTTGAACTCAACTTTCATCGAATATGCTACAAGGTGGGAAAGAAGAACATAACCCACATTCACATGCAAATATCTTTTGATATTTCTAGTCAAGTCAGTAATTCCCAAGTGATCCATTAATTTTTAGAAAAATGTACCTTTTTCCTGGCCAGTTTCTACTAGCATTCAAATCAAAGTACTTTGTAATTCCTCCTTAACACACATTTTATACATGTTATGGCCAATAGAGGAAACCTATTTGATGTTTAACCTCCCTCAAATCAGAGAACCATTTAGAATTTCAAGACTACATGAAATGCTAGCTCTAATTGCTAAATAGGTTAACTTCCTGCCAGAATGGGAAGTATTTTTCCCATAGTAAAAGAAAAACAAAAAACTCTCCAAACCTGTAATTTTTTTTAAGTATAGTTCAATAAGTTAGGAATTTGGGAGTTTTGTTTAAAAGTCAGAAATAACTTGATATTTATATCACTAATAGAGGTCCAAAAGGCATTGCAAATTCCATTAGTTCTATTACTTCTAAATGGTTCTCTAAATGTTAACTATGGCTTATCCGGCCATTAAAGGGTGTCTGGCCTTAAAATATAATAGGCATGTTTCCAAAAAATGAAAGAGGAATAATAAATTTATATAAATGTTCAATCTCATTCCAAAAATGTCTTACAAAAATGTTTCGGTAAGTACTTCCTAAAAACATTTAGCAGGTTTTAGGACCTGAAAAATAATTTTCAGTTGGAAAAACACTTTTTCTGAGGAAAAGAATATGTTCTAGTTTTCAAGACAGTTTATATAGTAACAGGGAAAGTCATTCAAAAATTAAAATTTGGGTCCAAGATTAAGTTTTAGAAACAGAGCATTTCATTTAATCCCTAGCAACAAGTCTGGAAAGGATAAATGTATTCCTAACATGCAGACTATGAACAGCTCTTCCAAGGCCAGAACAGAAGCTCCACTTAGGAGCTAGGATCACCACCACAAAATATTACCTCGTGGGGCTCCCCGTGGTCCACTCTGCCCAGAGCCTCGCTTGAAATTCTGCTGATATCCATCCTAAAAGACAAGCTAGTTAGTATTGAAAAGGTACTTTTTAAAAAATGCTTACCCATCTATTCTTTCAGTCTAACACTCAATACAGAATTCTTCCTTAATCTTTTAGACACTTCAGTATATCATGGCTACACCTTATTCTTTAATTGTTGTACTTCTATTCTCAAGAACATTCAGTGAAATATATTTCTCTGCTCTTGGAAATCACTGTCTTTAACAGGCTTTACTAAAGGAGTACTTATGTTACGAGTGCTAAAAGCTTTTGTTTCAACAAAGTGTCTTGGACACCACAAAGTTAATGCCAAATTAGTTACTTAGGTTCATTAAGCAAATACATTAAGTAACTTTCATTGGTATACTTAGTTCAGGTTTACACTTTAGAACTGCTTTACCTACCCGTTGATAGCCAGAGTAATCCCGGGGAGCACTGAACTGAGACTGTGTATAACCACTGTTTGGAGTGTTAGAGAATGAAGGGCGGTAACCATCATATCCTCCTAAAATTTAGGACAAGAAAAGAAATAATTTTCTTAACTTCACAAGGAATTTTTACTCTTATTAATGAAGATGGGAAGAACTAGAAAATTGTAAGTCAGGCTAATGAAATTAATTTCCAATTTCCTATCTTGATCCAATCTGTTCATAAATTTCTATAAGTACTAACGGCCCCTCAGAAGATAAACTTTTAACCCATCTAAGCATGTAAACACACATCTATACAAACATAATAAACAATCCCCATAAGTTTTGGTAATGTGGAAAATACTTATCCTCCAGGAGATAGTGGTAGACATTAATTTGACATAACCAAATGAACAAAAATTCCATGATTTGTTATTTAAATAACAAATTATACCAAATACACAAATTATACCAATTGTATCAAAATATACATTTAGTTTAAATTGTACATAAGAGGCTAATACAGATACATCCTTCCCAAAAACTGTTATAATATTTTACAAATCAAAAACTAATTTGAACTAGTAAAAGGTCATTAGAACTTCCCTTTTTAATTTTTTTTTTACCTCTGAATCCATTGGCAGGGCCCCGGTATCCATTCATCAAGCCTCTAGCACCACGGGAGCCTCCACGAGACACACCACGACTATTGTAATAGGGCTGATTGCTACGTGGAAATCCAGTGTTCTGCTGAGGAGGCTGCTGGTGGTTACCAGTCACTTGATGGGACTGGTCCGGGGAACCATGGTAAGTGCCAACCACTATAATTTAAAAAGAAAGAAAAGGGTGTATATATATACACAGCTCATTACCTTTTGTTCTCCCATGCACTTTCTAGTTTGTGTCTTATACAGTCTCCTTGAAGTTTAATCCTTAAATAAATTTGCATACAATGATAAGGAAAACTAAACATGAATAAAGTCTCTTACCTTTCTCCTACCCTTAGACTAAGCTAATGGGGGTAAAATTCTCCAACCACAATTCCAAACCTTTGAAAGCAGGGTGCATGATTGATCCTTCCAAACAAATTATTTGAAAGGCTATATTAACATCTTCTAAAAGGCATCTACTTTTTAGCACAAGAGACCCAAAATAACTCAAAAGATTTACTCTTAGTACATTACCATATTTTGTACCATGTAATTACTTATTTTCATTATAAAGCTCCTTAGTGGTAGAAATTTTCTTATTCTTTTAAATATCCTTTGGTACTTAGTAAAACATACAAAACCACTCTCTCATATTTAAGCAGCTATATGGTAGAATACGTCATCAATTACATAGTTTAACTGATCAGCAAAGGCCTTCGATTTATAGCCCTTAATGCCAAATTCCATTTCAAAGTATTTAAAATGGCAAGTATAGCCAATTTAGAAAACAATCACATGGTACTCACATTGGCACTCAACCCACTTGAGGCTAAGGTTCTAGAACATACACACTAACATATATACAAGCTCTATCCACAATGGAGAGAGTTCTAGAATCTAGAAATTTTCAAAAATTAAATACTACTGAACAATGTATATAATTCAAAGAGGAGAAAAAAATAGGGTGCTAAAAGTACCTCTGGGAGGTGAGAAAGGCAACAGAGCAAAGGAAAGCCCACACACTAACAACAAGGGTCAAAGGTGCTAGCCAACCCAAATCTCCTCTTTTGGGACAGAGAGAAAAGCAGCTGTATGACTCTTGAAAATCTTTACTTGACCTATTTTTACATCCTTAAGAAACTCCAAATACATTAATAGTTGTTAGAATCCTATTTTACAATGAAAGCACTAGGGAATACCCTAAGGAAAAGAGAGAGCCATGGCTCCTCTTGAATTACTTAATAAACCAACTACATCAGTGTCATCTTTTTATATAGATTGCCTTTTATTATATTCCCAAAATTAAAAATTGTAAGTGAATGACAAATACACATAACATTTGCCATGTAAAACGGTTCATTTGTATCCATGTACAATGTATCCAAAAGAACTGAATTTTAGAATCACTTTTTATCAATAACAGCTTGTAATCTTGATCAAATCTCACTGTAAGAAATTCATAGCAAGGCTGAGTACAGTGGCTCACGCTGGTAATCCCAGCACTTTGGGAGACCAAGGTGAGCAGACTGCTTGAGCTCAGGATTTTGAGACCAGCTGGGCAACAGTGAGACCCCATCTCAACAACAACAACAACAAAAATACAAAAACTTAGCTAGGCATGGTGGTGCATGCCTGTGGTCCCAGCTACTTGGGAGGCTGAGGTGGGAGGATGGCTTAAGCCTGGAAGGCAGAGGTTGTAGTGAGTCGAGATGGTACCACTGCACTCTAGTCTGGGAGACAAGAGCCAGACTGTGTCTCAAAAAAGGAAAGAAAGAAAGGAAGCAACTCACAGCAACAACTTAAGTGTGATCTTTATTTAACTTTTACTTTTAAGACAAGGTCTAGCTCTCTCACCCAGTGTTGCTGTTGGAGTTCAGTCAAATAATCATGGCTCACTGCAACCTTGAACTCCTGGGCTCAAGTGATCCTCCAGCCTCAGCCTCCTGAGGAGCTCCGACTACAGGCATTCACCACTTCACCCTGCTAATTTCTGTATTTACTTTATAGAGGTGGGGCTCTCACTATGTTGCCCAGGTTGGTCTCAAACTCCTGGTCTTAAGCAGGCCTCCCAAAGAGCTGGGATTACTGGCGTGAGCCACCACACCCAGTCTTCATTTTATTTTAAAATACCCACATTCCTACTTAAATTTTGGTAAAGTATAAATGTGTAGGCCATTTTAAAAAGCCAAAGATTCTTTTGTCATGTTGTTCCTGATTAGACACTAATTCAAATTAAAACACAATTTCTAGAATGATGGGACATACTGAAATGATTTGTTCAACAAATATCAGGCCAGGCATGGTGGCTCACGCCTGTAATCCCAGCACTTTGGAAGGCCAAGGCGGGTGGATCACCTGAGGCTTGAGGCAGGAGGCCGAGGCAGGAGAATTGCTTGAACCCAAGCGATTGAACCCGAGACGCAGAGGTTGCAGTGAGCCAAGATCGTGTCACTGCACTGGACAACGGCCCACAATGTATACATGTTATTTCATTATGAACACCTGGCCTCAAGCAATCCTCCCACCTCAGCCTCAAATGTAGCTGGGATTACAGGTGCCAGCCATGAAGCCTGCCCACAATGTACACACATTTCAACACATCATGCCGTATGTGATAAATACACATATATATAGTTTCTATTTCTCAATTAAAAATAAATAAATGAACTTTAAAAAAAAAAATAGAGGCCGGGCGCGGTGGCTCAAGCCTGTAATCCCAGCACTTTGGGAGGCCGAGACGGGCGGATCACGAGGTCAGGAGATCGAGACCATCCTGGCTAACACGGTGAAACCCCGTCTCTACTAAAAAATACCAAAAAAAGCTAGCCGGGCGGCCAGCTACTCGGGAGGCTGAGGCAGGAGAATGGCGTAAACCCAGGAGGAGGAGCTTGCAGTGAGCTGAGATCCGGCCACTGCACTCCAGCCTGGGCGGCAGAGCGAGACTCCGTCTCAAAAAAAAAAAATAGAAAAGCAATCCATGTACTTATCAGTGGGAGAAAGTTTTCGGCAAGAACTTGGAACGGAAGCATGAGGGCCCTGAGATTAAAAGAGAACTTGTTGCATGTGTGACTGGTGTGAGTGTAATCCTAGCACTTTGGAAGGCCAAGGCAGGCAGATCACTTGAGCCCAGACCAGGAGTTCAAGACCAGCCTGGACAATATGGTGAAACCCTGTCTCTACCAAGAATACAAAAATACAAAAATACACAAAAATTTAAAAAATAAAAATTTAGCCAAGCATGGTGGCACATGCCTGTGGTACCAGCTACTTGGGAGACTGAGGTAGGAGGATCCCTTGAACCCACAGGCAGAGGTTACAGTGAGCCATGGTGATCGCACCACTACTTTTTATCATTCAGAAGCTGAGCATAGTATAACTGGTAACTTCTATCAGAGTACGGAAGATTCGAGCTTCATATTAGAGATACTGAATACTACAGGACATGTAAGAATTTACTACTGAAAAATCTAATGCTGATCCAAGTTTACCAAGAAATTGAATATAGAAAATTATACAACTTTTCAAAATCGGGCTGACAAAATCAAAGTATTAACTCCTCTGATTGCTGGTTTGTTGTGGGATTCCAATTAAATTCCAAGGAATTAAAGAACCAAAGACCTAAAGAAGACATTAAAAGACCTAAGAAGACTTAAAACCATCGGCTGGGCATGGTGGCTTATGCCTATAATCCTAATGCATTGAAAGGTAGAGGTGGGAGGACTGCTGGAGGCCCTGAGTTTGAGAAAACCCTGCAGTCCCAGCTACTTGTGGGGCTGAGACAGGAAGATCACTTGAGCCCCAGAGTTAAAGGGTCTAGTACATGATTACACCACGGCACTCCAGCCTGGTCAACAGAGACCCCATTTTTTTAAAAAAAAAATTAAGAAAATAAAAAAAATCTAAAGTATCTCTATCAAGCTAGACAAGGTAGTTGGGATTATGCCCATAATCCCACCACTTTGGGAGACAGAGGCAGTAAGTTTGCTCGAGGCCAGGAATTGGAGACCAGCCTGGCATCATAGTAAGCTCCTGGAGACCCTGTCTCTACAAATAAATAAATAAATAAAATTAGCCAGGCGTGGTGGTAAGCACCTGTAGTCCCAACTACTCAGGAGGCTGAGGGAGAAGGAGTTTGAGGCTGCAGTGAGTTATGCTGGCATCACTGCACTCCAGCCTGGGCAACAAAGTGAGAACCTGTCTCAAATAAATGTCTCTATCTACATTACTGTTGTGACAGGTATGGTAACTAGCCAAATTATGACCTTACTTGACAAAACAGATGTTTCAACCCAGTCCACGAAATGCAGCCACCATGAGTTTTTTCTTAACTTTGTCTAACTGACTCAATGCCAGATATCATGCTAAAAGCCTTCAGTCAATTAACAATTAAAAAGTACAGTTTATCACCAGGTGCAATGGCTCACGCCTTTAATTCCAGCACTTTGGGAGGCCGAGGTGGGCAGATCACGTGAGCTCAGAAGTTTGAGGCAAGCCTGGGCAACATGGTGAAACCCCAACTCTACCAAAAATACAAAAACTTAGCTGGGCGTGGTGGCACATGCGTGTATTCCCAAGCTACTTGGGAGGCTGAGGTAGGGAGGATTGCTTGTGCCCAGGAGTCAGAGGTTGCAGTGAGTCGAGATCACAGCACTGCACTCCAGCCTGGGTGACAGAGTGAGACCCCATCTCAAAAAAAAAAAAAAAAAGTATAGTTTATGGTAATTCAAGTAACAAATTTAATTCCATATAAATTATACAATGCAACAGGGATATTATGTAAGTTCAGTGACAAAAGGAAAATAGGTATAAAGCCTCCAAAACTTGCACATAATTCACATATCAAAGTACAGACTCAATTTAACTCATGATCTGACATGAAAAATTTATATGGTCTACTACTAAAACAGAAACTCTTGAACACCACCACTCTGAAGTCTAAACTGTCCTAACACTGTCAATAACTGTGCTGGAAAGCAAGGAGCCAATGAGGTGACACTGGATTTCGTACCTGTTTGAAGCTGTTCTTGCTGAAGCTCTGTTTGTTCTACTTGGTGAGGCTGACTAGAAAAGCTCTGGTTATAACTGGCCTGGTACTGATTTTGCTGTTTTAAAGTTTCTGGTTCATTAACAGGAGGAACTGGGGCATTCATATTGAACACCTGTTAGTAAATAAAGTAAATGATTAGTTCATCCTTTTATTCTCTGCTTTATAACATGGCCAAACTCAATGGTGGTTTTACCTCAGACGTAAATAAAGACATCACAGAAGTCTCAAACACAAAAACATCACACACATACACACAAATCCCTCCACGTGCTTCAATATGGAAAAAGACATATATATTGTATAGTACTTAAAGGGGAGTATGATAACATGCTGTGAAATGGAAGTAGGGAATTAAAAAAAATAAAAAGACATACAATCAGCAGCCTTGGAAACACTTTTACATATATGAGAAATCTTTTTAAAAGACAAACTCTGGCTGGGCACAGTGGCTCACACCTGTAATCCCAGCACTTTGGGAGGCTGAGGCAGGCAGATCATCTGAAGCCAAAAGTTCAAGACCAGCCTGACCAACATGGTGAAACGCCATCTCTACTAAAAATACAAAAATTAGCTGGGCATGGTGGCTTATGCCTGTAGTGCCAGCTATTCCAGAGGCTGAGGCATGAGAATCGCTTGAACCCAGGAGGTAGATATTGCAGTGAGGTGAGATCACGCCACTACACTCCAGCCTGGGTGACACAGCAAGACTTTGTCTCAAAAAATAAATAAATAAATAAGACAATCTTCTGATGCAGTATCACTTACAGAAATTTATTCTATGAACTCTAACAGGGTTGAATGTTTTTTTCATTTTTATTGACATTTTAATCAAAAGTTAAATATTTTAATATTTAATCTTATGAACTCTCCCCTGAGCACTGATTTAGCTGAACCCCACAGATTACAGTATTATTATTATTTTCTAGAAATTCTCTAAAGGTGCTTGCTCAAGAATCAAGGTAAAGCATAACATCTGAAACTTAAAAATACTTCAGTAAAATAAAAGATTAAGCAAACAGGGCAACTATTAAATCTAGGTAATGATTATGTGGATGTTATATTAGTCTATTTCTCTGAATGTTTAAACTTTTGGTTAACCAAATCAAAAGGGTAAAACTACAAATTAAGATGATGCAGGCACATCATTCATAAGGCTAAAATTTATCTCTAGAATATCCATTAATATCAGTTAATCTCTGGAATAATCAGTTTATGTTCAATTAAATATACCCTACAGTTACAAAAGATGCAGACTCAAGCACAGTTAAATGAAGACCTTTAAAAAAGAAAAGAAAATCTACCATGATTCACATTACACACTAGGCAATTAATGTTAATTTGCTTACCGTTTGCATGGATTGGAATGGAGCTGCATTTACATTGATTCCACTGCTATGTAAAGGTTTGCCCGTCCCAGCCTGAAACACTTGAGGCTGAGACGCAGCAGGAAGCGATGATGATGCTGTAGTCTGGTCTGTATTTAAAGAGATTGTTGCCTAAACACAAAATGAATAGATGCACTTTAGAGGTAAACTAAACTTAGCCAAACAAAAAGTGAATAGATGTACTAACGTGGTAAATTAATCTCAAACTTATGTGTATTAACAAACTCAAATATTTCATGAAAGCAAAGTAGGTCCAAAAAGAAGAAGAATGTTATTAATAGTAATGTACCTCTGTCCAATTCACGAGTAAGTGCCTCATCAAATGTATGTGGCCTGGTAACAGAACTTGCCTGAATCTGATCAATTGGTTCCTTCTGTGGTCGTTGCTCTGTAGCATGAGAAGGCTGGTACAAGGGCTGAGATGCTGTGTACCCCTCACTTGTGGATGATACCAAAGGAACCTAGACATAAGTAAAGAAATAAAAGCTTTTTCCTGCTTACAAAATTGACTGTTAAAAAAACAAGTTATCTGTAAGACACATAAGGCTAACAAAGGCTAAGAAACAGATACAACTGCTAAAGAAGGGAGAAATTAATACTATCATCTCTTTTTAAATTTGTATAATATAAAACCTAAAAATTGCAAAAAACATATACATTTTTGAAGCTTGACGTTAAATAAACCCAAGTCTCGTTATAAAGACCCTCTACAAGTACTTCTAAGATGGAGAAATCTGCACTAAATTTTAGAATTATGTCTAAACTGTCTTCTGAAATTCTCAGTTCTAAATAAAAAAAGCTTATTTCATTATAATACATTATTTAAAATGCAAGACTTAAGAAAAATGTAAAAAGTCATCAAGAGGAAAAATGAAACTAAACATAAAAATAAAGGCTGACAGCTATCCACAACAATAAATTTGTTGAATTCCAACAGAAGACTTGGACACTGATGAAATTCATACCTTCTTTCATAAGCTAAGAAAGAAACCAAGGAACCAATTAAAACAAAAGTGAAAAAATATTTTTAAATTATTTTTTAAAAATAGGGATGGTGTCTCGCTACACTGCCCAGACTGGTCTTGAACTCCTGACCTCAAGTGATCCTCCCATCTCAGCCTCCTAAAGTACTAGGATTATAGGCATGAGCCACTTAACCTGGCCCTGAGGAACATAGTTTTATCACTCTTACCTGTGTAGCTTCTGGTTGTACAGGAACTTGATTAGGCTGAGCAAGTCTAGATTCAGAATGAACTGCAAAGGTGACCAAAATATTTCTGTCATACAAAATTAAATTTTTAGAGAGATGCATCTAAATACCTTTTATTTCGCTATTAAAGGCTTTTTTGGCCGGGGGGGGGGGACGACAGGATCTCGCTCTGTCACCCAGGCTAGAGTACAGTGATGTGATCTCAGCTCACTGTAACCTCTGCCTCCCGGGCTCAAGTGATCCTCCCACCTCAGCCTCCCAAGTAGCTGTGAGTATAGGTGTGTGCCACCACACTCGGATAATTTTTGTATTTTTAGTAGAGACAGGGTTTCGCCATGTTGCCCAGGCTGGTCTCAAACTCCTAGGCTCAAGCAATCAGCCCACCTCAGCCTCCCAAAGTGCTGGGATTACAGGGATGAACCACCATGCCCGGCAATTAAAGGTAAATTAAAGGCAATTAAAGGTAAACCATAAATAAACTTTTTAGCAATCATGAAAATAAATTGGGAAATGCAGATAAAATTTTAGCTCTCAAGTGAGCATTTTGGTTTACTGGCAGTGATAATTATTTAATAGTTTACTTTCACAATTGGTTTCATCTTGTTTTTTCCAAGAGTAAAGTAAAATGTTATAATAGAATGCACTAACAAATAATCAGTGCCATGAGAAAAACTTTTAAAGCTGTACAATAAAGCAGCATTATTCATACTCCAGACCTCAGACAGACAGCATTCCATTTTTATCTTTTGTTTCTTCTAAAACAGGGTCTCACTGTGTTGCCCAGGCTGGAGTGCAGTGGCACCATCATAGCTAACTGTAGTCTCAAACTCTGGGCACAAGAAATCCTCCCACCTTGGCTTCTTGAGTAGCTGGGACTACAGGTGCATGACACCCTGCCAACCTAACTTTTTTATTTGGCTAATTTTTAATTTTTGTAGAGGCAAGGTCTATGTTGCCCAGGCTGGTCTCAAACTCCTGGGCTCAAGTGATCCTTCCTCCTCAGCCTCCCAAAGCACTGAGATTACAGGCATGAGCTACCATACCCAGCTCAATATATCTTAACCAACTTTCAATTAATTTCCAATGTTTCTAGAGAAAAAGAAAATTTAAAATATGTACTTTTTGGCCAGGCAGAGTGGCTCACACTTGTAATCCCAGCACTTTGGGAGGTCAAGGCGGGTGGATCACGAGGTCAAGAGTTTGAGACCATCCTGGCCAACATGGTGAAACCCTGTCCCTACTAAAACACAAAAATTAGCAAGGCATCTGTACTTCCAGCTACTTGGAAGGCTGAGGCAGGAAAATCGCTTGAACCCAGGAGGCGGGGGTTGCAGTAAGCCAAGCCAAGAATACGCCACTGCACTCCAGCCTGGTGACAGAGCGAGACTCCGTCTCTAAATAAATAATATATACTTTTTAAGAGCCTATATTCAACTCAGCATGCATCTTCTTAACAATTCCCATCACTCTCCCACCTCCCTTCCCAACAATGATTAAACAGATAATCAAAACGACGATCTTCGGTTAGTCATTGAGAAAGCACCCATTTTCACTGGACAGTCTAATGGACTCAGCATTATGTAAATATCTAAATAGCCTAACAGGTTTTATCAGTGCTACCTATACTGACTTTCATACAATTTCCCAGCTGAGAAAACGACTGATTATCTTCCTTTGGTAGAGCTCAGAAAATGAACACTAAAAACCATGATTGCTCTCTTGTAGGTATCACCTTTGATCTGTTTTCTAACTCTTGGTAGAAATGTGGCAAGAGATATGAGCTCCCTTTACTTCAGAAAAATCCTAACTACCTTACACCAAATTAAGTGTCATTAAACATACTTTTACTCAGCAACTTCTTTTATGATATTTAAGATCATGCAACATTAAATAGGTTATTTTATTTAGTTCCACTTTTCTGCAACTAACACTGATGTGTTCTGGGAAAAACCAGGATGACTTACAATCACTAATAGTCCTGCAGAGAAGGTCCACTTAACCCAATGGAAGGCACCAACTCTATTTAGTGCTACTACTTCAAATAATGGTGTAAGTCCAGAAGGAGTCTGAAACTATCTTGTGGTTTCTCTCTTCCCTTTGCCTCTTACCCACTTCATTGCTGTGCATTTTTTTTAAGGTAATAAAATCCAGAAATTCTCCTAGAAAGCTATAAGCATTCAAAGAAAGACATCTCTATTATTTTTACTCCTAAATTTGGAAATTTTAAAAGCCAAGCAAAATTTCACTTGTTTAAGTTACAAAAACAGGCAAAACTGGTCTATTATAGTTACAAGTACGGAAGTGATTGCTATCGCTAGGGGCGAGGATAACTAGTGATTGAAAGGAAACACAACGCAGGTTTCTGGGGTACTGGTAATGTTTCATGTCTTAATGTAGGTGCAGGTGTTTTCAGTTTATAAAAACTCATTAAACTTGCATATATTTTTCTATGTCTACATGCCAATAAAAAGTTTAAAAATAAACAATTATGGAACTACATTTTTTAATTCAAATTATAGGAACGATATTCTTTTTATCAAATTAAAAGACCTAAGTCAAAATTAAAGTCATTAAAATAAAATTAATTTTCACAAACTTTATAAAACCTGAAAAGTACTGACCTTATACTTCTCTCTCACATAAAAATGTACCACTACTAACCTGGAGGGCAAACCAGCTGGGGCATGTCCATGTTTTGTGTTGGATTCATAGGCTGTGCAGATACAATGGCAGGATCGAGTGTCTGGTTTTCAAAATCCAGCATTGAATCCTACAGGTTAAGTTAGGATAGAATAAAGTCAAATAATATAAACACTTAAAGTTTCTGTTACAGTGTTTGACTAAAATGAACATACCTGTATGAAATTATAGGGACCCTGCATTTGTGCCATAAGGTCTTGTACTCGCTGTCTTCTCACAAGGGGATCTGCCTGGGCCACTGGAGTCAAAGAGTGGGGCTCTGGTACTGAAGGGGATGCAGCCTGAGGTTGCTGCTGGAGTGAATTTACCACCTAAGGTAGAAAAAACAGGATGAGAAACAACAGGAGAGCAAAAAAGCTCCACTCACTACCATCATGATGGGTCCCCCAAACTACATATACCATCTAATACTATAAACGGAACAGGCTTTAATGCAGTTACCCAAATGGACTACATTTATGTCAAATTTAACATTCTGAAAAATGTCGTCACTTCTATAGTGTTTCAGTTCCATAGGACCACTATGTAGCATTTCAGGTTGGTTGATTGATTGACTGATTTTTATTTTTGAGATGGAATCTAGCTCTATAGCCCAGGCTGGAGAGCAGTGGCAGGATCTCAGCTCACTGCAACCTCTATCTCCCGGGTTCAAGCAATTTTCCTGCCTCAGCCTCTCAAGTAGCTGGGATTACAGGCACCCACCACCACGCCCAGCTAATTTTTGTATTTTTAGTAGAGACAGGGTTTCACACCATGTTGGACAGGGTGGGCTCCAACTCTTGGCCTCATGTGATCCACCTGCCTCAGCCCCACAAAGTACTGGGATTACAGGCATGAGCCACGGTGCCCAGCCAGGAGAATGGTCTTGATAGAAGAATAACATATTAAAAAGGAAAGCATATTACCCTCAGCTTACAGCCATTTTCCTGCACTTTGGGGGTGTAAAGAAAGACATCTAAAAGAGGATCAAAAGGAAGGCCAGGACCCATTGGTAAGGTTTTTTGGACTGTATCTTACAGGTAACAAGGCATCACTGAGAGCCTCAAGTACAAGTAACTTAAAGCTAACTTTTCCAATAAAATTAAGTTGTGACAATGAATAGGATGGTCCAGAGGCAGTCAGAGAGGATTAATATGAAGAGTCACTGAACTAGACATGAGGACCCCAAAAAAAATTATCGTTATCAGTTGAGAGACAGCATTAGAAAACACTAGAGGAAGTCTACAGCCTGGTGACCAAACATTAGGGTAAAGGAGTACAAGATGATACCCCAAAACACAGATCAGTGTGGGAGCCCTGATTTTTACAAAGCAACCTAATTTCAGTAAGAGACAAATCATGGTAACAGATTAATCCACATATAACTTTGTATAAAATAATTTTTTTTACATTGGTTCAGCAAAGCAGTGATCCTATTAAATATCCACAGGGATAAACATTCATTTTTTCGAAGTAACAGTCTGGTGTAATGAGTTTGTTATTGTAATAAATGTACTAATAATGCAAAAAACAATCTTAATTTGTTCTCAGTAGAAATAAAAATTACTAAGTGAAAACAAAGACAACAACCTTGCAATACAGAGAACTCTTACCTCAACCGTTTCAACTGTCCACTCATCTACCTGCTCCTTTTCACCACTGGTGAACTGTGTTTCCGCCATGAACTGTCTATTTACATACTGCAAAGCAAAGTAAATGTTTGAGACATTTGTTTGAAAGGCAGCAAAGTAAAGGCAGCATTAAATTAAAATCATACCTCTGTTGATTCAACTTCACTTTGCTCAGTGTACTCTTCTGCTGGCTCAGGTTCTAAGAGGTTAAAAAATGGTGCAAAACAAAAGGATTTTTAGGTCAGTAATACTACTCTACTCTGCGTGATATTGGTAGATAACATGTCATTATGCATTTGTCCAAACCCAGAGAATTACAACACTAAGAGTAAACCCAAATGTAAACTATGGACTTTGGGTGATAATAATGTGTCAGTGTGGGTTTATCAACTGTTAACAAATGTACCACTCTGGTCAGGGGGATGCTGACAATGAGGGAGGCTGTGCATCAGTGAGGGTAGAAAGTAAATGGGAAATGGCTACACCTTCTGTTCAGTTTTGCTGTGAGCCTAAAACTGCTCTAAAAAATAAAGTCGGCTGGGTACAGTGGCTCATGCCTGTAATCCCAGCACTTTGGAAGACCAAGATGGGTGCACACCTGAGGTCAAGAGTTCGAGATCAACCTGGCCAATCTGGTGAAACCCCATCTCTACTAAAAATGCAAAAAATTGGCCAGGCATGGTGGTGGACGCCTGTAATCCCAGCTCCTCAGGAGGCTGAGGCAGGAGAATCGCTTGAACCTGGGAGGCGGAGGTTGCAGTGAGCCGAGATCAGGCCATTGCGCTCCAGCCTGGGAAACAAGAGCAAAACTCCATCTCAAAAAATAAATAAATAAATAAAAATAAAGTCTATTTTTAGAAATGATACCATAAAGTACAATAAATCTTTTTTAAAGTTAAGAATTCAACTAGGCCAGGCGTGGTGGCTCACGCCTGTAATCCCAGCACTTTGGGAGGCCGGGGCAGGGGGATCACCTGAGGTCAGGAGCTTGAGACCAGCCTGGCCAACATGGTGAAACCCCGTCTCTACTAAAAATACAAAAATTAGCTAGACGTGGTGGTGTGTGCCTGTAATACCAGTTACTGGGAAGGCTGAGGCACAAGAATCGCTTGAACCCGGGAGGCAGAGGTTGCAGCAAGCTGAGATCGCGCCACTACACTCCAGCCTGGGTAACAGAGTGAGACTCAGTGCCCAAAAAAGAATTCAACTTAAGGCTGGGTATGGTGGCTCACGCCTATAATCTCAGGACTTTGGGAGGCCAACGCGGGCGGATCACTTGAGGTCCAGAGCTCGAGACCAGCCTGGCCGATATGGTCAAACCCTATCTCTACTAAAGATACAAATGATCAGCCAAGCGTGGTGGTGTGCACCTGTAATCCCAGCTACTCGAGAGGCTAAGGCAGGAGAATTGCTTGACCCTTGGAGGTAGAAACTGCAGTAAGCCAAGATCATGCCACTACACTCCAGCCTGGGCAACAGAGCTAGACTCTGACCCAGAAAAAAACAAGGCCGGGCACAGTGGCTCATGCCTTTAATCCCAGCACTTTGGAAGGCCAAGGCGGGTGGATACCTGAGGTCAGGAGTTCGACATCAGCCTGAGCAACATGGTGAAACCCCATCTCTACCGAAAATACAAAAATTAGCCTGGCATGGTGGTGTGTGCCTGTAGTCCCTGCTAGTCAGGAGCCTGAGGCAGGATAATCGCTTGAACCCGGGAGGCAAGAGGTTGCAGTGAGCCAGGATCACGCCACTGCACTCCAGCCTGGGTGACAGACAGAGACTCTGTCTCAAAAAAAAAAAAAAAACCCAACTTAAATTCCAAACAAAGTAAATAGTTCACCATCACATAATCTAAATTTACTTAAAACTTACTTATAAAGTTAATTAACAGTGTTTTATATTTTAGAAAGTTTTCTTTACCATTTATTCCAGAATTAATTACTTTAGGTTCAACAGTAGCTATTTCAGATCATGTATAATGCAAATAAAGAGCTACTACATTAAAAGCCCTCTCTCTTCTCATAAGTAATAGTATAAAGCAGCATACAGATTAAAAATCTTACTTAGTAAAGTGGTAAGAGGGGGAAAAAGATTGCCTTATATTAATCTCCAACTATTAATTCTACCAATGTACAATCTTCCCTTCTAGTTTCAACCTACTCGCTACCAGTTACCAAGTGCTTACTGTGTGCCAGGCACTATATACACACTTGACATATTTTCTTTTTGAGACGGAGTCTTGCTCTGTCACCCAGGCTGGAGTGCAGTGGCGAGATCTTGGCTCACTGCAAGCTCCGCCTCCCGGGTTCACGCCATTCTCCTGCCTCAGCCTCCCGAGTAGCTGGGTGGGACTACAGGCGCCTGCCACCACGTCCGGCTACTTTTTTGTATTTTTAGTAGAGATGGTGTTTCACCATGTTAGCCAGGATGGTCTCGATCTCCTGACCTCGTGATCTGCCTGCCTCGGCCTCCCAAAGTGCTGGGATTACAGGCATGAGCCACCGCGCCCAGCCTTGACATATTTTCTAAATGGGGAATCTGAGGTACAAGAGTTTTACTAACTTGCCCAAAGTTACAAAGCTAGCAAATGTTTAAGCCAAGATTTAAATTCAGGCACTCTGATTCTAGCAAAATTTATACTCCGATGTTTCCTTGTATTCAGAATTTCACTCATCAGCCTAAGAGTTACCATAAAAGTATTCAGTTCGGTGTCTAGCTATATAATTAGTGTTGTGTCACATGATAAAATTAACTGGAAAAGACTCCTTGCCTTGGAGGAATTTATAGTTCAAGATTATGGAGTTATAATCTCCCCATGATTAAAACAAAACAAAAGCAACTCATACTATTCATCCAATGCACTGGCATGGTAAACAGCAAATCTGGGCATTTCAGACAGAAACCTATTTGAAAATCCTTGTTAACAGCTGGCCCTCACCCATACTCCTGCCCATCAATACTACTGCAAAAAAACTCAGTTTGTAGTAGTGATCAAGACTAGTAAGACAAATGACTGATAATGAATACTGGTAGGAATTACTCGATAATCTCTCTTAACAGTTTGTCATGCTTAAAGTCTCTTTAAAAATAAAATCTAGTGTACATATATGAAAACTAAGTACAAATATAAACTTGTAGCAAAATCAAATAAAACCAGAACCCTAAACTAAAGTTCATATCCACCTAATACTTACCAGCTTCAGGTACCTGGTCTTCAACTGCAGGTGCTGAGGCTGCCTCTTCTTCCTCACACAACCCATTTTGGTGGTTGTGGGTGCTGTCAAAGTAGTTTGACTGAAAAACACGCTCAACAATTTCCTTTAGAACTTTATCTAAGAAAAAGAGCATGAATTATAATGTAAGACTTATCTGAGGATGCCTGGCTTGAAGAAGATCCAACATTCTATAAAATATTGTGATTAAAAAACAACTGTTACTAAAACACATAAACACACAAAAAGATTACATTTTACCAAGAACAGAAATGTATTGCAGAATGATAGGGAACAAGAAGAATGTAGTTATATTAAACTTTATGGGGTTTTTTGTTTGTTTTTGAGATAGTCTTGCTCTGAAACCCAGGTTGGAGTGCAGTGGCGTTATCTCAGCTCACTGCAACCTCTGCCTCCCAGATTCATGCAATTCTTGTTCCTCAGCCTCCCAAGTAGCTGAGATTACAGGTGTGTACCACCATGTTCAGCCAATTTTTGTATTTTTAGTGGAGGCGGGGTTTTACCATGTTGCCCTGTGAAGGTCTGACCTCAGGTGATCTGCCCACCTCAGCTTCCCAAAGGGCTGGTATTAACAGGCATGAGCCACCGTGCCCGGCCTGAACTTTATGTATTTTAAGTAAATTAGTCAGGGGGAAAAAGATGACATTTAACATTTATTCATTCAAAAAGTATTTATTCAGCACCTACTACACATTAGGCAATATGCTAGGCACTGGGAAAACAAAAAGGTATGTAAAGACACAGTATCTTCCCTCAATAAGCTTATGGTCTAACAGAGGTGGTATCAAATACAACTACAAAAAACTTACATCTGTGAAAAGTACTACACAGAAGTACAACGGATTGGACCCAATCAGAGTGAGGCCACAAAAGGCTTTCCTAGGTAAGTGCTACAAGAGTTGAAATCTAGAAGAGTAGAGAGGTGGAAGTGTTTCAGGGTAGAGGAAAGAGCATTACAAAGTCCTATACAAAGGATGTCAAATACAAGAAAAGGAAAGGAAGCCACTGTGGCTAAAATACAGGGAACAAAGAAAAAGCATAGGGAAAGATGTGGCTGCAGAAACTGGTAAAAAACAGACCATGAATGTCCTTGAAGTTAAGGACAAACTTATATAAATAAAACTGAGATGAAGCCACTAAAGATTTTAAGCCATTAAAGATTTAAAGCAACTGCATCGGACAAGAGAAAGGCATAAAAGTAGAAGAGAAAGAAGTAGACAATCGAAAGATATTTAAAAACAAAAACTATCAGAATTTGGTGTACCAGGATATTTAAAAACAGTGCAGGGAGAGGGGGAGATGTATAAAGAATTACTTTCAATTTCCTTGGCTTGTATATTATTAATAGTTATACAGTAGGGCCACTCCCTGATAGGTCACTGTAAAGAAAAATAAAATTTTGAGGACTATACTGTATCAAAAGCTTTGGGAAATTAATCCTAATAAACTACCAACAACTCTTTAGATAATGAACACTTCATATGTTTTCCTTATTTCACTTCAGCAGCTCCTGGCTCAAAACTGTTTTCAAGAAGTTATAGATACAAATCAAATGTACATGAAAACACTAATTTGGGTATATTAGTACCTTTCCATTATAAAGATTAGTACCTTTCCATTGTAAAGATGTTACATTCCTATGATGTGGGATAAGATTAGGTAGAAAATAACCCCAAAACAAGCTATAAGCTTAAAGGTTTAGTAACACCTTTGTTACTCAACAATGCTCATGAAAATTTGATGAAGCTTGACCTAAAACTACTTTTTTAAGCTAACAAGCTTATACATATAGAACTTGCAGAACTAAAAGCAAAGGTAAACACATATTTTACAAAGAAATACAGACCAGAGTAAAAGTTAACAAACCAAGAAAATTTTTTTTTTTTTTTTTTTTTTTTGAGACGGAGTCTCGCTCTGTCGCCCAGGCTGGAGTACAGTGGCCGGATCTCAGCTCACTGCAAGCTCCGCCTCCCGGGTTCACGCCATTCTCCTGCCTCAGCCTCCCAAGTAGCTGGGACTACAGGCGCCCGCCACCTCACCCGGCTAGTTTTTTTTTTTTTGGTTTTTTTTTTTTTGTATTTTTTAGTAGAGACGGGGTTTCACCGTGTTAGCCAGGATGGTCTCGATCTCCTGACCTCGTGATCCGCCCGTCTCGGCCTCCCAAAGTGCTGGGATTACAGGCTTGAGCCACCGCGCCCGGCCAGAAAATTATTTCTTAAATGAAGAAAGGACAGACAAGGACTGGCACCCTTAAAGCAAATACACTCTTCTAAATTTTGCCAATTAAAGCTCATTACCATTTTGGTGACTAAAGCTTATAATCCAATCTGATTTCTTTTCAACCAATAGCTAAAAATGCATAAATACAGATGCTTTCATTTTATGTTCAAAAATCTACCTTCCTAATTCAACCTTACAAATCGCAAAGATAAGAATCTATTCCCTGGTTTCACAAAAGGCTAAAACGTAAATTCCTGGTTTACTGAAGGAGTGAAACGTAAATGTCCCTTTTTTAAAAAATCAGTTCACAGTTGCATGTTTGAGAATAAGGAGCTCACACAGAAAACTAGACCAAGTATCAGAATATTTTAAATACAGAAAAAAACTAACATCCTCAAATTAGCAGATGTCTAAGACAAACTAAAGAATAACTAAGGCAATAACCATGAGCAGAATGTATGAAATGCAATAATTGGTTCACGAAACTTCAGTCATAAAACAAACAGTCCCTATCTATTACCAAAAGCTGTGGAAACTCAATCTGATGTTAATCTGTCTACCTCAAACACAGTTAAGTTACATACAAGACCATGTGAAGTCAGGACTATCATACTCCCAGTTTCAGTTGTTTGTTGCTCGTGTTCTGATTTCCACATTATAGATTAAACATATAAAGAAACAAAAAAGAAACCAAGCAGTAAATAGCAGATGAATGTTATATATACACTTCTAAATTTTATTCAAGTAATATTAATTTTAAATAGGAAAACCAGCTGGGCGCAGTGGCTCACACCTGTAATCCCAGCACTTTGGGAGGCCCAGGCAGGTGAATCATTTGTGATAAGGAGTTCTAACCAGCCTAGTCAACATGGCGAAACCCTGTCTCTACTAAAAATATAAAAATTAGCCAGGCGTGGTGGCGCATGTCTGTAATCCCAGGTACTTGGGAGGCTGAGGTGATAGAATCACTTGAACCCGGTAGGCGGAGGTTGCAGTGAGCTGAGAGCACGCCACTACACTCCAGCCTAGGTAAGAGAGTAGACTCTGTCTCAAAAAAAAAAAAAAAAAAGAAAACTAATTTTTTTCTCCCAAGTGAACTATATAAACATAGGAAAATTAATTTTTAAAGATTCCTAGTTATAAAATCAAAGTTATCAGTGATACTCACAGGTGGTTCCACATACAGGTTTTTCCTTCCCTTCCAGCAGGTCCCACAGGTGAATGGAGGCATGTTCATACTGTTCATTCAACCTTTTAATAGTAAATAGCTAATTAATAACCTTTCAGTTGTCAACTTAAATACTCAGAAGTTTCTATTATCAAATACCACTAATACCTCAAGCTCATGTCCCGTTCAGGGTCTACTAGCTTATAGAATTCATCCAACAATGACAGCTCCTCTTCGGACAATATTGGCACTCCATTCAAACCTTGTTTCAGGTCAGTCCGCACTTCATCATCTCCCAATTTGTCCAAAACATATTGTAGCTCAAGTACAGTTTTTAAACGTTTCTGTTCAGCTTCTTCTCTCATAAGCTGCTCCCGACGTGCTGTCTTCTTTATTGTTTTCTGAATCTGCAAAACGGTATCAATGTAAAACACCAAAATGAGTTATATAAAACTTAGTTCAATCCATTTCAGGTCCAGCTTAAATAAGACATGTTTTACTCAATGAGTGAGATATGACCCCAGTACACAAAAGGATGATTCCTGACTTACACACACAGTTTTAAACATAATCATTTAAAGCAATTGTTAAAAATTCAGGCCGGGCGCGGTGGCTCAAGCCTGTAATCCCAGCACTTTGGGAGGCCGAGACGGGCGGATCACGAGGTCAGGAGATCGAGACCATCCTGGCTAACACGGTGAAACCCCGTCTCTACTAAAAAAACACAAAAAATTAGCCGGGCGAGATGGCGGGCGCCTGTAGTCCTAGCTACTCGGGAGGCTGAGGCAAGAGAATGGCGTAAACCCAGGAGGCGGAGCTTGCAGTGAGCTGAGATCCGGCCACTGCACTCCAGCCTGGGCGACAGAGCGAGACTCCGTCTCAAAAAAAAAAAAAAAAAAAAAAAAAAAATTCAGAACAGCTCTTTCCCTAGAAGGTATTTTACTACTGAAATATTACTGATGAAACAATGTGTTTGGGGCTTCTTTCAAAATAATCTAGAGGGCAAAAGGAGCAAGGAAATGAATGTGGATTTATGTGAAATACAACTGACCATGAGATGATAAATATACAAGTTCGGTACAGGTACAGAGAGTTTCATTGTACTGTTTTCTTTAGTTAGGTATATATGTCTGAAGTTTTTCATTATGCATATAAAAAGTAAAAATTTTATGAATTTAGAAATTATACAGAAATTTAAAGGCCTAGGCCAATTAAAAAAGAAACCCAACCACAGCAACAATAAAAATCTTACCTCAATCTAGTTCCTCTATGGACAAATAACCCGAAGTTCTAACTCTGAGTATCTACTAATGACTCACAAGGAAATGCCAAAAACCCACAAGTGCCCCTTTGCCCCCAAATAATCCGCTGCCAGTCTCAGAAAGACATTCCATTCTATTGAAAAAAGTGCCTAATTTTTTTTATGAATAAGATGCTGGTGGAGAAAAATAGATAAAGCTAAGTCTGAATGTATTTTCCCCACATTCTTTTTTTCTTCCCTAGAAAGGCTGAAAGGAAAACATCAGCCAAACTCAATTATTTCTTTCCCTCTCTCGTGTATCTAACATCAGGCTGGGGACAGAGGAAGGCCAGTCTTTCCAAGAGGAATGGCAGTGTTCTCCTTTCCACTTTTTCCCCTTTCTCAAGCCTCACTAGGATGAACCAAGACACAGAAAACCAAAATGGGGACATATGAAACCTATATTAAAGGGAAAAATGGGGAAGGAGACCTGGGAGGAATGATGAAGGCTGCAATAACAAGACAAATCTATAATGGTAACAGAGTGTGCAGAATAAATATCTTAGCAATAAATGGCAAGTGATAGCTACAGTGAGCTGAGATCATGCTACTGCTTCAGCCTGGGTGAAACAGTGAGACTGTCTCAAAAAAAATATATCTTCTTTTTTAAAAAAATAATTTAATAAAAATTTTTTGAGGCAAGGTCTATGTTTCCAAGGCTGGTCTTGGGTCTTGAACTCCTGGCCTCAAGCAATCCTCTCACCTCAGCCTCCTAAAATACTAGTATTACAGGTATGAGCCACCATGACCAGCCAGGAAGGTGTTTTTTGTTTTGTTTTGTTTTTGAGATGGAGTCTCACTCTTGCCCAGGAGTGCAGTGGCACAATCTTGGATCACTGACACATCAACCTCCTGAGTTCAAGCAATTCTCCTGCCTCAGCCTCCTGGGATTACAGGTGTGTGCTCCCTCGCCCGGCTAATTTTTGTATTTTTAGCAGAGACAGGGTTTCACTACGTTGGCCAGGCTAGTCTTCAACTCCTGACCTCAGGTGATCCATCCGTGGGGTTACAGGCGTGAGCAACCACACCCTGCGCAGGAAGGTCTTTATAGGTAGGTGGAGGCAGGAAACATAGGAAGACGGGCAGGAATGTAAAAGGAAGTTAAAGCAAAAGAAGATAAGAAAGCTATTCTGTATGAAATGAACAGTTCAAGAAGGAAAAAGGTGAAAAGGTAGGCTGGAGCCAGGCTAAAGAAGTTCTTGAATGCTGAACAAAAAGCATGTTTAATAATTGTGGAAAGTATACCAAAGGATCGAAGATAAACAAAAGCTCTGCTAACGAAGTCAAAGCTCAGAGAAAAGTCCTGAAAATACCAAAGTGTTACAAGAGAAGCAAAAAAGGATACAGGTATTTTCATTACACAGTGATAGTAACTTCTAAAATAGATGTTACATTAAACTGTATAGCAATCCTGCTTCTATTTTAAAAAAGAAAAAGAAATTGGGCAGGGTTCATCAAGTTAAGTGAAATAAATCTCTCCTTTGGTGCTATGGTATGAATGCATTCCCAAAAATTCAAGTGTTGGAAACTTAACCCTCCCAATGCAATAGTGTTGGGAGGTTGAGCCTTTTGGGAGCTATTTAGAATGAATTAATATTACTATAAAAAGAGCTTGCAGGAGTATCATCACTCTCTCTTGCCCCTTAAGCCCTCTACCACCATGTGAGGACACAGTAATGCAGCAAGATGCTGGTACCTTGATCTTGGACTTCCCAGCATCCAGAAGTGTGAGAAACAAATTTATGTTCTTTATATAAATTATCCAGTCTCAGGCATTCCATTATAGTAACACAAAGTTGACTAAGACACTACGTACAAAATTAAATTACTTTTTTTGTTTTCAGGCAAAGATTTTCCTTCCCTGGTCAGATATAAGAAGTAATTCTAAGATTAAGTACTTGAAGCTAGGCACGTTGGCTCATGCCTGTAATCCCAACACTTTGGGAGGCTGAGGCAGGCCAATCACCTGAGGGGTCAGGAGTTTGAGACAAGCCTGGCCGATGTGGTAAAACCCCGTCCCTACTAAAAATTTAAAAATTAGACAGGCATGGTGGCGTGCGCTGGTCTGTAGTCCCAGTTACTCGAGAGGCGGAGGTTGCAGCAAGCTGAGATAGTGGCACTGCACTCCAGCCTGGGCAACAGAGCAACACTCTGTCTCAAAACAAAACAAACAAAGGATTAAGTGCTTGAAATGTATTAGCTATGCATCAAATACTGTTCTAAGCACAACCCTATGATGTAGGTACAATTATTATCACCATTTTACAGATTAGAAAACCGAGGCACTGATGGCTCTGCCCATCAGCCCCCTTTCTATCCTATTGGATCTGTTACTCTGGAAAACCTTGACTAATACAAGAACAGTGAAATTAAGTAACTCATCCATGGTCATACTACTAAGTCAAGTCACCAAATTAGGATTCAACTGGGCAGTCTGCTTCTAGAATCAGATCTCTTAATCCCTACACTGCATTGTCTCATATAATAAACTGTTTTTTTTTGTTTCAGCAAATTAGAGGAAACTTTATATAGTCACACATTACTTAACAAGGATACATTCTGAGAAATATGTCAGTAGGGAATTTCATCATTGTGCAAACATGGAGTGTACTTACACAACCTAGATAGATAGCACAATCCACTATATACCTAGGCTATATGGTTTAGCATATTAGCTCCTAGACTACAAATGTGTACAGCATGTTACTGTACTGACTACTGTAGGCAAGTGTAACACAGTGGTAACTATTTGTATATCTAAACATAGAATAGGTACAATAAAAATACAGTATTATAATGTTACGGGACCACCATTATATATGTGGCCCACAGTTGACTGAAACATCATTATGGAATATATGCCTGTATTTCAATGTTATTAGCCTTCTCCAAAGAAGATGATACTTATTCAGATGGCTTAATTTTCTGGCCTCAACAAATTATCTGACTTTGCTTGTATTTAACTTTTGTCCTTATTCCCAAAGGTTTTTGTCACATCAAAAACCCACTGTTATGTTGGATTGAGTGCTGATATAGGAGCACATCAGTTTGCCATACCCCTTAAGGTTCCTAAAGCAGAGAATAATTACCAATTATATAAACGAGCCTCTTTATTTTCTGACTGTTAAATTGTGAGTCATTAGACAAAAGGAACATGATAAATAAAAAACATTTCTTTATTTATGTCTAACGACTATCTTATTTATATGTATTTGCAGAGCTAACATGTTAAACCAATGAGACCTTTAGCATAGTTACAACACGTTTGTCAAATCTCAAACTTGCTCCTTTCAAAATTTTTTTTTAATTTAATGGTTTTTTTTAGAGATGGGGTTTTATCATGTTGCCCAGGCTGAAGTGCAGTGGCTAGTCACAGGAGTGATCATATGCACAGTGGCCGTGAACTCTTGGCCTCAACCTATTGAGGAGCTAGGGCTATAAGCATATGCCACCGCCCCCAGTTTCAAACTTAGTATTTTTAAAAGACATCTTTCAGGTGTTACGCTAAACTTTACAGAATGTGAAGGCATCTTAGACATAACTGGATACAACTATCTCACCTTACAGACAGCTTATCAATAGTAATGGAAAAACTAAAACCCAAAGAAACAACAAAAGTATTTCATAAATATGTAAACTTTCTTTTACTTACATCCTGACTTAGTGCCATGAAACTCCTCTGTAATTCTTTTGCAAACTCCAAATTATTTGTGACTTCCTGGTACTTAGAAACAGCATCCTAAAATGACAAAGAACCCAACTTTACTGTAAAGACAAAAAACCACAAAATTAATTTTTCTATTTAAAATAGTGAGCATTAGGTCTAAAATAAAAATATAACATATTTACCAGCTGGTCTTGATTAAGCCTTTCCCCTTTGTTCATTCGTTCCTGGTAATCATCAAGCTTACCCTATATTAAAAGAAAAAAAGAATTACATTCCATATTGAAGGTATATACCAGCTTAAGCATGCTTGACGAAACCCACACAATCCTCTAAGTTTGTCTCAAATTTTGCCTTAAATAAACTTTTAAGACATATTCCAGTCTAAGTACATTAAAAAAAAAAAAAATTTTTTTTTGAGACAGTTTCACTCTTGTCGCCCAGGCTAGAGTGCAATGGCACGATCTTGTCTCAATGCAACCTCTGCCTCCCATGTTCAAGCTATTCTACTGCGTCAGCCCCTAAAGTAGCTGGGATTACAGGCACTCACCACCATGTGCAGCTAATTTTTTTTGTATTTTTTGTAGAGACAGGGTTTCACCATGTGGTCAGGCTGGTCTCGAACTCCTGACCTCAGGTGATCCACCTGCCTCAGCCTCCCAAAGTGCTAGGATTACAGGCATAAGCCACCGCGCCCAGCCTAAATACATTAAAACTTTTTAGATCTACTCCAATCATTGCTGAATGACATCAAAGACTGTACTGTAAACCAATGACACAACATTATTCATTCCTACAAGAAAAGAGTATTAGATGGACTAGGCATATGGCTCCCACCCACATGGCTAAGGGCCACAATTTGGTTAGGATCCTGCTTATATCAGGTGAGCATATCAGACATTTATCAGGTTAAATTTTTGTCTCTCCCTCTCCCCATAAGAAGAATTCATGTGACTAGGTGATATAAGAGTATTTTCAGGCCAAACATGGTGACTCACGCCTGTAATCCCAGCACTTTGGGAGGCCAAGGTGGGCAGATCACCTGAGGTCAGGAGTTCAAGACCAGTCTGACCAACATGGAGAAACCTCATCTCTACTAAAAATACAAAATTAGCTGGGCATGGTGGTGCATGCCTGTAATCCCAGCTACTCAGGAGGCTGAGGCAGGAGAACCACTTGAACCCAGGAGGTGGAGGCTGCGGTGAGCCGAGATCGTGCCATTGCACTCCAGCCTGGGCCACAAGAGCAAAATTTCATCTCAAAAAAAAGAAAAGAGGCGGCCGGGCGCGGTGGCTCAAGCCTGTAATCCCAGCACTTTGGGAGGCCGAGACGGGCGGATCACAAGGTCAGGAGATCGAGACCATCCTGGCTAACATGGTGAAACCCCATCTCTACTAAAAATACAAAAAACTAGCCGGGCGAGGTGGCGGCACCTGTAGTCCCAGCTACTTGGGAGGCTGAGGCAGGAGAATGGCGTGAACCCGGGAGGCGGAGCTTGCAGTGAGCTGAGATCTGGCCACTGCACTCCAGCCTGGGTGACAGAGCGAGACTCCGTCTCAAAAAAAAAAAAGAAAGAAAAGAAAAAGAAAAGAGGACTTTTTTCAGGCCAGGCACAGTGGCTCCCGCCTGTAATCCTAGCACTCTGGAAGGCCAAGGTGGGTGGATAACCTGAGGTCAGGAGTTTAAGACCAGCCTGGTCAACATGATGAAACCCCCTCTCTACCAAAAAATACAAAAATTAGCTAGGTATGGTAGTGCAAGTCTGTAGTCCCAGCTACTTGGGAGGCTGAGGTGGGAGAATCACTTGAACCCTGGAGGTGAAGGTTGCAGTTAGCTGAAATAATGCCACTGCACTCCAGCCTGGGTGACAGAGTGAGACGGTGCTCCCCACCTCGATTTAAAAAAAAAAAAGTATTTTTCTGAATAAACTCATGGGCATATTGTCTTCAATGTACTTCATCCATTTATCTTGAACAAGATAGCTACCACCTCACTAGTACACAAGTCAACAGCTTTGCTTTATTAGTTCAAGGGTGAGGATAGAAAACTAACATCTGGTTTAAGATCACGTTTTCTTGCTAAGATTAAAACTTTGCAGGTTTCCTAGGCTACTACTATTAGGTAAGACCCCACAGATATTCAGGTAATGCAACACAGTCACAAACTGTTATTATTGTAAAGGTCAGAGGACAGGGAACGAGGATAAATCTAAATTAACAGGACAATACTTAATCCCAGAAAATTATGAACATACATAGATCCTTACCCCCTTACCAATAATAAAATTGTGAAACAAAGTACAAAGTTAAATTCTAATAAAGGGTATTCAGAAACCACAGAAGCCAATTTAAAAGCAATGGTAATAAGTTTTGTTTTTTCTTTTTCTTTTAGGTCAAATGATCTATTTTCTTTGTACCATAAACAAATGTCAACTTGCCTAGACATTCTACCCCAAATTGAAAATCCTACCACAATTCCTTCGTAACACTGGAGGTAAATAAAACCAAGATAATCACTAAGACATTAAAGGGTTTTAAAAGTATCCAATTTTATTATTAGATGAACTATTTCACACAATCTATAAGCCTCCAAATAAACAGGTATAAAATTTCAGTCTACTAATTTGAGGGAAAAAAAAAAAGATTTTTCACACTGATGACAGATCTGACCGCAGGTGCAGAAGATGTGTCCAATTAACTCACGATACTCTGAGGATCAACAGACAGTTCATTCCTTTTTAAAAAGGGAAGACTCATAAGCTTGGGAAGCTTAAAACAAAAAAAAGTTTTAAAATAAAAAATTTTATTTTTTTAAAGGGTAGGTTATTTTTCTTTTAAGAAATAAAAAACTAGACCGGGCCCAGTGTCTCATGCCTGCAATCCCAGCATTTGGGGAGGCCAACGTTGGCAGATAACAAGGTCAGGAGTTCGAGACCAGCCTGGCCAACATGGTGAAACCCTGTCTCTACCAAAAATACAAAAATGAGCCAGGCGTGGTGGCACGCACCTGTAATCTCAGCTACTCGGAAGGCTGAGGCAGGAGAATCGCTTGAACCCAGGAGGCAAAGGTTGCAGTGAGCCGAGATCACGCCACTGCACTCCAGCCTGGGACAAAGCGAGACTCCATCTTTAAAAAAAGAAAAAACTAAGTAAGATTTGAATTTATGATTTAGGATATTCCAAAATAATAGTATTATAATCACAGTTCCTCTATTTAAAAATATACAAACAGAAAATACACAAAGAGGAGGGCCTAAAGTTCAGTGCTAGTACACAGTTCATTAGTACTGAACAAAAGCAACACTGCTATTAACTTATACCTGGTATTTATCATCTTCCTTTTCTTCTATAGTATTGTACATTTAAGAAAATTGTTGCTAAATCTAGAAATACACCATACATCCCTCATGGGGTAGAGTTTATATAGCTAACCAAAATGGACATAGAATCAAATTCCTAAAAAATGCTTGTGTAGAGATGAAAATAAATATAAAAAGATAAATAAAAAAGGTAAGAATGGTACCTGAGTGGTAAAATTATAGGTGGAGTTGTGTTCCTTTTGCTTTGTTTTATACGCTTAACTACTGTACAATGAACATATAGTTTGTACAATGAAAAGAATTCCATGCAATATAAAAGATATTAAAATTGACAGACTTCAGTACATTGTCAGGACTCTCACCAATAACAATCCTTAATTATGAACCTATACTACTCTTATAGTAGGACAAGTTATCCTATAGTAGAAAACCTCCAATTTTCTACACAATAACAAATTTAGAATTCATCCAAACTGAGAGCTATGGCAGATTACATTTTCCAAAGATAGCTACAAAATCTGCATGCAGTCTCACATACTGTTCTACACCGTGACCTTGACACTACTCCATTAACAACTAGTCCACTTCCCCTGCCACTGCACCTGAGTGAGACTGTATAAGTGATGCTGTATGATTTCCAAGGCTGAGTCATAAAAGCAATCCATCTCTGCCTTGTTTGCTGATGATCCAAACACTTGTATGTGGAACCTTGAGCCATCATACAAACACAGTAACTCTGAGACTGCCACATTATAAGGAAGCCATGCCATGAAGAAAGGCCTCTAGCTTCTGATCAGCAATCCCTGTGGTTCTACTCATTTTAGTCCAAGCAACAAACATATGAATGAACAAGTCTTAGTCTTCCCACATGAGGCCCCGGTGTCATCGAACAGAAACATCAAAACTCCCGTGTGCTCTGTCTGAATCCCTGACAGGCAGAATCTTTGCGCATAAGAAAATCATGGTTTTAATTCCTTAAACGATTAATCTGTTACACAGCAATAACCGGAACAAGGTTAAAGAGGAAATGAAAAAGAAAGGCAAACAGCCAGTATGTGAAACTCAGCTTCATAGTACATCTCTTCATGGAACGTTACAACAAAAGAAAGTATGCAAAAAGAACTCTGCATAGCCAAAATAAAGATCTATGCATTATGGCCAGGCATGGTTGCTCACGCCTGCAATCCCAGCACTTTGGGAGGCCAAGGCAGGAGGATCACTTGAGGCCAGGAGTTCAAGACCAGCCTGGACAACATAGTGAGAACCTGTCTCTATAAAAAATTTAAAAATTATCGAGGCGTAGAAATTTTTTAACTTAGTGCCTATGGTCCTAGCCACCTGGGAGGCTGAGACAGGACGATCACGAGACCAGGAGTTGGAAGTCGTGATGAGCACAACTGCCCTCCAGCCTGGGTGGCAGTGCAGTATCCTGGCTAAAATAACAACAACAACAAAAAAAACTGCGCATTTTTATTAAAGCTCATATGCCTATTTAGTCTGATTTAGTAATACTATTAACATGATTCTTGTTTTTCAATCCAAGAACTGAGATTTTTAAAAGGTGAAGAACTTAAGAGTTTACTGTAAAGAAAGAAGTATGTAAATCATAACTGAACAATCTCAAGAAATCTTTTATAGAATTTTCAAAGAGCAAACCACAGTTCCTTATACCCACCAAATTGAATTATTCAATCAAAAAAACGTAGTAAATCAAAGGTACCCGACGCCATGGCTCACACCTGTAATCCCAACACTTTGGGAGGCCAAGGCAGGTGGATCACTTGAGGTCAGGAGTTCAAGACCAACTTGGCCAACATGACAAAATCTCCTCTCTCCTAAAACTACAAAAATTAGCCAGGCGTGGTGGCACAAACCTGTAATCCCAGCTACTCAGGAGGCTGAGGCACGAGAATCACTTGAACCCGGGAGGCGAAGACTACAATGAATCGAGATCGTGTCACTATATTCCAGCCTGGGCAACAGAGTAAGACTGTCTTAAAACAACAACAACAACAACAACGCTGGGTGTGGTGGCTCACGCCTGCAATGCCAGCACTTTGGGAGGCTGAGGCGGGTGGATCACGAGGTCGAGAGCTGGAGACCAGCCTGGCCAACATGGTGAAACCCTACCTCTACTGGGAAAAAATACATATATATACACAAAAATTAGCCAGGCACGGTGGCACATGCTTGTAGTCCCAGCTACTCAGGAGGCTGAGGCAGGAGAATCACTTAAACCCAGGAGGTGGACGTTGCAGTGAGCCAAGATCATGCCACTGTACTCCAGCATGGACAACAGAGTGAGACTCCGTCTCAAAAAAAATAAATAAATAAGGTGGCCGGGTGCGGTGGCTCACGCCTGTAATTCCAGCACTTTGGGAGGCTGAGGCAGGTGGATCACAAGGTCAGGAGTTCGAGACCAGTCTGGCCAATATGGTGAAACCTTGTCTCTACTAAAAATACAAAAATTAGCCGGGCATGGTGGCGGGCACCTGTAGTCCCAGCTACTCGGGAGGCTAAGGCAGAAGAATTGCTTGAACCTGGGAGGCAAAGGTTGCAGTGAGCCAAGATCGTGCCACTGCAATCCAGCCTGAGTGACAGCAAGAATCTGTCTCAAAAAAATAATAATAAATAAATAAATAAAAACAAATTAAAAACCTACAGAAAGTATAGGTCTTGGCCGAGAAAAGTGGCTCACGCCTATAATCCTAGCACTTTAGCACTTCGAGAGGCCAAGGTAAGCAAACCATCTGAGCTCAAGAATAGGAGTTCGAGATCAGCCCGGGCAACATGGTAAAACCCTGTCTCTGCAAAAAATACAAAAATTAGCCGGGCGTGGTGGCGCGCACCTGCAGTTCCAGGAGGTGCAGGTAGGAGGATCACAGAGTATGGGGAGGTTGAGGCTGTAGTGAGTAGCCTCAACCCATGATCACGCTACCACACTCCAGCCTGACCAAGAGTGAGATCAAAAGAAACTACAGGTCATCCATATAAAATTTTTCTAACCACGATAAAAAAAGTTTCATCATAGCATTACATATGTTCTTCCATGGCCATTAACACTTTCTACACTACTATTATAAATATCCTATCCCCTGTCCTTGCCTAAGCTTCAGGAAATCAGGATCCTAAGTCTGATCAAAGTTTCTAAAAAATAGCACTCATCTGAGGAAATACCAAAACTTATTAAGAAAACTGCAGGATGACAATAAAAACTTAAAAGGCACTAGTTTTTCCCTTATCAGTAAAATATAAGATTTCTTGATCTCTCAGCTATTCAGGTACACAAAGAACTTTATCACCATGGAATCTGATCTGTTAGGGACTTTGTTTTACTATTATATATAATCAGATCTCTGCAGAGCAGAGACCCTATGTTGGTTTAGGTCAGTGATTTTTAAAACTGTGGGCCCCAAACCAGCAACATAGCATCAACTGGCAACTTGTTACAAACACAAATTCTCAGGCACTACCCCAGACCTACTGCATCAGAAACTCAGTGGGGGTTGGGGGAATCCAGCAATCTGTAATTTATCGACTCTGCTGGGTGATTCTGATGCATGCTTAAGTTTGAGAAACACTCATCTCATTCAAATACATTGTAATTAACTTGTAATAGCCCAGTAGAACCTGGAAGTAAATTATTCTGAATCAAACATATGATATGATTAGTGACCTTAAAAACTGTTATATGGCAGCTTTAATTTGGAAGTTGTTTAATAAACTTTAAAGCTGAAACTTTAAAACAACCCAGAAAACTTGAACTGTGGTTGGGTTTCTAGACCAGCTTACCAATCTTAGTAACTATTTCATAAAGAAAACACCCGTGGCCAGGCGCGGTGGCTCAAGCCTGTAATCCCAGCACTTTGGGAGGCCGAGATGGGCGGATCACGAGTCAAGAGATCGAGACCATCCTGGCTAACACGGTGAAACCCCGTCTCTACTAAAAAAATACAAAAAACTAGCCGGGCGAGGTGGCGGGCGCCTGTAGTCCCAGCTACTCGGGAGGCTGAGGCAGGAGAACGGCATAAACCTGGGAGGTGGAGCTTGCAGTGAGCTGAGATCCGGCCACCGCGCTCCAGCCTGGGTGACAGAGGGAGACTCCGTCTCAAAAAAAAAAAAAAAAAAAAGAACACCTGTTTATGATCTGAACACCCTTAGGGGTTTTACCATCTTTGAAAAGGAGAGGTGAGAGAGAAAAAAATTAAGGTTTACCATCTTCCATTTATAAATAGTACTTTTGTCAAATCTTGCATTCTTAGCTGACACCTCAGAAGTTAAACTAAGCGGTAAATGCCAAAATGTACACTATAAACAGAAAGCCTCTTACGACAATTGGTCTAATTTTCTACTTTTCAAAATGAAAGCAGCTATTACAATAACTATAAAGATTACTATCGCTAGAATCTCAGGTCACTCCTTAAGTGGCCTTCCATGATAAGGAAAAGGATATGGTATCTGTACTTCTCCAAATACAATTTGCCTAACCTCTGAAAGCACAGACTACTCAAGAGAAAAATGATGCCATCTTAAGTGGCTTCATTCCTATTGTCACTTCCTATTCAAATGGCTTAAAGTCCAACTAGAAAATTTGTCTACTGGTGTTAAAATGTATAGCATTAACTAAGTGAATAAACAACAAATGGCTTGTCACACTGACAGATCCAACATTATACTAAGAACAGAATGGTAAAGATAGGAGTAATAAAGGTCTCCAGACAGCCAGCTTTATTCTTTCTTAGGCTGGAACATGGCTAACACATAATAGGTAACAATAAATTGGTCAACTACTCATGAAACACACAAAATAAATATTAAGCATTTTTCCTACAGAATGAAACCATTTTCCTAGCATAAAAATGTATCTTCAGGCCGGGCATGGAGACTCACACCTGTAATCCCAGCACTTTGGGAGGCCAAGACAGGTGGATCACCTGAGGTCAGGAGTTCGAGACCAGCCTGACCAACATGAAGAAACCCCGTCTCTACTAAAAATACAAAATTAGCCAGGCATGGCAGCACATGCCTATAAACCCAGCTACTCAGGAGGCTGAGGCAGGAGAATCGCTTGAACCCGGGAGATGGAGGTTGCGGTGAGCCAAGATCACACCATTGCACTCCAGCCTGGGCAATAAGAGCAAAACTCTGTCTCAAAAAAACAAAAAACAAAAAATACGATCTTCATCAGAAAGCCTACTCGTTACAATGTTGGTAACACAAACCTGCCCTCTTAGATCCTTTCTATCTTGAAATTCAATTTAGAGTTCCTTTTCAGCTACTGAGTATCCTACGTGTATTAAAAATCCATTTATAGCACACATGAGCGAGATAAGTATCAGTCCATTTCCCAGATTACCCAGAGTCTTTAAGGGAGAAGCATGGGATAGAGAGGTGTGACCACACCCAGTAGATGTCAGAGTCATGTGGTACTGGGAAATAATTATCCCAATAAGTGCTATCCAGTCTCACCTTATTTCCTGTTTCTTTACTGCTTTTAATAGTTGACAGTATTCACTATGTAACAGACATTCAAATGTAAAAGGTAGCTAACCCTATCAGGGAGGCACTACTACCAATCATATTTCACCTAACTGCAAATTGAAAGACACAGTTAAATAACTTATCTAAGTGAGGTCTTAAATCCCAGAAAAATCATTTGTGCCTTAACAACCCTCCCCCTTAGAATGTCATTCTGGATTCCAGCTGTTGCTACATTCCAGCTCTGCCTCTGCTGCTGCTGTCTTCTTCCTTTCTCCAATCGGATTATTATGTTGCTGAATCGCAGTACATCTAGATCTTCCATTCTTCCCAAGGAGTTTTTCATTACCACCAAAGTTACTTTCTTGAAATGGATTTTTAAAATTAAGTTCAGTACAGTGCCATTAGGGTGCCAGAAGAGGGATATCCATGATAGATGCCCTCCTGGGCTTTGCTGCTTTATTGTTATAGCCAACAAATTCCATAAATAAAAAATTTAAGAAGAAATTTTTAATTATGCAATTAAAAATAAATAGCAAGAGAGATGATAAACTCCAAAAAACCCTAAAAATTCTTCAACTAGACAATTATAAATAGTCGGAAGAAAGATTAGGAGGAAACATCTGAAAAAAACCAACTTGGCTATCCAGGAAAACTACGTAATTCCTATTCTCAAATAAGGAGATCTTTAAACTGAGAGGGAATACTTAAAAATGAACCCTAAAATAACCAAAGTAGTTAAGAGCACCTAGCTATATTTTATGTATCCAGGCCAAATAAATCACCTCTAGAGTACTGTACCAACTTTTGCAAAGACAAAATATTTCTTTTCCTTTCAAACTTTCCATAATCTTTAGTTTTCCTTTTTTTTTTTTGAGAGAGAGTCTGGCTCTGTTGCCCAGGCTGGAGTGCAGTGGCGCAATCTCAGCTCACTGGAAGCTCCGCCTCCCAGGTTCACGCCATTCTCCGGCCTCAGCCTCCCAAGTAGCTGGGACTACAGGCACCCGCCAAATTTTTGTATTTTTAGTAGAGAGGGGGGTTTCACCATGTTAGCCAGCATGGTCTCGATCTCCTGACCTCGTGATCCGCCCGCCTCGGCCTCCCAAAGTGCTGGGATTACAGGAGTGAGCCACCACGCCCAGCCCAATCTTTAGCAGTTTTTCTAGGTATTATTTCAAGTCATCAATCCCCACATTCTCTGTTCTTCACTTAGACAATCACCAGTTTTGACTTTTGACTTTGCCCACAATGGTAGGCAGCTGACTGTCTCCTATTTGCCCTCCACAAATTCAACTGATACTGTTAGCTAGTGAAATCCCCAGAAGACAGAAAAGATAGTAAGCAAAAGTTTCCTCACTTTTTAAAAGCAGGGTAGAAAGAACATACACTACGATCCATAGCTGATCCACAGCAGCTTTCTTCAAATGCTCAAAGCATGCTCATGTAGCGGGAGTCTATGCTGTTCCAGAAAACAAAGACTATTAAACAGTGGTGGTAAGGATATACATTCTTTTTTTTTTTTGAGACACTTACTGTGTCACCCATGCTGGAGTGCAGTAGCACAATCTTGGCTCATGCAGCCTCCACCTCCCAGGTTCCAGTGATTATCCTGCCTCAGCCTCCCAGGTAACTGGGATTACAGGCATGAGCCACTACGCCCAGCTAATTTTTGTATTTTTAGTAGAGACAAGGTTTCACCACGTTGGCCAGGCTGGTCTCAAACTCCTGACATCAGGTGATCTGCCCACCTCAACCTCCCAAAAGTGTTAGGATTACAGGCATGAGCCATTGTGCCCAGCCAGTAAGGATATACTTCTAATACCAAGAAATTAAAGAGTGGCACACCAATGAAACAAACTTTCATTGAGAAACGAGCATTCTACCAGGCCCTAGAAGACTGGGTAAAGCAGAAGCTGAATGAATACCTGTTGGGAATGCTGGATTTCTGAATGCTAAGAATGGCATAAGAATGCTAACCTAGGCCGGGCGCAGTGGCTAACACCTGTAATCTCAACACTTTGGGATGCCAAAGTGGACGAATCACCTGAGGTCAGGAGTTCGAGACCAGCCTGGGCAACATGATGAAACCTGGTCTCTACTAAAAATACAAAAAATTAGCCAGGTGTGGTGGTGGAAGCCTGTAATACCAGCTACTTGGGGAGGCTGAGGCAGGAGAATCGCTTGCACCCGGGAGGCAGAGGTTGCAGTGAGCTGAGATGGCGCCATTGCACTCTAGCCTGGGCAAAACTCCATCTCAAAAAAAAAAAAAAAGATGTTACCTAAGGGTCCATTGTAAGATAATTTTTCAAGTAGCTTAAGTATGCAGGAAGTTAAGTTTGACAGGCCATTTGTCCAATTTTTTAAAAAAGATAAAAGCCAATCCTGTAAAAACCCTTATTCCTTGTCCAAGGTTATAATTAGGCAGGTAAGTCTGAGTGAATTGAAGCAGCTGACTCTAGTAGGAAAAAGAAATGTTAACAAGTTCCAGCATCACCTACTTTGAACTACATTCTTAAAAAGTCTAAAGTTTGTGGATTTGAAAAGCAAATTATCATAAATAATCTTACAGGGCATCTTTCAAAATATTAGTTGCTTTAACCAAGCTATTCCTTAGCATAAGTCTGTACAACTTATTTCTATTAATACATTCCTTGGGAGTTAAATACAAAAAGATTACATCCCCACCATCATTGTTTAATACTTTTTCATTTTCTAGAACAGCACAAACTCCTGCTACATGAGCAAGCTTTCAGCATTTGAAGTTAGCTGCCATGGATCATCTGTAGATTGTAGTGTGTTCTTTCTACTGTCCTTTTAAAAACTGAGGAAACTTTTGCTTACTATCTTTCCTGTCCACAATGTAAAAAGTAGTTCAATGTAATTCAAAGTGTAGGCCCAAAGGGTTTTTTAATGACTAAAGTATATTTCAGTTATTTCTATGTTTGGATAACAGTATTGAGGTGTTATCCAACACAAGGCCAGGCACAGTGGGTCATCCCTGTAATCTCAACACTTTGGGAGGCTGAGGCAAGAGGATCGCTTGAGGCTAAGAGTTCAAAGTTGGAGTGAGCTATGATTGCCCTACTGAACTCCAGCCTGGGTGATAGAGTGAGACCCTGTCTCTAAAAAATAAAACTTAAAATATTTTTAGAACAGTATTGAGAATGCAATGAAATTTCCGATAATGTACAATGGTTCTAATAATAAAAATTATCTGTGTTCTCCTAAGACCATTTACATATCTTGCTTATGCTATGCAGCTTTATTTATATATTTTTTTTGAGATTGGAGTATCACTCTGTCGCCCAGGCTAAAGTACAGTGGCATGATCTCGGCTCACTGCAACGTCGGCCCTCCAGGTTCAAGCAATTCTCCTGTCTCAGCCTCCCAAGTAGCAGGAACTACAGCTGCACGCCACAATGGCTGGCTAATTTTTTGTTTTTTTAGTAGAGGCAGGGTTTCACCATATTGGCCAGGCTGTCTCAAACTCCTGACCTCAGGTGATCCACCTGCCTCAGCCTCCCAAAGTGCTGAGATTACAGGCGTTAAGCCACCATGCCCAGCCTGCTACCTAGCTTCAAAAAAAAAAAAAAAAGTGTTCTACTTGCCTACTCATCAACTCTATGCACCTGTAAAAACTAAAAAGAAAACCCTTCAGGAGCCAGGCGTGGTGGCTCACACCTGTAATTCCAGCACTTCGGAGGCCAAAGCAGGCGGATCACGAGGTCAGGAGATCGAGACCATCCTGGCTAACACGGTGAAACTCCCATCTCTACTAAAAATACAAAAAATTAGCCGGGCGTGGTGGCAGGCACCTGGGCGACAGAGCAAGACTCCGTCTCAAAAAAAAAAAAAGAAAAAAAGAAAACCCTTCAGGAAAAAAATCAATTTCAATAAAAAACACTGGAAGTAAATAGTTTCGTGCAAAAAGCATTTCCTCCCTAATCGCATGGATTAATCCATTTTAACAGGATTGTTAATGAAGCTACAGATATTTCTATGTAAAGATTTGGCCAAACTAGCAAACACTTATTCAGCATATACCATGTGTGAGAAAGCACAGCTGAGTGATGTTAATAGTCTCTGCCCACAAAGAGCTTATTACCAATTTAGAAAAACATGTAAGGTTAACAACACAAGGCAATATAAAAAATGTCAAGAACTTTGGAAGGCTGAGGCAAGCGGATCACAAGGTCAGGAGTTCAAGACCAGCCTGGCCAACATGGTGAAACCCCGTCTCTAATAAAAATACAAAAAATTAGCCAGGTATGGTGGCACGCACCTGTAGTCCCAGCTACTCAGGAGGCTGAGGCAAGAGAATCACTTGAACCCAGGAGGCGGAAGTTGCAGTGAGCCAAGACGGCACCACTGCACTCCAGCCTGGGCGACAGAGCAAAACTCCGTCTCAAAAAAAAAAAAAACAAAAAAAAAAGTCAAGAAGTGTACAGACAATAGGTAATGGGAAGCTAAAGGAAACAAACTACTTTAGCTGAGCATAGTCAAGAAGCACACCCTCCCCTTTCCTCAGGAAGTTTGAATTTTGAACTCTACCCAGTAAAGTATCTTTCATCCACGTTTTTGTACTCACAGTCTATCTAACAAAAGCACTGTAGTAGAGCTAGTGAAAGAAAGAAACAAATGAACTAAAACCAAACAATTTACAGTTCCAACTTTGGCTGAATTTCTCTTCTGCTACTCTTCTCACTCTTCTATACTGTATACACACACACCATTCATTTCCCCCAGAAAAAGGAACCAATTACCAAAAAATACCCAGAAGCTTGGAATACAGTAATTTGGATGAAAAGGTTGTCATACTTCTTATTTCTCTCTACTGGTAATGCTTTCTCCAGATTTTTCTGATCTACAACATACCAAGCTTGAGTAGAGTCTGACAAATGTACATAGGGAGCTAAACATAGAGAAAAACTTAAGAGTTTAAACTTTAATAAAAGTTTATTTCATTACAATATGGATGTACCAATGATACCTGACACACTGGGATTTTACCTTACCAATACTCTCAGAACCCCATTACCCGGACAATACAAACACAAAGTTTAACAATGAGACAGTAATAAAGGTCTAATAATAAAAAAATGGAAAGCATTTTTCTTTTGCATTCAGTTTTTTAAAACAGAAAAACTAAGGATTTGAAGCAAAAGGCTTTACTTGGTTCTACATAATTAAACATGAAAACTACACTCAGGCCATGGAATATTACAAAGTCTAATTACTCCCACAAAACATTATTTAAGAGGCCGGTTTTGGTGGCTCACATGAACCTGTAATCCCAGCACTTTGGGAGGCCAAGGTGTGCAGATCACTTGAGGTCAGGAGTTCGAGACCAGCATGGTCAACATGTCGAAACCCCGTCTCTGCTAAAAATACAAAAATTAGCCAGGCGTGGTGGCATGCACCTGTAAATCCCAGCTACTCAGGAGGCTGAGGCACAAGAATCACTTGAACCCAGGAGGCAGAGGTTGCAGTGAGCTGAGATTGCACCACTGCACTCCAGCCCTGGGAGACAGAGCAAACTTCCGTTTCAAAAAAAACTGTGAGAAACTTTGGAAATCACCCATTCCAACCTAAATCATTCCATATAAACATCTCAATTTTGTCTTCTATATAAAATGAATTGGACTAAATTCTAAGGTGATTTAAGCTCTAAAAAAAAATCTTAGGCCAGACGTGGTGGCTCATGCCTGTAATCCCAACATTTTGGAGGCTGAAGCAAGTGGATCGCTTCAGGTCAGGCGTTTTGAGACCAGCCTGGCGAACATGATGAAACCCCATCTCTACTAAAAACACAAAAAATTAAGCCAGGCATGGTGGTGGGCACCTGTAATCCCAGCTACTCAGGAGGCTAAGGCAGGAGAAAAGCTTGAACCTGGGAGGGGGAGGTTGTAGTGAGCAGAGGTCGCGCCATTGCACTCTAGCCTGGGCAACGAGATCAAAACTCTGTCTCAAATAATGATGATAATAAATAAAAATAAAAAATATTTTAAATTTTATAACAGTATAAGATTACAGCTATGACTAAGTTGCTGTAAGTTTAACCTTCTGCAAAAGTATTGCAAAAATTAACACTTTTACTAAAGGAAAAGTATTAGTTTTTCTAGAAGATGAAATAGTACTAGTCTTCATCTAGCCCTAAATGTAAACTAGGAAATTAATTACATAAAATTTTGGCAAATTGTATGCTTAATCTGTAAGTCACACAAAATGTATTCTCATTCAAATATTTGCCACATGGGTAGTATCCTAAACAAATTTGGCCAGGTTAAAACAATACATTCTCAATGTAATATGCTTCTACTCTCAACCTAGAAAAAGATACCGATTATCACTTGGGGGAATTCACAGCTTTACCTTTTTAAATACTTCCCAGTGCTACACATAAAAACACACAGTCAAGCAAAGGGAAACAAATTAAGCATTACAGCTTTTTTCTGTGACAAGCTGAATGCAAAATAATCTTGCCCTCTGCATTGCAGACAATAGTTCTTGCAACCCATGGAAAAGCAAACACATCAAGAGACCTTAAATGTCAAAGAAGACTTCAGGTAATAGCCTCAATGAAAGATTTTACTTATAAAATAGTTAAGAATGTTTTTAATTTAAAACACTGAACACCTAAGTTCTGTACAACAGCTGCAACGAAAATTCTAAGCACAGACACGCTGCAACGTTCTAGAAAGAAATGTTACCCTCACAACAACAGCATTCTTTTTAAAGAATACTACTAAGTGCAAAAATGAAGTGCAGAGAGCCTTCAGGAAGAAGTATAAAAAACACTACACTTCTGGCTATCAGTTTTGGTCACATATTGGTTAAAACGCTGTCAGGCTATTTTAGCATTTTACGCAAGTGAACATTAGTTAATCTTTCACCTACCAAAGTCACTAGAATCTAAACCTATTATATTCACAAAGAATATAACAATTTTTTTTTTTTTTTTTTGAGACAGAGTCTCGCTCTGTGGCCCAGGCTGGAGTGCAGTGGCTGGATCTCAGCTCACTGCAAGCTCCGCCTCCCGGGTTCACGCCATTCTCCTGCCTCAGCCTCCCGAGTAGCTGGGACTACAGGCGCCCGCCACCTCGCCCGGCTAGATTTTTGTATTTTTTAGTAGAGATGGGGTTTCACCGTGTTAGCCAGGATGGTCTCGATCTCCTGACCTCGTGATCCACCCGTCTCGGCCTCCCAAAGTGCTGGGATTACAGGCTTGAGCCACCGCGCCCGGCCAGAATATAACAATTTTAAATGTCATCTATTAAAACATCCTTTATTATATATCACAAGTGATTACATCTAATAAAATCAAATGAGGTCTCTCCTCAGTCAAAATTAAGACTTAGTTTCGAAACATCTTGCATAGCCTAGGGCCCAGTTCAGCACCAATGAACTGATAAAGAAAACTAGGCAGTTAATCACTCAATTCAATACTACCTGTAAGATTTGCAAATAGAGTTTTACACTTGATTCTCTTTATCACAGCTGTATTTCTTCTCTTTGATAAACATTCACATACTCTTTTTTTTTTTTCTTGAGACCGAGTTTCACTCTTATTGCCCGGGCTGGAGTGCAATGGCGCAATTTCAGCTCACCGCAACCTCTGCCTCCGAGGTTCAAGCGATTCTCCTGCCTCAGCCTCCCGAGTAACTGGGAATACAGGCATGTGCCACCACGCTCAGTTAGTTTTGTATTTTCAGTAGAGACGGGCTTTCTTCCATGTTGGTCAGGCTGGTATTGAACTCCTGACCTCAGGTGATCCACCCACCTCGGCCTCCCAAAGTGCTGAGATTACAGGCGTGAGCCATCGCACCCAGCCCTCATGTACTCTTTGGAAGCCTGAATTTAAAAACCTACCAAGTCGGGCCGGGCGCGGTGGCTCAAGCCTGTAATCCCAGCACTTTGGGAGGCCGAGGCGGGTGGATCACAAGGTCAGGAGATCGAGACCATCCTGGCTAACACGGTGAAACCCCCGTCTCTACTAAAAAATACAAAAAAAAAACTAGCCGGGCGAGGTGGCGGGCGCCTGTAGTCCCAGCTCCTCAGGAGGCTGAGGCAGGAGAATGGCGTGAACCCGGGAGGCGGAGCTTGCAGTGAGCTGAGATCTGGCCAGTGCACTCCAGCTTGGGTGACAGAGCGAGACTCCGTCTCAAAAAAAAAAAAAAAACCTACCAAGTCTTTTTGTTGCATTACATAACAGGATCATATTTCATCAACGTTAAGCATGCATTCTCATTGAGCAGATGCTTAGCTTTTTCTTTAATGGCTCAAATGATTAGAAAATAAACAACTTTGTTTTTTAAAATACAGTAAAATTATTTCAATTACCTGTTTTAATTTAAGCAACACTACATATCCATAGTCATTTCTGCCAGGATACTTATTTTAAAATCCATAAAAAAAGCATTTTGGTCCAGAAGGCTCCGATAATAGGTCAAGATTGAAATATAGCTCAAATGTAAGTTGCTAAATGAAGTCAAAACAAATCCAATTGTAAACAGTACCTCACTTTACTCCACAAGGGTCTCTAAAGAGGAACTCAAAACTGATTTGTAAAGCAATCCTATTTTAGTGCATTAGAAATGCTCACTTATACGTAAAAACAGTTAAGTCTTCTCACAAGTAAATAATCTAAATATAAAAAGGATTTAAACTAAAAACCAGATGTGCTTAAATTTAGGGAAAAATCCAAATACCCTGAGTTTTTCAAAAGGCAAAATATATAGTTTTAATAGCAATTAAGTCAACATCAATACTGCCAACCTAACTACTTAAGTGGGTAGAGTTCAGTCTGTGGCTCATAGAAAAGTCTCAAGACTTAACTGTAACTTAGGACCTTTTTACTGCTATCTACCACTTAAAACACTGAGAAGACAGAAAAAAAAGTTACTCTGTGCAGTTTGCTAAATCTCCATTATTAACATGGCAAACTTTCAGTATGGATTAGCCTAGTTAATTATGTAATAATTACATTATTTTCTCCTTTATAACTTGAGGGGAGGCCAGGCATGGTGGCTCACACCTGTAATCCCAGCACTTTGGGAGGCAGACACGGGTGGATCACTTGAGGTCAGGAGTTCGAGATCAGCCTAGCCAACGTGGTGAAACCCCGTCTCTACTAAAAATACAAAAAATCTGACCCCACACGGTGGCTCACGCCAGTAATCCCAGCACTTTGGGAGGCCGAGGCGGGTGGATCACCTGAGGTCAGGAGTTCTAGACCAACCTGGCCAACAAGGTAAAACCTGTCTCTATTAAAAATACAAAAATTAGCTGGGAGTAGTGGCAGGCGCCTGTAACCCTAGCTACTTGGGGGGCCGAGGCAAGAGGATCACTTGAACCTGGGAGGCGGAGGTTGCAGTGAGCCCAGATCAAGCCGTAGCACTGCAGACTGGAGGACAAGAGCCAGACTTCTCAAAGGAAAAAAAAAATTGCCTGGGATGGTGGTGCACACTTGTAATCACAGCTACTTAGAAGGCTGAGACAAGAGGATCACTTGAACCCGGGAGGTGGAGGTTGCAGGAAGCCGAGATCGTCCCACCGCATTCCAGCCTGTGCGACAGAGCGAGATTCATCTCAAAAAATAAAAAAACAAAATAACTTGAGGGTAGGGTATGACAGAGTATAGTAATTCACATGCACCTATACACATTTAATGACCAGTCATGGTTCAAGTCCTAGGAGGGGCTTATAAACTAGATTTATATTTTTTTTCAGAAGTACTTGAACAGTAGAGTCTAACAGCCACCTCACAACTAGATTGGCTGCCAGTCAGCACCTACCTTTATATTAACTTCTTTGAGGAGTTATCTTTCAGTCATTAATGTCTCTACACTTTATATCACTAATCATTAATGTTCATAATTAGTATTAATACATTATTAATGTTCATAATTATTAATATTTACATTCAGATTACTATCCTAGAAGAAAACATTTCCAAGAAATTCTGAAGAATCAAAAATTCAAGTAGCAGCCAGATCAGTAGGCTCACACCTGTAATCCCAGCACTTTGGGAGACCAAGGAAGGCGGATCATGAGGTCAAGAGATCGAGACAATCCTGGCCAACATGGTTAAACCCTGTCTCTACTAAAAATACAAAAAATTAGCTGGGCATGGTGGCAGGCATCTGTACTCCCAGCTACTTGGGAGGCTGCCGGAGGAGAATCACTTGAACCCGGGAGGCAGAGGTTGCAGTGAGCTGAGATTGTGCCATTGCACTCCAGCCTGGGCAAAAAGATCAAAACTCCGTCTCAAAAAAAAAAAAAAAAAATTTAAGAAGATACCCAAGTTAGTCTCAATTTCAACAGTGTAAACTATATCATGTGTCAGACTCAGAAGATACTGGCCTTGGGCATGCTTATTCCATTCAACATTTGAATGTAGCTACCTTACAGCTTACAGTTAAAATACTTTTATTACTTTGTTGATGTAACTACATCTACTATTCCAATTACCTATAACAAAACACACATTTATCAAAATAAATTGGGAAAAAAAGATAGAAATCCCAAGATTAGAACATCTCTCAATTTCAAATAAAGTCCATGAAATTCAAGTAAAACTCCCAACCTTTAATACTGAAGAGGAGACAGGGAAGTATCAAATTTAAATGTTTTAAAACTCTCCCAAAATGTAAAATATATCAGTAAATAAGTAAAACTAATAAGACCTAAACATCACCAGTTTTCTTCAACTTATTTCCCACAGCCCAAGTTTTAGCCAATTACTATATCAGCACCTAAGTAACACTATTAGGTGTCTGGCTACATAAACACTGCAAAATGATTTCCTGGAAATTCAAGATGTTATAAATATGTTTTCCTAGAGGCAGACAGTAGAAGTTATCAAAGTTTCAATTTACTTTACAAGGTAAAATTCAAGTTAACATGATAGTCACAGACGTAATTACCTCGTTTTCACAAACGACTAATTTGTTTCTCCCCTTCCACCTCTGATCTTACTCATTTTAATTATTCACTCTGCCCAGACCTTTTCTCTACATACATACACACGCCCCTCTAAACAGAGTTGACACTGTCCTGCGATGAAAGCGTAAAACAAAAGGCTGACTTGCAGATGAAGATATACCTCAGTAGTGTGATCTACAAGGACTAAATATTGAATCCAAAAATTCGTGGGTGTGGCTCGATTTTTTTTTTTTTTAGAGGGGGGCCAAAGGAGGCCAGTCGGGGCGGCTGCCTGGTCTCTGCCCTCCCCCTCTGCTTTCGCTTTGTGCTCACAATGCAGCTCCAGTAAAGCGCTTCCCTCTCCCCGCAGCCGCCGCCATGTTAGACGCTCTCTCCATGTGCCCCGAGTCCCAGCCATCCTCTCCAGTCTCCCCAGGACCCAGCCCCCAACGAATCTAAATCCTGGCAGTCCCCCGCCCCTTCAGAGTCCCCTAGGAACAAAAAGTCGCTGCAGAAAATCATCTCGCAATTGAGCTGAGCGTGAGGCTCGGGGGGACACCTAAACAATTGAAACAAAGAGGGAAACGCAGGGGAGCCCATCGCATGGGGGCGGGGGTAGCAAATCGAAGATCCATTCAAAATGGGCCTGCCGGAAAAGCAGTTCTGCCTTAAGATTCTAAACACACTTCTCTCCCACGGAAGAAAAGGGGACGCTCGACAGGTCTCAAATGCATGGTAACCGAGCGGACAGACCGCAAGGCTACAGGACACAGGCCGCCCCAACTCCACGAGGCGGCCGGTTGAGCCCGGAGCCCCCCGCGCAAGGACCTCTTCATTTTGGGCCCTCGTCAGAGAAATCGGGCCTCGGAGATGGAAAGAAGGGCACCATACAGTGAAGTCCTGACGACAGGCCCCCCACCCTCACATGTCCTACTCCCAAAGGCCAAAAAGCCAGATCACAGCGGAAGAGTAATAAAAAGGCCTGGGGGACAGTGCCGCGTCCGAGTCAGGTGACAAGTGCCTCCTCCAGGAGCCCTTTTTCTGGGCACGAAACTCCCGCTGAACGTGGAGACGGGACGTGGGGACCAGGGGGTGGGAGGAGGGGACCTAGTAACGCTCCCGAGACGGAAAGAAGCGCAAGCTCCAGCGACCAGGGTCGGAGGGGGCGCAGAGCCCGGCCGCAGCCACCCCTCCCTTCCCCGCCAACTCCTGGCACCTTTTTCTTCTCCAGGTTCCGAAGTTTCTTGTCGATCACCCCGAGAATCTGCTTCATGGCCTCGGTCTGGACAGCGCCGGTGCCGGTTGCGGGGTGCTGAGAAGCCGGCGCGGCGGCCCCGGCTCCCGCGGCAGCCTCATTCCCGGAGGAACCTGACGGCGGAGGCGGTCCGGACGACTTGCTGCCGCTCCCGCTGTGGCTGGTGGCCGAGGGCATCTTCAGACCGCGAGGGGAGAGAAGAAAAAGCGGGAGGAAGGACAAGAGCGGCGAGTCAGGAGACGGACGGGGCGAGACGCGGGACAAAACGCGCAGCGGGCGGGAGCCTACGCGAGCGGGTGGGGGAGGGGGCGCGGCGCGCCTCGAGGGCAGGAAGAGTGCGCGAGCGCGCGCGCGACCCGCCAGCGGGGCGCCCGGCCGGGCCTCGCACCGCCCCCCGACCCGCCCCTCCCCCGCGGAGCCACCGGCTCGGCCTACCAGCCCCGGGGCTCCGAGCCTCGCGCCGGGGGCGGGGCATCGCCGCGCCGGCCGCCAACGGCTAGTGCAACGGTCCCCAGCTGGGAGGGCCGGCTTTCGCCGGCTTCCAGGGAAGGGAGGAAGGAGAGAGGCCGGAGCTTGGGGGCAGAGAAGGGCATGGGAAATGGCCGGGGTGGGGCTGGGGGGACTTGGGGGCAAGCCCCTCGGAAGCTCCAGCGGGTCCGGAGATAAAGGACACTCGGGCGCAGCGGCCCTCTTCCCTTGCAGCGGCTCGGTCCCGGGTGGCGCTCACCGTGCGCGCGCGGAGGCCGCTGGAGATCACGATTGGGCAGCTGAGGGGGCAAGGGTGGCAGTGCCTTCCGGGCAGTGTCGCGCGCTTCGTGGGCGCAGGCCGCTTTGCCCTGTCCCGCTGCACCGAGAGCCGCTCCTAGTGAGGCGAGAGCCGGGAGCGGGAGGGACTTAGCCAGCCAGCAGCCCTCTGGGGCGCGGGGGGCGGGAGAAGCGGAGAAAGGGGGCCTTCGCGGCCGCTCGGGCTGCCCGGCGCGAACGCCTGCCCGGAAGAGGCAGCCCTCTAACCTCTCCGCTGTCCCCCGGCCCCTGCGCTGTGGGGCGCCTCCTGGACGCAGGTGGGGATGGCCCTGCCAAGGCCGAAGGAAAGGCGCCTTGAGTTTTGAGAGCAATCAACGCTAGGGTCCTTCAGGCGAAATCGTTTGACGCCCAAGCGGGGACAATAGGTGTCAAGCAGCTGGCTCTGGAGCTGGCAACTGCCCGTTGAAGAGCCCTTATTTGGTGGGGGTGGGGGTTGGGAGGCAAAGGTTTCTGCAAGTACGGGGTGCGTGAGGTGGGTGGTGTAATCCCAGCTTCTAGAATTCCTTCTGTATGCAGAGCGAGCAAACTCCTATAACCCATAACGTCTTTTGAAAAAAAGACAACTCGCCGCTTCCCCACCAAACAATCACCCAGTAACCTAGGAGTTCTCTGTAGAACGTGTCGGACACGGTCATGGTTGGTGGCTTTTTAAATCCTAAAGCTCTGGCCTCAGAGTCTTCAGCTACCCTATGATATATATCCAGTAGGCCTGAGTATTATGAATTATTAGACTTTTGTTCCCTTTTGTTTCAGGTTTACCTAACACTGTAAAGAGAATGTTCAATGAAATACAAAAAAAAGATTACTTTTTTTTCCCAAGAGAATTATTCCAGCCTTGGAGTGGAATGGGTGTGGACAGTGAGCAGAGAAACAAGAAACCAAGTTCTGGAAGGAAATAAAATGAATATAATCTGGAAAATTCAGCAACGCAATATTGTGCGACAACAGTAAATGACCAATTTATAATTTAAATTCTATGAAAAAGAGATTTAGAAGAGAGTTCTACCAAGCCCACTGTTGCCTAGGGAATAAAATGAGTAACGCTGGCTGGCAACAGGGCATCCTGAGGGAGCCTGGAGAAACAACAGCAGCCTCCGACCTCAAGATATCCTGGTTAGCTGCAAAGTCTGTTATATATTCATTGGAGTATTTATTGTGCACCGTACTGTGTGCTGGGAACTCTTAAGTGCTAGGGATTATGAGCAAAACATATTTACATGGAGCTTACATTCTAAGTAAGGGGAAGACAAGATATGGCAGATAGTGAATGGTAGAGAAAAGAAAAAACGGTGGTCAGGGAAAGCCTTACTGACATTTGAGCTAGTACTGAAGGAAGTGAGGAAGAAGGCTAAGCAGCTACCTTGGAAGAAAAATTTTTCAGGTAGAGGAAACACCAAGTACTAAGATCTAAGAAGGCATATGCTTGCTGGGTTCAAGGAACAGCATGGAACCCATAGTGGCAAGAGCAGAGAGTAGGAGATGAGGTCAAACATATAAAAGGGGGGCTGGTTGGCCCGGCGCGGTGGCTCATGCCTGTAATCCCAGCACTTTGGGAGGACGAGGCGGGCAGATCACGAGGTGAGGAGATCAAGACCATCCTGGCGAACACGGTGAAACACCATCTCTACTGAAAATACAAAAAAATTAGCTGGGCGTGGTGGCGGGCGCCTGTAGTCCCATCTTCTAGGGAGGCTGAGGCAGGAGAATGGCGTGAACCCGGGAGGCCGCTGCGCCACTGCACTCCAGCCTAGGCGACAGAGCGAGACTCCGTCTCAAAAAAAAAAAGAGGGGAGGGGGGCTGGTCTTGTAGGGCCTGAAAGACCGTGGTAAGGACTTTGGCTTTTGCTGCATTCGATGGGGAGTCCTAGTTTCAAAATTTAGTCACCTAAACCATGCTTAGCACTACGCTGAGCAATTATGCCAGGCCTAGAGGCTAGAAAGGGAGATGATAATCCTTTAGCTCCTTGCAGCTCAAAAGTTTATTCAGCCCAACCTCTCTCACTACCACTGTCACTAGTATCTTGGACTCCATAGCAGACTTAACTAAATCTGCATTTTAACAAGATCTTCAGGAGATTTGTGTGTACATTAAAGTTTTGAAAATCACTGCTTTATTCCTCAGAACCTGACCAATGTCTAAAGTTTTATTGGGACACATCCACATCCATCTACATCCATTCTATGACTGCCTTTCTGCCATAGCAAGGCAGAGTTGAGTAGTTGGGTGTGCAACAGACAGTAAGGTGTGCAAAACCTAGAATACTATCTCTTCCTTTACAAAAAAAGTGTTTGCCAAAAAAAAAAAGAGGGGAGGGGGGCTGGTCTTGTAGGGCCTGAAAGACCGTGGTAAGGACTTTGGCTTTTGCTGCATTCAATGGGGAGTCCTAGTTTCAAAATTTAGTCACCTAAACCATGCTTAGCACTACGCTGAGCAATTATGCCAGGCCTAGAGGCTAGAAAGGGAGATGATAATCCTTTAGCTCCTTGCAGCTCAAAAGTTTATTCAGCCCAACCTCTCTCACTACCACTGTCACTAGTATCTTGGACTCCATAGCAGACTTAACTAAATCTGCATTTTAACAAGATCTTCAGGAGATTTGTGTGTACATTAAAGTTTTGAAAATCACTGCTTATTCCTCAGAACCTGACCAATGTCTAAAGTTTTATTGGGACACATCCACATCCATCTACATCCATTCTATGACTGCCTTTCTGCCATAGCAAGGCAGAGTTGAGTAGTTGGGTGTGCAACAGACAGTAAGGTGTGCAAAACCTAGAATACTATCTCTTCCTTTACAAAAAAAGTGTTTGCCAATCCCTGGTTTAAAACTACAAGTGGGACCAGGTGAAGGGGCTCACGCCTGTAATTCCAGCACTTTGGGAAGCCAAGGCTGGCAGATCACTTGAGGTCAGGAGTTGGAAACCAACCTGGCCAACATGGCAAATCCTGTCTCTACTAAAAATACAAAAAAAATGTGCTGGGTGTGGTGGCGCATGCCTATAATTACAGCTACTCAGGAGGTTGAGGCATGAGAACCTGGGAGGCAGAGGCTGCAGTGAGCCAAGATCGTGCCACTGCATTCCAGCTTGGACAACGGAGCGAGGCTGTCTCAAAAAAAAAAAAAAAAAGCAAAGAACAACTACAAATGGTACACATCTGTCACAGTTCAACAGAATGCCCTGCTCATAGTAGTCGCTCAGTAGATTCATGCTGATGCCATATCTCAAGTGTTGCTGATCACTGTACCACAAGAGAACTCAGGAATATCTCAGTCAATTAAATGCTTTAGACAGGTAGATATGCATCACATCTGCTTAAATTCATTGGCCAGGAAGTCACATGACCCTATCCAACCATAAGGGAGCCAAGAGATGGTATTCTATCAGATGCCTGGTAGCAAGCAGGTGAACCAGAAATATTTGGTGAATATATGTAGCTGTCACGCTTTCACTTCCTATGTCATCCCAATCCCGTTTCACTGGTGTTCTGACATTCTGCGGTTGTCTGTTCAGGTCAGCAAGTCCAGAAAGACCAATAAATTTAAGGCAAAGCTGTGTCCTAAAGCTGACTTCCTGCCCAGCTCAATGCCAAGGTCTCAGTCATTCAAATTTGTCTATTTCCTGCTTGTCCAAAAGAGAACTGAAGCTATGTTTATGTGAATTTTAAAAACTCATTTTTTAAACCCTTTTTTCTAGTACAGAGCTATGCAGTAGCTTGAGGTCATTGTATCATAGAAGAAATAAAGAGTTCCTGGAAAACACAGTGGAAGAACGGAATATGTTTATAAATGGTTCATAAATTTAAAAACCTTGGTATACTTTAATATATGCCAATATTAAATACTTAACATAAAGTAAATACAACAAAATGCATAATATATTTCAATAACGCAAATCTTTCAAGCTGACATTTGCTTGTTCCATTCATTAGACCCCAGCACTTTGAAGTCTCCACAGTCGAAGTGAATAATTAAACTATCCTGATCATTTTAGCAAACTAATTCAACTGCTTCAACTTGAATCATCCAATAAGCTAATGCTAAGCTTATTTGTAGCAAAAGAGGGGACTCTTCATCTGAATTACATGAACTGCCTCTTTGCTTCAGGTTGACAGAAACCTGACCAGAGTGTGAACTACACTGTTCACATAGCTAAGGCTCTTAAAGTCTTTTAAATTTGATTTTCAATCATTTTACAAGTCAGTAATAGACATTTCTATCACAATTTTTCCAGTACAGTCTTTTTTATTATAAGTCAATCAATGATTGTTTGTCTATGTGTCCATAAACCACCACTAAACTCTAAGCTTTTCAAAGAAAAAGAGCAGTCGTTTTTTCATCTCTGGATCCTCATAAGCAATAGCATGCCCAGCACAACTATTTTGTTACTAACTATTGCCTACTGCATTAACATTTCAGTGCATTTATAATATTATTATTACTATTGGTCCATACTGTTTCTGAATTCTTACATTGTGGTCATCAGCTGAGATAACATCCTTTTCCGCTTATATTTTCCTATGTCCACCTTTTCTTACTTGTAGTATTATTCTTAGAAATAGAACTTCATGCCGGGCGCGGTGGCTCACGCCTGTAATCCCAGCACTTTGGGAGGCCAAGGCGGGCGGATCACGAGGTCAGGAGATGGAGACCATCCTGGCTAACACAGTGAAACCCCATCTCTACTAAAAATACAAAAAAACTAGCCAGCCATGGTGGAGGGTGCCTATAGTCCCAGCTACGTGGGAGGCTGAGGCAGGAGAATGGCATGAACCTGGGAGGCAGAGCTTGCAGTGAGCCGAGATCGTGCCACTGCACTCCAGTCTGAGCAACAGAGCGAGACTCTGTCTCAAAAAAAAAAAAGAAAGAAAGAAAGAAATAGAACTTCATGTTTTGTAGAGGTACAATATGTTCAGAATAGTTATTTCAGATTTCACGAAATACTGTTGTTTGTTATTGAACACTCTTAGAAGCTACACACTTGACTCAACATAAAAGCAAAAACAGTGGTATGTGCTTGTTATCCCAGCTACTTGGGAGGCTGAGGTGAGAGCATTAGTTGAGCCCAGGAGTTCGAGGCTGCAGTGAGCTATGATCATGTCACTACACTCCAGCCTGGGCAACAGAGTGAAATCCAGAATCTAAAAAATAAAAATGTTATTTTTATTTTATTTTACTTATTTATTTTTTTGAGATGGAGTTTCATTCTATCGCCCAGACTGGGGTACAGTGGCAAGATCTCGGCTCACTGCAATCTCCACCTCCCGGATTCAAGCTGTTCTCCTGCTTCAGCCTCCCGAGTAGCTGGGATTACAGGTGTCCACCATCATGCCTGGCTAATTTTTGTATTTTTGGTAGAGGCAGGATTTCACTATGTTGGCCAGGGTGATCTTGAACTCCTGAGCTCAGGCAGTCCACCTGCCTTGGCCTCCCAAAGTGCTGGGATTACAGGCCCGAGCCACTGTGCCTGGGCTAAAAATAAAAATTTTTAAAAAGCAAAAACACTTTGGCCACAGGCACTAAAATCTTTCATATAGTTACTTACATGAATTGTATGTTGTCTTAACATCATGTTTCTATTTCAGTGGTTCCCAACCTGTGGTGATTTTGTCCCTTGGGGACACTTGGCAATGTCTAGAAGTACTTAGTTGTCACAACTTGAGGGGAAGATGTTAATTGCATCCAGTATGTAGAGGCCAAAGATGCTTTTAAACATCTTACAATGCACAAAACAACACACAATTATTCAGACCAAAACGTCAATAATGCCGAGTTTGGGAAAAGCTGTTCCATTTTATGAGATAAAAAATGTAGTCACTGACTGGGCACAGTGGCTCATGCCTGTAATTCCAGCACTTTGGGAGGCCAAGGCAGATGGATCACCTGAGGTCAGGAGTTTGAGACCAGCCTGGTCAACATGGTGAAACCCTGTTTCTACTAAAAATACAAAAATTAGCCAGGCATGGTGGCGGGTGCCTGTAATCCCAGCTACTCAGGAGGCTGAGGAAGGAGAATTGCTTGAAGGAGGCAGAGGTTGCAGTGAGCTGAGATCACGCCACTGCACTCCAGCCTGGGTGACAGGGCAAGACCGTGTCTCAAAAAAATAAAACAACTTGTTCTAGTACTTTACAAGTAAAACTACTCTGATGACACTGGCCCCCCAAATTAAAAATGCGTTTAGAAATGCATTATGCAGCCCGGTGAGGTGACTCATGCCTGTAATCCCAGCACTTTGGGAGGCTGAGGCAGGCGGATCACCTGAGGTTAGGAGTTCGAGACCAGTCTGGCTAATGTGGCGAAACCCCATCTCTACTAAAAAAATGCAAAAATTAGGCGGGCTTGCAGCATGCCTGTAATCCTAGCTATTCAGGAGGCTGAGGCAGGCGGATCACCTTAGGTTAGGAGTTCGAGACCAGTCTGGCTAATGTGGCGAAACCCCATCTCTACTAAAAAAATGCAAAAATTAGGCAGGCTTGCAGCATGCCTGTAATCCTAGCTATTCAGAAGGCTGAGGCAGGAAAATCGCTTGAACCCAGGAGGTGGAGGTTGCAGTGAGCTGAGATCATGCCACTGCACTCCAGCCTGGGCAACAGAGTGAGACTCTGTCAAAAAAAAAAGAAAAAGAAAAAGAAAGAAAGAAAGAGAGAGAGAAAGAGAGAGGGAGGGAGGGAGGAAGGGAGGAAGGGAAGGGGAAGGGGAGGGGAGGGGAGAGAAGGGAAGGGAAGGGACAGGAAAGGAAGGGAAGGAAAAGGAAGGGAAGGGAAGAAGGAAGGAAGGAAAGGAAAGAAGAAAACAAAGAAAAGAACTGCATTATGCATGTTGCCAAGATGCAAGTTGATCTGTTCATAGGATGATCTTGCATCTTGGCAACATGAATAATCATGGTCATTTCAGGCAATAAAGTATTCTGTGTATCAATTCTCCTACTAATACATACAACCACTGTGAACAATAATTTGAGAAAAATAACTTCCTTCAAAGTAACAACTAACTGCTCCACGAATTTTGGAAGGAATAAAACTTTATGTATCTCAGTTAATACATACTAGGGGAATATAAATATGAAAGTAATCAGCTTATTCAAGATTGTTCCTGTAGCTAGTCAGGATAGTATTATTTCAAGAATAATTTTCACACCTAACAGCACAACTGCCCCTATATTAATGGTTTACTGTTTGTGTGTTGATAACTTTTTTTTATCTTGAGAGCCTGAGAACTTGATTTAAAGGTTTCCTCAACACTAAATCGCTAGAGACATGAAAAATGTCATGAGAAGATGTAGGTCCCGTGTTTGCTTTTTTCTTGCATAGATTTTCAGTGGATGTAGAATTTGCAAAGGAGAGAGCCCTGCTCCCCACCCCAATTCTCGTCCTTGATTCAGCGCTTCCTAAAGTAGGCAAGGACCACTAATTTCAAAATGACCTGAGGTACTTATCAAAATGAAAATTCCTAGACTCCACCCCAGACATTGTCTCTACATTCCAGAATCTGAAACCTAGGAACATCCATTTAAAAAACCAAACTCCCGGGCCGGGCGCGGTGGCTCAAGCCTGTAATCCCAGCACTTTGGGAGGCCGAGACGGGCGGATCACGAGGTCAGGAGATCGAGACCATCCTGGCTAACACGGTGAAACCCCATCTCTACTAAAAATACAAAAAAAACTAGCCGGTCGAAGTGGCAGGCGCCTGTAGTCCCAGCTACTCGGGAGGCTGAGGCAGGAGAATGGCGTGAACCCGGGAGGCGGAGCTTGCAGTGAGCTGAGATCCGGCCACTGCACTCCAGTCCGGGCGACAGAGCGAGACTCCGCCTCAAAAAAAATAAAAAATAAAAAAATAAAAAAATAAAAAAATAAAAAACCAAACTCCCCTTTGCACATTCAAGCTTGTGAATCTCTGCTCGATAGACATAGAGTGTATATACTACTCATTTTCACAAAAATAAGTGCCAAAAATGTTCAGAAAAATTCTTCTTTTCATGGTATCTTCCTATCTTGCTTCCCAGGTAGTGCTGTGACAGTGTCTTAAGTAGGGCATGTTGATAGATGGAAAAGGACAGCAAACTCGAGGTACTGATTCAGGAATAAGCAAAGGGATTCCAAGATGGAAGAGAAAATGTCGAGAGAAATATGCCGAGAGAAGAATCCAGGCAGAATGGAATCCAGGCAGAATGCTGAATGGAAACTTAGGGTGACCAAGAGAAAGGAAGGATGACTCAGCAAGTCTGTAGTTTCCGCTCTTGTATAGTACATTATACTTGAAAAGCCGAAGGCTTTTCAAGAATTAGAGCAGTGGTGCTAAAACTTCGGGGAGAGTCAGAATGGCCTGGAGGGCTTACTAAAGCGCTGCTGGCTGGGCCCCGCCGGCTGAATGGCTGATGGAGACTCTGAGGGCTGGCTGATCATTTGAGTTTCTGACAAGCCCTCTTGCAATGCTGGTACGGCAGATCTAGGGAAATTATTGGAACAAGGAAAAAACTAAGGGTAAGAAGAAATTTTAAAATGTAATCAAAGGATGAGTTCGTGTCCTTTGTAGAGACATGGATGAAGCTGGAAACCATCATTCTCAGCAAACTATCGCAAGGACAAAAAACCAAACACCGCATGTTCTCACAGTGAGAACACTAGGACACAGGAAAGGGAACATTACACACCAGGGCCTGTCGTGGGGTGGGGGAGGGGGGAGGGATAGCATTAGGGGATATACCTAATGTAAATGACTAGTTAATGGGTGCAGCACACCAACATGGCACATGTATACATATGTAACAAACCTGCACGTTGTGCACACGTACCCTAGAACTTAAAGTAAAATTTAAAAAACAAAAGAGTAATCAAAGGCGGCCAGGTGCCGTGGCTCACGCTTGTGATCCTAGCACTTTGGGAGGGCAAGGCGGGCAGATCATCTGAGGTCACGGGTTTGAAGACCAACATGGTGAAACCACGTCTCTACTAAAAATACGAACATTAGCCGGGGGTGGTGGCTCATGCCTGTAATTCTAGCTAGTCGGGAGGCTGAGGCAGGAGAGTCTCTTGAACCCAGGAGGGGGAGGTTGCAGTGAGCCGAGATCGCGCCACTGCACTCCAGCCTGGGCAACAAAGACTCTGTCTCAAAAAAAAAAAAAAAAGGGTCATAAAAATGACAATAGTATACTATAATATGTATGTTTCCTGCTGCTACTTTTTGTTTTGTATTTTCCTCTTGAAGAGGCCAGAAGATGGCCCGGCGCCGTGGCTCACACCTGTAATCCCAGCACTTTGGGAGGCCGAGGCAGGCGGATCACCTGAGGTCAGGAGTTTGAGACCAGACTGGCCAACATGGTGAAACCCCGTCTCTACTAAAAATACAAAAATTAGCCGAGCACGGTGGCAGGCGCCTGTAAGCCCAGCTACTCGGGAGGCTGAGGCAGGAGAAACATTTGAACCCGGGAGGCGGAGGTTGCAGTGAGCCAAGATTGCGCCACTGCACTCCAGCCTGAGGGACAAGAGTGAGACTTCATCTCCAAAAACAAAAGGGGGCAGAAGAGAAAAAATAGAAGGGGATATTGGATAGGCTAGTCATACCCCATTTAGACTTTGCCTACAGAGGACAATGAAAGAAGGCAGCAACCTTTTCTCTGGACCCTCCTTGTCTAAACCAAGATCATATTCCTTAGCGTTCTTTGGAGCTAGAGCTGGTGGTGCTTCTCCTCGTGAACGCTGTGCTAACGTCCATCTAAAGCAGAAAGAAGACAGTTCTTTAGGATAGCTAGGGCTGATTTGATGACAGAAAAAGAAATGATGGTGTGACAAGGAATGCGTTTATGCAGCCTTTTCACAGAAAAAAAGTATAAATTATAATTAAATATTTTTAAACCTTCATTTTTTAAAAATTGCAAGAGTAATATAAGTTTATTGCAAATAATTTAGGTAAGTAAATTATGCAAAAGCAAAACAACAGCTCCGTGTGTTGTAGAACTTTTATTGGGTTCTAATTTACCTATCATAAAATTAACCCATTTAATGTGTACAATTAACTGGTTTTTAGTATATTTGATATTTGAGAGTAATGCAACCATTGCCATTACCTAATTTTAGGACATTTTTATCACCCCAGGAAGTAACATGTACCTCATTAGCAGTCATTCCCCATTTACCCCTCCTCCTAGCCCCTGGCTGCTGCTAATCTACTTTCTCCACGAAATTGCCTATTCTGGATGTTTTAGATAGATGGAACCCTACAATATAGGGCCTTTTGTGCCTGGCTTGTTTCACTTATCATAGTATTTTTTTTTTTTTTTTTTTTTTTGAGACGGAGTCTCGCTCTGTCGCCCAGGCTGGAGTGCAGTGGCCGGATCTCAGCTCACTGCAAGCTCCGCCTCCCGGGTTTACGCCATTCTCTCGCCTCAGCCTCCCGAGTAGCTGGGACTACAGGCGCCCGCCATCTCGCCCGGCTAATTTTTTGTGTTTTTTTTAGTAGAGACAGGGTTTCACAGTGTTAGCCAGGATGGTCTCGATCTCCTGACCTCGTGATCCGCCCGTCTCGGCCTCCCAAAGTGCTGGGATTACAGGCTTGAGCCACCGCGCCCGGCCTTATCATAGTATTTTTAAGATTCATTCTTGTTTTGGCATGAATTTCATTCCTTTTTATGGCTGAATAATATTCCACTGAATAGATATACTACAGTTTGTTTGTCTATTCATCCACTGATAGACATTTGGGTTGTTTTCCACTTCTTGGTTGTTGTGAATAATGCTGTTGTGAATATTTGATATGGTTTAAATTTGTGTCCACACCCAAATCTTATGTCAAATTGTGATCCCCAATGTTGGAGAAGGGGCCTGGTGGGTGGGAGGTGATTGGATCTTAAGGGCAGACTTCTCTCTTGCTGTTGTTGTGATAGTGAGTGAGTTTCCACGAGATCTGGTTGTTTAAAAGTGTGTAGCACTTCCACCTTCGCTCTGTCTCTCCTGCTTCACCATGTGAAGATTGTGCCTGCTTCTCCTTTGCCTTCTGCCATGATAGTAAATTTCCTGAGAACTCCCCCAGCCTGTGGAACAGTAAGCCAATTAAACCTCTTTTCTTTATAAATTACCCAGTTTCAGGTGGTTCCTTTTTTTTTGACGGAGTCTTACTCTGTCACCAGCCTGTAATGCAGTGGCACAATCTCGGCTCACTGCAACCTCTGCCTCCTGGGTTCAAGTGATTCTTCTACCTCAGCCTCCTGATTAGCTGGGACTACAGGCATACGCCACCACACTCAGCTAATTTTTTTGTATTTTTAGTAGAGATGGGGTTTCACCATGTTGGCCAGGATGGTCTTGATCTCTTGACCTCATGATCCACCTGCCTTGGCCTCCCAAAGTGTTGGGGTTACAGGCGTGAGCCACCACACCCGGCCTCAGGTAGTTCTCTATAGCAATGAGAGAACAGACTAATGCAACATTCATGTACAAATTTTTTGTATGAACACATGTTTTCAATTCACTAGGTATATACCTACAGTAGATTGCTAGGTTATATGGTAACTCTATGTGTAATGTTTTTGTTTTTGTTTTGAGATGGAGTCTCACTCTGTTGCCCAGGCTGGAGTGCAGTGGCGTAATCTCGGCTCTCTGCAACCTCCACCTCCCGGGTTCAAGAGATTCTCCTGCCTCAGGCTCCAAAGTAGCTGGGACTATAGGTGCGCACCACCACGCCCAGCTAATTTTTTTTGTATTTTCAGTAGAGATGGGGTTTCATCATGTTGGCCACACTGGCCTCAATCTCCTGACCTCATGATCCGCCCGCTTCAGCCTCCCAAAGTGCTGGGATTGCAGGCATGAGCCACTGTGCCTGGCCTACATGTAATGTTTTGAGCAACTGCCTAAGTGTTTTCCAAAGTGGCTGCACCATATTCAGCTTTGTATGAGGTTTCAGTTTCTTCACATCCTCATCAAACACTTGTTATTAACCATGTTTGTTTGTTTGTTTGTTTGTTGTTTTTGAGATGGAGTCTTGCTCTGTCGCCTAGGCTGGAGTGCAATGGCACAATCTCAGCTCACTGCAACCTCCGCCTCCCAGGTTCAAGCTATTCTTCCTCCCCAGTCTCCCAAGTAACTGGGATTACAGGCACCTGCCATCATGCCTGCCTAATTTTTGCTTTTTTTGTAGAGACGGGGTTTCACCATATTGGCCAGGCTGGTCTTGAACTCCTGACCTCAGGTGATCTGCCTGCCTCGGCCTCCCAAAGTGCTGGGATTACAGGCATGAGCCACCGCACCCTGCCCTTAGCCATGTTTTTAATTATAGCTATGCTAGTGAATGTGTCTCAGAAGCAGTACCTTCTTGGGGCTTTATTTATTTATTTATTTATTTATTTATTTTTTTGAGACAGAGTCTCGCTCTTGTTGCCCAGGCTGGGGTGCACAGCTCACTGCAAGCTCCACCTCCCGGGTTTACGCCATTCTCCTGCCTCAGCCTCCAGAGTAGCTGGGACTACAGGCGCCCACCACCTTGCCTGGCTAGTTTTCTGTATTTTTTGTATTTTTTAGTTTTTTGTATTTTTGTATTCACTGTGTTAGCCAGGATGGTCTCGATCTCCTGACCTCGTGATCCGCCCATCTTGGCCTCCCAAAGTGCTGGGATTTCCTGGGGCTTTATTTGCATAACTGGTTGTCTTTAGACAAGGATTAGATTATTCCATTCTTTGTGGGATTGACATATGATTTTGCCAGAAAGTGGGGGAAATGGAATTATATTTCAAGGGCTCTTTTACCTTTATGATTAGTACTGTCACAGCTCTAGTGTCTACATTGCCAGGCAATGCTGTGAAGTACTCAGCTGACAAGGCCTTGGGAAGAAAGTATCGGAAGACTAATACTGGCAGTGAGTGGACACTCAGGCGTGTCTGTTGACTGGGATTTGATGATGATTAAACTTAGGCAAGGTCGATTTTTTTTTTTTTTTTTTTTTTTTTGAGGTGGAGTCTCGCTCTGTCGCCCGGGCTGGAGTGCAGTGGCCGGATCTCAGCTCACTGCAAGCTCCGCCTCCCGGGTTACGCCATTCTCCTGCCTCAGCCTCCCGAGTAGCTGGGACTACAGGCGCCCGCCACCTCGCCCGGCTAGTTTTTGTATTTTTAGTAGAGACGAGGTTTCACCGTGTTAGGCAGGATGGTCTTGATCTCCTGACCTCGTGATCCGCCCGTCTCGGCCTCCCAAAGTGCTGGGATTACAGGCTTGAGCCACCGCGCCCGGCCAGGTCGATTTTTATGTACCAGAAATGTTTGATTTTAGCTTTAGGAAGACTTCTCAGTCCCTCAATACTTCTGCAACAAGCACTTAGCACCTTGTGCATGGCAGGCACTATCTGTGTTTATTCACATGTTGAATAAGACATAATCCTATGGCCTCCAGAAAATTAGTATTAAGAAGGGTAGTCAAATATATAAAGAGATAAAATTTAATGTAATATACTTCAGTGAGTTACTAATACACAGTCACCAAAATGGCTAAAATTTAAAAACTGAAATGGGCCAGGCACATTGGCTTATGCCTATAATCCCAGCACTTTGAGAGGCCAATGCAGGCAGATGGCCTGAACTCAGGAGTTAAAGACCAGCTTGGGCAACATGGCAAAACCACATCTCTACAAAAACTACAAAAATTACCTGGGCGTGGTGGCACACGCCTGTAGTCCCAGTTTCTTGGGGGGCTGAGGGGAGAAGATCTCTTGAGCCTGGGAGGTTGAGGCTGCAGTGAGCCATGTTCATGCCACTGCACTCCAGCCAGGGTGACAAAGCAAGACCCTGTCTTAAAAACAAAAGAAAACAAAACAAAAACAAAGCAAAACCTGAAATAAACAAGGAACGGGAAGAATGCAGAGCAACTGGAAATTCCACACACTGCGGATGGGAGTATAAATTGGCCCAGACAGCCATGCTCAGTGGCTCACGCCTGTAATCCTAACACTTTGGGAGGCCGAGGCGGGTGGATTGCCTGAGCTCAGGAGTTTGAGACCAGCCTGGGCAACATGGCATAACCTGTCTCTACTAAAATACAAAAAATTAGACGGGCATGGCGGGGTATACCTGTAATCCCAGCTACTCGGGAGCCTGAGACAGGAGAATCACTTGAACCTGGTAGGTGGAGGTTGCAGTGAGCCGAGATCACGCCACTGCACTCCAGCCTGGGTGACAGAGCGAGACTCTGTCTCAAAAAAAATTAAAAAATAAAAATAAATAAGTAAATTGGCCCAGCCATTTTAGAACAGTATTTGTCAGTATCTCCTAAAGCTGAGTATTCACATACCCTATAACTCAGAAATTCTGCTTTAGGCATATACTAATAGAAAAGCATAGATGTGGTAATTGAGAGACATATACAGGCATGTTCATGGCAGCATTGTTCTTAGTAACCAAAAATGGAAACAACCCAATTTCTATCAATAGTAGAAAAAGATAAATATATGGTGTGTTCAATACATATAGCAGTGAAAATGAACAAACCACTGCTACTAGCAACAACATGGATGAATTCAACACACATAGTGGTGAATCAAAGAAACTAGACACAAAAGTATGGAACAATAAAAACAAACTAATCTATGGTAAAAGAAATCAGAACAGTAATTACCTTTGTCATTAAGTAATGACTGGGATGTAGCATAAGAGAGGCTTTTGAGGTCCTGGCAATATTCTCATATTTATTTATTTATTTATTTATTTATTTATTTATTTGAGACAGGGTCTCACTCTGTTACCCAGGTTGGAGTGCAGTGGTGCAATCATGGCTCACTGCAGCCTAGATCTCTCTGGGCTCGGGTGATCCTCCCACCTCAGCTTCCCAAGTAGCTGGAACCACAGGCGTGCGTCACCATGCCCGGCTAATTTTTGTTTGTTTGTTTGTTTTTTGAAACGGAGTTTCACTCTTGTTGCCCAGGCTAGAGTGCAATGGCGCAATCTGCAACCTCTGCCTCCCAGGTTCAAGCGATTCTCCTGCCTCAGCCTCCCAAGTAGCTGGAATTACAGCCGCCACCACGCCAGGCTAATTTTTTGTATTTTTAGTAGAGACAGGTTTTCACCATGTTGGCCAGGCTTGTCTTGAACTCCTGACCTCAGGTGATCCACCCGCCTCGGCCTCCCAAAGTGCTGGGATTACAGGCGTGAGCCACTGTGCCAACCAAATGCAATACTTTGAAAGAAATATGTGTATGTGTATTTTTCCTGATTCTAGAATTGAAACACTCTTGGGCCCCTAGATAATCAAAATATTTTCTTTCATTGAATAAGGATTACCCTAGGCTATTTGGTAGACATCTGTGCCTAGTCATAGCACATCATAACCTCAATGGATAAGGACTACATGAGGATGGAAGAACACATAGAATCAGGTATTTTACTGAAAGTCACAGCAGGCAAAAAGACTATGAGCAAATTTCCCAGTTCCACTTATCAAGACAATCTGTACCTTTGGAATCTGAAGTTACCACACAAGGGAGACAAGTTGAAGGCTCCAAGTCATCTGATTTGAACATTGAAAGGAATGTGACCTCATTTTGAACCCCAGGAGAATGAAAAAGGATATATTGGTCTAATCAGATTTGCATTTTTAAAAGATAACTCTGGCTGCTTTACAAAAAATAGATTGGAGAGAGGCAAATATGGATGCAAGAATACAAGAGGCCACCATAATCATAGGGTCGATGGCGGCTTGAGCAAAGTACTGGCAGGGCATATGGAGAGATTTTAATGGATTTAATATGCATTACATATATTTTAGAGGTAGAATAAATAGAACATGGTAATTGATTGAATATGAGAGGGCAGTGAGGGAGACAGAGGAGTCACAGATGACTCTTAGTTTTCTAGATTCATGCATCTGGGTGGATAGTAGAACCATCCTGGTAGAAGGACTAGAAGGGCAACTAAGAGATGGGAAGTTCAATTTTATTTATTTATTTATTTTTGAGAAGGAGTTTCACTCTTTTTGCCCAGACTGGAGTGCAATGGCTCCATCTCAGCTCACTGCAACCTTTGCCTCCCAGATTCAAGGGATTCTCCCTTCGCCAGTCTCCCGAGTACCTGGGATTATAGGCGCTCGCCACCACACCCAGCTATGTTTTTTGTATTTTTAGTAGAGACAGGGTTTTACCATGTATGCCAGGCTGGTCTCGAACTCCTGACCTCAGGTGATCCTACCTGCCTCGGCCTCCCAAAGTGCTGGGATTATAGGCTTGAGCCACTGCACCCAGCCAGGAAGTTCAATTTTATGCATGTTAAGTTTGCAGAAGTTACAAGATAGCCAAATGAATGCACTAAGCAGACATTTAAGTCCTGTCTGCAGTTCAGAGAAGTCTTGGATTCAATGTGGAATTCATTCACATATTGATAGTCATTGATAGTCATTGAAGTATTGATGTGAGAATAGTGAAATCTATTGAGATATCAAAGCGAAGAGGACTGAGGGCAATACCAACATTTTAAAGGTTATATGGATGGGGAAAGTCAGACTAGGAAACTGAGAAGTAGAGGGAAAAATATCAAGAGAGTATGGCATCACGGAAATCAAAGGAAGAGAGTGTTTTAAAGAGTTGACTATGTTAAATGATTCTGAATAGTCAAGATGGAGATTGGAAAATTTGCTGAGTTTTGCCAGGGTGGGCTACACTAAAAATATTTAACAACTGATATGGCTTGAACACCAACCAATCAGAATGAACAATAGCCTGACGCGGGACAGGATGAAGCAGGTGGTGGGTGGCATTAGCTCTTTAGTTGCTAGATGATGGGAAGCTATGGAGGAAGGTCTGAGGCAGTGACCAGAGAGGAGGTACTGAGGGGACTTGGGGTGGCAGCTCTTTTTAAAACTGGCGCAAAATATTTCAATAATTTAACAGGAAGTACAGGCAGACTTGTGACATGACTGAATGTTTTCTATGTTTTTAGCAGCAAGAGATCATTGGGAAGCCCAGTGAGAGTTCATTCAGTGGAACGACAGGAACCAAAGCCAGGTTTAAGTAGGCTGGGGAGGTGATGAGAGAGTAGAGAGAATGAATGTAGACAACTTTTCCAAGATGTTTGACTTTGGGACAGACAGGGTGATGGCTGGAGGCAGAGGTAGGGGAAATTATTTATTTGTTTTAATATGTTGATGGAGACTTGAGCATGCATAAATGGTAAGCACAAACAGAGGGTTCAGCCACACTTAGAAGGAGGGATCCCTCTTTAGTATGAAATGGACCTGAAGAAAATAATTTATAGGCATTCATAAGTATGGTGGTTGGAAACTGAAGGAATTCCTGCACAACAGATTCTTTTTTTTCCCCACTGTGAACTAAGAGGTGAAAGTTATTTCATGGATATGAGAGGGGATGTAAAGAATCAGAGGTTTCATAAAAGTAAGCAGGTAAGTGGGTTGGGCCTGATAATTTACATTACAAATTCCCAGGTGATGTTGGATGCTGCTAGTCCAGGTACTGCACGTTCAGAGAAAAGTACAAGGAGAGCATATGGTTAAAAGTGTAGGGTTGGCGGGGCACGGTGGCTCAGGCCTGTAATTCCACTACTTTGGGAGGCCAAGGCAGGCAGGCGTATCACCTTAGGTCGGGAGTTCAAGACCAGCCTAGACAACATGGTGAAACCCCATCTCTACTAAAAATACACAAATTAGCCAGGTGTGGTGGTGTGTGCCCATAGTTCCAGCTACTTAGGAGGCTAAGGCAGGAGAATCGCTTGAACCCAGGAGGCGAAGTTTACAGTGAGCCAAGATCACGCCACTGCACTCCAGCCTGGGAGACAGGGCGAAACCTCATCTCAAAAAAAAAAAAAAAAAAAAGTGTTGGGTTACCTCCCTAGCCCACACCTTCAACTTCCAGCTGGACCACACCCATGTTCTGTTCACTGTGTCTCAGCCCCATCCATGCCTCCCCCACAGGCTATTTCCTGCATAGTAGCCAGAGTGTTCTTTTCAAAGTAAAGTCAGACCATTTCAATCAGCTGATTAAAACTCCTCAATGGCTTTCCATAGCCCATGGAAAGAAGTCCCAAGTGTAAAGTACAAGTCCTGGAGTTTGAAGGCCCGAGAACCAGGAGCTCTGCTGTCCAAAGGCAGGAAAGATGGATGTCCTAGCTCAAAATGAGAGCGAATGGGCCGGGCATGGTGGCTTACGCCTGTAATCCCAGCACTTTGGGAGACGGAGGCAGGCGGATCACCAGAGGTCAGGAGATCAAGACCAGCCTGAACAACATGGTGAAACCCTGTCTCTACTGAAAATACAAAAGTAGCCAGGTGTGGCTGGGCGTGGCTGGATGTGGTGGCTCACACCTGTAATACCAGCACTTTGGGAGGCTGAGGCAGGCGGATCACATGGTCAGAAGTTCGAGACCATCCCGGCGAACACGGTGAAACCCTGTCTCTACTAAAAATACAAAAAAAAGTAGCTGGGAGTGGCACCTCTAGTCCCAGCTACTTGGGTGACTGAGGCAGGAGAATGGCATGAACCCGGGGGGCGGAGCTTGCAGTGAGCAGAGATCACGCCACTGCACTCCAGCCTGGGCAACAGAGCGAGACTCCGTCTCAAAAAAAAAAAAAAATTAGCCAGGCATGGTGGCACATGCCTGTAATCCCAGCTACTTGGGAGGCTGAGGGAGGAGAATAGCTTGAACCTGGGAGGCAGAGGTTGCGGTGAGCCAATCATGCCATTGCACTCCCACCTGGGAAACAAGAGCAAAACTCTCAAAAGAAAAAAAGAGAGAGAGAGAATGAATAATTTGCTCACCCTCCTCCTTAAAAAATTTTAAAAAATTAAAAAAATGTTTTCACATATAAATGGGGTCTTGCTATGTTGCCCAGCCTGGTCTCAAATTTCTGGCCTCAAGCAATCCTCCCACCTTGGCTTCCCAAAGTGCTGGGATTACAGGTGTAAGCCACTACATCCAGCACTTCATCCACCTTGTTTTTCTATTTGGGCCCTCAAGAGATTGATTGATGCCCATCCACATTGGTGAGGGCTGATCTTTACTCAGTCTCTGATTCAAATACTAATCTCCTCTTGGAACATCCTCACAGACACACCCAGAAATAATGCTTTATCAACTATCTGGGCATCCCTTAGTCCAGTCAAGTTAACATATAAAATTAACCATCATGGGGAATGAGCCTCAAAGGAGTGGGAGTTCTTACAAGACAGTAGAGAAGAAGTAATGATCTAGAAATAGTGATGAGGAGAAGGGAGGACAAAACCTGTCCTGTAGTGGATAGTTGCGAGCACAGATTTAGTATCACAGAAGGCTGCTACAGAAGAGATCAGGCTTTAAGCCTGGGCATGGTGGCTAATGCCTGTAATCCCAACACTTTGGGAGGCCAAGGTGGGCAGATCAGTTGTGTTTAGGAGTTTCAGACCAGCCTGGGAAACATAGCAAGTCCTCATCTCTACTAAAAAAGTTTTAAAAATTAACTGAGTGTGGTGGTGCATGCCTGTAGTCCCAGTTACTTAGAAGGCTGAGGTGGGAGGATTGCTTGAGCCTAGAGATTGAGGCTGCAGTGAGCCATGATCGAGCCACTGTACTCCAGCCTGAGTGACAGAGGGAGACTCTATCTAAAAAGAGAGAGAGAGAGATCAGGTTTTGATTAACGGAATGAAGTATGGAGAACGTCCCCAGAAGAGATGTATAAGACGTAGAGGAATTTGTTAATCGCAGAGCAGGTGCTTCAGAGGCTACACTGGAGAGCTGGGAGTGGGCGGGTACATTCCAACAGTAGGGAAATGAGGAACAAGGAAATGTGGAGTACTATGGGGATGATGATGTAGTTGCAGTCATTCTCAAACTTTAATATGTATCAGAATGACAAAGAGGGCTTGTGAAAACACAGCACTAGGCCCCAGCCCCAGAATTTCTGATTGAGTAGATTTGGGGCTGGCCTGAGAATATGTATTACAGGTTCTCAAGTGATATGGATGCTGCTGGTCCAAGGGCCACACTTTCAGACCACTGATGTAATGGAAGAACCAGTGACAAATGTGGCAATAGAAACAGGGATGAAAGGTCAGAGTGGATCACTCTAAGCCATCTCCTGAAGGATGTCAGGCTCTAGCCTAACGGACAGAGGGCTTGGCTCCATTCATTGCAGGTGGTAGCAACTTGACATCTGTGGCCTCAGTCCATTAAATTGGGGCAACAGTGAGAGTTTGGTCTTAATTTCAATAGTGTCAGCTTAGTTCCAGATAATACACCATGGGGAACAGAAATCTGCTACTATGGAGGAACTATGACACATCTGCTTCAGGGACCTAACACCAAGCAGTGGTGTCTTGTGAACTGGAGGATATTTTTACTGAATCCAGTGGAATCAGAGACCAGATTAAAGCTGCATCCTGGTAGGATTGTTGGTACTTGAATTTTGAAGTCTCAGCAGTGATATAATCAGATGTCTGGCTCCACTGACAAGCAGCGATGGTGCTTGAAGCAATCAAGGGCTGCCAGGCAATAGACAACTTGATCAGAACCCAGAGCTGCCAATAACTGTTAGGTCTCGGACTTCACATGCTGGATCATAAAAATGAAGTCACAACTATGCCAATACACCTTATCTTGATGCTCAAAGACCTTACTGGATTGACTAGCAGGGATTCCAATCATTTCCAGTGTTTTCTCTGAAAATATTTGGAAAGGGGTTGTAGAACTGAAATTTGGGATGCTCTTACAAGAATAATCTCATTGATACTTGGCTTGAATTCTGGGAAAGCTCCAAACCCTGACTTACTTGCTTTGAAGGTGGTATGGTATCACTCAGGTTTCCCTCTTTCCTAACATTTGTGAAATTCCCGGGGAAAATTATACATGCCCATGAATCACTTGTGGCCATCGTTGGCTGCTAGCCTGCTATGCTAGCTAGGAGGGACAAGTCATGTGTTCCCTTTCAGGAAGAAACACCAATGGGAGTCAGGATCATGCTGGAGGTTCAATCCTAACAGAATGTTAGAACTGCAATAGGAAAGAGGTGGCATTTGGAATCAGAGAGCAGCCAACTCTCTGAGCACTGCAGGTAGAATCTTCTTCTGGCACCAATGTCCTAGAGGGATACAAAGAACTCTACAAGATCTTCCGAGGAGGATAACGAGCCAAAGTCAATACTAACTTACCCTATTAGTCCCCATGAAGAGAGCAAAACTTGGGACAATTCTCCCTGCTCTCATTTCGTGCACACATTAATTTAAAAAGAAAAAAACAGATACATGGTCTTGCCATGTTGCCCAGGCTGGTCTTGAACTCCTGGGCTCAGGCAGTCCTCCCACCTTGGCTTCCCAAAGTACTAGGATTACAGGCACGAGTCACTTACCCAGCCCACATGTTAAATTTTTTTAAAAAAGAAGGCCGGGCGCGGTGGCTCAAGCCTGTAATCCAGCACTTTGGGAGGCGAGACGGGCGGATCACGAGGTCAGGAGATCGATACCATCTGGCTAACACGGTGAAACCCCGTCTCTACTTAAAAATACAAAAAACTAGCCGGGCGACGAGGCGGGCGCCTGTAGTCCCAGCTACTCGGGAGGCTGAGACAGGAGAATGGCGTAAACCCGGGAGGCGGAGCTTGCGTGAGCTGAGATCGGCCACTGCACTCCAGCCTGGGTGGCAGAGCAAGACTCCGTCTCAAAAATAAAAAATAAAAAAAAAATAAAAAAGAAAAGAACAGCCGGGCACGGTGGCTCAAGCCTGTAATCCCAGCACTTTGGGAGGCCGAGATGGGCGGATCACAAGGTCAGGAGATCGAGACCATCCTGGCTAACAGGGTGAAACCCCGTCTCTACTAAAAAATACAAAAAAATTAGCCAGGCACGGTGGCGGGCGCCTGTAGTCCCAGCTACTCGGGAGGCTGAGGCAGGAGAATGGCGTGAACCTGGGAGGCGGAGCTTGCAGTGAGCCGAGATCCGGCCACTGCACACCAGCCTGGGCGACAGAGCAAGACTCCATCTTAAAAAAAAAAAAAAAGAAATGAAAAGAACAGGTTGGGTGCGGTGGCTCATGTCTGTAATCCCAGCACTTTGGGAGGCTGAGGTGGGTGGGTCACCTGAGGCCAGGAGTTCAAGACCAGCCTGGCCAACATGGTGAAACCCCATCTCTACTGAAAATACAAAAAATTAGCCTGGCCTGGTGGCGGGTGCCTGTAATCTCAGCTGGTCAGGAGGCTGAGGCAGGAGAATTGCTTGAACCCAGCGGGTGGAGGTTGCAGTGAGCCAAGATGGTGCCCTTGCACTCCAGCCTGGGTGACAAGAGCAAGACTCTGTCAAAAAAAAAAAAAAAAAAGAGAAAAGAACAAAACCAAATTCACTTCTGTTACTTCTCAAGATGAGACTAGATTTTTGTTGGGCCTTCCCCTTTAATTGGCTATGGAAAAAACGGTGGGGCCACCCACAAATACCTGTGTGTAACCTTGCTCGGGGCTAGTGCAGGGCAAGCCCTTACAGAGCCAGGGACCTACCAGGACATGAAATATCTGTCTCGTGAGTCGTAGAAGGTCTAAAAGTATAGTACTATGTACCCTCTGGACATGCTCAAGTTAATTGGAAATTAGGGCAAGTAAGCAGAGCTTGGCAATAGAATTTGAATATGCTCCCAGAGGTTCTCCACTGTGGAGTTTAGGGGATTGGGCATCCATTCATTTAAATAAATATTTATGGGCACAATCAGAATCACCAGGAGCACTTTTTTCCCCCCAAAAATACACATATCTTTATAAGTTTGCTTTGCATAGTCCTTCAGAAGCTATTTATTTATTTATTTATTTATTTATTTTTTGAGACAGAGTCTTGCTCTGTCGCCCAGGCTGGAGTGCAGTGGCCGGATCTCAGCTCACTGCAAGCTCCGCCTCCCGGGTTTACGCCATTCTCCTGCCTCAGCCTCCCGAGTAGCTGGGACTACAGGCGCCCGCCACCTCGCCCGGCTAGTTTTTTGTATTTTTAGTAGAGACGGGGTTTCACTGTGTTAGCCAGGATGGTCTCAATCTCCTGACCTCGTGATCCGCCCGTCTCAGCCTCCCAAAGTGCTGGGATTACAGGCTTGAGCCACCGCGCCCGGCCAGAAGCTATTTATTTCTTCCTACACGCTATGCCTGAAACTCAAGTAATATAAAAAAGATGAATAATGGCACCCATGTAGGATTACATGTCAAAATGGATTGTTATTCCCAAGTCTCAGGTAACTACTCTAATAAAACATCCTCAATAGATTCTCTGCAGAAATCATTAATAAAGCAATTGCTAATTTTAGAGAAAAAAGAAATAAACCCAGTAAGGTCAAGTACCTTCTTATAATAATTGTGGCCACCATTTACTGACCACCTACTCTGTGCCAAGCACATCTTATATGTTTTCTTTTCCATCCTATTTTTTTTTTTTTTTTTGAGAAAGAGTCTCACTCTGTCACCCAGGCTGTAGTACAGTGACGTGATCTCGGCTCACTGTAGCCTCGACCTCCTGGACCCAAGCAGTCCTCCCACCGTAGCCACCTAACTAGCTGGGACCACAGGCATGCCACCACACCCGGCTAATTTTTTGTGTTTTTGGTAGAGACGGGGTCTTGCCATGTTGCCTAGGCTGAGCTTGAACTTCTGAACTCAAGTGATTCACCTGCCTCGGTCTCCCAAAGTGCTGGGATTACAGACGTGAGCCACCATGCCCGACTTGTATGTTTTTATTTAATCTGTACAATGACCCAGTGAGTCGGGTTACTCTCTCCATTTTACCAATAAGATTGCATGGAGATTGGAGAGTTTACATGTTCGGCTTAGTTTACATGATCTAGAGCTACAGTTTACATCAGAGTGGACTGAGACTTTGTCTGATGTTGGGCCTAAAATTTAGAGGGACAAGAAAACAATTTTTATTTAAAAATACTACATTTTAAAGTGGCTTCTTCCTTTAGGAAACATTTTCCACCTTTATATCCCTACCTCTGGCTTTGGTAGCAAACTTTCATGTATACTGGGACACCGCCCCTTGGCAACCTACTGAGATCTGACTCTGTGAGGACCCTCACTGCCTTCCCACTTCTGCTTTAAGATAAATGCTATGCTCTTTGTCATGGTGCTGGATTTGAGCCCAACTGAATGTTGGTCTTTTTTTTTTTTTTTGAGACAGTCTTGCTCTGTCACCCAGGCTAGAGTGCAGTGGCACGATCTCAGCTTATTGCAACCTCCGCCTCCCGGGTTCAAGCGATTCTCCTGTCTCAGCCTCCCGAGTAGCTGGGATTACAGGCACCCACCACCACGCCCAGCTAATTTTTATATTTTTAGTAGAGATGGGGTTTCATTGTGTTGGCCAGGCGGGTCTCGAACTCCTGACCTCATGATCCGCCCGCCTCAGCCTCCCAAAGTGCTGGGATTACAAGCGTGAGCCACTGCGCCCGGCCCTGAATGTTGGTCTTTAAAGACTAATCAAACTATCTTTTCCTCCTCTTCCTTTTCTTCCTCTTCCCACTCCTTTTAAAAAATTAAACTGCTACTTCTTGTAGAAAACAAATCTCATCTAACATAGAAACTTCACTTACAGCCAAAAGCCTTCTAGAACTTGGGGCCTTAACACAGCTTGGCTCTCAAAGCTTTGGAGCTGGAAATCAGAGTGAAGTGCCTGAGACTGGAGTTTGCTACATCTGCTCTTGGATGCTGCCTGTTCTCTCAGCTGAAACTGAGTTCTGTGAAGAGAATTTTCTGCTCAACAGTGTCACCCTGGCACTCGGCCTCTATGCCTGCTGAAACTCTGGCAGGCTACAGTCTGGACTAGGGATGTTGGTCATTTCCTTAAGGTGCTCTAAGCCAAGATCACCTTGGATTCCCTCTGCACAACTTCTCAGCGTCAACTCTTGAAGACTCCCTTCAAGGGCATTGAGGCAGGGCCTTCTGGTAGACCCAGAACCTTCAGTTTCCTTTGCGTGAGGCAGAAGTGAGCCCACTGGTTCAGGCTCTTCAGGCTCTTCCTATCGTCATGGGGAGTGTCTTTTCTTTTCTTTTCTTTTCTTTTCTTTTGTCTTTCCTATCATAAATGCTTTGTAAGGGTCACCCAAGTCCACCCTGTCAAGTTCCATTAACTTTCCGTTTCAGACTACAAATGTTAAAAACTTGATATTTTCCAGAAGATTTCAACTCCAGGAAGGTATATTGAGATGATGACCAGACCAACGGTGCTGGTGAATGTTTAACAACCAGCTCTCTGGGGGAAAGGTGTGTGCACGTGTGTGATATTGTGAAACACATATTTGGACGTCGTCCCTATTTTCTGGCACAGACCTCCTAAAACCTTTGTAAATAGGGGTGCTAGGAGAATCTTTTGTTTTGCTATTTGGTCTTTGACCCCAATTCCTGATACAGAGCTCCTAAGACATTTGCTATTTCCTGAATAATAACAGCATCTTTCATTTGAATGAGGTGACTCTTGGTGGGGCTCCTGGATAGCCTTGGGATGGGGGCTGGTTGCCAGGGGAACCAATCATGTGATTAGAGTACTGAAATCTTCAGGCCGACTCCCTGATCTCTGGGGAGAGGAGAGGAGAGGAGCTGAAGACTGAGCAGATCATCAATGGCAAGGCTTTAACCAGTCATATTTACGAAATGAAGCCTCCATAAAAACCCAAAAGGACTGGTCTTGGAGAGCTACCAGGTTGCAAACACATCTGTGTGCCAGGAGAGTGGTGCACTGACCTTCCATGGGGACAGAAGCCCCTGAGCTTGGGACCCCGCCAGAACTCACTCTATGTGTCTCTCATCTGTCTCTTCACCTGTCTCCTTTATTATATTATTTGTTAATAAACATAAGTAAAGTGTTTCCCTGAGTTCAGTGAGCGGCTCTAGCAAATTAATTGAAACTGAGGAGGGGGCTGTGGGAACTCTGATGTATAGTTGGTCAGTCAGAAACACAGTCGCAACCTGTGATTGTGACTGGCAGCTGGAGTAGGGGGCAGTCTTGTGGGACGGAGCCCTCAACCTAAGGGAGCTGATGCTAACTCCAGGTAGACGGTGTCAAAAGTGAATTGAATTAGAGGACACACAGCTAGTGTCTGTTGGAAGATCTGCCAGATAATTGCTTGGTGTGCGAGGAAAAAAATCCCACACGTGTGGTGTCAGAAATGTTGAATGACTGTATGAAAGCAGAGAATAGGAAAAACTGTTTCTACATGCGTGTATGTATATGTGTATGTATGTTTAGCTTGCATTTTAATGTAATGAATAATACACAACTTACAAATAAGATATATAATACTTTTTAATTTTGTTTTTTGTTTGTTTTGCTTGTTTGTTTTTTTGAGACAGAGTCTTATTCTGTCCCCCAAGCTAGAGTGGAATGGCACCATCTCGGCTCACTGCAACCTCTGCCTCCTAGGTTCAAGTGATTCTCGTGCCTCAGGCTCCCAAGTAGCTGGGATTAGAGGTGCGTGCCACCATGCCCAGCTAACTTTTTGTACTTTTAGTAGAGATGTGGTTTCACCATGTTGGCCAGGCTGGTCTCGAACTCCTGGCCTCAAGTGATCCACCTGCCTTGGCATCCCAAAGTACTGGGATTATAGGTGTGAGCCACTGCACCCGGCCAATATTTTTTATTTTGAATTATATATAGCCAATTGATTGTCACAAAATGCTTTTGTTGATTTTTGCCTCTTATATCCATGGTTAACCCATGGTTGTAACTGACAAACAAGAGTAGTTCTGACGTGAATGTTGGTTAATGTTTTCCTTACCACTAATCAGTGAGAAGAAAATGAAGCAATAATGATGTCAGAACTTCACTTGTTTATCAATACACGAGTGACTTCTTTACTGAGTGAGATAATATATTTTGAATATTGGAAGAACATTTCTTCAATTTTATGTGCTGTTCACAATGTAATTGATAGAGACACTACACTACACTATTTACATTTTCTATGTCACTTTCTTAAGAATAGACACTAAATCAAACCATGATTGGTAGTGTTTGCTGATTTCCCTGGTGTAAATATACTCCCACCACAGCCAATTGTAAGCTAACAACGAGATGTCACTGAATGAACAGTGGGAAGAAATGTGCCATAGAACACTATTATGAAGTTTTGTACTATTACAGGTAAAATAGATGTAAATAACCGTAAGAACATAGGTATTAGCAGAATGTATTTAATAGTAAAATAATTAGAAAGCAATGCATTTTGAATATATGTGAACTTTGTTTTAAATATAACTTATTTAATGGCAAGTTTACACAATTTAATTTTTAATAATTTCTATTTAACAATTGGCTTGCAAATTTCCTAAAAATTTAACAATTGATTCTAACAAGCCAGTAAAAATTGGCCTCTTCAACACCACTGGGTAAATCAAACTGCAGGCAATACCTTCAGTTTAGTGTTATTCTCAGTCATCGGGATCATATACATATTTCCTATTTCAAGTATCTGTGATGGCCATTAGTGCTATTCCTATGAAGTATTTCTAGTTCTCCACCTTATGAATGGAGAAATATGATAAAATTGTACTTTCCTGATTCTTTGGAGTTAATGGTGGCCAAAAAGACTTGTTTTAGCCAAGGAAATGTGAGCAGAAACAGCATATGTCACTTTAGGGTAAGAGCTGAAGAACTAGGGTTTGCTTTGGCACTCTCTCTTTTTCTCTACCACAGTACCAGCAGTGCTGGCATTCCATTTAGTGGCTTCTCCATTGGTGTGGGCACCAGAGAGAGCAGGACCTGAAGCAGACCCCTTAGCTAACCCAAAGTGAATAGGTAGTATGAGTGAGAAATCAAACTATTGTTTTCAGTTACTGAGATTTTTGGAATTTTTTTTTTTTTTTTTTTTTTTTTGTGATGAAGTCTCTCTTGTCCCCAGGCTGGAATGTGATGCCACAATCTCGGCTCACTGCAACCTCCACCTCTCGGGTTCAAGCGATTCTCCTGCCTCAGCCTCCTGAGTAGCTGGGATTAAAGGCGCCTGCCACCACACTCAGCTAATTTTTGTGTTTTTAGTAAGACGGGGTTTCACCATGTTGGCCAGGCTGGTCTCAAACTCCTGACCTCAGGTGATCCACCCTCCTTGGCATCCCAAAGTGCTGGGATTACAGGCGTGAGCCACCGTGCCTGGCTGGAATTGTTACATGACCTCAGAGCATCCTGGCTGATACGGTACCTAATATTAAAGAGAACTGGCATATTAGAGAATCACACAAATTAGCTTATTTTACCTGAAATATGCAATTTATTTTAGATTAATTTTAAGCTGCAGAATGTAAAATAGTTTTTAACAGAATTAGACTCTTTACAAGAGAAGCTGATTTACCACATTAATGGATTTGATTTGTTACATGTATAAGAACTACTTAAGTGCTTAAAAAGATTTTACAAGTATGAGTTGTAAGTCCGTCCTGTAAATTACTTGAAGTGCTTGCTGATGGGAGGTATTATGCAAAGTTATTTGAAAATATGTAAATGAATTTAATTACTACATTTGTAAATGATACTAGTTATTTGGGAATATTTCATCTGGTAAGCTTTAAATAACTAAATATCAAAAAACATTACTTTGTTTATAGCTAAAACAAGATTTATAATTTAAACATAAATTTAAGAAAAAATATGCATTAATTTATACGTTTTATAAATTGAATACCAATTTAGAGCCCAAGTAACCGTGAGTAGTCCTTTTCAAGCAAAATTAACCTCTTTGGTCATTTTTAAAAATTCAGTTAATGGGCTGGGCACAGTGACTCATACCTGTAGTCTCAGCACTTTGGGAGACTGAGGCAGGAGGATCACTTGAGTCCAGAAGTTCAAGACCAGCCTGGGTAACATGGCAAAACTCCATCTTTACAAAAAATTAGCCAGGCATGGTGGCACATGTCTGTAGTTCAGTTACTCGAGAGGCTGAGGTGGGAGGATCACCTGAACCTGGGAGGTTGAGGCTGCAGTGAGCCATGATCGCACCACTGCACTCCAGCCTGGGTGACAGAGTGAGACCCTGTCTCAAAAAAACAAAACAAAACCAACCAAACAAACAAACAACAAACAACAACAAAACTCCTCAGTGAGTGGCCATTTTTCACATTTCAAGATATAGTGAAAAGACTAAACTTGAGACCAGAATTTTATTTCTGATCTATCCAACAAGTAGTTAAGGCCCTCAAAGAAGTTTTTAAATCTTTCAGAATCATGTCAAATGAGAATGTTGGCTGGATAATCTCTCTGATTAAATTTTTATGATGCCTTCTCTTTTGGTTATCTACTGTTGCATAACAAATTATTGCAAAATTTGACTGCTTAGAACAACTTTTTTTTTTTTTTTTTTTGAGATGGAGTCTCGCTCTGTCACCCAGGCTGGAGTGTAGTGGCACCATCTCAGCTCACTGCAACCTCTGCCTCCTGGGTTCAAGTGATTTTTCTGCCTCAGCCTCCTGAGTAGCTGGGACTACAGGTGCAAGCCACCACGCCTGGCTAATTTTGTATTTTGATAGAGATGGGGTGTCACCATATTGGCCAGGCTGGTCTTGAACTCCTAGATCTCATGATCCGCCTGCCTTGGCCTCCCAAAGTGCTGGGATTACAGGCGTGAACCACTGTGCCTGGCTAGCTTAGAACAACTTTTTAAAAAGTCTCACAAAAATTAGCCAGGTGTGGTGGCACATTCTAAAAAAAAAAAAAAAAATCACAATTCTGTGGGTTGACTAGCTCAGCTGGATGGTTCTTCTGCCTCTTGTGATGTCATCTGGAACTGCAATCATCTGGAGTCTCAATCAGGTTAAAATGTCTGATAGGGCTCACTCATGCTTGGCACCCTAGTAAGGATGGTTGGGATATTGGGCTCAGCTGGAATGTTGGGAGAACTGGCCCTCTTTCTCTACAGTCTCAGAGCTTCTCTCTCCCCATGTGGTTTCTCCAACAGAGCAACCAGACTTCTTTTCATGGTGACTCAAGAGTCCTCAACGTGCAGTGCAATGCAGAAACTGGCAGACTTTCTCAAACCTTAGGCTCAGAACTGAGACAACCTCACACTATTACTGCATTCTATTGGTTAAAGCAAGTAGCAGGGTCAGCCCAGATTGATTGTGAGAGGAGACTGCACAAGGGTGTGGCTACTAGGAAGTGGAGTTTATTTCAGTCATCTTTGGAAAATGGCTACCAAACCTTCAAATGTGAATATTCTATGGATTAATTTCCATCTAATCTCTACTCTTATCAATACTCCTTCCCTACTCTAGCAGAGGAAGCATTTCACATATATAGTATATGATTTTCACATTTTCTTTTAGTAGGATTAGAGTGAAATATATCTCTGCATTTGAGTGAAATATGTCTGTGCATTTGTGTATTTACATGTGCCAAAAGCAGAGTGGAAAGATATACTCTAAAATTTAATTTCGTTTATTTATGATTTTGTATTTACAGGTGATCTATTTTGTGGAGTACCAGAAGGGCTTTAAGAATAATATAAAAAGTAAAAAGATTTAAGAATAAGATATATAGGCTGGGTGTAGTGGCTCATGCCTGTAATCCCAGCACTTTGGGAGGCTGAGGCAGGTGGATCACCTGAGGTCAGGAGTTTGAGACCAGCTGGCCAACGTGGTGAAATGCCAGCTCTACTAAAAATACAAAAAATTACCCAGGCATGGTGGTGGGTGCCTGTAATTCCAGCTACTCAGGAGGTTGTGGCAGGAGAATTGCTTGAATCCAGGAGGCGGAGGTTGCTGTGAATCATGGTTGCGCCATTGTACTCCAGCCTGGGCAACAAGACTGAAACTCCATCTCAAAAAAATAAAAAATAAAAAAATAAGATACGTAAATGTGTGTGCACACATGTGTAGGTGTATATCTGCATGTTGTGGTAAAAACATTGTTTCACCCAAAGGAGCTTCACTTGTTTCAGTTTCTGGAATTCCCTTTGAAGCTGACTTCTTGGTTTTGGGATGCTCACCACAATGGACACCTTATTCATTTATATACAAGGTAATAATATTCACCCGTTAATCTTGAAGAAAGCTGTACAACTCACCTTAAGTTTGTATGCTGATGCTACACACTGAGATTTTTGTATTCTGCTTAGTAATGCAAATTGAGCTTTCCTTTAGCCAGCCTGCATGCCTTTGAAGAGGTGAAGAAATGGCTTTCTAAAATTTTAGTGATTTTGATTAGATGGTTAGCAACTATCGGGAAGCACTGTAAACTATCGTGATTGTCTTCTTGCATGGTGAGGTCTGCCTTTCTGAGAATTCAAGGGTGATAACTGTTCCTGCTTGGGGCAAATGCTTTTATGTTGAGCAAGGGGTGAATGCTAAATGTTTTTCTGACCAGTTACTCCCACAGGTAATTGCTGAGGGATGTGGTGATGGTGACAGTGAATCACTAGCTCCTAGGACTGACCAGGTAGCTGGGTTTCAGGGGTGATGATGTGCAACAGGCCCAACAGCCATCACAGAGAATGGGCATCCATGAGATTCTAAGAACCTCAGGACAAAAAGAGACTCTCTGGAAGTCTAAGTCCTTTATATTTGACTATTAAGAGATATGACCTATGTTATACTCTAAACTAGTGAAATGGAATATTTCCATCCTTTTAAGACTTATGCTTTTTTATTATTAATTTTTTTTCTTTTGAGACAAAATCTTGTTCTTGTCGCCCAGGCTGGAGTACAATGGTGTGATCTTGGCTCACTACAACATCTGCCTCCCGGGTTAAAGTGATTCTCCTGCCTCAGCTTCCTGAGTAGCTGGGATTACAGGCACCTGCTACCATGCCCGGCTAATTTTTGTAGGTTTAGTAGAGACAAGGTTTCACCGTGTTGCCTATGCTGGTCTCGAACTCCTGACCTCAGGCGATCTGCCTGCCTCAGCCTCCCAAAGTGCTGGGATTACAGGCATGAGCCACCACACCTGGCCAATAAACAAAAAATTGTTTTATTTCAATAAAGCACCAATAGAATTCCATTTGCAATGGTACAGTGTGTATATCTTTGTAATTAACAATACCAGGTAGATAGATAGGCTTGCTTCACATTTTAAAACATTATTTATTTTGAAATTATTAAAGAGTCACAGGAAGTTGCAAAAATAGTACAGAAAGATCCCTTGTATTCTTTATTGTTTGTTTGTTTCCCATGTACCCTTTACTCAGTTTATCCCTTGGTAACATCTTACATGACTATATTGGTATTTTTCAAATTCTCTATATTTTATAATAGAAAAAGAAAGTCTTTTTCTAGTTATTGAATTTTTTTTTTAACCTTTTGTTCTGAATTAGGTCTCTATCCTTGTTATACATATTTCATCTAATCTAACTCTCTATGCGTATCACCAGGGGTGATATTCAAAATATTTAAAGATGGCCGGGCGCGGTAGCTCAAACCTGTAATCCCAGCACTTTGGGAGGCCGAGACGGGCGGATCACGAGGTCAGGAGATTGAGACCATCCTGGCTAACACGGTGAAACCCTGTCTCTACTAAAAAAAAAAAAAAATACAAAAAACTAGCCGGGCGTGGTGGCGGGCGCCTGTAGTCCCAGTTACTCGGGAGGCTGAGGCAGGAGAATGGCGTCAACCTGGGAGGCGGAGCTTGCAGTGAGCCAAGATCTGGCCACTGCACTCCAGCCTGGGCCAAAGAACGAGACTCTGCCTCAAAAAATAAAAATAAAAATATTTAAAGATATTGAAAAATTAGTTCTGCTTTGAGTATGTCCAGTCAGAATACAGCCTGGTCCCAAGAACTAAAACGCAGCCCTGGGCATTCATGCTTCAGCTCTTTCGTCTCTAGATCATGAAGATATCTGGGAAAGGGAGGTAGGGAAGGTGGTTCTTGATCAATAGTAGGGACATATTTCAGTATCTAGACCATCATGCAGCTGTGCTGGACAGCACCAGCTCCTATCAGCCCATATTTTCCTGTAATGCATTCATCACATTGCTTTGTATTCATTGGATAATCCTTATTTGCCTCCTAAACATATTATCAGCTCTTTGAAAGCAAAGGCATATGCTTAATTTACCTCTAGAGCTCAGCATTGTGCCTTACTGAATATGTGACAAATTATTATTATTATTATTATTATTTTGAGACGGAGTCTCGCTCTGTCGCCCAGGCTGGAGTTCAGTGGCACAATCTCGGCTCACTGCAACCTCAGTCTCCTGGGTTCAAGTGATTCTCCTGCCTCAGCCTACTGAGTAGCTGGGATTACAGGCACGTGCCACCACAGCCAGCTAATTTTTGTATTTTTAGTAGAGACGGGGGTTTTACCATGTTGGCCAGGCTGGTCTTGAACTCCTGACCTCGTGATCCACCTGCCTTGGCCTCCCAAAGTGCTGGGATTACAGGCGTGAGCCAGGGCGCCCAGCCTTGACAAATCATTAATACATAAATGAAATGTAAGTTCTAGTCCTAAGCATGTACTTAAACTAGCTGCGTGACCCCAGGCAGGTAACTCACTCTGCTCTCAGGATCCTCTTCTGTCAAACAAGATTATTAAAATTTTTGGTCCCTTTGAGCTCCAAAGCTTCATAAGGAGTTTACAAGAGTTTCAAGAATTGCAATACTAATGGAAAAACTAGTGGTAAAATAAGAAAATTAAATCTTGGCAAATATCTGACTATTATATGCAAAATACATAATTTTTAAAAGTCTGGTGGGAAAGAAAAATGACTAAACAATCTTGCTTATGAAGAAATCAGTCTCGTGAAGACCATCTTCTATAATACTGTGATACAGGAGATAATGAAATAAGTGCTATAGGTGCTATAATATTATAATAAGGGCTATAATAGGTACACAAATAAGGTATTTCAGAAGTGCATAGAAAGGAGCAATGCACTTTAATTGCCATCTAATTGTCACGACTCTGTGACATTTGTAACCAATTTCTTCCTCAAATTCTATGATTTAACTAATAAAGATTGATAATATGGTATTGATAATTTAAGGCCATTGTTATTCCTGGGACATGATTTTTTTTTTTTTTTTTTGAGACGGAGTCTCGCTGTCGCCTAGGCTGGAGTGCAGTGGCGCGATCTCTGCTCACTGCAAGCTCCGCCTCCCGGGCTGACGCCATTCTCCTGCCTCAGCCTCCGGAGTAGCTGGGACTATAGGCGCCCGCCACCACGCCCGGAGAAATTTTTGTATTTTTAGTGGAGACGAGGTTTCACCGTGTTAGCCAGGATGGTCTCAATCTCCTGACCTCGTGATCCTTCCGCCTCCGCCTCCCAAAGTGCTGGGATTACAGGCCTGAGCCACCGCACCCGGCCGGTAAGTTATCTTTAAATATTATTACAGTAGCTATCATCCTTTGAGCTGCTATTATCAACTGTTTGATAATATTTATGTGCATTGGGTTAAGAAATTTAAACATATCTCAGTAAATTTTCACCACAATCCCACAAAGTAGGTATATTAATTTTACAGGTGAGGAAATCAATCAAGTAATTTACCTGAGGTCATACAGTTAGTAAGTGGTCATGCCCAGATTCAAATGAGGTTTGTCAACTCCAAAGCTCTTGCTTTTTTTTTTTCTTTGTACATACAGAAAGAAAGTATAAACCATTTGCTCTTAACTGCCATTTAAAAATAATGCACATCACACCACTTTTAGTGAGAAATGTAAGATCATATAACTTTCACCATTATCAATAACAGAAAGGTAATATTAGTAAGTGGGATGTCCTGGTGCAAATTTTCCAGGATCATGAACCATTGTCAGATTTTTACCCAGTATGTGATTTTATTATTTATTTTATTTTATTTTTCTCCGCCTGGCACTGAATTTGCACAGATTTTATTAAATACAGCACTTCAAAAATGTGAATTTAGTTTGGGCATAATTTTCCCAAGAAATGCCAATCAAAAATATTTTTACCAGTTCTTGTGTGCCAGTTGCAGATTTAATGCCTCACAGCTCCAAATTCAACCTTTTTGCCTGTTCTGTGAAAATAGGCCTGGGCCTTTAAATATTTGTCCTTTGCCAGTTGACACTGAAGTTTGTCAGTAGAGGGAGCTGGAGAGAGATTGCAGGAAAAAAGGATTTTATTTCTTGGTTCCTGTGCATGCTTGAGTTCCTGTGCAGCTTCCTCCAATACCAGGCCCCTTAGGCAGCACACGTCACTTCCCTGGTGGCCAGCTCCTATTGCATGAGGTGCTTCTCTAGTGTCCTGCCCTTGAAGTGCATGGCAGCTCAGCAGCCAGGTTCCCCTGGTATCCTCCTCAGTGGTTCTATAGTGGCATGCACTCCAGAGAGCAGATTTCCAGCGTGCTTTACTAATATAGCACCATGATGGACTTCTAATGTCATCTAATGAGCCATGGCCAAGCCCTCTCCAGTAATATCTGGATCTCAACTTTGGGGGCTATGGGGAATGACTATTAGATGTACTGTTATATATTAGACCTGTGTGTGTGTGTGTGTGTATGTATGCATATATATATATCTCTGATTTCCTATATTCTTTGGATTTCTCTTTTTACTAATGAATCCCTAGTTACTCCAATCTCCTGTATATAGTTCATCATTATTTCTTTTTTTGCTTTTGAAATGAAGTTTTGCTCTTTTTGCCTAGGCTGGAGTACAGTGGTGTTATCTTGGCTCACTGCAACCTCTGCCTCCCAGGTTCAAGTGATTCTCCTGCCTCAGCCTCCTGAGTAGCTGGGATTACGGGCATGTACTACACCTGGCTAATTTTGTATTTTTAGTAGAGACAGGGTCTCACCATGTTGGCCAGACTGGTCTTGAGCGCCTGACGTCAGGTGATCTGCCCACCTCGGCCTCCCAAAGTGCTGAGATTACAGGCGTAAGCCGCCGCATCTGGCCTCTTTTTTTTTTTTAGGCAGAGTCTCATTCTGTCTCCCCAGCTGGAGTGCAGTGGCACCATCCCAGCTCACCGCAACCTCTGCCTCCTGGGTTCAAGCAATTCTCCTGCCTCAGCCTCCAGAGTAGCTGGGACTATAGATGTGTGCCACCATGCCCAGCTAATTTTTTTTTTTAGTACTTTTATTAGAGACAGGGTTTCGCCTTTGGCCAGGCTGGTCTTGGACCCCTGACCTCAGGTGATCCACCCGCCTTGGCCTCCTAAAGTGCTGAGATTATAGGTGTGAGTCACCACACCTGGCCATATTTCTATTAAGCTTTCCCTGCCGTAATTCCTATTTGGTTTCCCTCTCCTGATTACACCCAGACTGATATACTTCGGTAAAAATCGCAACTTACACCCTACTCTCTTACTTCTCAGTCAACTCAAAAAAGATAAACAAATGCAATGCATTTTAATTTCCTTTTGACATCTGAATTGTCCTGGAGTTTTACCTCCTCCATTTTGCTCCCCCTCCCACGAAATCCTTCTTGATGTACCCTATATTTTAGCTTCAGAGACTATGATGCTATTCTATAAACAGACTGTGTTCTTGCCCATTCTCATAGACCCCAGTTCTTTTGCCCAGAATCTGTCCGTCCTGTAATGCTCTTTTTTATTTTATTTTTTATTTTCTTTATTTTTGAGATGGAGTTTTGTTCTTGTTGCCCGGGCTGGAGTGCAATGGCACCATCTCGGCTCACTGCAACCTCCGCTGCCCGGGTTCAAGTGATTCTCCTGCCTCAGCCTCCCGAGTAGCTGGGATTACAGGCACGTGCCACCACGCCCGGCTAATTTTGTATTTTTAGTAGAGACGGGGTTTCACCATGTTGGTCAGGCTAGTCTCAAACTCCTGACCTCAGGTGATCTGCCCACCTCAGCCTCCCAAAGTGCTGGGATTACAGGCGTGAGCCACTGCACCCAGCCCCTGTAATGTCCTTAAAGATCCCTGCTTACCTTCAAGATCCAACTCCAATATTACCTTTTCGAAGCTTCTTTGGCAGAGTTTTTCACAGACCTCTATTTTAGCAGTTAGCACACAGTATTTTATTTTCTCTAATAGACTAAAAGCTCCTTGAAGACAAGGACTGTGTCCTGTTTATTTTTATACTCCGAGCTCCTAGAACAGTGCCCAGCACAAGTCGGATATCAGTAAATGTTTGTCGAATAAATGTGTCTATATGATGCAAAAGATGGAAATTTTCAAAGCCATTATTATTTATGATAATCGGCTTTGACACAACTCAGCAACTCCTTTCTGACCATGTTATGAAAGTTGTGGCAACTCAGGCTGGGCATGGTGACATGCACCTGTAATCCCAGCTACTCAGGAGGCTGAGGCAGGAGAATCGCTTGAACCAGGGAGGTGGAGGTTGCAGTGAGCCGAGATCGCGCTACTGCACTCCAGCCTGGGCGATAGAATGAAACTCCATCTCAAAAAAAAAAAGTTATGGCAACTCAGAGAATCAATTCTGCTCTTGCAATTATTAGGACCTCCAAAGTCTGACTTACTCTGATCAGCTTAAAACCAGAATAGTCTCAAGTTTCTGTCCCTGGACCAACAAGGCAAGATGCTGTTTCTAGCCTCAAGGTCTTATCTCAGTTCCTTACCTAGGGATACTATATTGAGAACCAGGTGTCTTTAGTTAGCCAGCCTAGGGAGATCTTGGTGAGTTAACTACTGTCTTTTTTTTTTTTTTTTTTTTTTTTTTGAGACAGGGCCTCATTTTGTCGTCTAGGCTGGAGTGCAGTGGCACAAACATGGCTCACTGCAGCCTTAATCTCCCAGGCTCAAGTGATCCTCCTGCCTCAGCCCGCCAAGTAGCTGGAACTACAGGCACGAGCCACCACGCCCGCCTAAGTTTTCTGATTTGTAGAGATGGGGTTTTGCCATATTTCCCAGGCTGGTTTTGAACTCCTGACCTCAGGTGATCCACCCGCCTCGGCCTCCCAAAGTGTTGGGATTACAGGCGTGAGCCACCATGTCGAGCCTTAACTGTCTTTTTAAACTTCACCTTTCTCACCTATACCTAACTCATGGAGGATGATTACATGAGACAATGCAAATAAAGCTTGCGTGGTGCCTGACACCAAATGATCATTCAAATATTAGGTGCTAATAACATTCCCTTGTGCCCAGAGTTGCCAGAATTCCAACAGATCCTCCTTGCTCTTTTTCCTGGTTTGGAGATGGATCCCAGCCTGGCCATTCTGATAGTGCATTCCTGGCAGCTTTGGAGATCTGGACAGCAGTCTTACCAATTCTCTGCTACATAATGCCCAATTTATGATTTGGGCATCTCCAGTTCATCTCCTTGGAGCCCCGCTCATGCCACATCTCAGATTCACCTCTGTAAACCCACAGGTTTTGTAGGTCATTCAGGATCCCTCAAGTCTCTCTCTGTCTCCTTTACCAGCTCTTGGCCTGCCCCACCCTGTCTTCTCTCCCCACAGCTGATCACAGTCCAGCACATACAATGACAATCCAAAAGGAACAAACGCAGAAGAAATTTCAGATCTTTTCCTCCCCAAAGCAGAACTTGTTGGGAAATTTCTAATCAGAAATAAATGATCCTGGGTTTTCAATATAATTGACGCGGAAGTAAGTGTCCTGTTAACCAGTATTTGTTTTTCTATTTTCGTTGCCTGGAGAGGAGGAAACATTGGCCAGAGCTTTTCTATGCCTCGGAGACTTTGGACCAGCCTCTCTGGCTTCCTCCACTGATAACTGACTTTCAACATGGCCCTGAAAGAGTTTAAGTCCTAGCCCTGTCTCTTACCAGCTGTGTGAGCACAGGCAAGTTTCTTAACTCCTCTAATTCTTTTTTTTTTTTTTGAGACGGAGTCTGGCTCTGTCTCCCAGGCTGGAGTGCAGTGGCCGGATCTCAGCTCACTGCAAGCTCCGCCTCCCGGGTTTACGCCATTCTCCTGCCTCAGCCTCCCGAGGAGCTGGGACTACAGGCGCCCGCCACCTCGCCCGGCTAGTTTTTTGTATCTTTTAGTAGAGACGGGGTTTCACGGTGTTAGCCAGGATGGTCTCGATCTCCTGACCTTGTGATCCGCCCGTCTCGGCCTCCCAAAGTGCTGGGATTACAGGCTTGAGCCACCGCGCCCGGCCACTCCTCTAATTCTTAATGTTTCCATCTATAAAATAAAATGGTCATAAGAGTGGTGGCTACTGGAAGAAAATTAGGCCGGGCGTGGTGGCTCACACCTGTAATCCCAGCACTTTGGGAGGCAGAGGCGGGTGGATCACCTGAGGTCGGGAGTTTGAGACCAGCCTGACCAACATGGAGAAACCCCATCTCTATTAAAAATACACAAAAATCAGCCAGGTGTGGTGGTGCATGCCTGTAATCCCAGCTACTCGGGAGGCTGAGGCAGGAGAATCGCTTGAACCTGGGAGGTGGAGGTTGCGGTGAGGCAAGATTGCACCATTGCACTCCAGCCTGGACAACAAAAGCAAAACTCTGTCTCATAAATAAAAAAATAAAAAAAAAATAGAAAATAAAATTAGATGATACATAGAAATTACTCAGCAAAGTACCTGGTACAGAATAAGCACCCAATTGAGAGTTAGATCTCTCTCTTTTTTTAAAATTGAGCCCAAATGGTCCAGAAATAATTTTAAAAAATGGAAGACACTGCCATCACAGTGGGATGCTTATATAGACCTGCAGGAAAATGTCTTTCTGGAGGCCTATGGCAGAGGTGGGTTTTGAATAACCGTGTGACCTTTTTAGGTACCTTATGGATACTCAGAAGCTCCAGACTCATAAACTCAGGCATCTTTTTTTTCTTTACTGCCAGACATTACTGAGTGTTTCCAAATTGTGGTGAAATTTACCATTTTAATTATTTTTATCTTGGGCCATATTTAGCACTGTCCACAACTCTTGTAAAATGATCATGGGTTAGTTAGGACTCCTTATATTTCAAAATATAGAAAATCCATTTAAAAAAAGAGGGGAATAATGGGTTTATTTAACTGAAAGTGACTTTACATATAATTTGATCCAACAGCTCAAGTGATTCCAACTAAGGACTTGTTTCACTCCATATTTTTTCTCTGCTCTCTGCTCACCTGGTTTTATTCTCCACAAAGTGGATTCCTGGCAGCCCCAGGCACCCCACTCTTGGGGTATAAAATGGCTACCAACCAGGTCATACCTCTAGTCCTTATGGCCACTCTTTAGGGAACAGAGTAAGTGTCTTGTGGAACTCTCACCCCCTCAGAGGTCCCAATATCTCCTTCCATTGAGTTGTCTTAGATGGCATTGTTTGCTTATTTTGGAAAGACCACGGTGACCAACGGGGGCTAGTGTATAGTGACTGGCTTAAGCCAATTACAGCCCATCCGAGGATTAGAGCAGGGGCCAGTTGCACCTAAACTGCATGGTTGACCACGGGGGTAGGGTGCTTCCCTCAAAACGAAACTGGGGCTATTACCAGGAGAGGAAATGCCCACCAAAAACACTTTATCCTCGTCCCCAGCCCAGGAGCTCCCATCCACCATCCCAAGTAGCGTAATTTCGTATGTTTTCTCCTCCTTAGCCATATTCTAGCACACTTTTTTTCCCTCGCTGGTGTTCTGATCTCATTCTCCACTGCTATTCATCTAATGAAAAGAAGATGAGACAGGGGTGGTCACTGATCCTCAGAGTTTAAGTTCTCAAAGTACTCCAGAATGAAGGGGCTCTTTAATGAATTTGAATATAGCTGGAATTGTCAATGCTTCCCCACAAAAGTTGAGTCACCGTGTGCATGAAACTCAACTTTGAAAACTCACTGCCTGAGGCTGGGCATGGTGGCTCATACCTGTAATCCCAGTACTTTGGGAGGCCAAGGCAGGCGGATCACTTGAGGGCAGGGGTTTGAGTCCAGCCTGGCCAACATGGAAAAACCCTATCTCTACTAAAAATACAAAAATTAGCTGGGCATGGTGGTACATGTCTATAATCCCAGTTACTTGGGAGTCTGAGGCACGAGAATCTCTTGAACCCTGGAAGGTTGAGGTGAGCCGAGATCCACCACTGTACTCCTGCCTGGGTGATAGAGTAAGACTTGGTCTCCAAAAAAACAAAAACAAAAAACAAAAAACGTTACTGCCTGTCTGCCTGTAAAACAAGAAAAGTCAACTTTAGAATTTAAAGTCAACTTCAGACGTTAGACAAGCAAAGCCTGATGACATATGGCCTTAACCTTGCTGCACACCAGTTTAATGTCCTGAAAACATTTTGAATTTTTAATTAAGAATGTGTATATGCTATTACATAAATTAAGCTCATCTTCTGCTAATTATTTCAAATCCACAGATTTCTCCAGAACAAGGGACTTTTGTTTTTAGCTTCTCTGACACACTTTTCTCATGCCGTCTATTTGAGTTGTGGTGCTTGCTTCTTAAAACCAGATAACTAAAATATATAACAATTAGGCATTTGCAAGAAAAGAATACGTCTATATTGATTTCTAGAATTATCACATTTAAAATGGAAACAAATGGACATAATCAGTATTGATAAACATCATTGCAAAAAGTTATTTACTTAGTCTTTTAAAAAGTTGAGTGCTCAGCCAGGTGTGGTGGCTCACGCCTGTAATCCTAGCACTTTGGGAGGCCGAGGCGGGCGGATCATGAGGTCAGAAGATCGAGACCGTCCTGGCTAACACGGTGAAACCCCGTCTCTACTAAAAAAAAAACAACAAAAAATTAGCCGGGTGTGGTGGTGGGCGCCTGTAGTCCCAGCTACTTGGGAGGCTGAGGCAGGAGAATAGTGTGAACCCAGGAAGCAGAGCTTGCAGTGAGCCAAGTTCACGCCACTGCACTCCAGCTTGGGTGGCAGAGTGAGACTCCGTCTCAAAAAAAAAAAAAAGGGTTCAGTGGTCATGGCCAGGCGCAGTGGCTCATGCCTGTAATTCCAGCACTTTGAGAGGCCAAGGTGGGCAAATCACCTGAGGTCAGGAGTTCGAGACCAGCCTGGCCAACATGGCAAAATCTCGTCTCTACTAAAAAAACAAAAATTAGCTGGGCATGGTGGCAGGCACCTGTAATCCCAGCCACTTCAGAGGCTGAAGCAAGAGAATTGTTTGAACCCAGGAGGTTGCAGTGAGCTGAGATTGCGCCATTGCACTCCAGCCTGGGCAACAAGGGTGAAACTCCGTCTCAAAAAAAAAAAAAGAAGTTGAGTGCTCATTTCTGCTGCTTTTTCTGTTAACCACACTTGAGGTGGAATATCTGCCATTTATACTGTGTGGCTATAACTGAGACATAATTACATAATTGCCCACTGGTGACGGCATACTTTAGTTGTAGGCAAAGCATCCAAAAGGAACTAAAAACATCTCAAGTACTAGTTGCACAAAACCTAAACAAATGATAGTATTACTACTTAAATTGCTGAAGTTTAAGTTTAATCTCAAATAATATACGAATCAGAAATACATGGCATCTTACGCTTTAACGTTTTGTTACTTTGTGGGATGTTTTAAATCTAGCCTATCTGATTTCTGTCTTTCAATAATTAAAGGGTAAGGCCTTATTAAAAGATACATAATTGTATGTGTATAGACACACAGACACACGCACACGATACATATACATACATATGTCATATATTTATACATTCTCTTTTCTTGTTTTTTTCCTCTCATATATAACAACTAGAAGTTAACATTTTTTGAAATTTTTTTCTTTTCTCTTTTTTTTTTTTTTTTGAGACAGGGTCTCTCTATCGTCCAGGGTGGAGTACAGCAGCGTGATCATAGCTCACTGCAGCCCCCAACTCCTGGGCTCAAGTGAGCCTCCTGCCTCAGCCTCCCGTGTAGTCAAGACCTCAGGTGAGTGCCACCGTGCTTGACTAATTTTTAAAAAATGTTTTTTGTAGAGATGAGGTCTTCCTATGTTACCCAGGCTGGTCTTGAACTCCCGGCCTCAAGCGATCCTCTTGCCTTGGCCTCCCAAAGCACTGGGATTACAGGTCTGAGCCACTGTACCCAACTAAAATGTTTATTTTGGCTAAAGCTAACAAATGAAGAAATGCATAAAGTTTCTTTTACTTTTAAAAATTTGATTCTTAAAAAATAGACTTACTGACATATAAGGGATGTATAGTAGGCTGCACATATTTAAAATGTTCCATTTGTAAGATTTGACATATGTATGCACCCATGAAACCATCACCAACAATCAAGATAGTGAATAGATGCATTGCCCTCAAAAGTTTCCTCATGCCCCTTTTGTAAGTGCCCCCATGGCTCCCACCCTCTTCGCAAGCATCCATGATCTGCCTGCCACTATAGACAGAAAGTTTTGTATATAAATGGAATCATACAGTGTGTACACTTTTCTGTCTGGCTTCATTCACTCAGCATAATTATTTTGAGATTTATCCATGTTGTTGCACATATTAGTAGTTTTATTACTGAGTAATAAGGAATATAGAGTTTTAATAGCTGATCTTAAAATTCATAAAATAGAAGTTTGTTAATTCTATTAATCTTTTTTTTTTTTTTTGAGACAGAGTCTCACTCTGTTGCTCAGGCTGGAGTGCAGCGGCGCGATCTTGGCTCACTGCAACCTCCCCATCCCAGGTTCAAGAGATTTTCCTGCCTCAGCTTCCTGAGTATCTGGGATTACAGGTGAGCCACCACGCCCAGCTAATCTTTGTATTTTTAGTAGAGACAGGGTTTTCACCATGTTGGCCAGGCTGGTCTTGAACTCCCAACCTCGTGATTTGTCCGCCTCAGCCTCCCAAAGTGCTGGGATTACAGGCATGAGCCACCACGCCTGGCTCTATTTAATCTTTTACTTGAACATGATAATAGAGGGGATTTTTGTCAGAAGTGGTAGGTCTGAAATTCACTAGACATGAGGCCTTATAATTCTGCTGCTCCTCTAGGGGTTACCAGGTTTCCCCATGACCTTAAGTCTCTAGCACAAGATTGTCCAACTTGAAGCCCATGGGCAGCACGTGTCCCAGGACAACTTTGAATGAGGCCCAACACAAATTCGTAAACTTTCTTAAAACATTATGAGATTTTTTTGGTATTTTTTTTTTTTTATAGCTCATCAGCTATCATTAGTGTTAGTGTATTTTATGTGTGGCCCAAGACAATGCTTCTTCTTCCAGTGTGGCCCAGCAAAGCTAAAAGATTGGACACCTCTGCTTTAGCAGTTCAATTAGGTTATATTCATATTACAAACTGCATGTGTTGGGAGAAGGTTTGGCATTGATTTGAAGTGTGGAAACATAGGATTTCTTTTCTCTTTTTTTTGAGACAGAGTCTCGCTCTGTTGCCCAGGCTGGAGTGCAGTGGTGTCATTTTGGCTCACTGTGAACTCTGCCTCCCAGGTTCAAGTGATTCTCCTGCCTCAGCCTCCCAAGTAGCTGAGATTATAGGCACGCACCACCATGCCTGGCTAATTTTTTTTGTATTTTTAGTAGAGATGGGGTTTCATCAGGTTGGCCAGGCTGGTCTTGAACTCCTGACCTCAGGTGATCCACCTGCCTCGACCTCCCAAAGTGCTGGGATTACGGGTGTGAGCCACCACACCTGGCTGGGCAGAAGCATTCTTGAAGTTTAGGTTTCTGAGCTGCTCTCAAGCATCAAAGGGCTGCAATCAGCTTGCTATGGTGGAGGAAGGTCATTTACCTCATCACAGAAGCTGGTGGGACACTGGTGGGGTTGAACTGCTGGTAACCCCACCTCTACTCTACTAAAAATACAAAAATTAGCTGGTGTGGTGGCACGTGCCTGTAATGCCAGCTACTATGGAGGCCGAGGCAGGAGAATTGCTTGACCCCAGTTGGTGGAGTTTGCAGTGAGTCGAGATCATGCCATTGCACCCAGCCTGGTTGACAGAGTGAGAATTTGTCTCAAAAAAAAAAAAAAAAAAAGGCCAGGTGCGGTGGCTCATGCCTATAATCCCAGCACTTTGGGAGGCTGAGGTGGCTGGATCACGAGCCTCCCAAAGTTTGAGAAGCCTCCCAAACTGAGAAGTTTCAGACCAGCCTGACCAACATGGTAAAACTCTGTCTCCACTAAAAATACAAAAATTAGCTGGGTGTGGTGGCGCGCACCTGTAATCCAAGCTACTCAGGAGGCCGAGGCAGGAGAATCGATTGAACCTGGGAGGCGGAGGTTGCAGTGAGCCAAGACTGTGCCACTGCACTCCAGCCTGGGTGACAGAGCGAGACTCCGTCTCAAAAAAAAAAAGAATGTCTTTGCCCAGCCCAGCTGAGCTAACAAATTTAATGGATGTGTCTGCTCTCCTAGTTACCTGTGAACAGCCTTCAAGGCGTCTCTTTCCTAAATAGAAACCCAAATGGACAATAGAGCAAAAGATTCTTGCCGGAACCTAGAGAGGAAACACTGGGGTCCATATTTAAACATTTGGTTTATCTCCCTCTCTTTATCCTTTCTCCCACAATACCTCTGAGACCAGGAACGGTAGCATTGTCCTCCTTCTTCTTCCTATATGGAACTCTACAGTTCACTAGTCTGTACCTTGATAAATAAAGATAGAGGTAAAGAAAGATCTGCAGTCCTGTCTTGCTAGAGTAGTGCCTGAAAATCCTATTTTTGAGTGTCAGAAGCTGGATTTCCTCTTTGCTTTCCTCTGTAACACTTTTAATCTCCCCAGGCAAAAGGATGCTTCAGGAAGACAAGGGTGGAAGTCATGTGTTCTGACAAGCTAAATATAAAAGCACATGAGTAATTTTCAAACAACCAGTATTACCTCCATTTCACTTGTCATCAGCATTTCCTAATTAATACCCACTTACTCAGACTTGCAATAAAATTACAGCTGCCCCAAAGCCAAGCACCTCCATAATTGATCCTCTCTCCACTACAATGGTGATAATAGCTAACATTTATCAACATTTACTATGTACTATGCAGGTTATCTCATTTAATTCTCATAACGACCCTATTGTAAATACTACTATTACACCCATTTTATTGATGAGGGAACAGCCTTAGTGAGGTGCCTGCTCAAGGTTACATACGTAGTAAGTGATAGAGGAGGTATCTGATGTTTTGTTTTTAGCTTCCAGCTGCTTCCTTTCTAGTTTTTACCTGCTAGTGTCCACTGCTTCCCATTTGATCACCATATACACAATGGTTAGATCTTTAGACTGAACTAACCAATTTAACCCAAATGGAGTATAAGCAGTTTTTCCAAGACCTTTCCTACCAATCGAACTTAATTGAGATGTACAGTAAAATCTGAGAGGATATATTTATGGCAAAACTGCAGTTGGCTAACTTAGAAGTTATTGCTTCTAGAAATCTTGGCAGTAGTGATAGCCTAATTACCTTAAGTGAAGACAGTAGCTTAAAAACAGGTTGGGTGCGGTGGCTCACGCCTGTAATCCCAGCACTTTGGGAGGCCGAGGCGGGTGGATCGCCTGAGGTCAAGAGTTTGAGACCAGCCTGACCAACATTTGCAAACTCCATCTCTACTAAAAATACAAAAATTAGCTGGGCGTGGTGCCGGGCACCTGTAATCCCAACTACTCGGGAGGCTAAGGCAGGAGAATCACTTAAACCTGGGAGGCGGAGGTTGCAGTCAGCTGAGATCACGCCATTGCACTCCAGCCTGGGCAATAAGAGCGAAACTCCGTCTCAAAAATGAAAAACAAAAACAACAGTCAATGCTGCAATAAGAACAATGCAATGTACCTTGGCTTTAAAGCCAAAGCACATTGCAATTAAGTTATAGGTTAATAAATCATTGTTCTAACCTTTACTTTCCCTTTGCCCTAATTCCTCATCTGTATTTTATCCTTTTCTATTTAATGATTTTTTAAAGCTTCTGCAAATACTGTTGGGAATGAGGTAGGAAGAGTTGGTAAATGAATGAATGAGTGAATTAATCACTGCATTTAAAAGGTTAAATAATAATAAATTTTGTATGCCACTTTGTAGTCTCGTACACATTTTTTACCATTAACTGTGAACTTTTCAGACCAATTCTGCACTTACCTTTGTGTCGCCAGGCTCTAAATCAATTCATTCATTTGATAAATGTGTTTGGAACTTCAGAAAAAGTGATAGTACAAAGAGCTTGTCTTCAAAGCGCTTATAATGCACTGGATAATGCCAGGTCTATTGGAAGAACTCAGTGAATATTTGCAAAATAAATCTCTCTTCATCTCCACAAAAGAACCTTGTGTGAAAAATTATTTCTAGTTTTCAGAAAGATGTAGAGAAACCGTATGTCTTGTTCGTGGTGGCATACAGGAAAGAGAGATGGCTAGATATTGGAATCCAGGTATTTGAACCCCAAAGTCCTTGCTCTTTCTACCACATTAACAAAAACCACACAAGACAGGTGGACACAGGTTTTTTCCATCTGTCTGGCATTTCTGTGGGTACCCACTGAGGTGCCGAGGGAGGATGCAGGTGAAGCACACCTTCCCAATCAGAGGCTTGCATGCTCCTGGGCATGAAATATCCAGAAATGGGCACATTACTCATGTCAAGCCAATAGCAATAACTGTCTGCCCCCAAACTTGGCAAGGATGTATTATTTCTTGTGACTCTGTGGGTCAACAGGGTGTTCTTCTGCCCTGTGTGGCGTTGGCTGGATTTACTCACAGCTGCATTCAGCTGGCAGCTGGGCTGAGATGGAAGGTCTGGGACTCTGGTGCTGAGGTGCCTCGATTTTCCTTCATGGGCCTCCTTCCATGTGGCTTCTCATCCTGCAAGGCCTCTCTGTGGGGTCTCTCTCCAGTGACGTAGCCTGGACTTTATGGCATGCCAGTTGGGTTCCTAGACAGCAAAGCAAAGGCCGCTTGTCTTTCTTTTCTTTTTTTTTTTTTTTTTGAGACGGAGTCTCGCTCTGCCGCCCAGGCTGGAGTGCAGTGGCCAGATCTCAGCTCACTGCAAGCTCCGCCTCCCGGGTTTACGCCATTCTCCTGCCTCAGCCTCCCGAGTAGCTGGGACTACAGGCGCCCGCCACCTCGCCCGGCTAGTTTTTTGTATTTTTTAGTAGAGACGGGGTTTCACCGTGTTAGCCAGGATGGTCTCGATCTCCTGACCTCGTGATCCGCCCGTCTCGGCCTCCCCAAGTGCTGGGATTATAGGCTTGAGCCACCGCGCCCGGCCGGCCGCTTGTCTTTCAAAGGCCTGGGTTCAGAAGTTCCAGAATGCGCATTGGTCAAAGAAACCGTCTCCGATTCAGGAGGAAAGGAAAGAAACTCCACCTCTTGATGGGAGGAGTAGCATGCTCACACAACAAAGGGCAGAACTGGGAATCTACCCTGGAGCCCTCTCCAGGACAATTATAACACCCATTTTCCTGGGACTCACAGAGGCTAAGAATCACACACACCCAGAGCCGCTAGGGCCATCTTTGCAGCCACATGGACAAAGCCTGCTTGAGGATGAAGCCATTCCAGAGCAAAGCAGAGCCAAGAGGTGGAGAAAAAAATGGGGAAACTCCGTTTTCCTCTCCGGTGGAACAGAGAGGTGGCATAACTAGTGATTAAGAGTATAAGATTTGGCCGGACACGGTGGCTCAAGCCTGTAATCCCAGCACTTTGGGAGGCCGAGACGGGTGGATCACGAGGTCAGAAGATCGAGACCATCCTGGGTAACACGGTGAAACCCCGTCTCTACTAAAAATACAAAAAAACTAGCTGGGCAAGTGGCGGGCGCCTGTAGTCCAGCTACTCGGGAGGCTGAGGCAGGAGAATGGCATAAACCGGGAGGCGGAGCTTGCAGTGAGCTGAGATCCGGCCACTGCACTCCAGCCTGGGCGACAGAGCGAGACTCCGTCTCAAAAAAAAAAAAAAAAAAAAAAAGAGTATAAGATTTGGAGTGATATGGCCCTTAGTTCTCATCCTGGCTATTTATTAGCCATATGACTTTGGATAAGTTATATAACATCTCCAAGCCTCAGACCTATCATCTGTACACTATGGATGAAAATAGTACCTGCCTCCATAGGATTGTTGTGAGGATTAAGTGTGTTAACTTTTGTAATGAGCTTAGCAAAGTGCTGGACATAGCCTAAGCTCTCAGTAAATGACTGTTGCATATACTGAGATAAATTTAGAATCTCTTTCCCACAGACATTCTCCTTCCCTTTCTGGACCTCAGAGGTCCCAATCCAAGTAGAAACTTGGAAAATCTTTAACATATAGCAGAATATATTATATGCCAGAAGTCTTCTAATTAACATATTCCTTTTTTTTTTTTTTTAAACTTTTTAATGTTTTAAAATTTTTATAGACAGGGTCTTGTTATGTTGCCCAGGCTGGTCTTGAACTCCTGGCCTCAAGCAATCCTCCCACCTTGGACTCCCAAAGTGTTGGGATTACAGATATAAGCCACTACACTGAACCAGTTAACACATTCTTTTTCCTTTTTTTCTTTTCAAGACAGGGTCTCACTCTATCACCCAGGTTAGTGTGCAGTGGCACGATCTTGGCTCATTTGCAACATCTACATCCTGGGTACAAGTGATCCTCCCACCTCAGTCTCCCAAGTGGCTGGGACCACAGGCACAGACCACCATGCCTAGCTAATTTTTTTTTTTGTATTTTTTTTTGTAGAAATGGAGTCTCACCATGTTGCCCAGGCTGGAACATATTCTTATTTCTACTTTAAATATATGAAGCCAAAAATAACCAATGCCTGACTTTAATTGCGGGAAAAGAACAGTCAGTAGATTTTATGCTATTCTTAGGAAATGTAAGCTCTACACCAGGCAACTTTTGATAGACTGAAGAACAATGCTCCATTTCCACAGGCAAGAAAGTAGCACCATTTGCACCTGTTACATTTCATTTATTCCCGTAAAACTGAGTCCGAATTGTACATAGTTGCTCCTTAGAGGTCATACAGATCCAAGTTTCAGGTCTCCTTGATAAGCTAAAGGTCACTTTTACTTTATCATGAATGTATGACATTATTAGTCCATTTTCACATTGCTATAAAGAAATACCCAAGACTGGATAATTTATAAAGGAAAGAGGTTTAATTGACTCGCCATTCCACATGTCTGGGGAGGCCTCAGGAAACTTACAGTCATGGCAGAAGGTGGAGGGGTTGCAAGCACCTCCTTCACAAGGAGTCAGGAAAGAGAAGCGCCAAGGAGCGACTTCCAAACATTTATAAAACATCAGATCTTGTGAGAACTCACTATCATGAGAACAGCATGGGAGAAACCACCTCCGTGATCCAATCACCACCCTACCTTGACACGTAGGGGTTACAAATCGAGATGAGACTTGGGTGGGCGCACAGAGCCAAACCATATCAGACATGGAATACTTTCATCTTTTATGCATGACACATTTATGCATCTCTGTTAATTTGTAAAGTGACTATATGTTTCTTTTGTTATTTACTGGAATCATAGCCCAATTCTGTGTTTGTACATAGCAGATTATTCTGTGACTCTCAGGGGTCAACCTTGCATCATTCTCTCTCTCTCTTTTATTTTGGTAAAATATACATAACGTAACTTACCATCAGTAACATCTAGTATATTCATGTTGTGTAACCCTCACCTCTATCTAGTTCCAGAATACATTTTCTCTTGTTTATCCTTCTGCCCGCAGCCCCCACCCCATTCTCCTTCTTTATCAAGTGTTAGAACCAAGTTCCTTGGTTACCTCAGTTTATAGACTGGCCAGAGAGGGAACTAAAAGAGATTACTTGAAGCCATGTGACCTAATCAGACTGGTTTGACAAGGCTGATGGCATCTGTTGTGACTGCCAGCAGAGGACAGGGCTCTGCTGCCTGGAAATGCCACATGGCAGCACCTATTTGCAAAGGGACTGGCCCACAAAAGCACCAATTTTGTCTTTGGTTAATTGGGTAATGCGTATCATCTTTCCTGACATTACTCTAGAATTTTTAAAAAGTCAATATTCGGTAAAATACATTGTTGTTTTTAGATGACGGACAATCTTTGTAGAACCATGCTATAATTGTTAGCAGTATTAGCAGAAAACAACACTCATTAAGCGTTTCATCTGGTGGGCACTGTGCTGCTAACTGTTTCTGTCTTTTGAGATGGGGTCTTTCTGTTTCGCCCAAGGCTGGTCTTGAACTCCTGGACTCAAGCTATCCTCCTGCCCCAGCCTCCCCCACAGCTGGGATTACAGGCACATGCCACTGAGCCCAGCTTGTTTTCTTTTTTAATTTAATTTAATTTTTCTTTTTTAGAGACAGAGTCTTGCTCTGTCACGTAGGCTGGAGTGCAATGGCACGATCTCGGCTCATTGCAACCTCCGCCTCCAGGTTCAAGCGATTCTCCTGCCTCAGCCTCCCAAGTAGCTGGGATTATAGGCACATGCTGCCACGCCTGGCTAATTTTTTTTGTATTTTAGTAGAGACAAAGTTTCACTGTGTTGCCTAGGCTGGTCTCGAACTCCTGAGCTTAGGCAATCCACCTTCCTCAGCCTCCCAAAGTGCTGGGATTATAGATATGAGCCAACGCGCCCAACCCTTGATTTCTTTTTCTTTTTTTCCACATAGACTTCTGTGTGCAAGGAGAACCCAGCTTGATTTATTACCATCCCAGCGGGAGAGGCCCCTTCATTAGCCTCATCTTACAGATGAAAAAAATGAAGGCTCAATTTTTCTAAGAACATCTTAGCTGCTATGTTTTAGAGTCAGGATTCAAAATCTGGTTTGTTTGACCCTAGGGCCCAGGCTCTTAACTAATGGTAAATGCAACCATTTTTATTCCACAACAGAAAGTCAAATGTAACAGATATGTGAGAAATGCAGTCTGAGACTCAAGAGCAAAAGGCATTGTCAAAGAAGCTGACTGAACAAGTGAAACAGACCCTACAGAATGGTGAACTAACATTTCTTTTTGTTTTGTTTTGAGACAGTCTCACTCTGTTGCCCAGTCTGGAGTGCAGTGGCGTGATCTTGGTTCACTGCAACCTCCACCTCCCAGGTTCAAGCAATTCTCCTGCCTCAGCCACCCAAGTAGCTGGGATTACAGGCACCTGCCACCATGCCTGGCTAATTTTTGAATTTTTAGTAGAGACTGAGTTTCACCATGTTTGGCCAGGCTGGTCTCAAACTCTACTGAAACTCAAACTCAAACTCAAACTCTACTCTCAAACTCTACTCAAACTCAAACTCACATCATCTGCCTGCCTGGGCCTCCCAAAGTGCTGTGATTACAGGTGTGAGCCACTGTGCTGGCCACAAAGGAACATTTCTTCTTTTTCTTCTTTTTTTTTTTTTTTTGAGACAGAGTCTCGCTCTGTCACCCAGGCTTGAGTACAGTGGTGTGATCTCGGCTCATTGCAACCTCCATCTCCTGGATTTCAATGATTCTCCTGCCTCAGCCTCCTGAGGAACTGGGATTACAGGCATTCACCACCCACACCCAGCTAATTTTTGTATTTTTAGTAGAGGCAGGGTTTCTCCATGTTGCTCAGGCTGGTCTCAAACTCCTGAGCTCGAGTGATCCACCTGCCTTGGCCTTTCAAAGTGCTGGGATTACAAGTGAGAGCCACCGCACCTGGCCCCTTCTTCATTCCTGGTATTGTTAATATCTTTTTGATATATCTCACTAGAGGATTATCGAGTATATTAATCTTTTCAAATAAAGAAGCTTTTGGTGTTGTTGTTGGTACTCTTATTTGTTTATGTTCTATTTTGTTAATTTCTGTGCCTATCTTTAGTCTTTCTTTCCTTTTCTTTTTTGGTATACACACTGTGGTTTTTTCCAACATCTTTAATTGCATGATAAATTAATTTTAACCCTTTTTTCCCCCAAATATATGCATTTAAGGTTATACATTTCTCTTCAAAAACTACTTTAGGCTGGGTGTGGTGGCTCACTCCTGTAATCCCAGCACTTTGGGAGGCTGAGGTGGGCGGATTATGAGGTCAAGAGATCGAGACCATCCTGGACAACATGGTGAAACCCCGTCTCTACTAAAAATACAAAAATTACTCAGGCGTGGTGCTGTGCACCTGTGGTCCCAGCTACTCTGGAGGCTGAGGCAGGATAATCATTTGAACCCAGGAGGCAGAGGTTGCAGTGAGCCGAGATCGCACCACTGCACTCCAGCCTGAGTGACAGAATGAGATTCCATCTCAAAACAAAAAACAAAAAACTACTTGAGCTGTTTTGATATATAGTGCTTTGGTTGTCACTTAGTCATAAATATTTAGTAAGTTTCCTAATAATTTCTTAGTTGGTGTATTTATTTAGAAAAGTGTTTTAAATTTTCTAACTATATTGGGAGTATAGTACGATAGGTTGATTGGTTATGTTTCTGCTAAAGGATTTTTAATTTCATTGTATTTTAGACAGATAATGTAGTTTGAATCATATAAATTATTTTGTGTTTATTGAAGCGTCTCTATTACTTATGTTGGTGTCAGTTTTTATAAATGTTCCATGTGTGCTTGAAAAGAATATGTAATACTGAAACACTGAGTACAGAGTTCTGTATAAGTTATTTGATTACATTTGTTTAAATTTTAAGCATTCTTATTTTTCTTTTGTCTTCTTTAGCAACTTCTGAATGAAGTATATTAATATTTCCCAGCTATGATTGGGAATTATTTATTTTTGTAATTATGTCCATTTTTGCTATAAATGTCTTGAGGTCATGTTGATAGTTACTTACAAGTTTGAGAATGCTTATAAATAACTGTCTAGTAAATTACTCATCTTATAATTCCATAACCACCCTCTCTCTAGTGATGCTTTATTTTTTAAAAGTCTATTTTGTGTGATAATCATGTAGCTACGTTAAATTTCTTTTAGTTAGTTTCGGTTCAAGAATTAGTTTTAGTTAGTTTACCTATTTTTAAAATGATATCTCTTGTAAGCAGCAAATATCTTTTTCTTCTTTTAAAAAAGTAATTTCAGAATCTCTGCATCACAGCTGGTGAATTTAGTCCTTTTACATTTATTATTATTTTTGATGTGTACTGGCTTATTTCTACCATCTTATTTTTTTTCTTACTAATTTTTGGTTACTTCTTTTCACTCAGTTCCTGTCTTCTATTGAGTTTACTGAGTTTTCTGTATTTTCTTCTACTCATTTGAAAGCTACATATTCTATTTTCATTCTTATATTGATTATTCAGTGAAGGGTGTAACTACCCTAACAAAGTTTCAAGTTAATCAGTGGCTTTCTCTTCATCCTAGACAATATAAGGACTGCAAAATGCCTTATCTGCAATCAACTTTCTTTATTCCAAGTATTTGTTGTTTAGTATTATAGCTCCACTTTTTTTCATAAACTGTCCTCTTTCTACAATTGTTATTGTTTTTCCTAATTTATAAGAAAATTGAGAATCTGAAAGGTTAAATGACTTGTCTGAGCTTACACATCTAACAAGTGGCAAAATCCATCTAGAACTCACCTGTATTTGGGGATGAAGCATCTGTAGACTTTAATTCACTGGGATATGCTGACCATTTCACCATATGGATAATTTTTCTATTATCAGATTTATTACTATTGGGAATCCCCAAATAACTCAGCGGTAAACCATATATAATGGGAGTTTTGCTCTTAGTTTTGGCCATATATTGATAATTGACTCTTTAGCTGGGCATAGTAGTGTACGCCTTTAGTCCCAGCCACTTGGGAGGCTGATGTAGGGGGACTACTTGAGCCCAGGAGTGTGAGAACAGCCTGGGCAAGATAGTGAGACCTTGTTTCTAAAAAAATAAAAGAAAAAAAATTGACTCCTTGTGCACCTTATGTTCCCCAGTGTGCTTACACAATCTCATTATTACTCTAAAGAAGTGACAAATGACAGGCAATATGCTGAGAGTAGATTAATGATACAACATATAGGAGATCACTCCCTCTTTCCCTATGTAAGATGGTTATTATACAAAGAGAACCATCCTTCAGATTTCTTATTTGAAATTTCAGTCTATAGGTTCACCCATCTATCCTTTGATATGGGACAGTTTTATAGCTAATGCAGGAATTGTAATTACACAAATTTCTAGTCTACTGCTTCAGCCTTCCAATCATGTTTCTTACTTAATAAGGTTGAGATCCCAAGTGAAGCAGTTTGTGGACAGCTCACCACCACCTATTGTTATTCTAAGAAAGCTAACAAAGCCCATTGAAGATGAAGAGTATCACATTGTCATCTCTGTTCATGAAAGACAGACCAATTTTCACATGGGAAACAAATAATGTATTTGAGGACAAAATGTTGGTGAAATAGTTTGGCTGAGTAAATGTTCCTGCAGCGATTATTGCCTCATCACTCAAAGGTGAAAGAACAGGGAAAAAATGGCACAGATTGCATCCACCAGGTATCAGATGAGAGAAAGAAGAATATAGTTCAAAAGTTAGCAAGTACCAATATAGTCTTCTGTAGACCCTGAAAAATGATTATTGCAATCATATTGAGCACTCAACCCCCAGCCTCCATTTGTAAAACAAATCATGATATGATTTAGTACAATTTAGATGGATTCAGGAGAACTATTTGGACAACACATTCTCGGCTGGCACTGGAAGGAAAGAACCAGCCAGGCATGGTGGCTCACACTTGTAATCCCAGCACTTTGGGAGGCTGAGGCAGGCAGATCACTTGAGGTCAGGAGTTTGAGACCAGCCTGACCAACATGGTGAAACCCTGTCTCTACTGAAAATAGAAAAATTAGCCAGGCATGGTGGCTGATGCCTGTAATCACAGCTACTCAGGAGGCTGAGGCTGGAGAATCGCTTGAACCTGGGAGGCAGAGCTTGCAATGAGCCAAGATTGCACCACTGTACTCCAGCCTGCGCGACAGAGCAAGACTCTGTCTCAAAAAAAAAAAACCAAAAACCAAAAAACAAAAAAACCAGACCAAGGATGGAATAAGTGCTAAGTGTCTCCCTGTGTCAGGCCGTGTGCTAAGCACTTTACATGCATTATGTTAAATTTTCTCATAGTCTTTTAAGGAAGGTTTTTTTTTTTTTTTGAGGCGGAGTCTTGCTCTGTCGCCCAGGCTGGAGTGCAGTGGCCGGATCTCAGCTCACTGCAAGCTCCGCCTCCCGGGTTCCCGCCATTCTCCTGCCTCAGCCTCCCAAGGAAGGTTTTAATATCCTTTATTTGTAGGATATATTGAAGCTCAGAGACTTGAAGTGACATCTAAATTCACATAGCTAATAAGTGGAAGAGCTGAGATTTGAACCAAGTTCAGCTGGGCTAGCAGTCCATATTGCTTTTAAATAAAATGATGTGTGTCATTTAGCAGTTTAAAAGGTTAAGGGTGTGATTACAAAGTATTCATACTGGATCTGTTTCTTTCCCACCTCCCTGAGCCACTAGAAGAGGAATTAAGGACAGGTATTTTTTCCACTGATTTCACTGTGCGGTTCTGCTAGACTCCATCTGCCTCTCCACTATACAGTTAACACCATTTTAAAAAGTTCTGTAGCCCCCTTTCACCAGGTCTCAGCCTTTTTTGTTTTGTTTTGTTTTGTTTTTGCTCGCTCTGTCACCCAGGCTGGAGTGCAGTGGCACGATCTCAGCTCACTGCAACCTCCGCCTCCCAGATTCAAGTGACTTTCTTGCCTCAGCCTCCCAGGTAGCTGGGATTACAGGCGTGTGCCACTATGCCTCCCTAATTTTTGTATTTTTACTAGCGATGGGGTTTCACTATGTTGGCTAGGCTGGTCTCGAACTCCTGACCTTCAGTGATCCGCCCGCCTTGGCTTCCCAAAGAGCTAGGATTACAGGCATGAGTCACCACACCCGGCCTCACCAGGTCGCAGTCTTGAACCTCTTGCCCAACCCATTTCAAAGGCTGTGGACTGATCTGAACTTCAACTTCTCCCTGCCCCGCCACCCCCGTACTCTCAGGTTGCTATGTTCACTGCTTTTCTCCAGTTTCTTATCCCCCTCTGCTCCCCTGGACAGCCTGCGTGCCAGGCACAGCTTTCCTGGTTAAAGGCATAATTCCTATCTCCTCCCTGGCTGTCTTGCCCCTTAGGCCACTCCGACTTCACTTCATTCCCAGGATAACATCCCCTTCCCCTCCCATCCTAATGCCATATAGTCTCCACCCCTCCTTCTTTTAGTTTCTGACATTCACGAGTGAGAAATGCACCAAGCAGCTTCTATGTGCCAGGCACTAATCCACACATTTGCACCAGGGATGCAAATATGAACAAGTAGATCATTCTGCAATGAAGGAGGCCAACAGAGTTCTGAAACAATGAGACAAGTGTTCGAATACAGGCATGCGCGGGATGTCCGTGTCATGATAACAGTGAGAGAGTCTCTTCTGATGCCAAAGTGGAGACTGGTGGAGGCTTCCCACATAAGGTGAAAACTTACCTGAATCTAGGAGAATGAGTAGGAGTTTCCATAATTTCCCACCAGCTGGGTTGCTATGGTTATAGCTATAGTAGGCAACTGAAATTTAAGGAGTAGGGGTAGCAGGAGAGGTGAGAAAGTAAAAGGGAGGGTACTTTAGGACTTTTCATATCCTCTATACGATCCTTTAAGGTTAAGGAAAAAATTATATTCCGGACTAGAGTTTCATTCTTCTGCTAACAGGGAGAAATTCCTTCTCTTCTTTCCATTTTGCAAAAATAAAATAGTGAGGGGGAGAAGTTATTACGTTAATAATTACCTTTCCCGTAATAACTACTTATTTTAAAAGGTGGTTACCGCGTGTCAGAGACTGCGCTGTGTGCTCTCTTACTGGATACAATGTTCTCAGTCTGTTCTGGAATTGCATTGTTTGGGGTTCCACCTGCTGGTTAGAGCTGGAAGTTCAGAAGTTCAATCACCCGGTCCATGGGGTTCCATCCTCCTTGCCTTTTGTTGTCCTAGGGCCCAAGAGCCCTAGGTGAAGCCCGAGGTGAAGCTCAGGCTGGTTTGGACCTATTTCAGTGGGTTGACTGCAGCGAAGGGCTTGAGTGCTGCAGAAACTGGCCGTGGCGTGTCGGGCAGTGGTCAAATCCAGGCCCTGGTTCTCTGCTACTGTAGCAACCACAGTTGCTAGAGTGGAATCTGCCGCAGATGGGGGTACGGGGCTCCGAGGATGGGTTGCACTTCCCTTGGGGTTACGCTCACGGAGGCAGCTCACAGCTCAGACGTCCAAGGTTTATATTTAATTCCTTCATGCAGCTCCAGGTGGGGAGAAACAGCAGATCCGGTGCGGATGTGCACCCCAACCCTTCAACTGAGAAGGGAGCCAGAGAGCAAAGTGCAGAGGTGGGGCCTCAGCTCCCCAGTTCAGGGAAAGGGGATGCCTGTGTTCTGCTCAATTAAGAGGCCTCTTGTCATTGCTAAGCCGAGCCTCTAGGATTAGATTACTAAGGTAATCAGCTTATTTTGCAAATTCATGGTGTTAAGGGATAGACCAGAGCCAGTTCCAGGATCCAGGACTTAAAGAACACAGAATCACCATCTACACTCTTCCCCTGGTGTATTGCCAAGGATGGCCGCAATGTCTGTATATCTTTACCCACCTGGACTTGTTGCCTTCTCCTGTCTCTGGATTCTTTCTGGGTTGCCCACGTTCACCCCAATATATCTAACTCCAAATCCCAGGGAGAAGGTTTGGGACTAGGGAAAGGGGTTAGTCGTCCCCACCAGAAGATCTCTGGGCTCACTCTGCAAACTTGCCCTTAACTCCCTTCCCAGAGCCCTGCATACTGAAGGGAACCTCCTTCACTCAATTAAGCCTCAGGCCCCTAGATGTTTCCTTAGTGTTCCTTGGTGGACAGGTCTATGCGGCCTCATCCCCCAAAGTCCAAAGAAACTTAGAGAGGCTGAAGAAAGAGGCTGACAAATCCAGTTCCTTAGAAAGAAACATTTAGGGCTGGTGGCTCTAAATGGTGGCTCACGCCTGTAATCCCAGCACTTTGGGAGGCTGAGGCAGGCAGATCATCTGATATCAGGAGTTCAAGACCAGCTTGACCAACATGTCAAAACCCCATCTCTACTAAACATACAAAAATTAGTGGGGCGTGGTGGTGTGCACCTGTAATCCCAGCTACTTGAGAGGCTGAGGCAGGAGAATCTCTTTTTTTTTTTTTTTTTTTTTTTGTTTGAGACGGAGTCTTGCTCTGCCACCCAGGCTGGAGTGCAGTGGCCAGATCTCAGCTCACTGCAAGCTCCGCCTCCCGGGTTTACGCCATTCTCCTGCCTCAGCCTCCCGAGTAGCTGGGACTACAGGCGCCCGCCTCGTCGCCGGCTAGTTTTTTTTTTTTAAGTAGAGACAGGGTTTCACCGTATTAGCCAGGATGGTCTCGATCTCCTGACCTCGTGATCCGCCCGTCTCGGCCTCCCAAAGTGCTGGGATTACAGGCTTGAGCCACCGCGCCCGGCCAAGGCAGGGGAATCTCTTGAACCCAGGAGGCGGAGGCAGCAGTGAGCTGAGATCGTGCTGCTACGCTCCAGCCAGGACCATAGAATGAGACTCTGTCTCAAAAAAAGAAAAAAAAAAAAAAGAAGGAGAAAGAGAAGGAAGGAAGGTAGGAAGGAAGGAAGGAAGGAGAGAAAGAAAAGAAAGAAAGAAAGAAGGAGAAAGAAAGAAAGAAACAAAGGAAGAAAGAAAAGAAAGAAAGAAAGAAAGAAAGAAAGAAAGAAAGAAAAGAAAGAAAGAAAAGAAAGAAAGAAAGAAAGAAAGAAAGAAAGAAAGAAAGAAAGAAAGAAAGAAAGAAAGAAAGAAAGAAAAAGAATTTAGGGACTTGCCAACAGAAGCCATGTCCGTATCTTGGGTGTAGGTGAGACAAGATGGTGGATCCTTGCGTCATCACCCTCCAGACCCAGGGCTTACGCATTCAGGGAAAGGGTGTTCGTGCTTCAGAAAAAATGTGTACGACAAATGAAGTACAATTACATCAAGGTTTTTTTTAAAATAGTTAATAATAATCCATTTTATATTTCAAAAGAGCTAGAAGATTTGAAATGTTCCCAACACAGAGAAATGATAAATTTCAAGGCGATAGATATGCTAAATACCCTGCTTTGATCATTACACATTGCATTCATGTAGCAAAACATCACATGTAACCCATAAATATTTACAAATGTCATATATCAATACATAAACAGAAGACAAAATCAAGATTGTTAGATATTTTCCATCTTAAGAGAAGAACTCTTTGAAATGACAGTGTCTCCTTTTTTTCAATTCTTATAATACCTTCAAAATTACTAGGCCAATTTAAGAAAACCTCATAGTCAGATTCACATTTTATTTTCTGGCTATTTCAGGCAAAGGAGAGGTTTGATTTAACTTAGCCACATGATTTACTCATGAATCAGCAAAGTTGTTTTAACCTAAGGGCAGGATTTACAGTAAGTAGGTGCTCTCACACAAAGAACAATAGACAACAAACTTTTAGAGGCTTTCCTGGAACTGGGGTTAATCAGAAGTCTTTTTTTTTTTTTTTTTTTTTTGAGACGGAGTTTCGCTCTGTAGCCCGGGCTGGAGTGCAGTGGCGGGATCTCAGCTCACTGCAAGCTCCGCCTCCCGGGTTTACCCATTCTCCTGCCTCAGCCTCCCAAGTAGCTGGGACTACAGGCGCCCGCCACCTTGCCCGGCTAGTTTTTTGTATTTTTTAGTAGAGACGGGGTTCACCGTGTTAGCCAGGATGGTCTCGATCTCCTGACCTCGTGATCCGCCCGTCTCGGCCTCCAAAGTGCTGGATTACAGGCTTGAGCCACCGCGCCCGGCCCCAACGGCGCAACAGGGAGTCAACTCCGAAAAGGCATTGCTTTGGCCTCCACATTCAAGGAAGGCTCTAAAGATATCTTCAGGCCAGGCACAGTGACTCGTGCCTGTTATCCCAGCAATTTGAGAGGCTGAGGCGGGCGGATCACTCGAGGTCAGAAGTTCTAGACCAGCCTGGCCAACATGGTGAAACCCTGTGTCTACTAAAAATACAAAAATTAGCTGGGCATGATGGCACGTGCCTGTAGTCTCAGCTACTCGGGAGGCTGAGCTAGGAGAATGGCTTGAACCTGGCAGGTGGAGGTTGCAGTGAGCTGAGATTGCACCACTGCACTCCAGCCTGGGTGATGGAGTGAGCAAAAAAATACAAAATAAATTTTTAAAAAGATATATTTAAAGGTAATCTACAGGTTGGGTGAGGTGGCTTATGCCTGTAATCTCAGTACTTTGGGAGGCCCAGGTGGGAGGATCACTTGATCTCGGGAATTATAGACTAGCCTGGGCAACATGGCAAGACCCCTGTCTGTACAAAAAATACAAAAATTAGCTGGATATGGTGGCACGCACCTGTAATCCCAGCTACTCAGGAGGCTGAAGCAAGAAGAGCACCTGAGCCTGGCAGGTGAAGGTTGCAGTGAGCCAAGATAGAGCCACTGCACTCCAGCCTGAGTGACACAGTGAGACCCTGTCTCAAAACAAGAACAAAGGTAATCTATATTAAACTGCTGGCAGCTTCTTTTGCTGAATAAGAAAGAAAAAAACAATCTGTTACACTCAGATTTTCTCTTTTTTTTTTTTTTTTTTGAGATGGAGTCTCGCTCTGCCGCCCAGGCTGGAGTCCAGTGGCCGGATCTCAGCTCACTGCAAGCTCCGCCTCCCGGGTTTACGCCATTCTCCTGCCTCAGCCTCCCAAGTAGCTGGGACTACAGGCGCCCGCCACCTCGCCCGGCTAGTTTTTTGTATTTTTTAATAGAGACGGGGTTTCACCGTGTTAGCCAGGATGGTCTCGATCTCCTGACCTCGTGATCCGCCCGCCTTGGCCTCCCAAAGTGCTGGGATTACAGGCTTGAGCCACCGCGCCCGGCCTGATTTTCTCATATGATCTTCACAATAATTCTGTGAAGTAGGCATTATTGTTATTCTCATTTTATAGTTAAGAATACTAAGGCTTAGTGGCATAAAGTCATTGCTCACGTTTTCAGTGGTCAGTAGCAGAGTGGCAAATCAAAATCAGTTCTGTCGGACCGAACACTCTCGCACACGCTGCCTCACTTGCATGGAAAGAGCCCCCTGTCCTCAATGAATAATATTCACTTAAGAATAAAGGATATATTGCAAAGAATGCCGAAATCAAGGATGGGTTTCATATTAACTCACGGATATTATTTATGTTTGGGTATGTCCCCTATGTTTGTGATGGGGTGAATTGTGTGCTTCTCTCTTCCGATTCCTTTGTTGAAGTCCTAAACCCCAGTACTGAACAATGTGACTGTATTTGGAGATAGGGTCTTTAAAGAGGTAATTAAGGTAAAATGAGACCGTATGTATGGGCCCTAATCCAATGACTGGTGTCTTTATAAGAAGAGATTAGGTTCGGCTGGGCGCGGTGGCTCACGCCTATAATCCCAGCAATTGGGGAGGTGGAGGCTGGTGGATCACCTGAGGTCAGGAGCTCGAGACCAGCTTGACCAACATGGTGAAACCCTGTCTCTACTAAAAATACAAAAATTAGCTGGGCGTGGTGGCGGGCACCTGTAGTCCCAGCTACTCAGGAGGCTGAGGCACGAGAATTGCTTGAACCTGAAGGCGGTGGTTGCAGTGAGCCGAGATTGCATCACTGAACTCCAGCCTGGGTGACAGAGTAAAACTCCATCTCAAAAAAAACAAAACAAAAGAAGAGGAGATCAGGACACAGACGTGCACAGAGGGAAGACCATGTGAAGTTGTAGGGAGAAAACAACTGTTATAAACTGCATGTTTGCATTCCCTCCCAAGTTTCCTTCTCTCTTTCTTTCTTTCTCTTTCTTTCTTTCTTTTTTCTTCTTTCTTTCTTCTTTCTTCCTTCCTCCTTCCTCCTTCCTTCCTTCCTTCTTTCTTTCTTTCTCTCTCTCTTTCCTCCCTTCCTTCCTTCCTTCCTTCTTCCTTCCTTCCTTCCTTCCTTCCTTCTTTCTTTCTTTCTCTCTCTCTTTCTCTCTTCCTTTCTCTCTCTCTCTTTTCTTCCTTCCTTCCTTCCTTCCTTCTTTCTTTCCCTCCCTCCCTCCCTCTCTCTCTCTCTTTCCTCTCTCTCTCTCTCTCTTTCTCTCTTTTCTTTCTTTCTTTCTTTCTTCCTTCCTTCCTTCTTTCTTTCTTTTTGATATAGGGTCTCACTGTGTTTCCCAGGCTGAAGTACAGTGACATGGTCACAGTTCACTGCAGCCCCAGCTTCCTAGGCTCAAGTGATGCTCCTACCTCAGCCTCCCAAGTAGATGGGACTACAGGCATGCACTACTATGCCCAACTATTTAAACATTTTTTTTTTTTTTGTAGGGATGGAGTCTCGCTATGTTGCCCAGGTTGGTTTTGAACTCCTGGGCTCAAGCAATCCCCTGGCCTTGGCCTCTCAAAGTGCTGGGATTACAGGTATGAGGCACTGCACCCGGCCTCCCCTCAGATTCTTATATTGGACCCTAACCCCTACTGGGATGGCATTAGGAAGAGGAACTTTGGCAGGTAATTCAATCATAAGTGTGGAGCTCTCATGCTGGGACTGGTGCTCCTATGAGAAGAGAGAGCTAGCTTCCTCTCTGTCTGCTTTCTGCCATGTGAAGATATAATGAGAAGATGACCACCTGTAAACCAGGAAGCAGGTCCCCACCAGACACTGGGTTTGGTAGTGTCATGATCTTGGACTTGCCAGCCTCCAGAATTGTGAGAAATAAATGTTTGTTGTTCACGCCAACCAGTTATGGTAATTTGTTGTAGCAGCTTGAACTAAGAAAACAACCATTTACGAGCCAAGGAAAGAGGCCTTAGCATGAAACCAAACCTGCCAATGACTTGAGTTGGACCCTCTAGCCTCTAGAACTGCAAGGAAACAGATTTCTGTTGTTTAAACCACCTAGTCTGTGCTACTTTGTTATGACAACCCTAGTAAACTAATCTTGTATTTGTAGCTCTTGCTACTAATAATATTTCCCATGAAATCAACAAAATGGTTCTGCATGAAGAATAAGCGGGTCCTGGCTGGGCGCAGTGGCTCACGCCTGTAATTCTAGCACTTCGGGAGGCTGAGGCAGGTTGATCAGTTGAGGTCATAAGTTCGAGACCAGCTTTGCCAACACGGTGAAACCCTGTCTCTACTAAAAAAATATGAAAATCACCTAGGTGTGGTGGCCTGCACTTGTAATTCCAGTTACTTGGGAGGCTGAGGCAGGAGAATCGCTTGAAACCTTGAGGCAGAGGTTGCAGTGAGCCGAGATTGCACTCCAGCCTAGGCAACAGAGCAAGACTCTGTCTCAAAAACACAAAACAAAAAGAATAAGCAGGTCCTGTGACATTTCCTTTACAGAATTGCTGTCTCCAAGAGTATTTTTTCCTAGGTGCAAGGAGGAGAGACTGGAAAATAGGAAGTGCGATTAACATGAAGAAAGAAGCATCCTGAATGTTTTCTTTTCCACTACGGTCTTATGTTTAGCTACCATTTAAAGCCTGAAAGTAGCTGTCTTTACTGAACACTGTGAATGTGAGATGGTTTACACACATTTAACTGCCACAGCTATTCTGTGAGGTGACTGCTATTCTCATGTTGCATATGAGGAAACTGAGCCATCAGGCAGGAGAAAAGCAATCTGTGGTATTTTACAGAGTAAGTGGCGGTAAAGACCCATGCTTTTCACTATATGATTTTGACTGCTGTGATTCACTGCCCTCCTCTGCTGCTTCTTAAACTTTCCAAGTTAAGTCTTACAAATAGAGGAATAGAGAGAAAGGCTGGGTCTTGCCACTCAACATGTGGTCTTTGGACCAACAACAGATAATACATGGGACTCATTAGAACTGCAAAGTCGCAGTCTTAGCCCAGCCATCCCGAATTAGGATCTGCAAGTGTAGGTGCGACTCCGCAGGCCTCACATCCGTGGAGCTGGCCCTGCCCACAGGAGAGACATCTGCACATGAAAGCATGAGAAGCATTGTCCTAAAGGATTTTGTGATGCAACCTTTCACCAATGGGATGGCGTTAGTTTTATCTTTTTGCTTTTTTATCTCAAAATATTTTACAATGTTTTATTTATACTCCTTAATATAGCCATTGGTCTTACTACAAAATAACATTTCCCCCAAAAAACCTCGAAGGAAAACTGATATGGTTTGGCTCTGTGTCCCCTCCCAAATCTCATCTCGAACTGTAATCCCCATATGTCAAGGCAGGGACCTGATGGAAGGTGATTGGATCATGGGGGCAGTTTCTCCCAAGATGTTCTTGTGACAGTGTGTGTGAGTTTTCACGAGATCTGAAGCTGTAAAAGTGTTTGGCAGTTTCCCCTGTCTTCTCTTTCTCACTTGCTGCCATATAAGACATGCCTTGCTTCCCCTTCGCCTTCTGCCATGATTGTAAGTTTCCTGAGGCCTCCTCATCCATACAGAATTGTGAGTCAATTAAACCTCTTTTCTTTATCAATTACCCAGTCTTGGATATGTCTTTATAGCAAGGTGAAAATGGACTAATACATACTCCTAGATGATGCACTGTGTTTACCTGCAGTATCAGTACCTACGGGATTCTGCTTATTCCAGGAAGTCCACACATCCTAGTGTGGAAAACCTGGGCTTAGCCCATCCTAAGTGTAGACTGAAGACCCCTTGAGTAGATGCTTTTGACAGAATCACCTCCATATGGGTTTCATGTCCTATTTATCCAAGAAGTTGAGCATTCATGCAATGTCTCCTTAAACTCCTTTATTTATGTTCTCCAAGTCTCAGTCTTCTCATCTATAAAATGGGAAGAATAGCATCTATCATAGAGGTATGTTGTGAAGTTTAAACAAATAATACATAAGGCTGGGCATGGTGGCTCACGCTTGTAATCCCAGCACTTTGGGAGGCTGAGGCAGGTGGATTGCTTGAGTCTAAGAGTTCAAGACCAGCCTGGGTCACGTGGTGAAACCCTGTCTCTATTAAAAAATAATAATAATAATACAAAAACTAGCCGGGCGTGGTGGCGCATGCCTGTAGTGCCAGCTACTCGGAGCGGCGAGGCTGAAGTGACAGGATCGCTTGAGCCCTGGAGGCGGGGATTACAGTGAGCTGAGATTGTGCCATGGCACTACAGCCTGGGTGACGGAGTGAGAGCTTGTCTTGAAAAAAAAAACAAAAACAAAAACAGAAAAGTTTAGAGTCTGGTGAAGATGGCTTTTATATTTTTTAGTGAGAGAAACTATTTCTATAAAGAACTCTAAGGTCACTGGGAGGAGTAACAGCAGCAGCATTGACAAGAGGGTCTCTTACACCAGGTCACCTTTGTGGGTTGCGTATTAAAGAATCAGAGCTGGGCAACACTGTGGATGTCCCTCAAGCCTCAAGGGGGCGCTCTAAGCTTCAGTTCTAGAGACTTGGCAAGAGCATCCAGACAGGGTTTTTCCTTTGAATACAAGCAGAGGCAGGGGAATTTTGCAGAAAAGGAGGTAGGTGGGCTGTGCTTAGGAAAACTGGATTTTCTGCTAGTCTGGGCATGTGGAAGCTTGAGAAGTGCGTTTGGGAACATTTTTGGGAAAATATTTTTTACCTCTCAAATTCTACAAGTGAAAATGGTAACTTAAAAATATGTATATATTTTGGTTATATACATTAAACACGCTATTGTAAAAATTTCAAATATTAGAGAAAGTATAGCTTTGAAGGTGAAAGTCCGCCACTATGGCCCTTCCACTTAAAGAAGAAAAAAGTCCGTTGTGTTAAGCGTATTTGCTATAACTAAATTAACTACTCAGCTAAATCACTATATGTATACAAGAACACATGCATATATGTTTTTATATACATATACATGCTGACATTTATTTTTTATTTATTTTTTGAGGCATGGTCTCACTCTGTCGCCCAGGCTGGAGTGCAGTGGTGCCATCTTGGCTCACTGCAACCTGTACCTACTGTGTTCAAGTGATTCTTGTGCCTCAGCCTCCCAAGTAGCTGGGACTACAGGCATGTGCCACCACGTCTGGCTAATTTTTGAATTTTTGGTAGAGACAGAGTTTCGCCATGTTGGCCAGGCTGGTCTCGAACTCCTGACCTCAAGTGGTCCTCCTGCCTTGGTCTCCCAAAGTGCTAGAATTGCAGGTGTGAGCCACTATGCCTGACCATGAATGCTGACATTTAACTTCACAAGGCTAACGAGCTCTGAAGCAAACTGGAAAACTTGTGTTGTGTGGCCCAGGACATGTTCTTCCCATGAGCAAGTAGCACGAAAAGCAGATTGTCAGAAACTTACAATCTGAGTGTGGAAACAAAACAAAGGGAGGAAATTAATCTTCTGAAATGTCTCTCAACTAAAAGAGTACTCTTCTCTTACTCCCCCTCCAGCACATCAGGGAACTAGTTTCTTACAGTACACATTTGGGAAAATGTTGACTTTTTATTTGTCATTTATAGGTTTTCTTAAAGCAGAAATTATAGTTAGGTTATGTAGTCTTTTAAATTATTTACGTTTGAGTGAAAGTTAATATTTTTCTTTAACCTACCTATGGGTCCTTTGAAAAGATGTTTAATGACTATTTAAGGTGACTAAAACTGTCATATTAATTTTTTACTCCAAAGATAGTAGTAAGAGGGAAATTTCCAGTAGCAGTTATTTAAAATAAATTGACAAGTCAAAAATAGAACGTATTAATACTATTATCTAATAATTAATTATTAATTATCTAATATCATATTTTGGCTTGTCAATTAATTTTAACAATCTAATAATAATATAATAGATAATATTAACATTTATTAATATTAATAAATATAAAAGTAAACTTTAGCCAGCCGTGGCGGTGCACACCTAGAGTCCCAGCTACTCAGGAGGCTGATGCAGGAGCCCAGGAGTCCAAGGCTATTGTGAGCTATGGTCACCCTTATGAATAGCCACTGCACTCCAGCCTGGGCAACATAGGGGGATCCCATCTCAGAAAATAAATGTAAATCCTCGCCATTAGCTATGACTATAAATATCTAAAGCACTTCTTTAAAAATAATCATTATTCCTGTATCCTTTATATATGTAAACCTAACGATGTGGGTTATGATTACTTTTAGTCACATAATACATGAATAGGTGACAGATGGCACATCTGGTACCAAAGTATTCTTCATCTCATCCACCAGAGGGTACTTGAGAGTTATTCAATAAAAGAACTTGGGAGAGCAAATTTAAAAATTTAAACTAGAAACCATAGTCCTAGAGTGATATATACACACACACTTCTGGTACATTATTAACCAAATTCATTTTGCTAAAAGATAGCCACATTTTTTCCCCACTAAATTATAGAATTCGGATACTCTTTCATTTGCTTTTTGTTTATTTGTTTTTAATTTTTAATTTTTTTTTCAGAGACAGGGTCTCACTGTGTGTTGCCCAGGCAGGTCTCGAACTTCTGGACTCAAGTGATCCTCCTGCCTTGGCCTTCCAAAGTGTAATCCCAAAATGCCAGGATTACAGGTATGAACTGCCATGCCTGGCCAAGTTAGAATCTCATTTGTATTCTTATACTCACTTTTGACAATTTTTTGAATCTAACCTAGGTTGGAGGGTGGGAGTACTGTGTATTTTACACACTATATTAAATGTGTTTTTCTAGTGAAAATTGTGGTACTTACATTTACTAGAAAAGGCTAGTAATTTTGTTATTGTAATTCCATAATTGTTTCTCTATTGTGTCATTAGCATATCATTTAATTGGATTCACCCTGAATAGTCTCATGAAAGATGCAGCATGTTATTTTTCTTTCATTAGGTTCATCTTCCACTTTTCTTTCCCATTCCATGTTCCAGTAAGAGCAAATTACTGTACTGTACCTTAAAACTAAAAATTAGGCCAGGTGTGGTGGCTCACGCCTGTAATCCCAGCACTTTGGGAGGCTGAGGTGGGCAGATCACAAAGTCAGGAGTTTGAGACCAGCCTGACTAACATGGTGAAACCCTGTTTCTACTAAAAATACAAAAGTTAACCAGGCATGGTGGTGTGTGCCTGTAATCCCAGCTACTCAGGAGGCTGAGACAGGAGAATCACTTGGACCCGAGAGGCGGAGGTTGCAGTGAGCTGAGATCACACCACTGCACTGCAGCCTGGGCGACAGAACAAGACTCTGTCTTAAAAACAAAACAAAACACATACACACACACACACACACATACACACACTATAGAAATAGCCCAAATGACAAACAGCAGGGAATAGGAAAGCCAACAGTGGTGTTATGGCAATGGATATTTATATTGATCTATTAATAATACTATGTATACATCATAATACTGATGCAATAGCAGCTACACAGGAGGCTGAGGTGGGAGGATCTCTTGAAGCCAGGAGTTCGAGACTGCAGTGAGCTATGATGGTGCCACTGCACTCCAGCCTGGGTGACGGAGCAAGACCTCGTCTCTAAAAAATAAATAAATAAAAAAGTTAATTAATAGTACAATTGCAGCTGGGCATAGTGGCTCACGCCTGTAATCCCAGCACTCTGAGGCTGGTGGATCACTTGAGGTCAGAAGCCCACGATGAGCCTGGCCAACATGGTAAAACCCCGTCTCTACTAAAAATACAAAAGTTAGTCTGGGCGTAGTGGCGGGCACCTGTAATCCCAGCTACTTGGGAGGCTGAGGCAGAATTGCTTGAACCTGGGAAGCAGAGGTTGCAGTGAGCTGAGATCATGCCACTGCACTCCAGCCTGGGCAACAGAGCGAGATTCTGTCTCAAAAAAAAAAAAAAAGTACAAATGCAATAGTACTAGGAATTCATTCATCAAAATGTGCTAATATCCACTCAGCATCAGTCCCTGTGCTTTGTGATGATGAACAAAAAAAGATTCCTAGTTCTTAAGGATTTTATGGAACAAAAATAAACTCCTAGCTCTTAAGGAGTATATAATTTGGTGTGTGGGGGTGTGTGAATGCACTCATAATCAACTCTTTAGAGGGTAAGGGTTGTGAGCATGGGCTTTGGAGTCAGAAATGCAGGCTCTCCTACTCATTTGTTATATGACCTGGGGCAAATTCTTTCACCTGTCTCTGAGCCTTGGTTTTCTCATCTGTTAAATAAGAATAATAACCTACCTTGATTTTGTTGTGAAAATTAAGCAAGATGATAAACGTAAAGCACTCGACACTTAGTATTGAGTAATAGGCTCAGCACATCGTATTCATTCATCGTATTCATTATTATTGGTGCTGTCTTTGTGAAGTAGGGAATAGGGCTTCAGACCATTGTGTAATATCATGCTTGACAGACTATTCCAGTCGGCCACCACTGGGATGAGATGGATGCATTGTTCCAGGGCCAGACAATTTCTCTGGTCACATGAGCTTCAGCCACATCCTGACAGTCCAGTTTTATGGATAGCCTAGTAATTTTGGCTGCTTAGCATGCGGAAAAATCACAAAAAAGGAACCTTCTGCATGGGCAACATAGTGAGACCCCCATCCCTAAAAAACAAAAAAAAAAATCAGCCAGGTGTGGTGACATGTGCCTACGGTCCCAGCTACTGAGGAGGCTGAAGTGGGAGGATTGCTTCAGCCCAGGAGGTCAAGGCTGCAGTGAGCTGTGATCATGCCAATGCATTCTAGCCTGGACAACAGAGCAAGAGTTTGTCTCAAAAAAAAATTTTAAAAAGAAAGAAATAATCTCACTTCCCTTGGAGTGGTTTGAGTTTCTTTTTTGCTTTAGTTACTTCAAGACTCAGTGGTCGAGGTGGGCCTATTCAGGTGAATACTACTTTTTTTTTTTTCTTACTTTTCTTATTTTTTTTTTCTTTTTTTCTTTTTTTTTTTAATTGAGACAGAGTCTCACTCTGTCGCCCAGGCTGGAGTGCAGTGGTGTGATCTTGGCTCACTGCAACCTCCACCTCCCAAGTTACAGTGATTATCCCACCTCAGCCTCCTGAGTAGCTAGGTGTCACCATGCCTGGCTAATTTTTTTATTTGTAGTAGCGACGGGGTTTGGCCATGTTGGCCAGGCTGGTCTTGAACTCGTGACCTTAAGTGATCTGTCCTCCTGGGCCTCCCAAAGTCCTGGGATTACAGGTGTGAGCCACTGTGCCTGGCCTCAGGTGAAGCCTTCTTATAGTTTAGAGGGCCAGTTTAGACTGTTGCACCGTGTGGGCTAACTGACCTCAGACAGAACTCTCTTCATAGAGAAATAGGTCTGGGGCCCAAGATGGCAGTAGAAGTGTCTGTCAAGCAAGGCTTTGTTTTTTTTTTTTTTTTTTTTTTTTTTTGAGACGGAGTCTTGCTCTGTCGCCGGGGCTGGAGTGCAGTGGCCGGATCTCAGCTCACTGCAAGCTCCGCCTCCGGGTTCACGCCATTCTCCTGCCTCAGCCTCCCGAGTAGCTGGGACTACAGACGCCCGCCACCTCGCCCGGCTAGTTTTTTGTATTTTTTAGTAGAGACGGGGTTTCACAGTGTTCGCCAGGATGGTCTCGATCTCCTGACCTCGTGATCCGCCCGTCTCGGCCTCCCAAAGTGCTGGGATTGCAGGCTTGAGCCACCGCGCCCGGCCTAGCAAGGCTTTGAGCACTGCTGAAATACAGGGAATCTGCTGAGCCAAGAGTCAAATGGTGAGCGGGCGTCAAAAACCAGGCAATGCAATCCACATGGGTCACCAAGTCAGGGTAGGCAGAAGCTGTGCTGAAATCCGACGTGTAGAGCAGCGGTTGAATCCAGGCAGGTGCGTGCAAGCCACTGTGTGTGCCTCTGCTCTCCAGCTATTATTCTCGATCCCAGGAGTTTATATGCCAATGAGACTAGGTGAGTAAATAAGTTAATTTCACGTGCTGCTGAGTCCTATAAAGAAAGATAGCATAGGATAACAAGTGGAGAGTTCCTAGGAAGGCTGTTTTAGTCAAGGTGGTATTCTAGGCAGGAAGAACAGCAAGGGTAGAGGCCCTTAGCAGGAATGACAGAAGGCAGCTGTTGTAGCTGGAGTGTAATGAACACAGAGGAAGAAGGAAATGACTGGAAAGGTAGGTGGGACCATATCACATAGGATTTTGTAAGCCATGACAAAAAGGCTGGGTTTATCAACACAATGAGAAGCTACTGGAGGTTTTAAATAGGTAAGCAGGCTTGGCATGATCCCAATTACACCTTGGAAAGATCACTCTGGCTGCTGTGTGGAGGATGTATTATAGTTAAGACAAGAGTTATGGTCATGAGACTAGTTAGGAGGTAGTTGAAACAGTTCAGGCAAGAAATGGTGGTTGGGATAAGATGGGAGCAGTTGTCACAGAAGGAAGTTGGATTCAAGATCTCTTATGGAGAGTGATCTGATAGGGTTTACTGACTCATTGGAATTGGAACACAAGGGGAAGAAAAATAAGAGGACTCTTGGGTTTGGGGCCTGGGCAAATATGTGGGCAGTGGTGCCACCTACTCGGGTGGCACAGGACTGAAGGGGAGTGGATTTGGGGGAAAGACCATAGCTTTATTTTGACACTGTTGAGTTTGAAGCACATGCTAGGCATCCTTCTAAGTGCAGATGTGAAGTGGACAGTGGTAGTAGTATCTGTATCTGGGTTGAGGGATGAGTTCTGGACTATAGAGAAGTGTTTGAGAGGCACTGGTGTTTGCAAGGCATCTGTGAAAGGTATTTAAAGCAGGCATTGAGGTTAGGTGGAACTTGGGAGTAGCACCCATAGAGAAGAGCTTCGAGGTGGCTCATACCTGTAATCACAGCACTTTGGGAGGCTGAGGCGGATGGATCCCTTGAGCTTACGAGTTTGAGACCAGCCTGGCCAACATGGTGAAACCCCGTCTTATTAAAAATACAAAAATACTTTTGTATTTTTTTTTTTTTTTGCAGCCATAAAAAAGAACGAGTCCATGTCCTTTTCAGGGACATAGATGAAACTGGAAGCCGTCATTCTCAGCAAACTAACACAGGAACAGAAAACCAAACACCACATATTCTCACTCATAAGTGGGAGCTGAGGCTGGGCGCAGTGGCTCCTGCCTGTAATCCCAGAACTTTGGGAGGCCGAGGTGGGTGGATCACCTGAGGTCGGGAGTTCAAGACCAGCCTGACCAACATGGAGAAACCCTGTCTCTACTAAAAATACAAAATTAGCCAGGCATGGTGGAGCATGCCTGTAATCCCAGCTACTCGGGAGCCTGAGGCAGGAGAATCGCTTGAACCCAGGAGGCAGAGGTTGCAGTGAGCCGAGATTGCACCATTGCACTCCAGCCTGGGCAAAAAGAGCGAAACTCTGTCTCAAAAAAAAAAAAAAAAAAGTGGGAGTTGAGCAATGAGAACACATGGACACAGGGAGGGAAACAACACACACAGGGCCTGTCAGGGGGTGGGGAGCAAGGGGAGGGAGAGCACTAGGAGAAATATCTAATGCTGCAGGGCTTAAAACCAAGATGATGGGTTGATGGGTGCAGCAAACCACCATGGCACATGTATACCTATGTAACAAACTTGCATGTTCTGCACATGTATCCCAGAACTTAAAGTAAAATAAAAATTAAAAAAATACAAAAATTGACCAGGCATGGTGGCACATGCCTGTAGTCTCAGGTACTTGGGAGGCTGAGGCAGGAGAATCACTTGAACCTGGGAGGCAGAGAGTGAAGTGAGCTGAGATTGCACCACTGCACTCCAACCTGAGCGACAGAGTGAGACTCCGTCTCAAAAAATAAAAATAAATACATTTTAAAAAAAGAAAGAAGAGTTTTGAGGATGAAGACTGGAGCACTCCGACATTCAGAGGTCTGGTGGTGAATGAGGAGGAGACAGCCAGCAGATGAAGGAGGTATAAAGTAAGGTAGGAAAAGACCAAGCAAGTAGGGGTTCATGGAGCCCTCAGGAGGAATACATTTCAGGAAGAAGAAGATCAAGCAAGGGCTGCTAGTAAGGCAGTTAAGATGAAGACAGAGGTGTGGCCTTTGGAACCTTGATTAGAGCTGTTTTAGTGGAATAGTGGGTAGCTGGGGCACAGAAGCCTCATCTGAGTAGGCTGAGAAAAGGAAAAGGATGGGAGGTGAGATATAAGCAACTCTTTCAGAGCTTTTTTGTGCAAAGAAGCAGTGTAGGGAACAGATAGATGGTCCAGATAATTTTTTTTATTTTCTTTTTTTTTTTAAATAAGATCTCTTTCTGTCACCCAGGCTAGAGTGTAGTTGTGTGATCACAGCTCACTGCAACCTCTGCCTCCCAGGCTCAAATCATCCTCCCACCTCAGCCTCCCAAGAAGCTGGGACCACAGGTGCCTGCCACCATGCCCGGCTAGTATTTTGTATTTTTGGTAGCGATGGGGTTTTGTCATGTTGCCCAGGCTGGTCTTGAATTCCAGAGCTCAAGTGATCCTCCCACCTTGGCCTCCCAAAGTGCTGGGATTATAGATGTCAGCCATCGTGCCTGGTCCTAGATAATTTTAAGAGATGTTTGTATACAGATAGCAATGATACAGAGGAGAAGGAGGACTTGAACCCTGCAGGAGATAAAACGATAACCTGTAGAAGTAAAATCCTTGAGAAAGTGATGACAGATGGGGTCCTGGGCACAGGACCTGGTTGCTTTTTCCCCCATCCTAACAGGAGGGAAGGCAGAGTGTGCGCTGCAGATCCAGGTGCTTCTCTCCTGATGGCGTTGGTCTTGTGGGTCCCTAGCTAGACCACCCTCAGCTTTCGTAACAGAAGGAAACTACTGGTGATATTTATGCATGCAGGAAAAGTCTTGGATCAAGGAAGAAGTACAGATTGCTGTCTCAAATTAGACACAAATTCTCAAGTGCTGGGCCTGCAGAAAATCTATGTGTCAAATACCTATCTCTCCTCTCCAACCCTGAAGTTGTATTTGTACTTAAACCAAGCTGGTGGGTGGGTCTCACCTCTTTGGACCAGGCTTTCTTACAGGTGAGAGCCACCGCACCTAGCCCACGGGCTAGAGGTTTATAAATAAGTAAAACTTCTTTGCCTGGAGAGCTTTGACGGGGTTCCTTTATTCAGATTTCCAAATTGGTACAGATTAGTCTAAAATTTTGTTTTATTTTTTATTTTACAGAGACAGAATCTTACTATGCTGCCCAGATTGGTCTTGAACTCCTTGGCTCAAGCAATCCTCCCACCTCAGCCTCCTGAAGGGCTGGGATTACAGGCATGAGCCACCGTCCCCAGCCCAATCTAAAATTTTGAGGGAACATAGCTTGGTGCTGCTACGATGGGGCTTCTGCTACTCATCCTGTTCTGTTTTAGTACAAATTAGTAGAAACAGTTTAGAGTTTCTAAGAAAAGTAGTCGTGGGGGAAATGTAGGATGATTGAAATAGCATTTCAATTAGATGAATTGGGCTAGTTATTTAAAGAAATAACTTGTAAAAAAAAATAGTTATGATAGCTACAACTTACTGGATGCCTACCGTGGGCTAGAGGGTTTTGTTTGTTTGTTCTTGTTTTAAAAATTATTTTTGGCCAGGTGTGGTGACTGATGCCTGTAATCCCAGCAGTCTGAGAGGCCAAAGCAGGCAAATCGCCTGAGGTCAGGAGCTTGAGACCAGCTTGGCCAACGTGGTGAAACCCCGTCTCTACCAAAAATGCAAAAATTAGCCAGTCATGGTGGCGGGCACATGTAATTCCAGCACTTGGGAGGTTGAGGCAGAAGAATTGCTTGAACCCAGGAGCTGGAGATTGCAGTGAGTCAATATTGTGCCACTGCATTCCAGTCTGGGCAACAGACTGAGACTCCATCTCAAAAAAAAAAAAAAAAATTTAAAAAATTTTTTTAATTAAGAAAAAAAAGTAGAGACAGGGTCTTGCTGTGTTGCCCAGGCTGGTCTTGAACTCCTGGCCTCAAGATCCTCCTACCTCAGCCTCCCAAAATGCTAGGATTACAGGGGTGAGCCACTATGCCCAGCCCATGGGCTAGAGGTTTTAGAAATGAAACAAAACAACTATTGACATTGGAGTCTTTTTCCTCCTGCTGTGCATTGAAAAAAGGATTTGGGTTCTGAGACCCATCCATGTGGGCCTTTGAATGCAATACAGTTACACAAATATTTCTTTCTTTACTTCCCTGCAAGCTGGGTATTAGTGTCACCACTAATTTTTGCAGATGGGGTGACTAAAGTTTACAGAGGTTGTATACCTGATCCAATTGAGTAATGCAACCAGAATTTGAATCTAGGGCTATCCAACTCTAAAATTCATGCTGGAGCTACTCTGCATGGATCATACAGGTAGGGTGCAGTGATCAAGCGTGCGGACTGTGGTGGAAGAGGGATTGGGGCTTGAGTTACACTCCACCATTTACTAACTCTATTGTCTTGGGCCGGTTACTCAACATCTAGCAGTCTGTGTTTCTTTATCTGTAAAACAGGGGTAGCAATAGCCCCTCCCTCATGGGTTGCTCTGAGGATTATGTGAGACAGTGTATGTGAGACATATAGCTCAGACCTGACAAAGGGAAGAGGTCCAATAAATGTTGGTTATTATTATAAGATACCATGCTGGCCTCTGTCTCAACCAGTCTCACTGCTTGCACCAGAAACTTACATCCTGTCTTGGAAATGTCTCACATAATAGATTGTATTCGCTTAACTTACTCTGTCCTGTGCTTCCAACACTAGGCATCTAAGAAATGCTTCGGATGATGATATTTACCCAACTGCATGAGTGGGTTTGATAGCTTTTCCAAAGGGCTGGTATTTCAGTTGTGCAACTGTAACTGCTCCATGGCAATAGAAAAGATTTATTTTTTGGACCAGAATCAACCCTCAGCTCCATTTCTCAAACTCCAGCTATATCACAAGATGTCAGCGTCATGCAATATTAACGGTTGGTCAAAGGTGCTAGTGGCATTTTGCAGACGTAATGAAGAACCCATATTGTCTAAGATTGTTTTGCTATACCTTCTGCCCTGAGCCCTGCTCAACCTTTGAGACCAGGCTGGTGGGAAAATTTAGCTGCAAACTCACCTAGAAGGCAGTGGAAGGGCAAAAAACTTGTTTATTCAGCTTTGCAGGAGTCTGGTTAAAAGGTGCCACACAGTCAAGGAAAGGGCCAAGTCACCACCTTTCCTTAGACCTAAGGAGGCAAAGAAAAAGATCTCTCAGAATTTTTTTTTTTTTTGAGACAGAGTTTTGCTCTTGTGGCACCATCTCGGCTGACCGTAACCTCTGCCTCCTGGGTTCAAACGATTCTCCTGCCTCAGCCTCCCGAGTAGCTGGGATTACAGGCATGCGCCACCACACCTGGCTAATTTTTTGTATTTTTAGTAGAGACAGGGTTTCCCCCATGTTGGCCAGGCTGGTCTCGAACTCCCAACCTTAGGTGATCCTCCTGCCTTGGCCTCCCAAACTGCTGGGATTACAGGTGTGAGCCATCGAGCCCGGCTTTTTTTTTTTTTTTTTTTGACTAAGCACAACAATGCTGGGTGTGGTGGCTCACACCTGTAATTCCAGCACTTTGGGGGGCCAAAGGCCGCGGATTGCTTGAGCTCAGGAGATTGAGGCCAGACTGGGCAACATGGTGAAACACTGTCTCTATCAAAAATACAAAAAAAAAAGCACAATGAAGTAGTTTTCAAATGTGGATGATGGCCTGGCTCCTAAAGAGGAATCCAGAGTGGGGCAGGGGAAAAGAAAAAGGAGGAATTTTCTCTTAGAAGGCCACGGCTATCAGTGAGGTAAGCAGTCAGGTTAATCATTTTAAACTGGTTTGTGGGACCAGATTTCTGACCTGAAGGGTGAAGAATTGTGTGCTTGCTTTAGTTGGGGTCTCTTCTAACCAGTTTGTCCTTGCTAACATTGGAGAAACTGAGTCAGCCTTTTCATGCTTTAAGCACCACTTCTTCAGGGGACTTTCTCATGTCCTGAAGCTCAGAGTGTACTCATTCTTCTTTACATCTTCGTGACACCAAGATGTGAAGTCAGACAGGCCTGGTTTAAACAAAGGTCCATCTGCCTTGGTGCTTCAGACAAGTTATCTGACCTCAGTTTCCTCATCTGTAAAACTGAATTAATAAAATAACCTACTTGGATAATGTACGTGTAATGGAAAATAAAAATAGTGTATTAAACCAAACTGACTACAGCCACTTCTGCCTTTTAAGAGAGGTAGACACACTTCATATCAGCGAGGAAATTCATTTTTCGTTTGTGCCCTTCCCCAGAAGTGATAGAGAGTACACATGACACAGAAGCACACAGGGAGGGAGATGGGGAGAGAGAAAGAGAAAGAGAGAGGACGTGTGCATGCACTAGCATGAGATCAGGTAGGTCTGCTACTTAACAGAGCACAACCATGGTGTTTGGATGTATTGAGAAGGGGCGGCAGTAGAATATATGTATAGAAGCTGGAAAGAGCTGAATTGCTCCACCCAGCAAAATAAAAGGCACCAGTGAGCCCTTAATAAATGGCAGCCAGTAGCTAGTGAGATATCAAAGCTATCTTGTTGGCCAAGTGTAGTATCTCTCTATGGAGGAACAGTGTCATCTCTCATCTCTCTCTTTCTCTCTCTTTCTCTCTCTGTGTGTGTGTGTGTGTGTGTGTGTGTGTGTGTTGGGGAATGGAGGTAGATGGCACACAGGGATGTAATGGGTCCAAATTCTGGCTCTATCAGGTTTATTTCTCTGTTTCTTCAAGTTATTTACGTATTTATTTAGATGGAGTCTCGATCTGTTGCCCAGGCTGGAGAGCAGTGGTGCAATTTTAGCTCACTGCAACCTCTGGCTCCCAGGTTCAAACAATTCTCCTGCCTCAGCCTCCCGAGTAGCTGGGATTACAGGTGCGCACCACCATGCATAGCTAATTTTTGTATTTTTGGTAGAGGTGGGGTTTTGCCATCTTGGCCAGTCTGATCTTGAACTCCTCACCTCAGGAGATTCACCTGCCTCAGCATCCCAAAGTGCTAGGATTACAGGCGTGAGCCACTATGCCTGGCCTTTCATCTTTATTTATTTATTTATTTATTTTGAGACGGAGTCTCGCTCTGTCGCCCAGGCTGGAGTGCAGTGACCGGATCTCAGCTCACTGCAAGCCCCGCCTCCCTGGTTTACGCCATTCTCCTGCCTCAGCCTCCCGAGTAGCTGGGACTATAGGCGCCCGCCACCTCGCCCGGCTAATTTTTTTGTATTTTTTTAGTAGAGACGGGGTTTCACCAGGTTAGCCAGGATGGTCTCGATCTCCTGACCTTGTGATCCGCCCGTCTCGGCCTCCCAAAGTGCTGGGATTACAGGCTTGAGCCACCGTGCCCGGCCGCCTTTCATCTTTAAATTGGGGCAAGAAAATGGTACCTTGTCTTATAAGATTTACATGAAGTTTAGATGAAATAGTCTAGGCAATTCGTAATTCGGGCATTTAGTTATTCTTCATTAAATGTTAGCTCTTAGGAGTGTAGATGGTCCCTGACTTATGATGGTTCCACTTAGAATTTTTCAGCTTCGCAGTGGTGTGAAAGCAATACACGTTCAGCAGCTACCATACTTCAAGTACCCATGCAACCATTCTGTTTTTCACTTTTGGTAATGTTAAAATGGAAATGAGATAGTCAACACTTTATTATAAAATAGGCTTCGTGTTAGATGATATTGCTTAACTGTAGGCTGATGTAAGTGTTCTGAGCATGTCTGAGTAGACTAGGCTAAGCTATGATGTTCAGTAGCTTAGGTGTACTAAATGCGTATTTATTTAGTTATTTATTTTGAGACGGAGTCTCGCTCTGTCGCCCAGGCTGGAGTGCAGTGGCACCATCTCGATTCACTGCAAGCTCTGCCTCCCAGGTTCATGCCATTCTCCTGCCTCAGCCTCCTGAGTAGCTGGGACTACAGGTGCCCACCACCATGCCTGGCTAATTTTTGTTTGTATTTTTAGTAGAGACAGGGTTTCACCATGTTAGCCAGGATGGTCTCGATCATCTGACCTTGTGATCTGCCCACCTCAGCCTCACAAAGTGCTAGGATTAAAGGCCTGAGCCACTGCGCCCGGCCTTAAATGCATTTTTGACTTAGGATATTTTCAACTTAGTTTATCAAGATGTAACCCCATTTTAAGTAAGAAACATTTGTATTACACAATAATAGTCATATGAAGATGGTATACTGTCCTAAAACAAGGGCTTTGTGGTTTTATTTTTAAATTTTTAAAATTTTTAATTTTTTTTTGAGATGGAGTCTTGCTGTGTCACCCAGGCTGGAGTGCAGTGGCATGATCTTGGCTCACTACAACCTCTGCCTCCGGGGTTCAAGTGATTCTTCTGTCTCAGCCTCCCGAGTAGCTGGAATTACAGGTGCATGCCACCATGCCTGGCTAATTTTTGTATTTTTAGTAGAAACGAGGTTTTGCCATTTTGGTGAGGCTGGTCTCGAACTCCTGACCTCAGGTGATCTGCCCATCTCGGCCTCCTAAAGTGCTGGGATTACAGGCATGAGCCACCATGCCCATCCAGTGGTTTTATTTTAAAATTGACATGTGCTGTATGTTTACGGCAGAAAACTTGAAAAGCAGAGCACAGAGAACCACCACTCCAACAAAAAGATCGCGGCTGCTAACATTTTGGTTTGTGTCTTTTTGTACATGTACAAAAGTATATGTACATCTTTTTCTATCTTTTCAAAATGTGATACTGTTCTACAGTATGCTTCCCCCTCCCTGCTTTTTTAAACTTAGTAATAGACTGTGAACCTTTCCCGAGGATGAATTGCTTCTTAAAATAGATGTTCCATTGAAAGTAGCCATATCCTGGGCTAGTAGATTAGTTACTATTCTTTTCTTTTTTTTTTTTTAAAGGTGCTGATGCCCATGGCTGTCCAAATCTGCAAAACTCTGCACATTGCATTTCCTTCTTGGAAAAGTAGCATGTGCACATTAGCATGTAGCAAGCTCTGCGAAGCCCTTTTAAATAAGCCCCTCCACTTTGATTAGATCAGTGTTTTCCAAACTGATTTAACACTGGAGCCACTTATTCTCATAACTCCTGTTAATGTCTCAGGACTCATTTGGGGAAACACTGTTGCAGGCTGAAGCTTCTTTAAGAGGAAGAAGAAGGTCTTGTGCATTTTTGTTGTTTCCATACTGCCTTAGGACTGGGTTTTAAAGAAATTATGGAAAATGGGATTGGATTGATGAATTAACTTCTAACCAACAGTCTCACACGTGTGACTTGAGGGCCAAGGTTAGAGGCTGGGGCTGCACTCCGGAGTGCCTCTCAGTGTAAAGCTAATTGGTCCCTTTGGGAATGAATCTGTGAACTTGGCCTCGTTAGTGCCGGCACAGAACCGCTGAGTTGGTTTATCTGGTGCCATGAAATTGTTCTCTCACCCAGATTCTCATGCTGTCCTCCAGGTGGCAATGCTGGTTTGTCAACCTTCTGAGATAGCACCTGATACTTGGGCCAAGCAAAGATGGAAACGGAAGGGAAGCAGATGCTGATAAGGAATGGAATTCGGAGTGGAGTGATTATTGAAAATTAGAAGACACACTGTCAGGTTTGCAGTTGATATGAAGCTGGCGCGCAGCCTCATACATTGGGTGTCCAGACTCAGATTTTAAAGAATCTCAATGAATATTACTAGCATTTATTGAGCACCAACTATGGGGCTTACAACATGCCAGATCATTTCATTCACTGTTTCTTTTAATGCCCTCAACAGACCTATGAGGTAGGTCTTGGAGGTTGAAATAATGGAGCTGGAAATTGGACCTTGATTCCTAAGGCCTGGTATTGTATATGAGAGCTTTGCTAGATTGAAATAAGAGGATATTTACCAGGGATGAAACATGCAAAATGTTTATCTATCTATCTATCTATCTATCTATCTATCTATCTATCTATCATCTATCTATCTATCTCTCATCTATCTCTCATTTCATTAGTGTAGGATGGGCCTGATTATTAATTATTAATTTCATGAAATTAATACTGGGTTTTTTTTTAAAGTCAGCCATGTGCTAAATAAATCAGTTACAGTTCTGGACTGCATCCTTTAAATGACAACGCTCATGTCAGGATAGTGGAGATGTTTACTTCCTAGCTCTTCTTTTTATTCTGGTGGCCACTATGCAAGATAAACATGGCCACACTGAATGATCCTGGCGTGGCTGGCTTAAAGTCTAATTGTAGCACTGAGTGGTTCTACTCAGTATAACTGTATCTGTATTGCACTTGTCACCTAGGAAATGTTGAAATTATTTCCCTAAATGCCTTATTCTCCCAGTGGACCCTGCATTTCTTGAGAGAAGAAACCATGCCCTTCATTTCTACATTCATAGGGCCTAGTAAAGTACCTGGTACATATTAATAGTGAGTCATTAGTAAAGCTTTTTTTTTTTTTTTTGAGAGAGGGTCTGGCTCTGTGGCCCAGGCTAGAATGCAGTGGCATGATCTTGGCTCACTGCAACCTCTGCCAGGCTTAAGAGATCCTCCTGCCTCAGCCTCCCAAGTAGCTGGGACTACAGGCACACACCACCACACCCGGCTAATTTTTGTATTTTTAGTAGAGACGGGATTTTTGCCATGTTGCCCAGGTCGGTCTCAAACTCCTGAGCTCAAGCAATCTGCCTGCCTTGGCCTCCCAAAGTGCTGGGACTACAGGCTGAGCTACCACACCCAGTCAGTAAAGTTTAAATGAATGAGTGAGTGAGTAAATGAAAGCTGTCTCCTGCAGAAATGGAATCAGAATATGAACTGAGGAAAGAACTGAGGAAGCTTAGTCCAGCCTAGAAGAAAGAAGACCTGAAGGAGCTACAACTATCTTACAAGATGTAAAAGGCTGTTGTAGGCATAAGGTTGTGGTGCAAGTTTGTGCGTCTTCAAGTGGAAGGCCAAGGAAGGCCAGTCTCTTAAACAAAAAATAATCTAACAGCAATGGCCTTTCCATCTCCTGAACCAGAGGTGGGATGGCCATCAGGTGGGAATGTGGGAGAAGGGGTGTCTACATCATGTGTCAGGCTGAACAAGAGGCCACTCAGGCATGCAGCTGTCTCGTCATCACTTTGTGCCAGTGCCCAGAATAATGCTGGCCACATAGAAGGCACTTGATAAATATTTACTGAAGAATTGAGTCAACAGACTTCTGCTAATTGAAGATCCATTCAACTAACATGTCTGTGCTCGGCTGCAGAGGCTGTTTCAGGTAAAAGGAGGACTCAGTCCCATCCTAAGGGGGAGTGTGTCATCCTGGTTGGAGCACCAGGTGGAGCCAGAGTGTCTGGGTTTGAAATCCAGCCCTGCCAATTACTTTACTTTGTTATGCCTCCGTTTCCTCAACTATAAAATGGGGGTGAAATAGCATTCACCTGAAGGAATTATTTTGATAACTAAGTGAATTAACACTTGGCATTAACCACTCAAATGTTCATCATGATTATCATGGTACAGACTTTCCAGCAGGGCCACAAGTATGTGATGGATGCTTTGATGGGTGCATCCAGACTGGCATATGTGAGCACCTGGACAGGTTAATAAATAGAAACTTGATCGAATCAATGTGCTGTAAATCTTTATTCAGTTTTGGGTTTTTTGTAACAGCGTCTTGCTCTGTCATCTAGGCTGGAGTGCAGTGGTGCCATCATGGCTCACTGCAGACTCGACCTCCTAGACTCAAGCGATCCTTCCCCTTCAGCTTCACAAGTAACTGGGACCACAGGCATGTGCCACCACATCTGGCTAATTTTTAAAATTTTTGCACAGACAAGGTCTCGTTATGTTGCCCAGGCTGGTCTTGAACTCCTGGGCTCAAGCAGTCCTTCCACCTTGGCCTTCCAAAGTGTTGAGATTACAGGCATGAGCCACCACACTTGGACATTTATTCAGTTTTTATTAAAGAAGAGGCTAGGCCGGGCGCGGTGGCTCAAGCCTGTAATCCCAGCACTTTGGGAGGCCGAGGCGGGCGGATCACGAGGTCAGGAGATCGAGACCATCCTGGCTAACACGGTGAAACCCCGCCTCTACTAAAAAATACAAAAAACTAGCCGGGCGAGGTGGCGGGCGCCTGTAGTCCCAGCTACTCGGAGGCTGAGGCAGGAGAATGGCATAAACCCGGGAGGCAGAGCTTGCAGTGAGCTGAGAACCGGCCACTGCACTCCAGCCCGGGCGACAGAGCGAGACTCCGTCCCAAAAAAAATAAAAAAATAAAAAAATAAAATAAAATAAAATAAAGAAGAGGCTGAGCACTTGGGGAGGTAGGACTGCTGCTCACCCACCAGAGTTTTTTGGTGGTACTTTCCTTTCCTCTAGAGCTTTCTAGCACATACGCTAGACATATATATTATAACATATGTTGGGATCCTGTCAGGAGGGAAGGGTGAAGAAAGGAGGCCTGCTGATGTCAACGCTCAGCCTGACACCCAAAGGTCTGAGCAATTCCACTCTGGCCCCAAACTCACATTCCCTGCTGGACCAAACAACCACTCTACAGTAAAACAGGGGTGACACCCTTGGAGGGCATGCCCCTTGGGGCACATTACCCCCAACCTTGAGGGACTTATCAGCATATTATTTCTAACCACATAGTGTACTATCCTGAGGGATTCTAGGAGATAAAATTTTTCTAATCTTGTTACACTTCCTATGATTTTTATTCCCCCTTGTAGATTTCTGCCCCAGGTGGTTGATCAGCTGGTTACCCCTTAACCCCTCTCTGCTCATGGGGGCTGTACAGAGTGCCCGGAGGCTGGCTTAAAGGGTACCTGGTCCTGAACTGGAGGATCAGGAGGACTAAAGGATACGTAGGAGTTAGCTATGCAAGCAGTTGGCATGGCACATTCAGGGGAATGGAAGTAGTTTAGTGTGGCTGGCACATAGGGCATAGGGTGTGCGCATGGGGAGGGAGAATGAAGAAGAAGCTGGAGAGGTGTGCAGGGTCAAGCTCGTGAAGGGCCGTGGAAGTTGTGTTAAGGACTTTAAGCTTGATCCTGAGCCACAGTAGGTATCTCTGAAGGGTTTTAAGGAACGTGGTGAATGGAACAGGTTTGCATTTTAGAAACAGCATCCCAGCTGGAGAAGCGATCAAGAAGGATGGGTGTGTGTATGTGTGTGTGGGTGCGTGTGCATGTGTGTGGGTGCGTGTGCATGTGCGTGTGTGCACACTCCACCACCAATGTGCTGGGGAAGGGATGGTGTGGTTGCTAGGGTTGGATGCAGGGAGAAGAGTTAGGAGGGTGTTGCAATACCTCCTGGAAGAGATGAGGGGACACCGAACTAAGAAAGCCACAGCATCGTGAATGGAGAGTTGTAAACACATTTGGGAAGAATTAACAACCTCTGGCTACAGGCTGGAAGCTGAGGATAATATTTTGGGAGTTCTCTGATTCTTGATGACAGTATGTGCAAGATATTAGGCCAAAACCAAAGGGACAAAAATGTTCCATGTGAATGCCTGACCCCTCCTTCTTGACTAGAAGTATTGTACCTACAATTTCTTTCTCTCTTCCTCCTTTTTTATTTTCTTTCTAAAATGTCTCCTTATATAGACTATAGTAAAGAGCTTGGGTGTGAGTCAGGCTGTCATTAATCACAGCAGTAAGGTTTATTAGGGTGTGTATTTTAACTTATTTGAACCACATGTATTTATTCAATTGTAAATAGGGAAACTGGGTGTGGTTGTGTTCACCTGTAGTCCTAGCTAATCGAGAGGCTAAGGTGGGAGAACTGCTTGAGCCCAGAAGTTAAAGGCTGTAGTGCTTTATAGTTGTGTCTGTGAGTAGTCATTGTACTCCAGCCTGGACAACATAGTGAGCCTCCATCTCTAAAAAAAATAAAACTAAAAACTTATCAAATTGTACACTTTATTTTTTTATTCAAATTGTACACCTTAAATATGTGCAGTTATTGCATGTCAATTAGATATCAATAAAACTGTTTTATTTATTTATTTTTTGAGATGTAGTCTCATTCTGTCACCCAGGATGGAATGCAGTGGCCAATCTTGGCTCACTGCAACCTCTGCCTCCTGGGTTCAATTGATTCTCCTACCCCAGCCTGCCAAGTTGCTGGGATTACAGGTGCCCGCCACCATGCCCGGCTAACTTTTCTATTTTTAGTAGCAATGGGGAGACGGGGATTTGCCATGTTGGACAGACTGGTCTCAAACTCCTGACCTCAGGTGATCCACCTACCTTGACCTCCCAAAGTGCTGGGATTACAGGCTTGAACCACCATGCCTGGCCTCAATAAAGCTGTTTTAGAAAATTATAAATGGGGATAGTCATACCTACCTCATAGCATTAGGATTATGCTTCGGTGTGGGTTTTTTTGTTTGGACCCAGACCTGAATTTCTTGCTGATGGAGGATGGGACATGGTACCACCTTACACCCATGTACCCAAGCCAAAACCCCATGATTCCCCCTTCCTTTACCGCTATCCCCACGTGAAACACTGTCACTTGTTACTTTGATGGCTGCAGTAGCTTCTTTCTTTTACATTTATTTTATTTATCTTTTTCATTTTTAAAATTTTCCACCCCAGAAAATCCTTAATGCACCAGCCTCTTCTGTGCCACTCTGCTTCCACTTTCCTCCTTCTATGACCCTTTTTCCCTTTCCCCCATAGAGCAGTAAGGTGACCTATTTTGTCATTTCAGTTTGCTGTTTTTATTTGTTCGTTTGTTTTTGAGATGGAGTTTCACTCATCACCCAGGTTGGAGTTCAATGGCATGATCTTGGCTCACTGCAACCTCCGTCTCCCAGGTTCAGGCAGTTCTCTTGCCTCAGCCTCCCGAATAACTGGGATTACAGGCATGCATCACCACGCCCGAATAAGTTTGTATTTTTGGTAAGACAGGGTTTACCATGTTGGCCAAGCTGGTCTTGAACCCCTGACCTCAGGTGATCCGCCTGTCTTGGCCTCCCAAAGTGCTCGGATTATAGGCGTGAGCCATCGTGCCCTGCCTGGTTGGTTGTTTTTGTAACAACTTTATTGAGATATAATTCACATATTATAAAATGCACCCATTTAAAGCATTCTTGAGTATATTCACGGAGTTGTGCAACCATTACTACTATCTAATTTTACATTTCAATTGCCCCAAAAAGGAACCCCATACTCATTAGTAGTCGCTCCTTATTCCTCCTTCTCCCCAGAAGGAGAGCAACAGCTAATCTATTTTCTCTTAGTTCTGGCAACAACTAATCTATTTTCTTTCTCTATGGATTTGCCTATTCTGGATATTTCATGTAAATGCAATCATACAAAACTGGTTTCTTTCAATTAGCATAATATTTTTAAGGTTCACGTATGTTGCAGCATGTATCAGTATTCTATTCATTTTCACAGCCAAATAATATTACATTGCATGCATATAATGCATTTTGTTTATCATTCATCAGCTGATGGATCCTTGAGTTTTTTTCTGCTTTTTGGCTCTTATGAATGATGCTGCTATGAACATTTGCATACAATATTTTATATGGACTTAGGTTTTCAGTTCTTTCAGGTGCATACTTAGAAGTGGAATTGCTGGGTCATGTAATAACTCCATGTTTAACATTTTTAATGGGCTGTCAAATTGTTTTCCAAAGTGGCTGCATCATTTTACAACCCGCCAGCAACCCACCAATTTCCCCACATCCTTGCCAACACTTGTTATGGTCTGTCTTTTTGAACATAGTCATCCTAGTGGATATGAAGGGGTATCATTGTGGTTTTGATTTGCATTTCTTTAATGGTTAGTGATGTTGAGCATCTTTTCATGTGCTTATTGGTCATTTTTATATTTTCTTTGGAGAAATGTCTCTTCATGTTCTTTGCCCATTTGAAAAGTTGGGTTACCTTTTTATTATTGAGGGTAGGCGTTCTTTATATATTCTGCATACAAGTCCCTTATCAGATATATGATTTGCAAATATTATCTCCCATTCTTATGGGTATGTTTTTACTTTCTTGGTAGTATGCACTGAAGCACAAACATTTTTAATTTTTTGAGAACTCCAATATATCTTTTTCTTCTTTTGTTGCCTGTGCTTTGGTGTTGTATCTAAGAAACCATCACCTGAACCAAGACCACAAAGATTTATTTCTACGTTTTCTTCTAAATATTTTATAGTTTTAGGTCTATGTATTTGTTTACTTGGTTATTGCCCCTTCCACTCATTTAAGCCCCATGAAGACCAGGGCCATGTCTATCTTATTGACATTAATCTGTAACACCTACTATAGTGTCTGGCACATAATAGGTGCTCAGTAAATATTTTTTGAAAGCGCATGGTAAATGTTTCTTCTGTTCCCAGCATCCTTTCCGCTTTTTGCCGATTCTGTTACCCTCACTTGACATCACCTTTTGCCTGGATTTTCTTCCATTTCCGTTTTTCATGAAATATGAAACCATGGAGTAGAACATCCATTTTTGTTCTTTTTGGTTTTCTTTTTTTATTTTTTTTGAGACGGAGTCTCGCTCTCTCGCCCAGGCTGGAGTGCAGTGGCGCGATCTTGGCTCACTGCAAGCTCCGCCTCCCGGGTTCACGCCATTCTCCTGCCTCAGCCTCATGAGTAGCTGGGACTACAGGCGCCCGCCACCACGCCCGGCTAATTTTTTGTATTTTTAGTAGAGACGGGGTTTCACCGTGGTCTCGATCTCCTGACCTTGTGATCCGCCCGCCTCGGCCTCCCAAAGTGCTGGGATTACAGGCGTGAGCCACCGCGCCCGACCTGGTTTTCTTTTCTTTCCCCTTCTTATTGCTTTTAGCATGTAAAAAGCAGTGTTAGGATTCAGTTCTCCAGCCCACAACAATTTTATTTTTCTTTTCTGAAACCTCAATGGCAGCTCAACACGGTGTTTTCTTGGTCTTGTGTTTTCATATGAGTAAGACTTTTCTCGTCAATGAAGATGTAGGCTCTCTAAAAACAGAAGTTCTCTGCTAACCCAGAGAGTGGTTGGTTGAGTTCTGCACAAGTAAATCTCAATAAACACTAGGGGGTTGGTCAGCAGCGCTGTTAAAAATCCAATAAGACTCAGGCGTGCTATGCTTAAAATGTCATAAATTCCGAATCAGTGGATTCTGAAATTGTTAGTACCCTACAGCATACAAAATTTAATTAACCAAGCACTCTTTGTGAGAAAATTTTATTAGAAGTAATCACATAATTCTACTGGCCTTTATCACATAATATTATTGGCCATTACTTTCAATGGTAAAAACCGCAATTACTTTTGCACCGACCTAAGAATAATACGTGTTCTCAAAAATCCTGCAGAATAATTTCTTCCGGGTGCCTTTGTTTAAACAGAGAAACGGGGCCCTCTGTTTGGTGTCATAGCTCTGCACACATTTCTGCTTCATATCAATTCAGCAGGATTATAATCATAAAAAAGAAACACACCTTATCTCAATGATAAACTCTGCTCCCCCTGCTGTTAGAAATTCTTTTGATGAAGACCACAGCCAGAAACATGGCTAAAGACCATTTTACCTGAAAGCCCCTCATTCTGGATTACATTTTTTTTTTTTTAGTTTTCCATCTTGCTTAGCATTTATAGATATCCCAATACCTGAGAAGTAAGCTCAAAAGATGATTGAAACTTTTGATCCAAGAAATAACTCACACATTTGTTTTGCTTTGCTCTAATCTTCAGAGCTGTGCATCATGCTGACAAGTCCTCGATTTTTAAAAAACACATTTTCCTTTGGGCTTTCCCCCGCTTTCATCGTGGTAATATTTTCTCCTATCTTCCATCTGCTAAAAAAGTAGATGTAACAGTCTAATCAGCTTTTACCAACTTTTCTGCAAGAACAAGGCAGAAAATATGAAGATATAAATCAAGAATTGTTATTATTGTTTATGTAGTGGTGATATATAGTTCCACTGGGCTTCGTGTTTTACATGGCCACTTTGAAAACACAGAATGCTGCTCAGGCACCAGCGATTTGTTTCTGAGCCCTGTGCTTGGATATTTCTAACAAATATTATTCTGTCTCTGATTTTATGATATCAACAAGATACCATAGCAATAAAATATTTCCAGACTCCTCATGTTAAGTCTATATTGTCAAACAAAGATAATGGCCCTGAACTTCAAAAATGGTAGGTAGACAAAACATTAGGCATAAAATAGCTAAATTTTTGTAAATCACAATAATTATGATGATAGTTTTATGCATGGGACAATGTCAGGAAAGATATATATAAACATATTAAGCCATATTATTTCTTAATAAAGAAATCATAGGTTATTTTAATTTTCTTTGTCTTTTTTTTTTTTTTTGCTTATCTATATTAATTTTTCTCCATGAGTGAATATTACTTTGAATTTAAGAAGATCTTTTTCTTTTTTTTTTTTTTTTTTTTTCAGACAGGGTCTCACTCTGGTCTACTAGGCTGGAGTGCAGTGATATGATCACAGATTATTGCAGCCTCAACCTCCTGGGCTCAGGTAATCCTCCCACCTCAGCCCCCTAAGTAGCTGGGACTACAGGCATGTGCCACCACTCCTGGCTAATTTTTTGTATTTTTGGTAGAGACGGGGTTTCATAATGTGGACCAGGCTGGTCTTGAACTCTCGAGCTCAAGTGATCCACTTGCCTTGGCTTCCCCAAATGCTGGGATAACAGGTGTGAGCCACCATGCCTGACCAAAAAACATCTTTTTCAAAGAAGAGTACATAGGAAGAGTTGACAAAACTAAAGAAAAATAGAAAAATTAGCATTCTTTAATGGAAAATAGAGTAGCTTCTGAGAAAGTGAAAATCTGATGAACTTCTATTAATTTCTGAGTTCCTATTGTGTACATTTTCTGTTAGTTTTGATGAAAGCACTGACTACCTGTTATCTATCCCCATCCTTGTATCTAAGCCAACATATCTACTTGCCAGATACTAAGAGAAGCAAGTAGCAGACTCTTTTCCAGTGGGAAAATAGGTTTCTCATTTGATTCGCAATTGGCTCCCACTCCAATCCTATTTCCACCTGGCTCCTGATTCCTGGCTTTTTCTCCTGTCTTTGATTACAGGCTCATGTCTGTAATCCCAGCACTTTGGGAGGCCAAGGCAGTAGGACCACTTGAGGTCAGGAGTTTGAGACCAGCCTGGTCAATATGGTGAAACCTTGGCTCTACTAAAAATACAACAATTAGCTGGGGGTGGTAGTGGGTGCCTGGAATCCCAGCTACTTGGGAGGCTGAGGCAGGAGAATTTCTTGGACTTGGGAGGTGTAGGTTGCAGTAAGCCGAGATGACACCACTGCACTCCAGTCTGGGCAACAGAGAGAGACTCTATCTCAAACAAACAAACACCTGTGATTCCCTCATGACACCCTAAAGACTTGGTCTGAAGTCAACCTTCCAGCTCTCAAGAGTGGTGACTTCTTTCAGCCCACAATCCCATGTCCTAGCTGTCATGTCCTCTAGAATTAAGCCATTTTCCCCTCTTCCTTGTCTCAATATCATTAAGGAAGACAAGATCGAGAGCCCCCTCTTTATTATAATAGCTCACCGTCTCACCTCTTAGGGCTTCATCTTGCAGTATTATTTGGGAACAGAAGAGCTTATGTGAAGTGGCAGAGAAGGATCCAAAGATACACAGTTGTGGTGTTGAGAGTAGTGGCTTTGGGTCAAATATCTGGGAGAGATTCAAATACATGAATCAGAATGGCCACATCCACTGTTTATGGCTGGTGTTTGTCCTGACTGGTTAGTACCCATACCTTATCAATTGTTAAGTATTTTCATATTCTCAGGGTAAAGTTTTAGTGTTGTAAATTGACAGTACTTACATGAGACTTGAACTTCAGTGTGACTTAGGGTTCACCATTTACCTTCTCTAAGCCTTGGATTACACTTTGGGAAAATGGAGATACCAATCCTGCTGTGTCCACGTCAAAGAGTTAGTGTGATGATCCAGTTGTCATAGCAGGTGCAGAAGTTCTCTGTAAACTGTGAGAGACTGCACAGGCCAGGGATGATGATAAAAATGATCGATAATGATGATAGCAATGTTGATGGTGAAGGTCAAGGTAATGGTGATAATAAAGAATATAAAGAAGACAAACTTGGGAACACCATGGACGATTCTTTTTCAGTTCAAGATGCTACAGACATTGCTCCCTGGCTCCCAATTCACAGTAACAGTTAGACAGAAGCATATAAACTGGCAGCGTCAACCCTCTCTGGTTTATGCTCCTGTGGCTCCCAGGTTGTTCACTGGCCTAGTGCTGATAGGCACTTCCCTTTGTCTGTGGGTATTCATTCCATGATTTATTTCACTTCCTAGCTGGGAAACCCTTCTATCGTATAATTCCCAACACCTGGGACAGCTCTTGATGTCCATTTAATGATCTGCTAGGAGCTAGAGCCAGCAAAATGAAAGTGTGGAATTATCCCATTGGGCTTCTGCACCCCACCGCGGCAGAGCCGGAGCTGGATTTTCATGTGCCTCTTTCTGAGATGTGTTCTGTGATCCCAAAACCACTCTGCAAATGTCTTGGGTGAGCTGTTGGTTGTGGCCAGATGGAATTAATAAGTGGCTCCAGGCTGGGCGTGGTGGCTTACGCCTATAATCCCAGCACTTTGGGAGGCTGAAGCAGGTGGATCACTTGAGCTCAGGAGTTTGAGACCAGCCTGGCCAACATGGCAAAACTCTGAATCTACCAAAAATACAAGAATTAGCCAGGTGTGGTAGCAGGTGCCTGTAATCCCAGCTCGTTGGGAGGCTGAGGCAGGAGAACCTGGGAGGTGGAGGTTGCAGTGAACCAAGATTGTGCCACTACACTCCAGCCTGGGCAACAGAGGAATCTCAAAAAAAAAAAAAAAAGGCGGGGGGGTGGCTCCATTCGTTTCTCCTGCACTTCCTTTCTTGTCCTTGCCTGCCACCCCTCTCCCTTCTCTTTACGAAGACTTTGGGTCTTCATACAGTCATATAGGATGCTTCTGGCTGACCTTGGCAAGATCCCCCCACCCTGACCGTGTAGAAAGGTTACAGAAAGCACCATGGAGTCTGTTACAATAGAGGAAACACACGCTCACAGGATAATTGGCCCCTATAATTCATTCAAAGCAATGGCGGTGTGGCAGAGAAGTTTAAATCCTGTGGCCTTGGAGGGCCAAGCACACTCCAGGAAGGTTTCCCTTTCCCTTTGTAAATTGCAAACTAAACGCACTTCCTGCCGCGGAGTTCCCCTCTTGGTGAGGCCTTTGCTGTTCCTACACGTACCGTAAATGGACTCTGGGATTTGCTTCTCACTTTCCCCATGCTTTGGGCTCAGGTCCTAAAAAGTTACACAGCGACAAGGTAGTGGGGAGAAGATAAGATGAGCCAAACCTTAAACACTCCTGAAGCCTCCTCATATACAAGGAGAGATCAGGGCCTCAGGGCAGGGTCAGGGGTGGGGGGTGGAGGGGTCACTCATTTCCCAGCAGCCTCACATTCACAAAATATTTCAAATTTGACTTTATATGTTATCTCTGAATAAGCGTTGGCATATAGCCACAACAATACAACAACAGACTTTAACCATTAGATGGGGCGTGGTGGTTCACACCTGTAATCCCAGCACTTTGGGAGGCCAAGGCGGGCAGATTACTTGCAGTCAGGAGTTCAAGGTCAGTCTGGCCAACATGGTGAAACCCAGTCTCTACTAAAAATACAAAAATTAGCCAGGCATGGTGGTGCATGCCTGTGGTCCCAACGAATCAGGGGGCTGAGGCACAAGCATCACTTGAACTTGGGGAGCGAAGGTTGCAGTGAGCCGAGACTGCCCCTCTGCACTCCTGCCTGGGCAACAGAGCAAGACTTCATCTCAAAAAAAAAAAAAAAAAGAAAAAGAAAAAAAGAATTTAACTGCTAGAGCATCACAATTTCTGTTTGACCCAGTTTTGGCATTTTCTAATATGTAGTTATGCACATAATAATGACACTTTGGTCAGTGACGGACAGTGGTCCCATACTGTTCTAATGGAGCTGAAAAATTCCCATCACCTACTGATGTCTTGATGATCCTGACTGTGTAAGCCTAGGCTAATCATGTATTTGTGTCTTTGTTTTTTTTTTAATTTTTAAATTTTTTTAATTATACATTTTTTAAGGACAAGGTCTTGCTCTGTTGCCCAGGCTGGAATACAGTGGTGACATCATAGCTCACTCCAGCCTTGAACTCCTGGGCTCCAGCGATCGTCCAGCCTCAGCCTTCCAAGTAGCTGGGACTACAGGCAAGCACCACCATGCCCAGCTAACTTTTACAAAATTTCTGTAGAGCCTGCGTCTCGCTGTGTTGCTCAAGCTGGCCTTGATCTCCTGGACTCAAGTAATCCTCCCTTCTCAGCCTCCCAGGTTACTTGGATTACAGGCATGAGCCACCATGCCCAGCTCTATGTCTTGTTAACAAAAAGGTTTAAAAAGTAAAAAATTTAAAAATAGAAAAAAGCTTATAGAATAAGAACATAAAGAAAATATTTTTGTATACCCATACAAATATTTTTATAAGCTAAATGTTATTATGCAAGAGCCAAAAAGTTTTAAAAATCTAAAAGTTTATAAAGTAAAAGAGGTATAGTAAGCTAAGGTTAATTTATTATTGAAGATAGGAAAGTATTATTATTATTTATTTTATTTCATTTTTTAGAGACAAGATCTCATTATGTTGCCCAGGCTGGTCTCAAATTCCTGAGCTCAAGTGATCCTCCTGCCTTGGTCCCCCAAAGTGCTGGGATTACAGGCATGAACCACCACGTCGAGCCTATCTTTACAGTCCTGTGAAGTTGGTACTGTTATCAGCCCCATTGCACAGATGAGGAAACTGAGGTCTTCCTCAAGGTCACATAGCTAGAAAGTAGTGAAGCTGGGGTGCAAATCCAGGTTGTTCTATGCATCTTTCCATCCTTCCATTATTGACAACACAGTCCATCATTGTATAGCTATCCCTACTTGTTATGGTGCACTGGACACCTCAGACCATCTTCCCAGGGGCCCCACCTCCTCCTTGGACCCCTCCCTGGGATGTAACTGCAGGAACTCTCAGGAGCTTAGGCTTATATCTGAGTTAGGATCCTCTAAAATATGCTCCTGAGGGAGTCCAAGGCATCTGATGCCTTGATTGCCCCGGGTGACATCAAGTTTCAGTTAGTCTGACCAGCCTGAGCAAATTTCTTTGTTCTGGTCACTTCTGCTTCCATCAAAAATAACAGGTTGCTGAGAAGCTGGACTTCAGCCCTCCTGCTCAGATGAGTGAACTCTGAATCTGCACTCAGAGCAGGCCCCCAAGTTTAAAGAAGCCCTCGTGTTCTGTATTTTGACAGGTCGAGAAATCTAATCCATTTATTTTGAAAACCCAGTAAGCCCAGCCAATATGGGATATTTAGAAAGGATATTCAGAATTTTGCTTTTGGTCAGAAGGTCAGTACTGTCATAAAATAGCGGCTAAAGGAAGTGAAACAAAACATAGTTTATCGTAGGGCTATAATTCCCAAACATTCTTTAAAAATACATTTTCAGTTAAAATAAAACAAAACAAAAACACAGCGTATTGAATTGGCGGAAATTGCCACCACTCTACACTCTCTTTGTTCACAGGACTTATTCAATTTTGTATCCCTAGTTCTCAGAGCAGTGACAGGCACATAGTAAATGCTCAATAAATGTTTGATGCGTGAGATTCAAAATAGTTCACTTTGCTATTTAATATTTTTTCCCCGGTAGTAGTTTCTCTTGTTCCCAGTGGTGTTTAAATCGTCCTTAAGAAAATAACATCTGAATTTAGTGCTCTGGGGTTTTGGAAATGAGTGTCAGGGTAAGTAAGTTTGATTCTTCTTGGCACCTTGAATTATGTTATTGATGATACAGATAACAGGGTCATACGATCAGATTCTCTAAAGATAACGCATTTGACCCTTTCAACCTTGTGAAAGGGGCATGAGAGATGTTACTATTTTTATGTTACCTCCAGGAAGGGTGCCTAGGTACAGATCATTATTTAATGGAAAATAACATGCCTGATGTTCAGAAGACGGTGCAAGGCCTTCTTTTGTTTTCCCTCCAAGTCACTTTTCAGTCCCCGTAATGTCCCCTTTGGATGGGTATCCAGGTGTCTCTCTTTTTGGCTCTTCCCTCCTTCTTTTCTTTTTCTTTTTTTTTTTTTTAAACAGTCTCACTCTGTCGCCCAGGCTGGAGTGCTGTGATGTGATCTCAACTCACTGCAACCTCTGCCTCTCAGGTTTGAGCGATTCTCCTGGTCAGCCTCCTGAGTAGCTGGGACTATAGGCACCCACCACCATGCCGGGCTAATTTTTGTATTTTTTGTAGAGACACGGTTTTCACCATGTCACTCAGGCTGGTCTTAAACTCTGGGACTCAAGAGATCTACCCACCTTGGCCTCCCAAAGTGCTGGGATTACAGGTGTGAGCCACCATGCCCGGCCTCCCGTCCCTCTTCTCCTACCTCCCACAATCTCCTCAATCCTTTCTACCCCCTCCCTCTGAGCTCCATCCTGTAGAATCACCAGAAGACCCTCAGGGTTCTAAGCATGGCTCCCAGCTTCACCACGGGGGGGATGATGGCAGACCCTCATCCTGCATCCAAAGATTTGATTTGTATTCAGAGGGAGCAAGTTGATACCTGAGACAAGAGCTGACTCTTGGAGACTTGAGGGAGGCCCAGTTATTAGAGGTTCTTTTCTTTGCCTGAATTGTGAACCAACTGATAAATAAGATGAAGAGCCAGCTGATGGAGGCAGGGTTTCACCTTAGTAAGAAAGTGGATTTTGGAGAATACCTTATAGGCAAATAGGGCCCCTAATACAGAATCCTAGAATTAGGCAGACTTACTCATGCTCCCACCAAACCCATCAGTCATAAGGTACTTTTCCCATCAAGGGAGGAATGAGTGAAGAGTAGGGAGAGGCTAGGAGTGTTACTCTTAGAGATGTCTCTTTCCATGAGGAATCTTCGAGAAGAGGAGTATTTCCCTTTAACACATCATGTGACTCAGTTGGTAATGCTTAAAAATAAACAATTTTTTGTATAAAATCAGAATTTCTGACTTTTTTCACAAAGCCAGAAGGATCTGTCAGCACTGAGCCTATGCTCCCACGTGGTACCAATCTTGGAGCCGAGGTCGCGCCCACCCCTCTCAGCTGGCGTGTGTGATCTCGCTCATCAAGGCCCTATTGTATAGATCTGGCTCTCTGATTGCGCTTATTTTGATTACCTGTCTGTTCCGTCTGGGCGTTTCAGTTTGCTGCCTCTGCTTTAAGTCTAGAGTGGAGTAGCTACAGGACCAACAGACCTATCTCTTGTTGCTATTGCCCACTCCTCCTCATCATTGTCTCCTTTGGATGTGTTATTAGCTTAACAAAGTTTCGGTGTTTTTATTCTGTCTTACTAGAGTTCTCTTCTATATCAGAGACTTTGTGTTGGGAGAAGATTAAGGAGGTGAAGGAAAAAGAAAATCCTGTTTTACTCGCCTATTAAATAAAGGAGAAAATGGAAGCCGGGAGATTAGGGAACTGATCAAGGAGTACCGCAGAAGGAAGACACCCATGCAGTCCTTTGCCGTCCTCTCTCCTACGCTGCAGCAGTGGCCATTTTTGCTTCGCTGGACTCCACGGATCCAGAGGAACAACAGACCTGCACATCTGAATGTGAGTTTCTGAAGCATGCTTTGCCTCCTTAGGGTGAAAAATTCAGCAGAAGCTCTGGGCTGATTGGAGTCAGAGCTGAAAAGGAGTGGTAATAACAAGAGGAGCTGTCAAGAGCCTGTTTCTATAGCCTTACTGACACCACTCCTCTGTTTCTTCTAGATGGGCAAAGGGGTTAATTCAGGGAAGGAGCAGGGCAGTACGAAGCAAGCCAGACCTCCTTGACACATTTCCCCTGTCACCCCACCCATTATCTGTAGACATACTTGGACCTTCCTCAGAGACTTGGCATAAATTAGAGGGGAAGGTGGTTGCTAGGATAAATGGATGAATGGATAGACGTGTAGACCAATGGACTGATGGTTAATCCCAGAAAGTTTTGCAATGATATTCTATGTGTTTGCAGCAGAAAACATTTTTTTTTTTCCTTTTTTGAGACAGAGTCTTGCTTTGTCACCCAGGCTGAAATGCAGTGACGCAGTTTTGGCTCACTGCAACCTCTGCCTCCTGGGTTCGAGCGATTCTCCTGCCTCAGCCTCCTAAGTAGCTGGGACCGCAGGCGTGCACTGCCATGCCCTGCTAATTTTTGTATTTTCAGTAGAGACAGGGTTCTACCATGTTGGCCAGGCTGGTCTCAAACTCCTGATCTCAGGTGATCCACCTGCCCTGCCTCCCACAGTGCTGGGATTATAGGCGTGAGCCATGGCGCCCAGCCCAGAAAACATTTTGATTTGTTCATAGAGTCCTGTTTTTAACACCTAAGGTTCATATATCAAGGCTGGAAAAAACTTTCTGTCTTCAATAAGAAGGAAGTATTAATACAATGGAGATTAACAGTATGGGTTTAAGGAGTTATTTGCTTCTTTTTAAAAATATGTATGGAACAGTTGAAATGTATCATTTGCTTCTTTTTAATATCTCTGAGCTTCCATTTCTTCATGTATAAAATAATAACAGTAACTTTCTCAAAGACGATTGCTATTAGAATTGACTAAAATACCTTTTGGAAAATACCAATAACTCAGTGCCTGGCAGACAGGAAGCACTCAGGAAGTGATAACTCTAATTCAATAGAAAGAATTTTGTTTTGGCCGGGTGTGGTGGCTCATGCCTGGAGGCCGAGGCGTGCTGATCGCTTGAGCTCAGGAGTTTGAGACCAGCCTGGGCAACATGGCAAAAACCTGTCTCTACAAAAAATTAGCCAGGCATGGTGGCTCACATCTGTAATCCCAGCTTCTTGGGGGGCTGAGGCGGAAGGATCGCCTGAGCCCCAGAGGTCAAGGCTGCAGTGAGCCAAGATCGCGCCACTGCACTCCAGCCTGGGTGACAGAGTGAGACCTTGTCTCAAAAAATATATAAAAAATAAAAATAAAAGAATTCTGTTTTACATTAAGCACTTATTATATGCTTAGCTCCATCACGAGAATTAGTGTGTGGTGGTGGGTATGAACAAAATCTGGGGGGAATGGGCATCTACAGGGTATGGTGGTGAGATAAAATACAAGGACATACTGATGTAGTCATAATTAAGCACCCTGATGTGCATTCTGGTGGGTGGTGGGAAGAGGAAGGCGCTCCTGTGGCAGGGGCTGTTGAGAAAGGGACTGAGTAGGAGGAAGGAAAGGGGATGGGGGTGAGGGGATTCCAGGTAAGGAATGACACACCCAAAGGGAGGAAAGCAGGCATGACTGTGCTGTTTGCTGGCCACAGCAAGGGAGGAGATGGATAGAGTTATAGCTGCTTGTCCATTTTTAAAAAAAATTTTGGCCGGGCGCTGTGGCTCACACCTGTAATCCCAGCACTTTGCGAGGCCAAGGCGGGCAGATCACGACGTCAGGAGATCGAGACTATCGTGGCTAACATGGTGAAACCCCGCCTCTACTAAAAATACAAAAAAATTAGCCGGGCGTGGTGGCAGGTGCCTGTAGTCCCAGCTACACGGGAGGCTAAGGCGGGAGAATGGCGTGAACCCAGGGAGGCGGAGCTTGCAGTGAGTTGGGATTGCGCCACTGCACTCCAACCTGGGCGACAGAGCGAGACTCCGTCTCAAAAAAAAAGAAAAAATTTTTTTAATTTTCAGTTTTTGTGGGTATATTGTAGGTGTATATGTTTATGGGGTACATGAGATGTTTTGATTCAGGCACACAGTGCACAATAATCACATCATGGAGAATGGGGTATCCATCCCCTTAAGCATTTATCCTTTGTGATACAAACAATTTAATTAGGTATTTGTTTGTTTGAGATGGAGTCTCACTAGGTCACCCAGGCTGGAGTGCAGTGCTGCAATCTCTGCTTACTGCAAGCTCTGCCTCCAGGGCTCAAGCAATTCTCTGGTCTCAGCCTCCGGAGTAGCTGGGACTACAGGCACATGCTGCTATGCCCGGCTAATTTTTTTGTATTTTTTTTTTTTTTTTTTTTTTTAGTAGACGGGGTTTCACCATGTTGGTCAGGCTGGTCTCGAACTCCTGACCTCAGGTGATCTACCCACCTCAGCCTCCCAAAGTGCTGGGATTACAGGCGTGAGCTGCCGGGCCTAGCCTAATTAGTTATTTTTAAATGTATAATCAAGTTATTATTTACTCTAGTCATCCTATTGTGCTATCAAATAGTAGGTCTTATTCATTCTTTCTAACTGATTTATTTTTTTACCCATTAACCATCCCCACCTCTCCCCAACACCCCCTACTATCCTTCCCAGGTTCTGGTAACCATCCTGCTACCCTCTATGTCCATGAGTTCAATTGTTTTGATTTTTAGATCCCACAAATAAGTAAGAATATATGATGTTTGTCTTATTGTACCTGGGTTATTTCACTTAACATGATGACCTCCAGTTTCATCCATGTTGTTGCAAATGACAGAATCTCATTCTTTTTGTTTTGTTTTGTTTTGTTTTTGAGACAGAGTCTCACTCTGTTGCCCAGGCTGGAGTGCAGTGGCACGATCTCGGCTCACTGCAACCTCCTCCTCCCAGGTTCAAGCGAGTCCCCTGCCTCAGCCTCCCGAGTAGCTGGGGTTACAGGCACATACCACTATGCCTGGCTAATTTCTTGTATTTTTAGTAGAGACAGGGTTTCGCCATGTTGGCCAGATTGGTCTCAAACTCCTGGCCTCAAGTGATCCACTCATCTTGGCCTCCCAAAGTTCTGGGATTGCAGGTGTGAGCCACTTCGCCCGGCCAGATCTCATTCTTTTTTATGGATGAATAATACTCCATTGTGTGTAAATACCACATTTTCTTTATACATTCATCTGTTGATGGACAGTTAGGTTGTTTCCAAATCTAGGCTTTTTTATGGCTTTGATCTTGTTACAGTTGCATGGAGGTTGCAGTGGGTGATCTTGGCTCACTGGAACCTCCACATCTCGGGTTCAAGTGATTCTCCTGCCTCAGCCTTCCAGGAAGCTAGTATTACAGGCTCACACCACCACGCCTGGCTAATTTTTGTATTTTTAGTAGAGGCTAGGCTATTGTGAACAGTGCTGCAACAAACATGAGAATGCAGTATATCTCTTTGATATACTGATTTCTTTTCTTTGGGGTATATACCCTGCAGTGGTATTACTGAATCATATCGTATCTCTATTTTCAGTTTTTTGAGGAACCTCCAAACTGTTCTCCATAGTAATTGAACTATTTACATTTCTACCAACAGTGTACAAGGGTTCCCTTTTCTCCATCTCCTCGCCAGCATTTGTTATTGCCTGACTTTAGTATAAAACTCATTTTAACTGGGGTGAGATAATACTTCATTGTAGTCTTGGTTTGCATTTCTCTGATGATCAAAGATGTTGAGCACCTTTTCTTATGCCTGTTTGCCATTTGTGTGTCTTTTTTTTTTTTTTTTTGAGAACTGTATTCAAATCTTTTGCCTCTTTTTTGATCAGATTATTACATTTTTTCCTATAGAGTTGTTTGAGCTCCTTTTATACTCTGGCTAGTCATCCCTTGTCAGATGGGTAGTTTGCAAATATTTTCTCCCAATCTGTGGGTTGTCTCTTCACTTTGTGGATTGTATCCTTTGCTGTGCAGAAGCTTTTTAACTTGATGTGATTTCATTTGTCCATTTTTGCTTTGGTTACCTGTGCTTGTGGGATATTGCTCAAGAAATTTTTGCCCAGACCTATGTCCCAGAGATTTTCCCCAATGTTTTCTTGTATTAGTTTTATGATTTGAGGTCTTAGATTTAAGTCTTTAATCCATTTTGATGTGGTTTTTTGGTATAGTAAGAGATAGGGGTGTAGTTTCATTCTTTTACATATGGAGATCCAGTTTTCCCAGTGCCATTTATTGAAGAGACTGACTTTTCCCCAGTGTATGTTGTTGGCGCCTTTGTTGAAAATGATTTCACTGTAGGTGTGTGGGCTTGTTTCTGGGTTCTTTGTTCTGTTCCGTTGGTCTGTATGTCTGTTTTTATTCCAGTACCATGCTGTTTTGGTTACTGAAGCTCTGTAGTATAATATGAAGTCAGGTAATGTGATTCCTCCAGTTTTGTTCTTTTTGCTTGGGATAGTTTTATCTATTCTGGGTATTTTGTGGTTCCATATACATTTAGGATGTTTTTTCCTATTTCTGTGAAGAATGCCATTGGTATTTTGATAGAGATTGCATTGAATCTGTAGATTGCTTTTGGAAGTATGGACATTTTAACAATTTTGATTCTTCCAATCCATGAACTTGGAATATTTTTCCATTTTGGGGAATCCTCTTCAATTTCTTTCATCAGTCTTTTATAGTTTTCATTACATTTTTTATCTTTATTTTTATTTATTTATTTTTTTTTGAGATGGGGTCTCGCTTTGTCATCCAGGCTGGAGTACAGTGGCGTGATCTCAGCTCACTGCAACTTCGGCCTCCCAAGTTCAAACAATTCTCCTGTCTCAGCCTCCTGAGTAGCTGGGACTACAGGCACAAGCCACCATGCCTGGCTAATTTTTGTATTTTTAGTAGAGATGGGGTTTCACCATATTGGTCTGGCTGGTATCAAACTCCTGACCTCAGGTGATCCACCTGCCTTGCCCTCCCAAAGTGCTGGGATTACAGGCGTGAGCCACCATGCCCGGCCTATAGTTTTCATTATGGAGATCTTTCACATCTTTGGTGAATTCCTAGGTACTTAATTTTATATGTGGCTACTGTAAATGGGTTACTTTTAAAATTTCTTTTTCAGATTGTTCATTGTTGGCATACAGAAATGCTACTGATTTTTGTATGTTGCTTTTGTATCCTGCAACTGTACTGAATTTGTTTATCAGTTCTAATAGATTTTTGGTGGAGTCTTCAGGTTTTTAGACTAAAGACTCCACCAAAAATCATATATCATTCTGTTGATATGATGTATCACTAATTGATTTGTGTATGTTGAACCATCCTTGCATCCCAGGGATAAATCCCACTTGGTCATGATGAATGATGTTTCTAATGTATTGCTGAATTTAGTATCCTTGAATTTTGTTGAGGATTTTTGCATGAAGATTCATCAGAGATATTGGATTGTCATTTTCTTTTTTTGACATGTCTTTGATTTTGGTATCAGAGTAATACTGGCCTTGTAGAATGAGTTTGAAAGTAGTCCCTCCTCTATATTTCAGAGTAGTTGGGTAGAACTGGTATTAGTTCTTCTTTAAATGGTAGAATTCAGCAGTGAAGTCATCGTAGGCTTTTTTATGGCTTTGATCTTGTTACAGTTGCATGGAGGTTGCAGTGGGTGATCTTGGTTCACTGGAACCTCCACATCTTGGGTTCAAGTGATTCTCCTGCCTCAGCCTTCCAGGAAGCTAGTATTACAGGCTCACACCACCACACCTGGCTAATTTTTGTATTCTTAGTAGAGACGGGGTTTCACCATGTTGGGCAGGCTGGTCTCGAACTCCTGAGCTCAAGTAACCTGCCCACCTCAGCCTCCCAAAGGGCTGGGATTACAGGCATGAGTCCCTGTGCCTGGTCCGTTCAGGCTTTTTATTTCTTCCTGGTTTAAATCTTGATAGATTGTATGTGTCTACGAAGTTGTCCATGTCTTCTAGATTTTTCTGTTCATTTCTTTTTAACCCATATGCGGGAAACTTTTCCTAAGAAGCAGCCTCCTCACTAGGTGCTTTTCACTGAGTCCTGCCACCTGTTGACATTTTATCTGGCTTAATCACTTAAACCTCTCTGAGCCTCAGTTTCTCCTCTGTAAAATAGGAAGAATTCTATCCATTTTGTTTGATATTGTGATGCTAATGTGATTGCAAACATGGAGGTCTGTGTAAATCGTAAAGCATGGTACAAATGCAGGTTCCAGTTGTTGATGGCTTCTCACCTAGCAGTGGCAGGGAATTGTTTAAAACATGAAGCAAATAATTCCCCTGCTTAAAATCCAGGCCTCTTACTATGGCCTACTAGACCTTACACAACCTGACCCCAGGTGCCTACTCCAGCCTCGTACTTCTCTCTCCTTTGTTCACCATCTTCCAGTCACACTGTCCTTTCTGTTCTACCAAGGGCTAAGCCATTCCTACTTCAGTGCCTTAGCACTGTCTGTTACCTCTCCCAGGAGTCCATGACTGGCTCCCTGTTATAATTTAGGCCTCATCTGTGATGCCATCTTCTCAAAGAGCCAGTCCTGGGCCATCTGATCCAAGGTTCTGTCTACCCCATTCCAGCCCCCACTCAGCTTGTTTCATTTTCCCCGTGGAGTTGATCACTATCTGAATGTGCCTTGATCATTTGTCATTTACTTGCTCTTTGGCCATTTCCCTCTCCCCTTAACATAAGTTCCTTCCAAAAGGATTTGGTGAGTTTTGGTCACTACTCTACCAGTGTATCGAATAGTGCCTGTCACCAAGAAGTAATCCAGAAATATTTACTGGGCAAGTTTAACTACAGCCCCTGTCACCTCCCAACACTTTTCAACAAAAGCTAACAAAGTTTCATTCATGCGAAAAATGTTTATAAGTCACCACAGACTTCTAAAATGGGAGAGTTTTGAATTATGTCGCACTCATTTAACTCCTGCTATATTTAAGAATCCTGAGTCAGAATATGACCAAGAAGGAGCCAACATAACAAGTTGGCCTGTCCATGGTGACACTAGTCAAAGCAAAATGTCTCAAGCTCACCGTTGCAGGGGCAGACAAGGACGGGGCCATTGGCATTTAAGAGAAAAATGGTGAGCGGCAAGTGGGACTCTTAGGGCAACAAAGCCAACGGGGTCCAATGAGGCCTTTGCTGGAATTGGCAGGCAGTGGTTGTTTAGTGAGGTAATTTGTGCCTGGCTGGCTCTGCCCACAGAGATGTCTGTCGGAGGGAGGTGTTGGCAGATCCACGATGTCCCTGGCTTGGCAAACTGCTGCCACTGCTTAATGAGCCAGTCAGCCATTAAAGTGCCTCCCGTACAATGGCAGCATTTGTAAAGTGAGCAGCTGAAGGAACATTCTGGAGAGCAGGGGAGTTGAGTGTTGACCAAAATCCTCCATGTCCTGCCCACTCCCCTCAGCTCTTTGCCCTTAGCTCCTAACTCTCTCCTCTTGTTCAGTCTTGCTCCAGCAGGGCTGGCGTCCTTACCTTCCCTCCAACCCACCAAGCCCGTACCTATCTCATGGCCTCTGTACTGGCTATTCCCTCTGCCTGGAACTCTCGCCCTCAGACGCTTGCCTGGCTGACTTCTTGACTTAATTTATGTTTTTGTTTCAAAGTGACCTCCACAGAGAGGCCTTTTTAGCCTCTCTAAAAACAGTCTATCTAAAAAGAGTACCTTTCCTCCAGCCACACTCAAGTTTCTTTCCCTCATTTATTTCTCTTCAAATAAACCTGACAGTTGATTGTAATCTATTTACTTATTTGCTTATAGGTGATCTCCAATCCACCTGCCACTCTGCTACTCCCCACAGTCTAGTGTAAGCTTCTGGAGGGTGGGGACCAGGTTTGTCCTGCTTAGTGCTGTATGCCTGTGTAAATCGTAAAGCACTGTACAAATGCAGGTTCCAGTTGTTGATGGCTTCTCACCTAGCAGTGGCAGGGAATTGTTTAAAACATGAAGCAAATCATTCCCCTGCTTAAAATCCAGGCCTCTTACTATGGCTTACTAGACCTTATACAACCTGACCCCAGGTGCCTACTCCAGCCTCATACTTCTCTCTCCTTGTCTCCCCATCTTTGTCTGCCCTTGCAACGGTGAGTTTGAGGCATTTTGCTTTGACTGGTGTTACTGTGGACAGGCCAACTTGTTATGTTGGCTCCTTCTTGGTCATGCCTAACTCAGAATATCAATCACAAGTATCAGTTGAATTTGTTGAACAAATGAATGAATGAATGAATGAGATAAAGTGCACAGCAGGATGGGCTGGGTAACGGGGGGCACTGAATACCATAAGTGGATACAAACGGGCAAGGGGTTTTAAGAATTTGTTAGGACCCAGGCACAGCCACATCCCACACTATATATATATATATATATATGTGTGTGTGTGTGTGTGTGTGTGTATACTTTTCCCTTTAGAAAAAGTAGATGAGATTTTGATAATTATCACCTTTAAAATTATTGATTACACAAATGTTCTCACTTATAAGTGGGAGCTAAATAATGAGAACACATGGACACAAAGAAGGAAACAGCAGACACTGGGGCCTACGTGAGGGTGGAAAGTGGGAGAAGAGAGAGAATCAGAAAAAAAAAAAAATTGGCCCGGCACGGTGGCTGAAGCCTGTAATCCCAGCACTTTGGGAGGCTGAGATGGGCAGATCACGAGGTCAGGAGATCAAGACCATCCTGGCTAACAGGGTGAAACCCCGTCTCTACTAAAAAATACAAAAAACTAGCCAGGCGAGGTGGCGGGCACCTGTAGTCCCAGCTACTTGGGAGGCTGAGGCAGGAGAATGGTGTAAACCTGGGAGATGGAGCTTGCAGTGAGCTGCGATCTGGCCACTGCACTCCAGCCTGGGCGACAGAGCAAGACTCCGTCTCAAAAAAAAAAAAGAAAAAAAATCTATTGGGTATAGGCCTAGTACCTGGGTGACAAAATAATCTGTACAACAAACCCCCATGACATGAGCTTACCTCTATAACAAACCTGCACATGTATCCCTGAACCTAAAATAAAAGTTAAAAAATTACTTGCTTACAAATACATTTATTTTACCATTGGCTGGAATGATGCAACAGTCACCATGCACATTCAGATATTCTTTCAAAGTGATTTTAAAAACCCTAAAATTGCCGGGTGCAGTGGCTCACTCCTGCAATCCCAGCACTTTGGGAGGCCGAGGTGGGTGGATCATGAGGTCAGGAGTTCGAGACCAGCCTGACCAACATGGTGAAACACCATCTCAACTAAAAATACAAAAAACTAGCCAGGCGAGGTGGCGGGCACCTGTAGTCCCAGCTACTTGGGAGGCTGAGGCAGGAGAATGGTGTAAACCTGGGAGATGGAGCTTGCAGTGAGCTGCGATCTGGCCACTGCACTCCAGCCTGGGCGACAGAGCAAGACTCCGTCTCAAAAAAAAAAAAAGAAAAAAAAATCTATTGGGTATAGGCCTAGTACCTGGGTGACAAAATAATCTGTACAACAAACCCCCATGACATGAGCTTACCTCTATAACAAACCTGCACATGTATCCCTGAACCTAAAATAAAAGTTAAAAAATTACTTGCTTACAAATACATTTATTTTACCATTGGCTGGAATGATGCAACAGTCACCATGCACATTCAGATATTCTTTCAAAGTGATTTTAAAAACCCTAAAATTGCCGGGTGCAGTGGCTCACTCCTGCAATCCCAGCACTTTGGGAGGCCGAGGTGGGTGGATCATGAGGTCAGGAGTTCGAGACCAGCCTGACCAACATGGTGAAACACCATCTCAACTAAAAATACAAAAATTAGCTGGGCATGATGGTGCGTGCCTGTAATCCCAGCTACTCAGGAGGCTGAGGCAGGGCCTCAGGAGGCGGAGGTTGCAGTGAGCCGAGATTGCGCCACTGCACTCCAGCCTGGGTGACAGAGGAAGACTCCATCTCAAAACAAAACAAAACAAAAATCCTAAAATTATTTTCTGTTGAGATGAAATTACAAAGTAATTAATTACAATGAAATTAACAAATTAATTTTTAAGACATTGTTGGAATATTTATTAATTTCAATTCTTCTTTTCATATTTTGGTATCAGTTAAAACATATTTTTCAGACCTAAAGCTTTATGCTGGGACTTAATCCGAAAAGGCATGTAAGCCCTGGGCTTTGTGCCTAAAGCCTCTGGTGACTGAGGGGGCCTGGGGAGGGAAGACCTGGGTTTGGGGAAGATCCTGACTGGTGGTCAGGAGGGTCTGCAGCTACGGGAACCCCTCAGGTGATATCACCTCCACCCAGAGGGAGGAAGCTGGGGGTCTGGCAGTAGGTACTGGCAGCAGGAATGAAGGCAGGGAGATGAATGCAGAAAAGAGTCCCAAGACAGGGACACTTCCAATCCAGGAGATCAAGGAACTCTAGGAGGACAAAAGGATGTTTGGTTTCAAATCCCGGGGGGGTTGGGGTTAGGGGGAAGAGGATGGGTGGAGTTTGGGATATATTCATAAGAAGGGCTGGGGTGTCATTTTCCTTATTGGTAAAGGGGATATATAAGGGCTCTCCGGAGAAACATAACTAATAGAAGATCTAGCTATCTATCTATCGATTGATCGATCGAATGAGATAAAGGCCTGAAAAGAATAAATATAGTGCTGTCCTCATGATAGCGGGTGAGTTCTTGAGTGATCTTTTTTTTTAAATATGTGTGGCAACCTCCCCCTGGCTTCTGCTCTGGCCATGTGACATGGTATATATTGAGGTCTGAACAGAATAGATATAGATATCTATACATATGGAAGGCAGACAGGCAAACGTTTCCTGTTGCTCTGAGGATGGTCCATCTTTTTGTTCTCTTCCGGCCTTCAACTGATTGGATGAGGCACACGCACACTGGGGAGGGCAATTTGCTTTACTTAGTCTACCAACTTAAATGTTAATCTCACCTAGAAACATCCTCACAGACACACTCAGAATAATGTTTGACCAAATATCTGAGTACCCTGTGGCCCAGTCAAGTTGACACATAAAATTAACTCTCAGCCAGGCGTGGTGGCTCACGCCTGTAATCCCAACACTTTGGGAGGCCTAGGCGGGCAGATCATGAGGTCAGGAGATCGAGACCATCCTGGCTGACAAGGTAAAACCCCGTTTCTACTAAAAATACAAAAAAAGTAGCTGGGCGTGGTGGCAGGTGCCTGTAGTCCCAGCTACTCAGGAGGCTGAGGCAGAATGCCGTGAACCTGGGAGGCGGAGTTTGCAGTGAGCTGAGATCATGCCACTGCACTCCAGCCTAGGCGACAGTGTGAGACTCCGTCTCAAAAAAAAAAAAAAAAGTTAACTCTCATGGTTGTTGGGGGTGGAGTAATATCACCTATCATGTAGCATTGTGAGAATTAACTATGGGTATTAAATACTTAGCACGGCATCTGGTACATAATGAGGGCTCAACAATTGGTCACTGTGGTTATTAATTTTATTAAAACAGAAATTTCTGGAAGGTGATTCCCCTACTAAGATACGAAAGCATATTTACAACAGTGCAGTGCCTTTTCTGTGTAAACACAGAATAATATTTGTTGGATTGTTGAGTTTACAGAAAGTCTTGTCAAAAGTTGAAAAGCTTACATTTTCCTTCCTGGGATACTGACATTGCTCCAATTATTTATTCGTGTGGGCCACGAGCAAGCCCAGTTCTCACAAGGCCCTAAAAAATGCACGAGATAATAATTACTTTGGGCCCTCTAGTGCAAACCTCAACTCAGGAAAGCACCAGGCCCAGGGAAAAATGTGGCAAAGTTGTTGAACTCCATGTTTGATTACAGGCCTCTCACAGCTGATAAGATGCAGAGCTTATTCCAGGACTACAGGACTCAAAGAGCAAGATTTTACCCACTATACTTCCTTCCTATGATATAAACTTAGTTTTGTCAGTTCTCTCACCCATCAAACTAGGAGAACAATATCCATCTTTTCCACTCCTTTGAGGGCATTCCGAGGACCAAAAAATTAGGCACATGAAGCATTATATAAACTCTGGAGAGCTACATAGCTAAGAGATTTCATTTAGAGTATTATTCTAATCAAGGGCAATGTGGTTAACACATGCCTACATTCCTGCATTCATGTAACTTTATTAAGCACCTACTATGTGCTGAGGACCATGCTAGGCACCTAGGCAGTGTGGAGTGGGGGCTGGGGAATAAACATGACACCTACTCTCTCCTTGGGTGCTGTCTCAGCAAGGCCTTCCCACAGTCCTGGATGGGATTCTTAGCAAATCACTCCTCTAGAACTTTACTCCCTTTCTTTATAACATTTGATTTCGTTTGTTGTTCTGTACCTACTTTAGTAATTCTTTAATTAATGTATGCCTCCACCACTTAGATCTTAAGCTCAGCCAGGGCAGGAATCTGCAATCTGCCTGGTTTTCTCACCATGATAGCCCCTAGCCCCATGCCTACCACAGTGCCTGGCACACAGTAGGAACTCAGAGACAAGTTGTTGAATGAATATACGGACGGATGGATGGATGGATGGATGGATGGATGGATAGATGGATGGATGGCTAGATGGCTGGCTAGATGGATGGCTGAACAAATGCTTTCTAAGTGCCCAGGATGTAAAAAGCTAGACAAAGTAACTTAAGGCTCAAACATGCGTGATAGTCATGACCGTTCAATATGACTTCGGACCAAGGAATTTGGACTGAAATTCTCATTAGAGAGCAACTAAAAGCGAAAGTCAGCTATTCCCTTTGAACTTGGTATGACAAAGTTGGGACTGGATATTATCTTCTGAAGCAGCTAACTGTTACATGAAGGCAAGGGAGTGGGAGGTCTCCTGGGCCCAAATCAAATGCATCAAAGACCATAGTGTCCCTTCCCCAGATCTCAGATGCTCACACAACATGGCCCGAGAGATTAGTACTGGTCTTCCTGTGGCTCCCTGATGCTGCTATCCAGCTGTTATCTGGCCCAACCTGCTGCCAGGCCTTGGGAAGGCTGAGCCACAGCCCTGCCTCAGAGGGGCCCTGTCATCTTTCCATGAAAGCTACCTCCGGTACTTCTAGTGAAGGAAATGTTCTGCCAGCTAGCTACAGGGCACTGGGGCGTGCTTAATCTCCAGAACCACCTCTCATTCATCAGCCACCTCCAACCATTTTGGTGCCATAGGGGTGCAGATTCACCCCCATAACAAAATATCTGAAACTTGCAAGGTGTTTCCTGTTAAACGAATGAGTCTTCTGATTTCTTTGATCTCACCCTCCCACCAGAGAGAAATTGATAAATGGGGACATGTTCCAATGAGGGTGACCAGCCTCATGGGCTGGACTCACAAGCATTCTGGATGGAGACACCTCGGAAGGCATATACCAACTCTCTTGCAATATTTGACGAGTTTCCACACAGAAGCAATGTTAGACCTAAATTTCCTATGGTTCTGGAGAGTACAGTAGAAACTAAATGATGGCTCCAGAGATACAGCCTTTAATTCAGTGACAAGAAGAAACCTCTATCAACCAGAATGATCTGAAAATGAAATGGACTACCTAGTTGAGTAGTGAGTCTCCTGTCCAAGCCTTGCCTGGGTATGGGTTATATATTTCATTCTGTTACACATATAATAAGGGACATTTCATAGGTGGGCTATTCCTGAGGAAGGTCTGGACACTGAGAAGTAGGGAAAAAGGATACTCTAATACAACATAAAAATTAAACATCATTAGTAGCTCACTATGTGGGTAATGAGCACTTCCATGTACCAGCACAATAATCCTGTGCAGTGAGTCCTATAATTACCACCATGGTACAGGCAAGGAAACTGAGATGGAGGCAGGTGCGTAACTTGCTCAAGGTTGCACAGCAAGGAGGTGCAGACCTGGGACTCAAATCCTAGCAGCCAAACTACCACCCATGATGCTAGAGTACCCGCTCCATTACTGCTTCCTGTCTACCTCCCCAGTCCCTTCTGTTATAGCATAAAATGAGTAGAACTTGAAAAAGAGATTTCTGGCCTGGCACGGTGGCTCACGCCTGTAAATGCCAGCACTTTGGCACTTTGGGAGGCCAAGATAAGTGGATTGCTTGAGCCCAACAGTTTGAGACCAGTCTGGACAACATAGTGAAACCTTGTGTCTACAAAATAATAATAATAATAATGATAAAAAGGCCAGGCACAGTGGCTCACGCCTGTCATCCTAGCTTTCTGGGAGATTGAGGCAGGTGGATCATTTGAGGTCAGGAGTTTGAGACCAGCCTGGTCAACATGATGAAACCCTGTCTCTACTAATAATACAAAAATTAGCTGGGCATGGTAGCACACGCCTGTAATCCCAGCTACTAGGGAGGCTGAGGCACAAGAATCGCTTGAACCCCAGAGGTGGAGGTTGCAGTGAGCCAAGATCCTGCCACTGCATTCCAGCCTGGGTGACAGTGAGACACTGTCAAAATAACAATAACAAAAATTCTACCAAGAAAATTCATCAGAATGGGCCCCAAACCCAGAATGGTAGCTAACAATTTAAAAAGACCTAAATCAGGGGAAATGACCATGCTTGAGTACAATTTGCAAATCACCTTGAGAGAGAGACTATGTCTTCCACCAAATCGAGAGCCAATTTTAAAACACCCACATCCTCTGGGCCTCTCCCTCCTCCCCAAAGCTTCTTCTGGCCTTGCTAGGGCAAAAATCCCTTTGCCTTCATTTGCATTGTTCTTGGGAGGGGGAGAGTGAGCCAGCTCTGAAGTCACTCCTCTGAGAAGAGAGCCAGAATCACACCACAGTCAGCGTGACCAGCGTGACCTTCGTGGGAATTTGGCTGAAGCATCCAAAATGAGTCAAATGAATTAATCACCTCTTCCCCTGGAGAATGCAGACACTTGATCCTTCACAAGGAAATGAGGGCACTAGTTACCAAAGGAAAATAGAAAAATGGGAAGAACAGTGTTTTAAAGTGCATCTACCTTGTTTGACCCTGAGCTTCGGTGGCAGAGCCAGGTGGGTCTGCCAGGTCACCATCATTTGTCAAACACATTCACCCTGGACATTCAGGGAGGCCCTGAAACCAAAACAGCATCTCCCAACAGCATCTGGAGGACCACAAAGAATTTCTGTGGGGGTAGGTCATTTTCTCCAGTGTTTCTCTATGCCCTGCAAAGCAGTTGATTATAAGGATCCTAGGCTCTTTTTTGTTTTTTTTTTTCAGGGATAGGGGTCTCACTCTGTCTCCAAGGCTGGAGTGCAGATGCAATCATAGCTCACTGCAGCCTCAAAATCCTGGGCTCAGGGGACCCTCCCGCCTCAGTCTTCCAAGTAGCTGGGACTACAGGTACGCACCACCATGCCCAGCTATTTTAAAAAATTTTTGGAGAGACGGGGTCTCACTATATTGCCCAGGCTGATCTTGAACTCCGGGCTACAAGGTATCCTCCCACCTCAGCCTCCCAAAATGCTGGGATTACAGGTGTGAGCCACCGCCCTCTGCCAAGGATCTGAGGTTTGTGAATATCCCAGAGCCCTGGTACCATCTAGAGGTGGCACTGTATGACCTTTTTCTAACTCCTTCTTCCTTTGAGCCACCTCACAAAGTGCCTACTTACTTGGGGTTTCGATTCTAGGCTGCAGGGGTCCTACCCAATCCCACAACATCAATTTTCTACCAAGGGATCTGAGGGTGACCTGGATAGTCATGATTTTTATTTAGCAGGACAGTGAAAATAATTTTCATCTCAATGAAATTTTAAGACCAAGCAGATTGTGCATAGCCGTCCTTGGCCTCCTGGGACCCCAGGCCACTGTGGCCCCGCTAGCAGGGAGGAGAGGATGACTTTGCAACATAAGGGCTATTCGTCATTAGAACAACAAGGCCAGCAGCAGCATGGCTCTGGCCTTATCGGAGCAGGAGGCCTTGCTGGATTCTATTAATTGCCGAATGCTGTTGGGTTTGGCAGATACAGGAAGCAGTTTACATGGCTACACAGTGCCCTGGCTCACAGTGTCTCTGAAATGGTATTATTGTAGCGGGATAATTGTGATTAGGGACAGTTCCCCGAGGAAGACCAGGCCTTTGATGATTGAGTCACTTCCTCTCCACTCTACTTCAGTGTGATAGCGTGGCTCGCCCCACAGACACACACACCCTTTGCTGGCTAGAGAGCCCTGAGTCCCACAGCAGGGTTCTCAAACCAAGAGCCAAGAGCTGCATCAGAGCCAGGATCCTTGGAGAAATGGAAGCAGGCCAGAGACCACCCCCACCATTTTTTTTTTTTGGGGTCATGATGACAAGCAACCTGGTTAATGATCTCAGTTGTAAATGTGTCCTCAACTTCTACGGGTCATGTGCTTCGGAACGGGGAACCAGGCTCTATGTTTACTGCCTGTGTGACTTTGAGAAGTCCATTCTTTGAGCCTCAGTTTCCCCATCTGTAAAGTGAGGATGATAAGAGAATCTACCTCAAATGATCATTGTGAGGGTTAAATGGGATTCCTTTAATGTTTGCAAACACCTAATAAATGGTAACTATTTTATTATTATTGCCATTGTTGTTATTGCCATTAATTACTGCCCCCAACCCTAAGCCATAATTTCCTGAAGGCTGGATCGAGGTGCCTCCACTTGGTGGAAATGCAGCCACCTCAGAGATGAAGGCTGGGGAGGCATGAAGCTGGCCTCATGAGAAGGCCTGGAGTAGAGCCACATCCCAGTCTCAGCTTCCTCAGGGGCCATTCCCCAGGCCTGAGCTCCCCGGGAATCGGAGCCCATGTCTGTCTCTGTGCACTTGGCAGGCAGTCTCCAATCCTGCTGGGTACTGCCTTATCACCCACTCTGCCCAAGGGCTTTTTGTTGAGACAGTTTCACTCTGTCACCCAGGCTGGAGTACAGTGGTGTGATCTTGGCTCACTGCAACCTCCACCTCTGGGGTTCAAGCGATTCTTGTGCCTCAGCCTCCCTAGTAGCTGGGATTACAGGCGTGTGCTACCATGCCCAGCTAATTTTTGTATTAGTAGTAGAGACAGGGTTTCACCATGTTGGCCAGGCTGGTCTCGAACTCCTGATCTCAAGTGATCCACCCACCTTGGCCTCCCAAAGTGCTGGGATTATAGGTGTTAGCCACTACACCTAGCCTGTCCTAGGGTTTTTAACCAGGACAGTCCCTCATGAGCTACACTGAATCATGTGTATTTCAGCCTCAGGCAGGCTTCTGGGAGGAAAACACCCATCTGTGCTACTGGGTGGGAACAGCATTTGCCTAGACAAAGGACTCTGCCCTATTACTGGAACCCCTGAGTGGGCCCTGCAACTGCCTTGAGGTGTGAGTGGGGCTGGGGTGAAGCAGGCTGGGGTTGGCCTGCCTCAGTCCCTGCCTTGCAGAGGTTGGAACCAAAACACAGTGGCTGGCAGCACATGTGAGCTCAGAGTCAGAAGTCTTGGGCTCAGACCTACCACTTACTAGTTGTGTGCACTTAGAAAATCACTTTTCCTCTCAGAGCCTCAGTTTCTTCATCTGGTAAATGGGGATAAAAATACCTCTCTCAGAGCACTGTGGTCAGGATGAAATTAGATCTGTATGCAAAACACTTAGTGTAGTCACTAGCATGTAGAAAATGTGCAATAAATGGTAGCAAAAGGAGGTAAGTCCGCCAAAGAGAGCACGAAACACCACTGACAGGCCCTCAGCCCCAGAGAGGGTGGCTCTCGTACTGCCCCAGAAATGCTTCTGGGACCCAATGTGTTTCAGGAACTGTCTGCCAGAACCAGAGTCCCCAGACACTGGGAATATTCAGCAAGCTCTGTAAGGGCAGAGACCATGTTGATTTTGTCCTACATCCAGTACCAGTGTATCAGTTTCTTATGGCTGCTGTTAACAAATGACCACAAACTTAGGAGCTTAAAACAGTGCAACTTGGCTGGGCGCAGTGGCTCACGCCTGTAGTCCCAGCACTTTGGGAGGCCAAGGCCAGTGGATCACCCGAGGTCAAGAGTTCGAGACCAGCCTGACCAACATGATGAAACTCTGTCTCTACAAAAAAACACAAAAATTAGTTGGGCGTGGTGGCAGGTGCCTGTAATCCCAGCTACTTGGGAAGCTGAGGCAAGAGAATCGCTTGAACCCAGGAGGCGGAGGTTGCAGTGAGCAGAGATTGTGCCATTGCACTCCAGCCTGGGCAACGAGAGTGAAACTCTGTCTCAAATGAACAAACAAACCAACAAAAAACCCTAGGCAAATGTATTATGTGACAGTTCTGCAGGTCAGAGCCTAAAATGGGTGTCATGGGGCTAACATCAAGGTGTCGACAGGCTGCATTCCTCTGGAGCCTCTGGAAGAGAATCCGGAGGCTATCTGAACTCCTTGGGTCCTTGCTATTGTATAACATAGCACATCCACAGGTTCTGTGGATTAGAATACGAACATTTTGGGGGAGCCATTATTTTGCCCCTTCCTCCAGCTTCAAAGTCAACAGTATATATCTTCCAACTACACTCTGATTCTTGCTTATAAGGACCCTTGTGATTGTATTGGGCCCACCTGGATGATCCAGGAGGCTCTCCCCATCTCAAGGCCAGCTGATTAGCAACCTGGTTCTATGTGTAAAATTCTCCCTCACTGTTGTATAACATAACATATCCACAGGCTCTGGGGATTGGGATTGAAATTTTGAGGGAACCATTATTTTGCCTACCACACCTAGTATGAAGGAAAGCAAAGAAAATGCCAGATCAGAATACTGACTGTGCACTAATTTTGGACTGAGCTTCCTGCCAAGGAAGGCCAGAGGATCTCACAGTCTACACCAGGACACAAAGCATTCACTTGTGAGGACAGTCATGAGCACATTACAAGCTGTTATGACTTAGAGAGTGCTGACAGTTACAAAAGTCCTTAGAACACAAAGAATCTCTGGCCAGTGCTCAATAAATCATTATATTTATTCAGCAAATATTCTGAGCATCAGTTAGGTCCTAAGTGCCAAGCAGGCAGAGATGAGTAAGATTACTATCCCTGACCTCGAGGAACTTGTAGGTTCAGGAAAACCTCCTGGAAGAGGTAAGGATGGAGCCAGGATTGAACACAGGAGGAGGTACAGATGAGGGGAGAGCATGATGGTTGTGTGAAGTAATACGCATGGTGATTGCAAGTGCAAAATCTGCAGCCAGGACTGCCTGGGTCTGGAGTCTGGCTGTGTGGTACACTGACTGTGTGACCTTTGGCGAGTTTCTTAGCTCTCCTATGCCCCCGTTGTCTCATTTAAAAGTGGTAATAATAATAGTAGTATTGTCACAGGGTCATTGTGAGGATTACAGGATTTAATATATGTGAAGTGCTTAGAGCAGTGCCTGGCACATTGCAAGCACCATGTAAGTGTTAAGTAATATATGATTATCTCCCTTTTATCCTTTTCTCAGTCACAATAGCAAGGAAGGAGTGAGGGATATTTCAGCAGGTCCTGGAAAGGAGACAGTTATGACAGCTCATGGTCTCTGGTAAGAATGTTAGGGGTAGAATTTTCTGTTTTCAAATCTCCCAGCCAGCTGCCATGGCTCATGCCTGTAATCAAGCACTTTGGGAGACCGAGTTAGGTGGATCACTTGAGCCCAGGAGATCAAGAGCAGCTTGGGCAACATGGTGAAACCCCATCTCTACTAAAAATACAAGAAATTAGCTGGGCGTGGTGGCATGCACCTGTAGTCCCAGCTACCTGGGAGGCTGAGATGGAAAGAGAGCTTAAATCCGGGAGGCAGAGGTTGCAGTGAGCCTTGATCACACCACTGCATTCCGGCCTGGGTGATGGAGTGAGACCCTGTCTAAAACAACAACAGGCCGGGTGCGGTGGCTCACGCCTGTAATCCTAGCACTTTGGGAGGCTGAGGCGGGCGGATCACGAGGTCAGGAGTTCCAGACCATCCTGGCTAACATGGTGAAACCCCGTCTCTACTAAAAATACAAAAAATTAGCCGGGTGTGGCAGCGTGCGCCTGTAGTCCCAGCTACTCGGGAGGCTGAGGCAGGAGAATGGCGTGAACCCGGGAGGCGGAGCTTGCAGTGAGCCAAGATTGTGCCACTGCACTTCAGCCTGGGAGACAGAGCGAGACTCCGTCTCAAAAACAAAAACAAAAACAAACAAACAAACAAAACAACCACTACTACCTACAGTGGGAAGGAAAAAGCAGTTTTAACTTTTGGCTGTTGGGTAACAAATTGTCTTCATGCAGATTTCCTTATGATCCTCTCATATACACAGACCAAGAGACACCGAGTTTGATCTGAGCAGCTACGACTTGCCCCCAGCAGACCCAACCTTACGGTTGTGATGTGCGGGGGTTGCTGTGGGTTGGGGAGAATCGAGACAGCCAGGAGCTCCGAGCCCAGGCTGGAGGAGGGGGTCCAGATTCCCTGGGATTATGTCCCCTTCAGCCACTGGAATCTTTTACCAAACAGATCTGGAAACATCATTCTGGTCCTAAGTACTCACTCTTCCTTAAGCTCAGGGCTAATGGTTGATGAGTGAGCAAATGTCTCTGTTATCACAGAGGGCTAAAACTGGATTTGTTTAAAGCGTTTTCTCTTTGGAGGTGCAGTAATTGCTCTCCGATCAGACAGGAAGTCCTATTGCTCGAAAGGAGCCAGTGTTATCAAGAGAAAACACATCAGCGCCCGTCCTCTCGGGAAGGGAATTGTGAGTAATCAACAAGACTCCTCTCCAGCTGGCCATGGGGCCATTGTTCAGACACGACAGGTCAGGGAAAGTTTGAGCAGGCAGTGCTTTTAAGGGGCGGTGGCAATTCCAGTTCTTTCTCTTCCTATTTTCCTTCCCAGGGGACAGGCTTTCCCCAGGGAAAGGGGTTAACCTGGTACATTGTTCTGAAGCCATCAGACAAATCTGATTACATCACTCTCCCACTTGAAACTCTTCAAGGGCACCCTTGTTGCCTTCAGGATCAAGTCCAATTCCTTAATCTGGTCTATAAGGCCCTTTATCACTGGGGCTTGAGGGCACACCTCTCCCTCCTGCTGTATCTATCATCACTCCCAACCAGCTCTCTTCCTGGTCCCCAGTCTGCTCAGTGCCTGGAATGTACTCTCATCATGCCTGGAGCACCATCTCTACACGCTGTGGTGTGCTGGGTCTAAGACACTGCCCATCCGTTCAGATCACACATGCAGACATGAGAGGGAAGTCTTGTAAAAGTGGAGAAATGAATGAGACAGACCTAACTGTGGCAAACTTCTGCAAACCAACCTCCAAAACCCTAGTGGCTGATCTCAGCAAGGCTTTTTGTGTGTTATTATTCTAGTCTGTATGCTTCTTGGGGATAGGAGAAACTTCCAAGACCTCCATGTCACTCACCAGAAGATAATACTGAAGGTAATAATAAGACTGACAGTAGATGTTTTGTAAGTGCTACAACTTGTGAGTATCATTCACTGAGCATGTACCATAAGCCAAGCTATACTGAAGACTTCATGTGTGTGCCTTATCTTATTTAATCCTTGCAATGACTCTATAAGATAGGTTTTTTTCTTTTCTTTTCTTTTCTTTTTGACAGGGTCTTGCTCTGTCAACCAGGCTGGAGTGAAGTGATGTGATCATGGCTCACTATAGCCTCAGTCTCTCTGACTCAAATGATCCTCCCACCTCAGCCTTCCAAGTCGCTGGGACCACAGGTGTGTGCCACACATACTTAGCTAATTTTAAATTTTTTTTTTTTTTTTTTTTTTTAGAGATAGGTTCTCACTCTTTTGCCCATGCTGGTCTTGAACTCCTGGATTCAAGCAATGAGTTAGGCAAATATCCCCATTTTATAGATGAGGAAGTTAGGGCTTACCAAGGTAACCATTTGCTCAGGGTTATGCCGCTGGCAGTGGTGGAACAGATAGACGTATCCAGGTTTGTCTAAGCCCAGACCCACCTAGAAGTTGAATACCAGACCCATACTGCTTCCTACGTGTAGACACACGTGTGGAGGGTCTGGAAGGCAGAGCTGCTGCAGGGCTGGGAGGCCCCAGGAAAGGCAGGACAGACATGATCAGGGTAGGGTGTCTTTTGTTTGGCTTTACTTCAAACAAAGACAACAGCAGGGAAACCGAAGCCCCCAACTTCCCTTCTCTGAAGACCAAAGCAAGGCCAAAAATAGGAGAGACAGGAAACATTTGATCCCAAAGTGTCAAACAAACATAAATATCCTGCCAACTTTGCCATCAGGGAATGTGTGAGAACAGCTGCCATGCAGGGGCTAGTTAAGAGGTCGGCCTGCGGGGCTGTGCCCAGCCAGGCCCTCTCAAGTTGCCATGGGTCTGGGGTCTGTTGTCACATGGAAGAGCAGGGCATCTAGGATGCTTACAGATTGCTGTTGCCAAAAGAATGCACCTTGCTGCCCTCCAATGACAGGAGGCCCCAGCTGCTGGCTCCACAATCCATCACTGTGTGCTCCAAGGCCCGGCCTCCCGCAAGCTGCTTCCGGATGACAGAATGCAGCAGAGAGGCTAAAGTAGTCCTGTTCCTGGAAGACACTGGACTCCTCTGATAGCCAGCTTTGGCTCAAGGACTCTCTGATGGCCTTTCTGAGCCTTCCTTAGACTGCAGTACAGTCTAAGTTGCCTCCATTTCACCTCCTTCTCGCTCTTGTTCAGTCAGAGTCAGACCTGCCTCATGGGGCCTCCGAGGCTCTCTCAGCTTTTCCCAGCTCCCTCACCATTTTTCTCACAGGCATTTCTTCTTGTTAAGTCCTCGCATGTTCAATCCTTTCCTGGGATCTGCTTCTTGGAGAGATGCACTAACTCCAAGAACACCTAGTGATTGCCTCATTTTATAGTTGAGAAAACAGAAGCTCAGAGAGGCAAAGGGGTCTTTGAGATGTCACACAGTAAACTCACGCAGGGCAGGAAATGGGTCTCCCAGCTTGCAGGCTAGATCCACTTCCTTTACATCACCTGTGTTTAGAATGGGGTAAAGGGTGGGAGAGAAGTGATAAGCCATGTGTGAGCGTTTCTTCAAAGTAAGGCCCCTCACACATTCACTTGTAGCTTCCTCTAGATTCAGAGCCACAGAAGGCAAAGACAGTGTGCCTTATTCACGCATTTGTCCCAGACACTCTAGTCTCCAAATCGTGGTTCCTTGCCCTCACTGCTGCCTGGCATAATCCATACGACACACCATTCAAATGAGAAGGGTTTTTATTGCTTTTGCAACTGGAGAAAGGCAAAGTAGAGAGACAGACACCCACAAATGAGTGTGTGGAGAGCACCTTAGAAGATGCCTAGGAAAGGGTAGGGATCTTCCCAATGGGAGAAAAGCCAGCATCAGCATTTGCCCGGGGACCTCTTCCTGTTGGGGCCTTTGCTGACCTGTCAGTTAGGAGGTCTCCTACTAATTTCTTCTGCACCTGGCTAGGAGCGGGGGCATGGCTTCCATCATGCTAATTGCCACCATCTCCCCAGTGACACTGAGCTCAGTTCCTGATAAGGTGCTTCCTTAATAGTCTCCCATTTCCCTGCTGACACCAGAAAATAGGCCTGACTTGGCAGTGCGTTACAGCACTGAGTGAGGCAGAGCTGTCACACCCAGCCTCGCAGCCTGAACCATTAGTGGACCTGGAATCAATAGCGTTCAGACAACCCTTGTTTCCCTGAAAGCATTCACTTGGCACATTTGCTGTTTATCAGGCAGTTCCTTTCTCAAATGTCCCACGGTCTGTGGCCCTGGCACCCAAGACTCTCCTCCTTTCAGAAAGTGCCGAGGGGACTTTGCAAATTTCAGGCCGCATCAGCTTTCTCTCTTCCGAACAAAAGGAGAATAAGAAGATTTGTGTTTGTCAGCACCAGCTTGTAAGTAACGACAGTTTTCGTTACAGTTTGTTGGTTGCAGGCAAGAGAAATAAACTGTGATGGACTTAAGCAAAGTGAGACTTAAAGGAAAGTCTCTTTGGAACTCAGTAGTGGGCTAGATCAGTACCAGCCAAGCTTCTTAAGATTCAAGTTCAAGAGAGTTCAATATCAAGTTCAAGTTCAAATTCAGTATCAGTTGGGTCTAGTTTCAGTCACTTGCCTACCTTTTGGTCAAGGGAGGTTGGGGCAACTAGATGGTCTGTATCTAGCAAAGGTGAGTGATGATACCAGAAAGAGGAGAGAATAGATGAGGGTCTGGCCAAAATAATAGAAGCTCAGTAGGTAGACAGCTGAGAACGTAGACTCAAAGGAGGTGCTGATGGCCTGGTGTATGGTAACTCAGGCCCTCTCTGGCCTTCAGACTTCTCTTCCAGACCTGTGTGAGGAGTAAATGATATACCCTGTGGAATGGGCCCAGCACTGGACGCATGCTCAGTAAGCGATAGCTAGTAGCCTTGGTGCCTGAATTACTGCTTTTGTAGCATAATTTTAAACACTAGACAAAGTTAAAGCACCTGGTGGAAAGCTGGAGGCATGACCTGATTATTGTCTTGAAATCCATGAAGAATTCTGCTAAGTGTTGTGACCAGCACTTTAAAAAATAACTAAATAAATAAAGGTTGCTGCTAATTTTCACAGGTAATAGGAACAACCTGAGATTTTTGAAGACTTGGGTGAAACACTAAGGAAGAACTTGCAGTCTCTGAAAAGAATCATAGAAGAGCATTGTGGGCCCTGCTTCTCAGCAGATATTGTTGAACAAAACAGAATTTTATCCTCTTGGGATACCTTAGCCCTTTGGCAGCACCATCATACAGAATTTGTACTAACTGCTTGTTTAACAGCCTGAATCACCTTCTAGACTACCAGCTCCTTGAAGACAGAGGGTAGGGGCTGACATCTGCTCACTGCTATATTCTTGGGGTCCCACACAGGGTATGGGACACAGATGTGCTCAGAAAATATTTGCTGAATGAATAACAGAGGGTTGATGACCTTTCAAAATCACTGGTTTTTGCAAAGCGTTACTCCAGCCACCGCAACCACATCTACCTGTAGAAACAAAATAAAATCAACACGGTGGCACTTCTGGGGCTGCGGAGCTGACCCCATAAGGTTTTCTTCTCTTAAGCCTTATACTGCTTATTGAAGTGGAGGCGAGAGAGAATGGAGGTGCTACCAGGGCAACTCATGACAGAGGTGGAGCCTGGAGGAGAGGAAATGGAGAGCAGAGGGCAGGGGTGTTAACAGGAAATTCCTGTGGGGATCCAGGGGGCAGGACTATTGCCAGGAACTTCATTTAGTTCTGACCTGGAACTGTGGACCAGGGTCCCTTCCTGACTCAAATGCCCATAGGCTGGAGGGAGGGAGAGAGTGAGTCTGACCCTATGCCACCCTCTTCCCATGCCAAAAATGTTCAATAGCAATGCAGGACATGTCAAAGGCCATGCTTGACTAAAGGCCATGCCCAGGTTGAGGGAATAAATGCTATAGGCGTTCAGATGAACAGGAGATCACTGTGGCCGGAAGTGGTCAGAGATGTCTTCATGGTAAGAAGTGGGGTTCAGGTTGGCCTTATATGATGGGATAGATTTGCATTTGTGGAGAAAAAGGAGCACAGGCAGGAGAGACAGCCCGAACAAAGCACAAAAGTAGAAAAGTACAGTGTGTGCCTCTGAGGCCGGAGGTTCTTGGCAAACTCAGGAAAATGAGTAGTCAGAGAAAAGGTGAGATGGGGAGGCTGGGGTCAAGCCCAAGAGATCCATTAATGTCAAGTTAAATTGTTTTTTATTCATACATGTTTGATACAGTGAGTTCTAGATTTCTCTTCAAAGAATCAGTATGTCAGTATGTTCAGTTCTTTGTCCTCCATTTTAAAGTTTAACTTCCTCATAGTTTCAGTAAACAACCTTTTCCACCACTTTTAATCAGTAGTTCACATCTGTTCCCCTGGTCACCTGCTCCATCCTGACTCATCCCAGTCACTTGCTTTGACCTGAGTGACCCCTGGTCACCTGCTCTGACCTAAGTCACCTTTAGTTACCTGTTCCATAACTGCCCCACCAAACTGCTCACCCCGCCACTCTGGCTCTATGCCTGCTGTCTTTAAAATAGCCAATTGGAATTAGCTTAGACTGTGAGGTCCAACCCTAGCCAATAGGGGAACAACACAGCAGTAGAGGCTACCTGCTTTAGAAATAAGAACCCCTTCCCCTCCCTTGTTCAGGTGTGCTTTTGCCATTACTCCATCCACGAGTCGCACCCCTCTATAGAAGCAAAAATTGCCTTGCTGAGAAAATTAAATTTATTTTCGAGTGCTATTTCTTTGTGGCACCAAGGAACAAGCATTTTGTTTCTAACAATCATATATTTATAAGTACTACCTACATATGAAGTAATGAACAAATGAATAACTCATTATAAAAAAGAACAGAGGGTGAACAGGAAGGAAGGAGATGGCTCCTCTGCTGTTTGAATAATTCTGTCCAATCCAGCAAGGACAAAAGGCTTTAATAGTCAGCCTCCCAGGTGCTCCCCTCAATGCCTCTGGTCTGGGAAGAACCTGTGAGCTGCCATCCACAACTCTGGCAGAGGAGGTGGCCAAGCTCAGACAAAATGCGCAGTAGCTTCTGGGGCAATGTTAGCATTGAGTGAAAATCTCTAGAGATCTTCTCTCTCCTATCAGCCAATAAAGGGGTTCAACCAAGTGGGTTAACCTGGTAACTTAAGTAAAATAGGCTATTTCTCTTGGGCAATTCTTGGAGAGGCTGAGACGATCCCTGCCCCCAAATTGCCCACACCATTCCTTGATCCATTGGGGTAATGCCTGGAATTTCATAATCACAGCTTCATGTCTTAGCTAGAAGCTGTGATTGCTAGCATTGAAAGCTGTTATCAGACTGTTCTATTCTACCCTACTGTAAATGAAGAATCTGAAAGCAGGTTTTGACAGGAAGGCTGGAGAGGGAAAGAAAGATGTAATCTGAGTACTTGAGGTGGAAGATTGTCAGGGTCACAGGGAGTGGGGGAGACAGCAATGAGAAGAAGAACAGGAATCGAGACACACATTGCCAAGGGCAATTTTGCTGAGTTCTAGCAAGGAATCCTAACACCAGCCAAAGTGTCTGGTTGTTAACAAACATGTTTCATATACTCGGTCCGATTATGGCATCAGCCAGATGATTTAAATGACTGCATTAGGCAGCTAAATCCATAATCATTGGCCCCGCTAACACATAGAGGGGCTTGGCTAATCTTAACATTAGCAGGTTGCAGCGCCTCGTCAACAGCTGCCTGCTACAGAGAGTGACTGATGCTGTTCTCAAGATCCCAAGGAGGCCCAGGGAGTTCAGGAGGATGGAAGTGTTCATTCTTATTATAAAATCCCCTGAGAACAGCAGGCTGTTTAAAGGATCAGTGTGTGGGCCATTTTTCTTCTGAGGAACTTGCCTTACAGTCTCATGCTGCATATTTCCCGGTCATAATAGTTTGGAGAAAAATATTGCTAAATGGCTGCATAAACAATTTTAATTGGCCTGGGCTCCCAAAATGTGCTATTTTTGTTCTGCTGCCAAGCTTGCTTTTTTACTAGCTAATTATGCCCAGCATTTAACTTTCGGCAAAAAAACAGGAAATAGGGCATTCATTACTCGAGTGACAACTTTTCAACAAGCCCACATTTCAACATCCATTGTGTAATTTCCTCTCCCGAGCTTACAGTTAGTTGTTCCACCAGGCCTTTGGAAACAAACAGCTCCTTCAGTGGGGGCTGGTAGGGGCTTTGTTCAGATCTAAATGCTCTCCTATCTCCAACGCAGGCAGAGACACAGGCTTCCATGAGCCACCAGTGCCTGTGGGGTGGGTCTCTTTCCTTGTTTGGGCTCCTCGCAGAAATCCCCCAGCTGGGGTTTCCGCTAGTCTCAATTAGCTGCCAGATTGGGCTCTATCGTCAGAAGCTGGGCTGTGCAGCTGGGGAGTCAGGCGACACTCAGAGGGACGCTTTCTTGTCCCTTGAGGAATCCTAAAAGACAGTCAATCCAGTTTGTTAGGCATTAACTCCTAGAAAGTGCTGTAAAGCCATGTCTTATTATATGATCTATTTTAAATTTATTATATGAAAACATTGTATTGTAAAGTATATCAAATACCTAGAAAATACACAGCTTATTAAGTGTATAGCTCATAAATTTTCCTTCTTTCTTTTCTTTGAGGAGTCTCTGTCGTAGGCTGGAGTGCAGTGGCATGAGCTCGGCTCACTATACCTCTGCCTCGGGGGTTCAAACGATTTTCATGCCTTAGCCTCCTGCACAGCTGGGACTACAGGTGCCTGCCACCTTGTCTGGCTAATTTTTGTATTTTTAGTAGAGATGGGGTTTCACCATGCTGGCCAGGCTGGTCTCAAACTCCTGATCTCAAGTGATCCGCCCGCCTTGGCCTCTCAAAGTGCTGGGATTACATGCATGAGCCACTGCGCCTGGCCTCATGAGTTTTCATAAAGCAAACACCATGTAACTACCATCCAGATCAAGAACAGGTTATTACCAGCACCCCAGAACCTCCAGCACTCCAAGAGTTCCACCCAATCACTGCTTCCTCTCTCCTCCCCAGACTTCTAATACTATAGTTTAGTTTTGGGTGTTTAAACTTTATATAAATGGAAGCATATAATATAGTTTATGAGTGGGTATATATTTTAATATTTGGCTTATTTTGTTCCACTTTGTTTTGTTGCTTGTAACTATACTTCATTCATTTACATTATTACAGATAATTCTCTGTATGCATATAACACAAGTTATCAATTTTATTATAAATGGACATTATCAATGTTATTATAAATGGACATATGGATTGTTTCCAGTTTGTGGCTGTTCTGTTTCTGTTTTTGTTTTTTTGAGAGAAAGAGTCTCCCTCTGTGGCCCAGGCTGGAATGCAGTGGCACAATCATAGCTCACTGCAGCCTCCAACTCTTGGGCTCAAGGGATCCTCCCATCTCAGCCTCCCAAATAGCTACAACTACAGGTGTATGCCACCATACCTAGCTAATTTTTTGTGTTTTGTATAGATGGGGTCTCACTATGTTGCCCAGGCTGGTCCCAATCTCCTGGCCTCAAGCAATCCTTCTGCCTTGGTCCCCTAAAGTGCTGGGATTATAGGTGTTAGCTACCACATCTGGCCTGTGGCTGTTCTAAATAATGCTGCCACAAATATTCCTGTGTTTGTATTTTAGAGTACATGCACACACATTTCTGTTGAGTGTCAACTAAAAGTGGGCTGCTGGGTCATACACACAGTTGTTATGCACACTCAATTTTTACAGCTTCAGCCAAAGTATTTTCAAAAGGCTGTATGTGAGTTGCCATTGCTCCACTTCCTCACCAGCACTTGGTATTGTCAGTCTTTTTAATTTTAGCCCTTTGGGTGGGTGTGTAGTGGTATCTCAGGGTTATTTTGATTTGCTCATCCTTGACTGTTAATGAGGATAAACACTTCATATGTTTATTCATGATTGGATTTAGAATATGACGAAGGTTGAAGAACCCAATGGTTGAAGTCAGGAAAATAATACTTTAATGGAAGAGGAGATTGCCTAACCTTCCACCTTCCTGAAGTTCTGGTATTGACCAATAAGGAATTATAGAACCCTCATGCTGCACTTACAGCTGTGCTGGGCAATGTGGGAGAATTAAAAAAGTCCATTACCCTATGTGCAGTTCCTTGCTCTTCTCTCTAAGCAACATATCATCAGCATCTTTCTATGTCATTAAATATCCTACAATGTCATATTTAATAGCTACATTGTATTCAATCATGTAAAGGTATTATTATTTATTTAGCCAATCTTCTATGGGTTCCAATTTTTCACTATTATTCACAATAATATGCTGAAAATTCTTGTGGCTAAATCTTTGGCCACATGTGAGATTATTTGTGAAAGCCAGCACATTTCAAAACTATGATACTTTGGGGGCAAACTGGAAAGCACATAGGGACATATTCTTAATTAGTTACTCTGGAGACTGATGCTTCATTTTTTTTTTTCTTCCTTTTATGAGCCTACCCTTACCAAAACTTGGTGGCATTCCTGAGGGTGAGCTAAATGGATTGAAGGTGATAACAGTATCAGGGTGAATCCAGGCACTCCAGTTCCTGCTTTGGCATCTTATTATGAAACTGATAATAATCATCATTGCTATTTATTGAGCACTTATTATGTGGGAAGCCATGTGTTAGGCACTTTATGACAGATGTTACCATTTAATCTTCACAACCTTATCATATGGATGCTATGACTGTTCTCACTTTTTAGGTGAAGAATCTGAGGCTTAGAAAGGCTGAGAACTTGCCCAAGGTCATCCAGCAGTGGTAGAGAAGGAATTGAAACCCAGATGTCTCACCCTATAGCTCCAATTCTTAACCAGTATGCTAATGGTTCTCAACCTGTGTACTTTGGCATTCCGGAGGACTGCAAACCTTTTCTGGGCATGCTTCTAAATTTTATGTATCGAATGTATTCTGCTGCTGGGTGGGAAATGCTATGTGGCAGACTGATCTCCAAAGTGGTTCTCCTTTCCTTTCCGCTATTCCCAGCTCCTCCCATTGAGAGGTAAAGACTATATCCCCACCCCTCGAACAGGGGCTGACTTGATTTGTCTTGGCCGATAGAAAGCGGTGGAAATGACAATGGTGCCAGTTCCCAGCTCAGCTGTCTCTTGCTCCTGTCCTGGTGTTACCGGGAGGTCCTTGCTCCCAGAGCTCCCAAGATGGTGGCGGGCCACTTCAAAAATGGTGGCAAGCCTCGTGTTCTCAGACCCGGGGTTCTCGGCCTCACAGATTCCAAGGAATGGAATCTTGGGCCATGCAGTGAGTGTTATAGCTCTGTTAGAAGCCGTGGGTCATGGAAGAGAACCGTGGAACCCAGTGACCAGGGTTCAGCTGGATTAGGACAAACCCAGGCACTTAGCCCTGCAGGAACAATGGCAAGCCTTTAGCCCTATGGGGAGTGGCAATGGGTGCCTCGCTGGATCAGCAGCACAGCGGACACCCCTCTGGATCCAGAGGGATGGAAGTCAGCGGCAGGTCTGCGATGGTGGCAAACAGCAGTGGTGGACTGAGCGAAAGCTCAGCTCCAGCGGTAACAAAACATGGGCCAGAAGAGTGCAGTTGCAAGATTTAATAGAGTGAAATAGAGTGAAAACAGAGCTCCCATGTAAGGAGAGGGGACCCAAATCGGGTTGCCGTTGCCCGGTGGAATGCCTGGGTTTATATCCTGATCCTTGCCCCTCCCGCTGTGCTCTCAGGCAATAGATGATTGGCTATTTCTTTACCCCCTATTTTTGCCTAATTAGCATTTTAGTGAGCTCTCTGATTGGTCGGGTGTGGGCTAAGTTACAAGCCCCGTGTTTAAAGGTGGATGCTGTCACCTTCCCAGTTAGGCTTAGGGATTCTTAGTCGGCCTAGGAAATCCAGCTAGTCCTGTCTCTCAGTGGAGATGAGATATCAGGAGCAAAGTCAGGTCAAGGTCCCAGATATGTGAACAGCCCCACGCAGCCAAGGTCAGCCAAGCTCCCTAAGCCAACCGACAGTTGACTGTAGATGCATATGTGACCACTCTTTTTTTTTTTTTTTTGAGACGGAGTCTCGCTCTGTCCCCCAGGCTGGAGTGCAGTGGCCAGATCTCAGCTCACTGCAAGCTCCGCCTCCCGGGTTTACGCCATTCTCCTGCCTCAGCCTCCCGAGTAGCTGGGACTACAGACGCCCGCCACCTCGCCCGGCTAGTTTTTTTTTTTTTTTTTGTATTTTTTGTAGAGACGGGGTTTCACCGTGTTAGCCAGGATGGTCTCGATCTCCTGACCTCGTGATCCGCCCGTCTCGGCCTCCCAAAGTGCTAGGATTACAGGCTTGAGCCACCGCGCCCGGCCCTGTCTATGTGACCACTCTTAAGCCCAGTGAAACCGCCCGGCTGACCCTGCAGACTCGTGAGCAGAATGTTAAGTCTTAGATGTTCCTGAAGTGCTGTGTTATTTGTTTTGCAGCATGATTGTGATGATAGGTAATACATACTGCTGCGGCTATGTCTAATGCATGGGCTACTACCTGGTAGGTCATGAAATGCTGGATAGACTCGGGCACGACTTGGCCTCAGCACAGTGAAATGTCATGTTGCCACTTTGGAAAGTGTCTGTTTATGGAAGCACGTGAGACTTATGCTCCATGAGCATATGGGACACAGTTTTATTCAACAGCCAGACTTGTGCTGTTGGGCCACTCACAAATAGTGTGATGTCACCATCCCTTGCTAAGTAAACTTTAAAGGGGCTGAGAGAAATAAAGTTTCATTTTGGTCACAAGTTACATGTCATGTTGTTCGTGTGCTGGTTACACTAGTTGAGTTGGATTTCTGTCTCTGCAACCCAGAGTCCAGGTTCCATAGGTGGGAGCATTTGAAAGACTTCAGTGGCTCCCCTGCCAGTTAATGCTCTTGGCTCTTCTGTGACTGACATGGGACCAAGAAAGGACACTCCCAGGGCAGGCTGGTTGTTTCCTATTTCAGCCTCTTCATCTTATATAAGGGCCTCCTCCCGGAGCTGGCCCAAGTGTAGACCAAAAGAGGCAATGTTTCTCTGCAACAGGCCACCTTTGCCAACACCCCTAGGCTCCCAGCCTCTGGCCTTTCACTATCCCCCACTGTACGCACCAGCTAAACAATGCTCCATACTCTTGGACCTTTTCTTATTCCTTTACACACTTCTGTTTCAGTTATATATTATTACCATGTAACAAATTGCCCCAAACTTAATGACATGAAACAAGCACCATTTTTTTCTGTTCATGTATTCTGCAGATCAGGAATTTGGAGATGACATGGGGCAATGGCTTGTCGCTGCTGTCAGCTGTCTAGGGCTTCAACTGGGAAGACTTGAATAACAGGGACTGCAATCATCTGGAACCTTCTTCTTCCACATGTGCCGTGTCCCTGGGCTGGCTTGGGCTCAGCTCTAACTGTTGGCAGGATGTCTGCAGCATGGTGGCCTCAGGGGAGTCAGTTTTTTTTTTTTTTTTGAGACAGAGTCTTGCTCTGTTGTCCAGGCTGGAATATAGTGACATGATCTTGGCTCACTGCAACCTCTGCCTCCTGGGCTCAAGCAATTCTTCTGCCTCCTTAGTAGTTTGGATTACAGGCTCCCACCATCATGCCCTGCTAACTTTTATATTTTTAGTAGAGATGGGGTTTCGCTATGTTGGCCAGGCTGGTCTCAAACTCCTGACCTCAAGTGATCTGCCCGCCTCGACCTCCCAAAGTGTTGGGATTAAAGGCCTGAGCCACCACACCTGGCCAGACTTGTTATATGGTGGCACGATGCTCCAAGAATGAATGTTCTAGCAGTACAAGGTGAATGCTGTGTGGCCTTTTATGTCCTGTCCTTGGAACTCATATATTCCTTCACATCTCTTTTACTCTAGTGGTTAAGATAGTCACAAACCTGCCCAGTTTCAAGGGGGAGGGATGTAGACCTCATTTCTTGAGCAGACAATTATTAAAGAATTTGCAGCCATGTTTTAAGGCTGCCATATCTTAAATGTATCTATCCATTTTTCCCAGCTACTAAGATCCTTTATTTTGTGTAAGAATCTTTTCATGGCAAATAAAAAACAACTCAAGCTAGCTTGGGGAAAAAAAAGGCATGGATAATTTATTATAAGGATGCAGCATTATCTCACAGAACACTCCCAAAAATGTCACGTAAGTCCTAACGTGTGCTCAGCACCAGTGGGTACTGAGGGGTTAATGAGGCCAGGTCTTCCCTGCTGATGCATCAGCACACCTGGGCAGTGATGCCATTGCTCCAGAGGCCCTCAGGTGGTGCCACTAATGGGAGGGACTGGAGCACGGTAGCAGGCCTGTCACAGAGCCACTGAAGAGGCCACAGTACGGAGCTGCTTGTGCCGCTCCCAGGTGGGGGCTGGAAAGCTGGAGATCTAGGGAGGGCTGTTTGGAGCAGTGTTCTTCCATCCCTACACATTCCATCCCCACAGAAGGAATTCCCATTTCTTTCTAGAGGGTAAGCTTCTTAGATCTTTCTTCCTCTTCTGTCAGGTTGCCTCTGGCTATCCCAGCCTAGTAGATTTAGTCATTCATTGGTTTCTTGGGTGTGCCTCGCCTTGAGGCAGTGAACAAGACATTCAAGATCCCAATAAGATGGAAAAGTGCTCTGACCTGGGATCCAGCAGCCCTGACTCTGTTACTCTCCAAGTGACTCTGGAGAGTTAAATCAGGGCCTTGACCTTGAAGGATCTCTAAGATCCCTTCAGAACCCCCAGAAGAAAGATGATTCTGGCATATCGAGAACTCCTAAAATTTCAATCCTCGACCTCAAGTTTATTTTCTGTCTTCTGCCTTACTGCTGGCTGGCTTACTCTTGCTGTAATTTATTTAACTGAGCCGTGCTGAGCAGTTTGGAACTGAGTTTGCATGAATCACTGTCCATAAAATCAAGTTAAGTGGATTTCATTCCACACGGCGCACCTGTGTATATACACAGGGAGAAGAAGCTGGATTTTCTTGGCTCTTCCAGCCCACTGTTAGAATTGCTTCTTTACAGATACAGCTTTCACCCAGTATTTATAGTCCATTGTTATAACAGCCTCCTTTGGAGAGCTGAAAGTAAAGTGTTGGATGCAATTTTTCCTACAGATCATTTTATATAGCTGTCCTGTTTCTCTATCTAGCTGGAAAAGCTGACATTGATTTTCTCTATTTTATTGCAGTTGGCAAATATCAGATTCAACTTCATTCAGTCATTCAACGAATTTTTACTGAGTGTTATGAAGTCATACTGAGCTAGGTATGGGGTGGAGGTTAAGGGACAGTGTCATACTCTTCGAAGACCCTACAAGCGGTGTGAAGTGTTAAGTAACAACTCAGATTAAACAATGCAAGAGAATGTAGGTAGGCAGAAAATGGGAAATTCAGTGTGTTGGGTGGAAGGAGAAGTCAACCAAGGTGTGTGACCTGGGGAGGATTATGGAGAGTCTGGGAGTGATGTTGAGCTTGTGAGGCCGATTTCTGTTTGCACCACTGCCCACATCTCCCCTCTCCCCATCTCCATCTGATATAACCTGTACAAGAATCATTTCAGTTCACTATTTTGTAAAAGGATATGATCAGAAAAAAAGAGTTGGAGTAAAGATGAGCATTTCTAGGAAGAAATGCCCAAAGGGTCTGCTCTGGTGCTTGTGAAAATATATTTTGGAGCCAGAGTGAGGGATTATAAAGGGATTTATTTCATTTTGTAACTCAGCCAAAAGCTCAGGCAGACTGACTAAAATGGTGGTTTGGGGGACTGGCTGTATGGATCTTTGTTCTTATTTTCTATCCTGTTACAAAATGTGCAATCTTTACTCCGCCACAGAAGAAACATTGCATGGTTTTTCTGACCGTTTTCAAGTGTTTTGAAAATTCTATTCCATTTACCCTTTCTGAGACTCTGGAAGACCTATTAGGGGGTCAGGGAGGGGCATGGTGGGGACTTACCCCTCCACTGATGATATTTTTATGGACATAGGGTCCTTTTGAGAAAATTGAGTTGCTTTAAAAGACTTTAAGTTTTGGATGCAGCTGTGTTTGTATCCAGGACACAAGCAAAATTTGGTTTGCTTAATAGATTCTGTGGGTTGTGCTGTGTTGGGACAAGATATGCCCACATTTTCCCAGCAACCATTTGGGAAGCTTTAATGTCCACATGGTGCATTAGGCTGAGTGGTCTCTGCCTCCAAAGCCCCTGGATAGCACCACCTCTGCCCTTGAGGAGCAATGATTCAGTAAGCAGTGCTGTCCAGCAGAAATATAATGTGAGTTACACATGCAATATAAAAACTTCTAGTAGCCACGTGAAAAAGTAAAAAGAAACAGGCAGGATTAGTTTTAATCATATATTTATTTAACTCGATATATCTAAAATATTATTTCAGTATACAATGAATATAAAATGATTAATGACCTATTTTACTTTCTTTTTTTCATATTAGGTCTTCAAAGTCTGATGTGTGTTTTACACCATAGCATATCTCAATTCAGACTAGCCATATCTTAAGTGCTTCATAGCTACATGTGGCGAGTGACCACCGTATTAGACAGCACAGGTCTAGAGTTCTCTACCAGTCCTTCCTGATCCCTTGGATCCCTGGAGGGCCTCTTGTTTTAACCTTTGTAGGCAACAAAGAGCCCAACCCTTTGGATTTGACTAGAAATAGCTCACAACTTAATCCTCCAGCGATATAATTGTCTTCGTTACTCCCAGTGATGGAGTCTGGTGAATTTCCAGGGCCTTCCATTATGGCACCATCAGTACCCACCCCTGTTTATGCCGCATTTACACCTTCTCTGTTCCTTTCTCTAGCCCTTGCTAACCATTAATCTGCTTTCTATCTCTGTGAATTTGCCTCTTCTGGATAATTACATATAAATGGAATCATGAGGTATGTGACATTTTGTCTCTGGCTTCTGAGACTTAGCATAATGTTTTCAAGGTTCATCTATGCTGTGGCATCTATCAATACTTTATTCCTTTTTATTATGGAATAATATTTCATTTTACAGATATACCACCGTTTATTCATCTGTTGATGGACATTCAGATTGTTTCTACCTTTGGGCTATTGTGAATACTGATGCTATGAATACCGTTGTACAAGTTTTGTTTGAATACCTGTTTTAACTTCTTTGGGGCATATACCTGCTAGTAGACTGAGTGGGTCAGATGTTAATTCTATGTTTAACTGTTTGAGGACTGGCCAGGCCAATCTGTTTTCCAGAGTGACTGAACCATTTTACATTTCCACCAGCAATGTATGGAGGTTTCAACTAATTTCACCACATCTTTGCTAACTCTTTGGTTTCCATTTCTTGTTTTGTTTTTTTAAATGTTAATTATAGCTACCCTAGTGAGTATGAAGTGGTATCTTATTGTGTGGTTTTTTTAATGCCTTTTTAAGTTTTTTATTTTATTTTATATTATACTTTAAGTTCTGGGATACATGTGCAGAACGTGTATGTTTGATAAATAGGTACACATGTGCCATAGTGGTTTGCTGCACCCATCAACCCGTCATCTACATTAGATATTTCTCCTAATGCTATCCCTTCCCTAGCCCCCACGCCCCAATAGATCCCCGTATGTGATGTTCCCCTCCCTGTGTCCATGTTTTCTCATTGTTCAACACCCACTTATGAGTGAGAACATATTATGCTTTTTGTAATTGGTAAACTTAATTTTTTTAGAGCAGTTTTAGTTTTACATAAAAATTATGTGGAAAGTACAGAGAGTTCCCAAATACCCACTGTCCCCACACATGCACGACCTCTCCACTGTTGACATATGCACCAAAAGTGATACATTTGTTGCACTTGATGAACCTATCTTGACGCAGCATAATCAACTAAAGCCCATAGTTCACGTTCAGATTCAGTCTTGGTGTGGGATATTCTATGAGTTTTGACAAATATATAATGATTTGTATCCATCATTGTAGTATCATACAGAATAGTTTCATTGCCTTAAAAATCCTCTGTGCTCTGCCTCATTGTGGTTTCGATTTGCATTTCCCTAATGACTAATGGCCTTCAGCATATGTCTAGCGGTTTTTAAATAGTGCCTTGAGAAGCCCCCTGAGGGGCCACTGTGGAGAGGAAGAGACAGCTGAGCGGCAGCAATGGTGTGCAAGACTTCCACCCACTCCCCTACCACAATCACGCCACTTACATCTATTTGACATGTTTGACTTCTCGTGAAATCTTCCATTTGAGTAAATGGTTCTGAGGCTTTCATAAGTTTGGCAGTCACTTACTTGGGCTTGTATTTTCCGCATCTTCACTTGGCTAGTGAGATTGGAAACTTCCAACACCAAGAGTGGAACCCTATTTTTCTGACTTCTGGTTCCATTCTCTTCCAACTGTACTGCCCTGTTAGTACAAACAACAACAATAATGAAATAATAATGACAATCACTGTGTATGAAATGCTTATCTTATGGCAGGCACTGTGGTAAGCACTGTCATGTAACCCTCTCATAACTGTGCGAGGGTCATGCATTTTGAGACAGCAATCACATTTAGAAATCTTCACCATAGGCTGGGCACAGTAGCTCACGCCTGTCATCCCAGCACTTTTGGGAGGCCAAGGCAGGGAGATGGCTTGAGCTCAGAAGTTCAAGACCACCCTGGGCAACATGGTGAAACCCCATCTCCACAGGAAATATGAAAATTAGCTGGGCATTGTGGCGTGTGCCTGTAGTCCCAGCTACTTTGGAGGCTAAGGTGGGAGGATCACTTAAGCTTAGAAGGTTGAGGCTGCAGTGAGCCGAGATCACACCACTGCACTCCAGCCTGGGTGATAGAGTGAGACCCTGTTTCAAAAAGAAAAAGGAAAAATCTTCACCATCACCTGCAAGACCCCTCTCCAACTTCACGCTGCTCCTCTTCTACTCAATGACTCTACCCCAGCTCCACGACTTTCCTGCTGTCCCTTGTGAAGACCCGCATGTTCCCAGTCTCGAGACCTTCTCATCACTCTGCTCTCCTGTCCTCCTTCATGATAAACCCTTATATTGTATAGTTTTCGTGGCTCTTTCAATAACAGATTATTGAGTTTTCTCAAAAACACCTGTAGTAGGAATTTATACCTTCTTTTCAAATTAAGAATGCCAAGTCTTGGTTAAGTAAATCAGTTGCTCAAGGTCACACATTCCCACACTTATATGCTCATTAATTTTTTTGAAAAAAATGTTTTTAAACTTATATTTTGTACCAGGAACTTAGATAGGTGTTATGTGGGATAAGAAGATAAAACATTAAAACAAACAAAAAAACCCTGTCCTCAAGGAACTTACAGATTAATAGGAGGGGTGAGATAGGAAAATAAATATCTATAATACAAGGTAAGAATTTGAAGTGCTGTATACAGTGATCATGCACATGTGCAAAGATTCCATTAGAACTAGATTCAGTTGCATACCAAAGAAAATTCCAGTAACAGAGGTTTAAATAAGAGAGACGTCTATTGCTTTGTCACATAAAGGAGGTCCAAGGGTAAACAAATCCCTGACTCTGGGACCATCAAAGATCCAAGCTCTTTCTTTCCTTTGCTCAACCATCTTGAGCAGAAGGAAGTGGAATGTGCAGAATGGAAGTGTGGTTTCCATTTGAATGGTTCAAGATGGCACTGGACCCCTAACCACTCTGCGTACATTCCCAGCAGTAGAAGCAGGAAGGGGAGGGCAAAAACAGAGCACTTCCTGGCTGAGTCAGTTCTCTCTAAGCAGCCTTCTTCAAGGTCCCACTTACATTTCTACTTAGTTTTCGCTGGCTGATGTATTCACCTGGCCTCAGTACATTGCAAAAGAAGCTGGGAAATGAAATTTTTTTAGCTTATCTTTCGTCACACCAAGTAAAATTGGGGTTTCATTCAAAAGAATAAGAGGAAAATGGATATTTGAAGACACTGAGCTGTCTATCACAGACATTTATTTGAAGCACTTTTTAATGTTAAAAATGTGGAAATAACATAAATATCTAAAATCATGATTGGCTCAATAAATTAATTGATTTATTAATATGCATGCTTAAATATTACATTTTAAAAGAACATTTAATGACATAGGAAATGTTTATGATATGATGTTAAGTGAAAATAATAGTTACTACTATTCTAAGAAAACAATTAAGATATTATATAAGAACCATAAAAAAGGAACAGCTACATCTTGATATAAAAAATTTATAGTACTGTGGTTATCTTTTTTTGTTTTTTTTTTTTAGACAGAGTCTCACTCTGTCGCCCAGGCTGCACTGCAGCGGCGTGATTTCGGCTCACTGCAAACTCTGCCTCCTGGGTTCAAGTGATTCTCTTGCCTCAGCATCCCAAGTAGCTGGGATTACAGGCGCCTGCCACCATGCCTGGCTAATGTTTGTATTTTTAGTAGAGATGGGGTTTCATCATGTTGGCCAGGCTGGTCTCAAACTCTTGACCTCACGTGATCCACCTGCCTTGGCCTCTCAAAGTAGAGGGATTACAGGCGTGAGTCACTGTGCCCAGCCAGTTGTGGTTATCTTTTAAAAAAAAAGAGTTCTTGGCCAGGCACAGTGGCTCACTCCTGTAATCCCAGCACTTTGGGAGGCAGAGGTGGGTGGATCACCAGGTCAGGGGTTCAAGACCAGCCTGGCCAACATAGTGAAACCCCGTCTCTACTAAAAATACCAAAAATTAGCCAGGCATGGTGGCGGGCACCTGTAATCTTAACTACTCAGGAGACTGAGACAGGAGAATTGCTTGAACTGGGAGGCGGAGGTTGCAGTGGGCCGAGATTGTGCCACTACACACCAGCCCCTGCGGCAGTGCGAGACTCCGTCTAAAAAAAAAAAAAAAAAAGAGTTCTTATCATTTACAGACATATTTATGGATGAAATAATATGATGCCTAGAATTTGCTCTATAGTAGAGGAGAAAGAGTGAGGGAGGGGAGTATAGGTGAAACGAGAATGGCCATCTGTTGATAATTATTGAAGCTGTGAATGGATAAATGGAAATGTATGGTCTCATTTTCTTTTATGCATGTCTGAAAAGTTGCATAAGAAATTATTTTTTAAAAAATGGATTAAGTACCAATCACTCATCTTCTGTCTCATTTATAAATGGATTAATAATACCTATCCCATAGGAAGACTGGAGATTAAACAAAATAATAGGGTATGTGAAAATACTTTGAGATGAATAAAGGTAGTCAGAAATGCCTGTTCCTCCCATTGGGGGAGGCTGGCATAAAGCAAGATTAGGGTGAGAAGCCAGGATCTCCGACTTTTTACTCTGGGGTCTTGCACTCCCCATCTTGCCTTCCCTCCTCATTCCCCCAAGGGTAGCAGGGAGTGCCAGGATGGCTGGATGCAATGCACAGCCAATGGTGAGGTAGGTTCCATTAGCAGGCCTCTCAGGCTTCTGACACCACTCTTATGGGTACTGACAAGGCTACTGTATACAAACAGGCTGCCCTCACTGCAGCAGGCTGGGTCACAGTCAAGGTGCTCCATTAACTGGCTATATGGTCTCAGGCAAGTGAGAGTTTCAGTGCCCTTTCTTTTCAAGGAAGGGATTAGATTCATTGATTTCCAAAGAATCTTTCAACACTGATTTTCTCAAGGACCCCAATTCTTTGGTTCTAGGACCCTCTGTTGTGGATGTTTTTAGAAGACAAATATTAATAATATTAGTAAGAACAACTAGCATTTATTGAGTGCTATCTATTAATAAAGCATAAGACTAAGTACTTTATAAGCTTTAATTTATTTAATTCTTACAACATTTATGAGGTAGGCTGTATTAGTCTGTTTTCATGCTGCTGATAAAGACATACCCGAGACTGGGCAATTTACAAAAGAAAGAGGTTTATTTTATTTTATTTTTATTTTGAGACGGAGTCTGGCTCTATCGCCCAGGCTGGAGTGCCGTGGCCGGATCTCAGCTCACTGCAAGCTCCGCCTCCCGGGTTTACGCCATTCTCCTGCCTCCGCCTCCCAAGTAGCTGGGACTACAGGCACCCGCCTCGTCGCCCGGCTAGTTTTTTGTATTCTTTAGTAGAGACGGGGTTTCACCGTATTAGCCAGGGTGGTCTCGATCTCCTGACCTTGTGATCCGCCCGTCTCGGCCTCCCAAAGTGCTGGGATTACAGGCTTGAGCCACCGCGCCCGGCCAAGAAAGAGGTTTAATGGACTCACAGTTCCACGTGGCTGGGGAGATTTCACAATCATGGAGGAAGGTGCAAGGCAGGTCTCACATGGCAGCAGACAAGAGAAGAGAGCTTGTGCAGGGAAACTCCCCTTGATAAAACCATCAGATCTCATGAGACTTATTCACTATCACGAGAAAAGCACGGAAAAGAGCCACCCCCATGATTCAATTACTCCCACTGGGTCCCTCCCACAACACGTGGGAATTGTGGGAGCTACAATTCAAGATGAGATTTGGTGGGGACACAGCCAAACCATGTCACAGGTCTACAATTATCTCCCTTTCACACATGAAAGGTAGGCTCAGAAAGGGTAAACTGATCATGGTCACAGAGGTGGGTTTCAAACTCAAGCAGTCTGGCTCCAGAGTCCAACAGGCAGGAGAAAGTAGTAGACTGCATGGCATAATTGCAGCTCTGTTCAGAAGGCTAGATCCATCTGACTGTTTTCACACTAAATTCTGGAGGCACTGACAAAGCTCTGAGTCTGTGAAACTCAGGAAAGAAGACCCCAGTACTTCTCCAAGGAAAGAGAAGCCATTCTAGACATTCATTGTGCAGATCAGAAGGAATGGGCTTACTTTCTTTCTTTCTTTATTATTTTTATTTATTTTTATTATTGTTTTGAGACGGAGTCTTGCTCTGTCACCCAGGCTGGAGTGCAGTGGTGCAATCTCAGCTCACTGCAAGCTCTGCCTCCTGGGTTCACGCCATTCTCCTGCCTCAGCCTCCTGTGTAGCTGGGACTACAGGCACCTGCCACTGCACCCAGCTAATTTTTTGTATTTTTAGTAGAGACGGGGTTTCACTGTGTTAGCCAGGATGGTCTCGATCTCCTGACCTCATGATCCGCACGTCTCTGCCTCCCAAAGTGCTGGGATTACAGGCTTGAGCCACTGCGCCCAGCTATTTTTATTTTCTAAAGTTATCCAGAGTCCATTTCTGTTTTCTGCAATCCAGAACTCCCCAACTCATATGGGGTTCAATATCTAATGTCAGTGTTTTTTTCTTCGAAGCTTTTAATCCTAAAAGACAGATCTTTCCTTCCCGGCCCAGCCTCCCCCAACCCCAGGACCTAAGTCCTTTCTCTTTCATTTCCTTCCAGACCTTCCTGAGCCAGGGCGGAAAAGGGCTCTTGTCAATGTGCTAAGCTTTACCTTGAGGGATGAGTGAAGACACCCTTTAAATTACCTATAAAACTCTTTGATTCACTCAGCAGAGGTTGCCATGGGCAATTTGCTAAGCTTATTGATTATTTTCTGTTTAAATTAAAGTTTGATGTCCTGGAACAGGCTGTGCAGTGCATGGAGTTAATGGAAAAGGTTGAGATCCAGGGAGAGACACTCGCTGGGGAAATGGAGGGTATTCAAGGGGAAAACAGGGAGTCTATGAAGAGGAGATTGTCAGCACCAAGTTGTAGTAAATATGATGGCGATAAAAAAGATAGAGAAAGGAATTCTTTTATGGAGAAGGGCAGCTTCCCAGACATTTAAAGCCTCAGGGAGACAGTGGAAAAAAATGTATTCATTCTACAAATATTTGTTGAATGCCTATTATATGTCAGACACTGTGATGGGCACTGGGGAACAATAGTGAAGGCACCATCCTTGACTCTCAGCTCTAAATCAGTGGTTCTCAAAGTGTAGTCTCTGGTGCCACTGAATCCCCATTGCCTGGGATGGATGTTGGCCCTACCCCAGACCTACTGAATCAAACTCTGGAAGAGGGGCTGAGTCCCTTTCGCAGGAACCTGTTGCATGCTATAGTTTGAGAACCACTGCTCTAGATCTCAAGCCTCTGAGGAGTAAACCCAGGCTCCTGAGAACCAGGAGCTCAGTTTGAGTCAGTGTCATTGTCACCAACATCTGGTTGAGCATTTATCATTGCCAGGTATTATGCTAAGCATGACATGGGTTCTTTTTTCCCTTTTTTTTTTTTTTTTTTGGTGACAGAGTCTTACTCTGTTGCCCAGGTTGGAGTGCATGCAGTGGCATGATCTCAGTTCACTGCAACCTCCACTTCCCAGGTTCAAGTGATTCTCCTGCCTCAGCCTCCCAGGTAGCTAGGATTACAAGCGCCCATCACGACGCCCAGCTAATTTTTTGTATTTTTGGTAGAGACGGGGGTTTCACCATGTTGGCCAGGCTGGTCTCGAATTCCTGACCTTAGATGATCTGCCCGCCTCGGCCTCCCAAAGTGCTGGGGTTACAGGCGAGAGCCACCGCACCTGGCCCGACATGGGTAATTTCATTGCATCCTTACAACAACCCTTCAGATGGAGGATGAAATGGAGGCACGCTGGAAGCAGGTGGGGTAGGTAGAATTCAAACACAAGAGTTTAAGTGTTCTGTCTACCATCTCCCAAACACCAACCTCCCACAAGTTCTGTGACTGTTTCTGTCCCAGTTAAAGCTGACATTCAGACTGACACAGAACCATGGTTTCCCCCAGATGAGCTCTATTGTGAGGCTGGATTTGTTTATTTATTGAGACAGGGTCTCATTCCTGTTGCCCAGGCTGGAGTACAGTGATACAATCACAGCTTACTATAACCTCAACTTCCCCAAGCTCAGGTGATCCTCCCACCTCAGCCTCCTGAGTGGCTGAGACTACAGGTATATGCCACCACACCTGGCTTATTTTTTGTATTTTTTTTGTAGAGACAGGGTTTTGCCAAGTTGCCTAGGCTGGTTTTGAACTCCTGGGCTCAGGTGATCCACCCGTCTTGGCCTCCCAAAGTGCTAGGATTACAGATGTGAGCCCCTGTGCCTGGCAATGTTGGGTTTTAGATTCTTGAGGAAGAAAGAGGAAGTAAAAGGGCAGAAAGTGTAGAATAGACTAGGAAGGAGACGGGAAACGTCAGCGGTGAGAAGGCAGGCCAACAGTTCCACCTGCACAGTTATCTTCATCTTTATGGGAAGCTAGAATTCAAAATCACCATAGACTGATTAGGTGTGGAAAAATCTCATCAATTCAGTCAAAAAGGGTTTTCACATCCCAATGCCTAAATGTCAAGCCCTTTAAATCTTCCACTTGCAGTATGTAACAGTTTTGTATTGTTGCAGTAACAAAATCAGTATTCATTTGCCATGGCTGTTGTAACAAATTACCATAAACTTTGTGGCTTAAAACATTACAGTTTTATTCTCTTATAGTTCTGGAGGTCAGAAGTCTAAAATTAAGGTGTTGGCAGCACTACATTTCTTCTGAAGACTTCAGGGGAATATCTATCTCCTTCTGTTTTCCAGCTTGCATTTTCCAGAGGTTTCTTGCATTCCTTGGCTTGTGGCCCATCTTTCCATCTTTAAAGCCAGCAGCTTCTTCTCTCCTATCTGACATCGCTTCTGTTCTTATAGCTCTCTCTACTCATAGACTTCCGTCTCCCTCTTATAGGGACCCTTGTGATTACATTGGACCCAACTAAATACTCCAGGAGAAGCTTCCCTTCTCCAGATCCTAATTTAGTCACACCAGCAAGGTTGTTTTGCCATCTAAGGTAACAAATGTATAGCTTGTGGGGATTAGCAGGTAAACGGCTTTGGGAAGGGTAACACTATTCTGTTTGTCATACTCTGTGTCCTTAGGAAAGTCATTTTTCTTTTGGAAAGCTTCCACTTCTAAAAAAAAAAAAAAACAAAAAACAGGTCGGGGGGATTAGAATACTTCCTGGTCCTACTCTTATAGAAATATGTACATCATTTCAATTACAGATGTAAACACTATTGTTGCCTCAGTGTCCTCATCTGACAAATGGGATAAAAGTGATAAACATCACTTTTCCTCATTCGGTTAAAAATCTGTATTGCTTACCTACTCTGTGCAATTGTTGTGTTCGTGTTCTGCTGGAAAGGCTCCAACACAGTGCTACAGAAAAAAAAAATACTCAGCAAGAGATAGCTGTATAAGTTAGATGTTATAGCCTTAAGTATGTGTCAGCAACAGACAGAGATGAGGCTAATTCTCTTGAGGAACCAACCATCTGATGACTCATATCATCATGCAGTGTTTGGAAGAGAAGCAATAAGCTCAGGTCTCAAGATGCTTCGGTGATCATGAACTTGAGGGCCTGTCCACTGAGCTGAGGTGTCAAAACGAGCCTCAGTATTTCCCGTGGTAGGTGACAGGCTGAGGCTGTCACCACCAGAGGCTGTTGCTGCCATTCCCCTGGAACCGCGTTTGTTGATGATCAGGGGAACAAAAAGCAGCAGCCGTGTCCACCAGAAGAGAGACATTAAAGTTGATTAAGTGACTGGGCCAATTAGCGTCTGGCTTCATGCAGTGTGGAGTTAATTAGCCTCTACAAAACAACAACAGCTGCCTTGATGGTAGGGCAGGAGGCCCAGCGGAGAGGAGCCATGGGAAGAGAAGTGATAGACCTAGTGCTTAATAACTTGGTTGCAGTGGGCCCTGCTCCACTAAAATGTAGAACAAAGCCCAGGGCAAACTTTCTTGCCTGCTTCCAGACCATGCATGAGGTGGAGAGCCACAGCCCCCACCCCTTAGGGAGAGGCCAAACTCAGACCTCAGACTTGCATTTCTTTTTGAGACTAAGTCTAGCACAGCTTAGTTTGCATTCTAACAAAAATCGCTGCTCTACACACCGTCTTGATCCTTAACTCCCTAATTCACAGTTTCCTAATGGTGATATTTTTTCCTTATTACAAAAGTAATATATACTTATTGGGGGGCATTTGAAAAGTACAGAAAAATACCTAGAAAAAACAGAATCCCCTGATCCTGAAATAGATTCTTTCATTCATTAATCATGTATTGTTTACCTACTAAATACCACTGCTGTTCAAGGTGTTCAGACAAAGCATCTATCAGTTTAGTTTTTTCTCCATGCAAATATATATGCTGTTTCACAAATTGAACTCAGTGTGCATGATCTTTATCCACTTTTTAGCAATGTGTCACCATTTTTCCTATCTTTCCTATCCTTTCCTATATTTTTTAAACTACTTAGCCTCTACGGTTCCACTAATTACACATCATTGTATTGTGCATTTACTTATGCCTTCTGCCTCCTCTTTTAACAAAGTTCGTCAGGTTAGAGACAACACCTTTTTTACCACTAAATCCCCAATAGCTCAGAGCCTAGATCAAAGCTGAGCATGTGGTGGGCACTCACTAAAAATGCGATAAATGAGTAAGCAAATGAGTGAAGGAATTTAGCCAGTCCTTTCTTGTGGGCCACTGAAGTTGTTTCCACTTCTTTACCATTGAAAAAAAACTGTTGTACCAATTAAGACTGGATTCAAATACAAGTGACAGAAACTCCGCCAAAGCAGTGGCTTAGACAAGATAGTTTCTTTCTTTTCTTTTCTTTTCTTTTTTTTTTTTTTTTTACAAAAGCCAGGAAATTAAGGCCAAGTGCCATGGTTCATGCCTGTAATCCCAGCCCTTTGGGAGGCTGAGGCAGGAGGATTGCTTGAGTCCAGCCTGGGCAACATAGTGAGACTTTGTCTCTACAAAAAATAAAAAATTATTTGGGCATGGTGGTGCACACCCGTAGTCCCAGCTCCTTGGGAGGCTGAGGTGGGAGGATTGCTTGAAGCTGGGAAGTCAAGGTTGCAGTGAGCCGAGATCGTGCCACTGCACTCAGCCTTGGTGACAGAGCGAGACCCTGTCTTGAAAAAAAAAAAGGCCGAAAATTAGTCCAGGACTTGCATGATGCTTTGCTATTCATTGGTGTAGATGCCATTTTCAAACGTCACCTCATTGTTCAAATGGCTGCTAAAGCTTCCAAGCAACGACACAGATGGGAAAGGAGAAGGACATGGACATTTCCTAGAAGTTCCAGATACCACCTCTGCTTGCGTTCTTATTAATGAGGATTTAGTCACATGACTGTATTAACCGCAAGGGAGTCTGGGAAATGTGGTCTTAATTATGTAGCTAATACCCAGAGCTACAGTAAATTAGAAAGAAGGGGAAGAAAATTGGGGGATCATTAGCTGGGATGGCTCTTTGACCCCTGGGTTGACCCCAACCTCTAGTTAGCTCTTCTGTAATGCAACCCTTAGTTTCTCTAGATGAGGGCGTCTGGATATCTGTCAGGTCAGCCTGGCTTATTGGACTCAGGCCTGCGACCAGTGTACTGGAAGAGTTTTAGTGCCTTCATCTCCCTGCTGTAAACTTCATCTTGCCAGTTGACTTAGTCATTGCCAAAGATTGACTCAATAAAGATGCCCCATTTCCCAGAGGATGGTTTTCTAATTAGTGTGAAGAAAAAGTTCCAGCTGTGAGGACAGAAATCTGAGTTTCTGAAATGCAATGATTATTAGTAACAATCAATCAAACAGCTTCACAGGACAATGGAGAAAAAGCCAGCTCTCAAGGATGCTATGTGGAGCAAGGATGATGGCTGCCTGGAACAGGAGGCAGTGTGGCTCAACTGCAATGTGGCCAAGCCCCTGAGACAGAGGGAGACTTTGTAACAAGGTTTTACTGCCTGCAGGAAAAATCCTGCCAAAACGCATTCAGGAACGTGCGGGGAGATGTGTATTCATTATTATGCCCCTAGCAGCTATCGCAGGAAACCATCTGGGCTCAGTTGGCCTATAAATTTGCAACTTGCAGTTGGGTGGGCTACAGGGAATCGGCCAAGCAGGAAGTCAAGGTGTGAAGTGGGTCTGGCAGGTTCTATACACAGGGCTAGCTCAGAAAGTTGCCACTCCTCGCAGTTATTTTTCCTTTTAATTTTTTATTGTGAAAAAAATCACACATAGAGAAAAGTGCATAAAACATAAATGTACACTTTAACAAATTATCATAAAGTGAATACAGATGCTATAGTCACCCGGGTCAAGAAATAGGACATTGTCAGGTCACTAGAAGCTTCTTATGTGCCCATTTAAACACAACACCCCTTTTCCTTTCAAAGATCACAATCCTGATTTTAAGTATAACTTCCTTGCCTCATTTGACCATTTTGCCATTTAAGTGCTCACTCCAAAACAATAGTTTGTCTATTTTTGAACTGTATATTGTTGTACAGAATCATAGAGTTCATATTCTTTTGTGTCTGGATTTATTTGTTTATTGATTTTTTAAGAGATAGAGTCTTGCTCTGTTGCCCCGGCTGGAGTGCAGTAGTGTGAACATAGCTCCCTGCAACCTTGAAATCCTGGGCTCAAGTGATCTTCCTACCTCAGTCTCCTGAGGAATTGGGACTCCAGGTGTGTGCCACCACATCTAGTTATTTTTTAAATTTTTTGTAGAGATGGGGTCTTGCTATGTTGCCCTAGGCTGGACTTGGACTTCTGGCCTCAAGTGGTCCTCCTGCCTCAGCCTCCTGAATGGATTTTTTTTTTTGGGGCTCAACATTCTTTAAAAGGTTTATCCATATAAACATTTAAAAGGTTTATCCATATTATCATAATATGAGCATAAAACCTACTTTATGTATTTTCATTACTGAATATTATTTGGTTTACTTATTTTACTGCTTTTAGACATTTTGCTGTTCCTAGACATTTGGGTTGTTTTCAGTCTGGGTTTATTACAAATAATGCTGCTATGAACATTCTTGTACATACAGGCTTTTGCACATATGTCTGTTTGAGAACCACATCTGTAATTCTCAAACTTCAGTGTGCATAAAAATAGCTGGTGAGCTTGCAAAGATAGAGATTCCTATTTGTTTTTTCCTAGGGATCCTGATTGAGTAAGTCTAGGGTGGGGCTCTCAAGTTTTCATTTCTAACAAATTGTTACTGAGCTACTGATCCCTGGACCACTCCTTGAGTAATATTACAGAGCAGGGGTTGCCAAACTACCTCCCATAACCCAGAATGGACCCACTACCTCTTTTGTACAGTCCGTGCACTAAGCATGATTTTTACATTTTTTAATGGTTGGAAAAATCCAAAGAAGATACATTATATGAAATTAATTATATAAAATTCAGGGCTGGGCACAGTGGTTCACACCTCTAATCCCAGCACTTTGGGAGGCTGAGAGTGGAGGATCACTTTAGTCTAAGAGTTCGAAACTAGCCTGGGCAACATAGTGAGACCCCCATCTCTACAAAAAAAAGTTTTTAAAAAGTAGCTGGATGTGGTGGTGTGTGCCTGTAGTTCCAGCACCTCAGGAGGCTGAGGTGGGAGGATCACTTGAGGCTAGGAGGTCAAGACTACAGTAAGCCGTGCTTGCGCCACTGCACCCCAGCCTGGATGACAGAGCAAGTTCCTATCTCAAAATAACAATAAAAATAAAAAATCTCAAATTTTGGTGTCCATAATTAAAATTTTAGTGCACATAGCCACACCAGTTTCTTTCTGCATTGTCTGTGGCCACTTTCTTGCTCAGCAGAGCTGAGTAGTTGCAGCAGAGACCACATAGCCTGCAAAGCCTAAAATTCTGACTTTTTAATCTTTTACAGGAAAAGTTTTCTAATGCTTGATTTAGAGTATATGCTTTTGAGCTGGTATTACTGGGTCATAGGATAGGCATTTCTAACAGTTTTAATAGTAGATAATGTCAGCTCTTCAAAGTGGCTGTGCCCCTCTGCATTCCCATTGGCAGTCAACGAAAGTTGCTATTGCTTCACGTTCTTACCAACATTTGGTTTTGCCAGATTTTAGGCTGGATGTGGTGGCTCATGCCTGTAATCCCAGCACTTTATTTATTTTTATTTTATTATTATTATTAATTGTATTTATTTACTTATTTATTTATTTCAAGATGGAGTTACACTCTTGTTGCCCAGGCTGGAGTGCAATGGCGTGATCTCGGCTCACTGCAACCTCCACCTCCTGGATTCAAGTGATTCGCCTGCCTCAGCCTCCCGAGTAGCTGGGATTACAGACACCTGCCACCACACCCAGCTAATTTTGTATTTTTAGTAGAGATGGGGTTTCATCATGTTGGCCAGGCTGGTCTCGAACTCCTGACCTCAGGTGATCCACCCACCTGGGCCTCCCAAAATGCTGGGATTACAGGCTTGAGCCAACATTATTTATAATAAGGGACATTGAAAACAAATGTTAGGCAATAGAGGGATGGATAAGAAAATTATGGTTATGTTTGGATGATAAGATACAGTACAGTTATGAAAAGAAAGATTATAGAAATATGAATAAATGATTTTAATATAATTTTAAGTGAAAAAGAATGGAATGTAATACTACAGAAAAAAATTATATGTGTGGGAAAAAATAGATTCGTTGGAAAAAAGTACTGGAAGGAATATACTGTAGTGGTAATAGTTGTTATGAATATAGGTGAATTTTTCTTTTTTTCTGTTTTCCAAACTTTAAAATGTGTTTATATAAATTTATAGTAAAGATAGAAGTAAGAAACCACTTCCTATTGCTGTCTTCTGTTTTTCAAAGTACTTGCCATGTGCCGATCAATATGCTAAATGCTTTACATGTGTGATCTCATTTAATCCTCGGAACCCTTATGGAGTAGTGTTTTAGGTTATTATCTTCTTACGAATAAGAGGAGGAGAAGGAAGCTTGGAGAGGGGAAAGAACTTGCCTCAAGGCACGCGGTGGGAGGCAGAGTTGGGGTGTGGATGTGAATCCGCCAGGCACCACAGCCTGTGATCTTAACTCCTGAGCGAGCCCGCTTCCACTTGCTACAGAACTGTGGGGTCTTTCTCGGGGAAGTGGGTTCAAGGATGGCTGAAGTGCTATTCTGCCTAGAAGAAAGCAGGTCATTTAGTCTCTAGACCCCTCCAGTCTTCTGACTCTGATTCCCAGCCCCATCCAACACTAACTAACTGGGTGATCTTAGATAGCATACCTATTCCTGCAGAACCTCGGCTGCTTCTTCTGTCAAATGCAATAAATAGACCTCTCCTCATAGCTTGTTGTGTTGATTAATGAGATTATATATAATCCCACATCCTACAAAAAGGAGACGCTTTGTGAATTTATTTTTCTCTACCCAAGGACACAGGAAACTTTAAAAAGCCCCAGCCTTTTCCTGTCACTTGGCCTCTGGTTATTGTCCTGGGTGTAATGGAGTGGAAAACTCTATACATGGCTCCCTCTGACAGTGAATTTCTAATCTCAGCAAACTTAATGGTTTTTGTCAACCTGATTGTCCAGTGAGAGCGGATTAGGAGAATGACTTCCCTTGTCGCTAGAAAGTTGACTTGCTTCACAGCATTTTTCCTGATGCCAGTGGGAGGCATGATCGATACAACACAGACCTAAATACTTACCTGTGGTTTCGGAAGCTGAGGACAAAGGTTGGGAGTTCCATTTAAGTGCCTTCAGCCATTTCCAACTAGACCCAGGCGTGATGTGCATTAAGCGGTTCAGGCTGGTGACCCGGAGCTCCACGGTCTGAGGGGCAAACCAGAAATCTAGCAGTTGCTTCTTCCTGACCAGTGATGCAGAGGCCTCTTGGCTCAGGCTGGATTTGTCTTCCCTGCTCCAGTTTTCGCGTCTGCAGAAGAAAGGCCCATTAGTTACTGTCTGTGCTGCAAGGGAAGGATGGCCTTGCTGGTTTCTATATCAGGACTTACCAGAAACAGTGCACGGCAGCAAAACTGGACAGGGACTGCTAATGGAAACTTGGTTCCAAATCCCTTTACACACAGCTAGCCCAAGGCCTGGAGGCCACACGTTGCCTGGGGCAGCTCTTGTGCCAGGCTACACTCTGCGGCAGATGAAACTGAGAAACAGACTTCAGTGTCCACCAGAATTAACTCCTGCCACATCCAGGGTAGCCCCCTCTGTCCTGGACGGCAAAACAAAGCCCTATTTTACTGAGGCACTTAAAATCACTTGCTTCCTTGGAGAGGCCTTCCCAGGCTTTTTAGGCTAGGTCAGGTCCCCCGCTAGCACTTTCTCTTCACTATAGTCATTATGATTGGAAACAAATCATGATCTATATCCATTAAACCATAAGCTCCATGAAGGCAAGGTCTTTGCTCGCCTCATTCACTGCTGATCAAAGCATATAAACATATTCAGGACCATAGTATATGCTCCATAAATATTTGTTGTATGCAGGGTATTAGTCTGTTCTCATGTTGCTATACAGAAATCCTGGAGACTGGGTAATTTATAAGGAAGGGAGGCTTAAACTGGCCCACAGTTCCACAGGCTGTACAGGAAGCATGATGCTGGCCTCCGCTTGGCTTCTAGGGAGGCATCAGGAAACTTACAATCATGGTGGAAGGCGAGGGGGAAGCAGGCTTGTCTTACGTGGCCAGAGCAGCAGCAAGAGAGAGAGGGCGGAGTTCTCACAAGAACTCACTATTGCCATGATAGCACCAAGGTAGATGGTGTTAAGCCATGAGAAATCCCCCCCCATAATCCAATCACCTCCCACCAGGCCCCACCTCCAGCACTGGGGATTACAATTTGACATGAGATTTGGGTGGGGACACAGATCCAAACCATATCACATATTAATTAATAAACCTGTATAATTACTTGTTTATGGTCTGTCTCTCCTATTTGAGTAGAAGCCCTATGGGAGAAGGAACTGTGTCTTATTCATCCTGTATCCTTAGCATCCAGACAATGCCTGGCATGTAGTAGGTACATCATAAACATTAGAGGAATAGTAAAGTACTTAGAATTTTTATGTTGAATTAATGTAAAATTAATAGTATGAATTTTAGTTATTTAAGTACTAACACTACAATAGAGTTATTTTAGAAAAAGAGAGAAAAAGACCCATCTTCCACTAACATCACCACTCTTCTACAGCTACTTTAGTTATTTTGATATTTTCTTTTTCAAAGTTTTTCATTTGTATATTTTACACATAATTTTAATCTTTTTTTTTTTAAGTACACATGTGCACCCATATGCGCACACACACACACACATCAACAACTGCCCAGGTGGCAGGGAGTTTTGTGGATTTCAGGGCAGGAAGGGAGGCCTGGTTGAATAATGTCTTTCTTACTGTTATAATTAATTATTGGCTCTACAATGGAATTGATAACATCACGGGAACCGCGACTGAGAAGTATCGCTCTCTAAATGTTCACCCTGGGGTCAAGGCAAACCTGACTTTGGGAAAAAATGCGCAGGTTAGAAATAATCCACAGGAAAATGCTTTATTTTTATGCTCAGAAATCAGGGGAATGTGCTATGGCCACGTCTCAACATAAACTACTTACATAAACTGCAGTGGACTTAGTGGTTCAGGATGCATTCCTCAGCCTTTTTTATTTGGATCATTATGTGGAAATCAACCCGGTTTCTGTCTTTAAGCCCCTAGTGACATGGTGCCAACAGCGACTTCTACTGTGCTTATAAAAGTGAGGGAACCACCGTATAATTGAAAAAACTAATCAAAATTCTGGTCTGCTATGTTCAAGATACAATTCTAAAGGCTAGGAGGGAAAGGGGTCTACTCTCCGTAGGGGGAAGCCTGTAGTAGTAGAAAGCCTCTTAGCTAACAAAGAGAACTTGTGCAAATTTCTTGTTGATAAATAAGGTAGGCAGAAAGTTGAGTGGACAAATGACTCATCTACTGGTGAGGGACCACTTCTGGGATTGGATAGTGGCTCTGTGTTAATGAGAGGTAAAGAGGTATACCCTGATCGTGCTCTTTTGTCTTTTTTTGCCTTTTTCTGACCTGGGATAGAAAACAGGAGTAAGGGGTGAGGAGGGAGCCAATCTGAGGTCATTAACACAGCACTCCTCTGGGAGATGGTTTACATGGCAGGCAGAGGGACCGGGTGTTAGTTCTAGCTCTGAGCTCACCTTCATGTATGAACCCTTCTCGGTCCGAGGGGTAATGATGACCTCATGCCACCTTCACAGACTTGTAAGGACTGAATCAAACCCTGGCTATAAAAGCACTTTGAAAAGCACATAAGCAAATGTTTTAAGTGAGAAGTGAGGTGCCAATGTTGCAAGAGGAAGTCATACTATTGAAAAGCCCTCATGAGGACTTTTAACGTCCAAGCTCCAACAGCCTTATAGGAGATTGGTAAGTTGAGAGCTCAGGGATTTTTGCATTCTGGAGGCACCAAGAGATAAAGAGAGTATTTTTTTTTTTAAAGCATACAAAGGAATGCAAAAGTTAGCAGGTACTTGATAATAGCTGAGTTTAGTGGGAAAAAACAGTGTATGTTTCTACTTCCTGAAATTTTCCTTTCTATGATATTTATGTATTTATAAAACAAACATGGTAAAAGAAGACGGCTAGTCATACAAACATTCTAAGAAAGTTTTCTAAGGCTAAAGAGTGATCTAATAAACAACATATTTTAACAGACTCTATTTGTTTTTACCTTATGAATTCACTTATCCATTTAATAAATATGTATTGAGTATCCACCTAAAGATATAAGAAGGAAATGATTCACTTCTCTAGGTTGAGGATTATACTCTCAAATCTGTTGGGCACTGCAAAGACACAGAAGAGACTAAAAAAATTGCAAGCTCAAAGTGCCATTCAAATTCAGAAAGGAAGCACCACATGGTGTAGCGGGGACTAATAGTTGCTCACCAAATCCATATTTTCCTCTCTTTCCTGGGCACAAAGATAAACTACGTTTCTCAGACTCTCTTCCTTTTTTTTTTTTTTTGAATAGATGAGGTCTCGTTCTGTTGCCTAGGCTGGAGTGCAGCGGTGCAATCATAGCTCACTGCTGCCTCAAGCCATCCTCCTTCCTCAGCCTCCAGAGTCGCTGGGATTACAGGGATGAGCCACCACAGCTGGCTCTGACTCTCTTGCATTTAGCTACAGTTGCGTAACTGGATTCTAGCCAGTTGCATGAGATTGAAAGTTTTGTTCATCACTTTCAAGTCTGGCCCGTAAAGGTTTCCCACACACTGCTCCTTCATGCTCCTTCCCCATCCAACTGGCTGGAATCCAGAGGACCTCACATGTTGAAGACGGCAGAGCCTCCCTCTCCCTGGATCTTTAAACAGTTACACAGAAGAAGCCTGCCCTGCCAACTGTTCACCAATCCAGTACTATTAGGGGAACAAGAGGTGAACTTCAAGTATATGGAGTTATTACATATTTTGGGATCCCTTGTTTAAGCACCTATTCTAATTTAACTAAGATAGCAACTAATTCTTCAACTTTTACATCTGTAAGATGGAAGGAATGAGGGTAGTAACAGATATCTAACAGCAATGGATGCTTTTGCTATTTGTCATAGACAAAAAAGTTCAAAGGCTTTGGGATTCTTTTTTTTTTTTTTTTTTTTTTTTGAGATGGAGTATCACTCTGTCACCCAGGCTGGAGTGCAGTGGCACGATCTTTGCTCACTGCAAGCTCCACTGCCTCCTGGGTTCACGCCATTCTCCTGCCTCATCCTCCCGAGAAGCTGGGACTACAGGCGCCCACCACCATGCCTGGCTAATTTTTTTTTTTTTTGTATTTTTAGTAGAGACGGGGTTTCACCATGTTTGCCAGGATGGTCTCGATCTCCTGACCTCGTGATCCGCCCGCCTCGGCCTCCCAAAGTGCTGGGATTACAGGCGTGAGCCACCGCGCCCAGCTGGGATTCTTTTTATGATTGTTCCAGGGGCTGTCTTCTGGGACAATTGGTAGGATCCTCTTTACACTTTTCTTTGCCTTGGTTCTTCCATAGCAAGATAGATAGATAGATAGATAGATAGATAGATAGATAGATAGATAGATTTTGATTGATAGATGATAGATTTTTTTGAAGGCAAAGTATAACCATTATGCTCTCTAAAATGGTGGCAACCAATTGAACTCCTCAATGGCAGATGGAAATATTAAAGCAGGATATAAGGCATCAGGAAGAACCTGGTTTTCTGTATCCCTGGTCATTCCTCTGCCAACTCACTCCTGCCCAGGTATTTACAGTAATGTCAGGCATCTTTAGCCTGAGCCTTATCCAGACACAAGGCCAATGGTATCATGGCTTCATGGGACCACAGGAACTTACTCTTTATTAATGAGCACATGAGGTCTGGAAATAGGCTATTTTCAGCTGCTTTAGCCTTTGGTTAGGATGCTGTTGGTTAACAGTGATAGACAACTCATATCAAGCTGATTTAAGCTAACAGAGAATTTATTGATCCATATAACTGAAAACTCCAGGGTCAGGGGCTCGCTCCAGGCACAGCTGGATTCAAAGGCTCCAACAATGTCATTAGGATCTTTGTCCTGTGTCTCCAACAATGTCATTGGTCTTTCTGGGCCTCTCCTCCTTGCCCTGCTGTCTTTCATCTTTCAGTCTTGGCTCCATATGGTGGCAAGATAGCTGCAGCAACATCAGCTACCTGAGGTGACCCTTCTCTGAACCAATCCCAGTGGCCTGGGAGGCACCATGCTTTGATTAGCCAGGCATGGTCACTTGGTCTACTCTGGAAGTTGGATGTGGGAACTCCACCAAGAACACAGGGACTAAGAGTAAGGAAGGAATGGGTTCCCAAGGGTGCCAAGGAGACAACCACACTGAGTACCAAGAGGTGAGTGGGTGCTATGTTCTTCAGGTTGTAGCTTTGTGCTGCACCTTTACACCTCCCTAGCCCTTCTAAATCCTGGGAAGGTGGACTCGAGTCCTTATTCAGAACTCCAGCAGCAGGCTACAAATCCTGTCCCGCTTGCCTGAGCCTTTTCAGCCCCTTCACTCAAGGCTGGTTTCCAGATTACCCTAACCTGGAACTGGTGCCATGCCCTGCAGGAGATGGGAGAGGGCAGAGGACTACTTTGGGCTCTTAGATAGAATTTCTTTTTTTTTAATTTTAATTATCATTTTTTTGAGACAGAGTCTTGCTCTGTCTCCCAGGCTGGGGTGCAATGGTGTGATCTCGGCTCACTGCAACCTCTGCCTCTTGGGTTCAAGTGATTCTCCTGCCTCAGCCTCCTGAGTAGCTGGGAGTACAGCCGCACGCCACCACCCCTGGCTAATTTTTGCATTTTTAGTAGAGATGCGGTTTCACCATGTTGGCCAGACTGGTCTTGAACTCCCGACCTACCTTGATCCTCCCACCTCGGCTTCCCAAAGTGCTGGGATTACTGGCGTGAGCCACTGAGCCTGGCCTTAGGTAGAATTTCTGCCTATGGATCTCACTTTTCTCTGCATTAATACTTACTTATTTGCTTTCTGACTCTGTTGCCATCTATTCCCCATACAACTTCCTGCCTATTGCATTAGGTCGGGCTCCTTGGTTATTGTCACCTGCCTAAATTGCACCTGGGTTTTACTCACACTTCTTTGGACCTAACTGTCAAGTTCTCAAGAGAGAAGGTCCCATCTCTTTGGTCTTATCGCAGTGAATCCTTACAACACCACCGTGAAATGGGCATTATAATTCCTACCTTTTACAGGAAACAGAATAGAGTCATGGCAAGCTAAAATAATGAGTCCATGGTTACACATCTAGCAAGGGACAGAACTAGGATCCAAACATAGCCGGTCCGACACTAGGGGCTGTGCTCCTAACTTCTACATGATAGTGCTCAGTTTTAGGAGGAGAGGCTCACGTCTTACAAAGGGCTTAGCAAGAGTTGGGGAACGGTCCCACTATGCCAAACCAAAACAGAACCATCACCAGGAGTTGGCAACGGGTTATCAGGCTGTCGTAACCTAGACATTAGGCTCAACCAATGTCACCAACAGGGAGGAACTCAGACCAGGAACAGAAGGGCTCAGAATCTAATTGCTAAGGTCAGAATAACAAGTGCAGTTACCCGAATCTGGGGAGGGCAGGGCTGAAGAGAAAGGTAATCTGCCAGGAGGCAATTGACCTGGCCCCTGAAATGCAGGTGTTTCCTTCCTCAAGTGCATATCTTGGCTCATAATTCAACCCTTTTATATTCATAGAATCTGGACCTCAAAACATTTAACGGGGATGTTTACTGTGGGTTGGGAAGGGGGACAGAGGTGGAGAGCTGGAGTTCAAAAACCGAATGAAGATGTTTTCTGAGCTGAATACCCCCAGTAGGGCCACACGATACCCAGGGGACTCACTAGGAGATTTAAGGCATGTACAGAGGTAAGAGAAAATGAGAAACAAGAACATGAAAACTAGAAGAGGAAGGAAGACAAGGCCAAAAAAAGAGAAAACCGAGGCCACTCTAGCGGGAGGTCAGAGACTTGTGCTTTGGCAATTACTGGTGTTGCCCCACAGCGTTGCCCCTCAGAAACCTACACCAGGGTTGGAGGGAGCCATGGGTGGACCGGCTGGACCTGATAACTTGTGCTTCCTTCCCCTGGTTTTCCCATTCTCGTTCATGAGTTTTGAGTATAAAATGTCTCTCCCCAGGCTAGAAGAGCTTCAGTAACAAGATGTCCAGAGTTAGTTGACACTCAAGCTAAAAGCCTCTTGCAGAAAGGAATTTGTTTGAATGTCATCATAAAACTTCCCAGCTCACCTAGGCCTGCCGTGGAAATGGTGCTCCCAAGGATGGAGAGGAGATCAGAGCATCTGACCTGAAGCTGAGGCATAAGGGAAAGTTGGGGATACACGATCCTCTCCCAGCCAGAGTCAAACTTGCCTTTCTGCAACATCCAATTTTGCAAGAAGCGACAGACTGAGAGTAGGAGAGGAAAAGGAGAGTTCAAACAAGGTCCCCTGACCCGCCCAACCCTGTCCAGAGGAATGAAGCCTGAGAAAGCCTCCCAGAGACCCGTCCTCAATTTCGCCTTGACCTTCTCTGGGTTTATCCGTGTGCAGCAGGGGCAGCTGCCCCGAACAAACCCTCTGCCTAATTTGAGCTCTTCATCCTCCATTCTGCCTCGGTTAAACAAATGCAGATCTGCCAGACCATTTCCATAGACCACTCCCTCAAATGAGAGGCATTCCAGCATCTGGGCCCTGGAATCAGGAAGAGCCCTGTCCAAATGTCACTGTGCCATTTCCTAGCTGAGTCACCCTGGATGACTGCCCATCCCTGCGCCTCTGTTCTCTCAGCAGTGAGTTGGGGAAAATTGTACTCATCTAGAAGGGCTCAGAGAAACAACAGGCAGAGAGTGCTCAAGGCATTGTGATGAAAAATATTGCTGAGTTATTAAACATTAAATTATCAAAACTATTAATGGCATTAAAATATCATTACACAGTTATCTGATGCAAGGTCTTAATGATAGGGTTCAAGAGACTTTTCCTCCCAGAGGTGTAGCTTTGAGGGGCTTTTGTACACTGGCCCTAGAGACACAGAGGTGAATAAGACAGCTACCAGCTCTCAAAGGCACACAGTGAGCAGGGGCCACAAGACAGCCTAACACTCGACTAGAATCAGTGCTAAACGTACTACGACAGATAAATGTACAGATAAATGTGCTCTCAAGAGATAACAGTACCCACCTAGGAAACTTAGGGAGTTGTCATGTGATCTGGGCCTGGAAGAGCGAGCTGGATTTGATTGGGTGGATTGTTCTTGGTAGAGGAATGACATTTCAGGAAGAGGGAACAGCAGGAGCAAAAAGTATGATGATTGGATTCCACTCGGGATATTGGGAACGCACGAGAAGGACTAGAGAATGCAGTCCGTTATGTGGGATGGCAGGGGAGGAGATGAGAAAGGTAAGCTAGTTAAGACTCGGAAGTGGCTAATACAACTGAAAGTGGTCCCATAGGACAATGGGAGAACTTTCATTGACGATAGAAATGTTCTACATCTGCCTGTCCAGTATGGTAGCCACTGGCCCCATGTGGCTATTGAGCACTTTATTTGTTTATTTTTATTTTTTGAGACAGAGTCTCGCTCTGTCACCCAGACTGGAGTGCAGTGGTGCGATCTCGGCTCACTACAACCTCTGCCTCCCGGGTTCAAGAGATTCTCCTAACTCAGCCTCCTGAGTAGCTGGGATTACAGGTGCATGCCACCATGCTCAGCTAACTTTTGTATTTTCAGTAAGGGCAGCGTTTCACCATGTTGGCCAGGCTCATCTCGAACTCCTGACCTCAAGTGATCCACCCACCTCCGCCTCCCAAAGTGTTGGGATTACAGGCGTGAGCCACCGTGCCTGGCCTATTGATCACTTTACAGTAAGCTAGTAAGACTGAGCTGTGAAATTTTAGTTTTATTTAATTTTAATTAGTTTGAATGTAAATTTTAATAGCCACCTATGGCTAGCAGCTACCATTCTGGACAGCATACTCGCAGAACTTATGACAATGACTCAAGGCCCTCATCTTGCAGTCCCATCCTCAGCCCATAAAATACGAGCCCCTGCCCAAGCTGCTGCTGTGGTTGTGCAGCAGGGTAGATGAGTTTTGAGCTGAAATATAATTTATTTCCTGCTTGCTAAGCCACGCACTCTGATGTGGCAGTGTCTGCCCAGAGGAAGAGGCAGCTTTTTCTAATTCTTACAGAGGCATCATGTGGGCAGCAGTAGCCCTGCTTCCTCTAAAGTTTGTTGCTCAGTGATCTGTCTGCATGTAGAGTCAGGTTTCCTTTCATCTCCTGCTTCCAGGAGTCACTGGGCCAGGCAAGGGTACCTGGAACATGACCCAGGTGGAATGTGCTGGGCACTGACTGTTAGTGATGCTCCCACAATGTGAGAAGGCCGTATCCTCAGTATGGCTGTCAGTGTAAAGTTCTATTGTGCAGCCCAAATTCTGCCCACAGGCAGATCCTTTGGCCTAAACTTGAGGAGGAGGTAATGACCTCTACTTTGACCACAGGTTGAAAGGGCAGTCATTATTCAGCTTTGCCAGCAAAAGAGCACATATTATAGTTTAATTCTCACTTGGTTTCCTGGTCTATTTCTCAGTTGTTTCTAATACAAAGAGGAAAGGTAAAGTCATGATACGTTTTTTGGAACCTCCTACCTCCCAGCAAAAAGGACATGCACACACTTTCCAGTCTTGAATGCAAAAGCAGTGACATATTCACGAGCCAACAAGTACACACATGACACTACTGCTCTAAAACACAGGTACAGACTGTCAAGAGTTGGAAGGAAGACTGAATTCTAAAATCTCATCTTAAGATGAGGAGACTTGAGTCTCAGAGAAGTTTGATGATCCGCTCAAGCCAGGTAGCAGCCAGATATGGCTGGATCCCATTTCTCCTGAGTCAATCCATACCTAATTATGAAAATCAAAGGTTGCAAACTGGTAGCCATTAGTTAAAATCAGCCTGCTGATTTTTAATTTTTTGTCCTCAATGTTGGCTCGTGCACAACTTAAAAAATATTTTTGCCAGCCTGGCCAACAAAGCAAGCCCCATCAGTACAAAAAAAAAAAAAAAAGGGAAAGATTTTTTGAAAAATTAGCCAGGCATGATGACTTGCATCTGTAATCTCAGGTAATAAGAAGGATGAGGCAGAGGATTGCTTGAGCCAGGAGTTGCAGTGTATGGTGAGCTATGATCACACCACTGCACTCCAGTTTGGGTGACAGGGCAAGACCCTGTCTCAAAAACAAAATAGAAAAAATATTATTTGCCTTTACTTGAAAGATGAAAAAATTCACTTTGAAATCCAAATTAGAGAACATTTCTGGGCCTGTAAATCTACATGGCCGAAGAGGCTTAAGCAATGTCGTGCCTGATCCTACCATAGAGAGGATAAAGGGGAGGAATGAGGGATGGGGATCATTTCGGATGCTGATAATTCAAGCAGTCAAGCTGGATCACAAAGCCTTCAGATAAAACCAGGCTCGCAGAGGTAGTAACCAGGCAGGAGTTGGTGGATTCCCCTGGCTCCTGCACTATGGGGTGCTAGATCCGTCACATTCCCCAGCAAATCCCAGGAATGTTTCTTGTGGATTCACATGTATCAAGGATACTCATTTCTACTCCAAAGGCATTGATGCCCCACCTGGCACATAATAGCCACTCAATAAATGTGTTAGATAAATGAATGAATGAATGAGTGAATGTGTAAGTGTGAATGACCTCAAAGGTGAGCGATGCTGCCCAAACCAAGGTCGCCAAAACTGGTCCTTAGGGCACCATCCTCTGAAGCCACCAGTGCCATCATCTTTATTCACAGCCAAGCAGCTGGCCCCAGAGCTTTCTGTCATGCTATTCCCCAGATATCTCAGTGAAAAGTCTTTGATTCAATTTTCACTCCCTCTCTTATCATAGCTGTCTTGCTCTAGGACTCCACTGGGGGTCCAAGAGCTGTTCTCCCTCTGCTATTTCCTGTTGTTCTTGAATAAAACAAACGCCCCTTCAACTTTGCTTCTCCATGGGACACATTGTTCTCTGAGAGGCTCCTTAATCCTGCAAGTAATTAGGTCTGGGAGGGGAGGGCGTCCTATTGTCTTCCAGACTGGTTCAGACAAGTCTAGACCCAGCTTAAACTACCTTGTCTGTGACACAGGGATGGTAACATGTTGGAAAGAGAATGAGACAAGCACTTTGCTGCTGTCTGGTAGAGCAGGTGGGGCCCCTGTTTAACATTTGCTGATCTCCACTTAAGAGCAGGACATCATTAGCCTTAGTTGCCATCCTGAAATGGGCTCTGTCACTTGGATAGCCTTTGTCAGCTGAAAGCTTTCTCTCCATAAACATCAACAGACTGGAAACCCAGGGAAAACTTCGTTTTTAATATTTAAAAATTAAGTCTCCACATGCACTCTGCGACAGAGGGGCAATAAATTACAACTTGCTATGTGCCAGAGATTATACTAATTGTATATCTGATTAAATTCTCACAACAGCCTTAAGAGGGTTTTGTAATCCTCATTTGCAGATGAAAAGTGGAGGAGGAGAGAGTAAGTGGCTTGCCTGAGTAAGGGCCAAGACAGAATTCAAACCCAGATTTTTCTCGTCACAAAGCTAGTATCCTGGCAGGGCATGGTGGCTCATGCCTGTGATCCCAGCACTTTGGGAGGCTGAGGCAGGCAGATCACTTGAGGTCCGGAATTTGAGACCAGCTTGGCCAATGTGGATAAACCCTGTCTCTACTAAAAATACAAAAATTAGCCAGCATGGCGGCGGGTGCCTGTTATCCCAGCTAATTGGGAGGCTGAGGCAGTAGACTCGCTTGAACCCAGGAGGCAGAGGTTGCAGCAAGCCGAGATCACGCCACTGCACCCCAGCCTGGGCGACAGACTGAGACTCTATCAAAAAAAAAAAAAAAAAGCTAGTATCCTTCTCTTAGTGTTGCCCCCTGCAGAGGAATTGTTTTTTTGTTTGTTTGTTTTTTTGTTTGTTTGTTTTCTTTTAAAGCACCCTACATCACATAATGTCAGCTGGACTTTTCTGTGATATTAACACTGGGATCCTGTAAAACACTATATTCTGACTATAGTCTGACGCTCTGCATAACGCACATAAAATTAGCCGAGAAAACATAGTGTTTGAACCTCCTTTGCAGAGAGGAAATTCTCACAACTCCAAAGCAATGGTCAGCCCAAGGCCAATGCCATCTGATCACCCAGCCCAAGGCTCAGCCTAAAACCTTCTAGAGGGTCTCACTCTAAAGATAACCCAAAGGTCTCACAGCTTCCTGGTTGCGAAAAACAGCAACCGTAGCAGGAATTGAGACCTAAAGATCATTTGGGTAGAAATGAGGAAGGAAATGGCATGTTAAATGATGATTTTTCCCTAACTTGCCTTGTTCTTTCTAGATGTGGCTCAAGAACTTGTAGAGTTATGGTGGGATAATTCGACTGATCAAATGTTGAAAGTTTCCTATCGATTTCAAGACTGCTCAAATCTCTATGTACTTTGAAGCCTCAGGCGTAAGAGAATTCCTCAGAGATTCATATTTCTATCGATGCTGGGCTGGACTGACACAGATAACCCCTCAGGAGGCCTTTCCGAACCGCTGTATAAACTGTCCTAGGTCCAGCAATAAAGCAAGTGTGTCATTGTAGTTCTCTGCCCTTCAGAAGATCTGATCTTAATACTCTTCTTTTTGTACCTCTCCGATTTCATCAAATTTGTTGCCATTCTGGGTGTTTTTCCTTCTCTCCCCGACCTTTTTCTACTTCAGATAAAAGAACTTCCCCTTTTTCCCATGTCTGGATTTGCACCCTGGAGGACAACGCAAGGTTAACTTCCCTCCCACCTCCTTTTGTAGGCCCACAGGGTGCCCCTTCGCCAGCGAAATCTCCGCCCCCGAGAGCCTCTCACAATTTCAGGCTGATGAATTGTAGTAGGAGACATGGTTTAGTTTGATGTGGTTAAGTCAGTCATCATGGCATCTTCATACCCTCAGCCCCAAACCACTCTCCTGCTCATCACCCTCACTTTCATTTCTTTGGATTATCTTTCATCGGTTTACCACCAGCCTTCACAGCCTCACCCAAGGCTGAAGCAGGGCTAACAGGGTGGTGTGTTTCCTTCCCTGGTTGAGCTGGTGACTGCTGTGGGTAAGCAGGTCCAATGTGAACTCCACATGAGCAAGAGAAAGAGAAAGCAAGAGTGAGCAGGCTGCAAAGACTGTTGCTTCATGGTTTCCCCTAAGCCCCAGAAATAGAAAGGCAGACTTCCGACTGGCAGAGACCGTATGCTAACCACCAGACCATACTGCCAGATAAGAAAATGTTCGATTGTGTCATACTTCCCTCATCAGCTCCAGTGTCTGAAAATGGCCCTGAATTTCAGAGAGCCTTACCATGACCCGGAGATTTAGAGAGGATCGAAGAGGGAGGACAAAGGAATCAGGCATCTTCTTTCTCTCTTTTCTGGGGTAAATTTATTTTCAACCACAGAAGTTAAGGAAAGAAAAAAATCACGACAGATGAGTTATGAGCTAACTTTCTGATCTGCACGTGTAAGAGAAAGAAATGAACTGGATGTCATTAGACATTGAGAAAGGAAATCTGTAAGCTAGCAATGTGTCTTTGGCCTTTTCGATTTAATTTACACGTGTTCATTTATGAGTACCTACTGTGTGCCAGGCATAATGCTTGGTGCTGCCAATTCAAAGAGAAATAAATCACCTCCTTGCAAAGTGAGAAGGCAGAACTAGATTCGGATTCACCTAGATTCTGACTCTTGTGCTCAGGCCACCACCACCATGGAAATAATTTTGCTTGACTCTCCCCGAGCAGCCGCGGCAGGCGTGTGTGTTGTCAGCCGCTGCAGGAAGAGTGATGGCCCGGGTGTTGACAGGCTCCTAATTGGAAGGTAGGAGGTGCCGCCAGAGATCAGCTATAAAAGATATGTTTGGACTGGGGTGGGCTGCTAATGCTTGGAAGAGACTTGTGGGTGAGGCCCGGTGAGATGTCACCTTGGAATAGGGCCTTGCCCAGCAGACAGACATGCATGCAGGTAGCTGACAGACAGGGGCGCATGGGGAAGCAGCCATTCCAGAGAACGGCAACAGCAGATTGCAAACCAGGACTTCAGGACTCAGAGAGGGAGAAGGAAAGGAGAGCCTGTAGTGGCCCCAAAGCCCACAGTCAGAGGCAGGGCCAGGAGAGCAGCTGATAAGAACTTTACGGTAAGGACAAAAGAGAAGAGAGTCAGAGCCCCCTTTTATTCAGCTCGTGAAGACCCAACTTCGGCGCACTTATAACTGTTCAGACCCTAAGGAGTTCAAAAAAACAACCATATTAGGAGAATTCCATGTTTAATTAAGAGATGATTAGATCCGGCCGGGCGCAGTGGCTCACGCCTGTAATCCCAGCACTTTGGGAGGCCGAGGTGGGCGGATCACGAAGTCAGGAGATCGAGACCATCCTGGCTAACACGGTGAAACCCCGTCTCTATTAAAAAAATACAAAAAATTAGCCGGGCGTGGTGACAGGCACCGGTAGTCCCAGTTATTCCGGAGGCTGAAGCAGGAGAATGGCGTGAACCTGGGAGGTGGAGCTTGCAGTGAGCCGAGATCACGCCACTGCACTCCAGCCTGGAGGACTGAGCGAGACTCCATCTCAAAAAAAAAAAAAAAAACAGAGAGATGATCAGATCCATGCACCAAAATTATTGCTGGGTAAGACAATACTGTATGTGTTACATGGCATTGGAACTTAGGAAAGCTCTTTCCTTGTGTTGTCTAATTTAATCCATGCAACAGCCCTGCAAAGTGGGTACCATTGTCCCTGAATTTTTATGAATGAGGGGGCCGAGGTGCTGAGAAGCTGTGTACTTTATTTGAGTTTGTCTGGCTAGTCAGTGGCTGAGCCAAGTTCCAATCCAGGTCATGTGAGCCTCTGAACTTTCTGATACAACCTGCAGCCCCTCTTAACTGGGATAATACAGTAATGTATTGAGCAAGAAGGAGAAGTAAATACAGGCTGATGGTGTAGGGGAGAAGTCCAAAGGGGGAAGGCCTAGGAGGGAGAGGGAGCTATGTGTGAACAGAAACAAAGACGGCTTCTTGGAATTGGAAGGTCTCTTGGAATTCGTCCAAACTCAGGATCACAAGTCTCCACGTTCTGAGTAGGAGGATGAGGGTCTGAGTTAGGATTTGGGCCCTGTAGGGCTTGCTGAGGTCATCCCCTGATGGCTAGGATTCCACGTGGAGCACATCTGGTGTGACAGAGCTCGCTGCAAGGGTGAAGGCTCCGCCCTATCAGATAGACAACCAGGCCACCGAGAGGCCCAGCCCCGCAAACCCTGGATTTGCAACATCCTCAAAGAACAGCAACGGGCCTTGAGCAGAATTGAGAAGGAAATACCCCCACCTGCCCTCAGCCTTGAAGTGGGCTTTGCTATTCACAAGGGCCTGTGGGTGTCCTGGCAGAGAGGAGATGGCACAGGCACCAGGTTCTAGGGTGCCAGGGCCTCCCGAGAAGGAACAGGTGCAAAGCAGGCAATTAGCCCAGAAGGTATCCGTGGGGCAGGCAGCCTAGATCTGATGGGGGAAGCCACCAGGATTACATCATCTGCGGTGAGTAGGCTTCATTAATTCTCCGATGAATGGAGGATTGCAAGGGAACTTTTTTCATCTTCAAGGAGCCAGAAGAAGTGGTAATTAAATCGGTCTTTTAAAATAAAAAGCCTCCAAAGGGGTACAAGCCTTCAAGCTTCCCCTATGGTGTTCCGGGCACTCTGGCTTCTCTTTTGGAGGGAGGAAGAGCCTATTCATAGGCTGTGACTTGGAGAGGCCCCACGGTGAGTCAGGCGCTTGCTGTGTGAGCCGCTGGTTGCTAATGTCTTCGGGAACTGCTAATTTACCCATTTAATTTGTTCCTGTACACTGGCCACAAAGGGAGACCACTCAATTATTCTGATCCAAAAAAGAGGCTTGTGTTTACCGTGATCTCCCCAGCAACTGTGTGAGTGTGTGTGCATGTGTGTGTGTGTTTGCCTAACAACCTTAGGCAATGAAGAAGAGGTGGGGCTGCTGTCCTTGTTGGCATTTTCAAACACATTCCAGTTCTGAGTTGAGGGCAAAGATTGTAATGGGGTGCTTCAGAGAAGCCTTGGCTCCCAAGGAGGTTATAACTTCAAGGGGTGTTTTTGAAAAACCAAGGTGGATGGGGAAAGTGGCTACAAGTTCCTTCTACCACAGAGGATCAATGAAGGCGAACAAACATTTGGGAGTATCTACTTTGTGCCAGGTACTGTGCTTGGGTTTACACATCTTATCTTGTTGACTTTGCATAACTCCCCTTTGAAGCAGATATTATTCCAGATTCTTGCCCTAATGGTTCAGCTTAAAGAAAACCCATACTTCTTTAAGTTGCCCTGAAAAGGTGAATCTTCTGTGAAGCCTTTTCTGTCTTTATCTGTTAAAATTAATTAAGCTTTTGTTTGTGCTCCCAGAAAATCACTTTAGACCTTAGAAAGATGGCAGTCTCCGTTTTCTCATCTGTAATAAAGGGGTACCCATAGGGTCATTGTGAGAAATAATAGAAATAAATCATGGCAGTGCTTGGATAGTAGCTGGCACTTAGCCCTCAGCATTCATCACTGCCATTGTTAATAAGAGTAATAATAATATCACTTATTATAATTACTCACCTCTAAGTTTTTAAAAAACTTACAGGCTCACACCTGTAATCCTAGCACTTTCGGAGGCTGAGGCAGGTGGATCGCCTGAGGTCAGGAGCTCAAGACCAGCTTGGGCAACATGGTAAAACCCTGTCTCTACTAAAAATACGAAAATTAGCCAGACGTGGTGGCAGGCGCCTGTAATCGCAGCTACTCGGGAGGCTGAGAGAGGAGAATCGCTGAATCCGGGAGGCGGAGGTTGCAGTGAGCCAAGATGTCACTATTGCACTCCAGCCTGGATGACGAGAAACTCCGTCTCATAAAAACAGAAACAAAAACATAAAAACTTATATAAATTTATGGGGAACAAGTACGATTTTGTGACATGTGTAAATTGCATAGTCGTGAAGTCAGGGCTTCTAAGGTATCTATCACCAGAATAATACACATTGTACCCATTAATTAATTTCTCATCATCCTCCCCCCACCCTTCTGAGTCTCCAGTGTCTATCATTCCACACCCTATGGCCATGTGTACACATTATTTAGCTCCCACTTATAAGTGAAAAATGTGGTATTTGTCTTTCTGTGTCTGACTTTTTTAACTTAAGATAGCAGCTTCCGGTTCTACCCATGTGGCCTCGAGAGACATGATTTCATTCTTTTTTATGGCTGAATAGTATTCCATTGCGCATATATACACCACAGTTTTAAATCCAATCATCCACTGATGGACACTTAGGTTGATTGCACGTCTTTGCTATTGTGAATAGTGCTGCAATAAACCTACAAGTTCAGGTATCTAATACTTTCTTTTCCTTTGGATGGATACCCAGTGGTGGGATTGCTGGATCAAATGGTAGTTCTAATTTTAGTTTTCTGACAAATCTCCATACTGTTCTTCCTAGAGACTGTACTAATTTACATTTCCACCAACAGCATTTAAGAGTTCTCTTTTCTCCGCATCACCACTCAGTTGTAAGTTCCTTGAGTGTAGGGATCATCTCCCTTTTCTTCATTGCTTTATAACAAGAGCCTAGGAGTGTTTTCATAAGTGTTGTAAATTTTATAAGCCTTGCACATGGCAAGTGCTTGTTTTCTAGCTGACAGATGAATGAATAATGAGTGAAGGATGCCTCCTCCTCACTGCTGTGAGCTTCTGAGAATGGACCCTTGTCTGACCTGCTTCTGTATCTCTAGTGTTACAAAAGTACAAAAAATTAGCTGGGCATGGTGGCGGGAGCCTGTAGTCCCAGCTACTTGGGAGGCTGAGGCAGACAAAGGTCTGGCACAACAGAACTGCTCAGCAATTCTGTTGAACAGATGCACAGGACAGTTAGATGCTGCTACCCAGCCCGTATCTGGCCTGGAGAGTCTGGCTGCCAGCTCATCTCTGTGCTGTGGTCTGGCTATGGTTAGCTGCCACAACAGGAACTCAGAGAGTGTGTCCTGGACACTTCACCCCTAGTTGGTGAGCTCCTCAAGGGTACGGACGGTGTCTTGTTTATTTTTAAATCCTTAGTGCCCAGCACAGTGCCTGGCATATAGAAGATGCTCAAATGGCTACCCCTAGCCTCTGAGGTCCCACTGCAGTCAAAGAAGAGCAGAGTTCCAAACGAACTTGTCATCTCTCCTCTATTACCCAAATCCATTCAATTTCCCCATTTCTGTTTGTTAAAGATCCATTTTCAGCTGGGCGCGGTGGCTCACACCTGTAATCCCAGCACTTTGGGAGGCCGAGGCAGGTGGATCATGAAGTCAGGAGATCGAGACCATCCTGGCTAACATGATGAAACCTTGTCTCTACTAAAAGTACAAAAAATTAGCTGGGCATGGTGGCGGGAGCCTGTAGTCCCAGCTACTTGGGAGGCTGAGGCAGGAGAATGGCATGAACCCGGGAGGCGGAGCTTGTAGTGAGCCGAGATTGGGCCACCGCATTCCAGCCTGGGCGACAGAGCAAGACTCCGCCTAAAAAAAAAAAAAAAAAAAAAAAAAAGATCAATTTCCTCAGTTACAAAGATCCAAGACTCGAGGGTATTCTACCCTAACAGAAATAGCACAGGCTTTGTAGTCAGACTTGAACCCTGGCTTTGGCAACTACTAGCTGTCCTGCCTGGAGAAGTTGCTTACCTTTCCTGAGCCTCAGTTTTCCCTTTCATCGAATCAGGATGATAATACACACTTCATTCATCCACTCAGCAAGCGTTTACTGGGCGTCCCATACACAGCAGGAACTGTTCTAGGCACTGCGGATACGAAGATGTCGACAAAACAAACATTGCTCTTGCCTGAAAGGAGCTTACAAACTTGAGAGGGTGAGACAGACACCAATCAAATAAGCAAGCACACATATTGTATGCCAGATGGCAATACGTGCAAGGGAGAAAAGTAACACAGACAGAGTGAGGAAAAATGGAATGTGCTGGCCTGGGTTATTAGTGTCTTACTCAGGTGATGAAGGAAGACCTTTCTAGTAAGAAGAACTCACATCTGCAGAAGAATGTTCCTGGAAGAAGAAGAGCAAAGGCCCTAAAGCAAGAATTTGAAGAATGACAAGGGGGCCTGTGTGGCTGACGCAGAGGGAGGGAAGGAGAAAGGGAATGTAAGAGAAGGGGACACAGGGAGGGCTGGGGCCAGATATGCAGGGCCTTATAGGACTTCGGCTTTTTACTCTGGCCAAGAAGGAAGCCTTGGGAAGGCTTCAAGCAGAGGAGTGAGATGATCTGATGCAGTTTATGAAAGGATCCCCATGGCAGCGGCACAGAGTATGGCCCCTGGCCTGTGTGGACGGGGCAGAAGCATAAGGCTGGCCATTTGCATCCCACAAATGACCTCAGTGTGAGGGATGAGCGAGATCATATATGAATGTGCTTGTATGAGTATGGTACAGAGCAAGTGCTCAAGCCACGGCAGCTTCTATCAATGGCTCTGCAGCTGCCTGGCTACAGCTCCCTTGTCTGCTGCAGACAAGTCTTGGCCAGTCACATGGGTCCCTCTGTCATTGCCCACTCAGTCACTCCCACTGCCCCCAACTCCTTTCTTCAACCCTTCACTGGTGGTTACGCTGCTGGCACAGTAACCTCACCTCCAGGCTCTCCCCACCCCAACCCAACCCAAATGCAACTCCACTCACATCCTTCCCCTGTTCAAGAGTCTTCCATGGACTAATGGCTCATTAAATCCACATTCTTGGCTGGGTACAGTGGCTCACACCTGTAATCCCATCACTTTGGGAGGCTGAGGCAGGCAGATGGCTTGAGCGCAGGAGTTTGAGATCAGCTTGGGCAACATGGCAAAACCCCATCTCTACCAAAAAAAAAAAAAAAAAATTAGCCAGGGGTGGTGGTGCACAGAGCTACTTGGGAGGTTGAGTTGGGACGATCACCTGAAGTCAGAAGGTCAAGGCTGCAGTGAACAATAGCACCACTGCACTCCAGCCTGAGCAACAGAGCAATACCCTGTCTCAAAAAATAAATAAATAAACAAATAAATAAATACATCCATAGTCTTGGAGACTAGCAACTAAGGCCTTCTACAAGAAGATACTGCATGTACGTTGCCCACCCATATTCAACTGCTATCCCAAACATATTGAATGCCTGTGGAGAAATATGGGTGGGTGCAATATGTCACTCCTAGCAGAATCACTGAGGAAACTGCCCACACTCATGACGGAAAACTGATGGTAATGGGTCCTTCCCTCAGGTTCCCCAATCCCGCAATATGCCCTAACCATGATGGACATGTATTCCTGTCTGTCACTGGCTTACTTCTCCCACCAGGCTACCGCAAACTCTACAATGATGTATATTCTCTTAAAGCTACAAAATGGCTTGTGGTTTCCAAATCAGTTTTCTCTTACTGCTCTTATCTCCCTTGATACTTGCCCCTATGGGCCCCTCATCCATAATGAAATGCCCTCGTTTTACATTTACTAGTTCTGACAAGAGTCCCAGGTTCCAAGCCATGGATTCCCTTATGGGATTGCTCCTCCTGCTCCTCCGATCCTTCCTTCCTCTATCCTTTTCCAGTGTATCCACAATTCACAAAGCATCGGTGTCAAACCAATGGCAATAATAAGTGGGACCTGCTGGCTATGGATGGAACAGTGAAGTCCCTGACAACAGGTTTCTACCAGCCTGGAAATGAGGCTCTCCCATCCCCTAACACATCTACCAGTTGTGATGGATTTAAAGGCTAGCTACTGTGGAGCTTTTTCCACAGGGAATAGAAGTATTGGCCCCAGGACTGACACCTACCACCATGTGGATCTTGGAGGAAGACGAAAGAGCCCCCCAACGTTAGTGTTCTAAAATAGCAATGGCTGATGCTGTCTATTCCCCACCATGGATGCCAAAGCATGGACAGCCACTCACAGCTGTGGGATACAGATGCCCCTGTCAATAGAAAAGGCCAGCCCTAAATGCTATTACAGACTCTAATAACTGAAAATATTATTGTGGAAACTTTTGGTTTTTGATAGTTTGCTATGCCTGATATGGCTGGTGGCCTGGGACACAGTTTCCCTACTCAGTGCTGGGACACCTGGGCAATACTGCACCTGCAGTGTCATCCCTGTCTGTTTAGAATATACAATTCTTCTACAACACCCTGGGCCAGGAATATCACATCATCCTGAGCAGCCATCAGGACAAACAGAAAGGAATGTGGTCCTGTATGTTTAGTTCCACCTCCCCCACAAACTACCTTTATCATAGTAATGATACCCAATCGGCAGCCCAGGGCATGTGGTACCCTCCAGCACCCCTTCTAAATGTGCCTTCAAGCACTCCTTCTGCTTTGTGTATCTTTGTGACATCCTTCCAGATGTCAGCCTATACCTCCATGACCCAAATCTGACTTAAGAGTTGTGGTCAGGCATGGTGGCTGACGCCTGTAATCCCAGCACTTTGGGAGGCCAAGGTGGGTGAATCACCTGAAGTCAGGAGTTTGAGACCAGCCTGGCCAACATGGTGAAACCCCATCTCTACTAAAAATACAAAAAAATTAGCCAGGCGTGGTGGCAGGCACCTGCAATCCCAGCTACTTGGGAGGCTAAGGCAGGAGAATTGCTTGAACCTGGGAGCCAAAGGCTGCAATGAGCCAAGATTGTGCCATGGCACTCCAGCCTGGGTGACAAGAGCGAAACTCCAGCTAAAAAAAAAAAAAAAATTGTACCAGCCCAGGGAGACAATGGCCACATTGCAGGTGATGACCACATCCCAGCCAACCACTGCATCCTGGAGGCTGCCCACCAGTTACCCACATCATCTACCAAGGGACCCCCCTGCTGGAGCACAAACAGCTTCCCTTGGGGGATCCCTTAATCAGCATTTGTCACATACCTGAAAAGGGTAGCCACCAGACAGGCCACCAAAGTTATAACTCTCTCCTCCCACTTCCTCCCCATTGGGCACAATAAACCTCATTGCTATTGTGGCTGGAACTTCCCCTCCTGGGCCTCCCAAAGCAATTCTACTGCCCAAGGTTATCTCCGGGCTAACTTGTATGTACACATAGATAAAGCCACATCCCAGTGGCTGGACCTCGTGCAATGTTGGGCCTCCTATCTGCCCCCATAAGCAGGTCACTCCCTTATTTGCACCACAAAACCACCAACACCAAACACTTCTGGTCTAGGCTCCTAGGTCTTGCCCTGTCCTATGCTGGCTCAGATGTTATCCAGTCTGGTCCCTGGCTCATGAGTCCAGATCATGAATCTATCCAAATGTACAAATACATGCCTATGTTTGTATCTTCCTAGGTCCACATAGCACAACCAGTGTCATGGCCCACCCCAGATATTAAAGGAACATGAGAGACTGGAAGCCCCAGAGGGAACCTGCTTTACCTGTTCCACTCCTAGATAACTTCCTCCTGACATCCCAACTACCTAAACTCACCCGCACACTGTTAACTCTGACAACCCCCTTCACATTTTTCTAACTGTTCTGCAGTTTAACCCTGCTGGTCACAGTCCCTAGTCAGAGGTGATGGGCCGTCTTCCTACCCATTGTCCTGGGTATAAGCATGACCTGGGGCTAGAAGAGTGGGACTAAGGTCTTACAATATGATCACACCAGGAAAACTAACAGATACTTCAGAGAAAGGTCCCAGGTTCTATCAGCCCTTGTAACACAAAAATCAGCAGCACTGGAAGCTTTCACTGAAGGGCAAAAACCCCTAACTGCCAGGGTGGCAGATAAGAGACTAGTTCCAGATGACATGCCAGCTTCCCAGAAGGAGTATACGCTCTCAGAGGACATAGTGTATCCTGCTGGATGTGGATAAATACTGAAGGCAAAGTAATCCAAATAGCCCAACGGATGTGCCACCAAACCGAAACCAAATTCTACATGTGGTACTCTGAACTCCCTAGGACTTGGATGTCCCCTATAGGCTGGGGTGACCTTGTTTTAGGAGGCCCTCCTGCCCACAAGTAGACTTACATACTGCACTGGCTATGTAAAATTGGTACAGCCTGTATACAAGTATATTAGCTCTTGGGATGGTGAACCAAACGTTAGGGAGTGAATTTGGAAGAAATTGAGTTGAGTGCAAAAAGTTGCTCCCAGCAAAATGTCATTTGGCCAAACAATTAACACCCACTGGTGCAGAAACCATCAGGGCACCCCCTGCCCCTCACCACCCACTCAGCCCCACTCACCTCTGCAGCACCTAGTAATCACATGCAAGAAAACTCATCCTTGCTCTTTTTGATTGACTGCCCCCAGCCTGACCCCCACTAGAGTGGATCACTCAAAATTAATCTCCCCTCATACCTCCTCTTGGCATTGTTCAACAGGTGGGCTCCTGTCCTATATCTACCTAGGTCCCCAGCACCAGGCTCTCTCTCTTCCCCAGAGGTCAGGGAGCCCTCTTCTCAGTGGGGCCCTCAACCAGGGGCTCCCCTCGCTGCCTATGCCTGCATAAGTAATAAACCTTTGAATTGCCTGTAATCGCTGGGTCAGGTGTGGTGTATTTTGGCATCCAATGCCTTCAAATGGGAGTGAACAGCAGATCTGGTTCCTTTCACTGGAATATTGTTCTGGTCCAATTCTGCAGCCAGTTGACTTCATTACTACCTGTGAACTGCACCTCCAGCTCCTCCAACTGACCGGATACCCAGACCCTTACTTGGGCTGTTTCCTACCAGACACACCTGCTCTGCTTAAGAAAACCATTATTGAAATCACTGGCTGTTAATTCCTACTCAGTCCTTAGTAGCTCTGTGATCTGGAGCAAGTTCTGTAGCCTTTCTGTGACTCAGTTTCATCACCCATAACATTATGATTACAATACTTACTTAGTTAGGGTGTTGCAAGGGCCTAAAAAAAGCACTCTATGTAAAGCTCATAGTACAAGCCTGAAAACAAAGAAAGTTTCCAGATAATTGCTCATCAAGGGGCAACTCGATTTTCTGCTTCCTCCAGAAAGCCTTCCATGCTGATGTCCACTCTGATCGCTCCCTAATCCAATCTGATTGCAGTTTTGGTCAGCACCTCACTGTTGACTGTGGATTTCTTCTCCATTACAAACGTGTTCATTTTGACTTCCAAGTAAGAGATAAAGGTCCTGGAAAGAAGTGATTGTATTTTACCTGGCTCTCCTACTGACTTGCTGTGTCATCTTCCTCTTATTTTGGGGGGACTGAGTTTCTTTCTCTCGGATGGCAAATACATGGCATATGTGCCAACATTTTCCCATGCCGAAATCTCAGGACACACACCAGTGTTCTCCTCTTCTCTCCAGAACCTGGGTCCAGATTCACAATTCTTCCTAACACAATACTTTGGACAGTGTCCACTAACTTATCTAATAAATATGTATTGAGTACTTCCTAGGTACCGTCCCTGTTAGTCAGTTTCTAGAAATTAAAACTTTGGACATCTTGTATCTGCACTTATGGAACTCATCCCTTAGTGGAGAAGAAAGACAATATGCAAATACACAAATAAAATATCAAGTAGTGACAAATATAATGATGAAAATTAAATAGCGGTGTGTTAGTGCCTGGGAGAAGGCTATTTTTTTTTTTTTTTTCCGAGACGGAGTCTCGCTCTGTCGCCCAGGCTGGAGTGCAGTGGCCGGATCTCAGCTCACTGCAAGCTCCGCCTCCCGGGTTCACGCGATTCTCCTGCCTCAGCCTCCCGAGTATCTGGGACTACAGGCGCCCGCCACCTCGCCCGGCTAGTTTTTTGTATTTTTAGTAGAGACAGGGTTTCACCGTGTTAGCCAGGATGGTCTTGATCTCCTGACCTCGTGATCCGCCCGTCTCGGCCTCCCAAAGTGCTGGGATTACAGGCTTGAGCCACCGCGCCCGGCGAGAAGGCTATTTTTTAGATCAGGGAAAGGCCTTCTGAGGTTTCTCCCTTGATCTGGGAGATTGGGTATGGGCCTAAGAATATGTATTCCTAACATGCAAACGTAGGAAATTTGGGAAACACTGGCATAGTGAATGAGATGAGGGCATAGAGTCAGAAGACCTAGGTCTAAATTCCATCTCCTACATTTATGCGGCTGTATGACCCTGGGAAAGTTATTGAAACTTCTCTCTCAGTTTCCTCCTCTGTAAAATTGGAATAACACTACTGATCTCAGGAGGTTTTTTTTAAAAATCAGAATTGAATAAGATCAAGTATTTAAAATGTCTGGCACATAATAAGTGCTCAATAAAAGGTAGGTATTACTTGCAGCAATTAGGTCTATCTATTTATAACCGTAATGTTTTGTTTGAATCATTCAAGAGACAAATCCAATAAATACCACAGGTACTACGATATCTGTATGTTGGCTTTTGCCTCATGAAAGTCTTCCTCTTGAAAAATACTCAAAAGACATGCCTGTGAGCAAGAATGCCCGAGTCTAAGGAATAAGGGTCACGCAGTTCTCTAGTTTAGGCATGTTTAAGATTTGGAAGGGCTTTGGCCTCATTTCCTCTCCTATCAAATGGGCACCAGGCTACCTGTCCTTTGTCACTCATGGGGGATTTCTGAGACTCAGAGGGATAAGAGATTTGCAAAGCATGAGACACAAACAGTCGCAGACACAGACGAACACTCGCTTTCTCAGACCGGCAGACGCGTGCAATGGCAAGGCCACCTGACACACCAGTCCTGTTCATTTGGAAAAGGGACGACTCCTTCACATTCACAAGCTGGGCTGGTACATGAAGAATAAGAAGAAGAAAAAAAAAGAAGTCGGCAGGAAGCAGCCTCTTCAACCAGCAAAGAAACCGTTAGAATCCATCCCTGAGCCCTGATGCCAAAGTTCCGCCTGCCCCACCCGTCCCACTATCAAGGACACCCGCCTGCTATCAGAAAGCCCTGGGGGTCTTTTTCCCTAGTTTATCAAGGACCTGTGGAAACATTTCTCTAACTGAAGATAAGAATTCTTTTTTTTCTCTCTCTCTCTCTCTCTCTCTCTCTTTCTCCTTTCTACTTCTAGCTGTCTAAACCAGAGGGCTCCTCTCATTTTCTTTCAGTAACAACTGCTCTGAAAAGAAGGTATTTTTCAACCTGGACTTGAAGTAACTAGTGGAGAGGCAGGTAAGGTGGGTTTAATTAATTCATTTGTTCATTCCTTCATTCCTTCCATTATTGTATGCTTACTGCATGCCAGAGACTGAGGTAAGAAGGCTCTCAGATGGGCGGAATGAGCTTGCAGTCTTTGGGGAAGCCAGACTGCACTTAACAATTACAAAATGTGGAATTGTAAATTGTGATCTGAACTTGGAGTGAGAGCATACATATTTAAGCTGAAAGACAGTATGCATAATAATTTTTTAGATTTGGCTCTTGCCCTTCAAGTGGACGTTTTCAGGGTTAAAAAGATGCCTCGGGGCCCAGATGACTTGCTACCATTCCATGCCAGCCCTGTCTCCTATCCCAAGTCACAACTGCTTGACCCTTGTGAAGGTGAGAATGGAGATGACTTATTGGAGTGATAGAGAGGCTAGCATAAACCTGCCAAGACCTCGTTCAAGATTCGGTTCATTTTGCAAAAGTTGCCAGATAAAAGATATTTCCAGATGGAGGGCCACGCAGGAAATACAAATGGAATATTTGTTAATAGCTCTTCCTTTGTGAGATATGACCCAAGGCGGCCTTCTGCAATGTGATGGGAAGCACTGTAGCTTGAAAGCGTGAGAGGAGTCAGCAGGCCCACAGCAGTCTCGAAGTCTTTGGAAAGGGGCTCTGGCCTGAGCAGGCATTAAAGATTCTCTGTTTATCCGAGACGCCGCCTTTTCCACCACCACCACCCCAAATGGAGCTGGGACCTGCTACACTCTAAGGACTGGATTCTCAGAGAGGAGGGCAGATATCTAGAAGAATGTTGAGTTCCTTAATGCTGTGGCTTTGCGTAATAACCACCTGCACTCTTTTTTCCTGTCCTTGGAGCCAAATGGGCTTCTGCAAAGAAGTCTATCCAGAAGTCAGGGATGAGCACTATTCGAAAAGGCCTAAGTGGGCAGGGATTGCCATTGAGTGCACTGAAGAATGTGTTGGAACTCATGAGACTGGCTTCCCCCTAACACTCGGTTGTCGAATGGGTCCGCAGATGAACCTGAGAGGATCGTGAGCTCCCTGGAACAATATGTAAAATTCTGCATGTAGGAACAGAGCTGCGCCTAGGGAATGGTCTTTAACTTTTGTCAGATTTTTTTGGGGAGGTGTGGGGGTTAAATACACATATCATAAAATTTAATATTTAACCACTCCCAAGGGTACAGTTCAGTGGCATTAAGCACATAAATATTGTTGGGTGACCATCACCGCTATCTAGCTCTAGACCTTTTAAATCTTTTTCAACTGAAATGTCTTGCCCATTAAACAATAACTGTCCCCTCCCCCGAGCTTCTGGCAGCCACCATTCAACTTTTTGTCTCTATGACTTTGTTTACTCTAAGAACTTCACAAAAGTAGGATCATATAGTCTTTGTCCTCTCAGGACTGGCTTATATCACTTAACGTCTTCAAGTTTCATTCATGTTGTAGCTTATGTCAGAATTTCCTTTCTCTTTAAGGTGGAATCATATGTGTGTGTGTGTGTGTGTGTACATATATATCATATATATACACACACATATATATGTGTATATATATAATAGTATGTATATATCACTTTAAAAAATCCATCTGTTGATAGACACTTGGTTGCTTCCACTTTTTGGCTATTGTGAGTAATACTGCTGTGAATATGGATGTGAAAATATTTGTTTGAGTTGCTGTTTTCAATTCTTTTGGGTGTATGTCCAGAATGGAATTGCTAGATCATATAGTAATTCTGTTTTTACTTTTCTTGAGGAATCGCCATACTGTTTTCAATAATGGCTACACCATTTTACATTCCCACCAGCAATACACAAGTGCTCCAAACCCTCCAGATCCTCACCAATACTTGTTAACACTTGTGCATTAGCCATCCTAATGGGTGCGGAGAAGTATCTCATTATGGTTTTGATTTGCATCTCTAATAATTAGTGATGTAGAACATCTTTTCATGAGCTTTCATGTGGGCCATTTGTATGTCTTCTTTGCAGAAATGGATACTCAAATTCTTTGCCCATTTTGAAACTGGATTGTTTAAATCCAGACAGAGCCCGTCTTGCTCTGTCAACCAGGCTGGAGGCGTGATCTTGGCTCTATCGTCCAGGCAGTGGCACAATCTTAGCTCACTGCAACATTTTCTCCCTTCCTGGGCTTAAGCTATTCTCCTGCCTCAGCCTCCTGAGTAGCTGCGATTATAGGCACACACCATCATGCCTGGCTAATTTTTTTTTTATAAGTAGAGATGGGGGTTTCACCATGTTGGCCAAGCTGGTCTCGAACTCCTGACCTTAGGTGATCCACCCACCTCAGCCTCCCAAAGTGCTGGGATTATAGGCATGAGCCACAATGCCCGGCCTATATGTTCTAGATCTTAATCTCTTATCAGATATATGACTTATATATTCTTCCATTCTGTGGGGGTTGCCCTTTCACTCTGTTGATGGTGTCTTTTGATGCACCAGGGTTTTAAATTTTGATGTAGTCCAATTTACCTATTTCTAATTTTGTTGCCTCTGCCTTTCGTGTCATATCCAAGAAATCTTGCTAAATCCAATGTCATAAAGCTGTTCCCCTAGGTTGTCTTTAAGAATGTTACAGTTTTAGTTACCAGGTTTTTAAAAGGTTTGTGACAATGCATGCTCTATCTTCAATAATGATTCTGGGAAGGACTTCCTCACCAAAGCAACAACACTCAGGGCTTTGTAAATATCAGTGTGAATCTAGGAACTGGGCAATTGATGACATGAACGTGATATTTGAAGGCTTCAATTCAAAAGGAATGATTAAGTATCTCCATATTTATATCAGTATCCTGGGAGCTAGTGAAGATGAAAACCGTGGTCTCTCTTCTCCAGGGACTTAAGGCAAGATGTTGCAGGCACACACGTGAAATTATTGCATTGCAAGGCAGAATCTAATGAGGCACCTAGCTAGGCACTAGGACCAAGGACTATAAGAACTCAGAAAGGGATCACCACCATGAGCTTCGAGGGACAGAGAAACCTTCAGGGTAAAGATGTAGCTTGATCTGCGTCCACATTGGACAAGATTTGGAGAAGCAGAGAAGACTGTAGAGGATTTTATACTAACTGCAATAATCTTTGCCATTTACTGAGCACCTACTATGTTCCAAGCACTGTGCTCTGCCCACTGCATACATTATCTCAATGACTACTCCTATCCCTACATTTATCATTGTCTATTTGATCATTGCAAGTACTGAAGCTCAGAGATTTTCTTAAGATGACCCAGATAGTAAGTTGTAAAGCAGAGACTTGAAGCCAGGTTTATTTATCTCAAAGCCTCTACTCTTAATCACTCTACTATTGTAGTACCAAAGCTTTAAAACAGGGAGAAAGCAGACATCCCCGACAGAGAGAAAAGAATAACACAATGCACATAAATGGCAGAGGCAGGATATTTAAGATCATAGAGGAGAACAGGCTGGATGGGAAGGTTCAGGGTCCAGGACTATGGGATATAAAGTTGGATCAAAGGAGTGAGCAGGATTACAGGGTGCCTTTAATGGAAGCACGGGAAATTTGGTCTTGACCTGCTAGAATGACAGAATCACACATAGAATTTCAGCTCTAACCTTCCAGTCTGCCACTTTTCTCTATAAAATGAGAAAATTGAGGTCTCAAGAGGTTAAGCAACTTGTGGATGGTCATAGACGATAGGGAACCATTGCAAATTCTTGAGCATGGTGTTGACAGGGAAGAAAACAGTATTCCAGATCAGTTAGTGTGGCAGTAAAACACATGAGGGATGACTGAAGGGAAGCAGCAAAAACTGGCAGAAAAAAACAAGCAGCTCTTTCTCTGTTTTTGGCCAAAGGATACCTCCCTCAACAATGGATATTTCTAGGGAGCATCATAGAGGAGATCCCAGCTCTACTCCTTCTTGCTGAGGTTTGTCGCTTAAGAATCTGGAGACAGGTTGGGCACAGTGGCTCACATCTGTAATCCTAGCACTTTGGGAGGCCAAGGCAGGTAGATCACCTGAGGTCAGGAGTTCAAGATCAGCCTGACCAATATGGTGAAATCCTGTCTACTAAAAATACAAAAATGAGACAGGCGTGGTGGTGTGCACCTATAGTCCCAGCTACTCGGGAGGCTGAGACAGGAGAATCACTTGAAACCAGGAGGCAGAGCTTGCAGTGACCTGAGATCGCGCCACTGCACTCTAGTCTGGGTAACAGAGTGTGACACCGTCTCAAAAGAAAAAAAAAAATCTGGAGACAGCTTGTAGGGGCAAGTGCCATCAGAAAGGTCAGAATCACCTTCCCCTGCCAGGCTCAGCGCCCTTTGATGGCCCAAATGCCAGAAAACACAGCTTCCCCAGCAGCGGCCTGAACCCATCCTCCCCACTTCCTCCAATAGAAAGCCTGTCTGAGGTGCAATGTCTCAGATCAGTGACACGTGACTCTGAAGAGCCAATGGCCAGGAATGGCTTCTGGCACCTTCTTTATGTTGCCTTCCTGAATGTGAGCCTCGGCCAGGCCTCTGTGAACCTAACTCACCTGTCCCATGGAGGCCAACATACTGGGAGAGGTAAGACAAGACACTCTGTTCCCTAGGCAAGAATGTTGACCCCACCTTGCTTGAACTAAGCCCTTGTAGGGCAGAACTCCAGTTATCCATCTATGTCTATCCAAGAAAGCCCTGCCCTGGTTGACTATTGTCCTCTGAGGTTCTTTTTGCTTAATTAATTCTAATAATAGCTGCCATCCATTGAGCACTTATTCCATGTTGATCACTGGGCTCAGCATTTGGCATGCATGATCTCATTTTATTCCTACAACCCGTAATGAAGATATTATTATCCTTGTTTTGCACATGATGAGCCTGAGGTTCAGGACTGTTAAATAATTTGCCTAAAACCACTTACTTAAAGGAGCCAAGACTCAAACACAAGGCTTTCTCTCTCCAAAGCCTTTGCTTTTACTCATATGATTGACTACATTCTACACTTCAGTCCTTGGAGAGGGTAGAGGTTCTGCAGTGGAGAGTCAGGCTTCAAAGAGTGGCCTTGTGGCTTCTAGACACCACTGTTTCTCTGTTCCTGGGAGCCAAAAGCCTGATCTCTTTCCCAAATCAAACTCTTGGGCCCAAATACAAATGGTATCTGGACCCTTATTCTTCTCCCAGTAATGATGCTCAAGAAAAACAAAAGACCTTGAAGTTCCTTCTCCACTTTCACCCAGAGGTCATCATGCAGGCATGCTTTGGCCAAGGGGAGTGGTGCTGCCATTTGTACAGTCATTCTTTTAATGAATATTTATTGAGGGCCAGCCACAGTTAGGCACATTCTAGGTGCTGAAGACACAACTGGGAACAAGTCAGAAAGAATTTCTACCCTCGCAGAGTTTACATTCTAGCTGGGAGGAAAGGCCAAAACAAAACACACACCAAAACCCTGCACATACATCTGTAGTAAAGAGCAGGCCGTGATAATGCTAGGAAGAAAAACAAAGCAGGATAACAGGGATGGAGAGTGAGGAGAAGCAGAATCTTATAAAGCCCCTCTGAGGATGAAATATTGAACAGAGACCTGAATGAAGTACATGGGAGCCATGGGGTGATCCAGGGGAAGAGCACTGCAAGCAGAGAGAAGGGCAAGTGCAAAAGTCTTACAGTAGGAATCAGCTTGGTTTGTTTTAAGGACTAGGAAGAAGGCCAGTGTGGTTCAAGCAGACAGAGTGAAGGGGCATGCTGGAGAAAAGGACAGGGCAGGCAGTAGAAGCCAGATAATAGGGCCTTCCAGGCCACAGTGAGTTTGGATCTCAAATATGCTGTACCGGGGTCCCAGGCACTGTGGTGTGTCACTCAGGTGTGGTACCTCTGCATAGCTACAGAAAGGAGAGAGACTGTATACACAAAGAGCATAAAGACAGCTCAGTGAGTCAGCTCACCTGGCTCTGATTCCCACCTTGAACTTGAAGCAGCAAATGAAGTCTAGGGTTTGGTACCCAAGAGAGAAGGTGGGGAAGGTCTGACGATTGCCTGAGGCGGAAGAAGGAACTGTTGACCCTGTACGTATGTCTCATTTACCTTGTCCATCAAAGGGTTTGAATTATCAATGGGTGCTCAAACATTTTTTTGAGACAGAGTTTCACTCGTGTCACCTAGGCTGGAGTGCAATGGCGCCATCTCAGTTCACTGCAACCTCTGCTTCCTGGGTTCAAGCGATTCTCCTGCCACAGCCTCCCGAGTAGCTGGGAATACAGGTGCTGGCCACCTTGCCTAGCTAGTTTTTGTATTTTTAGTAGAGATAGCGTTTCATCATGTTGGCCAAGCTGGTCTTGAACTCCTGACCGCAGGTGATCCACCCGCCTCAGCCTCCGAAAGTGCCGGGATTATAGGCGTGAGCCACCGTGCCCGGCTGCCCAAACATTTTACAATTAGAATCTCTTTTTATAAGCAAAATTTTCCATATAAGCTGACAATGTGCCACTTTCCTCTCCAAGCACCTGATCTGCTTCATTTCACAGAATCCTTAGAACAGCTCCATGAGACAGGTACTCTGAATACTCCCACTTTACAGATGGGGAAGCTCAAATGCAGAGAGGTTGGGCAGCATGCCCGAGGTCAATGAACGCAGAACTGCTGCAGTGGGAGCAGGGGTGGATGACGCCCACTAGCGAGGCGCTTTCAAACTCCTACTGCTCCAAGGAGCAAGCTAGAAAATCCCATTTCTCAGGCCCCTTCCACTAGGACACACTATGAGCTTAACACTGCTAGGAACTCACTGAGAAATGGTGACATTTGGGGGTGGCTCCTTCAGTGCTTTGTTTGGCTTCTTTTTAAAATTATAAATGGTGGTTTGAAAGTTGTTGGAAGGGGGAAAACAGATGAAGAATTAGGGATGTGGCTGAAGCAGTCAGTGTAGCAGAGAAGCAATGCAGCTGTCAGCAGCCTACCCAGGCCCCCAAATGGGCACAGCCCTGCATTTCTGGCCTGCGGCCTGCCAAGGTCTTAGGTGAACTTCAGCTCTTTCTACAGCACCCCAGTCTCAGCACTCTTTGGCGGATGTCCTGATTGGCTGGGAGATTGTTGCTTCCTGATACAGTGGTGATTACTTCTGAAAGATGAGGTAAAACCAACAGCTATCATTTCTGACCATTTACTGTGCAGCATCACTGTGCAAAGCATTTTTATATATATCCTATTGAATCCTCTCAAAACTCCTGTGAGGCAAGCAGGCACCCCAGTGGCCCCATCCTAGTTCTGGCCCTGGTGACATGATTGCCTCCATCCTCCACTTGACAGGTACAGAAACTGAAGTTCAGGGAGGTGAAGTAAATTCCCCCAGATCACAGAGCTGGCAAACAGCTGAGCTTCTACACTCATCCTAAGACTCAGTTGAAGTGGATTTTTTAAAAGATGTATTTTGGGCTCTTCACTATACAGAAAACCGAATTTGCCTATCACTAAGGTTACTAATAGGCCTAACATCTGTGAAAACTTATCTATCAGCTGATCCTGAAATGTTCTGAAATGGGTCTGAGTGCAAGATGCCTGTGACAACTGAATAGTTTAAAAAATTCTCCATGGGAGCTGAACCCCTATTAAGACAGATCTTTATTTTTCTTCCTGAATGCCACATTTAGAGACAAAATGTCATATTTTTATATATGAATGTCACAAGTGACAAAGCATATGTTGCAACTTGGCTTCTAATGGTTGTAAAAAAAAAAAAAAGAGAGAGGTAAATTATCATAATGTTGGGATCTCAATTATATTTGCATTTTCATTTCTACCAGAAGTCCATTTTAGCAAAGGAATATAACCTTAGTCACTTGAATCTGCTCTTCCCTAGAAAATAATTGTAAACGTAATAAGCAAAAAGAATAGAAAATGCCCACAGGAAAAAAAAATGATCCATCTGGGGTCAGAGCCATCACGTAGATTGATTCATTCTTCTAGCATTCTTATTCAGGAAGGAAAACTTGAACATTTTCTAGACTTTAGAATATTTAAGATTTGCAAGGAGTTGGGGGAAAGGGGAAAGGAATGAAATTTCAGTCCCACTGGCAGGGATCAAATAGAGATTTCCTCAACTTTTAAAGAACCGTTTTACATGTCCCAATCACCTCACAGTTCCTGAGTCTCTCTTCTGCATAAGGCATGCACTAGTTGTTATGGGAGGATACAATAAGGTCATGATTGCTTTAAAATTATTCATAATAAAAACACATTTTGAGACTTGATTCTAAATGTTAAACTTAAATTTGAGCAATTTAATTGCCCGTTGAATAGGAATGAAATCCCACCGGCAGGCAGTTATTTCTTACAACCACTGTGTGTGAAATTGAAATCTTAAGATACCATTTCAAATATTCACCTTCTCTAAGGAAGTTCTCCCCAAAGAGTTGTGCAAGATAAGAAACTGACCCAAAGTCATATGCACTAATCTCTTTTTCTTTATACTCTCAGGTCAAAGTAGAAGCATATTATTAAAAAGAAACTTTATGCCCTGAAGTTGGCTGTTCTGAGGTTACCTCTTGGAACTCAAGGATATATTTATTTTAACAACTGACTTGAGCCCCATGCAGAACCGTAACAAGGAAAGTAATAATTTATCAGATTAAATAAAAACAAGCAGATGTGGCCAGGCGCGGTGGCTCACGCCTGGAATCCCAGCACTTTGGGAGGCCGAGGCAGGTGGATCGCCTTAGGTCAGGAGTTTGAGACCAGCCTGGCCAACATGGCGAAACCCCGTCTCCACTAAAAATACAAAAGATTAGCTGGGCGTGGTGGTGGGCACCTGCAATCCCAGCTACTTGGGAGGCTGAGGCAGGGAGAATTGCTTGAACCCAGGAGGCGGAGGTTGCAGTGAGCTGAGATTGCACCATTGCACTCCAGCCTGGGCATCAGAGAGAGACTCCATCTCAAAAAACAAACAAACAAACAACACCCAAGCAGATGCAAACAGGTCATTTAGTCACCACTATAATGAACATGAAAATGGAAAATGCTTACATGTTTTATTTAGGAGAAGGGGGTGAGGTGAAGGGATCCTGTTTCCTACTTTTACAACACAGGAAATAGTTTCCAAATTTGGGTGGGCAATTCTTATTTTAAACCCCCATTTCACCTTTAAATTTAATGTCAAGCTCTTTTAAAATTATTTTCATGATGCCCTTTGCCATAACATAGCAGCTGCCATTTATGAGTGCTTACTATATACCAGTTGCTTTTCATGCAAGCAACCTCATATCTGTTATTACCCCCATGCCATTACAAATCTATGTGCCACCCTTTTGTGCACTACTCATATAATCCCCGCGATAACTTAGGCAATAGGATCTGTTGTCTCCATTTTACAGATGACGATACTGGGAGTTTATTTTATTTGTTTGTTTGTTTATCTGTTTATTTATTTTGAGACAGAGTCTCGCTGTGTCACCCAGGCTAGAGTGCAGTGGCACAGTCTTGGCTCATGGCAACCTTCGCCTCCCGTGTTCAAGCAATTCTCCTGTCTCAGCCTCCCGAGTAGCTGGGGTTACAGGCATGTCCCACCACACCCGGCTAATTTTTGTATGTTTAGTAGAGATGGGGTTTCACCATGTTGGGCAGGCTAGTCACGAACTCCTGACCTCGAGTGATCCGCTCTCCTTGACCTCTCAAAGTGCTGGGATTCCAGGTGTGAGCCACCGAGCCTGGCCAGGATACTGGGAGTTTAAATTCCTGCTGTGAGCCCAGGTTCACACAGGTGGTCAAGAGTGGGCTAGAATCCAGGCAGCCTAACTCCAGAGCTACTACTGCATACTGCCTCCTCAGATTAAATGATTTTCCTAGGCCATGCTAGCTGATAAGTTTTAAGAGTCTAAATCAAACCCAGGCAGTTGGGTTCCAAAATTCTAGCATTTAACCACCACATTGACTGGTTAAAGTAGGTAAACTGTTCATCACAACCTATATGTTTATTTTCATTTCTGTTAGAAATGAAAGTAGTGTGGTAGTGTGGTAGGTTACATATTTATCACATAGTTTAGGCTTGCCTAAAATTCTAAGAATTTTCTTTTTTAGATTAAAAACAAGGGTCTATTGGAAAAAAAAAAAAGTTTTTTTTTTGAGACAGGGTCTCACTCTGTTCCCCAGACTGGAGGGCAGTAGTGCGATCATGGCTCACTGCAGCCTCAACCTCCTGGGCTCAAGCAATCCTCCCACCTCCACCTCCCGAGTAGCTAGGATTTCAGGGAAGCACTACCATGCCCAGCTAATTTTTTTTCTTTTTTCTTTTTTGTAGGAATGGGGTCTCACTGTGTTGCTCAGGCTAGCCTGGGCCTCCCAGAGTGCTGGGATTACAGGCATAAGCCACCGAGCACAGCCGAAAAAAAGTCTTTTTGTATACTGAAGGCTCCACTTGGACAAAAATTTGCTCTTAAGGCTTTCTTTGAGACACACACACACACACACACACACATACACACACAGCTTTTGATTATACCCATGAGGGACCCAAGCCTTGGGACACAGGGACCAGAAAATGACAAAAGCATGCAGGCAGTAGTAAACTATGGTTATACTTGTAACAAGTCATGAAGCTTTGGCTCTGAACAGGGAAAATGAAGCACTCAGGGATTCACTTCTGACTTCAACTACCACCTTTCAGGGTGAGCTCATCCAGACCCATGTGTCATCTTTAAAATGGGAACAAAAATGTATGCCTATGATCCAGACTGATCATATAAAACTATGGATCCTGAAAGTACGTTCCCTCTTTGCAAGCCTTAGTGACTGGCATCACGCACAAATAGGCCTTTCAGTTTCTGAACGCAGATCTTTTCAAGGAACTCTGAGGCCCAGGAGAGCCAAACGTTTTCTCCATGGAAGGGCAGACTATTGGCCTCCCCCTTCTTACTCTCTGCGTTCCTACCTCTTTCTAGAAGGAGGCTGAGGGGGGGAAGCCTGAACCCCCAAATCAAGTCCGCCTTCTTTCTCTGTGCCTGACCCAGGGCAAAATTATCTCCCTAATACTGTTCTGTACCACTGGAAAAACACTTTCTCTGGTCGGGGTACTACTGGCATTTTACATGGGGGGCAGTTTAACCGCAGGAGTCCGCTTTCTGAAAGGTGCTGAGGGAGGGGATTCCGACACCAGCCGACTGAGAGGGGCCCTGGCCCCACGAAGTCCCTCCCAGCCACCCTCCCTCTGGGATTAGCTGCCCTGGCTCTGCTCAGGCGTCCCCGGCCCGAGCGGTCCCGGCTCGCGCACCCCCATCGCCTCTGCAAAGTGCGGCCGCAGCCTGGAGCCCGCAGCCGATAGCCCGCAGAGCCGCGCTGTCCGGGGCATCCGGTGCTCGGCGTCCGTGGACCTGGGATCTCGAACCTGGGACGGGCTCAAAATCCACTCGGAACACTTGCATTTCTGTAGGTGCTTATTTCACATTCTTGTTTTTTCTTGCTTGCTCTAGCTGTTCGTGGGTTACTTTCTGCCTTAGTTAAACCAAAAGGGAAAGGCTGAAGAGGGGAAGCCCTGAAGAATGATTTAGTGGCTGCCCAGCCTCCTCTCCAAGGAGAGGAGTTAGCTGAGCGGATCTCCCCGTCCCCGACACTGGCCCCTTTAAGAAGCCAAGTCAGTCCTGATGCTGCTGTTTGTATTGCTAATCCCCAGAAGCCCCCTTTAAAAAAAAAAAAAGAAGAAGAAAAAAGGGGAGGTGGGGGAACCGGGCAGCTGTCTCTTTAAATGTGATTTCCTTCTATTGTATTTGAATCGTGATCAGGAAAAAGGAAATGAAACCAGAGACAGAGGGAAGCTGAGCGAAAATAGACCTTCCCGAGAGAGGAGGAAGCCCGGGGAGAGACGCACGGTCCCCTCCCCGCCCCCAGGCCGCCGCCCCCGTTCTGCCCTCTGCGGCGAGCAGCACGCCGCGACCCGGGACGAAGGTGCGAGGGGCTCGGGGCGGCCGGGCGGGCGCGCACCATCCCCGAGGGCGGCGCGGAGCCGGCGACAGCGCGCGAGAGGGACCGGGCGGCGGAGGCGGCGGGACCGGGATGGAAGGTTAAGTCCTGAGCAGCAGCAGCAGCTGCAGCCGCCCGGGGCCAGGCTGCGCGCCCCGGCCCCCGCCTCGGCCGCGGCGCGCCCGCAGCCCGGTGATTCGCTCTCTCTCTTTGGCATTTGAAGGGAGCGCGGTGACTGTCCTTGAGCACGGAGGGGCGAGCTCGCCGCCGGAGCGCCGGAGCAAGCGGAGGCGCAGGAGCGGCGGCGGCGGCGCCCGAGCACCCGAGGGGGTCCGAGCCCCGGCAGCCGGCCAGCCCCGCGCCACAAAGGGAGCGCCCCCGCCGCCCGGCACGCCGCCTCCCTCCCCAATGTCCTCGGCCATCGAAAGGAAGAGCCTGGACCCTTCAGAGTAAGTGCGGCGCCCCTGCCCCTGCCACCCCCGGTGTCCACGGTCTCGCGTCCCGGAGCGGCTGGGGGACCCGGGCGGCCTTCGAGGGGACTCCAGGTGCGCGCCCCCGGCGTGCTCTTGGCCCCCTGTGCGGAGCGCTGGGCTCCCTCTTCCTCCCGGGTGACTTCGGGGGCCCTGGGAGAGGGACTGGGCGGTGGGCGGCAGGGAGAGGGGTCGGCCCGGCGCCTCTGCGGGCCACTCCAGGCTATCAGGACGCTGCCTAAAGCCACCGCGGGCCAGAAAGTTTGCACGGGAGCAGGCACAAGGGGAGCCTGGAGGCGCGCAGGTGCAGTCCGGAGAGCGTTCCGTGCTTGACTCTGCTCCCTTCGCACCTCTCCTTCTCGGCCCGTTCTCTTTGTCCATTTGGTCTTGGAAAGGGGAGCATTCCAAGTGGAGGCCTCCGGGGTCCCCAGCGGCCGCCTTCCCGGTCCGCAGGTGGAGCCGCTGCCAGCCGCGCGGGTGAGGGGGCCCACCGTCCACCTTGGAGCTGGCTCTGGGCCTCCGGGGATTTCTAGAGCAGCGAAATCCGGAGTAAATCTGAGTACGTGTAGCCCCCCTCGGGGTCCACCATGGGGGCCTGTGAACCTCGAAAGTTAATGCACCATTTTGTGTACAGGTGAATTCTTCTGGGGAGTAGAGGCTCGTAGTTTTTAGCAGAGTCTCAAAAGGGTTTGGGGTCAGGGAACCAGAGCTCTAATGAGTATTGACCGCATCTGTTTTCTGAGCCTCGTACTGGTTTGGAATGTTTTTCTATCTCTCACCAATTCTTTAGTGTTAACATGGGTAGCAAGGGGTGTTTCAGATATCATTTTCCTGTCAACGCAAATGCCCTTTTAAGAGTCATTAGCTGTCTGGTTTTGAGAATTTTTATTCCTTTGAAGTCCCCCTCTAATCCTTTGAAGGGATTTGTTACACAAGACCAAAGGAGCTGGTTAATGACTTGTCCATTTGTGCTTCTAAGAGACATTTGTTTTGTTTTTTCTTTTCCTGGTTTAAAAGAATTGTGCTTTCCTGCTTGAAATACCGCGCACACACACACACATACACCCTTCAATTTCGGCTTTCTATGGTGTTTATTTACCTGGGTTTTACCCTCAGTTACCAGCATAAAAGCTCAGCATGTTCTCATAAAACACAGGAAGTACCACCATCCAATGAGAATATAAACATCACTATTCCGTCTTGAAGGTTAAGACGCCAGTTCTGTAATGAGCTAGGTTTGTTGTAGCAAAAACCCCCAATTCCTTCAACAAATTCTCAGGAGAAAAATAACATTTCTTTTTAAAAGTATGTTTATGTAAACAATGGGTTTAAAGGGTGGTTTGATCACTTTTTTAAAAATAAAATTACAACTGAGCTTTGAGTTTCAGAGACTGGGCAAGATCATAGTAACACAATAAGGGAGTGAATTGGATGAATTGGTGCCTTATGCCTTTTTGATCAGCAGAATTTAGTCACTAATCCTTTCAATAGAAGGCAAATCTGAAAGTTTCATTTCCCTGAAGAAAGTTTGCTTCTTTCAAAGTTTGTGCTTTTTCACTGAGGTTAGAAAACTGAAACATCCTAACTTCGTAACACAGCAGATGCCTACTGCTGGAGGCTCACCAGCTCCTTCCTTCACTTCACTATTTGCCCAGCGAAGACAGTTTCTGATCAGAGAGGGACAAGCTAGTTGAGAATTGCAGCAGCACATTCTCCCCACCCCCTTAGAAATTGTTATGATTATCCCAGAAATCCAGGCTGAAATGATACTCAGGTGTAATATTCAAGATAAGGGTCTGGGAGAATATAAAATATTAATTTGAGGGTGAATCAATCTCATTCATTGTCTTGGATTGCCCACTAAGTATAATGTGATATTATCAATTAATTATAGAAAGACAGAGCCAATATCTTATACTTTACTTCTCCATCTCATCTCAGACCATCATCATAACTCTTTTACTTTACATTCCTCCTATTGTCCAGTATCCTACTAGATGCTTCATTGTGTACTTCCTCAAAGCCAACTTGGGTCGTTACAATCAGCATCTCCAAATCACAGATGGAGACTTGCCTAGCTATATGCAAATGAAACATTTGGACAGAAAGCCAGCCAGAATTCATGAACACAGAGATTCCCTTGCTATGCCACTGGTGGCCCCCACTGCCTCCCCTGTGAGTAACAAGAGCAGTTCATTTGAATTCCAGGCAGTTTTGCACCAGCTAAGGGCAAATTATCCTCTTTCACAGTCCTTTGGCAGCATCAGCATCGGGACATCCAATGTCTGTCGAGGTCCCATGAGTGGTTTTGAAAGCCCAGAGTAAGACCATGGGCTGTGGAAAGAGAAGAGATGCAATTCCGAGTTGATACACATAAAAACGCTAGAGTGTTAGTTATTAGAAGGGAAAATGGCAGTCCTTATATACAATCTGTAGAAACAAAGGAAAGAAAGCAAGGCTTCAGTGAATGAAACCCTGTCTCTACAAAAAATACAAAAAATTAGCCGGGCGAGGTGGCGGGTGCCTGTAATCCCAGCTACTCAGGAGGCTGAGGCAGGAGAATGGCGTGAACCCAGGAGGCAGAGCTTGCAGTGAGCCGAGATGGCACCACTGCACTCCAGCCTGGACTACAGAGCAAGACTCTATCTCAAAAAAAAAAAAAAAAAGGAAACTATAGTCTTGATTTTTTTGAGCTAGGGTCTCACTGTGTTGTCTAGGCTAGAGTGCAGTGCTCACTGCAGCCTCAAATTCCTGTACTCAGGTGATCCTCCCACCTCAGCCTCCTGGGTAGCTGGGACTACAGGCTCATGCCACCAAGCCTGGGCAATTTTTTATATTTTTTGTAGAGACAGGATTTTGCCATGTTGCCCGGGCTGGCCTCAAACTCCTGGGCTCAAGTGATCCTCCTGCCTTGGCCTCCCAAAGTGCTGGGATTACAAATGTGAGCCACTGTGCCTGGCCATTTTTTTTTTTTTTTTTTCCCCCAGATAATCTAACTTGAGCTTCACATTTTCTTGTTCCAAAGATGATAATCTCATGAAGTGCTGTTACACTGTATCTAGAAAGTGTGGGCATGGCTTTAGCACTCCTAAATATTCACAAGAAACGCTTCATTCTTCACATGACAGAATCCTCTGAAGTTGTCAGAGTGTTATAGACATTGAGCCACCTAGCCTCCTGTCCCCAGGTATAATGACTGCTGGGCTTTGTGGGCTCAGACCAATTAGGACACAAGGTCACCTGGTAAGTTAGTACTAGTTAGAAATAGGAGACATGGATTTATACCTGCAGGGCACCCAGGAGGAAACTCCCTTTGGGAATTTTACAGTTGGAAGAAGGCCTGTTTTTTGAACCATAATAGATTTTTAAGAAATAAATTTGTGTTTAAGGTTCCAGAGAACACTAGCTAATTATTACAAATCAACAAGTATTAAGTGTTTCCTTTGTCCCATTTGGGGGACACTAGAATAATTCCTTCCACTCATTTATTTTCTTTTAGCAAAATTATTTATTTTTAAATGTTAAAAAAGTATTCAGATTCCAGTGAAGCAAAGTGAACAGGAGATACTGTGCATGGCACATGAATGAAAGAACACGTGTCACAGCCTATTAACAATTGCTGGATTGAGATGTCAGTGACTGTTTAATTGCCTTCCACTCTCTTTGAAATAATCATTGCCCCCACTTCATTTTCTTCCTCGAATCAACTTTATCCGAATCAGCTTTACTGTTATAAAAATGTTCAGGTAAGGAAAGAAAGGCCTATTTGATGTTCTTCATAAGTGTAACAATGGCCTTACAAAATGGGATTTTCCTCCAAGTATTCCTTCAGTAGGAAGAATGGAAAATGGAATTTCTGTAAAAGAGTAAAACTAGGAGAATTCCTATTATATCCTGATGGAAGTTTTATTTTGGAAAGAGAAAGCAGCCTAAAATAATTGTTGGTCTCATTCTTCTTTCTTCCTCACCTCTGCTTTTGTGCAGGTGAGAAGGGCTGGAGGGAGGATGGCACTTTATTCAACAGGAGATTTGCAGATTCTTAGCTCTCTGGGTCATCCGCTGCCCTGGTGGTGAGCAACTCTTTTAGTCCAGGGTGCCTCCTCTGAGGTTAGGCAGTGCCCTTGGGTATAGGAGGCGGAAAATGAGGGAAATCTGTGAAGATAGAGAGGGAGAGTCAGCGGGGAGAGAGGGAAAAAGCAGAAGGAGACCAGAGGTGCCCAGGTGGTGCTGGGCATGGGCATGGGCAGGGACACAGTGTCACCTGCAGTTGCCTTTGATGCCTCTTGGTGCCCTGTGTTTACTTCTTAGAGATCTAGGGAGTAAGGTCTGGCTCTCTCCCGTCTTAATCCAAGGTTGGTTGGGACTCTGCAATCTGGCCAAGGGATGTATTGTCCTGTCCCTTCTCCCTTAGGTCACCAAAAGGCAGTCAGGTGAGGTACCCTGTCTGGCCCAAAATGATCTTGGACCCCCGGTGCTGGTCTCACCCTGGTGAGGCTGTCCCTGATGCTTGGCCTTCTCTCCAGGGAACCAGTGGATGAGGTGCTGCAGATCCCCCCGTCCCTGCTGACATGCGGCGGCTGCCAGCAGAATATCGGGGACCGCTACTTCCTGAAGGCCATCGACCAGTACTGGCACGAGGACTGCCTGAGCTGCGACCTCTGTGGCTGCCGGCTGGGTGAGGTGGGCCGGCGCCTCTACTACAAACTGGGCCGGAAGCTCTGCCGGAGAGACTATCTCAGGTACCCTCCCCGGCACTCCACTGGGGCCCTCAGGAGGGAGGCTGGGTGGTCCCTGGACATCTGCAGTCTGTGTATATTGCCCCCGACCCTGTTCCAGGCTCAAACACCTATAGAAAGAGGTCAGGCTGCAGAAACTGAGTCGCAGCTCCCGTGCCGAGAAGCAGAGGGCATTTCTTCCTGTTTGAGAAGCATATTTTCAGGGTTACGTTCCTATGTGGTAAAATACTATATCTTTAAAGGCAAGAGAATTATACACCCAAAATTCAGAAAAGTTTGTTCCCTTGGGGAGCGGGAGAAGCCAGGGGATGGGATTGAGGAGGAGTACGCATGGAGGATCAGAGGAACTGGGAGTGTTTCTAAGTTTGGAGGTGATCTCTGAGGACCTCATTTGAATGCTTCAGAACATATATATATATATATGTTATAAATAATCTTTTGTATGACTCCAATATTATATGATGAGAAATTTAAAAATAGAAAGCATGTGGAGCTCGAAGCATTGACTCATAGCAGGAAGGCAGTCTTTGAAGAACAGAAGGCAAAGGCCCTGCAGGCAGTTGGAGGTTTGAGTCCCAACACCCTTGCTTCCGGGCAGCCTTGGGAAAGTTACTTAACCTTCCTAAGACTTAATTTCCTCATCAGTAAAATGGGGATTATAATAGCACCTACCTCTAAGGATGTGGGGAGGATTTGATGGAGTAATGCTGATAAACTACTTGACTCGGTATGGATCAAATAGATGTTAGCTGCTCTTATAAGTTATCCTTATGACATAATCATTGTTTTCCAATCTAATGAGCAAAGGGATGGAAGAAAGGAAGGGTAAAATAGGAACTCGACCACGCCAAGTAAGACAGGAGCTGAGGGCATCTCCCATGCTCTGGGCCATCCTGTTGGCCATCCGAATTTTCCAGCACTCTGTGAATGCCTCTGCCTAGAATGTACTAGCATTTCTAGTTTCTGATGAGCTGCTGTGGAGGTAACTCTCTCTGTGCCCTCTGCTGTCAGATCTGCTCACCTGTGTAGCTGTCAGGATTTCTCCGTCTTCCTGGAGCCGAGGGTCTGTGAGGCATGCTTCCCTGATACACCCGGACCATCCAACCCATGGAAGCTTGTTGAGACCTCAGCGCCCTTGGCTGCTGGGCCAGCTTTTCCCCTCGAACCTGCCCTCAGAGCATTTTACATTACAGAAACAAAACAAAACAAAACAAAAAAACTGCAGGCAGTTTCACAGTGAAGGAAGCTTTACCTAAAGACTGATGGAAGAAGCCTTTTGTCCTTCTTGAATTCCCAGATAAAGTCCTTGCAGGCCTTGCAGATATGGTGGTTCCGAGAAAATAAGTAGGGTTTTGCAATGATCATGCTTATAATTTTGGTCAGTTTTCCTTTTTTTAAGTCCCAAGAAATAGAACTGGGATAAATACAGACCTGGTTTTGCTCACTCCCACTTTGCCAAGTCAGTGAGAAGGCAGACGGGTAAATGAATCCCATCGGACCCTTGACTCCATCCCTGTCAAATCATTTGAATCTTATTAAATGAAGTGCAGATTGAGTAAGGTCAGAGGAGCCCCGGCTTCTCCCTATCTCTACCGTTTTATGTAACATTCAGGAATAAAACCAGTGCTGCCTGGGCTTGTTAATCCTTTCCATTTTCAAAAAGGAGAGGAAGAAAAAAAAAAAAAACAGTCTGGGAGAACCCAATGTTAATTAACTTGTGTCTTGGTGACATGAAATAATTCTTCTCCCTGCCACATTCCTAGGCAACATGTTAATTAACTCTGCGTTAGTGCAGGCATTTCCAGCCATCTTTTAATATTTATATTATTGTTATTAAAATGGGCAGCAGAGAGCTTAAGATGGGACACCTCTTGACAGAGGAGAAAAATTGTCTTTTGCTTCAGGGATGGTCCTTTAGCCAAGATCTTGTTTACTTGCATTCTTGGTATATCTGGCAGGATCTTTTTAACAAGGCAAGTTGGAAGAGTGACTGAATGAGCCCTCTAATGGGGTTGAATTCTTCTTCACCCCTAGGATAACTTGTCCCCATGAGGATTTCCAGTGGCTAAGTTGCCTGTTACAGTTCTTTTCCGACATTTTGCTTCAAATATTCATGAGACCCCCATGCGGAACCTCAACTCTGCTGTGTTGTTGGGAACCCAAGAGCAGCTGTTCATGTCTGTGCCGAGCCAGATCTCCTTGGATCCCTTTTCACTAATTCTAGTGTGCTGGGAGTGGTGGGGTGGTGGTGATGGCAGTGGTTTTGCTTTTAACAGCCAGCACCTGAATCTGTTAGAGCCAGAAGTATGCCTGCCCCCGCTAGACCCCCAATGGACCTTAACCAGTGACAGACATGGTGGGAGTACCAAGCCCTGCAGCCTTGCCTGAAGCCAGGCATAACTTATATTCCAGAGTCCCTCCCCTCTGAGGGACTTTGCCTGAGGTCACAACTTGGCTTGGCCTCCTCCCCTTCCCTCCGGCCTCCTCCCCTTCCCTCCAGCCTCCCCTGCTGCCTTCCAGGGTTTTCCTGAGAATGCATCATTCATAAATCACTGGCACATAAATCCTTGCCTCAGGGGCCGCTTCTGGGATATCCAGCCTAAGATACCAATTCTTGGTGCCAGAGGTTAATGTTCAAGTTAGGTGTCAATTCCTGGCTTATTTTTTGCTAATATTAGAATCTCAGAATCCCAGAGCTGGAAAGGGCTACAAGGGCCTTCTCTTTCAGTTCCCTTGCTTGACGGCTTAAGTCACGGAAGCCTGTGCAGTGGACTCCATTTGCTCAGGTCACCTGATAAGTTAGAGGTGATGCTGGGACCTGAACTTGTCTCTCACATATTCGTCCTTTGTCCTTCCCTTCATTAGCTGCCTGATGTGGATTATAATTTACCCCCTGACTTCCCTTTAATAAGCTTCCTCCTTCCTTAAGGATCGCCCACCCCAGGCAGTTGGATTCATTCCATGCACACTGTTTTCTCAGTCGTTCATCATTGCTCAGGCCCAAACTTAACTTACAGAACAGTCAGGAAACCAGAACTGTCTTTCCACTCTGTGACCTCCAATGTGGTGGTTACCTGCAGCTCCACCATCTGCTACCTTGGGATAAAATGTTCTCCCCCAGTAATGAGTTTGCTCCCAGGCGGTGCTTTGGAAACACTCTAGAAATCTTCAAATGGAAAGCAGGATTCAGAGGAAAATTAGCTGGCCCTGGCCCGAACAATGAGCTCTCCGTTCATGGACCACCTCTTCTCAATTCCATTAATTTTGCCCAAATATTGCAAAATGTGTCAACTGCCCTTACATCCCCTACAACCTCTCAGAATGTACCAATTGATTCTCTGATATCCTGAAATCAATCAGAACTTCCAGTAAGAGCAAGCATTCACCTAAAACTGTCCTAAAGGTTTTATGTAGAAACCACCTGCTAACATGCTATGTTTTCAGCCATGAGTGAAAATTACTTCCTGCAGCAAGACTGGTGCAGCTGGGAATACACCCAAAATGTGTTAACACATAACCAGCGTTGGCTTAGCCCTTGACCATGGGTGCCCTGACATGCTTCGTTTGGTTGTTCTAACAGCTGAGTGAGGTGGAGCCTATGATGGCTGCTGTTTCACTGAGGCTCAGAGAATCAGAGGTCTCTCCAGGGTCACTCAGGGCTGGACCGGGACATTGAAGCTGGGTCTACTCTGCTTCCGGTACTTGTGTTACTGCACTTTTGCTGTTGATTCTCAAATGTTAGCCTGCATCCAGTCCCCCGGAAGTGTTCGTTAACACAAACTACTGGGCCTTCTCCCCAGGGTGTTTCCATTGCGTAGGGACAGAGGAGGGCTGAGAATTTGTTGGTTTGCTTTTTTTTTTTTTTTTTGAGTCAAGGTCTGGCTCTGTGACCCAGGCTGGAGGGCAGTGGCATGATCTCGGCTCACTGCAAACTCCACTTCCCAGGCTAAAGCCATCCTCCCACCTCAGCCTCCCAAGTATTAATAGCTGAGACTAGAGGCATGCACCACCACACCCGGCTAATTTTTGTATTTTTTGTAGAGACAGAGTTTCACCATGTTGCCCAGGGCGGTCTCAAACTGGTGAGCTCAAGTCATCTGCCTGCCTCAGCCTCCCAAAGTGCTGGGATTACAGGTGTGAGTCACTGCGCCCAGCCTGAGAAATTGTATTTCTAACAGGTTCCCAGGCGGTGCTGATGCTGCTGGTCCCAGGACCAACACTTTGAGAACCACTGCACTGAGCCCTGCCATGTTCTCTCTCCCACCTTGACACTGCATACTGCCTGAAATAAGGGATCAACTGAGGCTTGGGAGAGTCTTGGTTTAAATGTCAGAAAAAAAGTTTCACTTTTGATTCATGACAACGGGGCAGCGAGGGCCATGAATTAAGATCTTCCATTCGTGGCGGAGAGATGCTGTTTGTCCTCTATATCTCAGAGGCGCGATTAGCTGTACTGCATGTTTCCTGTGGAACTCCCTGTCTCCCAGCAGCTGGGGCCGCAGCGAATAAGCAGGTAGAGATGTGCTTTGCAGCTTATGGAGGTATTCAAGGCCAGCTCTCCCCATGGGTAGAATCAGTGGCTGTTGATATGATAGAGTTTGGGAGCCTCAGAAGAATGCCCATTTTATTGCATTCCTGGTCAGTACCCTCTCAAAGGGACCCTTAGGGTCTCCCTCCAGCTGCTCTTCTGAAATGAGGGTTCCCCTGGGAGGGGACAGGTAATACTTGCCTAACTCCTTATCATAGATCACATCAGCTGAGAGTCTCGCCCACAGAGGAGGAGCCAGGGGGCAGCCTAGGGGAATGGTGAGCAGTTGCTGCAGACAGGGGGAGGGCTCCGAAAAGGGAGGAGTTATGCCAGATCCAAATGCCAGTTTCGCCGGCCCTCCTTCTGGAGCTGACCTTTCCTGGCTTCCTGACATCTGGAAAGTTCGGCCTCCTTTCTAGGGCTCATCCCTGAGCCCTGTCTTCCAGGATTGTCCCTTTCACTGTCTTCTTAGCTTTTCTTTCTTTTGCCCCAGGCTTTTTGGGCAAGACGGTCTCTGCGCATCCTGTGACAAGCGGATTCGTGCCTATGAGATGACGATGCGGGTGAAAGACAAAGTGTATCACCTGGAATGTTTCAAATGTGCTGCCTGTCAGAAGCATTTCTGTGTAGGTGACAGATACCTCCTCATCAACTCTGACATAGTGTGCGAACAGGACATCTACGAGTGGACTAAGATCAATGGGATGATATAGGCCTGAGTCCCCGGGCATCTTTGGGGAGGTGTTCACTGAAGACACCGTCTCCATGGCATCTTCGTCTTCACTCTTAGGCACTTTGGGGGTTTGAGGGTGGGGTAAGGGATTTCTTAGGGGATGGTAGACCTTTATTGGGTACCAAGGCATAGCATCCAAGTGGCATAATTCAAGGGCTGACACTTCAAGGTGGCAGAGGACCAGCCCTTAAGGGAGAGCTTACGGCCACAGCCATCCGTAGTAACTGACATGATTAGCAGAAGAAAGGAACATTTAGGGGCAAGCAGGCGTTGTGCTATCATGATGGAATTTCATATCCACAGATAGGGAGTTGTTGTGTAAAGACTTGTTGTGACTTTGATGCTTGCAAACTAGAGATGTGCAATTGATTTCTTTTCTTCCTGGCTCTTGTAACACCCCTGTTTCAATGACTGTCCTCCGCACAAGGGAAGGACAGAAAGGAGTGGCCATTCTTTTTTCTTGGCCTCCTTCCGGGGGCCTTAAGCTTTGGACCCAAGGAAAACTGCATGGAGACACATTTCAGTTGAGAATGGAAACCACAACTTTTAACCAAACAATTATTTAAAGCAATGCTGATGAATCACTGTTTTTAGACACCTTCATTTTGAGGTGAGGAGCTCCACAGATTGTTTCTATACAAATATAAATCTTAAAAAAAAAGTTGTTCAACTATTTTATTATCCTAGATTATATCAAAGTATTTGTTGTGTGTAGAAAAAAAACCCAGCTCTGCGGGCTTAATAAAAATGACAGACTGAAATGCAGTGTTGTTTATTTGATTACAACAATTTGGGATGGCGGGGAAATGCTCTGCTTTTTGTGTTGTAAAGGAGAAGTAAATAAGCAATTTACTCTTAGGTCAAATAAAAACTTCCATGGATTGCAAGGGTTTGGATGAGGCAGGCACATTTCTATATTACTGGCAATTATGTAACAGGTCATCATGTAGCTCAGAGGAATGTAGAATAATTAAATTGTTATTGTAAAATATGCATTTCACTTCAGCATTGTATGGAGTGAGTGGAAGGTAAGATCATTGCCTTTGGGAAACTTGTAACCTAGAAAGGACACAAAAACATAAAGCAGATTCCCTTTGGGAGAGAAGGTAATTACCTAGTTTGAAATGTGGCAAAGATGCTGAGCTTGACACTTCGATTTTCCAAGACGGGCGTCTCAGGGTGTTTTATGACAAGTGGTTAAGAGGACCTTTACTTTGAGGATTTAAAGCAGGCACCTTGGTTTGTGTGTTTGCCTTCACCCGAGTCAGGCCGCCCCCGTGAACTGATGCAGAGCGCCACCTACTGGTCATCACCTCGAAGTGCGCTAGCCCAAGAGGGTCCCAAAGAAGGACAAACCTAGATGAAGAAGAATAAGCTTTTCAATGATTTCCTTAGAGTACTGGGAAATGCAAGAAGTCTAAATGCGTTTAGTTATTAAGACACAAGAAACATGCAGCTAAGGCTACAGTTACCTATAAGATTCCTTTAAAATCTTCCTAAGGTTTGTAATCTTTTTTTAAAAAGAATTTTTTTTAAATCCCAGGATAGAGAGACAAATGATTTTTTTCTTCTTCTAGTGAGAAATAATGAAGTCATGGCTCTCTTGGTCTGTAAAATGCTAAAAGTGGTTGGGAAATCTGACTGCGTAAGGTGGCCTATTTAAAACAAATCCAGTTACGTTGCATTCCAGCTCACCTGGTGGAAAGGCGCTATCAGCGACGGGATGTTTGTTCTGAGTCAGTAGTTCTCAAACTCTCTGGGACCAGCAGAATCAACATTCCCTGGGAACTTACTATAATAAAGAAACAGATTCGTGGGCTCCACCCCAGACACCCTAAATCAGAAAATCTGGGGATGGGGTTCAGCAATTTGTGGGGTGTTTGTTTTGAGATAAGATCTCTCTCTGTCCCCCAGGCTAGAATGCAGTGTCATGATCCTGGCTCACTGCAGCCTCAACTTCTTGGGCTCAAGCAATCCTCCCACCTCAGCCTCTGTAGTAGCTGAGACGACAGGCTCACACCACCACGCCCCGCTAATTTTTGGATTTTTGGTAGAGATTGGGTTTCCCATGTTGCTCAGGCTGGTCTTGAACTCCTGGACTCAAGTGATCTACCTGCCTTGGCCTCCCAAAGTGTTGGGTTACAGGCACGAGCCACTGTGCCCCACCTGTATTTTAATAAGCCTTAAAGATGATTCTGACGCATGCTCAAGTTTGAGAATGGCTTCCCAGTTAGGAAGATCAAGCATTCTAAGTTATTAATATTTGATGTAAAGGTTAATCACTGAAACTCTTCCACATGTAGATACTGTCTACCCTTGGTCCCTAAACTGAAAACTTTCGATACATTCGTCACTCATTTGTTCTGCGCATCATCTTCAAAATCGATCACAATTTAATTCGCCATTTTAAACTGTATTTACAGTAATAATAATAATAATGGTAATAGATTCTATCTGCGCAATTATCTTATAAGTAGCATTAAGTAAAAATACAAATGATCATTGCGTTGGAAATGTAAACTTTATTCTTAATCCCCATTGTAGCACAACACACATTAAGATTCAGGAAATCAGCCAATATTTTTGTCATGCTCAACAAAGCAATAATTGACCTTTTCCATTTGTCAATGGCACCTTGCAGAACTGTGGATGCGCAGGCAGTCTTTGTAGCACATCACCTCAGAGGCCCAAATATCTAACCCACAACTGACTTAAGGGGAAAGACATGTAAAGATACTCAGAGGGACCAGCTCCCAAGGTCTACCCTGGTGGTCCTTGCAGGAATGTATTACTGTGTGTGCTCTAGACCCAGGGTCAGGAGAACTGACGATCTGCTCTCTTCCCTGGTCCATGCCTTCATTAAAGCAATTGGCTGGAACATTTTGCTTCCTTTTATCTCTTGAATGTCTTTTACCGCAAACCAGCTTCCTTTTATTGCTGCTTCTAAGACAACTACTACTTTTCGGGAAAACTTGGAGTCCTACAAAGTTAAAATAGAGCAAGCATCTAGGAGCTTTATCATCTGAAGACTTGGATTTGGATTCCAGTGACATGACTTTAATTGCTTAATAACCATTTACACAGCACTTACCATTTGCCAGGCCCTCTTCTAGTTTTACATATATTAACTGCTTGAGGCCACATAACCTGCCTCGGTGGCAGTTTCTACTGCTTATCACCTGCATTGTGCTGCCAAGGAAAATGAAGCACAGATGGTTAAGAAACTTCCTAAGGTCCTGCGGCTGAGAAGTCATAGAAGTCACTTTAACCAAGGCGCTTCACCCTGCGCCCTGCTGCTCTCTCCAAGTCTCACCTCACTGAACAGCAGGTTTCCCATCTGCAAAAGAGGGAGAATGAACACCTTCCATCCCACATTATTTGGGGATATTTGAGTTTAGTCTAGGCAGAAATGTAAACAAAACACAAGGATACAGGATTAGCACCACAATAAAGCAATGTAAAAGGTGCTCTGGAAACGCAGATAAGGGAACAATTAAATGGGCCCAAGCGTGTCTGTCTGGAGTAAAGAGGAACTGACATTTGAAATGGCCTTGGACTTGGAAGACCAAAGACTTGGGGACCTTGACTTGCAGCATGAGTATTTCAGTGAGCCCAGTTTGTGTATAGGCGTTGGCTGGAGGCCAGCCGGTGTAGGGTTTAAATTTTGATGCTGTCACTTTCTGGTGGGGTGCCCTTAATTCCCAGTTTCTGCACGATCTGGGCCCTTTGGACATTGCTGACCTGTGACTTGACCTTGGACCCTCAGCTCAAGCCCCTCCTCTTCCAGGTAGCCCCCTCAATCTCTCCAATTTACAACTACTCATCCAATCATTCTCTAATTTCAGTACTAGAAATCTTCTAATTAATAGGAGAAACTATGAAGATGCTGGCTCCTGAACCAAACTGCAAATCTGCAGAATCAGGATCTCTTGAATGGGACCCAGGAATCTACACAGTCATCAGGAAACTCCTCTTCTTTTGTTGCTGCTAAACCCTGAACCCTGAGTCCCACAAAATCAGGGACAGTCTCTGGTTTACCCTTTCCAGACTGTAGCGCCTGCCTGGCACATAGTGCTCAAGATATTTCCTTCCTTCCTTCCTTCCTTCCTTCCTTCCTTTCTTTTCCCTTCCTTCCTTCCCTTCCTTTCTTTTCCCTTCCTTCCTTCCCTTCTTTTCTTTTCCTTTCCTTCCTTCCCTTCTCTTCTTTTCCTTCTCTTCCTTCCCCCCTTCCCTTCCCTCTCTCTCTTTCTCTCTTCCTTTCTTCCTCTTTTTTTTTTTTTTTTTGAGACAGGGTCTTGCTATGTCGCCCAGGCTAGTTTCAAACTCCTGGCTCAAGTGGTCCTCCTGCCTAGCCTCCCAAAGTGTTAGGATTACAGGTCTGAGCCACCATGCCTAGCCTGATTGTTATATTTTCTTGGTTTTATTTAAAACTTTGTTTTCTTTCTTTCTCCTTTCTTTCTTTCTTTCTTTTTTTTTTTTTTTTCTTTCTTTCTTTCTCTTTCTTTCTTTCTTCTTTTTTTCTTTCTTTCTTTCTTTCTTCTTTCTTTCTTTCTCTTTTCTTTTCTTTTCTTTTCTTTCTTTCTTTTTTTTTTGATGGAGTCTCACTCTGTGGCCCAGCCTGGAGTGCAGTGGCATGATCTTGGCTCACTGCAACCTCCACCTCCTGGGTTCAAGAGATTCTCTTCCTCAGCCTCCCGACTAACTGGGATAACAGGCATGCACCACCACACTTGGCTAATTTTTGTATTTTTTTGTAAAGATAGGGTTTCACGAGGCTGGTCTCGAACTCCTGACCTCAGGTGATCTGCCCACCTCGGCCTCCCAAAGTGCTGGGGTTACAGGCATGAGCCACCACTCCCCACCTATTCTCTACTTTAAAACTTGATTTGAGAAGAAGGCCTTTTCTGAAACTAGCCTGTAAGTTCTTTATCATCACCAACAGCATTTAGGCCAGTGTCACGCATGTGGAAAAGAAGGAACAAATATTTATGGCATGAGTAGCTAAGAGGGAGGGCCAGTAAGTAAATAAATAGGGGAGATGAGGTTTTCTATAATTTTAAGACTATATGGTAAATCAAAATCAAAGTAGGGAGTAAAACCCAGGAATTTGCAGGGAAGGGGCAAGGAAGATAGAAGTTAAGCCTGCAGCATCTTGTTTTGCCAGAAAGTAAGGAAATAGTAAAAACTAAACAAATGAAATGAAAAAAATGATGTAAACATGTCATAAAGACAAAGGAGCCAGCTTAAAGGGACTCTCAGCCAAATCTAAGACAATTTGATTATCAAAACAATTAAGGACAGTAATGAATTAAGGATAGTAATGAGTTTTAAGCATGGCAGGGGGCAGAATTCATGGGTTTATACCAGTGATAAATAAATGAGGGAGAAGGAAGGACTCGTGTTTACAGCAGAATCTTGAATGCCAACTGGTAAATGGGAAGACAGCATGAAAGCTGGAAAAATCATTCTGCAACTGTGACAGTTAACATAGAATCAAGCAAGCATTCTCAATAAGTGCTAAATTTCAACAGAGAAACAAAGAGCAAGATACAGATATTTGGATGGTCTTCAAGTACCTTCCCATATATTCCTCACTAGTTATAAGAAGTAAAAATGCTAATTACACAGTGGAGAAATTGGATAGCACCTTGAGCAGGTGATCTACGTGGGGCAGATGAGCATCCCAGGCCTCCAGATATGATATCCTGAAAAGGACACGGGATCACTCTTTTTAGTAGTTCTGCTGAGAATATATAACGTGTCTCATTATGAGACAAAGTATTAGACAAACCCAAAATGATGAACATTCTAGTTTTAAAAGTTGGTCGGGGGGAGTGTGGACTCTATTCTTTGAAAATGTTCATGTCATGAATAAAGAAAGCTGTGGGAATGTTTCAGGTTAAAGAAAGCTAAGGAGACCTGACAGCTAAATCCAACACCTGGCCCTGTACTCAATCCAGTGCTGGAGGGAAAAAATTCTACGAAGGGCTTCACTGGGTCAAGTGATAAAGTCAGAGTATGAATGAATAGATTAGTTAAAAAGTATTAGGTGTTAATGAAGATGTTACTGAAATTGGTAATTGTACTGAGTTTATGTAAGAGAATGTCCCTATTATTAGGAAATGCACACTGAAATATTTAAGAGTCAAGTGATAGAGGCAGGAAGCAGAGAAATTCTAGGCAGACGGGGTGGGTCCCTGGCAAAACCCCACCTTCCAGCCGAAAACCCTGCAACCCTCTGCCCAAAGTGAGAACTTCTATCCCTGTTTGCCCACTCTCTCCCCATTGGTTCTTTCTGATTAATGTCTTTTTACCAATTCAATGTTGCCTTTTCCAAAACTACCTATGGCCCACCCTACCCCCTGCCATCTTGTGCCTGTATAGACCCCATACTCAGTCAGTAGAGGAGAGAAGCAGCTTGACTGGGGAGAGGCTACTTGACTTCAGAGGGAGAGCTGGACTTCAGAGGAGAGACGGCTTACCTTCAGAGAAGAGCCAGCTGGAGAAAGCCAGATTTCAGGGAAGATTATCTGCCCATCCCAGCCCCTCTCCAGCTCCCCTCTCCACTGAGAGCCATCTCCATCAATAAATACAATTCTCCACCTCCACGCAAGTGTCCGTGCGACCTCATTCTTCTCAGATGCTGAACGAGAGCTCCCGACCCACTGAGTGAGGGTACCCAAAAAAGGCTGTCACACTGGCCCTTTGCCCTCACTGGTGGAGGCAGCTTCCCCATGCGATGAGGCAAGAGGCCCGCTGAGCTGATAACACACCATAGTCCACAGATGCTGGAGCTAAGAGAGCATTGTAACATGCCCTCTGGGGCTTTGGGAGTCACAGGCACCCCCACCTGGGCACCGCTGCAGGGCCTGCAGGGAGTCTGCTCCTGCCGGTGCCCAAAGCAGCCGGCCAGATCCTGCACTCGTTCACCTACCCGCTCCCCCCCAGAAGAGCTTGAGCATGGAGAGCCGAGTGAACAGGGCACGCCTATCGCAAGTCTGATAAAGGAGTGGAGAAAAACTCCTGCATCAAAGAGCTATTATATATGTAACTTAAATAGTTGAGAAAAAAGGTTGTGTGTGTGTGTGTGTGTGTGTGTGTGTGTGTGTGTGTTTCAAGACAGGGAGAGAGAGATAGAGAGGAGAGAGAGAGGAGAAATGATAAATGAGATTAACATATTAACAACAGGTGAGTCTAGGTAAAGGCTGTACTGGTACACTGCTTTTATTCTTGCAACTTTTCTGTCAGTTTGAGACTATTTCCAAATAAAAAGGTATTTTGTTTAAAAAAAACCTCACAAATCTTGGCTTTTTCTTGTTTTGGGCTTTTTGTTTTGATTAGGAGAAGAACAAGGCCAGATAAAGAGAGGAGAAATTATAGTCCAGAATTCAGTAATGCACTACTGTTCATTTGTCACAACTTTAATGCACTTTTGACCTTACAAATAAAGAAAGTACCTCAAGCAAGTAATTCCCCTCTCCACACCCACTCCCCCATAATGTGAAGAATGTGTTTAGAAGGTTCACTTAGTGCTTATTTCTGAAGCACGTTTTTTCTCAACCTTATAAAATGAGATTACCAGAAACTCTGCATTTCCTTTGTAATTAGGATCAAGATGTAATCATCTGGCCCTGGAATGTGTGTATTATAGGGGCAGGAATCTAAGCTATAATGTTTTGTATGCACATCTAAGAATTGAGTTAAAAGATGTTTCAAAGCCCTGAAGTCACTTCCATTCTTTACCAGTGACCATGTATTAATTCTCCCGGAAAATCATCATTTCTCCGAGTTAATAGAATCTTTGAAGCTAAATCAAGTCAATTTCCATTGTCACATTGTGATGCTTTTGAACTGGGCTCACTGAATTATCCTGTTTGATGACCACTTTAAAGATGGCTTTGTTGTGAGCCTCAGCAAACCCACAGCAGCATCTCTGTGTCAGCCTCCCCACCCCACCCCATTCATTCTAATTACTTGATGAGCAGCTCAAGGCAAATGCCTCCCTGTAATTACATCCCAGGCAAAATAGATATATAGTAGGTAAAATAGCCTATGTGATGTGACAGAAAGAACACTGAAATCAGGAAACCTGATTTTGCCACTAATTACTGGTGTGTCTTTAGGTAGGTCTGTTTCCTCGTTTGCAAACTGAGGAGCTTACCGTAGATGATCTCTAGGAATTTGGTCCTCAGACTTGACTTTACAGACACGTAAGTATGGAGTTTGGGAGGAAGCATTTGTGGTAGCCATTCCCCAAGGTGACCCCAGTGATTCTTGCTTCCTGGCTTCACCTCCTGTGTTGTCTCCATCCACATAGAATAGGGCTAACTTGTCTAACCAATAGGATAGTGCAGAAATGATGGCATGTGACTTCTGAGGTTAGATCCTAAAATACTTTGTTGCTTCCACCTTGCTGTCTCTTGGATCACTTGTTCTGGAGAAAACAAAACAAAACAAAACAGTTGTCATGCCTTGAAGTTGTTCAGAGAGCTCTACTGAGAGCTCCATGTGGTGAAGAGGAACGGAGGCCTCCTGCCATCAGCCAGCACTCATTTGCCCATCTTATAAATGAGCCACTTTGAAAGCAGAGCCTCTGGCCCAGTCAAAGCCTCAGACAACTGCAGTCCCAGCTTATATCTTGAATATAACCTCTTGAAAAACCCCCAAGCCGGAATCAGTCAACAAAGCTGTTTCTCAATTTCTGACCTACAGAAGTGATACAAGATAAATAATCGTTTTAAGCCACTGAGTTTTGGGGCAATTTGTTATGCAACAAGCTATAATTAAAAGATATTTAGGAGCTTTTTTTTTTTCAGGAGATATGATATGTTGGAATACATTTAGAAATGTTTACAGCAATTCGAAGGAGTAATTTTACATCTGTTGAACCTAGATTTGAAAATTGGGGGTTTTATTTTGTATGCATTTTAAAATTCTTATTTTTCCAGTCACCCACTTTTTATTATATTTTACAAAAGTATCAATCCACGGTAGACTGAAAGTTAAAAACTCCAGAGTTTGAAAAGCACTGATCAGAATAATACAATCTTTGTTGAAAGCTGAAAAAGTTTTTGAACTTATTCAACCCAACCTCTCACTCAGTGAATGGAACTTGTCTCTTACAGTTTTCTAGCAATAAAATTCTGATTCTTGGTAGCATTATCATCATCAATGTTATTAAACATGACTTTATTGAGCATTTGCCAGGCAGATGCACTATCCTAAGTATTTTACGGTCTTTACAACAACCCTACACAGCAAATATTTCTATCTGAATTTTACAGAAGAGGAAACTGAGGCTTGGGATAAAGCTGAGACTTTAATTAATCTAGCTCATCTCATCCTAGACTATATTGCCTCTAGCTTCATTAATTTGTTTATCTCTCAAAACTTAATTTTATATAACCAAATAACATATTTTTTCGGACTGCTGGAAATTACTTTCCCACTTATTTTAAGGAAAAAGAGACAGAATTCAAATCCTAGGTTAGGTGTGGTGGTCCAGGCCTGTAATTACAGCACTTTGGGAGGCTGAGGTGGAAGGATTGCATGAGCCCAAGAGTTCAAAATGAACCTGTGGAACATAGTGAGATACCTGTCTCTACAAAAAATAAAATAAGGGCTGAGAGCCGTGGCTCATGCCTGTAATCCCAGCACTTTGGGAGGCCAAGAGAGGTGGATCACGAGGTCAGGAGTCCAAGACCAGCCTGGCAAAATGCTGAAACCCTGTCTCTACTAAAAATACAAAAATCAGCCGGACGTAGTGGCACACACCTGTAATCCCAGCTACTCAGGAGGCTGAGGCAGGAGACTCGCTTGACCCCCAGCGGCAGAGGTTGCAGTGAGCTGAGATTGTGCCACTGAACTCCTGCCTGGATGACAGAGCAATACTCCGTCTCAATAATAATAATAATAATAATAAAATAAATAAAAAATAAAATAAAATAGCCGGACCTGGTGGCACACACCTGTGGTCCCAGCTACTTGAGGGACTGGGGGGAGGGGAGGCTGAGGTGGGAAGATCACTTAAGCCTGAGAGGTCAAGGCTGCAGTGAACCAAGATTGTCACTGCATTGCAGCCTGGATGACATAGTAAGACCCTGTGTAAAAAAAAAATTAATATAGCCAATGTAAACAAAATGTTAAAAGCATTTGCCAACAATAAATGTTTCATTGCATTTAATGTTACCTAACAAAATGGGAGGGAGTGTAAATGTATAAGAGTCATCTTTGGAGACAAATGGATGTGGTTCTAGTTGGTCTTCTCATTTGTAAATGAAGATAATATACTTACATTAGCATATCATTGTAAAAATTATGGGTGGTCTACATGAAGCAGTGAGAACAGTTGCTGGCATTCATGCTTGCATGCATTCAGTAAATATGTATTGAGCATTTTCTAGGGGCCAGGCACTGTTCTTAGCAATGGAAATACAGTGGTGAGCAAGACAGCAAGGTCCCTGTTACCCCAGCACTTACATTCTAATGGGAGGAAACACAATAAATAAGTACACAAATAAATGAACAGGTTTATTTCAGAGAGTGGTCAATGAATTAGGATAAAATAGAGCAATGTGATAGAATGTCAAGAGATGCAGAGAGATGTTGTCATTTTGGAGGAGGGAGGGAGGGAGCGGTCAGGAAGAGCCTTTGTGAGGCAGTGACTTTGAGCTAGGACCGAATGTCAGGAAAGATTCAGTCATACACACATTCAGAAATGGAGGAAATAGGCAAGTGAAAGTCTAAAGCCAAGAACCCACTTGTCACGCTCAAGGAACATTAAAAAGTCCAAAGTAGCTGGAGGAAAGGTGATACATGTGGCCAAATCATATAGGATCTTACAAGGCTGAAGATGAGCTCAGATTTTATTCTAACTGCAGTGGCAAGACTTTGGGATATTTTAAGCAGGAGAGACATACATACTCTGATTAGTGTGTTGAAAGATCACTCTAACTGTGTGTGCATGGAGGACACTAGAGAGATGACTGGGAGGCTACTGCATAATCCAGATGAGAGATGATGGTGGCTTGGGTTAAGGTGTTAAAATGGGGATACAGAAAAGTAGCCAAGCATATTTGACCATTTTTGCATTGCTATAAGGAAATACTTGAGACTGAGTAACTTATAAAGAAAAGAGGCTTAATTGGCTCGCAGTTCAGCAGGCTATACAGGAAGCATGGTGGCATCTGCTTCCAGGGAGGCCTCAGGGAGCTTTTACTCACCGTGGTAGGTAAAAGGGAAGCGAGACATTTCACATGGCCAGAGCAGGAGGAACGTGGGGGGAGGTGCTATATACTTCTAAACGACTGGATCTTGTGAGAACTCTATCATGAGATCAGCATCAAAGGGGTGGTGCTAAACCATTCATTAAGGAAGTGCCCCCATGATCCAATCACCTCCCACCAGGCCTGACCTCCAACAGTGGGGTTTGCAATTGAACAAGAGATTTGGGTGAGGAAACAGATCCAACCTATATCAACAGGTTCTAGATACATTTCAAAGGTAGCTAAAATGACTTCATTGGCACTAAAAAAAGTTTTTATTTTTACTACTAATAATAGGGACTTTTTAAACCATCTTGTGCATGATTTTTGTTGAAGCAATATTGTCTTAGTTGTTTATTGCAACACAATTTGCTGTGTTCTCTAAGGTTTTACTTGCTTAGTGTGATCAGGGGAAATCAGTTATTGAGGAAAGAAAAAATTCATTTGAATATAGACAGAATATTTCCTGTATTACCCAGTGATTAAAGAGAAAAGATGGCCGGGCACAGTGCCTCATGCCTGTAATCCCAGCAGTTTGGGAGGCCAAGGCGGGCGGATCACTTGAGGTCAGGAGTTTGAGACAAGCCTGGCCAACATGGTGAAACACGGTCTCTATGAAAAATACAAAAACTAGCCAAGCAAGGTGGTAGGTGCCCGTAATCCCAGCTACTCAGAGGTTAAGGCAGAAGAATTATTTGAACCCAGGAGATGGAGGTTGCAGTGAGCCCAGATCATGCCGTTGCACTCTAGCCTGGGTGACAGAGCAAGACTCTGTCTCAAAACGTGCGAGAGAGAAAAAAGATAGTCGGTCTTAACTGCTGGGCAACCGGGGTCATTAGAAAGGAATGTGAATCTTCTGATTCTACTTACCATGGCTTATAATGAAACCCAGATGAACAGGAAGGCACAAACCCAGCATCACCTGACAGGGAAAGGTGAAATAAGTCAGATCCAGCAGTGCACAAAGATGAAGTAAAACCTAAGCTGGAGAATGTTTAGTTCGGGCAAAATGGAAGCCTAAGATAACCACAACACCTATTAATGATGAATAAAATGTATCCAAAGATATCTAGATGCAAAATTGAGCTGCAGGAAAAACAAATATAGAAAACATCAGGTCCAGAAATAAATAGAGGTGGGAAATATTGCATAAAGCTGGCACTGCGATGCCCTGGGGAGTTAATGGCCACTACCATCTGGCTCCATGCAGGGAGAATACATTGAGGATTGTTGTGAATGGATGGTTGGAAGTGAGAATCCTACATAAGGCAGAGCTAGCAAAGGGCTACATCCACAGTGAAGGGGTGGACTGGGAAAAAAATCTATCCACAGGCACAGAGTGATGTCAAGGAAGTTTGCAACCTCTATCTAGATTCTGGATGAGAGAAAACAAAAGTTTTCCCTGAGAATGCAAAACCTCAAGACACCACTTATACAGTTCTGAATGTACAATAAATGCACAGCCTGGGAATCACCACGCCCAATCTAATAAATTATTTATAAAAATCGACATTAAGCTGGTGATTTCCTCTGTCTCAATAGGAAGAGGCAAACACAATTATGAACTTTACCAAAATTTTAAAATGTTGCTCTTGCAAAGACACCATCAAGAAAAAGAAATGGGCCGGGCGCGATGGCTCAAGCCTATAATCCCAGCACTTTGGGAGGCCGAGACGGGTGGATCACGAGGTCAGGAGATAGAGACCATCCTGGCTAACACGGTGAAACCCCGTCTCTACTAAAAAAAATACAAAAAACTAGCCAGGCGAGGTGGCGGGCGCCTGTAGTCCCAGCTACTCGGGAGGCTGAGGCAGGAGAATGGCGTAAACCCAGGAGGCGGAGCTTGCAGTGAGCTGAGATCTGGCCACTGCACTCCAGCCTGGGCCACAGAGCGAGACTCCGTCTCAAAAAAAAAAAAAAGAAAAAAGAAAAAGAAATGGCAAGGTATAGACTGGGAGAAAATAACTGCAAAACATGTGTCTGAAAAAAGACTTGTACTTGTATCCTGAATATGTAAAGAATGACTACATCTCAGTAATAGAAAACAAATCAATTAAAATGGGGAAATGATTTCAATAGATGCTTCACTAAAGAAGATACACAAACAGAAGACTATATCTGTTTTTTTCCTTTTTATGGCAAACTACAACATGAATTTTACTGACAAATACAACATGAATGCATCTCAAAAGCATTGCACTAAGTGAGAGCAGCCAGTTAGGCACACTACACACTGCATGATTCCATTCATATGAAATTCTAGAAAAGGGGAAACTATAGTGACCAAAAACAAATCAGTGATTGTCAAAAGCTAGAGCTAAGGGTTGGATGGGGCTGTTTTATATGGTGACTGTGATTATGATTACATAACTGTGAATTTGTTAAAACTCATTGAATTGAATGCTTAAAATGGGTAGATTTTATCATATGTAAATTATACCTCAATAAAGCTTATTTTTAAAAAACTCATGGTCTCTTACTGGACAGAGCTAAAAATATGTAAACACAGTTTTCTGTACCCTTTGACCATAAACAACAGCTGTGTGACAGTGGACAATTTAACTTCTTTGGGTCTTGCCTCCTCAGGTGTAATGTGGGGATAATAACAGAATATCACATATTGTTATGAGGACCAAACTAAACAACACAGTATATATAAAGCACTTTGCACTGTGCCTAGCAGGCTATCCAATCACCAATACAGAGACACTTTCTTTTCTTTTTTGTGTAATTAAAAAAAATACTTTTATAAAACTTAGAAACAAGGTCTTGCTATGTTGTCCAGGTGGGTCTCAAACCCCTGAGCTCAAGCAGTCCTCCCATCTCAGCCTCCCAAAGTGCTGGGATTACAGGCATGAGCCACCCTGTGCCTTGCCCTCAGGGACACTTTCTAGGCCTCTTGCCTTTGTTCAGACTCACTCAAGAGGCTTCTCAACAGCCTCAAAACTCATTCGATGACCTCCTGGTCTGGGTTGGCTTCCCTCATAGGTTCCCTGCAGGGAGAGTTCCCTAGGGGGCCCAGTTGCCTGGATAATCATTTTGTTGTTGTTTGTTTGTTTTGTGTTTTTTTTGTGTTTGTTCTTGTTTTTGTTTTTGAGACAGTCTCGCTCTGTTGCTCTGGCTGCAGTGTGCAGTGGCGCGATCTCGGCTCACTGCAACCTCTGCCTCCCGGGTTCAAGCAGTCCTCCCGCATCAGTCTCCCCAGTAGCTACCAGTTGCCTGGATGATTTAATTTCAGAATGTTAACATCGCATTCTGGGCTATAATTTAACCTTGCATGAATTTGGTTTGTATGGGTTCCCCTCCCATAACCTGTCTTCTCTGGGACACTGAGAAGATCGTACATCTAGACTTGCAAGGCTAAGAACCTGACTCCCTAGATTGTGTGGAACGAGAGAGGCCCAGCTGAGTAGATTCTCCCTTGGCACCATTTCTGGATCACTGTGGTCTAGCGGTAATACAAGATGGTAGCAGTAACTGTCAGAGGGCTGACCTACACATTACTTTTGGTCTTTAAAAGTATTTTTGGGTACAAGAAGAACAGTTTACCTTGCTTGGGACACACACACACACACACACACACACACACACACACGAAAAAGAGAGACAAAGAGAAACCCTAAATAAATATGATTTCATTTCTTGAAGAAACTGTTCAGCATTGGAATAGGCATAACTCTGGATTCTTTTGAGTGGCGATTCTGTTTTACACATGATTTTCTCTTTTTCTGTTCCATGAGGAATTCCTTACCTTGAAGTGAAATGGACATTTTGGTTGAATTCTCATTCTCAGTGACAGCAAATAGGAAAGAGAAAAGAGAGAATACGTTCTCTACTGGTGTTTCCCACTCGTTCCTGTAACTTGGCACATACAGAATGGAATGCAGCAGTACAGCGGGGAAGCTTCTGGGGCCCCATAGCCTTGCCAAGGGTGTTGATGATTTAGGTTCATTGTAACCACTTCTGAGCACACCAGGATTCCCCTGTGCACCAGTGGGTTGCTCTGGCTCCAGGAGCAATAGCTACAAAAGAAGCAATTGCTAATTAGGAAGGAATCCTGTTCTCCATGCAGGCAGGTTGCAATCCTAACTCTGTAGCAAGAAAGAAACCTTCAAGTTCATCCAGGCAGGTCAGTATGAACCTGCGACCACGTTCCTAGACAGTTTTCATGAAAGTGAACAGATACCACTGCTGAAGTTATCTGTGCTCCTTGGACACTGGCTTTTTGTCCAAGGTTTTACCCTGAATTCATGAATCTAGGAGAAAATCTGGATCTAGGGGCATGCCGCTGATGATTTCTTATCCATTCATTACCCTTTTTTGACTGTCTGTCCAAGGTACTTTGGTAGCAGAAACAGGACATATCATACATTATTTCTTAGCAATTGTAAAGCTAGAAGAATAATTTTTATCTGTCTACATACCTCACAGGTTTGTTGTGAGACTAAATGAAGCATTGGAACCATACCTGTTACATAGTAAATGCTGTGTAATTGGTTGCCATCACTATTTACATGTTCAGATTCTGAGAACTAAGTATTTATGACTCTAAGAAAAAGTCAAAATGTTGTTTGCCAAATTCATTTTAAAGGACTGTGACTTTTGTAGGAAAGGTGGTATCAAAATATCTGGGAATTTTGCCAATGTTACCATTAGTAATAAATTATCAAATCAGATAACAGAATCAGGGAATTGGGGATCTGGAGAGGAAAGCCCAACACTTTTCCTTTTCTAGATGGAAAAAAAGGAGAGCCAGAGATAGCAAGCTGCAACAACAAATCTGAAATCACAACTAAGAGCTCATAGTTCTTGTCTAGAGCTCTTCTCCAGAATGCAATGGCCTAGACAAAAAAAAAAAAAGACTTAAAAAAATAAAGTGCTGGCAGGGCATGTTGGCTCACGCCTGTAATCTCAGTACTTTATAGACTGGGGCAGGCTGATCACCTGAGGTCAGGGGTTCGAGGCCAGCCTGGTTCCAACATGGCAAAACCCCGTCTTTACTAAAAATACAAAAATTAGCCAGATATGGTGGTGGGTGCCTGTAATCCCACCTACCCAGGAGGCTGAGGCGGGATAATTGCTTGAACCTGGGAGGCGGAGGTTGCGGTGAGCCAAGATTGTGCCATTGGACTCCAGCCTGGGCGACAGAGCGAGACTCCATCTCAATAAATAAATAATAAATAAATAAATAAAAAAGTGCTTCAGAGAAGCTAAATGCTCTACCAACAAGAGCATTATATCTGGGCAAATGAAGTCAGAATCTGCTTATCAGTTCCTCTAATGGAAGTGACAACCAGCACAAGCAAAATCCCTTATGATTTGGAAGATAAAAGAACCCAGTGCTCACCAGATCTCCTGTTATTCCTGATGGAACCCTCCCAGCTATGACACCTTGGAAAAATATTAACGTGTTCAGCCAACAAGGACAAATTTTAAAGCAAAGAAAGCAAGTGATACTGTATGTTGCAATGCCACCCAATATTCAAATTGTACCCTCCTGAGGTGTGTCTAATGTCAGCATCATTTTTTTAAAGAGACATATCAGTTTCCGTCAAGGTTTTTATTTCACTTTCCCCATTCTTCACTGCCTGAACTAGGGCAAAAGAAAGGAAGAATTACCAGCTACATTACTTTTTAATTTAATGCCCTTGAGTAAGGGCAGTAGCAGCGAGGCATAATAGAGATTTCAGGGGGACGGCAAAGGGAGAACAGTTGTTCACGCAACCTCTTCCATGGATGCTGGTTGCAGCAGCTGTCTCTGCCATCATTCTTGCAAGGTAATGCCTTGCTTCCCATTGTCATTGTATCTCAGAATCAAATTATTTGAATTCCAGACACATCGACAGCACACTAAAGGGCCCCTGCCAATTTTTGCAGCTCGCTTGGAAAAGAGCATCATGAAGCATTACTCATTTATATGACTCCCAGGCTCCTATTGTAAATCCAGCGTTCAGGACTGCCTCCAGGTGCACCCCTTCAGCTCAGCTCTCTAATTCTGTAACCCTTTAGAAGGAGCTGGTGCACCGCATCCCCGTGCCAGGCCTTCCCCCTCTTGAAGCCTGTGTTTGGTGGATGGAGTCCTGGCTGCCAGAGCTGACCTGGAGACAGAAACCAGCTAATTTTTCTGTCAGGTCTAGGGGTGAAAAGCCCCAGGCACAATACAGTGAGTTGTCCTCACAGCTACCCCTCCAACATTTTCATACAGGCGAAGTCTGGTTAAAATCCACATCTGTCCTACAATAGTGAAGTTGCTGATAATAGCACATCTCTTGTCGGAAGATGAGGGATCTAGTTAGCAAAAGTGTTTATGAAGAATTTTTCTATCACTTAGAAAAAAACTCACAAAATAAATGAAAAAAGAATATGTGTAGCATAATCTCAAATGTTATATATGTTTTAAATACACATGTAAGTATACACAAACATATATATGTATATACATTATATTTAGAGAGCTCTAGATATTTTTTGAGACAGGGTCTCACTGTGTTGCCCAGGCTGAAGTACAGTGACACAATCACGGCTTACTGCAGCCTAGGTTGCTCCCCAGGCTCAAGTGATCCTCCCACTTCAGCCTCCCAAGTAGCTGGCACTACAAGCACGCACCACCACACCCAGCTAATTTTTTTTTTTTTTTTGTAGAGATAGGATTTCACCATGTTGTCCAGGCTGATCTTGAACTCTTGGGCTCAAGCAATCTGTCTGCACTGGCCTCCCAAAGTGCTGGAATTGCAGGCATGAGCCACCATGCACCCAGCCACAAACATATTTAACTAGAAGAAAAAACAACAAAAATGGACAGTGATTATTTTATTTTTCTTCTTTACTTTTTTCTATATTTTTCTAAAACAAGCAGGTACTACTTTTATAGTCAGGAAAATAAATGCTGTTCATAAAGATAATATCCATCAAGAGTGTTTTAAACGAAGAACTGTTTTCTTTTCTTTTTTTTTTTTTTTTGAGACGGAGTCTCGCTCTGTCGCCCAGGCTGGAGTGCAGTGGCCGGATCTCAGCTCACTGCGAGCTCCGCCTCCCGGGTTTACGCCATTCTCCTGCCTCAGCCTCCCGAGTAGCTGGGACTACAGGCGCCCACCACCTCGCCCGGCTAATTTTTTTTTTTTTTTAGTAGAGACGAGGTTTCACCGGGTTAGCCAGGATGGTCTCGATCTCCTGACCTCGTGATCCGCCTGTCTCGGCCTCCCAAAGTGCTGGGATTATAGGCTTGAGCCACCGCGCCCGGCCTCGAAGAACTATTTTCAAAAGATTCTCTACACAGTCAGTTTTTATCCCCAGTCTGGTAAGTGAAGGGCCCCCATCCACTGTCCCCTGGTTAGAAGAGTTTTCCCAAGGGTTTCTTTTAACACGAGTCTGGGGTTAGGAGAATTTTGTCCAGCAGGAACAAGAGTGACCTTATTAGTCCAGTCAGATTCTCTTACTAATTGAGCTACACAGAGATCAGTAGTAGAGGCAGAAAAAGAAAGGAAAGGGAAAGGAGAGGGAGAGGATGGGTTATTTGAATGGCTGGAGTGCAGACTACTGGGGAGGGGATAAAGAAGCTTTGTATTCATATAATAGCTGGAGCTGCCTTAGACCCTGGACAAGCTTCCAATTCCAGGATTCTATGCCATGCAGGTCCATGGTTCCTATTTTTCCCATGAAGACTTGGTAATTGGTGTTCCTGGCAGATCCACGGCCAAGAATCCTGTTTTCCTTGGTCCCACAGGTAACCTTTTAACAATCTATCTGGTGACCCATTAAAATCGCCTTCTGGGTCAGACTATATTTGGATTATTTGAACCACCTGAGCAATTTCAGGATATCAAGAGCTTGAGACCAGGCAGGTAAGTTCCATGGGTAATTTCATTCTTTATTTAGTACACTCTCCAAACCAGGGCTATCATCAGTCCATATGGCATTTCGTACAAATTTGAAAAAGCTATTCTTTCCTCAAGTTAAAAAGTTAAATTATTTATTTCTCAATAATAACAATGACTAAGACAGTAATTCCATGTAAATTATGTAAGCAAATAATTCATTATAAAATATTGAAAAATTCAAATGATTAATTATCATATTAAGAACTCAAAGTCACTTGGATCTAATAATTTGTTGTAAAAAAGACATCTTTGTGGAAGTAAAATTCTTTTTGGCAGTTTTAATGCTTACTTGTTTTATAGCTTATATTTTATGGAAATGATCATCAGATTGGTAGACTTTCCTTATTGAGTGTAGGCCTTACATTGGTTGGTTTGTTTTGTTTCTGATACAGGGTCTTGCTCTGTCCCCAGGCTGCAATGCAGTGGCTCGATTACGGCTCATTGCAGGCTTGATCTCCTGGGCTCAAGATATCCTCCCACCTCAGCCTCCCAGGTAGCTGGGACTACAGGTATGCACCACCAGAACCAGTTTTTTTTTTTTTTAGATGGGTTTTTGTAGAGACACGTTTGCTCAGGCTGGTCTTAAACTCTTGAGCTCAAGCAATTTGCCCACCTCAGTCTCCCAAAGTGCTGGGATTACAGGCGTGAGCTCACGGCACCTGGCCTACATTGGTTTTAACATATTTCAATTGTTTGTTTATTTGTTTATAGAGACAGGGTCTCTCTATGTTGCCTGACTGGATATGAACTTCTGGTCTCAAGTGTTCCTCCCCTCTCTGCCTCCTCAGTAACTGGGACTGCCGGCACACGACACTGTACCCAGCTTAATGTATTTAATTTTGATAAGCCACATTCTCCATTGATATTGCTATTGGCAAAATTAGTTGAATCTTGGGAAATGGATCTAGTAAGTTATTTTAACAAAGACTTTGCAATATTTTAGTGAAAGAACATTAGATTTTAAAAGACAACTTCAGGTTTTTAGGGCTTCATACGTTGATGAATTATCTATAAAAGTCTTTAATATGCTTGTCAGTCAATTTCTTTTGTTTTGTTTTGTTTTGCTTTCGTTTTTGAGACAGAGTCTCGCTCTGTCACCCAGGCTGGAGTGCAGTGGTGCGATCTTGGTTCACTACAAGCTCCGCCTCCCGGGTTCATGCCATTCTCCTGCCTCAGTCACTGAGTAGCTGGGACTACAGGCGCCTGTCACCAAGCCCGGCTAATTTTTTGTATTTTTAGTAGAGATGGGGTTTCAACGTGTTAGCCAGATGGTATTGATCTCCTGACCTCGTGATCCGCCCGCCTCGGCCTCCCAAAGTGCTGGGATTACAGGCGTGAGCCACCGCGCCCGGCCAACAATCAATTTCAATTATACATTTTTAACGCAGCCTTGGTGCTTCATATTTACAGCAATTCTTCAAATCCCATGAGATATCTGGAACCTTGCTACTCCACATATCCAGCATCAGAGCATCTTCAGGGGCTTGTTAGGAATGCAGAATTTCAGGTCCCAACCCAGAGGTACTGAATCCGAATTTGCATTTTAATAAGATCCCCCATGTTCTATATGCACAGGAACATTTCAGAAATACTAATCTAAGATACAGAAAAGACCATGTATTCCTTCTGCAATCTAAATCTTTCCTTTAAAGAAAATATGACTGTAACCAATATAGAGAAAAATAGAAATAAATTTGGGATCACAGGTGGATTGACTATAGAAATGACATTTGAAATTAATCTTCCTGGCCGGGTGCGGTGGCTCACACCTGTAATCCCAGCACTTTGGGAGGCTGAGGCAAGCGGATTTTCACCTGAGGTCAGGAGTTCAAGACCAGCCTGGCCAACGTGGTAAACTCCATCTCTACTAAGAATACGAAAATTAGCTGGGTTTGGTGGTGCACTCCTGTAATCCCAGCTACTTGGGAGGCTGAGGTGGAAGAATCCTTTGAGCCCAGTGAGCCGAGATTGTGCCACTGCACTCCAGCCTAGGTGACAGAGCGAGACTTGGTCTCAAAAAAAAAAAAAAAGAAAGGAAAAAAATAAATAAATCCTCCTCTTCTTTCTGGTATTTTTATATTGGAGAAATTGGGCTTAATGTTGAGAAACCCTGCAATTTGTTTAGCAGCAATAATATCTTCGTGTGAATATCGTAAGTTAATTTTTCATCAAACATTTTCTAAGCCCATAATGTTATGCTTTCAAGGGAATTATATATATTGACTTTGGGTTCCTGTCTAATTTTGCATATAACATTAACTTTATCTTTACTCCTAATTTGTGCTGAATAATGCATTTTAAAGAAGATATTTTCAGTATACTTCTGACTTGCATTTTAGAATCTACATTTTTATTCATATCATCAACATGCATTGTATACTCTCTCTAATGAAGTTTTAGTAGCAAGATGGCATCTACTCAAGTTTCCCATCCTATATTCAACAATGATTTAAAATTTTATGTTCCATAAATGCCTTTACAATATATTCCAACATTTAGTTGAAGCAAAAAGAGTTAATTATATCATATTTACAAGAAAAAACAACCCCATTGAAAAGTGGGCAAAGGATATGAACAGACACTTCTCTAAAAAAGACATTGATGCATCCAACAAACATATGAAGAAAAGCTCAACATCACTAATCATCAAATAAATGCAAATCAAAACCAAAATGAGATACTATTTCACACCAGTCAGAATGGCAATTATTAAAAAGTCAGGAAACAGGTGCTGGTGAGGCTGTGGAGAAATAGGAATGCTTTTACACTGTTGATGGGAATGTAGATTCGTTCAACCGTGGTGGAAGACAGTATGGCAATTCCTCAAGGATCTCGAACCAGAAATACCATTTGACCCAGCAATCCCTTTACTGGGTATATATCCAAAGGAATGTAAATCATTCTGCTATAAAGACACGTATGTTTACTGCAACACTATTTACAGTAGCAAAGACATGGAACCAACAAAAATGCCCATTAATGAGAGACTGGATAAAGAAAATGGGGTACATATACACTATGGGATACTATGCAGCCGTGAAAAGGAATGAGATCATGTCCTTTGCAGGAATATGGATGAAGCTGGAAGCCATCATTATCAGCAAACTAACACAGGAACAGAAAACCAAACACCGCGTGTTCTCACTCATAAGTGGGAGTTGAACATTGAGAATACATGGACACAGAGAGGGGAACGATTCACACCAGGGCCTGTTTGAGAGTGGAGGGTGAGGGGAGGGAACTTAGAGGACGGGTCAATAGGTCAGCAAACCACCATGGCACATGTATACCTGTGTAACAAACCTACATGTTCTGCACGTGTATCTCTTTTTTTTTTTTTAGAAAAAAAAGAAAAAAGAGTAGTTACATAATTTCTTAGATGATATAAAAAATTTAGTGCTATAAAATAGATACTTGCTGCATCATTCAATATCAAATGTAAAGACACATAACAAAAAGTATAAAATGCTCTAGAATTTTTTTTAGGATCTTCTGTTGCAATCCATTATGATTTCCACGCATACTTTTGGCATTGCTGTATGTAACTTTTCTTTACATTCAGTTTTGTAAGTAGTCTTCTAAAAGTTTGTACACGCTTTCTTTTGTCTTGTCATCTACTGGACAACTTCCCTCACCCAAACATCCACATATGAAATGCTAGCTTTTTGGAAATCTACAGTTCTAATATGTGTTCTACCTGGCTTATACCAGAGACTGTATCTAAAATAGTAAAGATAATATTTAGCATTTATCATCTTTTTCCAAATTAGTTCATTCATTACCTCTGCTATCAGTTTAACTATTTGGTTTTATGTTACTGAATTTTTGATAGTTTTTGCTAAGGAAGACGATTTTTCCTTCCTTCCTTTCTTCCTTCCTTCCTTCCTTCTTGCTTTCCTTTCCTTTCTTTCTTCTTTCCTTCTTTGTCTTTCTTTGTCTTTTTTTTTTTTTTTTTTTTTTTTGAGACTGAGTTTCACTCTGTTGCCCAGGCTGGAGTGCTGGGCTCACTGCAACCTTCATCTCCTGGGTTCAAGGAATTCTCCTGCCTCAGCCGTCCAAGTAGCTGGGACTACAGGCACATGCCACCATGACTGGCTAATTTTGTACTTTTAGTAGAGATGGGGTTTCCTCATGTTGGCCAGGCTGGACTCAAACTCCTGACCTCAAGTGATCCGCCCACCTTGGCTTCCCAAAGTGCTGGGATTACAGGCGGGAGCCATCATGCCCCACCCACCGGAAGACAATTTTCATCACTGCACTAGTAGTTTCCTGGATAATATTCTCCCTAGATGTTGCTTTGTCAAAGCTGAGTCATGTATATTATGTGCACATGATATTGCTTCTCATTATCATAGCATCTTTGTTTATCACTTAATATATTACATATATTTCAAATCTTTGAATTCTTAACACTGTTGAAGTGCATTTACCCTCTGTTTATTAGTATTATGTGATAAGTACTGCCAACCCATTCTCACATCTTTATTCTTCAGTTGATACATTTTTTTCATCCCTGAAGAATTTGCAATATAGAGAAAACACAGAAACCATTAAGGTAGAATAAGGGGCGTGGTCAGTTTATCATTAGGAAGAATTTATGAATAAGTAATTTCTGAAAACTTCCTACCTGTACTGATAGCAGTTAAATATAATGAAAAGTTAAATTTCTTATATATACATTTTGTAGACAAATTTCAACTGGAGTGTTCTGTGGACAAAAATTCAAATTACATAGCCAAGTACCTGGAAAGGGAAAAGAAAATCTAGTTTAATGTTTTCTTTTTCTCTTCCACTTTTTCCTCAAGTTATGTCTGATGTAAATATTGAAATTAAATTCACATCCTAATTTAGCAGTTTTGCCCCGATTTTATCTTCTTCAAAAATATATTCAGTAGTCTAATTGATTGTCTTTGATTTCCTTCCATGTTTTCTGATTCTGAAATTAATTTTAGAAATTCCTTTGTAGTATGTGAGCAAAAAATCAATGGTATTTTATCTCAGAACTTACATGTACATAACATACAAAATATAGAATTAACAAAATGCTAAATATTATCAAGCATTAATATTTTTATTAACAGGATATGCACAAGCAATTTCCATTATAGAATTAGCCAGATCACAAAGTGGTAATCTCTAATTTATGTGCATGTAATTCGTTTTGTGGATCATTTGAGTGTATGTCATTTGATGGTGATCAATCTAATAGTGAAAGTTCTTGTAGATTTAAATGAGGAATTCAGGAATACCTTTTGGGTGCAATGAACACAGCAGATAATGAGAAATGCAATATGAAATATTAATTAGCCAGAGCTCTAATAACAATAGGGATTAAAACAAAATTTTAAACACCCACCTACCAATTAGATAAAGTGATTCCTTGTTTAGAAGTAAAAGTTATTTTCAGATGATGTTAGATGTGTTGTTGATTTTGAATATTGACCCATTTTTCCTTTGTAAATGGACACCGAACAAAATGCAGTAAACGTCTTAAAACAAGACACTTTACTGCCATCTGCCGGGAAGTTGTAAGAAATATATAAATCGTCAATCTTTCCAATAAACAAAATTAAAATAAACATATAAAAATTATCGGAATAATAAAGGGTCTCTGACGTGAACGGCACCTTGTTGAATGAGGAGCGCTTGTGCAGTGCCCAACGTAGATCACCGTGCCTAGATTTTACTATAGGTGCTTTCAATTCTCCATCAGAGGAGAGAAATTTCAATTGGAAAAACATTCTTGAGGTCCAGTCTGGTGTTGCTCATTCATACTATTGGCAGAAAAATAGGGGAGGGGCCACAGTCTATAATTCAACTTCTGCAGAAGGCTGTCTTCTCTCCCGAGTCACACTGGGAGCTGGAGATTTTCATCACTTGCCCCAGGACAGAGGGCAGAGCTGTACGTAGAATCTTCTCAAGGCTAAATCCATTGACTCTGCAGAAAGTGGGAGAAGGGGAGGAGTTATAAACCCAGGCAAACCTTTTAAGGGAAAAAAGACTTGTACCTTAAATTAGGGAGCTTTCAGATGAACCAGGAGGATTCCTAAACAAAAGAACTTTAAGTGGAGGTAGGGGAGGGAGCTTTACGCATTTTGATTATAATTCTTCAGTGCAAACTCACAGCTTCTTACTAGAAAACAGTGACATGAGCTCTGGCATGCTTTGCTTACAAACAATGGCCAAGAATCCATTACTATTTTCTATTCCCAGAAGACAAATTCTCAGATAGAAAGGTGGTAAGACGTTACCTTTATACAACCTCAGGTACTTGAAGTCAATCTTAAATGAGTCTGTATTTCTTGTGATGCAAATAGCAAAACTTAATATTAAGCCAATAACTAATGCAGGGCTGAATGTATTCCATTACCTCAGACAGTACCTGGCCCACAAGAGGCACTATCCTAAAGTGCTAAGTGAGCAATGATGACATAGAATTGGGGAAACCAGAGAAGACTTCCAGGAGGAGGCGTTAGATCTTGACAAGGGGGCAGAATTGAGTTAGATCTCGACAAAGGGGCAGAACATTAGCAGGCGGAGATAGTGATGAAAGGCCGCCCAGGTGTAGATAGCCCTATGAAAAGCAAGACTCGAAAAGCAAGACTCAAAGCGGACAAAGAACTCGAAGCATCAAGCGGACACTGGAGACAGGAGAATGACAGGACAGCATGGTGACAGTGTATAGTGAGGAAGCTGAGATGTGGCAGGGGCCACAGTTTTGACACTATGCATGGAAGCCAATTTGCAAGGGAGAATAATGATTGAATGGGAGAGGAGGGAAGGAAAACTGGAGAGGAGGAGGTTAGTTAAGCTACTCTCTCTCTCTTAACTTTTCACTAAAGTAATATATATATGTATATATTTCAAAGCACACACAAATATATATAGCTTGATGAATAACTGATTTATTTACTTCTAACAGCATAGATTAGTTTTCAGACCCACTTTTTTGAAAAAGAGTTTTAAAAGATGGTAAAAGGAGAGAAATGGGATGGTAGCTTGAGTGGAAACATTAATGGAAAGACATTTTTAGGGCTGGGCATGGTGGCTCACGCCTGTAATCCCAGCATTTTGGGAGGCCGAGGCAACTGCACTCCAGTCATCCAGGTTGGGGTGCGACGGCGCAATCTCAGCTCACTGCAACCTCTGCCTCCTAGGTTCAAGCGATTCACCTGCCTCAGCGTCCCAAGTAGATGAGATTACAGGCACCACCCACCACCTCGCCCGGCTAATTTTTGTATTTTTTAGTAGAGACGGGGTTTCACCATGTTAGCCAGGCTGGTCTCCAACTCCTGACCTTGTGATCCTCCTGCCTCGGCCTCCCAAAGTGCTGAGATTACAGGCATAAGCCACTGCACCCAGCCCATAGACAGTTAATTGTGAGCATGAACGTTGACTCAGACACATTCCCTAAGGTGTTATATGGTAATTCATTTACTCCTCATAATAATGAGAAAGGCAATATTTATACACCCATTTTACAGATAAAGAAATTAGCTGTGGGGCTTATGGAAGTTAACTTTTTGATGTTTCAGTTTCCTTATCTATAAAATGCTAGCTTTTAGAACATTAAGAAGGTTCATAGAGCCCATTCATTAGTTCAGCATATTTTACTGAGCCCCTACTACGTGCCAGGCACTATTCTAGGCACTGGAGAAGCAGCAGGAAAAATGTTTTATTAGAAATACATTATACACACACACACACACGCGCACACACACACACACAAATATATAGTGGGTGCAAAGGTAATTGCAGTTTCAGACCATGAATTTGAAATCATAATTTGGCTCAAACACATCTTCATTCGTAAAAATAGGAACCATTACAATCAACACAGTTTTGCCAATGAGAAATAAGTTTGTTTATTGCTGTACTGTAAAAATCTATACTTCAAGATTTGAACTCTTGGAAAGCATTTTCTGCATCCTGCTGGTTGTGGAAGCATTTTCCTTGCAACAAGTTGTTGAGTTGCTTGAAGAAGTGGTAGTCAGTTGGCAAAAGGTCAGGTGAATATGGCCGATAAGGCAAAACTTGTAGCCCAATTCCTTCAACTTTTGAAGTGTTGGTTGCGCAACCTGGGGTTGGGCATTGTCGTGGAGAGGAATTGGCTCTTTCTGTTGACCCATGCCAGCTGCAGGCATTGCAGTTTTTGGTGCATCTCATCGATTTGCTGAGCATACCTCTCAGATGTAATGGTTTCGCTGGGATTCAGAAAGCTGTAGTGGATCAGACCAGCAGCAGCCCACCAAACAGTGACCATGACCTTTTTTTTGGTGCGAGTTTGGCTTTGGGAAGAGCTTTGGAGCTTTTTCTGGGTCCAATCACTGAGCTGGTCGTCCCCAGTTGTTGTATAAAATCCACTTTTTGTCACACATCACAATCCGATTGAGAAATGGTTCATTGCTGTTGCGTAGAATAAACGAAGACGACACTTCAAAACGATGATTTTTAAACTTTTGCTGAGCTCATGAGGCACCCACTTACTGAGCTTTTTCATCTTTCCAATTTGCTTTCAGTGCCGAACGACAGTAGAATGGTCGACACTGAGTTTTCCGGCAATTTCCTGTGTAGTTGTAAGAGGATCAGCTTCAATGATTGCTCTCAGTTGGTCGTTGTCACCTTCCACCGGCTGGCCACTACACTGCTCATCTTCAAGGCTCTTGTCTCCTTTGCAGAACTTCTTGCACCACCACTGCACTGTATGTTTGTTAGCAGTTCCCGGGCCAAATGCATTGCTGATGTTGCATGTTGTCTCTGCTGCTTTACAACCCATTTTGACCTCAAATAAGAAAACCACTGGAATTTGCTTTTTGTCTAACATCATTTCCATAGTCTAAAATAAACATAAATAAGCAGTAATAAGTCATTAGCAAAAAAACATAAAGCGAGAAATGCCTATTAAAATGATGTATAAGATAACCACATTTATTTACATTCTTAAATGTAAATAATTTAAGAATTATGTTCTTAACTTTATCTTTTCTTGCCTTATGTTTTATCCCAATATCAAACGGCAAATTCTAACAACACAAAAAACACAATTACTTTTGTACCAACCTAATATCTCTATATATACACATAAATAATTTGCTATATAATTTGATTTTTTTTTTTTTTTTGAGACAGAGTCTTGCTCTGTCACCCAGGCTGGAGTGCAGTGGTGTGATCTTCACTCACTGCAACCTCCGCCTCCTGGGTTCAAGAGATTCTCCTGCCTTAGCCTCCTGAGTAGCTGGGATTATAGGCATGCAACCACCACGCCTGGCTAATTTTTGTATTTTTAGTAAAGATGATGTTTTGCCATGTTCACCAGGCTGGTCTCAAACTCCTGGCCTCAGGTGATCCACCTGCCCCAGCCTCCCAAAGTGCTGGGATTACAGGCGTGAGCCACCACGCCCGGCCTAATTTGATTTTTAAAAAACCCAAATATAAGCTTCATATTTATTTCTGCAAAATTCTCTCTACTGGATTACATGGTGTCAATTACAGCCTAAACTTCAGATGAAAAGCTAGAAGCTTCAGAGATTCCCCCAGGGGCCATGGAGGATGGGCTGTGGAGGGTCCCTGATTTCCTCTGCTCTTCCAGAGAGGAGCCACCTGCTAGTCCTCTCCCACTGAGAAAGAGAGAGATTGGGCTTCCATGGAGGGCAGAAGGCAGAGGGGGCACAAGAGATAACTTCCTGAGCACCTCCATCTCTAACTTCCTTCCTACAGTGTCCTCTCTGAGCCTCATACAGCCAGGAGTGGTGAGTCAAGCAGGTGCTATTGTGCCTGATTCACAAGAGAAGGTACTGAGTTATAACAAGGTGAAGAAGGGTCAATTCCTAGGTGCTTCTCAAACTGTAATGAACATGGGGATCACCTGAGTGAGGATCTTGCTAAACTGCAGATTCTGATTCAGTGGTTTGGGTTTGGGACCTAAGATTCTGTATTACTAAGAAACTCTCAGGTGATGCTGGAGACCACGAGCCTCTCTGTGAAACAGCAGGTGAGGTGCTTTAGGGCCAGTTCTCTGGATAGAGGTGGGAGTTGCAATCACATTGCCCCTAGCTCCTCCTGCCACTACATTTGGCCACTCCTATTTGGAAGCTGGGAGAGGATTATCCTATTGCAGTCCTGTGTCTAGAGGGGAAGGTAACTCATGTCCCCTGCTCCTTCCCCAGGCAGAACTCAGAGTTCTTTGTGTCTTGTCTGCTCCTCACCTGAACTTTTTGGCTCTTTCTTTTTCTAAACTTGAATCATCACAATAACAAATACAACAGCAAGAAAATAACATTGACTCCTATTGGAGACCTGTATACCTGGGATCACCTGATTTTAAATCCGGCTCAGGTGAGGCAACTTGGTATAATGGAAAGCTTTTAGTCTCCAGAGTTAGACACCTGGGTCCAAATCCTGGTTCTGCCTCTTACAAAATATAAATAGAAGCAAAATATACTTAATTTCTTGGCTGGGTGCAGTGGCTCATGCCTGTAAGCCCAGCACATTGGGAGGCTGAGGCTGGTGGATCATTTAAGTCCAGGAGTTCAAGACCAGTCTGTCCAACATGGCGAAACCCCATCTCTACTAAAAATACAAAAATTAGCCGGCTGTGGTAGTGCATGCCTGTAGTCCCAGCTACTCAGGAGACTGATGCATGAGAACCCTTGAGCCTGGTGGGTGGAGGTTGCAGTGAGCTGAGATCGCACCACTGCACTCCAGCCTGGATGACAGAGTGAGACTTTGTCTTTTTTTTTTTTTTTTTTTTTTGAGGCGGAGTCTCGCTCTGTCGCCCGGACTGGAGTGCAGTGGCCAGATCTCAGCTCACTGCAAGCTCCGCCTCCCGGGTTTACGCCATTCTCCTGCCTCAGCCTCCCGAGTAGCTGGGACTACAGGCGCCCGCCACCTCGCCCGGCTAGTTTTTGTATTTTTAGTAGAGACGGGGTTTCACCGTGTTAGCCAGGATGGTCTCGATCTCCTGACCTCGTGATCCGCCCGTCTCGGCCTCCCAAAGTGCTGGGATTACAGGCTTGAGCCACCGCGCCCAGCCGAGACTTTGTCTTTAAATAAATAATAAATTGAGCTCGGCTAAAGTGGCAGACTTCCATCCTGACCTTTACTCTGCCCAGTAACCCTACCGGAGGGCAGTCTATTTCAGGTTATCCTGCAGTCACCAGAAGCATTATGCTCAGTCTGCAATTCCAAGTTATTCCAAAGGTAAGTCAGTCTGATGTTCTGGGAAGAGAAACTGAAAGGCCAGCACTTAGGGGAACTTTGGCCTCCAGGGCATCCCTGTACTCAGTGATGGGTGGCATGGTGGGGTGGTGGGGGATGATGGGAACTCAGTTGGGTCTGAAGACAGACTCTCCTTGAGGGAACTGGTATTCTATGGCTAGGACAGACTGGAATCTGAGACTGGGCACATCTGGGGCTCCAATCCACATGAAGGGAGAGAATACCAGATAAGAAGCAAGTATAAATTGCCATGTCCAGAACAAAATCAAAGCCAGACTTTCTGGGGTGGAAGGTGCAGGAGAAACTTGTAAAGAGGAGGCCAAACCTAGAGCTGACCCTCATATTCATGGATTTGCCTTTGCGTTTTCTCGTTGGTTTTCCTGCCACCACCATTTTGGCCACACAGCGGCACTACTTACCCTTGCTATTCTCTTAACGCCTTCTAAGGAGTCTGCCTCAAGATTGGAAAGTTTGAATAGGACCTTAGCAAATGCCAAGATGACATGTAAACTAAAAGTAACATGGGTTATAAGCATGGCCATGAAGATGCAGAGATCACAGGGTCCAGAGAAAAGGTGAAGCTTGCTTTAAGACTCCTGTAGTCCATATGAAGATTCTGCTGCTTCAATCAAATCCAAAAGTATAAAAGAAGCCCAGCAGACAGTGATTAAGGGACCAGACCCTGGAGCCAGACCGTGTGTGAGGGTTCATGCCCCAGCTCTGATAGTTGTGTGACCCTTGGCAAACACCTTATCTCTGGGGACCTCAATTCCTCATCACAAGGATGATACCAATGCGTACAGGATGAGGTTGTTACAGAGATTAAGTGAGCTCATCTGTGTAAAGCACTCACAAGTCTTCGTCTCACAGCAGGTGCTAAGTAAGCTATTTTATTATTATTATTGTTATTACTAAGGACTTGCTAGGGGACAGAAGAGATGGAACACCCCTGTAGATATGCAAGAGATGAAGTAAGAAGGGAGTACTCAGAGGAATGAAGGGAGAGTGAAAAATTAAATATGGGGTGGGGATGGGGCCGGGCAGAGAAGCCCTTCAGGTAAGTGAGACAGGCAGGGAAAGACAGAATATGCCCTTCGCCCCCAGCAAGAGCTCCACACTTTAGAAAACTTGGCTCTAGCTCTGCTGGGGACCCCCACCTTCCCACTGGATGGGAAATCCTGGGGGCCCAGGGATGTACTCTCTCAGCCTGTGTCCCTCCTGCTGGCTGCTAAAGACTCGGGAATTCTCTGTCCAGATGCTGCGGGGAGCTGTCCTCTTCTGGTCACATCCTCCCAAGGGCGGACAGACCCCCAGGAGAGCCCATCCTTAGGGTGTGGTATGGACAGAGCTTTAACGCGGGGGCCCAGGTGTCTATCTGTGCGTTTTGGAGGTCACCATAATGCTGCTTGGGGCTGGCAACTGGAGAGAGTGGGGCGGGGGTTGGGCGTCCCTGTGAAAGGGAGGGGTCTCTGGGTGGGAGGGGTCTCTGGGTGGGAGGAGGACGGTCTTCCCCTCCCTTTGAGGTCCTGCCTGATAACCGCTCTGCGCTGACCACAGGACCATGCTCCTCCACGGGCAATGTCCCAGTCGAGTCTGGATCCCCAGAGCTCCCCAGTTAACCCAGTTGCGACCCTGAAAGCACCGGACCTCAATTCTCCTTGGTGGAACTCGGGAACATGAAGGGAAATGAATGTGGAGAAAACCAGGATCCAGGTAGTCTCATTTCCAAAGAGCAGTTCCCTCGCTGCGGCTTGGAGTTCCGCCCAGGTGTCCGCGGGTCCAGGTGTGGGGGCCCCCACCCCCCGCCTTGGGAGGCGCTAGGACCTGGCTCGGGGCCCGTCTGCCCGCGCTGACAAGGACTGGCGGCTTTTGACACCTGGCTCTTTGGAGACGAGGTGTGGGGAGCCCCTGGGCTGCAGGGTCCCCGCGAGCCGAGCCGAGCTTTCGGGACATCGCCGGCCACTTCGTCCCGCGCGAAGGCGAGGAAAGGAGGAAGGATAGGAGGGCGCGGTGCAGGCAGCTACGAGGGGCTTGGCTTGATGCCTTGGGGGGACCCGGGGAGAGGGGTGGTGATATTAGGTGATGCCTGGGGGAGGGGGACCCAAGCCCGGGCCTAGAATTCTCCCCCGCCCCGCTGCGGGGCTCCAGGCTGGCTTTTGAGGCGCCTCCCGCGGACCTCGTGGGATCCCAGGGCGGGATTTCCTCCAGCCGCTGCTCAGGAATAGGAGGGGGGTCCTCCAACCCGGAGAGGAGAACAAGATCCAGCGAGCCCCGCAGAGCAGCAAGAGAGGCCCCTTCCCAAATGCAACGCAGAGAGGGCTTGCTCTCTGCACGGAGTCAGGCAGATCCTGGATTTGACGCTATCTTGAAATGAACGTATTACCCACACTAATAGAAGACCATGTTTTACTTGGCTACATTTACCCAGTAAGAGCCATACAGTTTAGCTGAAAGATAGTGGAATATGTAGCTAATAGTCCAGGATTCGGGTTTTGGCACCTTTTCTTATAACATATGTGCAGTTTAAGTCTGTGAGCCTTGTTTTGACAGTGATGATGATGAGGATTAATAATAGTTATCAATAATAGTATATAGCAGCTCCTTTTATTGAGCACTTACTGTGGACCAAGCTCTGTGTTGAGCACTTTACAAACAGTAATTTTTTCACTGAACTCTTAAAATATCCCTGTAAGATTTATTCAGGGACTTTTAGCTTTTTTTTTTTTTAAAGTCATCTTTTCATCATGTGATATATATCATACACCATTATATATGCATATATACATATATTTGGTTGGTATTTCATGATGATTGTGGAAACCCCACAGCTTAGAGCTCAGCCTCCCATTGTCTCACTTGGGGAGGCAGCAGGGTGCAACAGAAAGAACTTTAGAGTCAGACAGACCTAGTCAATCAGCCTCTCTGAGATTGTTTCAGCACCTATAAAGCGAGTTGAATGTGGCTCCAATGTGAATTGGGGAACTTTCAAAAAATTTTCTTCTTAACAGACTGGGGCCTGGCCTCAAGGCTGTTTTGATTAATATTCCTTCCCCTCCATCCTTTATACTGGACATGAGTACAGTCTCCATCATCCTGAACCCCCTGTCTAAAGGTCTTAGGAGGGATTGTTTTTCTTAAAATGATTTGGAAGCCTGCAATGCAGGGTGTCAATTTCTTCTGGGGAAGCCTCTTGTCTTCAAGATAAAATGATATCTAGTCACTGAGGAACAGTTTAAAGATATTTTCAAATAAAGCAAAGAAGTTCTAATAATATTAGCAGTATGAAGATAAGTTAGAGCAATAAAGACCTTTTTTGGAAGTACCAGCATAGAAAATAAAGTCTCCGAGGAAGTGACTAGGCATAGAGATGCAATCACGAGGCTTGAAGAATCAACCAAATGCAAGTAGAAAATCTGCAGATTAAAAACACAGGAAAAGAGAGAGAAGAAGATACCAGGAGAAAGAGATTGGAAATAGCTCAACATTTGACAAGGTCTTTTGTAAAACACGAAGAGGAGAAAGAGTCCTGAATGAAGCAAACCAGAGCTAGAAAAGCTTAAAGCTGGATTTTCTTTTGTTCGGAAAATGTAAGCTTGACTTCAAAAAGAGATGATGGATGTGTCTCAGAGACAATCGCTAACAGTGCTTGAATCTGATGAAGAACAACTGATGTGGAAAGTGAGCAATGAGGTTTTTGGTGGGCGTTGTGAGTCAGAAGAGCAAATACGACAGCAGGAAACTTGTCAGGTTCTCTTTCCCCATGCAAGTGCCCAAGCTTTGATTCAAATTAATCTTGGCATTTCAGCAACATTTAGAGGTATTTTATGAGCCAGAGCAAAAAGTGAGGGATCTGAGAAAAAAGATGATTTGGGGGAAAAAAAGAGCAGATGCTCATGACAAATGTTGATGAGGATGATAAGAAATTGGAACCCTTATACATTACTGATCAGATTGTAAAATGGTGCAACCATTTGGAAAACAGATTCTTGGTGTCTTGGAAAGTTAAATATTGAGTTGCTATGTGATTCAGCAATTTTACTGGTAGGTACATACCCAAGATAATTAAAAACATATGTCCACACAAAAACTTGCACATAAATATTTATAGCAGCACTGTTCCTAATAATCAAAAGGTAGAAACAACCTAAATGTCCATCAATGAATGAGTGGATAAACAAAATGTGGTATATCTATACAATGAAATATTATTTGGCAATAAAAATGAATGAAGTACTGAATATACTACAACAAGAATAAGACTTGAAAACATTATAAGTAAAAGAAGTCAGGCACAAAAGGCCACCTATTGTATGATTCCATTTATACGAAGAGTCCAGAATAGGCAAATCTAGAGAGACAAAGAGTAGTAAAATAAACTGCTAGGCCATGGCAGGGGCTGAAGCAAAACTCATTTTTCTTTGTGACTCAGATACTCTTTGGGAGAGGCTTTGGGTAAGATAAGTTCTGAAGACAAGAGCAGCCTCTGGGGACCCAGCTGTTCCCCAGGACATGGCAGTTACAATGACTCTTCACAAGATTTGATCCAATTCATCTTAGCCCTCAAAGGGAGGAATGGGTGTGTTGAATATTCATAACATTTTTAGTTTGTGTTCTTTTTCATCAAAGCTTACTTCCAGAAGGAGGGAGCAGTCAGCACATAGGCAGGTCCTCTCAGTTTTTGATAGTTTCTGGAACTCTGCCCACTCAGGGATGGACATATCATTTGTGTACTCATTGTTCATGCTACTCCAGCACCCACACATATAATTTCCATGACAGCTGGGACTTTGTCCATTTTGTTCACAGCTATATACAGAACACTGACTGGCATGTAAGAGGTACTCAACATTGATTTTTAAAACTAGAGGTTGATTATATAGGCCCATTTTGTGGTTCCCAAAAGACACACATTATTTTGCATGCAGATTTATTTTTTTAACTGTATCTTCAAATATACAGTAAAGGTCTTATGTCGTGAAAGGGTCATGGGTACTATTGTGACTATCAAGATGTGAAGGGTTGAGGCCTGGGCTGGGATTTGGATCCTGTGGAATGAGAACATCTATCTGTGGGAATCCATCTGAGGCTGTTGGCCAGCAGCCTAGAGCCACAATTTCAAAATAAAGAAGGAACACAAGAAATACCTTCATACATTTGTATAACCATGTGCTTTTACCAGTCAGATTAGAATCAGTGCTCAAAGGTAAAGATAAATGAATCTTCACTAAACATCATCCCTATTTTCTAATCAGATACGGAAAAAATCACTGGCCAGGGAGTGATGTTCTAGGGCCACCTCCACATTGCTGAGTGACACCAAGCAAATTCTAGAACTTTGGGAATCCTTAACGCCCCCCATGTCCCCTGCCTCCCTCTCTCCCATTGTTAGTAAGGGGTTAATGATGCCTTCCTTCACCCTAGAATTCAAAGAGCTCTAGTAAGAGTTCCTTTCTAGAATTGAAAGATCTGAATCAACATGAGACACCATCATTGCATGGGACTGAGATGGGATGTATTCAGTTTAAGGCCAGCATTTGCAGGGATCCCATATATGTTGAAGTAGACCCTGCTTATAGGAAGACCAATGTGACCTACTCAAGGTGCCTTTTGGTCTGTTTTTTAGGCCATTCTTGCAGTGCTACAAAGAAACACCTAAGGCTGAGCAATTTATAAGGAAAAGAGGTTTAATTGGCTCAAAGTTCTGCAGGCTGTACTGGAAGTGTGGTGCCAGGCATCTGCTTGGCTTCTGATGAGGTCTCAGAAAGCTTACAGTCATGCTGGAAGGCAAAGGGGGTGCTAGCACGTCACATGGTGAAAGCAGGAGAAAGAGAGGAAGAGAGAGCCAGAGAGGAAGAAAGAAAGAGAGAGAGAGAGAATGTCACAAAACTTTTGAACAACCAGATCTTATGTGAAATCAGAGCAAGAACTCAGTTATCACCAAGGAGATGACCCGAGCCATTCATGAGAAACCACCCCCATGATCCAAACACCTTCCACCAGGCACACCTTCAACACTGGGGATTACATTTCTTTTTGTTTGTTTATTTATTTATTTATTTTTTGAGATGAAGTCTCATACTCTGTCACCCAGGCTAGAGTGCAGTGGCATGATCTTGGCTCTCTGCAACTTCCACCTCCAGCTTCAAGTGATTCTCCTGCCTCAGCCTCCCAAGTAGCTGGGATTATAGGCATGCACCACCACACCTGGCTAATTTTTCTATTATTAGTAGAGACGGGGTTTCACCATATTGGCCAGAGCTGGTCTTAAACTCTTGACCCCAAGTGATCCACCCACCTCAGCCTCCCAAAGTGCTGGGATTACAGGCATGAGCCACTGCGCCCGGCTGGGGATTACATTTCAACATGAGATTTGGGGAAGACAAATATCCAAACTATATCGTTCTGCTGCTGGCTCTTTCCAAATCATATATCCATCTCACATTGCAATATACAATCATGCCTTCCCAGCAATCCCCCCAAAGTCTTAGCTCATTCAGCATTAACTCAGAAGTCCAAAGTTCAAAGTCTCACCCGAGATAAGGCAAATCCCTTCTACCTATGAGCCTGTAAAATAAAAATACAAGTTAGTTACTTTCCAGATGCAATGTGGGGTATAGGTATTGGGTAAATATTCCCATTCAAAAATGGAGAAATTGGCCAAAAGAAAGGAGCTACAGTAACCCCTGTAATTCCAGGACTTCGGGAGGCTGAGGCAGGTGGATCACTTGAGGTCAGGAGTTCAAGACCAGCCTGGCCACCATGGTGAAACTCCGTCTCTACTAAAAATACAAAAATTAGCCAGGTGTGATGGTGAGCACCTGTAATCCCACCTACTTGGGAGGCTGAGTCATGAGAATCACTTGAACCTGGGAGGCAGAGATTGCAGTCACCCGAGATCGCGCCACTGTATTCCAGCCCGGGAGACAAAGTGAGGCTCTGTCTCAAAAAAAAAAAAAAAAAAAGGTGGAAGTGCTACAGGCCTCACACAAGTGGATCTTTTCTTGACCATTAACTGCGATGGATAGTGAGTAGCAGAGATTTCGGAAACTCACCTTCATGTCCTGTTCTTCCAGGGGAAGTGGGCCAGGAAGCGAAACACAGGCCAGGATACTGGCAGCCAGAGCTCAACTGGTCACCTGTTTTCTGATTATCATTCTTCGGACCTGAGCAATTGACTTTCACTTTGTGGACTCCTGAGCTATGATCCAAGGAGGTGGTATGCTACCTTTTCTGTCGAAGTTGCTTAAAAATCATTTTCTTTCCATTATAAACTATGTCAAATAGAGAGCTAGGAAAAAATACTAAAGTTGCCCATTGGATTTAACACACATTAACATTTTGAAATGTTTGCATCAGAAGTTTCTCTTTGTTGGGAACAGGCCCCCAAATCTGACCATAAACTGGCCCCAAAACTGGCCGTAAACAAAATCTCTACAGTACTGTGACATGCTCGTGATGGCCATGACGCCCACACTGGAAGGTTGTGGGTTTACTGGAATGAGGGCAAGGAACATCTGGCCCACCCAGGGCGGAAAACTGCTTAAAGGCCTTCTTAAACCACAAACAATAGCATGAGTGATCTGTGCCTTAAGGACATGCTCCTGCTGCAGATAAGTAGCCAGAGCCCATCCCTTTATTTCACCCATCCTTTTGTTTCCCCTAAGGAATACTTTTAGTTAATCTATAATCTATAGAAACAATGCTTATCAGTGGCTTGCTATTAATAAATATGTGGGTAAATCTCTGTTCCAGGCTTTTAGCTCTTAAGGCTGTAAGACTCCTGAGTTCCCCCTCCACACTCTGTATTTGTGTGTGTATGTCTTTAACTCCTCTAGCGCCGCTGGGTTAGGGTCTCCACAGCCGAGCTGGTCTCAGCACTCTTTCTCTCATAAGTAAAGCACTGAGGATATAGCTATGGCCCACAATCTGAAGTATCCCTGCCTGCACCATTATCCTCAGAGGAAACCACGTTAATAGAATTGGTGATTGACTGCCATGGATATTACATTTGTCTATAAAGATGATAAGCCAACAGTAGTATATCGTGTGGCTTTCTGTGTTTTAATTTTCACAAAGGAGTCCAGGCAACATGGTTAAACCCTGTCTCTACAAAAAATATAAAAATTAGCCGGGTGTGGTGGCGCATGCCTGTAGTCCCAGCTACTTGAAAGGCTGAGGCAGGAGGATTTCTTGAGCCCAGGAGACTGTGGCTGCAGTAAACCATGATTGCACCACTGTACTCCAGCCTAGGCAATAGAGAGAGATTGTCTGAAAAAAAAAATTTTTTTTCACAAAGAACATCATACTCTACATATCCATTGCAGAAGTGCTTTTTAATGAGGCCCCAGGCTACTTCACTTGTTTGGATGTCTATTTCCAAAGTTGTGTAAATATGGACATTAGGAAAGAGTATAGTAAATGACCAGGTCAATGATTTCCTATAGCAAGAAATTTATTTTCCATGATTTTTGTCCCCTAAATGCAATTTGAATGGCAGAAAACCTGGATTGAGTTTGCTTTGTCCATGTCTTTTGTCCATAATCCTGGAAGATTCTGCAGGATGCTGTGCAACCCTGAACAGACTAGAAAGAACCAACCTCGTCCTTTAATAGGGAAGAAATAGGCCCTAAGAAGAGAAATTTCTTGCTCAAGGTCACAAATCAGTCAATGAAAAAATAGGAACACATATTCCATCATTCATTCATTTATTTAACAAATACTTATAGTGTCCATTGTGTGCCATGAGCACAGCCACCTGAAAAATATCAGGGAATTAGAAGAATATTCCTGTCTTTTTTGTACTTAAATTGTAGTGGGCAGGAACACACCATAAACTAAAAATGTCATAAATCACTTAATATTAGAAGAGGTAAGTGCTATGAAGGGAAGAAGAATTAAGTCAAGGTTAGTGCATGTGGGCCTGGAAGTGGAGGCAGTTTGCAGAATTAAATATTACAATCAAGGTAGACTTCATTGAGATTGTTACATTTGAGCAAAGAGTAAGAAAGAGAGGGCCGGGCGCGGTGGCTCAAGCCTGTAATCCCAGCACTTTGGGAGGCCGAGACGGGCGGATCCCGAGGTCAGGAGATCGAGACCACCCTGGCTAACACGGTGAAACCCCGTCTCTACTAAAAATACAAAAAACTAGCCGGGCGAGGTGGCGGCGCCTGTAGTCCCAGCTACTCGGGAGGCTGAGGCAGGAGAATGGCGTGAACCCGGGAGGCGGAGCTTGCAGTGAGCTGAGATCTGGCCACTGCACTCCAGCCTGGGTGACAGAGCGAGACTCCGTCTCAAAAAAAAAAAAAGAAAGAACATTCCAGGCAGAAAGCACAGCCAGAGAAAAGGCCCTAAGGCAGGAGTTTGCTGGGAAGTTGTAGGAACAACAAGGAGAACAATGTCGCTAGAATGGAGCACATGAGTAAGTGAATGAGTGGGTGAGTGAGTGAGTGGGCAAGTGAGTAGGTGAATGAATGAGTGGGTGAGAGAGTGAGTGGGTGGGTGAGTGGGTGGGTAGGTGGATGAGTGGGTGGGTAAGTGGATGAGTGAGTGAGTGGGGGGATGGGTGAGTGGGTGGGTGAGTGAGTGAGTGGGGGGTGGGTGAGTGGTGGATGGGTGGGTGAGTGGGTTGTTGAGTGAGTGGGTAAGAAGGTGAGTGGGTGGGTGGGTGAGTGGGTGGGTGAGGAGTTGGTGAGTGGGTGAGTGAGATAAGTGGGTGAGTGAGTGTATGGGTGAGCTGATGGGTGAGTGGGTGGGTGAGTGAATGGGTGAGTGTGTGAGTGAGTGAATGAGGAGGTGAGTTGGTGAATGGGTAAATGGGTGAATGTGTGAGTGAGTGAATGAGTGAGTGAGTGGGTGAGTGAGTGAGTTGGTGGGTGGGATGATGGGTGAGTTAGTAGTGGGTGAGCGGGTGTGTGTGAGAGTGGGTGATGAGTTAGTGGGTCAGTGTGTGTGTGTGTGTGAGTGGGTGAGTGTGTGGGTGAGTAGGTGAGTGTGTGAGTGAGTGAATGAGGAGGTGAGTTGGTGAATGGGTAAATGGGTGAGTATGTGTGTGAGTGAGTTGGTGGGTGAGTTAGTGAATGGGTGAGTGGGTGTGTGTGTGAGTGGGTGATGAGTTGGTGAGTGGGTGTGAGTGTGAGTGGGTGATGAGTGAGTGAGTGGGTGTGTGTGTGAGTGGGTGATGAGTTAGTGGGTGAGTGGGTGTGTGAGTGGGTAATGACTGAGTGGATGAGTGTGTGTGTGAGTGGGTGTGTGGGTGAGTGGGTGCAGATAAAGAAAGAATCCTAAAAGCAGCAAGAGAGAAAAAAACAAATAGCATAAAATGGAGCACCAATATGTCTGGCAGCAGACATTTCAGTGGAAACCTTACAGGCCAGGAGAGAGTGGCATGACATATTTAAAGTGCTAAAGGAAAAAAGCTTCTACTCTGGAATAGTATATCTGGCAGAAATATCCTTCAAACATAAAGGAGAAATAGACTTTCCCTGACAAACAAAAGCTGAAGGATTTTAGCAACACCAGACCTGTCCTACAAGAAATGCTAAAGGGAACACTTCAATCGGAAAGAAAAAGACATTAATGGGTAATAACTAATAACCTGAAGGTATGAAACTCACTGGTAATAGTAAGTACACAGGAAAACACAGAATATTATGACACTGACTGTGGTCTGTAAACTACTCTTATCCTAAGTAGAAAGACTAAGCAATGAACTAATCAAAAATAATAATTACAACAACTTTTCAAGACACAGACAGTGTAATAAGATATAAATAGAAACAACAAAAAATTAAAAAGTGGTGAGACAAAATTAGGCCACAGCATTTGTATTAGGTTTTTTTTGGGGGGGGGGGTGCTTTTTTCTTTGTTTATTTATTTTGAGATGGAGTCTTGCTCTGTCACCCAGCCTGGAGTGCAGTGGCAGGATCTTGGCTCACTGCAACCTCTGCCTCCCAGGTTCAAGCGATTCTCCTTCCTCAGCCTCCTGAGTAGCTGGGATTACAAGTGTGCGCCACCACATCTGGCTAACTTTTGTATTTTAAGTAGAAATGGGGTTTCACATGTTGGCCAGGCTGGTCTCGAGCTCCTGACTTTGGTGATCTGCCCGCCTCGGCCTCCCAAAGTGTTGGGATTACAGGTATGAGCCACTGCACCTGGCCATGCTTGTTTGTTTGTTTATGCAAATAGTGTTAAGTCATTATCAGCTCAAAATAATGGATTATAAAATAGTATTTGTAAGCTTCATGGTAATCTCAAAGCAAAAAACATACACCAGATACACAAAAAATGAAAAACCAAGAAACTAAATCATATCACCAGAGAAAAACACCTTCACTAAAGGAAGACAGAAAGGAAAGAACAAAGAAAGAGAAGACCACAGAACAACAAGAAAACAAATAACAAAGTGGCAAGAGTAAGCCCTTACATATCAATAATGACATTGAATGTAAATAGACTAAACTCTCCAATCAAAAGCCACAGAGTGGCTGAATAAATGAAAAACCAAGACCCATTGTTCTGGTGCCTACAAAAAACACACTTCACCTACAAAGACACACATAGACTGAAAATAAAGGGAAGGAAAAAATATTCCATGCCAATGGAAACCCAAAAAAGCAGCAGTAGCTATACTTTTATCAGACAAAATAGATTTTAAGGCAAAAACAATAAGAAGGACGAAGAAGATCACTATATAATGATAAAGAGCTCAATTCACCACGAACATATGACAATTTTAAATAAGTGTGCACTCAACATTGGAGCACCTAGATATATAAAATAAATATTATTAGAGCCAAAGAGAGAGATAGACCCCAATATGATAATAGCTGGAGACTTCAACACCCCACTTTCAGCATTGGGCAGATCTTCAGACACAAAATCAACAATGAAACATCAAACTTAATCTGCACTATAGACAAAATGGATCTAATAGAGCTTTACGGAACATTTCATCCAATGGCTGCAGATACGCATTCTTTTCCTTAGCACATGGATTCTTCTCAAGGATTGACCATACGTAAGGTCACAAAACAAGTCTTAAAACATTCAAAAAAAATTGAAATAACATCAAGCATCTTTTCTGACCACAATGGAATAAAACTAGAAATCAACAAGAGGAATTTTGGAAAGTATGCAAATAAATGGAAATTAAACAATATGCTCCTGAATGACCAGTGGGTCAATGAAGAAATTAAGGAGGAAACTGAAAAATTTCTTGAAACAAATGTTAATGAAAACACAACATCCCAAAACCTATGGGATACAGCAAAAGTAGTACAAAGAGGGAAGTTTATAGCTATAAATGTCTACATCAAAAAAGGGAAAAAACTTCAAATAAACAATCTAATGATGCATCTTAAAGAACTAGAAAAGCAAGAGCAATCCAAACCCAAAATTAGCAGAAGAAAAATAAAGATCAGAACAGAAATAAATGATATTGAAATGAAGAAAACAATACAAAAGATCCATGAAAAAAAGCCGCATTTGTTTTTGAAAAACTAAACAAAATCCACAGTCCTTTAGCCATACTAAGAAAAAAAGAGAGAATATCCAAATAAATAAAATCAGAAATGAAAAAGGAGACATTACAACTGATACTGCAGAAATTCAAAGGATCATTAGTGGCTAATATGAGCAACTATATGCCTACAAATTGGAAAATCTAAAAGAAACGGACAAATTCCTAGACACATACAACCTACCAATATTGAACCAGAAAGATATAAAAAACCTGAAACAACTAATAACAAGTAATGAGATCAAAGCTGTAATGAAATCTCCCAGTAAAGAAAAGCCCAGGACTCAGTGGCTTCACTGCTGAATTGTACCAAACATTTAAAGAAGAACTGATACCAGCCAGGTGTAATGGCTCATACCTGTAATCCCAGCACTTTGGAAGGCAGAGGCAAGTGGATCACTTAAGGTCAGGAGTTCCAGACCAGCCTGGCCAACAAGGTGAAATTCCATCTCTACCAAAAAAATATAAAAATTAGCCGAGTGTGGTGGCACATGTCTGTAGTCCCAGCTACTAGGGAGCCAGAGGTGGGAGAATTGCTTGAACCTGGGAGGTGTAGGCAGAGGTTACAGTGAGCCAAGATCATGGCACTGCACATGATAAGGGTGCGTACTTTCACAGCTGTTATTCAACATAGTACTGGAAGTCCTAGCTAGAGCAATCAGACAAGAGAAATAAATAAAGGACATCCAAACTGGAATGTAAAGTGTCAAATTATCCTTCTTTGTGGATGATATAATCTTACATTCGGAAAAACCTAAAGACTCCACAAAAAACTATTAGAACTGATAAACAAATTCAGTAAAGTTGCAGATATAAAATCAACAGACAAAAATCAGTAGCATGTCTATATGCCAACAGTGAACAATCTGAAAAATAATTTTTAAAGTAATCCCATTTTCTTTCTTTTTTTTTTTTTTTTTTTTTTTTTTTTTTGAGACGGAGTCTCACTCTGTCGCCCAGGCTGGAGTGCAGTGACCGGATCCCAGCTCACTGCAAGCTCCTCCTCCCAGGTTTATGCCATTCTCCTGCCTCAGCCTCCTGAGTAGCTGGGACTACAGGCGCCCGCCACCACGCCCAGCTAATTTTTGTACTTTTAGTAGAGATGGGGTTTCACCGTGTTAGCCAGGATGGTCTCGATCTCCTGACCTTGTGATCCGCCCGTCTCGGCCTCCCAAAGTGCTGGGATTACAGACTTGAGCCACCGCGCCCGGCCTAGTAATCCCATTTTCAATAGCCACACACAAAACTAAATACCTAGGAATTAACCAAACGAGTGAAAGATCTCTGTAATGAAAACCATGAAGCACTGATGAAAGCAATTGAAGAGGACCCCCCAAAATGGAAAGATATTCCATGTTCATGGATTGGAAAAATCAATATCATTCAAATGTCCATGCTACCAAAAGCAATCTATAGATTAAATGCAATCCCTATCAAAATACCAATGACATTCTTCACTGAAATAGAAAAAAAAAAAAATCCTAAAGTTTATATGGAATCACAAAATACCCAGAATGCCAAAGCTATTCCAAGATAAAGAACGAAACTGGAGGAATCACATTACCTGACTTCATATTATACTGCAGAGCTATAGTAACCAAAACAACATGGTACTAGCATAAAAACAGACACACAGACCAATCGAATAGAATAGAGAACCCAGAAACAAATCCACACACCTACACTGAACTCATTTTTGACAAAGGTCCCAAGAACATACACCGAGGAAAAGACATTCTTTTCAGTGAATGATGCTGGGAAAGCTGGATATCCATAGGCAGAAGAATGAAACTAGACCCATATCTCCTGCCATATACGAAAATCAAATCAAAATGGATTAAATATTTAAATCTAAGACCTGAACCTATGAAACTACTACAAGAAAACATTGGGGAAAATCTCCAGGACATTCGTCTGGGCGAAAATTTCTTGAGCAATACCCCACAAGCAAAGACAAGCAAAGTAAAAATGGACAAATGGGATCACGTCAAGTTGAAAACCTTCTGCACAGCAAAGGAAACAATCAACAAAGTGAAAAGACAACCCACAGATTGGAAGAAAATATTTGCAAACTACCCATCTGACAAGGGATTAATATCCAGAATATTTAAGAAGGTCAAACAACGCTGGAGAAAAAAATCTAATAATCTGATCAAAAATAGGCAAAAGATGTGAATAGACGTTTCTCAAAAAAAGACATACAAATGGCAAACAGGCATATGAAAACGTCCTCCACATCATTGATCATCAGAGAAACGCAAATCAAGACTACAATGAGATGTTATCTCACCCCAGTTAAAATGGCTTTTATACAAAAGACAGACAATAACAAATGCTGGCGAGGATGTGGAGAAAAGGGAACCCCTGTATACTGTTGGTGGGAATGTAAATTAGTACAATCACTATGGAGAACACTTTGGAGTTTCCTCAAAAAACTAAAAATATAGCTACCATATGGTTCAGCAATCCCACTGCTGGGTATATACCCCAAAGAAAGGAAATCAGTATATTGAAGAGATATCTGCACTGTCATGTTTATTGTTTCATCATTCACAGTAGCCAAGATTTGGAAGCAACCTAAGTGTCCATCAACAGATGAATGGATAAAGAAAATGTGGTACATATACATGGCGGAGTACTATTCAGCCATAAAAAAGAATGAGATCCAGTCATTTGCAACAACATGGATGGAATTGGAGATCATTATGTTAAGTGAAATAAGCAAGGTACAGAAAAACAAACATTACATGTTCTCACTTATTTGTGAGATCCAAAAATAAAAAACAATTGAACTCATGGAGACAGAAAGTAGAAGGATAATTACCAGAGGCTAGGAAGGATAGTGAGGGTAGGTAGGGATGGTTAATGGGTACAAAAAATAGTTTAAAAGAATGAATAAGACCTAGTATTTAATAGCACAACAGGGTGACTAGAGTCAATAATAATTTAATTGTACATTTAAAAATAACTGACAGAGCATAATTAGACTGTTTGTAACACAAAGGATAAATGCTTGTGGGGATGGATACCCCATTCTCATGATACGATTATTATTCACCGCATGCCTGTATAAAAACATCTCCTGATCTTGTAAATACATATATGAAGTGACATCTATAATGTACCCACACAAATTAAAAAATAAAAATAAGGGGAAGGTAGGGCGGCCATCATGATGGTCAAGCAGTGATGGGCTGGGGCCAGGGTGACAGTTGGCAGTTGGAATGAGGGAACTGTGGGGAATCTGAGACGTTGGAAGACAGCCCTGACCAGAGAGGGTGGGATATGAGAGACAGAGGTCAGGTGGCATGAGGCAAGGGAAGAATTTCAGAGGCAGGAAGAAAGTACACATAATAGCTCCCTGAGCAAAAGCAGAAATAGGAAGGGAATATGATCTGAGAGAGAGTTCATCTGCCTTTACGATGCCCGAGGCAGAGAGTGGCACGCGAGGACAGGGTCTTGTCTTCTGGTGGCTTATGGTCTAATACAGGACACAGCAAGCTCGCAAGAAACTACCTCGTAGGGCTGAGTGAGATTCGCTGACAGAGCTGCAGAATCACATTCCTCAAAGACAGATGAAGGAGCTTGACGTAAGTTTGGATTCTCTGGTCCTGAGATGAAGGCATGTGTCAGGAGGACGTGGCCAGCAAGTCTGGGGAGTGTAGGGCAAACTCAGAAGGGCGAGGTGAGTCAGGCACTGAGATTCATGAAATAAACACATCAAGTTGTGTGAATAAATGATCAGGGAAAGAGAGAGTTGCTTGAGGAGGAAACAGAAGCCAAAAACCCTGGATCACTCAGAGAACTGGAGACAGCATGGGGGCTTGAGCCAAACTGCTGGGATTTGTTCTGCGCCTTGTTGCTTGTGTGTTCCTGGGCCATTATTACCTTCCCTGTGCCTTAATACCTCCATCTGTTAAGTGGGTACTATTATAGTATCTATAGCAAAAGCTATAGAAATTGATAAAGTAAAATGAGGGGATGTTGCTTGATTCATAGAAAGGGTTCCATCGATGTTAGCCGGCCTTAGTGCATTAAGAGGGATAAAAGAGAGGCTGTCACACTGAGCTAGTGCCGCATCACTGAAATTCTGGTAGGGAGAGGACTTTAAGAAGCAGAATGGGGTCAGGATGACCATGGGGAACACATAGTGTGCACACGCATGCTTTATTTCATTAATTCTATGCAACTCTGTGCGACGAACTACTATCTGCCCAGGTTTACAGATGAGGAAACTGAGGCTCATAAACAGAAAGTGACTGGCACCAGGTGGCTTAGCCAGACACATGCACAGCTGGAATTTCAATCTACAACTGTACAGTCCTACAACCCATGTACCCACGCTGCCCTTTAGGAGCCACCCAGCAGCATGAGGGGAAGGAACAGGCTGGCCCTGGCAGTGTGGGGCTGCAGCCAGGTGTGCAGATCAAGTGGGCAGAGAAGAAATGATGTGGCAGATGTAGGTCACTCATCTTGAGACCTCTGGTCAAGAATGAACTGAGGGGCCGGGCATGGTGGCTCACGCCTGTAATCCCAGCACTTTGGGAGGCTGAGGCGGGAGGATTATCTGAGGTCAGGAGTTCAAGACCAGCCAGCCTGACCAACATGGAGAAAACCCATCTCTACTAAATATACAAAATTAGCCAGGCGTGGTGGCACATGCCTGTAATCCCAGCTACTCAGGAGGCTGAAGCAGGAGAATCACTCCCGGGAGGCGGAGGTTGCAGTGAGCCAAGATCACGCCATTGCACTCCAGCCTGGGCAACAAGAGTGAGATTTCATCTCAAAAAAAAAAAAAAGTAAGGAATAAGGCAACAACTTGGGGGCATGAAAGGTCACCTAGGAGTTTTTTTCAGAGGGGCATGCAGTACATGTTTTCAAGCAGGGCAGAAATGGAGAAGGAGAGACTGGGGGTATAACCGATGGAGAAAGGGCCTTGGGGGAGTGAGAAGTGCTGAAATTGGGTCACATTTGAAGGCAATTTGTTTTGGACAACAGGAAGAGAATGGCTACAATGGGAGGGAGTTTATTACTATGTGAAAGGAAGTAAAGGGTGGCCACATGCCCCTGCTCACTCTGTGGGAAGAAAAGCTGAACTCCACCTTGGCACACGTGTCTGGTGAGCTGGGAGGGCACACTCGATTGAAAACCAGAACTTTTGTGCAAGGGCTGGGGGTGTCTTAGAGAAAGCAAGTTGGGTCCCTGCTGAGGATCACACCAGCCTGAGCTCCAACCATCCACACACCCACCCAGGCACTCCATAAATTGTTGGGACTAACCAGAGTCAAAATTACGCAAAGCAAGAGGTGCTGTCTTCGCTGATGCGGCTCACAGGCTGTGGGAGAGACTGGCAGGTGCCGTTACTGCAGGAAGATGCTGTAACTGGTGATGTGAATGAGGACGTGGAAGCCCTGAGGAGGAGTCCCAGTGCAAAAGTGATGTCTAAGCTCAGGGCTGCAGGAAGGGCCAGAGGGAGGAGCAGAGGTGAGAGTGTTAGGCAGGGCAAGCGGCTTCTGCAAGCGACTGGAGGAGCAGGGCACAATACCTTCCAGGAGCTGAATGGTGTTCACAGCCCCTGGAGCACAGGCCGCGGTGCAGACAGGTGGCAACTTGCACTTCATCCTTATGTGGCTGAAGGGCCATCGATGTCTTTTGAGCAGGGAGAGGCCTGAGGGGATTTGGAGAGCTGCCTGTTTCCTCTGCCCTGCAGGATGGGATTGACAATGCCCCTGGCTGAGGGAGGAGGGCACAAGGACGCTGTGGCCGTCAGGCCAGGTGAGAGGGGACCTCGGCAGCAATCACAGAGTGGGATGGCAGGCTCAGGAAATAATCCAGAGAAGGGCTAGGGGTCTTGGCAATGGTGAGGACGATGGTGTACACCAGCGAGAGGGTCACACTGGGGAAGGTATGATGGGGTGCTTTTATGTGAGGAAAGGGGAGAAACCTGGTTTTGAAATCGGGTTTTGATGTGCGTGCAAGATGTCTGTGCGGTCACATCCAGCAGGCAGCCAGCCTGTGGGATGGTGGTTTGGAAGAGATGTGGGAAGGAGTCAATGACTTGGGAGGTGTCAGCACAAAATCGAAGTCTCAACTCCAGGTGCTGTGTGGGTGAGTCTGTCTCATTACCCCAGGAATGGGAAGACTGCTCTGCTGGGTGAAATGAAAAGGGCAAGGTTTGGTTTTGATTTGTAAGGGGGCAAGAGTTGAGCTGATTACTTGAGCTTGAGACACTGATGGAATTGTCTGGAGCTTATTGAGACACTGTGGGAAGGCATCCACAGAGAGGGGTGCAGCCCCGAAAGAGGGAGGGGATAGGTAGTGGACACTCATCTCTGAGAAGTCTGGATTCATGTACAAGGATCCACCTTGGGCAGGGGAAGGGGGAAAGGGGAAGGGATGGAGGTCTGAGGCAATAAATAGCTGCTGTACAGGTGAGAAGAGCTGGGGAGGACCTTGGAGAGAGCACCAGGAGATGCAGGGGGTGGGCTTAGTGCCTGTCACTCCACAGGGGAAGAAGAGGGTCATTTTTGATGGTTTTTGTCCACAGGACACTGCACCTTAGGTGCAGGAGAGGAGGTGACAGGAAGCTGAGGCTTGGCTGGCCACATGCAAAGGCATCCATGGACAGAGAAGTGGACCTGGAGGACGGTGGGGCAGCCCTGCAGGCGTCTCTGTGCAGAGCCTCAGGGGTTTGGGCAGACCTTTCTCAACCTGTTGATGGAAGTCTGGGCGGAACTCCACCCCCGCTTCATCCTGAGGACCACAAGGCCAGGCTCTGATTGCTGGCCTTTTGACTAGAAGAGCAGAAAAGTACCTGGGAGGTCCATTGCAGCAGCAGCCAAGATGAGTAAGAGCAGATGTGTTTGTGAGAACATCTGAGATGCCCATGAGGGCCTCCGCGGTGGCTCCAGGTAACTTTGCAGGAGGAGAGGAGCCAGGGAAAGTGGAGTGACCACAGGAGCTCAGACCCTAGCTCAGTGCTGCCCGGGGATGCTCTTGTCAACATTCGTGCACATGAACCGCCTGTAATGCCACACTCACCCCCAAGCCAGACCCACTGTTTCCAGAGCACCTTAGAGACTGGAAGCACTTGCCCCCAAACTTCATCCTTCATGCTCATAATGACCCCATGGAAGGGGGTGCTTTGATGCCTTGTAAATGAGGAAAGAGAGTTGGAGAACTTAGGGAATTTTTCTAACATCACACAACTCACAGGTCGGGAATCCAACCTGAATTTATCCTCACATCTTTTCACATTGCATGCTATTTAAGTTCTATGGCCCTTTGTTATAATCAATCTTTACCGTACACCCACAGCTCCCTTCTTTGGGTTTACTCAGTAAATGGCAAGTCCAGCCAAGATCAACTGTTTGCCTACTACTCCCACCTTCAGAAACATGGCTGGCCATGGCTGGAAAACAAAAGCAAACCTCCACTGCGATGGTCAAATTCATGGCCTTTAACCTCAAGTCAGTCCAGTGAGGCTCTGGAGCTGTCTGGCCCATTCACTCTCCCACTACTGCGGATAACTATTTCATACCTTCTCCTCTGCTTCACACTCCTGGAAGGATCCAGGACCCCAGCGTGCAGCAAGGTTATGGTGGGGAAGCCCCATCTCTGACCATCAGGGAAGGTGCCTGAGGTCTGGATATCGGTACCAGCCACCCCTCCACCCAGTTCCCAGGGATCAGCTAAATATGCAAATTCCCTAGGGTTTGGCAATGAATGACTCCCCTGATGCTAACTCACATATTTAACGTGCTCTTTGGGAGTGATGGCATTTTGAGGAAGGGTTCATTAGCGCCGTGTTCTTCTGAGTGGGCAGTGTTAGGCGACCCACAATGCCCGTGCTCTATGTTGCTCTTCCCTGTCCTGTCTCTCTGTCTGCATCAGAAAGAAGATACGCAACTAACACAAGGCTAGGAACATGTCACCTGGCTGCTTCTCACCTGGGAGGGGTGAGGGGACTTTGGGTGAAACTTGGGGAGATTCACTGCAGCGCCCACTTCTCCTGGGATGCACCAGGCCAGCAGCGCTGCCATCTGTTTTACCCAGGTTCCATGCACTACCTCTACACAATGAGCACTAAGCAGAGATGTCATTTGAGTGAAAGAGTGATGTCAGTTGAGCAAGGTAACTCCTTTAAACCTCACTGCTCCTGCCACCCTGTCGAGGGTCACAGGGAGGTCAGTGGGGCTCCAGTCTCTCCCTACCTCATGACCGTGGTCCTGTGGTTTGCAGGCTTCTTTGTGAACCAGTAATTATTTAGGGAGCTTAAAAATATTAGAAAAATTTTATTTAAGAGCATTAGATTTTTTAGTAACATTCTAGCTCCAAAACTATCTAAATGGCTCCTGGAAACAAGCAGATATTTCTTTCTTAGGCTCTAAGTTGAGGTGACCTTCCTTAGTGGTGAATACCGTTTGTTAAAACCAGAAATCTCGGAGTTGACTCTGGCAGGTTGAGTGTCCATGCAGGCACCAGGGAATGCAGATGGTACATATCTGAGTCCAGGTAAGACCCAAGTAAGAGTCCCTTAAGGGTGAGACACAACAGGAATCAAAGCTGAAGAAGTGATAGATGTCTATGAAGTCCCCTTGGTGGAAGAGTTGGTCCCAGTGGATGAGGCTGGAGTTGGCATCCTTCTGACAGGGAGACCAGGCTGGGTATTCTGCTTGAGTCAGCCTGTCGGATGCTCTGGCTACACATACACTCGATAGCCCTGGGAAAACCCAAGTACACAGGCTGAGCCACAGGAAGATTCTAGTCCAGGAGCTGCTGGACCAGGGTAGGGGACAGAGGTAGGGAGAGGCAGACATTCAGGGCATAGAAGAACTATGTCCTGAGTGCTTCTAAGAGCTAGGAAACAGTGCTCGCATCAAAGCTGACTTCTCTGCAGAGCCACTGTTGAAGACCCAGAGGAGCAGAGCAAGAACCACGTCTAAGCACCAGGACTTCTCTCTGGTCTCAGGCCCCAGGCAGCGTGGCCTTCTGTCCTGTCCCCGTGCCTGTCAGGCCAATTCCCTCCTCTTAGTTCTGGTCATGAGGGGCCCTTGCACTTCCAACCCTCCCCACCCATCACCCTCATTGTTCCACTTATGGCAATCTCTCTCATGAACTTCCCAAGCCCCCACCTGCTTGCTAGGACCCCCCAATATCAGGCTGCTTTCTGGGAGCCGACTGCTTTCTCAAAGCCCTGGAGCTCTGGGAGTTGCAGAGCTGGGAAGTGAAGCAGAAGCTTCTCAGGATACCCTGAGCACTGTGCAGGGACAGAGGCTGTAGCCCCACCTTGTGGACTTCTGGCTTGGCCCAGCCCTACAAAGTCTCAGGTCATGTAGCCTGGAGTTTCTGTAACAATGGTACCAAGTCTAAGGTTCTAAGCAGACACTGCTGCCTCTTCATGCTGCTCAGATAAACCAGTGATGGGGAAAAGGATGTGAGATCAAGAGTTCCAAGATGAATGGGGCGTGTCAGGGAGTGGGAAGGTGTGCGTGGCAGACCTAGGGACCATTTTTCCTCTCCACTCTCTGAAATGACTTTCACACCTTTTTATCTCTTCTCATACCTCCAACAGCCCTGCCTCTCCTTACTCTCAGCTGCTACACTGCTTCCTGTTTAACTGAGAAAACACGTAAACTACCCCAGATTTTATTAATAGCCATTCTTCCTCTAAAGCACTGGACCCCACCCTACTTCCCACTGAAGGACAAAGCCCCTGCAATTGACCTCTATCCACCTGCATCATTAGTTTTTCCCTCTCTATGGGATCATTTTTGAGCAAATCATGCTGGGATGGTGAACTTTTAAAAATCAACTCGACCGAGGTATAATTTGTATATAAAATGCACTCATTTAAGATGTGAAGTTAGATGAGTTTGACAAATGTATACACCTGTGTAGTCACCACCACAGCCATCACATTATATAAATTCCCATCACCCTCAAAAGGTTTCCCATGGCTGAGTAGCATTCCCTTGTGTGGCTGCAGCACAGTTTGTTTATTCATTTGCCTATTGCTGTGCAATTGTGTGGTTTCTACTTTTTGGCTATTATGAATAAAAAGTGCAGTGAACATTGATCGATGAGTCTTTGTGTGGACATATGTTACCATTTCTCTTGAGTAAATACAAGTGGAAGAGCTGAGCTATGTGATATGTTGAATTTTATGAGAAACTTCCTTTTTTTTTTTTTTTTTTTTTGAGACGGAGTCTCGCTCTGTCGCCCGGACTAGAGTGCAGTGGCCAGATCTCAGCTCACTGCAAGCTCCGCCTCCCGGGTTTACGCCATTCTCCTGCCTCAGCCTCCCAAGTAGCTAGAGAAACTTCCGAACTGTTCACTTGACCTTTCAGTAGCAGTCTCTGAGAATTCCAGACACCACCACCCTTGGTATTGTCAGGCTTTTCCCCCTAACATTAGTCATTCTATTTTGTGCTTGTGTGTGGAGGTATGTTAATTTTGGTTTTAATTTGCATTTCTCTGGTGACTGATGTGGAACCTCTTGTGTTTATTGGCTATCCATATATCTTGTTTTGTGAAGTATATGCATATCTTTTGCTTATCGTATTATAGTTTTCTACATATCACCACACATTTCTCAGCCTAAACCAAAAACTAAAGCCCACTTCTTGTCTCTCAGTTTCCACGGGCGAGCCGTAGCTCAGCTGGGTCTTCTGCACCAAGTTTCACAAGTCTGCAATCAAGGTGTCAGCCTGGGCTACAGTGTGATCTGAGACTCAGGTCTTCTTCCAAACACATGTGCTTGTTGGCAGAATTCATTTCTCTGCAGCTATAGAACTCATGGTGGCTTGTTTCCAGGCCAACAGGAGAGCTTCTCTTCTGCTTCAAGAGTTTAAAGTTCTTCTTACCATGCCCATTTTTGTACTGGGCGGTTTGTCTCCTTACTGAGTTGGATGAGTACTTTATAAATTCTAGGTACAAGCCCTATGCAGCTGTATATATTGCAAATATTTTCTCCCAGGCTATAATTTCTCCCAGGCCATTTCATTTTCTTAGTGGAGTGTTGGCAGAAGAGAAATGATTTACATGATGTCTAATTTCTCAACTATTTTTTTGTATGGTTCATGCTTCTTATTCCTACACAAGAAACATTTGCCTATCCAAAGGCTACAATATTTTCTCCTATATTTTCTTCTAGAGGTTTGATAACCTTAGCTCTTATATTTAGTTCTCTGACCCATTTTAAGTCAACTTTTGTGTATGATGTGAGATAAGAGCCGAGATTCAATTTTCCCCCCAAATTGATATCCCATTTTACCACACCATCTGTTGAAAATACCATTTCCCCTGTTGAATTATGTTGGCACCTTAATTGAAAAAAATAAATTGACCACACATAAATGGCTCTAATTCTAGATGCTCTATTGTTGTATTGGTTTATATTTCTCTACTTATATCTACAGTAATTATGTGATTGTTACATATTTATATTAAGTCTTAAAATTAAATAAATTATATCCTTCAGCATTTTGTTCTTTTCCAAAATTGTTTAGGCTATCCTATGGCACAAAGGTCATATTTTTATATAAATTTCAGCTTGCCAACTTCTAAAAAAAATAAGCCTGCTGGGTTTGCACTGCATACATAACTCAATTTGGGAAGAAATGCCATTTAATGATATTGAATCTTCTGATCCATAAATCTAGTATATCTCTCCATTTTCCTTCAACATTGTGTTGTAGTTTTTGGTGTCCATGTTTGCACATATTTCATTAAAATTTCACTGAATATATATCATAGTTTTGGGTGCTGTTATAAATGGCATTTAAAAATTTCATTTTCAGGCCAGGCATGGTGACTTACGCCTGTAATTCCAGCACTTTGAGAGGCAGAGACAGGCGGATCACCTGAGGTCAGGAGTTCAAGACCAGCCTGGCCAACATAAGGAAACCTTGTCTCTACAAAAATACAAAAATTAGAAGGGCATGATGGTGGGCACCTGTAATCCCAGCTACTTGGGAGGCTGAGGCAGGAGAATTGCTTGAACCCGGGAGGTGGAAGCTGCAGTGAGCTGAGATGGTGCCATTGCACTCCAGCCTGGGTGACAAAGCAACATTCCATCTCAAAAAAAATTTTTTTTTCATTTTCAATTATTCATTGCTAGTATATAAAAGTATAATCAGTTTTTGTATAGTGATCTTGTATTTTGTGACTTAGCTAAATTTACTTAATAGTCCAGGAGATTTTTTAAAAGTTTCTTTATGATTTTCTATAAACACGATCATGTCGTCAGCAAATAAAATTTGGTTCCTTCTTTTCCTATCTATATGCCATTTTGCACTTGCTGAGACTTCCAACACAATGTTGAATAAAACTAGTGAGACCAGACACCCTTCCCTTGTTTCCATTACTAAAGAGAAGGTACTCAGTTATACAGTATTCAGAAAGTACTCAGTATTCAGTGTATGTATATATGTATATTTAGTGTGTGTATATATATCCAGTGGATTATATATATATAATATATAGTATATCTAAATATACTATATCATACCATTAGGTATGATGCTGTAGGTTTTTCATACATGCTCCTGATAAGGAAAAGGCTGAGAAAGTTCCCTTAAATTCCAAGTCTGCTGAGATTTTTTTTTATCATTAATGCGTATTAAATTTTGTCAAATATTTTTCTGTATATATTTAGACTATTATATGGTTTTTCTTTTTTAAAAAAGCATAATGAATTACATTGATTGATTTTTGAATATTAAGCCAACCTTGGATTCCTGGAATTAATTCTAGTTGACCATGACGTATTTGTGTGTGTGTGAGATACATATATACACATATAGAGAGTGTGTGTGTATATATATGTATATTTAATGTGTGTATGTATACACAGTACATTTTATATACATATCTAAATATATACATGTTATATATATAAATACACATACATATATACATATAAAGTCTTCAATTTGCATTGTTCCAATACGTACAAATTTCAGTCACCATGGGTTAAATAAATAACACCAAGGTTACCCAAAAATACAGTTCAAATCTCAAATCTCAGTTATCAAGGGATATTAACTGTAAGTAGTTGCATAAAGTGCAAACTTCACTGCTGGCTCCTCAGTCCAAAAGTCACTACTATATCAGTGACAGATGTGCATCATGATCAGTGACCAATCATGCCACTTCTTTCAAAGCCTCTGATTTCTTACTGCATATCTCTCACTCAGTTCACACACAGATAGCAAAATATGTTGTTGTGTTGCCTCCCCGTCTCCCAGTGATAAACTCATGTGGCATTCTATAAACAGGTAATCAAAATGAAAAGTGAGAAGGGTGGAGGTGAAATCTGAGTCAAACCTAAACGCAGGCCGGGCGCGGTGGCTCAAGCCTGTAATCCCAGCACTTTGGGAGGCCGAGACGGGCGGATCACGAGGTCAGGAGATCGAGACCATCCTGGCTAACACGGTGAAACCCCGTCTCTACTAAAATATACAAAAAATTAGCCGGGCGAGATGGCGGGCGCCTGTAGTCCCAGCTACTCGGGAGGCTGAGGCGAGAGAATGGCGTAAACCCGGGAGGCGGAGCTTGCAGTGAGCTGAGATCCGGCCACTGCACTCCAGCCTGTGCGACAGAGCGAGACTCCGTCTCAAAAAAAAAAAAAAACCTAAACGCAGTTAAAGATTAAATAGTTGACCATGGGAATGCTGATGCTGCTGTCATTTGAAACTACATCTGCAGCCAGAGGAACTTAGCGAAGGCAAACTTACTAACATAAAGGTATAAGCAGTTATGACAAAAAAGATGATGTCTCAGGGAAGTGTCTGTACTTAACTTTCCCTACTTTCTCATTTCCTGTGTACTATTTTTTTCATTTGTTTTACTGTGATATATATAATACATACGTATACCAACGTAACAATGTAATGTGCTCAGTTCAGAAAATTATAAAGTGAACATCCTCCTCCCTCCTGCCCCGCAGATGTACCCATCACTCTAGAAGTTGTGTGAAATGTTTCCATGCTTTTTAAAAAATTGTTTTACTACACAGGAATTCATTCCTAAAAAATGCTTATCTTTTTCTCTTGCCTCACTTTTACTTTATGCAACTATCATTTTTCATGTCTATATTATATTTTTGAGATTGTGTCTACATTGATTTATAGAACTGCAGTTCCTTCATTTCCCCTGCAGTACTGCATTCGGTTTTATGACTGTATTATACAGTGTGGATTAATCCCAGTCGTGATGTAGAGCAACAGGATCTTATCACAAGAAACGACATGCCGTGTGGTTCCACTTATACGCTCAAGAATATGCAAAACGAATCTGCGGGAATAGAGGTCAGATCGGTGGTTCTCTTGGGTGTCGGGGGGCGTGTAACGGAATGGGAAGGGGCACCTTTGGAAGTGTTGGAAATGTTCTAAATCTTGAACTGGATGGTGATGGCCCAAACATAATCATATTGAAGATTTGCAAATAATCACATTTACATGTTTAACAAAAAAGCTTAAAAATAAATACATGAAAATATCGAGTTTATAAACAAGTATTAATATAAGCAAATATAAACGATTATTTATAAATTATTTCTGGAGTTTATAAACCAACACCTATGGCAACTTAGAGATATTTTCAATACATGAATGCTGAGCTCTGATTTTTTCCCAGTTGTTGCCATTCCACTAGGCATGTTTTACGAAAAAAGTGAAGTGACACTGTGTATAGGGGTTTATAAGATTAGCTACTTAATATTTTTTAAAGATAGGCTTTCATGAGTTCAACTGTGTTTTTCACTGAGAAATCTAGACATGCATGAACATAGGAGAAAGTGGTTTGGCAGGCAGGGAAGGATGGGGGCTGTGTTTAAACCTGCATGCCCATGTTGCCTGATCAAAATCCTTCACAGATGGTTTCTTCTTGAGAATCTGGTCTTTCTCATGGCAGCCACCTTAGTCCTAGGGGAAAAGGATAGGATTTTTTGTCTTTCTATCTCATGAATTCTTTGGTTTAACATCAAATTATTCTTACTGCTGAAACCCTACACCTGTTAAAACCTTACAGGTGAGGTGATAAAAAGTAACAAATAAGATCTGAGCTGGAATTCTGGCCTGGTCTTTTACTGGCACTTAGAACCAGGCCTGGCAAACGGCGAATATATGAGAAGGAATGGCTACCCATATTATCATTATTGCTTTTATTATTGCACCTGTTCTTGACGATTTTATAGTTTTTTGGCTCTAAGAACACTGTAAAGTGTTTAGAAGCTCAATAAAAAGCATTGATAAATACAATACAAAACATCCAAAAACCTTGCCGTGTATTGGAGTAACTCTCTCATGCCTAATGGTTCTGGGACTCTAGCTCCTCTTCTGTACATGCTCCAAAAGAGGAAACAGCATGTCCGCTCAGAGCTTCCTTAGGGGAAAGGGACACCTTTCTCTGCTGGATTGGCTGGGCAGGTAGATGGGATCATCCCTGCCAGCCATTTCCTCTTTAATTCAGAAGGCTCCGGTGAACCACAAAAGACAGAGTGGACATGATGCTTTGAAAAGTGTGTATTGCCTTGCAGACAGAGGCTAGCATCCATTTAGCTACTCTCATTTCTCCCCATCCCAACCATATAAAGACGCTGGGATCTGCCAGGATGTTTAGGAACAAATTATCACCCTTCCATTCTTAGGGAGGCCCCAGTGAAAAAGACTTCTTCCAGAAATGCTGAGCATCAGGAACAAGGACTCACTCTTCCAAAAACACTCAGTATTGGGGAACAAGGCCTCTTCCAGGAACACCCAGCGTTGGGAACATGGTGTGCCTGTATGGTGGCCGGGTGCCACGGAAGAAGGACAAAGGCAACCCTCTCCAGTGCCATGTGGTATAAAAGGCAGAAGAGGCTTTATTGGAGAGAATCTTACAAGAGGAGAAGTGGAGTGTCCATGAACCTCAGATCCATCCTCCCACAGAGAGGCAGGCAGAGCAGAGCAGTGATGGGCTGGACGTGTCACAGACAACCCTATGGAATCGCAAAGCACTCAAGACATACAGGGTGGGTGGCGGGCTAATGCTGTGCTTCTAGAGCTTTCTCAGGTCGGGGTTTTTGGGACTCCCAAAGAATGTCCTGCCTGGAGAAAGAGGAGGAGAGAGGGATGTCTCTTCACTCTGAACACCACTATCCCATGGGGTTGTGATGTTCCCCTAAACCGTCAGACCTAGAAGCGCCCCCAATATGGAGTCCCTGCTGCTCACCAAACTTCCATTCCCAATCTTTTCTCCGGTCCTGTCCTCCTCCACAGTCCACTGTTAAGGGCAATCTTCTACTTCAGTATTCCATTCCACTCCACAAATACCTCTGGACACCTTCCAAAAGTCACCTCTTTTCTGTGTTGGGAGGATCTGGAAAGCATGATCCTAAAGTAGCCCCGGGTGCTGCCTCCCTCTGGCCCTCCAGTCTGGCTGCCCCCAGGCGTGTTTTTTCTAAGGTCTAGCTTACTCCCAGGCGCTCCTCCTAGGCTCAGACACCTCCCGTGCTTCTTCATGCATCCAGGTCGAGATCTAGAACATTCCATAAACGGCCTTGGTTCCTCTATCTGGGAGTCAAGATACGTACCCAAGTGTTGTGCCCTCTTCCGTCTCCTCAGTGTTAACTCCCTGTGCTCTCTGGCCCTCACCTTCTCCCACGCACACCTGTAGCCCCATGAACACCCATTACTTATCCTGATCCTCTGGTTTGAAATGTGGCCCCCACCGTTCATGGGTCATTGAAATCCAACCAATCTCCTCCTCCTGCCTCATCTCTAGGAAGCCCTCCTTGACTGGACTGTGGCCGTCCTCACTACCTCATTGTCCCCATCCTCCGGTTTCCAGGCATTGAACCTCGTGCACACGTGGTTGGGAGGTTCTCCAGTTGATTCCTGCAGGCCAGTTCTGAATTCTCCTGTCAGCGAGGAGCAACTTGAGCCAGGAGGGACTGCACCGTTCTGCGCTTGGAGGGGAGGGGAGTGGTCCCTGGTATCCTCTGATGCCCAGGCCCAGCCGAAATATGGAAGACCAAGTGCTACGGGGGAAGGAGAACTGGGCCGATTGTCAGGGTCCTGGGCTCTGCTGCTGTCTTCCAAGTACCCCTAAGCCTACTGTTTCTATCTCTGGGCCTCAGTTCCTGAAGCTGCAAAATGGAAACAGATGGGCTGGGCTGGGTGATTCCTAAAAGCCTTTACAGTTTTCACAGATGAGTCTTCTCCGAGTGGTTTTCAACACTGTGTATCAGACTCACCTGAGGAACTTTTAAATAATGGCGATGTTCACGCCCCACTCTCCAGGACAGAAGATGGCAATTGAAGTGAGCCCACCCACCTGTAATTTTCTAAAAGTTCATCAGATGACTCCAACGTGCAGACTCAGCTTGTTTGGAGAGGAGGGCGGTTGACTAGGACCTTTGTTTTCAGACAAAGCGATGGACTCATGCTGCCCCCTGGTGGTCAGACTGCTCACTTCAGGCAGTTCCACATCTTAGGATCTTGCGGCGGGGCAGGAAAAATGTACCCAATGAATAAGAATGAAAAGAGAAAAAGAAAGGAAGGGAAGAACACTACCTGGCTTCTCCATGACCCAAGGATTCACAGACTCGTGAGTATTCCCCTTCCCCACTGTCCCCTATAATAAAGTTTATATTATTTATCATAAATCAAGAGACCGAGTCCTGGGGGCAGTCATATCAGCCTTTGAAACCAACCCATTAGTCCCATCAACAGTTTTGGGTGTTTTTTGTTTTTTGTTTTGGATAAACATAGAAATTGACCCTTATGACCTTAAAGCTTGAAACTTACATTTGTTTTTATCAGAGTTTCAGAGTTTCTTCCTCCAGGAAAGGACCACCAGGTCTCTGGGAAAAAAAAAAAAAAAAAAGGGCATCAAAGATCTGAAACTCACCAGATCATTGCATCCACACAATGAAACTCCAGGCCCCTCATTCATCGTGATTGCTTCCTGACCCTTCCTGAGTTCCTGTTTTTTCATACACTTACATTTCTTCCCTGCTGTATAAACTCCTAACTTGAGCTGGTCAGGGAGATGAGTTTGAGACTACTCTCCTGGGGAGATGATTCGAGACTGACCTCCCATCTCCTCTGCTGCAGCACTCAGTTAAAGCCTTCTTTTTTGGCAATAATTGTTGGGTCAGTGATTGGCTTTCTGTGCTGTGAGCAGCAGGACCTAGACCAAACCCCTGGTGTTTCAGTAACACATTAGGCGTGAAAATGCTACCTCTGGATCCACAGGCTGGGTGTAAGGGGAATTCAGAAGGTGACAGGCTTGGGGGAACTTCTGAAACGGCAAAGCCAAGCAGGACACTTGAGATAATGAGATGTTAAGTATCTGGAAAAATGAGTACCCAGTGCTAGGTTTATTCCTATTCACCTGTCACCATGACATTGGGCAAGCTCATTTCGCTAAGCCTCAGTGAGTGCTGCTCACTATTGTGAACACCAAATGTGTTCCTGGACAAAGTCTGTCAAGGGCTACAGAGATTTAACTGATTCCACACTCGCCAAACTCCTACCCATTCCACATGGAGTAAAGCTTCCCAAACCTGGTTGGAAGTCTGCAAAAACTGGGGAGCTCATTCTTTAAACATAATATAAGAGAATGTGTTCAAAGTATCATTTTATCATCACAATACAATCTATATAATATGTTACTTATAGGAAAAATGAATTTAAAAAGCAGTTATGTCTCAAAGGCTACAGCTTAAGTACAAGATTCGGGGGAGTGGAAGTAAGGGGTAGGCTGGATAGCTCTCCACTGTGTGGTGGCCCACAAGGACCACATGGAGCGTGTCTGTTTCTGTGGGTGAGACAAGGTTGGGCAGTCTCTGGCATCAGCATTAATTATGCCAAGACTCGCTGTGTCAGGCCCCAGATCAGGGGAGACTATGTATAGGATATTTGGACGACCTCACACATGGCCCAAGCACCTTCTAAAGGTGTGTCTCGTAACACCCCTTCACCTGCTTAATTCCAGGATTCCTCAGACCTCACCTCAAACATTACTCTCTTGGGGAGGCCTTCCTTCACATTCCAATCGAGTCAAACACTCCAGTTCAAATGTTCTCAAAATGCTCCATTTCTCCTTCAGAGATCACAGTTTTAATTCATTTTAAGAATTGTTTTGAGTCACTATCCCTCAAATGAATGTGAGACTTTGACAGAGGGGACTGCTTCTGTATCTCCAGCAACCAGCACAGCACCTGGCCCCTTTGCAAAGGGTTCAATAAATTGCTGAATGAGTGAATCCCATCTTCAAGAGAAATAGCTCTTTTCTGATTATTCCTTATTTGTTATCCTGAATTTTCCTACCATTCATTAAAGTGAAAGTAATTCATTTTAATGTGGTCAGTATAGCTACTTTTTATTTATTTCAAAAAAGGAAATACTTTATTTCTTAAGATAACTTGAGAACAGGTTATTCATACATTAGAAATAGGGCTAGGGGCCATGGGTCATGCCTGTAATCCCAGCACTTTGGGAGGCTGAGGTGGGAGGATTGCTTGAGGCCAGGAGTTTGAGACCAGCCTGGGCACAAAGTGAGAACGGTATCTCTTTAAAAAAAAAAAAAAAAAAATTAGCTGGGTGTAGTGGTGCTTGCCTGTAGTGGCACACCTTTAAACCCTGCCCTGTCTGGCTAAAGTATTTCACGAAGCCCGTAGTCCAGATCCTTGGAGGGCTGAGGTAAGAGGATCACTTGAGCCCAGGAGTTCGAGGCTCCAGTGAGTGATGCTTGTGCCACTGCACTCCAGTCTAGGTGACAGAGTGAAACCTTGTCTCAAGAAAAAAAAAAAAAAGAAAGAAAGAAAGAAAAAGAAATAGCTGCAGATTATCGATCTCCACCTTTTTGCAATAATATTTTATTTTAGCATTCTTCTCCTTGCTGCCCATGTGCCCGTCGGCTTTTCAGCTTCGTTTTTGAGAGAAATACGAACACATACCCCGCCACTTGAGTTGTAGTATACTCACTATACAGGCCAAAGGTAATGTTTAGCTTCATAAAATTCCATCTGAACATCGACAATCATTGTCCGAAACTCACAGTCAAGAACTGTGATCGTCTGCCTTCAACTGGTTGGGTTGATTCTAACAAGACCTTTGCTACTTAAAATAGGGTCCCAGCATCAGGAACACATTGGCATCACCTTGGAGGTTATTTTAAATGCAGAATCTCAGTCCCCACCCCAGACCAAAGAATTAGAATATGTGCTTTAAGAAGATACCTCAGTGATACATACGCACGAAGAAGTTTCAGAAAGCTGGATGATCAAGCTGTTCAAAGTTCGTGGTTCTTCTGAGTAAACCAGAGTACTCATGGCTGGGTCTGGAAAAACTTTTCTCTTACAATTCTTCATGAAATCTTCACTAAATGTGAAAAGGCTAAGGAAAGGTTTAGTTAGTAATTTTCCAAGTAATCATGTTCGACACGGCTATATACTGCTTACAAAATTCGCATTGGTCTTACTCCTCTGATGAATGCCACATACTCACTTCTCTTTGTCTGTTTCATGTTTGCATAGGTCCAGCAAAGGGATGTTTGGTTGGTCAGTATCACTGAGCTGTGGCCATGTTTAGAGGCTCATTCCTAGAAAAATCAATTAACTTCAATTAACAATTAACTTTCATTGCAAACAAAACCACCTTTAAACCTTGACCTTTCTGGCTAAAGCATTTCATGAAGCCATGGAAAACCACAGAGCAAAGGATAAAGGGTAGGTAAGTATTGAATATACTACAGATGTAGATTAGTGAAGATAAAGGGTAACTCATCTCTTTCACGGGCGATCAACTCACAAGAGCTCCTCATATGATGACAGCTGGTGGCTGGAATCAGCTCACTTTTGAAGCTCTGATCCCTCCCTAGGCAAGCAATCATGTGGGGTGTGTGTGTGTGTGTGTGTGTGTTGTTGCTGTTGATGGTTTCCCTTTCCAGAAAAAAAAAAAAAAGATAACTAAGTTGGGTTTCTTACCATTATCATTTTTATATGAGTTTAGATATAAAAAGCCAAGTTTCTGAAGATTTGACTACCATTAAACAAGATGAAAAAGACTTGATAGACCAAATAAAGGTAAAGTTGTAGGCAAAACGTAAAGGCTGCCAAATTTCCCTCCCAACCCTGGGTGTCACAAACTCTAAACCAAATACTGAAATGTTACAGCTGGCAGAGGTCGTAAAAATCTCGTCTAACGCCTTATTTGTTCAGATGACACTAAGACATTAAAGTGACTGGCTATCAAACCAAACACTAGCATCTGGGTCTTCTGATTTGGAATCAAGTGTTATGATTGTTTGAACCACTCTACACACAAAACATAATACCTCTCTTTATGGAAAAACAGCAACAAAACAACAAAACAAAAACACATAAGGGCAGGGACTGTGTCTGTTTATTGCTTGATCTGGGATAGCAGAAGATCATGTGTTTACTAGCACTTAATAAATACTTGAGTGAACTTGCAATAGATGAAGATTTGTTAAATATCTACTGAGGGTAATATCTACTATAGATATTAGTTATAACTCTATATTACAATATAATTATATATTTCTATAATTAGGCAGTATATGGGGGCATGTTTACATTATTACTTTCATTTTATACTACTTATTATCACTACCATTATTGTTATTATCAGAGTCGTATACAGCTAACACATAAGGCGAAGATAGAGGTCATTTTCCCTCATTTGGGAGAGAAGAAAAGGAAGATTGGTAGAAATTGGGTGTATATCATTCCCTGGAACCTGCAGATTTCTGGCTCTGCCTTTTACTGCCATTTAAAACCAACCCTGGCACATGGTAAATGCTAGATAAATGGCAGCTGTGAGTATCACCACTGCTATTGTCACCATGTTACAATCATGGCTTTGTGCCAAGCCTACTGCTCCATCTTTTCTTTTTACTTTTTTGGGGGAGTTGAGGGGGACGAGGTCTTGCTTTGTTGACTAGACTGTTGTCTCAAATTCCTGGGCTCAAGCGATCCTGCCTCCGCCTCCCAAAGTGCTGGGATTACAGGCTTGAGCCACCACGCCCAGCCACCTGCTCCATCTTGATTTTCCCCTGACCCACATGGATCCTATGAATCCACCATAACAACTACTTCTCCCTAGGTGGACTGACCTCTCTGAACTTTGGCACTCACGTTTTACATAGATTACAAAGCACCTGCTTAGTCTCCTCCTTTCTAGTCAAATTACCAAGAACAAGTTTCAGGTTTTGCATTTCTTTTTTAAATCAAGTTTGTGAGATCCAATACAAATAAATTAACATGTGCATCAGGCACTAGGGCAACAGACAGACACAGGGGAGAGAATGAATATATCTGAGTGTAAGACCCCAAAGTGGGCTGAACTAGGGCAACAGACAGACACAGGGGAGAGAATGAATATATCTCAGTGTAAGACCCCAAAGTGGGCTGAACTGATCTTGACCCCAGCAGGGACCAGGAACCTTCTAAGCTAACTTTTCATGAGGAATATTCCTCAGTTACTTCCTTTGTATCCACATAACACTTATGTTAGTGGCATTTGGACCAAGTCAGAGGATTACTACAAATTGAGAGGGCTTTTTTTTTCCTTTTCTTTGGTTGGTAAGAGAAAAATACATATTTTAATGATTGAATCAAGGCAAGTTTTAGGGGTACAGGTCATGTTCGGCCATGTGCTTGTCTGTTTTAGAAGTCACAAGACGGGGTCACAATGAATAGATCAATCAGGATGTCTATGGACCCAAGCCTCACATCATATGTTGTAGAAGATAACTCTCACCTTCCATAACAATTACACAGACTGATAAAAGAACAGACTAATAATAGTGATAACAGCAGCCATGTAAGCTCTGGTTTCCAGCAAATTGAGGACATTTGGAAGCTCCTGAGGAGGCGGGTGGGGCTGGGGACCGGATCCCAGATCTAGTCTGAGTTCCTGCTGACCTAGTCTCTGCAATTCCCTGAAAGCCATTCCAGGTTTTCCCATTGGGCCATAAACCTTTCAGGGTTTTTGTTTGGAGAAGTAGTGAAGCCCAGGCCAGGTTTTTCTCTCAACCCATGGGCTGGGGCTGTGAGCCCTGCTGCAGCCTTAGCCCGCCCTTTGCTTCTGCTGCTCTGGGTTGATTGACTCAGCCAACCTCCCGGGTTGCGGGCCCTGGGCAGCCTCAATACTTGGTTTCTCTTTCTGCAGCGGGTCTACCTCTCTTTCAAATGGCCCGCTTTCTTTGGGGCTTCAATGCTGGCAGAGTCCCTGACGCTCCTTCACCCCCAATCCCAGATCTTAGAGCAGACTGCCAACAGCTTGGTTCCTTGGGCTTGCAGGCACCGGGATCCTGGTCACCCAGTCTCCAGCCCAACTTGTCAGCTGACAGGACCCCTAGGAAATGTTTCCCACCACTTCCAAAAATTAGAGACCATGTGGATGTGTGCCTTTGTGATTAGAACTGTCATGTAAAGGGCCAAGGACCCCACTAGGACCACACACCAGGACAAATAGAGTTCATGGGGGAAAGCTAGGACAGGGCAGGCAGGACCTCCTCCCCACCCCACCTTGTCACACAGAGAGGTGCACACTCTGCGCTTACTCAGCTCTGTGGAAACAGCTCCTTGAAAATCAACAAAAGGCAGAAGAAATGAATCTTCAGGGCAACGTGCATTTGTCCCTCCTTAATCAAAGTTTGCCTTTTTTACCTCCAGGGCTTTATGAGCACAAACAACATTGCATGAATCTTTGTAACCCCTCCAATACTGAGAAAGTAAAAATCGGCGCTGCCATTCATCAGGCTACGATAATAGACACAGATAAAGCCAGCAGCAAAGTTAATAGCAAACGATCTTTCTCCCAAGGACACACTGCTGCTGAAAGGTATGACCCCCTTCTTAGAGTGACAACAGCTTTCTTACTCAGTGAGTAACCCTGTCCTTTGACATGGGAAACTTTCAAAACTTTGCTGTTTGAAATTACATCAGTAACAATGAAACATCCCACTCTTACCTGGGGGAACTAAGACAGAGAAGCGACCTTGATTTACGGCCCGGGTGCAGAGGTTCAGATAAAGGTTTCTGGACACAATATTGGCATTTATTTTAATAGTGTCCAAGGAAATATGATCCCGTGTCCATTTCAGTCCAGACCTGATGATGACCCTTTTATACTCACACTGCATTGCTTAACACGCATTAAAACACTCCTTCATTTAATTTTACAGACTCCATCTTTCCCAAAACTTTTATAGTAACTATTTCTTCCTTCATTTGTCGAGAAGCTCCATGGTTCTTCCACTGTGTGATTTTTCTTATTGCAATCAGCCAAAAACAAACAAACAAACAAACCCTGACTTTGTCAGACTACAGATTTGTCCCTAGTGGTATTAGGCTAAGTGGGCCACAACAGTGCCAAGCACAGGGACTTGCATTTAATACCGATATATCTACTTCTGATGGATTCACTGAACAGTCCATGTGGACTGTGAAATAGATGAAGATATGGTGTAATTATATAGAGATTGGCAGTGTTCATTATACTAAGTGAGTGTATGTCCTTTTTAAAGCATTATCTAAGTGTTTTCCTGAGAAAGTGGGGTATATGAGAAAATGACAAATTTCTTTGTTTATAAAGTATACGATTCAGTAGTTTTTAGTGTAGTTACAGAATTGTACGATCATAACCACAAACTCAAAGACTTTTTTTTTTTTTTTAGAGACGCAGTTTCGCTCTTGTTGCCCAGGATGGAGTGCAATGGTGCAACTGCGGCTCACTACAACCTCCGCCTCCCAGGTTCAAGAGAGTCTCCTTCCTCAGCCTCCTGAGTAGCTGGGATTACAGGTGCCTGCCACCACATCTGGCTACTTTTTTGTATTTTTGGTAGAGACAGAGTTTCACTGTGTTGGCTTGGCTGGTCTTGAACTCCTGACCTCAGGTGATCCACCCGCCTCGGCCTCCCAAAGTGCTGGGATAGCAGGTGTGAGCCACCTCGCCAGGTCTGGGACATTTTTATCACGCCAAAAAGAAACCCCATACCTATTAGCAATCACCCCTGATTCCTTCCTCCCCATGTCCCCTGGCAACCACAAATCTACTTTCTGTCTCCATGGATTTACCCTTTCCAGACATGTCATTTAAATGGAAGCACACAATATGTGGCCTTTTGTGACTGACATCTTTCACTTAGCATCATGTTTTCAAAGTTCATCCATCAAAACAAAACAAAAACGGTTCATCCACATTATAGCACATATCAGTTCTTCATTTCTTTTCTTTTTTTTTTTTTTTTTTGGTAAATAATATCCCATTGTATGGCTATACTACATTTTGTTTTATCTGTTTATCAGTTGATGTTCATTTGAGTTGCTTCCACTTTTTGGTTATTATGAATAATGCTGCTATGAACATTTGTGTACAAGTTTTTGTATGAACATATGTTTTCCATTCTCTTGGGCATATACTTAGAAGTAGAATTGCTGGATCATATGCTAACTCTGTATTTAATTTTTGAGGAACTTCCAAACTGTTTCCCAAAATGACTAACAATTTTATATTCCTACCAGCAGTATATGGGTGTTCCAATTTCTTCACATCCTCATCAACTCTTATTATCTATCTTTTTTACTATAGCAATCCTACTGTGTGAAATTATGTCTTGTCATGTTTTTACTTGCATTTCCTTAGTCACTAATGATATCGAGCATCATTGACCACCTTCTTTGGAGAAATGTCTATTCCTTTGATCAGTGTTTAACTAGGTTATTTGTCTTTTTATTGTGGAGTTGTAAGAGAATTTCCTTTCCTTTCCTTTTTTTCTCTTCTTTTCTTTCTTTCATCTCACTCTGCTGGAGCGCAGTGGCATAATCATAGCTCATTGTAACCTAAAAGTCCTAGGCTCCAGTCGTTTTCCTGCCTCAGCCTCTCAAATAGCTAGGACTGCAGGCATGCACACCATGTCTGGCTATTAAAATTTTTTTTTTGTAGAGATGGAGGTCTCACGATGTTGCCCAGCCTGGCCTCAAACTCCTGGCCGTAAATGATCCTCCCAACTCAGCCTCCCAAAGCACTGGGATTATAGGCATGAGCCACTGTACCCAGCCTATAAGAGTTCTTTATATATTCTGGATACAAGCCCCTATTAGGTATTTTGCAAATACTCTTTTTTACTATATTTGGTCTCTATATTTGACCAATATATTCTCCCAATATATTAGCCATTTCACTTTTTTCATGGTGTCCATTAAAGCACAAAATTTTAAAATTTTGATGAAGTCCTACTTATCTTTTATTTTTCTTTCATTGCTCATGGTTTTGATGTCATATCTAAGAATTCATTGCCAAGATCATGAAGATTTACCTTTATGTTTTCTTTTAAGGGTGTTTTGGTTTTAGCTCTTATATTTGGGTCACTGATCCATTTTTAGTTTTTTTTTTTTGTTTTTTGTATATGTTGTGAGGTAAGGGGTAAGGGTCCAGTCTCATTCTTTTGCATGTATATATCCAGTTGTCCCAGCAGGATTTGTTGAAAATATTATTCTTCCTCCATTGAATTGTTTTGGCAAACTTACACTTGGTTAAAAATCAATTGACTTAAATGTATGAGTGTCTTTCTAGATTCTCAGTTGTAGTACATGATCTACATAACTACCCTTATTTCAATAACACACTTTTGTATTTCAATAGTTTTAGGGTTCAGGTGGTTTATGGTTACATGGATAAGTTCTTTAGTTGTGATTTCTGAGATTTTAGTGCACCTCTTATTCTAGTACACTTTTTAAATTTATTGCTGTAGCTTTCCAATAAGTTTTGAAATCAGGATGTGTGAAGTTTCCAACTTCATTCTTCTTTTTCAAGATTATTTTGGCTATTTCAGGTCCCTGGAAGTTTCATATAAATTTTAAGATTGGTTTGTCAATTTCTCTAAAGAAGCCATCTGAGATTTTGATAGAGATTGTACTGAATCTGTAGATCAGTTTGGGAAGTATTGCTATCTTAATAATAACTATTTTATTTCATGAATATGGTATGTCTTTCCAGTTATTTGGATCTTCTGTAATCTCTTTCAATGACATTTTGTAGTTTTCAGTAAACAAGTCTTATATTTCTTTTGTTAAATTTATTCCTAAGTATTTCATTTTGATGCTGTTGTAAATGGAATTGTTTTATTTTCATTTCTGTATTGTCTATTGCTAATATATAGCAATACAATGACTTTTTGTATGTTGATCTTGTATCCTGGCACTTTGCTGACCCAGCTTAATAGCTATAATTTTTTGTGTAGATTCCTCAGGATATTCCATATACAAGATCATGTAGTCTGCCAATAGAGATACTTTTACTTCATCCTTTCTGATCTAGATATCTTTTTTTTTCCTTGTCTTTTCCCTGACTGAAACCCCCAGTGCTATATTGAGTAGAATTCATGAGAATGGACATTCTTGTCTTGTTCCTGCTGAGAAAAGCTTTCGGTCTTTCATAATTAAGCACAATGTTTGCTCTGGGGTTTTCAAAGATGCCCTTTATTAGGCTGAGGAAGTTTCCTTCTATTCCTAATTTGATAAGTGTGTGTTTTGTTTTTTTTTTAGTATAAAATGGTGTTGGATTTTTTTAGATTACTTTTTTCCACATCTACTGAGATAATCTTGTCATTTTGCCCTTTATTCTATTAATTAGTATATTAGGTTAATTGATTTTCATATATTGAACCAACCTTGCAATCCTGAGATAAATCCCACTTGGTAATGGTTTATAATCCTTGTATGTGTTCCTGGATTTAGTTTGCCAGCATTTTATTTTTTATCACTCAAAGGGACACAGTATAGTTTGCTAGTATTTTATTCAGGATTTTTGCATCTATATTCACAACAGTGTTAATCTGAAGTTTTCTTGTGATATCTTTTTCTGGTTTTGGTACAATGTGGTACCAAATGAGTTGTTACCTCCTCTTCTACTTTTTGGAAGAGTTTATGAAGGATTGGTGACAACTGTAAACATTTGGTAGAATATACCAGCTATAGTATCTGGTTCTGGGATATTCTTTGTTGGACTTTTTTAAAAAATTGCTAATTCAATCATTTACCTGTTATAAGTCTATTCAGATTTTATTTTCCAGTCAGTTTCAGTAGTTATGTCTTTCTAGAAATTTGTCCATTTCATCTAAATTATGGAATTTGCTGGCTACAGTTCATAGTGTTCTGTTGTCCAGGCTGGAGTGCAGTGGTGTGATCTTTGCTCACTGCAAGCTCCACCTCCTGGGTTCACGCCATTCTCCTGCCTCAGCCTCCCGAGTAGCTGGGACTACAGGCGCCCACCACCATGCCCAGCTAATTTTTTGCATTTTTAGTAGAGACGGGGTTTCACCGTAGTAGCCAGGATGGTCTCGATCTCCTGATCTCACTATCCGCCCGCCTCGGCCTCCCAAAGTGCTGGGCTTACAGGTGTGAGCCACCGCACCGGGCCCATAGTATTCTTTTATAATCTTTATTTGTGTCGGATTGATGGTAATGTCCTCGCTTTCATTCTTAATTGTAGTAATTTGAGTCCTCTTGTTTCCAAGTTACTCTAGTGAAATGTTTGCTAACTTCCTTGATCATTTCAAATAATAAACTTTCTTTTCTTGATTTTTCTCTACTGTTTTTCTATTTATCTTATTTATTTATAACTCTTATTTCCTCTCTTATGCTTGTTCTGGGTTTAGTTTGCTCCTTTTCTAGTTTCTTAATGTGGAAAGTTAGATTCTTATTATTTTTGTACTTGATATCCATCCCCACATCTCCCCCATCCCCACCTTCCCACTATCCTTCCCAGACTCTGGTAACCATCCTTCTACTCTGTATCTCCGTGAGTCCAGTTGTTTTGATTTTTAGATCCCACAAATAAGTGAGAACATGTGATTTTGTAGTTCTGTCTTGCTTATTTCACTTAGCATAATGACCTCCAGTTCTGTCCATGTTGCTGTAAATGACAGGATCTCATTCTTTTCTGTGGTTGAATAGTACTCCATTACATATATGTACCACATTTTCTTTATCCATTCATCTGTTCATGGACACTTGGGTGGCTTCCAAATCCTGGCTATTGTGAACAGTGTTTCAACAAACATGGAAGTACAGATATATCTTCAATACACTCATTTCCTTTCTTTGGAGTATGTACCCAGCAGTGGGATTGCTGGATCATACGGTAGCTCTATTTTCAGTTTTTTGAAGAACCTCCAAATTGTTCTCCATAGTGGTACTAATTTACATTCCCACCAATAATGTACAAGTGTTCTCTTTTCTCCACATCCTTGCCAGCATTTTTTATTACCTGACTTTTGGATAAAAGCCATTTTAACTGAGGTGAGATGATATCTTATGGTAGTTTTGATTCGCATTTCTCTGATGATCAATTATATTGAGCACCTTTTCATATGCCTGTTTGCCATTTGTATGTCTTCTTTTGAGAACTGTCTGTTCAAATCTTTTGCTCATTTTAAAAATCAGATTATTAAATCTTTTTCCTATAGAGCTGTTTGTGCTCCTTCTATATTCTGGTTATTAATCCCTGTCAGATAGGTAGTTGCAAATATTTTCTCCCAATCTGTAGGTTATTTCTTCACTTTGTTGATTGTTTCCTTTGCTGTGAAGAAGCTTTTTAACTTGATGTTATCACATTTGTCCAGTTTTGCTTTGCTTACCTGTGCTTATGGGATATTACTCAAGACATTTTTGCCCAGACATGGCCAGACGTGGTGGCTCATGCCTGTAATCCCAGACTTTTGGGAGACTGAGGCAGGCGCATTGCTTGAGCCCAGGAGTTTGAGACCACGCTGGGCAACATGGTGAAACCCCGTCTCTACCAAAAAAGTACACAAATTAGCCAGGTGTGGTGATGCATGTCTGTAGTACATCAACCCCCTCCAGCTACTTGGGAGGCTGAGGCAGAAGGATCGTTTGAGCCCAGGAGGTTGTGACTGCAGTGAGCCAGCCACGAGCGTGCCACTGCACTCCAGCCTGGGTGACAGAGTGAGACCCTGTCTCAAAAAAAAAAAAAAAAAAAAAGAATTTTTTGCCTAAACAAATATCCTGGAGAATTTCCCTAACGTTTTCTTGTAGTAGTTTCATAGTTTAAGGTCTTAGATTTAAGTCTTTAATCCATTTTGATTTGATTTTTGAATATGACGAGAGATAGGGGTCTAGTTTCATTTTTCTGCATATGTGATGATTGCTTTCTAATTTCATTCCATTATGGTCTAAGAACGTATTTCAATCTTTTTAAATTTATTGAGATTTGTTTTATGGTCTATACTGGAGAATGTTTCGTGAGCACTTGAGAAGAATGTGTATTCTAGTATTCTCGCGTGGAGTATTCTATAGATGTCTGTTAAGTCTTGGTGATTTGCAGTGTTGCTCAAGCCTTCTATTTCCTTGTTAATATTCTGTCTAGTTGTCTTATCTAGTGATGAAAATCAGGTACTGAAATCTTCAACTATCATTGTAGAAATGTTCATTTCTTCCTTCAGTTCTGTCCATTTTTGCTTCATATGTTTTAAGGCTATTAGGTGAATACATGTTTATAATAGTTCTGTCCTTTTAATGGATTATTAATTGTTATAAATTGCATTTATCTCTAGAACAATTTTTGCTTTAAAGTCCATTTTGTCTGTTACTAATACAATCACTCCAGCTCTCTTTTGGTTATTTTTTGCTTAGTATATCTTTCCATTCTTTTACTTTCATCCTATTTGTTTGTTTGAATCTAAAGTATTCTCTTTAGTCATATATGATTGGATCATGTTTGTTTGTTTTTAGTCCATTCTGCCAATCTCTGCCTTTTAATTGGAATGTTTAATCCATTTATATTTAGTCCAGTTATGAATACAGTAGGATTTATGCCTGCCATTTTGCTGTTTTATACAAGTCCTATATCTTTTTTCAATTCCTCTAGCCTCTGATTTTTCTTTATCCATGTGATCTCAGAGCCATTTACTGAAAAAATTCAACCTTTCCTTCACTGACCTGTTATAGCACCTTCACCGTATATTACATTGTCCATATATGCCCATTGCTTTTCTGAGCTCTCTATTCTAATGCGTTAGTGTATTTTTTTCTATCTCTAGGACAATACTGCCCTGAATTAATTGTTATAGCTTTATATCTGGTAGGGCAGTTCTCCCCATTATATTCATTTTCATCAAGAGTATTTTGGCTTTTTTTTGGACCCTTGCTTTTTCATCCAAATATTTAAATAAGCTTGTCAAGTTTTTACCAAAATATCCATTGAGATTTGTATTTTTATTGTTGGATGTTCAGATCAATTTGTGATCATTTATATTTCTATGATATGGAGTTTTTAAATCAATTTATTTGTAGTAAGTGAAAAAGTTATAGCTCTTCATTTATTTAGGTCTTTTAAAATGCCTTTTATTGGTTTTATAATTTTTTCCAATAATTCTTGTATAAGTTTTGTTAGATTTCTTTCCAGGTTCTATTTTTCATTGCTAGTGTAAATGTTACCTTTTTAAATTTCAGCTTTCTAACTATGTGGTTTATGTATAGAAATATATATATTTTTCTGTCTCACTCTGTTTCCCAAGCTGGAGTGCAGTGGCACGATCTTGGCTCACTGCATCCTCTGCTGCCTCCCGGGTTCAAGTGATTCTTGTGCCTCAGCCCCCTGAGTAGCTGGGACTACAGGCACACGCCATCACGCCCAGCTAATTTTTTTGTATTTTTAGTAGAGACAGGGTTTCACCATATTGCCCAGGCTGATCTTGAACTCCTGAGCTCAGGCAATCTGCTTACCTTGGCTTCCCAAACTGCTAGGATTACAGGCATGAGCCACTGTGCCTGGCCTAGAAATATAATTGTATGTATTTATTTCATATTCAGGAAACTGAAGATGCACTCATAGTAACTAATATTTTTTGTAGATTATTTTAGGTTTTCAAAACACGTAACGATATAATCTGCAAATTATACAGTTTTATTTCTTCTTTCCAATATCTTTTACCATGTATTTTATTTCCTTGCCTTACTTCACTGACTAAATCCTTCAGTACAATGTTGAATTTAAGCAAAGACAGTGGACATTCCTGTCTCATTCCCAGTCTCAAAGGGAATGTTTCCAATATTTCATCATAAATATGTTAGACACAAAAGACTATATATTGTATGAGTCCAGGCATAGGACATTCTAGAAAAGGCATAACTCATCTATAGTGACAGCAGATCAGCAGTTGCTTGGGACTGAGGCTTGGGGAGGAACTGGCAGCAAAGAGTCCCAGAGGAATTCTCTGAGGGTATTGAAAATGTAGAACATTGTGATAATGGTTACACAGGCTTATACACCTGTCAAAACTCATTGAACTGCAAGCATAATATTGTGTGTAAATTATACCTCAATACAGTTGGTTAAAGCACCCTAAGAAAGCTTTCTTCTCTCTACTATACTGTATATACAAAAAGGTTTTGGGACCCTCGTCAGATACATGTGATTCTATTTCAGGTTTCTTCATTCTGTTTCATGAATCTGCCATTTATTTCACTAATGCCACACTGCCTTGATAATGGTAGGTTTTGTTTTGTTTTGTTTTGTTTTGTTTTGTTTTTAGATAGTCTTGCTCTGTCACCCAGGCTGGAGTGTGGTGGTGCAATCTTGGCCCAGTGCAACCTCTACCTCCCAGGTTCAAGCGATTCTTCTGCCTCAGCCTCCCAAGTAGCTGGAACTACAGGTACCTGCCACCACATCTGGCTAACTTTAGGTATTTTTAATAGAGACAGGGTTTCACCATGTTGGCCAGGCTAGTCTCAAACTCCTGACCTCACGTGATCTACCTGCCTTGGCCTCCCAAAGTGCTGGGATTGCAGGCATGAGCCACCGCGCCCAGCCTAACTTCAACTTTTATTAAGTCCTGAAGTTAAGACCTCCAGAATTTTTCTTTCTGAAGATTGTTTTGGCTATTCTAGGTCTTTTGCCTTTTTGACTAAATTTTAAATTCCGTTTGTCAATTTCTACATATGGAATGTATTTTTGTTACACAAATCAAATTTGCTGTTGCCTTTCCCTGAGGAGACTGGGTCTCTCCTAGGACTTAGCTTCACCTTGTTTCCTTCAAGGAGGCAGCATGGTAGAACGGGAAGAGGAGATGGATCCATCATGTGTTTCCAGCAGACTGCTTCCTGATTTTGTGTCTTTAAGCATGTCTTTTGGCATCTCTGAGACTCAACTTCACTAACTACAAAACATGACTATAGGGAGCTATTCTAAACTTTTCTTTAAAGGGGCTGGACACTATACTCAAAGCTGCCTTGGTTAATATTGCTCTCCCTGTGTCTCTAGCATTGGGCAAGGCACAGTGCTCCATTAACTTTCATTTCTGCTACCAAGCAGTGTCAATTTGCACTCCCTTTCATGTTCTCTTTCCTCTGATCCTTTTGTAGAAGGATTCCTCCACTTCCCAAGTACAGTTTTTGTTTCCTTCTTTACACTCTGGTGCCACCTAGGACATATTATTATTCAAGCAATCACCACATGCGTTAGTCCATTCTGGCATTGCTATAAAGAAATGCCTAGGACTGGGCAATTTATAAAGAAAAGAGGTTTAGTTGTCTCAAGGTTCTATAGGCTGTACGGGAAGCATAGTGGCATCTGCTTCTGGGGAGACCTCCGGACCTCAGGAAGCTTCTGATCATGGCGGAAGGTGAAGGGGGAGCAGTTGTCTCACACGGCAGGAGCAAGAGAGAATGAGGTGGGGAGGTGCTATATAAACAACCAGATCTCACGAGAACTTACTATCATGAGGTCAGTACCAACAGGGATGGTGCTAAACCATTCACGAGAATTCTGCCCCCATGATCCAATCACCTCCCACCAGGCCCCACCTCCAATGTTGGGGATTACATTTCATTATGAGATTTGGGCTGGGACACACATCCAAACTATATCACCATATATATTATAGTTGTTTCTTTACTTCTATGGCACTTTTAGGTAGAGATTTTATTATTCTATTTTGCAATTTCATGTAAAGTTCATGAATGGCTTCTCTCGGCTTGATAAAATACACATTTTCTGCACAACTGCACTAGAAGCATCTTGTGAGCAAGGTCTTGTTCTCTACTTTTTTTGTTTCCCTCATAACATTTAACCTTTTAAGTACTTGTGATGTGAATGACATTTAGTTAGGATCATGGGAGTCATAAAAAATGAATCAACAATAGCTGTGACATTGAGGTACTGAGTATTATTGAGAAACTATTTCAGGGGTTTATTTCAAGGGGAAATAATAAGACCTGCTAAAATAGACTACAGGTTGGAATCACAGTGTTTTAGAACTGGAGGGAATTGTCATGATTATCTCTTTCTTCTCCCTCATGTGGGAGGATACTGAAGCCCAGAGAGGTTGACTTTCCCAAGGTCATGGATCCTCAGATGCCCAGGAAGGACTAGATTCTAGCTCTTCCAACCTTCTAGCAGTCAGAATCCCCTTTTTGTCCTACTCAAAAAAAAAAAAAAAAAAAAAAAAAAGACCAGCCTAGTGTTGAGGTTCACCCTTTTCAGCAAGCTTGGGACCATGAAGTCTCAATGTAGCCAGTGCACTCTATAGTAGTTGTGAAATGATAGATGCTGGTCTCAAAGATCTTAACCAACCCAGCATTGGCAAAGAGCTGCTCTCCTGAACCATAACTGTCTTGTATTTCCAAAAGCTTTAATACCTCTTCTTCCAAAATTATAAAATGACTAGTTACCACCACAATAAAACAACACAAATGTATAAAAAGAACTAATCATGTTTCTTCATTCCCTTTTATTTTTCTCACTCACCTTTTCTAGAATCTCCCCCTGTCCATCCCCAGGGCACCAGTTTTAACAGCTACCTTTTTCTGTTCTTCTATGCTTTTACAAACATACATCTCACACATATGTATACACATAGTGAGATGATATTATTGTTTCTTTTCCCTTAAGATAGAATCCCTCAAGATAGAAATTCAGAAGTTTGCATTTTGAAAAAACTCATAACAACAAAGATAACTTTTAAAATATCTTTTTGGAAAGAGAAGTTATATATACCTTATTTTTCCTATTGCATACTTACTATATAAAATACTGTAACTTAGTCATGGAATAGTCAACAGATAGATTCCCAAATATTTAAAATTAATGAAAAGATTTCCATATGGCTTTAACAGACTTTCCATTATTTGACCACACTTAGATCCATGCGATATATTCTTTTCATAGGATAAAGTAGGTACTAAATATATCTTTGCATCCTAACATCATCAGCTCATTAGAGATAAGATATAAAATGACACATTTAATTTCTAGGAAGTTCATTTTCCATCATAATTGCTACAAATATAAAGCAGGCTCTAAAAATAGATTGCCTGAATAAAAAGAATTCTAACTCTAAAAGAAAGCACATTATTGAAAACGACAAGGCTGTATAGTTAATAGTCCCATAGATGTCTAGAACTGATTAGGCATGAAAAATAATTCCAGCATTTTAAAAACAATCCCCCACTGTTACCACCACACCTAGACTTCACTCTCTCTCTACAAGCATTTTGCTTGGCAAAATCCTACCATCCCATAATGCTCAACTCAGCTGTCACATTCTCTGCAAAGCTTTCCTTCACTGGCCCGCCCTCCACTAAATTAATCACTTCCACCTTTGTGCTTTCATGACACTCTGCTGAGACTGATTTTATCCTGGTTAATCCCACTGTGAATGTTAAGTTTCTCTTGCCTGCTGAACTGTCAGCAAAACATGAGAATGCTCCACGTGGTCCGTCTTCATTTGAGCACACGCACACATACACACACACACACACACGGAGCAAGATATTGAACGTATCCATCAATTCCACTATTTCCTACCCCCAAATCCTTCCATACTGCCTTTACCTTAATTTACCTATATATTGCTTCCCCCAAGTATATTTGTTCTTTGCTGACTTGAGTGGGATGCTTTGTGTATTTACTTTTCTTCTTTTTAATACAGAAAATATTTAAGTTTTAAATTTGCTTGTAGGTGCAGTTTTGGCAGAAAATTTTAAAAAAATTATTATATGCCATTCTGGTTGTCATTCCTGTCAAATAATTTTGTAATGTCAGTTTTAATTTCTTCTTTGACCAAAGAGTTTTTAAAAGGATGCCTTTACTTGTTTGTTTTTTGAGGTCAAATGGTTGGGCTTTGGGGATTACATATTTATTATTCATTTCTAGTTTTACTATATTTGGGTCAGAGAATGTGGTCTATACTACTTCTACATCTGGAACTCAGTATTTTGTCTGCAACTATTTTGGGGAGCCAATTAGAAATATGTGACAAACTAAAAATTCTGCAACTTTTGACCCAGCAATGCCACACCTAAAATGTATGCAGTGAGCATAACTCATTGAAAGAATTCCCAAAAAATGAATGCATAAAGATATTTATTACTGCATTATTATAATAAAAATTTCTAAATTTCTCACAATAAGAGACTGATTAAATAAAATATGATGCATTCACATTAAGGAACACTCTTATAGTCATTAATAATGATAATGTAAGTAAATATTTCCTAAGAAGGAAAATACTTCACAATTTGTTAAAAATACAAGTTGTAGAATAATATAAGAGTAATCATTCTAAAAAACATTTGTACTTTTCCTTTTTTTTTTTTTTTGAGACAGAGTCTGACTGTCACCTAGGCTGGAGTGCAATGGCACCATCTTGGTTCTCTGCAACTTCCGCCTCCCAGGTTCAAGCAATTCCCCTGCCTCAGCCTCCTGAGTAGTTGGGATTACAGGCACCTGCTACCGTGCCCAGCTAATTTTTATATTTTTAGTAGAGACCGGGTTTTGCCATATTAACCAGTCTCAAACTCCTGACCTCAGGTGATCCGCCCACCTCGGCATCCCAAAGTGCTGGGATTACAGGTGTGAGCCACCGTGCCCAGACACATTGTACATTTTTTATGTCTATGTTTACATGAGGAAAACACACAACTAAGATTTCATGGGATTTGGGGAAGGCACAGTATTTTTTCTTTATATTTTACTATGAATTATTTGTATAATAAAAAGAAGTGTTTGTCGAAGAGATAGAAGTTTCCAGAAGGCCTAAACTGCTAAGTAAGGAGGTTTGGTAATACTTTGTGATTAACAAAATGCTGTAAGATAATTTTTGAAAGCAAGGGACTGACATGATGAAAGCATTGCTTTAGGAAGATTAATATTGTAGACATGATTTTTTTTCTTTTTCTTTTTCTTTTTATTTTACTTTAGGTTCTAGGATAAAAGTGCAGAACATGCAGGTTTGTTACATAGGTATACGTGTGCCATGGTCGTTTGCCACACCTATCAACTCATCATCTAGGTTTTAAGCCCTGCATACATTAGCTATTTGTCCTAATGCTCTCCCTCCCCTCGCCCCCATCCCGCAACAGGCCCCAGTGTGTGATGTTCCCCTCCCTGTGTCCATGTATTCTCATCATTCAACTCCCTCCTATAAGTGAGAACATGCAGTTTTTGGTTTTCTCTTCCTGTGTTTGCTGAGGATGATGGCTTCCAGCTTCATCCATGTCCCTGCAAAGGACATGATCTCATTCATTTTTATGGGTGCATACTATTCCATGGTGTATATGACATGTATATATTTTTAAGACATAGACAAATGTCAGCCTGTAATTGAAAGAGAGTAATCAGAAAGCTATTCTGATAGCCTGAATAAAAGGAAATAAGAGGAATGGGGGTAGTAACAGATTCAAGGTACATTTATTATAAAGAAAGCCTTGATTGCATTGTAAGACACACCAACTGTGGGTTAACCACTGATAACTTCCACTGTTTCACAAAGCCCTCTCTGAAAACTGAGTGATGTAAAGAATAAGTCACCATGGGAGCTATTCCAAAGCAAAGTCAGTGTCCATGTTCATCAAGGTGTCCTCGATCTGAGTTAGGAGAACTCTCCATCCACTCCCTGAAGTCTAAAAGGGAGGAGGGTATTGTTGCTTGTGTCAATTAATTATTTCTTGTGTCTTAGCTTGGGCCTACCCTTGTATAATCTCAGTGATGTGGGGCTTGGAAGGCTGAAAACTACATTTCCAGGGTGCTTTTACAAGCTGAGTTTCTTTTAGATAGTGGGAGGTACTCAAAGGATAATGGAAAGCAGGGAGAGAGGAGGATTCTCTTGCTGTTTTTCAGCTTCTGCAGGCCTTCCTCTGAAGGTCCTCAGGCACTGTGAACCCCAGCCCCAGAGTCCCCTTTCAGTATCCAAAGCATTAGGTGTGAGGTTGTCCCATATCAAAGGTCCAAGTACCAAACAAGAGGCACCCTCTTCAAGTATGTCCTCTCTTCATAGGACTTGTCCTGTATTTACTGATTGTGTCCTGTATGCTGACTTTGTTGACTGTCAGGATGCCCTAAATGCCCTCTATTCATACCTTTCAGTAAACTACAAAATATTGCCAGTTACAACTATTTTTCTGCCATAGTAGTTGAATCTTAAGTCACCTAAACGCAACATAACTAAAACCCATACCTCCGCAAATAAAGTCCATATGGTCTCTACTGCAGATTTGGCTGAAGGTAGACCAAAAGTGGGGATTCAGAGGAAAAAGTACTGATTTTTTATATTCAAGAAAGGAAAAGATGAGGCAGGGTGCAGTGGCTCATGTCTGTAATCCCAGCACTTTGGGAGGCCAAGGCAGACGGATCACCTGAGGCCAGGAGTTTGAGACCAGCCTGGCCAGCATGGTGAAACCCTGTCTCTACTAAAAATAGAAAAATTAGCCAGGCATTGTGGCAAGTGCCTATAATCTTGGCTACTCAGGAGGCTGAAGCAGGAGAATCGCTTGAACTTGGGAGGCGGAGTTTGCAGTGAGCCCCGAGATTGAACCACTACACTCCAGCCTAGGCAACAGAGAGAGACTTCATCTCAAAAAAAAAAAAAAAAAAGAAGAAAGAAAGAAAGAAAAGAAAGGAAAACATCATTATTTGGTCCAAGTCCCAAGTCATGAACAAATAACTACCATTAATTAGAGATAACTTATGGTCTGAAAAATCGACCAGTGACAGACTCACTCTAATAACCACACATCTAAAAGTCAGTAAATCACTGAGAGCCCCAAGATGTGAAATTCAGCCTGTCAGTGACAGCCAGTAGATATTGGGTATACCAGCTCATAATGCTACATTGAGCATGTTTTCTCAATAATGAATGCTCAGTGGGCAAAAGAATAAGTTGGCTATGAACATTGTATAAACTGTTACAATGTAAATGAAACATAGACAGTAAATGCAAGGAATTTTATAAACAAATTCCGCAAAACTAAGAAATCTTAAGGAGAGCCAAATCATCAGGGAAGTATAATTAAAGAAAGAGGTAGGTAATTTATGTGCTTCTTGTTGCAGATATTTCAGATAAAGAATGATTTTTATCAGGTTTTATGTGATACTCTTATTTCAATGTATATATGCATAGGCAATCAGAAATAATTCAGATTTAACTTTTTAATTTTTTTTTCCATTTTAGTTATTTCCCTTATTTTTGGTCTATTGGTGGTGGTAATGCTGATGGCGGTGGTGGTGTGTGTGCCTGTGTGTGCCTGTGTGTGTGTGTGTGTGAGTGTGTGCTAACTCTGGCAACTCTATCTTCAAGATTTTGAGCATCTGCTTTGTGTTACCTGCCATGAGATACAAGCACCAACTGTGAGGTGTCCGCTTTCAGAGATCTCAACACCAACTTCATGGGACGTCTCTTGAGAGATCAGAGCATTAGGCCTTTAGGGAGCCCGTGGAGCACCACCAGTGGTGGCTCCTCTTTCTAGCCCCGAGGTTCTATAACCAAAGATCTTTTCCACTTTGCTTCCACAGCCCTATGGTGATAACTGTTTCAGGCAGTCTGTCTTTGTTCGGGCTGCTGTAACAAAATACTGTAGACTGGATGCTTATAAACAACAGAAATTTGTTTCTCACAAATCTGGAGGCTGGGAAGTCCAAGATCAAGGCGCCAAGCAGATTCAGTGTCTGCTGAGGGCCCACCTCCTGGTTCATAGATGGTACTTTCTAGCTGTGCCCTCTCATGGTAGAAGAGGCAAGGCAGCTTTCTGGAGTTCCTTTTATAAGGGCACTAATCCTGTTAACGACCTAATCACCTGTCCAAGGCCCCATCTCCCCAGACCATCCCTTTGGGGGTTAGGATTTCAACATATGCAGTTTGGAAGAACACAAACAGTCAGAACATAGCACTGTCTTGATTTCTGGATTAGCTCAGCATTCATCCTTTACTCTTTCAACCTTCCCATATATGTGTCACAATTCCTTGTATTAAATCTCTTTCGAAATACCTAGCATGGTTTCTGTTCCCCTAAAGTACTTGGATATACTCTCAACTGTGTGCTATTCCAAAAAAAGAGTGTGAGGAGAGAGTGTCCTCTTCCTGATTATACTCTCCTCTGCCTGTTCCTCAAATCCTGGGTGTCTAGTTGTTTGGCCAAGGCAGAAGGTAGTATGGTGCTGTGTAACTTGTAGCCCAAAACAGCTAAACCCACTAGGCTTTTAGACATCATCAGCTCACCAATGGACAGACTGGCACAGTTGGCTAACAGTATGAGCTTTTTCAGTAACAGTGGCTACTATGTGTGTTGATGAAAGAATTTCTGGTTGGGTATCCCTGGTCTTTTGGATGGTTCCATTACTGTGGTGAGTTAGAGCATAGATTCAATCGGCTGTGGTAGGTAGACATGATGCCTATATATGCTTGATCAGTCTTTTCAGGCAGCTGTTTTCCTCTAGATTTTGTTACTTATGATCTTTTCAATGGAAAGGTCCCATAATTGTGTCCCAAAGGCACATAATTAATATGTGCCTTTATTAATTCAGTCTTTAGGTGGCCCATGGCCTGACTAAATAGCTAGGCTATTAGCAATGTTTCTGTGTGTGATGTTCATGGGAATGTGCCACTCAGATCTCCTGCTACATGTAGCATAGTTGACAGACAGTGCCAGTCTGCGGCCCACCATGCTTTTGCATCAAAACCATACTTCCCCTGGGCTGCTCTTAGCCAGTGGTTGAGCATAGCAGGGGATTAGTGCAGGCCAATTCTGTGGGTCTCTGGACTTTCTACTGGGCAGCTTTGGCTTGAGGACTCTCCATTGGCCTGGCTGAGACATTCTCAGAGCTGCAGTCCAACCCGAGACTCTCCTTGCCAAATCCTTCCTTCATCTTCTGTTTTCACAGGTGTCAGACCTGCATCATGGTCTGAAGGCACTCCTTGCCTACTGCTGCTCCCTCTCTTTTATCCTTCGTAAGACTTTCCTGCCCTCTGCCCAGCCCCCGAGTACATCTCTCATGAATCTAATCTTATCTTCACATTTGTTTTTTAGAGAATCCTAGTTGACATATTGTGTAAAGGTTCATTTTCATCAATCTGGGAGCAGTATGCTCTACAGCCAAGAACAGCACTTGAAGTTTGGCCAATTATTCAGCATGCAAGCATCGTGAGCCTCAACAGTTTATGGCATTGGTATTCCACGGAATTTGCCCATCTCAGAAGCAAGCTATTTCACCAGTGAACCATGCTTCTTGTTAGATGCAAGTCTTATCAAAGAGGCCCCAGTAGGCCAACAGTTTAGGTTTAACAGTAGGTGGGTTTCTCCATGTCTAATGGGTGGGCAGCCACCTGTTGTTCCTGAAGTTGGCTAAGGTATTGGGGACCAGACTTGAACCTTGGTTGTAGGTGCCATTTCCATATTGCTACAGAACTTTCTGGATATCTCAGTTCAGATAGGACCCAATGCAAAGTGATAATGTCAGGTAGCAAAGTCATAATTTTTCCTTTCAGTGACACTCTGTTTTTCCAGAAGGGGCTAGTTTCAGGCCCAGCAGCAGCAGAAAGTCCTTGCAGGCTTGTTCTTGGTAAGAAGGTGGAGTCTCATTTCCAAAGCCTGCAATCACTGTGAGATTGATCACTGACATCTGTGATTCCATCTGAATAAGATAGGAGGCTCCAGGACAAGGTTTGCTTTACTGATGCCTGGATCACTTTCAAGGCTTCTTGCCATAGGTGTCCCCTTCTCAAATATAGTTAATTATTGGGTATATAAAGCCTGTTGTGGAATTTCCAGGTATAAAGGGTGTTGTTTCCAAAACAGGCCAATCAGAGATTAGGCCAATCCCTACAGCAGCTAGTGGCCACAAGATTAGAACTTTGACTTTAATAGAGGATAGAATGTCTTTTTGGGCTGTCACACAAGAAGACCCCAAAAAGGTCAGATGGGTGACCAAATTATTTCTTCTTCCTTGGAAGCCCATTCATCTTTGGTCAGCTTTTCTAAGCTGGAATGCAATAGAGTTCATGCAGTACATTCAGTGGTGAGGTCATCAAGAGAGTGGAATGTTTGGCCCCAACCAGCAGTTCTCATTTTGTCAGCGTTTGTTCAGCTCTCTGACAATGTACAATGTACTCCTGGGGAGTTTGTTACAGTACTGCTTGCCTTGGCAAGTGATATCAGTCAGAGTCCTCTCAAGAAACAGACAAAACATTCAAAGGAACATAACTAAACAGAATTCAGTGGGGACAATACTAACAGAGGTATGAACCAGATAAGGGAACCAACGCAGGACAGTGAGGTGCCCAGGGATTAGTAATGGAGTGAGGGGGAGGGGAGCTGTTATTAACCCTGAAAAAGCAAGAGGCACAGTTCTAGCAGCTGGAGGGAGGGAATAGTGTCATCAGAGCTGAGTAAGCCAGTGGCAGGAAAGAGGGCGCTGACAGGAGCTGTCTCCCCTAGGAACATAGCCCCAACCAAAATCTCAGGAGGTGGAGATGTATAAATACCTGAATGTCACTTTTCTCTCCCATTGTTCTCTCTTTGTTATCTGGTTTTCTCTTCCAGAAGCCAGATAACAAAGAAGCCCAGGTGAAGGAGTATCTAAAGATCAGCCTCCTAGGGCATGGAGAAGGGTAGAAAAGGTTTAAAGAGTTTTTTTTTTTTTTTTTTTTTAAAGCATTAGCTGGGTGTGATGGCACAAGCCTGTAGTTCTGGCTACTCAGGAGACCGGGTTGCGAGGATCGCTTGAGTCCAGGAGATGGAGACCAGCCTAGACAACTGAGCCAGACCCTGTCTCTAAAAAAACAAAAACAAAACAAAACAAAACAAAACAAAACAACAAACCCCAGCATTAATCTATCCAACCCTGCAGGCCAAGTATCACTAATGGCCCAATTCTAGTTCAGCCACTCTTACGATATCAGACATTGTAAGAATAGTGGCCACTTACCTGTTTAAGCCTCAACAGGGCACAGTAAGATTGCATATACTAGTGACTTCCCCAGCCCTACAGGGCTATCGAACTGATGGATAGTGTTGTTCAGCACTCTGGCCTCTATTACACCTTGGATAAGAATACTGTATTTTCTCTCCACCTGGTAGGAAGCATTGTTTCAATGATGCAATCTTGGCAGGCTTTTGGACTACAGGCCATTCTTGGCCACATCCTTGGCCGCCATACTAGAAGCCACCAACAGGGAACACATTAAATGTATCTTATCAGAAGATCCACTCACCATGCACCCAGAAGTTTCCTATCAATAATACAGGCTGCAAAAAGCAAGAGACACATCACAGATAAAAACAAAGAAACCAGACATTGGTTTGGCAAATTCAGAAATATTTAAAGTATCCCTTAAGGAAGGAGCAAGGAACCAAGTCCTAGAACTTAGTGTGTTTAGCTGCTGAAACTGTGCCTATAACTCTCTTACATCCGGTCCAGGCTTCTCATTAGCCATGAGTGTCTAGTTTTGCTGCACAAGAGTAGCTAAATCCATTCCAGATTTTTGTGTCACCCCATCAGCCTGGCTGCCTTTCTGAGTAGCAGTGGCAGCCCCTAATCACTCATCCCTGCAATTTTATCCTTCTCCCTGTTTTCAACCATAAAGCATAATTCTCCTGAATATTCCTGGGCTCTGCAGGGGCGGGTCTCCTTTTTACCAATCACTGCAGCCTTGTGGCCCAGGGTTTTTCTTTGGGTGTCACACTTGTTTGGGGGAGTTAATGCCCAGCAGTCCCACCGTGATCGTGATCCTCCCACCCTTTTATCTTCTGGGCTCCCAAATGCAAGGACTGCCTCAGCACAACCAGGATTGCTGACACCTGGGCTTGGGTGACAGGGCCCCCCCAGGAGAGAATGCTTTTGGCCCTGGGAAGGCCCAGTTGGACAAGAGCAGTTCCAAAAACACTTAGCACCAAGGCAGAGTGGAGTTTAATCTTCATGCGTGCAACTGCCTTTCAGGGGCCACAGACACACATTACCAGCGCCATGTGGTATAAATACAAGTTGGGTGGGGGAGGGGGATACAAGTAGAGAAGGAGGAGCATGTAAGTAACCGCTTCTCCCCATCCCACCATCCATCCCAGCCCCCAGCTTCCCTGTCCCGCTGAGAGATATGCCTAGGTTGGGCAAAGCCAGACTGGATTCATCTCGCAAAGAGTTCAATAGAGAAGGATCTTAAACTCTGTTTTACAAATGCTGGGGTAGAAGCCGGGGATTCGGGGCACCTCTAGGCTGCAATTTAGTTGGAACTTCTAGAGCATCCTGTTCTGTCTCTAAGCTAACTCAGGTCTGCTGAGGCAGCGAATTGCTAAACCATGAAAACAGGTGAGAAAATGAGTCTCCAGGGCCATTTGAATTTGCCTGCCCCCAACCAAACCATGAGGGAGTGTCTGTCACTTTCTAAAGGGCAGGTATGGCACTGTGTTCAGCTTGATCTCTCACAGTCCTGAGCCCGGATGCTTGTACTTGATAAGAATTAATGTCTGAAGGATTTACCTAAACAGCCAGTGAGAACCTTAAAGCCGATGAAACTACGATGTGATTACCAAGAGGTGGGGTGTTGTCTGCTAGGAGGTACTCATCCTAGATAAGATGCCACTGGGGTTCTAAAGGAATCATGTAAGACTGTGTGTTTCTCAAGCGTTGTCCCTCTCCTGAGAAAAGGAGTAACCTTTTTTTTTTTTAATTCTACAGCTGAACCCTTCTGTTAGAACCTTCTGATTTCTTTTTTAAAAACATTTATTTATTTATTTATAGACAGGGTCTCATTATGTCACCCAGGCTGGAGTGCAGTGGCACAATCATGGTTCACTGCAGCCTTGACCTCCTGGGCTCAAGCTATCCTCCCACCTCAGCCTCCTGAGTAGCTGGGACTACAGGCATGCACCATTATGCCTGGCTTTTTTTTTTTTTGTAGAGACGGGGTCTCTCCAGTGTGGTCTGGAACTCCTGGACTCAAGCAATCTGCCTACCTTGGCCTCCCAAGGTGTTGGGATTACAGGCATGAGCTGCCATGCCTGGCCTTAGAACCTTCTGCTTTCTGATCTGCCATAGAAATTAAAATGATAAGCAAATACTGTTTTAGTGAAACTCTTTAGAAACCAACTTCCAAAACAATGAGCAAATGTGGAGGGACTGTTTCTTCCACTCAGGCCCCCAGGTTCTGAAGCCCTCGCCCTCAAGCTTAGCCCTGGGGATGTGTATAGCCAAATCCTGGACTGTCTCTTCCTACCTACCCCTTTTCCAGCCAGCATTGGGGGCAGGGTCGCAGGGGGTGGGCAATAGGAAGCCCCGGCCCAGGAAAGGGCTCTCCTGGGTCCTGCCTACCTGCATTGCTCCCAAAACCTCTACCACATGCCTCATACCATGCTGGGGAGAAAAGTGGAGCCTGAGCCAAAGCCACCTCTCCAGAGGGGCCTGGGCTAGTGCAGCAGGGGCTGGCAACTCAATGGCACTTTGCAAGGTGGGAAGTGGCAGGGCTTAGAAGCCTGGAAAAGAGGGGCTGAGAGCGCATGGCAGAAGCTGTAAGCCTAGCCACATGGGAGAAGCAAGTCTTCCACCTGGCCAGGCATGGTGGCTCACGCCTGTAATCCCAGCACTTTGGGAGGCTGAGGCAGGTGGGTCACTTGAGGTCAGGAGTTCGAGACTAGCCTGATCAAGATGGTGAAACCCTGTCTTTACTGAAAACACAAAAATTAGCTGGGCGTTGTGGTGTAGCTGTAGTCTCAGCTACTCAGGAAGTTAAGGCAGGAAGTTTGCTTGAGCCCAGGAGGCAGAAGTTGTAGTGAGCTGAAAGCATGTCACTGTACTCCAGCCTGGGCCACGGGAGAGAAACCCTGTTTCCAAAACAACAACAACAACAAACACAAAAAGCATGTATTTAGGGGTGTGCATTGTCTTTTCTTTTTGCATCAGGCTCTAATATGGCTTACATGGCACTGTGGGATCCTGTTTTTGTTTGAGTTTGGTATTTTGTTCACTGTGAATTTTTTTTGCATTAATTTTTATTTTTAAAAATATTGCATTAAAATGTTATTTATTTGATTATTCAGTTTTTTGGCACTTCTCCTTAAATTTTGTGCCCCAAGCAAGTAGCTGTCTTCCCTCACTTTAGTTCTGGCCCTGACAGTACAGTAGCTTCATACTTTGTGTTCTGCATTAGGTCGTAGCTGCACCAAGTCCAAGTGCAATAGGATAGCAAAAGCAAATGCAGTGTACCTGAAACTCCCACCAGCTGTTGGATTTCAAACAGGTGGCCCATCTGAAGGCGAAATGGAGACAAACATAAATCAGGATCAAATACCTTTATAAGCATTTGTCTATGTAAAAAGGTACGGTTCCCTTGTAAACAGAAATGATCATTCTGTCTTAATTCATCCATTCAACCTGAATTTAAACTTTCTAGTTATTGAATACCTTGCTAAGCCCTGAAATTAGAAAGATGAGTAAGACTGAGAGTTTACAGCTAGATGAGAGAGACACAGAACAAGTCATTGAAATTCAATTCAATAAATGTTCTTCTAAGTATGTGCATAAACAATTTGGAAGCACAGAGATGTAGGCAGAATATTTTGTTGCTGTTGTTCTGTTTTGTTGGCTGGGTGATAGGGGTTATAACTAGTAAGCAAAACCATAAATAGAAGGCATTAATGGTATGAAGAATGGAGAAAATGGATTTTAGGGGGGCGGGGCATATCACTTCCACTCTTCCAAATAATTGAAACTTTCTGCAGGATATGGAAATGTTTGGAGAACGTAGTGATTGATGTATGTATAAGTTTGGAAAATGAACATTTATTATCTGGCCAGGCACTTTACATAAAGCGTTATCGCCATCCTTAGTTCACCAAAGGAGAGGTGGTTTTAGAGATGAGGGACAGTCTCAGAGAACTTAGACATAACTATGCCAACATTTCACTAGTAGTGAAATAAATGACAGGTGTGTGAAGTCCAGATCTGTCTGGATTCCCCAAAGCCCCTTACAACAACATATTGCCTTCGGAAAAGCAATGGAAAAGAAAAAATCAGGCAAGTGATGTATGGACCCATTATACTTCCCCCACTCTCATTTTAATATCACCTTGGCAAAGCTGAAGAGCAGACATCTTCGTGCCTCCATCAGTTATGCCCTCTGGGAGTCTCAGTTCATCCCTTTACATACTTAACGCTGCGGGATCTAAATCCTGGCCAAAATAAATTTTAAAGCTGGAAAAAATCCACACTGTACCCTTTGCATTACGCTAATAGGCTGAAAATAGCCATGACAACCAAATTAAGGGACAGCGACTGAGACTCAGGCTCACTCCCTGTACACATTTTACTTAGGAAGACGGGGAGGGGCGTGAAGTTAAGCACTCAACGACCATTTCCTTAATTTGGGAGAAGGGCCTTCAGCTGGCTTCCCTGGCTGATTCTCAACTCTGCTCCTGCTGAGTGGACAAGTCTCGGAGCGGCCCTGCTGTGTGCGGGGGACACGCGGGGTGGGGAAGGCTGAGCGGGGAAAACCGGGGGTTCTCGGATTGGAAAACAAAGAGAAGGAATGGGTTTGGGGAACAAGCGCGTGGAGGGGTGTGAGATTTTGAGCGAGGATTCCTGGATACTGAGTGTAAAACTTCGCAGGAGGAGCTGGGGACACCGAGGCAGATTTGGCAACAAAAGGGTCCCGGGATGGGCAAGTTTACGAACCGGGATGCGAGAACAGAGTTGGAGAGATGTGACGAGGCGCGTGGATGAAGCCGGCTGTACTCGCACCGCGCGGCTGGCTCCCGGCTTGCCGACGGGGCCTCCAGGGAGCCGCCCCTCAGCCCGCCCTGGGGGCGGGGCTGGCCCGGCGGTTACATAACAAACCTGTACGAGCGGCTGGGGGCGGTTCGGGCGGTTCGGGCGGTGGTGGGGGCGGGGCAGGGGCGGGGCCAGGGCGGGGCTAGACCTGCACCGGGCCAGGCAAGATGGCGGCCATGGAGACGGACACGGCGCCGCTGACCCTAGAGTCGCTGCCCACCGATCCCCTGCTCCTCATCTTATCCTTTTTGGACTATCGGGACCTAATCAAGTAATGGGACGACACGCATGGCAGGGGTGGGGGATGGGGAGAGGAGGCGGTGAGGCAGGGGGGAAGGAGGTCGGGGCCACTGACAGGACCCGGGCTCCCGCGACATCAGAAGGTGACGCCAGGGCCGCCCTCATCCTGCAGAGCCACCGGGGACCGGGACGAGACGGGGGCGGAAAGGACCTCGCCCTGAGTCTTCCTCCCGTCCTGGGCCCAGGTTTGAGAAGCGACGAGAGCCCCTCTCTCCCAGGCCTCGGCGAGGCCCACTTGCAAGAGAAAAAGGTAGTGGCTCTCTTGCCGCCCCGCCGCGCTCCGTGGACCCCCGCTGGCCCCGCAGGTGCCCGCCTGGTCGGGGTCAGTCCCGGCTACTGTGTAAAAGCCCCTGTCCCTGCCAGGCGCTCTTCTCTGCTAGGTCCGGGGCCTGCGGAGTCTGGCGCCGGCGTGGGCAGGTGGGGCCAGCGAGAGGAGGAGATAGGCAACCCCTTATACTCCCCTAGCGCTACTTCCCAAGCGCCAGAATCGCTGTCAGAACTCACTTTCGGACTTCAGTGCGCGAGAATTGTTTTGCTGTCAGCATTGCTCCTTAGGGTTCGATGTTGGATTTTGTGTTTTGGTACTGACTTCCGGTGATGCCATGCCGGTGACTATCTTCTCTCCTGGACACCTTGGGTTTCCCACATTACTAGCATCTGTTCCAGAAATAAACACCGGTTGCTGATAAGGTGGTTCAATTCCCAGTTTCTTCAGAACTTGGGACTGTCTGAGGTGGTGGAAGAAATGGCGCTGCCAGCCCGCCCCCCAGCTGTCAGGATTGTTTACACCCTTGACAGGGGGTGGCATGGCTGTGAGTTTCCTGTGCTACCGTATAGATTTGCAGAGGATGCAAAGTCGCCCTCTTAGGATAGGTGGGCGCGATTTGTTTTGTGTTTTGGATTAACCATTAGATTCTAGCCATTTGATGATTGTGCCCTGTGTTATTAGAGGTTCTTTTATAAATACAGATTTCTTGGAGTTACAGATATTTGTTGGCCTAGCTAAGTGGTGATAGATACCTCAAGTTTTTGGTCACTACCTGTACTGGTCGCTACCTGTACCTGCTAGCACTTTTATTTTTCTAGAAAATACTTACAATTTAACTAACAACCTCCAACTTTTGACTGCTGCCAGAGTAATCTTTCTAAGACACATCTGGTTGTCATTCTCCTTAAAACCTGTGACACCCTTATGTTTATAGACTGTAACCTAAACTTCTGGGGCATTGAAGGCTCTTATCATCTGGCTTGTATATCTGAGGTCCTCCAGGACTTATTTCTCCTCCACTATCACATTTGCACCATCCATTCTAGCCAAATCAGGCCTCTGCCAGCACACAACACACTTGCACTTTCTTTTTTCTTTTTTTTTTCCTGTGGCTCAAGCTCTCGACCTTGCCTGGAATGCCTTGCCTACTTCTTCTCAACCTGGCAAGGTGGAGAAGATGCCCTCTCTACCTTCTTCCTGCAGAATTGATTTGCCATGTCAGGTAGATGGCGTGCTTCTTGATTGTAAGGACTGCCTTGCTTATCTTCGTATTCAAAGATTTTTTTTTTTCGAGGGCCTGCTATGTGCCAGTCTGTTAGGTGTTGAGGGTACAGTAGTGAACAACGCAGGTGTTGAGGGTACAGTAGTGAACAACGCAGCTCTTACGGAGCTTACAGTCCAGTGGGCAAGCCATAATTGCAAGAGGTGCTTAGTGCAGTGAGGGAAATAGATTGCTCTGTTAAGAAATAGAAAGGGAGAGGTGATCAAATCGGAAGGAGCTGCCATATAGGAAGCAGGACATCTGCAGTTCTGGCAGGGGGAAAAGTATGTTCAGAGGTTGACGGGACTGCTGAATGGTACTGTTCAACAGCATGGCCTGGTGGAAGATACAGAAGGCTGGCATTGCTGGAGGTAGGGAGTGACTCACAGACAGTGATCAGATGAGGGTGGTGAGATCATGCAGGACCTTGAGAACCACGGTGAGGAGGTAAAATTTTACTTTAAATGCCTTAGGTAGTAATCACAATTTTAAACAGAAGTGACATGATCCCTCTGTAAATGTCTGTGGAAATAAATTGAGTTGAATACCATTTGAATTTATCTACAGAAAAGTGTCCAGTGTATTGCAGCTTTTTTCCTATACCACACCACCCAGTTTTGTCAAGGGTCTAGTCTAGTGATAAGCTCTGAAGTTTTTGGTATGTATTTGCTGAACTGGACTGGGTTGGATTGGATTAGTACACTGGAATCATGTAGCATCAGTTGCATAGTTTGAATTGAGATAATCTGATACCCTCTCCGTTGCAGAGTGATTTATTCTGAAATGGAGTGAATAAGTGCCACACTGTGCATCAGAATGACCTGTGCATGAGAATGGCCTATGGCACTTTTTAAACATATAGATGCCTGAGGTACAGATCTCAGTCTAAACCAACTGGATCAGAATCTCTAGAACAGTAGTTTTCAATCTTGATGCGCATTGAATTCATCTTTCATGCATATTCCAGATTCTTCTATGTTGTTTAGCTCCTAGGGCAGTGGAGGGAGAGGAGTCAAGAAGAGGGTATGGAAACTGAATGCACAAAACTGAAGGAATTCCTATGTTTACAAAAGTTAATTTGGGCATCTCCTGAACTTGGCAGAAAAGGATGAAGATGATGTTTCTGTAAAATCTGAAAATCAAACAAAGGCAATTTTGTTTATTATAGATTGGTTTTTAACACACCTTAGTCATGGCCTTGACAAACCTGATGTGATTTAAGATTCTGTTGATTAGCTATTGCCCGAGTGAGATCTTTGAATACCTACTTTCTGTTAATATAACTGAGTCCTAATCCTAGATTCATTCTTTTTACAAATTAATTATGTAGGGTAGAATTTACAGGATTGCAACACTGTTGTGTTAGAAATCTTTATATGGTAAGAAAGTTATTTGCTTCTAACATTCCATGTTTTGTGGCAGCTGATAACTTGTAGAGCCATGATTACTGAATCAGATCTGTTATGATTCAGGCACCCTCTATAGGTGGCTTTAGTGAAAAAGTGGTTTTGGTGGCAATACTTTTTTCCTTTAAGTAAAAAAATTTTAAAAACAACAATAAAAGATCTGTGTATTTAGTAGCATATATCTTACAGATCTTGGGAAAAAACCCCAAGTCCCTTTATGACTAAATAACTTTCTTCCTATATGTAGAAGTGAGTATTGTCCTGACAATAAGCATAGGACAATTCCTTGATTCGAGATTAACTCCAGTGGTATATATGGTTTGTAGATATTTTTGTGAAAAATTACGATTGTAGATGTTTCAGGGTTTATTTGTGAACTCAGTTTCACTACTAACAAGGCAATTATACCACTTAACATGTTAAACATGTTTTAGAAAATGGTTTTGTAATTGTAAGGGTAATCAGTGAAAAATAAGAGAAACAAAAGGCATAAAACAAAACTTAACAATGGATATTTTAATCTTTATTTTAAAATTGTTTTCTTACTTTTTTTTAATACTATCGGTGAATCTGGTTACTGCCAGCTGTTGCTATGTCAGTCGAAGACTTAGCCAACTATCAAGTCATGATCCGCTCTGGAGAAGACATTGCAAAAAATACTGGCTGATATCTGAGTGAGTATTCGGGGAATATGTACTTCTGAAAACTGGCCCTTGGTTTCTTCCATAACACTAGTCTGTCTTGATTCTCCTCTCTAATCCTTGTCTCTTTATGTCCTTTGGTGGTTCTTCTCGTGCCTGCTAGTAAATGTTGGTATTCGCCAAGGTTCTGTCCTTAGCCCATTCTGCTCTCCCTCTCTGAACTCTACTGCATGCATTATTGCCATTTATAGTGACTATCTGCATGCTCCTAACTCCCAAACCTGAATCTCCCTCCCTGACTTCCCTGCTGAGCTCTAGAATTGTTTGCAGAACTGTCTGCTGGACCTTTCTATTGGCTGTCCCACACTTATTAACTGGATTCAGTAAATGTTAACAAATTTGACAGAATCAAAGTACAGATGACAGAAAGTGGGAGTTGAGAAAGGTGGAAGAAATGAGTAGGAATGCTAATGTCTTTTCTTAGATTGAGTGGAGTCAGGTAGTGACTAAAGTTGGTGAAGTAAGAAGCAGAGGTTTAAGCATATTATTTAAAGCTGCAAGCTTTAGACAGAACTGAAAATTAATAACAGAGCTATCAAACACTGGGAGGAAAAAGAACAGGTAAAGGGAAGTTTAAGTATTGCTAGATCTTTCCGTGTTTTCCTTTGGGGTATCAATAGATACATGTGAAGTTGATAAATCAACAACTAGAGGCGTAAACATTTAGAACTGTGGAGGTAACTTCTAGAAATACCTAAGATTTCCTTTGAGGAGTTGGACTTAAAACAGGAGAATAGTTTTTCATCGTAAGTTCTTTGGTACCTTTTAGTTTTAATAATCTATGTGTATATTATTTAGATTAATAAAAAGATGCTCCCCTTCCCTCTCCTACCCCCGCAAAAAAAACCCACTCTGAATTGTTCTTTTCCCCATTCCTAAACCTATCCTTCAGCATTGCCAGTCTTCATAGCAGCATCATCCACTCAGGCATCCAAATCAGAATTAGGAGTCATCCTAGGTGTGTGTGTGTGTCTCTCTCTCTCTCCCCACTTCTCTCCCTCCTTCTACATTCATCACAAAGGCTTACCAAGCCTTTCTTACCAAGCTCGTTAGTATGTTACCTTAAGGCCCTCTGTGGCTGCCTTACCCTCTGTCACTTCTGATTCTTAATTTTATACTTTATTCTTTCTCACTGGTTAGACTCTACCTTTTTTGAAGGCAAAAAATGTGCCTTATTTTTTTATATCCTCAGTGGCTAAGTGGACACTCAATAAATGCTTGGGGAATTTTACCAAATAGGAATGTTGAATCATGTAATTAATTTCATGTTCTATGATTCTCAACTAATTCAGTGTAGATATGTGTTAGATTAATATTATTATATCATAAGATTCTATTCTCTAAAACAGAATACATGATGCCTTTAAAATTTTATAATTGGTATCTTTTTAAGAGTAAGTTGAAATTTATGCATTACTACTATTCATATTTTATTAAAGATTAGAAAACTGAAAAAAATAACTAGAAAGAAAATGAGAAAATGAGTGCCTAACAATCCACCACGCCAGCAGTAACTTTTGTTAAAATTTTTAATGTATATATCACTTTTTGCTATCTGATCTTCATTTGTGGCTAAAATATAATGAAAAGGAAAAGTACACATTCCTTTACGTTGTAGGTATCTAAAATAAATGCTAATATTATTTTAAAAGATTTTAAATCTCATGTTTTTCATCTATTTAGGGAAGAGAAAACACAGAAGAATCAGTGTTGGAAATCTCTCTTCATAGATACTTACTCTGATGTAGGAAGATACATTGACCATTATGCTGCTATTAAAAAGGCCTGGGATGATCTCAAGAAATATTTGGAGCCCAGGTGTCCTCGGATGGTTTTATCTCTGAAAGGTACTGGGAATGCAGGGTCCCTTTCCCCGTTTTCATTACTATTAGTATAAATAGGTTAGTTTAAATAACTTTGAATCTCTGTCATCTACACAACTGTGTTAATCCAACCTTGTCTGTGATTTACTGTTCATATTTGGCCATGGAAGTAGGACCTTCACTCTAGTGCTTACGCTGTTTTTTCTCAGCCTTGGGATCCACATGGTTATTTATCAGAAGGGAAAGCTGAACTTTTATCCTTGTATTTGTTTTCTATTAAGAAAGTAGTCATGCTAAGATTGTGTGAGAGTAATTACAGTGATTTCTTTTAAAATATTTTTTTGATTGTGAAATTTTGCCTACTGTATCAATACTCTTTCCTATTTTCAGTACAAGTAAATGTTTGCCTGATAGTCTAATATTCAGAAAGACCCTTGGTCTTTACCTGTGTAAGAGCAACCTAGTAGAGTAAGGAAAACTTTTATCCTTATTTTGACATTTACAAAATAGTAGAACTAAGATCTGAACTGAAGTCTATTTGACTCCAGAATATGCTCTTTCTATTATACCATTATTGTCCAATTTTGGCAAGAAATATTAAGCTATTTCCATTAATTTGATTTAATTAACAATCATGAAAATAGATTGTAGATAGATTGCCACTTACCTATTTTACCCTCCCAGTTTTTTTCAGATTTCTGTACTGAAAGGCATTGTATACATGTTCGGTTTTGCTGAGCTAAAGTTGGAATCAGTTCTTCTCAAATATTTTCTTCCCTTTAGAACTAAAGACTCTTTTGAAACAGTATTCCTTTTGCATTTTGTGTTTCCTCTCTAATTTCCCATGCAAATATTACTTTCATGCAAATCACAGTTGCATGACCAGGTGCTTGAAACTGAATTGCTAGAAGGTAGAAGAAAGAATGATTTGGCAGAAAGAGTCGAGCTTTGAAGAAGAGTACCCTTGATTAAGAAAAGTACCTTTTCTTAGAAAAAAGAATAATACTATTTACTTGGTATGTAGGGTTGAATATTTCAAGAGGAAAATAAATCTGAAAATAGGTATTTGGTGATGATAAGGCAAGGGCTTACAGTAGCTATTATTAATTAAACACAAAGCTAGGCACTGGCTAAGTATTTCTTGAGTATTACTCCATTTAATTGCAAAAGTCCTATGGGATAAATAATTACTATTCTCATTTTATAGGTGGATTACCTAAGGCATAAAAAACTAAGTTGTGGCCGGGCACGGTGGCTCATGCCTGTAATCCCAGCACTTTGGGAGGCCGAGGTGGGCAGTCAGGAGATGGAGACCATCCTGGCTAACACAGTGAAACCCCGTCTCTACTAAAAATACAAAAAAATTAGCCAGGCATAGTGGTGGGCGCCTATAGTCCCAGCTACTCGGGAGGCTGAGGCAGGAGAATGGCGTGAACCCTGGAGGCAAAGCTTGCAGTGAGCTGAGATCATGCCACTGCACTCCAGCCTGGGTGACAGAGCGAGACTCCATCTCCAAAACAAAAACAAAAACAAAACAAACAAAAAAACTAAGTTGTTTAACCATCACAAAGGAAAAGGCAAAAACCAGGATTTGGATACAGAGCTGACTCCAGAGCTATGGTCTTAACATTGACTGAAGGGAGACAGGACCTATCCTATTATGTTTGGAATGTGTATTGGACTAGAAGAGCTAGTTTAAATATTAGGAGATTTGGAACATGATATGGTATATGGTTCTGCTCTTAGGCTCAGAGCTATCAAGAAGATAAAACTAAGGATATGTAACAGCTGCTGCTGCTGCTGCTGTTTATTTTTCTTTTCTTTTTCTTTCTTTCTTTCTTTTTTTTTTTTTTTTTTTTGGTGCATGAATTTTGGCATTTCCAGGCTCCCTGTACTACCTAGCAGTTGGAGGTGGGGTTGTCAGATAATTCCTTGACAGCTCCTGTTTTACTCCACGGTGCCAGTTCTCTGGGGCTTTGCCATGAGTTGGAATAGGATAAAGGCTCTTTGATGTCTGCAGTGCTGGGGGTTCTTGGAACCCTAGGCTTATGAATTTTAGAACCAAGTTAGGAAACTTGCTGCTCACCTCAGCTGCCACAGTCTTGAGTCCATCACAAGGTTATAGAGGTTGCAGATAAAAAGGAAAATCAGAAAGCAAATAGGCATTGGGCTTGGGGAAATTTTTTTGGAGTATCTTGAAATTAAGATATATTGTTATCACATATCTTCATATCTCATATTTACCTTAAGTTTTGGCTTAAAATTTTAGAGTTGGAAGGCACCTTAGAGACTGTTTAGACCAGGGGTTGGCAAACTTTTTCTTTAAAGGACCAGACGGTAAAATTTTAGGCTTTGTGGGACACATGGTCTCTGTCACAACTCTTCAGCTCAGCTGTTGTGGGAAAGCAGCCAAAGATGATTCATAAACAAATGAGTGTTGCTGTATTCCAATAAAACTTTATTCATGCAAGGAGGCAGCAGGCCAGGATTTGGAGTGTGGGCTATTAATGTGCCCGTCCTGGTTTATGCTGGTAAGTTGAAGAAACACACCCAGAGAATTTAAGTGACTCATGCAAGGTATCAAACTAGTGACCAAGATACAACTCTAATCTAGGCTTCTTGGCTCCTAGTAACTTTTTCACTGTTTCCTTCTATGAGTAGGTTAAGGGGAAAAGAAAGTAAATAAATATTTACTGAGTGCGAATAAAGCACTTTATTCGTGAAGTCTTATTTAATCCTCACTATAATTCTCTAGGGTAGGTGGTATTATCCCCCTTTGAGAATGAAGAAACAGGATTAAAGAGGTGAAATAACTTGCCAGAAATCATGCAGTCAGTGTGTATCAGTCCATTTTTGCATTACTATAAATAAATGTCTGAATCTGGGTAATTTATAAGACAAGAGGTTTAACTGGTTCATGATTCTGCAGGCTGTACAGGAAGCATGGTGGCATCTGCTTCTGGGGAGGCCTCAGGGAGCTTTTACTCATGGGGAAAGCACAGCATGAGCAGGCGTGTCACATGGCAAAAGCAAGATCAATAGGGAGAGAGAGGTACGGCACACTTTTAAACAGCCAGATCTCATGAGAAGTCACTCACTGTCTTGAGGACAGCACCAAGGGAAGGATACTAAACCATTCATGAGAAAAAATCCACCCCCATGATCCAATCACCTCCCACCAGGCCCCCCTCCAATACTGGGGATTACAGTTCAACATGAGATTTGGGAGGGGACAAATATACCAACTATGTCAAAGTAGTAGAGCAAAGATTAACTCTGGTCTTTCTGCCTCCCAAATTCTATTATGGTTGGATACCTCTTTCAACCTTGATTTTACTGTATTGTAAACATATATTTGCTTTTAGTTTTCTTTTTGCCATGTTTATTTTTGTCTCTTTCTCTTCTTTAAGAAATTCTTAGTTTCCTGTTACATGTTAAGTGTCTAACATGTGGCATATACCGTACAAATATTAGTTTCTTTCCTCATCCAGTAGTTCAGGTTGCCATTCAGCTTCGTTTCTTTTATACTAAAATTTCTCTTTTTTTAATGAACTTTTTATTTTGGAGTAATTTGAGATTTACAGAAAAGTTGCAAAGAGAGTTCAGAGAGTTCTATACACCCCTCACCCTTTACCTTTATGTATCCCACTGTGGGACATTTTTGAAACTATAACATCTTCATTGGCACATTACTATTAACTAAACTCCAGACTTCACTTGAATTTCACCAGATTTTCCATTATTATTCTTTTTCTGTTCCAGGATCCAGTCCAGAATTCCACATTGCATTTAGTTGTCATGTCTCCTTAGTGTACTCTGATCCGTGGCAGTTTCTTTGTCTTTTATAACCTTGACAGTTTTTTGTTTGTTTGTTTGTTTTTTGAGACAGTTGCCCAGGATGGAGTACAGTGGCATGATCTTGGCTTACTGCATCCTCTGCCTCCCAGGTTCAAGCAATCCTCCTGCCTCCACCTCCCAAGTAGCTGGAACTATATGCACAAACCACCACACCTGGTTAATTTTTGTATTTTTAGTAGAGACAGGGTTTCACCATGTTGGCCAGGCTGGTCTTGAACTCTTGACCACAAGTGATCTGCCCCTGTGGGCCTCCCAGAGTGCTGAGATTACAGATGTGAACCAGCCACCACACCCAGCCCCTTGACATTTTTGAGAGAGTACTTATCAGGTATTTTGTGTTAGGTTAGTGCAAAAGCAATTGCAGTTGCTCAAATCAGCTTCATCTTGATATTTTACTGATGATTAGACTGGAGCTGGAGTTATTTTCTTTTTTAGATAACTGCAGATGTGAAGTGCCCCTCTCATCACATTATGTCCAGGGGTACATGCTGTCACTAATGGTTTTAACTAGCATACAGAAATAGGAACACGTTGTAAGTGCACAACTCATTGAATTATCACAAGGTAAACATGTCCATTCTAACACCCTCCAGACCAAGAAGTAGAATATTATCTGTACCTAGAAGCTCTCCTCATATTTCTTCCCTCTTTCACAGAGGCAACCATTATTCTGATTGTTTATGCTGTCGAGTAGTTTTCTTTTTTGAACTTTATGTAAGTTGTATGAATAAGTATTTTGTATGGATTATTTCTACTTTGTGAGATTCAATCTTTTTGAGTGTAACAGAGTTTGTTAATTTTGGCTGCAGTATATACTCCATTATCTGAGTAGACTATTCCCTACTGTTAATGGATATTTGGGTTATTTCTATTTCTGGCTATTACAAATAATGCTGTAAATTTTTATATACATTGTTGATGTCTATATGAGTATATTTCTACTGGGTAAATATCTGGCATTGGGTTTGCTGGGATATAGAGTTGCTTATATTAAACTTCAAAAGATGGTGTTTAGTTTTGAAAGTGGTTCTACCAGTTTACATTCTTACCAGCACTTTAATGTTATCATTCGTTTTAACCTTTTTGTCAGGTGTGTAGTGGTGGTTTTCATTCACATTTCCTTAAGGATGTAGAATAATGACAGTTGTATTTCTATCTTTCTAAGCCTCATATATCATGTATTTCTTTTTCTTGCCTTATTGCACTGGCGAGGGCCTTCACTACAGTGTTGGAGAGGAGTAATGATGGGATAGTGGGCATCCTTATCTTTCTGATTGCAGAGGGAAAGCTTTTAGCATTTCACCTTTAAATAAGGTGTTTGCTGTAGGGTTTTTTTTGTAGATATTCTTTATCAGATTGAAGATAGTCCCTCTGATCCTAGTTTGGGAAGAGGATGTTTGTTTTTGTTTTTTAAATGGATAACTGAATTTCTATCAAATGCCTTGTCTGCCTTATGATTCTCATGATTTTTTTCCTTATTTTGTTAATGCAGTGAAATGCATTAATTGCTTTTCTGAATGCTAAACCACTCTATATTCCTGGAATAATCCTACTTTGATTGTAATATATTATCTTTTTTATATGTACTGGATATGATCTGCTAGTATTTTATTGGGATTTTTACATCTGTGTTCATGAGAGTTTGGCCTGTAATTTTCCTTTCTTGCAATGTTCTTGTCAGGTGTTGGTATCAAGATGATGCTGGCCTTGTAAAACGAGTCGGGAAGTGTTGCCTCTTTTTCTGTTCCCTGGAAGAGTTTATGTAAGCTTGGTCTTATTTTTTGCTTAAATGATTAGTAGAATGCACCAGTGAAGCCATTCAATTCTGGATTTTTCATTGTAGGAAAGTTTTAAATTATGGATTCAATTCCTTTATTAGATATAGGAGTATTTTGATTTTCTGTTTATTCTTATGTCAATTTTGATAAGTTGTTTTCTAGGAAATTGTCCACTTCATCTATTTTCAAATCTGTTGACATAAAGTTTTTCATAATATCCTCTTATCTTTTTAATGCTTGTTGGATCTGTGGTGCTATCACCTTTTCCATTTCTAATATTAATTATTTATACTTTTGCTGTTTTTCTTCATCAGTCTTGCTAGATGGGGTGAATTAATTTTATTAATCTTTTCAAAGAGCTGGCTTTTGCCTTTGTCAGTCCTTTACTGTATGTTTGTTTTTTATTTCATTAATTTCTTTGATGTCTTCTCTCTGAATTTACTGTGATTTTTTTTTTTTTTTTCCTGACTTGGGATCATTGCTTAGATCATAGATTTTCAGGCTTTCTTATTTTTTCAAATGAATTTAGAGCTCTAAATTTCCCACTGAGCACATTAGTTTGTCCCATAAGTTTTAATACATTGTATTTTCATTACCATGCAGTTCAAAGTATTTTCTGATTTCTTTGATTTCTTCTTTAACCCATGAATGATATAGAAGCATATTACTTAATTTCTAAATATTTTGCACTTTTAAAGTAATCTTTTAAATATAATTTATAATTTAATTCCACTGTGATCACAGTATATACTTTTTGTGAGTTCAGTCATTTAAAATTTGTTACGACTTATTCTGTGGTCTAGCATATGATCTATTTTGGTAAATGTTTTGTGTATACTTAAAAATAATGTATTTTCTGCGATTATAGAGTTCAATACTGTATATATAATTAGGTAACATTTGTTAATCTTGTTCAAATCTTCTACACTCTTACTGAATTGTTTATTTTGTCTACCTGTTCTGTTAGTTAATAAGAGAAGTATGATAAAATCTATTGCTGTGGTAGGCAGAATTCTGAGATAGTCCCCAAATTCCCACCCACTGGTGTACATGCCTGGTATAATGATCTCTCCTTGAGTGTAGGTGGTACTATGAAAATAACTGATTTTCTTCGATTAGGTCATATTATATGAAAAAGGTGAAGGGATTTTGCATATGTAATTAAGGTCCCAAATTAGTTGAATTTGAGTTAATTATTAATCAGAAAGCAAATTATCCTGACTGGGCCCCACTTAATCAGATGAGCCCTTAAAAAGGACTGGGCCCTTCCAGAAGTCAGATTCAATGTGCCTCTCCTATTGACTTTGAATAAGCAAACTGGCATATTATGGAGAGGGCCACATGGGAGAGAATGGTGGGTGACCTCCAGGAGCTGAGGGCCTCAGTCCTGAGGAATTGAATTCTGCCAACAACCAGTGACCTTGGAAGAGGATCCTAAGCATACGATGCGTAAGATGAGATAGCAGCCCCAGTTGATGCCATAATTTCAGCCTTGTGGGGCCTGAGCAGAGGATCCAGTTGAGTCATATCTAGACTCCTGACCTACAGAAACTGTGAAATAATAAGTGCTTTCAGCTGCTAATATTACAGCAGGAGAAAACTACAGCCACTGTGATTGTAGATATATCTTTTCCCCATTTTAGTTGTCATTTAAAAATATATTTTAAAGCTCTTATTATATACGTAAAATTAGAATTGGAACATCTGTGTAGTGAATTTAACCTTTTTGTTATTACAAAAAGTCCTCCATTAGCTCTTATAAAGTTGTTTGCCTTAAAGTCTCATTTCATGTGATTTTAGTAGAGCTACTCTAGCTTTGTTTTCTGTATTTACTTTAAGATGTGTCTCTTATATGTAATTCTTTGTTTTTTATCTGGTCTGTTTGTCTTTTCATAAGATTATTTAATCTATTCATATTTAATAGATTTACTAATGTGTTTGAGTTGAGATATACCATGTTTCAGTTTGTTTTTCTATTTGTCCCACCTGTTCACTGTTCCTTTTTTGCAATCTTCTTAATTATGTTTCATTCCATTCCCTTCTCCTTTCTTTTTTTAGTGATTATATTAGAGATGAAAACATTGCATCTTTGACTTATTAAAGTCTAACGTAAATTAGTATTTTTTCCACTTCCTGGACAATGAAAGAACTTTATAATGCATTAACTCCAATCACCTCCCTCCTGCCTTTTGATTTATAGTTTTTGTGATTTTGATTTTTAACATATTTAGTTTCCCTAAAAACATTCTTATTTTACATATTCAATATTCTTTTAGACTAACCTTCATATTTACCTTTTCTGGTTGCCCTTTATCCCTTCCTGTGTCTTCATGCTTCCATCTGGGATCACTTTCCTTCCACCTGAAGAATTCCTTTTGGTATTTCTTTTAACTGACTGCTGCTGCTGAATTTTTCTTTTGTTTATCTAAACATGTATTTATTTCATCTTCATTGTTGAAGATATATTCACTGGTTATAGGGTTTTGGTCAGCAGTGATTTTTCTTCATCACTTTGAAGGTGTCATTCTCCGGACTTCTATTGTTTATTTTCTTTTTAAAGACAGGGTCTTGCTTTGTTGCCCAGGCTGGAGTGCAGTGGCACAATCATAGCCCATTGCAGCCTCCAACTCCTGGGCTCAAGCAGTCCTCCCAGCTCAGTCTCCCGAGTAGCTGGGACTACAGGTGCGACACCATCCCTGGCTAATTTTTAAGTTGTTTTTTTTTTTAAGATGGGGTCTTGCTATGTTGCCTAGCTTGGTCTCGAACTCCTGGCCTCAAGCCACCCTCCCACCTCATCCTCCCAAAGTGCTGGGATTACATGCATGAGCCACTGAGTCCAGCTAACTTCTGTTGTTTCTGTAGAGAATTTAGCTGTCAGACTTACTGTTTTTCTTTTGAAGGTAATTGGACACTCACCTTATCCCCCACACTGCTTTTAAAATTTCTCTTTGTCTTCGATTTTAGCAGTTTTCCAAGATGTATCTAGATAATTATTTTGTTTGTAATTTTTCTCCATAGGGTTTATGGTGCTTCTGAATCATGGTTTGACATTTTCATCAATTTTGGAAAATTCTCTGCTGTTACCTCCAAATACTGCTTCTGCCTCATTCTACTTTTCCTCTCCCTCTGGGATTCCAGTGCTTGTATCATAGACCTTTCTGCCATGTCCTCCCATGTGTGTCTTAGGCTCTTTTTGTGTTTTTCCATCCCTTTTTGTCATCTGACCTGGCTTCCAGTTTATAATTCCCTCTTCAGCTTTGAAACTATGATTTGTTGTTAAACCCTTTCTGTGTATTCTTATTTTAGTTTTTGCATTTTTCAGCTCTAAGATTTCCATTTGATTCATTTTTATAGTTTCTAGTTCTCTGCTGAAATACTCGATCTTGTCATTTAATTCATTGAATGTATCAATTGTGGTTATTTTTAAGTCCATGTTTACTAACTCCAATAACCATGTATTATGGATTTGGTTCTATTTTCTATTTTTTCTCTTTCTTTAGTCAGATCTTGTCTTTGTATAGGCCTAGTTGTTTTTAATTTATTGCTAGACATAATTTGAAATTTGGGATAATGTTATTTTCTTCTAGAGATTACTTTTGCTTTTGGCTAACAGCTAGTCAATGGGCAGATCACTGTAATGCAATCAGGGATTGATATGATTGAAAACTGGGCTTTAGTCTTTATGAGGACTAGTCTTATCTTCAATTCATCCTTTTTCCTAGGATGTCAGTCAGGATCCTAGCCCAAAAACCTTGGGTTTTACCAGGTCCCTCTCTCTTTTGTGGACCCTGAACTCTGTTGTTTTGCCCTCTAGCCTCGTGTTACTGCCTAAAACTTTGCTCAGCTTCTTGGCCACTCAACCTCATATTTGCTTTCAGAATTGACAGCAATTCTTATCTTGTCTAAAGACAAGGTGGCTTCCAATGCCTGGCTCACCTCTCAGTCTCCCTCTTCTCCTGGACCCCTCTCCCCTGCTGTTGTGATTCTTCAAAAGTCTTCAAGCCAATTTTTTGTTGTCAATATTCAGCAAGAGGTTTAGTCCAACAACCTGGTGGGCTGCTGCTGAATGTCGATCTCTTCTCTTGGTACTTGTCATTATTTCTCACTTCTCAAAAGCTTGAATATGTGGCAAATTTACAAACATGCAAAATAGAGTTCAAGTTAATGGCCTCCTCACACATGAACCCATACCTTATGTCCTATATTTCCCATTGAGAGTCAATGTTAAAACTCTTAAGTAACGTCAGTTTAGAGAACTTCCAGGGGTCTTGTTATTATTATTATTTTTTAATAAAGCAGTATGAATGTTTTAGATTTAGGCAGTTTAGAGGTTTGTGTTATAATGTGAAAACATTATTGTGGATCTCATTGGTACGCACTTTCCATGTTTTACTAAGTGCCAGTGTTTTCCCTGTTGGGAGGAAACTAAGAAATTTGCTTGCTCAGTGCTTCAAATTAGGTTTCAATTCATTTCCCTCTATTTCAGCCGTAGATTTTGGACAGAATTCACTCACTCCAAGATTGTTTCATTAGTTAGCAGATAGATTGCATTTCTTCTTATATTTAAGGTTGTTTCTTCACAATTCACTCTTTTTTTTGTGCCTTTATAGAGGGTGCTCGAGAGGAAGACCTTGACGCTGTGGAAGCGCAGATTGGCTGCAAGCTTCCTGACGATTATCGATGTTCATACCGAATCCACAATGGACAGAAGTTAGTGGTTCCTGGGTAAGATATTCAATGTTTTGGTTATTTTTAATGATGCAAGTTATTTTTTAGAATGAAAGTAAATAAATTGTATTTGTAGTTACCCTTAACAAATTAAAGACGCATGGAATTCCCTCTTTCTCCTTTATAGCAATCCATAAGACAAAATCTATAGCTTGAATTAGATTTTACCAAAATAAATATAGCTCATAAAAACACAGTTTCTATCAATATACTTGTGTAGTTAAAATGAAGTCTGGTATGGGATGGGAGATGGGACATACAGTAAAGGTATGTGCGATATATTTTAACCAAATTCTTCAGAACTCTTGAAATGTGTATCTTATTACAGGCCAGGCAAATTATTTTGGGAGCTTGATGCAAATTCTACCTACTCTACATGTAAAGAGCAATCATTTGTCCAGAGCTGCATACACTACACTAAAGAAAATTGTTTTGTCATATTAAACACAGTCTATAGTTGAATGGCCTGTTTAAAATTTAATTCTAAAAAGTAAAGTATTTATTGTGGAGCTTTTTTTTTTTTTTTGAGACAGGGTCTTGCTCTGTCTCCCAGCCTGGAGTGTAGTGGCATGACCTCAGCTCACTGCAGCCTTGACTCCCCTGGCTCAAGCGATCCTGCCACCTCAGCTGTCCCATTAACTGGAAGTACAGGCGCACCATCACGCCTGGCTACTTTTTTGTATTTTTTATAGAGATGGGGTCTTGCCATGTTGCCCAGGCTGGTCTTGAATTCCTGGGCTCAAGCACTTCCTGCCTCAGCCTCCTAAAGTGCTGGCATTACAGATGCAACCCACGCATCCAGCCTTTTTTTTTTTTTTGCCAAGAGATGATGTCTTGCTATATTGCCAGGCTAGTGGTATTTAACTCCTGGGGTCAAGCAATCTTCCTGCCTCTGCCTCCCAAGTAGCTGGGGCTACAGGCATATACCACTGTGCCTGGTTCAGCTTTATTTTTTTTTTTTATTAAGATTTGTTTTACAAACTTTTATTATTTTAAATTTTTATTTATTATTATTATTTTTAGAGATGGGGTCTTACTATATTGCCCAGGCTGGTCTTGAACTCCTAAGCTCAAGGGACCCTCCTGCTTCAGCCTTCCAGCCAACCATATCCACCTTACATGGTAGAACTCTTGGGTAAAAGTGGACCATGCAGTAGTCACCAGAATTCACCCACAGTTTTAGAAGGCTGTGCTTTGAATGGGCCTACTCCTTTTGCACTTTTATGAAAGTCAGCTATTTCAGAGACATTGTGCTTGTGAAATGCTAATAAGAATTTAAGGAGAACTTTGCATTGTTCTTATTGGAACCTGGTGTTCCTTTGAATGTGAAGAATCATGTGAGACTCTGTTACAATTTCAGATGAGGGTTGAATGAGTATAGGGAATCCCGGAGGTAATCACATTGAGATTACAAGGTAGTCTTCAGAAATCAAATATTGGGGGCAGGGCACGGTGGCTCATGCCTGAAACTAGCTCTTTGGGATGCCAAGGCAGGAGGACTGCTGAAGTCAGGAGTTCAAGACCAACCCGGGTAGCATAGCAAGATCCTGCCTGTCTCTATAAAAAATTAAGTTAAAAACAATTAGCCAGACTTGGCAGCATGCACCTATAGCTCCAGCTACTCGGGACCTGTGGATCTCTTGAGCTCAGGAGTTTGGGGCTGCAGTAAGCCACTGCACTCCAGCCTGGGTGACAGAACGAGATCCTGACTCAGAAAAAGAAAGAAATCAAATACTGGGCATGGGTCAGAAACAGAAGTCAGTTAGGACTAGATGACCCTAAATTATTGGCTATTTTTTCCTGTTGAACTGAAACTTGACAAAGTTGAAAAATTGTCAGATTTTAAGAGCAAACAGGAGAGAACTTTATTAGAAGAGTTGCCCAGAACCGACATGACAAATAGGTCATAAATTGCAACCCAGGGATTTTTATCTATACATGGCTCAAGCATTGAGACTTAGGAATCTCATCAAGGAATACCTTGATACCTGTATTGCTATTTGTATATTTAATGAGATTAATCTATACCCCAGGCATCCAACTTTGTGAAAATTTGGACAAGGTTTAAGCTGCTTTACATTTATACTCTCTGGTTACACAGGGTAAGCCAAAGGTTGTATCAAGATAAATGCATCAGATAATTTACTTCTTTAAACATTAAATTGGCCATACATACATGGCTAGCAGAACACCAGCAAATCAATATATCATGGCAAGATGGATTCTTGAAAACAGTAAAACTATATTTCTTTTTAAAACATTGCCATTTAGACATTTAATTAATTTTCAATTTAAATCAGAATCTTTTTTCCAATCAAAAGAGTTTGAATTAAATATTTAGAAATTATAGTGCTTTGGGTATTCCTGATTTGGAATTGTCATGTTAATTAGTATTCATAAAGTTGTGAGTGGGAAATTATTATTCATCAGAAAGATGAAGCACAGCTGTTTGGCACTGCTGTGTATTACATGTTTGAGTCTGTATGCTCCTCAGGTTATTGGGAAGCATGGCACTGTCTAATCACTATCGTTCTGAAGATTTGTTAGACGTCGATACAGCTGCCGGAGGATTCCAGCAGAGACAGGGATTGAAATACTGTCTGCCTTTAACTTTTTGCATACATACTGGTTTGAGTCAGTACATAGCAGTGGAAGCTGCAGAGGGCCGAAACAAAAATGAAGTTTTCTACCAATGTCCAGTAAGTAGAACGTGTGTTTAAATATGGCATTAAGATGTATTCTGATGGTTGTATAAATGCATGCATTAGGTATTTTCAGGATTGTAGAATGGGTATAGAATATTCTGCATTTTAGTCATAGACCTCTCTAACTAGAGTTAATATTCTGACATAATGGCATGGAACTCAAGAGAAAACTTGACAGTTGGACATAAAAAACTAGTGTATATACAGAGGAAAAGCTACGATTTGTCTTAAGGTATTTGAAGGAAAACTAATGAGGAGCTTTTTGTTGAAGTAATTAATTGTAATATATGTTTCAGACTTGCCAAAAATTTAGCCTTTGAACATCCTTTGATTCATGCTTTGAGTGCAGTAGAAACTTTTAAAACTTTCTTCAGTGAGTATTTGACATATTGAAAAATGTAGTTCTTTTTTAGGAGACTTTTATTATTTTAATGTAACCACAGAAAATATTATGGCATTGGTTTCATTTAATAAAAATGAAAAAATAATTTTAAGTTCTCAGTAATTTCTCAGTTACACACCCTCTGCCTTCATTTTTGCCTTGATATGAACTTTTTACTTAAAAAAGGAATTTAAAATATAAAATCTAGATTTTGGCTGGGTGTGGTGGCTCACGCCTATGATCTCAGCACTTTTGGAGGCTGAGGCAGGTGGATCAACTGAGATCAGAAGTTTGAGACCAGCCTAGCCATCATGGCAAAACCCCATCTCTACTGAAAAAAAAAAAAAACACAAAAATTAGCCAGGTGTGGTGGCGCACGCCTGTAGTCCCAGCTACTTGGGGAGGCTGAGGCAGGAGAATTGCTTGAATCCAGGAGGCGGAGGTCATAGTGAGCTGAGATCAAGCCACTGCATTCCAGCCTGGGCAACAGAGCAAGGCTCCCTCTCAAAAAAAAATAAAAAGAAAATGCTTTTCGTAGTTGAGACTTGTGACTCTACATAACATTTTACATATTTAAAGAGCTTTTATAGCTTTTAACTTTTTAAAGCATTTTCATACTTTTTATCTCATTTTTGACTTGATGTCTCTGTAAGGTTGTAAGGATGGTAGCTTGGTCTCTCCATTTACTGAGAAGAGTGAGTAACCTAGAATTGTTCACATCTCTTGACTCTGATTCAGAACCCTTTCTTCTAGGATAACAAGCCATATATCTTCTTATCTCAACTTTATTTTTATCTATTTTGCCTCATCTCCAGGGAAAGATACAGATAATGAACAATGAAAAATTAAGTAAAATATGTTTTTATCGATTGTATTCTTTTTCTCACCTAGGACCAAATGGCTCGAAATCCAGCTGCTATTGACATGTTTATTATAGGTAGGAAAGAAAAAAGTCTTTTTTTCCCGCTTCTTCTTCCTGGATATCATAAAAAATTAAATTGGTAAAAACTTTTTCAGCTACTTTAGCAGCTGGCAATTTCATACTTGGATTTCTTTAAGGTTTGCTGGTTTATAAAATACTGCATCTAGGTTTTCATTAGAACAGTTTTTGTATTGAATATTTTTAATTTTGAAAAAAGCCAATCCATATACAATCTCATGCTCTGAGGACTCTTCTATAAGGCAATGAAATATGCAGAATTGCTGTGAATGTGTATATATTTTTCTTAACGCACGTGTATTATTCATTATATTCATGTATAATTGGAGATACAGATATATAAAGCAGTTTTAAACTTTTTCTCTTTTGGTGCTAATGCAGTAGCATTAAGATACTAAGTCACGTTAGAGACCTCTAAAGCAACAGTGTTTAGGGACTAATATAAACTCTATACCTCATAAACTCCTTGGTACAACTAGTTTTTCTTGGCCTTAAAGAGTATTTCTTATAGGTTTTGAGAACCCTTCAATTTGTAAGTAACTACAGCTCACCCCTTTGCTATTTATCCCGTCTTGTCTTGTTTGGATTTTGGTCATCTAGAGAAGCTTCCAGACTGTCCATTCTGCTTCTTAAGGGTACTGACTGACATATATTAAACATCCCCATATATGAATAGTAAAGAGTCCTTATAGACTAAGGCATTTGTATTCAATTCTGTCTTCTCATTGGAACTTTGAACAATGAACAGTGTATCTCATTGGAACTTTGAACTGTATTTGTTCCATACTATGGCACATTCCATGTTCATGGTGTACTTCACAATATCAAGATCTCACCCTTACCTAGTAAGTTATAAAAAGCTTTTAAATGTAGGTCCTAGCTTTCAGCTCACTCTGACTCATGTGGTCTCTGGTTTCTAAGTTAAGCACTCTCTGGAGCTGTTTCCTGTGCTCATTGCCCTCGCTGGTATTTTTGCATAGCACACACTTTCAGAGATTACCATAGTGGCTGTGGTCCAGCAGTGCTACTCAGTTTATAAATGAAAGGCAGCCAAGTGCTAAGGTAAGCTGCTGCCCAGCCTCTCTGAGTTCCTTACTCTTAGTTTGGTGCTCGTCTGACATAGTGTGTAGAACCTCACCACTCCAGCAGAGTACTAAGGTGTAATAATACTATGCCAGTAGCTGGGATTTCTCTTAAAATGGGAGAGCAAAGCAAAAGATTGAGAGACACTGAGAAGAGATGAGGTGGGAAGTTAATGCGGGGAGAAAGGACGAAAAAGGAGCTTCCTTTCAGCTGCCTTGATAAAGCTCCAGAACCATCAGAGAGACCCCAACACATGGGCTCACTTTAAAAGGTAAATTACCTTAGAACATATAAATTGCATCTTGATTCAACTAAGTTTGTTTAGACTGGTAACACACAAAATGGCATATCCTGGTGTTCAGTGTGCTATTAATAGATATTTAAGAAAACTGGAATCTGTCAGATAAGTTTAGTAGTGAATGCAGCCTAGTCTGTCCTCATCTTAAAGAATACACTCTGGTACGTATTGTAATAAAATAAGGTAGATTAAAATACACCGTACCAATCTTTTTATGCAAACCACAAATTTGTCTCTACTTATATAACATTTTTTCCACAAAATATACATATATATGATTTTTTAAAATTCAGAGAAATTACTAGTGCTAAAAATGTAAAATTATACCCTCTATGAATTTGAATGACATTATATAGCTTCTTAATATCTTACTCAAAGTAGGTACAAGATCAATGAACCTTGAATACAAGTGTTCAATAAATAATGGGTCAGAATGGGTCATTAATAGATATTGAGAAAAGAGCCAACTATTATAGTTTCCCTTCTCTCAGCTGATGCCTTTTAAAAGCTTAAAGCCTTGTACCATTAGATATAAGCCAAAATGTATCTTCTATCATTCCCTAAATAGAATAATTAGTAAACACTATAAATTTAGCATATGACATTCAGTGTGACAGAGTGTAGAAACTGGGTTAATTGAAACCAGATTACAAAGAAATTCATTGAACAAAATTAATTAGAGGACTAATATGTTCTAGGCACTGAGATGTATTAACAGTAAATAATGGGGGGTCTGACAGACTTATGTTAACATATTACCTAGAAGGAGTAAACATTATTAATTCATGTAAATACTTGTTCTAGTTCCAATCATTAGATCACTGATATATGGTCTGGACTAGACTGGTCCAGTAATCCTTTTCTGCTTTGAACTGGTCACTAAGAATATGGAGGACCGCTGTGCAATTAAATCTATAGTAGTGTGCAACTAGACCACTTTGGGATTGGCCGGATGCACAGAACTCCACAATGCCATGTCCCTGGTAGATGTCCAGACTGAGCCTGGCTTCTGCTAAAATTTTGTGCTTGAGTCAGGATGTACCTGGACCAGGGAAGTCTGAGAATAGGTGCTGATATTTTTCTTGTAGTTTCTTCCTAGACATAGCTGTATATTCTTTGTTCTGTATGTTCAATAAATTACAGACAGAAGGTTTTTCATTCTTGTACCAGAATTAATTAAAGTTTAAAATGTGATTAATTGTAAGTGTAAAAAAATAATTTGAAGGTCATTGGCGGATTCTCTAACAATAGTTGGGGGGATGAAAAGGGGAAGAATCCCAAGGAAATAAGGTAGATAGAATTGAGAATAGAAATTGACCTTATAAATGATTAGCACAATTATATCTATAAATGTTTCTAGTTTTGGTATCATATTGTAAAGTATAGAGGAATTACAATTGTTTCCTATATAGATTTTACAAAACTATTTGTTCTTTTCTTTTTTTCTCCCTTTCCTGGTTTATAGGTGCTACTTTTACTGACTGGTTTACCTCTTATGTCAAAAATGTTGTATCAGGTGGCTTCCCCATCATCAGAGACCAAATTTTCAGGTATTTTATTTAGGTCTTTTTGTATTGAAATGACTGTAAATCAGAAAAAAATGATAAGTCACAGATCATGAAATGAAGTTTCCCAAGAAGGTTGATAATAAAACCTCTCTATCGAGATTGATAATAGAAGATTGTCTTCAATCTCACTATTTTATTCTCACCTTAAAGCCAAACATCTAAATGCTTAGACAACTGGTATTTTTCCTATCCGGAAGAATCAAGAAAAAGGTGATTTTGATTTAGAAACTATGGGTTAATAGTATCTATATAATTTATTTTTGAAAAAAAACCAAAAAGTTATTTGGCAACTGATAGATTTATTATGAATAGCAAGTCAGTAACTGTTAATTCCTGGCAAATATTTATTATCTCTAAATGGAACATTCAGGTATTTTAGATAGTATTGGAGGTAATACTGGTTCATAATAGCCTGGTTGGCAGAAATGATAGACTGATTATACATTAGAGGCTTCTGGGAACAGCATACTTGCACATTTTTATTGTCAGAGCCATCATTTAGCATTAGCCATCATGTAGCTGGGTTTTCAGATGTCCTAAAAGTTTCCTTAGCCCTGGAAACTGAATAAGCTCAATTTTGTTTCCAAGCTAATTACCAGTCCATTATTGGAACCACTGATCATTGAACCTTGATTGCTGTCATTACTGATCCAGAGTTACCAAGGTTTTATCGTTTCTTTCTAGTTTCCTTCTAAGTTTAATAGGACTATACCCAAATATTATTGAACTTTTCTGGGTCTGAAATATGATTTAAATTTTTCATCCTAAAGTATAACTTATTTTGCATTGTATCTTTTAAATCCTGTAGATTTTTAAATGTTTAATTTTTAAATTACCTAGATATGTTCACGATCCAGAGTGTGTAGCAACAACTGGGGATATTACTGTTTCAGTTTCCACATCGTTTCTGCCAGAACTTAGCTCTGTACATCCACCCCACTATTTCTTCACATACCGAATCAGGTGAGAATTTTAAATGGGGTCGCCTTTCAGTTAATGGTGGGATATATCCAGTGGACATGTTGCTATTGTCCCATTTGACATGATATGTAAGACACATTTTGAAAGAATTTGCTGAAGTTGGGAGGAAGGTGGATACATTTTCTATAAGATAGTGGTCGTGGAGGACTTGGACTTCATATTAACCTCTAAGTTATTTAAGTTATTTCTTGAAAATATACTGGGTATTAAGTATTGTGCCAGATACTGTGGAAATGGACCACTAAGTTGTAGTCGTCATTAAAGCTCTAAGTTGTAATGCATTCTAGAAGCTGTCAAATTGCCATAATAAAGTCATGCACTTTAAATTTCATCTGGCCTATTTATATTCAATTAAAAAATCTAATAAATGTGTATTGCGTGCTTCATGGATGCCAGACGTAGTGTTAGACATTGAATTTTATTAAATAAGAAGCAAATATTTTAAATTTATATTACTTAGAAGTATTCTGTGCTATGACACAAAGATAACTCATTGCCCTAAGGGATTAAGGATACTGTGTTTTAAAATATATTTTTGTGTGTTTTATGTTATATATAAGTATATTTTAAAATACACATACATGCATATATGCATACTGGAAGTATTTTAGTAAAATATAACTACCAGAAAGTATCCTAGGATTTAGATACTGTATGCAACCTTTGCTATATCCAAGTACACATGTATAGATATTTGTTGTTTTACTTGTTTGATTTAGATCCTGCCTAGGATTGATATGTGCTCAAAATAAACATATCAACGCATACTTATAGGATACTCAGAGTGAAAATAAGAGACACCAGATTCCTAGGGAAAGGGGAAAGCGATAGCATTGAGAAAGAGTCAAAGTGTAATCCCAGGCTGGATGTGGTGGCCCACGCCTGTAGTCGCAGCACTTTGGGAGGCCATGGTGGGAGGATTGCTTGAGCTTAGGAGTTCAAGACCAGAGAGGACAACATAGTAAGACCTTGTCTCTACAAAAATTTCAAAAAAAATTAGCCTGGTATGGTGGCACATGCCTGTAGTCCCAGCTACTGAAGGGGCTGAGGCAGAAGGATGGCTTCAGCCTAGGAGGTCAAGGCAGCAGTGAGCCCAAGATTACGCCACTGCACTCCAGCCTGGGTGGCAGAGTGAGACACTGTCTCAAAAAAAAAAAAAAAAAAGTGTAATCCCAGTAACTGGTGACATTTTGCCTTAAACTGTCTAGAAACTAATGGAAAAAAGGGAAATGGGTTGTATAGCCTTATGCAGTTAAAGAGAGACTTTCAGTTCTCCAGAAGTTTTTCATGGCACTATCTTCTAGAAAGCGTTTGCCAAATTGATCTTTATTTGAACAGCAAAAGATTGTTGTTACCATTATGTTGCATATTTTATGTTGCCCTTTCTATTGTTGATCCACACTAACAGTCAAATGCGTACGTTGAGTGAAAGCATTTTTGTAGGGGGATCCAGCTCATGAAGCCAGTATCTTTGAGAACTTAGAAAAATAGATGGCTAACATGGACTTTGGGTTGGGTTTCTTAATTTTTTGGAAATTTTTCTTCATAGTATTAGCCTGTGTACTGTATCTCTTAAACCAAAGAAACAAGCCAGATTTTTGTCTCTACCACCCCATTCGCTTCTCTAGGATTGAAATGTCAAAGGATGCACTTCCTGAGAAGGCCTGTCAGTTGGACAGTCGCTATTGGAGAATAACAAATGCTAAGGGTGACGTGGAAGAAGTTCAAGGACCTGGAGTAGTTGGTATGGAACCCAAGATTTAGGTTTATACATTAATTCCTTAGAAGAAATGTTAGACTTTGCATCATAAATATAACATAAAAGGTCATTATCCTATTAATTTAATCCCTTAAGCATTAACTTTTCTAAAATAATAGCAAACTCAATTATTCAGGGATTGATTTCCCTTTCTGTGGATCACCTGGGGTTCTTTGCTTCTCCTTCATTTTTTTTTTTAACTGGTTCATTATTCATTATATTTTGTGGGTTAGAAGACATAGGGCAGAAAGGGGAAATAAATTTTGTATTGGTCATGTTTTTTTGAAGTTTGGGGGGAAATGTTAAAATTAATGGCATGAATTTTTATTGTTTGTGGATTTCAGTCACTTTAGTTGTGGTTACCATTGTCATTTGGCTTTCTTAAAGATTATGATTATCTGAAGTCTCTGAGCCCTCAGATTCTTCAGGTTTGAATATGCGCTCCAGGAAAATAACACATTTATGCTATGTACTTCTGTTATCAGTCCTAAGCATATGCAGAATCCAGTTTAAGGTTTTCTAAATTCATTGCTATGAATAGATCTACATGTTTACTTAACAAATTTTTTTTTCCTGGGCTTGAGTCCAGGATTTTTTTCTGGATCTAGTGCTAAGAGAGAGGCTTTATTAAAGCCACAGTTCTTTTTCTGCCATTTGGTCCAGTGGTATAAGGACTGTCCTTTGTGAGTGCCATTTTGTCTGGTCTGAATGCTTAGGATGCATCTTCAGTTTTAGGTTTTTGTTTCTTGCTACTTTAAAAATATTTAGATTAGTTTGAACTGGTGTCTGTAAGGCTTTTTATTACTCATATTTTAAAGGTTGTGTCTTCAATGCCTCAAAGCTTTTTGAAAAAGAAACATGCCTGTTCTGTTTTGTTTTTTTTTCACTAGATACTTCCCACCTTCTACACTGTAGGGAATTTGAGGAATGCATTTAAAAAATGTTGAGAGGGCTAGGTGCAGTGGCTCATACCTGATATCCCAGAACTTTGGGAGGCCAAGGTGGGCGAATCACCTGAGGTCGGGAGTTTGAGACCAGTCTGGCCAACGTGGCAAAACCCTGCCTCTACTAAAAATACAAAGATTAGCCGGGCATGGTGGCAGGCACTTGTAATCCTAGCTACTTGGGAGGCTGAGGCAGGAGAATCGCTTGAACCTGGGAGGTGGAGGTTGTAGTGAGCTGAGATCATGCCACTGCACTCCAGCGTGGGCAACAGAGCAAGACTCTATCTGAAAAAAAAAAAAAAAAAAAAAAGTCAAGGGGAATAAAATACCTACTCATTGTCCTCTCACTGTTAACATTTTGTTACATTTTCTTTTGGAATTTTTTTTTCTAACTGTGCATTTACTATTACGTAGTTTACATAATGCCATGGAGACCATACCTTATTTATTGTAATAAATGAATTTTATACTTTGGTTTATTGTTACTGTTTTCCGTGCAGGTGAATTTCCAATCATCAGCCCAGGTCGGGTATATGAATACACAAGCTGTACCACATTCTCTACAACATCAGGATATATGGAAGGATATTATACCTTCCACTTTCTTTACTTTAAAGACAAGATCTTTAATGTTGCCATTCCCCGATTCCATATGGCATGTCCAACATTCAGGGTGTCTATAGCCCGATTGGTAAGTTAAATTTTCCTCTAGTGCTGATTTATATGACTTTGTAGGGTTAACACTGCAGACAAGGCAGGCAAGTAGTTAAGTTTATAAATTGCATTCCAGAGAATCCTAGAGATTTTGAGGAAATATCTTGGGGGTCATGTGAATTTACTGAGAGAAATGGACAAGTAAATGAGACTCCATAGTCTCTAACCAGAGAATTTCTGCTATCTGTTTTAAAGATTCAACTTCTTTTTCACTGTTCAGTGGCCTAAATATTTTAGATTAGGAGAAATACCACATTAGACCAGTTAGAATCAGCTTTAAGACTGGGAAAACAACTTCTTACAGTGTTTTTGCTCAAACTTCCAATTTAATGTCAAATAAACAAATATTCCAGAAAGATCATTATAAAGAAAATTTAGTGTGTAGATGTGTACTTTTGGCAGTCTCTCTGGGATCATTTCTTAAGTCAACTAGGTATATTTTTAAAATCTTGTTTTTAGGGTTACCTTATGACAAGTGTAACAGTAATCCCAATCTTAGAGACTATAACATGATTAAAGAAAATTATGAAGCTCCAGTTATACAATGGGGATAAAATATGAATTATATACCCAGAGTGCAATTGAGTTGTAGGTGTTGAATCTTTGGAAAATACCCTCTAGCTTCTGGAATGACCCTGATGGATGGGTATAAATTTGGGAAGATGGACATGAAATTAATCTGACCCAGAGCTGACACATTTTCAACTCCAGTTTGGAAAGAGAAGGATGATAATGAGACTTTGGGCCATTACCTGTGTGGCATATATAGTGAAAAGAATCTACAGTGTGCATTTGGAAGTGAAGATTTAGCTTTCTTCCCAGTGGAGGAATGCCAGAAACTGTATTTCCAGTACTGGGAATTTGCTACTTAGGATAACAGAATTCCTTTTTTGACTGCCTCAGTATCTGTATGAGTTTGGAATAATCTTATCCTTAAATGTTTGATATGATTCATCAGTGAAGTTATCAGGGGCTAGAGTTCTGTTTGTGGGAAAATTTTGAAATTTGAATTTAATTTCTTTAATATTCATTTTCTATTTCTTCTTGTTTCAGTTTTGGTAATTTGTGCCTTTCAAGGAATTTGTCCATTCCATCTAAATGTTGAATTTATTGGTATAAAGTTATTGACAGTATTCCCTTGATATCCTTTTAATGGCTACAAAAGCCATAATCACGTCTTCTTTTGTTCTTAATATTGTTAATTTATATCTTCTCTTTTGTTCATTGCTTTAGCTAGGGGTTTATAATTTTTATTGATCATGTAAAGGAGCAACTTTTGGTTTTACTAATTTTCTCTATTTGCTTATTTTCTATTGCATTGATTTCTGCAGTTATCTTTATTTCTTTTCTTCTACTTTGAGTTTAATTTGCTTTTCTTCTAGCTTTTTAAAGATAGAAGTTTATATTAGTAATTTTAGACCTTTTTTCTCTCCAAGCACTGTTTTAGCTGCATTTCACAAGTTGTGATATGTTTTCATGAACGTGTAGTTCAAAATAGTGTTAGATTTCCCTTGTAATTTAATTTTGATGTATGACTTTTCTAGAAATGTGTTAATTTTCAAACATTTGGGGAGTTTTCAGTTATCTTTTGACTATTGATTTTTTAAATTTATTGTGGTTAGAGAATTTGCTCTGTATTTTCAATCCTAAATATTTTATGGCCCAAAATTATGGTTTATCTTGGTAAATGATCCTTGTATATTTGAAAATAATGTACATTCTGCTATTTTGGGGAATATTATTCTACAAATGATAGGTCAAATTGGTTGACAGTGTTTTCAAGTCTTCTGTATACTTGTTGATTTTTTTTTTTTTTTTTTTGGTCTTTGTCTTAACAAGTGAGAGATGATTGTTGAAATCTCCAAATATAATTATAGTTTTTTGCTTCTCTTTTTAGGTCTGTCAGGTTTGCTTCATGTATTTTGAAGCTGTATAATTATATGCAAATATGCTAAGGATTATGATGTATTTTTAATGACATAATTCTTTCATCATTATGAAATCTCCATCTTTATTGCTGAAATATTCCTTGTCCTAAAGTTTAAAGAGCATTGAGGTTTGTTTCGGTAGGCAGTTGAGTTACTATTGGGTCAACTTGATCCTTTGGCATCTTGTTTGTTTTTAATGTTTGTTAGGGTGAGTGTAAAGTAGTCTTTATTTAAGGAGAGTGGTTGTCAACTTTCAGTCTCATGATCCCCTGAAACTCTAAAAACTTATTGAGGACTCCGAAGAATTCTTGCTTATGTTGATTGTATTAACACTTACCATATCAGAAATTAAAACTGAGAAAGTTTTACAAGATTTACTATTAGTTCCTTTTCAAATGACAATAATAAACCCATTTCGTGTTCAGCTCTCCCTTAACTATGTTCTTTCTTATTAGTTTTCGTTTCCTTCTAACCACAAATAAACATATAAAATCTTGACCTACCTTGTGGAAAATGTTTTCTCTCAAGGATGAGAAATAAAATGAGAATTCTGGACTGACTTCTTATCGACATTAAAAAAGCCATGGGGGTTGTATTTGTTGACCTTTGCTGTTTGAATATTAGTTTCCTGATATGGAGAATTGTTCTGCTTTTTCATCCTCTACCAGTCTGATTAATTCGTAGGCTTAACACTTCCTTTTTCTTTCTCCTTGGAATGCCTCTTGGAAATATGCATTAGTTGGTCTTATGTCTTTTCTTAGTCTAGGTGGTATGCGTGTTTGGCTTGTTGGGGGCACTTTTAGAGGCTCCGGCTGCACATTTCCACTCCTCTCTGTGTGTTCCTTTCTGCATCTGCTGTTTGTGTGTGTACGCTTTTTTTCTGAGCAATCTCTCTCCTTAGCCACATTGAGTTCTTTAACAGTTTTTCTGTTTTCTTCTTCATTAAGATAATTAATAATCATACTACTCAGATAACATGTTTTAGAACTTCCCAAGCCTTTGCCTTTCCCACCTTTTGGACCTCCCAACTGAATTTCAAAGCCTTCATTCCTTAGATTAAAAAAATAAATCCAAAGATAAAAAGAATGTAATGTCTTATAAGTCATAGCAGTGTATATTTTCTCTGTTATTGTTAGTGTTATAATAAATCCTAAGTGACACAATTCCTTTCTCCTACATTAATTCATTTGCTTGTACAACAGCTATTTATTGAGTACTGTGATAAACAATATAATCAAATTCCCTGCCTTGGAATTTACATTCCAATTCAAAGAGACAAACTGTAACAATAAACACTGTGTCCTTATGTTAAGTAGTAATAAGTGCTGTGGAGAAACAGCAGAGTAAAAGAGATAAAGAATGTATTGTTAGGTTGTTCTAATATAAAGAGGGGTCAGGAGAGGCCTCAGTGACATTTAAGCTGAAATGTGAAAGGAGCAGAGGGAATTAGGTGGATATGTGGGAGACGAGTGTTTGAAGCAAAGGAGCAGCACATGTGGAGGTTCTGAAACAATAATGCACTTGGTGTGCTTGACCCAAGGAGGCCAGTATAGCTGGAGTGCAGTGAACAACAGGGAGAGGGGCTGGAGATGAGATCAGAGGGATAATGGGGTGCTGGATCACGCAACACCATGAAAGCCTTGGTGGAAGGACTCTGGCTGACATCATGCCCCAGGTTGTCCCGTACTTTCCAGAGTACCAAGTAGGTCCTTGCTGTTCAGAATTCTGTTCAATGTAGCAACTCCTTTCATTGTGTCTTCAAATGTGTGAGAGAGAACATTGACAGCAGAGTAAGTCATGGCTTGAGTAGAGACATTGCATGGGCAGAATTGACATTTCCAAGAGATATTCAGATGCACGTTCAACATCACTACTGTCCTAATCTGAAAGCCTCCAACAAGGTAATTTAAAAATAGAGGCTGTCATTTCCCTCCAGTGTGGGTTGATCTTAGGTATGTACTTAAAATGAATTGGCAAAGTGACACTGTGATTTCTGAGTTAGAAAAAGGTAATATTCCTTCAGCCTAGAGTTCTCTCTCTCTCTCCTGGGACATGTGTCTTGGACACCCTGAGCCACCATGTAAGAAGTCCAGCTACCATGAAGCCGTCATGCAGAAGAGACCATGTAGAGACATCACATAGAGATAGAGGGAGGCACCCAGGAGCCCCAGCTGTTTCAGATTCCAGATATTTCGATCATCATGCACGGGTACCAGAGATGTGAATGAAGACGCTCGTGAGATGACTGCAGTTCCACCTACCATCTGACTGCAACATCACGGGAGACCCCAACCCAGAACCACTCCACTGAATACCTCCCAAATACCAACCCACATGAACCATGAGAGATAATGATGACTGTTGTTGTTTCAAGCCACTAAAAAAATAAAAGTATTTTTTTAAAAAGTAGAGGCTACTGATGGTTGAATTGAAATGATGTGTCTTTATAGTAGGAGCTCAATAAAAATGTTAGACTTCTTGTTGACAGTGCATAAAAGTTACCAGTAGAGGTCATACTTGATTAATATTTTCATATCCTCTTTTTTGTAAGTATATAGATTAATAATTATTATTCAGTGTATGAATATAAGTTCAGTAAAACAGTATCTTGGATTGTTACAAGTGGTCTGTTTGCTACCTTCTATGAATTATCAACTACTGTATAAAAAATAAGTACTGGCTTAGTGAAATATTTATCCATTAAAACCATACTGAGCCGGGCTGCGTGGCATGCACCTGTAGTCCCAGCTATTCGGGAGACTGAGGTGGGAGAATTGCTTGAGCCCAGGAGTTCGAGGCTAGCCTAGGCAACATAGCAAAAACTCATCTCTAAGAAAATTTTAAAATAAACAATTTTTTTAAAAAGAAGATCTTCCATTAAACAACAACAACAAAAACCACACTGAGCATTATTTAACACAAGATACAAAATCCACTCCAGAATCTTGCATCAGCATGTGTGTTGTGAGAATACACTGTTCAAGTCTATGGAAATTCATATTTGCCATGTCTGGTGGTTTGAATTCTAGATAAATGAGAATTTACATGAAATAACTGTAAAAAGCTGATAGATGCTCTTCTTATCAAAAGATTGTTTTCTCTTTAAAGGAAATGGGTCCTGATGAATATGAAGAGATGGAAGAAGAGGAGGAGGAGGAAGAAGAGGAAGACGAGGATGATGATTCAGCAGATATGGATGAATCAGATGAAGATGATGAAGAGGAGAGACGGAGGAGAGTCTTTGATGTTCCCATTCGCAGACGCCGTTGCTCACGCCTTTTTTAGCAAGCCTTCTGCTGATGGAAGCACTAGGATGATTCTAGGCTGTTAAATAGATTTCTCAATAATGTAAATAACTAAATTGTTCTCTGCATATAGCAGGAAAACTAGCATGAAATATTGTTTCAGGCCCTGGGTTCTATGTGACACTACATTAGGAATTGGATTGTTTGGGTTTGCTTTGTGTTTTTGAGGTAGAGGAGGAAATGGGAATCTTTTTTTTCTCTTCCAGGAGTCAATGGAAGAATAGTTCTCTAGCTAAGGAGCAGACATACCTTTGTTTTAAAATATTTTATACTTAACAAAAATCTAGAAATGGAGAGGGAATTGTTTTGAATAAGGATTTAAAATACCCGCACAAGGATAGAGAGAAACTATGTGACTGATTCTGTGAAAAGACTTGCAGTTGTGAGTTATTTAGAAATGATCAAAATTTGTAATTAGGCTAATCCATTTAGTGATTCCTAATATTTTGTACTCACAGAGAACTAATTGACTAAACAACTTGAACGCTAGTGATTTGTCCTTAGACAATCTGTCTTTGAATTTAAAGTCTTTATCGCTAAGACCTTGACTTTAAATTTTTCAACACTACGACCTTGAATTTAATTTCAGATCTTCAACATGATGACCTTGAATTTAATTTAAAGCCTTCAACACTATGCGCTTTATCACATTATTCACAGATGCATTTTTGAAATGTAGTATGTAAAAGTATGTAATGTGCTGTTTATTAACAAAAGATCATTCACAACATCTCATGTAGTTTAAATTTGTAAATACTGCTGCTGTTTTGGTTCTCCTTTATACATTTGACTGTCTTTGTGATAAGTGACATGAATTTTATGTTAGGATTAAGTATGTTTTCCTGAAACTTGGATTTTTTTTTTTGTAATTATATAATTGAGAGTTAAGAATGAAATCCTTCAAGTGTTAAAAAACTCACATTTTAAAAACAAATTTTGGTTCCACCTCTGTATTTTGTATAATTGCCTGTTTTCCATAAACTAGTATTAGTCAGCCTTTGCTTTTAAGGTAGAAGATGGGATGGATTCTTGGTGACCTGCTGCAAATGTAGCAGGCCCGCTCAAAGTCATCTCCTAGCTTTGACTGTCCCCTCTTGTGTGCTCCACCGTCCATTTTCCCCAATAACAGTTATTTTGTAGAGAAAACTATAAGAAAAGGCAGTGGCATTCAAGGCTAAGCAGCTGCCATTAGGGACCATGAAGACAAACTTACCCTTTCATATTTCATATTAATAATCAAACTACTCAGATAACATGTTTTAGAACACATATATTGTAATGGCTCAAGTAACACAAACTACAGATCTGAATTAGCACAGTAGCAATGTGAAGAGGGAATGAAATTGAGATACTGAAATGGTAAAATAGGCAGGAATGGCTGAGTAGATGTGAGGAAGTGGAAGAGGTCAATGTTGACTCCTAGGTTTCTGTTTCATTTATGAAAAAAATGCAGGAAAAGCAGTCAATCTTTAAAGATGAATTCAGATTTGTGCACATTACTTACAAGATGTCTGTGGAACATGTACGTGGAGACGTCCAGCAGTCAGCTGGATGTGAATATTAAGATGGAGGAGTGGTCAGGGATGGAGATTGAGACTTCTGAATCATCTGCGAACACATACATTCTGAGGTAAAAGAGTAGGTACACTATTAGGTACACTATAGTCTCCCAGGGAGCACACATAGCCATTGTTCTCAGTCTAATCCTGGGATACCAAATTATTAGTGGGTAAAGGAAAAGAATCTCAAGACCAAATGGTCAAGAAACTGGGAACTAAACCAGGAGAGAGTGGCATATCAGAAGCCAAGCGTGTCAAGGAAGGAATAGCTAATAGGATGTGTGTAAGGTAATGCACATGAAAGAGCTTTGGAAATCATCTTAGGAAATATACAGTATGAGCTGTTTTAAGGAGACATGCTTTAAATATCAAAGCAAGTCATCCTGATTTTAAAAACTCTCACTTGTATAGAGGAATACCAGGATTTGAGCACCACCAATTGGAACTCATTCCCTGACATCCCAAAGCCATCAGAATAACAGTAGAAGACACATGTCAAGACAGTTACCATATGATTTTCCCTAAAAGAGATTCAGTAATCTATAATTTCCCCTGCTTAAATTTTATCTCATGCCTTCTTCCCTGACCAGTTCAACAGGAGCAGCCCTTAGATGCAATATCTTCTCACTCTTACCCTCAAAGTGTGTCTCATGCTTTCCAACAGAGGCCATCCTCCTGGAGGAAGACTTGTACTTTTGGCCTGTAGCCCCACCCTCCCTCCTATGGCGTTCTTACAGCCAGTTCTTCAGTGAGTGGGACACTTTCCAAATATAATAGCAAATGGAAACTTCTAATTACATCTGCACATATTAATGTTCCAAATGGTGGTTCCGGTTCTGGTGAGTGCTTATAATTTTTTGTTACCTCAGCATCCATTTTCAAATATGTTTAACTTTTAATAACAGAAGCAGGTCTCAATCACCATTGACAGTTTCCAATACTATACCCCACGCAAATGGCTCCAGCTGGTGGCCAGGGATAAACATGAAGTGACGTGATATTAAGGCACTGCTGCAGCTTCAAACTCCGGTTCAAGTTCCTCCCGCCTCTGCCTTTTCACCTGCTTGCTTTAAATCCACCAGTTAGAGCTCTCCAGGGGAACCTTATCTGGATAAAGTTGCTGGCCCAAAGGTGGGTAGGTGGGTCCCTCCCTCCCCTCTCCCTGTGCTCCCTGATCTCCGTGTGTGTGTGTGTGTGTGTGTGTGTGTGTGTGTGTGTCCTGTAGGCATGCTGTGTACCACCCAGGGTCCCTAAGTACTAAAAACTCTTTCACACCGCTGTGTCTGAAACCATGCCTACAATCCAGTCCCTGAGGGCGAGGCCACCCTGAAGGGACAGACTCATGCAGGCGGATCCCCTGCTCTTGCTCTTCTGTCCCCGTCGCTGGTGGCTGCTAGGGAACAGTAGCTACCAGCTAAGTTGATAGAGACACTGAAAGAGGTTCATTCAAAACAATGGTCCCTGAGCAGCCCAGTAAGCTTTTAAACGAATAACATTTTGCTTGGGTTTCAAACAAGTCACAAGACACGGATGCGGCTGTGGCTGATGGCTATTTGGATGCTTCCCAAGCCTGGCAGCAGGAAGCAGCTTCAGACTGCAGCAGGGCTGCATAGCCCGACAGCCAGGCCTTGGGGCACCCAGGGCACCAGCAAGACGCACAGAAACGTTTTGAAAAACATTTTAATATACTTAAAAAAAAAAAACATAAAAGGGAAAATCAGAAGTCTTTGGAAGTTCCCATAGCAAATCCGAGGAGGACGCCGCAAACTTTCAGTTCCCTGGCGTTTTGAAGGTGCTCATTGGGTCCTGGCCACCCGGCCTGCTCAGAACCTGGGCCAGGAGGCTGAGTTCCGCGCGAGGGGTGGAGGAAGGGGAGGGGGTTCCTGCCGAGGCGTGGCTGCGCGGTGCGGGAGCCGGGAGCCTAGGAGGGCAAGGGCATCCTGAGGGGCGGATCCGGGGGCGGAGCCTTGCGGACTGGAGCGAAGGGCTGCGGGGGCTGAGCGCAGAAGTAGCGCGAGGCTGGAAGGGGATCCCGGGCGCCGCCAGGTAAGAAGGCTCCAGGGCCTGCTGGGGTTGGGGTGGGCCGAGCCGAGGCGGCGGCGGCGGCAGTGGCAGTCTGGGCCTGGGCGGAGGGTCTACGGAGGCTACCCTCGTCCTTGCCTTCCACTCGACCCCGCCGGGCGAGCCTCCCGACGCCTGGCCCTTCCGCCCGTCACCGCGGCCTGGTGTCCTGGCAGAACCCTGGCTTCATTTTATCTACGAGGAAGGAGAAACGGGGAGCGCGCCCTCTCCAGAAGCAGCCTCCTTTCCCCCGCTGGGCAGCCTCGCACCCAGGCCCACTGCCATCGCTTTCGTCTCAAGGGAAGCTCTAGCAGTTTAGAGGAACTGCGCCGGGGGAAAAGGTCAGCCCTCCGTGGTCACGGCGGTTACTCTGTCCCCTCGCGGTCTAAATGTAGAATTTTGAAAAGCAGGTGTCGGGCGAAACGGACTTTTTTTTTTTTTTTTTTTGAGATGGAATTTCGCTGTGTTGCCCAGGCTGGAGTGCAGTGGCAAGATCTCGGCTCACCGCAACCTCCGCCTCCCGGATTCAAGCGATTCTCCTGCCACAGCCTCCTGAGTAGCTGGGATTACAGGCATGCGCCACCATTCCCGGCTAATTTTTGTATTTTTAGTAGAGACGGGGTTTCCCCATGTTGGTCAGGCTCGTCTTGAACTCCTGACCTCGTGATCCGCCCGCCTCGGCCCCCCAGAGTGCTGGGATTTACAGGCGTGAGCCACTGCGCCCGGCCGAAACGGACGTTTTAAGTACGACGTGGTGTTTTGTTCTCTTGGGTCGGCTCAGGCCGCACCCTTCTTAGAGTCTGACTGCTGACTTTTAAAAAACATTAACCCGGGAGGCGGAGATAACGGTGAGCCTCTTGTTGCCCTACAGCCAGGGCAACAAGAGGGAGACTCGGCCTCAAAAACAAAACCAAACCACAAAAAACAAACAAAAACCAACATTAGGCAGCGCGCCTTTTATGGCCATTTAGTGATAGCCAGGCTCTCCACTGGTCATTTCTGGAAGTACTTAACAGCACTTTGTCAGTAAAACAACAGGCTTCACTTCATAGGGTAGTTGAGATGATTGATGGAAAGCGCTCAGCACAAACGCAGTGGCTGCTAATTGTTTCAGGTGCCCTGCGATCCCTGAGCAGTTGTTCAAGTTCTCCACTCCTGGAGATTTACTCCCAGTTCCCTGAAGAAGGCACAGAGCTCAGAATGTTGAGGGAGGTGGCAACGTTTGCCAAAATGTATTAGTCCATTCTCACACTGCTGTAAAGAAGTACTTGAGACTGGGTAATTTACAAAGAAAAGAGGTTTAATTGGCTCACAGTTCTTTGGGCTGTATAGGCTTCTGCTTCTGGGAAGGCCTTAGGAAACTTAGAATCATGGTGAAAGCAGAAGGGGAAGCAAACACACCTTACTTGCCGGGAGCAGGAGGAAGAGAGCAAAGAGGAGAAGTACTACACGCTTTCAAACAACCAGATTTCATGAGAACTCTGTCACAAGATAGTACTAGAGGGATGGTGCTAAACTGTTAGAAATCACCCCATGATCCAATCACCTCCCACCAGATCCTTCCTCCAACACTGGGGATTAAAATTCACCATGAGATTTTGGTGGTGTATTAGTCCATTTTCATGCTGCTGGTAAAGACATACCCAAGACTGGGTAATTTGTAAAGAAATAGAGGTTTAATGGACTCACAGTTCCACGTGGCTAGGGAGGCCTTACAATCATGGCAGAAGGCAAAAGGCACATCTTACATGGCAGCAGACAAGAGAGAAACATGAGAGCCAAGTGAAAGGGGAAACCCCTTATAAAACCATCAGCTCTTGTGCGACTTATTCACTAGCATAAGAACAGTATGGGGGAAACCGCCCCCAATGATTCAATTATCTCCCACCAGGTCCCTCCCACAACACGTGGGAATTCTGGGAGTTCCAATTCAAAATGAGATTTGGGTGGGGACACAGCCATACCACATCACAAGGTCTTGCCTAATGGCTTGCATTCAATGTCATAATCATATGGGCCCTTAAAAGTAGAAGCGGCTCCTAAATATTTAATCAGAACTAACAGCTTCTTTGATAGCCCTGTTGGAAGAAACATTTCCAACCCAATCTAAAGTAACCTGGCCCTTATGCCAGGTCACCCTCTAAGCCAGTGGTTCTTAGTGTGATCCCTGAACCAGCAGATACGCAGCCCCCGAGTGCTGGCTCCAAATGCACATTCTTGAGCCTTACACTAGCCCCACTAAATTAAAACCTCTAGGGCTGGAGTTCTGTCATCTGCTTAAGAGCCCTCCAGGTGATTCTGATGCTCCCTAAAGTTTGAGAACCAACGTTATGACCCTCTTTTATTTTCGTCCTAGTCTTTAGCACCAGTTGGTGTAGGAGGTGAGATCTACTTCACAGCAGTAAGTATACTGATGAGTGAATTCCTTAAATGTTATTAAATAATTATTGGATGTGTTAAATGCTTTATGTTCAAATTTATTTGGATTGCATATATATGTGCATACATATGTGTATTTGTGTGCATATATAATATATGTATATGTGTTTACATGTATATGTAATATATATTATATATGTTTATATGCAGTTGACCCTAAAACAATGTGGGGTTAGGGAAACTGACCCCCCCACACACGGTTGAAGATTCAAGTTTAACTTTTGACTCCCCCAGAACTTAATTACTAATAGCCTATTGTTGACCAGAAACTTTACCAATAACATAAACAGTTGATTAACACACATTTGGTGTGTTATATGTATTGCCTACGATATTTTTATGATAAAGTAAGATAGAGAAAAGAAAATATTACTTAGAAAATCATAAGGAAGAGAAAATCCGTTATAGTTCTGTAGTATAGTTATTGATACCATGAGTTTATGTCATCTGTTTACAAGATGAATTACCTGTCTGAAATGGCAGGCGACCACAACTGCGGACCTCAATCTATGGTACATATCAAGCAGTTCAACTGTTTTTTTGGTAACATCATGACTTTTCTATGCTTCTTGGGAGCGTGCCCAGCATCACTAGAGGTACCCTGTATGGGTCTCATGTGTCATTCAAGTTTTACACTATTGTGCTTAACACGATAAAGAAAATACTCAAGAACTGCAAGAGATCACCTTTCACTGTGATATGCAATTTTCTAGAGAGGCAGACGGCTCACAGATAATTATCATCACGTGATACTAATCCTATCCCTGATGATAAGTAGATCCTTGCAACACTTGAGCTCACTGCAGTAGCAACAGGAGGTGACTACAGCATTATTAACAGTACAGTATATACTATAGTTAATTTTATGCAGTATGATTTAATACTGCATCTTTACATTTGTTTACATTTCTCTTGACTTTGAATGTTGCCATGTATGGTCTGTGTTTGTGTGTGTAAGTTTTCATTTTTTGAGACAGGGTCTTACTCTGTCACCCAGGTGGGAGTGCAGTGGTGTGATCTTGGCTCACTGCAGCCTCAACCTCCCAAGCTCAAGCAATCCTTCCACCTCAGTCTCCTGAGTAGTTGGAACTACAGGCACACGCCACCACACCTGGCTACTTTTTTTGTAAAGATGGGGTTTTATCAGTCTGGTCTCAAACTCTTGGGCTCAAGCAATCCACCTACCTCGGTCCCTCAAAGTGCTGAAATTACAGGCATGATCTACCATGTCTGGCTAACACATTTTAACTTTATAATAGATTTGTATATGTTTTTGGGTAGTGATAAAATAAACTAGTATCTATATACATTTTATGCATTCATGACATACCTAAATTTTTCTAAAATTTAAAAATTTTTAATATTTTTAAAAATATTTCTAGGTTATGCAGTTTATGTAACAGTTTTTTCAATTGCAGATCTCCAAAAAATTTTCCAATATATTTTCTTTAAAAAAAATTACATATAAATGGACCCCTGCAGTTCAAATCTGTGTTGTTCAAGGGTCACATGTGTGTGGGTGTATATATTTAATTGATATTTGGGGAGCCGGTTGGGGTTTTTGGATGGACAGTAACACGTTTTCCTACTTAAAACAGTGGAAATAGACTCATTGCATTTTCTACCTAAATACCCAGAACATTTGCTGTCTAAAACATTTTCAGGAACTTGATAAGAAGTGCCTGTATTTGCTTTTGTTTTTTTCTTGGAGATACTAAGTTTAAGCTCTTTTTTTAAAATTGTACTTGAAGTTCCGGGGTACATGTGCACAACGTGCAGGTTTGTTACATAGGTATACATGTGCCGTGCTGGTGTGCTGCACCCATCAACTTGTCATTTACATTAAGTATTTCTCCTAATGCTATCCCTCACCCACCCCCCAACCCCAGACAGGACCCAGTGTGTGATGTTCCCCTCCCCGTGTCCATGTGTTCTTATTGTTCATCTCCCACTTACGAGTGAGAACATGTGTTTGGTTTTCTCTTTCTGTGTTACTTTACTGAGAATGATGGTTTCCAGTTTTATCCATGTCCCTGCAAACGCCATTAACTCCTCCTTTTTCCAGCAAAGAACTATAACTCATGGTATTCCATGGTGTATATGTGCCACTTTTTCTTTATCCAGTCTATCATTGATGGGCATTTGGGTTGGTTCCAAGAATTTGCTATTGTGAACAGTGCCACAGTAAACATATGTGTGCATTTGTCTTTATAGTAGAATGATTTATAATCCTTTGGATATATACCCAGTAATGAGATTGCTGGGTCAAATGTTATTTCTAGTTCTAGATCCTTAAAGAGTCACCACACTGTCTTCCACAATGGTTGAACTAATTTACACTTCCACCAACAGTGTAAAAGCATTCCTATTTCTCCACATCCTCTCCAGCAGCTGTTATTTCCTGACTTTTTAATGATTGCCATTCTAATTTCTTGCTTCTCTACTTCTTTTAATTGTGATGCTAGGGTGTCAGTTTTAGATCTTTCCTGCTTTCTCTTGTGGGCATTTAGTGCTATAAATTTCCCTCTACACACTGCTTTAAATGTGTCCCAGAGATTCTGGTACGCCGTATCTTTGTCCTCATTGGTTTCAAAGAACATCTTTATTTCTGCCTTCATTTCGTTATGTACCCAGTAGTCATTCAGGAGCAGGTTGTTGAGTTTCCATGTAGTTGTGTGGTTTTGAGTGAGTTTCTTAATCCTGAGGTCTAGTTTGATTGCACTGTGGTCTGAGAGACAGTTTGTTGTGATTTCTGTTCTTTTACATTTGCTGAGGAGTGCTTTACTTCCAGTTATGTGGTCAATTTTAGAATAGTTGCGATGTGGTACTGAGAAGAATGTATATTCTGTTGATTTGGGATGGAGAGTTCTGTAGATGTTTATTAGGTCTGCTTGGTCCAGAGCTGAGTTCAAGTCCTGGATATCCTTGTTAATTTCCTGTCTTGTTGATCTGTCTAATATTGACAGTGGGGTGTTGAATCTCCCATTATTATGTATGGGAGTCTAAGTCTCTTTGTAAGTCTCTAAGAACTTGCTTTATGAATCTAGGTGCTCCTGTATTGCGTGCATATATGTTTAGGATAGTTAGCTCTTCTTGTTGCATTGATCCCCTTACCATTATGTAATGGCCTTCTTTGTCTCTTTTGATCTTTGTTGATTTAAAGTCTGTTTTATCAGAGACTAGGATTGCAACCCCTGCTTTTTTTGCTTTGCATTTGCTTGGTAGATCTTAATTCATTGTAAGCAGCCATCCACGCCCATTCTTTTCCTGGCTATGCAGTTCCCCACCATGGAAGTGTACATAATATACTCATTTCCTTATCTTTGGATGTGTGTGTCACTAAATTGTTGCTATTTTAAAGAATGTTTGTATAACCTTGACTATTTCTTATTCCTGTGATGAAAGGCCTACCTAGAACTCCCATTATGGAAATGGCTTTAGAGTCAACTTATGCACCACCCAAACCTGCCCTTCCTTCATCATGGGGAAGACTTGTCCCTACATATCTTCTTTGAGGGATTTTTCAGTTGTGCATTCTTTAGAAGAATTAAAAATTATTCAGAACAGTAGCAATATTATTAGAACAGTCTTTAGGGACAAACCCGCTGTTATTAATGAGTCCTGAGATGTTTGGAAAGGAGTTGAATGTTGATGCTTTCTGAGTGTATCTTGCATTTAAGTGCTTGGTTTGGGTGGAATGGCAGCACTTTTGGTTCGTTTATCATCTTATCTACACTTAACTTATGGCCATCTTCCTTTTTTTTTTTTTTACTTAAAATGGAGGGTGTTTTAGACTAGGGAGTAGTTTTACCAAAAGATAGATGATTTATGACTACTAGAAAAGGAACATTGTCATGTGTGGATTTTCCTGATGTTTCTGATTGTAAAAGTAATACTTGGTTAATTATAGAATATTTGAGGAAAGGATGGAAAAAAGTAAAGGATCAGGAAGAAAAATAAAAGCCGTAAATGATCTTGCTTAGTGTTAGTTACCATCTACATTTTAGGGCATTTATAAAATAGCCTTAAAACAATCAGCTATTTCTTTTTCTGCCTCCCGCACTCCTTCGCCCCCCATACACATACACACACTCCATATGAACGTTTTGCTCTTGGAAATTCATATTTTGGCAGTGGTTCCTAAAGGCCTGGTCTTATTTTGATCAAACAGCCTGACCTGGGCATCTACACATAGCTACTTCCTTTCTCTGCCATCTTGGCTTCCCCTGCAGCGTGTCATGGGATCAGCTATAGCAACAACCAGCTGGTCATGTGGAACTGAAGCTAAGACTTGACACTCCCCACCCATCCCAGAAAACTGAGGGCTTCCTTAGCTTTGATGCCTGAGGTCTCCCCTGCTTATTCAACCCAGGGTGTTTCTCTGGCTTCCTCACCTCACCTCACCGACTCTGTCTGCCTTCCCACCCTTCACCCCCCAGCACTCCCTCCCCACGCAGTTTCTTCCTCAGGTAACCTCATTACACCTAAGTTGCACTAACAGTGGCCACAGCTTTTTGAGTGCCATCTTTGGCCAGGCATTGTGCTATGTAGTACACATAAGTATCCCCATGCTTACTAGCCAAAGCATGATTAGAGGTTAACATACAGCAAAGAGGTGACAGAGCCAGAACTATCTGGCCTTGTTCAGAGGCCTCCAGACTGAACTGGAACGCCTGTGGAAGCAGGCCAGTTCTTTCTTTTTCTTTTTTTTTTTTTTTGAGACAGAGTCTCACTCGTCACCCAGGCTGGAATGCAGTAGCGCAATCTCGGCTCACTGCAAGCTCCGCCTCCTGGGTTCACGCCAGTCTCCTGCCTCAGCCTCCCGAGTAGCTGGGACTACAGGCGCCCGCCACCACACCCAGCTAATTTTTTGTATTTTTATAGAGACGGGGTTTCACCGTGTTAGCCAGGATGGTCTCGATCTCCTGACCTCGTGATCCACCCGCCTCGGCCTCCCAAAGTGCTGGGATTACAGGCGTGAGCCACCGTGCTCCGCCCAGGCCAGTTCTTTCTAAGGCACTTCGTCAAAGAACAGCTCCCCGTCAGGGACCCTGTGTGTTGTGGTGGTGTGATTTATGTCAAGGACCATTCCAAGGGAATTGTCCTGAGCCGGCAGCTCCTGCCAGTCTGACACCTTTCCAGTGCCTAACCCGGGTCAGGAGGTTCCTTCCTTCCTCCTTCCATGGGGATGCCTGACATTGTAGCTACGTTGGCTTTTTGTTTGTTTGTTTGTTTGGAGATAGGGTCTTGGTCTGTCATCCAGGCTGGAGTGCAATGGCACAGTCACAGCTCACTGTAGCCTTGACCTCCTGGGCTCAAGCGATCCTCCCACCTTAGCCTCCCAAGTAGCTGGGACTACAGATACGTGCCACCACACCAGCCTAATTTTTTTAAATGTTTTTATTTTTGTAGAGACAGGGTCTCACTATAATACCCAGGTTCCGATCGTGCTATGCTTAACTTTTAGGAAGTGTCTGGAGCTCTCTGTTTGGGGACCTCAGACCAGTACCTTCCTCTCCCTGCTCACTTGCAGCAGTTCCTTGTGTACTGGAGCCCTCTCTAACCCGAGACTGTAAATCACCCTTCCTACTCAGAAACCCCTGAAAATGGGGAAACAGGCAGGCTGCTGGAGCCCAGGCCCCCAGGAAGGTCCACATGGGGGATGGTGTCCCATAGCAGGCTGTAGGTTTCAGAGCCCAGCGGGTGGTGGGGAGCCCTCAATTTGTAAGGAAAGGCCAGGCCACAGTTGTCTTTCTTCCTGGTTCCTCACATATCATAAAACCACCTCTTTCTTACCTCCACCACCCACATCTCCAGGCTTGACTCACTGATTGTTTTCTTTTTTGAACAATGTCAGACCCTGCCCTTTTCCTGGAACTTCTCAGTCCTCCACTGGCCTGTATCAGCAAATTCCTAAGTAGCAGATGACCTTCAAGATGTGAGAGGTGATGATTCCACAGAACCTGGAAGGAAGGGACAGTAAGGATTGTCAGGATTGTCAGTTTCCCAGGGAACTCTGCATTTCTGACTTAGGGAGGGTAGGTGACTCACCCTTCCAAGAACCCATCTGTCTGTCCGGGCCTGTGGGACTCTGGAGACTAGAATATGGAGTACCCTGGTTTACAGGCGCTGCCACCTCCTTATTTCAAGATGGGTTCAGGGATGTAGGGTTGGAGTTGGGAAATTTCTTAGTTCTGCTATGGATGCTTTGTACTTAGGCAAGTTCAAAACCTCCCCATGCCTTAGCTTCTTTACTGGGTAAAGTAGGATTGGAGGCATTTCACCCTTTCCTTCTCACCTGATGCTATCACTACACATCTAGGCATTTGCGTAATGGAAGCTTACAAAGTTGCCCAATACCTCTCTTCATGTGCCCAAAGAGAGCAAGCAAGTGTCCCCATTATAATTCTTTTTTTTTTTTTTTTTTTTTTTTGAGACGGAGTCTGGCTCTGTCTCCCAGGCTGGAGTGCAGTGGCCGGATCTCAGCTCACTGCAAGCTCCGCCTCCCGGGTTTACACCATTCTCCTGCCTCAGCCTCCGGAGTAGCTGGGACTACAGGCACCCGCCACCTCGCCCGGCTAGTTTTTTGTATTTTTAGTAGAGACAGGGTTTCACCGTGTTAGCCAGGATGGTCTCGATCTCCTGACCTCGTGATCCGCCTGTCTCGGCCTCCCAAAGTGCTGGGATTATAGGCTTGAGCCACCGCGCCCGGCCTATAATTCTTACAGTGAGGAGCCAGAGCTTCCAGGTATGCTAAGCCGTTGCTCCCTGCTCTGCTGGTGAATGCATGCTGGTGCCTTCCAGAGTCACCCCTTTGGTCTGATTCACGTAATGCTATGGCTCAGAGAAGTGGCCCGCTGTTTCAGCCAGCAGCTTGCAGTGGGGCCAGTAGAGTGGGAACCACAGTGGCTGTATGAGTCAATTTGGTCATATTGTCATTTGAGTCAATAACCCTGATGGGGAAGATAGTGTTATTCCCACGGTGTGGTAGTGCATGCTGGGGCTTATAGGGACTGAGCCTACTGAAGGGTATATGGTGCTGTGGGTTAGAGCTAGGGCATGCCTTGGGGATTCATTGTGCCTTGACTTCCCCTGTAAATGTTCCTCTCAGAAGCCTCCTTGGCCTTCCAGCCCTTGGTTTTTGAGACAACCAGCAGTCATTTGTTGGTTCCTGACAGTCCTTCCTGTCCCTTCCTTCCAGGTTCTGTGGACAATCACAATGGGAATCCAAGGAGGGTCTGTCCTGTTCGGGCTGCTGCTTGTCCTGGCTGTCTTCTGCCATTCAGGTGAGTGCTGTAGTCTCAGGACAGGGATCTAGGCTGCCTTGGACATGAACTCCCTTCTTAAGCCTCAGTTTCAGCCCCAGCTCCTCCTCTAGGCCTGGCTTTGTTTCTTTGGCCTTCCAGTGTTACAGGTCTGGGGTTGTATGGCAGCTCCTTCCTGTGTTACAGGTCTGGGGTTGTATGGCAGCTCCTTTCTGTGTTATGACCTTGTCCTCAGTGGGGCATCTTCCTGAGTTACTGCCCCGTCCTGGGTTACAAAGTGGCTTTTGGCAGGGGTGGGTCAACACTCGGCGGCTGAAGTTTCACTCCTGTCACCATAAGCTGCTTGGGGACACCAGTGGATACCGTTCTTAGAGTGCTGTGCAAGTCCATTTGGGATCCACTCTGCTTAGAGCCATCCGAGCTCAGTCCTTCTGCTCCAGGGCTCCTCCTATGTTTTTTTTTTTTTTTTTTTTTTGAGACGGAGTCTCGCTCTGTCACCCAGGCTGGAGTGCAGTGGCCGGATCTCAGCTCACTGCAAGCTCCGCCTCCTGGGTTTACGCCATTCTTCTGCCTCAGCCTCCCAAGTAGCTGGGACTACAGGCGCCCGCCACCTCGCCCGGCTAGTTTTTTGTATTTTTTAGTAGAGATGGGGTTTCGCCATGTTAGCCAGGATGGTCTCGATCTCCTGACCTCGTGATCCGCCCATCTTGGCCTCCCAAAGTGCTGGGATTACAGGCTTGAGCCACCGCGCCCGGCCCCTCCTATGTTTTAATGATGATGATGGTCATAGTTACAGCAGCAGCAGCTAACTAACCCTGACAGCATTTATGTGCCAGTCACTACTCTAAGCATTTTACGTGTATTTGCTTATTTAATCCTCATGCCAACCTGATGGAGTTGGTGGTATTTTTTTCCTTGTTTTACAAGCAATAAGATTGAGGCCCCCCCCCCAAAATTAATAACTTGTCAAATAACACACAGAAGTGGTACACTGGAATGTGAACACACAGTCTGGCAACAGAGTCCCTGCTCTTCCCTCCTGCTCCAGGCCACCTGTCACTGGGCCACTGCTTCCCCTCAGTCCCCCTTCCCCTGGTTGCTGGAGGAAATTGTGTGCTTCTGAGTCAACTTCTATAACAGTGGAAACACACATGCTTCGTTGTAAGGGTCAGATGTGGTTGCCTGCCTGTGTCATGTTGGTATAACGTCTTAGCTGCTGCTGGATTTTTGTTTTTTATAAATATGGTTGGTGGGGGGAGCAGAAAAGGAAGTAGCAATACAGTGAGCAATTTAAAAAAAGATTTCCACACCACCGTAGCATGTCTTAGAATATTAGTAGCAACCATATATTGACTGCTTATCGTTTACTGGGGACTGTGCCAGAGCCTGTCTCATTTAAATCCGTCTAACCATCCCGGGAGGTCGGTGCTATTACATCCCATATTACAGCTGAGGAAAGGAAGGCAAAGTAGTAACTTGCCCCAGGACACACTTTAACGTGCTCTCCCTTTCTGAGCAGAAAAAGAAGTCATGGCACCCCTCCTTCCACTTCTTTGATTCTAGCCAGGGTGCACAGTTATGTGGTTCACCTGTGTTAAAACACTATATTTTTTCTATAGTTATTTTTTATTTATTCATTTTTCTTTGTTCCTTCTTTTTTTCTGTCTCTGCTGCTTAAGTTGGAATATTTTCTAGAATTTTAATAGCCCAGTGACATCCTACTTCTAGCAGTCTGCATTTGTTTATGGAGCAAGCTTGGGACCATCAGCTTCTCTATGACAAGTCTTGGGTTGCACATCAGCCCTTTCTTAGAGAATTGAGATGTGAAGCTCACACGCCCACAGATGAGAGGCCTTCTTTGCTGTTGCCCAAAGGGTCTGAGAACCCTGCAGTGGAACTTTCCTCTGAACTCTGCCTCTCGTAGCCCAGGGGAAATCTCGTCTACCCTGGCTTAGTGGCTAAAATATCAAACCGTTGTCCACTGACCTATTGCTTGTTTTTTTGTTTGTTTGTTTGTTTCAGTGGGACAGAGTCTCACTCTGTCGCCCAGGCTGGAGGGCAGTGGCATGATCTTGGCTCACTACAACCTCCGTGTCCCAGGTTCCAGCGATTCTCGTGCCTCTGTCTTTTGAGTAGCTGGGATTATAGGTGCATGCCACCATGCTTGGCTAATTTTTGTATTTTTAGTAGAGGCAAGGTTTCATCACATTGGCCAGGCTGGTCTAGAATTCCTGACCTCAAATGATCCACCTAGCTCAGCCTCCCAAAGTGTTGGGATTACAGGCCTGAGCCATTGCACCTGGCCCTGTTTTTGACCTCAGTTTCCCCCATAATCTATAGTTTCCTTCTCTTCCCACTCAGGTCAATTAGAACATCATGGTTAACCAACCCTGGATTTTAGAACTGACAGCCTGAGTTTGAGCTCAGCTCGGTCACTTAGTAGCTGTGTGGCTTTGAACAATTTAGTTAACATCTTAGTCTTAGTTTTCTCTTGCAAAATGGGGATGAAGATAATTGAGCCTACTTCTCTTAACAATCCTATGGAAAGCTTTAACAATCCTATGAAGAGCTTAGCACATCAATGCACAGATATTTGAACACTGAATGAACGTGTTTGCCATGAATACTTTTGCCCACAGACGCTCCAACCGTGGGTTTTAGCCTTTCCCTCTAAAGGTTTCTCAAGAAGCCAAATGAGCCCAGGATCTGGTCAGTACAAAAATCCACATCTACAGGTAACCTTTTAAAATGACCCTCAAAAATGACCTGTCATCTTAGATTCTTTCCATTTCATGCGCATGAATACACGTCGGGCACAAGGAAGGGACCAGAGAAAAACTGCATCTTTGTGCCTTCTCCTTGTGGCTTCCTTCTCATACAGTCATGACAGCCACAGGCTGACAGTAGGGGAGAACAAACAAAGCCGGTGGATAGGGCCCTGCCCACAGGCCCCGAGGCTGCCGCCAGCTCTGCTGCTTTGTAGCCAGGTGTCCTTGGGTGGAGTCACGTCACCTCTCCAGACATCTGTCTTGTTATCTGCAAAAAAGTGGGGAAGGAGGAGGTTGGTTTTATTTTATTTTTATATTTTTATTTTATTTTATTTTATGTAGACATGGGTCTCGCTCTGTCTCCCAGACTGGAGTGCAGTGGTGCAATCTTGGCTCACTGCAACCTCCACCTCCCAAACTCAAGTGATTCTCATGCCTTAGCCTCCTGAATAGCTGGGATTACAGGCATGTGCCACCACGCCTGGCTAATTTTTGTATATTCTGTAGAGGTGGGGTTTCACCATGTTGGCCAGGGTGGTCTCAAACTCCTGGTTTCAAGTGATCCGCCCACCTTGGCCTCCCAAACTGCTGGGATTATAGGTGTGAGCCACCACACCTGGCCTAGTTTTTGTTGTTGTTACTGTTGTTTTTTAAAACTAATATTTCAAGGCATTAATCTGGAACCTTCACAAGTCAGAGGGATCCTCTGTTGGGTAGGATTTCACACCTGTGAGGGCAAGCATGGCCATTTCAGATGCCCTAGAGAACTGGGTTCCTCTCTGTGCTCAGGAAGTGAAGACCCACCTTCCTTCCACTGGACTTTCCACTGAAAAATCTCCTCTTTCCAGGGTGATAAACCTAGGCTTCAGCCTTAGAACTAGAAGTCAGCTTCTTGGGCTCTAAAACCCACACTTGGTTTAACCATGACATTCTTTTATGAAATTTTTTACATGTTTCCTCTTTGAAAATGTCTTTTCACACAGGTGGGTCTGCCAAATACTGATTACATGGCAGAAGTCACATGGCAGGAAGATAGTTTATCTCTGATGATGGAAAAGGGGTTATCTATACAAACCAGGACGATTTCCTTCCAACTCTTGCTTCCTCAGTCTCTCCCCATCACACGTGTGGACTGTAACTCATCTTTTCCTTGTCACTGTTGTTATAAAAATGGAGAAGGAAAAATAACCCAGTAAAACCTGACAGCTAGCAAGGATGAGTCCTAAGAATTGACTGGGAGCAATAATTGTTTTTCAAACTAGGGAACTGGAGGCAATTTGCTTCTGACGTAAGATGACCCTCACACGTCTGCTGGTACCCAGCTCTCCTATGGCCATGGGTTTAAAGTGCACAGCTGTTGTCTTGTCGTTGACAAATGTGTACTCCTGGCATTTGGTCAGTCCCTTAGAAGCAGGTAGTTCAGTAATGATACCTTATCCCAGAAGTTATCAAACTTTTTCTGTACAGGACCAGCTGGCAATTTTTTTTTTTTTTTTAATAGTTTCACTCTGTCACCCAGGCTGGAATGCAGTAGTGCAATCTTGGCTCACTGCAACCTCTGCCTTCTGGTTTCAAGTGACTCTCCTGCCTCAGCCTCCTAAGTAGCTGGGATTAGATGTGCGCACCACTATGCCTGGCTAATTTTTGTATTTTTAGTAGAGACGGGATTTCGCTATGTTGGCCAGGCTGGTGTCAAACTCCTGACCTCAGGTGATCCACCCTCCTCGGCTTCCCTAAGTGCTGAGATTACAGGCGTGAGCCCCCGCGCCTGGCCCAGATAGTAAATATTTTAAGCTTTGCAGGTCAAGAGGCAAAATCAAGGGTATTATGAGACTTACCTCAATAATAAGAGAAGAAACAAAATTTTCACAGATTTTTTTTTATTGACAAAATTCACAACATAATAATTGAGCCCAACCATATAATACGCATCTACCAATGAAGGGAATAGAATTCTTTTTAGGAGGATAACCATTTGCTTAATTGAGGTTCAAAATTAGTGTTCCCTCTCATCAAATCAGTTGCAGATGTTCATCTGTTAATACTGATCTGTGATGACATTTTACGTATTTCATTTTTGAAAATGTATTTTCATGCAGATAGGTATTGCCAGACACTGATCATCAACCCACAAGGATGTGATTTAATTGGGCATATTCATTGCTTGGAAGACACAGAATTCTGTTTGTTTCTCTTGGTAATTTCCTCTTAACACATCATTACATTGCAGACTAATCTCCTTCCAGTTGCAGGTTAGGAGGAAGCTTCTCAATTGCACAGTTAGATGGATTTTCAAATGTGGATATTTTCTTTGTGCTTGCATCAGGTTCCAAAAAATGTTGCTGGAACTGTAGTTTCAATTTGGAAAGATATGACCGCTATACATTTGTGCGGGAATGGAAGTATACCACAAGTTGCCGACTTTGGGCCCATATTAATGGAGTTGGTGGGCTGCCAGGGAACAAGTCAGTGTTGCTTTAAGAGATCCTTACTTTCCTCCTGATTCTAGGTCATAGCCTGCAGTGCTACAGCTGTTCTAACCCAACTACTGACTGCAAAACAGCCATCAATTGTTCATCTGGTTTTGATGTGTGTCTCATTGCCAGAGCTGGTAAGAGCCTGCCCTGTCTGTCTCCTAAATGTAAAGGGGTAATAAGTGCCTGGGAAGAAAATTGTGCCACTGTAATCGCCATTAGACTTGCATCAAGTAATAGCTGCTATTTATTAGCAACAGGTGTGTATTGGGTAAAGCACTTTGTCCATGCATTTGTTTTTTGTTATACTTTAAGTTCTAGGGTACATGTGCACAACGTGCAGGTTTGTTACATATGTATACATGTGCATGCATTTTAAATTTAATGTTTTGTACTTCTAAGGGTGGTGATCTTTTATTTCCATTTGATAAATGTGGAAATCGAGGCTCAGATTAAGCAGCAAACTATTGTCAAGTAACCAACTCAGGAATTGAACATGGAAGTGCATCTGTTTCCAAAGCTTTGTACCCTTTAACAGAAGCCCTGTGCTGCCTCCCAAACCTTGGAGAACCTACTGTGTGCCCAGCAGAAGGTTAGGAGCTAGGGATGCAAAGATAAAGAAAAGACACATACAGTTAAAATCATGACAAAGGCCTGTTTGACTGTCCTACATGACTTTATGTATGCCTTTGTCTCATTCTATGGGGTATCTGGTATTTTTAGAGTCCTGAGGAGACTCAAGCTGAGCTCAAAGGACAAGTAGGAGGTAAGAGGGATAAGTAGGAGGTGTGCCTGCGAGGGGCAGCATCTGGTACCAGGGCTCGGTAGCCTCAGAGCAATGCGCTCATGAATGTGGTGGTGGGCAATACTAACATGCACCAGTCCTGTCCAGTCTGCATTTTCCAAATTTGTGAGACTACAGAATACTTACCTCCATCAACCCTGTTAAAATGGAGTTTAGGAAGTGGTAGACAGAGGAAAGAAACCAGCAAAGACATGCCCTTTGTTCTTGCTGGTATGGTTCTGGATAGAATCGATGTGTGCAAGTGATGCCAGCGAGGAATGATGGTTTCAGAATGTTCTTAGTGTCCAAGGTAAAACACCCAGGCTTAGGTTTCTAAGAGATTAATCATAAAAACACTCCACAAGATTCTTTGTACTCTTAGATCTTCTACACCAACTTCCCCCAATGTCAACATCAAGAAATGGTGAACATGTCAGGTAAACTCAGAAAAGCCTTGGGACACCCACAGGTTCACAAAAGCCTGAGATAAAGAAGATTAACTTCCCCAGAAAGGAGAAATCCCTCAATAACCAAAGACAAATTATAGTTACCCTGTCTAAAAAACTAGGAGCATCTGATAATTTTGATATAAATTGCTGAATTGCAGCTAAAACTGCAAACCCTCCATTCAGAGTTCTTGATTCTGTAGGGGACCAGTCCCTCTGCCTCCATTGGAAGACCGTGTTCATTCACTGTTAATGTAGAAAGTGTAGTAAGGCCCCTAGAGAAAACATGGTCATTATATATGAGCACAGAAGACCTGGCTCTTTAGCTTGATCAACTGTGTCTCTTGGACTCCTCACTACTAAGTATAATTAAACTAAGTATAATTTCCAAATGAGATGATCAGAGCAATTACTATGTGCTGAATGAATATTAGAGCAGCAATTAGGAGCACCGGCGTCTGTCTTGCCACCAGCTAGTTCTTTCCACCTCTGTTTTTCATTTATGAAATGTATGTGTTGGACAGCGGAGGCAGGGAGGAGAGGAAAGGTCAGAGCCAAGATCTTTTCCCAGCTCTTAAATCCCAAAATTTCTTATAAATGGTTAATGTAAACAAAAACGAGACACACCTATTAAAACGACCAAACTCCACAACTCTGGCAACTCCAGATGCTGGTTGAGGATGTGGAACAATGGGAACTTTGTTTTTTTGTTTTGGTTTGTTTTTTGTTTTTTAAGACAAGGTCTTGCTCTGTCACCTAGGCTAGAGGGCAGTGGTGCAATCTCTGCCTCCAGGGTTCAAGTGATTCTCATGCCTCAGCCTCCTAAGTAATTGGGATTACAGCCATAAGCCACCATGCCCAGCTAATTTTTATATTTTTAGTAGAGACAGGGTTTCACTGTGTTGCCCAGGCTCATCTCAAACTCCTGGCCTCAAGTGACTGACTGCCTGCCTCGGCCTCCCAAAGTGCTGGGATGACAGGCATGAGCCACCACGCCCAGCTGCAGTGGGAACTTTGATTCATTCCTAGTGGGAATGCAAACCAGTATAGCTACTGTGGATGACAGTTTGGTAGTTTCTTACAAAACTAAAATATAACACAATATATAATACTTGATATTTTGATAATTATGTACAGTATATATTTTATAATGACTGTGTTACTGGCTTGTGTTTTTACTATATTTTAAAAATCATTTTAGCATGTACTCCTTCTACTTATTTAAAAAAAATGTTAACTGTAAAACAGCCTCTCGGGAGGCTGAGCAGGAGAATTGCTTGACCCGGGAAGCAGAGGTTGCAGTAAGCTGAGATTGCGCCACTGCACTCCAGCCTGGGTGACGGAACAAGGCTTTTTTTTTCTTTTATTTCTACAAAGAAAAAAAAGACAAAGCAAAAAAGAAAAACAACCCAGCCTCAGCAGGCAGATCCCTTCAGGAGGTATTCCAGAAGAAGGCATTGCTGTCCTAGGACAGGACAGCCCCATGCGTACTTTTACCCCCGAAGACCTTCCAGTGGGACGAGATGAAGAGGTGGAAAACAGTGATACTGATGATCCTGACCCTGTGTAGGACTAGGCTAATGTGTGTGCTTGTGTCTTCGTTTTTAACAACAACAAAAAAAGTTAAAAAAAAAAAAAATTTAAATAAAAAAGCTTCTGACTGGGCGTGGTGGCTCACACCTGTAATCCCAGCACTTTGGGAGGCCGAGGCGGATGGATCACAAGGTCAGCAGATCAGACCATCCTGGCTAACATGCTGAAACCCTGTCTCTACTAAAAATACAAAAAATTAGCTGGGCATGGTGGCGGGCACCTGTAGTCCCAGCTACTCGGGAGGCTGAGGCATAAGAATGGCATGAACCCGGGAGGCGGAGCTTGCAGTGAGCCGAGATCACGCCACTGCACTCCAGCCTGGGTGACAGAGCGAGGCTCCATCTCAAAAATAAATAAATAAAAATAAAAAAGCTGATAAAGTAAGAATAGAAATAAAATATTTTTGTACAACTGTATAACATGTTTGTGTCTTACACTATTATTACAAAGGTAAAAACATTTAAAATTAAGTTTCTGAAGTAAAGTGGCAGCAAACTAGGGTTGATTTCTTAAAATAAACTTAGTATGGACTAAATGTACAATATTTAAAACATCTACAGTAGTGTACACTAATGTATACATTCACCACTCATTCACTGACTTCCAGTCCCACAAGCTCCATTCACGGTCAGTGCCCCCCTGTACAGGTGTACCATTTAAAAAATCTTTGTATCACATTTGTACTGTACCTTTTCTATGTTTAGATATGGTTAGATACACAAATATTTACCACTGTGTTACAGTTGCCTACAGTATTCAGTAGAGTAACATGCTGTACAGGTTTGTAGCCCAGGAGCAACAGGACATACCACATAGCCTGAGTGTGTACTGGGCTAGTCCATGTAAGTTTGTGTAACTGTACTCTATGACGTTCGCATAGCGACGGATATGATGGTGCTATGCAAAGTAAGTCTAGAAGAGAGACAGGTTGGCTGCTAATTCAACCAATATTTACTGGCATCCTAGCAGTATAAACCATGGAAGTATAAGCCAGGTTAAATTAGTCTTGAAGGGGCCTCTGATGACAGTGCTGAGTAGTCATTGCTATAATGACATTCTGAACAAGGACCACATTTAAGGGTGCCCAGGACAACTGAAGACTGTTGGCTTTAGATAGACTTGAGCCAAGGTATTCAAAAAGAGTGGGGAGGAGAAAACCTCTAACACTCCAGGGACTCTGATATAATCCACTTTTATGTGGATAATTCCGAGGCTGGCTTTGGTGAGAAGATTACCATCGTAAGGCTGGTAATTATTTGAATATGATAATTCAAGTAAAGCACTTTGGTATGCTGCAGGACACATAGTAAATGATTAATTGGTAGCAATGATTAATAAATTACTGTCTGTTCTCCCCAAGCTGCTAGGCTTCCCTAATTAAAAATCTGATAGCTTTAAAGCTTTTCAAGTTCCAGTGCTTACTTGCTATTACATAAAGCAGTAACTTGTCTGAATCACCAGCAGCCTCTAGCACAATATTAGAAGCTTCCAGTTATTTAGTTAAGACTCCAGCAAGTAGAGGCATTTCTAGAATACTCTATCTGGACTCTGCCACTTGACCAAACTTCATTAAATTCCAGTCCAGATACCCATCCCCTCAGAGGAGAAGGAAAGGACAGTTATGCCTGCAGTTATAAACTGAGAAGTGTTGTGTTCCAGGCTTTTCATGGAATTGGGTAAATTAGCTACAAACCTGAAATAAGGAAGTATGCATCTGCATTTTTTTCTTTCCAGCACAGAAGATAAGAAAACAGTTTCAGGGCAAGGACAAATACCTTCTTATGCCCCAGTATCTAGCACATAGGCACTCAGTTATTTTTGGAGAAGAAAATCTGCCATAACACCACTCTCAACTAATACATTTTTCACCTAACATGCTTTTTCTGAATATTAAAAAACTACGATAAGATACTTGGAGCATATACTTCTGGCCTTTATTTTCCTGTGTGCCCAAGGCTATTTTTCCAAAAATGGGACCATTATGGCATGTTTTTATAGAAACTTTTCCTGTATTACTGAATAATCTAATGATTTTTAAAATGAAGTTTTAAATATTTTAAAAATAAATCATCCAAGTGGCAAATTTTAAAAACTCAATAGAAACATAAATGAAGTGTATTCTTCCATGATGATAACACCATTAAATTACTTGGGAATCCTTCCAGAGAATGGCAGAAGTATATACACTTGGGAGTGGAATTGCTCAGTCAAATGGATAACTCTATCTTTAACTCTTTGTGAAAATGCCAGATTTGTCCAGAGTATCTGTACCATTTTACATTCCCACCAGCAATGTTTGAGGGTTCCAATTTTTTCCACTTCCTTGCAACATTTGCTATTTGCCATTTTCTTGATCTTAGCCATCCTAGTGAGTATAAAGTGGTATCTCACTGTGATTTTGATTTGCATGTTCCTAATGACTAATGATATCAAGCATCTTTTCATGTACTTATTGGCCATTTGAGAATCTTCTTTGGAGAAATGTTTATTCAAATCCTTTGCCCTTTTTTTTTTTTTTTTTTTTAAAGAGCCAGGGTCTTGCTTTGTTGCCCAGGCTGGAATGCAGTGGTACAATCATAGCTCACTGCAGCCTTAAAGTCCTGAGTCCAAGTGATCCTCCTGCCTCAGCCTCCCAAGTAGCTAAGACTAAAGCTGCAACACCCTGCCTGGCTAATTTTTAAATTTTTTTGTGTGTGTAGAGTTGGGATGTCACTATGTTGCCCAGGCTGGCCTCAAGCAGTCCTCTCACTTCAGCCTCCTAAAGTGCTGGGATTACAGGTGTGAGCCACCACACTGGCCTCATTGCCCATATTTTAATTGGGTTAGTCTTTTTATTGTAGAGTTTAAGAATGTTTTTTATATCCTGGATACTATGCTCTTCCATATGACTTAAAAAAAAAAAATAGAGAGGGGGTCTTGCCATGTTGACGAGGCTGGTCTCAAACTTCCGGCCTCAAACAATTATCCCGTCTCGGCCTCCCAAAGTGTTGGGATTACAGGTGTCAGCCACCGCGCCTAGTGTTTTCCATGTGATTTGCAAACATTTTCTCCCTTTCTGTGAGTTATCTTTTTATTTTTTGATAATGTCCTTTGAAGCACAGAAGTTTTAAATTTTGATGGAGTCCAATTTACCTATTTTTCTGCCCATCCCCCACCTTTTTTTTTTTTTTTTTATCAAGCTCCTTCCATGTTAGCACTCGTAGGCCCATGTCATTTCTTATCTACATGGACTTGCATTGTAAGAAATTCTATTGTAATTTCTTTAAACACTTTTAAAAAATTAATGGACTGAGTTTTTTTTCAGGCTTTTTTCTGTACAGATACTGTTCAGTGCTGCAGTGGCCATTCTTGAGCATATATCTTAACCTCTTTTATACATAGCTTTGGCTGGGCATGGTGGCTCACCCCTATAATCCTGTCACTTTGGGAGACTGAAGCAGGAGGATCACTTGAACCCAGTAGTTCAAGACCAGATGACTGGGCAAGAAAGTGAGACCTTATCTCCAAAAAATAAAAATAAAAATAAGAAAAGGAAAAGGAAAAAAACCCCAAGTAACTTCATAGTGTAAACTCTGAAAGTGGAATTGCTGGATCAAAGGGGGCATGTATTTAAAATCTTGGCAGATATTAGCAGATTTCTCTCTTAACAGTATAAACGCCTGTTCCTCTCCCATCCCACCCCCACAACTATACTGGCTATGATGAGACCTTGGTTTTCTGGAAAAGCTCTATTTAGAGGTGTATCATTATTTACTTAATTGTTCTCCTTTATAACCCACCTGGGATGAGCATCTTGTCTAGATGTCTCTACTTGCACAGGATACATATGAAATAGAATTGAGGGTTCAAAGGCAGATACAGAACTCTTCCCACTTACTTTCTTACCCTTGTATGTGTGTCTCCCCACAGGGTTACAAGTATATAACCAGTGTTGGAAGTTTGCAGATTGCAATTTCAATGACATTTCAACCCACTTGAAGGAAAGCGAGCTCAAGTACTACTGCTGCAAGCAGGACCTGTGTAACTTTAACGAACAGCTTGAAAATGGTGGGACATCCTTATCAGAGAAAACAGTTCTTCTGCTGGTGACCCCACTTCTGGCAGCAGCCTGGCACCTTCATCCCTAAGTCAACACCAGGAGAGCTTCTCCCATACTCCCCATTGCTGCGTAGTCCCCTTTCCCTTGCTGCCGCATTCTAAAGGCTTGATATTTTCCAACTGGATCCTGTTGGGAAAGAATAAAATTGACTTGAGCAACCTGGCTAAGATAGAGGGGCTCTGGGAGACTTTGAAGACCAGTCCTGTTTGCAGGGAAGCCCCACGTGAAGGAAGAAGTTTAAGAGTGAAGTAGGTGTGACTTGAGCTAGATTGCATGCTTCTTCCTTTGCTCTTGGGAGGACCAGCTTTGCAGTGACAGCTTGAGTGGGTTCTCTGCAACCCTCAGGTTATTTTTCCTCTGGCTCCTTGGATGTAGTCAGTTAGCATCATTAGTACATCTTTGGAGGACTGGGCAGGAGTGTGTGAGCATCCTCTCTCACATGAACGCTTTTGTAAACTTCCGGGCTCCCATGTTGCCATGGAGGCATGCCAAATGTTCCATATGTGGGTGTCAGTCAGGGTGTCAGGGGCAACAAGATCCCTAATGCAGAGCTAGAGGACTTCTGGAAGGGAAGTGGGTAAGTGTTCCAGATGGCAGGGCATGAAAACTTAAGGAAGATATAAATGGCTGAAAGTCGAGTTTTTCCTCTGTCTTTAAATTTTATATGGGCTTTGTTATCTTTCACTGGAAAAGTGTAATAGCATACGTTAATGGTGTGTTAAAGCTATTTCCTCGCCTTTTTTCTTTTTATTGGAATGGTGGGATATCTTGGGTTTGCCACACACAGTTACAGAATGAACATTCCGTACATGTGACTGGCAGTATTAAGTGTGCTTATTTTAAATGTTACTGGTAGGAAGGCTCTTCAGGTATGTGTGTATACAGTATGAATGCAATGGGAACAACCTTTGGGGTTATAGTTTGAGACTTCCAAAGGTCATCCTTAATAACAACAGATCTGCAGGGTTGTTTTACCGTCTGCATCCAGCCTTCTGTTAACTCCTAGCTGACTCAGCATAGATTGTATAAAATACCTTTGTAAGGGCTATTAGCACAGTCACACGTTTGAGGCTTTCAGAAGCTCTTTCTAGAAAATGATACACACCTTTCCCAAGGGCAAACTTTTTCCCTTTCCCTGTGTATTCTAGTGAATAAATCTCAAGATTCAGTAGACCTTAATAACATTTGTGCTTTATGATCTTGGCTGTATTTAATGGCATAGCCTGACTTTTGCAGATGGAGGAATTTCTTGATTAATGTTGAAAAAAAAACCCTTGATTATACTCTGTTAGACAAATTGAGTGCAGTGAATGATGCCTTTCTGAAAATGAAATATAACAAGTGGATGAATGTGGTTATGGCCCAAAAGGATAAGAGCATATGCAGTATGCTTAACGGCAGTAACTGAAAGAAGACATCCTGAGCAGTGCCAGCTTTCTTCTGTTGGTGCCATTCCCTGAACATAGAAAAATAGAGACTTGCTTATCAAAACTCAGCATTACCTTGGTGTTCTGTGTTCTCTGTTAGCTCAGTGTCTTTCCTTACATCATCTTTAATCCTCTGTTTCAAGACAAAATACTAGGTGTGACTCTTTCCTCAATAGGATTTTTTTTTTTTTTGGCCTGAGGAAGTACTGACCATGCCCACAGCCACTGGCTGAGCAAAGAAGCACATTTCATGTGAGTTCTAAGGAATGAGAACGAATTTTGATGAATCTGAGCAGAAAATGAATTTCTGGGAACTTTTTTGGGGGCGAGGGGGTGAGGAATTCAGCCACACTCCAGAAAGCCAGGAGTCGACAGTTTCGGAAGCCTCTCTCAGGATTCAGATTCGAGGATGAGATTGGCTTACTGCTATCTTGTGTCATGTACCCACTTTTTGGCCAGACTACATTGGGAAGAAGGTAGTCCTCTAAAGCAGAATCTGGGTGCTGCTAAATGGGGAGATGGGAAGAGGGTTGTTAAGCTGTCCAGATCAACAACGGTCATATAAATGGCCTTAAACTTTGGGGTTGCTTTCTGCATAAAGTTGCTGTGACTCATGCTATAGACAAGGTTGAGTACCTGGACATGAAGGCAATCCTGTAATGTAAAGATGTTTACAGTATTGCCTTTGGGTCCAGTCTTGCCTACTGGCTCTTTGCTCGAGAGCCATTACCCCATGCCCTCCACTCATCTGGATTTACAGGAACTGTCATAGTGTTCAGTATTGGGTGGTAACCCCATTGGACTGTCCCCTTGAGGGGATGAGCTAGGGGTGCAAGGTACACCTGATGAGTAGGTCAGTAGAGCTCATGGTATTTCCTGAAAGATGCTAATCGATTTGCTGAACTGAGTCTTGAATGTCCTGGGGCTTCAAGGTATGGGTATGTTTTTCTTGTGTCCTTGCAGTCAGCCCCCATGACTTCTCATGTCACGTGTGTCCTGAAAAAATAAGAGCCTGCCCAAGACTTTGGGCCTCTTGACAGAATGAACCAGCTTTTTACATCTGAGTTCTCTTGGGAAGTCCTTTAGCAGTGTTCAAAGTCTGCTAGCTCACATTAGTTTCGGTTACTGCCAACAGATCTGAACGAATGCTGACAGATCCCCCTGAGGGATTCTTGATGGGCTGGCTGGAGCTAGTACTGACATTCATTGTGATGAGGGCAACTTTCTGTACAGGGTTCTAAGCGCTATGTTTTATATACATTTTCATCTGTACTCGCACCTCACTTAAGGGGAAACTGTGCAAAGTTAGCTGGATTGCTCAAGGTCACTTAGGTAAGTTGGCAAGTCCATGCTTCCCACTCAGCTCCTCAGGTCAGCAGGTCTACTTCTCTGCCTGTTTTGCATACTCTTTTTAATATGTGCCTAACTTTGGAAAGCCTAGAATGGGTTCCTGGTGCTTTTTTACTTTGAAGAAATCAGTTTCTGCCTCTTTTTGGAAAAGAAAACAAAGTGCATGTTTTTTTTTTTTTTTTTTTTTACTGGTTAGCCATAGACTGAAGGGAAATACATTTTCTTGAGCGCCTCTGCCTAGTGTAGTGATCACTGGTATGAATAAACAATGATGGGTGGCTGCCAAAGTCAGAGTGCAAATACTGTGTGTGACAACTAAGTGTGGGAAGCTAAGTGTGGGAAGCAAAAGCTTCCCAGTTTCAGACATGCCCCTTAGTAGGGATAGCTGCCTATTGTGTTTGGACAAAGTGTCCAAGTGTTCCACACACACTGTTCTGTCTGATCACAACCCTATGAGGCAGCCTGGTTTTCTTATTTCTATTTTATAGAAAACCCTACTTAGAAGTCAAGCAACTTGTCCAAAGCTACCCAGCTTGACTATCTGACTCTCTCCACTTTGCTGCTACACACACACACACGCAATTTGCACTGTGTGTGCAGATACATATGCATATATGTATTTAACTTGTGAAGCTGATACTGACTCTTTAACTGGCCTCCACCCATCACTATTCATACCAGTGATCATTAGGCAGAGGCTCTAAGAAAATGTATTAGTTATTTCCCCTCAGTCTATGGCTAATACAGGTTACTCACGTAAATGAGCTGTCATGTCCTTTGGAAAAATATCCAAATCGCTCATAAGCAATGGGTGAAGTATTTGAGGTGGGGCGGACAGGATTTCCTTTTGGTGGTTAGCTGGTTGCCTTTTAGCTCCTGATGATATCTGTGTTTGGAAGAGAATTAAACTGCATTTCACTGAAAACACTCCTTCAGATCTATTACAAACCAGATGAGGATCCCCTTTTCTAGAATCTTCCTCAGCACTGCTAAAGTTTGGCAGATAAATGGGTTGACTCTAACGGCCATTCCCAATCATATTCTCCTTTGTCTGCCTCCCATAGTAGTGGATGAAAAATCAGACACTCATTTCTCAGACTTCTTTGCTGTGGGCGCGGCCAGTGAGGCAGTGAGGTAAGTCTGCCGGTGCAGGGGCCAGGTTTCTAGGAAATACTTTTCTCCCTGATGGGCGAAAGAGAGGAAGCCTGAAGCAAGCTTTCTCCCGCAGCTCTGGGCGGCTCCTTGCTCTGGATGAGGGTATGCTGGGATGTGACAACGGGAGCCAGGATCGTCGCAGAGCCAGAGCGAGGCGGTGGGTGGAGTCAAAGGACCGGAGGCTAGGCGAGGCTGAGGGCGTGGGTTTCTCACTGCGGGGCTTGGCCTGCCGCCGGTGGGCGGGGCCATGTTCCGGGACGTGGTAGTCCGAGGTTTGGAACCCCGCCTGTTCGGGGGCGGGGGCGGGGGTGGGGGGAGGCCTGAGGCGAAAGGGTGGGGCCGCGCTCCGTCGGGGCGGGGCTTGTGGAACCTCGAAACCCCGGCGACTCGGGGCCTGAGCGCGCGTCTCCCGGCGCGGGGTTCCTCCCACGCAGACCCTCATTCAAACGATGCCAAAGGGGCGACGCGGCAGCCACAGCCCCACCATGAGCCAGCGGTCGGCCCCGCCCCTCTATTTCCCGTCCCTGTACGACCGCGGCATCTCCTCGTCCCCGCTCAGCGACTTCAACATCTGGAAGAAGCTCTTCGTGCCGCTGAAGGCGGGCGGGGCGCCAGTGGGCGGGGCGGGGGGGGGCCGGTCCCCGCCCCAGGCGCCCCCCGCTCCGGCGCCACCGCCCCCGCCACCACCAGGCCTGGGTCCCCCCGGCGAGCGCCCCTGGCCCTCGCCCTGGCCCTCTGGCCTGGCCTCCATCCCCTACGAGCCTCTGCGCTTCTTCTACTCGCCGCCGTCGGGTCCTGAGGTGGCTGTCTCGCCCCTGGCCCCCCGCCCCTCGACCCCCAGGCTCGCCTCTGCCTCCCACCCCGAAGAACTGTGCGAGCTGGAGATCCGGATTAAGGAGCTGGAGCTGCTCACCATCACTGGGGACGGCTTCGACTCCCAGCGCTGTGCGTGACCTCGCCGGGGCCACCGAGCCCAGCCTTAGCCTGCCCTGGCGCCCTCCTTGGCTCCGTGCCCCGCCCCGAAATGTAGCCCTGGTTTGACTCCAGCCCCTAGTAGTCCCAGATCCAAAATCTATTCCCTAGCACCCAGACTCCCTTATCCTGGACTTCAACCGACTCCTCCCCCAACCACAGATCTGAACTTCATGAGCCCCTTAGTCCCAAACTCCATCCTGCCTCCATCCTAAACCCTTTGGGTAATCTGGACTCTGAGCCTCCACACCTGGAACTCCATCCGCCACCACCCCGTCCTGAATTTTAATCCTCCTGCTCAGTCATCCCCCTACCCTGTACTCTGGAGCTCCACCCACCACAGACAGTCCCTAAGCGTTAATATTCGGTCTTAAACCGGGGCTCTCCATGGGGGCAAGGTGAAGTAGGTGACAGTCAGTTGGAGTATCTTAAGGAGGAGGTAGGAGTTGTGCAAGAGGCCGAAGGCCATTTCCTGGACAGCTTTGGGACACCACTTCTCAATGCTGGAGGGCAGCCCCCTGGGACTCCGTGGCCTTGGTGCCGGTAGTACTCTCACCAGATCCTGGGCTGACATCTGGTCTTAGGTCTGAAGTCTTAGGGCTCTGGACCAGGGGAGACCAGGTGTGTTGATGTGGGCAGGATACCTTAGCCTACGAGCTGAATGACTCCTCCCTGTTGGAGGGTAAAGTTGTTAAATGCATTGTGCTCCAAGAAGGACCTACTGCAAAGTGGAACTTTCAGTAGCGGTAGGTTGTTCTGCAGACTTTGTCTTTCCCATCACTTGTTTTGGCTAAGGCTTGTACTTGACCACTGGAGGAGGGCAGATGGTTCTAAAAAGATCATTCCAACTATTGTATATAATGGCTTAAGTTGGCTTCCCCTGCCACACAGAGGAGGGAAGTATGAAATAACCTAAATCCTTAGGTCCATGTGGCCATGGAAATGGTCTTCAGTTCATCAGACACACTGTAATGCACCCTTTCTCATAGCCATGGAAGGAAAACTGTCCCTAGAAAAACTGGGCTTTGCTAAGGCCTGGATTTCTTAACTATGAATACATAGTATTATCTATGTATTCATAGTTATCTAAGAATACATAGATAATACTATGTATTCATAGTTAAGAAATCGTAACTGACTACATAGTTAAGAAATCCAGGGGCCGGGTGTGGTGACTGGCACCTGTAATCTCAGCACTTTTCGGGGGCCAGTGCGCGCGGATCATTTGAGGTCAGGAGCTGGAGACCAGCCTGACCGACATGGTAAAACCCTGTGTCTACTAAAATACAAAAATGAACCGGGCTTGGTGGCACGCACCTGTACTCTCATCTATTCGAGAGGATGAGGCAGGAGAATCACTTGAACCCAGGAGGCGGAGGCTGCAGTGAACCAAGATTGTGCCACTGCACTCCAGCCTGGGCGAAAGAGCGAGACTCCCTCTCAAAAGAAGAAGAAGAAATCCAGGACTTAGCAACTCTGACTGTAAAAACACATGTAACAGGATGTGTTGCATGTACAGTCAGAACCAGTTACATGTTTTTACAGTCAGAGTTTTCGGTTTTTTGTTTTTTTTTCTCTCCCATCTTGGATCACAAATGGGATTTGAAGTTCGAGGAAGCACCGTTGCTTACCAGGAGTTTGCTTTGGAAGTGTTAGGAAAAGCCCTTACGGCTTTTCTATTACGGCTAAGTTTGTTTTGCTCTTCTGCAGATACATTCCTGAAGGCGCTAAAAGATGAAAAGTTACAAGGACTGAAGACCAGGCAACCTGGAAAGAAGTCGGCCTCTCTCTCCTGAGGAGCTGCCCACCAGAGCTTGGGCAGCCACCTCCTTAGGTGTTAGTGCTTAGATAATGTGTCCCATTTGTTATCATTTCAAAGATGGTTATTTTCTGTTCTGTATTTACCGCTGTTCTTGTTGCTACCAGCATGTACTTCACATACAGTGCCCGCTTTGCGTGGTAAATCTCGTGGTCTCTCCTCTCTATGTGCTGCTGAGTGAGCTCTCTCATGATGTCTAGAAGCTGCTGCCCAGCCAGCATTCAAGGTCCTCCCAAGAGACCGGGGAGGGAACCCCCAACACTGTCATAGTCATGCAAACCAGAACGACAGATTATCAGGAAGGAATTGGCAGAAACCAAGAGCAGTATATATATTGGTTCTACTGCTGTGTCTCTGCTCACAAAGGTTCTTTGAGGACTGGAATAGTGGGGATTTGGTGTGTGGGAGTGTGTTTTTTTTCCCAAACATATTTACTCCTTGGAAGTGTTTGGTGTTTTGATCTTGGTTTTTTTTTTTTTTTTTCATGTTTTTTGGACTGCAAACTCTCTGATAATCTTATCAAAGCCCTGGCCCTTCCTATAAATTCATATATTCAAGAAATATTTATTGAGTGCTAATTTTGTGCCTAGGCACTTGGGATTGGGGATGGGGGAGAGACAGACAATAAATATTATAAATAAGTAAATCATAATATGGTATCATAGAAGATGACATGCTAAGGGGGAAAAAAAAGCAGAGTAAGGATTGCTAGGGCGGGTCAGAGGAAGGCAGGGCAGAATTTCACATGAGATTTCTTGAAGAGGTTGAGGGTCATAGCTATGTGGCACCCTAGGGAGTGTTCCAGGCAGAAGGGCCAGTGCAAAGACTGCTCCAAAGATGGGAGTATGGTAGCATTTTTGAGAACCAGCAAACAGTCCAGATGGCTGGAGCAGGAGGAGTGAGGGGAGAGTGGTAGGGATGAATACAGAGGGGGGCCATTTGTATAGAGCCTTATAGTCATGGTAGGGACTCTGGGCTTTACTCCAAGTGGGACAGAGTCATTAGACAGCCTTCTGGGGAGTGACAGGATCTGACTTGTGCTGCTGTGATATGAATAGACTACAAGGGTGCAAGCAAGGAAGCAGGGAGAGCAGTCAGGAGGCTGTAGTAATTAATATTCCAGCTAAAAAGACCATGCAGAGTCCCAGCTACTCAGGAGGCTGGCGTGGGAAGGATTGCTTGACCCCAAGTGTTTAAAGTTACAGTGAGCTATGACCATGTCACTGGCATGCCAGCCTGGGCAACAGAGCAAAACCCTGTCTCTAAAAATTAACCAAGTAAAAGATCATGTGGGTAGCAGTGGGTGTAGTGAGAAGTATCAGGCAATTGAAGCACAGAGTGGTAATCTAAGATAGGAGAACACAGGTGGAACAGGTTTGGTGAGAAGGAGGAGCACAGGTGGAATGGTTTTCAGGAGACAATCAGCAGTTTTGTTTGGGATATGTGAAGTTTTTGGTGTCTGGTAGACCTCCTGGTGGAGTAGCTGTGTAGCAGGGGCCCATGTAAGCCTGGAGTTCAGGAGAAAGCCTGGGCTGGAGGTATACGTTGGGGAGTCGCTGACAGGTAGGTTTGTTTAAAAAATGAAGTCAAGTGAAATCACCGGGGGAGTGAAGGTAGGGAGAAAGATAACCATATATTGAGCGTGGAGGCACTCTCACTTAAGAAGATGGGGAGAACAGGAGGAACCTGCAAAGGGGAATGAACAGGAGTGGAATCAGGTGTCTTGATAGCCAAAGGAGGAAGTGTTCACCTCTGACAGACGGTGCCGACAGACAGGCCAAGTAAGGTGAGCCTGAGAATTTGCCCTTGAATTTTGCAACATGTTACTACTGATCTTGCCAGAGTAGTTTTGGTTGAGTGACAGGGTTAAAGCCTGACTGGAGTGGTTTTAAGAGTGAATGAAAGATGATTTGGAGACAATGGGTGTAGCTCTTTAGAGGAATTTAGCTGCAGAAGATCACAGAGAACTAGAGCAGTACCTGGTAGGGCAAGTGGGGATAAGAGAAGATTTTTATTAAGATGGGAGAAATAACCATGGCCTGGTAGAGAGAAAAAGTGATGATGTAGAAGAGATCTGGGAAATTGCTGGAATGGTGTCCTTGAGTGGTCAAGAGAGGTGGTGTCTTAGTCTGTTTTGTGCTGCTATAACTCCACAGACTGGAGTATCTATAAAGAACAGAAATTTATTCTCACAGTTCTGGAGGCAGGTAAGGTGGAGATTAAGGCACCAACAGTTTGGATGGTGATGTCTCTGCTTCCAAGATGACGCCTTGAATGCTATGTCTTCCAGAGGGGAGGAACAGTTAGCTCTGTCTTCTCATGGCAGAAGAGCAGGAGAGAAGAGGGAACCCACTCCAGCAAGCACTTTTTTTTTTTGAGACGGAGTCTCGCTCTGTTGCCCAGGCTGGAGTGCAGTGGCGCGATCTCGTCTCACTGCAAGTTCGCACTTTTAATAGTGTCATTAATTCATTCATGAGGGCTCTGCCTAGATTCTAAACACCTCTTCTTAGGTCTCTTGTCCCAATACTGTAAGTTCCCGAAACATGCATTTTGGAGGGGACAAAAACATTCAAACCACGGCAGGAGGGATCTAGTTTACAGTAAAGAGATTGGCTTTTGAGGGGAGCAGAGATGGTTCAGTTGTAGTAATTGGAGTTACATCTGTGGCATGGGGGTGCAGATCCTGGTAGATGGTTAAACGGGGAGGTGGGAACCCTAGAAGTTGCGTACACATGCACAAAAGTTTGTCCAGCCACCTCTGTCTTGAGGACACAGAGGCACATGCCTACAAGGCCAGGCTGGAAACCCTGGAACTGCACCCAGGAAGCCAGGTGGAACCTGGCAAGCCACAGAGCTCGTGCTCCCACTACAGGGGCAGTGGACACCCAGCTCCAGCTGCTTGTTGCCAGGGCAGGAGTGTGGGAACAGGACCAGGTGAAAGCTGCTGGTTTCTAAATCTCAGCAATGAATTCAAATGTTTCCAAAACACTATTGCAGGCTAAGTAAAATAAAGGTGGAAAGTCCCCCAGACATGGTAACCTCTGCTCTACACATAGAGACCCTCCTACTCCAGGCAGATATTCCAGGCCTCTTCTCCCCAGGAAGAAGCCAGATTTGAGCCCTAGGCTGGTTGCTACCAGAGAAGCTCCTTTGTTCTCCCAGAAAACTTCAGGCTGGCCAGGCCAGAGGGCAGTGAAGGGGGTGGGATGCAGGTGGAGAATCTTAATAAGAATAAATGGGAACAAACCAGGCCTCAGGAAAACCAAATGCAGCGCTCAGAAGGAGACACAGATGTCTGACATGGCCTCGTTTCTTTCCCCAGAGTCCCAATAGGTCCTCCCCAGGCCATGCTCCTTAAAAGTGCCCACCTGCTACATGCAAACTGTGTGCTGGGCACTAAGGGAGTCAGTGGAGTTGAATAATTTAATTCTCACTGCCAGCTGGTGAAATAGATACTGTTCTTGGCATGTTTTACAAACGAGGAAGCAGAGGCTCAAAGAGGGAAAATGGCTTACCCACAGGCACATGGCTAGGATGTGGCAGGGCCGGGTTTAGAACAGGTCTGTCAAGGCTACCCCAAGCTCTCCTTCCACAGTGAGGCGCAGATACAGGAGAAGCTCGAGGTGAGTCATAAAAAAGAAGCATCTGGCATTTCTTCCAGGAACTCTCAGCCCCTTGCAGCCCTCAGGTGTCCTCTTGATGCGCTTGGAATGGTGGGTGGCAGGGTAGACAATTAGGGATGATGACGCAACACTTGCTTGACCCTGACCCCTCAGTGCTCACACACACACCTGCCGGGGTGGGGGGGCACCTGCAGTAGGTATGGTCTCCTGTCCTGAATCCCCTGTGGCAGCTGAGACCCAGTCTTCCTGAGATGGCTGCACCAGGCTGCCACCACTAGACACTATTCCCACCAACCAACAACTTTCTCATTTCCTGCAGACCCAAGCCAGAGAAGATATATAGGTTCATATCTCAAGTACTGACTCCCATCTGCACTTGGGAGCTCTTGTGGAGAACTGGAGGCCTTAAGTGGACACAATGGAAACCAGTACCATCATGGGGGTATGGAGGCCTATGTGCCATTCCTGTGGTACAAGTCCTTTTAATCCAGGTTTAGCTTCTGGGTCTCCACTTACAGAGAGAAAAATCTGGAAAAGAACAAAGAAGAGTTCACAATACAGTAAGGGAAATATAATCAAAATAGTTTCACTTAGGATGAGTAAGTTCTGGAGCTCTACCTGCAGCGTGATGAATATAGTTAATAATTGTTGTATATTTTTAAAAAGCAGTGTAATAGGCCAGGCGCGGTGGCTCACGCCTGTTAATCCTAGACCTTTAGGAGGCCGAGGCGGGTGGATCACGAGGTCAGGAGATCGAGACCATCCTGGCTAACACGGTGAAACCCCGTCTCTACTAAAAATACAAAAAAATTAGCCGGGCGTGGTGGCGGGCACCTGTAGTCCCAGCTACTCAGGAGGCTGAGGCAGGAGAATGGCGTGAACCCGGGAGGCGGAGCTTGCAGTGAGCCGAGATTGTGCCACTGCACTCCAACCTGGGTGACAGGGTGAGACTCTGTCTCAAAAAAAAAAAAAAAGCAATGTAATAAAAGTCATCAACACTTACTGGCAGTTTGTAGGTATCACACATTGTATTAGGTTTTTTACATGGACTGTGTCACTCCATCCTTATAATGACCTTTCAAGGTGGGGACTGCTGTCCTCATTTTATAGGTGACCAACATGGAGGCACAAAGAGGTAAAGTAATGTGAGTCTGGTATTGCAGCTAGTAAATAGGAGAGGTAGAATTCGAACTCAGGCCTGACTCCAGAGCCTGTGTTCTAGTCTGCTGGGCCAACAAAGCCTCCTGTGAACATAATGAACAGAGCAGCGTGGGGAGTACAGAGGGAGGTCCGCCAGGTTCCTGCAGGAAATGCATGGCACACCCAAATTGGCTAATTTGAAGAGTGTTTAATAAAGGGATTATGCTATAAACTAAATGTTTCTATCCTTCCAAAATTCATATGTTGAAACCTAATCCCCTGTGCAATAGTATTAGGGGGTGGGACGTTTGAGAGGTGATTAGGTTATGAGGGGGGAGGGTGGAATGAGATGAGTGCCTTTATAAAAGCGGCCCAGCAAGCTCATTAACCGCTCCTACCTTCTGTGAACTAGGAAGCTGGTCCTTACCAGTCACCAAATCTGCTGGCATATTGATCTCGGACTTCCCAGCATCCAAAACTATGAGAAATAAAGTCCTATTGTTTAGAAGCCACCCGTTCTATGGTATTTTGTTATATCAGTCTGAATGGACTAAGACAGAGTGTTTACAAAGATGTGGGCAGTGAATGTGGATTATCACCCGCAGAGCTGTTGCTAACACTAGGCGGGTAGGTGTGAGAGGAGGGAGTGGTTGCCAGAACCTGAGAACAGAGAGGGCTGTGTGGAAAGGGTCCTTCCGAGGTATGACCCTTGTCTAGGGCCACAGGTAGCCCACAGTGACCCTGCAGAGGGGGAGCCCCTGCAAGAGACAGATGGGGAGGACAGTGAGGTCAGAGTCTTTCAATAATGTAAATACTGGTAGGGGATGGTTTTGGTGCTGGCTAGCTTGCTTCTCCCAACTTGGCTAGAGAGAATGGGGTTGATAGTTGGTAGTATTACAGCCGAGGTCCCAGAAATGCCCACACTCAGCCCTGCCACCTCCCCACTCACCCCATGGCTTGGCCTAACTTTGGGCACAGGTCCTGTTACCACCGGTTGGTGGGATGTAATTGTCATGTAACTGACAGCCCCTCAGAACAAAACGAAACAAAAGAATCTGTTCCTCAAAGAAAAGGGCACTTGGCAGAGGAAAGCAATAGAGAGCTTGATTGAGAGAACACCACATGCAAGGAATAATAGATAAATGCAGTGGTGTGCCAGAGCCAGTTTGTATGGGCTCACGAGAACTAATTGCCAAATTTTCAGGAATGTTATGAGCTGGTTAATAAATACAACCATTATTAAATCATATCAACTTTTAATTAAATCATATATAAAATGAAGATAACAAATATTCATAATTCATCACTTCCTAATTATTTTGCTACAGTTTTCTATCATCTGTACTCCTAAGCTCATTCATGCCTATTGTGTCTGTGTGGTCGAAATACTACATAATGGTGTGTGAATGTGCATATCTTCTGAATGATGTCATGTGGGTTTGTTGAAATTGGCCACGTTGAGTGTATTTACAACAAGAAAATTGGCAAATGTACAAATCAGGGTTTGCTCCCTCGGACCTCCACTGAGAAGAGTTGGTTGAGAAGTTTACTAGATACCAACAGCTAACTGAAAAACGAAAGCACTGCTTTATTTATAGCTGAGCTAGAAGGAAAGCTGTTTTGGAGCATTCAAAGCTGGGATGATGGTTTAAATGAAACTCGCTGCTTCCTCTGGCTTGATTTGCCCACTCAGTGCCAGACAGGAAAGAGATAGACAAAAGAAGAGCCTCATTCACCCGTCCATGGAGGCAGGCTCGTCCTGGGTCTGACTATTGCATGACTCCTGGGCTCAAGCAATTCTCCTGCCTTGGCCTCCCAAAGCACTGGGATTACAGGTGTGAGCCACTGCACCTGGCCCCCATTTACTGACCTTTAAGATGTAGTAAGGCCTCCAGACCTTACTACGTACTTCAGGCCTTCAGGGAAGAAGGAAAGCCCAATGTGCTGACTTGATATTTTTTTCTTTTTTTTTTTTTTTTTTGAGACGGAGTCTTGCTCTGCCGCCCAGGCTGGAGTGCAGTGTCCGGCTCTCAGCTCACTGCAAGCTCCGCCTCCTGGATTCACGCCATTCTCCTGTCTCAGCCTCCCGAGTAGCTGGGACTACAGGCGCCGGCCCCGTCGCCCGGCTAGTTTTTTGTATTTTTTAGTAGAAACGGGGTTTCACCGTATTAGCCAGGGTGGTCTCGATCTCCTGACCTCGTGATTCGCCCGTCTCGGCCTCCCAAAGTGCTGGGATTACAGGCTTGAGCCACCGCGCCCGGCCGATATTTTTTTCTTTTTAATGCTTTTTAGAGACAGAGTCTCGTTCTGTCACCCAGGCTGGAGTGCAGTGGTGTGATCTCAGCTCACTGCAGTCTCAAACTCCTGGGCTCAAGTGATCCTCCCACCTCAGCCTCCCAAGTAGCCAGGACTTACAGGTGTATGCCACCATGTTTGGCTAATTGTTAAATTCTTTTGTAGAGGGAGGGGTCTCATTTTGTTGCCAGGCTGGTTTTGTGCTCCTGGGCTAAAGCAATCCTCCTGCCTTGGCCTCCCAAAGCACTGGGATTACAGGTGTAAGCCCCTGCACCTGGCCCCCATTTACTGACCTTTAAGATGTAGTAAACCTATCCACTGGGAAAGTGGGGGTCAAAGGAATTGTCCTGGACTTCGGCCAATCAGATCAATTAGCAGTCTTTACTTTCAATAAACTAGGGTAGAGGAAAAGCTGAGGTAGAAGCCTGTAGATGGAGGCTGAAGGCCTTCTCCTGCAGTGGTAACTCTTTGGGCAAGATGAAACACAAAACCTGATACAACAGGTAACCAGCTCTTTATATCATGATCCCTTCATCATAGGCCTATTAGTCCTGAGAGAAATTAGGCTACAAGTGTGATGGGAAGACCTCCTACTACCTTATCCAAGTCACCTGTGCCCACCCTCTGTGCCAAAGTGGTCAGGCAGGGTTCGGTGGAAGTCAGTTGGGAACAGAAGGAAGAGACATTTAATTACTGCTTTACAGCTTTTGGTCTCACTGGAGGTAAATACCTTGTTGGTGCCTCAGGGAATATTGGCCTTTTGCTTTCAACTGTGCCCTGATTCTGACATTAACCAGATCTGTGATTTTGGGAAAGTTACCCAGCCTTTCTCAGCCTCTTTCCACATCAGGCAAATGGAGATGCCGCTTTCACAGGATGGGGGCTGGGAGTGGGGACAACAACAACAACAAAATGACAGATGTGAAACTGCCCCAAACTGGGAGTCATTTTAATATTATTTTCCCGTTTGTGTAATACACAGCCCTCAATGCTGAGCCACTAGTGTTGGAAGTGGTGGTGGGAGGGAGGCCCGGTCCACAGGGAGGGAGAAGCATTCAATGTGCAGGCCCTGGAGCTCAGCCTCATAAGCAGTGACAAAGGGGATGAATGTAGCTGGGAAGCAGTTTGGGGAAAAGGGTGACTGTTTTCTAGAAAGGGCCAACCACATTCCTCCCAGGCAGTATCACATGGCCCACACCCAACAGACAATGCCAAGGGCATGGCCTCTCTGTAGGCAGTCCGCAAAAGGAAGGGCGGATGCTTACCACCCAAACCTGTCATTCTGTCCACACCAGAGCATGAGCACATCCGAGAAGGTTTTTGTGCAGCAGCAGCCATGAAAGTGACTAATTAGTGATAACTTGCATTTGTCAGGCTACCCACCTAGCAGAAATTTTGTGATTCATGAGGACATTGTTTCTGAGTAAAGATTTTTATCATCATTTCCTTAAACCGTTGACATAGTGGTTAATGTATGCCTTACTGACATGGAAAAGGATGCTGTTTTGCTTCTGAATCACGAAGTTTTGCTGATTTGTTTCTGAATCATGAAATTTTGCTGTCTTGCCCATAGATATTTTAGCCTGTGGGTTGTCATCTGTAGCCAGTGACTGTAATCTCTGTATTATACCTTCCAATAACAAAAAGACAACTCTTTGTATGAAGAGCCCTCCTTCCTTCTTCTAAACCTTCCCATAAAAGCTTTCTAACTTGTAACAGACTCTAGGACACTCCCAACTTTGTTGGTGCGTCTTCCTGGGTCGATCCTCACATTTGGCTTCCAATAAACATTTATCAAGTTATTTCTGGTGAAACAGCTGTTATTTCAGTCAACAATAGGAATCCAGAAAATCTATGATGCAAAGCTGAAATATCACCTATTCCAGGTGCTCTTTGGTTTTGAGGGGAAACAGAAGGCCACTCAAACTGACTTATTTGAGCAAAGAGAGTGACTGGCAATGGGCTTCTTGGATTACAAGCAATAGAAGCCTAAACTAAGGGAAATTTTAAAAGGCATCATCCCAATAAGGAAAGCAAAGGAATGAGGTGCTGCCACTGGACAACTCAGCTCCAACTACCAGCTCTTAGAGAGAAGATGTGATTGGCCCAGCTCAGGCTACATTTCCATCTCTGTCCCTGTTGGGGAGGAGGTGGCCAGGGTCCTGTGGTTGCATCCCCACCAGAACCACTTGGAACTGTGGAGCAGCTGCTTCCCAAAAGAAGGACTCTGGCTGCCAAAGATACATGGCCCCATCATGGGCCTCGTGCAATTGGTACTAAGGCCTGGAAGCCACCAGGAGCCCAGGCAGCTCCCCTCCCATCTCTTTTTCACTGCATCCTCCTGCTTTTTGCAGTCTGCTTCCTTCCAACTTAGCTCCCAGGGAACTCACAAGAGTGGCATCAGGCTCCAAGTACACATGATTGTGAGAGCAGGCTGCTCTCCATCTCTCAAATTTTCTTTCCAAGAAATGGTAGTTGGAGCTGAGTTGTCCAGTGGCACACCTCATTCCCTTCCTTCTAAATGTTCGGACGACTCCTTTCTTAGTTTACCTTAGTTTAGTTTCTATTGCTCATAATCAAAGATGCCCATTGCCAGTCACTCTGTTTACTTAAGTAAGCCAGGAGGAATGGTAGGGTGTGGCTAAATATGCCCAGTTTATTCCCCAAATTATGAATCACAAGTCCCCATCAATTGCTGGGCATTGGGCAGGTAAAGAGGCAGAAAGAGGCCAGGAGTGCCAGCAGAAGGGAAATGCTCCTCTCCCAACAGCATGGATGTCACTTCCTCTAGGAAGCTTTCCCTGATTCCAAGCCCCAGTCTGGGTTATGTGTCCCTTCTCTGAGGTCCCTTTGTACTCTGGGCATCCTCTTTCCTGGGACTTACTACCTGGATTATGATAGCCCATCAGTATGTCTCCCTAGCTTGACTGTGATCTTCTTGACAGCAGGGCCTGTGTTGTCATCATCATCATCCTGAGCACAGGGTTTTGCACAAGTGGACACTCCATGTGCTTAAGGAGCACATTGCTGCCTGTGGATGGAGGGGGAAATGCAGTCCCAGTCTTATGGTTTGACTTACCATTGACGTGGAAACGTCAGCTGCATAAAATGATAAGAAAGGATGATCTAGATGCAATATCCTGGGACTCATCTGGGCCAAGTGCCTCTATGACAGGCTGGGGGAGGTGGGGTCAAGATGTACCTTGGGTTCTTTACCAAGATTCAGAGACAGGCCTAAGACAGCCCTTCTTATCTGAGAAGTGGTATATAATGTAGTGATGAAGATAACTGCTGCATCTGGGGTCAGACTGCCTGGGTTGAAATCCCAGCACACACCAGCTGTGTGACTTTGGACAAACTGCTTAACCTTTGTGTGTTTGTTTCATCATTTATAAAATGAGATTATATAGTACCCCCACTTCATAGGTTGCTATAAGGTTGAAGTAAGTTAATATGTATGAAGTACTCAGAACAATGCATAGTCCAAAGCCAGTACTCAATAGATGTTAATTATACCATCTACTCATTCACAAACTCAGCCAGGATTATCACTGTCATTTCAGAGTTTACCTGAATCCAGCACAAACATTGTGTAACTCTGAAAATAATGGACATAAACTAAGCCTGCATTCATTTACTCCTTTGTTTACTCATTTATTCATCCAATTGTTCTTTCAATAAAGTAGATTTTTAACTCTCTAAGCCCTTCTTCTCATCTGGAAAAGGTGCACAATAATTCCCCCAGCCTGGGGTTGTTGCCAGTTACCTGAGATATGTATGTAAACTGCTCAGCTCATGATGTGACAAACAGCTAATGCTCACCATCATCTTTGCCTCTTTGGGTTCACTGAGCAATTAGCAAGGTTTCTGGTCATTAACACAAAATCCCCACATTTCTCTTATAGTGGGATCCACCAGGTGGCAGCATGGATTTAGACATGGGATGCAATGGTCTCCCCTTTCTAGTCCTCTCACATCCAGGGTTGACGTTTATTAGCCTGTTCATTATAACCTAGGGGAAAATCCAATTTAGAAACCTTTTGGGAGGAGGAGACACTGCAACCATTGAAGGTTCTCATTGCAAAAACAAACAGGCACAGCACCTGGCCTTTCCCAGAGGCCTGCAGGTGGCTGTCTGCCGAGAGCCACATCTTACACACCCAGGGAAAATCTGCTCTTTGTAGAACTGGTTTCAAGATGAAAAGTTCAGTTCACATGAATAAGAGAAGCTGGACTCAACTAATTTACCCTTATTATGTGTATTGTTCTGCTCGGGCTGCTACAACAGAATGCCACAGACTGGGTGGCTTAAAAAACAGACATTCATTTCTCACTGTTCTGGAAGCTGGGAAGTCTAAGATTAACCTGCTGACTGATTTGGTTCCTGGTGAGGACTCTTGCTGCCTTGGAGATGGCTACCTTCTTTATGAGTCCTCATATGGCAAAGAGAGAGCTCTGGTGTGTCGTCTTCTTCTTATAAGGGCACTAATCCCATGATGAAGGGTGAGGTCCCACCCTCATGACCTCATTTAAGCATAATTCTGTCTCTGAGGTTTCTGTCTCCAAATCCCATCACTTTGGGAGTTAGGGCTTCAATATATGAATTTAGCAGGGGAAACAATTCAGTCCATAGAATTATCTACAGTGTATTTCTAGTTTTTGTGTACCCTTCTGTTTCTTGTCTACCTAGTTCCTATTACTCAGACATATATCTATTTATATAGACTACTGTTTATCTTTTTATTGTCTGTCATTATTACTAGCCATTAATGTTTGGATGATCTTAATCAGCACTGTCCAACAGAACTTTCTGAAATGGCAGAAATGTTCTCTATCAGTGCTATTTACTATGCTGACCATCAGACACATGTAGCTATTGAGTCTTAATATGTGGCTAGTACAACTGGGAAAATGAATTTTAAACTTTATTTCACTTTAGTTATTTAAGTTCAAATAGGCACATGGCTATTAGTAACTACCATACTGGACAGCTCAGATCTGAATAGAAGAATATATCTACAGATTCCCCTCTTAATTGATTAGATTGTGTTGAGTCTGGGAAGAGGGAACATTTGGGGTTTCATGCAGGCTTAGTTTCCAGAGTTAACTGTTGTGGGGGCAGGCAAAATGGCACATCTTTATAAATGAAGAAATAGGCTCAGAGAAGTCAAGTCACTGCTGAAGGTGACACAGTGGTCAATGGCTGAGCCTGTTCCCTCCCTGCAAGGCTCCAGGCGGCAGCTCCTTCCTCTGTGCAGTCCTCCAGGAATCCAGGTCCCTCATTCTCTCTCTTGGAGGTGACTTAGGAAGAGTCACTGGACAATGAGAATAGGCCCACTTGTCCAATGTGTGATGTGTGAGTGTGTGTGTGTTTGGGTGTACGCATGCGTGTATATGAGCAGGCTCTTTGCAGAGGTCATTTGACCTGCTACACAGGAACAAGATTGATGTGCAAATCTGAATTGTCCACTGCACCTTCCCGCATCTAGCCCATAGTAGTTTATTTTAGGTGCATTTCAGGGACTGATGTCATTTTATAGTCTGTTTAATGCAACCATTCTAATGGGCCAGTTACAGCACTGGAAGAGGTGTGGTGGTGTCTGAGCATAGAAGAGTCCAGTACGGGTGTTAGAGACACCCTTGGAGCTTCTCCCAAGCCCTGCCAGCTAGCAATTGCCAGCTACTGAGGAATCGCCAAGTGCCAGGCCCTGGGCTCAGTACCCTACATATAGCATGTCCTCAATATCTACATCCCAACCCATGAGGAAAATGGCCCCAGCCCCCATTTTATAGAGGCGTTGAGAGGCATCTAGCTAGGATGTGGCTGAGCCACTCCAAAGCCTGAGGTCTTAAACCCTTGGCTCTTTTCTTCAGTGACTGGCTTCAAACTATTATATTTTCCCTGTTGTCCTTTAGCCCACTGCAGCCAGCTGATATGGAGAATGTCTGTGTGGGCAAACGTCATAATTGCCAAGGGTATGGACTCCAGAGTGGGGATGGGCAAGTTCTCTCCTGATTTCATCACAGGCAAATGTGATGAAATCACTTTAACAACACTGTCCCTGAGCTGGTACAGGAGGAGACTTAGGGATTTTCCCCAAATAGAATCTGATTTTCCATGAGCTTACCATATGATTCTAGGAGTGAGTTCCATGTCATTTTTTTTTTTTTTGATAGTCTTGTTCCATGACCCAGACTAGAGTGCAGTGATGCTATCATAGCTCACTGTAGCCTCAAACTCCTGGGCTCAAGTGATCCTCCCTTCTGAGTAGCCAGGACTACAGGCACACACCACCATGCCTGGCTGTTTTAATTTTTTTCTTGTAGAGACAGGATCTCACTATGCTGCCCAGGTTGGTCTTGAACTACTGGCCTCAAGTGATCCTCCTGCCTTGACCTCCCAAAGTGTTGGAATTACAGGTGTGAGCCACCGTGCCCAGCCAGAGTACCATGCCACTCTTACAGAGCTGACTGTTCTTGCTGCCAGATCTTTAAATGCACCAAGTCCAGATCTTTTACAGGGTCGCTGGGACCAGGGTATTATAACCGGGGTGAGCTGGTTGCTCAGAATGATTCCCAGGTGTGATGAGGCTGTAACCAAAAGAGCATGAGGAAGCTGTAGGACAGCTCCAGCTGGTTCCGATTTGTCTCATCATGACCAGGTGATAAAGGGCTCTTCCTTTCACAGCACCAGTCATCTCTCCTTAGGTGTCCTGAGCTCACTGTCTGTGCTGGAGGCTGTTGAAAAAGGAGGTTGGCTGGGCGCGGTGGCTCACGCCTGTAATCCCAGCAGTTTGGGAGGCCAAGGCAGGTGGATCACAAGGTCAGGAGATCGAGACCATCCTGGCTAACACGGTGAAACCCCGTCTCTACTAAAAACATACAAAAAATTAGCCGGGCGTGGTGGCGGGTGCCTGTAGTCCCAGCTACTCTGGAGGCTGAGGCAGGAGAATGGCGTGAACCCGGGAGGCGGAGCTTACAGTGAGCTGAGATCGCGCCACTGCACTCCAGCCTGGGGGACAGAGCGAGACTCTGTCTCAAAAAAAAAAAAAAGAAAGAAAGGGGAGGTTGTCCACAGCAGGTGAGTCGGATGAGGCTGAGTACAGGAGTCACTCCATCTGGGTGACCAATGGGTGATGCATCGGCTCTGGTGAGAAAGTGAGTTCTCCCTGCTACAAGTATTCAAACAGAGGCTCCATAAATAACAATAATTCATCATACTTGTTGAGTGCCATGCAGTTGTGAATGGCGCGCTCTCTCCTTCTCCTTCTACTGTCACTTCACTGACTGCACATTTCACAGATAAGGCTCAGAGAGGGGACACGCGTTGCCCAAAGTAACACAGCTAGAATGTGGTAAAGGCAAGGTTCCAACCTAGGTCTGGATGATGCCAAATCCTGAGATTGGGATCCCTTTAAAGTGTAATAACAGTGGTCATGACAGATTCAGAGCTACAGTAAAACCTTATCAGGCCCCAAACTGAAAAGATTGTAGTGCCCTGTTATCCTATATGTAATTAGAAATGAAAACAATCCTAAACTATAAAGCATTACAAAAGCACAATACATTTGTAACTCCCCAGCCCCCATTCCAGGGTAACTATAGTGCCTTTTTCTTTTTCTCTATAAATTGTATTCAAAAGCTCTCTCTCGGCCGGGCGCGGTGGCTCAAGCCTGTAATCCCAGCACTTTGGGAGGCCGAGACGGGCGGATCACGAGGTCATGAGATCGAGACCATCCTGGCTAACACGGTGAAACCCTGTCTCTACTAAAAATACAAAAAACTAGCCGGGCGAGGTGGCAGCACCTGTAGTCGCAGCTACTCGGGAGGCTGAGGCAGGAGAATGGCGTGAACCCGGGAGGCGGAGCTTGCAGTGAGCTGAGATCCGGCCATTGCACTCCAGCCTGGGTGACAGAGCGAGACTCCGTCTCAAAAAAAAACAAAAACAAAAAAAAAAAAAAAAAAAACAAAAGCTCTCTCTCTTTCCCTGATCTTCTCCTCTCTCTGCTTTACTTCCTCTCATTTTGACTATCAGATTTTCTGAAGCTCTAGTTCTGTTTAATCTCTGCCTAGGGGAGTAACATTGTGTACAGAGGTCATGAGGTTTATCCTGTGATGACTGGAGTGTGAAGGACAGAATCTTCAATAAATTCCCTTTCAACTCATAGTCTGAGATTCTATCACTTCAAAAACAGCAAGATACATCACTTCGTCACGTGGCGATATCTAACATTCTGAGAATATCGTAAACACTTGTTAAAATCTTTTCCTTATGAGGAATGGAGAAAGAAGTATTAAGGGAAAAGACAAACTATGAACACACAAATATCTGCTTACACCTTGGAAGGTGAATTACCAGTGAGACAATGTGCTTTATTTCATATGCAAATGTGGCAAGAAAAACCCAACACAATGTCAGCGAAGCTACACAGACTAAGGCAGCAAAGAATGGTATCACTGCAAAGCTCTGCTTGGTTTGCCTATTTAGATTTGCTCCACAGAGCACTGTATTTGAGAGGATGGATAAACACCAAAACCCATACATTAATAATCTCGTACATTCTGAATGGTACTTTATTGATACAAGCAATTCAAAATGAGAGTGTTCAGTGTACTGTGGTTTCATTCATAAAGTACATGGTTCCTGAATTTTCATTTGGATTGCACGTAGAGTTCGCAAATTGGTTATTTCTTCCTTACACTTGGGCTCCTGATTTCATTTGGTGGTGACAGCTCTGAAATTTGGGTTTGTGATGCTTGTTGCTTCTTCGCATTGGCAGTTTTCTGTCTTCCCCCTGGGGATACTGTGGACATCTTAATATTGGTTAAAGATAATTGGGAAGGAAAACTGTGTCGCGTAATTGGAAGATGCACCAGTAGAGCCTGTCCTTTTCTAGACTTAAACGCTTCCAGAAAGAAGTGGGTGTCAGTTTTCGTTTGGCTTTTATGAGGAAGAAATGGCACTGAATGAATGGTGAGCCCTTAATAGGTTGGGCTTTGTGTCTCAAGGATCGATCTTCCTTGACGATGAGCTTTGTGAGGGGCAGGGGCTGTGTCCTATACACTGAGTCCCTGTCTCCTGGCACGGTGTTGGAAACACAGCTGGTGCTCAGGAAACGTCTCAACCTATGAAGGACTGAAGGGATGGCTATGCGGAAGCTTCGATCAGTGCTTCCTAGATAGTTCCAGTTAAATGAAAGATTGATGATTAACAGGATAAAACCAGCTATTTTTTTTTTAGAAGGAAGATGGCAGATAGAAGGCAGGACTAACTTCAAGCTCCAGCTTGGACAAACGGAGCAGCATGTGGAGACTCGCATCATTAACTTCTGCTCCAGAACTACTGCAGGAATATACCAGGAATGCTGAGCGAATCCATAGACCCTCTGAAGGAAGTGGATTGCTCCTGCAGGACCTGGGAGACAGCCCAAATACTGTGAGTGCCCAAGCTGTGACCGTGGGAAAGGGGAATTGTCATGCGCGTCCGTGTGAAGAGACCACCAAACAGGCTTTGTGTGAGAAACATGGCTGTTTATTTCACCTGGGTGCAGGCGCAGGCGGGCTGAGTCTGAAAAGAGAGTCAGCGAAGGGAGATAAGGGTGGGGCCATTTTATAGGATTTGGGTAGGTAAAGGAAAATTACAGTCAAAGGGGGGTTGTTCTCTGGCGGGCAGGAGTGGGGGTTACAAGGTGCTCAGTGGGGGAGGTTTTTGAGCCAGGATGACCCAGGAAAAGGAATTTCACAAGGTAATGTCATCGCTTAAGGCAAGGACCGGCCATTTTCACTTCTTTTGTGGTGGAATGTCATCAGTTAAGGCGAGGCAGGGCATTTTTACTTCTTTTGTGATTCTTCAGTTACTTCAGGCCATCTGGGTGTATATACGTGCAAGTCATAGAGGATGTGATGGCTTGGCTTGAGCTCAGAGGCCTGACATTCCTGCCTTCTTATATTAATAAGAAAAATAAAACAAAATAGTGTTTAAGTGTTGGGGCGACAAAAAGTTTTGGGGGGTGGTATGGAGAGATAATGGGCGATGTTTCTCAGGGCTGCTTCAAGTGGGATTAGGGGCGGCGTGGGAACCTAGAGTGGGAGAGATTAAGCTGAAGGAAGATTCTGTGGTAAGGGGTGATATTGTGGGGTCGTTAGAAGAAACATTTGTCGTATTGAATGATTGGTGATGGCCTGGATGCGGTTTTGTACAAATTGGAAAACTAAATGGAAGACACAAGGTAAGAGAAGGAGAAAAAACAGGCACTGAAGGACTAAGAATTGGGAGGACCTAGGACATCTAATTAGAGAGTGCTTAAGGAGGCTCAGCATAGCCTTGCCAGCAAAGATTATTTACTTTAAGAGGGAATTTAGAATGGCGGTTTGGGATAGACCTAGGAGATATCAGCTGTGATGGCTTGGAGAAACAGTGTAAACCGGCAGTGTAAACACGAGCAGGGCATTTAGCTGAGAACGGTGAATAGGAGTATGACTAGACAGAAGGCAGTAGGGATGAAGGTTTTTTGGGGTGCAGTCCAAGTTGGTCTGGTGTCTGGAATGAGACTGGGACCTAATAAAAAGGAGTGTCCACACAGGAGCTCAAATGGGCTGTAACCTGTACCATTCCGAGGACAGGCCTGAATTCTGAGAAAGGAAAGTGGCAAAAGTATTGTCTAGTCCTTTTTAAGTTAGTGACTAAGCTTGGTGAGATGTGTTTTTAAAAGACCATTAGTCCATTCTACCTTTCCTGAAGATTGAGGACGGTAAAGGATATAAAGGTTTCACTGAATACTAAGAGCCTGAGAAACTGCTTGGGTCATTTGACTATTAAAGCCTGGTCTGTTATCAGACTGTATAGAGGTAGGAAGGCCAAACCGAGGAATTGTGTCTGACAGAAGGGAAGAAATGACCACGGTGGCCTTCTCAGACCCTGTGGGAAAGGCCTCTACTTATCCATTGAAAGTGTCTACCTAGACTAAGAGGTATTTTAGTTTCCTGACTGGAGGCATGTGAGTAAAGTCAATTTGCCCGTTCTGGGTGGGGGCAAAACCTCCAGCTCGATGTGTATGGAAGGGAGGGGGCCTGAACAATCCCTGAGGGGTAGTAGAATAGCAGATGGAACATTGAGAAGTGATCTCCTTGAGGACAGATTTCCATGATGGAAAGGAAATGAGAGGTTCTAAGAGGTGGACTAGCAGCTTGTCACGTACATGGAAGAGGTTATGAAATGACGACAGAATAGAATGGGCCTGTGAGGCTGGAAGGAGATATTTTCCTTGGTCTAAGAACTATTTGCCTTGCGTGGGAAGAGATTGATAGGTGGAAGTTTCAGCGGGGGAGTAGGTGGGAGTGACCGATGTGGAGGAGGAAAACTGCCGTGAGGGACAGAAGTTGGAACGCTAGCTGCTTTTTTAGCTAACTTATCAGCATGAGCATGGTCCTGAGCGATGGCTGGGGGAAGAAAATAGATTTTGGAAGTTATGAGAACTGTAGAGAGTTGAGCATAGTTTGTGATTTTTAGGGCCTCTAACTGTATTAAAGCAGTGGTGCACAGGCATGAGGGCTAGGCTAAAACAGTAAGGTCAAGTTGTTTGGACAGAAAGGCTACAGTATGCGGTCCCAGCTCTTGTGTAAGAATTCTGTCCGTACTAACCATGCCTAGGAAGGAAAGGAGTTGTTGTTTTGTAGAAGGGATTGGGGTTTGGGAGGTTAGCCGGACACGATCAGCAGGGAGAGTGTGTATTTATGAGAATTATGCCGAGATAGGTAACAGATGAGGAAGAAATTTGGGCTTGACTGAAGTAATGGGGGCTGTCTGTGAAGCCTTGTGGCAGTACAGCCTAGGTAATTTGCTGAGCCTGATGGGTGTCAGGGTCAGTCCAAGTGAAAGCGAAGAGGCTGGGATGAAGGGTGTAAAGAAATAGTAAAGAAAGTATATTTGAGATCCAGAACAGAATAATGGGTTGGGGAGGGAGGTATTGAGGATAGCAGAGTATATGGGTTTGGCACCACGGGGTGGACAGGGAAAACAATTTGGTTGATAAGGTGCAGATCTTAAACTAACCTGTAAGCCTTGTCTAGTTTTAGGACAGGTAAAATGGGGGAAATTGTAAGGAGAGTTTATAGGTTTTAAAAGGCCATGCTGTAGCAGGCGAGTGGTAACAGGCTTTAATCCTTTTTTTTTTTTTTTTTTTTTTTTTGAGACGGAGTCTCGCTCTGTCGCCCAGGCTGGAGTGCAGTGGCCGGATCTCAGCTCACTGCAAGTTCCGCCTCCCGGGTTTAAGCCATTCTCCTGCCTCAGCCTCCCAAGTAGCTGGGACTACAGGCACCCGCCACTTCGCCCGGCTATTTTTTTTTTTTTTTGAGACAGGGTTTCACCGTGTTAGCCAGGATGGTCTCGATCTGCTGACCTCGTGATCCGCCCGTCTCGGCCTCCCAAAGTGCTGGGATTACAGGCTTGAGCCACCGCGCCCGGCCTTTTTTTTTTTATTATACTTTAAGTTCTAGGGTACATGTGCATAACGTGCAGGTTTGTTACATGTGTATACTTGTGCCATGTTGGTGTGCTGCACCCATCAACTCGTCAGCACCCACCAATTCGTCATTTATATCAGGTATAACTCCCAATGCAATCCCTCCCCCCTCCCCCCTCCCCATGATAGGCCCCGATGTGTGATGTTCCCCTTCCCGAGTCCAAGTGATATCATTGTTCAGTTCCCACCTATGAGTGAGAACATGCGGTGTTTGGTTTTCTCTTCTTGTGATAGTTTGCTAAGAATGATGGTTTCCAGCTGCATCCATGTCCCTACAAAGGACGCAAACTCATCCTTTTTTATGGCTGCATAATATTCCATGGTGTATATGTGCCACATTTTCTTAATCCAGTCTGTCACAGATGGACATTTGGGTTGATTCCAAGTCTTTGCTATTGTGAATAGTGCCGCAATAAACATATGTGTGCATGTGTCTTTATAGCAGCATGATTTATAATCCTTTGGGTATATACCCAGTAGTGGGATGGCTGGGTCATATGGTACATCTAGTTCTAGATCCTTGAGGAATCGCCATACTGTTTTCCATAATGGTTGAACTAGTTTACAATGCCACCAACAGTGTAAAAGTGTTCCTATTTCTCTACATCCTCTCCAGCACCTGTTGTTTCCTGACTTTTTAATGATTGCCATTCTAACTGGTGTGAGATGGTATCTCATTGTGGTTTTGATTTGCATCTCTCTGATGGCGAGTGATGATGAGCATTTTTTCATGTGTCTGTTGGCTGTATGAATGTCTTCTTTTGAGAAATGTCTGTTCATATCCTTTGCCCACTTTTTGATGGGGTTGTTTGTTTTTTTCTCGTAAATTTCTTTGAGTTCTTTGTAGATTCTGGGTATTAGCCCTTTGTCAGATGAGTAGATTGCAAAAATGTTCTCCCATTCTGTAGGTTGCCTGTTCACTCTGATGGTAGTTTCTTTTGCTGTGCAGAAGCTCTTTAGTTTAATGAGATCCCATTTGTCAATTTTGGCTTTTGCTGCCGTTGCTTTTGGTGTTTTAGACATGAAGTCCTTGACCATGCCTATGTCCTGAATGGTACTACCTAGGTTTTCTTCTAGGGTTTTTATGGTATTAGGTCTCACATTTAAGTCTCTAATCCATCTTGAATTAATTTTCGTATAAGGAGTAAGGAAAGGATCCAGTTTCAGCTTTCTACTTATGGCTAGCCAATTTTCCCAGCACCATTTATTAAATAGGGAATTCTTTCCCCATTTCTTGTTTCTCTCAGGTTTGTCAAAGATCAGATGTCTGTAGATGTGTGGTATTATTTCTGAGGACTCTGTTCTGTTCCATTGGTCTATATCTCTGTTTTGGTACCAGTACCATGCTGTTTTGGTTACTGTAGCCTTGTAGTATAGTTTGAAGTCAGGTAGCGTGACGCCTCCAGCTTTGTTCTTATGACTTAGGATTGTCTTGGCAATGCGGGCTCTTTTTTGGTTCCATATGAACTTTAAAGCCGTTTTTTCCAATTCTGTGAAGAAACTCATTGGTAGCTTGATGGGGATGGCATTGAATCTATAAATAACCTTGGGCAGTATGGCCATTTTCATGATATTGATTCTTCCTATCCATGAGTATGGTATGTTCTTCCATTTGTTTGTGTCCTCTTTGATTTCACTGAGCAGTGGTTTGTAGTTCTCCTTGAAGAGGTCCTTTACATCCTTTGTAAGTTGGATTCCTAGGTATTTTATTCTCTTTGAAGCAATTGTGAATGGAAGTTCATTCATGATTTGGTTCTCTGTTTGTCTGTTACTGGTGTATAAGAATGCTTGTGATTTTTGCACATTAATTTTGTATCCTGAGACTTTGCTGAAGTTGCTTATCAGCTTAAGGAGATTTTGGGCTGAGACAATGGGGTTTTCTAAATATACAATCATGTCATCTGCAAACAGGGACAATTTGACTTATTTTCCTAACTGGATACCCTTTATTTCTTTCTCTTGCCTGATTGCCCTAGCCAGAACTTCCAACACTATGTTGAATAGGAGTGGTGAGAGAGGGCATCCCTGTCTTGTGCCAGTTTTCAAAGGTAATTTTTCCAGTTTTTGCCCATTCAGTATGATATTGGCTGTGGGTTTGTCGTAAATAGCTCTTATTATTTTGAGGTACGTTCCATCAATACCGAATTTATTGAGCATTTTTGGCATGAAGGGCTGTTGAATTTTGTCAAAAGCCTTTTCTGCATCTATTGAGATAATCATGTGGTTCTTGTCTTTGGTTCTGTTTATATGCTGGATTACGTTTATTGATTTGCGAATGTTGAACCAGCCTTGCATCCCAGGGATGAAGCCCACTTGATCATGGTGGATAAGCTTTTTGATGTGCTGCTGAATCCTGTTTGCCAGTATTTTATTGAGGATTTTTGCATCGATGTTCATCAGGGATATTGGTCTAAAATTTTCTTTTTTTGTTGTGTCTCTGCCAGGCTTTGGTATCAGGATGATTTTGGTCTCATAAAATGAGTTAGGGAGGATTCCCTCTTTTTCAATTGATTGGAATAGTTTCAGAAGGAATGGTACCAGCTCCTCCTTGTACCTCTGGTAGAATTCAGCTGTGAATCCATCTGGTCCTGGACTTTTTTTGGTTGGTAGGCTATTAATTATTGCCTCAATTTCAGAGCCTGCTATTGGTCTATTCAGGGATTCAACTTCTTCCTGGTTAGTCTTGGAAGAGTGTAAGTGTCCAGGAAATTATCCATTTCTTCTAGATTTTCTAGTTTATTTGCGTAGAGGTGTTTATAGTATTCTCTGATGGTAGTTTGTATTTCTGTGGGGTCTGTGGTGATATCCCCTTTATCATTTTTTATTGCGTCTATTTGATTCTTCTCTCTTTTCTTCTTTATTAGTCTTGCTAGCGGTCTGTCAATTTTGTTGATTTTTTCAAAAAACCAACTCCTGGGCCGGGCGCGGTGGCTCAAGCCTGTAATCCCAGCACTTTGGGAGGCCGAGATGGGCGGATCACGAGGTCAGGAGATCGAGACCATCCTGGCTAACATGGTGAAACCCCGTCTCTACTAAAAAAATACAAAAAATTAGCCGGGCGAGATGGCGGGCGCCTGTAGTCCCAGCTACTCGGGAGGCTGAGGCGAGAGAATGGCGTAAACCCGGGAGGCGGAGCTTGCAGTGGGCTGAGATCTGGCCACTGCACTCCAGCCTGGGCGACAGAGCGAGACTCCGTCTCAACAAAAAAAACAAAAAACAAAAAAACAAAAAAACAAAAAAAAAAACAACTCCTGGATTCATTGATTTTTTGGAGGGTTTTTTGTGTCTCTATCTCCTTCAGTTCTGCTCTGATCTTAGTTATTTCTTGCCTTCTGCTAGCTTTTGAATGTGTTTGCTCTTGCTTCTCCAGTTCTTTTAATTGTGATGTTAGAGTGTCCATTTTAGATCTTTCCAGCTTTCTCTTGTGGGCATTTAGTGCTATAAATTTCCCTCTACACACTGCTTTAAATGTGTCCCAGAGATTCTGGTATGTTGTATCTTTGTTCTCACTGGTTTCAAAGAACAGCTTTATTTCTGCCTTCATTTTGTTATGTACCCAGTAGTCATTCAGGAGCAGGTTGTTCAGTTTCCATGTAGTTGAGCGGTTTTGAGTGAGTTTCTTAGTCCTGAGTTCTAGTTTGATTGCACTGTGGTCTGAGAGACAGTTTGTTATAATTTCTGTTCTTTTACATTTGCTGAGGAGTGCTTTACTTCCAATTATGTGGTCAATTTTGGAATAAGTGCGATGTGGTGCTCAGAAGAATGTGTATTCTGTTGATTTGGGGTGGAGAGTTCTATAGATGTCTATTAGGTCCGCTTGGTGCAGAGATGAGTTCAATTCTTGGATATCCTTGCTAACTTTCTGTCTCGTTGATCTGTCTAATGTTGACAGTGGAGTGTTGAAGTCTCCCATTATTATTGTATGGGAGTCTAAGTCTCTTTGTAAGTCTCTAAGGACTTGCTTTATGAATTTGGGTGCTCCTGTATTGGGTGCATATATATTTAGGAGAGTTAGCTCTTCCTGTTGAATTGATCCCTTTACTATTATGTAATGGCCTTCTTTGTCTCTTTTGATCTTTGATGGTTTAAAGTCTATTTTATCAGAGACTAGGATTGCAACCCCTGCTTTTTTTTTTCTCCATTTGCTTGGTAGATCTTCCTCCATCCCTTTATTTTGAGCCTATGTATGTCTCTGCATGTGAGATGGGTCTCCTGAATACAGCAGACTGATGGGTCTTGACTCTTTATCCAGTTTGCCAGTCTGTGTCTTTTAATTGGAGCATTTAGTCCATTAACATTTAAGGTTAATATGGTTATGTGTGAACTTGATCCTGCCATTATGATATTAACTGGTTATTCTGCTCGTTAGTTGATGCAGTTTCTTCCTAGCCTCGATGGTCTTTACATTTTGGCATGTTTTTGCAATGGCTGGTACCGGTTGTTCCTTTCCATGTTTAGGGCTTCCTTCAGGGTCTCTTGTAGGGCAGGCCTGGTGGTGACAAAACCTCTAAGCATTTGCTTATCTGTAAAGGATTTTATTTCTCCTTCACTTATGAAACTTAGTTTGGCTGGATATGAAATTCTGGGTTGAAAATTCTTTTCTTTAAGAATGTTGAGGCCGGGCGCGGTGGCTCAAGCCTGTAATCCCAGCACTTTGGGAGGCCGAGGCGGGTGGATCACGAGGTCAGGAGATCGAGACCCTACTGGCTAACACGGTGAAACCCCGTCTCTACTAAAAAATACAAAAAACTAGCCGGGCGCAGTGGCGGGCGCCTGTAGTCCCAGCTACTCGGAGGCTGAGGCAGGAGAATGGCGGGAACCCGGGAGGCGGAGCTTGCAGTGAGCCGAGATCGCGCCACTGCACTCCAGCCTGGGCGACACAGCGAGACTCCGTCTCAAAAAAAAAAAAAAAAAAAAAAAAAAGAATGTTGAATATTGGCCCCCACTCTCTTCTGGCTTGTAGAGTTTCTGCCGAGAGGTCTGCTGTTAGTCTGATGGGCTTCCCTTTGTGGGTAACCCGACCTTTCTCTCTGGCTGCCCTTAAGATTTTTTCCTTCATTTCAACTTTGGTGAATCTGGCAATTATGTGTCTTGGAGTTGCTCTTCTCGAGGAGTATCTTTGTGGTGTTCTCTGTATTTCCTGAATTTGAATGTTGGCCTGCCCTAGTAGGTTGGGGAAGTTCTCCTGGATGATATCCTGAAGAGTGTTTTCCAACTTGGTTCCATTTTCCCCCTCACTTTCAGGCACCCCAATCAGACGTAGATTTGGTCTTTTTACATAATCCCATACTTCTTGCAGGCTTTGTTCATTTCTTTTTCTTCTTTTTTCTTTTGGTTTCTTTTCTCGCTTCATTTCATTCATTTGATCCTCAATCACTGATACTCTTTCTTCCAGTTGATCGAGTCGGTTACTGAAGCTTGTGCATTTGTCACGTATTTCTCGTGTCATGGTTTTCATCTCTGTCATTTCATTTATGACCTTCTCTGCATTAATTATTCTAGCTATCAATTCTTCCACTCGTTTTTCAAGATTTGTAGTTTCTTTGCACTGGGTACGTAATTCCTCCTTTAGCTCTGAGAAGTTTGATGGACTGAAGCCTTCTTCTCTCATTTCGTCAAAGTCATTCTCTGACCAGCTTTGATCCGTTGCTGGCGATGGGCTGCGCTCCTTTGCAGGGGGAGATGCGCTCTTATTTCTTGAATTTCCAGCTTTTCTGCCCTGCTTCTTCCCCATCTTTGTGGTTTTATCTGTCTCTAGTCTTTGATGATGGTGACGTACTGATGGGGTTTTGGTATAGGTGTTCTTCCTGTTTGATAGTTTTCCTTCTAATAGTCAGGACCCTCAGCTGTAGGTCTGTTGGAGATTGCTTGAGGTCCACTCCAGACCCTGTTTGCCTGGGTATCAGCAGCAGAGGTTGCAGAAGATAGAATATTGCTGAACAGCGAGTGTACCTGTCTGATTCTTACTTTAGAAGCTTCCTCTCAGGGGTGTACTCCACCCTGTGAGGTGTGGGGTGTCAGACTGCCCCTAGTGGGGGATGTCTCCCAGTTAGGCTACTCAGGGGTCAGGGACCCACTTGAGCAGGCAGTCTGTCCATTCTCAGATCTCAACCTCCGTGTTGGGAGAGCCACTGTTCTCTTCAAAGCTGTCAGACAGAGTCGTTTGCGTCTGCACAGGCCTCTGCTGCTTCCCCTTTTGTTGTTTAGCTGTGCCCTGTCCCCAGAGGTGGAGTCTACAGAGACAGGCAGGTTTCCTTGAGCTCCACCCAGTTCGAGCTTCCCAGCGGCTTTGTTTACCTATTTAAGCCTCAGCAATGGCGGGCGCCCCTTCCCCAGCCTCGCTGCTGCCGTTTCGGTTAGATCGCAGACTGCTGTGCTAGCAATGAGGGAGGCTCCGTGGCCGTGGGACCCTCCCGGCCAGGTGTGGGTATAATCTCCTGGTGTGCCCGTTTGCTTAAAGCACAGTATTGGGGTGGGAATTACCCGATTTTCCAGGTGTTGTGTGTCTCAGTTTCCCTGGCTAGGAAAAGGGATTCCCTTCCCCCTTGTGCTTCCCAGGTGAGGCAATGCCTCGCCCTGCTTCAGCTCTCACTGGTCGGGCTGCAGCAGCTGACCAGCACCAATTGTCTGGCACTCCCCAGTGAGATGACCCCAGTACCTCAGTTGAAAATGCAGAAATCACCGGTCTTCTGTGTCACTCGCACTGGGAGTTGGAGACTGGAGCTGTTCCTATTCGGCCATCTTGCTCCGCCCCTCCACTTTAATTCTTTTAACGCATGCTGTGGGATGGGATATTGGCGTTGAGTGGGGTAAGGGTGATTAGGTTTTAATGAGATGGTAAGGGGTGCATGATCGGTCGCCAAGGAGGGAGTAGAGGTGTCCTATACTTATGGGTCAAGGTTGGGGGATACGAGGGGAAGACGCAAAGGGGGCTTTGGGTTGGGGAGAGGGGCGGCAATGAGATGTGGCTGTAGTCCAGGAATAGTCAGGGAAGCAGATAATTTGGTTAAAATATCTTGGCCTAATAAGGGAACTGGGCAGGTGGGGATAATTAAAAAAGAGTGCATAAAGGAGTGTTGTCCAAGTTGGCACCAGAGTAGGGGGGTTTTAAGAGGTTTAGAAGCGTGACCGTCAATACCCACGACAGTTATGGAGGCAAGAGAAACAGGCCCTTGAAAAGAAGGTAATGTGGTGTGAGTAGCCTCCATATTGATTAAGAAGGGGACGGACTTACTCTCCACTGTGAGAGTTACCCAAAGCATCTGTGATGGTCCAGGAGGCTTCCGAGGTGATGGGGCAGCGTCAGTCTTCAGCCGCTAAGCTGAGAAGATCTGGGAAGGAGTCAGTCGGAGAGCCGTGGGCCAGAGCTCCAGGGGCTCTGGGAGTGGCTGCCGGGCGAGTTGGACAGTCTGATTTCTAGTGGGGCCCCGCACAGATGGGACACGGCTTTGGAGGAATCCCGGGCTGCAGTCATTCCTTGGCCTAGTGGCCAGATTTCCGGCACTTGTAGCAAGCTCCTGGGGGAGGAGGTTCTGGAGGAACCCCTGGCAGCTGCGGTTCAGGCGTTTGGAGTTGTGTGCTGGAGATGTGGCTGGGGTTTGTCTCACAGTGGAGGCAAGGAATTGCAACTCAGAAATAAGTTGCTACTTGGCTGCCTTTTTCTATTATTGTACACCTTGAAGGCGACATTCATTAAGTCCTGTTGTGGGGTTTGAGGGCCGGAATTTAACTTTTGGAGCTTTATTTAATGTCGGGAGCAGATTGGGTAATAAAACAAAATGCATATTAAGAATAAGACGGGGGCTGAAAAGCATCTCAGGGTTGCTGCTGAACAGGCCATGAACTGGTCTTTTTTCATATTTGATAAAAAGAGCCTAAACGCTAACTGATTTGGGAGAGGTCGGATAAAGAAAAAGGAACATTAACCTTGACTATGCCTTTAGCTCTAGCCACTTTTTTAAGAGGAAATCACTGGACAGGTGGGGGAGGGCTAGTTGCAGAACAAAACTGTAAGCCAGACCAGGTATGAGGAGGGGAGGTGATAAAAGGATTATAGGGTGGGGAAGTGGAGGCTGAGGAAAAATTGGGACCTAGCTCTGCCTGGCGAGGAGGGGAGAGGTCAGATGGGTCTGTAGAAAAGGAAGACTGGAAAAACTCAGCGACGCTTGGGGTTGGGACTGAGGGGACAGGCGGGAGGAAAAGAAGGAAGATTTGGGACAAGTTGCATTGGGAACAGAGACTAGGGAGGGACCAATGTGTAAAATAATGCCTGGACATCAGGCACCTCAGAACGTTTGCCCATTTTACGACAAGAATTATTTAGATGTTGTAGGATGGAAAAATTGAAAGTGCCGTTTTCTAGCTATTTGGAACTACTTCGAGTTTGTATTGGGGTCAAGCGGCACTGTAGAAGAAAATAAGGCATTTAGGTTTTAGATCAGGTGTGAGTTGAAGAGGTTTTAAGTTCTTGAGAACACAGGCTACGGAGAAGAAGGAAGAATGGGGGTGGAAGGTTGCCCATGGTGAAGGAGGCAAGCCCAGAGAAAAGAGAGAGTAGAGACAGACAGAGAGAAGGAGTTCGGGGGTTCTTGCCCTCCAGAAAAGCCGGAAAGGGGTCGGGGAGCAGAAATAAGGTATTGGGGCACAAAAATAAGAGATCAGGGCACAAAAGAGGTGGTGCAAAAATAAGAGGGGACGCAAAAATAAGAGGTCAGGATGCAAAAATAAGAGGGGGTGCAAAAATAAGAGGTCGGGGTTCTTGCCCCTCCCCCAGAAAAGCAGAGAAGGGGTAGAAACAGGGAGAGAAGGGGTCAGGTCGGGGTGTTTGCCCCTCCCCCAGAAAAGCAGACAAGGGGTAGAGACAGGGAGGGTAGGGGTTGGGGTGCTTGCCCCTCCCTCAGAAAAGCTGGGCTTGCCGCTTAGGGTGAAGTACCAAGGCAGGTGTCCCTGCAGTGTGGTCAGAGACCCCTGAAACGTGGGTAAGTAATCAGAGAGGCGTCCCTGCAATGATTAAACACTAAGGGAAGGCTGCCTTCCCCAGTCCGTGACCGGCGTCGGCGTTTTGGGTCCACGGATAAAACATGTCTCTTTTGTCTCTGCCAGAAAATGAAACAAATTGAAATTAAGAGAAGGGAGAGATTGAAGGGTGGTGCCAAGATTGAAAGGAGAAAGAGGTTGAGAGATAGTGAGAGGCTGAAGAAGAGAGTAGAAAAGAGGCCGCTTACCCGATTTAAAATTAATGAGATGTTCCTTGGGCTGGTTGGTCTGAGGACCAGAGGTCATAGGTGGATCTTTCTCACAGAGCAAAGAGCAGGAGGACAGGGGATTGATCTCCCAAGGGAGGTCCCCTGATCCAGTCACGGCACCAAAATGTCATGCGCGTCCATGTGAAGAGACCACCAAACAGGCTTTGTGTGAGAAACATGGCTGTTTATTTCACCTGGGTGCAGGCGCAGGTGGGCTGAGTCTGAAAAGAGAGTCAGCGAAGGGAGATAAGGGTGGGGCCATTTTATAGGATTTGGGTAGGTAAAGGAAAATTACAGTCAAAGGGGGGTTGTTCTCTGGCAGGCAGGAGTGGGGGTTACAAGGTGCTCAGGTGGGGGAGCTTTTTGAGCCAGGATAAGTCAGGAAAAGGAACTTCACAAGATAATGTCATCGCTTAAGGCAAGGACCGGCCATTTTCACTTCTTTTGTGGTGGAATGTCATCAGTTAAGGCGAGGCAGGGCGTTTGCACTTCTTTTGTGAGTCTTCAGTTACTTCAGGCCATCTGGGAGTATATACGTGCAAATCACAGGGGATGTGATGGCTTGGCTTGGGCTCAGAGGCCTGACAGGAATCATCTGCCCCTGAACCCACATCCTCATTGGGGAACCTGAAGGTCTAGATCACAGGAGAAGGATTTAACCTTACCTGGAGCTGAGTTAATTTAGAGAGCTGAGCAGAAATACAGGGGTAGAGGAAGCAGCAGGAAAAGCCCTGTGGGCTCTCTGGGTCCCTAAGGAAGCCATTTCTGACTTGTCTCACATGGGTCATTGGGGAGGGCTGCCGGAGGAACTGGGAAAAGACCACAGAGAGAAGGAAACCTCCAGCTGAACTCTGTAACAATTCCAAGCAAACACGAGGTCTCCTGGCCAAAACTTGGAAGAGGGTGTGAATCTGGTGTGTAGACTCCACAGGTGAGGAAGCATGAAAGCCAGTCTTGTTTTCTCAGCTGGGAGGCTGCTACCCTGGAGCAAGTTCTCAGCCCTGCTCATCCACTGCCTAGAAACAAACTCGGTGCTGTTGGGGGAGGGCACAGTGGGAGTGAGACTGGCCTTTTGGGTTACGTGGGAGCTGGGTGAGACCTGTAACTGCTGGCTTTCCCCCATTTCCCTGACAACCTGCCTGACACAGCAGAGGTAGCCATAATCCTCCTGGGAGCATAACTCCATTGACATGCGAACCACACCTCCATCTCCCACAGCAGTGGCAGCAAGCCCCACCTACAGCGAGTCTGAGCTCAGACATGCCTAGCCCTGCCCTCACCTGATGGTCCTTCCCTACTCACCCTGGTAGCTGAAGAGAAAGGGCATATTCCCTTAGGAGTTCTAAGGCCCTGCTCACTGCTTGATCCTCCTTGTACTACCACAGCTGATGCTCTCTTGAAAATGCCACTTTCTGGGAGGAGGCCAACCAGCACAAAACTAGTGCATTAAATTACCAAAGCTAAGAACCCTCACAGAGTCCATTTCACCACCCTGCCACCTCCACTGGAACAGGTGCTGGTATCCACAGTGGAGAGACCTGAAGATGGTTCACATCACAGGTCTGTGCAAACACACACCCCCCAGTACCAGCCAGGGGTCTGGTAGCCCTGCTGGGTGGCTAGATCCTGAAGAGAAATAATAATCACTACAGTTCAGCTCTCAGGAAGCCACATCTCTAGGAAGAAGAGGAGAGCACCACATCAAGGGAACCCCCATGGGACAAAAGGATCTGCACGGCAGCCTTGAGCCCCAGATCTTCCCTCTGACATAGCCTACCCAAATGAGAAGGAACCAGGAAAAAAATACTGGTAACATGACAAAACAAGGTTCTTTAACACCCCCAAAAAGTCACACTAGCTCACCAGCAATGGATCCAAATCAAGAAGAAATCCCTGATTTACCTAAAAAAGAATTTAGAAGGTTAATTATTACACTAATCAAGGAGCCACCAGAGAAAGGTGAAGTCCAATTTAAGGAAATCAAAAAAAGATACAAGATATGAGGGAAGAAATCTTCAGTGAAGTAGAAAGCATAAAAAAAAAATCACAACTTCAGGAAATAAAGGACACACTTAGAGAAATGCAAAATGTACTGGAAAATCTCAGCAATAGAATTGAACAAGCAGAAGAAAGAACTTCAGACTCAAAGACAAGGTTTATGATTTAACCCAATCCAACAAAGACAAAGAAAAAATAATTAAAACATGAACAAAGCCTCCAAGAAGTTTGGGATTATGTTAAGAATAATTGGCATTCCTAAGGAAGAAGAGAAATCTAAAAGTTTGGAAAACATATTTGGGGGAACAATCGAGGAAAACTTCCCCAGCCTTGCTAGAGACCTAGACATCTAAATACAAGCAGCTCAAAGAACACCTGGGAAATTTACTGCTAAAAGATCATCACCTAGGTACATTGTCATCAGGTTATCTAAAGTCAAGATGAAGGAAAGAATCTTAAGAGCTGTGAGGCAAAAGCACCAGGTAACCTATAAAGGAAAACCTGTCAGATTAACAGCAGATTTTTCAGCAGAAACCCTGCAAGCTAGAAGGGATTGGGGCCCTTTTTGTGCCTCCTTAAACAGCCAAGAATTTTGTAACCAGTGAAACTAAGCTTCATAAATGAAGGAAAGATAGTCTTTTTCAGACAAACAAATGCTAAGAGAACTTGCCACTACCATACCAGCACTACAAGAACTGCTAAAAGGAGCTCTAAATATTGAAACAAATCCTGGAAACATATCAAAACAGAACCTCTTTAAAGCATAAATCTCACAGGACCTATAAATTTTTTTTTTTTAAACTCAAGGTATACAGGCAACAAATAGCACAATGAATGGAATAGTGCCTCACATTTCAATACTAATGTTGAAGGCAAATGGCCCAAATGCTCCACTTAGAAGACACAAAATTGCAGAATAGACAAGAATTCACCAACCAAGTATCTGCTGCCTTCAAGAGACTCACCTAACACATAAAGACTCACATAAACCTAAGGTAGAGGTGGAAAAAGACATTCCATACAAATGGACACCAAAAGCGAGCAGGAGTAGCTATTCTTATATCAGACAAAACAAACTTTAAAGCAACAGCAGTTTAAAAAGACAAACCAGGGTATTATATAATGATAAAAGGCTTTGTCCAACAGGAAAATACCACAATCCTAAATATATATGCACCTAACACTAGAGCTCCCAAATTTATAAAACAATTACTACTGGACCTAAGAAATGAGATAGACAGCAACACAATTAATACTGGGGGACTTCAATATTCTACTGACAGCACTAGACAGGTCTTTAAGACAGAATGTCAACAAAGAAACAATGGATTTAAACTATACCCTAGAACAAATGGACTTGACAAATATTTAAGAACATTCTACCCAACAACTGCAGAATACACATTCTGTTCATCAGGGCATGGAATGTTCTCCAAGATAGACCATATGACAGGTCACAAAACAAATCTCAATACATTTAAGAAAACTGAAATTATATCAAGTACTCTCTCAGACCACAGTGGAATAAAATGGGAAATCAACTCCAAATGGAATCCTCAAAACCATACATACATGGAAATTAAAGAACCTGCTCTTGAATGATCATTGGGTCAACAGTGAAATCAAGATGGAAATGAAAAAATTCTTTGAACTGAAAGATAATAGTGACACAACCTATCGAAATTTCATAGCATTAAATGCCTACATCAAAAAGTCTGAAAGAGCACAAATAGTCTATCTAAGGTCACACCTCACAGAACTGGAGAAACAAGAACAATCCAAACCCAAACTCAGCAGAGGAAAAGAAATAACAAAGATTAGAGCAGAACTAAATGAAATTGAAAAAAGAAAAACAATACAAAAGATAAATGAAATGAAACGCTGGTTCTTTGAAAAGATAAATAAAATTGATAGACCATTAGCAAGATTAACCAAGAAGAGAGAAGATCCAAAGAAGCTCAATTAGAAACAAAATGGGAGGGGCCGGGCGCGGTGGCTCAAGCCTGTAATCCCAGCACTTTGGGAGGCCGAGACGGGCGGATCACAAGGTCAGGAGATCAAGACCATCCTGGCTAACACAGTGAAACCCCGTCTCTACTATAAAATACAAAAAAAACTAGCCGGGCGAGGTGGCGGGCGCCTGTAGTCCCAGCTACTCGGGAGGCTGAGGCAGGAGAATGGCGTGAACCCGGGAGGCGGAGCTTGCAGTGAGCAGAGATCCGGCCACTGCACTCCAGCCTGGGCGGCAGAGCAAGACTCCGTCTCAAAAAAAAAAAAAAAAAAAAAAAGAAACAAAATGGGAGATATTACAACCAACACCACAGAAATACAAAAGATCATTCAAGGCTACTATGAACACCTTTATGCACATAAACTATAAAACCTAGAGGAGATACATAAATTCCTGGAAAGACACAACTCTCTTAGCTTAAATCAGGAAGAATTAGAAACCCTGAAGAAACCCATAACAAGTAGTGAAAATGAAATGGTAATAAAAAAGAAATACCAACAGAAAAAGTCCAGGACCAGAAGGATTCACAGGTGAAACCAGACATTCAAAGAAGAATTGGTACCATTTTTATTGACACTATTCCATAAGATAGAGAAAGAGGAATCCTCCCTAAATATTCTATGAAGCTAGTATCACCCTAACACCAAAACTGGGAAAGGGCATAACAAAAAAAGAAAATTACAGACCAATATTCCTGTTGAATGTAGATGCAAGAATCCTCACCAAAATACTAGCTAACCAAATCTAACAGCATTATCAAAAAGATAACACACCATCATCAAGTGGGTTTCATACTAGGGATGTAGGGATAGTTTAACATATGCAAGTCAATAAATATGATACACCACATTAACCGAATTAAAAACAAAAATCACATGATCATCTCAATAGACACAGAAAAAGCATTTGACAAAATCCAGCATTGCTTTTATGATTATAACTCTCAGCCAAATCGGCATACAAGGGACATACCTCAATGTAATAAAAGCCATCTATCACAAACCCACAGCCAACATAATACTGAATCAGGAAAAGTTGAAAGCATTCCCTCTGAGAAAGCATTCCCAACAAGACAAGGATGCCCACTCTCACCACTTCTATTCAATGTAGTGCTGGAATTCCTAGCCAGAGCAATCAGGCAAGAGAAAAAGGGCATTCAAATCACTAAAAAGGAAGTCAAACTGTTGCTGTTCACTGATGGTATGATTGTATACCTAGAAAACCCTAAAAACTTCAAAAAGCTCCTAGAACTGATTAATGAATTCAGCAAAGTTTCAGGATACAAAGTTAATGTACACAAATCAGTAGCTCTGCTATACACCAACAGTGATCAAGCTAAGAATCAAATCAAGAACTCAACATTTTTTACAATAGCCTTTTCTTTCTTTACCAATACAATACAATACAATACAATACAGTACAGTACAGGATTTAGGAATATATCTAACCAAGGAGGTGAAAGACCTCTACAAGGACAACTACAAAACACTGCTGAAAGAAATCATAGACACAAACAAATGGAAACACATGTCATGCTCATGGATGGGTAGAATTAATATTGTGAAAATAATTATATAGTCAAAAGTAATCTACAAATTCAATTTTCCCATCAAAATACCACCATCATTCTTCACAGAACTAGAAAAAACAGTCCTAAAATTCACATGGAACCGAAAAGAGCCTACCTAGCCAAAGCAAGAAAAAGAACAAATCTGGAGGCATCACATTACCTGATTTCAAACTATATTATAAAGCCACAGTCACCAAAACAGCATGGTACTGGTATAAAAATAGGCACATAGACCAGTGGAACAGAATAGAGAACCAAGAAATAAATCCAAATAGTTACAGCCAACTGATCTTCAACAAAGCAAACAAAAAAAAAAAAGTGGGAAAGGGACACCCTATTCAACAAATGGTGCTGAGATAATTGGCAAGCCACATGTAGGAGAATGAAACTGGATCCTCATCTCTCACCTTGCACAAAAATCAACTCCAGATGGATCAAGGACTTAAATCTAAGACCTAAAGCTATAAAAATTCTAGAAGATAACATTGGAAAAACCCTTCTAGACATTGGCTTACGCAATGGTTTCATGACCAAGAACCCAAAAGTAAGTGCAACAAAAACAAAGATAAATAGTTGGGACTTAATTAAACTAAAGAGTTTTTGCACAGCAAAAGGAACAGTCAGCAGAGTAAACAGACAACAGCCCATAGAGTGGGGGAAAATCTTCACAACCTATACATCCAACAACAACTAATATCCAGAATCTACAAGGAACTCTAACAAATTAGCAAGAAATAAACAACAATCCCATCAAAAAGTGGGCTAAGAACATGAATAGACAATTCTCAAAAGAAGATATACAAATGGCCATGAAACATATGAAAAAATGCTCAACATAACTAATGATCACAGAAATGCAAATCAAAATCACACTGTGATACCACCTTACTCCCTCAAGAATGACCATTGTCAAAAAATAAATAAAATAGATGTTGGCATGGATGTGGTCACAAGAGAACACTTTTACACTGCTGGTAGGAATGTAAACTAGTACAACCACTGTGGAAAACAGTCTGGAGATTCTTTAAAGACCTAAGAGTAGAACTACCATTTGATCCACTACTGGGTATCCACCCAGAGGAAAAGAAGTCATTATACAAAAAAGATACTTGCACACACGTTTATAGCAGCACAATTCATAATTACAAAAATATTGAACTAGAACAAATGCCCATCAATCAATGAGTGGATAAAGAAATTGTGGTATATATGTACAATGGAATACTACTCAGCCATAAAAAGCAATGAATTAATGGCATTTGCAGCAACCAAGATGGGATTGGAGACTATTATTCTAAGTGAAGTAACTCAGGAATGAAAAACCAAACATTGTATATTCTCACTCATAAGTGGGCACTAAGCTATGAGAATGCAAAGCCATAAGGATGATACAATAGACTTTGGGGACTCATGAAGAAAGGGTAGGAAGAAGGTGAGGGATAAAAGGCTACAAATTGGTTTCAGTGTATACTGCTGGGGTGACAGATGCACCAAAATCTCACAAATCACCACTGAAGAACTTACATAACCAAATACCACCGATTCTCCAAAAACCTATGGAAATAAAATAAAACAAGATAAAACCATACCCAGATATGCATGCCCCCTTCTCCAGGGCTAATGCCTGCTCAGTTATGGCATCTGGTTTCTGGTCTTAGCCTTTGGTTCTCTTTTACCTGGACCCATTCTAAAGGAGTTGGTCACTGTGGCACACAAAAGTGTGTTCAGGACCAACCAGTTTTAGGGAAAAAATCTCACAGAGAAGCAAACTTCTAGTTCCCAAAGCCTCCGAACATTAATACATGAAGCAACTCAGGCAATCTGGCCCTTTGTTTTCCCAGTCTTAAGACTGTCCAGACCCTCTCTTGATGCTGCTAAAACCTGACCTACAAAATGGACATCCCAAGGGGCATGCAATCAGCCCCTAGCTTTGTCTCCCAATCCCAGCAGAGTAGGATACACCATGAGAAATCCAGTGCAACATCCAGCCTATTGGTAGATCCCGTGCCCCAAATCCAGCTGTTCCCAAAGGTTCCCTAGGCAAGGCATCTGGTGGTTGCCTGATTTTTCATTAGGTTGTGTTGACATCATGGGGATACAGCCTCAAGGGGTGTGGCTTCCACAGGCCCTGTAGGTCTCCCAAAGGCCTCCCACACCAAGACCGAGGAGCTGAGTGAGGAAGTGGGCACCAGAGTAAAAAGCAAGCTCTCATATATGTTGCGTGTAGGCTCATTGGAGTCCGGGGGCTTGGAGGACAGGTTGGTGGTGAAACTGTTATGCTAATGAAACTTTATTTCAATTTCAATGAGTCTGATGGCCTCTCCCCAAATGCGAGTTTGTGCATGTGCAAATATTAACACTGAAATGTTGTTAAAAATGAAGTGCCAAACTATGCAAACCAGTGTTGATCATAACCATTCCTCCAAGTGGTTATAGAAAGAATCAAAGCAACTGTTTCCTACTGTCTCAGTCTGTTCAGGCTGCTATAACAAAATACCATAAACTGGATGGTACCTTATTTCTCACAGTTCTAATCTAGGAAGTCCAAATTCAAGGTACCAGCAGATTTGGTGTCTGTGAGGGCCCACTTCCTGGTTCATAGATGGCAGAATAGATGAGGGGGTCTCTGGGGCCTTTATTACATATAACAGCACTAATCTCATGAATGAAGGTTCATGACATAATCACCTCCCAAAGGCCCCACCTCCAGATACCTTCACATTGGGGATTACGTTGTAAGACATGAACTGGGGAGTGGGGGTGACACAAATATGCAGTCTGTAGCACCTACTACTCATCCATGTACATTTTACCAGCAGTTGACCCTCAATGATGTTTCCATTAATTGGTTCCACACTCCTTAGTAGGCACGTTCTTTCTGGTTTCTAGTGGCCAGCAGAGCTTACGAGTTGGATGCATGACATTTACTTGGAAGTCTACAGAATGTCCTTGGGAAGAAGTACGTTCTATTTATGATGGAGACTCAGCAAGGTGAAGCTGGGTTTGCCATATGCCTTTTCCAGCTTTCTGCGCCTGTGTCTGCCTCCTACTCCTGGTACTGACGTAGGCACCACCACTTCCTTTTACTTGATTATTTCATTTGCCTTGAAAGCCAAGAGCAACCAGGGTCCAGGAGGAAGAAAAAAAAGGGAAGAGTAGGGAATCCATCAGTTCTTGGACTTACTTGTACTATTCTTTGCAATGGCCTTCACCCCATGGTGAGCCTCACAAAAAGCATTTTGTAGGGGTTCCAAGTTTATTTCCCACTGTAGCAAGACAGTGGCTTTGGGAATGTCCTTTGTGCATATTTGAGCCCTCTTTACAGAGAAGCCAAGAGTAGAGTAAAAAAATTGCTCCTCCAGTCTCTTAAGTACTTTCTAGGTACATGCAGAGAATTGGAGCAAATTAGGCTTCAGTGAGAAGCAGCGCTATGTTGCTGCCCAAGCTCAATGGATCCATAAAAGCCCCAGGGTTGTGACTGACCACCAGGGCACAGGGACGCCTCAGAAATTGCTTGGTCTGTCTGTTTTCATTACAAGAGACAGGCTTTCTTACCTTTGAAAGCTCCTTGGCCTCAAGGCCACTTCTTACTCAATATTCTGCCTTCTTAGAACTTGGCTTTGAATATGGTCCATCATGGCTTCTCTGAGTCTTGACCACCCAATTTCAGCCTCTACTGATAACAGACTCTGTTTCTTGGTATTTCCTAGAGAGAGAATCCAGTTGGCCTAGCCCATGTGCTGAGCCACATTTTTGTGGCTGGTCAGCCTGTGAGCTTGTGGCTCCTGGGTCGATGGTCTCTCCTGTCCAATAACCAGAGGGCAGAGCAGACAGCACCACATATGTTCTCTGGATAGGGCTGAACATAAGGCAGGCATCAGGACTGCTGGGACTCACATGGGGTGGTACAGATGGGTGGTCTTGGGAGCTGCTGTCCCATACCACTGTTATTCTTGGACTCCTTGGGAGCCACTGACCTGGATGAGACTTCTTTATGCTCTGAGAAGGGCACCTAAGCAGACATTGGCTTCTTCTCCCTTGGGTCCTGTTGCCCCAGGAATACATCTTTCTTTAGCTACTAAGTCATGGGTAGGCTGAAACTGCTTCTCTGGGGCCTGTGGATGGCCAGGGGTGAGCATTTTTTTTTTTTGGCCCATGAGCTCATCACCCAAGCTGGGATGGCTCCTGAGACCACACTGGGTCCTCCAGGACTGGAATGGTTCTTTAGCAACCCCCAACAGGCACTGTTTTGTGGCTGGCTTGTGAAAGGGATTCCATCTCACCATCTGGAGGAGGTAGAATGAGAAACAGGCAGGTTTTGGGGTATGAAAGCCTTTGTCATTTTATTTTACAATAAAAAATTCTAACAGCATATGAACACTCTGTTCCCGGCAGAGGCTAAGGACATACAAAGTTCATTAGAAAGCAAAGCATTAAAATAACAACAGCTACATTCAAAGCTTCTGCTCAGTACTTTGCCCAATGTGTCTAATATGGTTTTAAAGACTCACTGGTCGGGATTTTTCACCCAGAGTTAAAGCACATGTACAAGTACTTACATATCCTCCAAATCATAGACAACAACGACAATAACAGCAACTCCAGATGACGCTAGATCTTGTGGGCAATTTCAAATTTAGGAATTTCTTCATTTTTCCTTGGCAAACGTGTCACGGAACATGTGACTGTATAAATTGATTCAGCAGATCGGAGGAGATAAAGTATTTTCCTGGATAAAACTGAATTACAAAACTAATAATTTAGTAAGAATGCCTTCAAGTGCCTGTCAAACTGTTTTCAGATACATTATGCATGTGCTGCTCAAAATCACCATGGAAAGTGTAGAGGGTCTTATACCCATTTGACAGATGAGGAATCAGAGACCAGTTTAAAGTGAGTTGATCAAGGTCTAGGATATTTATACCTTTTTCACAATTTGCAGTCCATTCATATGCCTCTGATTCTGTTTGGTACAAATCTTTTCTCTACTCAGTGTGTGTGTGAGATGGGTGTGTGTTTAAGCATAAGGAAGAAATGAGGAGAGATAGGATGAGGCCACAGTTAATTTATGTAAAATATGTTGATGATCTCTCTCCATAATTTGCAAAAGTCTGTCCAAGGTCAGAGAATGAAAATGATCAATTTTTAGATTTCATTTATAATGGCTCTCACTGAAGTATGGTTTGACCAGTGGAGACAGATTCTGCCATATCACAAACTTCCCATTTTTTTTTAAACCTGCAGAATCAGAGCAACTGCATATCTTCTAAAGTCATGTGTTTGTGGCACAATTATATTTCCTAAATATTCCTTTTCAGAAACACCTTACATTTTATCATTTACCACAGGCTAGGATTCTGTAACAGTTCACCTAAGAAATCAAGAGGTCTTTCAATTCTCAGGACACTAACTTATATTCAGAAGGTCAAAGCCAAAATAACGTAAGTTTCACTTGAAACCAATTTTGTTTCAAAAGACTCTGTTGAGGGGCTCATTGGTTTTCTGATCCATGCAAGTGTGTGGCCGTGAGCCACATTAATAGCACCTGAGCTAAGATCATGCAATTCAATTTACAAGTATTTATTGTCTGCTGAGCAAGACATTGTGCTAACTGGGCCTTGGTCAGAAATTGCTTCTTAGACCCAGCAGTTGTATCAATAATTGGTGGTGGGGTGAGAAGTGGCTGGGGCAGCTCTGGCCAGTCTAGCAGAGTTTCAAGTATGTGCACCCTCACCTGACGTGCAAGTGAAGATGCCCCTTTTCTCTCTGTGGTAGTATCCAGGGGACTGCTCTCCGAGTGCTGGCTGCTGCGTGGCATGGCATCCCAGGAGTACGAGTCAGTTCCAGTGTGTAGTAGGTTCTTTTCGGAGGTCTTGCCCACTCATGCTCCTTCTTCTGGGTACCAATCCCCAGTAAAAGTCCCTGCTGAAAGGGTCAGTCCACCGGGCCATGCTTAAATGACATGACCCTGCCTCCTTGGTAACAGCTGATTGGACAGGCACCTGACCCCAGGGTGGCTCACCCATAGGCAGATGAACTAAACCAATCGGATCCTCAAAAATTTGCCTTAGGGGTCACAGAGATGCTAGTCAGAGTGGTGGGTACCGAAAAGGAAAGGTTTTGCGGAGTGGGTTCTGGAGTGGATTTTTCACATATGCACTAATGAGAAAGCTGGTTGGCCAGGAGAAGCAAAAGAACCAGGCAGATAGGCAGAGGGAAACAGAGGAGAGAGTCCATGAGGACAGAGAACGTGAGAGTAAGGGCAAGGGTAGCTGTCTCCATCCCTTTCCTGTAGGGGAGCCGTGTTCCGTTTGTGAAATGTCCCTCTATTCTTTCAGCCAATGCCTGCACTTGACCAAGTGTGAATGGATTTCTAGTCCTTGCAAAGCGCCTTGCCTGGAACACATTTGAGATTGGACTGAATGGCAGAATTTAATTTCCAACACTTAGACCCCCAGTCAGTCCCTACTCCAAGCTAAATGACACTCTTTCCTTAAGAGTACTTGGATGTAGTTTGTAAATAAAATCCAAATTATTTTCTGGTGTGTGATAGGAGGAATTTAGGATTAAGTACAAATCCTGTTTTCAGACTTTTAAGACAATATCTGTTATGTTATTCATTAAACGTTGAGCACCTGTGTGCTATGTAGAAAAAAAAAGGAAACTCGTTTATATGTAATCAATGTTTAAATCTTTTGATCCATTTCTCTAATTTCTGCCTGTTAGAAAAAGCATTTCTATTAGTTAAATTCCTCACCTCCTCCATTCTACAGTCTTTCTCCAAAGGGGTGTGTGTGTGTGTATGTGTGCGTTTTAATCACAGATCTAACTATTTCCTTTCTTCCATCAAGATTACTGAGACATTACATGCCCTTCTGCTGAGTTTTTAAATTAACAAACTCACAATAAAACTTCTCCCGGGACCAGGGAATTGATTCTTACATAATCTACCCTGAAAGAGGAAACTCCTTGCTCTGCAGGTAACAGCTGCCGTCTCATTACGCACAAGCCTCAGATCATAGGTCTCACGCCACACAATGGCCTTTTACTGCACCACTGGGTCCCCTCCCCTGATGCAGAGCATGGACTCTGCTGCCTCACCGTGACACAAAGTCAAGGGCCTCCCTGCCTGCCTGTTGGGATCCTTAGTGCTGAGACAGGAATGCACCCCCACAGTCTAGAACAGCAGGTGATGGAACTCTCTGGAAAAAGCCAAAATGCATTTCTTTTTCATGAATGCAGAAAACTCATATCAAAACCAGCACTGAAAACTGTTTATTATGCCACGAATGCATCATCCTCTATATACTGTATCTGAAGTTCGTTATATACTCAATCATCTTTTTTCTTGGCAAGAACACTGTGGAGTTCTTCATATGACCCTTATCTTTTTCTTAAACCTCTAGGCACAGTTAAAGAAATGTGTTACTGACAAGCCTGCAGGCCACATGGTGAGATGGAAAGCAAGAGGGCTGGTGAACCAGCAGGTTGGGACTGAATCACTGGGCTGGTCACTCCACTTCTTGGTACTTCTGCTTCCTCCTCCGAGGTCAACCAAGGTCCTTTGTGGCTTCTGCGACTGTCTAGAGGGTTCTGATGAACAGGGTGTTTGTTCATTGCTGCCTCCTCGGGGCTCTCTGGGAACCCTATTTCAATTCTTTGAGGCACTTTTGACCATCTCTTAGAGTCAGCTGTCCAGGTATCTGTCACCTCTGTGGGGTTAGGAGATCCTTCAGGGAAAGGACCACATCTCTCTCAGTCACAGAAAATCTGACCAGGTGGCTCTGTCTCCCCATGAGTGGGAAAACGTGAACAGACTGATTTCTTTCCAACTTAAGGTTTTCCTCTCATCTGTTAATACTACTGTTAAACCCCTGGTGTCTAGTTTAAGAGAGTATATCTGATTTAGCATGCTATCTTTTTAGTCATCTCAGTTGACTCACTCAATATTTCCTGGGGCTCTGTAAAGACCACAGTGATTTGTGACTCCATCCTCTTAGCACTCTGGAGCCATAGCTCTGCAAACTGTAGACTCAGTCTCTGTAAGTCATTGAAACATCCAAATTTCAGACACTGTCTTCTGAAACATTTACGTATATTTCAATTACAGTAAGGTCTTGAAACGTCATTTTCACATACAGTATTTCCAGGCATTTACCAAGTAGACAAAGTACTGGTTGATATCATTGCACTAATGAAATATTATTGATAAAGCAGGACAATGTAGCTGATTTTATCAGACTCATACCATTTGCATGAAAAGGCTGAGTTTCTTTGGCTCTTTGTTCATTCAAGTGCATTGAATGCCTATGTGGATAGACGTAGGCATTTTGTTAACCTGTCAATAAAATCTCACACTGTCCACAGTGTTTTGCAAACTGATTTAGGTTTTGGACTACAACAACTGGCCATTGATAGAAATATACCATATATACACATGGGAATTACAAAAATACATTTTATTTATAGCTGATTTCCTTTTTAAGTAACAAAACACTAACACTATGAAAGATCAACCAGCATACTAAAAGGACACTACCTATTATCATCTGAACAAGAGACTTGTTTGAAGGTTCCATGACACATCATCTCTGAACATTCCAGAAAGGGCAATTTTTTGCCATTGGAAAATAAAAACAACTTCTTTGAAAAGTCTCTGCATTGACAGTTTGAACCTCCCCTTCTAATCAGTTCCATTTCTAGTCTTCTCTCAACTGTTAAGTTTCTACCATCTTCTTTCAGTAAAGACCAAAGAAACTCGTGAGGACAATGGAAAGATGGGCTCAGAAGAAAATGGATACAGCTGAAGCTACATGGGTCATGGGTGAAAGCAGGACAGGACCTCATTCTCCAACAGACACCAAGTAAGCCCCCAACCCTGCACAGGCTGTCACACTCGGCGAGGGAACCAGAGTCTCCAATCTCCCAGGTATACAAAGTCATTAGCTGTTTTGCTTGCATTGATGGGTAGGCAGCGGCTGGTGTCTCAGTGCTGTGAGGCGATGTCCTCTACCCAGAGCTCAGGAAGCCAACTTGCCATGCCAGGGAGGGTAACTTACAACGTCATGGTCACAAGGTGGCCACCCTGCCATTTCAGCAAATGTCTTCCTATGTCCATTAACTAGGGGGAACTGGCTAACTCCATATGCTTTTTAAAAGGTTATTTACATTTAAATGAAATTCAACAGCTTTTCTACATTCAGAAGCTTCTATAAACAGAGGCTGTGGCCTGGGAAGACTGTGGTTCTACCACTCCTGTTTCTAACAGGAATCAAGTACTATTTCCTTTTGTACCACTCAGCAGCACACACTGGACGTCATTGTTGAAGAGACAGAGATTTTCTTGTAAAAGTTGATGTATCTATTATCCCAAGAAAAAGAGAAGCTCCATTCTCAGGCCACCTTCAAAGCAGGGCAAAGAAAAACCTCCACAAATAACTGTATTTCTTTTGTAGGATCCTAAAAGCTCTTAGCACCGATTCTCTTTCCGTTAGATCCTAACTTGTAGGGGACTTTTATTTCCAAAATGGCAACACCTTTTAAAAAATCTGTCAACACAAATCCACCATTCCCTCTCATCTTCTCTCTTTCTTGGCCTTTGTTTAATTGATGAGGGAAACAAAGAGTCAGGCCTATTTATAGGCACAGTCATTGGTACTGACTTTCATCCAGTTCATTTGACTTTGAATATGAACCTAAAAAAAGGGGCTCCGGTTTCTTGGCTGGAGTCAGTGTCTCCCTTACAAACTGATTTTAATGCTCACGGTCATGGCTGACTGAGAACACAGTCTGGTGCTTAATCCACATTCCTGCATTGCCTTTAACACAGAAACAGAGTTAACATGCAGAGGTCACCGAAGATAAGAGCTACGTTCTCCCGCTTCCGGTGATTGATTAAAATGTGGCATTGGATAGGAATCTGTAGATTAGCTAGTGCTTCTCGTGACTAAGTTTCCATAGGGAATACGGCCACAGTTCAAACATTTGACATGAGAGATTACCAAACATAAGGCCCCCAAGCAGGGACTTCTTGACCCACAGTCAGTTGGATAAGCCAAGAATCTAGTCGTTCAAGAGTTTCCTGTTCCCAGAAGCCCCATAGTTCACCTTTTCAGAAACAGAGGGTGAGAAAGACTCACCCATTGCTATGTCTCAAGTCCTAACATGTAGGCATGGGAAACCCAAAGGCTGAGTCCTCAGAGTTCAGAAGTCCAGAGTCCCATGGGCTAAGGCATTAGACCTGGAACTCAAACATATCTGTCTGTTTTTTGGCCAGCTTGGCCACCTCCTCCCGGATGGCCTTCACGAGGGCCGCAGTGGAGATGTTGGTCAGGGGAGTGTCAGATGGGTCGTTTTCTGCCAGGCTCTGCTGCGAGGCTGCTGCGGAAGGTGCTGGGGCCTGCTCCAGGCTGGGGTGCAGGTTGACTGGCTGGCTGTACTGGCGAGGAAGCCTGGAGGGAGAGCTCTGCGGGTACCGTGATCGGGGGTAGGCCTCGATGTACCCTGGGAGGGGCACCTGTAGAGGGCGTGGGGAGAGAAGGACAGGGCCCGGCATGAGGAAGGAGCTCAAGTTACAGGACACACTCGACACTGGAAGCAGGAGGGGACTGAGGACATGGAAGAGAACTTAGAAGAAAATGGAAGCCACCTACCCTTGTATAGATACAAAACTCAGAGTCAGTTTGTTTAGAAAATAGGTAATTTTGGTGGCTCACGCCTATAATCCCAGCACTTTGGGAGGCCGAGGTGGGTGGATCACGAGGTCAGGAAATCAAGACCATCCTGGCTAAAATGGTGAAACCCCATCTCTACTAAAAATACAAAAAAAAATTAGCCAGGCATGGTGGTGGGCGCCTGTAGTCCCAGCTACTTGGGAGGCTGAAGCAGGAGGGTCACTTGAACCCAGGAGGTAGAGGTTGCAATGAGCTGAGATTGCACCACTGCACTCCAGCCTGGGCAACAGAGCGAGACTCTGTCTCCAAAAAAAAAAAAAAAAAAAAAGAACATAGGTAATTTAGACTCACTGGATATACTGTTTGGATGAATTAAATAGGTGTTTTAAACTTCTCTGAAAAACCTTAGGAATATATACATCTGAGTCTATATTTGAATCTGCCTAGCTACCTTATTTTTTATTACTATTATTTTTAGAGATGATGTCTCACTTTGTCATCTAGGCTGTAGTGCAGTGGTGCCATCATAGCTCACTGCAGTCTTGAACTCTGGGGCTCGAGTGATCCTCCTGCCTCAGCCTCCTGAGTAGCTGGGACTACACCTGGGTACCACCATACCCAGCTCTTGGTTACCTTGTTCCTATAAGCACAATCCAGCAAACAGAACTGTTTATGGTCTCCAGAGGAACCCAGGGGTTTATTATTAATAATAACTAACATCAATTGAGCCCTGTGCCAAGGGTTTTCCACACATTATCTCATTTAGTTCTCAAAGCAATAAGCTAGGAGGTCGGTACTGTTATCCTTACCTTGCAGATGAGGAAACTGAAGAGTGCCACAGTCTAAGGTGACAACCTATCAAGATATTCTTTGCAGAGGTCTGTCTGGCTCCAAGGGCTGGAATTAATCACTGCATTACACTGTCTTGGAGCTGGGATATGATTTTGGTTTCTTGAAACATTTTTCTCTTTTCATCAAAAGTGGAAGACACAGAGTCCTATGCTTAAAATATGTAAACTTCTAGGAATGAGGACAAGTAAATAATTTTTAATTTAGAGTCGATTCTCCTACAGAAACAGTGGCACATACAGGGATGCTGTTCCAGGGTAATCCACATAACCCACGATGTTAATTGGAACACTATAGAATAAGCACCCACGGACAACAGAGGCATGGGGTGCTATGGCGAATGAAGTATGTGTGGGAGGACTGGGCAGCTTAGGTGAGTTTGGAAGTTGAACAGGGTACCTCCAGGAAGATGCAGTAGGAGGGGCATTCTGGGCAAAGGGAAAATCAAATACAAACCATCAAATCAAAATGTATGGGAGTACTGATGGCAGAGGCTGCTGCCATCACACCGGCTGCAGCAGGGGTACGCGGCTAGGGCTGCACATTCCATGGAGCCAGTGGGAGCCCCGCCCTTTTGAGTTGGAGCAGGAGCTCCCCCAGATGCTGCTGCAGCCACCCAAACCGTGACTGCAGACCCAGGCCTCCTCCTCTATGGAACAGGCAGGAGCCCTGCCCTCCCGGGTGGGGCTACAGCCACCCAAATTGTGCTGTGGATTCAAGCCTCCCTGTGGTCTTGAATGGGGCCAGGAGCAGGCAGGATCTGCCCTGGATGCAGCTACAACCACCCCACCCACAGCTGCAGAACTGGGCTTCCCCGTCCACGGAGCAGGCAGGAGCCAGGGACAAGTTGGAACCCTGCCCCTTCTGAGTTGGTGGGGCTGGAGCTCCCAGGTGCAGCTGTAGCCACCCTCCCAGGAACAAGACTAGGCATCTGCCTACATCCTCGGCATCTTGGGAAGGTGCCCCCTTCCCTGCTGGCTTGGGGGTGTCTGCTTCTGCTGCCTGGCCTCTCTCTTCCCCCTGCAGGGGCTCTGATTTCTGAGTAGGGTTGGGGACAGGCCCCCAGGGCCATGAATGGCAAGGGGTGGGGTAGACAGACAGACTCCTGGGCAGAAGAGGGTGGGTCTCCCATAAGACCCTACCTTCAGAAGGCCAGGGAGGGCCTGAAGATTGGGGGCTACCTGCTAGTCCTCAGGCTGGAGTGGGGACTCATGGCATCTCTTCTGGGCCAACCCATGGACCAATCAGCACACACTTCCTCCCCTCTGAGGTCCATAAAAGCCCTGGGCTCAGCCAGAGCAGGGCAGAGGACAGAGAGACTACGGGACAACCAGCAGCAGAAAGGAGCTACCCTCCCTGCTGAGAGCTTCAGAAACCTGCAGAGACGTCTGAACAAGCTGCCTGTAGCGAGGAGCCACCCTCTCCAGGGCCTCTTCTGTGCTGAGAGCTGAACACTCCATGGGACGACCTGCCTACAGAGAGGAGCTGCCCACTGCGGGTCTCCTCTGAGCTGTTCTAACGCTAAAGAAACCTCCTTGTCACCTCCTTCACCTTTGCTGTGTCTACATACCTCATTCTTTCTGGACCCAGGACAAGAACTCGGGCAAAAGCACCACCGGCCACAGAGGTTTCCAGGAAGAAAACAGACACCCCAAAGATCCCGTAACAGTACAAAGAAGAGAGTGCCCCAGGGAGCATCAGTGACCTCAGGCTGACCAGAGAGGGTGTGTTTAGTGTGGAAGGAGCTCAGGCAAGACAGACAGACAGGGGTGGATTCATCAGCTGCTGAATGTCAGTCTACAGAGTCTGCATGTCCTGTTTGATCTACCCGTTTTCAATGTCACGCTTCTGAGAAATACAGCCTGTTCCCATGCTTAACAGCAATGCTCATCTGGCTCCTGAGGGAGGATGGAGCAGGAAGTCCTAGTCTGTTCTGGCTGTTATGCTGAAATACCATAAGCTGGGGAGCTTATAAACAACAGAAATTTCTTTCTCACAGTTCTGGAAGCTGCAAAGTCTGAGATCAAAGTGCTGGCAGATTCTGCATCTGGTGAGGGCCTGCTTCCTGGTTCAGAGACAGCTGTCTTTTCACTATCCCCTCACATGGCCGAAGAGGTCAGGGGTCTCTCTCAAGCCTCTCTTCTAAGGGTACTAATCCTATTCATTAGGGGGTTTGCACTCATGACCTAATCATCTCCCAAATGTCCCATGTCCTAGTACCGTCACCATGGGGGTTAGGATTTCAACATATGAATCGAGTGGGACACAAACATTCAGACAATACCAATGGGATGGGGTGATGACTCAGAAACTCTAGATGGGGGGATGTGTGGTAGGAAAGCAGTCCCCTCTCCTCCCTGCTGGATGTTCCGGTGATCCCGCCTGAGAAGGCAGGTTCCTGAGATGTGCAGCTGACGCCTGGGCTGGGAGCCACGGATGGGTGTCAGGCAGAGGAGGAGTCTATATTTGGAAAGGACACCTGGAGGTGGACCCACTGGAGGTAGGGAGCAGACAAGTTCTGAGGCTTTCTCAATGGATCAGATGAGAACTGATGAGGACCCAAGCGAGGAAAGAAGTAATGGGATAGATGTCCCAAGTTACAACTTGGGACTTTGATTTCCTCACAAGACCCAGCAAAGAAAGACAAAATGGCACACAAGTGCTAAGGGTGGGTCTTTATATACAAGGACTGATAGGTTTCATTTGTATCTTAGAGGAAAACCAGAGCTGGGCTGTTTGAGTTCTTGGGCCACATGAGCTGGGAAGGTACAAGTTACTGGGGTCACCAAAGAACCAAGACCAGGACACGGCGTATGTATTTCAGATCTCAGCTCAAACTTCCTTTCTTCCAGGAGACCTTTCCCAACCCAACATCAGCCTAGGGATCCCTGTTAGATGTTTCCTTGCAGCCTCTCCAGCATAACAGTTATTGCTCCTGGTGCCACTGCCTGTCTCAGGCTGTCAACTCCGTGAAGCTGGCGAGTGTCTCACTTGCTTATTGCTGTACACCAGTGCTCAGAATTGTGCAGAGCAAGAGCAGGGAGTCTCTCAGAACCTGGGGTTCTGAGGAGCCCAGTTTGAAACTCACTGAAGAATGATCAGCTGGGGTCAAATATTTGAGAAGGAAGTTACCACATTCCCTTTCCCTGCATTTCAAATTCAGCTAACTGTACTTGCTGTGGTTGAGAGAGTCAATGTCCAACTCTTGAGACCCCCCAGCTCTATGGTATCAAGCCTGCAGGTGCTGGTGGCTGGGACAGGTAAGGGATACCTGATCTCACTGGAGTATCCTCAGGGCAATATTCGGCAGTAGGGCAGAAGCAGGGAAGATGAGATGAGAAACTCTTCCTCCCTCATAGTAGATGCAGGCTGGAGCCATCATGCCCTTCCCGCCAAAATTCAGGGCTGGCAAATACTACTTCCCTAGCCAGTGCCCATGGCAGACATCATCAACTTGATCACAGCACAGTTTCCTGCTAAGCCTGGAAGCCCCTCCCAATCCTTCTCCATCTGGCACCAAGGATGAAACCTATTTGTCATCCCAGGTCCAGGTGATTTTATCCAAGCTAGCTCCTGGGATTAGGAAGGTCCAACATCCAAATGCTGGTGAGGGACTTTTCTTTTTCACATAGATGTGGAAGGTGTGCATTATTCCTAGACCCTTCTCAAGCTGACAACTGGTCTCTCTTGAGCTTCCTGCACTTATTTTCATGTGCTATAAATCACCCTTTCACCTTGCTCCTTTCATGGGCACACCTCCCTGATTAATTGCAGGTGATAATTGGGTTCCAGGAAAGACCCAATTAGGCCGCAGCAATCATCTTCCTCTTCATTAAAAACAACTAATAGGACACTGGTTCTACTTCACACTGTGGGAGATGAGCCCAGAAGAGTCCAGTCCAGTCATCGTGGCAGGAAGATTACGTTTCCATTTGCTAGGTTCCTTTTCCTTCATCTTTAAGGCAATTATAAACCTAAAGGCATCTAGATGTAGCTATAAGCCCAGCTAAATTATCATTTGTAAGTGTCTTGAAAACAGGGGTCAAGGTTTTGGAAAACATCTTCACCAACTCCAGTTGGTGCCCAGTGTTACACTCCACACAACGGGTGAACTGTCAAAGCTGCAGGCGTGAGGGAATTACTGCCTAAGTAGTTCAAGTTAAACATCATCTACTTTCTGAAAAGTCTACATAACTTTCAGATGAAGTGGAATTACAAAATCAATAACCTCTGAATTGATCAAATCCTATCCAGTGACATCAGCCGTTGGAACAGCAGAGAATGACGAAGGATGCAAAAAAGGCCCCAGACAATAAAAACAGATGCCAGAAAGTCCCACATTCAGACTGACAGACAGAACAGCAGGGGATCCCTCTAGTTCCTCTCTTACAGCAGCTTACTGACTCCAAGCTTACAAACAATTCTAACGAGTACAGATAAGCCTCATTTGCAGATAATGGCACACAATGCAAAGCACACTTAAGGGTGAGCATATTACGAGATGTGGGGACATTGACAGCAATATGGAGTACCCACTGGAAGCAAGGTCAGAAAAAAACATTGAGCCATGATAGTAACCCCCAAAATTATAGTACTTTGGAGATATTTCACAATATAAGGGCAATAATCGTACAAGCCACGAGAGTTCACCCTACAAATGCCATTTTAGTATAATGAGGCATCATAAGTATATTGAATCACTCATGAAAGGCAAATTACATTGTATACTCTTTTAACGGAGGAGAGGGAAGGTAGCATTCCATTTCAGAAATATTTTTATGCCAAACTGCATATATTTTTTTAATGTTTTTGAAATTAAAGGGGTAAGCTTTGGTCATCTGGAAAATTAATATATGTAGTAATTCAGTCTTGGGTTTCTCGTTTTTTTTTTTTGAGGCAGAGTCTCGCTCTATCGCCCAAGCTGGAGTGGAGTGGCATGATCTCGGCTCACTGCAACCTCTGCCTCCTGGGTTTAAGCGATTCTCCCGCTTCAGGTTCCCGAGTAGCTAGAATTACAGGCACTCGGCCGGGCCCGGTGGCTCAAGCCTGTAATCCCAGCACTTTGGGAGGCCGAGACGGCGGATCACGAGGTCAGGAGATCGAGACCATCCTGGCTAACACAGTGAAACCCCATCTCTACTAAAAAAAAAATACAAAAACTAGCCGGGCGAAGTGGCGGGCGCCTGTAGTCCAGCTACTCGGGAGGCTGAGGCAGGAGAATGGTGTAACCCGGGAGGCGGAGCTTGCAGTGAGCTGAGATCCGCCACTGCACTCCAGTCCCGGCGACAGAGCGAGACTCCGCCTCAAAAAAAAAAAAAAAAAAAAAAAAAGAATTACAGGCACTCGCCATCACGCCCAGCTAATTTTTGTGGTTTTCGTAGAGAAGGGGTTTCGCCATGTTTGCCAGGCTGGTTCTCACTCCTGACCTCAGGTGACCTGCCTGCCTCACCCTCCCAAAGCTGTGGGGTTACAGGCATGAGCCACTGCACCCAGCCCAGTCTTGGGTTTCTAATGCTTCATTTTCTAACATTTCTTCTAAAATTTTATAGAATTTTATGCTAAAAGAAACACATTTAATAAAAGCTTTGGAGCCAGACAGGTGCAGGTTTGAATTCCATCCTCGGCACTTCCTTCCTAGCTGTGTGGCCTTAGGTAAATGGCATCCCCTGACTCGGCCCTGATTTCCTCATCTGCAAGATGGGAGTAATCATGGGAATGGTAAGACATACCTAAGATTGTAAATAAAGATTAAATAATATAAACAAAACATCTGACAAGGTATCTAGTAGATAGAAAATACTCAACAAATGGTAGTTATTATTATAAAAATGTACTTGATTAAGGCTGTCCTGCTAGGAAGAGGTGGGAGCTGGGCTAGAAGGCAGGTCTCAAGCTCCTCTGTCAAGGGGACGTCCCCTCTCACCACACCGTCTATCTCCTTTAAAATGGCTGACTTCAGTCATCCGGTTACTGGGAGGAGGCTGAGATAACAAACCTTCAGCCTCAACCTTTTATCTGATTTACTTTTTGGCGTGTGTTAAGCAGGTGAAGTTTTATGATGGGAAGAGCAAGGGTCTCACCGAATCTGCCCACTGGCTTGGGAGCTCATTCTCTCCTGCATAGGACATCCAGGCCTGGTTCCTATAGGATGAGGGAGGCGTCGGGATGAAGTAGCCGGTGAAGCCAGGTCTGTTGGCAGCTGGGATGGCGAACACCGCTGGCACCGTATTACCTAGCATGGAGGAAATGGAGGAGGGAGGTTAAGAGAGGCTGGTCTGGGGGATCCAACCACCCAGGAGCCAAATAAAGTCAGTTTCATCGCCTCCCTGGCTGGCGGCTGGATTTGAAGTCTCATTAAAGCAGGTCTGAGCTGAGGGGAGCTTGCTCTGGGCTGTAACATTTGCTAGGGAATTTAGTTGCATATAAGGTGCAGTGGACCCGGCCATGATGGCTAAGATCCCAGGTGATGTAGCAACAGAGGCAGGTGGAATGTGGCGGAGGAAACCTGGTCTTCCTTCTTTGTGGACCTCTTCTAGAGCCACTGTGCACAGCTGGGCAGGTGGTGTACTGCTCAAGAGCATCTGGTCTAGGGGCCAAGTGGGGCTAAAGTCCAGCCAGTATTTCCTTTGCCAGGGGTGGAGTCTGTACTCACCTGGGGGAGGAAAGTCTTTTTCTAACTTCACCAAATGCAGCATGTACTAGTAGTGCTCTGGATTTTTCCCTTCTTCTCATCCCCTAAAGAGGGAGTTGTGGGCCCAGCCAGCACCCCGCCCACTAGGCCTGCATCTGCCCAGGCCTGGGGAAGCTAGGGAAGCAGAGGAGGACTCTGGGATTGGCCTTAGCTAGGGGATGAGAGGACAAAGGTCTCCAGGGGCAGGAGGAGCAGCAGACCTCCACCTGCCATTCAGCCCCACTCACCCTCGCAGTCAGAACGAGTCTGCTGGGACTCAGACCTGGCTTTCTAGAGAAGTGATGGAAGTGATGGTCCAACTCCCCCATCCCCATCCCAACACCCCTGACCTGCCAGCAAGAGGAAATAACATCTTGGTGTCCAGGTGTTTTCCTTCCAGGAGAATGTGTATTTTTAAAGAGCCAAGAAAAAGAACTAAAAGAAATGGACTTCACTGATGGAATTTCTAGACACCATGAATGCTTTACTAAGTTTTGGCAACTGAGTGCTTACAGTTTTAGCCTAAAACGTATGGTTTGAATAAACTAAGAAACCAATTATGTCATGTACAAACCTCAATGTTCATTTCAGCATTGTTTGTTATAGCAAAAAACTGGAAACTACCATTATGTCCATCAGTGGGGAAAAGTATAAACCGTGGCTCATCATAGAATACCACATGGCAGTTTAAATGAATGAACTAGATCTATATAGTATGTGTATAGCAACCTGGAGAAATTTTTTTAAAACACTGTTAAATAGAGAAAGTACAAAAGGAAATGTATGCCATGATATCATTATGTAAATTTCAAATACATTAAACAGTAATATATACTGTTATACATACATGGCAAAGGATTAAAACCTATCATTTGGGGCCCGGGATCACCTTTTGGGAGAAGGTGAATGAAATGGGGGTGGATAGCTGTATCTGGAATGCTTTAAAGATAAAACCAAAAAAATTGAACTGAAGTCTGGCAAAATGTTAACATACATGCTGACTTTAGCATAACTTGGGATTTTGCCTGATTTCAGATCTTTTAAAGAAAGAAAACCAGCAGCTCTTTTAGCTGGGGCTCCTGAAGTTACAAGGGGATCCAGAAATGCAGTGGCTGTGATTCCCGAGGGTGGTAGGTAGAAAGAAGATTGGATTTGGGGGTTTGGGGGAAGACAGGGCACAGCAGCAGGGGTGGGGGACGCACTGGGGCTTTTCCCCTCTTGCCCACCTGAGTAATTTAAAGCCGACTGATCCAACTGCGCCACGGACACGGGGCCTCTGGACATCTGTGTGAAGGAGGCGCTGTCGTGCAGCTGGGCCGGCTCGGGCCCTGCAGACTCGGCCATTCGGGTCTTGCTGCCGATGTCTGAGGTGGATCTAGATGGGGCAGAGGGACTGCGTTAGCACTGTCCCAGACCTCAGGTGGCGTCCCAGGCAGGAGGAGCGTACCCTGTCACCTTTGGGTGTGGACAGCTGCCTCCAAGCCTCCTGAGGGTGGGGTGCCCGGGACTGGATTTATTCCCAGATAAATAATGGTCTAGGGACACCAGCCGGGCAGGAGGCACCCAGATTTGTAGCAGCTGTCATGGTGGCCTGAGCTGAAATCATTTTTAGACATTCAAGGTCAGTTCTCCCCTAAGGGTGGCTCTCATGTCTCTGGGTGGTAGAACATTTAATTTCCACATAACAGAAGAAAAGCAATTAGCCCTGGGTATTAGCTGGGGATGGTCAACCCAGGAGGTGATGACATCAGCAGCAGCCAATGGGAAGGCTCTGTCTGGAGTGCCTGGTTGCTCTCTTCTCACAGAAAGGGGACCGGGGACAGCTGGGGGGCCACATTCCCTGTTCCTAACTGGCAGGAAGCACCAAGCCCAAGACTCCGAAGCTGGGGTTGACTCCAGGGAGCAATGAACAGTCTAACAGAACTTTGTTTTGGTGCCCGGGCAATCAGAGAATCAAGCCCATTTAACACATCCTATTTCCACTTAGTGCTCAGAAAGCCGTGTAAGAAGAGGGCAGCTTGGGCTCTGCAGATGCGGGCATCTCCTGGTTTTCCAAAGGGTCCTTCAGCCACAGACCATTCTCCCTCACAAGCATCACCCCTGGCCTGAGGCAGTTTCACAGAGGGACTCTAAAATTAGTCCAATGGGAGAGAGGCAAAGACAGCTGCAGCAGGTCTGGTCCCCCACAGGGCCGCCCTCTAAGCAGAGCAGTGGCTGTCACAGAGCAAATGACAGCCACAGCAAGGGAGAGCACGGGCGGCAGAGGTCTGGGTTCCAGCTACCTTCCCTTTCGTTATTTTTATTTTTTATTTTTTGAGACAGGGTCTCACTCTGTCGCCCAGGCTGGAGTGCAGTGGCACCACCTTGGCTCACTGCAACCTCTGCCTCCTGGGTTCAAGCGCTTCTCCCACCTCAGCCTCCCAAGTAGCCAGGATTATAGGCGCATGCCACTACGTCCACCTAATTTTTGTATTTTTGGCAGAGACGGGGTTTCACCATATTGTCCAGGCTGGTCTCAAACTCTTGGCCTCAAATGATCCACCCGCCTCAGCCTCCCAAAGTGCTGGGATTACAGGCATGAGCCACCGTGCCCAGCCTACATTCCCTTTCCAAGCCTGTTTCATCTGTAAAACGACAGGGGTAGACAAACTCATCTCAAAGGTTCCTTCCTGGTCTAATCCCGAGTTTATATGAAGGGCAGTGCCCCCCAATATGTGGCAAGAGAGCAAATGGTGTGGAGGGGCCTGGGAGGAGACAGGTGGTTGAAAGAAGAAATAAGAAATTGATGGCCGGGCACGGTGGCTCAAGCCTGTAATCCCAGCACTTTGGGAGGCCGAGACGGGTGGATCACAAGGTCAGGAGATTGAGACCATCCTGGCGAAAACGGTGAAACCCCGTCTCTACTAAAAATATAAACAATTAGCCGGGCGAGGTGGCGGCGCCTGTAGTCCCAGCTACTCGGGAGGCTGAGGCAGGACAATGGCATGAACCCGGGAGGCGGAGCTTGCAGTGAGCTGAGATCCAGCCACTGCACTCCAGCCTGGGCGACAGAGCAAGACTCCATCTCAAAAAAAAAAAAAAAAAAAAAAAAAAAAAAAGAAATTGATGCTGGCCTTCAGCAAACCTCCCACAAATTGCTGGTATGAGGCCCCTCCAATCCGGGACCCTCAGGAGTAACTGAGAAGCCCGCTGCTACTCTCCTAGGAAGGTCCAATGTGGAGGCTGTATGATGTGACCATTCATCAGGGTGGGGTCTCCCTTCCTTTCTCCCCCCCTCCCTCTCTGCCTGCTTGTTCCCACAGACCTGGCTTCCCACACGCAGTTCCAGGCATCTGCTACTTGTTCAGAAAACCCTTCCTGGGAAAATTTCTGAGTTCTGCTCCATAAGCAATTCTGAGACCCTTTTCTGGGGAATCCTGGAGCTTTTGAGATCATCTAGGCCCATGTACTCATGTTACAGATAGAGAAACAGGGGCTGGAGAGGCAAGGCCAATTCCTGGGGCTGTACAGCAGGTCAGGATCTGCTGCTTTCCACCCAGGCTCGGCTGGCAGCAAGAGGTGACATCTATACTGCTCCACATTCTAAACCACTGGCGATGACAGCAGGGTCTCTCCTATTCCCTCCTATTCGGAGGGAAACTCCTATTTTTCTTCCCCACTCACAAAGCCCAGACCCATGATTCACAGATAGGGTGTGATTTGTATGTTGGGGGAAGCTGGAGTAGGAAGGCCAGGGCAGTGGTCCACATGTACCCCAGGGCATAGGTCTAGCCTTTCCCAGTGCTCAGGGCTTTTGTTCTTCTTGTCCATCCTTATTAAAAACATGCACTCGTTATATTTTCATAGAGCAAAGAACATGCTTAACGTATGTGTTGCGACTGAGATATCTGACTTCATACGTTTTCAATCTCTCCCTCTTGGAAGTCAAGAGTTGGGGTGGGTACCCAGACATGCCTGCCCCTCCCTGGCTTCTCAGACAATACCCTTACATAACCAAGGGACTTTTGGTAGCAGCTGTTGTGGTGGTCTGAGCTGGAGTCATTTTTAGATGTTCAAGGTCAGGGTCTGAGGCTTTCCAGGTATGGGACAGTTGACCTTGGGCTTCTTTAACTGTGGATTCTCAAGAACTTTCTGGTTAAAAAGCACAAAAGCACCGTGATCTGCTCATTCATGGTACTTGGGATGCCACAGGCACGTGGCTGTCTGTACAGGTGACACACCCTGAATGGGGTGGAGCATGAAGGAAATTTGATGGCGCTGTTGTCAGGCCAGGGTACAGAGGACTGACCCTTTTCCGAATATTCCAAACAAAACAAAGAAAGGAACGTGTTACCGCCTGAGAGAAGCGACAGCCACAGGACCAGTCCGGGGAGGTACGGGTGGAGGCGGTGAGCCCATGACCATCTCAGGAAGCTGGGAAAACCTGTAAGCCTGTGAAAGAGACAAGCAATTCAGGGAGCATTGTTAACATCCAGGGTCGATCAGCACACAGGTTCTTCTTGTTTGAGGAGGAAGCAAACTTCCAAGATCAGACTCTGCCTCCTTATTCAGACCTTTTTCTAAGATCTTCCCTAACATGTTTTCCAGCCATCTCTTCTACTGCACCTCCCACTACTCTCCACCTCGCTGGGGCCACTGTACTTACAGGGCCCTCCAACCGTTCTCAGAGCACGCCAAGTTCTGTCTCACCTTGGGCTTTGCTTCCACCTGGGCGCCTTCCTCACTGTTCTTCTCAGGGCTCCACGCTTCATTTCATTCATCCAGCCCCAGACTCCCCTAGAGCCCCATTTATCTATTTTTCATGATGGCAATGATCACTCTCTGACATTATATGGTTGCTTGTTTATTTATGATCTGCCACCAACTAGAATGGAATAAGGGCAAGGGCTTTGTTGTCAGAGATATCCTTATATACCTGGAACAGTGCCTGGTATATAACAGGTGATCAATAAATATTAGATGATTAAATGGATGAATCGTTGATTGTGTTTTACTTTCTCTCAAGAGACAGCAGGTTTAGTGGAGAAAAGCAATGGATTTGGAGTCAGGAGGTATGTGCAAAGGTCCTAATGAACAGACTTTAGGTCCTTCGGCAACTCAAGTGACCTTTCTGGACCTCTCCTGAAATGGGTACAACAAGGGCTGCTGAGAAGATCAGGTAAGTCTGTGTGTGTGTGTCTTGCAATCTATAAAGCGCTATTCAAAGATAAAAGACTAGAACTGTCACCAAAAAAGTGAAGACTTTTATCAACATGTGAGAGGATAAAAGCGAAACAGACAGAGTCAGACAGGATTAGAAGGAGCCAGGCCACAACCTCCTTTAGCAAGAGAAAATCTAGAAATGTTCTCTGGGAAGACAAAGCTTTACTTGTGCTTCTCATCCGTTTCTTTCTTCAGGTATTCTGCCCATCAGATCCTCGAGGAGGAAGATGACAGGATTTTAAACCTGAAGGTATCAGGACAAAAAAACAGCAGCACAGTGGATCCACAAACAGGATTCTTTCAACGGAATGAGGTCTTCTCCCTCCAGCATGATGGCAGATTACATCTTCATACGGGCCAAACCACTCAATAACAACGAGGTCCAGGATTAAACCTACTTTTTAATGCTGTGTGAAACTGCAAGATGGCAGGGAAATCCCAAAGGACCATTCCCCTACCCCACACCTCAGCAAACTAAAACAAAACCATGAGCTGAAACCAGAGGTGGGAATGCTGAAGGTAAGCAAATACAAATGGCGAAGTGGCCTGGAAGACAAATGCCATATTGACAGTTGATGAAGACATTGAGCCTTGGAACAGGACGAGCTGAGGTGGCTGAACCCAAGGCACTCACCTCCAACACAAAAGGAGGCTAGCATTGGTCCCTTCTAGGGAGGGAGGATGGCTGGCAATGCTCCCAGCTCAGGCAGAAGCAATTGTAAATCCTCTTTGGAGGAGAGTATCCCTAAAGTAGTCTCTCAGGATTAGCATAGATTAAGATGAAGCAAATGGAGCTCATGATTAAGATCATGAACACACCAGAAAAGAGAAGTTAAAGAGAGTAGAAAAAACAAACAAGATTTAGATCTTTAAGGACTTTAGAGTTCGGAATTTCCAGACACAAGACAAAAAATAACAATGTAAGAAATGTTTTTAAGAAATAATTGACCAGGCCAGGCACGGTGGCTCACGCCTGTAATCCCAGCACTTTGGGAGGCTGAGGCGGGCGGATCACGACGTCAGAAGATCGAGACCATCCTGGCTAACACAGTGAAACCCCATCTCTATTAAAATACAAAAAATTAGCTGGGCGTGGTGGCATGCGCCTGCACTCCCAGCTACTCGGGAGGCTGAGGCAGAAAAAACACTTGAACCCAGGAGGCAGAGGTTGCAGTGAGGCGAGATTGCGCCACCGCCATTCAGCCTGGGCGACAGAGCAAGACTCTGTCTAAAAATAATAATAATTGACCAGACAGATACTATTAGAAATGATCTAGCAGTTTTGGAAAAGAATAGAACTTTCAGAAGTGAAATATGATTATTAAAATAAAAATATTCAATGTAGAGGAAGTAAATAATAGATTAATCACAAATAGAGAATTAATAAACTAGAAAATGGAATTGGGGAAATTACTAAGAATGATGCACAATGGGCCGAGAAGATAGAAAATATAAGAAATACAAGACATGGAGGATGGAATGAGCAGGTCTAACATGCAGCTAACCAAAGTCCCAAAGGAGAGAAGAAGGAAAACAAAGGCGAGGCAGTATTTGAAGAAGCAATGGCTAAGAATTTTCCAGAATATAAAAGTAAATTAATAATTCCAAGTAGGATCAATAAAATAAAACACACATGTAGATACACTGTAGTGAAACAGTAGAATACCAAAGGCAAAGAGAAGATCTTAAAAGCAACCCAAAAGGCATATCACCTACAAAGGGATGGCAATGACACTAACAAATGGCTTCTCATTAGCACCCAGAAGACATAGAATGCAAAGTGCTCAGAGAGGAGTCAACCTAGAAGTGTGTCAGCAATACTCTCTTTCTAGAACAAGAATGAAAGAAAACATCTGCCCAGATCCAGAAGTACTGACGAATCAATATGGAAAGTTACGTTACTATGCTGCACTTCCATTTCTTTTTTGAGCATCAGTAAACAATGTATGCAAAGGCAGCATTCAGGGAACCAAATCTTCAGCTCCACTACATCCTAAACGCCTTGGAGTACAGTAACCGTGTCTGTCTTATTACAGTAGTGGTCCATTACCGAGCAAAGTGTCTTGCACCTAGCCATGTTAAGTAACTATTTTCTAAATGAATGCTGAGTGAACAAGGAGTAAGGCAATTCACGCTGTTATCTTGATTCAGCCATTCCCTTTCTCTGGATATGTCATTCAGCCTTTCTGAACCTTGTTTTGGTTTGTTTTGTTTTGCTTTCCTTGTGAAATAAGGCATTGGCCTGTCTCACAAGCTTCCAAACGTTTCTTTAGCCATGACACCATTCCAGCAGACCCTAATACGTAGACAGATGAAAGCAGATTCTCTGGTTGAAGTTGGGGAGGAAGTGCTCTGGTGAATTTGGCCCTTCACTTATCTGTCTAATGACCTCCTGAGGACCTTCCTGAACCCTGAAGTTCTGCAGACAGTTAGCAAATCCTTGTCCTGGAGGTCCTTCCAGCTTTACCCTCCATGATTATCAATAAACCAAGTAAGGCACTTCTTTCCCAAAATAGACAAAGGAGATTTACAGCCCCTCTTCTCTCTTCTGGCCTCTCATGCTATTCAGCGGAGGAGACAGACAACCTATTTTTATCTCAGGTTGTTGGAAGCCTTATTCTGTAGTCAACAGAGTTTCCCAGCCAAGAAAAGGCTTTCTATGCCTGTGGATGTCCTATAGCAGTTCACCAAGAGAACCGATTAAAAGTTCTGAACTTCTGACAAGCAGCAAGGGAATTCCCTTCTTGAAGATTTTGTCAGGTGCAAAGCAAGATGGCACAGGAGATCAGGCAGTCCCTTTTGGGCTGTATCCTCAGGGTCCCAGGGCAGCCATGGGAGCCACATAAAACACAGAGATGGCAGCCTGTGCCACGTGCTCATGAGTTGAAGGAATCCTCCCCCTGGTGTCTTCTACCCACTCCTGTGCACGTTCCCCCTGATTCTAAGTCCTCTTTTCTTTGCCTTCTAGTTCCCTGTCTCATGTATTTGGAATCTGGCTCTCTCCTGGCTGCTCTGTGACAGGAATCCATTGGAAGCTATTGCATGAAACTGTTGCCAGGCTCTAAGTTTCCAGTGCCATGATGCTGGCTGTGAGGAACACCTAAGGACTCCGTCTTTTGCGGTCCCTGCCCTCTGGCCAGGAAGGAGATCAAAGACTCAGGACTGAAGGCAGTCGGGTTGCAGGTCTCTGAGGCTGAAGGAGGCTGTGTGTGACTAGAAGAGAGCACTCTTTGGGCTTAGAAGTTTGGTTGTAACATGGAAGGAAGGAAGGAAGGGAAGGAGAGAGGGAGGAGGGGAGAGGCGAGAGGGGAGAGGGGAGAGGGGGAGGGGGAGGGCAGAGAAGGGGATGGGGGAGAGGGGGAGAAGGGAGGGAGGGAGGAGGGGAGGGGGGAGGGGGAGGGCAGAGAAGGGAATGGGGGAGGGGGGAGGGGGAGGGCAGAGAAGGGGATGGGGGAGAGGGGGAGGGGGAGGGCAGAGAAGGGGATGGGGGAGAGGGGGAGGGGGAGGGCAGAGAAGGGGATGGGGGAGAGGGGGAGGGCAGAGAAGGGGAGAGGGGAGAGGGGGAGGGCAGAGAAGGGGAGGGGGGAGGGGGAGGGCAGAGAAGGGGAGGGGGGAGGGGGAGGGCAGAGAAGGGGAGGGGGGAGGGGGAGGGCAGAGAAGGGGAGAGGGGAGAGGGGAGAGGGGAGAGGGGAGAGGGGGAGGGGTAAGGGGGAGGGGAGGGGACCACAGTCTGAAGTTTCGGTGCTGAGTGTCCCTCAGGAGGGGATGAGGGAAGCGGGTCAGCACTATACTCTCTAGCATTCAAAGTGGAAAGGGAGACCCGACGAGCCCCAGTGCATGCTGGTCCCTCCTGTGCATATGCATTTCCCCAGGAGGAGGGATCTGGTAAAGATAAACCTCCAGGGTGGTACTACAGGGGTGACAGGCTGCAGGGGACAGCCTGGGGTTGGAAGGACTGGTAAAGGGGTCTTGGGCTTTGCATTAGTGGGGAAAGGCCATTGATAGGGCAAAGTCAACCTATCCTCCTTAGAAGCCCTTGTCCAGTGCCAGTGAGCTAGCCCCAGGGCAGAGTGGATGCTCCAATCTTCCCACAGCTGGTGGTTACTCTGGGTTCCTCTGCATGGTGCCCTCCCACAGCATCGTGCTGATCCTGAGAACCCTGCTCCAGGCAGAACAATGTCCAGCTAGAAATAACTTCACATCCTCGTGCAGGAGCCAGACTCTTCTACAAGGATAGTTCCTATTTAGTTGAAGGCAGAGGGCTTGGTAATTAAAGTCTAACTTTAAAGTAAAAACCCAGCGCTTATTTTGATCTGTCAATTGATCCATAATTACTGATGAGGCTTCCAAGGCCTCTCACGGGAAATCATAGAAGGTTCAAGCTGGGAAGAGCAGGAGACACACAGACCACATCCTTTTCCTTAACAGATGGGGACACTGAAGCCCAGAGAGGTAAACTGACTTGTGCAAAATCACACAGCCAGTTAAGGACACCGCCTCGCAAATCTGAGCTCAGGGTGAAGTGCTGCACAGGATGTGGGTTTCCTAAGTCAGACAAATCTGGGATTAAATCTTGGTTTTGATCCTTACCAGCTGCTTGACTTCGAGCAACTTACTTAACTTCTCTGTGCCTGCCTTCTTATTAGGTAATGAAGGTGAAAGTATCATGCCCTCATTTCAAAGCCTGTTTTAAAGACTAATTGTATATATGAATGTAATATTTGGCGCATGGTAGGTACTCAATAAGTGATAGTCCCTTCCCTCTGAGATGGAATAATATTCTCTTATAGCACAGGTTGAGAATCCCTTATTCAAAAGGCTCGGGACCAGAAGTGTTCTGGATTTTTTTCGGATTTTTGGAATATTTGCATCACTGGTTGAGCATCCAAAATCCAAAACTCCAAAATCCAAAATGCTCCAGGGAGCACTTCCTTTGAGTGTCATGCTGGCATCCAAAAAGTGACATGGATTTGGGATTTTCAGATCTGGGATGCTCAACCAGTAATCATAGTCATCTTTCCTCCATAGTTCTTCTAATCTAGGGCCCTTTCCCTGCCCCAGGGAAGGAGGCACAAAAGACTGAGGAGGGCACAAGAGCCAATTCTTTTTTGAGACAGTCTTGCTCTGTTGCCCAGGCTGGAGTGCAGTGATGTGATCTCAGCTCACTGCAACCTCTGCCTCCCAGGTTCAAATGATTCTCCTGCCTCAGCCTCCTGAGTAGCTGGGGATGACAGGCACCCACCACTATGCCTGGTTAATTTTTGTATTTTTAGTAAAGATGGGATTTCACCATGTTGGCCAGGCTGGTCTTGAACTCCTGACCTATGATCCACCTGCCTCTTATCAGAGTTTCATAAGCCAAAACTACTGAATTGCAAGAACCTAGGATTTTGAATACCTAAGTCCTAAAACACTCAGTTTGATGCCACAAACGAGATTTCAAAGAAGTGAGGTACATTTACACTCTGTGGATAGGAAGGAGAGGAGAGCCAGAGAGGAAGCAAGAGGTTAGATGCCAGTGGGCTTGGAAAATGAGCCCTCTGTCCTGTCTCACCCTGGGGGAAGAGGTGGAGGAGAGGACATAAGTCCCATCAAAATTTGGGGAATCTGAAAGACAAGGGACCTGTGTCTGCCTCTAGGAAACGCCAGGAATCGGCAACAGCACAGAATTCCCCCTCCCTCCACGGGGTACAGGAGAAGAAGAGTATGGTGGTATGGACGTAGACTAGAAGTGCCTTTAACAGTCCTGTGTGGTGGCAAAGAAGCCGCTGGAGAGGAGCAGGTGCGTGTGTGTGCACGTGTGCTTCAATAAGAGAATGATAGAGCAAGGGACAGAGTGAGCTCACCTGAACACACACACAAGCATGGAAGGAAGGAAGGGAAGAATCTGGTGAGGGTGTCTTGAGTAGGAGAAAGAGGATACAGCTATGCTCTGCCTGGATGGGCAACCCGAGAAAAGGTGGGAACAAGGGCTTCTCAGGGACATCAGCCGGACTGGTGAGATGAGGACAAATGGGGACCAGACACTGCAGCCTTCCCCCTACCCAACATCATGTAGGTCCCCAGAAAATGCGGAGGAAGAGCCTGAACTGAGACTGAGCTTCTGGCACGTGGAGAGGATCACAGAAAAAGAAAGTTACTTTTCTTGCCTATCTGAGTTTAAGGGCTAAGGATTCTCCAGCCTTCCTCTCCCGCCTTCCTTCTCTCTCCCTTATCATGCAGCCTTGCTGTATAAACTGTGGATTTTACTCACTATAAGGATTTTTCTAAGCTTATAAGGGTACTCATTTGCCAGAGGTAGGTGACTTACAGGGGAGGATTTCTTAGGGCAGTTCCAAGGCAGACAGCCCTATTCCCAATCTGGCCCAGATAGACAGAATCATATCTGGCCCAGCTATGATAGAACGGCCTGCCTTCAAGGACTCCTGTGAGCTGGACCACGCATTGTCAACAGTGACCGGTGTAGGTCCGCTCCTTTCTGGTGTCCTCACTTCATCAAACCACCAATGACTTTTGTATAACCAGAGGCGGAAGAAGCCCCAGAAAAACTGGCATGCCCTGGACCAGATGGGAGTTCAAAACAGATTCAAATTGATTTGGAGAAACACAAGAAATGTAACATTTCCTTTTTTTCTTTCTTCTTTCCTTTACTCCCATCCCCTTCCCTTCCTGCTTGCTTTTTTTTTTTTTTTTTTGAGATGGGATTGTTCTGTGTTGCCCAGGCCAGCCTTGAAGTCCTGGGCTCAAGCAGTTCTCCAACTTCAGCCTCCTAGTAGCTGGAACTACAGGTGTAGAAATGTAACATTTCTTGAATCCAAGTGTTGTGGCAGAATGGAAGTCATAGCTGATATATCTGCATATTTCATCATTAACAAAGGCTTGGAGGGAGTTGTTTGTTTTTATGAGGAGAGGAGGAAAAAAAGACCATAAAATTCCCAATTTTACCCCACAGGAGATACCTCCCTTACTAGGGCAATGATAAGAACAGACAAAACTCCAACTGGGTAAGCTTCTTCTTTTTTTTTTTTTTTTAAAATAGAGCCAAGGTCTTGCTCTATTACCTAGGCTGGAGTACAGTGGTGTCATCATAGCTCAAGGCAACCTTGAACTCCCGGACTCAAGAGATCTCCCAACTCAGCCTCCCAAGTAGCAAGGACTACAGGCCCAGCCAACTTTTTTTTTTTTTTCATAGAAACAGGATCTCATTATATTGCTCAGGGCTTGTCTTACATTCCTGGCCTCAAGCCATCCTCCACCTCAGCCTCCCAAAGTGCTGGGGTTACAGGCATGAGCCACAAATCCCAGCCTTGGGTAAGCTTCCTTATAAGAAGATTATACTCCAAAGTTTGAATATTCAAGTTCTCATCAGAGCCTGGAAGATGTCCCTATAATTCACTTTGGCCAGCGGGTAGAAAGAGTGTCGGATTTGAAGTTAGGCAGCTCTAGGTTCTAACTCCAGTTCTGCCATTTACAGCTGCCTAAACTTGGGCAAGTTTCTTGACTTCTCCAAGCTTCAGTTTCCTCACTGAGTACTTTGGGATAATAATATTGATCTCAGAGGGTGGTTGTTGGATTAGAAGAGATAATTTCTACATAGCACTTAGCTGTGTCCAGTAGACAACGGGAGCTCAATAGATGCCAACTATTGCTGTTATTGTTATTACCATTAATTCCATCTGTAAAGAGTCTAGTGGGGAAGATGTGTTAGCCCTGTTGTCTTTTTTGAAATCCCCTCCTCTGTCACCAACAGGAAGACTGTAGGATGTTTTCATTCTGCTTGGCACAGATCCATTATGACTGCTAGCAAAATTGGATTGGACATTAGATGTGGAGTCCAATTTCTTCACAGAGTTAACGGGTAAAATATGATCAAGAGTCTCCTGAACTGCACTGCAGAAATCCCAGGCCGCCAGCAATAACCTTTTCCATGATATAAATACCATTAGCCTGGCCTAGTGTATTTAAACCACCAGCTTCCAATTATCTTCCGGCAGAGCTCAAAGCGCCTCCTCTTTAGAAGACAGAAAGTAATCACAGTTATCCTTCTAAATTGCCACCTTTTCTACGGATTTCCACATTATCATAGCACAAAAGGACTCTGTATGAGCTTGGGTTAAGAATCATTATTTACTGTAGTCCCAGCTACTCGGGAGGCTGAGGCAGGAGAATGGCATAAACCCGGGAGGCGGAGCTTGCAGTGAGCTGAGATCCGGCCACTGCACTCCAGCCTGGGTGGCAGAGCAAGACTCCGTCTCAAAAAAAAAAAAAAAAAGAATCATTATTTATACTCTGTATTGTTAGCTATTTTCTCCTTTCCTGAAAATATGGACCTCATGGGTTGTTGATAAAGAAGGAAACCTTAATAACAAAAGAACTGCCTTTAATAATGTTCTGGTTCAGCCAGGCGTGATGGCTCACACCTGTAATCCTAGCACTTTGGGAGGCCAAGTGGGGTGGATCACCTGAGGTCAGGAGTTCGAAACCAGCCTGGCCAACATGGTGAAACCCCCTCTCTACTAAAAACACAAAAAAGTAGCTGGGTGTGGTGGTATGCATTTGTAGTCCCTGCTACTCAGGAGGCTGAGGCACAAGAATCGCTTGAACCTGGGAGGCAGAGGTTGCAGTGAGCCGAGATCGTGCCACTGAACTTGTACTCCAGCCTGGGTGAGAGAGAGAGAGAGAGAAAGAAAAGAAAGAAGGAAGGAAGGAAGGAAGCAAGGAGGGAGGGAGGGAGGAAGGAAGGAAGGAAGGAAGGAAGGAAGGAAGGAAGGAAGGTAGGTAGGTTAGTTCTAGTTTGATGACCCATCTCTCTGGTTTTTCACAGTCCTTTTCCACTGTAGGTGGCTTCATTTATAAAATATACATACCATTTAAGTTTTCACCATATGACCCACAATGGATTTTTTTTTAGATGGTTTTACAAAATTGAGATGCGACGGCTATGGGCCATCGCATCTTCTTACCTGTTGGAAGACTTGATCTGGTTGTCTAAGCCTTTCTCTCTGAAACCCAGAACTCATCCTAGATTCCCAGAATCTGGCATCTATACATGCACAAGGCATTGTCTATCACAGTCTATGGTTTATAAAACTATGTCTATTTTTTTTTTTTTTTTTTTTTGAGGCGGAGTCTCGCTCTGTCGCCAGGGCTGGAGTGCAGTGGCCGGATCTCAGCTCACTGCAAGCTCCGCCTCCCGGGTTTACGCCATTCTCCTGCCTCAGCCTCCTGAGTAGCTGGGACTACAGGCGCCCGCCACCTCGCCCGGCTAGTTTTTGTATTTTTAGTAGAGACGGGGTTTCACCGTGTTAGCCAGGATGGTCTCGATCTCCTGACCTCGTGATCCGCCCGTCTCGGCCTCCCAAAGTGCTGGGATTACAGGCTTGAGCCACCGCACCCGGCCAACTATGTCTTTTTTAAAAGATATATTTTAGATGCTATGGTGATGAATGAAATGCAAACTAATTAAAATTGTGATTTAAATCACAAAAACTTACAACTTCTTGGTTTTTTGACTAAGATCAAGTGTAAATTACAGAAGCTTTCAGTCATTGGGTGTTTTTTCAAATATGGAAATATAATTGCTACTTAATAATCACAATATTATTCTTTGTTTTTTCAGAGACAGGGTCTTACTATGTCACCCAGGCTGAAGTACAGTCTCACAATCTTGGCTCACTGCAACCTCTGCCTCCTGGGCTCAAGCAACCCTCCCACCTCAGCCTCCCAAATAGCTGGGACTATAGGCGCATATTAGCCATACCTGGCTAATTTTTGTTTTGATCAGGTTTCACCACGTTGCCCAGGCTGGTCTCGAACTCTAGAGCTCAAGCGATCAGCCCATCTCGGCCTCCCAAAGTGCTGGGATTATAGGCATGAGCCACGATGCCCAACCCATGATTAATATTTTTATAGCATTTACTATGTACCAAGCATTCTTACAGTACCTTACATACAACAACTCATTTAATCTTTACAAGTCTAGAAAGTAGCTTATTTTTCTCATTTGTAAAGACTTTAAGTAATTTTCCCAAGTTACAAAGCCAGGAAGTGGCTGTCAACCTAAATAACAGACTTTTTTTTTGTCTCTAAAAATAATGATGTTTATTTGGGAATGGGTATTGCAATGGGAATACCCATGCCATAGTAAACTGTGTTCAGGGAGATAAAGGAAGACAAAAGTTTTTAAAGGAAAAATAGGGAGGATTGCATAATTGTTTTGAGAAAATTATTCTTGGCTGCAAAAATCAATGACAAGTGTGGTACCAGTTCAAGCCTGGACAGGCAGTTGCTGGACAGATGTCCTCGCACAAGTATTTTTTTTTGTGTATAAGGTTGCAATGGCCTTTGTGCAAGATTGTGATTTTTGCAGAGTCTTTTGTGATAGTTCTTGCTATTAGGCATTTATGCATGAAACCCCCCCCCCCTTTCCTGGCCTTCCCTGGCTCTATTTGCCAGGTTTTTTAAATTTTTCATTTAATTTTATTTAACACAAGTGATTCCATTCTGATTTTGTCAACTTTCATCTGGTAGACCTGAGATTTAAAGTCGAGCCACCTGGCTCAAAGCCTGTGCGCTTAACCACTAGGCCACACAACCCCTTAGCATGTGGCTCTGAGATGCCTTTTGATATTTAAAGCGGGTCTCAGGCTTGAAAGTGTAGGAAACCACCAGTGCGTGAAGAACACGGTCAGCCATTTACAGGAGGGATATTAGAAAAGGCAATTCATTCTAAAATACATTATGGCTGGAGAGAAGGGATTGCCCACAGGAGTCAAAAGCTTAGGCTTTGGATCATGGGTGGAAGATGGGATGATGGGATGAGGGCCCAGCATAGTTCATCTCCAGATTCCAAAGCTTTTATCTGTAGAAGCCCCTGCTCTGAGTCTCCTGTTGGAACTCACTGGGCAGACTGACCCAATGATGGCAGGCGGGTGGGATGAATGACTTACCGGCCGAGGCAGGCTGTACTGATACATTTCTGGACGGTAGGTCGGCACCCACTGCACCCCGGCCCTGGGCCGCGTCATGGTCCCCGGAGCGCTGGTCACCACCTCCGAGTAGGGCAGGTGCTGGGCTGAGCCGTAGGCTTCTTGGTGCCGGCTCTGGCCTGCGTGGCCCGCGGACGCCAGGCTGAAGGCCTCCTCCAACAGCATGTGCATCTGCTGCCTGACCTCGTCAATGGATGGCTGGGAGCTCAGCGTGGAGGTCTCCGAGTGGCCTTTCACCTGCCGAGACCTGGAATAGCCCCGGGGCTCATGAACTCTGTCAATGTTGGTTTCCTCTATGATTTCAGGCTCAGTCTGTGGGAGGAAACAAAGCTCATTGATGTGATAATTAACTTTCCTTCCCATGAAGGTGCTCTGCAATTTACTCTAAAACATTCACTTGAACAGATGCTGGTATGCATCTGTGCTAATTTAAATTATATTCTATGTACCCTATCCAGGAATTCACACTAGTGGGGTAGTCAGTGTCCTCTATCAGGAAGTCCACACTCTGGGTATCGGTGTGTCCTTCAGTTGCCCATAGTTTGACCACCGCTGCAGGCTTTGCCTGTTAGTGTAACAGACTTGAGAAATGGCTTTCACTGATGACATTAATGGTACTCTCTAAAATATTTTAGAGACATTCCCCACCTCTACGCCTTCGGGTATAAGACCCTGGAATGTCTTGTAATCTACACCCAGAGGGGTAGCATTCTAGATTCACTCCCTAAATGGTCCTGTTTCCAGCCATTGGTTAAGGAAGTGCTGATTGCCTGATGCTAGTTATCAGAGAGAATAACAAAATCCTGCTTCTAGATCACGGCTCTTAAGGCATGGTACGCAATCAGAAGCTCTGGGGGCGAGGCCCAGCAATATGTGCTTTAATGAGCCCTCCAGGAGATTCCGATGCCCGTTCAAGTTTGAAATCCACTGATCTAGAACATTCTCCTGCCTTTCTTCACTGAACCTTTCATTCAGTGTGCACCTTCAGTACCAGGGTGGGCAGACAGCTGGGACTTCATAAGCTTCCAGAGCAGGCTGCATGGATGGTCTTGTGCTTGCCTGCTAATGAATGCTTGCTTCATAAGTGTCTGCTTTCTTGCTCTGAGGCTTCTCTGCCATCATTAGGTGGGGATGCCTGTAGGAGTTTATCCCACCAGTCTGGACATGCATGAATCTCAGGGTGCAAGAACACAAAAGGGAAGAGAGAGGGACCGCCAAGGCGATACGGGGAGGCTGCTGCCTTGTGGCAGATGCCATAGCAATAGCCAGAAATAAAACGTGCACAAAGAAGATAAAAGACAGTGTGTTCAAAACATTCCAACCAGGAGAGTTACTTTAACTTTTTGGTATTTCAGTTTCCTCATCTGTGAAATGAGCATAATACTGCCTCAAAGGCTTTTATAATGATTAAATAAAGGCACATCTAAAGATTTTAGAGTAGTAGCACATGGTAAAAACAATACTAGTTGCTGTCATCATCATAATCATCATTATTACTTTATTCATTCAATTGCACATATTTCCATGTAATTACTATGTATAAAGCACCCTGATGCATAAAATAAGCACAGCAAGTAAATGTCATGAGGGAATTCACCCAAAATGGGGAGTCCTTCCCTCCTTAAATATTACACATGAAGGTCATAACTGCGTTATACTTCATTTAAAAAAATATATTTACCTTTTTAGCATTAAATTAATACATGCTCATTAGCGAAGAAAGTGAAAATATAGAAAGCACACAAAAAATACACATTTCTTGTCATCTTATCTCCTAGAGTTAGGACTTGGCTAAAGTTCAAGACGAAAAGTGAGGTTTTCTATCAGCCTCTAAGTCTAGACTTATCAACAAACATCTATAGTAAGTAATTTAAAATATGTACTATTTTTATACTAATAAGAGCAAGGACAGATTCTGGAGTAGAATGTAAAGTTACCTTTGCAATCATAAACAAGAACTCAAAGACATTTCATGCCTGGGTGCATGACCCCCAAACCCCTGGGCTGGGGGACACATTGGGGCTCTTCGGCTCTTAGAGACTCTTTAGAGAAAGGCTTAAGGTCACTGACTGGGAAACATGCTTCCTGAAAGCCAGCAGATCTGCCTGTTGAGATGTGGTTTTGCCTGGAGATACCTTCTTCAACAGCAAATGCAACTCTTGAAAGTTATGTTCTTCACAATGCATAGAACATTCAAAACTGGATTGCAGAGCCAGAAGGGACTTTAGGAGATCACTAAACTCAAGCCCCATTTTACATATGGGGAGGTGACTTATCTGAAGTTACTCAGAGGCAGGCAATGGCAGAGGCTCCTGCTCCCAGCTCCTGACCCGCACACATCCTGCAGCACGGCACTGCCTCTCATGACAATGTCCTGCTCATGCCGGTTGCTAGCCACACAAGGCCCTTCCTCCCGACATTCAGAGTCTCCCTGATACATAACGGAGGCTCAATGCTGAACTGCTCCCAGGTGGGAGATTAACAGCACAGGGGTGAGCTGAGGTACGATTTCCCCACCCCTAAGCTGTGCTATGCATTTCCAGCCATATTGGTAGATCTATTATCACATGAATTTATAGTTGTGCCTTAGGGCAAAAGCATCCTCCGTAGCAACATTTCCCTATTCCCACTGCCCCAAGAGCCCTGGGGTGGGTTAGTACTGGGGGTGGGTGAGTTCTTTCAGTAAGGTTGGTAGGGAACAGTGCTAGGCCACCGCACATATGTGTTATACATATACACACATATGTAAGTGCTACCTTTGCTGGGAAGGTAGAGACTTTTTCTCCAGGCTCCCACTGCCACCGACCCCATGACCCCCGAATGGAGATCAGCCTCTGCTTCCCCCATAAGGTTTCCATTCCGCATGGGGAGTTCCCTTTAACTGGAAGGTCCAAGTATGCTCTCAACAGGCTTGATCAGGCCACCAATCATCTCTCGATAGCTACAGATAGAAACAAGACTAGCTCTCATTATACCTGGGCTTCCTCTCATCACACTTGGATTTGCTTAAAGTGTGACTTCCCCAAGACTGGATACTCCCTGAAGCCATTTCACTTCTGTTTCTCAGAAGCCTAGCACAGGCACTTGGCATTTAATCAAGCTTTGTGAACTTAAACTGAAATAAATTCTGTCCACTTCCCCTTGTTAGCTGTAAGTTCTAAATTTCTTTTCAAAGACTCAGTATGTCAGTATGTTCAATTCTTTGCCTTCTACTTTTAAACTTCACTTCCTCATAAAGAAACTTTTTTCAATTACCTGCTCTACCCTGACTCATTCCAATGACCAACTCCACCCTGACTCATTCCCATTACCTGGTCCACCCTGACTCGTTCTGATTACCTACTCCACCCTGACTCATTCCAATTACCTGCTCTGTCATAACCATTTTTCCCACCAAACCACTCACCCCGTCACTCTTTAGCCAATCGGAATTAGTTCAGCCTGTGCGGTCTAACCTTAGCCAATAGGGGAACGACACAGCAGCAGGGGCCATGTGCGTCAGGGATAAGAACCGCTTCTCCTCCCTTATCCAAGTGTGCGCTCACCATTGCTCCATCTGTAAGGGTGCACCCTTCTATAGAAGTAACTTGCCTTGCTGAGAATTAAAAAAAAAATTTTATATTCAAGTGCTAATTCTTTTGCAGCACTGAAACTTTATTTATAACACCCTTGAGGTGGAAGTTGAGGTTAAGATAAAAGGCCCACTTTCCCTAACACATTTCCTCCAATGTTAATGAGTTGCATGACAATAAGAAGTCGCAGAAACCCCATAAGCCTCAGGCTCCTCATCTGTAAAATGGGAGAATTGAACTACGGTCTGACATTTATGTTTCTTGGACTCTACTTGCTCTAGGAGATGCCATACTGCTCCTATTATCATCATCTTTGGGGAAATCTGACATCCGCTCATGAAGGGAACCATCCCCTGCACCTCCCACCCCAACTAAAACATATGAATAGTGATAAGTTTGCCTTTTGCTTAACAGACAATTATTGGTTTCAGCCCTGGGTTGGGGGTGATGGATACAATAATTAATAAGATAGTGACCCAGCCCTCAAGGAGCTCCCAGTCAATGGGAGGAAACGAATAATAGCAACAGCAATAATAGCAGCTTATCTTTATCAACAGCTTACATGCCAGGCACTGTTTTAAGTACTTCATACATTTCGGCTCTTTTCGTTCTTATAAGAACTTATAAAGGCCGGGCGCGGTGGCTCAAGCCTGTAATCCCAGCACTTTGGGAGGCCGAGACGGGCGGATCACGAGGTCAGGAGATCGAGACCATCCTGGCTAACACGGTGAAACCCCGTCTCTACTAAAAATACAAAAACTAGCCGGGCGAGGTGGCGGGCGCCTGTAGTCCCAGCTACTCGGGAGGCTGAGGCAGGAGAATGGCGGGAACCCGGGAGGCGGAGCTTGCAGTGAGCTGAGATCTGGCCACTGCACTCCAGTCCGGGCGACAGAGCGAGACTCCGCCTCAAAAAAAAAAAAAAAAAAAAAAAAAAAGAACTTATAAAGTAACAACTATGAATATTGCCACTTTACAGACAAGGAAATTAAGGCACTGAAAGACAAATGTGTTGCCCATAATTAGCAGAGCTGAGATTTGAACCCAGAAAGTTTGATTCCGGTACCTAAGCTCTTACCCACTCTCTATATATAAACAGATCCATTACCATACTATAGCTGTGGGCTCTGACAGAGTCAAACAAATTTCTATGACCAGAAAAGAAGATAAAATATTTATTGAGATAATCTACCTTATTGATTACTATAAGGATGAAAAGCATCAATGTATAAATACGAAGCACTCACAGTATCTGGCACATCAGCATTTGTTTAACAAACATCAGCTACAATTATTATTGTTGCTGTTACCTATCTCCTCCCATAGACTGGGAACTCCTTCAGGGTTGGGTCAGTGTCTTATTAATCATTGTATTCACAGCCCCCAATCCGGGACCTTGTCCAGAGGTGAAGCTGTAACTGTCTGTTCAATGAACAAACATAACAGGTGCTCAAATTGACTCACGGACCTGTGGTGTGCCAGCTCTGTGCCACCTTTTCCACATGGGTTTCCTCACTCAGCCTCTCAGAGCTCTGCAGTTGTGTCCATTTTCAGATACGAGATATCACATCGACTGGCTGAACTTGCCCTAAACCCTTATCCCTCACTGGCACATTTCTGAAAATGCCTTTTGCTTTTATTTGACAAAAGAGGGGAGACAGGAGCAAAGACAGACCTCCCAGTGTTGGCTGACACTTGGCTTGGGTTGGGGCCGTATCTGGGACAGAGAATTTATTTTTAAACCTCTTTAACTTGGAATGGACCATACTTGCTTCTATGACTTCCCATTCTTGAAAAGCTCTGAGAAACTCATTTTTTTCAAAAAGCTATTTTTATAAACTAATCAAGATATACTTCAATAAAAATTCTAAAAATATTCATCAAGGAATGTCTGTTCATGGTAGGAAATTAGAAAACACAGATAAGCCAAAGGAAGAAAATTAAAATCTACTCTAATCCGATCACCAAAAATAACTACTGTTAACGTTTTGACCTCGTGCACATCCTTCCAGATGTTTCCTACGCATATGAAATAGGATGAGGATTATGAATACTAAAGAACTGCCAACGGCCTATGAATACTAAAGAACTGCCAACGGCCTCCCCACTGCCCCAGGCCACTATAGAGAGTGTGGGCTTGACCCAGGTCAGTTTCTCCCTCTTCCACTTCCAAGGAGAGCCCACGCTTTGCCACACAGATTGTGTGTGTGATGGAGACCAGGAAGTGGGGATGGGCAATGAGAGGCAGAAGAGGTGTGGGCTGCAGAATTTTATGGTGAGATTTTCAAGAGGGGTGCAGAAGCAGGTGTGGCATGTGAATGGGAGAGGAATTAAGGGAATTTAGAATGTTTTACTGACTATAATGTACTTGCCTTCTCACATATAAAAATATAAGTAAAGGAGTAGAGGTATTTAAAAACTACTTTTGTTGGCAGAGTTCTTTTGACTTAGATACTCTCTCAGACCAAGCTGTTTGGGTCATGATTTTATAAACAGAATACATACACACATATACATATATACGTAGGCATATATATATATATATATGTAAACACACACACTTATATATGCGTGCATATATAAGGTTTTTTAAAATGACATTACATTAATACAGTATTTTGAAACCTTTTTAATCAACAATATTGTAAGTAAGTATCTCCATGAATAAATAAATGTATTTACAGAGAATCACTTTAAGGATTTCATAGTATTCTAATAAATGGAGTTTTTAGGCTACCACATATTTAACAGTCCACTATTTTAGATGTTTTCCTAATATCTTACTATATGAACAAAGCTGGAATAAGTATCCTTGTGTTTAGAACTTTGCATATATGTCTGGACGCAGTGGCTCACGCCTGTAATCCCAGCACTTTGGGAGGCCAAGTCAGGTGGATTACTTGAGGTCAGGAGTTCGAGACCAGCCTGGGCAACATGTTGAAATGCTTCTACTAAAAACACAAAAATTAGCCAGGTGACATAGCGCATGCCTGTAATCCCAACTGCTCTGGAGGCTGAGGCAGGAGAATTGCTTGAGCCCGGGAGGCGGAAGTTGCAGTGAGCCAAGATCGCACCACTACACTCCAGCCTGGGTGACAGAGCGAGACTCCGTCTCAAAAATAATATTAATAAAAAAAGAACTTTGCATATAATCATGAGTTTATCCTTAGGTTCAATTCTAGAAGAATTACCAGGTGAGAGGATATACACGTAATTATAGTTTTGGAGAGTTATGGTATATCAGAACTCAGCAGCAAAGGCCACAGTATTTAGAAGACATTTAAGCCATTCCTCCTCCATATATGGGCCCCTGGTCTTGTGCTTCATGGTGGCCACTGGATAGAGCAAGCACCTGCAATTCTTTCAATGTTGTTTTAAAATGAGTGAACCAGTCCAAAACATCTAGGATGGTACACACAGTGGCTAAGTACCCACATGACTTCATCCTCTCTTTGAAACACCATGAGAACAAACTTGAAGGAAATTATAGCCCTGCTGGGAACCCCAAGTATCTTCTTCTTAAAAGATATTCCAAAACAATTTAGTCCTGGGGCACATTCTGTAGCTTTAAGTATTATTCAAAATTAAAACTACTATCTTATCAGACAACTAATGGAAAGACAAGCTACCAACCACAAGAAAATATTTGTATCCACAATATATAAATAGTTCCTATAAATGAATAACAAAAAGACAAGCAACTCAATTTAGAAATTGGGCAAAAGGCTTGAAAAGATACCTCAACAAAAGAAGACATAAAAATGTCCAATAAACACATGGAAAGATGATCAACATCATTAGTAATAAAGAAATTATATCATTTCACATTCAGTGGGATGGCTAAAATGAGAAAGATTAATAACAACAAATGTTGGTGAGGTTGAAGACTAGAATTAGAACTGTTATATTGCTAGTGGGAGGGGCAGCAATGCAAAAACTTTGTAAATTTGACTGTAATTTCTTAAACATATACCTACCCTATGACCCAGAAATTCCACTCCTACATATTTATCCAGATAAATGAAAACATTTGTTAAGAAAACACATGAAAATGCTTATGGCAGTTTTTTTTTTTTCATACTAGCTTCAAACTGGAAGCAATTCAAATGTCCAACAATAGGATAATGGATAAGCAAATAGTATTATATGTATACAACGGAATAGTACCCAGTATAAAAGATAATAAAATACTCATACATGCAATAACATAGATGAGTCTTGAGTGAAAGAAGTCAGACACAAAAGAGTACATACTGAATAAATCCATTTATATGAAGTTTAGGCAAAACTATAGTGGTTTATATCAGGCAGGTGGTTGCCTACGGGTGAGCTGAATATTGACTGAAAAAAAAAAGTGAGGGAGTTTTCTGGGAGTGATGAAAACGTTTGGTATTTTCATTGGTTCGGTGGTTATAAGGGTATACACGTTTGTCAAAGCTCATCACATTGTATACTAACAACCTGTACATTTTTACCATATGTCAATTTTCCCGTAATAAAAGAAACATAATGGGTTGACATAGCTAGCTTGATGTGGATGGTCAGGGAAAGCTTCTCTGAGGAGGTGCCATGATTTCAGACCTGAAGGAGGAGAAGAGGTTGCCCATGTGATGGTTGTAGGAAAGCTTATGAAAAAGACCAGAGGTGAGAGAGAGTTGGTAGTGCTTGAAAAAAAGAAAGGACTGTTACAGAATGAACTATGTCCCCCACAAAATTTTTATGTTGAAGTCCTAACTCCCAGCATCTCAGAATGTGACTGTATTTGGAGATGGGGCCTTCACAGAGGTAATTAAGTTAAATGAGGTCATTAGAGTGGACCTTTGGGTCAAAAGGACTGATCCTTCTAAGAAGAGGAAATTTGGACACAGCATGTATAAAGGGAAGCCGATATGAAGGCTCAGGGAAGAGATAGCCTTTCATAAACTCAGGAAAGAGACCTGGAACACATCCTTCCCTCATGGCCCTAAGAAACCAACCCTACCAACACTTTGATCTAGAACTTATAACCTCCAGAACTGTGAGAAAATAAACGTCTGTTGTTTAAACCATGCCACCCAGTCTGTGCCCCTAGCAAACTAATACATGGACCTAATACATGGCTGAAGCCCTAATTGTTAGGACATGGGGCCGGAGAGGAAGGCAGGGTCCAGATCACGCAGGGTCTGAAAGGCCATGGTAAGAAGGCTGGACTGTTGTCAAAGGGCAATGGGAAACGACTGAAGAATTTCAAGCAGGGAAGAAATGTGACTGGAATTTATGGGAAGCCAGTTAGGAAGCACTTGCTTGTGGCTATTGCCGTAACCCAGGCCAGCAGAGACGACAGGGGCCTGGGTAGGGTGGTCATGGACAGACAAGGGGTGGGTGAGTTCAAGATGTATTTTGGAAGAGAACTGGCAGAGCTGCTGATAGATTAGATGTGAGGGTGAAGGAAAGGCAAAACTTGAAGCCAAGACTTTTTACCAACAAGAGGAACTGTGCTACCCCGGTCTCCTTAATGGTCTCTGAGCTCCCCAAGCATGTCTGGGCCCTTCCAGTTGCTGTACTTTCTGCCTGGAAAGCTCTTCCCCTGGGGCCAGCATTTTAGGTCTGCTCAAAAGTCACCTCCCTGGAGGGTCCTGCCCTGCCCAAGCTATTCAGAGAAGCTCCTGGTACTTTCCACTGGCTTCCCTGAGTTATGCTCCTCCATAGCCTTCCCGACACTGTGCTGTACATCTACGTGCGTGGGTGTTTGTTGTCAGTTTTCCCTAGTGTAATATGTTAGTCTCCCTTATCCTCAGGGTAAAATTTTGTTTCAATAACCTCACTGGATGCCTGAAATTGTGGAGAGTAATGAATCCTATATACATGATGTTTTTTCCCACACAAACCTATAATAAAGTTTAATTTATAAGTTAGGCACAATGAGAAATTAACAGCAATAGCTAATAATAAAACAGAACAATTATAACAATATACTGTTCACAATTTCATGGGTAGAAGATTCATTCTTGGCTGGGCACGGTGGCTCACGCCTGTAATCCCAGCACTTTGGGAGGTCGAGGCTGGTGGATCACTTCAGGTCAGGAGTTCAACACCAGCCTGGCCAACATGGTGAAACCCCCGTCTCTATTAAAAAGGCAAAAATTAGCCGGGCGTGGTGGCTCATGCCTGTAATCCCAGCTACTTGGGAGGCTGAGGCAGGAGAATCACTTGCACCCACGAGGCGGACGTTGCAGTGAGCCGTTATTGCGTCACTGCAATCCAGCCTGGGGGACAGAGCTAGACTCTGTCTCAAAGAAAAAAAAAGATTCATTGTTACCAGAGATTTTAGCAACCTCGGGATACAATTTTTTTTTCTTTCCTTACTAAGTCAGCAACTTTCACCTATTAAAGGAAGCACTAGAGAGCTTTTCTTTGTCATATCCGAATTGCATTATCACTCTCGCCCATTGGAGCCACCGTTAAGTAAAATAAGCGTTACTTGAACACAAGCACTGGCATGCTGCGACAGTGACTGACATCTGGGTAGCATAGACTTTATCCTTGTTGACCAGGATAAGCTGGACAAAGGGAAGACTCCTGTCCTGGGTGGGATGGAGTGGGATGGCGTTAGACTTCATTACACTACTCAGAATGGCACACAATTTAAAACGTATAAATTGTTTATCTTTGGAATTTCCCATTTAATATTTTCATACCATAGTTGACTGCAAGTAACTGAAACCACGGATAAGTGGTGACTACTGGATAAGCCCCATGAGGGCAGGACATTGTCATGTTTCCTGCTGCATCCCAGAATGGCGTGTAGTAGAACATGAATAAATACTCATTGAATGAATGAGTGGAAATGAGTCTTAAAAGTCTGGAGAATTCCTGCTCAAAAGTCTTTAACAGTAAAAGACATTCCCATGTGTCTAAAATGAATGAAACAGTTTTATCTAGAATGGGCTTAACGAAGAGGGATAAAGGGCTCTTGAGGCCACTTATTCTAGAATTTCTTGAGTTAGGAGCCCTAAAGTGAACAGGGGTTTTATAAGCCCACACTTTCCACAAGTGGGTGTAACATCACTTTGCCTCACCTTGGTACTTCATTTCTGGAGCACAGGAAGTTGAAGCCCCTCTCCAAACCCTGCCCCAAAGCCCTGATTTTCAGCTCACTGTCAATCACAGCTCCATCCTGCAAGAACAGATTCTGAACAAATTATGCAACTTCATGGCAAGGGCCCAGAGACCGAGTGGGGGTTTCAGCAAGATAAATTCCTGGGCCATCTGGCCATGATGAAATTTATCTGGCTCCATGTCCATTTTTCTTTTCCACCAATTGGAGTCCTTTGGGCCACACAAACAGTGCCACTTCTCTCCATTTAATGCCTCCTCTGCCCACTGCAAGTGCTGCCTGTTACTGAGGAAGCAGAGACATATTTAGAAAGTTGCTTCTGGAAACCACATTTCAGAGAGTTCTCACTTCACCAGGTGGGAAGAAGACCATGATGGTACAGGAGCAGAGAGACCTTTGCAGCAGTTTCCTATGAGCCTGCATCCCGGAAGCTTCTCTAATAATAAAGTGAGATTGCTTGCCCTCAGAACAGGCAGTGGGGTTCAAAATAATGGCTTGGTGACTCTTCTGCAAAGGTGTGCAAATGGAATTTTAAAAAAATGTCAGCACATTTTTCAAATTTCATTCTGATGCCTTTCCAAAGGATGATCTACAATCACTCCAGGGCTATGGGGATGTGAGGACAGCATGCTGTTTCTGTGTTTCAGGTGGGTAGAAAAGACATGAAAGGGTCTCTCATAGACTTCTAAGGAAATAGGGACATCCTTTCAGAGAATGACCCATAATCAGAGTCTCCACTGAGACCATGAAGATGGGACAGGCAAGGATAAAAGAAGGTGCTCCAATGCTCTTAGCCTTACTCACTGCCCTCAAAGCAAAACATCTTCCCCATGTAACAGAAGTCTCAGGTGCCAGCTCAACCTCCTGTCTTTCTTCCCCCATAACTTGCTGCTCTCTAAGGAGCAGGGGAAATTCAATTACTGAGCAAGATCCATTTGCCTTGAGTTGCAACCACTGTCCCACCCTGTGTTTGCAAAACCATTACCTTAAAGGTCATCTCTGGAAGTGTGGCCTTGTACTACGGCAAGGTGGGAGAGGTCCCAGGCACCCTTCACCAAGTCCATCTCTTGTCCGGTCATGCTGAAGAAAGGCATCCTTGGAGGAGTACAGTCCTCTCTTTGGTGTGTGACACAATTCAAAGCAGTAAGTGCAGGCCGGGCATGGTGGCTCACACCTGTAATCCCAGTACTTGTGGGAGGCCGAGTTGGGTGGATCACTTGAGGTCAGGAGTTCCTGACCAGCCTGCCCAACATGATGAAACCCCACCTCTATTAAAAATACAAAAATTAGCTGGGCATGGTGGCACATGCTTGTAATCCCAGCTACTCAGGAGGCTAAGGCAGGAGAATTGCTTGAACCTGGGAGGCAGAAGTTGCAGTGAGCTGAGATCACGCCACTGCACTCCAGCCTGGGCGAGAGACTGAGACAGTCTCAAAACAACAACAAAAACAGAGTAGTAACTGCTAGAAAAGAAAAGAAACAGGAAAAGGAGAGTTATCGCCCTCTCCCTCCTGGGGAGTTACAATAGTTAATGTTCACTGCCTGTTTTCTACATGCTTTGTCTGCATTAACTCATTTAATTCCCACAACATCCTCATAAAGTAGGTACCACTGGTATCCCCATTTTACAGATGAGAAAATAAAGTGCAGATAGGTAGGTAACTGGCCTAACTTCATGTAGCTCGGAAGTAGCCTAGCTCCATAAGCTATGAGGACAGCCCCTCCACGGTACTACCTGTGAACTTCAAGAACAATATAGAAACCACAGTTGTAATTAAAAACCTCTTAAAAAGGAATCAACCCCAAAGTAAACATATTAAGAATGGCTTTCTCTCATGGAAAGTTAATTTGCATTTTGCTTTCTAGGTGAGTCATCACCTGCTTTTTTTCATCTTAGCTGAGCTGGCACTGCAGGGAGCAAGGAGACTGGGAGGATCTCTCCCATGAGTCAGCACTATTCCACCACAAACAGGCTCTCCCTGCCATCCACTCAAGTCTGCCCTTTCGCCTCTTCAGCTCTTGAAAAAATCAGACAGATGCACAAAATCCCTCTATCACTCTACATGTGTCCAAAACATGAACCTCTGACTGCAGCCTGGACTTCCAGAGCCCACAGCGAAGAGTACTCATTACACAACACCACGCTGTTCTTTCCCTTCAGAAAGGGCCAACCAAAGACAACAAGAGGGCTGGGCGCAGTGGCTCATGCCTGTAAAAATCCCAGGGCTTTGGGAGAAACAGGCGGGCAGATCACCTGAGGTCAGGAGTTCGAGACCACCCTGGCCAATATGGTGAAACCCTGTCTCTACTAAAAATAAAAATAAAATAAAAAATAGCTGGACATGGCGACGGGCACCTGTAATCCCAGCTACTTGGGAGGCTGAGACAGGAGAATCGTTTGAACCCAGGAGGTGGAGGTTGCAGTGAGCTGAGACCGCACCATTGCACTCCAGCCTGGGGAACACTAATGAAACTCCGTCTCAAAAACAAACAACAACAACAAAAAACAAAAAGATCACAACAGGATGAAACTGGAGGGAAGAGTGACATGAAGGAGACTGTTGGGTGTGCTCCTTAAAATGCCCAACACAGTGCTCATGTTTATAATCCCAGCACTTTGGGAGGCTGAGGTGGGAAAATTGCTCAAAGCCAGGAGTTCTAGACCAACCAACCTCTATGGGCAACATAGGGAGACCCCATTTCTACCAAAAAAAATTTTTTTTTAATTAACTAGGCACAGTGTCACTCCCCTAGTCCTAGCTACTTGGGAGGCTGAGGAGGGAGGCTTGCCTGAGCCCAGGAGGCTGGGGCTGCAGTAAGCTGTGATTGTGTCACTGTACTCCACTCTGGGCGACAAAGCAAGATCTGTCTCTCTAAATAAAGAAGTCCAACTACAAGCGTTCTTCAAGCAGCAGGTACTGTAGCAGGCACTGTGATGGCCTCAGCATCTATCTCCTTCTCTCTCTGTATTTTAGCCAGGGGGGCTAGCTGGGACTAAGCTGCCCCAGCTCCATCAATGGGGACTGACCAGGTTAATTTAATCAGTGTAATCTCCCTGCATTCATTGCTACAGTGGTTTACGAAGGGGTGGACACTTGGCACATGATGGTCAGTCAGAGTAACACCCATACACCTTGTCTGGAGGTTGGGAAAAGAGAATTCCCTCTTGCACTGGTCCATGCAGGATGTAGATATGAGGCCTGGGATTTCTTACCAGAGTCCACCTGTGGATGCGGCCAACACACAGGGGAACACAGAGCTGTGTATAATGCAGAGGAACAGACTGGGGCCTCAACCAAACCATGCCTGGATTACCGTAAACAACTTATTCCATTCAGGTTTTAAGATGGTTTAAGTTGGGGTTTCTGTTGCTTTTGCCAAAGCAGTTTATTGAATAACCACCATCGACAGTGAACTCCAAATGGCAACGGAAATCTGCCTAAGGTTCTGATATTCGGTCAAACCTAATGTGTATTTGGCTCAGAGGTAGAAACATGCCCTGTTTTTTCAAGTCTCAGCTTAGGAATCACCGCTTCTGGTTGACACACTTGTTTGTTCATTTGCCCAACAAATAGAGACACCGCATCTATTATGTGCCAGTTCCTATTCTGAGTGCCGAGGTTTCAAGCATAAATAAAACATGACTCCCGTCCTTGAGGAGTTGCATGGGGAACTAATACAAGTAAACCAACTAATGGGAGTTGGGGGCGAAGGCTTTGATTGGGGTGAGTATCAGGGGCTACTGGAACACAAAGGAGGGGCCCATAGGCATAGGAGCCAGGAGAAGGTGCTGGGAAAGGTCATGGTTAAACCAAGTTCTAAAAGCACTGCCTAAGTCAGTAGTTCTCAGCCAGGAGCAGGTTTGCCCACCAGGGGACATGTGCAATGCCTGGAGACGTATTTTGGTCGCCACAGCTGGGAGGGGCTTCTGGCACCCATGCATAGGTAGAGGCCAGGGATGCTGCTAAACATCCTATAATGCACAGGACAGTGCACCATGTGAAGAAACTCTACAGCCCTAAGTGTTAACAGTGAGGAGCCTGGGCCTGGATGAAGCAGGTAGGAAAGGAGATTCCAGGCAGAGCGATGCGTGCATGCAAAGACCTGGACATGGGAAACTACAGGACAAGTTTGGGGAAGGTGTTCAGGCTGGAACCAAGGGAGTGGGTTAGGGAGTGACAAGCGTCAGCTAGAAGGGCATATCTGAGCCAGCTAGAGCAGAAAAGTCCTCAGCTGGGCGCTTAGAGTCTGAGTTTTATCCCCAAAGCTATGGGGAGCTCCTGAAGGATTCTGAACAACAGTGTGTGTTTTAGAAGGATTTTCCCGGCAGCTGTCTGGCAGCTCAGCAGTGGTGAGTAATGGAGACTGTACTGGGCAGTGGCTATGGGACAGACAGGAAGGAACAAACCCTCAGGAGCACTCCCCCTTCCCATCCAAGTTCATTGCCACAGCATGTTGCATGTGCCTCTACCTCTCTCCTCCACTAGTGTGTAATTACCTGGCCATGCATGAAAATGAATACATCTTTCCCTTCTCCACAGGGCCTCACACAGGTAGGTATAGTGGAATCTCACAGAAGGCTTAGATGCTAATGCTAATGCCAGCCGGCTGAGTAGGTAAAAATCATATAGAGAAAAGCCCTTGAAAATCTCTCAACTCATCCACTTGGTGTAGCCCATGTCGCCCTGTGCATACAACCTTATACGGTAATAGGGAAAAAGAAACATATAATCTGCAATGTACACTATAAACAAAATACATGCAAAAGCTAGTTTCTTAGCTTTATTTAAATTTTGTTTTCCTTTTTCTTTCAGGGCTCGTATTACTGAATTTACGTACATTAAGTGTGCATATGCTGCCATGGTTCCAATGCACTCAGTAAATGTTTGCTAGAAGAAAGAAAAGGAATGGCAATTCCCAAGGGGTGTTTTCATTTGTCGCTGGCCTCCAGCTCCTGCAGGGGCTTGGCAGACATGGGTGGCCCAGGAGTGCATAGGATTGTAAGGAACTAGTGGACTCTGAGCCATACTGCCTAGGACTAGAAGATGGATTCCCCCAGCTGCTGGGCACACTGCCAGCTGTCAGCCCTCAGATGTCAGCTCTTGCAGGGAATTGCCCTTGGCTAAAGAGAACGGCCTCACCCAAGGACATCCAATGACTGGTCCATTCTAGAATACATATGTACAGCTGCTTCCCAAACTTGAGACAACTCTGCAGGGCCATCTGAGCTGCAGAGCCTCCATGGGGTCAGCTGAGGCCTTGTAGTGTCTGTACCACAGCCCAACTTCCAAATCTGCCTAAACCTGCTTCCTCCTCTCCCTGACAGCATACCTAGAACATGCTGGGGACCCTGGCCTGAAAGAAGTGGCTACTCTAGGTCAAGAGGGTAGGAGGTCCCAGAGTCCGGGAAAAATGGGGATGGGCAGGCAGGTACCAAGAATAAGAGCAGACAGGGTCCAGAATGCAGGGGATCAGAGAGAAGATGCAGGCAGATAGCACCTGAGTGCTGCTAACAGAAGGGAAGTTGTTTATCTCCTGCCCAGTGGGAAGTTGCCTACAGGGGAGGGAAATTCTTGGCCTGCAGGGGAGGTCTGGCTCTGAAGGAGGTCACCAGGCCATCCTGAAACCCCTCTGCCTCCCTTTCAAACCTGCCAACAAGCATCCCACCTCCCACTCCTGACTCACCAAGTGGCCATCAACCTGGTGAGATCCGGACTTTACCTAAAGACCCCCTGCAGCCTCAAACACCTCGATCTCTTTGCCTCAGGCTCTCCCAGGGAGCCTGATTCCCCATGAGCAGATATTTCCCTTGGATTAGAAGTCCCTGTTAAAATATAATGTACTGTAAATTAAGTCAAGATAACATATCAAGCCAGGGTTATTATAGCTTATGTTAGCTGGGAGAGGTAAGAGAAGGAAATGAAAGACTGAGATGGGGGGCTATGGAGGAAAGTTTTGGGTGAGATGCTAAGGTGGTAATAGTGGTGGGGTCAACACAAGAGCACCTACGTCAGGGGGGCAACAAGAAGGTTGCTTCTAGGATAAAGGACAAAATCTCCAAATCCAACCAATTGCTTCCCAATGGAGCAAAGAGCTGGTTGTACCCTTAATTGGGACCACTCCATTATGCAGCACCAGGGCATTCCTGTGGTTGGCCTTGGTCTCTGTTACACCAAAGCTGTAAGATGCTGGGGCAGGTAGGGGAAGTGGGTGGGCAGAAGAGATTTCTGTTAACAATGGGATTACAAATTTACCTAGGAGGCTCCAGACTTGCCATAAGCTTTGTGAGCAGTCAGGGACTTTCCTGATAATATTTCATTGTTCGACAAGTGGAACTCATCAAAACAACCATTTCAATTCCTTCGTCTCCTTCCAGTAACCACTGCTCACCTGTAACAAAGGAAGCTGGCTGCATTGTCAGCCTTTAGGCTTGACATCAGACAATGCACCCAGGCCTTCCTCAGCAGGCTCTTGTGGACTGAGCTCTGAGAAATGGGCTCATTTTCCCCTTTGGGATATACTTTTATTCACTAGATGTCCCAACTGCTTCCTGAGTATTGCCCTGCCTGGTAATTTTTCTCTCCTTTCGCTTTCACCTGGTACCTGCAGTGGAGGTAATGGACAGGCAACCTCCTTGTAGCGTGCATTCCCGTACTGTTGAGGCTGAATGGCTAACTTCTATCTCCTGGCCTTCCAGGAGGCTGCGGCTGCAGATGAGACTTTGGTTCTGTCAGTGAGATGCAGCACTTGTGTGCACTCTGGACAGAGGAAATGGGGCAGGCCCATCTTTCTGCTGCCTTGGCTGCTAAAAGCTGGGTTGCTGAGCACCACACTCCTTAACCCCGGCTCTATGGGGTTCTCTCATTCCTGGATCATGCTACGACTGTGTTTTCTTAACCTCGGTGTTCCAGGGCAGGACGCTTCTCCACCTTCCTGCTTGAGGAAGAGGCAGCCGCCCCTCCTCAGGGCCAGCCCTGTGATCTTGTTCTAGGAATCTTTCCAGGAACATTCCTTCAGCTCGCCCATGATTTTGTGAGCACCTAATTCCTAAGAGTCATTTTTTTGGTCTGTTTTAAAAAGCTTGATGTTTTCAGTTTTCTGCAGCTGGACTTTGCCTGATACTCCTTTTTATAGATTTACATGTACTTTTCAGCTGTAGAAGCATCTGGTTTCAAACATTTCTCCAGAGAAGTCCCCCGGAATGAGAACTAATGACTGTGATCGTCTCTTTGAGATGCATCAATGAATCAACCATCCTTTTTAACATTTTCAAACCCACTGCCCACATTTTAGGGTCTGAGCCCACTGCACTGGCAACTACCTCCAGTGCATGGAACTTTAGGTAAGGTGCTAGAGAGAAACTAAAAGAAGTAGTTTGTAAAAGTCCCTACTTCTGAGAGGTCAACATGCATTTTCAAAGTTATAATTCAAACAATAAATGTCAGAGTCTTCCTCATAGCCAAGGCACATAGCTGGCTCCCTTCCCGCCACCTATTTTTAAACTGCAAAAACAGATCAAGGTTGAAGAGGTGCATTTTTCTTTCTGGGGGATGATTTCATGATTACTTGCCCTTTGGAAGCAAAGGCTTCATATCCACATACTGGGGTAAATAATTTGACTGATGAAGGAAAAATCTCTTAGGTCTTTATTCTGCCTGAGAATCATATTTGCAGCATTTTTTTTTCTTTTCCTCACTGTTTCATTATTTTCCACATGACTTTCATTCAGAAAATAACATTTTAAAAATTCTTTGAAATAGAGATATTTTTGCTTTTACACATTAGGCTGACATTTTCTTTTCTACCTGCTTTATACATAAGGACGAATTAATTTCAATGCCAAAGTTGGTTTAATAATATGATCTGGTCTTTTGGGAGTTTGGAACATCTTGTGAAAATAATACATCCGGCTGGGCACGGTGGCTCAAGCCTGTAATCCCAGCACTTTGGGAGGCCGAGACGGACAGATCACGAGGTCAGGAGATCGAGACCATCCTGGTTAACACAGTGAAACCCCGTCTCTACTAAAAAAATACAAAAAACTAGCCGGATGTGGTGGCGGGTGCCTGTAGTCCCAGCTACTCAGGAGGCTGAGGCAGGAGTGAACCCGGGAGGCGGAGCTTGCAGTGAGCCGAGATCCGGCCACTGCACTCCAGCCTGGGCAACAGAGTGAGACTCCGTCTCAAAAAAAAAAAAAAAAAAAAAAAAACAGAAAATAACACATCCTTCTAATGGGAATGCGTCCTTCTAGAATATTACTACCAAGTGAGGCATCATTACTGCCAGGAGTGTACTACATCCCTTAGCTGGCAGATTGACCAAAAGGTTGAAGATTGTTGCTGTAAAACGCAGTGATCCCAAATCCCTTGGAGCTAAGGGTCTCCCTCCCACAGGCCCTAATAACTCTTGTTCTATGGGAAAATTTTGAAACAATCCACGCTGCTACAGTCCTGGTGCTAAGATTTGCCAGTGTAGCATGTGTTTGCTTATTTATGCATTTATTCATTTATTTTAACATTCAGGCTTTTCCTTTGGGACTCTAGTCATCTTTCAAAAAATGCAAAATTAAATCAATCTCCCAGTGCTTTTGCTTCTACAGTGTCAAGGTTCCCCAACCTGGCAGAAAGGACTGGATAGTTTGGCAGGGCTTCTGGATCCCCAGACCCAGTGGGAAGAATGACATGTTTCCAATTGAATGACCGGCTCACTGCTGTGCTAATGGATTCTTTTGCCAGAAGTGCTCTGGTAATTTTAGAAAATCAAGAGCTCAGAAAATGAATGCATTGTTTAAAACTATGATTCACTTTTCTTTTCTACTTTATTTGCTGGTCCATGTTTTGCTTGTGTGAGTTATTCATGTAAGAATGCTTGTGAGCCCTGATATCTAGCTTCTTCCAGAGGTGCAAAAATATAGGATATGGATTATATTACATAAGGACAGATGTACAGTGAGGAAGGATGACTATAGAAGCCATACTGCATGGTGGTTAAGGGGAGGGGCTCTGGGGCTGGGTAAGCAAATTATATAACTGGCCTCAGTTTCTTCATCTATACAATGGGCATAATGAAAGCATCTACTTGGCTGATAACTATGCAAATGCAATGAGATAATACACATGAAAAGACTAGAATAGGGCTTGTTCTATAGTGAGCAGTTGGTAAATAGTAGACATTTTTCATACGATTAGTATAAAAAGCAAAGAGGAGATATAGGTAAGCAATTTCATTCTTATAGTCAACAAATTCTTAAAGCCATTCCCGAGATGATCATTTTTCTCTTAAGGGGGCTTATCATCACATTTTTGAGATCACATGCACTTCTCACTTCTCAAAGAAATATCTATTTTAAAGAAGTCTATTAGAATAAAGCAGGCTTCCCCTAAAGTAACATGTACTTGGTATACTTACACATGTCTGTGAGGGTGAGCAATCTCCTCCTAAAAATCATCGCCCTCCTTCTACTGTTCTAGGTAAGTTGCTAACACGACATTCCAAAGGTATTAAGTGAGTGCTGCAAGTCATGTCACTGTGGTTAAGAAACGATCTTCAATGTTCTCTTTTTAAGGTTAATAAGGAAACCTCTGACCCATTTCCTCATAACTGTCAAAGTGTTTTTGCCTAGAATCTCACAAAAAAACCCTATTAATGCCAATCTTGAAATAAATTAAGAATCCTACTGTGTCTCAGATGCCTGGGCAGATGAAAAAGTTCCCCAAACTAGGCAAGCATCGAGGAAGAAGGTTCACTGTTGGTGGGGAAAGATTAACTGGAAGCTTCCAATGCCCGATTTTTAATCACAGGCTGATTATCAAATTGCTGAACGAATTTGGCATAGGAAATTTTTTTATAAGGAGAAAAATTAACATTGAATAATTTAACCTAGCAGAAAAATAAAAGATTTGCCCAAAGCATCTGTAATTTTATAAAACTAAACTACCAAAGTGTTTTATGAAAAAGGAAAAAGAAACAAAAGATAAGGGTAACACGACCAACAAAAACATCAAGTTTAAATATAAGGAAGGTGATTAGAAATTCAAATTAGGTAGAATATCTTTGTTTTAAATTGGACCATTAAAAAATCCCATTTTAAGGCTTTGTGGCAAAAGATGACTAATCCTGAGGGGGAAAAATATTGTTGCCTTCTAATTAGCATGGCATATTTAAAAAACCGAGTGTCAAACTATAATTTCTCAAATTATAAGTTTATCTAGATATATTTGAACTATACTTCTTATTTTAAAAATGTTTGTTTATATTTAGAGAAACATTTTAGGGGAATGGGAAGGAAACACTGTTCACAAACCTAGGTGTAGATTCAAGATCATGTGAAATGCTGGGGCAGGGTGAGGCATCACTGTACCTCTCAGCACAGGACCATTCACCTGAGCTCATGGGTCCAAGGACAAGTCACAGGGTGCAGGCAGCTGGAGAGGAGGCACCAAATTGCAACTCATCATCTGGGGAAATCTGACGGGATTAAAATCATTTCTGCAGCTTGGCCACATCACTGAACATAAGCATGTGCTTTGTCACATGAAATTATCAAACCGCCCTGTACATCTCATTGTTTCTATGGCATACCGAGGAGTTATGAAATCAGGAACAAATCCAACTTTTCAACATCGCTATGAATTGAAAGAAGGCTGTGTTCAAGTGAATTCTAACCCATGGCCACAGTCCCTACTGAGTTTCTAAGGACAGAGGGGAAAATAAATTCAGGACATTTAGAATATCCAAGGAGTTTAAGGTCCGTAATGTGCTATTCATAACATGGCACAATTCGGAAATCATGATCCTTTCAGCAATAATCTGTTACTCTGACACATTCCAAGTAGTCCTACTTTGCAAACTAGGTAATAAAAAAATAGAAAATGTTTTAGTGCCTTTTAAATTTCCACAAATATGTGGTAAACTGTAACACAATGGGATGCTCTATCCCCCTTGCCTTCAGGGGAAAGCAAAGCTTGTATTCACCCAGCCCACCAGAGACTCACATCATATCCGCTGTTGCGGATTCCACGCCGGGGTCGCTCCCGAGTCACCAGAAGGTCCATCTCGGTTTCCCCTGGACTCGGGCTGTTCAGAGACTGCCGGCTTCGGTAGACAGAGTTCTTCATCTGTTGCCTGAAGAAAATTCAACAACTGTTATGATGCAGCAAATGCCCTAACAGATGGAATTCTCCACTGATCCAAAGTACAGGCAACCAATGAAGGGTTTGGATTTGCCTCACAAATCTCATAATTGATGGTATTTATTCCCAGGATATAAGGGGCTGTAGAAAGAGTGAAATAAAGATTTTTTTTCCAGATGCTGTAATCATTTGGCTGAATTGTTAGTGTTCTTTCATATGGAAACTAGGTAACTACAATCAATTGCAACATTGCAACCTCATTTAAAATTCTGCTGATGGCAAGACCAGGGGTTCTCCCTTGACCCTCTAGGACAGCTAACGCTGATGGAACAAACTTGCCTTTGTTGACTTTGTTGACTCAGCAACCTCCTGTTCCTTTTACTCTTTCTGGTTTCACACGCATGATTCTATGATGTGTTAATAAACCCTGTAGTTAGTGGGCTGCTTAATATTATGACTGTGGATAGATTTCTTTTCTGCTACTACCACAGTAGATTTCCTTCTGGACTAAGAAGCCATAAACCCAGACGTAATTTGGGGCTTTTCCATTCATCCACCCTCACATTCACCCACCCACCCATCCATCCATCCATCAATCCATCCATCCATCCATCCACCCACCCACATCTATATATCCACCTACCTACTCATCTATCCATCCACCCATCCATCCATCCATCCATCCATCCATCCATCCATCCATCCCTCATTTACTGAATGTCTACCATGTGCCATGCACCATGGAAGATGATGAACATCCACAGTGAACAAAACAGATTATGGCCCCTCCTCTCCTAGAGGTTACATTCTAATGAGAGAGACAGATAATTAACATGGTAATTTCAGAGTGATAAGTGCTATTAAGCTCTGACAAACGGGGACTAGGATGGGAGACAGCTTAGGATGATCAGGGAAGGCCTCTCTGGGGAGGTGACAATTTAGCTGAGTCCTAAGTGGAGCTGGCCACATGTTGATCTGGGCACAGAGCATTTCAGGCCCAGGGAGCAGCACATTCAGGGGCTCCACTCAGCTACCGCTAAAAAATTCATACATTTGTCACCCCTGTCTTGTCTCCACTTGTCATTAGAAAAATCTTTTCAAAGAGCAGGAAGTAAACAGCAACATAGTGAGGATAGTAGCTATGCTTTTCTTCTTCCACAAGAGGTAATTTTACAAGTGGGAATGAGGCTTATTGGGGACAAGTGAGTTCCACATGATCCTGCAAGACGGCAAAGGGAGAGAACTTCCTTCTCACCCAGCCATAAGTTTCCCTGTGATTAATTTGCATTCTAAGACTATCTATCTTCAGAGAACTCTCCAAACATTGCCTTTTTTTTTTTTTTTTTAATAGAGTCTCAATCTGTCACCGTGGCTGGAGTGCAGTGGTGTGACCTCACTGCAGTCTTGACCTCCCTGGATGAGGTGATCCTTCCATCTCACCCTCCTGAGTAGCTGGGTCTACTAGCACATACCACAAAGCCAGGCTAATTTTTTTGTAATTTTTGTAGAGACAGGGTTTCACCATGTTGCCCAGGCTGGTCTCGAACTCCTGGGCTCAAGCGATCCACCCACCTCAGCCACCCAAAGTACTGGAATTACAGGAGTGAGCCTCTGTGCCTGGCCAACACTGCCTATGTAATGTCTCTATTCTAAGATGCTAGCTATTCATGGGTTGAAGGTGAAGAGGCTGTATTATTTCTTCCCAGTGACTATGTGGGAAGCCCCAGACACCTGGCAGGCAGACACATTTTTTTCAGAGACACACAGTAAGTTAGTCACAGAATTACTGTCATACATAGTCTAGGAGAGGCAGTAGAGCTCTAAGGCAAAGCATTACCCTTGTTATTAGCCTTGGGAATAAAGCAGACACCACTGGTTCTAGACCTTCACCATGAGGAGCTTATACCTGCTCAGAGAGCATCTGTTGCCTTTGCTTGCCTGTTACCCGTGGTAACCTTCCTTTGGTAAGAGCATCGTGATGTCACTTGGGGGCTCCCTTTCCTCCAGTGGTAGGCATGTGACTCAGGATGGACCAATCCCAGCATTGCATCCCCATGGCCACAGTGATGGGTCAGGGGCTGGGCACCTGACCTGAGTTGTTCTGGTGGGACTGAGTCTCGGGGCTTTCGCTAGGTCAACTAGGAAAGAGGCGTTCTCTTGCTTTTGCTAGGTCAACTAGGAAAGAGGCGTCCTCTTGGCATTGGGGTTTCTAAGAAGATAGGATATATGCCAGGAGTTGCTGGCAGCCAGTTTGTCACCATGAGGTAAGAGCCTGCCTGAAAATGGGGGCAGCAGAGAGTGAAAAGACAGCAAGATCTAACATAGGAGACCTCTGACCCCTGGATCCAGCCATGCCAAAGCCTTGACCTTTCCATAATGCTCAATAATACATTCCCCTTTTATTTAACCAGTTGTGCTGGATTTCCATCATTTGCAGCCCAAAGAATTCTGACTAATTCTAGTAACGGCGTTCATAAGCGAATAGTATAAACTGTGCCCTACATTTGTCTGCAGTTGGAGGCTTCCTTTAGGGAAGCCCAACCTCAGTGAACGGTTGAAACAATCTACTCCAAGTGATTCACACCTTCTGCAGACTCCAGAAGAATTATCATCCTTGACCTAATTACACATCATTTTTGGGAAAAGGCAGACTTTACAGCTGTCTTGAGACTATCAATTAGCCCATTTAGAAAAGATTTACTATAAGGCTGGTGAAGTAAATACTAAGATAAGCAATTGACACTTAAGTAGGTTGTTTTGCAAGTGTGAGAAATACAATAGCGAGAGTGTGTAAGCCCTGTCAAGAACTGTAAATGTAGGTAACACTGAAGTGTATACCAGTCTACTTTTCTCTCGGAGGCAACATCCCCTTAAAATATACAGCTTAAAGACTGCTCTTAACATGGATTTCAATTTCCAGACCACCAATGAAGGCCTGGTGTGCAAGCATCTATTTAAAAATAAATTAGACTCTCAGGTAGAGAAATTACCTATTTTAATAAGATAGCATTCCATTAGGTATATTCATTTCTTGTTGATATTTTGCTGTATACTTCTTAAAGGCAATACATTTGGAAGCATGCAAACTTGAGAAGTAAGTTCTTTAACTCTGAAAATACTGCTGGGTAGGTAATGATGAGTTTTACTTGCTTGTTAATCCCAATATAGTTTAAGAAAGTAGTTCTCAAATTATGTTCTCTTTCTATGGAACCCCAGGGCTCCATAGAGATGGCCTGGGAAGGACTGAGGAGCAGGAGGAGGCAGCTCAGCTTTCATCAGAGCAACTCCATCTTTATATATTATTACTTTACGTTGGGTTCCCTAGAAAAGGGTTCTAGAATGATTGGAGTGTAAGTCATTTATTTGGGAGGTGGCTCCAAGAAGCACTAGCTGGGGAGTAAGGAAATGACAGAGGGAAGGAAGGAACATCAATAAAGGGTATGATATGGAGTAAATTTGTGTTTTGGGCAAAGGAGGCTCAAACTCACTGGAAAAGTGTGGGAGACAGTTGTTTTAGAAGGTAGGTTTTATTATTATTTAGGCATGGCATGGCCAATAGATCAGGACATGAATGCCATTAAAAATATAGCTTGAGGCCAGGCACAGTGGCTCACACCTGTAATCCTAGCAATTTGGGAGGGTGAGCCAGGCTGATCAAGAGGTCAGGAGATTGAGACCATCCTGGCCAACATGGTGAAACCCCATCTCTACTAAAAATACAAAAATTAGCTGGGCATGGTGGCATGTGCCTGTACTCCTCCCAGCTACTCGGGAAGCTGATGCAGGAGAATCACTTGAACCAGGGAGTTGGAGGTTGCAGTGAGCCAAGATAGCGCCACAGCACTCCAGTCTGGTGACAGAGGGAGACTCCAACTTCCCCACTGCCCCCACCCCGCCAAAAAAATATATATATATATAGCTTGTTACACTCACAGATCCCAAGAAGAGGGAACAGGCCATACCACAGGGGAGTGTGACTAATCTTGATTGAATACTTTTAGCAGATTTCTGGGGCACAAGGGCTGTCCTGAGTTGTCTGGTACCTGGCCCTGGGGTAATTAGGGCAAGCAGACAGGGACTCAGAGTAGAGAGCCCTATGAGACCACATACAGAAGGCAGTTGGTGTTTGGGCTCTGCATTGGCTGCTTTGCACATGAAAGGCGTGTTTGCAGGTGAGTCCTTTATTAGCACTAGGAATCCAGTAGCCTGGGGAGGACAGTTTCTCTGGGGTCAGCAAGGCCGCAGATGTCCAAATCATCAAATATAGAAACTAAAAAATGTAGTTATTGCAACAGTGTAACTTACGCTTCCAGTTCCCTTGCCAAGGGTATTTATCTATCAGTTTCCATCTGTTATGGACTGAGGATGCTCCACAGTGTCTTAACCACATGACACTTCTGGTTGGTGACTGCCACGAAAAAGCCTTTAAGTTGGAGTCACAGATGCCTATAGTGAGTAGGAAGCTGCTGGCATGGACAGGCACAGGGAGAGCTGAGGGCATGGACCGGGGCCACCAACAGCAACCACCTTAATTACATTATGTACTTTGTGTCTCGGGGTAAGAGTTTAAAATGTAAAAATGAGGTGTTCTGATTTTTTTTAAGGCTCTGAAAATGATTTTAAAAAGATTTAGTGACGAGTCAACACTTGGAACCTAAACTTTGTCTTTTATTTGATTTAATTTAGGTCTTAAGGTAAAATTCTGGTTACTGATTGATCTAGTTTGGATATTTGTCTCCACCCATATCTCATGTTGAAATGTAATCCCCAATGTTGAAGGTGGGGCCTGTTGGGAAGTGACTGGATCACGTGCTGTCCCTCTGACAGTGAGTGAGTTCTCATGAGATCTGGTTGTTTAAGAGTGTGTGGCATCTCCCTGCCCCAGCTCTCTTTTGCTTCTGCTTTCCTTCCACCATGAGGAAAAGCTGCCTGAGGCCTCTCTAAGAAGATGCTGGTGCCTTGCTTCCACAGCCTGCAGAACTGTAAGCCAATTAAACCCCTTTTCTTTATAAATTACCCAGTCTCCTTTTCAAAAGAAGATATACATGTGGCCAACAAGCATATGAAAAAAGCTCAATATCACCGATCACTGGAGAAATGCAAATCAAAACCAAAATGAGGTACCATCTCATACCAGTCAGAATGGCTATGATTAAAAAGTCAAAAAATAGTAGATGCTGGTGAGGTTACAGAAAAAAGGGAACTCTTACACACGTGGGAGTGTAAATTAGTTCAACCATTGTGGAAAGCAGTATGGCAATTCCTCAAAGAGCTAAGAACAGAACTACCATTGAGCCAGCAATTTCATTACTATTACATATTCAGAGGAATATAAATCATTCTACCATAAAGACACATACATGAGAATGTTCATTGCTGTACTGTTCACAGCTGCAAAGATATGGAATCGACCTAAATGCCCATGAATGACAGATTGGATGAAAAAAAAAGTGACATATATACACCATGGAATACTATGCAGCCATAATAATGAACAAGATCATGTCTTTTGCAGGAACATGGATGGAGTTGGAAGCTATTATCCTCAGCAAACTAATACAGGAACAGAAAATCAAATACCATATGTTCTTACTTATAAGTGAGTGCTAAATGATGAGAATTCATGAACACAAATGGAAGAACAGACACTGAGGTATACTTAAGGGTGGAGGGTGGAAGGAGGGAGAGGGCAGAAAAAATGACTATTAGGTAATAAGCTTAATACCTGAGTGATGAAATAATCAACCAACCCTGTGACAGAAGTTTACCTATATAACAAACCTGCCCATGTAACTTCAAACCTAAAATAAAAGAAAAAAATAAACTACCCAGTCTCAGGTACTTTTTTATAGCAATGCAAGAATGGTTGGCCGGGCACAGTGGCTCACGCCTGTAATCCCAGCACTCTGGGAGACCAAGGCAGGAGAACTGCTTGAGCCCAGGAGTTCAAGACCAGCCTGAGCAACACGGCAAAACCCCATCTCTACCAAAAAAAAAAAAAAAAAAGAGACAGACTGGCCTAATACACTGATGCTACCTCTGGACTAGAGCATGATTCCTTCACTTGTCGTGCTGTGGCTTGGTCACTGAAAGCAGAACCTCTGGAGGGTTGTACTGTGAACAGTAATTAACAGGTAACTCTAACCTGTGATAGCAGATAAACAGTCAGCAGTCTCTGGAGTCAATAGCAGAGTGTGTCAAGAATAATACCTCTGAGCTTACCGAGGTTGTTCCTCTCTTTTTTTCTGTCTGTCCCTTCCCATTCTCATCTCTGGCTGATCCTATCTCCATTCCTATTCCTAGCTCACCCAGTTTATGGCTATCCATATTTTCCCCTTAACTGGTCAAAAATATTTTTAAAATTATTTCTGGTGTTTTATGATCATGAAACCATTTCTTCAATGAACATTTGCTGAGAATTAGCTACATAATGCATGGCATTAGCAGGTCATCGAAAGGTCCCAAGAATCTGGCCTACACCTGTGCTAGGCAGAGGAGATGCCTCTTTACAGAAACAAGTCTGGTTCATTCTTTGTTCATTCCCTTTTCATAAAAAGCCTTAACTGAAATTTTTGTTTCTCAAGTAACTTCCTAGCTAAGTTTCTTTAATTTGTACATGAAAATGATTATGTTAATGCAATTCATAAAATTCAGCCCCACCTCTCATCTTGATTTTGTGGCTTTGATTCATTTTCCCTGAGTGTCAGCAGGAAATCCAGAAAAAAACAGCTCCCATCCCAAAGACCACTGAAGTAAAACCCCCTGAAGCACAAAATAAAAGCTAAAGAACCAGTCAGCCTCCCTATAAAACCCCCATCTTTTTTCTTTTTTTTCTACAAGTATTAACACAGTGACACAGGCATTGTGAACCCTGTCATGGTGTGATTTTATATCAATAGCTTGTCATACCAACCAAGCCTAATTAGAAGCATGGTAAATTAAGTACTGGTTGAGAATTCCCTCTTTTCTTTATTGAAAATAAATTATGTTGATCCAATTCATAAAATTTAGCCCCACCTCCCAGCTTGACTCTGTGGCTTTGATCCAAGCCTGTTACAGAGTCATTTTTGCTTTTAATAAGTACCTACTCAGGCCAGAAACAGCCCTATGGCTCCCAAGCTGTGGATAATGTGTCTATCATGGCTCTGTGGCATGTCGGGGCGGTGGCATGCTCAAAGCCAGAGGGGAGTCACCAAGGAGACTATGTATTGGAAAGAGGCGGCCTCAAATTATGAAAGCACTTTAGGTAGGTAGGAAAGGAAGAAAGGTGGACATGTTTGGGTTCACTAACCTCTGCCTCTGACCCAGCATGTGAAATCACTCTGCTTAGTCAGCAACAAAGCTTGGAAGGCTGCAGCCATGGTCTGAATGTTTTTCCCCTCCAAACCTCATGTTGAAATGTGGTTCCTGCCATGGTGGTGTCAGGAGGTGGGACATTTGGGAGGTGACAGGGCCAGCAGGGCTCCTCCTCATGGGTGCAATTGGTGCTGTTATAAAAGGATGAATTTAGCCTGCTCTTGCTCTCTTTTTGCCCCCTGCCTTCTGCCATGGGATGATGCAGCAAGGAGGCCCTTGCCAGATGCTGGCACCTTGATCTTGGACTTCCCAGCCTCTAGAACTGTGAGAAAATATGTTTCTGTTCATTATAAATTACCCAGTCTCAGGTATTCTGTTAGAGCGGCACAGAAAGAACTAAGGCAGACGCCAATTTAAGCCATCTGGCTTAGCCCTTCCTCGCTGGGACAGGACTCCCTTTTAGATCGTTACAGCACCTCACACTTCAAACACCCACCACACTTATCATTAATAAACTTTTGGGGTGATTCTTTCTCTCCCGTTAGACCCTAAGTTCCATAAGAGCAGCAATAGGACTGTCTTATCCACAATTAAATGTTGACGGAATTCAAACTGAATGAATGAATAAGCCCACATGAGCATGACAGCATTGAGTATCTTGAATGGCACCTAATACATAGCAGGTGACAATATACGTTGAATAAATGAACAAGTCTGTGAATGAATGAGATAAACCAGCATGGAGCTCTGAGCACCTGTGCAGTAAGTATTTACTGAGGCTGAATGAAATTTGCTTCTTATGCAAGAGCCTCTAAAACAATTGAACAATACAATGCCCCTTGATCTGGAAGTTGCACCATTAGGTAGGTGATAATTATAATCTTCATTCAGCTCTGAAAAAGCAACTGGTTTGAAAATATCACTAAGCTAAAGGACAATTATGGTTGTTTGCCCAAGTATTTTTTTTTAATGGCTTTAATGTTATTCTCCTTCAGACTCATTATAGAGCACCTGCTTGCACAGACCAGTGTGGTACAGATCAGTGGACTGCAAAGATCACAATCCTACAGTACCAGATAAGGGACCAGGATATACTGCCCAAGGCCTGCCCTTATCCCACCAATGATACAACACCCTTTACAGAATCCCTTAGAGACTGCACCTGTTTTTAGACTCGGTGAATGGAGCACAGAGTTCTGAATCTGGATCCAAAACATGCTCCATTTCCTTTGGGGCTTTTTCATACATCTTTTTTCTTTCGGTCAGACCCTTGCTCGCCTCCACTGCAGGGAAGTCGTAATATCCCTTCCTCTTGGCTTTGAGGCGCAGCTTGTTCCGATAGTGCTCGATGTCTGACTTCTGCTTCAGGGCTTTGTTCACCTGGGGAGAGAGACAGTCTCAGGCCCACACCTGACCCAGTGAGGCCAGCAGGTGGGAGACTTTCACCAGGAAGTTATCACTTCTAGAAACCCATCACAGGCATCACCTCTGGGCCTCCGAGCTAGCCAGACCCACCTGCATCCCATTCTGAGCAAGCCCACAATAGTAGACTACAGATACTGTGGAGCCTGGCACTCACTGAATCACCTGAGACCTTCCTCCAAGGCTTCCTTCTCCCTGGTCTGTCCTGTCTCTGTTCAGGCCTAGGCCTGACTCCATGCTCTCAGCAATGTGGCTTGGCCTTAATTATGCCTACACCCTTTTGGTCCCTCTGTGTGGGTGCCTCTGCCAGTTCTCAGTGCCCTGAGTCTAGCTCCAGTTCTGGGGAACCCAGTGGCCTTTGCTGCCCTTCAGCTGGTGTCCAGCTGGATAAGACGGCAAGTTCCTGAAGAGGCTGAGTTGGGACAGACAGGGTGGAAGGGGCCTCTCCCTAGGCCTTTCCACACTGTCAACCTGTATCCGACAGCATGTTTTTTAAATCCATGCCTTTCTTGAGAGAGAGGTAATTTTGAAGCCTTCTATGGCTACTAACACCCACCAGGTCCTGCCCTATAGGGCAAAGGCAGTCTGGTCTTTCAGAAGGGAACATGGCTAATGTACCTTGCAACCTGTTGGAGATATAAGCAAGTGACTGTGCTAAATAAATAACAAATGATGAGAATGTCACATCAACATTTCCAAACTTCCTTTCTTAAAAATAATCTTTAAAAGAATGTCATGTAATTTACAAAAGAAAAACGTATGGCTTCTGGGTTGTGCTTTCCTCATTTAAACCAGCCACCCATAATAGAAGGAGGAAGAAAATTACAAGACAATCTGTGTCAGGCTCCACAAGGCAGCAAATTATAGAGAACGGTTCAGGGCTCTCTTCCAATCCAAATGCCAGCAAGGTCCATTCCTTTAACTACCAAAATACAGCATCAATTTCTGGACAAGGAAGATGCTGATTTGCTCTCCTTCTTTGACAAGGTGATGGGTTTGGGAGGAAAAGGGGGTGATAAGTTGAATCTATCCCAGATTTGGAATCTGTCTCTATGACATTCATATCATGAAGCTGGGATGAAAAGATCCAGGCCTGGTGGCCATCACATGTGTCCATAACTGAGCAGAGGGTCCAAATCAACGGCAGTTATCAATGCATTAGTGTCAACCTCAGAGGCCTCTAATTATGGGGTTTGCATGTCTGGTGGCAGAATTGTGCCCAAGAGAAAATGCAGTGGCTGTGACTGGTTTTGAGAAGATACTCAGATTCTCAAACTGTAGAGCCGAGGGGCATAAAGTACATGATCTTTCTTCATTGGTTGTCTAATGGGTGGTGATAACAACAATAGTAATAATAATTATCATCATAAAAATGCTTATTGTGTGCTAGGCACTACTCTACATACTTTACATATATTAAACAACTTGATCTTCACGGCAGCCCTATTTTATAAATGGAGATACTGAGGCACAGAGAAATGAACTAACATGCTCAAGGTCACACAGTAAGTAAAAGATCTGAGGTTCAAACCCCTGAGGCATGGCTTGAGAATCCATACTCTTTTAAGCACAATGCTATTATTCTCTGATAGCCTGTGGTAAGTCAAAGAGAGGAAAGGAGCACTGGACAGGAAGTCAGGGGACCTCAACCTCATGGCTGTCACCATAACCTGCCATGTGACTTTGAGTAACCCACTTGACCCCTCAAGCTTCAGCTTCTTGGTCTAAAAAATGAAGAGGTTGAAAGAGAAGTGCTCTGTATGTCCACAACCAGTTATTTTTTTTAAATCAGTGAAGGTTTACCCATCACATCTTTAGGCCATCTGAGTCTTTCTGCCCAGAAAACAAGAGTTGCTTTCTGAGTCGGGTCTGTAAACTGCTTTTATAAGGGGCCCAGATGCTGCATATTTACAATACCTGGTTTTATAGGGCCATAACATGTTCCTTGACGTGTGGTGGGAAAAAGACTTTAAAACTTTGGAAATCTCCCACTTGTTTCAGGTAACAATAGCTGAGTATAAACAAATGAAATGAACAACCAACCTGACAGCTTAAGAACAGAGAAAAACTAAGAGCATGTGTGTGCACATGCTTGGGCACACATGTAATGTGAATGTTCACTTGTAGGGTCCAAACACATCTTCTTAAAGTTCATAAACATTTTCAGTCCACTGGCCACTCTACTGCTGAAGATGAAGGAAACGCAGATAATTTTTACCTAACTTCTGGCATCTATCTATCTATCTATCTATCTATCTATCTGTCTATCTATCTAATTTTCTTTGATGAAATCATCACTCTACGGTGAATGTTACAAAATTTTTTTTCAGACTCCTAGGAAAGTTGATTAACATCATGATATCCATTGATAGCTTTCTGGAAGCAGCCAATGAGTTGTTTCAAGTTTGCTCAAAGGAATAAATGTCATTTCGAAGTCCATAGAGTGGTCCACATCCCCATCCATATGACATTATCTTCCCTGGTTCCCTCTCAATTCAAGCCCCTTCTATCCCCACTACAAGCAACATCCCACAATGCACAGTTTAGGAGTATTACCAAGAAAGGCAAAAGGCTGTGTGTGTGAGGGGGTCAGGGAGTGGAACGCCTGATGCTTCTTTTCATAATCACATTTTTTTAAAAGTTCCCCCTGGGATTTTAATGAACATAGAAGTGCTCTGAAAACATCACCCAACAAACTCATTTTGGGTGACTTGTGTCCTGATTCATTCTGCAGAGGCCTGGAACATGCAGAGGTAAAGATGAGCTATATGGCCCTAGGTGCAATCTGCACCCAGTATTCACAGGTGTTGTTCTTTTGTCCAAATTTCCCAAGTCTGGCCAGACCTTCTCCTGCCCTGGGTCCCCAGGCACTCACCTCGCCATTGAGGACTGCCGATGACTCCTGGCTCCTGTCCGAGGTGGGGGGCACCACGGGGAGGGCTGTGGGTTTTATGGCAATGAGCTGCACAGACCCAGAAGATGTGTCAAAGGGTTCAGCGGCCACCTTGCTGGAGTTGTCAAATAGAACTGCTCCCTCCTCTTCATCACTCGCTGGCACTGAAGCACAACATAAACACATCGATTTTCTGATGTAGGGGGGCTGTGTGATCCCAGGAGAATTTCTGTGAGACTCACAGCCTAAGGACATTACTTTACTCAAAACAACCTCAGAAATGACAGCATCTGCTTCTGTGCCAACAAGGGCTCGCTACTGCTAGCAGTTTTCCCTTAAATTTAAGATCTGTATGATTTATCCCTCCGTTGCCTTATCAATGGGTAGGAAAGAACTGTAGAGATTTGAATTTAAACAGTAAGGACGATTCTTTCAAAAGTATGACATAACACAGTTGAAAAAAAATTAAAAAGTAACATCTTTCTCTATGTTTCAGTTAGAAGTGAGAAAAGTGAGTTTGGCTAAACCTTGTAACTACCCTTAAAATTTGACAATCCTCAGACTAACAGCATTCAGTTCAGGTTCAGCCACCAATGCTACCAATCTTTACAAGATGTTAAAGTAACACGTCTTCCTTGGTCAACAAGCCACAGTTATAGTGGCTGACACATTGTTTTTTTCCCCCCTTCTGAAGGTTGCTTCCCCAGTGATTTGGGTTTTGGTTTCTTCTATTTGTCTAAAATAAAAGAAAGCCATGAAAATTCCACCGGAGAAACTAATTTAAAGCTACAGACAACTCCGCTAATTAAGTAGAAGCATTTCTAACCTACACTCTGTTAAATTAATCCTCCCTTCTGACAGATAATTCTGCTGCAATTGCTAAAAGACACCAGTCTGCCTTGAGCTTCCATAACTAAGCTGAGAGAAGTTCCAGAGCCCCTGGTTTCTTGCTGATTTACTTGTTCTTAAAGCATATTCCCATTAAGTAACTATAAGAATGACAGCTTATTGAGCATGGCTAGGCAAGAGATACATTAAGCCTATTCAAACAACTAAACCAGTACACAATTTAGGAGCAAAAGAGGTGTTACATAAAATATGAATGTAATAGCAGTGTATTCATCTTTCCTCCTGTCTGCTCAAGGGACTGGGATGTTATTTAAATTATTGAAAAACACATAGTTTGTATCATTCTGTCACTTATCATAATCACAGAAGATTTGTCAAATTAAGCCAAGTAAATTGTTATTTTTACAAAGTGGCTAAAACACTTCAGAGTGTAACAATGGGTTATAATTGGATTTTTTTTTAAGTTCTGCGGGCTGATTTGCAAATAGCAGGCCACCAAGCAGCCAATGACAGAGGAAAACCTCTATTTGAATGTGTTACCAGATGCATCTATATTTTTAGAGTGTAGTTTTGCTGGGCAGCTCTGGCCTGGCCACCATTATCTGCCACCTGGACACCTGCTATTACAAGCCATCTACGAGAGCCAGCCAATTAGGTGGCTCCTAAGAATTCTCACCTCCTGATACTCACACCCAGGATGAATAGGACTGACCTGTGTAACCAATAGGAAACTGCAGAAATGACAATGTGTTACTTCCAAGGCTTAGTCGTAAAAATCAATCAATCAATCAGTCAGTCAATCATGGCTTCCACCTTGCTCTCTCTCTCAGATCACTTACTCTAAAGAAAGCCAGCTGCCACATTCTGAGGACCCTGAAGCAGTCCTATGGAAAGGTCCATGCGGCAAGGATCTGAAGTCCCCTGTCAAGAGCCATGAGTGACCATCCTGCAAGCCCCTGTCAAGACTGTATTTTTTATTTTCATTTTTCTCTTTTTTAAACTTCAATAGCTTTTGTGGTACAAGTCATTTTTGGTTACAAAGATGAATTCTATAGTGGAAAATTCTGAGATTTTAGTGTACCCGTCACCTAAGTAGTGTACACTGCACCCAATATGTAGTCTTTCATCCCTCACCCCCCTCTCACCCTCTCCTCTGTCCCCAAAGTCCATTATATCACTCGCTGTGTCTTTGTGTCCTCATAGCTTAGCACCCACTTATGAGTGAGAATATATAGTATTTGGTTTTCCATTCCTGAGTTACTTCACTTAGAATTATCCATCCAAATTGCTGCAAAAGACATTATTTCATTCCTTCTTATGGTTGAGTAGTGTATTCCATGGGGTATTTATACTACATTTTCTTTATCCACTCATTGGTCGATGGGCACTTGGTTGGTTCCCTATCCTTGTGATTGTGACTTGTGCTGCTATAAACACACATGTGCAAGTGTCTTTTTTCATATAATACTTCTTTTCATTTGGGTAGATACCCAGGAGTGGGATTGATTGCTGGATCAAATAGCAGATCTACTTTTAGTTCTTTAAGGAATCTCTGTACTGTTTTCCACAGGGGTTGTACTGATTTACATTCTCACCAGCAGTGTATAAGCCTTCCCTTTTCACCACGTCCATGCTCACATCTATTGGTTTTTGCCAGTTAAGACTTTAGATGACAGCTCAGGCCAATATCTTGACTATGACCTCATGAGACCCTGAGCCAGAATGACCCAATACTTTCTGCAAGCTGGCAAGGTGATGAAAATATACTTTTTTGTTTTCTCCATAATTCCACAATTCCATTCAATGTTATTTTCTTCTTTCCTTCCTTTGGTTCATCTTCCAATGCAATAAAATACACTATTGATTTTATTGGTAAACTCTAACCTAGGATTATGATAAAATGGAACCCTCTGATAAAAAGAACAAGTGTAGGTTTTCATAAGGGTCTATCCTAAAATTCTGACGTCTTTTGAGTTTTACATGAGACAAGTTGGTTCTATTGTTTCTATTGGAAAATTTCAAACCTAAAACCTTACGGAATAGAAACCTACAGTGAAACAGAAGCAACCAGACCCCCAAATTCACTGGATTTACTTTTGGCAAAAATAAAAGGCAACCAAGCAAGCACTCTAACCCTGGGAAGGATGGCTTTTTAATAGAGCAAACAAGCAAAAACCTCAACCTGGCATAGTAATTGCGTTTTATTCATGCACCCACCTGTTTTATTTCTGAGCCTTAAATTTAAATAATCAAAGTGACCTAAATAGAATAAAGAGGCAGGCAGAGAGGGTAGACAAGCAGAAATGGGCAAGGTCAGCAGGGACACCTAGAGCAGGCCAGAATTTCACTAGCTAAGTGGGGAGTGTTGGGGTCAGGAACCAGCCCCACTCTCTCATCTTCTGTGGATTATTTGCAGGGAAGGGGAAAAGACATCACTTTGCAAATGTGTATTCATAAAGGAAGGAGCCTTGTATGGCACAGTTTAAAGCAAGAAAAAGGGCATAGAACAATACGCACATTGATTCCATTTAATAAAACAAAACAAAGCAATACAACAAAAAACAAAGATACATGTGTGTTGCCATATGCATAGTGAAAAGGTCAGAGAAAGACACACATTGAGTTATTTGGGGTCCTCTGAGGAGTGGGGTGGGTGAGTGGGGCATCTGGAGGAGTGAGTAGTCTGATTTGACCTTGTAAATTTCCAGGAAGTATATAAAGAAAGGAAGGAGGGAAAGGAAGGAAAGACGGGGAGGGGAGGGAGTAGGCGGAGCTGGAGGGCAGGCAGCACCATCTTGGATAGGTAGCGATGGCCGTCACAGTATTTAGTTAAAACAACCTTCCCCATATGGCTTCACTGTCCATTGACTCTGCTGTCCCCTCACTCTCTCTACCCATCTCTCTTAGCACCTCATCCTAGGAAGAAAGAGAAGAAAGTTGCTGAATTCAAGTCCCCTTTCCAAGATCTAGAGCACCTCTGACTCTGCGTGCTCACTTGATAGAGCTGATGGCAGGATGTCTAGGTCCCAGGTGGGGCAGATATTTCAGGAAAGTTTCACAGGTCACACCCCAATTCTGATGTAGAAAGCACAGCCTCTGTGTTACACGCATGCAGAATTCAGGTAAAGAAAAAATTTCAACAACCAAATAGGTATGACAGTTTAAACAAGTGCTTTATATAATAGCTGAAAATGTGAACAGGGAGCACAATTCCCCTACAGAATACAAATCCACTGTATCATTCTTTCTTTTTTTTTTTTTTTTTCTCTGCTCTTACCTTTTCAGTCGGGGGGAAAAAAAAGAAATAAAAGTGACATTTGAAAACAAAAAAAATTCCAACACTAGCTTTAAGAGAGAGTCCCTGAATTACACAAATTCCTTTGAAATGGAAGTGCAGATAAGCAGGGTGTCAGAGGGTTTAGCTTTTCACCTGGCATTTCTGTAAGGCTCCACCTACAACCCATTAAAATCCAAAAGGACTTTTCCCTGATCTGAAATCAGTAATGCTGGGTACTTGAATTCTGGCCCCAGTAACCCAGCATCACACACAGAAGGGCCACATGGAGATGAGAGTCAGAACCAAGGTGGGAACAGGAGAGGGAGCCGCACAATGATGTTGACAGAGGCCATCTATTGACAACGCCACTCCACAGTGATGGTGCTCAGATGACTGATAAATAAACCCCAACGCCAATCCTTACAGGAAAGGAGAGATCTGTGTGAGAAACTAAGTAGTCTAGCTTCCCTGGAGAATTAAGACAGAAGTGTAAAGCTTTTTTTTTGTTGTTCTTTCTTCTTTTTTTTGATGACAGATCTGTTTCTTTATTGTTTTGGGTTAGTTTTTTCCTGGGAGAAGTGGAGTTGCAATATCTGGACCCAGTGGCACAGACTGAACCCATGAAACTTATCAGGAGAGTCAGGGCAGGAAAATGAGAGGAAGCTCCAAGATAAGCAGTTATTTCAGAGATCTGCTGCCTTAGTGGACCTGGTGCAAGAAATTGCGTCAATTCACGTGATTAGAAATTGTACATTTTTTAAGAGGATTTCTAACTAGAGAATTAGAAAAACCTCTAAGCAAACATCAATTCATTCTGCAAAAAGTTTTTCCTAAGGAATTGCACAATTTCACAAGAACAGGGGCAGAGGAAGTGAGACAGGACAATTCAGAGAAGGGGTAAGGTGAAAATCCAAGGGGTACATACAGACTCCTGGCCCTTGTGGGGCAGAATAGAAAGAACGACTGAGGGTCAGAGCCCAGTGGCTGTGTGAGTGTGCGTACACATGTGCATGCATGTGTGTGCAGGCATGCGTGGGAGTGGCTGGGGGTGGTTCTTGGCGGGAAGGCTTCTCACCATTTCTCTTCCTTGCCTCCTCCTTTGTCACTTTCTGCTGTGCCATTACATTCTGGGGTGAGCGTCTCCCTGAGCTGGGCTTCCCTGATTCGTTGCTGATGACAGAGCCATTCTCACTGGGCGACCTGCTGGAGGTAACCATAGCAACAGGGGAGACGGTAAGTTTCAACTAGAGCAGCCGCCTCTCAAGGTTATTTTATTTGCACAGTTTAATGTCTGTAGCCTTTCATTCCAGTTTAATGGACAAAGAAGAAACGATATAGAAAAAGAAAAAAACAAAACCACCCATACTACAGCGTGGGTTAAGAAGCTGGCTGCTCAGAAGTCCGTTTTGCAGTGCTCAGCCTGTAGATTTCAGTGAGCGCTGCCCTGGGTGTCTGTCTCTGTTTCATTAACCACCACCCCACCATGACTATGGGAATGGTGGCAAGGGTGGCATCCATGCAGCATGCCCTCTTTTAATACCCAGCACTCTGGATAGTGTTGCAGAGGGTTTAAATCACATGGGCATTTCCAGGGACATGTATCACACATGGTTCTCTTTGGCTATTGTCTTTACTACATAGACTTTGACTATAAAACATTCCGTTTCCAATTTTCAGTTTTCAGGCTGCTCTTCTCATTCCAAGGAAAGGCATCAATAAGCAAATTTCCATAGCAAAAACTCAACTATGCCTTATTCTTTGCATAATACCCCATCACTAGGGGCTTCACTCTGTCAGTCTCACACATACACACACACATACACACACACACACACACACACACACACACACACAAACATACTCTCTCTCTCTAACTGTGGCAACTACTACCCACTTACGTTTTGATTTTGAGCTATTTGTTCATTCAGGAAATATGTTTCATTCATCCACTCTGTGCCAGACATACAGGTATGTGGAGACTCTAAGACAGCACCCCATGCCCTCCAAGAGCTCCCCACCAGGGTCACCTACTGTGTACCAAGGACTTTGCTAAGTGCTTTTAAAACTGCTAATGGATCATTATGAGCCACTGATTTGGTGACTGCCACCCTTGCTTAGCAAGTGAGGAACATGAAGCTCATGGAGGTGAAGTGTGTTGTCCAGGACAGAGTTGAGAAGTGGCAAATCAGCCCTGAAAGCCAGGGCTCCCCCTCCTCCCACACCCCAGAACACCTTCCCTTTGCTCTCCCATACAACGACCCCAGATAAGGCAGTCCTTCACACAGGGCGAGTCACAGAGCCTTCTTTCCCTCCTCATGGCGGGACTCTGGGGGACTCTCATCTTCTGGAACTCTCGGGGGGAATGGGATCCGGAGAGCCCCCACTGAGACTCATGCTGCCTCTGGCCTCAGACCATGCCAGCCCGTGGGTCCGGCTGAGCATAAAGACTGACCGCCTCCCGTCTGTGGAAGACAAGTGGGAGGCAGGTATCTAGCGGCCTCTTGTTCTTCTATTGTCAATCGTCCAAATTTAGAAAATAAGGACACCTATCCCTGACAATGGAGAATTGTCTGGAATAAATGCACTTCATCTGTAGGCGAGCAGCTTCTCAACTGGAAGCTGTGTATCCTTCCGGATGCTGCTCTGCCTCCTTCTCCCTTCTCCCTCCTCCTCCCTTCTCCCCTCTGCCTCCCCTGGGAATTTCGAGTTCTCAGTCTGTACACTTTAGCACCCTAAAAGCCATGAACAATCAAAGTCGAGATATCTATGGGATAAGGCAGTATATGCCAAGAGCATTCCGCGGCACACTAAAGCCAAGTGGGACATTCCTCGCCAAAGTTCCCTAAATGTAGGAAATGCTCACTATATTCCTTCTTTGGAGATTCCTAATGCACCTTAGCATATCAAAGACTGATCAGTTCTGTCACAGAGAGATTCATCTGGTTTCATTTAACCCAACATTTCCAAATTTATTCGATCACAATCTTTCTCACCTAACCTTTTAACATCATATAAAATGAGTAATAAAAGAATGTAGTCTGTGAAAACAAGGATAGGTACTAACTTGTTGAATATATGCTATTTACCCAACAGCTATTTGATTGCTGAGTGCTGGGTGTGCAAACACCCATACACAAAAGACACACACCTCTAGACTGTTCCTGGACTCTCCTGGTGAATGGCACCTACTCTCCCAACTGGCGGCATTGGGACAATTGGGACAAAAGGCTTTAATTTACATCCAGAAAAAAAAAAAAATAGGAAAGGGAAAGGCTTTTTATAACCTACTTCACATTCACAAAATACTGATTTATTTATTTGTTTGTTTGTTTGTTTGTTTGTTTATTTTTTAGAGTCTTGACCTGTCACCCAGGCTGGGGTGCAGTGGTGTAATCTCGACTCCCTGCAACCTCCGTCTCCCAAGTTCGAGCAATTCTCCTGCCTCAGCCATCAGAGTAGCTGGGATTACAAGTGCCCGCCGCCATGCCAGGCTATTTTTTTTTGTATTTTTAGTAGAGCAGGGGTTTCAACATGTTGCCCAGGCCGGTCTCAAACTCCTGATCCCAAGTGATGCATCTGCCTCAGCCTCCCAAAGTGCTGGGATTACAGGCATGAGCCACCGAGCCTCACCTGAATGGTTTTTGTAGCATTTTCATACCCTTTCCCTCATTTGATCCTGAAACAATTTTCTGGCTGCTCCTCTCACTCCATGGAAAGGTGTTAATGAGCAAATTTCTGTAGCAAAACCCAACTCTGCTTTATTCTTTGCTTCTGTTTATAGACATGTTTACACGGAGTCATCAAGTCAAAACTTCTGTTCAAAAACAGAGTGAGATTTGTGCATGCGTGTCTACTCACATGACAGTAACAAAAGTGTTTTTGAAAGCAAGAAAGTGTCACCTGCGAGGCTGCAGTTTGAGGCTACTGAATGCAACAGTACCCATTCTGAGGACATGGAGCCTGGAAGAACATTCTCGGGTTGAGGATGAATCAACTGCTGAACATGGCACGAATCATGGCCAATCACTACACTGAATTGCCCTTTGCAAACAGTTGTTAAGTGGTTTATTCTCCATCCTGGCCCAACAATCTCAGTCATGCACCAATAAAATAGTGTCACCAAGACCCTACTACACTGGAGGAAAAGGACCCAGAACACCCATCTGGCTGTCTGGAAGTGACTGAACCCTCAGAGTTCAGAGCTAAAATAATTAATAAAAATTGAGGTATCTTAATAACCATCAAACCACTGGTTTCTTCTGGTTTTCACTTGGGAAACTTCTTGGATCATCTAACAGACCCATTCTGAGAGGGAAGGCTGTCTTTATCTAGCAGGAATGAGAAAAATGATGTGGCAAGATGGGGAAGCCAGAAACATAAGATTCATAATGAGTTTTCTCTTGAATTTGATGTTTTGAAAATCTTTCAAATGATCAGAGGCTCCCGTGGTCAGCTGGACTTCAACAGAGAGAAGGTTTCTCTTACAGCTTTGGCAATGATCTAACCAGCCCTTAGTAAAATTATATTTTTATGCTAAAATTATCAAAGTGGCTGGGCATGGTGGCTCACTCCTGTAATCCCAGCGCTTTGGGAGGCCAAGGTAGGTAGATCACTTGAGGTCAGGAGTTTGAGACCAGCCTGGCCAACATGGTGAAACTCCATCTCTACCAAAAAAACACAAAAATTAGCCAGGCATGGTGGCACATGCCTGAATCCCAGCTACTCAGGAGGCTGAGGCAGGGGAATTGCTTGAACCCGGGAGGCAGAGGTTGCAGTGAGCTAAGATCTGCCCACTGCACTCCAGCCTGGGCAACAGAATGAACCCCTGTCTTGAAAAAGAAAAAATTATGAAGCTAATATAGAAATCCTTCAGGAATATAGATATTATCTTCTTCATCTGTCTTTGTTTCCTCAGTTAATATTTCTTATTAAAAATTTAGGGGTAATTGAATGTGATTAGCAAGAGTAGATTCCTGGCTAATCCAAGAAGTGCTTATTCTAAAAAAAAATTAAAGAAAACTTTATGTAATTTAAATTATTCAACTAGAATGGGTGAAAAATAATTTTTATTCTTCTTGAAAGTACTATGTTCATATCCTAATTTTAGTAACACTATTTATTTCTTTTCAGTGTCCTCTAAATAGGTGATAAATAAGTTATTAATAAGCCTTTGTTGTATTTGGCAAAGATCATGATGAGAATAATAGCTGTAGGTAATACTACTTGCAAGTCAATTCAGGTAAATCATCTATTGCCTCTCTGTACATTTCAGCTCTGCTCTGCTTATGCTCTCTCATGTTGGGTGCATGATTACAGTAATGGTCCTAACTTGTTCATACCTCTCTGTCAATAAGCTTTGGGTACTCTTCTCTCATGCTGAGTCTGGACTCAACCATGAGACTTGCCTTATCCAAGAGGACAGTAGCAACCACGACACAAGCAAAGATTTGAGAAATGCTTATGCTTTGGGTGTTTCTGTTGTTGTTTTTTGCTTTTTTTCCTTGCTGCCCTGCAACCACATTGTGAGAAAGCCAGGACTAGCCTGCTAGAGGACGAGAAACCACATGGACAAAGGCCCTTGCTTCCTGGGGTATTCCTGATAAGATTAGTATCAACAAGTCAGCCCAGCTGATCTGTCACCTGACTGGAGATACATAAGCAGGTGCAGCTAAGGTCAGCCAAGCCTAGCTCAGACCAGAAGAACCATCTAGCTGAGCTCAGCCCAATGTGCTGACCCACCAAAATAATGAGCTAAAAAAATGGTTGTTTTAAGTTATTAAGCTTTGGAGTGGTTTGTTATGGAGCAATAGATAACTAATCCACATGCCCCAATCTTCTTTCCTACACAAGCTGAAATCCAACCCTCTGTTTCTCTGTACCTCTTTCTGAGGTACCAAGAGTTCTTGGAAGAAAATATGCAGTCTTGTTGCTTGATTCCAGTACAAAATGTGGGTAACTGATACAGATGATCCCTCCTTCCTTCTCAAATTACTTCCTTCTCTTGGCTTTTTGGATCTTACTCTCTTTGTTCTTCTGATTCTTCTCATGCCCTTCTTCCTGACACTATTCCTTTTTCTTTGTTGATTCTTCCTCATCTGCTGGACCTCTAATCATGACAATGTTCCAGGGTTCAGTTCCTGGATCTTTTCTTTTCTCTATCTGTACTCTCCTAGGTGATCCCTCCCCGTCTCACAGAGTAATTACACACTGACAACTCCTACATTTATATTTCTACCCTGGACCTCTCCTCTAAACTCCAGACTCAAGGTTAACTGAGTTCTCAACATCTCCACTCATATATCTAATGAGCATCTCAAATGTAACATGTCCACACTCAAACTCTTGACCATCCCCTACAAACTACTTCTCCAGTATCCCCCAGCACAATATATGGCAAATTCACTCCTCTCCACTTCTGGCACTCCACAAGAATCTATCAGCAAATCTTTTCAGCTCTTCCTTCAAAATATCTCTAAATTCCAACCACCTCTCACACCATCCGATGACACCATCATCTCTTACCTAGGTCATGGTGGTAGCCTTGTAAAGGGTCTCCCTGAGTCTACTCTGCATCCCTACAGTCTGTTTGCCACACAGCAGCCAAACTGAGCCTGTTGTATTTATTTTAATTTAATTTTATTTTGAGACAAGGCCTCGCTCTGTCATCCAGGCTGGAGTGAGTGCAATGGCACAATCACAGCTCCCTGCAGCCTTGAATTCCTGCACTCAAGCCATCCTCTCACCTCAGCCTTCCCAGTAGCTGGAACTACAGGTACACACCACTGCACCTGGCTAATATTTTTATATAATTTTATTTTGTAGAGATGAGGTCTTGCTTGGTTGCCCAGGTTGGTCTCGAACTCCTGGCTTCAAGTGATCCTCCTGCCTTGGCCTCTCAAAGTGCTGGGATTACATGTGTGAGCCATGTACCCAGCCCAAAGTGAGCCTTTAAAACTGCAAGTCACATCATGTCATTGCTTTTCTCAAAACCCCCCAATGACATCTGATCTTTATTCACAATAAAATCCCAAGTCCTGACTTTGGTCTGTAAAGCCTGACATACTCAACCTCCAGCAACTTGCCGGCCTCATCTGCCACCACTTCCTCCCTAGTTCATGCCAGCCCCCTTGATCCTGCTTTTCCTTAAGCATGTCAAGATGTTCCCTCCTCTGGGCGATGCACATACTGTTTCATCTGCTTGGTACATTCCTCCTGCAGATAACCTTGTGGTTTATACCTCATTTCAATCAGGTCTTTCTCAAATGTCACTTTATCAAAGAAGTCTTCCTTAGTTTCCTAGCTAAAATAGCACTATGTCTCCTTCTCCATTTCTCTGTCCCTTAACTATGCTTTGGTTTTCTTCTTTGTACTCATCACCACCTGATCCAGAAATAGACAGATTTTACCTGTTTCTCTATTTGTTTATTATCTATCTCTCCTCACCAGATTGTAAGCTGCCCAAGAACAGTAACTTTGTCTTGTTCACAGCAATATCCCCAGTGCCTGATAAACAGCAAATGATCAATACACATGTTAGGTAAAGGGAGGGGACAAAGGAAGGAGACACGGATGATGTAGCTTTCTCAGTCTCTACAATGGTCTCAGGCAACAAGGAAGAAGGGAGTTGGCAATGCATGTCGGTTTAGCCAGCCAACAGGGCCTGCCATAGGGTTCATTATCTCTATAAGGCTATTGCAAAGTCCTTACAGTGAGTCTCTTGGCCTCTAAACTAACCTCTCCCATCCCTCAAACACATTGCCATCAAAGTATCCTTCTAACATATAGGTTAACATCACTGTCTTCCGAAAGACCTTTCAGTGGCTCCCCATTGCCTAGATAATAAAGGTCAGACGCCTTAGCCAGGCAGTTAAGACTTTCCAAAATTTTAATCTATCTTCTGGTTTCATTCTTCATTACACCCAGCCACCATGAACTCTAAACTCTGGGGACACTCACCGTTTAGAGAACATACATGTGCCTCTTCTCTCCCCACTCTTTTTAGACTGGATGCCCTTATATCTTCCCAACTATTCAGATCCCACTCACTTTTCAAGGCTCAGCTAAAGGATAACCTTCTCCATGAGGTTTTCCCTGTTCAGAATTAAGTTCTTCCTCCTGTCTTTGCTACAGCCCTGCAGTCTCCAGTATAGGCACCGGCACCTCATGCTCAGTATACCAGTTATTTATCTCTCTGCCTCCTCCATCATGAGACTCCTGGGGTCACAAATCAATCTTACACGTTTTTGTAGTCCTAAAGGGATGTCTGTCAAAGTGCTCTGCTTATAGTATAAACTAAATATATGGTTTTGGCTGAAATCAGAAACCCCTATTGAGAAATTGCCAGATAAAATACAGCTATACTGAATCAAAGGCACTGCTTTTAATATAAGTTTAAAATGTAAGTGTGACATCAGTGCTAATTTGCTATAGTAAATATAAGAACTAAATCTCTGCTGTTGTGGTTATCAGTGACATAAAACCTTACAAAGGGTGGCCCAGGCTAAGCAGGTATTGTGATTCTCATCATCTCCTTTAGTATCTTTTCAAATATTCAAAATCAGCATGAAGGGGAATTTTTAAACAGAACCGTGCAATTAACTTTAGGGCATCAGCTTTTCTCATCATCAATTATTTCTCTTGCTGACACAGAGAGGCAGAAGTCAGCCCCATGCCTACCTCTTCCTGGTTTCAGTGGATTTGGCAGTCTTGATGGTGCTTCCATCCTGAGCGACGTCTCTTTCCTGAGGAGCATCTCTAATGGGCAGTGGGAGGACCACCGTCTCCTGAGTCACAGGGATGACCTCCTCATCTGCCCCTTGCTGGCCCAGGTGTTGCTTGGCATAATCAAAGCCTTGCACAGGCTGCAAAGAGGAAACAGATTTGCAGTCATATTTCTAGTGAAGTGTGACTCTAACCATGGATTTAAGAGATGACAGGCAGCAAAGCACAATGATGGGACCAAACTTAGCTTTCTAATTAATAAACAAGAGTTAGCTCAAATCCCCATCATTATTTCCATGTCTTCAAAATCAGAATCCATGTTAATTCCATCCAGCTACAGAATCTCTATAGATAAGACTTGCTCAGAAAAACGAAGACTGTAAACAACATGTAAACAGGTGTTTAAGAACAAACCTCTTTCGGCCGGGCGCGGTGGCTCAAGCCTGTAATCCCAGCACTTTGGGAGGCCGAGACAGGCGGATCACGAGGTCAGGAGATCAAGACCATCCTGGCTAACATGGTGAAACCCCGTCTCTACTAAAAAAAAAAAAAAAAAAAAAAATACAAAAAACTAGCTGGGCGAGGTGGCGGGCGCCTGTAGTCCCAGCTACTCGGGAGGCTGAGGCAGGAGAATGGCGTAAACCTGGGAGGCGGAGCTTGCAGTGAGCTGAGATCCGGCCACTGCACTCCAGCCTGGGCGACAGAGCGAGACTCCGTCTCAAAAAAAAAAAAAAAAAAAGAACAAACCTCTTTCAAAGATTTTAGAACATGAATTTTAAGTCAATGGATGCTGCAAATGAGAAACAACTCAATTAATACATTAAATCAATCCTGTGGATCACCTCCTGCCTAGAAATACTTGGTTACCCCTTCACTCCATTCTTGTATAGCTTTATGTGTAATAGCACGTGTGTGACTTTGCCAAGTCACTTGAACTCTGAACCTCAATTTTTTCATCTGAGAAATGAAGATAATCCTATCTGCTTTACCTCTACCACCCTTGAGTATTAAAGTGGACCACAGATCTGAACAGAGGGAAGTGTGCTATCACATGCGAAGCCAGAAAATCATTAATAATGTATGGAGTCACTCTTTAATCCAGACTTCTCCCTTAAGTAGGCTGGCTCTCCTATAATTCATTCCCGAGAAACTGGCAAGGCTTTATTGCACAGTGTCTGAAATCCCAAGTGCATAAGGCAGCTCTGAACAAAATCCAACAGACATCTAGTAGTGTGAACCAAAAGGCATATTTAAACAATTCCTGAAAGTGCCTCTATTCCGCTTTATACCCCAAAGCAGTACAATACAGATTTGAGGCAGGACAGTGGGGTGGGTAAAAGTGGCAGTTTCAAAAGCAGATTGCCTGGGTTCAAATCCTGACTCCACCATTCATTAGCTGAGTGACCTTGAATAAGTCACTGAAACTCTCTGCACATCAGTTTCTTGATCAAGCTTAAAAGATGGCCATTGTTATTACATTAATTGGAGATAATAGTATAAACAGGATAAAATTTACACATTTGTGAGAGCAAAATGTAACCACTCTTAAGGGAATGCTGTAAGGATTAAATAAGACATTCAAGTTCAGCACTTAGATAAGTGCCTAGCCAATAGTAAGTGCTCAATGAATATTAGTTATTACTTTTGCTTTCCTGATAAATCATAGTCCAGGTGAAATGGACAGCAGTGAGTTTTTTCAAGAAAATTTGCAGATGAAATTCAACCTCTGTCATTTAGAGTATATCAGAACTTGATATGATCAGCAGCCCCTCCTTCAGCAGCTAATTTAGCTAAGAAATGCAACAGGAAGGTTCCAGCGGATTTAACAATCCAGTCTAGAACTGTGGCCTAACCTGTCAAATCTCACCACTGTGTCTCAGAATAGGATGGAGTTTTATTGCTACCTCCAACAAGGCTTTTTTATTTGAGGCTGCCTATAGCTTTGCCATGGACAGTTCCCCCAGTTCCCTGAGAAACTCACTCTGGGAAGTGCGATCACCTGCTTCTCTTCTCTGAGACATACACTCTGACCTATGTGGTGATCAGTGACATTCTGAGGCCAGGACCTGGGACTGCGTTTCTGAAACAGTGTTTGCTGAGGGAAGGCAGTCTCTGTTCTTTTCCTTTCCTGAACCTGGCCTACAAGAAACAGAAGAGAGCCTTCAGATGACTTGGTAATGTCCCTCAAATACTGAATTGCCTGCTCCTTCTACAACCAATTGGTCACCAATTAGATTCAATGTCTGAAATGTTTCTGGAAGCTGACTTTTACTCCCCAGGTCCACTGTCACTATCTCCTACCTCTGTCTTGTTGCTTCCAATTTAGCTCGTTTCCAGGCCTACCCCGATGAGCTTCCAAAATTATCTCCCTTAAAACACATGGTTACATCACTCCCTCATTTAAAATATAAAGGGCCTTGAATGTCTCCCCAAATGCTTTGGTTCCCCAAAGCTGAACTTGCCTGCCCAGTCTCATGTCCTGTTGGCCCCTTTTGTACCACAACCTCATGTCCCCATTATCATATTCAGTTTTGTTCCAACGACAGGGACTGTCCTTGGTGCTGAACAAACAAAGTTAAATAACTGGTTCCTCACCCTCAACGGGCTCAGTTTCAGCCTCATTTGATATTAATGGCACAGTACTAAACACAGTAAACAACTTATATCATTGCGTCTTCACCATAGTTCAAGAAGGTAGGTATTATCATGAGTCCCCAGTTTATAGATGAAGCAACTGAGGTTTACAGAGGTTAAGCAGCCTACCCAGGCTCACAGAGCTCTGATGGAGTCAGCATTTGAACCTAGGACTACGTAACCCAGAGCTGGAACATCTAACCACTATTTGATGAGTCTTCCCACAGACGTTCCTTTCCTTCTGCAGCTTCCTATCTTGGTTAGCATCTCCTGCTGTACATGGCCTGGCTCCTGTGCAACACTCCTGGCCTGTTTGTGAGGAAGTGGGAGGCTCCAATAGCAGCTAAGACTTCCCAAGAACTTAATGATAGGGAAAGCTGGCTCTGGTCCCATCTCCTGCTTTCTCTCTCCTCCCTCTGGATTTCACCCCTTACCTTTCACACTGAGTTAAAGTTATCCACTGGATATTTCAGGTGATTAAGTCAATGATGGATGATGTACACAAAGAAAGATATTAAGAAATTCCAAGCTTAAAAGGTGGCCATTGCTATTAGGTTAATTACACCTGTGTTATTAATCACAACAATCCCTGTGTATGTTTGGTACTTACAGCATGCAAAATACTGATATCTCATCCTGCAACAAACCTGTGAAGTAAGCAAGGCAAACACCACAGCCTTCATTTCACAGATAAGAAAACAAAAGCTCAGAGAGGTTCAGTGACTTGCCCAAGATCACACAGCTAAGTGGCGCAGGACTTAAAACTACTACTCCCTCACTCTTCTGACTCCCAGGGTACTGGTCTTTTAGCTTTCAACTGGAAAATTACGTGAGATTAATCAATTGCCCATTAGACACATTAGTGACTCCTAACCCCAATAATAAAATATCATGAAGTAGCTACAGTTATTTCAGTTAGTTTTATAAAATTATCAAATCAAAATAATCTCCAAAAATTTCAATGGTGGATACAGTGCCAAGACCTTTTCAGAAAAAAAGCATGGGTAACAATAAAAGCCAACTTACAAGTAGTATTTATTATGTACCAGACATATCTCAAAATGATGTATATATATTAACTCACCTAATCCTCACAACACTCTATGTACGATTATTGTTATATCTCCATTTTACAGATGGAAAAATTGAGGCACAGAGGTTAAGTAACTTTCCTGATGTTTAACTTTTCTATTGTTCCAACAACAGGGACTGTCCTTGGTGCTGAACATATAAAGTTAAATAAACTGGTTCCTCACCCTCAAGGAGCTCAGTTTCAGCCTCATTTGATATTAATGGCACAGTACTAAACACAGTACATAACTTATGTCATTGCATCTTCACTATAGTTCAAGAAGGTAGGTATTATCATGAGTTCCCAGTTTACAGATGAAGCAATTGAGGTTTAGAGAGGTTAAGCAACTTACCTAGGCTCACAGAGCTGGGTAAGTTATCCTATAGATACCCTATAGATAGCATCCTACAGATAGTAGTGGGAAAGAAGAAGCCGCTGGCTGTTCTTAGGGCATGACTGGCCTGTCCAAAGCAGATGTTCATGCAAAAGATTACAGACCCTTCACGCTCCATCCTGCATTTGAATATGGTCCTATATACCCTCTCCTAAGGTGGCCTCTTCCAGGGAAACATGATCTCTTCAATTCTATGAAGGGAAAAACTAGAAAAACGGCTGTACATCCAATGACAGAGTAAAGAGTTGTGAACTCGGAAGAAAGGAGGTGACAAAAGTCATGATGCTGGCCCTCTTGCATGTATCATTTTTCACCATTCTACCTGCAGAAGCCCACCTGACAACAATGGGAATGGGGTAGTCCGTGGTACCTTGTCTCTGAAGAAGAGTGAGGGTATCCATACCCTGGCCTCAGCTCCCAGGAAAGCCACACTCACCTCCTCTGCTTAGCATGTTAAGTTTATTACTGAGTCTCGGGAAGGATCCCTGGGACTGCCCTCTGGCACTGTAGCCTGAATTCTAAAGATGTAGCGATGTCCCCAGGACCGTCCTCCTAGTCTATGGATTGGTGGTGAAGGCTAACATTTTTGTTCTGCCTCGTCCCTTCACGTTAATTGAATTCTGTTCACACATACAAGGTGGTGAGAAGTGATGCAGGAAGCTCTCTCCTCTCTCCAACACTGCAGTGTCCCTGGGTTGTAATGGCAGAAGAACCGCAGTAAGCAGGAGGCAGTTCCATCCTGCTGGTTTCCCATGATAAAAGGGCTTTGGGAATCAAAGTATGTAGCACAGCCTCATGGAGGGGGAACCCAACCAGCTCCACCACACACAAGTGAATTCAATCATCTCATGGAACATAAATTTGCTTGACATTCAATGTCAGCCAGGTATCTCACAAAGCCCTATGTACAGAGTAGGACACAGAAGGAGCTACGGAAAACCACAAATGCTCATCTGTCCTAGCTTCAGACAGCCTTCAAGCCAGAAGCTATGCGGAAATCATGTGTTGCCCAACTCATTTTGGCAGATTAGTACAATTTTGGTCTAATCTATAACATAAATATGCCTCTTACAATCTCAGTATGGCATGTTTTATATTCCTGGATGTGGGTACAGTTAGATTCTGGTTATTACCATTATGTGTAAAAGGTTCATGTTGTAACTAAGCTGAGATGGAGATGAAATACACACTCTTTTTTTTTTTTTTTTTGAGATGGAGTTTTGCTCTTGTTGCCCAGGCTAGAGTGCAATGGCGTGATCTTGGCTCACCACAACCTCTGCCTCCCAGGTTCCAGCAATTCTCCTGCCTCAGCCTCCCAAGTAGGCGTGTGCCACCACACCCGGCTAATTTTGTATTTTTAGTAGAGATGGGGTTTCTCCATGTTGGTCAGGCTGGTCTCGAACTCCTGACCTCAGGTGATCTGCCCTCGGCCTCCCAAAGTGCTGGGATTACAGGCGTGAGCCACAGTGCCCAACCAAAATACATACTCTTGGAAGAGTTTCATCTTTCACTGCTTGGGCAATTCCAATGTACACTTCTTACCAACATCCTGCTGTGTCTGGGAAGCAGGTGCCTTTGTGTCAACTGAAACAGAACAACACGCTTTGGGGTTTAGCTCTTCAATAGACAGAGTATCTAATCAAGCTGCAGCATCAAAAAAATTGTATCAGTTTAACAAACAATAAAATCCTTTGATTTCTTTTGCTGAAGCGAGGTGTGATCATCAAGAAAGAACTAAGGCATGCGTGACCTCTGCAAGGACAATCTCCATGGCTGACACGCATTCCAGTGGCTCTGGAATATGAGGGGTAGTTTGCTGTTTCATTCCTACACAGGTGGACAAAGCTCAGATCTTCAGAGCTGGAAAAGGATTCTAAATGCCAAATCTCAGGGTTCAGGTAGGTGTATAATGGAGAAAATGCTCCAAGACTCGGATGTGAGCCTCAGTCACCCCTCTGCTGCTAGCATGACTTTGGACAAAGCCCGAAGTCTCTCTTTTCCCTGGGTGTTTTGGCAGTAAAATGAAGGTAATAAAACCTTCCCTGACTACGAGCTACCTCATAAAACTGCTGTGATGAACAAATGAGGTGACAGACCTCGAGGAGCCCAGCAAACTGTAAGGCATTATTTAAGCATCAGGTATGACAGTTAGTTATTTCCCTCATGGAATATCATGAAGGGAGCAACATGACCGGGAAATCAGCCTGCAGCATGTCCTAGTCCATTTCTCTCCCAGTGACTGGAGGTGGGTGGTACAGAGATATGGAGGCCACAGTGGGTGGGTGGGGCTCCAGGACAGGCTTCAGTGGAGCCACTGAACGGGGGTTTCTGGCTACCCATCCAAAGTCCTGCAGCTTCTCCATCATGATGGCCTCTGAAGATGTCACTCCAACCAAGCATGTGCTCCAGAGAGCCTTGCATTAGGAGCCAAGAGGCTTTGTCTAAGTCAGTTTGGGCTGTTGTAACAAAACACCACAGGCTGGGTGGCCTATAAACGACAGAAGTTTATTTCTCACAATTCTGGAGGCTGGGAAGTCCAAGATCAAGGTGCCAGGATGGTCAGAGGTGAGGGACCTCTTCTGGGCTGCAGGCTGCCAACGTCTTGTGTCTTCACGTGGTTAAAGAGGCAAGGAAGCTCTCTAGGGCCTCTTTTTTAAGGGCATTAATCTCATTCCTGGGGGTTTCCCCCTCATGACCTAATCATCTCCCAAAGGCCCTATCTCCTAATACCATCACATTGGGGGTCAGAATTTCAGCATATAAATCTGCGGACCACAACGTTCAGAACATAGCAGACCTGATTCTACCAGCAGTTCTGCCACTTACTAATCATATGACCTTGAAAGAGTTGCTTTTCATGGGTGAAAGGAGGGTGTCTGATTACATTATCTCTAAAATCCCTTTCAGGTCTCTTTAGCTTGTAGTTTTCTATGCCTTGGTTTCCTCATCTGTAAAATAATAGTCCTTCCTCCAAGGGCAGCTGTGAGAATTAGAGAGCTGCTATATATAAAGCGCTTGGAAGCACTGATGGCAGAATGGGCATCAGATAACCACGAGCCATCAGCTCCTGAGGCTAAAAGGAAGGGTCTCCTTCAAAATGAGGACCTGCCCTGATGTTTCTGCAGGCTCTTGCAATGGCCTCAAAAGGCAAGAGGGAATGGCAGGCTGAGCTCCCGCAGGCCTGTGCTCCTGCCCCTCTCCCCACCACTTCCATATACCTTTGCTCTCTGCGGTAGGTTTATCATGGTGTCGGGCTTGAAGTCGTTCTTGTTCTTCCTGCAGAGCACGGCAGTGATGATGATGATGATGACGGTGACCACGGCGATGGGCGCCAGCACTGCAGCGATGATCCACAGGTTATTGGGTGGGTTCTTCACCACGGCTGTGGGAAAGAGCCAGCAGGAGGGACATGACAAGCAGCACTGGGAAGAGGAAAGCAACCCAGACATAACCCCCCACCCCAGTCCCAAGTCACGGACAGAAGGATGTGGGGGGTTAAAAGGGTTTGGGGTTAGAAAGCCTCCACCTCCGCAGCCATGTGACCTTGGACAAGTGACTTAAGCTCCCTGAGTCTCAGTTTCCTCATCTGTAAAATAGGTTGTCACTTTGTAGTGTTTTTGGTGTGGTCTCTAGTAGCTGCTCAGCAAATGCTAGGGTTCACTACTACTGAGAGGAAGAGGAGAAAAAGATGGATCAGTAACAATTTTCCCCACAGGTGATGTCCACAAGTCAAAAGAAAAGTGAAGAGGAGAAACGTGCGGATTAGAAATGTGTGCTGGAGGCCGGGCGCGGTGGCTCAAGCCTGTAATCCCAGCACTTTGGGAGGCCGAGACGGGCGGATCACGAGGTCAGGAGATCGAGACCATCCTGGCTAATACGGTGAAACCCCGTCTCTACTAAAAATACAAAAACTAGCCGGGCGAGGTGGCGGGCGCCTGTAGTCCCAGCTACGTGGGAGGCTGAGGCAGGAGAATGGTGGAAACCCAGGAGGCGGAGCTTGCAGTGAGCTGAGATCTGGCCACTGCACTCCAGTCCGGGCGACAGAGCGAGACTCCGCCTCAAAAAAAAAAAAAAAAAGAAATGTGTGCTGGAATCAGGAGGCAAAAGCCACAGAGAAATGACTCTCAATATTGTAGTGTAGACACCCTGAGAGTGAGCAACGAGTAAAATGTAACATGAGCAGATGGATCTCCCCCAGAATAGCTGGCTGGGGAGCTTGGAAATGCCTCGGTCTAGTCAAAAGCCTCAGGCTGTTCTCAGAACCAGAGTAAAGAAGAGCAAGCAAAGTGATTGGCAGCAGGAAGGCTATGCTATTAAAACAGTAGGTGCCTCGGGGTGAGGGGGGCTGGGATGAATTAACTGGAAAGGGCAACAGGGTGATGGTCATGCTCTATATTATGATAGAGACTTGGGTTACATGGGTGTATACATTTGCCAAAGCTCATCATATGATTTACTTGAGACAGAAAAAGTGTTGACAAGTTAAAAGGAGAAGTCTCTTCTCTATGGTAGGTTTGGCCCGTAGTTTAAATTAATATATTGGCAATCTTGTTTATATATCAAACTCTTACAAGCCTAGTTAGCATGAGTTGATCTTCCTGATCCTGCTGAACCTGGGGGCCACTAGGCAAAACTGAGGCCCAGACCCTGGAATGTGAACACCCCACCAGTAAGTGTCACATGGTGAGACCTGCCTGAGGAGCCAGCCAGTCTTCCTCTCTGATTTCAACCAAGCCCTGACATCAAGTGGTTCCTCATTAGCCAAGATCTACCTCTCATCTGGCTGCCCTTAGGCTCAGAATACTATTAGTACAGAAAAGCTTTTTCTCCACAGTTTTTATCAATCGGTGATTAATCACATTATTAACTTCTGAAAACAGCTCATTAGATAACATGTTTCTGTTGACATTAAACACTTAATTGCTCCTGCTTTTAGCAATTCAGTATTTACACGTGAGTATTCTGCCATTAACATTTTTTAAAGCTTATAGCTTCTGTGAAAAATATCAGTATGCCTCTTTTTAGTTAGGTTATTCTATCCTGATGGAGAAAAATGTACAGTGCATCAGTGTATACCCGAAATAAATACATACTATTTTTTTTATTAGCAAGACTGTTCAGCTTTTACCCAGTTTTATTGTTTTAGTGGAGGTGCTTCTTCTTGGTGCAGTATGTAAAATCTCCTCACCTTCATTTACATAAACAGAACAGATTTTATCTTAGATGCATCAGTAAATTAATTTAAAGGTCAAAACAAGAGTAAAGTTAGGTCAACTGAAGTCATCCAAACTCAATGTCGTGTTCATCAGCATAATTACCTAAAAGTACAAAGTCATGTCTAAAGGTGAAAAGGAATCAATGGTTATTTAAATTGCAAGAATTTCAGTACAGGACTGATAGGAAAACCCATTTCCTGAGTGCCTACTGTGTGTTAGGCGCTGTGATAGGTCCTTTGCCTGTGTACTTTTCTTATCCCCAATATGCTGATGAGGAAACTGAGACCTAGAGAGGTCAGAGGTTTCTATGAAAAGTCACTTCTCTGAAATAAACAGTTCAAGTCGGTTCCGAGTTAACACACGTGAATAAAAGTGTGTGCTTATGTGCATGTGTACACACACGTACACGTGTACACACACACACACATACAGTATTTGTCAGAAGGAATGAAGTCAAAGAGTCCAAATAATCTAACACAAAATAAATTATTCTCATGTACAGCAAATGTTGAAAGGAGAAGGAATCCATTCAAAAGTGTTTCCAGTTTGTTTTTGTGGCCATCACCTATGTCTCAAATATTACAGCTCATAACTGGGGTGACTGGATGCAGGGGAGAGTCCTCCGGGGGCCCAGAGGCTGGCTAGTACTCAGTCCACATCGTTCTCCCACCAAACCCTCCCGTGGCTTCTCTTCCCCACTGGGGGCCCAGCCCATAAGGCCCTAGCGACCATGGCCGCCCTTCTGTGCCTCTGACCTCATGGCTAGGACTCTGCTCCCTCAATGACCGCGGTGCTGGGTGCCAGACTGTTGTCTCTCTGCCTGGAACCTGGCCCCCAGATAACCTCAGGGACCCTTGCCTCCCTCCCTTTCTTCAGGTGGTCACTCAGGGGTTACTTCCTTACTGATTCTCTTCTTGACCCCCCAACAATTTAAAATAGTAACCACTATCTTATCAACATGTCCTAGCCCTTCCCTGCCCAACTTTTCTCCATAGCACTAATCAGCACTGAACATGTTAATTATTTATTTAGTTTCCTTGATCTGCCCACCCTAGAACATAAGCTCCACGAGGGCAGGGTTTTTGTCCACTTCATTCACTGCTGTTATCGCCAGTGCCCAGCACATAATAGGTGCTCAATAAATATCTGTTAAAGAAGTGAATAAACATGAGTCCTCTTCGCCAGAGGGTCAGTCTATTTCTTTAAGTGGCTTTTTTTCTTTTTCTTTTTCTTTTTTGAGACAGAATCTCACTCTGTCCCCCAGGTTGGAGTAACGGCACGATCTCAGCTCACTGCAACCTCCGCTTCCCAGCTTCAAGCCATTCTTGTGCCTCAGCCTCCCAAGTAGCTGGGGTTACAGGCACCCACCACAACGCCCAGCTAAGTTTTTTTTATTTTTAATAGAGACAGGGTTTCTCCATGTTATCCAGGCTGGTCTCAAACTCCTGACCTCAGGTGATCCACCCACCTCAGCCTCCCAAAGAGATGGGATTATAGGTGTGAGCCACTGCGCCCAGCCAAGTAGCATTTTTTGAGATAAATGTCTGGTGGCCATGTAAAGCAAACCACTTCCTGCTCTGGTATGCTTCTCCTTGGGGCGAATTTTCCCTATTCCGTCAGCTGGATAACAACTCTGAAGTGCCTCTCACTCCAGACCCTGCAAATGGAACAGATGCAAACCTCCAGCTGCTTCCACGAAGTCAAATGCTGCCTCGTCACCCAGAGGTGATGGGGTGAGTCACATGGGCACAGCATGCTCCAGTCTTGGCCCTAGAATTAGTGATTCAGAAGGCTCTAGAACACACAGAATGCAGACACTCTCCCTTGAGAGAGACAAAGTATTCAACACTGTGACTCTCTATTCAAAGCCCTGACCTCAGATGAACATTGTCGGCTGCTTTTGAAACTACTGGGAGAAAATGGGATTTTAAAGATCTCTGCTCTCTTCTCCTTCACTGGCCTTATCTTCATCCTCATCTGCTCCTGGGGTGGACATACTTCCCAGAGGACGTCCTCTTGCTTTCCTCTTCCATCCACTAACTACGTTCCTTCACCAGGCACTCACATTTTCCCCAGGATTTTAATTCTAATCTCTATCTACAGAATTCTCAAAGTCTGTAATGTTACCTTGAATCTCTCTCCAGAGGTCTAGGCTTGAATTCCCAACACCTTTCTTAACCTTCATAGGATATCCTATCAGCACCCTTGATATCCCATCAGTGCCCCCAGTTCTGGGGCACCTGTTGAGCACATAGTAAGTGGCAGCTGAATCTCCTTTATCCATGAGGTTGGAGGACTACAGGAGAGAAATGAAGAAGAAAGGAGATTGAGAACCCATATAATACAGAGAAGAGGGTGCAACTAATGAAGAGGGAAAGGGGACTGGAGAGGAGAGGCACTGTTAGAAGGCAGAAGGTAATTTATTGTTTGAGCTGTGTGGAGTTTAAGGGGATAATGACATATCATGGGGGTGCCAGTGGGATATTGTCGGGTGTTACTGGAATACTGATGGAGAGATTCAGCTGCCACTTACTGTGTGCTTAACGGGGGCCCTAGGATTGCACCAAGCCCTTTACAGGCAACAATTATCTCTTTTAATCTCCTATGTAGCTCTATTAGGGAGGTGTTTTTTATGTTACCATTTTACAGGTGGGGAAAATGAAGGTCAGAGAGGCTAATTAACTTGACTCCAAGCTCCATAACCAGAAAGTGGAAGAGCAGGGGCTGGGCCTGGGTTACCTTATTTCAAAGGCTCTTTTCTCAAGTGCTATGGTGTCTCCTAATCACATGCCTCTCTCGGCACCTAGCAGAGGCATCTGGTGAAGGGCGGTTCCTTTGCCTTCACAAGAATTGAACCAGGAAGGAACTGGAGCTAGATCTTCCAAGATGAATGAGATGCGGCACCTGCTTTTAAAGAGCTCATGAGAGAGAGAGAAAACAACTGTTATGGCCCAACGTGAGGAGGGCAATGGGGGCTCCTGGAACCGAGGGAGACGGAGGGCTGTGCCTCGGGGGCCAAGGAAGGCTTCAAGGGAGAGGGAACATGCAGGATGAAAACCCCTGCATGGCTTTAGATATGAAGGAGAGAAACGCAGGCCACATGGCTGGAAAAGCAGCCTGAGACCAGGCTGTGCAGTCCTGAACGCTTGCTGGGTGCACCTGCTGTGAAGACAGGAGTTTGGATTTTATTCTGTGAATGACAAGAGCCAGCAAGTATTTTTTTAAAAGTGGAGTCGATGTAAGATCAGAATCCATGTTTTATTACAATGACTCTAATTACAATGTGGAAGGCATATTAACGGGAGTCATTTTGGAAGCTACTGTCATGGTCCAAGTGGGAGAGAATGATGGGATGGAAAAAAGGAAATGGATTTGTGAGTGACTGTGGAAGACAACTGAGAGGACCAAGTGAATTTGAAGGAGACAAAGGAGTGAGGCTGGAAGGGTCAGAGGGTGGCAGCCTTGGAGCCTGGCCAAACAGTTTGAATCTTGGCTCTCTTGAGTGATAGCTGAGCCTCTGGGCCATTCCTCACCTCCCAGACTCTCACTCCCCAAAGGCTCCATGACTCTAACCTGACAGGATCTCTCTCTCCTGTCCTGGCCCCTGACCCCATCCACTGCTCCCCATTAACTGCCACCAGCAAAGTCCCTTAGCCTCACCCGGTCCTCCTGACACTTCATTCACCTCTGCTCACCATGAAGCAGCTCTCCTTCTCATGCCTGTCCCAAGTACCTCAAGGCCTTGGGTAGCCTTGAGGAGTGAAGGAAGAGAGTCTTGGCTAAAAAAGTCATTTTGAGAATAAGACCGCAGAGAGTGACCATCACAGAACTGTTACGGAACTGACAGGTCAAAGCAGCAGATGGCTGGAATAGAAGAAGTGTTAGAGAGGAAGAGATACTGAGCCAGGGGCATAAATCTCCAGTGAGTGATGGGGGCCTCTTGGGGCCCTGAGGTGACTGCAGCAAAGAAGGGGGAGCTTCAAAGGACCTGGGATTGAAAAAGAGAAGAAGTGGTATGGACACAGCCATGAGGATTAAGGAGAAGTGGAGCCCTGTCTGTCTATCTTCAGGCACTTTTTGGGCAGTCTGCTCTGCCATTCTCAGTGTGTATTACCATACCCCAGCTCAGATCCACCCCACACACCTCGATCTCAGCTGCCTACTTCATTTCACTATGCCCAAGAGAGCACAAACAATCGGAGACAGCGTCCGCAAGCTTCCATCACCATGTGTCCCCTGTACTCCACTTTCCCCTCATTAGAAAGGACCAGCTGTCCCTGCAGACCCCTCCACCTGTGTACCAGATCCCATTGCCTCATTCATGGACAGATTTTGCACCTATTATTCCCGCCTCTCTCTTCTGCATCGTCAGCTTCTCCCTCTCCATGACAGCATCCCCTCAATATTCAAACACACACCAATTCAAGCTTTCTAGCTTTTGTTTGGGTTCTCAATGCCTGGGATGCCATACAGCCCCTCCAGCAACTGCCCCAGAAGATTTCCTTCCCTTTGCTGTCACTGCTTCCCCACACCTTGTTCTTCTTCTCAGCCCATCTGGTTGCAAAACCACTCCTGCTAAGGTCACAACCTCCAATCCCCTTAATCTCTACCCTATCACTCCCTGCCTCTTGGGAATATACATCAACACAGCTCTCTCCCTCCCCTGAGATCTGCTGTCCTTGCTTACTGTCTGAACCCCATGCTCTCCTCCCATCTCCCTGGCTGCTCCTGGTCAGTGTCCTCTGCTCGCTGTCACTCTTCCCACATGTGGATTCCCCAGGGCTCAGTTTCTCCCTTTTCTCTGTAGCTAAACCCACCTGGTTATTCTCACCTATTCCCTTAGCTCTAAATGTCACCTATATGTTGATGACTCCTGAGTTTATGTCTTCCAAGATCCACGTGGATGTCTAGTAGACATCTCACACCTAACATGTCTACAACCAAAATCCCAGCTCCATCTCCCCTGTTCCCATTCCAATCCCACTTATCCTCTTTGACCTGCACCTTCTGCATCTCAAAAAATGGCATCACAACCAATGCTCAAGCCAGCACCTACGAGTCACCCTTGATTCCTCTGAGTCCCGCTTCCTTCCCTGGCTACACACAGAATCATTATCTTGCGCCATTGACTCTGTCCCCTGAAATATCCCGAATCTGTTCACTTCTCTGATTGTCCACTTTCAGTACCTTCAACTCTCGCCTGGGCACCTGCAGTGGTTTTCACTCCCATCCTCTATGATTTACTCCTCACCTGGAGAGAGGGAGAAAGAGCTGAGAACAGAATGCTCTGGAGTCCACATAAAGATGATGTGGCAAAACAGATGAAACAAGCTGTTGAGCGGGTGAGGACGGAGCCCACAGGGAGGGAAGGGGAGAGGTGCAAAGGAAGAGAATCTTGGTTAAAAATGTCATTTTGAAAAACAAGATTGCAGAGAGTGACCATCGTCATTCCTAGACAAAGTTGTGTCTGTGAGGATGTGCTGGCCGAGCAAGACAATACAAGGTCTGGACCATCACCCTGGAAGCAAAAGTAAACTGGATGAAGACAAGAGCTGAGCAGGAGAGGAAGACCAAGAGCCAGGTGTCAGGGACTTGGAGAGCACAGACATAAGCTAGGAAAGCAAACCTACGGGAGATGACCTTTCCTGCCTTCACGCTCAGTATGCTGCCAAATACTAACATTTCTACCACCCAACCTCTCACCTTCACACCCTTTCCCCTTCCCTTACTCTCTTTATAGCTTTTGTTTGGGTTCCCAATGCCTGGGACGCCATAGAGCCTCCTCACCAGTCCTGACACTTCCTGTCTGCTCCCATCCTGGACACTGCTGACCAATTAAGTTTCCTAAAAATGGGCAGTTCCAATGATATTACTCCTTAGCTCAGAAATCTTCATCAGCACCCCACAGCTGATCAGAGTGTGTACTATCTCCTTCCCTGTCATTCAAGGCCTTAGTCTCCGGATCAATACACCTTTCCAATTCCATTAACTCTTCCATGGGTGTCGGCACCCCAGGCAACCTGAACTACTTTTCAAGCACACCTGGTACTTTTCACCTCCATTCTTTCGCTCATGCTGCCCTCTCTTTCTGGAATACGCACACCCTCTTCTCCCTCTGCTGAAATCTTCAAGTGTCATGTAGTTAAGAACACAGGCTCAAAGTCAGACAGACAGATGTAGATTAATATCCCAGCCACCTAAGCACTTGTTCTGTGATGCCAAGCAGGTTATTTCATTTTTCTGAGACTTGGTTTCCTTTCCTGTGGTTTAGATCTGAGTAAACACTGCCCCAATGAGAATAGAAAGTGAGAAAATCTAGGTGAAGTAACTAGCATAGCAGCTGCCACAGGGGAGGGCATTCAAAGAGACAGCTATTATTTTTAACATCCTTCCTCTGCTCACCCTTTCCAGATGCCCCTTCGAAGCAAACCCTCCCTCTGCTGACCCTGTATCACACACTGCCTTTTGCAGCACTTTCCTGTGTTATGTGCCATTGCACCTGCATTAAGTCTCCCTGCTCCTTAAGGGCAGAAGCCAGGTCTCACCCACTTCCATACATCCTCCAGCACTAAGCGACTTCATGTAGAACTTTATAAATGTTTGTTAAATCAAATTATCTTTAATCCCCCTGGCATACAAAAATAAACTCAGCTATAGTGATTTTCATGGCTGTTCACTAGATTATGCTGAGGAAGAAGGGTGGGTAGGACTTGGGGGCAAAGTAATATCATTGCCATCTTTCCAATATCCAAAACATATCCCTTATTGCTTGAAACAACACAGAAACATAGCTGATTGATTTAAGACCCTTCCAGAATACAAATATGTTTAGCTCTGAGACCATTAACATGAGTTTGGGGAATCATTTTGATTTTCAGGAAACATTTAATGGCATTATAAAGACTGAATAAAAAGACCATCCCCTTACGGTCAGCTTGCAGAAGGACAACGTGATGCAGGGTCAAGGCCATCCTTTGGGAATCAATGGTGCTCAGGATCTTGGCAGCTGCAGTTCCCAGCAAAGGCTTCCCGTTGTACAGGGTGTAGTAAGTCAGCTCCGCTGGGTCCTTCGGGCCTGGGACACGCTGCATCTTCACCATCTTTCGGAAAAAGAGAGGCTGGGTGTTTGCAGGGCATCTTGCACGGACCCTGCAATCACCCAGGTGATCAGCAGATGTTCCTCTCCCGACTGCTGAAGCCTTCTGCGGCTAGACGCCAACCTTTGCATACCTCTCTATATATAGCCTCTCAAGAAGCCTGCTCTTGCTGGAGCAGGAGACTGGGAGGAGAAAAAAGGGTTTGCAAAATATGAACATCTGGAAAGAACAGTTTGCGGTTGGAGAAGAAAACACAGGATAGTGATGTCTCCCAGCATCCACAGAACTCTGGCCTCATTTGAAAATAGGCCTCTGCATTTAATTCAGGGCATGTTAGGTTATTCTCAAACAGGACTGTTAATTTCAAATATCTGTAATTGCCAGAGAGGGAGAAAAATGAACTTATATGTCTGCAATTCAAAAGATCTCTGATAAAAGCACTGCTTGGAAACCCTATGTTCTTTTTCTAAAATAATGGTTTTGCTCTTTTTTCTCTAAAAGTTATACATATTAACTATAAGAAAATTTGAAAATGTGGGAAAAATCAAGAAATAAAATAAAAACAATCTGTAATCCTTCTATCACAAGCTAATTACTGTTGCCATTATAGAGTATTCGCTTCCATTCTTTGTTCTTGCCCTCACAACCCTTTTCCTTATTAGTTTACAAAATTATTTATCATACTCTATATACAATATCTTGCAATTTTTACTTGCATCTTTAAAGGACCTTAAATATAACAAAAGCATAAACGTTTATTTTTACATGGTATTCTGATGCATACCTCATAAACTTATTTAAATAATCTTTTATTATTAAACATTTAGATTGTTACTAATTTTTTACTACTGTAATTAACAATTGATAATCACAAACACTAAAACTTAAGTTTCAATACCTACATAGTGTTCTACTGTATGCATGCCTGGTGAATCAAACTAACCCTTGATTATTGAACATTTGGTTATCAACTTTTTGCAGTTATAATTAACAAATCATAAATAGTATAGTATTTTCCAAAGTTTATATTACAGATTATGAATTTCACAGGATATTTAAAGACATTACAAAAATGTTTATGGCAACATTGTTTATAACAGTAAAAAGACTAAAAATTAAAAAGTTGTTAATAATAGGTTGGATAATGAGCTATTGTATACTCAAACGATGAAATACTATAGTGTAGTGGTGAAAATGAATGAACTATGGTTATTCATATCATTATGGATGAATACAAAAGCCTGATGTTGAGTAAAAGGAACAAGTCACAAAATATAAAGTTAAAAATTAAGCAAAACTACATAATACACTATTTAGAGATACAGGCATGGGTAGTAAAATCTATACAAAAAATATGGCAATGATTTAATACAAAATTCAGATTCACTCTAAACTCAGAGAAGACATGTAAAAGGCTTTTGGGATAAGGTAAGGGTAATGTTCTTACCCTTCAGGTTATGGATTCTTTTTATTAGTGTCCTTTAAACTCTGCATCTTTCTTATACTGTTTTGTGTGTATGCTATACATAACAATTAAAAAATAGATACTATTACAACCCAATAGAAAATGGGGGCAAAAGAGCTGATCAGACACTTCACAAAGGAAGATGTCTGAATAACCAATAAGCACATAAAAATGCTCAATGGGGAAACTGAAATTGAAACCACAAAAGACCACTCTATACCCACCAGAATGGCCAAAGTAAGAACTGACAACACCAAGTGTTGATGAGGAAGTGAAGAAACTGGAACACCTGTCTGTTTGGTGGGAGTGCAAATGGTGCAACCACTTTGGAGAAAGGTCTGGCAGTTTCCTATAGAACTAATGCACACCAATCCTATGAACCAGCAATTCCAGCCTATATACCTAAGATGAGTGAAAGCCATGTGGTCACAAAAGGACTTGTGGAAGAATGTTCACAGCAGCCTTGTTTAACAGCTACAAACTGGAAAAGCCCAGGTATACATCAACAGAAGAACAGATAAACAAACTGTAGTATATTTATACAAGAGAATATTATTCAGCAAAAAAAATTTGAATAAACTATTGAATAACATAACAACATGGATGAATGTCAAAACACCACACTGTGTCAAAAAAGATTTATACAAAAGAGTATGTACTGTAGAATTCCATTTATATGAAATGCTAGAATGTCAAAATCAATCTATGATTTAGAAGTATGTGAAAATGTATGTTAAGAAAACCTTACGGAAGTGTTTGGAAATGATATATGTAATCAAATATAAAATAGTAACAGTATAATGTCAATTGTAAAATCTAGATAGTGATATGTGTGTTGACTATAATTTTATCAACTGTTCTACAAGTTTGAAACTGTTGGCCAGGCACAGTGGCTCGTGTCTGTAATCTCAGCACTTTCGGAGGCCAAGGTGGGTGGATCACTTGAGGTCAGGAGTTCGAGACCACCGTGACTAACACAGCAAAACCCCATCTCTACTAAAAATACAAAAATTAGCTGGGCATGGTGGTGCGTGCCTGTACTCCCAGCTACTCAGGAGGCTGAGGCAGGAGAATCACTTGAACCTGGGAGGTGGAGGCTGCAGTGAGCCAAGCTCACACCACTGCACTCCAGCCTGGGTGATAGAGCGAGACTTTATCTCAAAAAAAAAAAAAAAAAAAAAAAGTTCATAATAAAATGTTGGGAATATACAGATATTACTTAAAAACAAGGGCTTTTTGACATTTAAACTTGGAAACCAGTATGTTGAAGAAAATTAAGGAGATGTCTTTACTTCAGGTCTTTTTAGAGCTTTGGTATGCAAATAGGCTTTGGGACTCTTCAAGAAGGGGCTTTAAAATGCAGCCTTGCCCAAACCGATTTGGCCAGAGAGCCCCTTTTCCCAAGAACACTTGATAAGATCATGATATAGTACAAATTATATGTCCCCTCCAAATCTCATGTTGAATTGTGTATTCCCAATGTTGGAGGTGGGTCCTGAAGGGAGGTATTTGGGTCATGGAGGCAGCTCCCTCATGGCTTGGTTCTGTCCTCGCAGTAGTGAATGAGTTCTTGTGAGATCTGGTTGTTTAATGTGCGTGGCACCTCCCCTCACCCTCTTTCTTGCTTCTGCTCCTGCCACGTGAGACCTGCTCCCCTTTCATCTTCTGCCATGCTCGAAGCTTCCTTAGGCCTTTCCAGAAGCGGATGCTAACACTATGCTTCCTATACAGCCTGCAGAACCATGAGCCAGTTAAACCTCTTTTCTTATAAAGTACCCAGTCTCAGATATTTCTTTATAGCAATGCAAGAAATGGCCTAATCACTTTCTAGACACTCTCTGGAAAACACTATCCTTACTCTTTTGTCTTTGCGTTCACCTGTGTGTCCTTGTCCTCAAGATTAATTTCTTTTCTTTTCTTTTTTGAGACAGAGTCTCGCTCTGTCACTAGGCTGGAGTGCAGTGACACGATCTTGGCTCACTACAACCTCCACCTCCTGGGTTCAAGTGATTCTCCTGCCTCAGCCTCCTGAGTAGCTGGGAGTACAGGCACGCACCACCATGCCCAGCTAATTTTTGTATTTTTGGTAGAGATGGAGTTTCACCATGTTGGCCAGAATGGTCTCCATTTCTTGACCTCTTGATCCACCCGCCTCAGCCTCCCAAATTGCTGGGATTACAGGCGTGAGCCACTGTGCCTGGCTGAGATGAATTTCTAGGAGTCAGTTTGTGATCATCTAAAAGTTTCTTGTCTAAATTCCTCATTTTCCCTCCAGAAAAGTCATACCCAATTGCTGTGTTTGAAAGTGCCCTTTTTGCTGCACATTCATCAATACTGGATGGTAGCATTTTACTAATCTTTGGTAGGTGAAAATGGCATCTTGTGGTAGTTAAAACTTGCCTTACTTCGGTTACAAATTAAGTCGAATATTTAAAAAATTTTAGTGGTCATATGTTTCCTCTTAGGCCTCAGTTTTCCAAATACGTCAACTAGAGAAATATCTTTAGATTCTAGACAGTTAAATCTCCATATTCATGAGGGTAGCTCATCTTTTAAAATGATCTAAGCCCAGAAGAAAGGCTTCAGGGTAGAAGCATATTGTAAGTCACACAGAGTGAATTTTTTGGGGGAAACTGGGGCATGTTATTCCTTTCCCTAGTGGAAAAGGAGGTGGGGAAAGTGTTAGTAGAATCTGGTAGAAGTTGAGTGACCATTCAAATATCTAATAGCTTCTCTCAATTTCAACTTAATAGCAAATTCTTCCTGCCAAGATTTCTTTAAGAGTATGTTACAAGATGATCTACACCCTCTGTAAATTAGGGATTTGCAGAAATAAACCCCCACCTGCTTCCCTCAGACTTTCCAGGCAGCTAAAGGGGCCAAATGCACTGAGCTCTTAGAAGAAATGAGAGAGGGCTGGGTGTGGTGGCTCACACCTGTAACCCCAGCACTTTGGGAGGCTGAGGCGGGCGGATCATGAGGTCAGGAGTTTGAGACCAGCCTGACCAGCATGGTGAAATCCCGTCTCTACTAAAAATACCAAAATTAGCTGGGCATGGTGGCGCACACCTGTAATCCCAGTCATTCAGGAGGCTGAGGCAGGAGAATTGCTTGAACCTGGGAGGCAGAGGTTGCAGCGTGCCAATATTGTGCCACTGCACTCCAGCCTGGACAACAGAGCGAAACTCTGTCTCAAAAAAAAAAAAAAAAAAAAAAAAAAATGAGAGAAAGAGCACCTCTCTGGGCCCTTTGGCATGCAAAATGTTTTAGATTTCTTAGGTTTACAAATAACTCCAGGGTTGTAGAGTGGCCCCTTATCCCCTTTGGCTGATGCAAATCCCAGTTCCATTATCTGAGCACCAGTGACTTTCTTCCTATCATTTGGAAGTGTGGAAATTATAGAGCTCACATGGAACCTACAAAGGAGAAATCACAAACCTGACATGCGAGTTTAACCATCACTTTACCTAGTGATAAGGTCATCCCAGACCACAAAGACTTTTAGAACCAAAGCAACATCCAATAGGACAAAGGGCCAAATTCACCAACTGCGAATGGAGGGACCTGGAGTCTCCATCAGGGGCATGACAATGACTCATGCAGGGAAGTGTGTTCATTAAGATGGGTTGTTTATACTTTCAAGATTGCCTGGGGACAGGATTTGCACACAGACTATGCTAATGGCTGCAATTTCCTTTGAAATGCTTACTCATAGACAGTGTGATACTACGCATGTGTGCTATGGTTCAGTTACACCTGAGATGTGGTCAATCATCAATCAGGGGTTCACATGCCAGGGGTAGTCTGCTTGATCCCAGTTAGGAAGTCCCCATTCCAAAGGCAGCTACCAGGAGTGCTTCTCTAATTTGACATCATGCTAACAGGGCTTTGTTAATTAGCGCAACAAATTAGTTAACAAAAAGTTAGACGTGAGTTCTCAGTGGTGACAGTACAATTCAAGATAGGTAGACCTGGCTAGAATACACCAGAGCGGTTCTCATTCTTGCAGGAACTGGCTAAAGTATCTAGAGAGGTTTAGAATCTCTACTCCTGGAGATGGCTACTGCCTTGATTGGGTGCCCTCAGAAGCAGACCCTGAGAAGAGCTGAGTGCTTCTAGTTTATCTGAGAGGTGCAATGAACTGGCAGGAAGGTGAGGAGGTAATACAGGAATGGGAAGGAGCCTACAAGGGGTGCGTTATTAAGCCAGTTACCGCAGTCAATGACTAAAGCTTAATTCTGTGGGAAAGCTTTGAAAATGATCTAAAACATACATTTCAGAATTCTCCCAGCCAAGAAGTGAGAGAACCAGGTTATTTATAACTCTGGTAATTCCCAGGCACTTCTGACCAGCATGGCATGGGCAAAGCAGGTTTTGACATCTCAAAAGTAGCCCTCTGAAAAAGATTCAGAGGCTGGCTGTTGGAACTCCAACTGGAATGCACAGAAACGGTAAGGGGATGTGGGCTGGATACAGCTAGTGTCGCTATACTCCTCCAGCCTAAATCTCTACATCGCCAAGTGTCCACTATAAGCTTGGAGGGTTCTGTTTGTTGAAACTGACTACACACAGGTAACAGAATCCTGTCTCTGGAATAATGGTGCATCTGCCATTCAGAGGAATGGAGGTGAAAGGGTCTAAAAGGACAGAGAGCTGGGACTTCATTGAGCTTACTGAACAAGCTGATGATGAGTCTGTCCTTGCTTACCAAGAATTTTTTGTTTCAAAAATATCTGCCAGAGTACAGATTTTGTACTGAGACTTCCTTGTGTTATAACCTAGTTAGTGACAATGTTGGAAGAGCAGCAGACTCTCATCCTCCTTCATGTTTTTGATGGTGAAAGAGATCAAATGAAGAGACTAAAAGGCAGAAATAAAGGCCACAGGCAAACAGCCCGGGCGGCGCCCTGAGCCTACTTAAAGATCGACCCCGGACCTAACCGATTAAGGTTATCTATAGACTCCAGACATTGTAAGGACAAACGTTGTGAAAGTCTCTGTCCTGCTCTAATTACCAGTGTCTGCCACATATCTTAGTCCTGGGCCCAGTACAAACAATCCTCTATTTTGTCCCAACTTCCTGAGCCCAACGCAAATACATCCCCCTCCCCACACATCTCAGAAACACCACCTAGAGAGCCCCGATAAGGTCACAACCGTTTGTAGTTTTACTAAATGCACGGGAACAAATAGAAACTGTTAATTGTATTAACCAAATTACCAATTGTGATGCTGCAACCAAAAGAATTCCTTTGTACCTCTGTAACCTTACATATCCTGTATGCATCGGGTTATAAAAAGCGGGCACATGCATCATTCGAGGCCCTCTTGTATGTTGTGGAACGGAGGGACCAAGTTTGAACTTGCATTAAAGATCCTTGCCACTTGGCTTTGACTCTGGACTCTGGTGGTCTTCTTCGGGGAACAAACGGTCTGGGCATAACATTTGGGGGCTCTCCCGGGATTCCCCAAGCCCACCAGACCCCTGGTCAACGGATCTACTAGGATCGATCTGCTAATAGGTGAGCCGGCTCGTCTGTTTGTCTGTCTGTGTTCGTTCTGAATCGGCGGCTCTCTGAGGCTGCGGCTCGTCTTTGTTTGTCTGTCTCTGTCCATTCTGAACCTGCGGATCTCTAAGTCCGCTCTGAGGCTTTTAGCCTGTCTGAATCCGCGGCTCTCTAAGTCCGCTCTGAATCTGTGACTCGCGAGGTCTGAAGCTGAAAGCTGGCATAAGTCCTGGCGGACGCGCTATAGGACAGCCAGCGGAGACCGGTGGGAGACGTCCCCCGGCTCTCATCTGATTCTTGTCTGAACTTGTTCTGACCCAGATTTCTGGTGCGCGCCTGCGACTGATGTAAACTTGTTGTTGATATTCCAGCAACTCACTTTTCCCTTGCAGGATCTGTTGCAGACGCCACTACGGGCGCTACTGTTCAGGATGGGTAATACCCAGAGCACTCCCCTATCTCTCCTTACAAGTAATTTCAAGGATGTTAGGGCAAGGGGCCATGATCTTGGTATGGACATCAGGAAGGGAAAGCTAATTACTCTGTGCCGCTCCGAGTGGCCCGCCCTTAACGTAGGGTGGCCACCCGAAGGGACATTCTGTCTCCCTGTCATCACTAGGGTAAAGTCCAAGGTTTTCCAGCCTGGGCGTGCTAATCACCTGGATCATATCCCATATATCCTCATATGGCAGGATATAGCTGGGAACCCGCCCCCTTGGCTGTCCCCTTTCCAATTAGCCTCTGAACCCTGTAAGGCACTGGTTGCTCGACCGCTAAAATCCAAGCAACCGACTGCCCCCCCCATCCTGTTCTACTGGATAGCGAGGACCCTCTGTCCACAGAACCCCCTCCATACCCCTCCGGTCCCCGGGTCCCAGCCCCCCGGGAGGAACCGCAGGAGGGAGCAGGTGAACGGGAAGCGGTCGGCGTGCCTGTACCCGCTGAAAGTGAAAGCAACTCCGAAGGGCCGGCGGGGCGAACGCGAGGGCGCACTTTGCGGGCTAGCCCCCCCCCCCCCGCCCGCCGCCTGACTCCACAGTGGCGTTACCCCTTCGGGAAATAGGGCCCCCAGACGACACGGGAAGTCCGAGGCTCCAGTACTGGCCATTCTCCACCAGTGATCTATATAATTGGAAGACCCAGAGTGCTCGGTTTTCAGACAACCCCAAAGATTTAATGGCTTTACTGGATAGTATTATGTTTACCCACCAGCCCACTTGGGATGATTGTCAGCAGCTCCTCCGAATCTTGTTCACAACGGAGGAGCGAGAGAGAATACAGGTAGAAGCTAGAAAGCTGGTCCCGGGGGACGACGGTCGACCGACTGCCAACCCCGACCTCATAAATGCGACTTTTCCTCTGTCCAGACCGGCGTGGGACTACAACACGGCAGAAGGTAGGGGACGGCTACACCTTTATCGCCAGACTCTAATGGCAGGTCTCCGGGCGGCTGCTCGCAAGCCCACAAATTTGGCTAAAGTATACTCTGTTCTGCAGGGAAAGACAGAAAGCCCGGCTAGCTACTTAGAAAGATTAATGGAAGCCTTTAGGCAGTATACTCCTATAGACCCAGAGGCCTCAGGAAGTCAAGCAGCTGTCGTAATGTCCTTTGTAAATCAGGCAGCACCAGATATTAGAAAGAAGCTCCAGAAATTAGAAGACTTAGAGGGAAAACAGCTTCAGGACCTTCTTCAGATAGCCCAGCGGGTTTACAATAATAGAGATACTCCAGAGGAAAAAATGACCAAGGTCCTGGCAGCGGTTGTACAAAAAGAGCACCTACAGCCAGATAACACCCAACCTAAGCGGCCCCCCAGATATAACAACCTGAGCAAAGACCAATGTGCCTACTGTAAAAAGACTGGCCACTGGGCAAGAGACTGCCCCAAAAAGAAACAACAAGGACGGGGACCCTCTAGGCCTACACCCGTACTAGTTACTCAAAGCGAAGACTAGGGAAGACGGGGTTCAGTCCCCCTCCCCGAACCTAGGGTAACTTTGCAAGTGGAGGGGTCCCCAGTTCAGTTCTTGGTCGATACGGGAGCACAACACTCAGTCCTAGTTAAAACTGAGGGAAAATTATCCTCCAAGTCCTCGTGGGTACAAGGGGCCACAGGAATTAAGAAGTACCCCTGGACGACACAAAGAACAGTAAATCTCGGAGCCAAGAATGTAACCCACTCTTTCCTGGTTATCCCTGAGAGCCCCTGTCCCCTACTAGGGAGAGACCTGCTAACTAAAATGGGAGCACAGATCCATTTCCTCCCTGAGGGGCCCATCGTGATCGATTCCCAAAATCAGCCTGTGCCCATCCTGACTATAACCTTAGAAGATGAGTACCGGCTCCACCAGGAGCAATCGGCCCCTGACCAGGACATAGCAACCTGGCTTCAACAATATCCAGGAGCCTGGGCAGAAACGGGAGGCTTAGGACTAGCAAAACACCGTCCTGCCTTGTTTGTCGAACTCAAGCCTGGGGCAGACCCCGTTCGGGTGCGTCAATACCCGATGCCCCTAGAGGCCAAAGAAGGAATTACGCCCCACATCCGTCGGCTCCTCGACCAAGGGGTCCTTCGGCCCTGTCACTCACCCTGGAATACTCCCTTGTTGCCGGTACGGAAGCCTAATAGCGGGGAGTATAGACCTGTGCAAGACTTAAGAGAAGTCAATAAGAGGGTTATGGACATACATCCAACTGTGCCTAACCCGTATACCCTCCTGAGTACTCTAAACCCTAAACACCAATGGTACACTGTTTTAGATTTGAAAGATGCCTTCTTCAGTTTGCCTTTAGCCCCTCAGAGCCAAAAGCTTTTCGCCTTCGAGTGGACTGACCCTGAAAGGGGCATAAGCGGCCAACTGACATGGACCAGGCTGCCGCAGGGATTCAAAAACTCTCCTACCCTGTTCGATGAGGCTCTCCATGAAGACCTGGGTGAGTACCGACACAAACACCCTGAAATAACCTTACTACAGTATGTTGATGACCTCCTGATCGCTGCCGAGACCCAAGAAGCTTGCCTCCAAGGGACCAAAAGTCTCTTACAAGCTCTAGGGAGTCTAGGCTATCAGGCCTCGGCAAAGAAAGCTCAAATCTGTAAACCAGAAGTAACATATCTGGGGTACCTGCTAAAAGGAGGGCAGCGCTGGTTAACAGACGCCCGGAAACAGACTGTTCTGCAGATCCCCAGGCCACAGTCCACCCGACAAGTAAGGGAATTCCTGGGGTCAGCAGGATTTTGTAGACTATGGATACCTGGGTTTGCAGAGCTGGCTAAGCCCTTATATCAGGCAACGCGGGGACAGCAGCCATTTAATTGGACAGAAGAAGCCGAGTCGGCTTTCCAACAGATTAAAACCGCCCTACTCTCTGCGCCTGCACTGGGACTGCCTGACATCACTAAGCCCTTCTACTTATACGTGGACGAGAGTAAGGGCGTCGCCAAGGCGGTGCTGACTCAGAACTTAGGCCTCTGGCGGAGGCCAGTCACCTACCTGTCAAAGAAATTAGACCCAGTGGCTGCCGGGTGGCCCCCTTGCCTCCGAGTGATCGCAGCCACGGCCTTGATGGTACAAGATGCTGATAAACTTGTCTTGGGACAAGAATTACGGGTCGTTACCCCACATGCCATCGAAGGTGTACTCAAACAGCCGCCTAACCGATGGATAAGCAACGCCCGGCTCACCCACTACCAAGGACTACTATTAAATCCCCTCAGAATAACTTTCCTGCCCCCAACAACCTTAAACCCTGCCTCGCTGCTGCCCAACCCGGACCTGGACGCGCCACTCCATAATTGCACCGAGATATTAGCCCAGGTGCACGGAGTTCGAGAGGACCTGCAGGACCGCCCACTTCCTGACGCCGACCTCGTTTGGTTCACCGATGGGAGTAGCTTTATACACCAAGGCCAGAGGTATGCTGGAGCAGCAGTGACTTCAGAGACTGAGGTAATCTGGGCGGAACCCCTGCCCCCGGGGACATCGGCCCAGCGGGCCGAACTGATAGCGCTCACCCAAGCTCTTACCTTAGGGGCAGGGAAGAAACTGACGGTATACACAGACAGCCGATATGCTTTCGCTACGGCGCACATACATGGAGCCATTTACAGGGAGCGAGGGTTGCTAACGGCTGAAGGAAAAGAAATAAAAAATAAGCAAGAGATCCTAGCCCTGCTAACAGCCCTATGGAAACCAAAAAAATTGGCTATTGTACATTGCCCAGGGCACCAGAAGCCAACCACTCCAATTGCTCAAGGCAACTTTCTGGCAGATCAAGCTGCAAGGAGTGTAGCAAAGGCTCCCAGTCAACTCCTTGCACTCCAGCTCCCTGATCCGGGCCCTCGGGACCTGCCATATCGCCCTGATTATTCAGAACAAGACCTCCAGTGGATCAACAAACTTCCCCTGAAACAGATCCAGAATGGGTGGTGGACTGATACTAATGATCAAATTATCCTACCAGAAAAATTAGGGCAGCAAGTGTTAGAATACATCCACCGAACCACCCATCTGGGTGCCCGGCGGATGATAGACCTGATCAGACGCTCCAAACTTAAGATCAGACGCATAGCGGAGACGGCCAGCAGCATCGTGACGAGTTGCAAAGTCTGCCAGCTTAGCAACGCCTATCCCCAATCCCAGGCTGCTACAGGAACAAGGCTCAGGGGAACCAGGCCCGGTATCTACTGGGAAGTAGATTTCACTGAGGTAAAGCCAGGAAAATACGGGTATCGGTACTTACTTGTCTTTGTAGATACCTTTTCAGGGTGGACTGAAGCATTTCCAACCAAAAGAGAAACCGCTCAGGTTGTAGCAAAGAAAATTCTGGAAGACATCCTCCCCAGGTATGGCTTTCCCATCCAGATAGGGTCAGATAATGGGCCGGCCTTCGTTGCTAAGGTAAGTCAGGATTTGGCTTCCATTCTTGGGGCTAATTGGAAATTACATTGCACTTACAGGCCCCAGAGTTCAGGACAGGTAGAGAGGATGAATCGGACCTTAAAGGAGACCTTAACTAAATTGACTATGGAGACTGGCGCTAATTGGGTGGTCCTTCTCCCCTACGCTCTGTTCCGGGCCCGTAATACCCCTTACAGACTGGGCCTTACCCCTTATGAAATCATGTATGGCAGACCCCCGCCCCTGGTTCCCAGCCTAAAAGATGATCTGCTCAAATCTGAAACAGAAAATGTCTCTGAACTCCTGTTTTCCCTACAAGCCTTGCAGAAAATTCATCAGGAAGTCTGGCCCAAGCTGAAGGAACTATATGAGACCGGACCTCCACCGACACCCCATCCGTACCAGCCGGGAGACTGGGTCCTGGTCAAGCGACACCGGCAAGAGACCTTAGAACCCCGGTGGAAGGGACCACTCCAAGTACTCCTAACCACACCCACCGCCCTGAAGGTAGAAGGCATCGCGTCGTGGATCCACTACACCCACGTCAAACCGGTGGACCCAGCCTCCGACCTTCTCGGACCCATCACGGCAGCGACTGAAGCACCGACCACGTCGACTGTGGACAAAGCTAAGAGCAACCCCTTAAAACTCACCCTGCGCCGGCAGCATAGCTCGCTGCAGACATGCAGCTAGGTAGTCTAACCCTAATGTTAGTCGCCCTAGTGGCCGTGGGGGCAAACACAAAACCAGTTTCTAATCCCTTTGTCTGGAGGTTCTGGCTTTATGAAAATCGAACCCACCCTGGGCAACCTCATAAGCCCGGGAAATTATTGGCCAGTGCTGATTGCCCCTCCTCAGGGTGCAGTGCCCCAATTTTGCTAAATTTTACTGGTTTTCAGATAGCTGACCCAGTGGTACCAATGATATGCTTTGAGTTTGATCAGACTGAGTACAATTGTAAACACTATTGGTGGCACCAAAACGCAGGCTGCCCCTACAGTTACTGCAAAATGCACTCAGTCAGGGGGTGGAACGAGCAATCTGGGTGGAACTTCTACCAGCAGGATAGAGGCGGCATCTACACTTGGATAGTTAAGGACCCCTGGAACTCCCGCTGGACCACGCCTCAACATGGGGCTGTATACTATTCCTCTTCCTCCACATGGCCTAGCAGTCACCTCTATCTGTGGCGTGGCCTAGTTCAAGTACTGCCCCTGGTCCACGGGAATATCCAACGACAGGAAGACAGACTGACACAAGAGTTACGCCCTTTCTCCTGGTTAGAATTACTACAAGAAGGATTAGAACTTGCTAACATTACAGGACTTCACAGCTTGTCTGGCTGCTTTCTGTGTGCCACCCTAGGGCGTCCACCACTAACCGCTGTCCCTCTGCCATGGGAATCCTTTACCCAAACTAAGGACCTTCAGAATCTCACAAACGCCCCCATTCTTAATGTGCCACTGTACCTGAACCCCAGTCAGGAGAAGTTTCCCTACTGTTTTTCAGGCACTAACTCCAGCCTTTGCAACATCACTGTAACGCCCCCTAGAACCTCTCTAAGAGCCCCACCGGGCATATTCTTTTGGTGTAATGGAACATTATCTAAGAACTTATCTGGTCCCTCTGTTACCGACCTACTATGCCTTCCTGTCACATTAGTTCCCCGGTTAACTCTATTAACTGCCGGCGAGTTCCTGGGGTACACCGGTAACTGGACTAGTACTGCCATTCACTCAATCTCTAAACCGAGACCTACACGAGCAATATTTCTCCCCCTCATTGCGGGAATCTCCCTCACATCATCCCTCATTGCGGCCGGATTGGCAGGGGGAACCCTAGGTCACACCCTCATAGAAAGCAACAAATTGTACCAACAATTTGCCGTAGCTATGGAGGAGTCAGCTGAGTCCCTTGCCTCCCTTCAGCGACAGCTCACATCCCTAGCTCAGGTGACCTTGCAGAACCGAAGGGCCCTAGACCTACTCACTGCTGAAAAAGGTGGTACATGTATGTTCCTGAAAGAAGACTGTTGCTTCTATGTAAATGAATCAGGGCTTGTAGAAAACCGGGTCCAACAGCTGCGCAAGTTAAGCATAGAAATGAGAAAACAGCAGTTTGCCTCAGCTGCAAATCAATGGTGGAATTCCTCTATGTTTTCTCTGTTAGCCCCCTTCCTTGGACCCCTGCTAAGTCTACTATTTCTGCTTACCGTAGGACCTTGTGTTATTAACAGAATTTTGCGGTTTGTCAGGGAAAGGTTTGACACCATACAGCTCATGGTCCTCAGAGCCCAATACCAACCTGTAAGCGCTGAAACAGAATCAGACTTATAAGACCCAAGATTGGCTCCAGAGGTACCTGAGAAAGGGGGGAATGAAAGAGATCAAATGAAGAGACTAAAAGGCAGAAATAAAGGCCACAGGCAAACAGCCCGGGCGGCGCCCTGAGCCTAGTTAAAGATCGACCCCGGACCTAACCGATTAAGGTTATCTATAGACTCCAGATATTGTAAGGACAAACGTTGTGAAAGTCTCTGTCCTGCTCTAATTACCAGTGTCTGCCACATATCTTAGTCCTGGGCCCAGTACAAACAATCCTCTATTTTGTCCCAACTTCCTGAGCCCAACGCAAATACATCCCCCTCCCTACACATCTCAGAAACACCACCTAGAGAGCCCCTGATAAGGTCACAACCATTTGTAGTTTTACTAAATGCACGGGAACAAATAGAAACTGTTAATTGTATTAACCAAATTACCAGTTGTGATGCTGCAACCAAAAGAATTCCTTTGTACCTCTGTAACCTTACATATCCTGTATGCATCGGGTTATAAAAAGCGGGCACATGCATCATTCGAGGCCCTCTTGTATGTTGTGGAACGGAGGGACCAAGTTCGAACTTGCATTAAAGATCCTTGCCGCTTGGCTTTGACTCTGGACTCTGGTGGTCTTCTTCGGGGAACAAACGGTCTGGGCATAACAATGGTTATGACCATCAATTCCCAAAACCTAACAGCAGCATTGATAAAACGGCTTAGTCAGTTTGCAGCATGGATGCTCCTCTACGCACAATGACTTATTTAGTCTCAGGAAGCACACTCCCCCGTCTCCACCCCCAGTTATTAGAAAACCCCAGTGGTTCTGTATACACCTACCTGCACAGTGTAGCTTCCCAGGGTGGTGGCACGTTTAAACCGCCGGCCTTGTTGCTGGGACATCATGAATAGCTGGGCCAGGCGCTGCTCCATGACCCGGGCAAAGCTCTGGTTGTGCAGGCCCACCAGCGAATTGTCCACACCCTGTAGCACTGTGGATGCAGAAGGCAGAGGAGAGGCTCAGCAGGCAGGTTTTCTGCTGATTCAGTAAGCACAAGCACCACTGACCCTGCACAGGCCACCAAGGGCCACTGTGTCCTACCTCATGTTAGGGCCTGGCCATCCTTACCTCATTTCACCTTCACGACAGCCCCATGACAATCATTATCCACATGTTATAGATGCTGAAAAGATTAAGTGACTTGTCTGAGGTCACACAACTAGCAACCAGCAGAGTCAGGGTCCAAACCCAAACCAGACTGTGTAACTTCAGAGCCTCGGCTCTTTGCTCTGTGAGCTGTGACATTGCTAATGTTGCTGTATTTAACTCAAACTTCACCTAAGATGATTATCTGTGTTGCTAAAAGTCCACATGGGAACACAGCACAGCTGTAGGTATGGTTAATGGGTATTTTTGCTAGTTTCCACTCAAGGTCTGGCTCAGAGCTATTCCTGTTTTCTTCTGCCTTGTCAACAGCTTTGCTGAGGAATCTGAGCTCCATCTTGCAACTCAATCCCTTATATCTGGGCAGACTACCTTGTGCAATGTCCTCATCTCTGCCTCCTCTGTGGAGTCCTTTGAATGCCCACCCTAAAGCTACTCAGACCCCTCAGAAGCTCTCTCATTCAAGAAGAGGATGGCTGAATGGAAAGAGTGGGCCATCTCTTACGGCACTTGTCAATTCAGGGACCTCAGGCAAGCCACTGGCCCTGAGTCCAAGTCCTTTTCTGTAAAAAGGCAGTAAGAAAGTGTACATTGAAGGGGTGGCCTGCTCCTTCACACCTGTGGGCCTTTCTCGTCCCACTCTTGTCAGGTGGGACAAGAGACTGAGAAAAGAAAGAGATACAGAGACAAAGTATAGAGAAAGAAAAGTGGGTCCAAGGGACCGGTGCTCAGCTACTAAGGACACACTCCAGCACTGGTCTCTGAGTTCCCTCAGTATTTATTGATCATTATCTCTACCATCTCGGAGAGGGGGATGTGGCAGGACAACAGGGTAATAGTGGGGAGAGGGTCAGCAGGAAAACATGTAAACAAAGGTCTCTGTGTCATACACAAGGTTAAGAAAAGGTGCCATGCTTTGATGTGCACGTACATAAACATCTCGGTGCATTAAAGAGCAGTATTGCCACCAGCATGTGTCACATCCAGCCTTAAGGCGGTTTTCTCCTATCTCAGTAAATAGAACATACAATCGGGTTTTACACTGAGACATTCCATTGCCCAGAGACTAGCAGAAAACAGATGCCTTCCTCTTATCACAACTGCAAAGAGGCCTTCCTCTTTTATTAATCCTCCTCAGCACAGACCCTTTACGGGTGTCGGGCTGGGGATGGTCAGGTCCCAGGAGACCATCTCTCAGGCTATCACATGGGGAGAAACCTTGGGCAATACCTGGTTTTCCTAGGCAGAGGTCCCTGTGGCCTTCCGCAGTGTACTGTGTCCCTAGGTACTTGAGATTAGAGAATGGTGATGACTTTTAACAAGCATACTGCCTTCAAGCACTTTTTCAACAAAGCACATTCTGCATATCCCTAAATCCACTAAACCTTGAGTCAACACAGCACATGTCTCTGAGAGCACAGGGTTGAGGCTAGGATTACAGATTAACAGCATCTCAAGGCAGAAGAATTTTTCTTAGTACAGAACAAAATGGAGTCTCTTATGTCTGCTTCTTTCTACATAGACACAGTAACAGTTTGATCTTTCTTTTCCCCACATACATCACAGCCAACATAAGCCCAATGAGTTCTAGGGTTTAAATAAGACAGGATATGTAAAGCGGCTTAGAATATTGCCTGCTGTGAGGAAGGTAAAGGGCACACCATTCTTTCCCATCCTTTCTCCACCGTTAGGCTTCATCTATAGCCAGGGCATCCGTGATCAACAGGTACAGCATGAATGATGGTTTCAGCCATGGCCAATGCAGGGAGGACGGTTTTCGGGACCACTAGGGCTGTTCTAGGACTGCTGTGTTCACTTACTATCAGGGCAACTCCCTTTTTCTGTCTACCGCCAAAGTCCAGTTCTTGTTCCACATCCTTTGGGAAACATACTTCACCCCAAATACACAAAGGCTGCCTTCAAACATAGTCATGTTTAAAATTAAAAATGTGAAAAACAAATCTCATTTTCTTAAAGAGACCAAAACTTGCAAGGGTTGGGAAGATGAGATTTTTCATTTAATAGAGTTTGTTCTACCAGAGCCCATCCAAGGATCAACATTACCATCCACCTACCACGATATGGAAATAGCTTGGATGTGAAGAATGTTATGGCATCCAGTACAACAGGGGGCTACCAGCAGCCGACACTAATGATCACATTTCATACAAGCCCAGATAACCGCCGACAGTGGATACAGAGAATGATGTTTAAATAGATCAAGCGAGAAAGAAACCCCACAGCTAGGTCTCTGAAATTACTTCTTTGAAGCCATGAATGCCAAATAATCCCCCTGGAGGGTATAAAGCAGTTCTTTTTCTCTTTCTAGGGCCCTGGTGAGACACTCCCAGCTCATGCATCAGCCAAATTCCTGCAAATTCGTAAGACAAAGAGTTGTGCTGTTCCCACTGTGTCAGGTCCCAGAGGACCCCCGGAGTCCCTCATGACACAGCTATCAGATCACGGAAGGGCTGGCCCATCTCTTGTCCCCAGACAGAAAAGCCCACGTACTTGCTAGTTCAAAGATGGCCCCTCTAGCAAAATAATAGATCAAATGACTGAAGTATTACTTCTAAGTTGTCCTCTCCTGACCACTGGCCAAGAGTAAGAGAGGGGACACAGGACAGTCAAGAGGTGTCATCGAGGATTATTTCATGGGAATCTTGGTGATGCTTCAAAGGCAGACATCAAATAAAGAGAATAGTCAAAAGCCTCCAGGGGACAAAAAAGTTCTGGAAATAGCAGTGGTGGTTGTACAATATTGTGGATATACTTGATCCCACTGAATTGCACACTTAAAAATGTTCAAAATGGTAACTTTTATGTGAGTTATATTTTACAATAAAATTGTTTTCTTTTTTCTTTTGAGGTAGGGTTTCTCTCTGTTGCCCAGGCTGGAATGCAGTGACAGGATCACGACTCTGCAGCTTCAACCTCCTGAGCTCAAGCAATCCTCCAGCCTCAGCCTCCAAGTAGCCTGGACTGCAGGCATGAGCCACCACACCGGCTATTTTTTGTCTTTGTAGAGATGAGGTCTCACTATGTTGCCCAGACTGGTCTCAAACTCCTGGACTCAAGCAATCCTCCCATCTCAGCCTCCCAAAGTGCTGCGATTACAGGTGTGAGCCAACACACCCAGCCAATAAAAATTTTTCTGAAAAAAAGAAAAGCCTCCAAGGAAGTAGCGGAGGCTGTGGGAGTCTCCCACAGAGTTACAGGGGATCAACTGGACAGTCTCCACAGCTTCGTCACCACTCTTGGCAAAGAGAATGTGTCCTTCTTAGGGGGCAGCTGGGGAAGAGCTGGAGTTGGAGGCAGGGCCCTGAGTCTGCCTCCTGGCTTCCCCTTTCTGATTATTCTCAGGCAAGTTGCTGAGTTTCTCTATGCCTCAGTTCCTCATCTGAAAACACAGGCATCATAATCTACTACTGATCATGTCATTGTTAAGAAAAGATAATTCAATAAAAAATGCTTCTAGCCTGGTGTTATCATTAAGGCCTTGACGAAACAGCAATAAATGGTAGCTGCTGTTGTTACAATGTGCCCCTTCTTTGCTAAACACAGAGGAAGAAAACACCTGTAAGGCATGGAAATGTGTCCCAGGACATGGCTCCTCCCCTTTTCCCTGAAAAATGTGGCAGGCTCAGGCTCCTTAGCCCTCCCTGTCCACCTGGAAGGCAGCAGAAAGGGACATGTACCCCTCTCTCTCGCAGAGACACAGAAACCACAGAACCACAGAAGCTCGAACTGGCGCAGATAACCAGGAAGACACCAGCCCCCTAGCACAACAGTCAGGGCCCTGGCCCCCCAGCCTTGGCCACCACTGACTCAGCTTAGAGGAGTTGGGCACGCCCCCAGCTGTGTTCAAAGGAGCTTCGTCCAGAAGATTCAATGACTTTCACATCACTGTTCTCTTATTACTTCTTTATTCACAATCACATTGGGCTCTACAACTCAAGTGATGGAGCCTGGTTCAGCCTTCTGTACTCAGGCTAAATTGTTTTATTTGCGGTTGGATCCTACACATTTAGCACTGAAAGAATCTTAATGCTCAGCTAATACTTCTCCCTCCCCCCAAAAACGGAGAATGTGAAGTCTACATGGCCAGAGTGGCTTGAGCTCAAGGACATACTAGGTTAGAAAATGGCAGAGCTGAGATCAGAAGAAATTTTTCCGTTGCTGGATCTGGGATATTTTGCCTCTGGCGGGTGAAATAAAGGCAGATGGATAAGCCTGAAATGGGCTCTCCCCTCAATATTGTCTGGCAGCAATATTGAATCTGCACATTTCTATCTTGCCTCATATATACAAACTTCACTGCAGGACTCCTGAGTGGCAGGGTAGCCTCCAGGTTCTCTGTAAAGAGACTTCAGGAGTCACTTTCAGCCAGTGATTTTCCATCAAGAAGGGACCCACCCTCTGAGGCAGAAGTATGTACAGTTTGCAAAAACCTATTTAATATAAGTTTAGTTGGAAAACAGATGAAAACATGTCAGGCTTTTATTTATTTATTTTTTTTTGAGACGGAGTCTTGCTCTGTCGCCCAGGCTGGAGTGCAGTGGCCGGATCTCAGCTCACTGCAAGCTCCGCCTCGCGGGTTCACGCCATTCTCCTGCCTCAGCCTCCCGAGTAGCTGGGACTACAGGCGCCCGCCACCTCGCGCGGCTAGTTTTTTGTATTTTTTAGTAGAGACGGGGTTTCACCGTGTTAGCCAGGATGGTCTCGATCTCCTGACCTCGTGATCTGCCTGTCTCGGCCTCCCAAAGTGCTAGGATTACAGGCTTGAGCCACCGCGCCTGGCCTATGTCAGGCTTTTATAATACAAACTACAGAAAAGAGAATTGGCTCCAAATCCTCTTGGCTGTTAGAAACGAGCAGAAGACAGAAAGCCTGTGAGGTGTGTCTGGGGGTAAGGGCTGAACAAAGCCTCATAGGTCCCCATCTCCTACCCTTTTGGTAAATTACGGGGCAGGTTGGTTGGTGGCTACCCAGGGGTTCAGAAGGTGGTCATAGTTGTCAAAGGGAAGGCAGGATGATCATCCTGAGACCTGGTTCCAGCCCTTCCCAAGCACTAACCAACTGATCCAGCTAGCCCTAAACACAGTGATGGAAGCCACTGTTTATTCTGAACACCAACAGCAATAACAAATAAGGGTTTCATAAGTGAGTGGGCAGAGGGCTAAGTCTGAGGAGAGTCCTGAAAACAAGACCTGGAATGGAGATTTTGATTAAGGTTATGTTATCAAAATAGAGGCAGGGCAAGACATGGGTAGATGAAGAAAGGATGACACAAGAGGTTGTCAAGGACAGCCTGTGGTGATGGGTGAATGTGTTATCAATTAAAGTTAATAGAAGGGAGGAATATCTCCACCTTAAAAAAACATCATTCCTTGTAAAGAAAACATGATTTTGTAAATGTTACATAAGCCGCTAGCTCCAAAAATGTGTTGCTGGGTTAGCACTGTTTCTCTCTTGGGCACAAACTCTGGTGAGTTGGTTTTTTTGCTTGCCTTCTTAGCAGGTAAAATGATTTCTACATACCGATGGCTCTGCAACAGGGGGAAAGAAATGCAATGTTCTGCAGTTTAGAAGAGTTCTTGAGCAGGCTTCATCCAGCAGGGGTGTACAGTCCTTAGTATTTCAGGCAGCAGCCCATCTGCTGCTTGCTTGGGACCGCAAGTGAGAGAGTGGTTGGGAGAGGACAGAGGGGAGGTTTGGGACCAGGTCGCTTACCCAGGCACATCTTCCATGACGTGCAGGATCTTCCTCCATCCTATTACAGGCTGACATGTGTTCCCCCAATTCCAATTCCTTTTTTTTTTGAGACGGTCTCACACGGTTGCCTAGGCTGGAGTGCAGTGGCACTATCTTGACTCACTACAACCTCCGCCTCCTGGTTTCAAGTGATTCTCCTGCCTCTCAGCCTCCCAAGTAGCTGGGATCACAGGCACCTGCCACCACACTGGGCTAAATTTCGTGTGTGTGTATTTTTAGTAGATATGTTGGTCAGGTTGGTTTTGAACTCCTGACCTCAAGCAATTCACCTGCCTCAGCCTCCCAAAGTTTTGGGATTACAGGGGTGAGCCACCGCACCCAGGAATTTGTCCCCCCAAATTCCTCTGTTGAAGCCCTAACCCCAAGTACCTCAGAATGTGACTGTATTTGGAGATAGATCCTTTAAAGAGGTAATGAAGTCAGGCGGGTGTGTTGACTCACGCCTGTAGTCCCAGCTCTTTGGGAGGCCGAGGCGGGCAGATCACCTGAGGTCAGGAGTTTGAGACCAGCCTGGCCAACATGGTGAAACCCCGTCTCTACCAAAAATACAAAAAATATTAGCCGGGTGTGGTGGTGTGTGCCCGTAATCCCAGCTACTTGGGAGGCTGAGGCAGGAGAATTGCTTGAACCTGGGAGGTAGAGGTTGCAGTGAGCCAAGATCGCACCATTGTACTCCAGCCTGAGCCATGAGAACGAAACTCTGCCTCAAAAAAAGAAAAAAAAAAAAAAAAAAAAGAGGAAATGAAGCTAAAATGAGGTCATATTGGGGAGCCCTAATTCAATATGATGTTGTCCTTATAAGAAGAGATTAGGATAGAGACAGACCCAGAGGGAAGGGAATGTGACGACGCAGGAGGAAGATGACCATCTCTAAACCAAGGAGAGAGGTCTCCAGAGAAGCCAATCCTATAACACCTTGGCTTTAGACTTCTAGTCTCCAGGATTGAGAGCAGACCCAGTTGTTGTTGAAGCCACCCAGTCTGTGGCACTTGGTTATGGCGGTGCCAGTAGACCTCATGTACTTCTCCCCTGTTCCTCTCCTTCCTGGCTAGGCTGGCCACTTTTCCTCCTACAAACATCTGTTCTTCAGCTCTTAATTCTTGTTTCTCCAATCCCCAAAACTACTGTCTGGCTTTTGAAAAACACAAAGAATAACTTTTTTGCTGTTCCATAAAGATCCACAGGAAAATGTCAAGGAACAAAAGAGAAAACGCTGCCAGAAGAACTCCCTTCTACTTCCAAACACCCTCACTGTCAAGACATGCCAGGATTGGTGTGGGTGCGTGTCGTGCCAGGGTGGAGAGGCAAGTGCATGCCCGGCCTTCCTCTAACTTTAATTTAGGTTTTATAGGGCAGTCCGAAAAGGCTTTCCATCTATAAACTGATAACTATTCACTACAAACTAATGCCCTAGACCTTCTTGAGTTAACACGGTAACTTCTGATAGGGTCACTTTTTGCAAAGAGGAGGCCACTGAGTGAGGACTTGAAGCTGTTTTGAATTATTTAGCTAATATTCATCTTCAGTGTGGTGTCTTTTCTTATCTCAGTTTATCCCATTCACTTCTGGTCCTGTAGAAGTAACTCCCTGACTTAAAAGATAGGAACAAAGAAAAGTGCCAATCTGATTAATGAATGGCCTACAGTTTTAAAAAAAATAAACCTGACAGCATGAAGAGGGGAAATAACAAAATAAGAGATTACCTGTAATTACCCAATAGTCTCTGGTTGTTTCTGATATGTCAAGGTTGGGATATTCCAGTGCTAAAACAAATAAGAAACATATCCAATTACTTTTATAGGTTTGATTTGTTTCATTTTATTTAATTAGTTATATTTGAGATGGGATCTTGATATGTTGCCCAGGCTGTTCTTGAACTCCTGGGCTCAGCTGGTCCTTGCACCTAAGCCTCCTGAGTAGCTGGACTATAAGCATGCGTTATGGCACCGGGCTTATTTGAAATTTCATTAAGGAAAACAGATATAAGTGACAAAACAGCAAGCGGCTAAATCCTGTTTTGTGATTCTTAGGGATTCCAGGACATACGAACCAAAACTATCTCACTGTTTAGAAAACCAAAAGACTCAATAAAGGTCCAACTTGTAGATGAAGAGTTTTCTAGGATTTGTGAGTTTCTGCCCTTTCTGTTTTTTCATCAAAATCTTCTGTTCCAACAGAACACCTTCTTTATCAAGACCCACGGCAGGAACCTGTCTTTCCTGTAGCTTTCTCTTAAAAAATCATCTTAAAAAATCAATGACCACTAACATTGTTAGGAATGATTATCTCGGATTTTTCCAATGTCAAGGACTTAAGTTTAGTAGCCAAATGCTTGTAACAAAAGGCCCATATTTCTTTACAAGTATGCGGCCTACTGGAGCTGATACATGCAAAGGGATTGGTACATTGCCTCCTTGCATATGGTTAGTGCTCAATAAATCGTAGTTGTTTTCAGAAATAAAAGGATGATGGAAAATGCTGACATGTGACATAATGCCACCTTTTATGACATCATCTCTTCCCTAAAATCCAGTCATCTTTCCTTATTATGTGGACCTTTACAAAAGCTTGCCATTAAACAAATATTTGAAAAAATTCTGAGTGGCTGCCATGTGCTAAGTACATTCATGCACATTATCTTGTTTATTTACAGTATCAAAAACAACTCCAGAAAGAAATTATGGGACAATTTTGCTAATATGTATTAAAAAATAAACTTGCCCAGCGACTTTGTGAAATGTAAGAATGTTTAAATTTAGGAGTACAAACCTTTCCATCCTTTGGCTACCAAATAAACATTTGGATACAAAATGTAGCCTGCTGCATCTTTGAAGTCTATGCCTGTTGCATGGTAATGAGGATTATGTAACTGAAACATTAGAAAAAGATGAGGCCACAAGACTACAGGGACCTCAGCAAGTGAAGTCACAACATGGACTGCAAATGAGTTACATTATGATATCTGGAGGCAGGGCCGAGCCTCAAGGTCTGGGAACGTTTGCTGATGGCATAAGCGGGAGAAAAACCATAGCAACCCAGATTGCTTAGAGATCGGTTGCCCTAGCAGGCAGAATTGTAAGCTGAGAAGGCAGACTGCTTGGGTTCAAACCCCAGGTCCCATGGCTTACTAGCTAAGTGAGAGAGGGTATCTCGTGAAACCTCTTAGAGCTTCAGTTTTCTCCTCTGCAAAATGGGGCTAATTTTGCATGTCTTATAGGGCAGGTCTAAGGATTAAATGAGATAAGAGAAATGCAAAGGACGAAGGAACCTAGCAAGTGCTTTCTTTGATGTGTACTAAACTTTTCCTCAATTCAACCTTAATCCGTCACATATTTTAGCTGTCACTTTATGATAAAGGTGGTAGTATGTGGCCTGGCACTATAAATGTTTGCTAAATGGAGAAAGGCCCCAGGGGAAACATTTGGGTCCCCATAGGCATGGCCATACTCACGTTCAGCAATGGTGAGCGGCGGATAGGTGAGGTAGAATCCCACCAGCTCAGCCGAGAGCTGGCTGAGGAGGCTGCTGGCGACGGTGCCGTTGAGGAATGTGCTCTGATTGCCCACGACGTACACCAAGGTGACTGCCTGGGAGGCATTGGACGTGCTCACAATCTGAATCAACACAGGAGAAAAGGGGAGGGAGACAGGTCAAATAAGACCAGTGTGTGTTTCATGGAGGCCATGGGAAGGGGAGGCTAAGCAGGAGTCGAGGGAAGGAATGAAAGGGGGTCAGGGAAACAGCAAGGAAGAGACAAGAGTAACCGTCATCATTTCTGATTGCTTGCTGCGTGCCAGGCAGGGTGCTAAGGGCATCTCATCTCATTTAATCCTTACCACAACCCTAGGAGATGTATCCAGTGATGAATCCCTTTCACAGATGAGGAAACTGAGGCCCAGAATGATCAAGGGACCAACCCGAGGTCACATAGCTAATAAAGGACGGAGTCAGGATTTGAACCAGGTGGTTTGACCCCAGGTTCTTAATCACTGGTATGTGTATGTTTTCCTGGGCTAAATAGTCTTAGGTTACTTTTACGATTCTGAAAATATAAAATAGAGCATTGCAATGTTACATTTAAAGAGGGCTCAACTGCTCAGACAGAGAAAGCCTGAGTCAAACTTTCAGGGAATTCGAAAGTTGAAAGGACCAGGAGCGAACAGAGCTGAAAACCAGTCTGGTCACAGGCAGAGTGACAGAACCTAATTAGAAAAGGAATTCAGAGGCCAGGCACAGTGGTTTACACCTGTAATCCCAGCACCTTAGGAAGCCGAAGTGGGCAGATCACCTGAGGTCAGGAGTTCAAGACCAGCCCGGCCAACATGGCGATACCCCGTCTCTACTAAAAAAAAAAAAAATACAAAAATTAGCTGGGCATGGGGTGTGTGCCTGTAATCCCAGCTACTCAGAAGGCTGAGACAGGAGAATTGCTTGAACCCAGTAGGCAGAGGTTGCAGTCAGCCGAGATTGCACCACTGTACTCCAGGATGGGAGACAGAGCAAGATTCTGCCAAAAAATAAAAAAAAAAGGCCGGGGGGGGGGGGAATTCAGAAATATAGAATATGCTTTTTAGAGAGCAATTACATTTCCTTGTGGTCTATTAATTCAACATTGAATGTGTAAAACATCCTATGAGATGGCATGGTTTTCTTTTCACATTTTGTCTAAGCCAGTTTTTCAGTTGCTGGAAAATGAAGCTTTCTGGGTCAATGTATGAACAGAAATATCCCACAGATGAGATTTGAAAAACATCGTTAGTAGGAAGTCATTCAACTTGGTGAGGCCTTTTTCTGTGCTGGGTGCCTTCCCTTCTCTCTCCAGATCCTCCTGCCACCCACCCTCTCTGTCCTGTCTGGTGCCCCTGGAGGCAGACCCTTGTGGACAACCCCCATGGGCTCCACTGCCTTTGGGAGGATATGGGAGGGAGGGAGGAGAGTGAGGTCAAAGTATTGATGCCAAGGACTCCCTCCTTGGGGGTCAAAGCTCACTCTCATCAGGCAGCTGAACCTCGAACCCTGCACCCATCAGGTCCCAGCTGTCAGAGCTGTGGGTACTGTACTGCTCCTGCAGTTTCCCCAGAGCCTGCCCACTCTTCTTTCTACAAAGGCACCTGCATTTGAGTGCACCCTCCCTTTCCTGTCAGGACAATGACTAATACCCTGTCTTTACTAGACCTTTGGGTGTTCAGATATTAACATCTCTGCCACCTTCCCGTTAAAAAAATTTTTTTACAGGCTTTAAAAAATGATACATAATATTTATCTATATGTAGGCGGTACATGTGATATTTTCTTACATGCATAGAATGTGTAATGATCAAGTTAGGGTTTTTAGGAAATCCATCACCCAGGAAACTATTGAGAAGAGCTCTTCATTTTATTTCCCACTTTTTCCCATAAGTGGAAGATCTCTCTCTCTCTCTCTCTCTCTCTCTGTTTAGGGACAGGGTCTCACACTGTCCCCCAGGGTGCAGTGCAGTGACCTGACTGTAGCTCAGTGAAGCCTTGAACTGCTAGACTTAAGCGATCCTCCCACCTCAGCCTCCTGGATAGCTGGGACTACAGGCACACATCACCACTCCCAGCTAATTTATTTCATTTTTGTAGAGAGAGGATCTCACTTTGTTGCCCAGGTTAGTCTCAAATTTCTGGGCTCAAATGATCCACCCACTCCAGCCTCCCAAAGTGCTGGGATTACAATTGTGAGCCACCATACCTGGTCCCTTTTTAATTGTTTAATCCAGAGCCTATATTCCTATGACTAACAATAAACTGAATCAGTATGTCTGTTCAACTCTGACTCTCTCCTCTGGAAGTATTTTTGGAATGTGGTTTAGCCTCTTCCCCAAGGCATGAATACCTGTGGTTAAGCATATTCTTTCTGAAGGTACCAAAAAGAAACGCACTTCTTTCTGAACAATTCAAAAAACTTCATCATATGGCCACCTAAAAAAATAATAACTAAAAACAACAACAAAAACCTTTTCAATCTTTATCTCTATTGTGAACATTCTATGTTTTACCTCTCAACAAAACCAAATCCTGGCTGCATGTAGTGGCTCATGCCAGTAATCCCAGCACTTTGGGAAGCCGAGGCAGATGGACCACTTGACCCCAGGGGTTCAAGGCCAGCCTGGGCAACATGGCAAAACCCTGTCTCTACAAAAAACAGAAAAAAATTGCCAAGCATGATGTTGCATGCCTGTAGCCCCAGCTACTTAGGAGGCTGAGGCTGGAGGATCACCTGAGTCCAGGAGTTTGAGGCTGTAGTGAGCCATGATTGTGCCACTGCACCCCAGTCTGGGAGATAAAGTCAGACCCTGCCTCTAAAACAAAATGAAAGGAAAACTCATATCCTACTGGAGCCCGAGGAAACCTACAAAGTTTGCAATGTGGGTGCCTCTGTATATACTACACTTGACCGGTTAAGTTTTAATTATTTTTTTATTGTGGTAAAATGCACATATAAAATTTAACCATTTTAAGCGTATAGTTCAGTGGCATTAAGTGCATTCACACTGTTGTACAACCATCGCCACCATCCATCTTTAGAACCTCTTTATCATCCGAAACAGAAACTCTATACCCACTAAACAACTCCTAATTTCTCCCTCCTCACAGCCCCTGGCAGCCACCACTCTACTTTCTAGATACCTCTTATAAGTGGAATCACTTATTAATTTGACAATTCTATATACCTTTTATAAGAGAAATCATACAGTATTTGTCCTTTTGTGGTTGGCTTATTTCACTTAGCAAAATGTCCTCAAGGTTCATCCATGTTGCAGCACGCATCAGAATTTCCTTCCTTTTTAAAATCTTTCTGCATTCCAATCATCCATTATTTCCTTCATTTTTAAAGGCTGAATAACATTCCATTGTATGTATATATGCCATTTGATTATCCACTCATTCATTAATGGACACATGAGTTGCTTCCACCTTTTGGCTGTTGTGAATAATGCTACTATGAACACGGGTGTATAAACACCTGTTTGAGTCCTTACTTTTAATTCTTTTTGGTATATACTGAGAAATGGAAGTGCTGAACCATATGGTAATTCTAAGTTTAGTTATTTAAGAAACTACCATGCTGCCTTCCACAGGGAATGCACTATTTGACATTCCCACTAGCAATGCATTAGGGTTCCAATTTCTCCACATCATCGCCAACACTTAGGACTTTCTATTTTTTGAGAATAGCCATCCTAATAGATGTGAATAGGTATCTCATGGTTTTGATTTGCATTTCTTTAATGATTAGTGATATAGAGCATCTTGTCATGTGCTTAAGTCATCTGTATATCTTTTTTGGAGAAATGTCTATTCAAGTCCTTTGCTCATTCCTTGTTTTTTTTTTTTTGTTTTTATTATTGAGTTGTAGGTATTCTCTATATTCTGAATATTAACTGTTTACCAGATATATGATTTGCAAATATTTTTCATTTGTTCTATGAGTTGCTTTTTCACTCTGCTGGTAGTGTTTTTTGATGCACAGAAGTTTTTAATTTTGATGAAGTCTAATATGCCTTTTTCTTTTGTTTGCCTGTGTCATGTCCAACAAATCACTGCCAAATACTGTGTGTCACGAAGTTTTCCCCCTATGTTTTCCTATAAAAGTCCTATAGTTTTAGATCTTACATTTAGATCTTTGATCCATTTGGAGTTATTTTTGGTAGATGGTGTTAAGTAAGGATCCAATTTCATTCTTTTGGGATCACATGTGAATATTCAGTTTTCCTAATGTGTTAAAAAGACTGTCGTTTCCCCATCGAATAGCCTTGGCACCTTTGTCAAAAAATATCTGACCATATACAAGAGAGTTTATTTCTGGGCTGGCTCTCTCTTCTATTCCATTTGTCTAAATGTCTGCCTTTATGACAGCACCACATTGTTTTGATTACCATAGCTTTGTAGTAAGTATTGAAATCAGGAAGTGTGGGACCTCCAACTTAGTTCTTCCTTTTCAAGATTGCTTTGGCTACTCAAAGCCCCTTGAGATTCCATGGGAATTTTGGGGTTAATTTTTCTATTTCTGTGAAAAATAATCACTGGGATTTTGATAGGAATTACATTAAATCTTCAGATCCCTTTGGGCAGTGACAATCAATATAAAATCTCCCAATCCAGCCGGGTGCGGTGGCTCACACCTGTAATCCCAGCACTTTGAGAGGCTGAGGCGGGTGGATCACAAGGTCAGGAGATCAAGACCATCCTGGCTAACACAGTGAAACCCCATCTCTATTTTTAAAAAATGCAAAAAAAATTAGCCAGGCATGGTGGTGGGCACCTGTAGTCCCAGCTACTCGGGAGGCTGAGGCAGGAGAATGGCACGAACCTGGGAGGCAGAGCATGCAGTGAGCCGAGATCGCGCCACTGCACTCCAGCCTGGGCAACAGAGTGAGACTCCATCTCAAAAAAATAAATAAAATAAAATCTCCCAATCCATAAGCACAGGAAGTCTTTCCATTTGTTTGTTTTCTTTAATATACTCATTTTTTTTATAGGTAAGTGAGGTCATTCTTGATGTATACTTGAGAATAGCTTCAAAAATAAGAGGCCTACAGGTTCAAAGTCAGGGCACTGGTCCCTGAAATTCATGCCCTGTCCCCCAATAGAAGCAGTCCCTACAGGGAACACTTTCCTGTCACCCTTGAACTCTTAGATTGCTGTAGCCTCTGACCTCATCTCTTACTTACCCCTCACTCATGCCATGATTCATTTAGCTAAGAACTATAGGCTGATGGAACAGAAAGCTGTTGTTTGCCTACCCAGCATCCATCCTCCCTTCTTGATAGCATCACAATTTTCCTCAGGGAACCACTTCTCCTCTTTGCTCATGTGTTCTGGATGGGGCTGCCCCACCCAGGTTTCAGGAGCAGTCAGGCCTACTTCATTGGGACATTTAATCTCCTTGGCCAGTTAGTGATCCACAAAGGGCACAGTAGGTTCAATGAGAGCTAATCCCAGGAATTTTACTGGAATGACAGCAGGAAAGGCACTTTGGTTCTACAAGACTGTGAGCAACAAGGATGAGACAAATCTGGGGTTGTGAGGGGCCACCCCATGGGAGCCACAGACAGTGCCAGTGTAGAGCAAAGCCAACCAAGAAACGAAGAGAGAGCTTGATGAAGACATCATCTAATCACCTGGATACAATTATGTCTGAATAAATAAATATGAACCTTTCAGTTACATGAGCCAATCACTTCCTTTTTGCTTAAGCTTCATCAGCTTAGATTCTGTCCCTGGCAACCAAAAACATCCTAATTGAGTCCACTGTAATCTAGTCCCTAATATCAAACCTATACAAGTTTTTAAGTCGGTTTTTCAATGACTCTCTGAGCAAATTAATTAAATATTTACATGGTCTTATTCCACAAAGGATTCAAGGTGCCTTACAAATTATATATTATACAATATAAAAGGAAAAGTTATTAATTATAAAACCAGGTCCTGGTGAAAGACAGCCCCAAGGGAACATTAGCATGCAGTTACCATGCATAATACAGAGGCCCTGAGGGTTACTAAATCCAGGCAACAAATTTGGCTCTGGGCTTCCTGTCAGCCAAGGCAAAAATGGAAACAGGGTTAACAACAACAGTTCATCCAATTATCCATTCATTTCAAGAGCTGTTTAAATGTTCAAGAGCATCTAAAATCTATTTAGATGTAATCTTCAAACCACCTCCTATCATCTTTTCCAAGGAAGGTTTGTTACTTGATCTATAAAGTTTCCTCTAATGGCCCATAACTACCATACACCACCACAAGGAGGCTTCTTAAGGGCAAGGGCAGCTTATCTTGGTGTCCTTCCCAGTGCCTGATAAATAGCAGGCACTCAATAAGTCTGTGCTTCCTGAATACAATTAAAGTATGCTGTGCTGCCAAGATCTAACTAGGCTCATGCACCTGTGAGGATCACAAATCCAATCAGAAAGAAAAAGAGTTGCCACAAGAGAGCTGAGTCACACTCCTTACATAAATCTTCAGTCTGTGACACATTTTTAGATCTTCATCTAACATGAACCAAATCATAATGAGATACTTCCATCTACACTTTGGATGAATCTAGAACAGGAAAGCTGCTCACTCACTCAAGTTAAAGTGTAGGCTTTCTACATCATATTGGCTTTGCCGATAATTCACTTATGCTAAATGTCCATTTTAAAACCACTGGGTCTAATTGCAAAGGCTTTAGTTCAGTAGTCAAAACAGAGACATTAAAAAGAAGAGTTAATTGGGGGCTACATGAATATCATTGAGAAGCATCTGTCCTTACTGGGATATCTATGTAATTGCAAAAAAAAAAAAAAAAAGGTCTGAAAAAGGCTTTTGGTGATGTGTACATTGTTAATCCAAAAAGCTGAGATGCAGTGACCCAGGTGTCGATGGTTCATGCCTGTAATCCCAGCACTTTGGGAGGCCGCCAAGGGAGACTCGCTTGAGCCTAGGAGTTTGAGATCGACTTAGGCAATATATGGAGACCCCATCTCTACAAATAACTAAAAAAATTTTTAAAGGGCTGTTTAAATGTTCAAGAGCATCTAAAATCCTGTCCCCCAATAAAAGCAGCCCCTACAGGAGACACTTTCCCATCACCCTTTAACTCTTAGACTCCTGTGGCTTCTAACCTCATCTCTTACTTCCTCCTCTCTCACGCCATGATTCATTTCCTAGGGATTTTTCCTGGGAAAGAATTCCATTGTTTGACACAGGCTTCATTAAGGACCCCATTTCTACATTGCATCGATGTGAGTATAGCGTAGTGGATAAGAACATTGGCTTTTGACTCAAGTCCTTCTTCCATTCTTTACTAACTGTGTGACTTTCTGGAAGTTTCTTAGCCTCTCAGTTCTCTGTGAAATGGGAGTAAGAATATCTCCGAAGGATATCTTAAGTATTATGTAGCAAAATATTTGTAAAACACTTAGCACAGTTCCTGGCACATAGTAAAGACTTCAATATAAAATGCATGTGTATGTGTGTGAGTGGGCATGTGCGTGTGTGTGTGTATATCTGTGTGTATGTGTGTTGGCATGTGTGTAAACTAAGGTGACTGGAATATAAGCCAATGCCTAAAATCACAGAATGGGCAAATCTTGGTGACTTAGCTACTTAGAATTGATTCATTTATTCATTTTATATTAGACATTTGACATATACAGTACAGACTAATTCAACTTTTCAAAATAATAAACGTATTAGAAAGGCCTGAGAAAGCATCCCGCGGGGAAAGAAATATAAAACCCAAACCGCAATGGGTGCACAGTGACACAGCATCCCTCCTGTCATGGCCAAATCCCAGACATCCTCACCAATGTCTGAAGTGCAAAGTTACATTTATACATGGCAGCTCTGAAAGGGAAGACACAAGTCATTTCTTGCCAGAATCTGCATTGTGGTTGTCTGTCAACTACACAGCCTGAAGCACCCTCCTCCCTACCTGAATTGTCAAGTTGCTTTTGGTATTCAGGACTTTCCTCTCGGCATCCTGGAATGCTTTCTGCAGCCTCTGTTCCATTGTCTGAGCAAACTTGCAGGACTGTATGTTGTCCGCTTGGCTCACAAACTGCAGCACTAGAATGAGAGTAGTCAATCAGTGCTCACCAAAGCTCCATGCCTCAGTTCCTTGGATTTAACAGTGGTCATTATATAAAAAGCACGATTTCAGATGAGAGGAATTAGGCAAATAAATAATAAGGCCAGACAAGGTTTGATTGTAGTTTTGAAAGTGGCTCTTAAGATGATTTATAACACAGAAGAATTAAAAGCACGATCAAACCAGAGATTCCCTCTGATGCAAAAGATTTCATGATTTTATCTGATTGGAATATGTAGACATCTGCTCAAAGACTGACAAATCATAATCTAAGAGAGATCATGCCTTCTGTTTCTTTGGAGGGAAGAAAATCAATTGACCTCCATTGCTAAGTTGATTGTTTCGATTTTAAGAGTTTCTCTACTCCTGTAGGTTACCAACTTTGCAGATCAGAAATCACCAGAGAGTTTGAAAAAAAATATATTCTAAGACCTAAACTCAGAGATTATCATTCAGTGGCATCTGGAACCCATTGCTCCAAACTACAGATTTTTCTTTTGCATGTTCAACTATTATTAGTATCCACTGATAATATAGAAAGAAACATAAAATATAGTACCTGGTGCTCAAAAGTACTAAGTATGTAAATTGGGAAGGAAGGCTCCTATGATAGAACATTTCTAGCAAATCTAGGGTTGGAAGAGTTTGAGCTCATGTGCAAGGAACTTGGACATTTGATGAGCAGGACCCCTTGAAGAAGATTCACAGGGACTTTAAAAAATGACATAGCAGCTAGCGATGGAGTTTTTAAACAGGTGTCCACTTGGTACTGCCTTGAACCCAAGAATGGATAAAATCCTTTCCTTCCGAGTCACTTGCCTGTTTTTAGTTGGAAGTAGCCTGCAGGCTGGGGATTCCATGGGGAGGCAAGTACTGCCACAGACTGTAAGTTTGGGGTGTGTTGCTTCAGGTCTGCAGTGACGTTGCTGACTCCATACACACCCAGCATTTCGATCACCACAGCAGGCAAATACACCAACCTCCCTTTGGTAGCATAATAACCAACTGTGACATTATGAGAATATTCCAGAATGTCCACCTACAAAACAAATGGACCCACAAAACCTATTGTTTATTTCCACAGTACTTTAAGTTCTTCTTGGTATTTCTTAGAACCATGGCTGTTAGAAACAAGACTGGAGAATAGAATGTTCTCATTCAACAAATATTCTTAACAATCCTATAAAGCATAATTTGGATTGGCAAGTCTCAAAATATCACAAAAACAACAAAATATAATTTACATCAAATCTTCATGGAATAGAATTGAATCTGTATCTTCTTTATTCTTTAAGTGCCTCAGTATAATCCTGTGACAATCCATTACTATTACCAAAAAGGCAGAGAGGGGAGAGTAGTTTAAAGAGATTTTCAGTGAATGAAATGCTGGGGAAAATCACTTTTTGTATTTCTCATCATTTATGAGAATTAAAAGGTAGAAATGATAGATTAAGTGGGGGCACCTTTGGGGCACGGGTCAAGAAGTAAGTAAAGTGAATTCCTCTTTCTAGAAGCAGAGAGAAGACTCGTTCAGACTCTGTCCTTGGCTTGTAAATTGGTTTAAGACCAAGGCGGGGATGCACCACAGAGAATTTCTCTGACAGCTGAATCCTAGGGGACACTGATGGTCTGAGGTCTTTCTGTCTCAATTGTAAGATTTTGAGGCTTTAGATTTTATTATTATTTTTTCTTTTTTCTTTCTTGATGTTACATATTTACAGTTCAGGGTTTTTAAAAATTTCTTTTGGTTTTTATATATTAAATGTAATGTTTATTATAGAATTTATGTATTTGAAAAACAGAGAAAAGAGTAACATATATAAACACATACATACATGTATGCAGCTCCTTTTTTTCTAAGTTTTTATTGTGGTAAAATACACACAATATACCATCTACCATCTTAACCATTTTTTAGTGTGCTATTCAGTGCTATTGAACACATTCATAATGGTGTACAGCTATCGCTACCATCCATTTCCAGAACTCTTTTCATCTTGTAAAACTGGAACTCAGGTTTTGTTTTGTGAGTGTTTTTTTTTTTTTTTTTGGACAGGGTCTTGCTCTGTCACCCAGACTGGAGTACAGTGGCATGATCACAGCTCACTGCAGCCTTGACCTCCTGGGCTCAAGCAATTCTCCCACCTCAGCCTCTCGAGTAGCTAGGACTATAGGTGTGTGCCACCATACCTGGCTAATTTATATATGTTTTGTAGAGATGGAGGTCTCACTACGTTGCCTACACTGATCTCAAACTGCTGGCCTCAAGTGACCCTCCCACCTTGGCCTCCTAAATTGTTGGGATTATAGGCATGAACCACTGTGCCTGGCCAGTAAATTTTTGACACCTGCTTTCTCCCCATATTCTTGCATCTCCGTGTGTATTTTCCAAAGGAAGCAAGACAACTGATTTTGCAACAGGATGGGTGTGCCTTTACTTCCTCCACATTGTGTGCTCCCCCTCAGTTTTCCCTGAAGATGGTGCTCAAGATGATTTTAGGTGGAACAAGAGGTATTTCAGCATGGAACGTGGACACAGCACAAGACGACACTAAATCAACTAAATCACTCAGTGAGAAAGTTGTTCCCTTTCAACCCTTCCAATGACCCCAAAGAATAAGTCTCAGTTTAGTCAATATTTGCTTTTAACATCTCTCTAACCCTTGCTAATTCCTTTTTTAAATAAACAAACAAACAAAGGGATACCAGGCTCAGCCTTAGAGCTTTCTGCAAGCAACAACCTCTAGCTTGAATTTAACAAGCTGTTTGGTTTCCACTATTCTCATTCTTACCATCACCTTTTATTTGTGGCAAATGATCTTGATTTCCATTTATGGTGTAATATCAAATGCCTTTTCTACTTAAGTTTTTAAATGAAAGCCCATTAAAAAAAAAGAAAAGAAAAAACAAAAATAAAAAACGAATACTCATTGTCACACTGGTCTGTGATGATATGCAGCAACAGACCAAAACTATAAAAGTAGTTTGAGAATGATTGAAGATTAGTGAAAATTGTATCAGGCAACTAAATGGAAATATTCACCTTTTCAACTTCCCATAAAGTTTCTGGTGCAGAAATCATAAGAGCCTCTCATAGAATGCATTTTTCTTTTTTTTTTTTTTCTTTTTTAGAAATATATAAAAGAGATCGACAATGACCAATAAAGTATGTGCCAAATCTCCTTTCTAGTCCTCGGTGTTGATGGGAGGGAAGGGGGTCGGTAAGCTGACTGCAGCTGTAGGACAGAACATCAAAAGAAGAAGCCAGAGCAATAGTGTTTAGTGGTGCAAACGGGAGTCTACTGACTGCCAACTGCATTTACTGTTTGAAAACTTGGAATCAAACCCAAAGATGTAAAGTGAAGCTTCCATCTCTTAGATAAGCCGTCAAAATCAGCCAGCGTCAAAATCATTAAACAGTACTTGGCATTAAAAGAAAAAATGTTTACTTCCCTGTCTGCAGTGGGCAATTTAAGCAAAGTCAGACTCGATTTACAGGTCAGGGTAATTTTTGAATGTCCAGAAATAAATCACTCTTCATGATAGTGACAAAAATAAGGGGAAAAGCAATGGAGAGTTTTCTAGAGAATTACACGAACAATGTAAATACTTTCCCCAAACGATGGGATAATGGGATGGTTTAAAACAATATATCCAGGCTTGTTTCTTTGTTTGTTTTTGAGGCAGAGACTCACTCTGTCGGCCAGGCTGGAGTGCAGTGGCACGATCTCAGCTCACTGTAACCTCCACCTCCCGGATTCAAGCGATTCTCCTGCCTCAGCCTCCAAGTAGCTAGGAGGCACCCACCACCATGCCCAGCTAATTTTTGTATTTTTAGTAGAGACGGGGTTTCACCATGTTGCCAGGCTGGTCTCAAACTCCTGACCTCAAGTGATCACCCACCTCGGCCTTCCAAAGTGTTAGGATTATAGATGTGAGCCACACACCTGGCCAATATATCCAATCTTTAAAAAGAAATCTAGACATAAAGCAACTAGTCTCCATTTTCCATCTCAAAATTAGACCTTTTTCTTGAGCCACTACACATTAGCTAGTTGTCAAAGTGAAGACAGACTCTACTTCTGGCCAGTGTTGTTATGATGTCTAGAAAGGAGGAAAACAATCTTAACATATTCTAGACCCAAGAGCCAGACTGTGATGGATTAGCTTGGTTACAAAGCAAAGCACTTACGTGAGCTGAGACATCGTTCTGGTGGAAAGCCTTCCGCAATGCCTGTGTGAGCCCTTTGGCGATACTGAACTTCAAGGATTCACTGATCTGCGCTCTCCTTTGGGTTAGAAAGAGAACTGTGGAGCAAAATAGAAGCATGGCAATCAGGCAAGGCGGCAAGCCTCATCATTCACTTGCCCTCCGCTCCTCACAGCCGCCACCTTCTGCAAGTTCTGGGCAGAGATGGTAAGCACAGGGCCATCAGTGACGGGGTGGGCTGGTAGCTCTGTGGGTCCTGCTCAAGTCCTAAGGAAAGAAGGCCCTAGCCATTCGTGTGACCCAAGTAGAAAGAGAGCCGGAATGCTGGTGGCATTTCATTTCTGACAGATGCTGCCTCTGACTTTGAAAGCCGGCTCGACAGTGCATACAATGAAATTCCTGCAACAACATTCACGGACAGCCTCCTTAGGTGCAGGCCCTGAGCTCGGTGCTGCAGCCTCAAACAACCTTGGATTAGGAAGGCGCCATCCCCATCTCACAAGTGGGATGGAGACACAGGACAGAGAATAGGCATTTGGGATCGAATGTGACAGGTGTTGTTGGAAGGGAAGCCTAGGACACTGCCAGAGCTCCTAGGAGCACCCAGCCCTGAATTTGATAAAGGGATGGGAATCAGGGAAAATTTCCATCGGAACTGATGCTTCAGCTAAGTTCTGAAGGATCACAAGAGTGAAATTTGACGAGGGGGAAGAGATTCCCCTCACCCCCTCTCAGCAGAGGGAGCACCAAGCGCAAAGGCGCAGGGGAAAGAAGCAAAATATTTCAGTGTACAGTAGTTCCCTCTTAGCCACAGTGTTGCTTTCCATGGCTTTATGTACTGGAGTCAACCACAGTCTGAAAACAGGTGAGTATGGTATTTTGAGAGAAAGAGTCAAAGAAAGGGAGAAAAAGACCACATTCACATCACTCTTACTACAGTCTATTGTTATACTTGTTCTGTTTTATTACTAGTTGTTGTTGACCTTTACTGCACCTAACTTATAAATTAAGCTTTATCATAGGTATGTATGAATAGAAAAATTCACAGTTTATATATGGATTGGTACTAGCTGCAGTTTCAGGCATCCACTGGGAGTCTTGGAATAGATCCCCTGCAGATAAGAGGGGACGACTGTAAATATATGTTTAAGCTTGGTCCTAAGGGCAATGAGAAATGAGTTTTAAGCAAAGGAATGCATTTTAGGAGGCTCTCGACTGCAGACTGGAGAACAGATTGAAGGGGGGGACTCTGAAGGCAGAGAGATAAATGTGGCTGTTGTTGCAGAAATTTAGGTGAGTGATGATGACAGTGTGAACTAGGGAAGTGGCAGTGTGAATGAGGATGGAGAGAAGGGGTATCCAGGAGGTAGAAGTGAAAGGAATTGGTGATTGATTAGATGCAGCTGGGTTGGTGGGGGGCTGGGAAGAAAACAGAGAAGACAATGTTTCCAACTTCTGCCTCTGAGGGGCCAGGGCTGCCTGCCACCCAGAGGAGAGTGGAATGGAGTGGGGACAGAGAGTGGAAACCCAGATGGTATAATTTCTTGAGAAACAGAAAGAGATACTGTACTTTTTGCTATGCCTAATTTCACAATTTCCCATTTTAGAATAGGATATGTCTCAAGATATAATTTCATTTAATTCTTCGTGGGGTGAGGAGGAAGGCAGGATGTGAGCATTCAACACTGGCGTGCTCTTTCAAATAATTTGTCTAATTTTTTTATAGCAAACATTGCCACACTATGAAAAGCTCTCCATGCATTCTAGACCTGCTTTGCTACAGCTGGGGAGTGGGGGCTTGAAAGATAGCATCCCATCCTTGCTCACAATTCTGGTGCTGCCTATCCCACTTTTTCAAGAAAGTCTTCTTTCTAACATCAAAAGAAATCCTGGGCTCCCACATAGTGTGCAAAAGTTGTACTTTTGCTATCAGCTAATTGAAAAAAATGCAAGACAAAAGCCTTTCTGAATTCTGTAGCACTTCCCAAGATGTTGTATTTTACAAACCACATCATTCATTCATGTAAGACATCACTGATGCAAAACAGTACCTTTGCATTCTTAGGCCCACTGGCAGAACTGTGGTTTCCGGGGGCTTCTGATATCAGGACTGATCCTAGGACCAGACCCATGCCGCATCAGGCTCTCTCTCCTCTACCACTTGCTAAATCTCATGGTTTCGCAACCTTGGCCCTATAGATGTTTTAGGCGGGATTAATTTTTGTGGCTGGGGCTGTTCTGTGCACTGTAAGATGTTGAGCAGTATCCCCAGTCTCTATCCCACCAGATTTTAGTAGTACCTCCAGCCACCAAGTATAACAACCAAAAATGTCTCCAGACATAGCCAAATGTCCCTGGGGGAGGGTGAAAAATCTCCCCTGGTTGAGGACCACAGATCTAAAACAAACATTATCATTACATCTCTGAGGCCAGGCTTGCTGCTTTCAGATCAGAACAGTGGTCTCATACCTGTCTTCACCAGGAGCTTACTGGACATCTGACACTCCAGGTTGGATGCCATTTTGCCAGAAGTGACCACTGCAGCCGATGCGGCAGGAAGGGCAGCATCCGTGTTTTCTGCTCGCAACGGTGGCAACCGGGTGGCCTTCACTGAGGCTGTAATGGATGTCAGCGCGGCCGTGACTGTCAGTGGGCGTGGCGTGGATGCTCTGGGCATCTCCGGGTTGGTGGGGTTTGGGAGGCCAGTGTGCATGGCTTGTGGTTTCCTGGGGAGGTAAGTTGTAGACAACAGGCCAGAGGCAGTGCCCATGTTTCCTTGCATGGCTGTATGTGTGCTTGTGGTATGTCCTGTTCTTGCATACATGTAGGTTGGCGTGAACGGGAAGGCTGTATGGACTGCCCCTGGTGTCCTCTTTGGGCCAGACACAGCCTTGTTTGTGATATTTTTAGCCAGAGTAGTCACCGAACTGCTCTTAGCTGGTCCTGAGGCCACGGCCAAAGGGCTGCTGCTGGTGCCCTTAGCCACCAGGGCTGCAGACAATGCAGGTGGACTAGATTTCCTCAGAAACAGTGTGGCGGCAGCTGCTGCTGTTGGCTCTACCTTAGATGACACTGTGTCCACTGTAAAGAGAGAAAAAACAAAGTTTGTCATTGGCTAGAAATGCACGTGTCACTTGTTCTGATGATGAATGGATGTAACTTATGGATTTGCTAGGGTGAAATCTCTGTAACCTGGACTTGCAGTGGACAGAACTCAGGCAAAATAACTCTAGGCTCATTAAGTTGATTAACCATAACAAGAATGCCACTTACAGCACAGCTATGGTTGACAGCAAGAATGCTTACATTGTGAATAGTTTCAAAAGCTCAGGTGGGCACAGGATCAATGAGGTGACTACTTGGGGCTGCTAACTCACTCCTGATAGAGGGTACGAGCTCCTTCAGAGCACGGCTGGTATCTGCGTTGAGCTTGAAGATGCTTTGACCACAAAAGCAGTCATGCCTGTTTTGGGGGTACTGGGAAACAAACTACCTGCATTAGTGGCTGCACCTGTCCATTTCTTGGGGTGCTGAGAGGCCCGCAGCACTCTGGAGGAGGTCCTGGGAAAGACACTGGTCGAAATAGAAGATTCAGTAGCAGAGTGATATCTCAAGATGTTCTGGAATGGTGTGGAAGCATTTCTCTCAGGTGATGAATTGAGGTCACTGGAAATTTCAGAACCTGTATCTGTTCCATCTGAAAGCATTTCCTGCAAGCTACCTGGAGGAGTTGGTCTTGACGAGGTTAGCAAAAGAGGATGTGCTGGCTGGTTGGGCAACTGTAGTTGAGGATGAGACACAGAATGTTGAGTTGTGGGTGAGTAATACGCAACTTCAGCTGTTTGGAAGTCTATGGAATGGTTGTTATTGCCTGTGGGCCAGAGGTCTACATGGCTTCCAACCACGGTCACGTCTGACTGTTGCACAGGCTGCTCAGTGCTTGTACTGAGGACCAGATCCTGAATGCTAAACCCTTCTGCAGTCACTGAATGCCCAGCAGTGTCTTTGAAATCCTGAGATTTTATGGCATTGGCAGCTGAAGTTAAACCACTGGGAGGAGCCGTTGGAGCTAAATGAGTTTCCCAACTTGTGGTGCTAATTGTGTGTCCATTTAAATCATAATTTGTTTGCTGCTGCAAGCCAGATATTATTGATTCTGTGGAAAGGGATCCGGTTTCTGCTGAAAGAGAACTCCAGAAAACATCTGTGTTTGCTGGCTTTTTCATGTCTCCTATTGTTGAGGAATCATATACATCCATGGAGGAGGGCGATGATCTCACCTGTTTGGAAGCTGAAGCTGGCAACCCAGAATGGTCCACAGCAGCTGCATAAGCCTCTGGCTTGGTGTTGGAAAAGCCAAGAGATGGGAAAACAGTCTGGGTGGCTTGTATGGAGAGTATGGAAGGTAGAGGTGATCCTGAAGGACGGGGATTTGTCCTTGGTGCTGTAACGATGGGAGATGAGACGTGATCGGTGCTGAAATCAGAGACAAATCCATTTACAGTGTGAAGACTCAAAACCTCTTTCCTTGGAAAGGCCTGGAGAGGAATCGTCACATTTGCTTCCTCATTTTTCCTTAAAATGGCTGTCACACTGTCCTTTTTCCACCGGGGAAATGTCCAAGATGTGGAAAGATTAGGAACTTTGCCTGAGAGGAGCAAGTCTCTAGTTGTAGAAGGGGACCCATGACTGCCCTCTGCTGGAAGAGTGGGCATTTCTAGCATGGGAGATGGGGAGGCATGATTCTCTGTGGGCTGGAGGAAAGTAAGTACGGAGGGAAAGTTGGCTGTCCCAGTTGATGGTGATGTGGGAACCGCCTCAGAAAGGATGGCTTGCTCTCGACCCAGTGCAGTGACATGCAGAGGAGAAGGCACCAAAGAAGAAGAGGTGTGTTCTGCCGAAAGGGCGGGCCCTCTGGAATTCTCTGGAGCTGCTGACAAACGCAGCGGGTTAGCAGAGTCATTTGCAGTGTCAGGGGCTAGCTTTCTGCTGTTCATTTCTACGGCCCCTGATTCTGCAGTCTGGAAAAGTGGAGGCTCAGCCTCATGGGTCGCTGTGTCTGTATTCTTAAAAGTTGGCAAAGACACCCCACTGTGCACTCTTCCAGCCATCCCAGCTTTGATCTGCTGGGTGGATGCAGGATCTGAAGCCACTTCCAACATTGACCATGAGGGGCTTCCATTTGGAAGCTGAGGAAGACTTCCAAGTGCTGGGGGAGGGGGAGACGGATGGGACAGTTCTGCCACAGGGATCAAAAACCCAGGTGTGGATGAGCCTGCTGAATGGGGACCCTCTGTTGGGGACAGCTTGGAATGCCACTTTGTTGAGGATCCAGAAACACCTAGATGAGGGATGCCTATGAGATCCTGAGCATTTTGGGATAGAGTGTGGTCCATTTCATCAGAAAATGGGATTAGGTGATTAGCTATGTTCTGACCTGAAGAGGAGTCAGCTGGAGGTGTTTGGGGAACTAACGGCACTTTGGGGGGTTGCTCTGCTGGTTCAGAGATGATGGAATGAGGTGAGTCAGGAGCCAATGAAGAGGATGGAAGTGGAGGGAGGAGTGGGGGAATGTCTGACCTTGGGGGATGCTTTGAAATGGAGGAAGCCAATGCCCATACTGGCTGGGATGGGGGGACAGCACTGAAGGACGTCCCTGAAGGGACTGCGGACAACGAGGGGAGCATGCTGGTGAGAGGCAAACCTGACACATCGGCTGCTTCTTGTCCCCCTTTAGGCCCCGGTTGGACCAGGGACTCGGTAGAATCCTTGGAAGGTTCGAGGGAGGAGCTATGTCCGCTTCCTTGGTAAAGGGAAGAAGAGAAGTCCACGTGAGCCCTAGTTCTGTGGTGTGTCTTGGACGCAGGGGTTCGGGCTGACTGTGGCAAGCTTGTGTTGTCAGAGGACTGTCCCAGCACGGTCTTGCTTCTGTCTGCTGCTGAGGAAGACTTGACTTCTGTGAAAGGCCATGTTGGTGAAATTGGTAACAATTTCCCAGGAGGAAATGACTCTGGAGTCCGGGTGACATTCATCTGTAGATTGTCTGTTCCTGTGAAACAAAATATCAGGCCGTCAGGGGTTGGATGTTCATGAAGTGCCTGCTGTGGTCAGGTGCTGGAGACAAAGGTGTGTGCAAGACAGGCTCTGCCTGGACGCATCACAGAAGGCTCAGGAAACAGAGTCAAACAACAAATTACATAATATCAAGTAGGAAAATGTTGCAGCGAACCTACAGGGCAGGGTTGGTGGGAAGCAGTTTCTGATGAAGTGATGTTTAAGGAAAGATGTGGAAAATACTTGTGTATTAAAAAAATTTTTTTGGGTACCACCCAAAAGGCATGGACTGTGAAACTTGCAACCTAGTAACTCAAAGCTGAATGTGGTCAACTGCCATGGTCAATGACACCAAAATAACCTCATCCAGGAACCTAGAATGCACAAAACTAAAGAAGAACTGTGTATTCAAGCATGAATCTTTTTTTAGGATCCTGAGGCATCTCATATGAAATATTTGAGGTTGTCTGTGTTTGGAAAGATGGCTCCAATGAAACATATTTATCTTCCTGGATTTAAAAGGTTTCCAGGTGCTATCATTCACGCCATGTCAAACAGCAAAGGAGATTTTCTTTCAGATTAGACTATTTCAGAAGGAAAAACAAGGAAGGAGACACTTCTCACAGGGCCTGGTGTCACAACAGCACCTGCAGAGGGCAGAACTGTCGACACTCATGTGTGGCCCCACAGGCAGACAGACAAGGAGGCAGGGCATAAGCTGGTGACCTCCGCTAAAAAGGAGGTGAGGAGACAACTCTTGGAAAGCTGGAAGTTCACTCTGAATTAGGCAATATGCTGAAAAATTCCTTTCTCATTCTTCCTTTTCTTGTTTTTAAAATTCCCCATTCTTGGGATTTACAGATACCAAGAAATTGGCCTTACATCATTTTAAGAACTCATCAGGGTATAAGCCAATACTACATCAGGCTGTTGACTTGATTTTATAGGAGAAACCAACTCCATTTCCTAGGCAGGCCATAATCAGATGCCCAGCTCAGCCTGACTGTCTCCTGATCACCAAATCAGGATCATTAGGGTGCTTTCTGCAGAGCCAAAGCTCCCTCTGGCCTCCACTGGCCCATCTCAAATAGAAATAAGTGGCAAAATGCATATATAGTTCCAAGACACCAAAATATGCATAGTATTTCCTTAAAATGCATGTCCTCCTTAAGAACTGGTTCATGGTTTGCAATGGAAATTGTGTTTCTATGTTACCACATGCAGGTGGTACTCCCCCTCAGACACTTGCAATTTTATACAGAAGGTGGATACGGCTTTCATGCCTCAATCTTCCTTGTTCATGTTGCTTATCTCCTAGATAGCCTCAACTTCACACTTTGCATGCAGTCTTATCTGGTTACTTATATGGGTAAATATAACATCTGTATAAGGTATTTTTGCATTTTTGTATTTTTCAGTTAAACTTTAGAATCCACTTTTATGTGGATGTCAGGTGAAATCTGTGTAGGATTTCTTCTTTTGTACCTTCGTTTAAATGGATTCTCCAACTCATGGATTCAAGAATCAAAACAGATTCATCTTGTTTCAATTACATAGCCTTGTAACGCAGAAAAAGGATGCTACAGGCTGAGCAGCTTTTGCTTTCAGCAGGAAGTTTTGCAAACTCTTTCACAAAAAAAAAAAAAAAATTCTGCGAACAGGATGGAGGAATGGGGGCTAATACCAAGGGATCTGTAACTGACTGAAGGACCATGGCCAAGAGAGACTGATGGAAAACTCCATGCTGAAGTGAAGAAAGACAGTCTCTAGTGGATTTGCTTCTACTGGACCTTGTTGTTTTCCAGACTAGAAACTAGTGTTTCCCAAAGTAGCTCCTGTGAAGCACAGTATTCCAAATGCCTCATGAAGAAAAGTTTCTATGAACAATCTTGAGAAGCGCTGTATACAAGATTCACATGTGAAAGTCATTAATGATGCTGACCATATCTTTCTGGCTCTCCCACTTCCAAGCCCATGGGAGGATTGAACATCTTGGATACTTCTGTGGCTGATGGGGGCCATGTAACTAGTTCTGGCCAACGAGTCTGTCAGCAGAAATGACAAGTGTCACTTCTGGGCTAGAACATTTAAGTGCTGGAGGAAGACTCTCCGGAACTTACTTTCTCCATAGCAAAACAAAACAAAAAGAAACAAAACCTAGCAACATATTTCAGTAAGTTTCTACTGAAAAACAGAAGGAGAAGACAAAGAAGGAGGAGAAAGAAGAAACTAGAAATGTTCAAAGTGTTTGCTGGTTCACCAGCCTGCATCTCCTATGGACTTTGCTGACCAAAGATATACAGGCAGCACGAGCAAGACGTTAGCCTTTGCTATTTTATGTCACTGCAATTTGGGGGTTGTCATTCAAACATAACCTAACTTACCCTAACCTATTCAAAAACTGACACCAGAGTGGATGTGGAATTTATGTGGGTATATTCTCATCATCATGTAAATAAAGGCTCAGAAAAGTCTCATAGACAAGAAAACATAAGAGGTATGTAGTAAAAAATTAATAAATAGGATGTTGGATGATTTAATTAAACTTTGTTTAGCCAATATTTCTCAAACCTATTTGACTGCTGGAATATGTTTGGGATATTTCTCAAAAACATTTACCCTCAGAATTTACTGACTTAAAAAAAAGCTCAATGATACACATAAAGCCAAGGGAGAAAGCATGTTTACTAAATTACCAAATGATACCAAATTCAGAAGAACTGATTTGAAGAATTTCAGAAAAACATGTTTCAAAGATATGTCAACTGACTGAAATTATTACTAAAGGAAGACATATATAAGGATTCAATATAAAGGTTTGCCCTTAGTCCAAAAATTACCTAGACAGGAACAGGATGGGGGCACTTCCCTTTAAGAATAGCCTATGCTATCTGTAGGCAGAGTTGACTAGAGTTCCTGATGAACTAGAAGAGAAATATAGGCCAGCAAGGAAATGACAAATTCTTAGGTTACATTAATTTTTTTCACTCTTTAACTAGAAGAATAGTTCATACTTAGAAAATAGTATCTACATGTAAAATAATATCTATAGGGCCGGGCGCGGTGGCTCAAGCCTGTAATCCCAGCACTTTGGGAGGCCGAGACGGGCGGATCACGAGGTCAGGAGATCGAGACCATCCTGGCTAACACGGTGAAACCCCGTCTCTACTAAAATACAAAAAACTAGCCAGGCGAGGTGGCGGACGCCTATAGTCCCAGCTACTCGGGAGGCTGAGGCAGGAGAATGGTGTGAACCCGGGAGGCGGAGCTTGCAGTGAGCTGAGATCCGGCCACTGCACTCCAGCCTGGGCGACAGAGCGAAACTCCGTCTCAAAAATAATAATAATAATAATAATATCTATATGTAAGTATCTATACTTAGAAAATAGCATCTATATGAAATGAACACTCATGTGCCTCTTAGCTTAACAACAGAGTCAATATTTTTAGAGCCCTCTCCCTGGTATCTGTCTGGGTTCCCTCTGTCTTCCTTTTCCCCAGAGATAACCACCATTATAGGTTGAATTTTAAAACTTAGTTGATTTTCAAGGGGATAAGGTTTACTGTTCTCTGCCCTACTCAGCGCATACCTAGGCAGCTGGGGTGAATTCTGTCACATCTTAAGAAAACATTAAGAAACTGATATGTGCTAGTACATGATGTTTTTGGAGGTGTTTTACATTATAAAAAGGGAAAGGTTTATAAAGGGAGAGTCCCCATTTGCACACTGGACTGAGGAGATCCCTGGTGGTACTCAAAACTTCATGACCGAAAAAGCATCTGGATGGCTAGGCTTCAAGGCTTTGTGTCTCCACCCAAATCTCACCTGGAATTGTAATCCTCATAATCCCCACACGTCAAGGGAAAGACCAGGTCGAGGTCATTGAATCATTGGGGTAGTTTCCTCCACGCTGTTCTCATGATAGTGAGTGAGTTCTCACAAGATCTGGTTTTATAAGGGGCTCTTCCCCCTTCACTCAGCACTTCACCTTCCTGCCACCTTGTGAAGAAGGTGCCTTGCTTCCCCTTCACCTTCCACCATGATTGTAAGTTTCCTGAGGCCTCCCCAGCCATGCTGACCTGTGAGTCAATTAAACCTCTCTCCTTTATAAATTACCCAAGTCTCGGGTATGTCTTTATAGCAGCATGAAAATGGACTAATACATGTATCATTCGTATCAATTTTACTTAAAGATTTAGGGGAAACATACTCATATATAAAGATAAATATACTTTCTTGAGTAGAACGCAAAATTCAAATGACCGATCCAAGATAAAACTAAGGCCTTCAAAGACATGTTTGTGCCTGTCATTGTCCCTGGGGTGTCAGTTTACTCTTCACTGTAATAGCAGGTATTAATTAGGTCAGTAAACATTTGAAAAGACTGATTCAAGAAACCACAATCTCCCTAAAATATGCGAAAAAGAAACTGGATGTGTTATTTAGTGCTCCAGGGACAGAACTAGGGACAGTGGGAAGAAGGTATAAAGACAGAGATTAGAACTTAATAATAACAGAAACATTTCCTTAATTATTAAAACCACTGAAAACAAAATGAGCTGGCTTAAAGTCAGTGACTTCTCCACCATTAGAAGTTTCCAAAAGCACATATTTTAAGTTCAGTCACCTCACCTTTCCTTCCTTCCTTTCTTCCCTCCCTCCTTTTGTACCTTCCATCTGCAAATGCCTGTTGTATGCCGGACACTGGGTTAAGCAATGTCTTATGGAAAAACATACATGGTCTCTGACTTCATGGAACTCAGAATTCTATGGGAGATATGGACTCCAGCATTTTTCAAATGTAAAAATGATAAATGTTACAGATGAAAGATCCATAGTCCTATGATCTGATCAGGGAGGTCAGAAAGCACATCCCTGAGGAAGCGACTATCAAGATCCAAAGAATGAATAAAAGTTAACCAAGCAAAGAGGGTAGGGAAAAGCATTCCACATAAAGGAACAAGCATATGCAAAGGCCCTGTGGCAGAACTAACAGAAGGTAACCACAGCTAGATCAGGAACAGCAGGTGGGCAAGAAATTAGATTAAAGCTGCAGAGGGAGGCGACAGCCAGACCATTGCTCCAGTGGCCATCAGCTCCCTCTGTAGCACTGTGGGTTTTAGTTTGATGGGGAGGGTGGGAGCAGGTGATGCACAGGAGCAAATTTATGTTTTGGAAAAACCATCCTGGCTGTGAATAACAGACGGGAAGGGACAAAAACAGCAGATGGCAGAGTGCTTAGAAAACACCTGCAGTTGTCCAGGCTCAAGATGACAGGAATGTTGTAAAGAGGAGTTGAGCCCTGCATCGGAGATGGAAACAGATCCTCCTTTATGGTCCCTTTCAATTCTCAGAGTTCCAGATTCTACTATTGCTTTAAATATGTTTGTGTCTACACGTGCAATGTTTTGAGTTTTTTCTCCTTTACGCCTCCCATTGAGAGGGTGTGTCTATGTCCCCTCTCCTTGAATCTGAGTGGGCTTGAGTCTGTTTGACCAGTAATGCCACGTGACTTCCACAGCAACATCATCAAAGGCCAGGTCACTTTAGCTTGGTCTCCTGGAATGCTTGCTCTTGGGATGTTCCCTCCCACTGTCTCTCCTGGAACCTAGCGCCCACTCTGTGAGCAGCCCACACCATGTGGAGAGGCTATGCCTGACCACTCCAATCCACAGTCCCAGCTGAGCCAAGCCTGCCTGGAATGCTAGCCCAGACAACAGACAGATGAATGAGGAAACCTCCAGACCATTCTTCCCCTAACCATTTGAATCACTCCAGCTGTCTGAATCGTCCCAGCTGAGGCCCAGACATCATGAGGCAGGGAAAAGCCACCTGCACTACGCCCTGTCTGAATTCCCAAAACCATGGGCAAAATAAAATCTTGTTGTTTCATAGCACTGAGCCAGGGGTGGTTTGTTGTACTGTAATAATAACTGAAATAGTATATGTGTGGTCGTGTCCTTCACTTCTGGGAAATGAGTCTCTATAGCTTTAATCAGATTCTCAGAAGGATTCAGAAGCCAAAAATTAGTTAAGAACCCTTCACTTCAATGAAAAATAATTCTGCTTTACACACAAGATTTTAGAATTACGTCTATGCTAATTAGGTAAAACATATCTGTATTAATTAAAGTTGCATTATGGAAGGCCATAAGACAGAAAGACAAATTTTAAGGAGGAAATGAGAGATAGCTCATGTTTATTAGGGAGAAGGAGAAAATAAATTAGGAGAAATAGGGCAAAACCAAATTACAGAGAACTTAAAACACACTTTAGGAAGGCAGTGAAGTAAAAATCTGATCTAGGTGGTGTGTCAGGCAGACTCTAATGTGACCCCATGATCTCTGTCTCTGGGTGATCATGCCTTTTGTGATCCCCTCTCCTTGGGTATGAGCAGAACCTATGACTTTCTTTTTTCTCCTTTTTTGGGGGGGGGATGGGGGGCAGGGTCTCACTCTGCCACCCAGGCTAGAGTGCAGTGCTGTGATCACGGCTTACTGCAGTCTCAACCTTTGGGCTCAAGGGATCCTCTCAGCTCAGCTTCCCTAATAGCTGGAATGACAGGCATGCACCACCAAGCCCAGCTAATTTTTGTATTTTTTGTAGAGACAAGGTTTCGCCATGTCACGCAAGCTGATCTTAAACTTCTGGGCTCAAGTGATCTTCCTGCCATAGCCTCCCAAAGTGTTGAGATTACTGGCATGAGCCACCATGCCCTGCCAACCTATGACTTTCTTCTAACAACAGAATAGGTGATGGATGTCACTCTTGTGATTATATGATCATATATAATAGCCCATACTGCAAGCAGACTTCTTCTTGGTGCCTCGACGAAGAGACCACAATGGAAAAGCCCAGCTGGTGAGAACTGTGGGTGGCCTCCAGAAACTATTGGGGTCTCTAGGAACCATGAACAGTCTCTTCGAGTTGACAGCCAGAAATAAGTCAAAGCCTTCAGTGTGGCGCCACAAAGAAATGAATTATGCCAATAACTTGAGTGAGCTTGAAAGTGGATTCTTCCCCAGCCAAGCCTGCAGATGAGAACATGGCCCAGCCAATGCCATGAATGCAGCCCTGTGAGATCCTGTGCAGATAAGCGGTGTCCAACCTCTCAACTCATGGAAATTGTGAGATAATAAATGTATGTTGTTTTAAGCCACAAAGTTTGTGGGGATTTGTTACATAGCAATAGAAAACCAATACAGGTAGGAAGTAGGGAGCTTTGGAACGTTGTATGGTAAAGCAGGAGAGTAGGAAGAGGGAGAGCACAAGGTATCATGACTGAAGAGTAGCATGAAGAATGGTGAGAAGTTGCCATCAAGACAGTCAAAAAGAAGCACAAGTCAGTAAGTTTGTTTGGTACATCACAGAGAATGAGTCATGAAATAAAGATTCTAACATAGTACCTGAGACTTGGAGGAAGTTATTTAAGGAGAAGACAGAGCTTTGCAAGAGTAGAAACAAAACCACACCAGCAAAAACGTTGAAATGTTGCTATGAAACAGATTGCACTCTTATTTTTTTATTTTTATTCTTTTTGAGATGGAGTCTCGCTCTGTCACCCAGGCTGGAGTGCAGTGGTGCGATCTCGACTCACTGCAAGCTCTGCCTCCCGGGTTCATGCCATTCTCCTGTCTCAGCCTCCTGAGTAGCTGGGACTACAGGCGCCCGCCACCGTGCCTGGCTAATTTTTTGTATTTTTAGTAGAGACAGGGTTTCACCGTGGTCTTGATCTCCTGACCTCATTATCCCCCGCCGTGGCCTCCCAAAGTGCTGGGATTATAGGCGTTAGCCACCACACCTGGCCTGTACTCTTATTTTTTAATTCCATTTTTCAAGAAAAAAATATCAAGCCATTCTGTCAAATTACTAAATTTTAGTTTTTCTCAATAAACTTCCACTGACTCCCCAGTGTCTCTCCTTCCCCCTAAAAACCATGACTTTTTTCTACTTAGACTAAATGACATGAATTACTGTTTGCTCACAAATATGGTAACGGTCTTCAAAAAAATTGTGGAAAGCAGCCAGGTGCAGTGGCTCACGCCTGTAATCCCAGCACTTTGGGAGGCCAAGGGGTGCGGATCACTTGAGGTTAGGAGTTCAAGACCAGCCTGATCAACATGGTGAAACCCCATCTCTACTAAAAATACAAAAAAAAAAAAAAAAATTAGCTGGGTGTGGTGGTGGGCACCTATAATCCCAGCTACTCAGGAGGCTGAGATAGGAGAATAACTTGAACCTGGGAGGCAGAAGTTGCAGCGAGCCAAGATCACGCCATTGCACTCCAGAAAGCAAGACTCCATCTCAAAAAAAAAAAAAAAATTGTGGAAAGCAAAGATAAGTCCTACACACACGAGAGGGAGAGGGACAGTGATGGTGTGCTGCACAAGCCCCAGCTGCCTCTTCTGAATGTTTACAATGATTGCCCATCCAGGGACAAGCCAACAATCCCCTTGTGTTTGGACCGACAGTGTTTCCCACAAGGGGAATTAGTAGTCTAAAGAATTTTGCTGGAAAGTAGCTTAAATGGTAAGAAATTTAAGGAGGTGCTGGGTGAGGAAAGATAGGAAACAGAGATGTATTTATGGTGGAAACCAGAGTGAAAGCAAGCAAGATAAAGACTCTCAAAATAATAAAAAGTTAAAATGAGTCATCCCTCCCATCTCAAGGAAACAAGAATGGGTAGTCATACAAAACCCTATTCAATACACAATTTATACACATGCATTTTCACTAAGCTTGTCTGAGCCAGACAAGCTGAAATAAAACCATGATTCTCAGAGCTTCAGGAAAGTGACAAGTCATTTCTGTAAGACTATCAGGCTTAATAACTTCCACAAATTGGGAGCACGTGCACGTATGCACACGCAGGGCAAGTATCAAATGTTTTTCTGTGCTTTGCAAATTTGCATAGAATCCCATGAATGTTAAACTTAGCCTTGAACTAAACACATCAGAGAGCAATTTATTATCATTGTGAAACATAAAAGGAATTAAGAAAGTGCTTAGCCAGGTTTGGACACATAGAACCTGTCATTGACTAATGTCAAAAAACAGTGTGAACTGCCTCCTGAGACTCCCCACATCTCAGGGACCACATGGTTACACCAAGATGCATAATAACAGATTGTTCAGGTCTCTGTCTTCCCGAGGATCTTAGCGCTGCTGGTTTATCATTCTCAGTTCTTATACACAAGACTCAGACCCAGGCTGTGATGCTGCTACACTCTAATTATTCCCGCCATGTAGCAAACAGAACTTTAATCTCAAGGAAGTGCACATGTACTGATCAGGCTCCCCTTCTGCTGTTACCTCCTGTCTGAACCTTTCCCCTGTCAGGCCTAGGGCTATATCAGTCCCCTGGTCATGATGCTTTTATCACAGACTCCAGAGTCTGCTACTTAAGGAGTGTTCTCCCTTCAGGTTCAATGCTGCCCTGGATTGCTTCCTGCTTTGCTCAAAACTACTCTTGTAACCCAGCCACAGTGGTGTTTCTTTCTCAATCAGCAGTGTCCCTTTCTTTGAAACACTGAAGGAGAAGAAAATCTTCCCAAGGTGTCAGTATAAGCATGGCTGCATTTCCCACGACAGTCACAAGACAATCCACTTTGTCCTATTCACTGCCCACTGTCAGGTTTCCTTAAGGGCAGCACTTAAAGAAAAGCAAACTAGATCACTAGTAGCTCTTTAACAAAATAAATGAAGGAAACCAATTAAGAAACATTAGTGGAGATGCCAAACTCCTCTCCCTTATATGTCAGAGAAAAATATCTGCAGCTTTTGATCAGGTCCTAGAATCAGACTGGCTGGATTCAAATCCCACTTCTCCATTTGCTAACTGAGTAACCTTGGACAAGTTACTTAACATCTCTGTGCGTCAGTTTCCTTATCTGTAAAATGAGAATAATTACAGTACTTACCTCATGAATGGTTTTAAGGGTTAAAATGAGATGATACACATAAAGTCCTCAGAATAGTGCTTATAGAGCACATAGTGGTCAAAAAGTGCTACTACTGTTACTATTATTATTATCATCATTATTTGTTCAGTCCAGGCTAGGCATGAATGCCATCAAAGTTTTGCTCAGAGGGCCAGGGTTCTAGTCAGAACTCAGAAATCCCTGCAAATCATGGATTGTCAGAATCTCAAACATCTGTGCATGCCTCATAGATGGCAGGACATTTTCAAATCCATCACCTCACCTTGTTCTTCCACAGTACCTGTGAGATACAGGATGAAGATTATTATCTCCATTTTACCAACGAGGAAACCAGAGCTCAGAGAGGTCAAGGGCTGGCTTGGTCAAGGTCATACTAAGAGTTATTCTGCAGCCTAGTGTGACTCAGCCCTGGGACTCCAGAGCTGAGGCTCTCCGCACCACATGGGAAGGAGTCAGTCTTCCTCCATCTCTAGATCTGGGGCAGGCTCCACTCTCCCAGAGTGGTCTGAGAAGACTGGGGCCCACAGAGCTGCCTCATTCTTCAGAGTCTGATGATGTCTCTCTCCAGGGCTGTTTCTGCAAACATTACTGAGCACGGCTCTAAATCACCAAGACCTGTCAAGGCTTCCGTTCCCAGAAGGTTGAAAGAGATGGACTAAGAGCCACAGCTGTGCTGACGCATCCACCCACACCCAACCCACTTACGCTCCAAACCCCTCCATGGCCCTAAGTGCTGAAGTTTGGCGCCTGGGACCTTCTTGCCTAACATGATTCCTCTTGGGGCTTTTTAAAACGAAGTGCACCAGTTAATAGAATCAAATTGCCATTCCTTGAAGTGATGCCAGCAAATAGAAGATTCTGTTGACGGCACTGATAGAAGCATTTTAACTTTCAAAGTTCTTTCACAGCTATTTCTTTTTTAAAAAAAGTTTGTTGCTAATCTTTTGTGGAATCAGGTTTAAAAGTAAAGCTGATACCTCTCCCTCCCCCCTGCCTTTTTTTTTTTTTTTTTTTTTTTGAGACAGAGTCTCACTCTGTCACGCAGGCTGGAGTGCAGTGGCGCGATCTCGGCTCACGGCAACCTCCACCTCCCGGGTTCAAGCAATTCCCCTGCCTCGGCCTTCCAAGTAACTGGGATTATGGACACCAGCCACCACGACTGGCTAAACTTTTTGTACTTTTAGTAGAGACAGGGTTTCAACCATATTGGTCAGGCTGTTCTCAAACTCCTGACCTCAAATGATCCACCTGCCTTGGTCTCCCAAAGTGCTGGGATTATAGGCGTGAGCGTGAGCCACTGCACCTGGCTTCTCCACCTCCCCATTTTAAAAGTAATAGAATTTCACTTTCATTTCTTTCTAACCTGGGTTTACATGATCATTACAGAAAATTTAGAAAAGATGGAAAAGTAGAAAAAAAAGAATCCCATTCCTCCCTCAGCCCTGACCACGTGCACATCCCACCACATCAAGAAAACCATAACTCATACTGTGGTAAATTTCCAGATGATGTTCTTGGAAAAGCTTTGGTTTGCTTGCTGGACAGACCTGTGATCACAATGCATTTCCAACTCTGCACTGCCTTTTCTCTTTTAACACAGCAAAATCTTTTTTCCATATTGGATAAGACTGCATATTATCTCCACTAAGATGTGGCATTATAATTTGTTTAACAATCCCTGACTGTTACAACACAGGTTGATTATAAATTTTTAGAATTTCAGTGTCTCCTAATTTCACCATCACAATCCCTACACAGCAGGTAGGGAGGTCACAGTGACCTCTTTTGGGCCAGGGCATCACACACACAGAAGGTCATTTGTTTGGAAATATATTACCTGTGTCAAGAAAAGTAAACCAATGGGACTTAGGGGGTTCTTCCCTCCTCTTCTCCCAGCATCTTTCTGACAGGGTTGTTAATAATAGATACCCAGTAGTGGGATTGCAGATCAAATGGCAGTTTTACTTTTAGTTCTTTAAGGAATCTCCATACTGTTTTCTATAGTGGTTGTACTAGTTTACATTCCCAACAACAGTGTAGAAGTATTCCCTTTTCACCACATTCACACCAACATCTTTGTTTTGATTTTTTAACTATGGCCATTCTTGTGGGAGTAAGGTGGTACTGCACTGTGGTTTTGATTGGCTTTCTCTGATAACTAGTGATCTTGAACATTTTTTCATGTTTGTTGGCCATTTGTATTAGTCTGTTCTCATGCTACTAATAAAGACATACCTGAGAGTGGGCAATTTATAAAGGAAAAAGGTTTAATTGACTCACAGTTCCACATGGCTGGGGAGGTTTCACAATCATGGCTGGAGGTGAATGAGGAGCAAAGTTACATCTTACGTGGCAGCAGGCAAGAGAGCTTGCGTAGGGTAACTCCCCTTTAAAAAAACCATCAGATTTTGTGAGACTTATTCACTATCATGAGAACAGCATGGGAAAGACCCGCCCCCATGATTCAATTACTTCTCAGGTCCCTCCCATGACACATAGGAATTATGGGAGCTACAATTCAAGATGAGATTTGGGTGGGGACACAGCCAAACCATTATTACCATTTGTAATATGTACCATCTTCTTTTCTTGTACCATCTTCTTTTGAGAATTGTCTATTCATGTCCTTAACCCACTTTTTGATGGAATTATTTGTTTTATTTTCTTGCTGATTTGTTTGAATTCCTTGTAGATTCTGGATATTAGTCCTTTGTCAGATGCAAAGTTTGTAAATATTTTCTCCCACTCTGTGGGTTGTGTTTATTCTGATTATTTATTTTGCTGTACAGAAGCTTTTTAGTTTAATTAGGTCCTATCTATCTTTCTGTTTGTCACATTTGCTTTGGGGTTCTTGTCATAAACTCTTTGCCTAAGTCAATGTCTAGAAGAGTTTTCCCAATGTTATCTAATTTTTATGATTTCAGGTCTTAAAGTCTTTGATTCATCTTGAGTTGATTTTTGTATAGGTGAGATATGAGGATCCAGTTTCTCTCCTCTACATGTGGCTAGCCAATTATCCCAGCACCACTTGTAGAATAAGGTGCCCTTTCCCCATTTTATGTTTTTGTTTGTTTTATTGAAGATCACTTGGCTATATGTATTTGGCTTTATTTCTGGGTTCTCTATTCTGCTCCATATTCCTCAATTATTCTCTCAAATAAGTTTTCCAAACTTTTACACTTCTCTTCTTCCTTGGGAACACCAATTATTCTTATGTTTGGGTCATTTGCATACAATCCCAAATTTCTTGGAGGTTTTGTTCATTTTTTCAATTCCATTTTCTTTGTCTTTGTTGGATTAGGTTAATTCAAAAACCTTGTCTTTATGCTCTGACGTTCTTTCTTCTACTTGCTTGATTCTATTGTTGAAACTTTCCAGTGTATTTTGCATTTCTGTATGTCTTTCATTTCCAGAAGTTATGATTGTCTTTTCTTTATAATATCTATTTCTCTGGAGACTTTTTCATCCATATCCTCTATTATTTTTTTAATTTCTTTAAGTTGGTTTTCACTTTTCTCTGGTACCTCCTTGAGTAGCTTTCTGACTTCTTTATGTGGCAATTCAGAGATTTCTTATTGGTTTGGATTCATTGCTGGAGAGCTAATGTGGTGTTTTAGGGTGTTATAGAACCTTGTTTGTCATATCACCAGAATTACTTTTCTAGTTCCTTCTTATTTGGGTAGACAGTTTCAGTGGAAAAATCTGGAACTCAAGGGCTCTGGTCCCATGGGGTGATTCCTTGATGTAGCGCTCTTCCCGTTCCTCTAGGGATGGAGCTTCCTGAGAGACAGACTGCAGTGATTGTTATTGCCCTTCTGGGTCTAGCCACCCAGCAGGGCTACCAGACTCCAGACTGGTGCTGAGGAATATCTGCAAAGAGTCCTGTGATATGATCCATCTTCAGGTCTCCAAGCTATGGACATCATTACCTGCTCTGGTGAAGGTGGCAGGTGAGTGAAGTGGACTCTGTGAGAGTCCTTGGTTGTAGTTTCATTTAGTGTGCTGGTTTCCTCAAATACTGGTTATGCTAGCAGTGAAACTGTCACATGGACAGACTCAGGACTTCTGGCTACCCAGGATGTTGCAGGCAGTAGAATTAGCTGTTGTTTTCTCCTTCTTTGGAGCAGGGTTGTTCTGAGTTGCTGTAATGGCTTGAGTTGGTTGGCCTCCAGAAAGGAGGTGGCACTTTTCAAGAGAGCATAAGCTGCAGTAGAAGGGGGATATAAGCTTGCCCTATGTTGGCCAAGATAAGTATTTACTTGGGTTTCTCAGGCAATAGGTGGGGCCATAGAGCTCCCAAGAGTTTATGTCTTTTGTCTTTGGCTACCAGGGTGGGTAGAGAAAAACCATCAGGTGGGGCTGGGGTAGGCGGGTCCGAACTCAGACTCTCTTTGGGCAGGGCTTGCTGCAGCAACTGTGGGGAATGTGGGGGTGGGGGCGTGCAAGTGGTTCTCAGGCCAATAGAGTTATGTTCCCAGAGAATTATGGCTGCCTCTGCTGTGTCATACAGGTTACCAGGGAAGAAGGGGAAGCCAGCAGTGACAGGCCTCACCCAGCTCCCACACAGCCAGCAAAGCCAGTCTCATTCCTGCCATGCCTCACCAACATCACCAAGTATACATCCAGGCAGCTGGTGAGCAGAGCTGAAATCTTGCCCCAGACAACAAGCCTCCCCACTGAGAAAGCAAGCAGGGCTCTCAGGCTTCACCTCTCCCTGCCTGCCTGCAGCTTTGGCTTGTGACTTCTGCACTCATATATGCACTTCCCATTCGTTCCCACAGCCCACCCCTGACCAGATTCTACTCATGAAAATTTATGCTCAGGTCAAAATTATTCCAAAGCTCAGCTAGAAGCTTCCTTCACCCTGTGGCCCCTCCCTAATTCTGCTGGCTGCCTTCCCTGACACCTGTGAGATAAGGCCAGGAATGATTTCCCTGGGTTCAAACTAGGGACTAGGAGTGCCTATAGGGTTCTTCCTGCTGCTGCTTCTATTTTTATATTTCTTCTATATTTAATTTCTTTCAGCTCCTTAAATGTTTCAATTCTAGGTAAGGTTAAATCCTTCTCCCATGATCTGTATTTTCAGATTCTCCAGTGGGGATGTGTGTCAGGGACCAACTTCCCCCACCTCACACTTTGGGAACTCACGGTTTTGGGGCTGTCTTGCGGAGTCTGCAGTGCCAAGCTACTTCTTTCAAAGGCTCTGTGAATTCTTTCAGTTTTCCTGGTATGTTCCTGCGGTGGTTCTTGGAGCTCAAGTTCACAGTGTGAGTCTCCACACTCTGTTCTGTCCATCCACGTGGGAGCTGCATGTTAGTCCTGTCTCCTATCTGCCATTTTCCTCTTTACCCCTATACAAATCTGGTCAACGTTTTCTGTCTTCTCTGGAAGTTGTTCATATTTCTTACAATAAATCCCTTTTCTCTAACTGTAATTCTCCAATGAGTACCTAGGCAATCCATCTGGCTTTAGTGGCATTAGTAAGACAGACTATGCTTCTGCATTAGATTTTTCCCCTAAAGTCTCCAGTCTGCTTATTTCTGCAAGCAAGTATGTGGTTTTGAAAATGACTTATTCATCATGGTCACAAAATGAATATTTTCCCATTAAGATTTATCACAAATCTAACTCTGAGATGCTGAGAGGAAAAAGTAGAGACAAACACATGCAGATACATAAATATATATAGCATTTATGTATACCCTTTATACATATTTTTTAATTCAAAGAATTTTTAACACTCTCTCAACACTCAGTTGGAACAGTAAAAGCTATACCTAGAGAAAAATTTATAGCCTGAAATGTTTTAATTTCAAAAGACTTTTTAAAAGAAACTCCTTATTCATATATAAAAATTAGAAACAGAAAATAAGTTCCTCTCCCCTCAAAAAATGAACTAATAAAAATAAAAGCTGGACCTAATACATTATAACACAAAGAATAGTAGAAGCAAGGATAAATAAGTTCAAAAGACCTCTTTGGGTCTTTTGGAAGAAAAATTAAGAGAGTAAAATAGGTAAATCTTTCATAGGTCTGTTTAAGAAAAAAAAGAGTGAACAGAAGTATAAGACGTTAGGAATGAGAAAGGAGATAACTACAGATAAAGAAGAAAATAAAATAATTATGAGCGAATTCCATCTGTGACTCTGGCAAAAAGTTTGAAACCCTAGAGGAAATGAATAATGTTGATAATCAAAATTAATCCAGAAATGAAAAACCTAAACAGACAGATTAACATAGGAAAAAGGAGCCACTTACCACAGAAAAAAGTAGGAGGATCAGATATATTCAGCTGAATTCTATCTAATTTTTTTAAAAAATAGGTAATTCCAATGTTATTAAACTAATTCAGGCCTTTGAAATATACAGAAATGTCCCCAATTCATTTTATGAAACCAGCGCTGAGTTAGTACCAAAATCCAATCAAGATTTACTAAATAAACAATGATCAAAATATGTACATAAATATGATGCAGCCAAGCAAAAATGTAGAAGGAGGCATGAGGAAGACCGCCATAAAAAACAGAAACGTGTGATCACATTTGTGCAATTATATAAAAATTATGTGTGTACATACATTGTTTAATAACACATAAATTGTCAATTAATACATAATAACTTTATCAAATCCACAACAGTCAACATAAGCACATACACCCAAAAGAATGTAACAGTTTTCACTGCATTTAAGGATCCAGTAGTACGATCCTACGCCAAGCTCAGGACTCAATGTTTTCCCAAAGGTTATGATGTGTAATCCCAGCCTTGTACCATCTACACTGGTACATGATTGGCAGAAAACGTCTCATTCATTTTGCATCTCACAGAGAATTTTGTTATATTGAAAAGAAAGTAATCCTTCTAGTATATTAGGGGCATCCAGATAACCTGATATTCTCTAAAATTGAGAATAAGCAAAGATAGTCATGTCAGGATATCTGTCCCAATAAACAGATTTGAAGGGGGAAAGGGGTTCTCTATTCAAAGCCGTTTAGAAAATCTCTTATGGGAGAGTCACAGGGCATACAAGTACAGTAAGGACTTTGAAAAGTCTTGTGGTAAACAAAAGTTTTATTAAACCTAGAAAATCCCGGCCGGGCGCGGTGGCTCAAGCCTGTAATCCCAGCACTTTGGGAGGCCGAGACGGGCGGATCAGGAGGTCAGGAGATCGAGACCATCCTGGCTAACACGGTGAAACCCCGTCTCTACTAATACAAAAAAATTAGCCGGGCGAGGTGGCGGGCGCCTGTAGTCCCAGCTACTCGGGAGGCTGAGGCAGGAGAATGGCGTGAACCCGGGAGGCAGAGCTTGCAGTGAGCTGAGATCTGGCCACAGCACTCCAGCCTGGACGGCAGAGCGAGACTCCGTCTCAAAAAAAAAAAAAAAAAAAAAAAAGAAAATCCCCAAATGAGTTGACTGCAGACTCTTTCTTCTTTTTTGTGTGATACCCGTTAATATCCCAAGGAACTGGTACTCTGAAGAACACTTTAGGGGAATTCCAGAGTTAAAGTCATTGTCCTAGCAATTTCAGACACTGAGATGAAAATCAAAGAACTGATGGGTAGACAGAATCCATTGTAGAATCAGAAAACACATTTTTTGTCATTCCATGGCTGACAAATTATTCTACTTTTGTCGTATTTCAGGTTATGTTTTACCAGGCTTATTCATGAACCCATATACTAATGCACAACATAAGGACATGCACCAAGAAAAATGTAAAATGCTGTAACAAATGTATGTAAAGACTATCTTTTTTTTTTTTTTTTTTTGAGAGAGAGTCTCACTCTGTCACCCAGGCTGAAGTATAGTGGTGCAATCATAGTTCATTGCAGCCTCGAACTCCTAGGATCAAGGGATCCTCCTGCCTCAGTCTCCCAAGTAGCTAGGACTACAGACAGATACCACCAGGCCCAGTTAATTTTTTTAAAAAAGGTTTTTTTAAGAGATAAGGTCTCCCTCTGTTACCCAGGCTGGTCTCAAATTCCTGGCCTCAAGTGATCCTCCTGCCTCACCCTCCCCAAGTGCTGGGATTACAGGCATGAATTATTATTATACTGATCAGTTCTAATGCCTTCTTGGGGCACTAAGTTAATTTTGGTAAGATGTTAATATCAATATTTGATCATTTTCTCCCCTGACTGGAAACACACAAGAAAAGTGGTCTACTGAAAAAGGCTGGGTGATGCTTCATGGGTACTGATGTTCTTCTTACAATTTGACACCAAAAACCTGCAGGTATCTATTTTGGGACCATAGAAGCAGAATATGTTGCCAATATTGATAACTAATACTATTATTAATTCTTAATTCCATATTCATCGATGACTGATTAGGTGGAAGTTTTACTGCAGAAGTCTAACGCCATTAATATATTACTATTTCAAGATTTGTTAATTCAGATTCTTATAAAAACAAATTACAGCCCAACTTTATTAGGAATGAATAATGATTAAACTGATTGCTGCTAAGATTTTAAAAATGAAAATATTTAAGTAATAATTTTCAAGCCCTTTAGAATACCCAAACTCAAAAAGATAACAATATGTTTATGCAAATAATTTTCATTTATAGTTTACTTGCCTTCAGTGTTTACATATATGGTCATATCAAAATAGCATTTATTTTAAAAATTCTATAATTTAGATGTTTCACAAACTGAGGCTACATTGTCTCTCATTTGACATAAAAGAATAAGGTCTATCTACATTAAATTGAAATTTGCTCCATCAACAAAAGTTCCATTTCTATCTCCTAATGCCTCAGCTCACCTAGTAATAACCATATCGTTAGACAGGATTTTTCAGTATTGGCAATGGATTTTCCTTTATTCTTCCATTCTCCAATCTGTGACTAGCCACAGAGTATCAAGATATCCGATCAGGACTAGGGGTGCCCACAGAGAAAGAGAGAAAGAACCAGAATGCTGGTACTTTCGTCATGTGGCTTAGCCAATCCAGAGACCTTTCTCGTCTGAGAGAGGCCTAAGAGAGACATATATCATTGGCTGGAGTCTGGGAGGAGGTGCCATGTATGTCTGCCTAACTGCCACATACCAGAAAGGCAAGAGCCCACAGTCAAAGTATTTACTGTATACATGAAACTTATCCTTTCCACACTTACTCAGTGAGCCTGCTGAGTACCTGCCACGTGCCAGACACGAAAATTCCTGAACACTTCCTACAGCCCAGAATTTTTCTAAGTGTTTACAAATGTGAACACATTTAAGCCTCACAACAAGGCTACCAGGAAGGGACAAATTCTTATTCTCATTTTACAGATGCAGATGCAGGTACAGAAAAGTTAAAAACCTTACCCAAAGTCATACAGTTGGTAAGCAAGCGGTGGGGCTGTGATTTTAACTCAGGCACTCTGGCCCCAGAGTCTACATTCTCAACCGCAACTGTATCCTGCCTCACTATAGAGCAGCACGTAAGCAGCACGTGAGGTCCCTACCCCAAGGTGTTTAGTATTCTTTTAAAAACATGAAGAGGCTACCTTTTAGAGATGCTCTGTTTTTTAAGAGATGGGGTCTTGCTCTGTTTCCTGGGCTGGCATGCAGTGGCACGATCATAGTTCACTGCAGCCTGGAAGCCATGGGCTTTTACAAGCAATCCTCCCACCTCAGCCTCCTGAGTAGCTAGGACTATGGGCATGTGCCACCATGCCCAGTGAATTTTGTTGTTTTTCTGTAGAAATAGGGTCTTGCTCTGTTGCCAAGGCTGGTCTAGAACTCCAGGCCTCAAGCGATCCTTCTGCCTCAGCCTCCCAAAATGCTGAGATACAGGCATGAGCCACTGCACCAGGCTGAGATGTTACTTTTTAAAAACAAAACACTCAATTCAAGGTTTCTGAATGCCAGCTCAAACTTCAATCCTTGATGCAAAGTTTTCACCCAACCAAGACAAAACAAGAAAAACACTTACGAGAGAGAAGAGAGAGAGAGAGAGAGAGAGAGAGAGAGAGAGAGAGAGAGAGAGAGAGAGAGTGTGTGTGTGTGTCCACCAATTGCCTTTCTGGGTCTAATGGACAATCCTCCATTTTAGTGTCAATCTTTCCTTTGTTTTCTAAACAATAATGACAGCATGTGTAACTATTGTTGTGTTAATGCCCTTACTTGACAAAATTAGAAGTTAGTAAATCTAAACTGAGCTTCCAAAATTTTCGTTTTACGGGTCCATGAGCTCTCCAAGTCTGAAAATCAATGATCTACCTTTTTTTGAAGAAGAAGAAGGCATTATGTTAAGTGAAATAAGCCAGACACAGAAAGACAAATACTGCAGTAGCTCACTGATACGTGCAATCTAAAATAGCCAAACTCACAGAAACAGAGAATAGAACAGTGGTTACTAGGAGCTGTTGGGGGAGAGAAATGGGGAAGTGTTGGTCAAAGGGTACACAATATTTCAGTTATTAAAAAAAATAAGATCTAGAGATCCACCGTACAGCATAGGACCCATGACTCACAATACTGTACTGTATGCTTAAAAATTTGCTAAGAGGGTAGATCTTATATTATGTGCTCTTACCACAAAAGGTAAAAAAAGCAAGAGAGAAGAAACTTTGGGAGATGGTGGATAAGTTCAGGACATGGATAGTGATCATGGTTTGACAGTTTCATGGTATACTTATTTCCAAACACATCAAGTTATACACATTCAACATCTACAACTTTTTGTATGTCAATCATGCCTCAATAAAGTGGTTTAAAAAAATGGTGGCCTGATATTTCCTTTGATAGGTAAGTATCATAGAGAAGGATATTTCGTACCTCTTACTGCTGGGGTGGGGGAGGCAGAGAGGAAATGTGAGGAGGGCACCAGACTGGCAGCCTCCACAAAACATTCTGGCACTAAAGGTTGTGAGGGGCTTGTCTGAATGGCCAAGAACAAACTGCCTAAATGAAGACTTTTTAAATGATGGAAAATGCTCTCCCTCTCTGATGTACCCTCTTCTAAAGAAAGAACAGTCGTTCTGAGGTCAGAATTTTATATAGCTTGTGATTTTCCACCCCTCCTGTTCAGTATCATTATATATGCACAGCTTCTTGAAGTTAAAAATGTAGACTACTACCTATGTGTAGTAGTCAAGATGAATAACAAACAATTCTATCTCCTACCCTGAAGTAACTGTTAACGCTATTATTTTCACAGTAAATAATTGTTACAGCCATTTACTGGTGAAATGGTGACATGTTTTGTTGACTTACAAATACCAAGAGAAATCAAATGTTTCTTGTGGCACATTGGTTAAGTTGCTAATTACTTGTATTTGAGCGTGAAATCCTGGCTCTTATCAAAAATAAAAATAAGTTATGACAAATATATGTCACTGGAGCATATAGAAATCAACATTTCTAATATAGAGTCTTCCTTAAAATCTACTCTCTCAAAAAAAATGGATTGAAATATTGAATAATTTAACCCTAAATTAATTTCAGTAGGGTAAATCTGTTGGCTAGATCACTTGCACACATATACATGTCTTTATTCAGAATTCTGAGCATTTAACTGGTTATTTCTCATGCTAACCTACATTAGACAGTTCTCATGTCCAAAAAATCCAGTCTATTTAAGATTAAATTCCCCAAGAAAATGTACCACACATGTGAAACTGAGTACAGGTTGAGCTTCCCAAATCCAAAAATCCAAAATCTGAAATGCTCCAAAATCCAGAAGTCTTTCAGTGGCAACATGACACTCATAGGAAATGCTCAATGGAGCATTTTGGATTTCAGATTTTTGGATTTGAGATACTTTTACAATAAATATAATGTAAATATTCCCAAATCAAAACATATCTGAAACCTGAACACTTCTATTCCCAAGCATTTCATATAAGGAATACTCTACCTGTAATTTAAATCAATGCCAGAAGAACTATTAGGGGAAAATAAAATTTAATAACCAAAGCTAGATTATTTTACAGCTTTAATGGCAACTTTAGAACATTTTAATAGCACAAAATAAAACAGACTTTATAATATCATAGCAAGTAGAAAGCAAAATAGTAGCTTTATTCCGTGAATTAAAAAGTCATAGTATGTCATAGTTCTTAGGTTTCCAGCCACTACACAAGGGACAAAGCCAGAGTCAACTTTCCTTGAAAAGCAATTAAAAGAACAGATGAACACAAAGTAGTCTCCAATATGCAGTTGACTCTGCTGTGATTTCATCTATTTCAATGAACTCAAAGAGAAAGTTAATGTATGCTACAGGATCATACTCAAGGGAAACAGGGAAAACATCACACAATGGGCCAGGGGATCTGGATTCTAGTTGTAGTTCCCCGACATGCTCCCATTTAGATGTGAAGCAAATCACTTTACCTGACTAAACCTCAGTTTCTCATCTGTAGCATGAGAAGTTGAAATCCAATCATCTATAAGAACTTGCTAATTTAGCATGATTTAAACCAAGAAATCATTTTTTCAGTAGTTTACCACCTTAGACATAGATTTATCTTGCCCAAGAAAAAATTTCCCTTTGCTACGTTTTTTTTTTTTTTTTTTTGCGGGGGGGGACAGAATCTTGCTCTATTGCTCAGGCTGGAGTGCAGCAGTGTAATCTCGGCTCACTGCAATCTCTGCCTCCCAGGTTTAAGCAATTTTCTGCTTCAGCCTCCCTAGTAGCTGGGGTTACAGGCGCCCACCACCACACCTGGCTAATTTTTGTATTTTTAGTAGAGATGGGGTTTCACCATCTTGGCCAGGCTGGTCTTGAACTCCTAGCCTCGTGATTCACCGGCTTCAGCCTCCCAAAGTGCTAGGATTATAGGTGTGAGCCACCACGCCTGCCTGCAATGTCTTTTAAGTCTCTTAATCTATAGGTTCTCTGCTTCTGCTCCTTTTGCTCCTGAAGAAGAGCCTGAGTCCTTTAACCCACAGAGTTTCCCCCAGTCTGGACTGTGCTGACACACATTCATGACTCATTTCAACATGTTCCTCTGTCCTCTGTATTTCCTAAAAATGGGCGGTTGATTCCAGAAATAGAAGCATTTACGCCCTCGCTTTTATTAACTTACAACATTTTGAAATGGTAATTACATATTAATAATAATGACATAAAGGTGTTTAATTCAGTCTGTATGAACCCAACTCTTCCTCATTTGCTTAGGGCACTACCCCTTGCCAAGGGGGAATAAGGTATAATGGCCACATTCTCTACCAACACCAAGGATTCTTTTTACTAGAAAGCCAACTCTAGGCTCACATGCATTCAGGATATGGATATTACCCCAGGTATGATCTTGGCAAGTTTCCCTTCATCTTTCTATTTGCATTAGTCTCCCTTCTTCCCAGACCTACAGTTCCCCCAGCTACAGAGGCGTTACATAAGGTGGACCTGCCACACGGCGGCTGCCATTGTTAACTACTCCAGGAGGCAGCCCTTCAGCAGAAATAATAGAAATATGCTGCCTTAGAAGTGTGAACCCATCTCTCTTGGGGAAATGAACTCCAGAAGGCGAATTTAAAAACAGCATCTTAGTAGCAAAGGCGGAAAGGGAGAGACATACCCTAGCATCGTCATCGAGGAAACAATTCTGCCACCAGCCATTACAGCTGCATCATCTGCAAAAATGAGTATTCTATAGGCAGAGCAGATGTTCCAAAGCTGTGTCATTTGTAAAAACAAATGAGAAACGTGAATTGAAGATGCGACCTCACTCAATATCATCTTTGAGAGTAATAGCAATTAGGCACACTGAATATAATTAGAGCTGAGAATGCAAGGATCTTTCTTCAGTCTAAATATAACTGCAGAAAACATATTTTCAAAAAGTAAAATAACTCTCACTGTTGCCTGCCACCACACAGTTGCAAAGTGAGCCAGTCTAATTCTGGGGAGCTTAGACAAATGTGACTGATTCCATACCTTTGCTAAAAAAAGTTGCCAATTCTTCAGCCATAGGAGAAATTAAAGGTGGGATTGATCAGGAGGAAAACAGGTGTTTTTTGTTTGTTTGTTTGTTTGTTTTAAGACTGAATAATTAGGAAGAAAAAGGCAGAGGAGGGAATTCATTTTTTCCCTCATAACTTCAGAGAATTAGGAATAATGGCTTCACATATCCAACCCTGAAAGGAAGATAGGAGTAAGAAAACTTGGTAGATGGCTGGGCCTCAATTTCTTGCTCAGATATAGCTGTGGTAATTTGGTTGCTCAGATTTCTTGCTCAGGTATAGCTGATCACACCTCAAGAGTCACCTCCAGCTGATTGGTAGTGGCTGCCTAGACTGTTATGAAGAATTCTAAGCACAGTCCTGGATTGGCAGGGAAGGGTTCTGGGATCAATTAGCAATGCCTGCCTTGGGTGCTGTAGTGCAGAATGGCAGCATGAGTTTGGACAGATGCTTAGCATCCCTGGGGAAGGTGATGTCTGAGGTTTCTTCTAGCATCTGGTCCAACTCCATTAAATTTCAGAAGATGAAGCTAGGACCAATAATGCTTGACTGACTTGCCAAAGGTCTAGCACCAGAACTAGAGGATTCCCTCTCATAGTGTTCTTGCTACCAACAGATGCATCACGTTACTTTTCTGGAGCACTGACTCAGAGATAGAGGAGGTAAAATGAAGCAAGAAGAAGCAACAAGAGGAGGTTAAAGACTGATTGAGAAACCAAATGAAAAAGAGGAAAAGATCAGCAGGATTGACAGAGATGGGCCAGGAAACAGACTTGTATCCCGTACTGCAGTTGCTAAGCAATGTAACCATTTCCACACCTGGTGAATCAAAGATACTCATGATTCCCTTACTGACAATTTCCTCCTCACCACCCATGTGGGAGAACCTACTTGTGTCATCTCCCCCATGCTGAGCATCTGCTCTCACAGCCCCAGCTGCACAGACTGCTGGTCATGTGACTATGGCTTCCTGGCCACAGATGCTTGGACCAGAAATGGATAACTGGTCCAACTTGAACTAGTCGGACTTTTCCCCAGGAATTTGAAACTGGGGCCTGAAGACACTGGGTGCTTGACTAGGGAAGTGACATAACACAGGAAGCCATGTTTGGCCCACATACATGCCAAAACAGAGAACACTGGTATGCAGAGAGAGAGAACAGAACAGGTGCCAGGAGCTGTAGGGGGAACAGACCATGTGATCCTAAGAAGAGAAAGAGATATTAGCTGCCCTGCTTCCACATTTTGGTGGGTGGGGCAGGCACTTAGCTGTACTCCAAACCACTGGGTTCCACAGCTCAAGTGGCTTTTATTCATTGCAAATTAATATGACCCCCTGGTGAAGTCAACTGAATCCTACCTGGTTTCCAATTTCTATGGACATAGCAACATTGCTGTCGGGGAGGGGGAGATGAGAATGATGGCCTCTTATGAGTTTAATGTTCTCAGAAAACTCAAATTCATATATGCAAAACTTTTCACTAAAATATCACGTTTTATGCACCAAGTAAGCATTAAGGCAATAAGTCAAATTAAACAAGATATCAGCTACTTAGAATCTACTCTGATGATTTTGCTTCATAAGCACATGTGAGACAAGTTTATATTATTACCATGCATTTCATGTACAACAACCCTAGAGTCTGGGCTGCAAAATCCTGAAAACATGGCATCCATTTGCTTTTCACAAGTTACTAAAAAATCCCAGATGGTAAAGCCTTTAAAATTGACTGCAGGAAAAATCAGTGTCTGTCTCCTAAGCATGACTTTGAGGCTGCAAAATTGGCTGGGTTGGTATATGAAGAGTTCATAAAACTGTGATTAAATAAAGACACCAGGAAGTGCTTAGGCAAAGCCTGTGCAAAGACTGCTCTGCAGTCTCTTTGTATGAGAACAAAATGATATGAAGCCAGGAGAAATAAACTATTTTAAAAGACAAAGAACTTTTGGAGGAATTGGATTTTCAATGAAGTCCTCCTAATCTGGCACAGAAAATGAGAATGTTGATGGAAAATCCTGTGGAGATGTCACCAAGCACGAGTCAGTGTAGACTTCAAAATAGAATGTGGTTTGCAAAGTGTTATCAGTCTGTGGCTCCCCCTAAAAATTCGGGAAAATGAATTCTCCAAATTAATTTTTTCATTGTTTCAGTGTTTTTCAGTGACTTTGCATAAACTACTACTTTAGTTTTGTTGAGTTTCATGTTAAATGCTTAATCTTGAATGAGATAAGCCTCTGGTGCTTTTCCAGGTTGTCAGTCTTTAGGTAGACCAGATGCCTCCAAAGAGATGTCTGGAACAAGGAGGAAGGATTGTATAGCTCATGCTGCAACATGACTCAACCTTTCTCCGTGAGGTACCCTTGTAACCGGTGCAGAGGGAGCTGTAGCATCATCTTCCTTTGTCATTCACTTCCTTAGACAGCTGCTTCTCCATATACCTTAAATTGGGGTAGGAGCAAAATAATCTAGGAAGAGTCATTGGAGCATTAATTTTAATTTTCAGATGGCAGAGGGTCTTATAGAGGGTAAATGACAAATCAATGGTTATCACTTTGTCCATTGGTGTCCAGGAACATCCATCTAGCACACAGCCCCTTCTCCAACAAACGCCCCATCCTGCAAACATGATGTTCATTCACTACCATCCCCTATGGCCAACTTGCCCAAGACTGAACGTCTGCCCCAGGAGAAGCCAATCACTTCTGGCCTCACAGCCGTCAGATTGTCTGGGCCACAGAGAGCTACGGCTAGTTGTGTAGGGCACACTGGGCTGTAAGCTGCCATTTGCAGCGTGGATCCAGAGAAAGTCTTCAGATACACATAAAGTGGAGGATCAGAAAGAAGTAAAAATGAGAATTTGGTGGGAGATGGAATAAAAGGTGGGGAGAGAAGAAGAAACAGAAAGAACAGAAACAGAGGTGGCTGACCCTGGATTGAATGGTTGTTCTCTCACCAAGCCCAGTGGCACGTTCTTTTCTGGGAATCCAGGATCTACATGCCATGACGTACTCTGATTCAGCTAATATGAGTGTCACTAGCAACCAGAGACTCCCTCCAGACAACACCAACCATATCAACTTGATGTATGATTGCAAATCATCGCCACTCCTACCTCCATGAGGAAAAACACCCATTCCTCCATGAGAAGACTCCACTCTCTACCACCGAATCTTCTATTTAGTTGGAAAATATTTATTTTCATTTTGTCCCATTTTTGTGGTTTATCTGTGAACAGTTTAGTACAGTCCCACACACCTCATAGGCCAAAAGGAAAACTTCCCAGCTGACACCCCTGACCACTGTGCGGGGAGTGCCTGGGAGAAGGCACTGTTGACGTTCTCTGTCCCTGTATCTTGAGATTGATTACACCATATCATCAAGGGAGAGGACCCAAGTCAAGGTATCACCGCCAAAGGTTACAGGCTTTCAGATTTCTCAACCCTGTGCAATTTTCTCTCCACTTTCTTTTCCGTCTTTGATCTCAGTGAGTATGAACATGAGCCTTAGAATCTGACAGACCCAGATTAAAACCCAAGCTTCAGATTTATTTGCTGTGTAACCTTGGGCAAATTGCTTTTCTCCATGCCTCAGTGTTGTCACCTAGGAACTACCTTGTTCACGTAACTGATGTGAGAACTGAAGGAGATAATGCATTAAAAGGATTTTGAATACCTAGAACATGGGCCAGGCGCAGTGGCTCATGCCTGTAATCTCAGCACTTTAGGAAGCCGAGGAGGGTGGATCACTTGAGTCCAGGAGTTGGAGACCAGCCTGACAGCATGGAAAACCCCATCTCTACAAAAAATACAAAAATTATCTGGGGGTGGTAGCGGGCACCTGTAGTTCTAGCTCCACCAGAGGCTGAAGTGGGAAGATCACTTGAGCCTGGGAGATCAAGGTTCCTGTGAGCCAAGATTGCTCCACTGCACTCCAGTCTGGGCAACAGAGTGAGACTCTGTCTCAAAATAATAACAATAATAATTACCTGGAACATGGTAACCATTTTTTAAAACTGTCTATTATATTTATTAATAATTACTGCCATAATGGCAGCATTAAAAGGTAAAAAACTTTTTTTTTGGTGCTTTTTTAAAATTATACTTTATGTTCTAGGGTACATGTACACAACGTGCAGGTTTGTTACATATGTATACATGTGCCATGTTGGTGTCCTGCACCCATCAGTTCGTCATCTACATCAGGTATATCTCCTAATGCTATCCCTCCCCCGACCCCACAACAGGCCCTGGTGTATGATGTTCCCCTTCCTGTGTCCAAGTGATCTCACTGTTCAATTCCCACCTATGAGCGAGAACATGCGGTGTTTGGTTTTCTGTTCTTGCGATAGTTTGCTGAGAATGATGGTTTCAAGCTGCATCCATGTCCCTACAAAGGACACAAACTCATCCTTTTTCATGGCTGCATTGTATTCCATGGTATATATATGCCACATTTTCTTAATCCAGTCTGTCATTGCTGGATATTTGGGTTGGCTCCAAGTCTTTGCTATTGTGAATAGTACTGCAATAAACATACGTATGCATGTGTCTTTATAGCAGCATGATTTATAATCCTTTGGGTATATACCCAGTAATGGGATGGCTGGGTCAAATGGTATTTCTAGTTCTAGATCCCGGAGGAATCGCCACACTGTCTTCCACAATGGTTGAACTAGTTTACAGTCCCACCAACAGTGTAAAAGTGTTCCTGTTTCTCCACATCCTCTCCAGCACCTGTTGTTTCCTGAATTTTAAAATGTCAGCCAATTAAAAAAGTCTAATTGTGTTTATTTTTTAAAAAGAACCCACTGCTACAAAATTATTTTCTATGTCCATTATTAACCTTCCAATCACTCTAAGAAGGATGTCCATGTTTTGTACCTTTTCTATTTTTAAATAGACAACTCTGACCATCTTTTAATAAAAATGTCTCCCACATAATCAACTAAACAATCTGGCCACTGACATTCTACATGACCACCTAGAGTCTAAAAATTAGAATAGTCTGAGATAGTCATAGACTTGCAGTAGTACATTATCAAGATTATCCAGGAGAAACGGCTAACTAGCTTGTAGAAAAAGACCTGAAGTCTTTTTCGTACTCTCAGGAAGCTCTAGATAAATGATCACTTTCAACCTAATCATAGCTAACTTTATTGTATACAAACTCACAATGTGCTAGGCAGAGCTGAGCCTTTCAGATGCATCACCTGGTCCAGTCCTCACAGCTGAAAGGTAGGTCCTCTGAATACCCCCATTTTACAGGTGGGAAAGCTAAAGTCCAGAGATGTGAGATACTAACCTAAGCTAGAGAGGGTAACACTTGGCATTTAAGCTTGTGCAGTCAGACTCCAAGGTCCAGGCTCTTGACATGTGCCATCTGTGCAGGAAATTCCATCCATGAGTTCTACAGTCCAGCTGTCAGCGCATATTTGGGACTTAGACCTCATAGTCATCCATCCCAGGCACAGAGGATCTGCATTTTACCAGATAGCTCAGATTCACCTGGGCAACCAGGCATTTCAATGTTTGACGGAACTGTACATGGGTGTCTGGTAACACTGCATCAACGATTCCTCCAGTAGCCTTTCCCAGCATCTTCTCATTGGAAATATAGTTCCTTTTTGAAAAGGAATTAATTTTACTGAGGGCCAGTTACTTACAGATAATTGACATGTTATCTTTTTAATCCTCCCACAACACCTGAGTAAGGTTTCACTGTCCTCACATGTTGGTCACACTTCCATTGCAGAGAAGCCAGTATAAGCAGGGAAGGTTTTACTAGGGATATAGGGATAATAAATGGCTTAAGGAATTGATTAGGAGGCCTGAAGAAATAGCCTCTAGAGACAAGCCCCCCACGATCTCACCCAAAGTCACAGCAGAAAATCAGGATACTGCAGACAAAAGCCAACACAGCCATGCCTGTGCGTGGCTGGAGAAACGGCAGCTACAGAAGCCTGGCCTCTGTTTCTGGCATCACAGAAGTACATCTGATTGGCTGAGCCTAGCCCACATCCTAGCTGTATTGACGCCAGGGAAAACTAATGTTTAGCCTTCCAGCTTCTGAGGCCTAGGAAGGTGCACTTGGAAAGAAGGTAGAGGAAACAATTTCCAATGCTGACCTCCCTGAGTGGGATTTGAACTCAGTCTGCATGACTCCTGGGCCTGTGCCCTTTCTGCAGCACCATGCTGCTCCTACTTGCTTTCTCCATCCCAGTAGTTCTCAAAGCTTACCGTCGCCACCCAGGTCTTCTGGGTCAGACTCTCCAGGGCTGGCCAAGTGTGGTGACTCTAAGGAACACCCACTGGAGGGGCCTCTGCACTTGCCTCACCTCTCTTCTTACTCCCCAGGAGCTCACAGCCTCACACTCTCACATGTTAGGTGATCTGCAGAAGCATCTCAGCCTACCTCTCTATATCCACATCCTCACCAGCATCACTGTGCCTTTGCTTTCAGGGATACCTGCCCCTGTTTTAGGACAGGTACTTTCCAGAGAGCATCTCAGATGCCTGAATTCAATATTAGTGTCCTCCAGATCTCATTACTTCAGAGACAAACAGTCTTGGGGTCCTAGAAACAAACCCTGTCCTGGCTGTGCACAGTGGCTCACGCCTGTAATCCCAGCACTTTGGGAGGCTGAGGCGAGTGAATTACTTGAGGTCAGGAGTTTGAGACCAGCCTGGCCAACATGGTGAAACCCCATCTCTACTAAAAATACAAAAAATTAGCTGGTAGTGGCGTGTGCCTGTGGTCCCAGCTACTAGCCGGGCTGAGGCAGGAGAATCACTTGAACCCAGGAGGTGGAGGTTGCAGTGAGCTAAGATCACAGCAGTGCACTCCAGCCTGGGTGACAGAACAAGACGAGAGAGAGAGAGACAGAGAGAGAGAGAGACAGAGAAAAGAGAGAGAAAAGAGAGATCGAGAAAGAGAGAGATTGAGAGAGATCCTGCCCTGCTCTAAACTCTCTAAGCCACTGCCATGCCACACACTAATGAAGGCTCCCTTAGCAGCTTCTTGGCCCAATGTGATCACCAATGTGCTAAAAGCAGTCAGTTTCCAAAGCCTCCCTCAAAACCCACTCTCCTTTGATGCTGTGGGTAGAATTCTCCCCTGTATGAAATGTGGCACCAGCAGAGCGATTACTGACAGAGAGAAATGAGTCCCCAAAGGCACCAGGAGGAGAACACGGAACACTGTGGTGCGGGAGTCATTTCAACTCATCTTCAGTTTCTGAGGATGATCAGAGGGACATTATTGAGGGCAGCCTGGGATGGCAGAGGTGGCTACATTCATTCCAAACAAAATCACACCATGTCCTGGCTATAAATTCCAGCAGCAGCAGGTGTATGCTTCAGAGGAATAGCTTCTGCAATTAAAAAAGTGACATTTTAATGGATTATGCAGATCAGCTAAGGCTCTAAATCATAAACCTCCTGCCTTAGATGGAATTGAGAGTGCAGGCCAAGCAAGAAGAGGCAGCATAAACACTATGAAAATTTTATGGCTCCTTCTGACCTTTTTATACTTCACTATGAAACCGAACATTAACCTTCACTTCCCGAGCTGCCTTTCTGCTGCCTAACAAAGGCAATAGTTCACCTTTGTAATGACACACGAGCTTGCTTGACTTTGTAGCTCTTGAGCATTCCAAATGTTAGGTGATGTGGTCCCATTACCACCGGAAATAAACTAAGCTGGGTTTTTTGGTAATGAAGTATGGAATGAGAATAAACGGGGAGCAAGTACAAGGCTCTCTAGAGGTAAAATGCACAAATTAAAACAGAAGTGTGTTCTAGAAAGTGTCTTTGGTGTTTTCTGTTTGCAAACCATGGAGGGAAGGTTTAGCCTTTCCTGTAAGGTCTAAAGCTAAGAAGATAAGAAAGGAGAGCTGTCTTTAAAGACTGTGGGGAAGACAGAAGTGCCAGCAAATCATTAGAAATACAACGCAGTGAGTGCAGAAAGTGCTAGAAGAGTGACAGAAACCAAGCCAGTGAAAATCTTTATCAGGTGCCAAGGTCACAGAAAAGGTGGCAAAACCCACTGGTCTCACTTCAGAAAACAAGTCACCTTCTCAACTGTCATTTGAGAGTTGAACTCCCCCAAAGAGATGACAGGACCAAAGAGGTGAAAGGAAGCCATCAGGTCCATATGCCCCAATCGTCTCACTTCATACACAAAGAAATTGAAGCAAAAGGTTAAATGACTTGCCGAAGATCACAGACCAAGGAGATGGGCTGGCCTAGGGCAAAAACCCAGGCTTCCACTCTCTTCAAACATGATGCTTTCCGTTCCTCATCAAAGGAATGGGTCTCAAAGGGATTTTCAAGGGGGTGGCCCAGATGCATGGTAAATGTACCTTTTATCATGCAACTGTGTGATGTGTCATGATTAATGAACGACTTAAGGAAGAGGGGGCTGAGAACAAGATGAGGTGAACATGGATGTGAACTATATGTGGGTCATGGGGAAAAGTACATTGCCCAAAGCCTGGGATAGGCAGAATAAGGACAATGAACCTGAGTACACACACGCGCCAGTGTAATTTTTCTACCCTAATGCTCTGTACATTATACCAGCAGCCATTCATTTTCACCTTTCCTCTTTTACCTGTAAAGAGCAAAGAAGAACAGTTTATTTGTGCACCTCTATCTGCCTCTCCTCCCATTAAGGTTAAGAGTCCAGCAGGCAATAAAATGACAAGGAAGGGGAAAGAGAAGAGACCAGTGCCTGAGGTCCCTTATCTATGAAGCCACTGTGCCTGGATGGTAAAATGTTAGTAGCGGCTATGGTGGATAATGTCAACTGGCTTGCTCAACATCCAGTCCAACCCCCTTCTAGCACGCTGAGGCTGGATAACCAAAACCTACACTTCCCAGATGCCCTTGCAGCAGAGGTTTTGTGTGGGAATTAGGTTCCCTGGAGCAGATGCATTGCACAAGATTGTGATTGAGAGCTAAGTCCTGTGCAGAGAAAGGCAAAGTGCAGCAGACCTGTTTTGCTGCTGGGGGAGACCCTGGCTACAGCAGCACTATTCTTGAGCATCAGCCTCATGATTATGTAGAGGCGGCAGCTCCCTTGGCAGCCCAGTCCTTCAAGATAGTTTTGACAGTTATTCCTGAAAGTTCAACTTAGAATCGGTTCTTCAGCTCTCCCATGGATTCAGTAAGCAAATGTAGTACTAACGTGTATAATAAATCCCATTTCAGCGTAAACTAGCTAGAGTAAATTCAATTGTCTGCAATCGAACCCTAACGGAGTCATATATCAATATAACACAATTTTGCTTGTAATGAGCCTTGGTTTGAGATAACATACAAAGAACAGGAACTAATAGCTGAGTACTTACTCTGTTTGAGATATTGTATACGTATCGTATGACTCAATGCTCAAAAATACCCTGTAAGGTAGGGAGGAGTATCTCCATTTTGCGAATAAGGACTTGGTTACACAGTAGGCAAGCTACTGCCAGGGGCCAGACTGAGAACCAAAAACTGTATCCAGCTTATTGTCTATGCTAAAATGAATCCTCAGCTGACTTCACTGCCAGGACTTTCCAATTCCGTTGTCTTCATCAACATGACTTTGCTCTTCCTCAGGAAACTCTTTGCCAGAAAGATCAAAGCTGCAAAAATTTTATTATTCATTTCAAGAACTTCTCAAAAACCTATTTACAACTGCTCAATTTTTCAATATATAGCATCAAATCAAGTCTCTGCAAAACTCTGGCTTTGCTGTATCCACTAATCTTAAGCTTTTATATCATGCTCCACCCCATCCTCACCAAGACTCCCAAAGCCTCATAAATATTTACTCTATACCCTCTGAGACACTAAGACTCCATCAAGGCAAAGTTGACTCTGACCTCAGCAAGCAATAAACTCAGTGCCGCCTTAGTGGCAGAGGATTTGGTGGTATTCTAGGGAGTCATCATTCAATAAAACCCAGATCTCCCTGTGTTCCTTCTACTACACCTTGCTGGTTCCCATTTAGGTTACCAGCAATTTGGTATTTTCCCTGGACTGAGTAGCTCAGGAGTTGGTACACACAACTGAACAGGGCTGGTTCCCATCCCTTCCAAAGAGCCTCAAACATGGGGGCTCTTCCTAAGCACCATGCCCTCCTTGGCCCATCCACTAACCTAGGCCCTGGTTTTGGTGGGAGGTGGGGCTCCCATGACAAACTGAACTGTGACATTGAATCTGTTCTTCAGTATGGATTTATAAAAGTAGAACCCAAATATCAAGTGAAGCCTGATTTTGGAATTTTTCAAATATTTTTATGTTCTTCCAATGGGCTTTCATCTGAATTTTTTTTTGTGGTTGTTGTTTAATTTTTTTTAGCAAGGTCTTATTTTGTCACCCAGGCTGGAGTGCAGTGATGCACTTAAACTCACTGCAGCCTTGAATTCCTGGACTCAAGGGATCCTCCCACCTCAGCCTCCCAAGTAGCTAGGACTAAATACCACCATGCTCAACTCATTTAAAAAAATTTGTTGTAGGGTCTTGCTATGTTGCCCAGGCTGGTCTCGAACTCCTGCCTCAGCCTCCCAAAGTGCTGATATGACAGGTGTGAGCCACCACACCTGGCCTACCTGGTGTTTTTATAGTGTGGATATAGCAGAAATGGTGATGAAACAGCCCAACAGCACTACAGAATATCAGATGGTTTCCTAACTCCAGCGCCTTGCAGCCCCAACATGTGTTTTGAATCAGCTTTAGACTAACTGCATCTCAAGGAGAGCAAGGAGGAAGACAATACTCAGGAAACTGGGCATCCCTTCCCCCTTAAAAGGCCGACTGATAAAGGCCAGAGCCAGGGCCCACTCCTGTTTCCTAACTTCAGGTGCAGAGCTCTTTCTAGAACCTAAGGTATCCACCATTGGGCAAGTCAGCATAACAAGTAAACATAGTTATTAGAGTTAGACTGCCTGGGTTCAAATCCTGGCTCTGCCACTTTTAAGCTGACAACCATGGGTAAATTTCTTAACTTCTCTCTGACTCAATCTCCTCATTTGTAAATTGGGGATAATAACAACTCACAAGATTATGGTACTGATGAAAATAAGATGTCATATGATATACATAATTTACCCTGAGTAATGCTCAGCACATGGTGAGTACTCAATAAATATAATCGATTATTATCGTAGAACATTAAAATCTTTCACTTTGCTATTGAAATATTTTGTAGTCCTGGAATCATACTCCCAGATGCCAAAAATCTGGCCATAAAAAAATCAAACTGGGAACTGTAGCTACAGGTGCGAAGGACCAAAGGGAAGACTCCTTTTCACGAATTGTTACAAACATTGCTACATTAACCTCCCAGAGAGCACAGATGGTGAAAGAAAGAAACTGTCCTATTGCTTTGTTCAGACCAGAAACAACAGGGGAATGAACAGATATAGTAAGTGAAGGCTTAAATTGATGAGAGTGGGAACAGGAGATAGTAAGAGGGAAATGGGGAGAGGCCAGGGCAGGAGTGGAGAATAACCTGCATCTCTAACACACAAAACAATTACAATTAATTTGGAATCCACTGTCAATCAAGCACGTGGGCATCATGTGATAGGGATAGAAGAGAAATGTTGTCTTGGCAGCAGCATGTTGAGCTGGTTGGCAAGGAGAGATGAGAAACAAGGAGCTTACTGTTGCAAAGTTTTCAATCATCATTGACTAAAAGCACAGACAAGAGGCATTCACTGGAGATTCTCCTGACAGCCAGCTAATGAACTTGAGTGACTGGAACACTCACATGTTAAGATTTCCTTCAGAGAGTCTGGGGTGTTTAGCTCTTTGGAAATTCTTTGGAGCAGGAGGATACAGAGATGTGAGGATGTGTGACAGAAGCAAACAGCTCTGACTTCAGAGTGCTATGGTTAGAACCTTGATTTCCTCCACTTACAAGCTATGTGATTTTGGGCAACTTAACCTGTCCACCTTGGTTTGAAAATCTGCAACAATCGGCCGGGTGTGGTGACTCATGCCTGTAATCCCACCAATTTAGGAGGCTGAGGCAGGCAGATGGCTTGAGCCAGGAGTTTGAGACCAGCTTGGGCAACATGGCAAAATCCCCAACTCTACAAAAAATACAAAAAGTTGCCAGGTATGGCAGTGCATGCCTGTAGTCCCAGCTACTGGGGAGACTGAGGCAGGAAGATTGCTTGAGCCCGGGAGGTTACGGCTGCAGTGAGCCATAATTGCACCACTGTACTTCAGCCTAGGTAACAGAGCAAGACACTGTCTAAAAGAAAGAAAATCTGTGGCCAGGCACAGTGGCTCACACTTGTAATCCTAGCATTTTGGGAGGCCAAGGCAGGTGGATCACTTGAGGTCAGGAATTCGAGACCAGCCTGGTCAACAGGGTGAAACCCTGTCTCTACTAAAAATACAAAAATTAGCTGGGTGTAGTGGCACACACCTATACTCCCAGCTATTCAGGAGGCTGAGGCATGAGAATCGCTTGAGCCTGGGAGGCAGAGGTTGCAGTAAGCCAAGATCACCTCACTGCACTCCAGCCTGGGCAACAGAGAGAGACTCTGTCTCAACAAAAGGAAAGGGAAAAGGAAAGGGAAAGGGAAGGGAAGGGAAGGGAAATCTGCAGTGATACCTATTTGATGGGTTTGCTATAAAAATTAAATAAAATAATGCATGTAAAAGTGATTTACTCTGTCCACAGTAGGCACATAACAAGTGATGATGATAAAGATAAAAGATAAAGTCCTTACATCAGGGGAAAAACTTACATGATTAAGATTTTTTTTTTTTTTTAAGACAGAGTCTCGCTCTGTTGCCCAGGCTGGAGTACAGTAGCACAATCTCAGCTCACTGCAACCTCTACCTCCCCAGTTCGAGTGATTATCCTGCCTCAGCCTTCCGAGTAGCTGGAATTACAGGTGTGTGCCACCACACCTAGCTAACTTTCGTATTTTTAGTACAGATGGGGTTTCACCATGTTGGCCAGGCTGGTCTCAAACTCCTGACCTCAAGTGATCACCCGCGTCAGCCTCCCAAAGTGCTGGGACTACAGGCATGAGCCACCGCGCCCAGCTGGGGAAGATATTAATATAACAATTCTTTAGGCAGTTTGAAGGCAAAACTTTGTGAATGTCATCAGAGCTGAATAATGAAAGTGGGTGTACCCTGTTGACTGTTCCTGCTGCATTTTAGAACAGCAAGCCAAGATTCAGTGAGAACAAGTAAATAATTGAAGGGTTACATTCACAGAATTGAGAGGTAAGAAAAGCCTGAAATAAACAGTTGTCAAATGACTTTTTGGTGGTCAAGAGAGAGAAATTCCCAAGTAAAGGAACCCTCCGGAATAAAGTTACAAGTACAGCCAGACATATTTCACTTTATATAATGGGAATATCATCAAAGGTTATCAATTAGATTTTGTTAAATAGATTTATGTGATAAAGGTACTATCTCACTTATTTAAAAGAATCTTGAGGTAAATTCCTTTGTAAAGAGAAAAGGAAGAACTACTTTGCCTCTTTGCAAAACTATTTGAACATATGCAGATTCTATGACCCAGCAGTTCACTTCTAGAAATATTCTCAATGGAAACACATACATATACAATAGAAATGACTACACATGTTCACCAACGACACGTATTAGAATAATGATTAGCAACAAAATTCATAATAGCAAAAAGGAAACCACTCAAATGTTCATTGCCACAGGAATGGATTAGTACATTGTGATATAATAGAATAGTATACAGTGATTCGGATGAATGAATCACAAATACACATGCCAACACAAATTAATGAAACTCACACACGTAATGTTGAACAAGAGAAGCCAGACAAAAAGAGGACATACTCTGCAATTCCATTTATATTAATCTCAAAACATTTAAAACATATCTATGGTAAATTGAAGTAATGATCAGAAAAAGGTGGCTTGAAGGGGACTTCAGGTGGGCTAGTAATGTTCTGTTTCTTGAGCTAGGTGCTAGTTACACAGGTGTGCTTGTTTTTGAAAATTAATCAAGTTATATACTTATGGTGTGTGCATTTTTCTATGATGTATGTTATACTTCATACAAAGTTTGCATTAAAAAAGAAGAGACTGGCTAGTATTTACCATTGGTAGCCACTGTGCTAGGAATTGTATCTGTATAATCTCATTTGACCTTGACAGACAATTGTACAAGGTTACGTTTTATCTCCATTTTAAGAAACAAGGTGACAAAGGCTCTAAGATTATGTTGCTTTCTCAAGGTCACACAGTTCACAAGTCATGGATCTGAGGTCTGGACCCAGGTCTCACTGACTTAGAAGCTCACTCTCTTTCCATGAAACCACATTATACTCCATGAAGCATATTTTGGTAATAAAGATAACAATTTCTTTGATATACCTGTATTTGGCATTTGTTTATTAGGTTTCTGTAACACTAAAAGTAGGAGATATCAGTCTTCCCATTAGATGTCATCTTCTGTTTGATATTTTAAATAAAACACTGAAACTCGAGGACAAATGGCCACCCAATGAAATAAGTTCCATGGTCAACTCAACTTGAGAAACTGAAGAAGGCCACAAAGCAAGTGTGCCTGAGAATGGATTAGGGAGAAGCCAGTTCAAATATCCCTAAGTTTCTTTTCCAAAGAGGAAAAATAGATAAGGTAGAAAGGCGTTAAAAGCTTTTGGTGCAATGCTTCCCACAAACCAAACCGGCATTCGGTCTCTCTCCCTGTCTCTTAAGTTCCTCTCCAAACTTGAAGGTAGCAACATAAAAATCCCTGATTAAAGCTGACTTCTCATGAGTGATGGGATGTAGCTCTATCCAGAAGCTAGTGGAGCAGAATCTCATTAGGAACCAGGCCTCCGCAACAGAATCACTGGTGTAACAAGAAGGGAAAATGAAGATTGATTCATGAAGACTACAAGGCTAACCTCTGCAAAAGCAAAATGCAAAGTTCTGCGTGAGCTCCCTCGAAAGTCCCCTCTCTCCTAAGTTTCTGAATTCCATCTCTCTGTGTGTGCTTGGAGAATGTGTTTCCCTCATTCTTTCCTCCCATGTCATCTTTCTCTCTCCCTCACCACTGGCTTCTGGGCATTTCAGATTCTGAGATGAGCTCTGAAGCCAGACTCTCTGGGCTCAAATCTCAGTTCTACCACTGACTTACCAATGACCTTGGGCAGAACTTAACCTTTCTGTGCCTCAGCTGTCTCATCTATAAAATGGGGATAATAATTGTAGCTACCTTTTAGAGTTGTAATTATTAAATGAGTCAATAAAGGTAAGATACTCAGAATAGTGCCTGGCAACACATAACACTAAGTAAATGTTAGTAATTATTATTATTATTATTAACCATCCACAATATTCTCCACATATACAACTTTCAGAAAAAAGATAATTATCTTTCTTGGTAATTGCTGTTTATTTTCTTCATAGTACTAAGTATCTCAAAGTATTTACATTTATTTACCTTCGTTCAGTCTTCTCCCACAAAAATATTATCCCCATGACAACAGTTACCTTCTCCTTCTTGTTTACCACTCCATGTCTGATTACCAAGTACAGTTACTGGAATATAGAAGACTCAACAAACAGTACTAGAATAAATGAACTGCAATGATAACTATCCTTCATTATCCAAATTATGTCCATTTCTGAGACTGAATAACAACTTTCGACAGTTGTTATCAGATATGTTATCCAAATCTGTTTAATTCCCAATTTTTTGACAGCACCAGCGGGAAGGGTTTGGAGAACAAGGGACTGATCTGAAAATGTATTTGTAGCCATTTGATTTCTAATTTTGAATGACAAAGGATGTCTGTATTTGAAAAGAATAGCAAACAAAGGCCTCTCTTTTTTTCTTCCTGGAAATTTCCGTAGGCAAATAGGCCTTTCCAATAGCTTCTGTAGACTTTGCCCAAGTCTCTGGGCTCTGCTCTTTGTTAACACTCCTTATCCTGACATTTAGATCATAATCCTGGAAGAAGACGTGCAGTGATGTTTCAGCACCATGGACAGCAATAAGTGGACTGGACGAGTGTTTTTTTTTTGAAATTTGTCTCTACTAACTAGCAAAATTATGACTTTTACTAAGATCAAAAACTAAACACAACGCGATCAGTATAACAGTAACAAAACCTCTATCTACTGAGCATTTTAACATGGTAATATTTGTGTAAAAAGTATTTCATATATCATCTCATATTTATAATAAACTAATGAAAAGGTGTTGCTTACATTTCCTTTCTCTTTTATTCATATACAACAGTTATATATATTTTGGGGGTACAAGTGAATTTTGATACCTGTTTACAATATATAGGGATCAAATCAGGGTGATTGGAATATCCATAATTTTAAACATTATTTTTTCTTTGTGTTGGGGCCATTACAAATCTTCTTTTCCAGTTATTTTGAAATATATAATAAACTACTGTTAACTATAGTTTCCCTACTGTACTACTGAATCCTAGAACTTATTCCTTCTATCATCACTTTATGACTCAAACTACGAGGAATGCAGTTGTTCAGATTAAGAAATACTCCACAGAAATTCCTGTATTTTGCTATGACTTAATTGAGTTTTAATGAAGAATATTTCATAAGTTGGTTTTTTTGGCTTGCTTGCTGTATTAATGCTGAATGAACTTGACTTCTCTACAAGGAACTTAATACTTTTGAGTGCCTGTATGTGCCAGGCACTGTTTTGAGAGTCTTTACATACACTTTACCTCATTTAATTCTCATATCAGTACTACAACAGCACTGGATTTAGAGCTGGAAAGTCCTAGATTCAAATCCTGACTCCACCTTGAAACAGTCACTTAACCTCTCTCTAAGCCTCTTTTTAAAGTATAAAATCAAGCTAGCATTTCCTAATGGCCTGAAAAAGCCAGTCTAAATTCCCCTTTATAAGAAATCTCAACATTTTTATTGTAAAATTAGGATAATAACTGCTTACTGCAGGTTGAGTGGGAGGTAGGAGGCAACAGAACACTAAGGTGAGAATTAATTGCCAAATATCTGAGATAGTGAGAGGGCTACCCTGGTATCAGTGAAAGAAGAAAGGCAGGATACAGGGAGTTGGATATGTGGATGAGGAAGAGCAAGAGCCAAACTCCAGAGAGCCTTGAAAGCCAAACCAAAAAATTCAGATACATCAAAAGCCTTGAAGAACTTCTCTAATGGCCAGGATCATGTTTTCCATTTCTTTCTCACTCTACCCACCATCACTACCATAGGGGTGTCACATAGTAAGCACTCAATAAATGCACATTTAACAAATAAATGGTTCTGAAGAAGGTCAGAGAGTAGCTAATGGCTTGGGTACCACCCAGAAAGATTACAATCTGATGAAATGATGGGCTAGATCTAAGAAGGGGATGTGGAAGTGAGATAATTCCAAGGTCCTACAAGTTGATCCAAAAACCAACTATGCAAAACCCAGATGGAGAGATGGGGGTGTTCACCCTGGCTTCAGGGAACAGTGAGCCTTTGCATATACTATTCTATTCACCCACTCAATCAACAACTACTATTGAACACCTATGCTGTGCCAGGAACTGTGCTTAACCATAGGACCTGGATAGATACATACCCTGCTTTCAAAGAAGCTTACATTCTACAAATCCCCCTCCCCAGAATACCCCAATAAATAAACTATAAGCAACCCTCATTACTTGAACCTATGAGAGTTTGTACACAAGTCTAGATAGTGAGGGATGCCACCTATGCATTCACTGCTCTCTGAGCTTCAAAAGATTAACCAAAGTTCTTTTGAATAATCAAAGATCAGATGGTAGCGATTTACATGATAAGTAACTGATAATCTACTTAGTTCCTGAGTTTGGACACAGAGGCTAACTTGCTGAAATAAGATGGACGAAGAAAACAACCAAGAAACTAAAATGGGAAAGAGGAAGGAGGACCTTTTCTATGCAGCAGAATGTCAAGTGGGATTTTGTATTTTCATTGTTCAGTGCAATGGTTCAGAAAAAAAAAAAACTGAGCACAAAAGGCTCTACATATTCATGTTTAATTTCAAAGAGCTACCAGCTTTGGTTCGACAACCTGCACTTCCTCACAGGGCTCTTGGAGAATTATCAGGGTGGAGATTCAGTTCTCCCACCCCCACCACTATCACTGGTTAACGCAAGAAGAAAGCTAAGGGCCAGAACAATAGCCTTGTAGGGAATTCACTGTTCCTTTTCCTTGCCCTCTGCAGGAAGAAAATGGGTAATTTCTCACTATGGCAGATCACCACCAAAGAAGACTGCCAACAATTCCTCCCCTCCCTGTATACATACACTCCATCAAGATGTGCAGTCTCCTTCACCCCCTTTGAATCTAGGCTGGCCTTGTTATTTCTTTGACAATAGAATGTGATGGAAGAAATGTTCCAGGACAACTGATCCCAGGCTTTAAAAGTCCTGGCAGCTTGTTTTCTTGCTGGGAGGAAGTTAGCTGCCATGCAAAAAGTCAAACTACCCTGAGACCTCCATGCTATGAGGAAAGCTAAGTTAGCAACGTGGTGGAATCACATAGCTATCCAAGTTGGTCCTCACTGTTTAAGCCATCCCAGACAAGGTAAAGCATATACTAGCCATCTCCCTTGTGTCCTGTGGAATGGGAAACATCAAAAGGGCATAAAGGGGCCTGCCAGCTGGATAAAGCAAAGCACACACTGTATTCCAACGAGAGCAGGAACCACCACTGAAAATTCTCCTCTCAAGGCCGGGCGCGGTGGCTCAAGCCTGTAATCCCAGCACTTTGGGAGGCCGAGATGGGCGGATCACGAGGTCAGGAGATCGAGACCATCCTGGCTAACACGGTGAAACCCCGTCTCTACTAAAAAAAAATACAAAAACTAGCCGGGCGAGGTGGCAGCGCCTGTAGTCCCAGCTACTCCGTAGGCTGAGGCAGGAGAATGGCGTAAACCCGGGTGGCGGAGCTTGCAGTGAGCTGAGATCTGGCCACTGCACTCCAGTCCGGGCGACAGAGCGAGACTCCGCCTCAAAAAAAAAAAAAAAGAAAAGAAAATTCTCCTCTCAGTGCAGCCATCGGGTTCAGATTCAGAGAAAAAAATGGAAAGAGGAAGAAGTGTAGAGTGAGTCTGAGACAAGCCCTATGGGTGGTGGCCTCGACCTCCTGGGCTCAAGCAATCCTCCCACCTTAGCCTCCCAGGTAGCTAGGACCACAGGTGCGTGTCACCACGCCCAGTTAATTTTTTTTATTTTTATTTTTTCTAGAGACTGGGTCTCCCTATGCTGCCCAGGCTGGTATGAAACTCTTGGCCTCAAGCAATCTTCCCTCCTCAGGCTCCCAAAGTGCTAGCATTACAGGCATGACCTACCACGCCCAGCCACCATTAGTATTTATAGGTGAGGAGATAAGGTTCAGAGAACTCCGGTAAGTTTTCCAAGTTCATGCTCACAGCAAATGGCAGAACTGGGATTTGAATCCAGTTCAGAATGGCACTGTAGCTCAAATAAACACCAAGATCTGGCAACTGCAGAGCAACAGCTGTTACTTTAATTGCATATTTAAGTTTTAATAGACTTTTATTTTGCATGCACATATTTCTTCAACACAAACTTTAGTGGTAATTTTGAAAAAAGGCTAAGTAAATATAAAATATTGCTTATTAAGAAAGTTACATTTTGGGGCATGGCAACTTAAAGTTAGTTGGTGAATGTCGAGGCTGCATATTAGGTTTTACTGAGGCCTATTATTATCCCCTTTGTGCTAGGAAGTATCTTAAATACTGGTGACACAAGAATAAATTTTTTTTAAGTCCCTGCTCTTGCAGCATTTAGGTTCTCATGGGGAAAAACAGTTAAATAGGACCCCAACGTGGTAAATTCTAGGAAGAAGCTAAAGTACGATGAGGAGCTGAGGAGAGCCAGGGCTCAGGACCCCAGGATTTCTGGGTGGAAAAGCACTGGAGGGGTTGTCAGCGGCTGCTATTCATACAGTGCCAGCATCTCCTTTGCAACATGCTTCCTCATCTAGTGCACATCTTGGCTGAAATGCCTAGAACACAGCTCTTGAATTCTACCCCGAGACATGTTCTTCCCATTTCAGTGTGGATGGCTTCCCACTCCATCCCGTTGTCAGCATCTCCACTATCACTCTCCATGCTCAATCATGATAAACCTTGGCAGGTCACTGTAAGGCTTCCCAACAACTTGTCTTGCTTCCCCTCTTGACTTCAACAACAACCTGCTCCCACGCCCCTGCCCAGCTGCCCAGCTGCCCAGCACTGCAACTCCTGCTTCACAGTACAGCCAGAGTATCTTTTAAACATGCTCCTCAGATTATGTAGCACTGCCCCTAAAGGCTTTCTGTCTCAATAAAATAAAACCCAAGCTCCCATGGTGACCGTAAGACCTTGTGATCTAACTCCTCCTGCCTCCTCTCTCATCTTACTTTGTATAATTCTTCCCCTTGCAAATCATGTTCCGGGCACAGTAACTTTCTTTTGGTTTCTTAAACACACCAACCTCATTTCTACCCACCACAGACCCTTGCAGCTGGTGTTCTTTCTGTCTAGAATCTCTTCCTCAAATCTTCCCATAGCTACTACCCCTTACCTCTCCCACGGTAGCTCCAATGTCACCTCTTCGAGAAGCCTTTCCTGACCACCCAATTTAAGGTAGCCTGGCTCTCCTCAGCACCTCATCTTACTTTAGTCACGGGACTTCCTGATAATATCTATAAGGGTTGTTTGCCTGTGGGTGAAGAGAGATCTGGCAGTTTTAAAGTGGTGGCTGGGCATGGTGGCTCACGCCTGTAATCCCAGCACTTTGGGAGGCCGAGGTAGGTGGATCATCTGAGGTCAGGAGTTCGAGACCAGCCTGGCTAACATGGCAAAACCCCATCTCTACTAGACCCACAAAAATCAGCCAGGTGTGGTAGCAGGAGCCTGTAATCCCAGCTACTCGGGAGGCTGAGGCAGGGAGAATTGCTTGAACCCAGGAGGCAGAGGTTGCAGTGAGCAGAGATCGCACCTCTGCACTCCAGCCTGGGTGACAGAGCAAGGCTCCATCTCAAAATAACAATAATAATAATACTAAAGTGGCAATTGCCATTCTAACTTCTGATCTCTGAAAGTGGCCTAAGGAGGTTAATACACTTGACAACAATTCCCAAGGCCTAGATGTGTGTGAAACTTGTTTACAAAAAGGTATAGTTCTTCTGTCTTAGCACTTAACAAAGAACGCGTTTCTTTCCTATTAAGATCACTCTGCCTCAATATTTGACTACAACTGATATGACCATAAATGCAAATAAGTCAATCACAGCATGGACCACCAAAAGACAAATCTTTCTTCTCACACAAAAGCTGTATGAGACGCCTCTGCACCTCTGTTCAGAGCCTGAAATTCAGCCATGCACCTGGAAAGCAGCATCAAGCCAAACTGGCTCTTTTCCGGATTTGCAACACAATCAAAATGAAATCAGCTTTGGGAAAAATTTCCATTTCACTGGCCACTTAGCACCCTCATTCTCTAAAATGCAATTTCTCTCCTGTGATGCCAACTGGAAAATCTAAGGCACTTGGAAACTCTTTGAAGGTCCAGAAAGTCCTCCTGTTGCCAACCTTCTTTGAAGAGGATCTGCAAAGTCCCTGATTTACACATTTGCTGCCAGTAAGGAGCTATCTGGCTACATGTTAAATAATCTCTAGCAGGTCTAGAAAAGAAAAAGGAATACGTTGGTACTTAGACAGTCCTTTTCCTTAAGCCTTCCAGGGATTCTTAAACATTTTTCCTAAGGCCATGCAAATCCCCACTCTTTGTGCTGGTGGTAAAATAGGCTTATCTTCCATGAGTGGATATGGCTTTCCATGAGGATGGAAGCATATTTATTGGCTTTAAGCTGTCAAATCCATTAAGTTTTGGTTTTCTTGCATTGGGTTCAGAGTAAAACATATCCACAAAATTGCTTTTCATTTCAATATTAGGGTCACGTGTCACAAAGAACAAAATCAACAGTGATAAGCTTCAGTAATCTGATCATTTCAAGGAAGGCTTTTAGGAACCCATAGAATCAACAAGAAGGACAGCAAATTAGGCATGGAAACCAAGGCAGTTCTGGAGGCTCTGGAAGCAGCCTCTCTGGCAGTGGTCCTACCCTTCTTGCACACTGGAATCACCAAGGGAGATTTTAAAGCTTTTAAAGAAGATTGATGTCTTGACCCCATCCTCTGAGATTCTGGTTTAATTGCCCTGGGATAGGACTGCTGTCACTGGGGATCTGCTGTTAACAATGACTGCACTCATCATCAGTCCCTGGGTCACAATGATCAAGCTAAAATTCCAGGGGAGTGATAGTACTATCAGCTTAGTTTGATTTCCAAGTCTGCCCCTTGGCTAGGGAAGGACAGGGCACTGGGTTACCAGCCTTTCCCAACTGTGGAACTGTGGGAAGAGGTAGTTCCTCAAAAGGAGAATGATGTGCTCTTAGGAGGGAAGAGATGTCAGGCAGCCAAAATAATTCTCCATCATTATTTCTAAATACAAAAGCAAAACTTTAGTTGATACACAAACGTACGCCCTTTTTTCCCCTATGGGAAACAGTTCACATGACTCTGGAATTTTGTGTGCAAGATCATCCTCTTTGACAGACCGGGACTCAGGGAGATAGATGTAAGATACCCCCAGCATAGCATAAATGTGCAGTCAAGCTCATCATCTGTCTTAGTCTGTTCTGTGTTGCTATAACAGAACACCACGGACTGGGTAGTTTATAAAGAAAAGACATTTATTTCTTACAGATCTGGAGGCTGGAAAGTCCAAGATCAAGGTGCCAGCATCTGGTGAGGGCCTTTGTGCTGCATCACCCAATGGCAGAAGATGGAAGGAGGGGGCAAGAGAGCAAAAGATCCAACTCTCAGCCTCAAGCTCTTTTATAATTGGCATTAATCCATTCATGAGGGTGGGAGCCCCTGCTCCCAACAGTGTTACATTGGGGATTAAGTTTCCAATGCATGCTTTTTGGGAGACACATTCAAACCACGGCATCATCCCAGCTGCAGCTCAAATGGAAAACTCACCACTGCTGCACTGAGCCAAGCCACAAGGGAAAGACCAAGACCTTCCATCGTCATCATCATCAAGTGGAGGTGCAGGTCACACAACGAGGAATCCTGTCTTTTCTACCCTTAAATCAGAAATCATGACAACTGCATGGAATCTCACTAAAGGAAAACACTGTTTTCCTGATCCCTAATATAAGCTGTATCACTCCCCCTCCTCCCTCCACATTAGTACTGCGAATACCAATGTTAACAAAGCAGAAAAAAAGGTCCTCCAAACAGCGCTGAGAACTATCCACCCAAATGATTTGATATTCATCTGATGACAGTACTGCAGGCAGGCAGAATAATGAAGAGAATGTGTGGGACAGCTTTTGATAGGAAACATTGTACCCATGCCTGGGACAATAATAAATCTAATCTCACTAAAGAAGTAGAACTAACAGTGACCTATGCAGCACAATTATCACAGCTGTTCACATCTCTGATTGTCTCGGAGATTGTTTCAGTGTTTGAAAAGAAATCAAGGGGCTTCCTCTGAGTAGCCTAAGTAACAAAAAGTAGAACCACGTCCATGACTATTACCCGTGTGAAATTCCACTTGGAGTCAGATGACAGAGAAAGATAAAGCCTCTCTAAATCCTACCCTATCCCACCCACACCCTAGTCTTCACATCCCTTCACTCCAGGGGTTCTTAGTCCAGGGTTCAAGGTCACCCTGAACTCACTGAAATCATAAGCAAAATTGTTCTTTTTGGGGTTTTGAGACAGAGTCTTGCTCTGTTTTCCAGCCTGGAGTGCAGTGGCATGATCTCGGCTAACTGCAACCTCTGTCTCTGGGTTCAAGCGATTCTCCTGCCTCAGCCTCCCCAGTAGGTGGGATTACAGATGTGCACCACCATACCTAGCTAATTTTTGTATTTTTTGGTAGAGATGAGGTTTCAACATGTTGGCCAGGCTTGTCTTGAACTCCTGACCTCAGGGGATCTGTCCACCTTGGCCTCTCAAAGTGCTGGGATTACAGGCATGAGCCACCGCGCCTGGCAGCAAAATTTTGCATGTATGTGTCTCCCTGGGCAGAGGTGTCACAGGTCCCATTAGATGTTTGAGAGGGTTGGTAACCCACAAAAAGGTTTAGCCCCACAGCTCTGTGGAAACTCTACATTCTCCACCTTACCTCTTCTGACCCCATCCCTACACCTCACCCTCTACAAATAGGTCTTGTCTGCATGTGAACTATGATAGAAACCAGCTCTCTCTTCTAGCACTTGATGGCTATGCCCTCTCTGTCCCGGTAGTGGTTTGTCACTGGTCAGAGTGGAAGAGGGGGCTTCCATCAGCCTTAGATATCCCGAAAGTCCTATTGCTTGTGGTCAGGGATGTCTTTACAAAGTGAACAACTGACACCATTCTGTTTTCAGACAGCTACAGCCCTCAGAGATTCAGATTTCTCAGAGAAAACAGAGCTTCTTCTATAGAAAAATTAAAACATGAAATGGGATTTGTTGGGAAGGATGTTTTAGTTTTATTTTTTGTTTTTAGCTTGGGCTTCAAAAGTACTCCCAGATTCAAAACCTGGTACATACAGGAAAATAGTCTAATAGAAAATGCAACTAGACACTCTTGGCTGGTTGGAATGTTATGAACTGGAAGATCCTTCTTCTCATAGCCCCTAACTTCTTTTGCATACACTATGGATTGTGTACATAGCCCCTTCTTCCCACAATCCCTAACAAGTTAACGTTAGCCCTCCAGTTTCATATGTATTCCCCTATTCTTTGGTCTTGCATCATACTGTAGTGCCATGTGAACCACGCAGTACTGAAGGGGACTGAAAGCCCTGTGCGGCTGCAGATGGCCAGCACAGTTTTCACGTAGCACCCTACACGTGCTATGCCCTTGATGGTACTTCAGGACCAGGATTCCATGGGGCTTCTCACTATACCTGCACTTGAAGTCATTAGTCATCTGTTCCAAACACACGGATTTGGCAACTTATGAATCAGGCACTAAGCCAGACATAAAATTGTCAAGTATAAATGGTCTCAGCCCTCAAGAAACTCAGAGTCTAGTTGAGGAGACAGACACTCATACCATTAGCTACAGTGCAATGTAAGAGGAATGACAGATAGGAACAAAGTGCTAAAATAAACAGAGGCAAGAACAGGCTGATTCTATTTGTTATACAAGTAGCAGATTCTTGCTAGGCAAAGTGTGGTTGATGGACCAGCAGGGTGGGCATTACCTGTTGTCTTGTTAGAAACGCAGACTCTCAGGCCCCACTTCAGACCTACTGAAGCAGAATCTGCATTTTGATAAGATCCCAGGTAATTTACGGGCATTTTAGAGTTTGAAAGCACAGTTTTAAATGTCAGTGCAAAGGCAGGCACCTGAGTCCCTGCTAACATTCCTAACTGCAGCTGCAACTAGAATGTGCCAGGAGTAATGGGTGTGGGGAGGGGAGGCATTTTACATCTGTTTTAATTTATATGGATGTAGAATTTAGAAAAAGCTGGCTGATTAGAAGTAAAGTGGGCCAGGCACAGTAGCTCATGCCTGTAATCCCAGCACTCTGGGAGGCTGAGGCGAGCGGATCGTTTGAGCTCAGGAGTTTCAGATCAGCCTCAGCAACACGGTGAAACCTCATCTCTACTGAAAATGCAAAAAATAGCCAGGCATGGTGGCACACACCTGTGGTCCCAGCTACTTGGGAGGCCGAGGTAGGAGGATCACTTGAGCCCAGAGGGCGGAGGTTGCAGTGAGCTGAGATTGCACCACTGAACTCCAGCCTGGGTGACAGAGGAAGATACTGTCTCAAAAAAGTAAAAAATAAAAAGTAGGTAAAGTAGTTCTGTCAACTTCCATACCACACTCAGAACCTTCATGCCTGGGGCCTTGGATAAGAGGAGAAAGATAATCTGTTCTCTCCAATGTTCTCAACTGCTCAATAACTCAAGTCCTGTGTTGTACTATTAATAGCAAAAGTGGGACTAGAACCCCACTCTCCTGACTTGCCATGGGAAGATACGAAACTTATTGAGTAGTTATGAAGAGTTAACTCCAGAGTCAGAAAGACTGGGTTTGAATTCAAACCTTCCCATTTACCATCAATCTATATAACCTTGAGTGAGTTACCTAATTTCTCTTAATACGTCTGAATTCTTACATCTGCAAGAAGTAATACCTATCTCAAAGATTATTATGAGACTGTATTGAAATAATGGTTATACATTTTCCAGATCATTGAGTGCCTCGCATATAACAAGAACCAATAATGTTTGCTCTTTTCATTTTTATTAACTGTTGCAGTGGACTCTGGCAGTTGTTCACCGAACCCATTTTCCTTCATTCCTGAGCACACAGCTAGACTACATTTTCCAGATGCCAATTCTTGGAATTTCCTGGCCAATGGAATGTAGTTGGAAGAGACAGATGCCACTTCTGGGTCTGGTCCATCAAAACCTCCTGTGTGACCCGCCATTCCTTTTGCCCATTTGAATCCACATGTCAATGTCCAGGGTGCCCTTGGAAACCACGGGATGAAGATGGCAGCATCTCCATCAGCGTGGGCCTCTGAAAGACTACATGGAGCAAAGCTACATCACCTCCATTACTAACTGGACTGTACATGAGTAAGAAATAAACTCCCACTCTGTTGTTAGGAACTGAACATTTGTGCCCTTCCAAAATACATACGTTGAAGCCCTAACTCTCAATATGATGGTATGAGGAGATGGGGCTTTTGGAAGTAATTGGATTAGGATACCAGGGTAAGGCCTTCAGGATGGCCCTAGAATAACAGAAAGAGAGATATCTTTCCCTCCCTCTCCCTCTCTGTCTCTCTCTGCATGCACACATGCCTTGTAAGCACACAGCAAGAAGGCGGTGATCTATAAAGTGGGGAGAGAGACCTTACCAGAAACCAACCCTGCTGGCACCCTGATCTTGGACTTTCAGCCTCCATTACTAAGACAGAGATTTCAGGGTATATCTGTTCCAGTGGCTAGCGTCACCCAACGACATCTGGCCAGCACAGCATTCAAATTTTTCATAGCTTACCTCACAGGGTTGTTGTGAGGATTTAACAACATAACAAATGTGGAAATGTACTGTAAACTGTGAAGTGCTATGCAAATATCTGGAGAAAGAACACTATATTCTGAAGTCAGGACCTAGTTCACATCCAAGCACTGTTGCAGGCAAACTGGGTGACCCTGCATAAATTATTCACACTCTCTGAGCCATCTAGAAAATAGAAATAAGAATAACACTCACAGTGCTCTTAGGCACGTGAGAGAAACTCTGACAGATGAATGTATTCTAGAAGTAAAAGCTATTGTTCTAAATGTAACATGACTTAGTTGTTAGGAACCAGTCTTTCTGAGTTCAAACCTCTGATCTGCTATTTCCTGGTTAGTAATCTTAGTAGGCAAGTTAATTAACTTTTACATGTCTCAATTTCCATACCCACAAAATTGGGATTATGATAGAATCTACCTCCTATAGTTGTTTTACTGAGTGAGTTGACACAGAGAAGGCTCCTAAAACAGCATCTGATATGTGGAAAGCAATTAATCAATGCTAGTAACTATCAGTATTAAACAAGACACAAGAATTAGAGGCTTCAATTACCCAAAGTTTCCTGTTTTGCTCATTTTGGCCTCCCTTCCCATTAAAATACACAATATTTGATAAATACAAGTATCTTTGACAACTAAAATATTAGACTTAGTCCTTTTGCAATCCTTTAATATTTTTTCTTCAAGAAAATTGAGGAAGAGCTCACTTGTAAATGGATTGTTTCACATTCAGGAATTTTCCGTAGACTAGGCCATGGAAATAGAAATACTTATGACATTAACGTCACTCATTTTCTTAACACTGCCTTTGAGTTTGAGCATTACAGATATAGACTCACTACTGCAAGAGCCAATCAGCATGAATGTTCATATTTGCCAACCATATTTAGAAGTGCTAAGATTCTAAAATCTTTGAGGTCTTTGTTTTACCAATGAGAAAGCTGAGAATTGGAGATGTTAGGTGACAGATAAGATCACATCCATAATAGGAGGGATCAGAACCAGTCTCGCAATGCCCAGTTCCTGGACTACTCTATCATCCTGCCTCCCAGGGACGGCAAATGGAGGGCAGGAAGTAAAAGAAATTTTTTTTAAAAAAGCTTTGAAAGGTGATTCTAGAAGATTCCATTTCCAAGATTCCAATCACATGTAAGACACAAAGTTCTGACTCCCCAACCGATCCTGATCAACTGTGAATCCTAACATACCTCATTTTGGTCTTTCAACTTTGGACCCTACCCATTTCTAGGGGGTCTCAACCCTGACTGTATATTAATATCACATAAGACAACTTCTGAAAAATACCAATGCCTAGATCCCACCTCAGACTAACTAAATCAGATTCTCTGAGGAATCTCTCAAGTATCATTTTTAAAAATGTTCCCAAGTAATTCTAAAATGCATTTACAATTACGAATCGATGTTTCAGCTCACAGACTTCTGAGGACAAGGCAGAAAAGAACAGCCACCAAAGCTGAGATGCTAGAACTTTGCTAGTACATCTCATTCCACAAAGCTCCTTGTCATCCACTCAGTCATTCAACAAACATTCAAGACCTTCTGTATGTTGGCTGCTAAGGATACAAGAACAATAGAGCATGGTTCCTGCCTCCAGGGCTCATCATCCAGCAACCTGCCCCCTACCTAGTGGGCTAGACTTCTTGGTCAATACACACCACCTTCTGTCTCACAGTCCCACCCCTCCAAATTAGTCTCCGTGATCCGCAAGAGTCTTGCAGATGATCTACGGCTGGTGCTGAGAAAAAGAGATGGTTAATAATCTTCTCAAATAAGATTGTCCTTACTTGGAAGCTAATCTCAAAAGTTTGACATCTAACAAAACAACTAGACTTTTCATTATTAGATGTTATCTTTTCCCCATCAGCAGGCCTTCTAAAGGTCGAGGCAGAGTGGAAAAATGCAATTTATGACTGAGTGAATAATAAATTGCTATGGAGATCCACATAATGCTTCTTTATATTCATCATGTACATAGGCTCTGTTTAAAATGCTTAAAGCCACTTGCTTTCATGGGTCCATAAAGTGTTTGATGGCAATGCACTGGTTTCCATAAATGAATTTTTTAAGAACTGATAAACTGAAGTAAGTCTTGGCTAGAACAAGGCTGAGAATACCTGCTCCATTATCAGCAGTGGGGCTTCTGACATACCTGATTACCACCAGAAATTGAATTTTGCAGGTAGCTCCTTGGTTGAGTTATTCACAGATTTTTTTTTAATCTGGAAAGACTTTGACATTTGAAATATGTTAAAAAGAATGGCTAGACGTAGGCAATGATTCAAAGGATAATTTGTCCTTCATGAAAAGACAAAGCAAAAAACTCTATGGTGTCTCTCCTATCGGAAATCATTTACTATCCTTTAACAAAACATTGTTCTGAGTATAATATCTTTATTATAAAGACCATTAAATTAATTCTAAAAGTATCATTTCACACATAAAGTATATGCATTAAGTAGTTAAATTTGTTTTGAGTAGGGGTAGCCCCAAGGAATTTCCTCTGAACAAAATTTTCCAAAATAAAAAACATACAAATATCCTAAACCAAGGGAAACAATTAAAAAACCAAGCAATGTATGATCCAAAATCAATCTTAAAAGACACAGATTCTCTGGATATATACCCAGAAGTGGAATGGCTGGATCATATGGTACTTTTATTTTTAATTTTTTGAGGAACTTCCATACTGTTTTCCACAATGGCTGTACTAACTTACATCTCACCAACATTGTATAAGACTTCCCTTTTCTCCACAGTCTCACCAATACTTACCTCTTGTCGTTTTGAAAAAAGCCATCCTGACATGTATAAGGTGATGCTTCATTGTGGTATATATCCAAAGGAAATAAAGTTGGTATGTCAAGGAGATATCTGCACTTCCATGTTCACTACCGCATTATCCACAACGGCCAAAATACACAATCAGCCTAAGTGTCCACTAACGGATGGATAAAGGAAATGTGGAATATATACATGATAGAATACTATTCAGCCTTAAATGGAAATTCTGTCATTTGTGATGACAGGGATGAAACTGGAGGACATTATACGAAGTGAAATAATCCAGGCAATGAAAGACAAATACCAAGGATCTCACTTACATATAAAGTCTAAAAAAGTCGAACTCATAGAAGCAGAGAGTAGAATGGAGGTTACCAGCGGCTGGGGCTGGGGTGGGAATGGGGAGATGTTGGTCAAAGGATATAAAATTTCAGTCAAGAAGAATAAATTCAGAAGATCTATTGTAAAACATGGTGATTATAGTTAACAACAAAGTATCGTACACTTGAAAACTGCTGAGATTTTAAATGTTTTCACCACAAAAAATGATAAAAATGTGAGGTAACTGATATATTAATCAGCTCTATGTAGTCATTCCACAATGTATACATAAATATCATCTAGTACACCATAAATATATAAGTTTTTTTTTAATCTGGAAAGATCTTAAATTGACCTTTGTCAATTAAAAAATAAATAATTTAAAAAACAAATACTTTTGTCATGAAAATCAGACTTATTTAAATAAGGTACACATGGGCAATGACTTTGACTCATTCACTATTAGTAAGACATCTTTTGGAATGTCAAAAGATAGATAATTTTGTAGAAGATTGAATATGCATTTTGTAGATAAGCATGAGAGAAAATAGTAAGAGAAATCAACCTTCCCCCATGCCACTGCAGAAGAAACTACAGATTCTTGAAAATGTTGTGACTCCAAAGGGCAACTTGACAAGATGGCCAAATGTTCCTCCCCTTGGTCCAATTTTTTCAATGGGCAGGCTGGGAGAGGAAGTCCTTTCCTAAAAGAATGGGAAGCACCAAGGCCCCAGCAGCAAAATAAGCCCCTCAACTTGTGTCCTAAGGTTCAAGGTGCTGGGTCGTGGATGATAAAGAGGCTATGTCTACCCCTGCCCAGTGTGCGCCTATCAAAATCAGGGGATGAAGGAAGCCTTCTGACCTAGGGAAATGACAAAGGAAACCAAGCATTTGGGGATTAAATAGAGGAAGCTGGTTCTAAGCAATGGCCTTGATTAGAATACCAGCTAGGTGCTTTTTTAAGGCCACTAGGGGCATGGTCCATGCCTACTTATTTTAAAGCTGCAAGAAAAAAATAAATGATCAAAGTGAGATTAGACAGAGAAGAAAATAAACTACAATAAACTTATAAATTCTGGAGTGGGACTGAATAAAAGAGAAGACACAACACTGATGCAGTGAAGAACACACACAACCATGGACCACACCAGCAGACGCTAACAATATAGCTACAACTAATATTTATGGGATGCTCACTTCAGTCCAGCATTGTGCAAAGCCCTTTATGTAGATAATCTCATTTCATTCTCAAAACAACTCTAGGGAGGTGAGTGGTCACAATTCCCATTATGCGGCTGGAGAAGCCAGGTTACACAGGAATTAAGTAACTGGTCAAGTCCTCTCCGACTGTAAATGGCAGATCTGGTCTTACAACCCAGGCAGTTTGGCTGCAGGTTCCTTGCTCAAAACCATGGACCACAACATAGAAGAAACAGCCACAACAGAAATGAAGAATGAAGATCCACACCACGTGACAAGGGGAATCAGGGGGAAGAGGAAAACAAAGGCAGTGATACAGAGATCTTAAAAGAGCAGTGATTTAAGACAACGTTCTCCATCTGAAAGACATTCTCCATGTGGATATCAACAAACAGGGCTACAGAGTCAGGCTCAGGATTGAGGTCAAAGGCGCTTATCAGGTTTCTAAACTTGAAATTCAAGAACAGATCCACAAGCTGTCCCCAAAGCTTAAAGATGAAATAATAAAGAATAATAGAAATAACAGAAAATAATTATAGAAATAAGAGAATGGCATTCCAGTTTTTATACTTTGAAAAAGAAAAGGGTCTGGGAAGAACCTGCCCCAAATAAAGCCATATGCATCCCTCACAGCATGGATAGTATCTGACCAAGAAGACTATTTCCAAGATCAAATGGCCAAGCAAATTCCTCAGTTGGAAAGACAACTCTCAGAAATAGAAGATGTATTAGTTTATTTTCATGTTGCAGATAAAGACATATCCAAGATTGGGTAATTTATAAAGAAAAAGAGGTTTAATGGACTCAGTTCCACGTGGCTGGGGCAGCCTCACAATCACGGTAGAAGGTAAAAGGCATGTCTTACATGGTGGCATGAGAACCAAGCGAAAGGGGTTTCCCCTTATAAAACCATCAGCGCTCATAACACTTATTCACTACCACGAGAACAGTATGGGGGAAACCACCCCCCATGATTCAATTATCTCCCCTGGGTCCCTCCCATAACACATGGGAACTATGGGAGCTACAATTCAAGATGAGATTTGGGTAGGGACACAGCCAAACCATATCAGAGGAGGCCCAAGAGCAGCAAACATCTGCCTGCCTTGCCTTGTGCCTGCCATGCCCAGTGGCATACCAAGTGGGATGGATTTCACCTTCATGATGTCTCTTTCACCATCTATTAATATATGTGTAATGCCCACCATGCCAGATTAGCTAAAGTGTCTGGGTGAATGTATCCAACCCACCCACATCACTTCCCAACATCATTCTGCTCAAGGTTGGAATCTTCACCTTCCCAAAGGGCACCCAGAACATAGAGTTCTCCCGCTCAACAATTTCCAACTCGGTCTGCCCCTCAAACAAGATATTTGTTACTACTGGGATGACAGGAAAATTTCTCCAAATCATTTATTACATAAAGGATCTCATATATTCTAGAACGATGGCATTATTAACTAGGTTAGCCTCTGAGGTAAAGGCTTTAACTCCCAAAGCTGACAAAGACACCAGAAGGAAAGGATAGAGGAAGGAGAGGAGGGAGAGAAAGGAGAAGGAGGGGAGACGAGGGAAAAGGAGGAGAGAAAATGATGCATGAAAGGAGAATGCTGGGAGAAAGGAACAATGGGAGGAGATAGGGAACAGCGAGCTGGATAGTGGCTTCTCTCTCTTATGAAAATACCAGGAAAAACATTGAAAATTTTAAGTAATGAATAATCAAACAGAGCTTGTCTTAGTCATATAAATCTAGTATAACTTTTTAAAAATGACTTTATAATGTATAGCAACAGGCGCTGTGGCTCACGCCTATAATTAGGAGGTCGAGGCGGGTGGATAACTTGAAGTCAGGAGTTCAAGACCAGCCTGGCCAACATGGTAAAACCCTTTCTCTACTAAAAATACAAAAATTAGCCAGGCATGGTGGCATGTGCCTGTAATCTCCTGTAATCTCAGCTACCCAGGAGGCTGAGGCAGGAGAGTCACTGGAACCTGGGAAGTGGAGGCTGCAGTGAGCCGAGATCGCCACCGCACTCCAGCTTAGGCGACAGAGTTACTCTGCCTCCAAACCAAAAAAAAAAAAAAAAGGAAAGTATAGCATATGCAAAGATAGCTCTTAGATACACATAATTGTTAAATATGTGCCAAAAGAAACTGGGTAAAATTCAGCATTCACTTTTAATTAATTTTCCCAAAACAGGTGCAGATATTCTGTCTTAACCTAGGGGAAAGGGTAAACATACTTATTAGTTTTATAGTCACTGGGGAAAAAAAACAACAACGTCCCATTGTCACCATCTCTATTTAACCTAGCTCTAGAAATCCCAGCAGATAACTATTCAAGAAAAAAAATATAAAAATTGTGAAGAAAAAACATAGAAGTGTCAGTATTTCAAGATGACATGGTTATAGTCCCAGAAAATTCAAGAAAATTAACCAGAGAATGACTTGCTCCAAATCGAGGGTATAAAATAAATCCTCAAAAATCAATAACCTTTGCTTACACAGACAGCAGAAAGGAAAAAAAAAATCCAGAAAAAAAATTGCCATTTGAAATAGTAAAATACAAAACATTAAATATCTGCATATTCATTTCACTTAAGACACACATGACATAGGGGGATGTTATAAAACTCTGTTAAGAGAAATAAGGAAAACCTGAATAGTGTGATGCTTTCTGCTCCAAGGGTAAATTTCTAATTTGCTCTGACAGAAAGGGGAGGCAGAAGGAGAACTGAGAATTACAGGGAACATGGAAAGAGCCCATGGGCTTAAAAGGTGCAATTAAGAGCGTAACGCTCATTCAGGTGGTAGAGATGCAAACATGTCTAATGTAGACTTATTAATTAATCCAATATCATTAAGGTCTGTTGGAACTTTCTAGAATGAGACAAGCACACAGCAAAATTTACTCAGAGGAACAAGGAATAACAGAGACTTCTTTTTTAAAAAGTGAGGGTGGGTCTGTCCTAGTGGACTGCAAATTATAAAGCTGCAGTTATTGAATGTACATGGAGCAGTATTAAAAGCAAGCATCCCTGGGCTGGTATATATTCCAGAAACAAAATTCAAGCCATTAAAGGAATGTAATAAATGACATATTAGGAGTAACACAAAAGTGGAAAAGAGAACTACTGCTAAATGCCAACTTAAAAAATGATTTATTGCACTTTAGGTCCTGGCAACACAAAATAACTTTTAAACTAGGCAACAATTTATACATTAAAACTATCTGATTTGTATTAAAAGTGAAAAATGTCCAGTTTACCTATAGAACAAACTTGCACATGTACCCTTAGCCTAAAATAAAAGTTTTAAAAAAGTGAAAATGAGATAGCATTCTTACTACTGAAGAGATAAAACAGAAAAGAGCCATGCCTTGAGAAATAAATAGTAATATCGAAACACGAGAAACATAATTGATGAAAGTTTTACTACTCAAAGTAGCACACGTAAAGAACTGATATAAATATATACAAAAAGCCCAGATGCTATCCATTAAATGGTCCAGAGAAGAACAGTTCACTTAGCCCAAAGGAAGTCTAAACAAGAGAAAAATAGAGAAATGCATTATTCCTGGCCATTAAAGAAAAACAAGCCAAAGCAACTTTAAAACACCACTGAACACATTAAACTAAAATAAGTACAAATAGTAAAATTCAATGTTGACACAGTTCTATGGGAGAAAAAAATATGAGGTGCCAATGGTAGACTTAGTGGAGGGTGGAGATGACATCATGTCCCTTAAGCAGCAGCTAAATCTGACTCCTACATCCACGTGATGGCCTAGGAGGGGCTGGGCTTCTGATGGGGGTGACACATGGCTGCTAGGAAACTAAGCCATAAGGCCCCCAGCCTTGGCAAACAGTGGCAGCCTCACTGCAGAGTTTGGCACAAAGACTGCAAAGAGTCTGGCACAAAGGGAGAACAGGAGAACACTAACTTTCAAATGGGCCAGCAAGACTTGGGTGATGAGCTTCTTGCAGTGTCTATGTGGACTGAAGACCAGAGATCCTTCCCCAAAATTTCTGGTAACCCCTTGTAGCTTTGTTACAACTTTAGGGATAAAAATCACCATCCCAAACACAGTTACCATATAACCCATGAATTACACTTCTAAAAGTATACACCAAAGAGAAATGAAAACATCTATCCACACAAAAACTTGTACACGAATGTTCACAGCAGCATTATTCCTAGTAGCCAAAAGAATCCATTCATTCGTGAACAGGCAAATAAAGTAAAGCCCATCTATACAATTGAGTATTATCCAACCATAAAAAGGAATGGCATTCTGATACATGCTATAGCACGGCTGAGCCCTGCAAACCTTTTACTAAGTGAAAGAAGCCAATCAAATAGGCAAAGCCACAGAGACAGAAAGGGGATTGATGGTTGCCTGGGGCTGAGAGAGTTGGAGGAAAACAGAGAGTAACTGCTAACGGTACACGGTTTCTTTTAGGGGAGAGGAAAATGTTCTAAAACTGATTGTGGGAATGAACAAGTAAGTGAATATACTAAGTCACTGAATTACACACTTTAAATGGGTGAGCTGTATTGTACTTGGGTTCTATCTCAACAAAGCCATTTTAAGCATTGCATGCACACACACACGCACACATGCGTACATGCACACACATAATCATTAATATGAACCTCTCTCCAACTCTGATACATGGAGGCTCGAAGCCAAATTTAACTCGATTTAGGAAAACAAGCTAACAGGCTGTTTCTTACAGCTCAGTCTTTTGGAACAAGTTTCTGCATGTTAAACATATTACAGTTTTTAAATGGAGACCCTAAGGAAAGCTCTGAGCCTCTCTTCGGTCACCTAGATTGGTCTTGAGAGTCCTGCCTCTTCTTCTTTCTTTTCTTCCCTTTTAAAATCTGTTTCGCAATCAAACATGCGTCCGGCATTGGCTCCTGTTTTCCCTCCCAACAATTCTGCTACAAATGAACTCCTCAATTCAATTTCCAGACCTAGGGTGATGCTCTTAACAACAGAAACAGTTTTAGAATCACAAGCTCTGTCTCTTTAATTCCAACATAACAGAAAGCCTTCTCTTATTCCCCGATGCCACTTTCATTTCAGATTTTCTAATTCAACTTTTAAATTTCCCACTGATTTTCCATTCTTGGCACTTCTTCCCCTTTCTCTTTGGTGCAGACACTTCACGGGCCAGCTTGTCATCTGTGCAGCCCAGACCTCCTGCCCACTGTTGCCTTACATTTTGGTTGACGATTCATTTTACCCTTTGCCAACTTCTTCTAACCTGGATGTCCCCCAGTTCCCTCTGTCGACAAACCATTTGTAAATTTCACATTCTGGCTTTTCTTCCTAACACTGGCCAATCACAGATGAAGGAAGGCCAGGTGGTAGCTCCCAGGTGGCCTGAGTACCACTTGAATGCCTTCTGGCTTTTCCTCAGCCTCCCCTTGTTGCTACAAGTGCCGCTGAAGGCACCTAGCCCAGGAACCCCCAGCTCATCCCAGCAAATCCATAGAAAGCTTCCACTTCCACAATCTTGGCTGCACCTCTTGTCTACCCTAACAAAGGCAAAGAGATAAAAACATAATGATCACTGGTGAAAAAAAAATCTGAAGATATGCAGATCTGTATAAATCCCATATATGTCTTTACCTCCTTTGGATTCAAATTCTGGCTCTGTCATTTACTAACTGGGTGCCCTTAGGGGCAACATGCCCAAGTCTGAGCTTCCTCATTTGTGAAAATAAGGACAATAATAGCACCTGTGGCCAGGCGCAGTGGCTCACGCCTGTAATCCCAGCACTTTGGGAGGCCAAGGTGGATGGATCACGAGGTCAAGAGATCGAGACCATCCTGGTCAATATGGTGAAACCCCATCTCCACTAAAAATACAAAAATTAGCTGGGCGTGGTGGCATGCACCTGTAGTCCCAGCTACTCGGGAGGCTGAGGCAGGAGAATCGCTTGAACCCGGGAGGCAGAGGTTGCAGTGAGCCGAGATCGTGCCACTGCACTCCAACCTGGCAATAGAGCAAGACTCCGTCTAAAAATAATAATAATAATTTGAAAAAATAATAGCACCTGATTATAGGAATAGTTTGAGGATTAAATGCGATAGTTCAAGTGAAGGGCTTGAACTGTGGCCACTCATCTGTCCATATCAAGCAAAATCACAGCTTACTCTTTACATGAAGGACAACATAAAAATCAGATGGAAAAAAATGCCATTTCTATCTGTGACCAGCTCTTTAAAAGGACAGAAATGGAGAACTCCTCCCTTGTTGCTATGCAGCCTTCTGCAGGCGGAGCCCATCAGCTCTGAAATCTGCTCCATGTAGTTATAACAGCTCTGCAAAGCCTGAAAAAACCTCTTTCACTCTGTTCCTCCCCCAACGGGTTCAGGCCAATCTGTGTTTTCCCCAAGACAAAACTGCAATCCCTGCAAGACACAGCTTTGCAGAAACCTTTGCCCGTTTGGGGGGCTTGCAAAGCCAGGCGTGCCTGTCAGGCTGGAACAAAACTTGCCTCTCTGAGTTCTGTTAGCATGGCTTCTGCTAGCAGCTGCTGCTGCGGGACTGCAGGTGGTGGTGCAATCAATACCATGTCATCAGTGAGTTCAAGGTCAGGGAATCTGCATACCACAGAAGACAATGATTTTAATGTTGCTAGGTTGGTTCCCCGCCCCCCCTGCCCTTTTACTGTAGGGGAAGTAAATCTCAGAGAAACACTCAAGTCTTGCCCTTTCATGTGACAAGCCAATACCTCCCTTCTGGCTGGACCATAAGCCTTCTGTCTAAATGTGGCCCTCTTGTCTTACCTGTAGTTCACAGGTCTCCACCTATTTTAGTACAGCAGGTGCTCTGTGCCTCTGGGGCTGTTCCTTTGGTCTATGAACTTGGACAAAACCTAAGTGGGTTCCCACAGTGATGTGTGTGTGTGTGTGTGTGTGTGTGTGTGGTGTGTATGCATTTGTGCATTCAGCAGACATTTATTAAGCACCACTGTAGGTCAGACACTGTGCTGGGTGACAGAAATATAAAGACAAATTATACAGTCCTGTGAGGAGCTCACAGTTCTAGGAAGTGAGGGTGGGGGCAAGTAACTGACAATCCCAAGAGGGGAGGATGTGCTCAAACAAAGTCACCTAAAGAGATCACCCAGTAAGAGCACCTTGACCAGCACCCAATGGTTCCCAAAGCAAATGGCACCTTAACAAGGCTGGAAAAGTGAGCAGGAGTTAACCGAAGAGAACCACATGCAAAGGAGGGAGTGTCGTGTGTGTGTGTGTTTGTGTGTGGATGTGTGCGCCTGCACGGCACTCCACCACAGATTATTTATCACAGTGCCTTTCTAAAAACCCTACATTAAACATCTTACATCTTGAAATTTAGTGTGTTCCATCCCATTGGGCAGAAGGTCAGAGAGAACATTTCTGTGAGTCATACTTCACTGGATTTCTACATCTTGTTAAGCGTTCACTGTTTCTGAAGTATCAGAGACAGACTGCCCAGCTCCCCACCCAGTGTTCCAAAAGTGGTGGGGGGCATCCTACCCAGGTAGAAACACCTCCTCCTCCTTGGGCTCAGATCCCACCAAGAAGGCTCCAGGGAGACTCCTCTGGAGAAGCAGGCTGACTTAGCTCTTTTCTTAGCTGACACGGCTCTGCTACTACTGAGTAACAACCTCCCTGCCTAGATACTGAAGTGTTACTGCCTTTGCCCTGATGAAGCACTGACCCTGAGTTGCTAGAGCTTCAGTCTGGGACTCAGCCCTCTAGGCTCCAGTTTACTGGCTTGATTCATTCATTCACTCAATCACTTATTTGTTGAACTACCAACTGTGCCTAATACTCTTCCAGGTGCCAGAGATATAGAACCAAACAAAACACACAAAGCCCACATTCTAATGGAAGAGACATGTAATAGACATTAGTACATAAACAAGAGATGTTGAAGTAGGAATAGGTTTTATGACAAAGCAAAGACAAGACAGGTGTTTCGGTGCGATGTTGGGAGAGGTTATTTTTAATAGGTGCACATTTTTTGTGCCCCTCTAAGGGGACATCTGAGCTGAGACCTGAATGATGAGCAGGAGCTGGGAGGGTGGGGGCGATAAGCTTGGAAGAAGGAACTGCAAGGTTCTGAAAGAATGGTGGGTTCGAGAATTCCAGGGATAGCAGCTGGAGTGTAGGAGCTAGGAAGAGAGGTGAAAGGGGCCAGGATAGGTAGGTACCAGTAGGCCACTGTATGGAGTCCAGACTTTAAGTACAATGGGAATCCTTTGAAGAATTTTAAGCAAAACGGTGACATGATCTGACCTTTGTGGTTTAAAGATTGCTGCATCAAAACTGCTCTGTATTCTGGGCGTCTAGCATCTACCAGTTCCTCCTCATCTTGGATAACCTCTTTGAACTTGACCTGTGGCTTATAAGCTTGAGGCTTCTCTAGTTCAACCTCTGGCCCCAGCCTCTCGCCTGGCCACAGAGACAGATGGAGGTGAGCCTCACCAATGAGCACACACCCCCATTCATTCATCTCAATGTCTTATTCCCTAATCAGCATGGCCTGTGCACTCATTAGCCAAGTCCGTGATTGCAGAGTAAACTTGTCTTTCAACAAAACTGCAGATTCTTGTTCCCTTCAAAGCTGCCTTGGCAGTTTGCCAATTTCAGCACAGTAATAGATTTCCTGAGAAGCATTCAAACTTGCCGTCTCTCCCACGGGCTGTCGCCCAGACCAGTTGTGTGGGGTTTCCAGGTTTTAAAAGATCATGTGTGTGATCTACAGCCAAGCTTCTTAAGCAGAGATGGGCACATGTGGGGGTTTATGAAGGATACTAATGTGCCCAGGCCCACCCCAGATTTAATGAATCCCAACCTGGGGGGAGTGGGGCAGGTGGAAGACAAACTATATTTTTGTTTGTTTTTGAGATGGAGTCTCAGTCTCACTCTGTCACCCAGGCTGAAGTACAGTGGCACAATCACTGTTCACTGCAGCCTTGACCTCCTGGGCTCAAGTGATCCTCCTGCCTCAGCCTTCTGAGCAGCTAGGACTATAGGTGTGTACCACCATGTCTAGTTTTTTTTTTTTTTTTTTTTTTTTTGAGAGAGAGAGAGGTGAGGGTCTTGCTATATTGCCCAGACTGGTGTCAAACTCCTGGGCTCAAGTGATCCTCCTGTCTCTGCCTCCCAAGGTGCTGGGATTACAGGCATGAGCCACTGCAGCTGGCCTTTTTTTTTTAAGAGACAGAGTCTCACTTTATCACCCGACTGGAGTACACTGGCATGATTATAGCTTACTATAACCTCAAACTCCTGGGCTCAAATGATCCTCCCACCTCAGGTTTCCAAAGCCCTGGGATTATAGACATGAGCCACTAGGCCTGGCCAAAAACATATTTTTTTAAAAAGTTCATTAGTCAAACTCGATATGCACTTCTGTTTAAGAGCCATTAAACGGAGAAGAAACAGACTATATTTACAGGCTCACCACTGCAAATTCTATTCTAGAACAAGGCTAAGTAAAAAATGAATAAACATGCATCTATATACTAGCAGCCACAGTAGCAGAAGAGGTAAAACTACCTCCAGCTTCTACAAATCAGGGCTCCATAAGAAAGAAAAGAGGAGGTGAGGAATGGGTGTTGGGGCATACACAGCTCTGGCCCTCTCTGCTCAGAAAATCACTGCAGGAGAATGAGAAGCTCCCTCTTTTGCACACCAGTTCACTGCTTTAAATGTTCACAGCTCCACAGCAGCGACCAGCAAACCCACACGCCCAGAGTTCTCAACACCACATTCCCTGAAGATACATATTCTGCAAGGCTTACAATTCCCTTGGATATTCCCGTGTGAGTTTAAAATATTGCAGCCCTCCTTAATTAACAAAAAAAAAAAGTCTGTAACACCAAATAATTAGAATTCCTCCACCATTCCTCACGCTGGAGAGTTTATGAAGATGACAGGCCCTTGCCTGGAAAAAGCAGAACCCAAATAAACTGTAGCCAGTTCGTTTGGCAGGTGTTTATTGGGTACCTACTGGGTGCCAGTTTCTATGCAGTACTCTTCGCTGATGCCATTTCATTTAATCCTCCAACTCACTTCCCAAAGTGACTATTATCATTATCTCTCTTTTACAAATGAGGATGCTAGGCGCCCAAGGGGCAGTTAAAGGGCTTCCCCAAGGCATAGCATTAGTGCCAGGATAGAGAGTTGAACCCAGGCTTGAGTCTAAAGTGGGTGCTCTTTCTCTCACTCTCTTAGAATCTCATATTGTCAGGCATTGTCACATACATGATTCTAAGAGAGAGAAAGAGCACTGTGGGACTTAAAGATGAATTGGCCTTGCATCCCTGGCCTCAAGTTGCTCACAGAAGAGCAACGAGCAAGGGAAAGATTGTATAAGTAAAGTGTATGACTGAATGTGATCAATGCTGCATAACGAAAGATATGAGCTCTGGAATCAGGGAGGTGGGGCAAAGTAAGTCCAATTCAGGGCAAATTTAAGGCTTCACAAGCCAGATGACATCTGATATAGTTTGGAACCCTGTACATCTCATGTTGAAATGTAATTTTCGATGTTGGAGGCGGGGCCTGGTGGGAGGTGTTTTGGTCATGGTAGAGGATCACTCATGAATGGCTTGGTGCCCTCCATATGGTAATGAGTGAATTCTAGCTCTGAGTGCAGGAGACAGCTTGTTGTTTAAAGAGCCTGGCACCTTCTCCCTCTTTCTCTTGCTCCTACTCTTTCCATGTGAGATGCTGGCTCACTTTCCCTTCCTCCATGATAGAAGGCTTCTTGAGGCCCTCACCAGAAGCAGATGCTGGAGCCATGCTTGTACAGCCTGCAGAACCAAGAGCCAATCAAACCTCTTTTCCTTATAAATTACCCCACCTCAGGTATCCCTTTATAGTAACACAAAAACAGATTTTTTAAAAATCTGTTTTAAAAATACAGCATCTTAGGACTTCTCAGAAGGGAGTAGGATTTGACCAGTGAAGAAGATAGGAAAGGTTATTCTAAATAAAGAATATAAAATTAGCCAAGAGGGGAGAATAAGGAAAATGGTCAGGGAATGGGGACTAATCCAATATGACTCGAAGGTAGCATGCATATGAGACCAAATGGTGGACAGCCTTTGAATGCCATACTTGGAAGCGGACAGCACAGTCTTTAGGCAAAGGACACTATAGTAGGCTGCTGGGCAAAGGAATGAGATGATAAGACAGGGCCTGTGAGAAGATAACTGTAATCAGACCCCTTTAAACTGCTGATAGTTTCTCTCACCAATGAGCCTTCACTCGCATCTTTCTCTCTTCCTCCTTTCAATCTCCTGACAACTCCTATGCAACCTCTAAGACTTGTCTTGGACATCACCTCCTCCAGGAAGTATCCCCTGTTCTCCCAAGATTGGGTTAGATGCCCCTCCTAGGTGCTTCTTCAGCATCTGGGTTTGACCCTACAGTACTTAATACTCTACATTAAAATTTCCACTTGCCTCCTGCTTTCCTACTAGATGGAAGCTCTTTGAAGGTAGGGACTACAGTTATTCATCTTTCATTTCCCCAAATCCCTGATTTTGGGGGTACCCTAACAGCCATTCAATAACTACTTGATGGATTAACATGAACAAACATCAGAAAAGCCCCAAACAGACACTACAGCCACAGCCATCCAAGTCTGAAGTACAGGCACAAGTTGATGCATTTGTTCTTTCACTCTTACAACAAATGTTTCTTATGACCCTATTTGAGACCCTGCACTGGGCTCCGGGTTTGGTCTCTACGGGGTGGCTGTCTCCAAAGCAGCCCCTACTCGTGTTCATGGTCACACACTGGAAGCTGGAGCACCAAGTCCAGAGAAAGCCCTGTTTCTCAAACTGGAAACAGCCTGGAGGTAAGTAAAGGCATGGCAAGAAATGAGGGAAGCCTCAGCAATTAATAAGGTCAATCTCTCCAAAGCACTGATTTTACTTATTAGATTTTGCAGTATGAGAAACATGGATATAATACGGACTGTGATGCAGAATGTGCAGTTTTAAAATAAAAAATAAGAGACTTGAAAGAATTTTTTGACATGAAATCAGCAACTATTTCAGGCTGTACCTACTGACTTCTCCAGAGTCTGAGATCCCTCTCTGTTTTTGGGCTCCTGAACAGAGACAGGAGCCTCTGTAACAGAAGCTCCTGGCTGTTTCTCCTGATGCCTCTCTCCCTTAGTATTAGAACACTCCAGTATTAGCCAGGTATGTGGCCCCTGGAATTATAGTTCCTGGTCTCCCTTGTGCAGCCATATGGCCAGGTTTTGTTCAATTAACGTAGGCAGGAGGTCACTCCCAGGAAGTATCCTTAAAAGGAAGAGGGCCAAACTCAGTGGCTCACACATGTTATCCTAGTGCTTTGGGAGGCCGAAATGGGAGGATTACTTGAGGCCAGGAGTTTGAGACCAACGTGGGCAACATAATGAGACCCTGCTTCTACAACAACAACAAAAAAGCCAGGCATGAGGCGTGTGCCTGTAGTCCTAGCTACTTGGAAGGCTGAGGCAGGAGGATGGTTTGAGCCCAGGAGTTCAAGGTTACTGTGAGTTGTGACTGTGCCACTGCACTGTACTCAAGTCTAGGTAACACAGCAAGGCCCCGTTTCAAAAAAGAAACGGGGAGGGGAGGGGAGGGGAGAAGACAAAAAAAGAAAAAAAAAAAAAAAAACAAAGGAAGGAAGAAAGAGGCACCAAAAGGAATGTGGAGATTATGCATAAAGTTTAAGAAGCCACCTTGGCTCATGAGGCAACACTCAGAACAACAGAGCAACAGACTAAAAGGAACCAAGGAACCTGCATCTCTGGGATGCCCAACTCCAGCCTTTTTACACAGAGAGTAAAACCTTCTATGCTTAAGCCATTGTCTGCTTATTTTCATGAAACTGTTCATGAGGTTCTGATAAGGAAACCAAGGGCTCAGAGACTCGCAGAAGGTACAACCCAGGAAGGACCTCAGAAACCTGGCTCTGTTCCTGCCTGCAGAGTCCATGCCAGATCTGCACCTGCCTAGCAAATTCCCTAATAGGGTTGACAGATTTTGCTGTGAGTCAACATGTGAAAGCAGTTGGAGAGATGTTTTTTCTCTTAGCAGGAGGAAAGGAGACTCCTTCTAGGGAGTGACCTTAGAGAAAACCTCCACTGTTGGGTAAAGGCTCTGATGAACTCATTAGACTAGAAGTTGTTTTCTTCAAAGCCTGAATGAGACTTCTAAGAAGGAATAAAGCTGTTCTGAGTAACTGAGCATCAAGAATTGGAGATAGGAATAGGGAGATCTGGAATGAAGGGAATGAGGAGAGAAGAAGGGATGATTAAGATGGAAGAATACTATGCCCTACATGACTACTCCAAGTGACCCCTTAATCTTCATAAAGTTTACCAATGTTGCAAAATGCTTAGCATGATTGCATGACTTAGAGAACCAATGAAGTGGCTAAGTTTACTGTCAAGGGTGACATGGGGGAAGAATTCAAGAGGGCACACTCAGAAGCAGGTCCTTGAGACAGGGAAAATGCTGGGTTCAGAAGTCTGAGAATGTTTTAAAAAAAAAGGTTCTGAGAAGGGCCTTTGACTTCCCTGGGCCATAAAAAGTTGAGGGGCAGTAATGGTAGTGGTGTTCAAAAAGATTTCACTATGAATGCAAGAAATTTAGCCAGGTGCTGTGGCATGCATGTAGTCCCAGCTACTCATGAGGCTGAGGCAGGAGGATCCCTTGAGCCCAAGAGTTTAAAACCAGCCTGGGCAACATAGCAAGACTTAGTCTCTTAAAAAAATGCAAGAAACTTATGAAAACACCTAACAAATCACTAAATTACACTGTAGCAGTACTCTGCCCATTCACCAACACTTCCTTCTGCAGCCAGAATCCTGATGGAAGCAGCACGTTAGCATTAAAAGCTTCTCTCAAGGACACAGAGTAAACAAAACAATCTTGAAAAAGAAGAACAAAGTCAGAGAACTCTGACTTCCTGGATTTTAAAAACTTACTATGGGCCCGAGCACAGTGGCTCATTCCTATAATCCCAGTATTTTGGGAGGCCAAGGCGGGTGGATTGCTTGAACTCAAGAGTTCAAGACCAGCCCTGGCAACATGGCAAAATGCCCATCTCTACCAAAAAACAAACACACACAAAAATATTAGCTGTGTGAGGTGGCATGTACCTGTAATCCCAGCTACTCTGGAGGGTAAGGAGCGGGGATCACTTGAGCCCGAGAGGTCAAGGCTGCAGTAAGCCATAATCACACCACTGCACTTCTGCTTGGGCAAAAGAGTGAGACCCTGTCTGGAAAAAAAAAAAAAAAGCCAAAACCAAACAAACAAAAACTTACTATAAAGCTACAGTACACTACACTACAGTGTGGCAGTAGCATAAAGATGGACATATAGATCAATGTAATAGAACTGTGAGTCCAAAAGTAAACCCTTACATTTACGGTCAATTGATTTTCAACAAGAACACCAAGATAATTCAATGAGAAAAGAATAGTCTTTTCAATGAATGGTGCTGGGACAATTGATATCCACATGTAAAACAATGAAATTGGATACTACCTCACACCATACACAAAAATTAGTTTAAAATTCACCATAAACATAAATGTAAGAGCGAAAACTACAAAATTCTTAGAAGAAAACATAGGAGTAAATCCTCATGACCTTGGATTAGGCAACAGTTTCTTAGATATGACACCAAAAGTACTAGAAACAAAAGAAAAAAAATAGATAAATTGAACTTCATAAAATTTAAAACATTTTGCCTCCAAATGCACTATCAAGAAAGTAAAACCCACAGAATGGAAGAAAATATTTGCAAACCAAATGTCTGATAAGAGGCTTCTATCTAGAATATATAAAGAGCTCTTACAATTAAGCAATGAAGAGACAAATAATCCAATTTTTTAATGGCTAAAGGATTTGAATAGACATTTCTCCAAAGAAGATATAAAAACAGTCATTATGCATACGAAAAAGACGTTCCACATCATTAGCCATTAGGGAAATACAAATCAAAACCAAAATGAGCTACATCTACTAAGACGGCTGAAATAAAAAAGAATGACAATAACAAATGTTGACAAGGACGTGGAGAAATTAGAATCCTCATACATTGCTGGCGAGATTCTAAAATGGTGCAGCCTCTTTGAAAAACAGTTTGGTAGTTCCTCAACTAGTTCAACATAGTTATTATATGATCCAGCAATTCCATTCCTGGGTATATACCTAAGAGAACCAACAACGCATGCCCACACAACAATTTGTACATGAACATTCATCACAGCATTATTCACAATAGCCAAAAAGTGGAAAAAATCCACCTATTCATCACCTGATGAATAAACGAGATGACATGTTATATTCACAGTATTCAGCAACAAAAAGGAATTAAGTACTGATATTTGTTAAAATAGAGATGAACCTGGAAAACAGCATGCTATGTAAAAGAAGTTACACATAGAAGGCCACATACTATATGATTCCATAAAAACAAAATGTCCAGAATAGGCCAATCCACAGAGACAGAAGGTAGATTGCCTAGGACTGGGAGGAAGGAGCAATGGGACTGACTACTAATAGATATGGGATTTGTTTGGGGGTGATAAAATATTTTAAAATTAGATCGTGGTGATAGTTGTACAACTCTACGCATACACTAAAAACCACTGAATTGTACACTTTAAACAGGTGAATTTAATAATATACAAATTATATGTCAATAAAGTTGTTATATAAGAAACAAAAACCAACAAGCAAGCAAACCCTCCAAGTGGGGCCCACTTGAGCCCAGAGCCAACGAAGTCCTGAGTCCATTATTGTACCCTCTTTCAACATTTACTTTTTCTACCTTCCTGGGGACATTTTAAAAACTATTTGTTGATGTTTCCATAACATTAAAAAAAATAATAAGCTCAGTATCTTCATTCCTCCCAGGGCAAGGGAGCAATAAAGTATACTCACGAAAATTACAATAGCATGGAGGCCAGAGTTATGATTCTGGAGCGCCATATTTTAGCTGAGAAGAGTTCATTATGATACATATTTTCAAAGCAGTGCTGAGACTGCTAATCAACATTCACTAAGTTTAATCTTCTCACTCTTTTATAAATAAGGAACATCACTCACCAGTACATAAAAGAGGATCGACCAACAGGAAGGGATACAGGATCAGTACAACAATAAAAGACAAAGGAACTGTCAATTCAACATCATTCCAGATGATTCAACAGTGATAGACCTGCAGCTGCAGGTGTGTCCTGGCTCAGGGATGACACAGGTATGTCCCAGCAGGTGCCATACCAGGTGTTGGCTGGGTGACTCTGTAACACTCCTTGCCAGGACTTAGTATTTCTCTGTAATTACAGTGAATTGAAACTAATTTGTTTTTGATAATTTTTTTTCAAAACTTTGTGACACTCTTAGAGATAATTGGAGCTGCTCTGGAGCATCAAATGCTACACAGAAACTTTGGTGCCATGGAAACTACTGACAGGAGAAAAATATGAAAATGTATACCCTTGTGAAACTTCCCAATGTGCTAAAATCAGCAGTTCCCTTTGAAGAACCGAGTGTAATACTTGCCAATCGATTTGTTTTAGGATCCAAATGGCTTTGCTCAAACTGCTATCGCCCCACTGGGCAAAAAAAGCTTTGGCACTTAAAAAATGATTAAAAACTCCCGGCTATTTATAATGATGGAGAAATGTCACAGGGAATTAAATGTTTTGTCAGTGGAAAAATGTGGCTGTTTGGAAAAGGCTGTAGATACATGCAGGGAATTAATGACAGGGTTGCTGCAAACACTCAATGCCCTACTCCAAGGAGCTCAAAAGACAAGATTTTTGTTGGTTTGTTTTGGATGTTCTTTTTCTTTTTCTTTTTCTTTTTTAACTGCAGAGTTTTTCACCTTCTCATTCACCAGAACTCCAGGATGATATGAAACAAGCAAGCCAGACTTCCAGGGTGGTACACTTTGCTCACTACAGGGTGTCACCATTACTTTTCCTCTGCACTCTCAAAATAAAGCCATCCATTATCAGCCCACAGATTTTTCCCTAATGCTGATCTAGAAACAAAATTGGAATCTACTATATACTGCCCAGGCAGAGAAAGTGGTGAAGATAAAACACTAATGACAACACTGTTCTTGGGATCTGGTGTTTGGGATTCTGCCACGTGTCCAAATAACCAGGGTAGCTATGGCAAACTCCTCAATTGGCAACCAATAATTCACCAAGGGCCTTACCAACCTCTCTTTCTCCTATGTGGAACTTCTACACCAACCAAGCAAATCACCCCTATGTCCCTCTTCAAACTCTAGGCTGAAACTTTCCATCTGCCCACTGGTCACTCTCTCTGCTATACATGCTTTTTTGATAGAAATCTTTCCACTGTTTCATTAGTATGTAAGTGCTTGTGTTCTGTTCCCTACTTGTTAATCACAACATGCCTTATTATAGAACAAAACAGACTGACATTCTCATCTCCATACATTGTAGACTGCCTTTCCCACCCCTCACCTCTTTCTCTACTGGCTGCTGCTTCTCCAAATTTTCAAGCAGCACTCTTACATGTCTTTGCAGGTCAAGTGCAGGTCAATCAACTCAGTTATGACAAGAAAATAAGAAAAAAGTTAACCATATTTTTCTTTTTTTATTATTAAAGTTCTAGGGTACATGTGCACAACATGCAGGTTTGTTACATAGGTACACGTGCCAGGTTGGTTTGCTGCACCCATCAACTTATCATTTACATTAGGTATTTCTCCTAATGCTATCCCTCCCCCAACCCCCCACCCCCCAACAGGCCTCAGTGTGTGATGTTCCCCTCCCTGTGTCCATGTGTTCTCATTGTTCAACTCCCACTTATGAGTGAGAACATGTGGTGTTCGGTTTTCTGTCCTTGTGATATTTTGCTGAGAATGATGGTTTCCAGCTTCATCCATGTCCCTGCAAAGGACATGAACTCATCCTTTTTATGACTGCATAGTATTCCATGGTGTATATGAGCCACATTTTCTTTATCCAGTCTATTTGGGTTGGTTCCAAGTCTTTGCTATTGTGAACAGTGTCACAATAAACATATGTGTGCATGTGTCTTTATAGTAGCATGATTTATAATCCTTTGGGTATATACCCAGCAATAGGATTGGTGGGTCAGATGATATTTCTAGTTCTGGACCCCTGAGGAATCACCACACTGTCTTCCACAATGGTTGAACTAGTTTACACTCCCATCAACAGTGTAAAAGCATTCCTATTTCTCCACATCCTCTCCAGCATCTGTTATTTCCTGGCTTTTTAATGATTGCCATTCTAACTGACATGAGACGGTATCTCATTGTGGTTTTGATTTGCATTTCTCTGATGACCAGTGATGATGAGCATTTTTTCATATGCCTATTGGCTGCATAAATGTCTTTTTTTTGGGAAGTGTTTGTTCATATCCTTTGCCCAATTTTTGATAGGGTTGTTTTTATCTTGTAAATTTGTTTAAGTTCTTTGTAGATTCTGGATATTAGCCCTTTGCCAGATGGATAGATTGGAAAAATTTTCTCCCATTCTTTAGGTTGCCTGTTCACTCTGATGACTTTCTTTTGCTGTGCAGAAGCTCTTTAGTTTAATTAGATCCCATTTATTTGGAGCAGCAGCAGCTGGTAACAGGTGAGGGGTGGGAAAGGCAGTCTACAATGTATGGGGATGAGAATGTCTGTCTGTTTTGTTCTATAATAAGGCATGTTGTGATTAACAAGTAGGCCTTTGTTTTTTTGGCTTTTGTTGCCATTGCTTTTGGTGTTTTAGTCATGAAGTCTTTGCCCATGCCTATGTCCTGAATGGTATTGCCTAGGTTTTCTTCTAGGGCTTTTTATGTTTTAGATCTTACATTTAAGTCTTTAATCCATCTTGAGTTAATTTTTGTGTAAGGTGTAAGGAAGAGATACAGTTTCAGCTTTCTACATATGGCTAGCCAGTTTTCCCAGCACCTTTTATTAAATAGGGAATCCTTTCCCCATTGCTTGTTTTCATCAGGTTTGTCAAAGATCAGATGGTTGTAGATGTGTGGTGTTATTTCTGAGGCCTCTGTTCTGTTCCATTAGTTAACCATAATTTTTCAATGTACATATGTACAAAAGCATAAACAGTTCCTATTTTCTTCATATTGGAATATAAATTTATGATCCACTCACTCAATGAAGAACAAAGTTAAGCCACTGCCCATAAGGCCAAGAGAGGAAACAGGCAGATCTACAGGAGGCTGTAAAATTATGTGATAAATGTTCCAGCTGGGTCATGCATGCAGGATGAGAACCCTCAGTGGGGCCCCTGAGCAAGGCTCTGGGGTCAGAGAATATTTGCCACAAGAGGTGATGGTGAAGGAAGACAAGAAGGTCCCCTGGGGCCAGGCACAGTGGCTCACACCTGTAATCCCACCACTTTAGGAGGCTAAGGCAGGTGGGTCACCTGACATCAGGAGTTTGAGAGTAGCCTGGCCAACATGGTGAAACTCCGTCTCCACTAAAAATACAAAAATAGCAAGGCATGGTGGTGTGCACCTATAATCCCCAGCTACTTGGATGGCTGAGGCAGGAGAATCACTTGAGCCTGGGAGGCGGAGGTTGCAGTGAGCCGAGATCGTGCCACTGCACTCCAGCCTGGGTGGCAGTGAGACTCTGTCTCAAAAAAAAAAAAAAAAAAAAAGAAGGTCCCATGGGAGTTGGATGTGGAGCGGAGGAAGGATGTTTCAGCAGACAGAACCCCTGGACAAAGGGCCAGAGCTCAGAGACCCAAGGCATGTTCTTAGATTCCTTAGATTTGCACAAAGTTCAATCTAGCTGGATCAAAGACTTGGGGTTCGGAGAAGATGCAGGGCTAAAAAAAAATCTGGATGGAAATTCCATACAGCTGAATCAAGCACTAAGTGGTAGGGGAAGACACAGGATGATCAAGAAAGAGCTAGTAAGCCTTGCTAAGAGGTCTGGACTTGATCTTGGAACCATGCAGAGCCCTCAAAGAGTTTTAAGCAGGAAAATGATTTGAGCAGATGTGGATCTAGAAACACCACACTGGCTGCAGTATGAAGAGGGAATTTAAGGAGACATAGCAGGGACAGGGACATAGGAATATTAACTTATTTGAGCAGCCAAATAAATATTAATGTTACTCAGAGAAAAAAATAGAGGCCCCAGCTAGCTTGTACAAATGCGTACACATGCACATCTGCGCGCACACACGCGCACACACACATGCAAAGCTCTGCAGGCATTTGGGCTTATGATGCGTGACTGTTGCCTTATCTGCATTCTCCACTAGGACATAAGTGAGAGACTCAAGTCTTACTCATCTTTCTATCTTAGGGGCTCAGCGCAGGACCTGACACAGAGCAACCAAGAGACAAGAGTTTGCTGATTGAGTAAATGATTGAGTCCCTGAATGAATGGATGGAAGTTATAAATGAACAAATGACATAGAATGAGGACTTTGGGAAGTATTCATGAAAAAACAAAATATGATCCTTGGAACCAGGCTGGATTTTATTTAAATCACAGATCTAGCTTTTACCGACTGTGTGATACTGAACATGTCACTTAACCACTTTAAGATTGTTTCCTTACTTGTGAAAAGGAGATAATAATATCTGCTCACAGTATTATCATAGGATCAAATGAGATAATGTGTATCGGCTATCAATTAAGGGTCTGGTACACAGGGTAAGCACTAAACAAACATCTCTCTGCTCCTTTCCATTTTATGTGGCCCCTACCCACCAGAAATACAGCACGAGGGAAAAACTGTGGAAACAGAGATTCTAGAACTGCATCTAATGCAAAGTGGAAAACAACTTTTTAAAAATTCCTTGTTAATAATGGGCAGAATTGGTCAATCCTCATTCCAGCAGCTACTGAGCCACTAAATAGCAGGAGTTTAAAATAATTGTTCAGAGAGCAAAGAAGTTAGAGCACATAGGAAAGACATCACAGAGAGGAAGTTAAAATGATATAAAGCAGTCTCTCCTAATCATGCTTAGCTGAGTAGAAAGAGGTTTAGATTATCTGTGATCCACAACGATCAGCCAGAAAAATAATCCTTCATTTCAAGCCACTTTTTCAGTAGTGTCCCTGAGATTCACCTGAACAACAGAGAGTCATCATTTATTTTTCCTTGGTTCAAAAACATGTGTGTATGGGCTTGGTCTCTCACCCAAGAGGTTGGCATTTATTATTAATTTTTATTATTCTGGATGGTTTCAACTGGTGGTCGTCATAACTAATGCATCTTTCAACACTACTTTTTTTTTCAATTCATTTATACTGGCTTGCAAAAGAGACTAACAAAACTAAATAAAATTGAAATAAAAAAGAAAGAATATTTAAGAGAAGGAAAGCAGATGAGTCAACAATAAGGATGACTATGCTTCCTGGGATTGAGTGTGAAAAAAGAAGGCAAGGACATTCACGTGGTAAGTGATGTGTATATAGTACTGCATGTAGTCTCACAGTAACCCAAATGAGGCAAATGTCATATTTAAGTAAATAGAAAGTACCATTAAGGAAGAAAAAGCTGGCTGAGCATGGTGGCTCATGCAGGTAATCCCAGTACTTTGGGAGGCTGAGGTGGGAGTTCGAGAGCACCCTGGCCAACATGGTGAAACCCCGTCTCTACAAAAAATAGGAAAAGAATTAGCCAGGCATGGAGGCACACACCTGCAGTCCTGGCTACTCAGGAAGCAGAGATGGGAGGAATCGCTTAAGTTGAAGTTGCAGTAAACCGTGATTGTGCCATTGTACTCTAGTCTGAGCAACAGAGGGAGACCGTACCAAAAAAAGAGAGAGAAAGCTGCCACTGAACAATGGCAAAACACTTTGATTTCAGAGATGCTAAAATACAAAAAAAAAAAAAAGGTGCAGCTAAGAATCAAGGAAACATGATATTACAATTTCCAATTTATATGTAAGGAAATTGGAAAACAGGGAAGTTAAGAAATTTTCTAAAAGTCACCGGTCCGCGAGTGGAACAATCAAGTATTGAACCCAAACAATTTGGCCGCAAAGAGCTCCAGCCCCTAATTATTGAATACACTGTTTCCCTAGTGCCAAGCTTCTTGGCAGTGTTAGTAAAGATGGACATAGGTTGATAATAAAGATAGACGCAGGTTGAATTACATAATTCTCATTATTTGGGAAAGAAAGAAACACACTAGCTACTCAAGGAACCTAAACTTTTATTTGCACAAAACTCAAAAGAAAAACTTTTTTACAGATATTGCATGAGTATGTTGCAGATGATTTTGTTGAAACCTTCAAAAACATTTAGAAGGTTAATAAGTAAAAACAGCCTAATGAAGACCATTTTCCATGGCTAAGTTCATGTAGTCCAAGCATGTCACCTTTTCACGGTCTACCCGTGATGAAGACTCATGGATGAAAGCAAACGTATCTAGAGAAGTGGGGAATATGCTCCTTAAATTATCTTCCCTACACAGCATTGTTCTCCATCTACTTTTTCCTGGAAACTGGTTCATTAGACAACTCAGGGTACTACTCTCTAGCAAAGAACTCTGCTGATGGATAAACTCCGTCCATACAGTGATGCACTTATGGATTAGAAATTGGCTAGACACTAAATGATTGACACTCTCTTTGGGAGTCAGCATATACCTTTCTCTCCTCCAGAAAGAATCTCCATAATTTTGGCTACAGCATGGGAGGGGCCTACCATTCACAAACCAGCAACAGACACTTTCTTCAGCACTGTGTCCTGATGAGGCGTGGAGCCCTGGGGATGACTGCCTAAGTCCTAAAACCAGCTCTAATCCTCACTAGCTGGGTGATCCTAGACAAGCTGACATCTCTTGATGCCTCAATTTCTACATCTGCAAAATAAGGAGCATAACGACATACACCTCCCAGGGCTGCTGTAAAAACATAATGAGCCAAACCACATAAAAGACTCAGTATGTCTGGCACATGGCGAGTGCTCTATAAATGTTGGCTGATTTTATTATTTAGGTAGATTTTTTTAACCAGATAATTAATTTAGCGATAGTAACATGCAGGTCCTTTGGGAGAAAAGGCTGCACAGGTGTGAATCACTTTGCTATTCAGGCATGAAGAAGAATGAAATGCCTGGGGACAAATGACAATGACAAGGTACAGCCCACACCTGCAAGATCCCAGCTCAGTGATCCTGGATGCCTCCATGCTGAGGGAGGCAGTCTGGCATGTGGGGAGAACCAAACTTCAGAGTGAGTGAGGCATTTGCTCAAATCCCAGCTCAGCACTCACCTGTGGTGCAGGCTGGTTAACCTCTGTGTCCCCGGTTTATAAAATGAGGATGATAGCAGCTACCATGCGGTGCTGCTGTTAACAGCTGGGAGTGAGATGGGTCAAGTGGCCGGTACATGGTAGATGTGCAATACGTAATAGATACCATTACGCCAGCCTATCAAATTGCTTTTAAGTAGCATTTTTCCTTTTTATTGAAAGGGTGGTCTATAAAAATATTTTTTTCTTTGTTACAAAGAAAAAAAAAGAAGTCCATTTCTTATGAAAACATAAAAGTAGAACCAGTTATTCTTTAGGGAAAGAGAATTATATAACTAAATCAACCCCCCAATTCTACTGTAATGCTTTTTACCTATTTTCAAATACCTCAGCAAAGCAATTTTACTGCAGAAAAGTTAGAAAATATAGATAAATAAAAGGAAGAAAATGAGTCTACCATAATCCCACCATGCAGAGATAACCATACATGGCATTTTGGTGTCTGCCTCCCAGAATGTTTTGCTCAGCTTATAAACATGTGTATGTAAATCCATTTTTTAATAATCCCACACAGCAAATACCAGGAACTTCATTTCCCTCAGGGTCATCTCCGCCTGCACTAGTCTTTGCAAGGAACAAAATGCAAATACTTAAGAGAGATTTTTCTTTATGTATTTATTTAGCAGAAGCACATAGGTAAGGGAATTATTTTTAATTAAACATACTATCCCAAGGCCAACAGCCTATCCACTATGCATAAATCTCCCTGTGACCAGCAACATGTAACCAAGCACCAGGAAGAGAAACACACATGCGTTCACAATAGATGCTCAAGCCAAATGTAATCCATGGCTGTATACTCAGGCAAGCTAAAGACACCACTGAACATGGCAGCACTCACACATCACTCTGTGATCTTAAGCCAGTAAATGGCTCTGCTACACCAGGAACCCATGAACTCGCTCATGCCCCTATGGGTCCCACCAAAGAGAAGTGATCCATCCACATCCCCCTCCTCACACTAGGCAGCAGACTTGGGCTGCACTATTGCATAGGGATAGATTCTTGAGCTCTTCAAAATCAGGGATGTGTATGCTCACCCACCTCTCCTGGCCCCCACCACACTTCAATCTCATGCTCCCCCCTCCCATCCAGAGGTAGTACTGAAAAGCCAAGTTTCTACTTCTATTCCAGTGAAGTCAAGGTCTCTCCCAGAGGCCAACAAGCATTTGGGATTGTCATTTGCTGTGTTTGAGAGATACAGGTGGCCCTGTCCAAGGCAGCCATGGACAGTGAATGCTCATATATTTTAATCACTTTCTTTGAAAGAAATTGCTCCCATGAAGAGTAGGGAGTGTGGGGAGGAGCATTAAAGATATGCTGTGGGTTGCTAAGGAAGAGAAGAAATAAAGATTTAAGGGGCAAGTGGGATGAAGGTTATTTCTACAAGCCAAACAAGGGACAGGTCTGATGGATGGTTCAGACGGAGGCCATGAATCAGAATTAGTTTTCCATATCCTCCAGGAAACTGGCTTTTCAACTCCTCACTCCTTTTATAGTGACAAAAAGTAATATGTTATCCTGCTAATAGGACACCATGGCAGCAAACAATCCCTCCTGGGCTGAGCATCATATGGCAGGACTTAAGGGAGACAATGCACGACGAAGTAGCCAAAGGCAATGTGACACTGGATGACAGATAGAGCAAGTAACGGATCCAAAAGTGCAATCATTTCCAAAGTAGTGACACGAACTGCCCTTCAGAAAGACCTGCCCAGAACTCCTCTCCCCAAAATGCACATGTGAAGATGGAGGAAGCAGACCTCTGAAGGGGTGATCTCAGAGTACAGATCAAAATAAACACAGTGTGACTACTGTCCAACAAGGTTAAAACAACAGCGTCCGGGCTAAACGGGTAAAGCCCAGAATTCTTCCATACCATTATCAATTGAAGCTGCTGTACGGTTGAGATAAACTCTCCACTAACATCCAAACAACCAAATTTATAAATACAGTCCATCAACAAAGCCCATCTCATAGCAGCTGGCAATGGCAATCAAAACTGGGAGATTTAGGATTATAAAAAGCAGTGTAAGTAATAAACATGTTATTTAAAAGCTTGAAACTCCCCATCTTGCCACGGCTACCATCCCAGCTGGCACTTTCAAACGCCACTGTTTCCCAAATTCTAAGTCTTGTGCTCTCAAGTTTAACACTGTTCATTCTATGCTTTCTCTAAATCTACACAGAGCTTCCCGGGGGGACACAAGCTATCAGCCCAGGGGTCACCTCAAGCCCTCAACCTGCCACAGCAGTAGAATGATACCTGTCACTTGCTCAGCACAATCACTACTGAAAAACACACCTGGGCAGGGGCCACTTGCCCCTTCCTTCTTAGATCACCCTCTTTTCCCATTTCCTGTACCCTGAATACTATTGGTCCTACAGAGAGAACCATCAAGTTGCCAACCAGCAGTTATTCTCAGGTCCTGCTCTGTGTCACACACCATCTGTAAGACAGGCCAGCTTTGACACAGCTCCTCTCAAATACTTCATCTCCTACTCTTCTACCTCACCAAGCTGAGCCTGCCCATCATTGCAGGTTTCGCCTAAAGTCCATCTGATTCCTTCCTAATTAGGATTCTTTTCTATTTAATCTAGAGCTGCCTTCTATCTCCTATGACTTGAAGCTATCCAGTCGCCCAAACGTATGTGTTTACCTTCAGTCCTACTCCTAACATTTGCAGAACCTGGGGCAAGAGTACAAATGGTGCCCCACATGCCATAAATGTAAATATTTTAGTTGTACATCAAACCAAATTATTAAAGCATGTCCTATCCTATCTTGATATTGATTCACTCATGATGATAGTCCAGTTTCAAACACAGAATTCTCACTCTGACCCCTGGCCCTGTGCTGGTCCCACCTTCTTTGCCAGCGCCATCCCTCTCCACAAGGGGTCTCTCACTAATGGAAATGCTGGGCTGTATACACAAGTGCTTCTTTCCCAGCCTCCTCAAATAGCCGCTTCTCTGTCATCCCTCAGGCCTCAGAGCACGCACACTGGCATCATAGTCTGCTCTTGGGATGAGAGAATGAGGCCCACACAAGCCATGGAAGCAGACATGGACATGGAACTCAGTGTCCTGGGTATCCAGAGAATCACATACGCTCTGGACTGTAGAAGGGAGTGTAGACTCTGTGTGGGCCTGGCCCCTTGGTCCTGCATATCTCCTGCCCCATGGAGACATACAAACCAAGGAGGGCCAGAATGGGACCCTACTGCCAAGGCCTAAGGATGGTACCACTCAGCTTCATGGGCATATCCAATTCCTCTTTCAAAACCTAGATCAGAAGACATCACCACCTCCAGGAAGTCTTCCCTGACCATTCCCTGACCCCACAACAGCCAATCTAGTGGGCTCAATGAATGCTTGTTAAATGAATGCTGTGGAAACACCAGGATAAGCATAGATTCCCTGTAATCCAGACTGAACCTATATTTATCAGTCTTTTCTCCCAGTAAAGACTTAGATACTTGTGGGCCGTGGCCATATTGACTGAAATGCCATGAACTCCTGGGTTCCTCACCTAGGATGTGGGAGTCAAGATTCACAGCTGAGAAGCCTGTCAAATTAGGCCTCTTCCTGGCTGAGAGGTCCAGATGCTTGGGTAACAGGATGTTAAAGGCCACGTTTGCTGTGGTCTCAGGGTTGTTGAGGCTGAACAGGGCAAAACCATTCAACAGATGCCAGCACTTCTATTTTGCACCACTTCCCCAGGACTTGCTAAGAAATTGAGTTGCCAGCTCTGCTACCTTGAGCCCACCACACACTTCAAGCTCTTTAAGAGTGGGGAAGAATTCACTGGGAAGTCCAAGACATTTCTACAGAGGGAGGTCAGTGTGCTGCCTATTTCAAAACTCCCCCAAACCCCTCCTCTGGACAGGAGACTGAAGTGCTTCCCCTACTCTGAAAAATGAAAAGCTTCCACAATGGGGATCTCAGGAAACCCTCAAAAGGACCCCATAACCAGCCAGTAACTGTGCATCGGCCACCCTGAAGGTCGTGGTATCAAACTACAATGTCCCGATTCTCATCCGTGATCTTTGATCTTCTCTCCCCGATTCTCCCAACCCCATCTCAGCCCTGCAGTAATTAAGGGAAGGAGAAGGGGAGCAACATGTGATGAAATCCACTGTGCATCTCTCTTCCCTGTTGCCTGTTCCCAGGCCTGAGCTGAGGATGGGGAGAAGGTTTAGATTGGACAAGTGTGTTAAATTGGATTTTGATATTCCCCATATTTAATACATGGGGAAAGAGACTTACTGGTTTATTATCTGAGAAGTGGTTAGAAAAGCTAAAGGACTGAAAAAGAAAGACATAAGAGCGAGCAGGCTGGGTGCAATGGCTCACGCCTGTAGTCCCAGAACTTTGTGAGGCTTGGGCAGGAGGACTGCTTGAGCCAAGAGTTCAAGACCAACCTGGGCAACATGGTGAAACTCTGCCTCTACAAAAAAAAACACAAAAGTTGACCAGGGGTGGCGGCTCATGCCTGTGGACCCAGCTACTAGGAAGGCTGAGTGGGAGGATCACCTCAGTGTGGAAGGTCAAGGCTGCAGTGAGCCATGATCACACCATATACTCCAGACTAGGCAATAGAGACCCTGCCTCACAAAAACAAAAAACAACAACAAAAAGAGCAAAACTGCACCCTACTTGTGCCTACCAAGTCCAGCTTGTTCAATAAGCCAATCATACTTCCATTAACTCACGGGTGTAAATTACCTTGGCAGCTAAAGACACACATGACCGTTATGACATTCCCATGATGCCTGCCTCCAACACAGCATCAGCTGCCTTAGGGGAAAAATTAATTAGGTCATCGATTGGAGTTTTGTAAGATTGAGAAAGTCATTCTGTTCCCTGCTCAAATTATAAGTCACCCATTAAACTGGCTTTCGTTTCTCCTCTTTTCATTTTAAATCCACATATATCATGAGGCCTATAAGCCAGGTAAAGAAGAGTCCCCTCGGCTGTAATTGAATGCCATTATCTTCCCTGTAATTCACTGATCTTCCACTTTCCTAAGAGATGTCCTCTTCATCACAACCATCACTCACAGATCAGACCACAGGGGAGGTGCTGAATACTTCCTCCCCAGGTAATTTAAGACATGCTAGTATTTCAGCTGAACATGTGTGGGAGGAAGAAACACTTTTGCTCCCTAAAAGCTGTTTGGAAGACCTGGTTGAAATTTTTTGCCTATTTCTAACATATATCTAGCAGAATGAACCTTAAAAAATATATAGATAAGTACTTCAATTATTTAGCATGGAATTAGCCAATAGCCTTGTGACCTCCATGATCTTCTAGAATCTTCTGTGTATTTAGGAAAAAAGATGTCTCTCAGAAGGCCCATGTTTTCAAATAATTTTTCTGGCTGCCTCAGAACTATGTGGAAACATTATACCCAGGAAATCATTGAGATAACAGTATTTTTCTATGATTCTAATGGAACCAAACCTAACTGGAATTCCACTGTGGAGTTAACTCAAATAATCAAACACCATACACCAAACAAGAAACTAACACCAAAAGGTATATATATGATTGCTTTAATCCCCACCTGAAGCCTTGTTGATCTACACCAGCCCTCAGGAATCTTTTTTTTTTTTTTTTTTTTGAGACGGAGTCTCGCTCTGCCGCCCAGGCTGGAGTGCAGTGGCCGGATCTCAGCTCACTGCAAGCTCCTGGGTTCACGCCATTCTCCTGCCTCAGCCTCCGGAGTAGCTGGGACTACAGGCGCCCGCCACATTGCCTGGCTAGTTTTTTGTATTTTTAGTAGAGACGGGGTTTCACCGTGTTAGCCAGGATGGTCTCGATCTCCTGACCTCGTGATCCGCCCGTCTCGGCCTCCCAAAGTGCTGGGATTACAGGCTTGAGCCACTGCGCCCGGCCACCAGCCCTCAGGAATCTTATCTCCCCCTGACATTTCTAAAGCTTTAATGTCCAAAAGTATTTTCTGCCATCATGGAAATATTTTATCTCTGCACTGTCCAATAAGGTAGCCATTAGCCACAGGTGGCTAGTGCAACTGAGACACTGAATTCTTTATTTTATTTAAGTTTAAATAGTCATAATATATGACTGTGGCTACCATTCTGGACAGTACATTTCTAAAGCACTTGTTATTGCTGGCAATGGAGAGAACTGTCTTGAAGAATGGTCTCGTAGCTAACCAAGCTTTCTGGCAAACTAAGGAGCAATCACTAAACATTTGTTTTGCCAAATGGTTTTTTAAAACTTATTTTGAAGCAGCCATTCCTTTTCATCCTATTTCTCCCTAGTTTTCAAAAGACATCTCTTCTATGACAATGGCCCTGCTTTAGACATTAGGATAGATGCCTCTCAGATTTAAGAAAAAAGAATACAATACACCCATATACCTTCTTGAACAGCATCCACTGGGCATAATTTAATCTTCCCTGAAGGCCTCAGGGTCACTGTTATAAACACAGGCTATCAGACTCAGAAAAAAAAAATGCATCAATTACTATAATGCACCTTAATGCAATGAAGCCCTCAGGGTCACTGAGCTCAGAGAGACCATTTAGACCTACCCCAGGCACAGAATGTTATAGCTTTCTGTCACATCTGTTGCCTAGCTATTAATATCAAGCTCTTACTGTCAGGGTGTCTGCCTATATTCACTTACTACTTACCTTGTTTTCAAAAGGTGCTTTCCTGTGTCTATGGATGCTTCTTTTCCCCTCTCATTTGTTGCCTCTGATTGGCTAATTTGGGGGTGCTAGAACTGGAGTTAGAAATGTTTGTAAAGTAAGAATAGGGTATAAATGAGGATGTAAAGGGTTATCAATAAATTCTGGTTTTAATGCCGGACCTCTTGAAATTCATCAGCTCAGAGTCTCCTCTGCTTACTTCTTGGTTCCAGGCAGAGAGCTTGCATAACAGCTGCTTACAGATGGGTCAGGTCGTTTAGTTGTCTGCTGAAAGGGATTGCATGCTTGCTCTTAATTGTGATTTAACTTTTTGCTCAGTATTACTTGTTTCTCCAAATAGCATATAAACACTTCGGCAACAGAGGAGTTAAAAACCTGGGAGAGTGAAGGGGGAAAGAATATGCTTATTCTTATTTGTATTCCCTCCGATCCTTTGCCTGGCACTATTCACCTGGAAGGGTGGAACTGGATATTGAATGAACTAATCATGTGTTTTACTTTGGGGTTTATGTTCATAGAGCTCAGGCATAATTAAAAAATGATTTTCACAGTTAAACATTACTCAAAGCAATAACTGCAGATGCTTGACAATGATTAGGTACTGATATTTCTTAGCTATTTTAATCTGATTTGTTAGGAATGGTTGAAACAATTCCCATAGCCATATTCAATTATATTCGTGATGTGATCAGATGCCTATCACCCCTACAACTCTTGCTTTTTAATCCCAGAAAGGTGACCCAGAAAGATTCTAGAATCTTAAATAAACAGAAATGAACTAGTGGAATTCTAGAAATGAACCCAACACTCCAAGAAAACTCCCCAGGATCTTCAAGCATGAGAGAACAATCACACCTCTGGTCCTAGATAACACAGTCCTACCAATGCAGCCTAGGAGTGAGTCCTCTTGTATAAGCAGCTATATCATACTGTTGATTCACCTTTGAACTTACAATCAACTTGAGGCATCCCCCACCACAGCCTTACTTTGCTGATTATTACCCCTCCATTCCCTACCCTAGTCAGTCATCCCAAGATCTGGAGGAAGCCGAAATGAAAACTCTCTGGAAAAATTTAGACAGTCCCATCCCTGCAGATGTTCTTTTCAGAAATATGACTCCATGAAATCTCAAATTTTCACAGCTCTGTAATTCACTGACACTCTCAGTGTCTTGTTTTCTTCATCCATCCTGCAACATTTGCAGGGATCCAGCTTTGGCCTGAAAGAGCAGTGCTCGCTTATGTCAGTCACTCAGAGAACGCACATGGCTTCCCAGGAAATAATCAGTTTCATACAAAGAATCTTAAAAGTGCAAGTCTGGCTGGAAAGATTCCTTTTTAAGCATAAGCATGAGTAGATTCTGGCCATGTCTGAGTCACCAAAATGGGCAGGAGGGAGTGTGTCTGTAGGAAAGAAAGCTCTCACTTCATAAAGAGATTAAACAGGGCCACTCGCCCCAGCCTCCAGGTCCTTGCAAACAGGAAGATCCACAAAGTGCCAGGGGACACGCAGGGGCAAGGCACCCTTAAAGAAACACCTGACAGGCTGAACTATGGAGCAGGAGGCAAAATCAATTCACCAACAGCTAATCACTAGAGGGTTTCTAGTGCAGCAAAAAGGTATTAGGTTGATGCAAAAGAAATTGCAGTTTCTGCCTTTACATACATACATACATACATACATACATACATACATACATTTATTTATTTATTTATTTATTTGAGATGGAGTCTCACTCTGTCACCCAGGCTGGAGTGCAGTGGTGTGATCTCAGCTCACTGCAAGCTCCGCCTCCTGGGTTCCTGACATTCTCCTGGCTCAGCCTCCGGAGTATCTGGGACTACAGATGCCCGCCACCTTGTCTGGCTAATTTTTTTGTATTTTTAGTAGAAACAGGGTTTCACCGTGTTAGCCAGGATGGTCTTGATCTCCTGACCTCGTGATCCACTCGCCTTGGCCTCCCAAAGTGCTGGGATTACAGGTGTGAGCCACCATGCATGGCCTCCACCATTACTTTTAATGGCAATCACTTTTGCACCAACCTAAAGAACACCCTTCTATTTTGCATGGGGACAACTATGATAGGCAGCTTCCTTCTGCTATTTCATCCCGCTTTCACCTACCTTCTGGATATGAGAAGGGCAGGAGAATGAAGGGATTATAGACATGTGAGAGCTGGGCAAATGAAGATGGTTTTGCGGGGTGGGGAGGATTGTTTTATTTGAACTAAAAGGCATCTTCTTTTCTACTGAGATCTTGGATTTCAGAGTAGCATAGTACAATGGGGAAAATCATCACGTTTTGGAATGAGGCACACACAGCTCTAAATTTCAGCTCTGTGATCTTGGCTAAATTATTTGACTTCTTGGCCTCAGTTTCTTCAGCTGATATCGTGAGACAGTTTGAAGTAACTATATGTAAGCACTCAATAAATGACAGCTAATTGGTCTTCAACTCTAGAGGAGTCCCACCAAGGCCTAATGGAATGGAAAGAAACCAGGCTGGCTGTTTAGGGACTTATTCAAGGAGGAGAAAGGTCCTTGTTTTTGAGGTTTTTTTCCACGTTTTCTAATGCATTTCCCTAAGTTGGAATAAGTTCTGGAGAGAAGCTCAGTCCGCTTCTGTTGAAACATAGCTTACAAGTAAAGAAAGGAGGTTGAGGGAGTTGTCACAGTGAGACACTTCTGTTTTCTGTCTTTCAGACAAGATCAGAACAACCCTTCAGCTACAAAACAAACAAATTAACTCAGAGTGGAGAGTGAGTAAAATTTAACGACATTTACGCACGATGATAAATTTGCCCCAGTGTGTGCAATAAACAGAAATGATGTAGGGAGATATGCCCATATGTTAGAGAAACTTCAGGAAAAATAAACACTTTTTTATGTGTACATGGATGCTTATAAATAGTTCCAGGTTGGTTGTTTATGTTGTCCCTTTGTAAAAGCGCTGAGATTCGGGCTCATAACACTTTATGCCTTCCTGAAACAATATCCACCTTCAACTGTGCAAAATCTATTTGTACAAGGGTCTCATCTTCCCTTCTAGGACAATAAATTCATCCAGGAAAAATTCATGTCTTCTTCCTTTCTGAATCCTCAGCGTTGCACACAGTAGGTCCTTATAAAGATAACTGCTAAAGGGAGAGAGGAAAGAATACCTAATAGATTCTCTACAAACCTGACGGTCTGTGTTTATGTGTGTTTGAAACAATACTGTGTTTTATCACTACCAGCAGAAGTGGCCTTCAAGGGGTGGTGGGTACACTGAGCTCAGGAGATGTGTGGGCTGTGCAGAGAAATGGAAAGTGGGGGGCTAGAAGGAAAGGGAGTGGGTCTGGGGGCCAGGCTCAAGGGCACCTCAGATTTTTCTCGTGGGCATGGCCAGCTGGGATGAGGGAGTCAGGGCAAGTCACAGCTATACCATCAGTAAGATTAAGAAAGTCTGGTGGCCGGGCGCGGTGGCTCAAGCCTGTAATCCCAGCACTTTGGGAAGCCGAGATGGGCGGATCACGAGGTCAGGAGATGGAGACCATCCTGGCTAACGTGGTGAAACCCCATCTCTACTAAAAAATACAAAAAACTAGCCGGGTGAGGTGGCGGGCGCCTGTAGTCCCAGCTACTCGGGAGGCTGAGGCAGGAGAATGGCATAAACCCGGGAGGCAGAGCTTGCAGTGAGCTGAGATCCAGCCACTGCACTCCAGCCTGGGTGACAGAGCGAGACTCTGTCTCAAAAAAAAAAAAAAAAGTCTGGAAAATCTAGCTGCCCATCACCGTTGAGGTCCAGTTTCTTCATCATGCAGTCAAGGGCACCAGAGCCCTTCTGGTTCTCTGTGAAGGCAGTCGGTACAGTGTTCGTGAAGTTTAGGAACGTCCTCTTGGAGAGCTTGCAGCTGTTATGGTCCCGTCCAGCATACCTCCCTGGAAAATGGCACAGAGTCGTGATGCACCACCATGCAATCTCTGTGGAGCTGGAGATTTTTGCAGTGTTGGAGTTGAGTAACGAACTGTATGCTGTGACTTCAGAGCAGTTTTCTTTGTTGTTATTTAAGAGACAGGGTCTCACTCTTCTACTCAGGATGGTTGTAGCTCACCATCAGTGACACGGTTGTAGCTCACTGCAGCCCCAGATTCCTGGGCTCAAGTGATTCTCTCACCTCAGACTCCTGAGTAGCTGGGACTACAGGTGTGCACCACCATGTCCGGCTGTTTTTTATATTTTTGTAATGATAGGGTCTTGCTATGTTGCCCAGGCTGGTCTCAAATTCCTGGGTTCAAGCAATCCTCCCACCTCAGCCTCCCAAAGTGCTGGCACTGCAGGTGTGGGCCACTGTGTCCAACCCAGTTTTCTACGGATATTTCTTTGATTGCACCTAAATGGAAAGCCCAACTTGCCCATTTTCATCCCAAGTGGCTGCGTAACAGGGGATTTTCTTATATTTGTCCTTGATCATCTTCAAGGTAAAGAAGTATTTGAGGTTAGAACTAAATGAGGTGTTCAGTTATGCTTGAGTGTTATCAGACTGAACAACCTCTGAAATTTTCATCTAAGGAGAAGTTACAAGCATACCATAAAGCCCAGTCACCAAAAAGCCACTGAAGCAGCTCTGCAAATTAAAACAAACAGTGATGGATGGCTAATGGGTTGGCTAGAAGGCTGATTTCATCTACTTTGTCACCTGCATGTGCTTTCTGTGGGAATCTGAGTCTGGGAGTTAAAAATCGGTGAGCTGGTCAAATAGGTAGGGCTTATTTTCAACACTGTCTTATTTTTGCTCAAAACTGCTGCCTTCTTTTTCTTCCAGATCTAGGACTTCATCTGACATGTCACATGGTCATCTAGTTACCCTGGGCTAGGCACAGGCAGCATCCCACAAAGCATCTGATGTGTTTGCTTTTGGTGGGAGGAAGATGCATCCATAAGGTCAGAGAGGACCATCAGGTGGTATTTCAGAAGCACCCACTGAAAGGGGCATTGTCAGACTCATTGGCAGACACGTGCCAGGGCAAAACAGGGCTTGACAGCATTAATGACTAATTACCAACAACAGAGAATCGCAAAAGAATGGTGGCTTCTGGATTTCCTTGGGAGGAACTGAGAGGTCTGGGGTAGGGAATAGATGTCTCCTCTTTGGCAGCCTGCTCCAGACTCAGATGACCTCAATAGTCTCATTGACTTGGCTCTGACTTGCCTCCTTCTCCAAGCAAGTCTCAGTTAATAAACGAGAATCCTCCTCTGCTGTTTGAAGCCATCACTCAATCCACCATAATAGACACTAAAAAGTAAGCTCCAAAGAAGAAAAACTGAGAGAAATCAGGATCCATTTTGCATAAGCAATCTCTAGAGATCATACACAGAAAAAAATATATATTGAAGAGCAAATTTTCCAAAAAGTTTCTTGTCTTTAAACCCATTATAGAATAATAATACATGTTCATTATTGACATTTAAAGGAAAATCTGAAAAGTAGAAGGAAGAAAAACATATCCACAGTCCCAACACCCAAAGACAATCACTGTTAACTTTTTATTCCAATTTAAGATCAAATTTGAGTTCCACTTTTTCAATAGAAACAAAAGTTCATTGCCCCTGTAAACCCAGAGGATGTATTCTTTGATACTGAACATTTACGGTGCTAAGTGTGAGGAGAGGCGGGTAACAATCATCAAACCAAAGTGAGCCACTGAGGGGGAAACAATGGGGATCAGCTGAAATTCTGGGAGCCAAGTTGATTCTTTTGAAATGGTTTCCAAAGGTTGTCTGTGTTAATACCTTCAGATTACCTGGACATAACGTGGCTGCTACGGAGGAGGTATTTCACAAATGCAGTACTTGGAAATCTATGAAGGTTTTATCTTTCCTCTGAGTAGCCATTTCCTGAAGTTCACAAAAAAGAGACAAGCAGAGGTCACAGAAAAGCATTTTCTGGCATGCCAGCATTGCCGCACTGAGGAAGAACACTGAGAATATCATAACCAAAAGACCTCGAGCTGGCCCTGGAGTGTAGCAGCACAAGCAATAGCTGAATCAGCCTATTCTCATCACAGACCTGCAGCCTCCTCTACTGCAAAATATTCCAAACTGTGGCTCTATCTAGTACCAATCTGACATAAAAATATCGTCAAGGCCACAGAGATGCCCAAAATCACATCTCATGTCAACTCTATAAAGACTAAATGTCTTGCCACTGCAACAAGGAAATATACTTTAAGAGATAAACACACACAGTATTGAGAATAAGGCTCACTCATGGGAAGGACATACACCTCTGGTATTCATGTTTCTGAGTATTATTATGGCTGCAGCACAAAGAACATCTATCCACTAGTGGAGTTTTAAGTTCATAAATACCTCCAAAGAAGCTTTCCTCAAATGTAAATACCTAATACACGTGGGGCTTAAAACCTAGATGACGGGTTAATAGGTACAGCAAACCACCATGGCACATGTATACCCACGTAACAAACCTGCACATTCTGCACATGTATCCTGGAATTTAAAGTAAAACTTAACATTTTTAAAAAACAATAATTTTAAAAACTAAGTTATTGAATGAAAGCAACTGCTAGAAGATGCTTTTGTCTTGCAATTATACTTCTGGTTTCCCACCCTACATGGCAAGGCAAGACCATGCTCTTCTCTGTCTCCACTCCTTTGCTCGTGAGAACTCCTCTGTCTGAAATGCTCATTCTTTTCTCAAGTTCTTGCAGCATCTTCTGCATACTTCTACCACCTCACTTCACTCTTGTATTTATTCAACTACAGATTTATTGAGCCCCTAACATGTGCCAAGCATTAGTCTAGGCACTAAGGGTAAAATGACATAAACACAAAGTATCTGATGTCTTAGAGTTTGTATCTAGAGAAAGACACAGGCAATTAACATAAAACATAACAAAATGCCAGATTGTAATGAGTGTTATGAAGAAAAAGTAATGCAAAGAATGATAAAATTGTCTGTGTATGTGTGTATGTGTGTGCAAGTTCATGTGCACGTACACAATGAATAAAAACTGACTAGATAGGTGGATGTACACAATGAATAAAAACTGATGGATGGAGGATGGATGGATGGATGGATGGATGGATGGATGGACGGATGGATGCATGCATGCACAGGCATCCTAAATATTACAAAGGTTTTTTAGAGAGTAAATCCATAAGGAATATGAAATAGTTTTCATTCATTTATGAGTGTAAGTGCAGCTGTCACAACCTGTCTAAACCATCATTGCATCATTCACATATAGGTAGGTCATTACTCACATCATGATCATATTTATCTTCTTGCCCCTGCCCTACCAGACCCTTTGCTTTAGGCCAAGAGATGTACTTCAAGCATTCAGCGTATGCTATGTTCATTCTCAACTCTGTGCCTTTCCACCTCCAGTTCCTTCTGCCCTGAACACTCCCCTTCGTCCAGGCTGAATATCTTTTCCTTTAAGACTGACTTCAAGCTTCACTTTCTCCTTTCTTGACAAGGCTGTGCTGCCACAAGAAGATCCCTATGGTAAATCTCCATCATGGCACTTTTTGTACGACTATATGTCTTCTTCCTCAACTGTGGTAGCCAGCCTCCAAAATAGTCCTCAAGGACACTCACCTCCTGGTATCAATGCTTGTGTAGAGTCTCTTCCCTATTGAAAGAAGGCTGAGCTGCAAGACCAATGAAATATAACAGAAGTGATGGTGTCTGGCCTCTAAGGCTAAGTCATAAAAGGCATTGCAATTTTTGGCATGGTCACTTGGGTCACTTGCTCAAAAGGAAAGCCAGCTACCACATTTCAGGACACTAGGGCAGCACCATGAAGACACCCACGTGGAAAAAAAGCAATGTTCTAGTCACATGAGTGAGCCACCTTAGAAATATATCCTCTAACACCAGTCAAGCCTTTAGATGTCTGCAGTCCTAGCCAACATTCGGGATGTAAACTCATGACAGACCCTGAGCGGAACTACTTGGCCAAGCTGACCCTGAATTCCTGACCTGCAGAAACTGTGAGAGGTAACTAATGTCCCTCATAATTTCAAGCCACTAAGTGCTGGGTAATTTGTTACAAAGGAAGAAATAACTAATACACCAATCACGGAGATCTTTAAAGACAGGACTTTTGCAGAAAAAAAAAAAAAAAAAAAAAATTGCCGGGCACAGTGGCTCATGTCCGTACTCCCAGCACTTTGGGAGGCTGAGATGGGCGGATCACTTGAGGTCAGGAGTTCAAGGCCAGCCTGGCCAACATAGTGAAACCCCATCTCTACTAAAAATACAAAAATTAGCCAGGCACAGTAGCACATGCCTGTAATCCCAGCTACTCTGGAGGCTGAGGTAGGAGAATCGCTTGAGCCTGGGAGGCGGAGTTGCAGTGAGCCAAAATTGCACCACTACATTCCAGCCTGGGTGACAGAGCAAGACTCTGTCTCAAAAAAAAAAAAAAAGACAGGACTTTTGTCCTCCATGTCCACAATCCCTAATACCTACAGCAGTATCTGACACACTGCAAGGGCTTCAAAAATGTACAGTGAATCAATGAAAAATAATTTTTTGGCTTATGAACTATAGAAGTTTATTTCTCACAGTTCCACAGGCTGGGAAGTCCAAGATCAAAGCACCAACAGATTCAGTGTCTGTGAGGGCCCACTTCCTGGCTTATAGGTGGCTGTCTTCCTGTTGTGTCCCCACATGGCAGAAGGGCTTAATGTTTTTTTAAAAACTGACATTCATCGAGTCCTGTTTATGCCAGGCACTTCCCTAAGCACTTTATATCTGTTATCTTATTCAATCCTATCAAACAGGCACTACTGTCCCCACACTGACAACGAGGGAACTGAAGCACAAAGAGATTCAATAACTTGCTCAAGGTCACACCGCAAGTAATGGAGCCAGACTTTGAACCCAAGAACCTGAGTCCAACATATCATTCTTAACCATTATGCAAAATTATTTTTCAATGATAAGCTGCTTGGAGACAGAGGACCTAATTTATCTCTATATACCTCATGGGACACAATGTCCCAACAATATGTGAGTGAATGAATGAATGATCATGACCAGACATCCCTTTCACACTTGATTACAAATTATTTCAATAACCGACACAAATTATTTCATACAGTGTCTTGATATTAGCCAGCTTGTCTGTTTCTTCTGGATTCAAGTCAAATTCTAAATATAAATTGAATTTCATTCTTGAAAGGCACTGTGAAATTTCACTGAACAACTGCTGTTATCCAACTTCTCTCTGATTCTCTCCCACCTACTACTCCCACTGTTCTGCTGGCTTTGTCTCCTCTCCCAGCAGCCACCCCCACGACAGAGGTTTGGGATAAAATTAGGGATATCAAAGAATGGTGCCCTCATCAGACTCAGTCCTTGGTTTTGTTTCCTCACCATGGCCCTGCCTTTGGTCTTTCATCCAAATGAGAGCCACCGGGACCTGGGGGCCTGACCATGCTGCACTCTCCACTGTGTCAAGACACAGGGTCTCCTACTATATCTGCATCCCTAGACTTCACTTCTGGCAGGATCAAGAGTGACTCATTCTTCCTCCATTTACTGTAGGCCTGCTCTGTGCCAGGCTTTGTGTAAGAAACCTGCCTCCAGAAGTTCAAGACCAAGGGGAGGAGCAGAAGAGAGTACAGACAGCTATAAAGCAGTGGATATGTGATATAAGGAAGATAGCAACTGCAGGAAGACCCTACAACAAGGAACACCCTGAACCTGAGGCCACCCATCTTCATCACTGAACTCAAGTACTGGTCGGTCTTATTTGGAGCAGCCCTAGTTGTTGAGAATTTCTCTCTTTTTTGCACAGAATAGTATATTCATTAGTGAAATATATAACTTGACAGGCTTAATTAGTACATATTATTTATATGCTTTCATTTCATTTCAATAGCTGCTAAAAGCAAGGACAGTTCATTTTTAATGAATTAATTAGAGCTAATACATCCACACGGCAAAACATTCAAACAATGCAAACAGACACACAATGAAAAGTAAGTCTCTCCTCCCATCTTCCCCCAGATCTCAAGTTCCTTTCCAGAAGCAATTGCTGATACCAATTACCAGTGCCTCTTTCCAGAAATATCACATGCTTTATGAATGGACAGATTTTTACAAGTAAAAGCACACAATGTACACTTCTTCTTTTCCATTTAATGACATACCTTAGAGCTCATTCTATAAGAGCATATCTATCTCTATTCTTCTTAATAGCTGCATAGGATTTTATTATATTGATATAACATAATTAACCAGTCTTCTAAGGACGTTCAATTGGATTGTTTACAGTGATTTGAAGCAGTTCAGTGTTCCCATAGCTGAAAAGAACAATGAATAAATAATATCTCATTCTATTGTGGTAGTTAATAAATAAATAAACCATAGCTTTCCAAGAAAAACTTATCCCATTTATTTCCCCTTTTTTTGTTTTCTAAGTTCATCATTCACATATAAGTTCAATAACCCCAAGTAGTGCAGATCTTGTCTAATTTAATCTTTTACTGGAAACCCTATGGGTACAAAACTAAAAACTTAGGAGATTCCTTTCCAAGGTACCATGTGGTTATCACAGCAGAGACACTTTTCAAATATAGATGAGAAGACTGCAGACTTACAATGCCTTCGTAGAGCTCATTGGTGCCAGCTCCATTTCCTCATTTAAGAAATTGAGGAAATGAATCCTATCATAAACCACCTTTTCTCCATCAAGATTAGAGATGTAATTTAAATGTGTCACACAGGTTAATATTCTGGGCACTTTTTCAAGGGTCTGTGAATAAAGCCGTATTGCAATATATTTATTTTCCTTTCAATTCCATAAACTTTAAGTAATAAAACTTTCATTCTGAGAAGGACCTAAGAGCTTTGCCAGACTGTCAGAGGGGCTTATGGCACTAAAATGGAGAAAACTATCTGGCTATTAGTGAGTTAAAACCCATTTGGGGCACCAAAAAAAATCAACTACTTTAAAAAAGTCTCCCTGAAAATCTCTAACCAAAAGCCCCATTCATTTGGGTTTAGAACCAGATTCACACTAGTAGTGTGAACTGGAAGAATGATAACAACTTGAGCTAAAGATGTGATCAAACCACCCCTTGGCGGCTGGAATAAATTCAAATTTGTCCTCTCTGGAGAAAGTCACTCTAAACATGGGGCTCTAACAATCCCCACAGATAAAGTTTTAAGGAAATAAGTTTATAACAAAAAAAATTCACTAAAAAGAAAAGTAAACGGGCCAGGCATAGTGGCTCATGCCTGTAATCCCAGCACTGTGGGAGGCCAAGGCAGGAGGATCCCTTGAGCCCAGGAGTTCAAAACTAGCCTGGGCAACACAACAAGACCCTGTCTCATTAAAAAATAATAATAGGAGTAAATGAATCACTCTAAATGAAAGTCATCAGAAAACTGGAAATATTACAATGATCAGATATAGAATATAAAATAAGTTTAATATGCATAAAGAAATAAAATAGGATCACACAAATTATGGAAAAGATAATTAAGCAAATTAAGCAAACCATTTGAATTTCTGAAATATAAAATACAATAATAAAAACTAAAAACAGATAAGTAGCATATATTAGACATAGCCAAGGACAGAATTTATGGACCATAAGATGGACCTAAAGAAATTACCCAGAGTGCAGCACAGAGCAACAAAAGTTAAAATACATGAAAGAAGTGATATGGAGTCAGTGATATGGGGGACAGAGTTAAGTTTAACATATGTCTAGTCAGATTTCCAGAAGGAAAAAAATAAAGAAATTGGATAGAGGCCATATTCAAACAAGTAAGGACTAACAATTTTTAAGTATTAAGGCATGAATTCTCAGATTAAAGCAGCACAATAAATGCCAAGCAGAATAAATAAAATCAATATCTAGATATTAAAATTTTCAACATTTAGTGAAACTGAAGAAAGCGAAATCAAGGAGAAGATTATAAAAGCAGTCAGAGTGAAAAGACAAATCACTGACAAAGACTGAACTGACTTTTCAGCATCAAAAATGGAAGGAAAAATACGTCTTCAAAGAGTTGAGAGAAAATAACTGTCAACCTAGAATAATATATCCAGCAAAAGTATCTATCAGGACAACAGTGATATTAAACATTTATCCAAAATGGATCCACTATCCAAAAATGGATAGAACTTATTACTAGCATGCCCTCACTAAAGGAATTTTTAAAGGATGTGCTCAGAAAGGCAAGTGATTCAAAAGGAAGGTCTGAGATGCCAGAAGGAATATGTAAGCAAGGAAAACTACAAATGTGGGTAAATCTAAATTAATGTTCATTGTTTAAAGGTTGAAAACAATGACTGATTAGTGAATTTTTAAGAAATCAATGTAGAAAAGTATGAATAATAATGTCATGTTAAGCCAGGCTTAGAAAACTTGGATTCTAATTACATACATCGTATAAAATGAGGGAAAACATACTAATTAACTTTAGACCTTGTTAAATTAATACACGTGTTTAAGTTTCTAGGTTAACTACTAAAAGAATAGACACAGTGTTTAAGTTAATAAAGAAACAAAATAGGTGAGGAAATAACCAATCCAAACGAAGACAAATGCGGGCAAAAAGAAAACAGAAAAAGTGGAACAAAAAGATTTTACATAAAATAAGACGGTAAAAATAAATCCAAATATTTTGGTAATAATAATCAACATAAATAGACTAAATGTTCCAGATAAAAGGCAAAGACTGTCAGAATATAGTTCAAAAGAAATAATCTAGCTACATGATGTTGTCTTTTTATTTATAAAAATATCAAAAGGTTGGAAGTAAAAGGATGGCGAAAGACATACTCAGAAAATACCAACCAAAATAAAGCTGATGTGGCTATTTTAACATCAGATAAGTTTTGAGGCCAAAACTATTACAGATAAGTAGCTAGAAGAGAGAACTCGAAATGTACCCAATGCATAGAATTGATAAATACTCAACCAGGTGCGGTGGCTCACGTCTGTAATCCCAGCACTTTAGGAGGCTGAGGCGGGCAGATCACGAGGTTAGGAGATCCAGACCAACCTGGCTAACATGGTGAAACCCTGTCTTTACTAAAAATACCAAAAATAATTATACATATATTAGCTGGTCATGGTGGTGGGAGCCTGTAGTCCCAGCTACTCAGGAGGCTGAGGCAGGAGAAAGGCATAAACCTGGGAGACAGAGCTTTCAATGAGCCGAGATCATGCTACTGCACTCCAGCCTGGGCGACAGACCACGACTCTGTCTCAAAAACATAAACAAAAACAACAACAACAAAAAAGAATTGATAAATATTCAAGATGATGGATACCCCAAATACCTTGACCTGATCATTACATATCCTATGCATGTAACAAAATATCTCATGTACCCCATTAATACGTACAATATTATATATCAATTTTAAAAGGTAAAAAAGCATAGATAAAGAAAGTCATTTCACAATTAAAAATTTCCATTTAGGCCAAACGCAGTGGCTCACACCTGTATTCCCCGCATTTTGGGAGGTCAAGGCAGGTGGATCACCTGAGGTCAGGTGACAGTTTGAATTCCCATCTCCATGAAAAATACAAAAAAATTAGCCAGGAGTGGTAATACACGTCTGTAATTTTAGCTACTTGGGAGGCTGAGGCAGGAGAATTGCTTGAATCCGGGAGGCAGAGGTTGCAGTGAGCTGAGATCGTGCCACTGCACTCCAGCCTGGGCAACAGAGCAAGACTCCATCTCAAAAATAAACAAATAAATAAATAAATAAAATTCAATGTACTTGGCTGATAAAGATTCTAAGCTTGAGAGTCCCAAGGTTACATCTTAAAAAAAAAAAAAAAAAACCTTCAAATCCCTGCACTCTGATCACAGAGAAGAAGAAGTGGGGAAAAGTCAATAGAGGAAGAACACTTCTTATCCCACAAAAAGTCTTCCAAGGCTTCTGACTAACAGTGGAGACTCATATACCTTGATCTTTGGAACTGAATCTAGTCAAAAAATTTAAATGACACCAATTCCAAAGAGTGCCATGGGGTCGAATAATTGATGTCACAGGTTCCTGTTTAATGTACTGCCTCTTTGTTGGCATGGAAGGCCCACGTGCTGCCTGCATCCTTGCTCTCCTTGGCCAGGGCTTGCTGGCCAGCATGACCACTGGCCCAGTATGCAGGACCCCTGCTGAAAGCAGCAACCCTCCACCTGTCACCACGGGCACAGCTGACATCTCTCCAATTTTGGCTTCCATACCCCAAAGCTGCCAGATTCTTTCGAGGCAGTTCCAGCAAAAGCAAAGACAAGACCTGGGTTCTAATGAGTTTTGCTATTATACTCTAGGCACAAAATAAGGAGAAACGAAGGTAAAAGCTATGAGTGGAACATCAAGTAGGTGGCTAAACTGGTCACCAGCTTGGCTTGTTTTGATTAAACGGGCCAATCAATTTAGTTAGGCCACCAGCCAATGGAGTCAGTAAACCACCCGTTTAACCAATTCTCCCCCAAGAAATGACCAGAGAATTTGATGCAATTAACCAAGTCTAGTATCTCTCTTGAAGTAGTATAGCTCCTTCTAAAATGATCCATGTGAAACAACTCTTCATCCAAAAGAAAATTAAGAAAGGAAAAAACCATTGCTCATTTTGAAACCAACGGTTGAGTAAAACAGGGATGTGAACGGCTCAGGGGAGAGTGGTCTGGGCAGGGCTGGAGAGGGGTAGACAGGTGGTAGTGGGCCAACCAGGCAGACCAGACTCAGAGAAAGAATCCAGAATGCAAACCAGGAACCAGGAAAGAGGTCCCCTCATCTGGTCTGGGCACACTGACAGGCTGAGGAACAAGCGCTCCTCCATCCACATCCAGCCTGGAGCTGCAGGATGACTTCCCAACTGACCCACTGGAGGGGACAAGAATCCCAGTAAATAGTCAGGTCTGGTCACTAAAAATGCACATGCTGGGTAGGACAGAGTAGCTAGGGCAAAGGTCTTTAGAACATGCAGTGCGGGCTAGCAAAGGTAGGCCCCGCCAATAGAAGGTGGGGGAATTTGTAATAGCCGCTATTTATCAAGGGCTTGCTATATATATTCCATGCACTGGACAAGCATTCCTCATCCTCACAACCATCCTGTAAGGTACAAAGTGCAATTCTCATTTTAAAAATGAATACATGTTCAGAAAGACAACACAGCGTGTCTCAAAAGCGGCAGAGCCAAGATTCACACTCAGAACTGTCTGGCGTCAATGCCCAGTTTCTGCGACGACACCTCCCGGTCCAGGGCTCTTCAGACTTCATCAGAGCTGCCTCCCAGTGATAGCTGCTTGAATAAACACTTCCGTCTCTTCCAGCATCTTCTCATAACTCATTTTTTTCTTTTTTAGTCCTGACTCACAGGAAGTAAAAGCCCTTTTTTCCATTCACAACCACAAAAGGCTACAACCCCAGAGTAAAGACACTTTGTCAAGCTAATTCATTTTAAAATAACATGTACATATGAGAGTACTCTAAAAAGTTTGCAATGATTCAGAAATTGAAGGTAGTATTATTAAAATAATTACCATACTCATCCCAGCAGGCCAACTCATCTGAGAATATTTTAGGGCTGGAATATTACAAATTATAATGCTGATAAGATGAGACAGCTAGAACGACTGCATAGAGTACTTAAGTCAACAATACAGGTGTATAACTAAAAGTGAACCCTTTTCCTTTCACAAGCACAATGTCCATTATACAGAGAACACCCCATGTTGGTGCTGAAGGACTCCTGGGGGTCTGGGGCTGGTGTCAGAAGACCTGGGTTCAAATCCCAGCTCTGCCTCTAACCAGTTAAATGTCCTTAGCCCAGTACCGGACTCCTTCACTTCCCTTTCCTGCCCTTCCTCCATCATTTCAGTTTTCTCACCTGAAAGGTAATTTTCTGAACCAACTAAGAGTGATGAATTGAAGAGCCAGACTGCGCTTGCTTGGGTTCAGCCTCCACCATTACCAGCATGTGACCCTGAACAGATTGTTAACCATTCTATGCCTCCATTTCCTCCTTTCTACAAAGCAATAAAAACAATACATACCTGCGATAGTTAATTATATGCGTCAAACTGACTGGGCCACAGGGTGCCCAGATATTTGGTAAAATATTCTTCCTGGGTGTGTCCGTGTGGGCGTTTCTGGATAAGATTAACATTTGACCAAATAAAGCAGACTGCCCTCCCCCAGTAGGGACTGGCCTCATCTAATCTATTGAGGGTCTGAATAGAATAAAAGGCTAAGGGCCGGGCGCGGTGGCTCAAGCCTGTAATCCCAGCACTTTGGGAGGCCGAGACGGGCGGATCACGAGGTCAGGAGATCGAGACCATCCTGGCTAACACGGTGAAACCCCGTCTCTACTAAAAATACAAAAACTAGCCGGCGAGGTGGCGGGCGCCTGTAGTCCCAGCTACTCGGGAGGCTGAGGCAGGAGAATGGCGTAAACCCGGGAGGCGGAGCTTGCAGTGAGCTGAGATCCGGCCACTGCACTCCAGTCTGGGCGACAGAGCGAGACTCTGCCTCAAAAAAAAAAAAAAAAAAAAAAAAAAAAAAAAAAAAAAAAAAAAAAAGAATAAAAGGCTAAGAAAGACTTCTCTCTCTCTGTCTTCAAGCTGGGACAGTAGTCTCTTGCCTTCAGAGTTGGGCTTGGACTGGAAATTATACCATTGGCTCTCCCGGGTCTGCAGCTTGCCAATTGTCAATCTTGGGCTTCTCACCTCCATAACCGCAATGAGCCAGTTCCTTATTATATGCTACGTATATAATATGTATTATGCGTATTCTATTTTATGGTCTTCCCCCAGTATCTATGGGGGATTAGTTCTAGGAGCCCTGCAGGTACCAAAATCTCCAGATGCTCATGTCCCTCAGATATAAAGTGGCGCTTATAAACGATGCATTTACATCTTCCCATATACTTTTAAATCATCTCTAGATTACTTATAATACTTAATACAATACTATGTAAATAGTTGTTCTACCATATTAGTTTATTATTTGTATCATTTTTTGTCGTACTTTTTTTAAAGATATTTTAGATCTGCAGTTGGTTGAATTCACAAATGTGGAACCCATGGAAGTTGATGACCAACTGTAATATATATGTACTATATCTAATATTTTATATTGGTTCTGTTTCTCTGGAAAGCCCAGACTACTAAGTATACTACTTCAGGGTTACTTTGGAATTAAATTAGATAATACTCAGGACAGAGCCTGGCACATGGTAAAGCTTCAATAAACATTATATTTGGCCACTAGACATTTGGCATATCAGTCCTATAAGGTTTTTTTTTTATAGAAAGACCATAAAATATGTAGAAGCAAAATGTTTTTTAAAAAGCAACAGAATTGTAAAAATTTCGGTTACTTCACTTGCAACAAGACTCTTCATTTTCCCTACTATAATACATGTGTGATTTACAGAGACTGTAACTATGGTGACGTCTATGAAAAGCTACCAAAAAAGAACTGATGTCAGGGTCTCAATTATAGCCCCACTTACTTTCTCATTTTTGGTTTTACCGTCTTTCTATAAAGCAAATGTCTGCCTCACACCTATTCAGGTGGCCAATGAATTTGCTGAACTTAATTAGAGCAAGTCAAGACACTAATAGTTAGGCACTAGTACTCAGAGTTAATTAGCTAGATACAAGACAATTCTTACTTTGCAAATCAGAAACAACCTTGGAAAATTTAATAGGAAAGGGCACACATCATTCTGTGCTTATGAGAACAGGCTGAAATACAAAAATCCTGAACTTTTATGATTAATCTTTTATTTTTCTAATTTCCAGAAATGGCACAGCTTTTTTTTTTTTTTTATCATTTCTAGGAAATAAAATGATCAAACTACAGTTTACATTGTGAGCCAACATCATTTTTTCTATCTTTCCAAATTCAAAAGAATACATGGACAATTCATCAATGATCATCACTGATTATACAAGCTGCTTTATACCTATAATGGTGGCTTTCAAACACACTGGTCTTGTTGGTGATACATTTGCATGACAGAGGATGGGAAATAAGTCCAACTAAAATTCAGGGAACTTCTACCTCAGTAAAATTTCTAGGGGTCCAGTGGCGTGGGGCCAGTCAAGATCTTCCTTCTAAGGTGAAGGATAAGTTGCTACATTTGGCCCTTCCTACAACCAAGAAAGAGGCACAATGCCAAGTAGGCCTATTCGGATTTTGGAGGCAACACGTTCCTCATTTGGGTGTTTTACTCCAGCCCATTTATCAAGTGACGACCCAAATGGCTGCTGGTTTTGAGTGGGGCCCAGAACAGGAGAAGGCTCTGCAACAGGTCCAGGCTATCGTGCAAGCCACTCTGCACATGGCCCATATGACCCAGCAGATCCAATGGACACATGTCCGCATGGGTTAGAACCCCACTCCTGGTACCAATTTACTGTATTCATCTGTTCTCACACTGTTAATAAAGACACACCTTGGACTGGGTAATTTATAAAGGAAAGAGGTTTCATTGACTCACAGTTCCACATGGCTGGGGAGGCCTCACAATATGGTGGAAGGCAAAGGAGGGGCAAAATCACATCTTACATGGTGGCAGGCAAGACAGCTTGTGCAGGGGAACTCCCCTTTATAAAACCATCAGATCTCATGAGACTTATTCACTACCACAAGAACAGTATGGGAGAAACCGCCCCCATGATTCAATTATCTCCACCATATCAGATACCCAGTGGAATGTTTTTTAAAAAATCTATTTATCACAAACTGTTCAAACTACCTAAAGAATCCCTCTAAGAATTCCACATTCTTTTTTTTTTTTTTTTTGGCTTTTTAAAAATTTCTTCTAAAAAATAAACAGGATACATGTGCAAAACATGCAGGTTACACGGGTATATGCATGCCATGGTGGTTTGCCACACTCATTGACCCATCTTCTAAGTTCCCTCCCTTAACCCCTTACCCCCGACAACAGGCCATGGTATGTGTTGTTCCCCTCTCTATGTCCATGTGTTCTCAATGTTCAACTCCTACTTATGAGTTAGAACATGTGGTGTTTGGTTTTCTGTTCCTGTGTTAGTTTGCTGAGAATGATGGCTTCCAGCTTCATCCATGTCCCTGCAAAGACATGATCTCATTCCTTTTGGGCTGCATAGTATTCCATGGTGTATATGTGTCACATTTTCTTTTTTTTTTTTTTTTTTTTTTTTTTTTTTTTGAGACGGAGTCTCCTGTGTCGCCCAGGCTGGAGTGCAGTGGCGCGATCTCTGCTCACTGCAAGCTCCGCCTCCCGGGTTCACGCCATTCTCCCGCTCAGCCTCCGAGTAGCTGGGATACAGGCGCCCGCCACCACGCCCGGCTAGTTTTTGTATTTTTAGTAGAGACGGGGTTTCACCATGTTAGCCAGGATGGTCTCGATCTCCTGACCTCGTGATCCACCGCCTCGGCCTCCAAAGTGCTGGGATTACAGGCTTGAGCCACCGCGCCCGGCCGTGTCACATTTTCTTTATCCAGTCTATCATTGATGGGCATTTGGGTTGGTTCCATGTCTTGGCTATTGTAAATAGTACTGAAATAAATGTACGTGTGCATGTGTCTTTATAGTAGAATGATTTATATTCCTTTGGGTATATATCCAGTAATGGGATTGCTGGGTCAAAAGGTATTTCTGATTCTAGGTCCTTGAGGGATCACCATACTGTTTTCCACAATAGTTGAACTAATTTACATTCCCACCAACCGTGTAAAAGCATTCCTATTTCTCCACAACTTCACCAGCATCTGTTGTTTCCTGACTTTTTAATAATCATTCTAACTGGCATGAGATGGTATCACACTGTGGTTTTGATTTCCATTTCTCTGATGATCAGTGATGTTGAGCTTTTTTTCACTTTTGTTGGCCATGTAAATGTCTTCTTCTGAGAAGTGTCTGTTCATATCCTTTTTCCACTTTTGGATGGTTTTCTTGTAAATATGTTTTTGTCTTGTAAATATGTTGAAGTTCCTTGTAAGTTCTGACCTGTGTCAGAAGACTAGATTGTAAAAATTTTATCCTATTCTGTAGGTTGCCTATTCACTCTGATGATCAGATGACAGCTTCTTTTGCTGTGCAGAAGCTGAATTTAATTAGATCCCTTTTGCCAGTTTTGGCTTTTGTTGCAATTGCTTTTGGCGTTTTTGTCATGAAGTCTTTGCCCATGCTTGTGTCCTGAATGGTATTGCCTAGGTTTTCTTCTAGGGTTTTTATGGTTTTGAGTTTTACATGTAAGTGTTTAATCCATCTTGAGTTAATCTTTGCATAAGGTATAAGGAAGGGGTCCAGTTTCAGTTTTCTGCATATGGCTAGCCAGTTTTCCCAGCACCACTTACTGAATAGGAGATCCTTTCCCCATTGCTTATTTTTGTCAGGTTTTTCGAAGAGCAGATGGTTGTAGATGTGTGGTGTTATTTCTGAGGTCTCTGTTCTGCTTCATTGGTCTATATGTCTCTTTTGGTATCAGTACCATGCTGTTTTGGTTACTGTAGCCTTGTAATACAGTTTGAAGTCAGGTAGTGTGATGCCTCCAGCTTTGTTCTTTTTGCTTAGAATTGTCTTGAAGCATGCCCATATTCTTGTCTTCAACTTAGATCATAGAAATAGGAGGAAAAGATACTTTTATTTCCCTTCAGAATCTCAGCAGCTTTATGGAGGACAAAATTATCATCATGCCCAGAAGAACCACACAAAATTAATATCCAGAATCTACAAAGAACTTAAAAAAATTTACAAGAAAAAAAAACCCACATCCATTTATGAAACCCACTTGGTACTGCATTCTCAAACACGTTTTCAAATAAAATTTACCGAAACCAATCCTAATTGTAAGTCACCATGAGCCAGGGTCAAGTAAGGTGAGATTTCCCTAGTGCTACTTCAAAAGTTGATTCAACAAATATTAATAGGCCTCCTACAATGTGAACAGCATCGTGCTATGTGTTTGGGTCTGCAGTGGTGAACAAAACGGAAATACCTCCTGCCCTCCCAGGGCTGCTTCTGACAGGTTGAGGTAAGTCTGGTCCTAGAACATGACCATGGCCGCCTACGTGACTCTACTGGATGCTGACATCCCAAGGGGCACCGCAGAGATCCATAGGGGAACCAAGACAAAAGCAGAGAAAGGGCAGATTTAAATTGTTTTCACAGCTCTGGGAGAAACCGCTTCAAAGTTTCACCATACTTTGCTTGTAAAAATGAAACTCTGCAAAAATATTCAAATGCAAAATCGCTTTTGAAATTGAAGAAGAAATAATTGGCCGGATCTTACCTAATAAGTTATCAAAGGACAGCCTCAGGGCAAGTTCAGGCCTTTTGGATGTACAGTTTCCCTACATGCTGAAATGTTTTATTAGTCAAGGGAAAAAAACTCAGGTTATATAACATTCACCCCACCTACATCACCCCAAATATGACTTCTTACAGAAAAGAGTCTGTTCAAGCATTTCCCAAAAACATGTTGGAAAAAAGTAGGTCCTATAGGTGGAGGGAGGGAGGGAGAGAGGGGAGGGAGGGAGGAGAGAGGGGAGGGAGGGAGGGAGAGAGGGAGCTGCCACATGATCTGATGGGTTTGAACAGGATCTCTCTGGCTGCTGTTTCATACAGAAGAGATGGTGGGGGGAAGAAGAAGAAGCAGGAAGAGGGAGACCAATTAGTAGGCTACTTCAGGATTCCATTCACAAATCAGTGGTTTGGGTCCAGATTACTGCGGTGGAGGCTGTGAGTAGGGATCCAAGTCCAGATGTATGAAGGCAGAGCCGGGTGGAGTAGGGAAAAGAGACAGATCAAAGACAACACCAAGATTCCTGGCCTGAATAATGGAAGGAGGCAGACATTCAGGGTAGAGGAGATACAAAGGAAAGAGGTCTAGAAACTGAACCCTGAGGAAGGTTAATGTTTAGAGGTCATGAAGATGAAGAGGGATCCACAACCGAGACTGAGAAGAACCATGAAATCATGGCAGCTGGAAAGCAGCTCCAGGGAGAACAAGTCATCCTTCCTTAAATGCTGCCGTGAGGGCAATACAATGAGGACTGAAAATGCACCACTGGATTTGACAGATTGGGAGGTCACTGGTGACCTCAATAAGAGCAACCCTGGAATAGTAAGGAGGAAAGCCTGATTGGAGTGGGTTCAAGAGGGAATGGGAAACTCAAGAACAAAAAGACAAGCAACTCAATTTTTAAATGGGCAAAAAAACTGAATAGACATTTCTCCAAAGATATACAAATGGTCAATTCGCCACTTGGGAAATGCAAATCAAAACCACAATGACAGCCGGGCGTGGTGGTTCATGCCTGTAATCCCAGCACTTTGGGAGGCCAAGGTGGGTGGATCACTTGAGGTCAGGAGTTCGAGACCAGCCTGGCCAACATGGTGAAACCCCATCTCTACCAAAAATACAAAAATTAGCAGGGTGTAGTGGCGGGTGCCTGTAATCCCAGCTACTCGGGAGGCTGAGGCAGGAGAATCGCTTGAACCTGGGAGGCAGAGGTTGCAGTGAGTCGAGACTGCACCATTGCACTCCAGCCTGGGCGTCAAGAGCAAAACTCTGCCTCAAAAAAACAAACCAACAAACAAACAAAAAAAATAAAAAACGAGATATCACCTCACATTCACTAGGGTGAAGAAATATGAACACCTTTACACTGTTGGTGGGAGTGTAAACTAGTTCAACCATTGTGGAAGACAGTATGGTGATTCCTTAAGGATTTAGAACTAGAAATACCATTTGACCCAGCAATCCCAATACTGGGTATATACCCAAGGGATTATAAATCATGCTACTATGAAGACACATGCACACGTATGTTTATTGCGGCACTGTTCACAATAGCAAAGACTTGGAACCAACCCAAATGTCCATAAATGATAGACTGGGTTAAGAAAATGTGGCACATATACACCATGAAATACTTTGCAGCCATAAAAAAAGGATGAGTTCATGTCCTTTGTAGGGACATGGATGAAGCCGGAAAACATCATTCTAAGCAAACTATTTCAAGGACAGAAAGCCAAACATCACATGTTCTCACTCATAGGTGGGAATTGAACAATGAGAACACTTGGATACAGGGTGAGGAACATCACACACTGGGGCTTATCATGGTGTGGGGGCATGGAAAAGGGATAGCATTGGGAGAAATACCTAATGTGAATGACAAGCTGATGGGTGCGGCAAATCAACATACCACATGTATACATATGTAACAAACCTGCACATTGTGCACATGTACCCTAGAATTTAAAGTATAATAATTTAAAAAAACAGGAAATTATAAACGTTGGCAAGGGTGTGAGGAAATATAAGGACATCAGAACATTTGTACATTGCTGGTGGTAATGTAAAATGGCCCAGCCACTTGGTCCAAGCTGCAAACAGTTTGGTGGCTCCTTTAAAAGTGAAACACAGAATTACCATATGACCCAGCAATTCCACCCCTAGGTACACACCCAAAAGAACTGAAATCATATGTCTACACAAAAACTTATACATTCATATTTATAGCAGCACTGGTCATCATAACCAAAAGGTGGAAATAATCAAATGTCCATCAGTGGACGAATGGATAAGCAAAATGGGCTAGATACATACAATGAAACATTACTAACCAATAAAAAGAAATGAAATTCTGTTGCACGCTACAACACAGATGAACACTGCAAACATTATGCTAAATGAATTAAGATCACATATCATATGGCTCTAATTATATAAAATATACAGAACAGGTAAATCCATAGAGACGGAATGCCAATTTGTGGTTGCCAAAAGCTGCAGGGGAGAAAAGAGAGGGTGACTACTTAACTAGTAAGGGGTTGCTTTCAGAATAATGAAAAGGTTTTAGAACTGGATAGAAGTAGTGGCTGCATCAGAGAAATGCAAATCAAAACCACAATGAGATACCATCTCACACCAGTTAGAATGGCAATCATTAAGAAGTCAGGAAACAACAGGTGTTGGAGAGGATGTGGAGAAATAGGAACACTTTTACACTGTTGGTGGGATTGTAAACTAGTTCAACCATTATGGAAAACAGTATGGCGATTCCTCAAGGATCTAGAACTAGATGTACCATATGACCCAGCCATCCCACTACTGGGTATATACCCAAAGGATTATAAATTACTCTACTACAAAGACACATGCACACGTATGTTTATTGCGGCACTATTCACAATAGCAAAGACTTGGAATCAACCCAAATGTCCATCTGTGACAGACTGGATTAAGAAAATGTGGCACATATACACCATGGAATACTATGCAGCCATAAAAAAGGATGAGTTTGCGTCCTTTGTAGGGACATGGATGCAGCTGGAAACCATCATTCTTAGCAAACTATCACAAGAAGAGAAAACCAAACACCGCATGTTCTCACTCATAGGTGGGAACTGAACAATGAGATCACTTGGACTCGGAAGGGGAACATCACACACTGGGGCCTATCATGGGGAGGGGGGAGGAGGGAGGGATTGCATTGGGGAGTTATACATGATATAAACGTCATGCACATGTACCCTAGAACTTAAAGTATAATAAAAAAATAAAAAAAAAAAAAAATAAAAAAAATCCTTTTTACCTGCTAAAATCAAAAAAAAAAAAAAGTAGTGGCTGCATAACACTATAAACGCTACTGAGTTGTACACTTTAAAACACCAAAATGATGACTTTTACGGTAAGTGGATTTCACCTCAGTTAAGAAAAAAGAGAAAGAATTGGGAAGTGAGGAACTGGAGACAGCCTGTAAGGGAATTATTTCAAGGGGGTTTGCTGAAAAAGAGAAAGGAGAAATAGAGACAGAGAGAGTATAGCAGCGAAGGGGGATGCATGGCCAAGGGAGGGCTTTCCTAACATGGAGAAATGGAAGACAAATCAACATGCATATCTATGATGGGAGAGGAGCATACTGAGCAGGGGGAACTGCTGGCAGGAGGACCCCGACAGCCTGAGAGGGGATATTGTCTACCACACAGGGATCAGAGATGGTTCATCCTCAAAGGGAGAGAAGGCAGGATTCAGGCAGCCAGGTTGAGGCAGTGGAAAGGGCTTGCGGAAATCCTCTTCTACTTGTTTTTCCTTGGGAGATGGGAAGATTTTGTGAGGGAAAAGAAGGTATGAAGCAGTCACCCTAGAGAATGGGCAGATGACTGTGCTAGCGAAATAGAGTGGCATTGCTGGGCAGCACCAAAGGCCCACTTGAGGTTCATGGTATAAACCAATGAGACTAATGAGCCTGGTCGTGTGGTTTTCTGCAGCCCATATAGTTGCCTGAGTAAAGGTGGAGAGCTATTGAATTTAATACTTATCCCTAAGTTTCCCCCAAACACATTCGACCACAGAAACCTATTAATAGCCCCAAAGAGCCTACATAAAATGCTAGTCTATGCTTAAACAGATAATAGGGGATAGGAAAACACTGATATTCCTAATTTTCTATCAAGCATAGATACAAGAGCAAAGGAGAAAAGATTAGCACAGCTGTCAGAACCTGAGCTTGGAGTCAGATTTCCACTCCATCCAAGTGATCTTGGGCAAATGAATCCCTCTGAGATGCATCCTACAATAAGGGAACTATCATCTACCTGCTTTTCAAAAATATTATGAAGATTAATGGTGATAAGCACTTGGTACCCAGATTCTAGCATATAACAAACTTTCAATCTAAGGAGGTCATCATCATTATAGCCACACAGCTCTGCCCAGGTGACCAGGTGAAAGATGATATAGCCAAAACACTATCACCTCCAGGTACTCAACCACCTGTGCACCAGGAGGGCCTCTGGGGATCTCAAAGAGTTAACACTCCTTGCTCTCAATTTATGGTCAGGAACTCCATCAGTCAAGATACAGTTTGACTCAGTTAGCTTCAGAAAATTGGTCTTTCTAGCTCCTAAATTCATATGCAAGAAATGAAGCCCCCTCTACTCCCACAAAACAGGACATTTCACAAAGCCTTCATGTATCCTAGTATCATGTTTTTAATTTCTGAAAAAAACTTCAGACTTATAGAAAATTACCAAAGCAGAGAGTGCAGAGAATTTAAGATGCTTCACTTGGCTTCCTCTAATGTTAATATCCTACATAACCATAATACAATTACCAAAACCAAGAATATAACACTGATAAATCTCTATTAACTACTCTAGACCTTATTTGAATGTTGCTAACTTTGTCTCCAATGTCCTTTTTCTGATGCAGAATCCAATCCAGGGTCCCATATTGCATTTAGTTCTCAAGTCTCCTTAGCCTCCACCAATCCGTAACAGTTCTTCAGTCTTTGTCTTTCATGACCTTACCGTCTGTGAAGAGGACTGACTAGTCAGGTATTTTGTAGAACTGCCCTTAATTTGGGTTTGTCTGATGTTTTCTCAAGACTGAACTTGTGCATTTTCAGTAAAAATCCCCAAGAAATGATGTTTTGCCTTGCTCTGTGCATCAAAATAAGGGGAACATGTTGGCACATCTCATTACTGGTGATGTTATCTTTGATTACTCTACTTGGCTAAAGTAGTGTTTTCTGGGTGTCTCCATTCATATGACATGTGATGCAAAGTGAAATAGAATTCCAGCCTTTCCCATCAATGGTGGAAATAAGCAGATGTTTTCATCTACATACAGCAAGTGAGAGGGAGAGTCAGGACTTGAACTCAGGGTTTCCAAGTCCAAATGCTGTCTTCTTTCTACTCTCATTACTGCACTTGGATGTCTCCCATGAATATTTATCTCAAATATATTTCAAATCTTATGTTCCATAAGGAAATGCCACAACAAATCACTCTTATGAGCCCAGGGTGTCTCCAATGAAAGCTACACTACAAAGTACAAAATACAGTTGTCAGAGAAACAGATATTAACATGAAGATCCCTTGATACATCATAGTGACACAGGAACACTCTCAATGACTGCACTTTATTTGCTGCAAATACAGAGAACAAATCAGCAGAGAATGAGTCAACCAAGAGAACCAAGACTCCCTTAATTGACAAAATTTTAAATTAGGACTTGAGGACCAAGAAGAGGAGCTGTAAGAAACACAAGGTAAGTTCTCTTCTGCTCTAGATGCTAACGCATATGCAAATCTTCAGACCAGTTAACTCATCTTAGGCTCTGAAAAGCTCCTTGAGATGGAATTAGAGCACATATTAAAATCTCCGCCCTACAAATGAATAAAATGAGACATAAAGAGATCAAAGTTTGATATCTAGAAAGGGAATCAAAATCAAGGTTTTATTTGTTCATTCATTTTACTAGCACTGACTCCCTGCCAACTTTCTATTCTAAGTGCTGGGGATATGGAGATATGGGAGAACCATGGTCTCTTGACTGGAGGAGCTTAGCTTTCCTCATGCCCTCTGTACAGAGGCCAGAAAGGCAGCACCTCTTCCAACCCCATTCTTCACCTCCTCCCCACACAGAGTCCACAGACATCAGGATTCTACAGAAGAAGGCTGAATCTGTGGTGATACTCGGAGAGGAGTATATTTCAACACTCTGTATTTAAAACTTGAACGAAGACCATCATTCTCCTGGTTTATTCTCTTATGTTTACCCTTCTCATCAGTACCCAGAGCAGAGCATGTATGAGGAGACTCAAAAAGTTCATGGTAAAAATGAAATTAAAGGATAAAAATACAAAATTATTTCTTAACATAAGCTCCATCAAGGTCAAGACACTTTTGTAAGTGGTGATATCAGTCCTTCAGTCCATCTCTAAAGAACTGAGGGTCCTAGGAATTTAACCATGTCAATGCTGTATTTTTACATTATTATATGAAGAAAAAGGAGTGCCCTCTAAAGATTTTTTTAAGATTAGGAAACAAAAAGAAGGCAGAAGTAGCCAAATTAAGACTGCAAGGTGAATGTCTAATGGTTTCCCATAGAAACTCTTGCAAAGTTGCCTTTGCTTGGTGAGAGGAATGAACTTGTGGTGGTGAAGAAGGACTCTCCGGTAAAGCTTTCACAGGTATTTTTCTGCTAAAGCTTTGGCCGACTTTCTCAAAACTCTCATAATAAGCAGATGTTATCATTCTCTGACCCTCCAGAAAGTCAATAAGCAAACTGCCTTGAGCATCACAAAAAAACGTTGCCATGACCTTTGCTCTTGACCAGTCTGCTTTTGCTTTTGCTTTGTCTGGACTACTTCCACCTCTTGCTAGCCATTGCTTTGATTGTGCTTTGTCTTCAGGATTGTACTGGTGAAGACATGTTTCATTTTTTTTTTCCAAGACAGAGCCTCACTCTGTCACCAAGGCTGGAATGCACCAGCATGATCACAGCTCAAGGCAGCCTCAACCTCCTGGGCTCAGGCAATCCTCCTGCCTCAGCCTGCAGATTAGCTGAGACCACAGGCAAATGCCACCATGCCCAGCTAGCTTTTTTTATTATTTGTAGAGACAGCATCTCACTATGTTGCCCAGGCTGGTCTCAAACTCCTGGGCTGAAGCAGTTCTCCTGCCTTGGCCTCCCAAAGTGCTGGAATTACAGGCATGAGCCACTGCACTCAGCCTTCTGTTACAATTCTTCAAAGAATGACTTTAGAATCTGGATCTCATTTGTATAAAACTTCCACTGAAAGCTCTGCTCTTACCTGCAGCTGACCTGGGTGCCACAATTTTGGCACCCATTGAGTAGAAAATTTGTTCAACTTTAATTTTTCAGTCAGATTTGTGTAAGCTGAGCAAAATGAGAAGTCTATGGCGTTGGCTACTGTTTCTGCCGTTAATCATCAGTCCTCTTCAATGAGGGCATGAATAAGATTAATTTTTCCTCACAGATTAATGTGAATGCTCTGCCAATGCAAGTTTCATCTTTACTGTCACCTCATTCCTTCTTAAAACCAGTTATCCATTTATAAACTGCTGATTTCTATGAGACATTGTCCCCATAAACTTTTCATAAAACATCAAGGATTTCACCATCCCTCCACCCAAGCTTCACCATAAATTTGATGTGTGTTCTTGCCTCAATTTTAGAATAATTCACGTTGTCTCATAGGGACTTTTTCAAATTGACATCCTAACCCTTTTAGTGTCTCAAACTAGATCCTGTTGAAACATGTTACAAGTTAGTATGAGTTTATTTTTGTGCAAAAAAGTTAAAATCTATGCATGGTTTTTTTATATACACATTTCCCATGAGCTTTCTGAAGTCCTCTCATATTTTCACATGTAATAAAAGGCGAAACCAGCAAAGAAATGGTTTCAACACCACACACAGATAAATCAATCGCATTTACATCATTCAACTAGCACTTCTTGTGTACTTAATATAGGCCAGGTACATGGGGAACCAAATCAATGGATTTAAGACAGGCTCAGCCATCCAGAAGCCTATACAATTGGTAGGGGCTATGATCACATACACAATAGCCATAGGGGCAGTGCCATTTTGTGTGATACACCACTGAGTTGTTAACACTTAAAAACTTTAAAAAGTCATATGCCTTTCTTTTTCTTCTTTTTCATGGCAACATCCACTGACTATACCTCATGATCTATTGTATACATGCCATATATTGTAAATTCTACTCAGAAAGGAGGGAGCATGGGGAGGGTGAAAAAGGCATCTTACAGTTGATCAAAATATAAGGACTGCCATCTCATTTTTAAAAGAAAAATACAATCTCTAAGAAGAAAGGAAGGAAGGAAGGAGGGAAGGAGGGAGGGAGGGAGAGAGGGGAGGGAGGGAGGGAGGGAGAGAAGGAGGGGAGAGAGGGGAGGGAGGGAGGGAGGGAGGGGAGGGAAGGAGGGGAAAGAGGGGAGGGAGGGAAGGAGGGGAGAGAGGGGAGGAAGGGAGGGAGAGAGAGGAGGCAGTCCATTCAGCTAAGGAGAGTCTCAAGGAGGAAGCAGCTTCTGAGGAAGACCTAGAGGATCTCTAGCAGGGGAGTAAGTGTGAGGGAGCACTTCTGGTGCAGCAGTGGACAAAGAAAAGTGACAAAGGGGAAAGAAAGTGCAAGACATGCCCTAGAAACTACGAATACAATGTATTGGGGAAGGAATACACAGGGCAGTGGTTGTTTATCACATGTGTTCCCTAGAGTCACCTTGGGATGCTTATAAACCAACCTGTGCCCCACTCCCAGGGATTCCAATTCAAGAGATCGAAAGAGTGGATCCTGGGGATCCACAGGTATACCTGGATCTTGGACGACACTTGCAGAATCAGTAGTAAAAGGGCATGGAGACAGACCTGGCAGGAAAGGAGGCTAAGCTTGGCCACAGGACATGGACTTCATGGGGGAGGGATAGCACAAACAAGTGCCATGCAATTGCCATGAGGAGAATTATACTTGAGGGGGGTGATTCTCAAAGTGTGGTCCCCAGACCAGTAGCAGCAGCATCACCTAGAAACGTGTTGGGAAATGCAAATTCTCAAACCCCACCTCAAATCCACTCAATCAACTCTTGGTGGCAGGGGAGCCATGAGGGGATCCAGCAATCTATGTTTTAACAAACCCTCCAGTAATTGTGATGTCTACACCTGTTTGAGAAGCACCACTCTGAGTTCACACTGGTAATGATGTATCATGGCCAAAATTCTATTAAAACTCCCAACAACTCCATCCCCAGGCAAATCTGCATTATTACTGATGCTGTTGTTATTCAGCCCTTCCTTCCTCAAAACATGGAGAACAGACTTAAACCAGTATGTATTTGAATTACTTACTCATCTGTTTTATAAATCACTCACATTCAATGTTTGACCAAGGTTCTGTAAATGTATTAAAAGGAAAGTGTTAAGTCAGTACTTCTCAAACTTTAACGTGCATACAAATCACCTGGAGATCTTGTTAAAATGCAGGTCCACATCTGTAAGTTCTGAGGTAGGGCCTAGGATTCTGCATTTCTAACAAGCTCTCAGGTAGTGATGCTATGCAGCTGGCCTATGGCCCACACTGTGGGAAGAAAGAAATTGCATGGCTCTAGAAATCTAAAAGCTCTTGTCATGGGACACCATCTTTCCACCAGCTGGGCTTTCCTCTCCGATCTGCCCACCCCCACCCCATAATCTACTGCCACAGGCCCAGTGCACACACTTCCCACCCCCACCCACCCATCCCCCTTTCTCCTAATTAGCCTCTAAGTCAATACTTGCATCAGTGCAATCTTCCCCTCCATCCCCTGAGTGAGAAGAGCGGCGAAGCAGGGCTTTCTGTGTCTGTGATGACAGTGGAGGGAATTAATGCACTTCCCAAGCACTCTCCTTGTACCTCCAGAGAGATTTTTCCAGGTGGGAGGATCCAGCTCATTTGTTTGCAGAGCTACCCATTATTTAAAACATAAACTTATTATCTTTAGCTTCATTTGAAGCTGCAGATCAATAGGCATTCCTCAGGGCTGGAGGGACCCTTGCCACCCTCCCATGGGTTCCATCCATCAAGAACAGTCAAAATCCCAGCTGGGACCACTGCATTAACTCAATGAAAAAATGTGATGATTGCAGACAGTACATCCCTAACAGGTGGGAATCAAGGTTTCACCTTGCTATACACCACACCCATCATCTGCTCATCAAATGTTTCGTGGTTATGAAACATTTATGCTAACAAAACTGCAGAGTTGCAGCTCTAGACTTAGCTGTAAATATTTATTAACAATGGCCATCAAGATTCAGCTTCTCTTTGACTTCAGGGTCCATTCTCTGAACTTCCCTGCTGGGTGGTTCAGTCCCCACTCTCTTCACCTCTCCCTAAAATGGTAGTTCTTATATTAGGCTGTTTTATGAAAACCCATACAACTTCTTCAGAACAGCTCAACTAAAATTAATAACATAGTTCTGGCTGGGCACAGTGGCTCACGCCTATAATCCTAACACATTGGGAGACCAAGGTGGGTGGATCACTTGGGCCCAGGAGTTCAAGACCAGCCTGAGCCACATAGTGAGTCCTTATCTCTACAAAAAAATAAAAATAATACAAGCGTGGTGAACTGTGCCTGCAGTCCCAGCTACTCAGGAAGCTGAGGCGGGAGGGTCACTTGAGCCTGAGAGGTCAAGGTTGCAGCGAGCTAGGATGGTGCACTGCACTCCAGCCTGGGCAACAGAGTAAGATCCTGTCTCCAAAAAGAGAAAAAAAAAAAAAAAAAAAAAAAAAACTTTGAGATACAAACCAAGATTCTTAACATTTCAGCTTGATGTGTGGGAAGTAGCTTGCCAATGTTCCTTCTGTGCACAAGATCATAAAATGATGAGTTAATCACTAGGGGATATTTACCACAAATAGTGTCAGATGATGTACTGTAAAATTTATGCAGCTAAAAGCTCCAGTGTACAATATAATCTAAAGAGATGGCTCAGACGTTCCAGACTTATTGGGCCAGTGCCACTGTTTATTACGAAGCCTAATATTATAATATGGTCTCTTTGAACACTTCCTGCTGAAAAAAATAAAGCTATTCACATATACATATTTTTTTAAGACAGTCTTGCTCTGTCACCCAGGCTGGAGTGTAGTGGCACGATCTCGGCTCACTGCAACCTCCACCTCCTGGGTTCAAACGATTCTCCCACATCAGCCTCCCGAGTAGCTAGGGTTACAAGCGTGTGCCACCATGCCCAGCTAATTTTTGTATTTTTTAGTAGAGAGGCGGTTTCACTATGTTGGCCATGCTGGTCTCGAACTCCTGACCTCAAGTGATCCGCCCACCTCGGCCTCCCAAAGTGCTGAGATTACATGTGTAAGCCACTGTACTCAACCCATATTATATTTAATGCATACACTCAAAAAAGGAGAAAAAAAAGATAGCACTATTCTGATGACTCTGATGAAGGACCGGGGGGAAATCCCAAAGAATAATAAATCTGACTATAAGGAAAGATGAGGGAAAACAGACCAAGAATAGAAACACTTTGTGCCTACAAAATGGATCCAAGAACCACCAACATATCCATAGCGTAAGCAGAAACCATCAAGTATAAAGATCGGCTGATAAAAATGTCAAGGTATCATTATAATTAGAGAGCTATCCACCAGGCTCATTACTCAATTCTCACAAAGCTTGCCACTCAACACCAAAGTGAAAATCTTCTTTTTTGTTAGCCATTTTATTTCTAAGTTGAGAGGAAAATGTAAAGGAAAACCACAAAGAAATGTAGGGAAGCCGGGCACGGTGGCTCATGCCTGTAATCCCAGCACTTTGGGAGGCTGAGGCAGGCGAATTACTTGAGGTCAGGAGTTCGAGACCAGCCTGGCCAACAAGATGAAACCCATCTACTAAAAATGTGAAAATTAGCCGGGCACAGTGGCATGCGCCTGTGGTCCCAGCTACTTGGGGGTGCTGAGGCAGGAGAATCACTGGAGCCGGGGAGGCAGAGGTTGCAGTAAGCCAAGATTACGCCACCACATTCCAGCCTGAGTGACAGAGCCAGACCCTATCTCAAACAAACAAAGAAAAGAAAAGCTAGGAATGCAACATACTGAGATAAAGGGGGACTGGCCAGAACAGCCCAGGCTCTATTCCAGTTCCACCCCTAGAAACAGGATGTCCTTCAATGCTTTCGCCCAGCAAGGCACATTGCACTGGGATATAAAATCTTGGTCAGGTAGCTTTCTGGGTTCCCTCAGCTGCCATCCAAGTGGGTTATACACAAATAAGACCCCATCCACCCCAGGTAACTTTCCTGAACTACAGAAGAATGCTTTGCGATGAATCCTAGGCTCCTGTGGTCCCTCGCTGCCTATTTGTAAGGAATAAATCCACCTCATGAAACTTGTTCGTTACAAGGCAAGGTTGTTACTTTGGGGTGTTCTATCTCACGAATTCAGACTAGGTGGTGACCAGTGTGCAGAGTGAACCTGCTTCACACAGACCCAGACACGGGAGAGCCCCAAAGCCGATTAAACTTTCCAAGAGGACAGGGCCTTGTCTGCCATCTCCACTAGCATACTTACCTCACAGTGCCCAGAGTCCATGCCAGGCCTCTGGTATCAACTCAATGTCTCCAAAGAAACAAGTGAAAGATTCCACAGGCTTCTCAGCATATGAACCACAGTGAGTAATTAATCTGTGTAAGGACATCGGGTGGTGTCTGTTCATTTATTCAACTAATATTTATGAAAGCCTATTCTAGGTGCCAGGTCATACCAGCCAACAAAATTAAGACCCTGCCCTCATGGGTCTGATCTTCTAGTTGAGAAGGCAAACAATAAACAAATAATATATATGACCTATAGTGAACATTGTTATAAAGAAAATCAAAGCAAAAAATCCCAGGAAAACAGGGATAGGAAGCAGGTATGGTGGCTCATGCCTATAATCCCAGCACTTTGGGAGGCTGAGGTGGATGGCTCACTTGAGGTCAGGCGTTTGAGACTAGCCTGGCCAACATGGCAAAACCCTATCTCCACTAAAAATATAAAAAATTAGCTAGGCGTGGTAGTGGGCACCTGTAATCCCAGCTACTCAGGAGGTTGAGGCACAACCTCGAACCCAAAAGGCGAAGGTTGCAATGAGCTGAGATTGTGTCACTGCGTTCCAGCCTGGGCGACAGACTGAAACTGTGTAGAAAAGAAACAAAACAAAACAACAAACAAGAGGACAGAAGCATGAAAAGATAGAAGGAAAAGAAAAAGCAGGAAAAGAGGGATGGGGAGTTCCCCAGAATAGGATGGTTACACAAGAAATCTCTAGTGAACATTTGAGCAGAAACCTGAGGATGTGAGAAAGGCAGCCACGAGATGTTGGAGGGAAAAGCATTATCAGGTAGAGGGAACAACAACGGCAAAGCCCCTGTGAGGAGGCCAGATGCAGAGTCGGTGGATGGAATAAAAGACATGGCTGAAAGTCGGGGGCAGGTCATGCAAGGCAATATTCTTCAAGCTGGGGATCATAACCCACTCGTGAGTCACGAAATCAATTTAGTAGGTGATAACCAGCACCTTTAAAATGAAACAGAACAGAATAAAACAGAAAATACCAGTGTGCAGCGCCTACAGTGAGGCAAAATACTATTAGGTGAAACTTGGATGATACTGGGCGGGAGGCAGGGTGGGGGCTGTCATGTGCATGCTGTGTGCCTGTGCTGCAGCGCCACACAAAATCTGCTCCTTTTACTGAACTACAATCAAAAAGTTTGAAAAACATGAATGTAGTACTTTACACATCTGTACTGTCCAATACTGTATGTGCTAGCCACATATGGCTATTTAAATTTAAATTAACAAAGATTGAACAAAACTGAAAATTTAATTTCTCAGTCGCCTTAACCACATTTCAAGAGCTGAATAGCCACATGTAGCTGGTGGCTTCTGTACTGGATAACACAGATACAGAACATCTCCATCAAATGCAGAAAGTTGTCTTGAGGAGCAAGTTACAGAGCATTCTCTTGACCCCTCTAATGTCACCTGATAAAATTACAGGTATGTCCAGGATGAGCAGATGAATGAGTTTTCTGAATAGAAGGCTCTGAATTTATATTGTCTCATAATCCAGCTGGCATCCAGCTGAAGATAAAACCAAAATATACTGAAAATCACCCCGAGTCCTACCAGCCACACGCATGGGCTGGTAAGAGTCAGCTGGCTTTAATTTCCTTCTCCATAAAGTGACTATTAATAAATAACCCTCCCTTGTTTGTTTTGAATCATGGATGTCCCTTACAATCCAAAGAGAATTGGTTCCAGGGCCCCCAAGGATACCAAAGTCCACAGATGCTCAAGTTCCTTATATAAAATGGTGTAGTATTTGCATATAACCTACACACATCCTCCCATAGGCTTTAAATCATCTCTACGTTATTTATAATACCGAATGAAATGTAAATGCTATGTAAATAGCTGTTATCCTGTATTGTTTTTTAATTTGCATTATTTTTATTGTTGTATTGGGTTTTTTTTTTCCAAACATTTTTGAGCCGCAGTTGGTTGGATCTGCAGATATGAAGAACTGACTACATAAAGATTTACTAAGGAAGAAAACTACAAAAACTACAGAATCTCAAAGAAGAGCACTTCAGGAATGGAACAGCTGACCAATTATGACAGTGTAATAATTAAAAATTCATTTTCTGGCGCTGAGGAAGGGCTAAAACCAAATCCAAGGAATAATAAATACTCCCATAAGAAACTCTAACAGTTACCAATGAGTGTTATTGTCACGAGTCCTGCGGCCCAAGAAGGCGGTGACACATCACACGGAGGGTTTTCAGGACACCTAACTCAGGGGTGGTCACCTGCCTCAGGACAGTCCTCCCCCTATGGTGTCTGGGGCTGCCTGCTGCTTGAAAAGAACCTTTTTGTTGGTTGGTTGATTGGTTTATGACAGGGTTTAACTGTCACCCAGCCTGCAGTGTTGTGATTACATCCCATTGCAGCCTCAACCTCCCTGGTCTTTTAAATGCTGGTGGTTGGCCGGGTACAGTGGCTCACACCTGTAATCCCACCACTTTGGGAGGCCGAGGCGGGCGGATCACGAGGTCAGGAGATAGAGACCATCCTGTCTAACACTGTGAAAACCCGTCTCTACTACAAATACAAAAAATTAGCCGGGTGTTGTGGCGGGCGCCTTTAGTCCCAGCTACTCAGGAGGCTGAGGCAGGAAAATTTCTTGAACCCGGGAGGTGGAGGTTGCAGTGAGGCGAGATGGTGCCACTGCACTCCAGCCTAGGCGACAGAGCAAGACTCCGTCTCAAAAAATACATAAAAATATAAAACTAAATGCTGGTAAGTCCGCTTGAACCTGGAGGCAGAGGTTGCAGTAAGCCGAGATCACACCACTGCACTCCAGCCTAGGCGACAGGAGTGAAACTCCATCTCAAAAAAATAAATAAATAAAAATAAACACTGATAAGTCATCAGTGTTTGCTGGCTTCTTCATTTTTGCTCTTTCCCATGGCAACAATGTAAAGGAAAAAAGCCCAAGGATATCCCATCTTGGACTCTGACTTGCCATGCAGCTTAGGAAGGTAAAATGACTGTATCTACCTGCACAGTACAGACCAAGAAGAGGACACAGGCTTGGCTGTTCCACTCGGGCACCCTAAACAGATGCTGCTTCCTCTCAGAACCAGAAGGAGCAGGGTTGAGTTCACGCCTTCCACTGCAACAGGACCTTGGCCCCCGCTTCCAACTTCAGGCCTGGGTGACACATGTGTTTGCTGGTCTAAGTAGAAGCAGGATCCCCAGTGAGCATGTTACCCAGGGACAGTACAGCTATACGTTCTGAAGCCAAATTCAGAACTGGTAGCCTGATCCCTAAGACTGACAATAGGATGGAATATTAAGGACTCTCTGAAAATCCGTAACATATAGGCACCATATTCATGAAACTCAGTTGCACCTTATGCAATCCATTGTCGAATACTGTGCCCAAAACATGGTGGGCACTAGATCAATATTTGGAATGAATAAACTAATGATTGATTGAATATGAAATGTCTAATGCCCTGAATTAGCCAAACACAATTTCACTTCTCCTTCTGAACTGGAGCAAGAAGCAGGGAAAGGTAGACTTGGCCTATCTAATATTTCACCAGTTTTATCACTAATGCACAGAGGAAAGAAATCACTGAGGAAGAGTCATTGATTTGGCAACATTAAATGTCAGACATCAAAAAACACCATAAAAATTAAAAGGCAAATGACAAATTGCCTTTTCACTGGGAAAAAATATCTGTAACATATGATAAAGACAGTATTATGGCGCTATAAAGAGGTCTTGACATCAACACGACATAGTGTATTAACAGGAAAATGGGGAAAGGACATGAATAGCTCTGACACACACACACACACACACACACACTCCTCACAAATAGCTAATAAACACATGATTTCTTCGATTACCTCTCCACTAGTAATCAAAGTAATGTACACGAAAACAATAGTACAATACCCTTTTCAACTACCAAATTGGGAAAGGTAGTTTGCTGTTGTTTTGCTTTTTAATGCCAATACCCAATATTGCAAGGGTGTGAAGAGAGAGGTTCCCTGCTACATTGCCCGTATACACTTAACGGAATATAATTTGATAATGTATGCTGAACGCCTTAAAAATGTGCACTCCCTTTGATCCAGTAACTCTATTCCAGGAATTTATTCTAAAGAAATCATCAAAGATGTAACCCATGATTTATATGAAAGACACCCATCACATGTTTATGGCAGGGGAAAACAGAAGTCACCTATAAATCCATCAATAGAAGGTTAAGTGAACTATATTACAAGCCGATAATAAATACTATGCATCATATCTTTAAAAGTTCTTTTATAAGATTATCTGATCATCCATGGAATATTTACTTCATAAATTACCATATTATATACTTCATGCTAGATCCATACTGCACATAGCTTAATTTTCCTATGATTCTGAAGGCACTTAGGGATGTTGCAGGACTGATTTATAATGATCTTCATAACTACAAACTATAATTTTAATAGACTTCTAGACTTGTGTGATTAGAAGTAGCAGTTAATAAAAATACTAGGTGTCAGGTTTACTGAATGAAGAAATGATGTCACAGATGCTTTGACAATGGCTATCTCAGAGTTTCCCAGGATACTTCTAAGGAATGTATTCTGTGTTTCCATAAACATCTAGGTCCTGGAGATTCCAATTCTTACACGTCCTCAGACACAAATTCTTTGTCAGATCTCTGCTCTAATCTTCTTTTTGTGAATGTGAACACCTTCACCAGAGACCCTAGACAGATTCACGTGTTCTCACCCTCCACAAGATAGTCTAAAAGGGCAGGTATGCAGAGACGGCTGCAGCACTGGACCTCGGTGTGGTACAGAAGTCCCCTTCGGCAGTTCATGCAGACCACTTCACGTGTTAAGATTTTCATTATACTTGTCACTTTCTTTGTCCCACCAGTGCCTAAAACAATGCCTAGCCTGTTCATAAGAACAAATAATAATTTATCCAAAAAATAAGTAGAGATAATTAATTACATAGACTGTACTATAATTAAAAACAAAACAGACCAAAGTCAATAGAAGTTTTAAACATTGAGATATTATGATAGCATAAAATCCTAACTTACAATTGTTAAGGGGGACACATCTGGAGTTAATTACTCTAAACCCAACAAAAACCATGCTTCATAGGCCACTCGCTCTGAAGAATGTTAAGAGGTATTGCTTTTTAAAAAAAAAAAAAAAAAGACAGGGTCTTGCTCTGTCTCCCCAGCTGGATGCAGTGGCATGATCACAGCTCACTGCAGCTTTGAATTCCTGGCTCAAACAATCCTCACATCTCGACCTCCTAAGTAGCTGGGATTGTAGGTGCACGCCACCACGCCGAGCCTTAAGAGGTATTCTTGATTTAAAAAAAAAAAAAAATCCACGTTCAAGTAAGTTTGGGAAATTCTAGGGTAAACAAAGCAAAGCTAATTTCTGTGCTGCCAAACTTCTCAAACTTTAGAAAATGAGGGTGAATTGTTTATCTCAGGAAGCAGGTATCTGATGCAGCATTTCCCTAAAACATCTGAAAGTAAAATGCTTTTAAGTAGAAGATCTCATGGGATTCATGTTCCCCGGACCTGGCTTTGGGAAATTTTATTCATATTCCCTCTTGGAAAAGCTTCAAATCCACCAAGATCATGTATTTATTACCCTGCAAGTGCAGTATATTCATTAGGACTATAGCTGGAATCAGACTTCCTGAGTCCAAACCCTGTCACTGCCACTTACTAGCTCACGCAAGTTATTTAACCTCTCTATATCTCAGTTTCTGTATTTCTAAAAAGGAGAGAAAAATAGCTATGATGCGTAAATGTTTGTATTAATATTTAATCAGTTTACATAATATTTGAACAGATTAAGAAATCACAATAACAAGTCAAACAGACACCAGCACATTTAGGAATAAACACAACTGATCCTCACCCAGTGGGAGAAGCTATCAGTTTTCTAATCATGGGCAATCAGCCTGCCATCAGTCACAGAGCAAATGACCAGCAGTAATTAATGCAGCCAGCTGGTTAAGCAGTGGTACATTAGCTAAGAGACTCGACTATGCTACCACTGTGTACCTCAATACTAGTTCCAGAGCAGTACCCAGAAACACCATTTCTTGCCTCATGGTAGCATATTCCAGCCCACACAGTCTTATTTATAGCAAGTCTGTAAGGGTGTCAGTAATTCAGGGAATGCCTCTATGAGCAAGATTTAGCCATAAACTTAAGTCTGCAAAACAACTCCCAAGAACAATACATGTAATTCTTTTTACAGCGTGAACAGATACAACAGGAGTCATTCATATAATACCCAAGACGACAAGTTTCCAATAGCCACCAGACATGATGTTGGATAAACACATAGATTTTTCTTCCTTTGTAGTTCATATAAAATATTCATGTAAGAAATAGAGCATTAGCTGATTTAAGCATCGCCATTTTTATTGACTATAACATAGACTCAGAATCCTTTAACTCTAATGGAAATTAAATGCTTTGCATTTAAGATGCTTCCTACTCTGACCTTTAAACATTAAAATAACTAGAAGCACCACAAAACAGAAATGAGAATGTTTCACTGATCCAACACTACATTTCAGACCTGCAATTGTCCATAGAAAGACATTTCACCTTCAAGGTCAGAAAGCACAAGACATTCTGTGAGCGGCTAGAACAGAAAGCACTGCTGAACCACAAGAAGAGTCCTCTCCCCACAAGGGAGACAAGAGAAGACTCATATGGAGGATGTCCTGTATGCTTTACATCCATCGAACCTGAGTCTCCAACTTGGTCTCTTAATCATCCTCAGTGATACTTGACATGAAAACTGTGCCTGACAACACAGCTAAGCCTTACTTCATACACACACAATGTTCCTTAAACTGTAAATACACTCCACGATAGCTGGAAAGCACTAGGAGAGCTAACTCTCTTTCAAAGAAAAACTACATCAAACTTGCCTCCGTCATTTAAAAAGCTACCTGCAGCTGGGTCCCTGCCATTTGAATTTCACAAATCAGCAAAATAAAAACGAAAAGCTGATCAAAACAAACAAGGTTGGGCAATGACCCAAGAGTTTCCAACTTTCAATTTTGCCAAGGAAGGTCATTGTAGAAATTAAAACAACCACCGCCTTGAAAATCCTACCATCCACTAGCCGAGAGGTATGCAATCTGGATGCATGACAATCGCCTGGGGAGTTCTGGACCTGTAGCAGGAGCAGGCTGCCCCAGGGTTCAGCGTCAGTTGTCTCAGGTGGAATCAGGATGCCATGATTTCTAAAAGCTCTCCAAGTGGGTCTCACGTGCAGCCAGGATTGAGAACAACCATCACTTCATAAAAGAGATATTTCAAAACCAATAAAGTAAGGCTATCATCTCAGATTATAGGGTGGTCATTGTAAATAAATAAAATTCGGCTTATGAAAAACACCCTATATTAGCTTTGTGTTCCTCGTTTCACCTCTGGCAAAGTAGGATAAACAACCTGGAGACCAGCATTTGGGAACACCTGGTCTAGACTAGCAGACTCCACTTCCCCATCACTCACTCCACTGGCAAGCCCTTATAACCCAGTGTATGCCTGCTCCACTCCCCTAAACTGGTCCTTGTGTGGCCAAATCCAACCACTTTTCCTCATTACTTACCTGTACCTCTTTGCAGTACTTCCCAGAGCAGGCTGGTCCTGCCTTCTTGAAATTGTCTTCCTCCCGGCTTCCAAATGCCTTAGCTCTCTCCACACAATTCACCATTCCCCAAACACATCTTGCAGATCCCTTCTTCTAGTTTGTCTCATGCTGTTCTCTCTTCCCAGAACTCCATTCTCCCTTCTCCATAGATGCAAATCCTACATCTATTTCAAGGACAAAGTCAAATGCTACCCACACACTACGCCCATCCGTGTTCCATGCACGGGTCTACAGGGAATCCAGTAGACTATAAAGTGCAGTTTTACTTCCAGTGGGTGAGATGAGGTCATAGGGAAAAAGCCAACCTCAAGGTTAAAAGCCATGAAGACTGAAAACGTTGGAAAGCAAAGTATGAGATGGACTGAGGCAGGTGGTTCAGAACCAAGATGGTGAGTAATGTCTGCTAGAGTAAGAAATGTGTTATAAGAACTAATGTAGGTACTACCTCTAACTAGCTTGTGGCAACAGCTACCTCTTTTTTAGTGGTTTTCTAGGTGCTGCCTAGGCACAAGGAACACGACATCCATTATCTCACTTAACCCTCACAACAGCTCCAGGAGGAATGTATTACCATTCCCACTTACAAATATGGTCTACACTAACAATGCAATTAAGAGAGTTGCCCAGGAGCACCTGGCTAACAGGTGAGTGAGCTAGGATTTGCACTCACCCTTTTGCAATTCCAAAGCCTGTGATAAATCTCTCTGCTACAGTCTACTGCCTCTTTAATGATAACTTCTCTAGCCCACTTGCTTTTCTTCTCTAAAAAATGAAGGGTTTAGTCTTAGTGATTCCCGTCGTCCACACTCCAAATCTAACATTCTGCATGTTTGTAAAAAGAAAAAAAAAAAAAACACAGCAGAGAGCCATGAACAAAGAAAAAGAAAAGAAAGTAAGGCAGTGATAACAGACACAGAGAAACATCAGAAAAAAACAAGATGTTCTTTGTGGCCCCCACTAGCCCAGACTCCCTTGGGGATTTTTCTGACCGTTTTAAGTATTTTTCCCACTCTGAGATGGGTATAAGGTAACTTTATATTGTATTGAGTTTTCCTTCCAAATCTCATCTCAAAATGCCCTGAGGACCAAGAGAAAACCATCATGGAAATAAAAGTACAGGCAGGCAAAAAAAAAAAAAAAAAAAGGGTGAGAATACATCAGAAAAGCAAGCTGTAGGGATTTCATTTTAAATTGAGAAAAGGGATGGATGATAATGATCAAATGAAGTCATTCAAAAGGGTGTTTTCCAAAGAAAAAGAATAACTGAGTGAGAAGAGAAAGAAGAAAGTAAGCAGGATGACCTTGATTTAGCAACGGATCTTCACTGATTTCCTTTCACCTTCTTACTTGATTCTGGGAAAAGTCACAATCCACAGTGTGTGACATTAAAGTCTACCTCTTAACGAAATTAGTGGATTAGCAAAAATGTCACTGAAGCACAAAGGAGGAGGGAAATATCTTGGAAGAAACGCTACCTCCTTTGTTCATTAGAAAAACCAGCAAGAAAAACAAGAACTCAGAAATATTCAGGATAGCAAATGTCATCTGTTATCCTTTTCTAGAAAAGGCCCTTTCAAAACAGTAAGTTATGAACCATCACCCTTCTGAGATCTGACGAAGAATTTTGTGAAGCCATCAAATCAGTACTTTTGTACACTAGGACCTCACAAACTTTGGGGTTTCACAGTGTCAGTGTTGACAGTATTTGCTTTTAGGGACCAAGGCCCAGTTTTGAGACTCTTTCCAAAGAGTTTGTAAACGCTTCCAAAAAAGAAAAAAAAAAAAAAATGTACACAGATGCTATGATACTGGTCCCCCCTCCCTCTAGCATCATTCACACCGTTTCTAACCTCTGATTGTTGTTTGTCCTGAAGGAGGAAGATTTCCCCCACACCAGCAGTTGTTGACTTTTTTTTCAAGTCTAGTTTAAGGACAACTAATTTTTTTTTTTTTTTTTTTAGATGGAGTCGCGCTCTGTCACCCAGGCTGGAGTGTAGTGGCACAATATTGGCTCATTGCAGCCTCTGCCTCTTGGATTCAAGTGATTCACCTGCCTCACCCTACCGAGTAGCTGGGATTACAGGCATGCGCCACTATGCCCAGCTATATATATATATATATATATATATATATTTTTTTTTTTTTTTTTTTTTTTTTTTTTTTTGGTATTTTTAGCAGTGACGGGGTTTCACCATGTCGGCCAGGCTGGTCTCAAACTCCTAACCTCATGTGATCCGTAGGACACCTAATCTTAAAGATAATGTCAGAAATGAGGCAACCAGCTCCCTAACCAAGAGAAGTCTGTATCACTTTGGTCATGTGGGACTGGGACAGAGAGATGCCAAAAAACTTGCTCACATAAGACATCTGTGTGCAGGAAGCTTTCCTAAAGGTTTGGGAAGATCTAAAATTTCTGTATACATACATACCTGTGTATATATATACACATATACAGAGTGTGTGTGTGTGTATATGTGTGTGTGTATATATATATATAAACTTATGGAGAACGCTATATAAAATATAAGAGTTGGAAGACATTAGATATTAGATATCACTGAATCCAATTTTGCCAGTGGAGAAACACCAAGTGATAGGCCCAAAACCAAGATCATGCAGACGCTATGTGACAAAGTCCCCTGCACAACAACACTCCCAATTCAGAATTTAGTTCTCTCTTCCCCACTGATGCCTGGAGCCCCAGTTAGCTACCTGCTTAGCTCCAGAATGTATTAGCTCAGTTTTACATGTTTTAGAAAGTAAGGCACTACAAAAGACACTTTCTTTCTGTTTTGTACATAATAAATATTTGTTCCTTATTTCCGAAGAGTAGAATTCATTGAGGTTTTTTTCCTCCAGAAAGCAGATAATTAAGTAACAAGGTAAAATTTTTATTATCTTAACACCGCTTGAGAAGGAAAACTATATTGTTTAGAAGGGTGAGAAAAACAAACTTGATGAGCTTCTTGGGCGTGGAAGGTGAGACCCTGCAGGAATGGGTCACTCCCAGTAGGAAGTTAACCAAAGAAAGCTCAAGAACTCTGAGTGAGAACTCATGAGGAATTTGGGGGTTGAGGATGAAAGGTAAGAGAGAAAATGGATAGCTGGGCGCAGAAGGCTGGGGGATTCGAAGTTTTTAGAATTGGCCAGGAACTTTTCAGAACAAGGAGCCAGGGTTTCCCTTGTAAAGCCATTTGCTTCACTGCAGGGCAAATCCTTAGGATTCCCCAACCCTCATTAGAGTCTTCTGTGTACTTGTGAATGGCGAGTTCAGGTGGCTGGTTTGAAGGAATTAAGGAAAAGGATTAGGGCCGGGCATGGTGGCTCAGGCCTATAATCCCAGCAATTTGGGAGGCCAAGGCGGGCAGATCACTTGAGGTGATGAGTTTGAGACCAGCCTGGCCAATACGGTGAAACCCCGTCTCTACTAAAAATACAAAAATTAGCAAGGCATGCTGGCATGTGCCTGTAATCCCAGCTACTGGCAGGCTCGCAGGCTGCAGGAGAATCACTTGAACCCAGGAGGGGGAGGTTACAGTGAGCCAAGACCGTGCTACTGCACTCCAGCCTGAGGGACAGAGTGAGACTCTGTCTCAAAAAAGAAAAAGAGAAAGGACTGCCGAGGCAGGCGGATCACGAGGTCAGGAGATCGAGACCATCCTGGCTAACACGGTGAAACCCCATCTCTACTAAAAACACAAAAAATTAGCTGGGCATGGTGACAGGCACCTGTAGTCCCAGCTACTCGGGAAGCTGAGGCAGGAGAATGGCATGAACCCAGGAGGCAGAGTTTGTAGTGAGCCAAGATGGCACCACTACACTCCAGCCTGGGTGACAAAGCAAGACTCCATCTCAAAAAAAAAAAAGAAAAGAAAAGAAAAAAGACTGAACTCCACATCTACCTAGATAGACCTATGAAGAACAGGGACAAAGAGTCCCTGCCTTGAGCTAGTTCAGTGAAGCAAGAGCTCAAAGACAGAAATGAGAACATAAGCGCCTGAGGAATTTACAGGAATCGTGAACATTACGCCTCCAGCAGCAGGCAACAGGAGGGCTGAAGCCAATCTAAGTAGGTCTTATGGGGCCAAAAGACCTCATCCGACACCTGGGTGTGCGAAAGTAAAGGTTAACAAAAGTGTTACCCCAAAGGATACGAAGCAGCAGCAGTAGCAAAGCATAACTGCATCCTGGTAGGTGCCTGATCCTTTACAATTAGATTTGTGAAGAAAGATGCAGTGGGAGCGGATCCCTTTGAGGCAGCAGAGGGCTAGGGAGCCTTAAGAAAGAAGAGTGCAGGGCAGAGTGGAGATCAAATGTCAGACCTGCCTGGAATTTCAGGGGCTGCCAACTCTGGGGAGCTTTGCTCCGCTACGTGGATTACAACACAACATGAGCAAAGGGGGTAGTTTGGGTTCCAGCTTCCCCATCTACAACCACCTGTCCCTAAGAGATAGGAGGTGATAGTATTCGGACCAAGGTTGATTAGAAAACAGAGGCACCCAATGGAAAGCCCGGGGTCAAGGCAGCGGCCCCTCCCCTGCACATGCACACTACTGTTGCCATATGGCCCGTGCACGTGTGAAGCATAAGTCGGAGCCGGCAGGAGCCCCCTCCCCTCCCAGCCATCCCGCAAGCCAGCAAAGCAAATGAAAGCCACACTTGGTTCCTAACAGGAATGCAAACAGCGGGTGTGTTGGGGCCGTGGGATTCTGGATTAATTTTTTTCCCTCTTCTCTGCATGCCAGTTTCGGGGGGAGCAACATGGCTTTGTTATATTCACAACAACAAAAACCTATAATCAAAATGTAACTGTGTTACTAGAGTAAAAAAGGCAGGCTCATCACAGTGGCCATTTTTCATGCTTTGACTGTTGTAGTAATGAGTTAGCTTTGCTCCAACTGCCAGAATCATTCAAAGAAGTGATACATACACATGGGTAATAATGAATGGCCTTACTTTGAGAACCTTCCTATAGTAGACCAGGTCCACAAGCTTATTAACATAGAGCCCTCCTCTTCTAAAAATGGGTATAATGAGACCTGGAACATGGATAAAACACTATTCCTAGTAGACCTTTTGCTTCTTTTTTTTTTTTTTTTTTTTTTTTTTTTTGAGACTGCCGGGCGCGGTGGCTCAAGCCTGTAATCCCAGCACTTTGGGAGGCTGAGGCGGGCGGATCATGAGGTCAGGAGATCGAGACCATCCTGGCTAACACGGTGAAACCCCGCCTCTACTAAAAAATACAAAAAACTAGCCGGGCGACGTGGCGGGCGCCTGTAGTCCCAGCTACTCCGGAGGCTGAGGCAGGAGAATGGCGTAAAACCCGGGAGGCGGAGCTTGCAGTGAGCTGAGATCCGGCCACTGCACTCCAGCCTGGGCCACAGAGCGAGACTCCGTCTCAAAAAAAAAAAAAAAAAAAGAGAGAGAGACAGAGTCTCGCTCTGTTGCCTAGGCTGGAGTGCAGTGGCACAGTCTCAGCTCACTGCAACCTCTACCTCCTGGGTTCAAGTGATTCTCCTGCATCAGTCTATTGAGTAGCTGGGACTACAGGTGCCCACCACCACGCCTGGCTAATTTTTGTATTTTTAGTAGAGACGGGGTTTCACGATGTTGGCCAGGATGTTCTGGATCTCTTGACCTCATGATCCACCCACCTCAGCCTCCCAAAGTGCTGGGATTACAGGCATGAGTCACCGCACCAGGACAGCTTTTGCTTCTTTAGAAGCAGTGTATTATGTTAAATTTTTTCAAAAGTGCAGGGAAATAACATAAAAGACATTACTAGAGGATATTGAATCTGGAATTTGTTAGTCTATTATAGCAGTTCTTTTTCATTCTGTTACTCAAAACCACTGCTTAATAATTTTGTAGCTCAAAATAATCTTGGTCATTCTGTAATGTCTTTTCTGTTATCTCCCTACACAACCCCTCCCACAAACCTAATTTGATTTTCTGTTATATATTTTGGCAGCAATGCATTTATGGTATTTATTCTATTTACACCAATGCTTTAGTGATTCTCTATTTTTATTTCTCACTCTCCTTTTCCGGATTGGAACATCCTGAGGGCAAGAATATTTATTCTGTTCACTACTATTTTCTTCATTCCTATTACCAAGACAGGTGTTGAATAATGGTTTCATATAAGCCAAAACAAAAACAATATAACAAAATGAAAACAAAACATTTTCTGGGTTATTTTATCTGACTTTCTTTTCTAATCTTTTGAAATAATTTTTTTTTTTTTTTTTTTTTTTTTGGAGAGAGTCTTGCTCTGTTGCCCAGGTTGGAGTGCAGTGGTGCAATCTTGGCTCACTGCAACCTCCACCTCCCGGGTTCAAGCAACTTTCCTGCCCCAGCCTCTCAAGTAGCTGGGATTACAGGCCACCATGCCCGGCTAATTTTTTGTATTTTTATTAGAGATGGGTTTCACCATGTTGGCCAGGCTGGTCTCAAACTCCTGACCTCAGGTGATCCGCCTGCCTCAGCCTCCCAAAGTGCTGGGAATACAGGCGCGAGTCACTGTGCCCGGCTTTAAGTAACTTTTATTTTGTTTTTCATTATTATTGTGATTATAAACACCTTATATAGTTTTTGTTTGTTTTACCTGAATCTTGCTACGGTATTGTCTATTCATGACCTTCATCTCCTTTTCTTTATATTTTTTTCCCATGAATTATCTGTACTTAACTGACTTTAAACGAAAGGTTTTTGTTTGTTTGTTTGTTTTGAGATGGAGTCTCACTCTGTCGCCCAGGCTGGAGTGCAATTGTGTGATCCTGGCTCACTGCAACCACCTCCACCTCCTGGGTTCAAGCGATTCTCCTGCCTCAGCCTCCCAAGTGGCTGGGATTGCAGGTGCCCACCACCACACCCGGCTAATTTTGTATCTTCAGTAGAGACGAGGTTTCACCATGTTGCCCTGGCTGGTCTCGAACTCCTGACCTCAAGTCATCCACCCATCTTGGCCTCCCAAAGTGCTGGGATTACAGACATGAGCCACCCCACCTGCCTGGCCTAAATGAAGGTTTTATTGAAACTCTTTCACCAAGTAAATCCTTTTTATGTGCCTCACCTAGCTTTTCACCTTCTCATGGGTATAGGAGATTTAAAGGATCCATTCCACCCTCCCTGAGATTCTGCAAATATTAACTTCATTTAGCGACAAACACTACAGGCCATGTCAGATGTCTGACACAGAGGCCCACATTTCAAATAATTATCACTAATTTCTATGGGTGCATGAACCTGGTGACCTCAAATCCCATTGAAAATAAAATACCTAAATCAGTGGTTATGAAATCTTTCTTCATCACGGCCCCCTTGGAAAACCGAATGCTTAGAAACGTCCTGTCTCCTGGGGAAAAAAAAGGTATGGTATACACTAGATTTAAACATATAATTTCAAGGATTTATAGCTCTCTCAAGAACAGTGTTTTTTCAAAGTATGAACTGTGACCTACTAGTGGATGATGAAATCAATTTAGTGGGTCATGAGCAACTTGGAAGAAAAAGAAAGGGAGGAAGAGAAGGAGGGGAGGCAAAGGGAAAAGAAAAGGAAAAAAGTATGGGAGAGAGGTCATGTAAGTATTATTTCCTGACCCTTTTTCTCAGCTGTAGGTGTGGGTGTATGTCTGTGTGTGTGTGTGTGTCTGTGTCTGCATGTCTGTCCGTGTGTGTCTGTGCGTGTGTGTGTGTGTCTGTGTCTGCATGTCTGTCCGTGTGTGTCTGTGCGTGTGTGTGTGTGTGTCTGCGTGTCTGTCCGTGTGTGTCTGTGCGTGTGTGTGTGTGTCTGTGTCTGCGTGTGTGTCTGTGTCTGTGCATGTGTCTGCATTGTCTGCATGTGTGTCTGTGTGTCTGTCCGTGTGTGTCTGTGCGTGTGTGTGTCTGTGTCTGCATGTCTGTCCGTGTGTGTCTGTGCGTGTGTGTGTCTGTGTCTGCGTGTGTGTCTGTGTCTGTGCATGTGTCTGCATTGTCTGCATGTGTGTCTGTGTGTCTGCGTCTGTCCATGTGTGTCTGTGTGTCTATGCGTGTGTGTCTGTCTGCGTCCATGTCCCTGTGTGTCTGCATGTATGTCTCTGTGTCTATGTGTGTGTCCTCGTGTCTGTGTGTGTCCCTGTATGTGTCTGTGTCTGCATGTGTCTGCATGTGTGTGTCCGTGTGTCTGTATGTCTGTGTGTCTGTCTGTGTCTGCGTGTGTCTGTGTGTTTCCATGTGTGTGCATGTGTCTATGTCTGTGTGTGTGTCTGTGTGTCCCTGGGTCTCTGTGTGTGTGTCTATGTGTATGTCTGTGTGTGTGTCTGCATGTGTGTCTGTGTGTGTCTGCACGTGTGTGTCTGCGTGTGTCTGTGTCTGTCTGCATGTATGGGTGCATGTGTCTGTGTCTGTGTGTGTGTATGCACACGCATGCTGGGTCAAAATGTAAAATGTAGTTCTTACTGTGCATTATCAAAATAATTTAGAAGAGACTACCCTAGGAGTTCATGGACCCAAGCCAAATGACCAAGGATGAAACCATCCTCTTACTCTGTTGTCAAGATCCTCAGAAAAGAGTATCACCTCTTGTGTGAGTTTTAACCAGAGGGGGAGTATGTGACAAGGCATAGGTGTAAAACAAAAAGCCAAATTTGAGGCACTCCAAGAAAGTAAGCTCTGTGGGTGCAGGGTACAAGGACAAGCCCTAGCAGCAAGAGGAAGTCCAACTTCATGCCACAAGCCAAAGGTCAGCAACTCAAATGGTTCGGAAGCCACGTGGGTGGCAGGTGTGAGCTAAGCACACCTGGGAGGATGCACCCCACATAAAGGACACAGCTGTGCCTCTGCTCCAGCCAGCTGCTCCCACAGGGGAATTCAGGAGCTAGGGGCCAGGGCTTCTGGTTTTCAAAGATAAGCCAGAAACCTGCATCCTTATATAGAATCCTCTGATTTTTAATATAGGCAAGCAAAGCTGAAAGGGAATTGTTTTTAAACGTGATGCAGGCTAACACTGTAAGGAAATAATACAGATCTGTGAGCTGGACACAGATTTCAAGCCTTAGGCTGAAGACAGAGATATGATTTGCTTTATGACTAGAAAGATCCCTGGAGGACAGACTGAGGCGAGAGTACAGAGGGAGAAGGAGCACAAGGTGACCAGAAGTGGGAAGCTACAGAAATCATCCAGATGACAGACTACAGGGGCCTCAGTAAAGGCTGTAAGATGAGGGAGCAGGTGCAGGAAACATTAAGGAGACAGAACTGACAGCCCCAGTCAGATATGCAGGGTGAAGGAGGAGGAGGAGGAATCTAGGATGACTCTGTGGTTTCTGGTTTAGGTGGCCAAGCAGACAGACGCTCCATTCACCAAGACTAGAAATACAGCAGGATGGCCAGGTCAGGGGGTCAGGCTGGGAGACAGCTGAGTGTGAGGTGACTAGAGACCACCTAGCTGAAGTGTCCATAAGAGGGAATAGGGCTGGAGTGCAGAAGAGTCTATGCTGAAGTTGTAACATTGTGAGTCATTGACCTCTCGATGCTGTAAGCTAGAAGACAAGAAGGCTAGAACATATCTTGGCCCCTGGTTCCTGAATTCCATGGGAACAAGTGGCTGCAGCAAAAGGACAGCTGTGCCCCTTATGTGGGGTGCACCCTCCCAGGGGTTTGCTTGGCTCGCTCGTGCCACCCACCCGGCTTCCGCATCTTTGAGCTGGTGACCTTTGGCTTGTGGCATGAAGTTGGACCTCCTCTTGCTGCTAGGGCCCTGCTTTAGTCCCAGAACTTGCTAGAGCACCATGGCTCATGCCTATAATCCCAGCACCTTGGGAGGCTGTCGCAGGCAGAGCCCAGGAGTTCAAGAACCCCATCTCTACAAAAAATACAAAAAATTAGCTGGGCATGGTGGCATGTGCCTGTAGACCCAGCTACTGAGGAGACTGAGGTGGGAGGATCGGTTGAGCCCAGTAAGTCAAGACTGCAGTGAGCCATAATCGCGCCACTGCACTCCAACCTTGGTGACAGAGTAAGACTTGTCTTTAAAAAAAAAAAAAAAAAAAAAAAAAAACTAGGACAGAACCTGAGAGCAAACTCACATTTAAGGATTGAAAAAGGTACCACAAAAGTCATCCAAGATGGACTGGGTGCCTGGAAGGAGGTTAAAAGGCTCAAGGAGAGTACTCAGAAGAACTGTGTAGGGAAATTGGAAATGACACTGATGGGGAACCTATGAATAGATCTCAAGCAGCACTGAAGACCCTGCTGGGATGATGAGTGTTGGACCAGCTGACTCCCAGAATGCTGGAAACAAGAATCATAGGGGCCCCGAATCACCAGATGTATTTTTATATACTCAGCAGCATGTGGACTGAAGTAGAGACAGCGTCTACACTATCGCAAGGCCAAGGGTATGCAGGTTGAAAATGACGGCCGGGCGCAGTGGCTCAAGCCTGTAATCCCAGCACTTTGGGAGGCCGAGACGGGCGGATCACGAGGTCAGGAGATCGAGACCATCCTGGCTAACACGGTGAAACCCCGTCTCTACTAAAATATACAAAAAATTAGCCGGGCGAGATGGTGGGCGCCTGTAGTCCCAGCTACTCGGGAGGCTGAGGCGAGAGAATGGCGTAAACCCAGGAGGCGGAGCTTGCAGTGAGCTGAGATCCGGCCACTGCACTCCAGCCTGGGCGACAGAGTGAGACTCCGTCTCAAAAAAAAAAAAAAAAAAAAGAAAATGACAAAAAGATACAGAGACTGAGACATGCATGGGGTGTGGACTGGACAGAAGAGAAAAGAAACTGGATGAAGAGGTGGACTAAGACACAAGTCAGATGTGGAGGGAGTGGACATCTCCGAGAGGCCAAGTGGGAATAAGGGTGTGAGGACCAGAATGACAAGAGGGTGTGACCTGGAACTGGAATAGTAGAGTCTGAGATTGCAGAGGGCTGCACCCTCCTGAGGGTGCTCCAGAGTGTGGGCATTGGGAAAGGGTGGCTGAACTCAAGTGGAAAAAAAAAGACTGTACAAATTAAGAAGTTAAAAAGCTTCAGGCTGGGCGCAGTGGTTCATGCCCGTAATCCCAGCACTTTGGGAGGCTGAGGCAGGCGGATCACTTGAGGTCAGGAGTTCAAGGCCAGCCTGGCCAACATGGTGAAACCCCATCTCAACTAACAATATAAAAATTAGCCAAGCGTGGTGGTACATGCCTGTAATCCCAGCTACTCAGGAGGCTAAGGCACGAGAATCGCTTGAACCTGGGAGCCAGAGGTTGTAGTGAGCCAAGATTGTGCCACTGCACTCCAGCCTGGGTGACAGCGAGACTCTGTCTCAAAAAAAAAAAAAAAAAAAAAAAAGCTTCAGAGTTGGGGGAAGTTGGGGGAAGGTGTGGGCTATACAACGTGGATCCCTGATGTTGCCTGGGCTGATGGAAGGACTTGGCATGGAGAAGATGACTTCTTGAATAGTGTCAATTCCTCAATAAAAGAAGCCAGGTTTCTGTGAAGTCAGAAGGTGACAGCATCAAGAAGAAGGCAGGCAAGAACCTCAGTGGAAGAGGAGACTCTGCATGAAGGTGGAAGAATAAAGGTAAGGAGAACCAGAAAAATTGCAAAAAGGTTCCCACTTAACATATTCCAGTTAGTGCCAGAGAACAGCAACCTCGTTGCAGAACCCAAAATACCACACAGCAAGCCCCAAAATACCATTCGGTTCACACTGTATCTTCCTCCCCTTCCGCTTACAGTCTATTCTCTCCCTTTTCTTCCTCCTCTGCCTGTGCCTCGGCCTCCCAATGACAGGGACATTGATCCAGCCAGGGTATGGCTGACAAGGAGAAAGGACACTCGGGCTCTTGTTCTCACTCTCCTTAACCAGTTTGGATGACCATGAACAAGCCATCTAATCTCTGTGTGTCTGAAGTTATTCATCTAGAAAATGAGCGTAGGATATTCATTCTCCCCACCCCAGCTTGGCTGTTTTAGAAAAATAAGAGTCAAAGCAGGAAAACGTTTGATGGGGCAATTTTATTCCTAAACCCTATTGGTGGTACTTAAAAGGCTGCCAAACCCTAAAATGAAAACCAGTGTTATTGTTTATTTAATTTGACCAAATGTTTCTTCCCTGGGCCTCAATATCTTATCTGTAAAATAGGAAGATGGATTAAATGATTGTTACCTGTTTACCTAGCATTTACTTATGTATTTTGTTTGTTTATTTCTATCTGAGGGATTTTTCTCTGTGTTACAATACCTGGTGACATTTCTTGGACCAAGTTTCCCCCAGCCTCAGCCTAGCATATTATAGATAGTTATGACTATGCCCTAACACCTAGCCATCTCTATAGATCATTGGCATCCAGTAAGTATTTGGTGAACAGCTAAGTACCAAAGGTCACTTAGATGTAGTTAGTGGCTGCCCTGAGAAATGTGCTGGCCAAGAGTAATGATGCATCTTTAGGTCAAAGACAGTACAGCCCTGGCATACAGCAGGTGCTCAATAATTACTGTTGAAGAGACGACTGGTATAAGAAACTTACAAGAAATTTTTAAACTGAGTATATAGGTGCAAGAAATTCTTAACATCCACCTCAGATCCAGTCCTCCGGTATAAATGTATGTGAATTCCATTATTTTCAATATTGCTGCATGAGAAATATAGTGGCCACCAAAGGCAGGGAAAATGACGGGTCCCGTGGACAAATTCATAATTCACCAAGCGCAAAGGACAGCTTCAGAGTCATAGCTTATGGCATCTAAATTTTATGTAGTTGTGGTCATGGTGTGACTCAGGTCTGTGTGTTAAGGTTTGAATGAAGATCAAAAGCACAACTGATTCAATCTATGTGTGTGAGTCTTGAAGAATTCCATTAAAATTCTTCAGAATTCCTGCCAGGGTACTTGAGTCTCAAGCACCACAAGGGAATGGGGAAAACTGCAAAACACAATCTAGTCAGTTCTCATTATCCCCAACAATAGCAGATGAGAAATAAATATTATTTAGTGTGTGTCTGAAGTCTAAAATGAGGAAACACAAATATGGCCAGGTGCACTGGCTCACGCCTGTCATCCCAGCACTTTGGGAGGCTGAGGCCAGATCACTTGAGCTCAGGAGTTCAAGACCTGCCTGGGTAACAAAGTGGGACCCCGTCTCTACAAAACTTTTTAAAAAAGTAGCCAGGCACAGTGGCATACAACTGTAGCCCCAGTTACTTGGGAGGCTGAGGCAGGAGGATCACTTGAGCCCAGGAGGTCGAGGCTACAGTAAGCCATGATTGTGCCACTGCACTCCAGCTTGGGAGACAGAATGGGATATATATATGATATACGCCTTCAAACATATATATGTAACATGTATAAATATATATATAATTCCAGGTTAGAGTGCAGTGGCACCAAGTATACATACATATATTTGAAGGTGTTAGAACATTTTATCATATTTTATATATATTTTATATATAAATACATTATATAAATATAGTAAATATAATGCATTTATATATACCATATTAATATATAATATATATCATATGAGATATATTTTTTTATTTACATATAATATGAACCATAGCCACACTTTCGCACCTTCACCCTTTGTGGCCAGATCATACTACAGAGACAGCAGACGTGAAAGGCCTCTGTAATGCCCACAGCAATATATGCCCATCAGACATAATTGCTTCACCCCATCCTTAGACCTGGGATGGAGCTCACGGGGCAGAGGAAAGGCAGATACAGTCATGGAGAGCATTTAGCTTAGCAGTGGACAGGAGCATAGGCCTTGGGTTCAGAAGGACAGATCCAACACTAATGCTATGTGGTCCTGGGCAAGTTGTATCACTTCTCTAAGCCTTAGCTTCCCCATTTGCAAAATGTGGATAATAATAGTTCTTACCTCATAAGAGGTCTGTGAAGATTAAATGCCATATAAGCAACTCAGGCAACCTGCACAGTGTCTGGATCATGGGAAATGCTGGCAGAATAAGTGGAAACTATTACTATTACTATAACTTAGATGAAATAGAGGTTTTCAGTAAAGACATTCTACAGTTGTAGGCAATTCGAGTAAGAACAGTTTTAAGATAATTTTAATCCACAATTTCTACTATGTGCTGTGGGTAAGAATATATTTCGGAAGCAAAATGCCAACTTTGCTTTAGAAGATTCTGTTGCTGGCACATGATTCTCTAAGACCTGCTCTGGTAAAAATCAATGACTCAGAAGTTCCCAGAAGATCCCTAGCATTATCCTAGACCATGAGGTCCCAAGTCACAGACACTCAGTAGAAGTTATTTCAGGCAAGTTCTTAGCATTAGGGACACCAGCAGTCCATTCCCATTGTAACCCAGGGTAAAGTGGGTGCTATATTTGGTAGCCCAGTTCATTTATTCTCTGTACCACTTATTTTGTGCCTGGATACTTAAGCTTTCATATTCAATTACCTATTTTCATGCAACCCTGTCCTTACTTATATTCCTTCAAAGTACTACTGGTATCACTTTGGGAACCTTACCTAGCATTGGTCTTACTTAACACATTATGCATGTTTTGTAAATATGTGATGGGTTGATTTGTATACGTTTTTAAGTACCAATGATTCTTAAAGATGTGCTGTACGTGAAAGGTCAGAAGCTAACAAGACTGTTCTAGAAATTATTTTTCTATTAATAAGAAACATTGAACATGTTATTAAACACCTTTCTTAAAGATGGCTTGAGATAAGCAACTTACTGGTAAGGAATTAAAAGTCAATTTCCCATCAGTATGAGCGGAGTCAGCTCCTTTCTAGCAAGGGCTGGCTTCACAACACTGTTAGCTAAAAAGCTGAACCCACGAAGTGGAGGTGCCACAACAAAGAGAAGCAGAGTGCTACAAGAATCTGACCCAAAGATGACCATCTCCTCCGATCTTCTTCATCTTCGTCCTTCTGAATTCACAAAACTGAGTGAGTATGATCTGGAACCATTTCCAAGGCTTGGGAAGGGATTTAAAAAAAAAAAAAAAGCCCAAGGTGGGCACAGGTGACTCAGAAAAGATCATCAGTCAGCGTGCAAAGCCAAAACAAACCCTGGAGGGTGAGGGGGAACAGATGGCCAGTGGGCAGCAGGCAGAGCTGGGGGATTCAGAACCATGGCCCTTTGGATGACATTCCACCATGGGAGATGCCTCTGTGTAGGAGGTGATGTCCATTTCACCAGATGGCCAGCTCATCTCCTGGAGTCTCCGCCACCAGGAAAGCTTGGGGACTTACAAGAATTTTATCTTATCTGAAAGAGAAAACTAACAGAGGATAAAAACTGCATATACCACCACCCCTGGGATTAATGAGAACAGAATTCTAAAGAGGACATTTGATTTATCTTCTAGCAGTTCTTCTTTGGTTGCCCGGCAATAAACCAGCACAATTTAGAATAGAGGAGAAAAGCGTTCCCCTTCTCTCCACCCCAAAACACAAAAATCTCATGACATTACAAACACTACCTGGGCCGGGCATGGTAACTCACACCTGTAATCCCAGCACTTTGGGAAGCCAAAGCAGATTGATCACTTGAGGTCAGGAGTTCGAGACCAGCCTGGTCAACATGGTGAAACCCTGTCTCTACTAAAAATACAAAAATTAGCCAGGCATGGTGGTGCACACCTATAATCCCAGCTACCTAGGAGGTTGAGGCAGGAGACTTACTTGAACCCAGGAGGTGGAGGTTGCAGTGAGCAGAGACTGGGTCACTGCACTCCCAGGCTGGATTTTTTTTTTTGGATTTTTTTTTTTTCGACACAGAGTCTCACTTAGTCACCAAGGCTGGAGTGCCATGGCACAATCTCGGCTCACTGCAACCTCTGCCTCCCGGGTTCAAACGATTCTCCTGCCTCAAGTGATCTGCCTGCCTTAAACTCCTGACCTCAAGTGATCTGCCTGCCTCAGACTCCCAAAGTGCTGGGATTACAGATGTGAGCCACTGTACCTGGCTTGGTGGTTGGCTATTAAATAGTAACATCATATGTTAATATTGTTCAAAAAATATTTTTTAAAAAGTCCCCGAGTAGCTGGGACTACAGGCGTGCACCACAATGCCCTGCTAATTTTTCTATTTTCTATAGAGACAGGGTTTCATCATGTTGGCCAGGCTGGTCTCAAACTCCTGACCTCAGGTGATCTGCCCGCCTCAGCCTCCCAAAGTGCTGGCTACCATGCCCAGTCAGTTTTTGGAAGCTTTTAGAGAGAGACAGAGACAGAGAGACAGAGACAGAGAGAGAGAGAGAGAGAGAGAGAGAGAGAGAGAGAGAGAGAAAAGAAAGTTAATGCTATTGATAAGTTAAAGGAAGTAGAAGAATAAGTTCAGCTGAGTCCCTCCCACTCTACCTACTTTAGGCTGTGTCCGAGTTACCCAGGGCATGAGAAGGATGCCAGACCCCGTCAAGTCAAACTTTCTGCATTCAATCTCTATTCAAGGTCCTCCTTCCGATTAACCCAACTCACTATAAATTCTACCAGCATAATCCACATTAATCTCTTCCTCTCACAATACTTCTGCAAATATTGTAGTAATCTATTTATTTTAGTTATGTGTTTATACATCACTATTTTTATTGTAGTTTTCAATCTTCTCATGGATCTTTTTCTGGCAAAAGGGATTCAGGCAGCATCTGGGAGAGACCTGCAGCTAAGCTCCAGCAACTCCAGTAGCCCCCTTCAATTGAGGGAAAGATGGGGTTCCAATGGTCCGATGGTCCTCTAATAGGACATACTTCATGTAAAGGTAATTCACTTCCTGCTGCCTGGAACATGGGTGCTGTCACCTTAAGTTGCTCTATGTGAGGTCTTCAGGCTATCTGGTCCCATAATAACTAGCAAAGACACAACACCAGGGATAACAAGGTATGAGGAATTTTACTTGTATTCCCATGGGGAAAGAAAAAAATACAATCAATTCCTTCCAGTTAACCTCAAATCTGCCCCCAAATAAATCAGAAAGTCACAACAATAACAACAAAGAAATTGCACTTCGCATGTACCACTGTCAGGACCTCAAACTGCAGGAAAACTATTGGACCTTCTGCCCTCCATGCTGAGTACGGCGAAAAGATGTCAAGGTGGCTTTGAAAATAACACTAACTTGGTAGGGCGCGGTGGCTCACGTCTGTAATCCCAGCACTTTGGGAGGCCAAGGCAGGCAGATCACGAGGTCAGGAGATTGAGACCATCCTGGCTAACACGGTGAAACCCTGACTCTACTAAAAATACAAAAAAATTAGAAGGACGTGGTGGCGGGCGCCTGTAGTCCCAGCTACTTGGGAGGCTGAGGCAGGAGAATGGCGTGAACCTGGGAAGCAGAGCTTGTAGTGAGCCGAGATTGCACCACTGCACTCCAGCCTGGGCGACAGAGCAAGACTCCATCTCAAAAAAAAAAAAAGAATGCTAACTTTTTTGCCAAACAGAAGACAGCAGACTACAACCCACTTGAAGTACAATTGAGTCCAATTTAATCAGAATTTACTACATACAGGAAAAAAAAATCTTATCTTGAGGTAACAACCATTTGTCTACCAAAACTACAAGAAGTTGAAAACAGCTGTTTTTTTCACCCTAGCAGTCAGCCAATAATAAAACATGTTACATTTTCTCCTTACTCACGTAACCAAATACCACCTGTTCTCCAAAAACCAAGGAAATAAAAAATAAAGCCTTCTTTCTAAAATATGTTAAAGAAATAGCCTTCTTTTCACATTTTAGAAAGCCTTCTAAAATATGAAAAATATGTTGCATTTTCTCATCAATATACCGATTAAAGAGAGTTCCAGAAACATCGTGAAAATTAGAGAGAAGAGAAAAAGAAAATAATTTTCACATTTACCCTATGGGTGTTCAAATCTTAGCACCTTTTTCCTGAGACAGCACCCAACCTACTAACAGAGTTAAGCACATTATGAACTTTAAGTGTTAGCTATTATTATTGCTAGGGGCAGAAAGAAATCATTCATATAATCAACAAAGACTTATTGAGCACCTACTGTGTGCCAGAGACCACTCTAGGCAGTGAACAAAACAGATTAAGTTCCTGCCCTGCTAGAGTTGACATTACAGTGATTTGAACCTAGGTTTCCTTGTCTCCAAAGCCTGTTGCTGTTGAAAGCAGGGACTGCAAACTCACATGCCAAAGGGGCCAATTAGATGAAAGAAATAAATTGGGTCAGGTAACAGCTGGCTGTTCACCAAACCCATTACCTCTACTTTCTGGGCCCACTCTAAGATTACATGTCCCAGCCTCTCCCAGCAGGTCACTATGGCCAAGTCACAGAGCACTAATTCATGGAATGTGCACAGAATGCTACACATCACTTAGGGACCTGTTACTCTGTCTGCTTCCATCTGCTGCACGCAGATAAGCAGGGCAGCCTTGGGAGCCACAGACTGAATATGGCAAAGCCACAACATGGAAGGACCCTGGGTCCCCGAATCGCTGCTTTAAAGAGAGCTCTCTGCCCATCAGGAACACTCATTTTGTCTTTATGTGAGTGAGAAATAAACTTCTTTGGCTTTAAGCCATTGTAGATTTGGGGGTTGGTTTGTTACCACAGTTAGCTCATCGCAGCCAATATGAGAGTGAAATGGGACAAACGGGAGCCGTGACAGATGCCCTGTCTAAAAGAGGCACCACTACTAAGCTTCAGCCAAGTGTGGCCATCCAGAAATACAGGATCAGTATGGTTAAGCTTCTGACTATTTCAAGAGAACTTAGAAATCCTGATTTTTTAATGGAAAAGCTCTTGATTTTTAAGTGATGTTTCATTTTGTTTGACAAGTGTTTATTTACTTCTTTATTATTTATGAGTTAGGGTCTGGCTGTGTTGTCCAGGCTGGCGTGTAGTGGCATGATCTCAGCTCACTACAGCCTCTGCCTCCTGGGCTCAAGTGATCCTCCCACCTCATCCTCCCTAGTAGCTAGGACTACAGGTGCACACCACCACACCAAGCTAATTTTTAGTTTTTGGTAGGAAGGGGGCCTCGCCATGTTGCCCAGGCTGCTTTCAAATTTCAGGGTTCAAGTGATCCTCCTGTCTCGGCCTCTCAAAGTGCTGGGATTACAGGTGTGAGCCATTGCGCCCAGCCACAAGTGTTTAATTTTTGAAAACCCATCTGTGGAGAGAAGTTAGTACCTGGCTTGTGATGCCTGTACTCCATCCCACCACTAGTGCTGTGCTATCCATGTATACTTGTAGGCAGAGTGGCCAAAAAAAGGTTTAAAGAACAACACAACAGGTTTTCATAGGTACTGTGAGAACATACCAGGAGATTCTCTTCCTTCCTTTACATACACCACAGTTATCCTGTGTCTATTATGCATGTGCAAGACCCTGTGCTAAGACAAATAAGACATGATCCCAGCTTTTAAGAGAGTGGCTCTCAAGTTTTCTCGGTTGTCTGCGCACCTTCGTACCCTAGACCTTAAACCGACTCCACACTTATCCCACCTTTCCACGGTGTAAGTAGCACTGCTTCCTGCTCTTCTTCCTGAACATTGTCTTCTATGCCCGAGAGGCAGTGTGCCTCGGTTGTTCCTTAGTGCTGGCTTGACTTCATAGTATCTTCTTCCCTCTTTCTCTAAGCAAGTTGTCCCACTAGCTACTCAGCTCATTGTTTCTTCTAATAGACATGGCTAATAACCGTGTGTGTCCTCACTTATCACCAAAATAGTTTTTAACACATTGACCACAGTTGTGAAGGGGTTTCCAGGACCCCGTTGTACCCAGGATTACCTTTTGAGAACCACTGCTCTGACAAGTTCACAGTCTGAGGAAGGAGACAGGCCAGGAGACCTCAAGCATGGCCCAAGAGACAGAAGCAGAGAAGACGGCATCTAACTCCTAAGGCAGAGGGCAGAGTGCATGCCAGGGAAGGCTGCCTGTAGGCCTAACACTTGAGTTGAGTTTTGAAGAAGTGCAGATGCTAATCATGCAGACAAGGCTGGGACGGGCTTCCCAGGCAGAAAGAAGAATATGTAAAGGGCACAAAGGGCTCAGGGGAAACTGCAAGCCTGGCTATAGTAGCAGGTGTGAGCTGCAGGTGGTACATTCATAAAGGACCCAGATTGCTAAGCAATGAAGTCAAACTGAGTTATGAGGAGCTGACAAAAGATTTGGGCCAATTTATATTTTGTAAGAATCTCTGGCTGGAGGACGAGGCTGGTTTAAAGGGGGCAAGACTAGAGGCAGGGGGGCCAATTAGGAGATGCAGCTTTGGTAAGAACATGGACCAAAAGGAGGAAGAGTCTCAAATAAGGCAGCAAAGACAGAAAATTGTCAGAATTATGAGAGTGTTCAGAAATGCAATCAGCAGCTGGGCCCAGTGGCTCACACCTGTAATCCCAGCACTTTGGGAGGCTGAGACAGGCAGATCACTTGAGCCCGGGAGTTCAAGACCAGTCTGGGCAACATGGAGAAACTCTGAGTCTATAAAAAAATTAATAAAGACAAAAATTACGCAGATATGTTGGCACATGCCTGTAGTCCCAGCTACTCAGGAGGCTAAGGTGGGAGAATCGCTTGAACCTGGGAGGCAGAGGTTGCAGTGAGCCGAGATCATACCCCTGCATTCCAGCCTGGGCGACAGAGTAAGACACTGTCTCAGAAAAAAAGAAAAAAAAAAAAAAGAAATGATATCAGCAAAATGTAACAGCCAACTAAATGATGAACTAAAAAGCAATCTAGAACAATTCTCAGATTGCCGGCTCCAACAACGGGGTGAAAAAAAAAAAAAACCAAGAATCTAGAACATTTGTCAGATTTTGGGCTCTAACAAACAGGTGGTGGTCATACTCAGTGAAAGAGGTAATACAGAGGAAATACAGAATAAGGAGTCAGACTCAGGGGGCGAAGAGTTCCCTTTGAGGGAGAAATGCTGACTTGTCAGTAGCCGTGGGTAGAGATGTCCAATAAATTGCTTGGGCATAAGTCTCATCCTCAAGAGAGAGCTGAGTGTTTTTTGCACCAACAGTACATTAGTGATTGCTAAATCCATGAGTCTGAAAGAAGCTACCCCAGGAGGATCTAGAGAGTCACAGAGCAAAGGGGATTAGATAACTGCCCCAGGATTCAGCAGTCGGGCAAGCACTGGTGACTGATAGCATCCTTTTTCCTTCCCACGAAGGATGGAAACGGAGTGAGTTAAGGAGCGAAGGAGACAAAGAAATGGAGGCAGTGAAAATGGGAGGACAGAGTGGGGCAAAAGCTGGAGGCACAGAGGATGTTTATTAGTCACTGTCATTGCCTGGGCCGCCACATAGACCAGGGAGAAAAACCATAGGAGGAATCAGAAAATCTGTGTAGGATTCATAATGCAAATTAGGGCTCTCCTAAAATTTGGAAGTTTCATGTTGTTGGTGTTTAATTTTCACTATAATTCCAGAACACACCATCCATGCCTCTTCTTCATCCAACTCAATTGGTTAGATAACTGAATGTCAAGGTCACTCTTTTAGTTTAAACCATGCAATGGCTTCCCATTGCTCTGAAGATAAAGGCCACAGTCTGTCTCCTGGTGATGTTGGTCCTGCTACCTCTCGTTCACTACTCACACTCCCCTCCACTTCTGCCCACCATCCACACGACCTTCTCTGTGGTTTAGGAATGAATCACAGTCCTTCCCAACACAGAGGACAGTTCCCACTTCTCCACTGGCCCCCATCCCTACTTGGTTATCTCCTATTCCTCCTTCTGTAACAGACGTTGGCCTCAAACGTCACTTTCTCAGGAAAGCCTTCCCTAACCTTTCTCCTCACTTGCCAAGGTGGGCCCCTTCCTCCAGTCTCCCCCTGGCACCTTTGGCTTCCCCTCTGTTAGCAGTCATACTTATTCATGGGAGTGGCTGACTAATGTCATAAATAAGTATGTGGTTAACAATGAAAATACTATAAAGGGGGAGCCCAGTGCCTGCCACTCACAGGTGCCTAATAAATACTGTCCGAATTAATATATATTAAGGAAAATCAATTTGGAAACAACAGACACCACTATTTAAGACTGCATGGTATATCACAACTGTAAGGAAACTAATTGTCTTGGAGTGATAGATCTTTACTGTACACACAGGATAGATACTCACTTTTATCTTTTGCTGCAGAACAAAGAAAAGTGGCAATTTGGTTGTTTTTTAACTGTGTGATATAAAAACTAAACTATGGTGGAAAACAAAATCAAACCATGGTTGCTTGGATTGGATGGGGTGAGTGAGAAGAGCTGGGAATGCCTGCAGAAGGGCAAAAGAAAACTGACTTATTGGGGTCATGGTCACATGCTATATCTTGACAGGGATTTGGGATACACAGGTGTATACATTTGTAAAAACTCAAGAATATGTACGTAAGAGTTTTGTATTTCATTGTATGTAAAATTTACCTCAAAGAAGAGTCACACACAAATACTGAACCCTAATCAATGACATGCATGCTAAAGTATTTAGGGGTGACAGGTACTGATGTCTGCAACTTACTCTGAATACATCAAAAATAAGATGTACTGATGGATAGTGGGACAGACAGATAGATCATAAAGCAAAATGTTAATTGCACCATTTAGATGGTAGGTATAGGGGTGTTTACTATTGTTCTTTCTACTTTTCTGTGTGTTTGAAAATTTCATAAAATGTTGGGTGGGCAGGGAAGGACTGCACTGTATAACTTACAATATCTTTACATTGTAATCAGATCTAGTTTCAAATCTCAGCTCCACTACTTACAAGCAATGTGCCCTTAGGCAAGATGGTTTTTACATGTTCTCTCCATCTCAACTTCCTCCAAGCAAAACGGGCAAGAACTATCTGACAGTGTTGTCATGAGGACTCAATAAGATTAAACCCTTGATCCAGTGACTAACATAATAATAGCTGTCTCATAAATGTTAGTCTTCTTATTCAGAAGTCAACATATTCACAAACTAGGACAAATCTTCAATAAAACGTGAAGGAAGAATCTTGTAAAATTTTTTCTCTTGCTATGCCCCATGGGAAATTAAAAGAATAAATTAATTGTGCTATTTTTATAGGTAAAGACACTGACCTTCCATCAGTAGGACACTGGGAGTTCCACGTCTAAGGAGGGTGAGAGATCTACACTGTTGACACTTCCTCCCTGCATCTCCCAGTGGCCAACACGACCCGTTGTGAGAGCTGGTCAAGGTTAGCAACGTCCTCACATCAGGAGGAAAGATGGGGAATGTCGGCAGAATCTTAAGTAGAGCGCTGAAGCCAAGACTCCCAGTCTCCTTCTCAGATGTGCAAATGAAAAGAGCCGATCAGACAGGCCTTGAGATCTGCTAAGGCACCAGATACGCCATCGGAAGTGGCAGTCACATGACTCTCTTGGTTTTTAGCATAATTACATGAACTGAGAGATGGCCTTATGATCATAAATAAAAGCCTCCAATTGAGACTAATAATGTGTATCCAACTGAAAGATGTGGGCTACCAGGCTATCACGTGGACTTCGCATCCCTAGGTTTGAAACATGATGACATGATGACAGCAAAGGAGGAGGAGCTGCTGACATCTGGAAGCAAGGAAAAATTACACCTTTCTGTATCAGAGAACCAAACCAATGCTCATTCAAGAAAATTAGGTCTGACATCTTAAAAATCAGTGAAAGAGTTAATTATATGTCACAAGTGAGACACCATAATCACAGGAAATTGCAAGTTTTTATAAAGCATCGCTGAGTGCCTACTAGGTTGTACCACTGGGACTATATACAGTGTTTGAAGCTGTTTTAGACTGCACGCAGCAAATCTGACTCCTATCCACTCTACCTTGAAATCTTATTCCCTTTTACATAATTATAAATGCAACTAGTTGACTGGCCTGTGAAGCCTAGGTTTCAAACTCCTTGGAGACATCGTGCACTCACTGTGGAAGCTTTCCTGCCTCTAGCCCAAATATGGATAGGAGCATTGGTGTGCCAGGGCCGGGTCACATCAGAGCTGAGCCAGTTGAGGCATCACTTCCCAACTCCATTATCATGTTAGTAGCTTGAAATCAGCCATGGTGGGAATATTTATACCAGGAAAATTGGCCAACACTATCAAGCAGGCCACCTGTCATTGTTATCTTCCACAGAACAAGCTTACCAACATGTGAAGTTGTCTTTTACTGCTCTGAGGGAGGAGACAAATGTTTAGAACTTTGCCCTCCAAACTGACCTTATTTAAAACTGACCTCTACCGAGGCCATGGTAAAAGGTGGATCAGGCTAAGAAGGCATGTTTATACCATGTGCCCCTTCTCCTCTGGCCTCTGCTGAACTGATGAGCGGTAGATTCCCTAACTCCACTGGCCAGACTGCAGCAGCTTCATTCTCCCTCATGCGAATGTGGAACTGGGACACAGTCTTGATGGTGGGCGTTTAAACTAAAGAGCCTTGCCTACTCTGGCTGCAGTGAGCACCACAGCAAGTGAAAAGCCCCGTGCAAGGTTTATTGTTGGGGGAACCAAGAAGCTATGGGGAAGCAGAAAAAGTCAGTCTCCAGAAAGAGGCAGAAGGATGAACTGGGCCATAGGAAGAAGAGGCACTGGGAACAGGAGATGCACAGCCAGTAACCTTAGCCTCTTAATATCCTGGAGGGCGATATCATGACGCAGAGGGTGAGCTCTGGAATCGAACTGCCTGGGTTCCAATCTCTACTCTGCCAGTTAGCTGGGAGACACTGAACCAGTTAGTGTTATGTTATTCTGTGCCTCAGTTCTCTCTTCTGAAACATGGGGATAATAGCAGAACCTACTTCATAGGGTTGGCATGAGAATCAAATGAGCTGATACAAACAGTAAATGCTCAAAACTATTAGCTGTTATTTCTATCAATTAATTATAGCATCCACGTGGCCTGGTTATATTTCATTCCTATTACAAATATGTCACCTGGGATTCCCCCGTGGCCTGAATCCTCATACTGGAGCTAGTTTTAGTTGTGCAGCTAGGTGATCTGTCCCCTGAATCATAGAATAATGTGCAAATCCCTGGAGCAATGTGTGACCGTTAGCAAATCACTTCCTCAGCCCTCTCTTAGGAGTAGTGTGAGATTCAACTAGGAAGAAACTGAAAGCTTCGACAACCGTGAGCTGTTGTACCAAACTCTGGAGACTGTTATCTCTGCAGGGAAAAGTAAAGATATCACATTGGTCACAAGAATGGAAAACACTTGCTTAAAATGTGTTTATTGCTGGACTAGAGACTAGAGAAATATTCCCCACCCAACTGGAAAAAAAAAGGCTCAGTTTCTGTAGGGTTCACCAGCTTGATTCATATGTCCATCTCCAGTATTAATAAGATAATAACAGGAAATTGCCGAAGACAGTTCTAGGATGCTGATTTTTTAACACACTTTCACCCAGGTTAATTATATTCAAAATAATGCTCCGAAGACTGGTCCTCCCATTCTTTTCAAAACAAAGACTTCTTAACTGATAATGAAGGATACAGATCTGGAGATTTTTTTGTTTTTTACATTTATTTATTTATTTTTTTCTTTTATTTATTTTTTATTATACTTTAAGTTCTAGGGTACATGTGCATAACGTGCAGGTTTGTTACATATGTATACTTGTGCCCTGTTGGTGTGCTGCACCCATCAACTCGTCAGCACCCATCAATTCGTCATTTATATCAGGTATAACTCCCAATGCAATCCCTCCCCCCACCCCCCTCCCCATGATAGGCCCCGATGTGTGATGTTCCCCTTCCCGAGTCCAAGTGATCTCATTGTTCAGTTCCCACCTATGAGTGAGAACATGCGGTGTTTGGTTTTCTCTTCTTGTGATAGTTTGCTAAGAATGATGGTTTCCAGCTGCATCCATGTCCCTACAAAGGATGCAAACTCATCCTTTTTTATGGCTGCATAATATTCCATGGTGTATATGTGCCACATTTTCTTAATCCAGTCTGTCACAGATGGACATTTGGGTTGATTCCAAGTCTTTACTATTGTGAATAGTGCCGCAATAAACATACGTGTGCATGTGTCTTTATAGCAGCATGATTTACAATCCTTTGGGTATATACCCAGTAGTGGGATGGCTGGGTCATATGGTACATCTAGTTCTAGATCCCTGAGGAATTGCCATACTGTTTTCCATAATGGTTGAACTAGTTTACAATCCCACCAACAGTGTAAAAGTGTTCCTATTTCGATCTGGAGATATTTTTATTCATCCCTTTTCAACAAGAACTTATAAACCACACTGTTAATTTCAACACATTTTCTTCTCACACTTCTCATTTTTCTTCAGACTTCTTGGGTTTGCTGTTGACACCTGGTAAATAAAAAGGCAAGCGACAGGGGACCGGCATTCATTACTAGGGACAGAGGTAGGCAGACAGGTCTGGGAGTCCCAGTTTCATTCTAGATACTTCATTCCATATTTCATGTGGGAAGACTGAAGTTAGAAGTATTCTAGGCTTCCCCATTTACTTGAACTGCATAAATACCAAAACCATTTTGTGTGTCTGACGTCAGGAGATTTTATTTCTAGCTAAGAATAGATTTAACATATATAAATCTCAATCTAAATCGAATTCACCTCTTGTGGTTAGGACACTTGGGCAAAGCCGCGCCTGAGTGAACAGGAGGCAGGTGCAGCAGCGACCTTGGCCTATGCTTGAGGCAGCTACTTGGCCTTATTTATATCTACAGGATTGCTTAAAACATGAGTTTGTCCCCATTCTATGTGGTGTTTAAAAGGGCCCATGATTTTTCTTAAATGTCTGCAGAAGTATCATCTAGGGAAGGAAGCCAGGGAGTAAAGGAAAATGGGCAGAATTGTCTAAGGAGGTATTTTAACTCTAGCTTTGAATCTGACCTGTGTTGTTAAAGCTATTCTCTTTTATAACAAAAGGTCCTTCCCTGTTTCTAACAGAAGTTCAAGTTCTCTCAGGACACAATTTAGTTAGCATGGAAAGAGGGTCATGATACAGTGTTAACGGGAAAAAGCAAGTTGCTAAATAATATACCCTTTATATCTTAAAAAAAATTAAGTGAGGCTACGTCTATGGATATAAATATTTGTATGAAGAGGTCTGAAAGGATCCATCACACTTGCTTGACAGCACGACTCTAAGGAATAGCAAGGCGATAAGGTTTGGCTGTGTCTCCACCCAAATCACACCTTGAATTGTATTTCCCATAATCCCCATGTGTTGTGGAAGGGACTCAGTGGGAGGTAACTGAATCATGGGGGCAGTTACCCCCATGCTATTCTTGTGATAGTGAGTTCTTACAAGATCTAATGGTTTTATAAGGGATCTCCCCACTTCATTTGGCACTTTTCTTTCCTGCCATCATATGAAGAAGGATGTGTTTGCTTTCCCTTCTGCCATGATTGTAACTTTCCTGAGGCCTCCCCAGCCATGTGGAACTGTGAGTCAATTAAACTTCTTTCCTTTATAAATTACTCAGTCTCCGGCAGTTCTTTATAGTAGCATGAGAGTGGATTAATACACAAGGCCAACAGGGCCTTTTGCATTTTACTGCATCTACCTGAGTATTGTTTGAATTTAATAAAGTATATATTACTTTCATAATTTTTTTAAATCCAATGAAGATCGAAGTTAGGCCTATATTTATCTGGGCCTCACATTGGAACTATGACAGCAAACTGTGGGAAAACTCTTCCCTTTTCAGAATGAAAATCCGTAGCTGGGCTTGGCTGCTAATGTAGGAAGAAGCAGGAAATGCAGATGGTGGAACTCCACCAAAACATCTGCTTATGGCTTGCAAAGGCACTGCCGGGGGATGCGGGGAGAAGGGAAGATCTTGAGGCTCTTATCCATAGATAAGAAAACAAAAGCCCTGAAAAGTGAAATGATTTGGTAAGTAACAGCCAGGGGTGACCTCAGTCTCCTGAACGCATCCAATGCGATTTTCCCTCACCCAGGCTGTTTTCCCTAGACCTTAAACCAAAGTAGTATCTGCTGGTAGCTCTGAGAAAGAGAAAATGGGCCAGGAACGGTAGTTCATGCCTGTAATCCCAGCACTTTGGGAGGCTGAGGCTGGCAGATTACTTGAGGTCAGGAGTTTGAGACCAGCCTGGACAACATGGTGAAACCCTGTCTCTACTAAAAATACAAAAATTAGCTGGGTACAGTGGCACATGCCTGTAGTCCCAGCTACTTGGGAGGCTGAGGCAGGACAATTGCCTGAACCTTGGAGGTGAAGACTGCAGTAAGCCAAGATTGTGCCACTGCACTCCAACCTGGACAACAGAGTGAGACTCCATCTCAAAAAATAAAATAAAATAAAATAAAATAGAATGAGAAAATGAACTAGAGGTACCTGATACTTTTTATTTTACTAAATAATTCCTCGAGGGATCTTCAATCTCATCTGTAAGCCCACGGGCCTTAAAGGAGAAATCGTTATGTACAAACACGTCCATAAAGCAGAAGTGGAATACTTCCCTATTATTTTATTTTATTTATCTTTTATTTTTGAGACAGAGTCTTGCTTTGTCACCCAGGCTGGAGTGCAGTGGCACAATCCCAACTCACTGCAACCTCTGTCTCCTGGGTTTTCTCATGCTTCGGCCTCCCAAGTAGCTGGGACTATAGGCATCTGCTACCATATCCGGCTAATTTTTCTATTTTTAGTAGAGACGGGGTTTCATCATGTTGAATAGCCTGTCTTGAATTCATGCCTCAAGTGATCCACCCTCCTTGGGCTCCCAAAGTGTTGGGATTACAGGCATGAGCCACTGCATCTGGCCCCTATTATTTTATAGAGCAGCACTACTCTTACAACAAAACCAGACCATACCTTTTAGCAAAACAAAGGTACACACCAACGCCCCTCATGAACGTGAAACCAAGGCCTGGCCATTGTTAGGAATTTCTTTTCTTTTTTTGAGATGGAGTCTCGCTCTTGTCACCCAGGCTGGTGCAGTGGTGTGATCTCCGCTCACTGCAACCTCTGCCTCCTGGGTTCAAGTGATTCTCCTGCCTCAGCCTCCTGAGGAGCTGAGATTACGAGCACCCACCGCTATGCCCAGCTAATTTTTTTGTATTTTTAGTAGAGACAGGGTTTCACCACGTTGGCCAGGCTGGTCTCGAACTTCTGACATTACGTGATCCTCCCGCCTTGGTCTCCCAAAGTGCTGGGATTACAGGCATGAGCCTCCACACCTGGCCAGGAATTTCTTTAGTTTGCAAAAAGTTGTCCTTTTACAAACTAAAGATAAACCCTGTGATCATCTCAACAGACAAAGAGAAAGCATTTGCCAAAATCTGATAACCAGTCATGATAAAAATTCCTCACCCTGATAAAGGGCCTCTGTGGAACAAAATCAAAACTATAGCCAACGTCATACTTTAGAGAAAGACTGATATTTTCCTCCAAAGCCAGGATCAAGGCAAGGATGTCCACTCTCCCTATTTCTATTCAGCAAAGTACTAGAAGTTCTAGCCAGTACAATAAGGCAAGAAAAATAAATAAAAGCCTTACAGATTTGAAAGAACGAGAAGTGTCTTTATTCACAGATTAACATGATTTTCTATTTAGAAAAGTCCCGAAGATTCTATAAAAAGCTACTAGAACTAAAATGAGTTTAGGAGGGTCACATGATATAAGGTTTTTAAAATCATATTTCTATATACTAACAATGAAATTTTTATATTACTGTTTGCCAAGGACTGAAAAACATGAAAAATGTATGTACAAATTTGTATATTGAAAACTATAAAACATTGATGATAGAAAAGAAAGAATACCTAAGTAAATGGAGAGAGATATGTTCATGGATTAAAATTTAAAAATACCATTAAGATAACAATCTCTAATGGTCTAGATTCAAATAAATTCCAATCAAAAATCCAACAGGCTTTTTAAATAGAAATTGACAAGAAGATACTAAAATCTGTATAGAAAGCATAAGACCTAGAATAGCCAAAAAGATTTTTAAAAGAATAAAGAATACTCACACCATCTGATTTTAAGACTTACTACAGAACTAAAGCAGTGGAACTCAATTGAGGCCAATTTTACTCCCCAGGGGGACATTTAGCAACGTCTGGAAACATTTTTGGTTGTCACAACTAAGAATGAGGGGAGTTACTGACATCTACTAGGCAGTCAGAAATACTGCTAAACTTCTAATGCACAGGACAGGCGTCCACAACAAAGAACCATTGAACCCAAAATGTTAATAGTGCTGACGCTAAGAAACCCTGAGCTAGAGAAATCAAGACAGTGTTATACTGGCATATGGAGAGAAGTACAGATCAACAGAACATACTAGAATCCAGAAATAAACCTAGACATATATGGTACCAAGGTAAGTCAACGGACCAAGGATAGTCTTTTCAATAAGTGGTGCTAGAACAATTAAATATCCATATAAAAAAATTAACCTTGACTCTTACTTTGCACCACACACAAATATTAACATAAGATGGATCACAGACCTAAAAGTAAAAATAAAAATACAAAACTTCTAGATGAAATCACAGATATTTGTGACCTTGGCACACAGTAGGCAATTTCTATGCTAGGACACAAAAAACACAAATCTTAAATTGAAAAGTTGATAGAGTTAATCTAAATTTAAAACTTCTCTCCTTTAAAAAAAAAAAAACTGTTAATAAAATGAAAAGACAAGCCACATATTTGCAAGACACCTATCTGATAAAAGACTTGTATCTAGACTATATAAAGAAAGCTCAAAGCTCAGTAAAAACAAAACAATCCAATTTTTTAAATGGGCAAAATACATTAACAGACACTTGAAAGTAGACATATAGATGGGAAGTAAGAACATGAAAAGATATGCAACAATAAAATTATTAGTAATTAGAGAAACGTAAACTGAAACTGGAATGAGATACCATTGAACAACTATTAGAATGGCTGAAATCTAAATTAAAAGGGAAAAAAAAGCTGACAATACCAAGTGCCAGTGAGGATACAGAGGAACAACTAGAACTCTCATACATTGCTAATGAGAATGCAAAACTGTATAGTTACTTTGAAAAAGAGTTTGGCAGTTTCTTATAAGGCGAAACATGTCCCTAACACATGACCGAGCAATCCTACCCCTAGGCATTTACCCAAAAGGAATGAAAACTGCCCACAGAAAGACTTTCGTGTCATAAACTGGAAACAATCCAAATGTCCATCAACTGCTGAATGAATAAGCAAACTGTGGTGCAAAGGAATACTATTCTGCAATAAAAAGAACGGAATCAGTGATTGATGCAATGACATGGACGATTTTCAAGAGCATTATGCTAAGTGAAAGAAGCCAGATGCAAAATGTTACATATGGTACAATTCCATTTCTGTGACCTTCTGGGAAAGGCAAAACTACACGGATGGAAAATACATTAGTGGTTTCCAGGCACTGGGTGTGTTGGGGGGAGTGGATCAACTGCAAGGGGCAAGAGGGAACTTTTTGGGGTTACAGAAATGTTCTATATCTGGATGGTGGTGGTGGACGCATGATTGTACACTTTTGTCAAAACTCATCATGCAGTACACCTACAAAGGATGAATTTCACTGTATGTAAATTACACCTTAATAAACTTGACTTTAAAAAAAGAAGAAAAAGCTGGTGGCTGATGAGTGTGTTCTCTTTGTACTGCACGACATTTTAGAAATCTGAACTAATTGGTGATGATATTTGAAAACAAAAAGATTCTAAATAAAGATCTGCCTTTTGTTGAGAAGTCAGAACTATGGCACCCTGAGCCTCAGTCCCATGCAGGTTGCCACTAAGCAGTGGCCGCCTCTTGGAGCAACACAGGCACTTGCTGTCCTGCCACATCCCCCAACCTGACCCAATTCATAGAAGTACTTTACCCACCTGCCACTGCACCTGCCCGAGTGAGTTTCTTGTCCTGGACTACGGGCTGCCTGAAGGCAGGGTCTAGGCCTGGCCTGTTCTCACTACACCCCCAGCATCTAGTGAAGGACCTGGCACATGCTGGGTGCTTGATAAACACTGCTGAATTAATATGACTCAGTTGCCACCTTCCCACCAGCTCCTAAAACTGACATTTACAACACCCAGATTGCCAACTGCTCCTTTGGTCCTGAAGTCCCCAAAGAGAGTCACCATCCATGGCAGCCATCCCATGACCCAGAATAATGTGTCCCTCTGTGTGTTTAGAAATCCCCTCTAATATGTTGTCAAGCAACGAAAATGTTTTAAGGTCATTCCAACTATTCATTTTTGTCTGGAGAAGAGTGGAGTTTTTGTTTGTCTAAAAAAAAAAAAAAGAAAGAAAGAAAACCACAATATGGGCTTGAAGGTTAATGAAAATGAAAAGGGAAGTGTGCACATTCATTTTGAATATTCTCAGATCATATTCCAGTAATTTGAGACTTGAGCTAAGTAAGCTTCTGAGAGATTCTCTGGTAGTCATCAGAATTTCAGGAACCTGAAACTTCCATGGTGGTGGTCAGTTTGAGGGAAGGATGTGGGACAGCAAGGGGATGTCTAACTTCTGTTTTAGGCTAGTATTAAAAGTACAGTAACACTGTACTTTTCCAAGTACAAGTAACACTGTACTTTTAACATTTAGTATACTTTCTTCTTTTCCTACCTCCTTGTTATTTTCTCTGTCTCTTGCTTGTCCCCCTTCTCCCTGAACCCCCAAATGCTGCAGCACCCCAGCCCCTCAGAGCCCTTCAGGCCCATGAGGAGGGCCAGGGGAAGCCCCAGGGCAGGGAGAGGGTGCCAGGGACTCCTCCCTACAGCACCATGTGCTCTGGCCTCAGGAACATTTTCTTTACTTTGTGGGGATGGGAAGGATGAGATGGGAGGCAAGATCTGGGACATCTTGTAAGAATCTTTGAAGGACTAATCATATTGAGAGTGAAAAGTCAAAATATATTGGGCCATCTACATTTGGGGGAAAACACCAAATCAACCACTCTGGTCATATGTCTTTCATGTTTAAAAATGAGGAAGTGTGAACATATATACTTAGACCTCATCTTAACCCTCCCTTGGCCCATCTCCCCTGACTCTGCTTTTCTCTAGAGAAAAGACTTCAGAAGAATTGTCTTATGTGTTGCCTCCAATGCCTCTTTTTCCTTTCTCTCTTGAACCATCTGCAGTTAGACTTTTATCCCCATCACTCTCAGAGCCACTAACCACCTTCTCACCTCCAAATTCAACATGCATTGCTAGTGCCCATCTAACTCCACTCTCAGCAGCATCTGTTCAAGCTGATCACGCCCTCCTCCTTGATCACTTTCTTCTCTTAGTGCCCAGGACACCATATACACTTTCTTCTCTTCCTACTGCCTTATTGTTTTTTTCTCTATCTCTTGCTGGTCCCCTTCTTCCTGAATCCCTGAATGTTGCAGTAATCCCAGGTTCATTGCTCACATCTCCCTCTCTCTTCTCCATACTCACTTTCTAGGTTTCTTATTCACTTCCATGATGATGGCTCCCAAATTATACCTTAGGACGTTTTATCGCCCTAGAATTCCAGACTACTTTATTCAACTAGCACCCTGACATGTCCACTTGAATAAACATTTCAAGCTTTACATACCCCCAAAAGAACTCTTTATTTCTTACCCCAAACCTGAACTGCTGTCTCAATTAATGGCAACTTCATCTTCTCCGTTGCTTGAGCCAAAGACCTTGGAGCCATATCAATTCCTCTCTTTCTCTTCTACCCATTTAATCCACCAGATAATTCTAGTAACTCTATATTCAACAGATGTCCAAAATCTAACCACTTCTCACCACTTCTCCTGCTACCACCCGCTCTAAGCCATCTTCATCTGCAGATTGATTTCAACAACAGCTTCCTTCCTGATCTCCTGGCTTCCATACTTGACCTTACAGACTTTTCTCCCCACAACAGCCAGGGTGATTCTTTTAAAACCGAAGTAAGATTATGTCACCTCCTGTTTGGATGCTCCAAGTGGCGGACCATCTCATTCCAGCTAAAGTACCAAGCCATCACCATGGCCAGTAAGTCCTATAGGATCCAGCCCCATCTCTCTCTTCAACATCACTTCTCACTACTCTCCCTTTGCTCATTCAATTCTACACTGGCATTCCTGCTGTTCCTCAAACAACCCAAGCACGATCTCTGCTCAAGGCCTTTGCACTTGCCTTTCCCCAGCCTGGAATATTCTTCCCCCAGATTTCCACTGTTAGGTCTACTCAATGCCATCTCCTCAGAGAGGCCTCCTCTCACCACTCCATCTAGACAAGTCCATGTGTGAAGACACTATCCCCTACCCTGATTTATTTTGCTCCATATAACTGACCACCACCCGACCTACAGGTATTTGCTTATTGCCACTTCTTTCTCAAAGTGGGGTCCACAAACTTGCATTGTCAGCATTACTCAAGTGCTTGTTAACAATGCAGACTCTCAGGCCTTATTTCAGACCAACTGAATCAGAATCCACATTTCAACAAGATCTTCAAATGACTGGTAAGCACTGTCAAATTTGGATGGCACTGGGCTCAATATTCTGAGGTAACAGTAATGAACAAAACCAGGTCCCATTCTCTCTAATCCCGATGAGAACAGGCCTTGTTTTTGTTCATTACTGTTACCTCGGGATATTGAGGCATTCAAAACAAATTGAATAAAGGAATGAATGAATGAACAAATGAACTTGAATCTGTTCTAGACTCCACTGCAAGTCGACAATGTGTACAGGAAGGTTGGGGAGGGGTAAGGAGGACATCCTAGGTCAAAACTATCTCCCCCCACACTGTGTTCTAAATTAGAAATTCTTTGGTATCAATTCAACAAGAAGAGCTAAGTATTCTAAACATGTATGTGCCCAATGCAGGGGTACCCATATTCATAAAACTCTCAGAGACCTACAAAGTTCTTTGAGACCTGCAAAGAGACTTAAACTCACATACAATAATAGTGGGAGACTTTAACACCCACTGACAATATTAGACAGATCATCAAGACAGAACATTAATAGAAGTATTCAGAACCTGAACTCAGCTCTGGATCAAGAGGACCTGATAGATATCCACAGAACTCTCCACCCCAAAACAACAGAATATATGGCACTGACGCTCATCTTCTCATCACCATGTGGCACTGATGCTAAAATTGACCATGTAATCAGAAGAAAATCTTTGGTATCAACAAAACCGTCTATCAACATGCAAATATATTCCCTTAATAAAGCAGTCTTTCACAACTTACTGTGAATTATTTAAATGAGATTGTATTCTAACATCTAACAGAAACAGGAGAAACAGGAGTGTAGAGACTGAAAATTTAATAAATTCCTATTCTGTGCTGGGTATTGTAACAGGCAATAAGCAAATGAAGGTAAATCAGGAACTAACAAGTTGGAGGGAGAAGCACACAGTCCCTCAGAGCCCTTCAGCCGGCAGAGAAGGGCCTAGGGAAGCTCCAGCGTGCAGAGAGGGTGCTGAGGACTCCTCCCTCCAGTGCCCTGTGCTCTGACCACAAAGAACCCTTCACTTTTCTTCTGCCAGAAATGCCACCATCAACACTGCCACCCCCAACTCATCCTTCAAGGCCCCCCCACCCCCAGAATTAACTATTCCCTCATTAGCTCTGATCACACGGTACAGAGTGCAAGGGCCTTGATCGCCCTCTTCTTGAGGGACTTCTACAAACTGCCTCATCCTTATTCACTTCTGTATCCCCTGCCCCTGCACAGCGCTCAGACAGGGTAAACATTCCATCTATTTCTGCCATTTTAAAAGAGCAGGTAGCATTCATTGAGCACTTACTGTATACCAAGCACTTAGTATTTAAAATACCAAGCATTTTAAATGCTTTAGATGCATTAACTCATGTAATCCTCACAAGAACCCAGTGAGATTGGAACTATTATTGTCGCCATTTTCCAGATGAGAGAACTGAGACCCAGACAGTCACATTGAGTAGCTGCCCATGAACAGATGAGCACTATCCCTGTACATAACAGGCACACAGTAAATGTTTACTGACGTGAACTGAAGGGAAGCTCAGTAGTTAAAAAGAGAGTGAAGTCAAATTTAAGCGCTACCATTTTGCCTGGAGCCTGGATGGCCAAGGAGAATAGAGGGTATCAGTACTCACTACTACAAAGAAACTTCTTTCCCACACCAACCTCCCATATCCAAAACAGAACTTACTGACTGGGAGCAAGATGAAAGACGGAGATGGAAGTTAGGAGTCTGAGGGAGGGCAAAGAAGATGACAACAGCCTTTTCTTTACGTGGAAAAGAGAAGGAACTCTGATTCCTTTAGAATATTCAAGCAAAAGAGGTTGGGGTGGGGTGGATGGAAGTAGACTGGGAACACACTGCACAGTCTCCAGGACAGGAAGGTATTAAACATTTGCCACAGAATTTTCCAGAAACAAATCTATGTTTGCCCATTTTTCAACCAAGGCAAATGACTGGCTTAGCCTTCCTTAAACAACAAGGGAGAGCAGCCATGTAAATGGCGGGACTGTAGCAAGCCAGCACTTTGAGTAAGATCTCAGACAGCTCGGGGTAGGACGCATTCTGCAGTGAGTAGCAGCACCCAAGCGCAGCGATTCCTCAGAAAAAGTTCCCAATTAGGTTGTTTGCAGAAAGTCAGAGGTCCCCAGAAATTGTCATTCATTCTCCTGCCTCCCTCCTGACACTGCTTCTTCCCACAAATCCCTTAGGATGCCCTGCATTAGGCCCAGGACTCACCTACCCTGATGTGAAACTGCCTCACGTGGAAATCAGAGAACAAATGAGAGCAGGTGGGAGGTTAAGAGGTAAGAATTACACACAAGGAACCCAGTGATTAACCCTTCCATTGAGTCATGGAATTGAATCAGTGGCAAACCCAGAGAAAACCGTGGAGCCGAGGTGGACTGTGGATCCACAGGTGGGCTGGACCACGGGAAGCTGGTCATAAAGGTGGACAGCAGAAAGGGCATCCAAAATGCACAGAGGAAGCAACGAGTCACTCCGACGAGATGGAGTAAAACGGAGAGGACTTTGGGGAGGAACATCACCTTTAATGATTTTTATCATCATTGTAATCAAAGCATCTTTCCCAGCCCCGTATCCCCATGACCACCACACTGAAAGGAAAAAGAAAGAGGACATCAGGGCCAAACCCAAACAATGTGGATCAGAAGGTCCCCTAAGTCAGGCTCTGGTGGTCTGAAAGAGGAGCCAAGGAAAGTCAGGGAGGTTCAGAGGGCTCAAGGTACAAAGGTCAGAAGGGAGATCAGAAATTCAAAACTGATCCAAGGAAATCACTCAACATCAGGCTGAACAGGAACAACACATGAAAGCCAGTTTCACATATTACAGATGGCTGAGCAAATGAACATCATCCCAAAGTAAATATCTCATAAGCAGTTCACAAAAACGACCAAGGACTTGATATACTTTAATCAAAAACAGGATGTATGTTTCTGAGCCAACGAATACCAAGGTATTTACGCGGGTCTTTCTCAGGTCTTATCTTTTAACAATTATGCCAAATACACATCACTAAAAACTGCTACAGGCATAAAAATCGGGGGCTAAAATTCGTCAGAGGTTCTTCTCAAGTCTGAGGCACACATCCAAAGATTCCTGAACTTTGTAACCACTATAATCACAATAGAAAATTCTTTGACAGTAACTTGCAAGCACAAGCACCACCTGTCAGTGACCCTTTAAGTGAGTCAATCGAAGGAAAATGGGCTCTGAATTAAGCTGCTGAAGACGAGAAATATTTTTAACCTAAAACTCTCTTATCTAAAACAATGTCAGGCCCTTACAATTAGGAATTGTAATCTAATTTGGGGAAGGAGGCACTCTGAAAAAGAAGAGGTCATTAGTCCTTGCTAAAAAACGCAAAACTACAGGAACACATTATCTGAAGTGAGAACTATATTCCTTGATAAGGCAGTGTATCAAGAGCTCAGAATTTCATCACAAACACAAAAGCCTGCCCTTTCCAAGTGCAGGCAGTAATCATTCTTACTTCCAAGACAATTGCTTACTGCACTAAGTTTTGAAGCACACTTAGCAGAATAATCCACCCCCACCTAGAATACTTACAATAGATTTCTCAAAATTGTCCAAGGAATTACAGAAATCTATTTCCTGGGGATTGCTGAAGTCTAAAAGCCAAGCATGACTATTTTTAACTAACCTGCAAACAGTGGATTATATACTTAACGAGCGCCTGCATCCCTTTGCAAGGTGCAAGCAATTATTGGAGAGACTTCCTTCCCAAAAGAAAAGCGTTCCGCTATCAACACAGGAACTGTGTTGATATTTGGGAAGCCGACAGGCGGATTGCCCAAAACTCTCTAGCCATTTCATGCAGTTACGACAAAGTGGACACTCAACAGCCCAAAATACCAGGGGCTTCGCCACCCTAAAACGTGTTCTAATGATACATTTCCCGTTTAAGGCGTCCTAAACACACATCTTTCTCTAAATAAAGCGTGCCTGCGGGACCACTAGGAAGGTTCTACAACTTGTCCAAAAAAGAAGAGGTGATTGCCCTTCTTCCCCGCCCAAAGTGCCTTCCCGAAAGACGGATTTCTGACAGTTTGCCTGCAGTTGCAGCAGCAAAGGGCAGAGAGAATCCCAGAGCCAGTGCTGCCAATACCCCTCCACCGCCACCCGGGCAGGTGTGGTTCCCGACCCGCCGCCCCGCTCTTCCAGAAACCTCCGCGGACGCCCCGCCGCCGAGCGCTTACCGGGGTCGGCCTGGCAGTGCTCCAGGAGGGCCGCCAGCAGCAGGAGTCCCAGCAGCAGCGTCGGTGGCCGCGGGGGCGCATCGTGGGACGCGCCGGCCCCGGGGCCCCTCACGCCCGTGCAGCGCGCGGCTCCCCAGCCTGCCCCACCAAGCCCACGCGTCGCGGGCCGGCCCCCGCGCCCCCGCGTCGCGGGCCCGGCTTCCCTTGAGCCCTGAGGCTTGGCCTCCTGCGGAGCCATGGGGACGCTTCACACATCCAGGCCGCTGCCTCGCTCTGCACCGCGCCGGGAAGCCCAGCCCTCCGCGCCCCGGTCCTCACCGGGCATCGCCGGCCACGGCCCGGGCGCCAGAGGGAGGGGGCGCCGAGCGGCGCGACTGGCTCGCTCGTCCTGCCGCGGCCGGGGCGGGCTCCGGGGAGCCGCGGCTTCACCCGCGCAGGGGCCAGGCCCGCATGGAACCGCGGCGGGCACGGGCCAGGGTTCCCACGGTGCCTGTCGCCGCGCGCCGGCGCGATTGGGGCGGCGAGGGTGGGACAGGCGCCGCCCGGGGACCCCTCCCCCGGGCCGGCTCCTGCAGAATGAGGGGGCGAGGCTGCCGGGAACTGGGGTGGCGGCCGCGGGGCGCGCTCGAGTCCCTCCCTCCCGCCGCCGCTGCAGCCTCGGCGCCCCGCTCTCCTAGCTCCTCGCTCCTCGTGCCTCGTTGGGCTTCGGGTTCCAGCCCCGGCTCCGGCTGGGGCTCCCGGGCCGCGAGCGCTACCGCAGCTCCGAGCGGCGCCTCATTGACAAAGAAAGCACGTAGCCTCCGGATCGGGCGAGAAGGCGAGGAGGCGAGGCCGGCGCGCGCGCGCAGCCCCGCGCGAAGCCACCGCGCGCTCCCAGCTCCCGCGCGCCCGGCCGGGCTCGGGACCCAGGAGGGGACCCCTCCCGGCGGCTCCCGCGCAGCGGAGGTCCTCAAGGGGAGGGCTTCTCTCCCCTCCTGTCCCCCATCTAGAGGAGGGAAGGTTGGCGGGAGAGGTCGTCTGGCCCGGGAGGGGGTCGTGGTCAACGTGCCCAAGCTGCTGGAAAGCTCTTCCGCCTGGATTTTGGAAATGCTCTTTGTAGAAGGGCGGGCGGGCGCGCTTTGTGCTGTTTGTTCACTACTTCTCTGACGGGCCGGAGGACACCTGCATGCCAGTTTACCCCTGAGGAGCTCAAGCGGCTGTGGCCTAGTTGCTATAACATGCTGGATTGAAACACATTGTAAATATTTGTTGCTGCCACACTACGTGCAAAGCATTACACTGCGCACTGGGAAGACCGGGGGAAGTTTTTACAAAAAAGTCTCTTCCCCCAAACAGGAGAGTCAGGTAGCCCTTGCCCAGAGGGACAAAAGGCCCAGGCATCACCTGAGTTGGTCCCCTGCTCTTTGCCCTTGCTAGCCTTGATGGCCTTAGCAAGTGACCTGGCTCATAGGCGCCTCATCTATCCCCAGTCACTAAGTATGTATTAAGGACCCACTGTCTGCCAGCATCTGTGTTAGGCACAAGCAGCCAGGAAACACACACATCCTTGACCCAGTAAAGCTCAGACGCTATTCACTCAACAACACTTATTGACTGCCTGCGATGTGCCAGGGACAACAGCCATAAACAAAATCTCTGCCCTCCTGGAGCTGACATTCTAGTGGGGGTTCACCTGCAATAAACAAATAAGTAATAGAATATTAAACTGGTAAATGCCGTGAAGAAAAATCAGTGTAAAAGAATGAAACGTGGGGAGAGGGTGTTGCAACGTTAAACATTGTGAAGAAAGGCCTCGCTGAGAAGATGACGTCTGAGGCAAGATCTGAAGGAGGTGAGAACAAGCCATGCGCGAAGAGCATTCCAGATACAGGGAACCAAAAAGGCTAACATCCCGGGACAGAGTGTGCCTGGTGGGTTAGGGCACAGCAACTTAGCCAGGGGATCTGGAAAAGTGTTAGGGTTCTAGTTATTGAGCATCTGCAGGATAGAAATAACACCATATTTCATCTAAGATGCATTCTTTTCACATGTTAACTTTTCAGAAGTCAGATGTGTTCTTATAATGTGTCTAAGATTTGTTGAAATATAGTAATGCCTTGTTGGGGAGTATGATTTAATTTTGTTCTTTAAATTAGTTGGGTTGTTTTGGTTTGTGTCAAGAAACTTGCAGTCTGGCCTGGCGCGGTGGGTCACGCCTGTAATCCCAACACTTTGTGAGGCCGAGGTGAGCGAATCACCTGAGGTCAGGAGTTTGAGACCAGCCTGGCCAACATGGTGAAACCCTGCTCTACTAAAAATACAAAAAATAGCCAGGTGTGGTGGTGCATGCCTGTAATCCCAGCTACTTGGGAACCTGAAGCAGGAGAATTGCTTGAACCCGGGAGGCGGAGGTTGCAGTGAGCCGAGATGGCACCACTGCACTCCAGCCTGGGCAACAGAGTGAGACTCCATCTCACAAAAAAGGTAAAGAAAGAAAGAAAGAAACTTGCAGTCTAGTTGAAGAGATAAAGCAATTCACTAAATCAGTTGGAGATGCTGTGAGCAAGCCAGCCCGTGGTCATGGTTCAGGCAGCATCACAAGATGAATGGCCCTGCAGCCAGTGGGGATCTCACGGACAAGGTGATAGGGAATGAGGATGTCAGGCAAAGAACTCAAACAAGGGCAGCGTTTGGACTCGCTTAGGTGCTGCGGACAAGGAAGTCCCTGGAGAGAGAAGTGAGCAGAGCAGAGGCAGGGAAGGAGGCAGGAAGATTGGTCTTGGAGCAGTGGGGCTGCCTGTTTGAAGCCCAGAACTCTTATGCTGAGGCCAAGTTGTGAAAGGTCTTGGACACATCTGAGCTTTTCCCCAAAAGGAAGGAGAGGGAGAGGAGAAGATAAGTCACTCTCAGGAGCACCAATCCTATACCAGGCTCTGAGTTAAGCACTCCCAAGAACATAAAGATGGGTGTGATGGGGGAAAACATGAACCCTTTAGTAGCCACAGCTTCCTCCACCCACCCCTTTTCTGCTCCTGGACGATTGTGGTGTTGATGATTAGCCAGAAACTGAGGAAACTGGACAGGCTGGCTGCATTCACATGGGAAGCAACTGAATGATGCTGGCCTAAAGAGATATAAAAGATCCGGCAGGAGAGACACTGTGTGCAAAGCAAGAAAGGCAAGAGCTCAACACAGCTGGCTTCTGCATGCGAGCTGAGAGAGATTGATTTAGGGGCAACTGCCATGGGGTTGGGAGATAGCAAATGCATATCTCGAGAAAGTTCACTGTATTGTAAATGGGATTTTCCCTTCTCCATTATTTGCCAGACTTAAACAAATTATAAATTACCTTCACGTTTTGGTTATTGGACTGGTGTTTCAGTGGATTCATCTCCCTAATGAGGCTGGCCTCAAGACCAGACACCATCCCTTTCCTCAAGAAGCCTACGGTCAGCCAGGCACAGTGGCTCACGCCTGTATTCCCAACACTTTGGGAGGCTGAGGTGGGTGGATCATGAGGTCAAGAGTTCAAGACCAGGCTGACCAACATGGTGAAACCCCGTCTCTACTGAAAATACAAAAATTAGCTGGGCATGGTAGCGCATGCCTGTAATCCCAGGCTACTCAGGAGGCCAAGGTAGGAGAATTACTTAAACCGGGACCCAGAAGGCAGAGGTTGCAGTGAGCCAAGCTCACACCACTGCACTCCAGCCTGGGCTACAGAGCGAGACTCCATCTCAAAAAAAAAAAAAAAAAGACGCAGCAGCCTACAGTCTAATGAGGGGGACAGACACATGCGGCAGTAACTTCAGAGCAGTGTGCTGAGGATGCGATAGAGGTACGTGCAGATCACTCATTGCCATGGGAATGTGGGCAAGAGGTGGCTGTTTCTGCCTGGAGGAGAAGAGGCAAAAGAAGGACACATTTAAAGTCAGAGTTTACCAGGCACAGCCAATGGCATGATAGAAAGGCATGAAAGTCTGTAGCACTTTGCAGGGAAGGATAAGTTATCTGGTGAGAGAAGCACAGAGAGAACTTAGGGAGATTCAGCCTCCAGGCTGGGGAGCCAAGTTAGGGGCAAGATGTTGAGAGCCTGTGATGCCATGGTATGGAGTTTGTGCCTTATTCTCATCCAGGAGGAACCACTCCGGAAGGGTTCTCTGCTGGAGAAGGATGCTTGATGAGATCTTTGACTGATGACTCCTTGATTGATGGGTGACTGTACAGACTCTGAAACTTTACTTAGATTTAAATTCAGGCCTTACCATTTACTAGCTGTTTAACTTTTGGCACATCACATAATTTCTATATCTCTCACCTATAAAACTGGAAATGATAAAGCGACTCCCTCCTTGAATTGTCTTGAGGATTGAATTGATATGTGTCAAGCATTTAGAAGAATACTTGACACACAGTAAACACTCAGCCAATCTTATTATGTGACAATTGCAACCCTCTTAAACCATAAATTCTTTCATTAATTTTAGTCTATTTCTAGGGCTTTGGGACTTTCTCGGTGTGTAAATTTATTGCTACATAGCTTTCAAAAGTCAGAGTGTTTTATGCAAAGCATTTTGGTAGGCTGAGAAAAAAGAATAATCTTTGGGCAATTGTTTCAGGCCCACAGTATAAATTTCTGCCATTCATAGAGGGGAAATCTCTGGGCCCCTGCTTTCATTCTTTTTAAAATAAGCAGCTATTTCTCCTCCAGTCCAGAACTCTGTTGCTGACACTCCTTGCTGGAGCAAAGCCCAAGTCTACACTGAACTCCTTTTGTGCACCCAGGACTGTTCTAGACTCTAGGATTCCTACAGCAAGCAAGGCCTTGTCCCCACCCTCACTGAACTCCGTGCTTAGGAGGAAGTAGGGGAGGCTGAGCATAGTGGCTCACGCCTGTAATCCCAGCACTTTAGGAGGCTGAGTCGGTTGGATAGCTTGAGGTCAGGAGTTCAAGACCGGCCAACATGGTGAAACCCTATCTCTACCAAAAATACAAAAATTAGCCAGGCATGATGGTGGGTGCCTGTAATCCCAGCAACTCAGGAGGCTGAGGCAGGAGAATTGCTTGAACCTGGGAGGCAGAGGTTGCAGTCAGCCAAGATAGGGCCACTGTACTCTAACTTGGGCGACCGAGTGAGACACCATCTCAAAAAAAGAGTAAGTGAGGGTGATGAGTAAACACTCAAGGATGCCACAGTTCCGTATATGCTGTTGGGGAGCAGGAAAGGAGGCTGTGGGCTTCTGCAGAGGAAACTGCTGAGAGAGGAGGTTAGGGAGGCAAGCAAAGGACTGGTGCCATGGTGGCCTAAAGTGCCATAGTGTATATTACAGACATTAAGATAGAAGAAATTCAAAACGAAATTTTAAATATGGGTTTCTTTGCTTCCGTGCCCTTGAGAAAACACTGGATATAACCGAGATGGGTTGCTTACTGGGCTCTTCCTGCCCGGCACTGTCCTGGCCCTGAGAAAAGTTCTTATCATATGGGTTCCCTGTAGACAGTAACTGCCCCCGAGGGCAAAGAGATGCAGCTGAATTAACAATGACAGAGGGCAGTAGGGAGCTTAGAGATGAGTTTTAAAGCAGAGGAGTGGTGAATGTGTGTTCCAGGAAAATCACTCCGGCCACCTTATAGAATGGGTACAAAAGGGGTGAGATAAAGAGGAGGCCGACTGTAAGAAGGCTGTTGCAGAAATACAGGTCAACTTGCTTTCCCCTTCCACTTATATTTCAACCTATTTTTCTAAAAACAGTTTCCCAGGCCCACCAGGACCCAGGACATTAGGGCCAGCAAGACGGTAACAGCACCCACTAAGACCAGCCCCTAGACCCGGGGTGAGTGAGGCTGATCTCAGTCCTCAGGGCATCCTCCACAGCAGCTTAGCTACTCGGTATTTGTTGACTTAAACTTGACTTCCACTGATGACATTTCAACTCCTCCAGGTTCTGGCTAATTATCCTCTAAACCCTCCAGGGGGGGCAGACTCAGTGGCTCACGCCTGTAATCCCAGCACTTCAGGAGACCTAGGCGGGTGGATCGTTTGAGGCCGGGAGTTTGAGACCACCCTGGCCAACATGGTAAAACCCCATCTCTAGTAAAAATAGAAAAATTAGCCAGGCATGTTGGTGTGCACCTGCAATCCTAGCTATTCAGGAGGCTGAGGCAGGAGAATCACTTGAACCCAGGAGGCAGAGGCTGCAGTGAGCTGAGATTGTCCCACTGCACTCCAGCCTGGGCAGCAGAGTGAGACTCTGTCTCAAGTAAGTAAGTAAGTAAATAAATAAATAAATAAATAAATCCTCCAGTGGGAGGAGGCAGGGTCTTTGTTTTTAACCGTCAAAGGCCAATTTGTCTCCCACTAATACTTCTGTTGCTTTTGGGGTTCATCCAACAGCAGAGCAGAGATCTGGTCTAGAGTTTGACACTATGGGGCTAGCTCATTTTTACTATCTCTCTTTGCCCTCAATTTCTTGCTTAACTGTGTTGAGACTGTTTCTCGGGCTCTGTGGGGTGGAAACCAGGATTGGTCATTGAAAATCTCAGTGATTGGCCGGGCGCGGTGGCTCAAGCCTGTAATCCCAGCACTTTGGGAGGCCGAGACGGGCGGATCACGAGGTCAGGAGATCGAGACCATCCTGGCTAACATGGTGAAACCCGTCTCTACTAAAAAATACAAAAAACTAGCCGGGCGACATGGCGGGCGCCTGTAGTCCCAGCTGCTTGGGAGGCTGAGGCAGGAGAATGGCGTAAACCCAGGAGGCGGAGCTTGCAGTGAGCTGAGACCCGGCCACTGCACTCCAGCCTGGGCGGCAGAGCGAGACTCCGTCTCAAAAAAAAAAAAAAAAAAAGAAAATCTCAGTGATTTACAACCTGAGTTGAAGTCCTAACTCCATCACCTAATAACTGGTAACCTTGAGAAAACTTTAAAATGCTACCACACTACCCCTTTCAGAAACTAGAAGTATCTACCCAAGATACCAAGATGCGTGTATCTACTCAAAACAAATAAAAGTGTAAGTCCACACAAATGCTTTTACACGAATATATGGAGCAGCATTATTCACAATAGCCAAAAAGCGGGAAGAACTCATGAACTGGTGAAAAGATAAATAAAATGTGGGACAACCAAATACTGTTCATCAATAAAAAGGAAGAAAGTACTGATACGTGCTACAACACTGATGTATTGAAAATACTCTGCTAAACCAAAGAAGCCAGTCACAAAAGGTCACAATATTCTATGACTCCACTTGTATGAAGTGTCCAGAAAAGGCAAACCAAAGAGAAAGTTGATTAGCGATTACCTGGGGCTGGGGAGTAAAAACCAACATTGACTGTAATGGGCACAAAGTTTCTTTTTAGGGTAATAGAAATGTCTTAAAATTAGATTGTGTTCATGGAGAATTTAATGTCCTCCGAAGGCCAAGCACAGTGGCTCGAGCCTGGAATTCCAGCACTGGGAGGCCAAGGTGGGATTACTTGAAGCCAGGAGTTCAAGCCCAGCCTGGGCGATACAGCAAGACCCTGTCTCTAAAAACGCAAAGAAAAGTCCACCGAAAAGTCCTCCAAGAGGTTGGACATCATCTTGACAGTGACAGTGAAAATTTGAAAGCAGGCTGGCATCCAATGGCGACTTCAGAATTTTCTTGAGAATCTTTGAGGAAACTGGTCAAGGGCTTGTCTTAAAGCTGAATTTGATAAGCAGAGCTCTGCTTTCACTTAGGTTATGTTTACTTGCCCCTTCTATTGCTCCAAGCATCTCCTTGGTACCTCCACTGCTACTATCTTGATCAAAATTGAATTTTAGAAAGACCACCTGGAAAGTAATGGGAAGGTTGGAGGTGGGGGCGGGGGAGTGGGGCTCAAAGCCAGGAAGTCAGATAAAAGTATTAGTTTGGATAAGTTCCAGGTCTGAACCGAGACAGCACAATGAGGATGGTAAGAAGACAGGAGGAGACAGGAACAGTGTTGAAAGCTTTGACAGGGAGTAACTAATGATACCAAGAGAAAAGGGAAGAGGAGGAGGGAAAGGAAGGGAAGGGAGGGAAGGGAAGGGAAGGGACGGGACGGGAAGGGAAGGGAAGGGAAGGGAAGGGAAGGGAAGGGAGAAGGGAAGGGAGAAGGAAAGGGAGAAGGGAAGGGAGAAGGGAAGGGAAAAGGGAGAGGAGAAGGGAGGGGAGGGAAGAAGGAAGGAAGGAAGGAAAGAAGGAAGGAAGGTATGTATCTGGGAATACAGGAAATATAGGGATATAGGAAAATTAGGCTTGGGGGAAGAAAACAAGTGCTAAAAGGAGCATCCAAGTAGAGCTGTCCATTAGGCCCAAGTTTCACAAACTTGAATGTACACTTATGTTACATGGGGATGTTGCTAGAATGAATTCTGACTAAAAAGACCTGGGGTTACCATGGCTAGAAAAATTCCAGAAAATAAAGAAATCTATTTTTAAAAAATTTTTAAGTGGAAAAAAAAGTAGTAAAAAATTGAAAGACAAAAAATACAAAAAGAGACAGAGAGAGAGAGAGGCTAAAAAGAAGGCCTGGGGTCACCCAGGAGTCTGCATTTATTTATTTATTTATTTATTTATTTAGAGACAAAATCTTGCTCTGTTACCCAGGCTGGAGTGCAGTGGTGCAATCTCGGCTCACTACAACCTCTGCCCCCCAGGTTCAAGCAATTCTCTTGCTTCAGCCTCCTAAGTAGCTGGGATTACAGGCATTCACAACCATGCCTGGCTAATTTTTGTGTTTTTTAGTAGAGACAAGTTGATCAGGCTGACATGTTGGTCAGGCTGGTCTCGAACTCCTGACCTCAGGTGATCCACCCACTTCGGCCTCCCAAAGTGCTAGGATTACAAGCGTGGGCCACGGCGCCCAGCCCCGGAGTCTGCATTTCTAACAACTCTCAAGTGATGCCAAGGCTGATCGGAGACCACTCTTTGAGTAACAAGATATTGGGCCATTCAATATAGGGCTTATACCTTACCTCAGTGAGTGAATTTTTTAAAAAATCACATCCCTAAGCTTTGGTAGTTGTTGAAAAGCTATTCCTGTCTTTTTACAAGAAACAAAAAATGAAAAACCAAAAAACAGCTTCGTTTCTACTCTTCACTTCCCTGGAGATGACTATGCACGGCCTCTGTATGCGTGGTTCTGCATCCACAGATTCAACCAACCTCAGTGGAAAATACTCAGAGAAAAACTATAAAAAATAACAATATAGCAATAAAAACATAGAAATAAAAACTAATATGCTATAACAACTTTTTGCATAGTGCTTACATTGTATTAGTATTATAAGTAATCTAGAGGTTTTTTTTTTTTTTTTTTTTGAGGCGGAGTCTCGCTCTGTCGCCCAGACTGGAGTGCAGTGGCGCAATCTCGGCTCACTGCAAGCTCCGCCTCCCGGGTTCCCGCCATTCTCCTGCCTCAGCCTCCCGAGTAGCTGGGACTACAGGCGCCCGCCACCTCGCCCGGCTAGTTTTTTGTATTTTTAGTAGAGACGGGGTTTCACCGTGTTAGCCAGGATGGTCTCGATCTCCTGACCTCGTGATCCGCCCGTCTCGGCCTCCCAAAGTGCTGGGATTACAGGCTTGAGCCACCGCGCCCAGCCAATCTAGAGGTTATTTAAAGTATATGTGGTCAGGCACAGTGACTCATGCCTGTAATCCCAGCATTTTGGGAGGCCAAAGCAGAAGGATCGCTTGAGACCAGGAGTTCCAGATCAGCTTAGGCAACAGTTAGACCTCATTTCTGCAATAATAATAATAATAATAATAATAACAACAACAACAATATAACAAAACAAAAAAACACATTTTTTAAATTAGCTGGGCATGGTGGTGCGTACCTGTATTCCCAGCTACTTGGGAGGCTGAGGTGAGTGGATCACTTGAGCCTGGGAAGTTGTGCCTGCAGTAAGCCATGATCAAGCCACTGTACTCTAGCCTGAGCAACAGAGCAAGACCCTGTCTCAAAAAAAAAAAAGTATGTAAGTATATGGGAAAGTGGATGGATGAATGGATGAATGTAATGTACGTGTGTATGCATGTGTGTATGTATGTATTTATTACAGACAAAGTCTGGCTCTGTTACCCAGGCTGGAGTGCAGTGGCACAACCATAGCTCACTGCAGCCTTGAACTCCTTGGCTCAAGTCGTCCTCCTGCCTCAGCCTCCAGAGAAGCCAGGACTACAGGCATGCACCCCCACACCAGCTAGTTTTCATTATTATTATTATTATTTTTTTTTTTGGTAGAGACAGGGGTCTCACTATGTTGCCCAGCCTGGTCTCAAACTCCTGGCATCAAGCAATCCTCTGGCCTTGGCTTCCCAAGGTACTGGGGTTGCAGGCATAAGTCACTGTGCCAGGTCCAAAGTATACGAGAGGATGTAATGTGTAGTTATATGCAAATACTTGCCATTTTCTATCACAGACTTGAGCATCTGTGGATTTTGGTGTACAAGAGAAGTCCTACAACCAATCCCCCACACACCCGAGGGATGGCTGTACTTTCTCACCGATTACCATGGGGGATTTGCAGTGCCCTTTTGCCCTGATGATTCTTTCCTCCCCACTGGTATTAGACTAGGACATGTGAATTCTTTTGACTAATGGCATGCGACAGAGATGGCAATGTGCCAGTTTCATTCATAAGCTTTAAGAACCACTTCAAGGTCCAGTTCTGCATCTTTTCCCTCTTCCAATAAGAAAGCATGTCCAATATTTTTTACTCTTTCAGTCAGAATCCTAAAATAAAGAAGGCCCATGGAGCATATGTGACCTGCAGACAGGAGCAAAGCGGCCACCAATCTGGGAGCAACATAAAACAAGGGAAAAAGAGAAGCCTGTGCTGCTTTGGGGTACTGAGATGTAGGGGCTCATTTGTTACTGCAGTATAACCTATCAAAAGCTGACCAACAGATTCTCTCAGCTATTAATGAAAGAAATAAGGCTGGGAAGAAAAGACAAGAGCTCAAACAAATGTTTCACTTTTTAAAAGTTGTTAAGTTTTCAAATATATCCTCTTGATGGATACCAAGAAGGTATAGAATAAGGGTATAGGCTTATTGTAACTCTTTAGATTATTTGAATGCAGTTAGCAGGGGAGTTTAAAGAATATGAGCCTTGAAATGATAGGTCTGGCTATGCCATTCTTCCTGGGAAGTTAAACAAGCCGCAGCCACCTTGCTTAATATAAATCGGAAGTACTAGATACTTCATGAGGTTTTGCCGTGGTGTGCTAAATCTCGCTTGTACCTGCTGTGAGAGCCAATTGTTAAATTTACAGGAATTTTATGAAGCAGTTGTTAAACCCAGTCATCATTAAAAATTCAATTACATGCAGTTACAATTAAATTATATTAAAAGCAAAGGTAAATACAGGGCAATCCTTGCTTTACATGGATCCAGGATACACGAATTTCAGTTATCACTGTTTAGTTAAATAATACCAGTCTGCCAACAACGCAGTTCAGATTTTAGTCACCACAGTATATTAGCAGTGAGTAATTGCATAAAGTACAAACTTCATTGCTAGTTCTTTGGTCCACAGATCGCTTTGTAGGTAATAGATGTGCTTCATGATCAGTGACCAATCGCATCTCTTCTTTCAAAGACTGTCAGTGACGGAGCACTGCTCATCTGTCATTCAGTTCATGCAGACAGCAAATTGTGTGGTTGTTTTACCTTCTTGTCCTCCAGTGACAAGCCCACATGACATTTGACAAAAGTGGATAGAATCAAAAGAGGGAATTGACCAACAAAGATGAGGGTGCAGCAAAGAAGTAAAAAGTGACAATGCTGGAAGTAAAATTTGACATAAATGTAAGTGGAATTTTAGAGGAAATAGTTCATTGTAGGAATGTTGACACGCTGCTGTTCTAGAGTCTACAGATGCAGCCAGAGGAACTCAGGGAAAGCAAATTTATCAACATAAATGAGCAAAGTGGTTCTGACAAAAAGAATGAAGATAGCCCAGAGAGGAAGTGATGCTGAAAAAGATTCACATTAGAGAAATTCTCAGACGTATTTCACGACATTCAGAGCACAGAGGATAAAATGCTGGAAGTTGATCCAAACTTGCAAAGGAGTATGACAATTTGCCAAGGTATAAAAAAGGTGAATCCTAAGTTACATGATAAGAAGAATGCAAACACCATTTAAACTACTGATACATTTTTTTGCAAAGACATGAAATGCTTAATTCTCAATGCTTCTCATGTTTTTAATTGGTAACTATATAAATATCAGCTTTACTATTTTTTCATTTCCCTATACATTTACAACCAACAGTAAGAGACTTAGCAATGCTTTAACAAAAAAATAATGTTAAGGGTCATGGAACAATTGTAATTTTTCCCATTGATAAAGATCACATAGTCTCAGCTTGTATAGTCATTTTTATGGTCCCACACCACTGTCCAAAGTAAGGATGAGTTATACTCAAAACATATCACTTTCAAATAATTTCACTATTATCTGTGCTCTTGAAGTTATTTATGTCTATCGTATCTATGTTATATGGTGCAAATCTCTTTGCAGCTCTGTGTTCAGCGACATTGTGCAGATAGCTTGAAATTGTTCTTGGTGGGATCATTTACACCATGAAAATTGGCAAACACTAGAAATCAGGGCTTGACTTATTGTTTTGTTGATCGTTTAGACTTAAGAAAGTGATGGAGAAAATGTTAATGCGGACTAAATTTAAATGTTTATCATACCTACGGTTGTACATTGCTAATAGCAAACAAAATATGGGGGAAAAAGGGAAAGCGTATTCTTCCAGTATTTGAAAATTATCGTCAGATAGAGCAAAGAATTCACTCATGTCATTGTTGAACAAGTGAAGTTCTAACATACGTCTTTGTTGTTTCCTTTTGGTCTTCAATGTAAAAGAAAATAATAAACACTGACATCAAAAGTATACTTGTCGATCGATACCATGAGCAACTTCTTGGCTAAATCAGGTAGTAATCAAGCATTTATTCATAGCCTGATTTTGTCAAATCACGGTAGAATTAAAACCTTAAGTTGGAAGAATTATAACCTTAGGCTGGCTGTAAGTATACAAATAGATTATACTATACTATACTATACTATACTATACTAAAGTCTGTCTATATACTTTTAGTATATCTATAGCCAACTTAAGGTTTTACTTAAGTCTATACTTATAAGCATACTTATATGTCTGGAAAACTCAACAAAAGCATTTTGTGAGAATCAATTGGCCATATGGAATTTATAATAGAGATTGTTGTATAATTTATTATCATTTATAAATTATGTTCTACCATTCATGTAATTTATAACAAGTTTATATAAATACATATGAATACCCCCTCACCCACTCAGCTAGTTGGTGAACATTTGCCAGCACTGCATTTTAGAGAATGTAATTAGGTAGGACATTCACAGCTTTAGAGTCAAACAGGGACTTGAATTTCAGCATTGCTTCTTTCTGTGTTATCTTTGTTTTGTTTTGATTTGCTTTGTTTTGTTTTGTTTTGTTTGGAGTCTCGCTCTGTCGCTCAGGCTAGAGTTCAGTGGCAGGATCTCGGCTCACTGCAACCTCCACCTCCCAGGTTCAAGCGATTCTCCTGCCTCAGCCTCCCAAGTAGCTGGGATTACAGGCACATGCCACTATGTCCAGCTGATTTTTTGTATTTTTCAGTAGAGACGGAGTTCGCCATGTTGGTCAGGCTGGTCTCGAACTCCTGACCTCAGGTGATCCACCCACCTCGGCTTCCCAAAGTGCAGTGCTAGGATTACGGGTGTGAGCCACACCGCCTGGCCTCTTTCTGTGTTATCTTAAGTAAACTACTGAGCCTCTCTAAGCCTTTTCTTCTTCTGCAAAATAAAAAAAGAAATGATTTGTCACAAGAAGGGGTTGTTGTGAGAATAAGCCACATATAAGGCTGTGGTACAATGGTTGAATGACTATTACTCTTTTCCTCTTATCTTTTCCCTCCACTTCCAGCTGCCAGATCCTCTAAGTTTTATTTCCTTTGCTGGAGACAAAATGATCTACACATTTTCGTACTACATGACAGGTCTACCTGACAGCAGAGAAATGGATGGATGAATGGATGTCTTCCTTTGATTCCATGATAAACCAGTCAGTCTAAGTAGTAATTTAAGAATTCATGGAGGACTGAAATCCTTTCTCACTTTTTCAAAATCTATAAAAATTAGAAACTGAGCCGGCCAGGTCTGGTGGCTCATGCCTGTAATCCCAGCACTTCGGGAGGCGGACGAGGGCAGATCACGAGGTCAGGAGATCGAGACCATCCTGGCTAACAGGGTGAAACCCCGTCTCTACTAAAAATACAAAAAAAATAGTCGGGCGTGGTGGTGGGCACCTGTAGCCCCAGCTACTTGGGATGCTGAGGCAACAGAATGGTGTGAACCCGAGAGACGGAGCTTGCAGTGAGCAGAGATCACGCCACTGCCCTCCGGCCTGGGCGACAGAGCGAGATTCCATCTCAAAAAAAAAAAAAAAGAAAGAAAGAAAGAAAAAAGAGAAGCCTGGGCGACAGAGCGAGATTCCATCTCAAAAAAAAAAAAAAAGAAAGAAAGAAAGAAAGAAAAAAGAGAAGGAAAAAGAAACTGAGCCAAGTGTGGTTGCTTATGCCTGTAATCCCAGCAACTTGGGAGGCCGAAGTGGGAGGATCACTTGAGCCATGAGTTTGAGGCTACAGTGAGCTATGATCATGCCACTGCCCTCCAACCTAAGTGACAGAGAGACAGAGACCTCGTCTCTAACAATAAAAATTTAAAAATTAGATGCTCCGACATAGCCCACACTGCTCATATTTCTGCCTTGTTATTTTCTTTAAAGTTATTACGAGACCAAAGTTAAAAAAATTTTTATTAGGGAACTTCCCCCCCTGCTGGCCATAATACAACATAGCAATACTATATCGAACGGCATTACTAAACGTCAAACTGAAAGTAAACTCGGAATAACTAATCTTGCAAACTGCCTACCCACAGACCAGCTCAGGCCTCAGGCCTGAAGACAACTTGTGTTTCCTATATACCATATCTATAATAATTTTTTTTAAAACGTATGAATTAGTTGCCAACATTTGACATGCATATTTCTGTGTTTTCTCAAAAAAGCAGACATTGGTGTGCATTTGGTCTGCCATCCTACTTGTGTTTCCTGATTCCTTTGTGTGGGGCTTTGACTCTCTACTCGACCAGTCCCCACTCAGTCTCCTTCATCTACTTACGGCATCTGCCCAGCCCTTGCTGCTTTTAAGTTTGCAACCCCAGGCTCTCAATTTGCCGATGAGTAAACTGAAGCCCAAACTTGCTCAAAATCATACTACCTATAGTAGTAGTAGCAAAGCAGATAATGAAATCTGGGCCTCCCAAATTCCATTCAACAGATGTTTATTGATTTCATTCATCTATTTAACAAATGTTTTAGTGCTGACTGTGGCCAGGCATATAGCAAATGTCAAAGAAACAGTCTGCAGGATTACCTTTGTCTTCAGAGCTTACAGTTAGTGCAAAGAGCAGGTAAGCAATGCAAGAAATATGATGAAAGTGATGAAAGAAGGGATAAGGGAACTGTGACGATGCTGCAGCACAGTTCCTGCTCCTACCTCAGCACCTGGTTCAAGTTCATCATCATCACTGAGAATACAAATATTACTAAGATTTGCTAAATAATGTCCTCAAACCCTAGGGCCCACATTGATTCAACATTCACTGGGCACAAGTGCTAAATATTAGAGAAAAAGTAGTAAATGCTGCATTTACTACATTACTTCTTCCAAGCATGCCCTCTAAAATAGTCACTCATTCATCTCCCTGTTCATCCTGCCTTCGGAATTACCATCTGCAATCATGTGCTAGGCTAAGAAGGAGCCTAGATCAGTAAGATTCACAGCAGTGTGCAGTAGTTGCTGGGCAAGCCACATCTCTGCAGAAATAGGAATCAGACATACCCTTAAATAATGGAGATATCGGATTAAAGCTAAACTAAGAGAAGAGCAGAAACTAATCATGACACCACGATTAAACACCCATGACAACCATGATTGGGAAGTAGTACAAGACAAAACGATTAGTTTTGTGTCTGATTTGTAAAAATTACTGAGTCCTTTGAAACCTGGGCTTTTTAGTGAAATGGCTCATTCTAGATCTGAGGCAGAAAAGGTACAAAGTGAGCCTAAGACATTCTTTTGGGCCAGAGAGCAAGGGAATATTCAGACAAATGTGGTGATGTCAAAAAGATTCAAGAGTCTTGAAGATAACTGGTCACTTTAAGCTACCAAATTAAAGCAAAATCCATGAACCCATAGTGATGACAGAAAAGCAGAGAGTGAGAGAGCATGTGTACAGGGAGGAAGCCTGTTTTTACAGAAAGATGCCGGGTCATGAATCTATTTAAGAGAAGGAATGATAGAGTTGAAAATCACCATTTTTGCAATCCCCAGTGTAATGGATTCAGACAGCAATCATTAATGCTTGCTAAAAACACCAAGTAAAATATTATCGATACTTTCAAAGTATCACCCCACTGATCACAGTGGAGAGATTTGCCAGTCATCACTCTTAGTTATAACTAAGTGTCATCCCTGATAGTGGACAACCTGACATGACACAATGACACAACTCCTTTGTGCATGAACACCGAATCAAGGCATTAGAACCAGCTTCTACTTTGCAGAAAATAGAGATCAGTCAATTAGGACAAATGAACAATCAGACAAATCCAGAATGTACAATATTCTAGCCTGAACTTGTGGCTTACGCCTGTAATCCCAACACTTTGGGAAGCCGAGGTGGGTGGATCATTTGAGGTCAGGAGTTCAAGACCAGCCTGGCCAACATGGTGAAACCCTGTCTCTGCTAAAAATACAAAAATTAGTTGGGCATGGTGATGGGCGCCTGTAATCCAAGCAACTCTGGAGGCTGAGGCAGGAGAATCGCTTGAACCCAGAAGGCGGAGGTTGTATTGAGCCGAGATCACACCACTGCACTCCAGTCTGGGTGTCAGAGTGAGACTCTATCTCAAAAACAAAACAAAAAAAAGATGGTGGATGGATGGGTGACTGTTCTGTTCTGAATTAAAAGTAGTCAGAGACATGCCATAGCCAAACGCAGTGGGTAAATCTTAATTGGTTGGAGTAGGGGGAAAATAGCTGCTTGTTTCAAGACATTTTTGAAACAATTGGGAAAATTTGACTACGTACTGAAAACTAGATAAATGTTACAGAATTGTTAACTTTGCTAGATGTTATAAGGTCTCATGGTTTGTTGAAAATGTCATTATTCTCACAGATGCATGCTTAAGTATTTTGGGGCCAAGTATGATCAACCACAAATGGCTCAATTTAAAAACTACACATAAACATACAAACCTAATGAGGCCAATGACAGCTGGTGAATCTAGGTGAAGGTTATGCGTGTATTCACTGTACTACTCTTTTTCTCTTGTCTTTTTTAATAAAAAAATAGAAGTATAGAAATTCTACATGAGAAAAAAAGTTGAGTTCTTTGGATTGTCCAGAGTCACTGAAGAAACAAGCAATTACTAGAATAAATCTGATCACTTTTAAATTTTGCATTTTGGCATTCAAATGTTTGTGCAGTTTGTAAAGCATGCAAAATGCCTATAAATTCAATGCTATAAATTGACGTAGCAAATATCTGTATCTGAAGTTGCTTATATGCACATTAACTATCTGAAAACACACATTTTTATGTTTAAAAACTATTTTTCTGAATTACCCAAGCATACTGTAACCATGTATTATATTTACAATGGGATAATATGAAACATTAACATCTGATTTTTCTACTTCAAATAACCACACTTCTAATTAGGTGTCAGTGTAGTTTCTCAATTACCATTAAATAAAAAGTTCACACAAAAATTAACATGAAATGAACCATTGACTTAATAAAAGCTAAAACTATAAAACTCCTAGAAGAAAACAAAGGAGAAAGTCTTTGAAACTTAGTGATAGGCAAAAATGTCTTAGGACACAAAAAGCACAAACCATGAAAGAAAACATTGATAAGATGGACTTCAACAAAATCCAAAACTTTCGCTCTTCCTAACACCCTGTTAAGAAACTAAAAGGTAAGTCATCGGCTGGGCGCAATGGCTCACGCCTGTAATCTCACCACTTGGGGAGGCCTAGGCGGGCGCATCACGAGGTCAAGAGATTGAGACCATCCTGGCCAACATGGTGAAACCCTGTCTTTACTAAAAAAATACACAAATTAGCTGGACGTGGTGGCATGCGCCTGTAATCCCAGCTACTCAGGAGGTTGAAGCAGAAGAATCACTTGAACCTGGGAAGCGGAGGTTGCAGTGAGCTGAGATCATGCCACTGTACTCCAGCCTGGGTGACAGAGCGAGACTCCGTCTCAAAAAAAAAAAAAAAAAAAAAGAAAAGAAAAAAGAAACTAAAAGGGTAAGTCACAGACTGGGAGACTGTATTGGTAATACAAATCTCTTAACAAAATATTGGTATTCATCCCTCTAACCTAGACTACTTCAGCAACCTCCCACCTGGTCTTCCAACTCCCACCCTGGCCCTGCAATCTATTCTTCATTCAACAGCCAGACTGAGCTTTAAATTAGGTCATATTGTTTGCCTGCTTAAAATCATCCCATGGCCTCCTACAATATATGGAATTAAATCTACACTCCAATCTTTGGGAAAAAGCCTGCATGCCCACCCTTATAGTTGCATTTTCTATCTCTTGCCACCCACTCACACACTATGCTCTGGCCATAATGGCCACTTCCTATTTTGCTCATATTAAAAGCTTAACTTGCTGCTCCCTCTGTCAGATATTCTTTCTTTGCATGCCTGATCAGCATCCTCCTTGTCACAGTTCAAGTGTCACCTCACTGACGCATTCCCTGACATGACCCTTCCAGTCACTCTATCCCCATACCATCTTCTTTACTTACCCTACCTGAACCTTACTTTAGTCTTCTCCCCTGGGAAAAGGTTGGATCCGTAAGAGCGAAAGGACCTCTGTTTTGTCCATTGGTACATGCACCGTGTATGGTGCCTGGAACATAGCAGATGCTTCAAAAGATTTTTTAAATGACTCATGACATACCCACTATATGCCAGGCACTGTGCTGGGTAGTTACTGGCTGAATGGTTTAAATGTGTTGCTCAAAGCCCTTTTTTTGTCCTATTACCCTGTTTTAGAGAAAAAAATGTTATATTCCTAGATCTATTTAAATAGCTAAATGCTTCTTCGTATTTTTTCAAGAGGCTAATTTACTTTCAAGTAAATTGCAAAATCTGAATTTCATCTTTATGTAGGATCAGTGCTTTGGCCTACATGAAAACGTTCATATTATTTTGAACAACTCACCCTCAAAAGAATGGCTAAAACAAAAGAAACAAAAAAATATAATGCGTTAGTGAGGACATAAGGCAACTAGAACTCTCATACACTACTAATAGGCGTAAATTAACTACTTTGGAATAATGTTTGGCAGTATCTATATACACCGTATGTCCTAGTAATGCATGCCTACATATATACCCAAAGGAAATGCATGCATATGTTCACCAAAAAATATGGACAAAACATTCATGGCAGCCCTATTCACAATAGCCAGGAAGTAGAAACTATTCAGATGTCAAATGTCCATCAACAAAATAGTTCTGTATACACACAAAGGAATACTATACAGCAATGGGTATAAATGAACTACACACAACTTGGGTGTATCTTAATAAATTAAATGTTTAACAAAAAATAGCCAGATGCCAAAGAATGCATTTATGTTGTACTTCAATTAAACATTGATAGGGGAAGGCGGAAATTGAAAATACGTATTCTCACCAGTGTGTTCTCGGGGAGTGCTCCTCTAGAAACTTTCCAACTGAGGTTTCTTGAAAGTTAGATCCTTGAATTATGAGGTGTTGGTATTTGAGGACAAAAGTTGGCCTATTACAATCACATTCTTTTGAAGTCACGTTTTAAATATTAAAGATTCATGTGAATTCCCTATTCTTCATCCACGCATATTGGGCAGAAATTATTTCTCTCAAAAACTATTTGCGGAAACTTAATATTGAAGGAAAATGGGTCAGGGTCATCCTATGGTTGCAGGTACTCTGGGCACACTGCCTCAGACTTCGGTTTTAAAAGAATAGATATAAAGTAGATTAGTTATGGTTAGATATCCCGGTGTGCATCACACTCAGATTCCAACTCATGGGCAATGTGACTTTGTGCAAGTTCCCTAAACATTCTGCAGCTATGCCCTCATTTGTATGACAAAGATAATAATACCTATCTCACCAGGTGGCTTTGAGAGTTAAATAAGATGATGTCAGTTATTAATAGATACTCAATATTGTTAACCTCTCCCTTCCCTACCCTGTAAGGAGTATTGGGGTGGAAAAAAAGTCAACAAGCTGTTTGCTGCAATATATATATTTTAATTCAAAGTGAATCGACAGTAATACACCATAAATTCTTATTTTGACACTCACCAAAATAGTCACCTGGAAAACCCGCTTTTTGTGACAAAGTACAGAAGGCTTGGTCACATTTAAATCACTGAGAACTAGAGAGAAATACTATCGCAAACCGTAATAGACATTACATCCATAAAATTTTCCCAGTCCTTATTGTAATATTGCACAGTGCAATTGCTACATGGCAAACTAGTGTAGCATAGGAGTAAAAGCAAAAACAAGTAAACCAAAGAAAGAAAGCCACAAGTCTAAAATTGTTAAACAATTAACAGTTCAAACTTAGTAATCAAATCTGTATCACTGGATTCATTAAAACAAATCTTCCTACACCTTGCAGTGTATGATTTAACTTTTACTTAACACAGTCCAAGTTTAAAATTAGCAGATTTTTAAAACGAAAATGTTTTGCTAATACAGTAACATATTTAATTAAACACCCTGGAGGGAAAAAACAACTAAATATCAGGATATTTGATTTAAAAAACGCTTTGCAAATTAAAATAGTATGCAAATATGCAACTTGGAAATCATGCAGTGTTTTATTTAAGAAAGCATTAAAACCGAAGAAAACTGGTCAAAATGGTTTTTAAAAGGTATAAATCCAGATTACTTTGTCAATATGCTAAATTAAGAATTTAGCAGAATTTTGAAATTTATTCTAAAATACATTAAAATGCCCATGATTGCAATTTAAAGAGCAGTGTAGTTAACTGGGATATACCTTTATCAAACTTTAATACTGTATTATGACAATGTTGAAGTTTACCATTTATGTCAATTTAACAAGACTGCTTTAAGTCTTGGAAATTAAAGACAAAGAATACAACATTTCAGGGTAGTAAATATGGCCCTAAACAAAAAGAAAACTGTCGGTTTTGTACCTGTTGTGATACAATCAATCCTTTGCACTTGGTGTTTCTGACACAATGTGTTGCCAGCATTGATTCTTTCCTAAGAAGTGAGCAGATCCTAATCATCTGCTGGAACATATAAATAAAATCAGAAGGCTGTGGAGGGCAGCAAATTTACTTAAATAGTGACTCCATAAATGTGTCATCTGTAAATAATCTTTTAAATTAATCTTAGGCTACTTCTTTTTAAACATGTATTTTTATATATATATATATATATATTTCTATTTGTATAAAATGCATAGAATTACTAAAAACACTGAAACTTGTGGGGAAAATTAAGTCCTTCATTTTCAGTGTGACTAAAAATGTACTGCTGGTTTTTACTTTATGATCTAATACTGTAATTTTTAAAATCAATTTCAGGCACATTTATTTCATTGATGATTATTAAATAAAACACTGCTTGTGTCAATGGAGTAAAGAAAACTTATCCATTATTAGCTTATTGTGAATGCTGTACTAGAGCTGTATTAGTGGTATACAATTCATTTATCAAAGAAACTCTGTAAATCCAAAACATCTAGAGCTTTACACTCAAATGCTTTGTACTGTTTATTCCAGTAAATGCTGTAAGATTATATTCCAGATTTTTAAGGAAAAAAAGTTAAGTCAAGCCTGCAAGATACAGCTTTCTCAAGTGTCTACAATGCCAGTATGAAAATAAAAAATTAAGTTACATTGATACATCCAAGTTTTTTTAATATGCAGTGATGAGCACAAACATTAATAGAGATAAAATACTGATGCAAATAACACACCCCAAAATAACAAATGCAATTATTTTCCACCATTTACAATACAGTAGTTACAATGACACTCCAAACAGAAAAGCAAAGTAAAAAATCAAAACCCCAATTTCTATTCATGTAATTAGACTTATACAGAAATTAGAAGGCTAAATAACAACTAGTTAATCACCTAATTTCACAGCTATCTGAAGTGGCAATCGTTATATAGCAGCTTATCTATGATACATTCAAGATAAATGATACAATTTATTACTTGCCTGTAAGCTAAAACACAGCCTCACTTTAATACCTTTCCTTAAATTCCACCTCTACACTACAATATACTTGAGGTCTATGCAAAAAGTAGCTACCTTTATATAGGAAATGGATGATTAGATTAAGTCTTTGGTGCTGTAAAAGCAACTTCATTTAAACAGACATAACCACTACCATCACCACCACCCAAAAAAGAAAAAAGGGGGGCGGGGGGAACTCAACACACTTCCTAGGAAGAAAAAAAGCATGTAATTTCTGTCCCTGACGGAATGTATTAAATAAGCAAACATCACCAACAAGCAAAACAAGTACTGCAATGTAAAAATATTTAAAAAAAAAAAAAACCCTCTCACATGCATAAATCAAAAATTGCACACAAAGAACTCACATCTTTTCAAGCTTCAATAATAAAAGTTCTGCTACTATTTATTAAATACTGCATGGTTTGCCCAAGCTAAGATAAAACCACATCATGAATCAATGAGCATTTTGCATTTTATTATCTACCCAAAGTCATGCCTACTGTACCTCTAAACATTTTATTAAGTCCAATTATACAGCAAACACTCTCAAAATAAACTTAGATTGTATTGCAGTTTCACTTAATAGTATATAAAATGCTGTGCTGTGACAGTTATCAAATATCCATTAGATACTGAATCAATTTTTCTTAAGCACTACTAACTGCTTGCTTTTCTTGAAGCTAGATCATTCTCAAAAATCAGACAGCAGAATTCAGCTATAGCAAACATGCTGCCCTCTTAATAAGGAAAAAAACAGCTACTACCTGAAATCATACCACACAAAACCAAAAATGAACATTACGCTATCAAAAGGAAACTAAAGAGTAGGTCTGAATTTTAAGTGCTGCAGTCCTCAACATTTATATATAGGTAATAACATTAACAACCTCAAATATTTAAGGCACTATGTGTGGGAACGGTTTACAATGCAGCTGAGATTATTAGAACAACATTTAAGAGCAAAGTCTAGGCAACATTTTGCCCATGCAAAAGACACATGCAAATGTAAAGAACAATAGCTCAATTTCTTAGGTAAGTGACCCAACATTTATACACTAAGACACGGATAATACAATTCACTTGTATGCTGTAATTCTGACATGTGTGCATCTGTTGCTCTAAGTCTGTACACAGAATGGCTTCCCAAATGTGGACGTGTCTTGCACTAGTTAGAAGGCAATTTATAAAAAATAGCAGGAGCAAAACTGGACTTCTGCTCCCATAAGTCACCTGTCTAGATTACTACATAAGAAGATAACATGACCAAAGACAAGTTATACCAAATGTGCAAAACACATCAAAAGTGAGTTTTTAAAGCTCAAAGTTGTTTAAATTGCACCCAAGTCTACATGATTCAAAAATAATTTTCTTGTGCCATGGCTAATATTTATTAAATACCATGTTTTTATTTTTAATCAAATGTTTGTATCATTGAGCTTCCCCAATATACTGTTTTTCACATATATGGATACTGGCTGAGTTTTGTTGGACTCAGTGGAAATCCAGTATATGCAGGTGATGCTGTAATGTAAGAATGTGGTGGGAAGATTGGTTTGTACTGAGTCTGATGAATGGTTGGGGATGGTAACAGACGGGGATTTAAGCCCACTGGGACTTGGTGAACTATGCCACTGGGATGGGAGATATTATAAGTTGGATGCTGTAACATAGGTCTTGAGGTACATGGAGAGGCTAAGAGGTGGGCCACTGGTGCAGCACTACTGAGGGTGGCTGATGATGGGTATGGAAGTAGAGTAGGCTGTCCTCCGAGGTGTGTATTTCCAGCCAGGTGGGCATGCACTGCTGTGTGATTGGGACTTCCATGAGAAAGAGTGAATGGATTACTGGTAACACTAGTAGGGATATAAGCTTGCTGTCTTCGATGCCCAAAGTTTCCATTCCACTCTTGATGCCCAGATCCAAAGTGCTGAACCTATCCATAAAGAAAAAAAAAAAAAAAAAGACTGAATAACATATTTTTAAAGATAAAAGGAAAGATACGGAAATTACAATATACCCTTTGTGATTGATAACTCATAGTGGATCTCTCAGAACTAACTTATACTAAGAATAACTAGAGGAGAGAAAAATACCAATTCCATATATATTAGTATTAACATTTTAGTATTTATTACTACATATTATTATATTATAAACACCGCTATTAGTGCTGCTAGTACTACCTTTTACTACCCCCATCACTACTAACAGCTACCATTTGTGGAGCACTTATTATATGTAAAGCTAACATTTACATACACAATATTATTTACTTCTGAAACAACCCATGATATAATTACTATTCCCATTAACTGTGCTCCAAATCAAACTTGTTGAAGAGACCCGGCCAAGGTAATATATATATAGTACATGGCAAAACCAAGATTTGAATCCCCGTCCAACTCCAGTATCTGTGATCTTTTCTTTTCCCAACTGAAACACAACTGCCAAATATAGCGTTGAATAAGATGGAAAGTATTCAGGAAGGTTAATGATGTTCTGAGATAACAGACACACTCTGTTAATATTACCTAAGAGAACCTAAGGACTTAATCTTTCTGAAGGAGGCTACAAGTTCTATGGATAATTTGCTTAATTATCCTATTATTAAGCCAGTTACTCTTTAGCCCCTTGCGATAACAAGAAGGGAAAAATTCATTAAGACTACATACAGTTTCAGAAGCTTTCTCCTCCGTGTGAAAAACAACTGCTAAATTTGAATCCCAAAGACTCCTACAAATCCACAAATGAACATACCTGACTAAAGTTCAAATGCTGCTGCTGGAATGCTGATGTCAATTTTTGCTGACGAGTACCCACTGTGGAAGGCTGGTTTAATCTTCCAGGGGCAGATCGTCCTTTTATTAATGGCTGGCATATAGAATCTGGTGACGAATAAAATATTGAAGCGTTTATGCTTTTTCCTTTTCAAATAAAAAATTAGCAAAATCTTCAGATATTTCATACAATAGTGATTTGAGAGCCTTAAAATTAAATAAAATGAAAGGAGAGGTCGTGGTTTCCAAGCACTGGATAATATTAGAAGATATCCTCTGTATATAATACATAAGGCAGGATCAAGTCAAAATTTGAGATGACTTTTGGCAACTCCATTCTCAGATGTTCTAAATTAAGACTGTATTTAAAGGACAACCGGAGAAATGGGAGGACTCAACTTACCTGTGTTTGCCATATGCTCATCGGCATTTAAGCCATTTTCTAGTGCCACTGGTGGCACCACAACAGAACAGACAGCTGGCTTGGTTTCTGTGTCGGCAGAGGATAACAGTTCTGTGTTTTCACGAGTGTCCTCCACAAAAGTGCTCTCTGCAAATGGACTATCATGCCCGGAAGAGTCGGATGTCGGAGAGCCATCCACCGTATCACAACCACTTTCTTGCTCTTCATCTGACATACTACAAAAAGAAAGCATTTTTATGGGTGATTTTTTTTCCAACATTAAATCTAATGTTAAGTAATATTCAGGCTCCAGTGAACTGACGAGAATGTTATTCAGTTATTTTATATACAATTACAGCTTTTTTCTTGTCCAATAGCACTTTTTCAAAAAATTTCTAGACCCTTAAATTAATTCTCTGTTCCAACTGCTAAACCTAATTCTGTTCCATTTCAGGAATATCATTTTGGCATTTTTTTCTCTTCTTTCCCTTCCTATTTGATCCTTAGTATCAGCTCATAAAATTCCTCTTTATGAATTCCAGATAATTTCATCAAGACATGACAAAAGAGGCACTGTTCTGGATAATTTAAATGAAATGTACAAGCATACATGCATGTGACTTGGATATTTCAAATTAAATTCTAACATCAGGATATGTGCCTCTTCTGGTAATTTAGGTCCTTGTACCTAACCAGTTATCTGAAAGGTATCCCCACACCTCTAAAGGCCTAGACAGAGCCCCATATTTCTCATCTCTTCCTGACACTCTTGGGCCCTGACAATCTCTCTCTCCTTGGGATTTCTACAGCATTTATTGTCTGTTTCAACCACCCGTTGCATACTTAGTTATGAATTTGAAGCATCTCTTTTTATACATATTTTTATTTATATATCTTATATGTATATTTTACATAATTTACATGTGTATGTATAGTTACGTACATTATCAATATTCAAACCACATTATAAGCAACTTTTAAGAAGACATATTAAAATTTCTTTATATTTTCCATAAAGCTGTGGCTATAAGTATACAATATCATATTTCTGACTAAGGAAAAGAAGAAGACATGTAAAATTAAAACTTAAAATTTTCCAAATGTTTGTTGCCACTAAAATAAAATTTTATTTCTTTCTTTCCTTCTCCTCCTTCCTTCCTAAGAGACAGGGTCTCACTGTGTTGCCCAGGCTATAGTGCAGTAGTGTGATCATAGCTCACTGCAGCCTCAAATTACAGGGCTCAAATAATCCTCCCACCTCAGCCTCCTGAGTAGCTAGCACTACAGGCAAGTGCCACCACATCCAGCTATTATTTTTTTTTATTTTTGGTAAAGGTGGGGTCTCACTACGTTGTCCAGGTTGGTCTCAAACTCTTGGCCTCAAGTGATCCTCCTGCCTTGGCCTCCCAAAGTGCTGAGATTACAAGTGTTGGCCACTGTGCCTTCTAGACTGTGGCTTATCTCTTAATATGTGAGTAAATCATTCTGCTTAGGACAAGCTTACTATTTTAGCTGGCCAAAGGACGGGTAAGCCAGGTTAATGTGGATAAAACCATACAAATCCATCACCAATGCGAGAAAAAAATCATAGTGGATGTTCTGTAGACAGTGGGCCAGTGAGTATTTCATTATGCAAAACACTCCTTTTTAATTTTGCTAAAGTATATGTTTTTCTTCCAAATTTAAGTTACAATAGTAGTCTGTGGGGCTGAAATTAAGAATGTGGCTTTTTCATCCTTTCAAAAATAGATTTGGCCAGATGTGGTGGCTCACGCCTGTAATCCTAGCACTTTGGGAGGCTGAGGCAGGCGGATCACCTGAGGTAAGGAGTTCAAGACCAACCTGGCCTGGTGAAACCCCCTCTCTACTAAAAATACAAAAAAATTAGCTGGGTATGGTGGCGGGTGCCTGTAATTCCAGCTACATGGGAGGATGAGGCAGGAGAATCACTTGAACCTGGAGAGGTGGAGGCTGCAGTGAGCCGAGATCACGCCCTTGCACTCCAGCCTGGGTGACAGAGACACACTTCATCTCCTCCCACCCACCCCGCCTCCGCCAGCAAAAAAAGATTATTTAGTTGGGTATGGTGGCTCACGCCTGTCATCCCAGCACTTTGGGAGGCCAAGGTGGGAGCACTGGTTGAGCCCAGGAGTTCAAGACCAGCCTGGGCAACAGGGCAAGATCCCATCTCTACAAAAAAAACTTAAAAGATTAGCTGGGCATCGCTGTGCGCACCTGTGGTCCCAGCTACTCAAGAGGCTAAGGCGAGAGAATTCCTTGAGCCTGGGAGGCAGAGGTTGCTGTGAGCCGAGATCATGCTACTGCACTCCAGCCTGGGTAACAGAGCAAGACCCTGTCTCAAAAACAAACAAACAAATCTGTGTTTAGAAAAACTGATCTAGTTCAAAAATTGTGTTCAAGATAGAAGTCACTGTGGTAAATTGGCAGGTACTTATTAATTTAACAGAAAGAAATCGTAGGCTTTTTAGTAGACTTACTATTTATTATACACTACTATTGAGATTATTTTACCTATTCGGTCTCTTGCAGGGGGATGGGCTGGACTGCCCTGAGGAGCTGGTACTCAGAGTACTATCAGGACTACTTAATGAACACATCCGATCAATATTCAAAGTGCTCTGGCAAGCTTCACAATCTAGACTACCTTTACATCTAGTGGAAGAGAAAAGGGGAAAACGTGAGTCAAATACGAGAAGATACTCTCCAAATAGTCAAAATTTGTATTCTTTAATTAAGGATATGAAACTGTTAAGAATGACCTACATGGACAAGAAGTAAAGCTTACAAATACAGGGAAAATGCTATAATGACGGTGCTAAATACTATTTAGAAAGTTCCCTGTCTAGAACTGGGTTATCTAATTTAAAGGTTTTACTCCAAAGGACATTGACAAACAAGGAATAAGTCACAGAAAGTTGTTTTTCGACACACCAAAAGATGCCACCTATATCCTTTGAGGATGCAGCATTTGGCACTTACTCTCTGAGTGAATGTCTCTGCGAAGTCTCTTCCTCATCAGTGTCACTGCTAATAGTGATGACACTCACTGCAGGACTCGGGGAGTCGGCAATAATGATGGTTTGTCGCTGTTTGTCTGAAACTGATGAATCAGAGTCCTGTCTGATAGATGTTTCACAGCAATTTCTTGCCTCTCCTTCTGAGTTCTGATTGTCCTGTGTTTCTATACAACTTACTTCCTCGACATCTTTCCCATTAATTATCTTTGGAGAAATAAATGCTGAATGTGGGATATTGGTATTCTGTAATGAATTACTCCTGCAACCAAAGGAATAATTTATAATTTCTATAATCAAAATATGTATAATCAGTTGTCCAAGGTATCTTGTTAAACCAAAAAATGCAAATCTTCACTTGTTCAAGTTCATGAATATAACACACCAACAGATCTCGAGTTCTGATGAAATATAAAATAGCTCTAGAAATATCCATGTAGATTGTATTTACATACATTTAAATAGTCACTTTTTGGTAAGTGTGCTATCTGAATGTCCACAATTGCTACATTACAGGTAGATAATAAATCAAAAGAGCAATAAAGACAATCTTACCAACTGAAAGCATTTATTTCCTCTCTTCCTGGCTCCCATTCCATTAGTTTTACCAAAATACCTCTGAGAAATTGAGAAGGGAGCTGGCTTAGTGTTTGTAATAAAGGTATAAAAGAGGTCATTTTGAATACAACGGAGTGACCCTTTAGTGTACATGCAAAATTCATTTTAAAGATTCTCAAAATGCAGAGGAAAGTTAAAGCACCAATACCAACCTGTTCTGGCACTGTTTATTTTTCTTAGTAGTGGCAGGTTGAGGCCAGACAACATGTGCAATCCCCACACTAACTGGCTGAGGGGCAGATAAAGTTATCTGATTGGTCAGAAGAGGCTGCGGCATCACTGAGTTATAATGATTGCTGCATGAAATCATCTTCCTAGGGAGAAGTTCAGAACAATGTTTTTAATCAAGACCTTTCTTTAATCAAGATCTAGTCTGCAAACTATTCACAAAGTACTTTTGTTTTCAGCTTACCCCCAGTCTCCAAGCCTGTGTGAACCAGCCACACTCTCAGAAGTTAGTGTAGTAGTAGCAGGAGCCAGGGGTGTCACCTGTTGCCAGGCAGGCACCAGCATCTGCTGTGTTCTACCAGACCACGTCTGCTTGCAGCAAAGGAAAACAATAGAAAATAACAAGTTATAAGTAACTTTACCATATCCTAAACTCAAAACTATCTAAAGTAACAGCTAACAATTATAAACATTAAAGTCCATAGCCTACAAAATGGATTAAATCCCTATCCAGGTCATTTTCATTATTTCCCAACAGCACAAGCTGATACATGGCAAGGAATGAATTATTACCAACCTGAGAAAGAACTCCTGGTCGGATCTGTAGTGGCTGCACAGCTGGGGCCTGAGTTACAAGTGGAACTGTATTATCTACCCTTATTGAATAACTAGTAGGTTTACCATGTGTTGCAGGAATACCTGTGAAACAGAATAGTTATCAAATAAAAGAAAAAATCTTCCTCTTATTTAACTTATACAATTACTTTAAATATCAAGAATTGCTTAAATTCTGACAGATTTTTTTTTTTTTTTAAGACAGGGCCTTGCTCTGTTGCCCAGACTGGGGCACAGTGGCATGATCCATACTGTGGCCTCAATCTCCTGGACTTGTGGATCCTCCCACCTCAACCTGAGTAGCTGGGACCACAGGCATATACCACCATGCCCAGTTCATCTCTTTAATTTCTGGTAGAGACAGGGTCTATGTTGCCCAGGCTGGTCTTGCACTCCTGGGCTCAAGAGATCCTCCTACCTCAGCCTCTCAAATTTCTGGTATCACATGCATGAGCCGCCACACCCAGCCTTGATTGTGGGGTTACAAGGCCATTCTCTGCATAAAATTTTCATAACACTAACTGAGCAATCCATTAGGAAAATGACGTACTTCTTGTCTATCTTGTGATATACATCATTCCAAAAATTATTATAAAGCTCCCCTTTCTGTTTCAAAATGCATACTACAAAGTTGAACCATTTAATTTTCTTGAAACTTCTTATCTCCAAAGTTTGCTATCGAAGCTTTATTTTCCTTTTTAAATAGTTCAGTCACCATGATAAAGAACATGGAAAGAAGAATCTGGTTTAGTATGCTGACAACCTAGCAGGTAAAGGTTCTTCTTTTCAAACAAACTTTTAGCTATGCTTAGTATCTTCTTCTTTAAAACTGTGATAGAAGCTTATGCTCTTGTCACCAAAACAGAAATACATCACAACTTCATAATTTAATGGACATAATGGTTCACATAATGGATGAAAACTCAGGGATGGCACACTCATTTCAACCTCCAAAGGAAAGGCAAAACTAACCTATTTACCTAATTTGATGATAAAACTAAGGTTTCCCCAATGTGGCTTAATTGACTAGTATTCTTAGGAGAGAGCTGCTGGAACTCCAGAACAAACATGTTACCATTTTGCTTGCCAACTAGGAAAATTAGAAAGCAGGATTACCAGACATGTTAATCCTGTTAATGTTACTATAATGTTAATATAGCTGTTTGACTCACTGCAAAGCACCTTGCAAATATTAAGTCTTATGATACTGAACTCTGGGACAGCAAAGTGGTATCACATTCCAACTTAAAGTTTTGACAAGATTTTAGGGGCATCCCCAAAGATCAGAAATTACATTAATGAAAATAATTTGACCACTTCATAATTCCACTTTATTGTAGCAGTTACTTTCAACATGGGCTTGAGATTATTTAAATATAATATAATCAATTTGGGGATAAATGTGATGTTGAGTCTTTCTCTTCAGGCATAAGAGGAAAATACTACAATTGTTTTCTTTCTCTATTGTAAAACAACCTCAAATTTTCTATTTCACAGATGTAAGTGTTAATCCTAAAGAGAATGTCCATTTTAACCTGTTTATTTTCTTCACTGAGACTATTATCTTACTACCAGGTTATTCTACTCTCTGTGCTCCACCTAAAGAGCCAGGTATGAGTCAAGTTTAATAAACATCTTCTTACTTCTGCTAAAAAGCCTGTCTTGATCATCCAGTTCTCCAAGACATGGAATATCAGCACACCCAGGCAGTGTAGATATATTGCAATATATAGACAATCTCTTCAAGAAAAAAAAAAAAAACTCTTCACTTTGACAAGGATGAACAGACAGAGCAAATTTCCGAATCTCAACAAAAATCTCATTGCCTGTAAATTCTCTCCACAAGCAATGCCTTAAGATGAGAAGAATTCTCCTATATACTCTCTCCACAGGAGATCTAATTTTTGATCAAATTCAATAGTGGGATAAGATCTCAATTTTTGTATAGTTATTAGGTTAGCTGAAACTTTATCTTTGATTATATTTGCTTTAATACTTGGAGAATAAGGCATAAAAAGCTTATGAATATTATTTTAGTGTAACAGAAAAGAATTTTGCTGGAATGTATTTTACTCTAATATTGTCATCTAGAGGGGATGAATACCTAACTTTTCAGGTCACTAAATAATTTTAAAAGCTTGTTTAATAAATAAAACATTCAGATATATTAAATAAAAGCTTAGCTGATTTTTAAAAACAAGCTTACTTTTTAAAATAAGCACAGTCTTACGGATATAGTATTTATATGCCTATACCTACATATTATAATATCTAAAATATATTAAATGCATTACCTAAACATGATAGCGTCAAAGTAAAATTTTTAAGTCAAAAGGATAAAGTTTATTTTAAAATATAAACCACCATGGTACCATAATTACTATCCCCAATAGTTGCCCAATAATTATTTTAAAATGTTTCTTGTAAATGCAATGGCACATTCTGAAGGGAAGGGATAAATGAAGGGGAGGGGCAAGAAGCCCAATGTTGAAATTTTCTACATTACAATTTCTACATAACATCTACCTGTCCGATACTAAGACTGATTAGAGGGAGTGCTTTCATTTCTAAGGCAGACACTCTACTAAGATGAGAAACAACATATTTATAGAGCCTGCCTGGCCTGTTGCTGCAACTGCACCTGTTATATAAGCTAAAACATATTGTGCTTCTTCTCACTAGTAATTCTAATACAAAAGTGCTGTTCATGGCATTTAGAGGGTTAATGAGTCTGTGATAGTAATTCTTTTCTTTCGATTATCCCATATTATAAACCAGTGATATAGTTGTTACTTTATGTACAAAAAGGTTTCTAACTTTTCATCAATTATAAGCCATATAAAAAGACAAAAGATTTTTCTAACCTCATTGAAATGTTTTAAGAATGATGCTCAATGCTGTTTAGAAACGTATCTCAGAAGTCTCTTAAGTTTTTGCCACAGAAGCTAGGTTCTCAAAAAAAACCTGCTATTCCAAATCTTCGTGAAATATACCACAGTATAAGTGGTGACCCTAAAACTGATTTTGGTACCTGGGAGGGATTACTAGAACCAAAGAACCTATTTGTTAGTGTAGATTATAAATTTAAGTGAAAATGCATTTGTCAAGATAACACAAGTGATAAGTGACTAAAAAACATATTTTTAAAAAGCACCAATCTTCCATGCTGAAGTATTTGGAAGTAGTGTCATAAAATCTACCATTTAATTTCAAATAGTACACATATGTGCACTACATAAGCAGGTAGGTAGATTGATAATGCAAATATGGTAAAACATTAACACCTGTTGAATCTAGGGTAGAAAACATACTATTCTTTCAATTTTTCTATATGTTTGAAATTCTTATAATAAACACTTGGGGGAAGAAACTGAAAAACACAACAGCATCATATTGTTAGCATCTATTATTGCTAACACTATAATGATGTGGGCATTTTTATTACCAGAAAGTAATAGAAATGTCACTGTTACAGATACTCACAGACCACCACTGTGGCCACTGGGTCACAATTTCACCTTCAGAGTCAACAATGAAAATAAAGCTACCCTGATAGAACAACAGTAACTGAAGATGTGACCTGTTTTCACATCTCTTATTACCAGCAAATCAAGTCAACAAACATATTCTTGGTTCTTTATTTGGTACTGTGGGAAATATTAAAATATTTAAAAAGTTTTAGAGTTGCTTGAATGCTTAAAATTAAAAAATCAGAGGACGGGTGCAGTGGCTAATGACTGTAATCTCAGCACTATGAGAGGCTAAGGCAGGCAGGTCACTTGAGGTTAGGAGTTCGAGACCAACCTGGCCAACATGGTGAAACCCTGTACATACTAAAAATACAAAAATTAGCCAGGCGTGGTGGTGCATACCTGTAGTCCCAGCTACTCAGGAGGCTGAGGCATGAGAATCACCTGCACTCAGCAGGTAGAGGTTGCAGTGAGCCAATATCGTGCTACTGCACTCCAGCTTGGGCAACAGAGCAAGACACTGTCTCAAAAAAAGACACACTCAAAAAAAAAAAAAAATCAAATAATCCTTCAGAATCAAAATATATTAGAGTTGGAAATGGCCAATATATTATCTATTCAGTCTATTTCCTTTTACTAAGGCTGAAATAAATAAACAGGCTAGTCTACAATGATACAGTAAAAAGGAGAAACAGAATTAGATTCCAGGTGTTCTGACTTAGCACCAACTGTTTTCATTTACTCTGTACAATATCACCACTAAGTTGGACATGTTGTTTTAGGGCCCCATCTGTAATTGACCTCTTGCATTAACTAGATGTTAAAGCTTAGCAAGGACAAAATCTCAGGAAAGGACTTAGGAAGTAGGGTTTTAGTCCAGTTATTCCAGTAGTGAGGTTTGATGCTATGATTCTCTAGGAACCATTAAGAGATTTCCTAGTTTAAGAATGTATAGCCAGTCAGGCATGGTGGCTCACACCTGTTATCCCAACACTTGGGAGGCTGAGGCAGGTGGATCACCTGAGGTCAGGAGTTTAAGACCAGCCTGACCAACATGGAAAAACCCAGTCTCTACTAAAAATACAAAATTAGCCAGGCGTGGTGGCACATGCCTGTAACCCCAACTTTCCAGCTCCTCGGGAGGCTGAGGCAGAATTGCTTGAACCCGGGAGACGGAGGTTGCAGGCTGCAGGGAGGCAGAGGTTGCAGGTTGCGGTGAGCCGAGATCGCGCCATTGCACTCCTGCCTGGGCAACAAGAGCGAAACTCCATCTCAAAAAAAAAAAAAGAATGTATAGCCTCTTCAAAGGTATTCTGTCACCCATTGCACTTGAGGATTTAATTGGCTATTTTTATTTAATGAAGGGACATTAATTTAATTGAAATCAATCCATTATTTATTACCTAAGCTATCAATAAAGACTACAGTATTTTGGGACAAAACTCTTTTGACCAAAATTTTAAATAACTGAGCTCTCAGTCACTTTAATGTTTGGTATTGGTAGACAAATGTCTAAAACAGTGATACCCAGCATAGGCCAACTTGTAGCTTCCCAAGTTCAATCACTCCTATTAAGGTATTTTATCATTTTACACTCTACAGGAAATACAATTGTCATATGACCCATTTTGTTAGTGATGACTGTAATGGAGTTCCAGTCAAGAAATGAGTGTCACTGGTCTAAAGGCTTATTGAACAGCTTAAATTTTTTTTTTTTTTTTGAGACAGAGTCTCACTCTGTCACCCAGGCTGGAGCGCAGTGGCACAATCTCAGCTCTCTGCAACCTCCACTTTCCAGCTTCAACCTCCACTTCCCAGCTTCAGCCTCCCAAGTAGCTGGGACCACAGGTGCACACCACCATGCCCAGCTAATTTTTTGTATTTTTAGGAAAGTCGGGGTTTCACCATGTTGGCCAGGCTGGTCTCAAACTCCTGGCCTCAAGTAATCCGCCCGCCTCAGCCTCCCAAAGTGCTGGCGAGAGACACTGTGCTTGGTCTGAACAGCTTAAATCAAATTCAAATGTAGCACTAAATGCAGCAAAAATTATACAACATATTTAATGAATAGATTCCTAAGCTTATTTTAAAATAATGCATGCCTAAATTCAAAGCAAAATTTAAATAAAAGAATACCTTGAATAGCTGGGGGGCAGATAATCAATGTCTGCTGAAAAGCATCACCACAACCAAACTGAGCAGTTCCTGCCTGCAGAGGTATTCCATGGTGCACAACTGAATGAGCAGATGTGGTCAATGCCTGAAACAATTAGCCCATTATACAGAGCACATTAGACAGAGCAGTCTTCTAAATGAAATACACATGCTGTAGAAATAGAATTCAAACACATTTCTTAAGATCATAATTCTACAATTAAAATGTGCCCAGAGCCAGGCGCAGTGGTTCACACCTGTAATCCCAGCACTTTGGGAGGCTGAGGCAGGCAGACCATGAGGTCAGGAGATGGAGACCATCCTGGCTAACACAGTGAAACCCTGTCTCTACTAAAAATACAAAAAATTAGCCAGGCGCGGTGGCAGGTGCCTGTAGTCCCAGCTACTCGGGAGGCTGAGGCAGGAGAATGGCGTGACCCCAGGAGGCGGAGCTTGCAGTGAGCAGAGGTTGCGCCACTGCACTCCAGCCTGAGACACAGCGAGACTCTGTCTCAGGAAAAAAAAAAAAAAAAGTACCCAGAAAATGAGAACAAAAACAAGCTGCCAAAATTAAAATTTAAAAACTGATTCTACTGACCTCTACTTTTGGTAGAGTTATGGCATAGAAGGGCAGATGGAAGATATTTACAGAAAGAAGAGAGGAATGGAAAAAAATGAATTTGAGTGGATATGTTCCAATTGTTACCTCGAAATATTAAGAGATTTGGTAAAACAGATATAGTAAGACCTCACTAGTACTGTACATTCTAACTGACACCAAACTTCTGTATATATCAAAAGTAAAATGAGCAATCATTAAAAAAAAGACCCTAAGTTATTAATTACTACACATTCTTACCTGACTTCTTAATGTTCCAATTTTAGTAAAATTTGCAGTCAGTGTAGCAGTACTGCTTGAAGCAACTGGTCTTAAAAGTGAAGTTTTGTTGTGATTATTTGTGTCACATAAATTTAGGTGGGACTTACAAATATCCATAATATGAAAACAGGACTTTACACTGTAAAAAAAAAAAAGTGAGGGTATTATAGTATTATTCTAAATGCTTAGTTTTAAATTGAGGTACATTGACAAAATAAAAAAATGATTCCTAAAAGAAAAAAATCCTATGATTTGCACTTAATCGCTTCTTTCCAGTAATATTTCTAACAGGAAATCTTACCAGAAAAGATTAAATTTCAGAGCAAGTAAAAGTATATATTCTGCAATATTTTTCTTAAAACAGTAAAACCATAGTAAGCATTTTTGGTTAGTATGCAATAATTTTAAGACCTCCTACACGAAAAATTTTTTCCTAAATTTCTAGATCTCCACACCACTAAATTAACAGTACCAAAGAGTTGCTATCGTGTTACTTTCAAAGTGACTGTATATGAAAAACATTAGGACATTTTAAGTGTTTGAGGGGAAAAATCTAAATGGGTTGTAGAAAAATGTAAATTTTAAGAACAATTCACAATGATAAACGTTGGATTCATTCCTATGCCTTCTTCATTTTGTCTTTTTAAATACTGAAGGAAGCTGTTTTAAGTCACTTAAATTTACTCCCTTCATCTCCCAAAATATGTCTGAGGCTCGAAGAATTTGCAAGATTTGGCCAGGTGCAGTGGTTCACACCTGTAGTCCCAGCACTTTGGGAGGCCAAGGTGGGTAGATCACTTGGCCCAGGAGTTCGAGACCAACCTGGGCGACATGGTGAAACCCTATCTCTACAAAAAATTAGCCAGGCATGGTGGCGCATGCCTGTAATCCCAGCTACTCATGAGGCTGAGGTGGTGAGAGGAGCACTTGAGCCTGTGAGGTGGAGGTTGTAGTGAGCAAAGATTGTGCCACTGCACTCCAGCCTGGGCAACTGACAGAGCAAGACCCTGTCTCCAAAACAAACAAACAAACAAACAAAATACAAAGAATTTGTAATATTACAAGCCTTTGGAATGTTAGTATATATTCTTCCCTACCGACCTATAATCTACTGACCCACGAAAAAGCTCCTTTCCTTCACAATGCAGGAGAAAAAGAGGAAAAAGGAAAGCAAAAGTTGTGGGGAAAAAAATGTAAAATGGAAGTTGTAGGACTCAAAATATGATAGAATCTACAGTCTGGGAAAACTGAAATGTGACCTGAAAGAGAAAACTGTTAGCATTTCCTTTTATATATGCCTGGTTATTAAGATAAGAAAGTTATGTATAATAAAAACAAAACCACTCAGTCTTATTTTTAGTATCGCATTTTGGAGAAGGAACACTGGACTGCAATTTAGACTTCAGTTCTAGTTCCAGACAGTTACTGGTGTACATGAACTTGGTCAAGTTAGCTTAGCCTCTTTTTACTCAGGTTACTTGTATTTAATGAAGAAAAGTAATTTCTCTGATGCAGTGATTTTCTATAGACTTATTATTTTTTTAGAACCACTTTAAAAGATTTTAAAGTAACATACTGGTTGCTATGAGGGAAATCTAGAAGATGTTTCATATTAACAAAAGGATGGTTCAGGGTCTCAGCTGGAGTAATTCTTAAATCTGCATCAATCAGCAACATTTTCTTCAACAGACTAACAAATTCTCTTCTATCAGCTTTCTCAGCCAAAAGATCACTTCCTTCCAAATCCATCACTGTGTTCACCTAAGAAATCAAAATTTCAAGCCATCAAGTAAAAATAAGCCAGAGAGAGCAGTATAAATTCCACAGTCAAAAAAGAAAACAAAAATCACAACACAGGAGAGGAGAGGGAACTACAATTATCTTAAAACAAAGAAGAACAATTAATATTAAATCCTCAAAATGTGTTGAGGTACCAAATAGGATTCAAAGCATAAAAGAAGATTTTAAAAATTAAACAAATATCCATTTATAGCGAAATATAGGGAAAAGAAATCTGTTGGCTAGGATTTTTCCTTTCAAAGCAAACACTTTTCTACTAAAGAACGAATAGGTAAATTAAAAATTTTCATAATGACAAATGCAATTTAGCTCCTGAAAGGTTGAAAATAGAATCAGTTTCATTTGAAAAACTTAAAAACAGCATGGACTCTGTAGCCATTTAAAAACTGAGTAACATGTTTTGGGCCCCTTGGCATTCAAGTCTACCATCTAAGCATACCAGATTAACAAATGTGGCTATGGTACTCACATGCGCTATGTCATCCAGACTGTTGAAAATGTATTTTCTGGCTTCTTTAGACTTCATTCCTGTCTCTGCCTCATGCTCTTCCAATGTCTTATTGCATATATCAAAGGTAAAAAAGAATACATTACTATCCACCATATGCAAATTTCTTTAATCCTGGCACATTTAGTCTAATATATTAAATATTCTAAGACAAATAGTACTTTCAAAAGAGAAACTATCAAAACGTATTTTTTAAAGTATACACAAAAAAAATGAGAAGTGCTTGGTTCAGGCCAAGAAAAAAATTACAAATTTAACAAACCCCATAAAGAAAATAACTAGGCCTGGCATGGTGGTTCACACTTGTAATCCCAGCACTTTGAGAGGCCGAGGTGGGTGGTTCACGAGGTCAACAGATCGAGACCATCTGGTCAACATGGTGAAACCCCGTCTCTACTAAAAATACAAAAATTAGCTGGGTGCAGTGGCATACGCCTGTAGTCCCAGCTACTTGGGAGGCTGAGGCAGGAGAATCACTTGAACCCATGAGGCAGAGGTTGCAGTGATCTGAGATCACGCCACTGCACTCCAGCCTGGCGACAGAGGGAGACTCTGTCTCAAAAAAAATAATAACTGTTTATGAAGTTAATTATTGAGGATTTACTGATTCCCCCAAAGAACCCAGCACACTTGGGATATGTAGTAAGAGGTCAGATTCAGTCCCTGTCCTATAAAGTGTAATACTGTAGAAATGAGAAGATAAATACACAACACAAATATAGTTATACACATAAAGGTTTTTTAAAATTTAAGATGAATTAATAATTATGTTGTGGAATTAGAGAGTAACTGAAGTTATTCTAAGAGGACTTTCTTCTTAAAGAAGAAAGAGGGCTGGGCACAGTGGCTCACACCTGTAATCTCAGCACTTTGGGAGGCCAACACGGGCAGATCAAAAGGTCAGGAGTTCAAGACCAGCCTGGCCAACACGGTGAAACCCTGTCTCTACTAAAAATACAAAAATTAGCTGGGCATGGTGGCGGGCACCTGTCAACCCAGCTACTTGGGAGGCTGAGGCAGGAGAATCGCTTGAACCTGGGAGGCAGAGGTTGCAGTGAGCTGAGGTTGCAGTGACCCAAGATCGCGCCACTGCACTCCAGCCTGGGCAAGAGAGCAAGACTCCATCTCAAAAAAAAAAAAAAAGAGAGAGAGAGAGAGAAGGACAGGGCCAGGCATGGTGGTTCACGCCTGTAATCCCAGCACTTTGGGAGGCAGAGGCGGGCGGTTCTCTTGAGGTCAGGAGTTCAAGACCAGCCTGACCAACATAGCGAAACTCTGTCTCTACTAAAAATATAAAAATTAGCTGGGCGTGTGGTGCAAGCTTGTAGTCCCAGCTACTTGGGAGGCTGAGACAGGCGAATCGCTTGAACCCAGGAGGCAGAGGTTGCAGTGAGCCAAGTTGGCACCACTGCACTCCAGCCTGGGCGAGAGAGAGAAACTCTATCTCAAAAAATAAAAACGAAAAAAAATTGATAAAAATAAAATAAAGAAGGGCCAAAAATGAAAATTCAAAAGAAGGAAGTAATTTAGTAAAATGCAAATAGATATGGAAGGTATTATCCATGTATATGAGGCATCTTAGAAAACTAGTCTTCTAAATATTCTATTTTTTAATGAATTACCTTTAATCTCCAACCAGAATGAGACATATCTGTTTCTTTGCAAAAAAATCTTGTGGATTTAGTACCCACATTTAACAACTGTTCTCCTGGTAAACCTTGAGTCTGAGAAATGTATCGAATCTGAAAAATAATTTACAGAACAGAATAGTTTATTCTTTCATGTGACAGAACACTTAAGTCAGACACCAGGCTGCATGTTAGGTCAGGTATTAAAATACATAGTCTATGCCCTCAAGAAATGCATTGTCTAGTGGAGAACATATATGGAAAAAATTATAATACAGAATTGTAAGTATCATAATAAAAGCATGCTTGATAGAAAAGGCATACCTAAAGTAATTGTGGTCAGGTAAAGTTCTAGAAGAGGTGGTCCTCAAGTTTGGTGTTAAAGGAAAAATAACAGGAGTTTGCACTGGAAGGGTGGGGGGAAAAACTATGCTAAGGTTATAGTATATGCAAATATGGAAAATCAAGAGAGAATACCCTCACACATTCAAACACTGAAAGTACAGGGCCAAAACAAAGATGACTACAAAAATCACTACAATTTATTTGCTTTGCATTCATACATTTTGTAAAATATTTTAGAACACTGAACTGTAAGTAGGGCACAGTGGCTCACGCCCATAATCCCAACACTTTGGGAGGCCGAGGCAGCAAATCATGAGGTCAGGAGTTCAAGACCAGCCTGGCCAATGTGGTGAAACCCCATCTCTACTAAAAACACAAAAATTAGCTGGGCATGGTGGCGCGTGCCTGCAATCCCAGCTACTTGGGAGGCTGAGGCAGAATAATCTCTTGAACCTGGGAGGCGGAGGTTGCAGTGAGCTGAGATCACGCCACTACACTCCAGCCTGAGCGAGAGTGAGACTTCGTCTCAAAAGAAAAACAAACAAACAAAAAAAACACTGAACTGTGAGACTATTGATGCTATATGCCAATGGCCAACGACTTTTTTTAATCCCTTTGGTAATATACATCCTGAAAACATTGTCAATCTGGATCAGATAATACCTGTTCCAAGTTTAGTTTAAAAAAATAAAACATTCATTATAAAATTTAGAAAAACTGAGTTTTGGTCAAGGCTTTGTCTTTAAAATTACTATTGTGACTTTTGACAAGTTAATTCATTTTTCTGGGCCTCAGTTTTCTCCTTTATAAAATGAAAAGGGGGCAGTCACTGGGTAATCTCTGGGGTCCTTTTTAATACTAACATCAGTTGTCTAAGATGAACAGTGAAGTCCTTGAGTATAGTAACAAATCAACTTGAAATTGCCACTAGAGGGTGTCCTGCTCCAGGGTACTATGCAGGCCATAGACTAATCTACAAAGCCAAGGCTATATTTCTACCATTTTACTGGTGCCTCAGTACTCCAACAGCTAAAGGATTACGGGACTCTGATTCAATTACTAACTTGTTCAGAACTGACAGCAGTCTTGCACCTGTATCAAAGCTAGTAATTGGATAGAAAGCTGAAAGACAACAGAATGTATGGAAAATGTTACAGAAACTCAGTGGAATCCTGAACGTGGAGGAGGGAAGGTGGAGAATATAGAAAACCTAACCTAAAAGGGAAGATTCATGATGACAATAGATTAAAGTAAATGATAACATCTAATCTAATAATCAGTATTAAATGAGAGTCATCTCAGGAACATTTAAGTCACCTAAATTAATTACCTCTCTTATTCCTCTTGACAGAGAAAATAGTTCTAATCATGATTAGATTATAGGCTATAATCACGATTATGTAATAGGTGCTTTAAATTCTTCTATTTTCTATTTTTTCTTCCCTGAAAGTTAAATATCATCTAAATAAAAATACTACTCAGAATGACAAAATTAATGTAACTACTTTGTTTGACTAGCATTTTCTATTAGAATGATTTGAGTACATCATCTCAAAGATACTCAAAGAATAATGAATATGATGGCAGTTTCTCCAAATAATAATCTTGGTATTAATAATTAAGACTACTAGCAAACAACATTGCTTAATAGTATAGAAAGGCTAATGAATATACCTGAAAACTACCATGAAAAGTGTGCTTAATAAGGTAATTTGCTGAATTCTACTGAGAATCATTAAACAGTGCTAAAAGAGAATTTCAGCACCATTCAAAACAGCTAAAAAGACTGAGGAGGGTTCAAGTGACAGAGGTATTTAAAACACCAATAATGGCAGTTGGTTTAAGACCAAAAGTTTTAACGACTTTTAGGAGCTTTCATGCCTTGGGAGGAGCTGACGTTTCATACATTATCAAAGTTTGTCACCCAAGCAAAGCACAATTAATTAAAGGGACACAATCCAACCTTTTATATGTTTACAGTATAAAATTTTCCCAATAATTTTACAAAACTGGTTTTGAGACTCTGTAGGCTGTTAACTTTATGAAAACTTACTTCAGCATTATAGAAGTTTTCAAAATCAATTCTACAAGATCCCAGGTTCTGCCACTTTATCTTAAAAAGACTTTCCAGTGTATTGTACACCTGCAGCCATGCATTCCTATAAGTCTGTTATTATTCTTTACTTTCTACCAATACTATTAGATTATCATTATTTGTTACCTGATCATACTCCAAGGCTCCTGGGTAGAGCGGCCATCCAAGGAATAATTCTGCAATCACACATCCCAATGACCACATGTCTATGGCTTCACAAAATGGCAACCCCAATATAATCTCTGGAGCTCTGAAATTTAAAATTAAAACAAAAATCAGGGCGGTTTTTCTCTAAAATTACCTAATTTCAACTGGCATTCTAGGAAGTTAGTAAAACGACAGAGGTATCACATTCTACGTATAGGAACTCTTCACTATTTCAAAACTCTTTGAAACCTAGACATAATCCTGAATTAATCTGAAAGGGGCACTATGAGTACAATATTTCTATAATAAAGTCTCTTCCACCATAATCCTGTTCCCTCATAGCTTTATTAACATAACATTTTTTGAAAAACATAGATCTTGTTTTTAAGACTATAGCAGATCAGAAATAACACAACAGGAAGAGAACTGGCAAACTATTAATAAATACATACTATGACATCAGCGGAACTGAAAACCAGACATTGAGAGATAAAACCAAAATGAAGCAAAACCCTCAAAGGCTAAAAGTGAATCTAGACCTAGATATTACTTCAGAATACAGTAATAAATATTTACCTAATTGGAGCTATTAGTCATCCAAGAGATTAAACTAAATTCAGTGTATTCTGTCTTAAAAGGCAGACAAGTATACAGCATATAACAAAATAGTTAAAAAGCATTTTAGCACTTAAAAGGATCTGGTCATTTGGGAAATGTAATCCAAGAAACATATTATGCCTAGATAAATTATGTTATACCTTCATATGGATTTCCCTTGAGAAGATTCATGTTCTAAGACAGACCCCATGTACAGCTGTGTAATTCCAAAGAAGTCATACGTATCACAGTTATCCTAGATTTGTGTGTGCATGTGTGTTTAATTTTAAAACAATCTCAATCTTACAGAGAAGTTGCAAGCACAGTACATATTTTTTCCCTAAATCACTTGAGAATAACTTGCCAAATTTCTGTATACTTTACAGTTCCTACAAACAAAAATATTCTCCTACATAACCACAATACAATCATCAAAATCAGGAAATGAACAATGATATATCTCCACCATCTAAGCTTCAGACTCCAATTAAGTTTGGCCAATTACACTAATACCATCCTTCTTGGCAAAAGGATCCAACTCAGGATCATGCATTGCATTTAGTTGTCTTATCTCTTTCAGTCTTTTTCAATATGGAATAATTCCTAAGTTTTGTCTAGACTTCCAAGACCTTTGCATAACATATTACAGGCCAGGTATTTGGAGAAACGTCCCTCAGTGTGGGTTTGTCTGATGTTTCCTCATAATTAGATTCAGAGGAATATCACAGAAGTGATCGTGTTTTCTCATTGTATCTTTTTTTTTTTTTTCTGAGACGGAGTCTCGCTCTGTTGCCCAGGCTGGAGTGCAGTGGCCGGATCTCAGCTCACTGCAAGCTCCGCCTCCCGGGTTTACGCCATTCTCCTGCCTCAGCCTCCGGAGTAGCTGGGACTACAGGCGCCCGCCACCTCGCCCGGCTAGTTTTTTTTATTTTTTTAGTCAGGACGGGGTTTCATCATGTTAGCCAGGATGGTCTCGATCTCCTGACCTCGTGATCCGCCCGTCTCGGCCTCCCAAAGTGCTGGGATTACAGGCTTGAGCCACCGCGCCCGGCCACTCATTGTATCTTATTAGGCATGCAGTTCTGATATGTTCCATTACTAATAATTTTTACTTTGATCACATGATGTCTGCTATATTTCTCCACCACTAAGTTCCTCCTTTTTTCTTTCTAATTAAGTATTTTGTGGGATCTCAATTTGAAACTATATAAATAATCCATTTCTTATCAAACTTTCATTTTTTTCATTTATTTACCCGTATGAGTACAGATTAAAGGACTCCTACTTTATTCAATGAGTTATAATCCATGACTATAAACTTATTTTGATTCTCAAATTTTCCCAGATTTGGCGTGGTGGCTTACACCTGTAATCCCAGCACTTTGGGAGGCCAACATGGTAGGATTGCTTGAGCTCAAGAGTTCTAGACCAGCCTGGGCAACATAGTGAGACCTCATCTCCACAAAAAAAAATTTTAATTAGCCAGGGTGATGGTCCACACCTGTAGTCCCAGCTACTTGGGAGGCTGAGGTGGGAGGGTCGCTTGAGCCCAGGAGGTCCAAGCTGCAGTGAGCTGAGATCGTGCCACTGCACTCCAGCCTGAGGGACAGAACCAGGCTCTGTTTCAGAGGGAAAAAAAAAAATCCCAGATTTGACCAGTCAGAACTCCCTCAGACTTTTATGTTCTTCTGACATGTCCTCATCATTCTCAGATTATTTCTTTGCTTTCTGACACGGCAAGATATTCCAGGCTCATCTTGTTCTTTCCCTGCTCCAGTCCTAGAAACAGCTATTTCTCTGAGGATCTCCGGTATCTTTTCGTGTAGAACAGACCTTTGAAACAAAGATCAGGGAGCTATGGAACCTCATTACTATTGGGATGGTTCCCAGACCTTCTCAGTACATATATTATCTAGAGTTAAGTAAAATAAATCTGCTAATTTCTTAACCGAGACTGGGGGTTGTCATCTCCTAAGGCAGTGGTTCTCAATCTTGGCTGTACATTACAATCATTTGGTCCTGGTCACACCCTATACCAATTAAATCAGAAACCCTGGGGATTAGGCTTAGGAATCAAGAGTGGCTTCAACATACAGCCAAAGTTGAGAACCAAAGCCCTACACTCAAGAAGTTAGACCAATGGGAAGACCATCCCATTTCCTCCCTACAACTCTTCTGGCAAAGAAAATTCAGAGGATAATAAACAAGTTGTTTTCTACCACAGACTTGGGATCTGCCCAGTAAATATTCTAGTCTTGGCCCCATCTCTGCTGTAATTAACTTAAGATTCAGTAGAACCTTAACCAATCCACAGGCATTTGTTGAAAACAAGTAAGAACCACGGGGAGATTCTATGGGGTATAAAAGATCTTCAAAACATGGTTAAAAGAGGTTTTCATTCTTTTGACAAAATATTCAAGTGTCTGTGTAGATGTATACACATGAATTATATTTAGGTATAATCAAATGCTAACATGTGTTGTAGAAAGATGAAAAAAAGTAAGCTGTACTAAGTTATTAATCCTACATATTCACAATATTGTACCAAAAAAAGCTATCAAAGATGGAGACCTTATCCCTTTTTTGTTCATTATTTGTATATCCAGAACCTTGTAAAGAATATGCATTCAGTAAACATTTCTCAAATAAATCATTTCAACATAGGTTGAATCACACAAAGAAAAGTATCAGAGTGCAGTCTGGGTTTCGACTAGGCCTTCAAATACAGAAGTCTAGGCAGAAAGAAAGAGAACAGGGCACAAAAGTTTATAAAGGGCATATATTAACCTATACTAAAAAAAATTGAAAGCAAAAATGCAGTTTTGAAAGTATGGCGTGGAAATGAGATTCACTACCAATGTTAACCATATACTAATCTGAATGTGAAACAAAAATTAGTAAGACTAATGATATGCCTATTACTGTGGTATAAAAGCTTTATGATTATTTTGAAATATTTAATATGAAAAATTCATCATAGGATTTGAAATTTTTTGGTGTAGAAATTTTCAGTATCGCATTTGGCAATGAAAGAAAAGTAACAGAATAACAGCACCTAAGATATACCATTTAAAGAGACTGAATTCATTTTAATTCTGTTAATGGTAAGGAAAGAGTTTCTGTCAGACAAAGAGCAACAAATTGTTTCTGCCATGTGCTACCATTTAAATGAATAAGTCAAGTTTCTAACTGATAGTGACAACAAGAATAGAGTCATCTTTACAAAATCTTGATCAGGAATTGCACATAGCCACTCAAACATAAAATCTAAGATATAAAAGTTACACTCACAGAAGCAAACTCAAGTTTCCCATTTTAAAATACAAAAGAGTTTTAACTGGGAGTTTTATATAAGTTCACTATCTATTATTGCATTAGTTCAGATCCTCTGAGAAGCAAATTAGATATGCCAGAAATTTGTTGGGGAAGATGCCTGGGCAGCATACAGGCAGAGGAAGCAGAAGGAAGTGAGGAGAAACTTGAGCAGGGTCTGAGGGTGGAAGAAGAGAGGCAAAGGAGGAGTTGGGTATAAAGAACCTCTCACAGCAGTGCACTTACGAGAAAGTCTCGGTTGGGCCAATACCAAGTCCCTAAACAAACATTATCTGTATGAGGAACCTCCCATCAAGCAAGAATAGCCCAACTCTAGTGCCCCCCGCTGTGCCTGGTCATGGGTGGGAAGGGGCCCAAAGGAAGTATGGCCTCAGCCTGAGCAGTGCAGTACATCTGAAGGTGCAGCAGCTGGAGGCTCGCAGCCAGCTGCTCCACACAGGGGACTCTCTTGAAGGGGACTCCGAGTGGCACACTTTCACAGCTGCCACAACTAGCTTCCCAAAAGCTTCTGCATTTCATTTCACAATACGTATCTATGATAGAGAAAATGCAGTAAATTTATTCACCAAGTCCCCTACAAACAAGACCAAATTCTCCCCAGTTAACCCTAGCATGCCATGCATTTTCTATGTATATCATACCATAGCATGAGAAAAGCTGGGAAGCCATGCCTGAAAACACTTACAATCTAGATGAAACTGCCAGAGACATGACAGTTCTACCAGCCAGTCTTACAACACAATACACTTTTAAAAATAAACCATGCATTGAAAGAATACAATCTGTCTGTCAGCAGTGAATAAAGCTTAGTTTACTGGTTTCATCTTAATTGGCTCTCAAATTCCTCCCATAGGCTAAATATACTTGTGTATGAAAAAGACCATAGCAGGAATTCTGACTTGTGGACCACTCACAGAATCTTCTGTCCTACTCCTACAGAAAGTTCTTCCGCTTTTTTCATCTACCTGAACTCTTATCCTCTGAGTGTGGCAGTGCTAAGGATATTGCAGAGAAGAGACATCATTTGTACTTTTGTAGAACAGTCAAGGCGCAAATTAAACATGCCAGTTAAATGGAGAATACAACTAAGCCCGTTTCTCCCACTCCATAAATAGTAACTCACAGTGAGAAGGTAAGTGTGAAAACCATAAACACAACAGTTTAGGGCATGTGATAAAGCCAATCTACATCTGAAATGCCATTTCTTTTCCTTTTTTATTTTTTGCCATGTGCTTTTAATTGAATTTATCAATATTAAGAGCAAATCCTTTCACTCTAAAATCTTGAAGCACTGATATAAAACTTATGTTAAAGTGGTTAAGTTGAAAAACAATTTTCATTTTATCCACTAGAAGTCAGTTCTCCAGTTCCCCAAACCTCTCCATCCCTAGGCCACCACAAATCCACTTTCTGTTTCTATAGATTTGCCTATTCCGGACATTTCATATAAATGGAATCTGGCCGGGCGTGGTAGCTCACGCCTGTAATCCCAGCACTTTTGGAGGCCAAGCCGGGAGGATCACTTGAGGTCAGGAATTCAAGACCAGCCTGGCCAACATGGTGAAACTCCGTCTCTACTAAAATACAAAAATTAGCCAGGTGTGGTGGTGCGCACCTGTAATCCCAGCTACTCGGGAGGCTGAGGCACGAGAATTTGCTTCAGACTGGGAGGCAAAGGTTGCAGTGAGCCGAGATCACGCCACTGCACTTCAGCCTGGGCGACAGAGCTAGACTCTGTCTCAAAAAATAATAATAAAAATAAAAGTAAAATAAAAAGTTGGGAATGTATGAAGAAAAACTCTGGGAAGACAAATACTGGAGCCTGGTAAGGAAGCATTGATTTCACATAATAAAAATCACCTAAATAGAGCTAGATTTCAAACACTCAGGAGTAGATACACAGCTCTCCCCTTAATAGCGAGTAATTTACCTAAGCCTTAGTATTTTCATATTTAAAACAGGGTTTTACTAACCTTACATACTCAGAAGATTATCTAAAGGACTAAGTAAAAGAATGTGTGTGAAATGTAAAGCAGTATATACATTCCTGTAAACTATTCATACTCACTGTCCTACTTCACATTTCCTCTTTTCAAACCTCCACCTCCTCCTCATCCTCACTGTTGTCCTTATATTCTACTTTACTAAAATAAATAGATGTAATCTGAAAGACAGCTTCCACATTCATACCACATCTACTAGACCACTTGCAGCTGTCAGTGTAATGCTTCTATCTAAGACATCCATGCTTACCTACTGAAGTACATCACTCCAATTTCTCACTCTCATTACCAATATCTCTTTCTCTATAGACAATTCTAGATCTCCATCTTGGAAAAATAAGGGAAAAGAAAAAAACTCTTGATGATATATCCTCCTTCAGCCATCACCCCTTTTTCTGTTTCCATTTTACACCAATCCTTCTTGAAAGCACTGTTTATTATACAAGCTGCCTCCAACTGTACCGCCATCTTGAACTCATTTGAAAAGGCTTTCATTATCCTATCGTTCCACCCAGATAGCTCTTATCAAGGTCACTAAATCACTGCATTTGCCATGTCCTCAATCTACTTGACTTGCAGTATTCAACACAGCTGATTATTAATCTACCTGCACTTGAATTCCAGGACACCGGAACTCTTCGTTCTCCTCCTTATCTCACTAGCACACCCTTTTCAGATTGCTTCACTAGTTCATTTTCCCAACGTTTAAACTTTGGGGTACCTGAAGGCTCAGTTTTTTGGCATCTATCTTCCCTTTGGGCATTTACCTCCCTTACATGATCTCATCCTGTCACATGTCTCTAAATAACCACCTCTATTCTTAAGACTCCCAAATGTACATCTCCAACTCAGGCCTTTCTCTTTAACTCCAGACTTGTCAGTCCAATTGTCGGCTCAGCACTTCTTGAATGTTTATTAGGCATCTCAAACTGAATGTGTTCAGAAAGAACTCCTGATTCCCCCAAACTCACTTTTGTCACGGTCTTAGCCAAGTCCGTAAACGACAATTCCATTCTTTCAGTTTCTCGGGCCTCCGTGAGAATCAGATTTAACTCTTCTCTTTTTCTCATTTCCCACATCAGCAAATTCCATTGACTCTATCTTCAAAATACAGTGTATCTATTAATAGAATGTCGCTACCTTTACTGCTACCACCCTGATCCAAACCACCATCACCTCTCATCTGGATTACTGCAAGAGCTTCCTAACTGTTCTTGCTTCTGTCCTTATCCTCTACCATCTCTTCTCATTCTAGCAGTCTGAGTGATCCATTTAGTACACAAATCAGACCATGTCATTCCTCTCCTCAAAATCCTAACTGGCTTCCTATCACAGAAAAAGTCAAATTCCTCACAATGTAACCACCTTCCCTGTTACCACTCTAATCCAACCCCCCATCACCTCCATCTGTTATTACAAGAGCTTCCTGTTCTTTGCTTCTGTCCTTACCTTCTGCCATCTATTCTCAATCTAGCAGCTTGAGTGACCCATTTAATACATAAATTAGACTATGTCACTCTTCTCCTCAAAACCCTGATAGCTTCCTATCTCAATTCCTCACAATGGCCTACAAGGTGCAGCCCTTAGGTACATCTGAAACTTCCTACCATTCTCCCACTTGCTTGCTCTGGTCCAGTCACATTAGCCTCCTTACTGTTTCAAACCATAGTTCCTGCGTCAAGACCTTTGCATTTAAAAATATCTGGGAGAAGAGAGTTCCAGGCAGAGAGAATAGCAAGACTTGATCCCTTCCTCTTACTCTGTATTACTGCTTAAGTCATGTTACTAGAAAGGCCTTCCCTGACCACCTTAAATAGAAGAGTAAGCCCTCACCAACACATGGCACTTGCCTTTCTTCCTTTATCCCGCTTGACTGTTCTCTATAGCACTTGTCATTAACTGATAAATACAATGGCTTATTATCTATTTCCTCTCTGCCCCCACTAGAATATAAATTCCATGGGGGCAAGAACTTTAATTCTTTTAATGCTATATTCCCAACATATAAAACACTTCATTATTTGTTCAATGAAACGATCAACCAACAAAAGCTAAAAGCATACATCATTCATTCAGGAAAGCAAAGAAAATGTTGTTGAACATCACCGATATATGAGCTGAACAAGTATGAACCAATGGACTCTTACAAAGTCATTTTGCACTGGGGACAACTGTTTTACAACTACATAATTAAAAAAAAAATACTATTTACTGAGCTTTAACAATGTGCCAGGTATCATGACTTTTTTTTTTTTTTTGAGATGGAGTTTTGCTCATTTTGCCCAGGCTAGAGTGCAATAGCGTGATCTCGGCTCACTGCAACCTCCGCCTCCCGGGTTCAAGCAATTCTCCTGCCTCAGCCTCCCAGGTAGCTGGGATTACAGGCGCCTGCCACCACACCCAGCTAATTTTTTGTATTTTTAGTAGAGCTGGGGTTTCACAATATTGGCCAGGATGGTCTCGATCTCTTGACCTCGTGATCCGCCCACCTCGGCCTCCCAAAGTGCTGGGATTACAGGCATGAGCATTATTTCATTTAAAGAAAATGTTTTAAAAACAGATTACTGCATTTTTCTTCTACCCAAGACCAAAAATTTGGGTAAACAAAATGTTCTACATGAAACAGAAGAACCCCTGGGTTGAGTACAGCCAATCCACAGAATGAGAAATAATAAATCATTGTTTCTGAAGCAACTAAGTTTTGGAATTGTTTGTCTTACAGCAACAGATAACAAATACACTGCCCAAAGTTACTCAGAAAGTGGTGGGACTGGGATTTAAATTTAAACCCCCTGATTCTAAAGCCTCTTTCTCTATTCCATTTCATCTTAAATCATAAAATCTTTTGATTCAAAGAAACACAGGAAACCAAATGAACAGAAAACCTAGAAATTGGCCCAGAAGTTATTTTTGGCAATTCAATAAAGATATCCTCTGATTTTATTTTCTACAGAGCAGGAAAATACTGGCCTATATTTTCTAATAGTTCTATAGTATGAGAAAACATCTGTTATGTTCCTTTTATGATTAACTGGTCTTTAGATTTCTACGACAATCAAAAGAAAAAGGGAAGAGACAGAGAGATTTTGCTGGCATTTTTTAAACCAAACTTTTCATCCTATATAAATCCTTTTTAAAATACACAGTAACAGTAATAAAGTACCAACATAATACTATGAACCAAGCAATGTTGTAAGCATTTTTTAAGTATTAACCCATTTGATATTCATATAAACCCTTTTAATAGATGAAGAAACAGACAAAGGGTAAGTAACCTGCCTAAGGTCACACAGCTAGTAAGAGGTGCAGCTGGAACTCAAATGTAGGTTTTACGGCTTCAAAATCCATGCTTTTAAGCACTACACCTTAATAATTCCTATGATCCCTAAAACTACTGGACTTTTGGGCCAGGCACTGTGGCTCACGCCTATAATCCCAGCATTTTGGGTGGCCAACATGGGAGGATTGCTTGAGGTCAGGAGTTCAAAACCAGCCTGGGCAACATAGTGAGACCCCCATCCCTGCAAAAAATTTAAAAAACAAAATTAAAAATAAACTATTGGACTTTTATCTTAATGGAAGTGCTCACACTCAGATGCTGTATTTCTCAATAATCCACTCTTTCTCTTTAAACCTATCACCTTTGATTTTAAAACTAATCAGGAAATGTAAAATATAAACATACTTAAGAGAATTCTAGCAGACATTTTACTGAACTCTTCCTGTTATTTAAGCATTTACTCACCTTAACCATAAAATCTTTCACATTAAATACACAGACATCCTCTAAATACTTCTTAGTTAAAACAAAGTTCTTATTTTGGGAGATGCAGAGTTCCTAAAGATGACTGTAACATCTTTTTACAGAGGCAGTTAGGAAATGAGCTCAACAGTGGATGTGACCATCTACTAGTCAGTAGGTGTGATTAGTCACAGATACCAGTTCATCATGCACTCAACAAATTCTTACAAGTTAAAGCCCTATAATTGTAACAAAAGATAGCGAAGACCTAAAGTGGTTATAAAATGCAGGCACAGATAAACAAGTGTTTGTACAAGCACAGCAAATAGAAGGATACACACCTAAGTTGTATCAGCAATAATCAATGAGGAATCAACCTAGCAAGGAGTAGGAAATGCTATATATTTCCACAATATTTTATTGTTTCTAAAACAAGCATTTCATACTATAAAATAAGATTGGCCAGGTGCAGTAGCTCACGTCTGTAATCCCAACACTTTGGGAGGCCAAGCTGGGAGGGATCACTTGAACCAGGAGGTCAAGACCACCCCAGGTAACATATGGAGACTCTGTCTCTACAAAACAATTTTTTAAAAAAATATTAGCTGAGCGTGGTGGTATGTGCCTGTGGTCCCAGCTACTTGGGGAGCTGAGGTGGGAGGACAGCCTGAGCGAGACTGCAGGGAGCTTAGATTGTGCCACTGAACTGCAGCCTGGACAACAGAGCGAGATTCAAAAAAAAAAAAAAATTAGGGCCAGACACACTGGCTCACACCTGTAATCCCAGCACTTTGGGAGGCTGAGGCAGGAGGATCACTTGAGGTCAGGAGTTCAAGACCAGCCTTGGCCAATATGGCAAAACCCCATCTCTACTAAAAATACAAAAATTACCCAGGCATGGTGGTATACACCTGTAATCCCAGCTATTAGGGAGTCTGAGGCATGAGAATTCCTTGAACCTAGGAGGCGGAGGTTGCAGCAAGCAAGATGACACCACTGCACTCCAGCCTGGGCAACAGAGTAAGGCTCTGTCTCAAAAAAATTTAATTAATTAAACATATAATAAAAAAAGATTAATGTTTAAAAATGTCAGTCATTGAGACTTTATAGGAATTTACTATTTTTCTTATTATAAGTATCAAATTAGATCTTAAGTGAATCATTTATTTTTATTTATTATAAGGAACAATTTTCTGGGTTTTTTGTTGTTGTTGTTTTGTGATGGGGTCTTGCTCTACAACCCAGGCTGGAGTGCAGTGATACAATCATAACTTACTGCAGTCTCAACCTCCAGGGTCTGGCAATCCTTCTCCCTCCAGCATCCCAAGTAGCTGGGACTACAGGCGTGCACCACCATGCCCAGCAAATGTTTTTATTTTTTGTAGAGACAAGGTCTTGCTACATTGCCCAGGCTGGTCTCAAACTCCTGGCCTCAAGTGATCCCCTTACCTCAGCCTCCCAAAGTTCTGGGAATACAGGTGTGAGCCACCATGCCCAGCCAGGAACAATTTTCTAATACATGTATTTGAAGTGGGAATGTGTTGCCTCAGGAGGAAAGGAATATTGGAGATGTCCCTTCCAGGTTCTGTTGCTGTGTAGAGGACACCATAAAGGAGATTCTTTTAGCATAACAGGGGAATTTACATTACAGTACCTGCAAGACTCCTTCCAAATCATAATGCAACTAAAATTTATGAAAATATAGAACAACATTTCCACAAGTGGAACTTTAACAGAAGGATGACTATCAAAATACTACTAGTGAGTTTATTTCAGGTTAAAGCAGCTTTTTCAATATCCCATAGAATGGTGCTTTTCTAAAACAAGCAACAAACCCTCAACATTCTTAGAAAGGTAGACAGATTTCAAAACAGATGATCAACTGCTTCTACAAGTATTTTTTGCTATGAATGTTTTTGATATAAGAAGAAATAACATCACTACAGAATATTGGACGTTTATGCAGATTGTTTTTATGACTCTATAACCACAACTATCCGTGTTACAATTACATGTTGAAATGTAATCAAAGTACAGGCTCTTAAAATAGATACTCATTCAAATGTAGTTTGTGTCTTAGACTAAAAATATCACAATTCAAAATATCCTTATTGAAAGGCCACTTAATCTTTTAAGTATGCAGGACAGTGATCCAGATCAAAGTACCAAGTACAAAGAATAACAGCAATAACAAATATTTTCAAAGCCTATTAAATTTTATACTCAAGAGATGGAGGATAGAAGACAGCAAAGATTTAATATTTGTTACCAATATGCCACAAATATAGTTTACAGCCCACTACCAAAAAAGATGAACACAGCAATAATTTGCATTTCTATAACTGATCAATATCTAATATTTTATAAAAGTAGGAGTCAGGGCCAGGCACAGTGGCTCACATCTGTAATCCCATCACTTTGGGAGGCCAAGGCAAGCAGACAGCTTGAGTCCAGAAGTTCGAGACAAGGCTGGGCAACACAGCGAGACCTCGTCTCTACAAATAAAAAACTTAGCTAAGGCCGGGGCAGTGGCTCACGCCTATAATCCTAGCACTCTGGGAGGCCCAGGCAGGTGGATCACGAGGTCAGGAGATCAAGTGATCCCCTTACCTCAGTCTCCCAAAGTTCACATGGTGAAGCCCTGTCTCTACTAAAAATACAAAAATTAGCCAGGTGTGGTGGCGCGTGCCTGTAATCCCCGCTACTCGGGAGGCTGAGGCATGAGAATTGCTTGAGCCCGGGAGGCGAAGGTTGCAGTGACTCAAGATCACGCCACTGCACTCCAGTCTGGGCAACAGAGCAAGATGCTATCAAAAATCTCATGATATGTAAGAGAAGACTGTGAGAACATTACTAACATACATCAAGAGAGAGAAGCTAAGGGACCAGATTGGTAGGGTAACACAAAAAGTATCTGTGGAAAATAAAGACAAAACATGTCAGTAACTGAGGTAGCATGTATCTGTTCTTTACATGTTAATGTCGAAAAATTAATTTATGATTATCACAGCTCATATATATGCACTATATTATTAGTACTACATATTTGTATTGCATTTGGATTTTACAATCTTTTTGAATATCTTATTGTATGACATAACAAAATAAATGTAAGTATCCTTATTTTACAGGTGATTAGGAGGTAAGTATGGAACAATCCAATTATGTCTTAAATTTATCTGACTATGAAGTATATTTAAAATTATAATGTATCGTCAGTAAAACACCAACAGAGGCTCATTCATAATCTATTAGGTAAGTTTAGGCTAAATCAGACAACAAAAATTATTTAACTGCAATAAATGATTTAACTTTCTAACTTTGTAATAATCATTAACAATAATTTAAAATGTTGATTGAATACTTATTAGAGTCAGATTCTTTTTTCGTTTTGGGTTTTTTTTTTTTTTTTTTTTTGAGACGGAGTCTCTCTCTGTCACCCAGGCTGGAGTGCAGTGGCACCACCTCGGCTCACTGCACCTCTGCCTCCCGGGTTCAAGTGATTCTCCTGCCTCAACCTCCCAAGTAGCTGGGATTATAGGCACCTGCCACCATGCCTGGGTAAATTTTTTTGTATTTTTAGTAGAGACGAGTTTTCACCACATTGGCCAGGCTGGTCTTGAACTCCTGACCTCAAGTGATCCACCCACCTCGGCCTCCCAAAGTACTGGAATTACAGGTATGAGCCACCCCGCCCAGCCTAGAGTCAGATTCTGTGCTAAATGTTTTACATTCATCATCTCACTTAATCCTAACAAAACCCTTTGAGGTAGATACATTATCCCATTTGAGACATGAGGAAACTAAGTGCAAAAGTAACTTTTCATGATCTCTCAGTTAGTGAATGGTGGGGCTTATACAAACCTATGTAGTCTGAGTGACAGTTCAAGCTCCTCACCACCATGTAGATAAATCATTTTTTATTTTATGAACTATTAAATGCATTATTCAGCCAGGTGCAGTGGCTCATACCTGTAATCCCAGCATCTTGGGAGTCCATGGAAGGAGGATTGCTTGAGCCCAGGAGTACGAGACCAGCCTGGGCACAGAGCGAGGCCCCATCTATACAAGCATCATGCAGTCCCAGCTACTTGGGAAGCCAAGGCAGGAGGATCGCATGAGCCCAGGAAGTCAAGGTTGCAGTGAGCTGTCTTTATACCACTGCACTCCAGTCCGGACCCTCTCAAAAAATTTTTTAAAAATAAATAAATAAATAATAAAATAAATGCATTATTTAACCATAAGACCAGGTACTTGTGCATAAATGAGTACACAGAAAATGACACACTGGTTCATCAGGTGATCTCACATAATCTCATGGTGCTCTGGAGCACACCATTTCTTAAGTATCACTTAACGGCTAGAAAAATCAGTATTTTTCCTATACTTTTTTTCCTTTTAACTGATCATGTTGACATAATTTTAGACTTACAGAAAAGTTGCAAAAAATAGCACAATTCTGATAATACCCCTCAACTAGATTCCCCAAATGTTAACACTTTACTCCATTTGCCTTAACTCTTTCTCTCTTTTATATATACACACAAATATAATTTTTCTGAACTGTTTGAGAGTTAAGTGGCAGACACTGTACCCTTTACTTCTTTTTTTTTTTTTTTTTGAGACAGAGTCTCGCTCTGTCGTCCCAGGCTGGAGTGCAGTGGCCGGATCTCAGCTCACTGCAAGCTCCGCCTCCCGGGTTTACGCCATTCTCCTGCCTCAGCCTCCCGAGTAGCTGGGACTACAGGCGCTCGCCACCTCACCCGGCTAGTTTTTTGTATTTTTTAGTAGAAACGGGGTTTCACCGTGTTAGCCAGGATGGTCTCGATCTCCTGACCTCGTGATCCACCCGTCTCGGCCTCCCAAAGTGCTGGGACTACAGGCTTGAGCCACCGCGCCCGGCCCCCCCTTTACTTCTAGATGCTTCATTCAGTGTGTACTTCCCCAAAACAAGCTCTTGCATAGATACAGTATATTTGTCAAAATCAGGAAATTAATACAATATTACAATTCAATGTTGCCAACTCTCCCAATAATGTCTTCCTTTATAGCAAACAATACTTTAAAAAAAAATAAATCCCAGATTCATGTTTCTTTAGTTTTGCTTATCTGGAATAGCTCCCTGGTATTTCTGTGGTTTTCATGACACTGCCATTTTCTAAGAATACATACCAGTTATTTTGTATAATATCCCTCAATTGGTGTTTATTTAATATTTTCTCATAAGAAAATTCAGTTAATTTTTAGCAGGATTACTACAGGAGTGATGCTATCTTACACTTGATTTTTTCAAGGCGCTTATTAAAAAACATATTATTACCATCAATTTTTCAAGTAACACCTATTAACGATTCTTAGAACAATTGTTATGTGCTGGCATAATCAAGTAAATACAGACTTTGGAGTTACAGAGAACTAAATTCAAATCCCAACTCTGGCAATTACTCACAAACTCAATGCCTTATGCGAATAGTAAACGTCACTGCAGCCTCAATTCATTCATTTGTAAATGAGAAATATACTTGCCTTTCTGGATTATTGTGACAATAAAACCAAGTAAAACACTTGGCACAGTTATGTGTTTTAGTTATAATCTCCCTTAAACCCAAAAGCATCACAAGTTAAGAGTGCTTGAGTGATTTCCCCAGGGTCAATAAATCATAGTGGCAAGACAAAAACTTAAATTGTAAACCATATTAGAAATAAAATGTGCCCTCTACACATTATGAGAGTCCTCATAATATTTATATACGTATCTTATCAACTCTGTTAAGAAGACTGGAAAGATCAGAAACTGTCTCTCATTTGTATATTTCATACAATCCCTGGCAGATTCTTTTACAAACTTAAATCACTCCTTAAAGATGTATTCAATGAATGCAAAATATACAGACACAATGCTCCCCAAATACATTCCATTTTAATCTGTATTTTAAATGAAATTCTCAGGTTTTTGATATCATATGGAATAGCCAACATTAGCCAACTCTATAGAAGAGTGGGATTAAAGTGAACATGAAAATATAACACTCCTCCATATAACACACTCTGCATAATTTCCTATCAAAACCAGTAATTCCAACAAATAACAGTCTAGAGAACTGCCAGGAGCCATCAAGGCACCTTCAAATATACTGAATTGTATTCTGTCTAATAAAGAAAATGGAAGGATAATGAACAACTATAAAAGCTAGAAAAAATATACACACAAAAATAGCTGTGTGTAGCCAGACAGTGGTGCACGTCTGTAGTTGAAGCTTCTCCAGATGCTGAGGCAAAAGGATAGCTTGAGGCCAGGAGTTCAAGACCATCCTGGGCAACATAGCAAGACCCTGTCTCTACAAAACACACACATACAAAAAAATTAAAAGGTGTATTTTTTCATAGTGTGTGTGTGTGTGTGTGTGTGTGTGTGTGTGTAGAGACAGGGTCTTGCTATGTTGCTCAAGCTGGTCATGAACTCCTGGCCTCAAGTGATCCTCCTGCCTCAACCTCCCAAAGTGCTGGGATTACAGGCATATGCCACTGCACATGGCCAAGACTTCATCTCTTTAAAAACAAAAACAAAAAAGGGTGTGTTTTCTGACTTTGAGTGATAGCAATGCATCAATGGAGGTTTATCAATTCTAACAAATGTACACTGTGGTACAGGATGTCAATAGTGGCAGGCTGTATGTGTACAGAGGCAGGGGGTATACAGGAACTCAGTACTTTCTGCTCAATTTTTCTGAGAACCTAAAAGTACTCGACAAAATAGTCTATTAAAAAACAAACAAACAAAAAAGGCCAGGCGTGGTGGACTGACACCTGTAATCCTGGCACTTTGGGAGGTCAAGGTTAGAGGATCACTTGAGCCCAGCAGTTGAGACCAGTCTGGGCTGCAAGACTTCGTCTCTACACAAAATGAAAAAAAATGAGTCAGGTATTGTGGCACATGCCTGTGGTCCTAGCCACTCAGGAGGCTGAGGTGGGAGGATCACTGGAGCCCAGGGGCTCACCAGCTGTGGTGAGCTGTGATCTTACCACCGTACTCTAGCCTGGGCCAGAGAGCAAGACTTCATCTCAGAAAAACAAAAAACAATTTTAAAAAGAATATGCAAAGTCATCAGAGAACAGACAAGACAGCCAGGACCTGAGAGAATAAAATCCCAGAGTAAAGAGAAACCTTAACTAAAGTGAGCCTTACATATCCTTAAGGTGGTCACCAATTCAAAGTAAGGCATAGAGGCTGAACAGTAAGTAGCAGTCAAGAGCCTGCAGCCATCCCACTGGGCTGGCAAAACAAAACCTGGAATTCAGAACTTACCAAGGAAGAGCAGCCTTGGCAGATGCCTCAGGCTTTTCAAGCGAAACCACAAAAGGCTGAACTACTAGAACAAAGACAAACTGAAATAGACCGGTCTTCCTTAGAATAACATGATCTACCTACTTGATCTGCCTTCCAGCATAAAACTGCATTTTCTCTGGAGGAAGATTTCATGTAGACTCATTAGCATACCGCTGTCCTACAGAACTTTCTGCAAGAATGGAAATGTTCCTTATCTGTACTATTTGTACTAGCTCTATCTGCACATGTAGCTATTGAGCACCTGAAATGTGCTCAATATTTCAATGTGCTAATGTAACCGAGGAACTGAATTGTAAAATTTATTTAATTTTAATTAATTTAAACTTAAAATAGGCTGGGCATGGTGGCTCACACCTGTAATCCAAGCACTCTGGGAGGCCAAGTTGGGTGAATCACTTGAGGCCAGGAGTTTGAGACCAGCCTGGCCAACATAGCAAAACCCCATCTCTACTAAAAATACAATAATTAGCTGGGTTGTGGTGGTGCACACCTGTAATCCCAGCTACTCAGGAGGCTGAGAGGCAGGATAATCACTTGAACCTGGGACACGGAAGTTACAGTGAGCCAACATGGTGCCACTGTACTCCATGACACAGCAAGACCCTCTTTCTCAATAGACAGACATATAGACAGATAGACAGATAGACAGATAGATAGCCAGTCAGCCACAGTGATTACTGACTACCATATTGAACAGCATATGTCAATAATTTTTCATACCCAAGGACCAATGCTAAAAAACAAAGTTGTCAGTCTTAACAAGAAATATAATCAAATGCCAAAAACCAACGGGGGAAAAGATATTGGTAGAAGCATCCCCACAGTTATCCAGCTACTGAAATTTTAAAACAGAGACTTTAAAATAACAATAGAAATCTTCAAGAAAATGGATGGAATGGCAGAGAACTTCAGCAGGAAGTTGGAATCTACTTTTTAAAAAACAAATTCAACAAATGGCTACCCATAACTTGACTTATAAATACCACCTGTACATCTCACCATATATAAAATTTACCTCCAAAAAAAGAACCATAAACAAAAATTAAGCTTTACTTTATGATATACATGCTGAAGTGTTTAGCAGTACAGTGTACTGGTATCTATAACTTACTTTGAATTGCCTCATAGATAAAGATGGATTGATAAATGGATAGAGGGAAAGATGGGATAAATGTTGCAAAATGTTAACTGTAGAATCCAGGTGATGGGTGTATGTGTGTTTGATGTATAATCTGTGAACCCTGAAAGAGCAATCCTTCAAGATGGATCCTGAGTGGCTAACTGGGTTGAAATTAAAAATAGAGTCAAGTAGCCATTTTTGCTGACTAGAAGTCACGCACTTACTATGAGTTCCAGGAAAACTTACATGTCTGTTTAACTTTGGGACTTTCATAGCTTTCTGTTCCTATATTTTCTGCCTGAACCAACCAGTCAACCAATCAGAACTAAGCAAGTTTGGGCTGGGTGTGGTGACACTCCCATAATCCCAACACTTTAGGAGACCAATGTGGGAGGATCACTTGAGGCCACAAGTTGGAGGCCAGGCTGGGCAACATGGCAAGACCCCATCTCTAATGAAGGGGAGGGAAGGAAGGAAAAAGGGAGCAAGTTCTTATCCTCCATTTGCATAAATGGACCTGAGTGGGAACCTGGGTGGGACCTCTATAAAAGAGCATCCCTCCCTCAGGTTGAGGGTGATCTCTGGGCAAATAAATAAAAAATAAATAAAGATAATCCCTCTCTTTGATCTCTGGAAAGCATCTTCATTTTACACAGAAGGCTAGGTCTTCCCTAGTTTGCAAACTGCTCACTTTAATAAACCCTCTTTCCTCTAAATTCCTTTTCAGAGAACTTTTGTTCACAAACCCATCTTTTTTATTTTATTATTACTATTATTTTTTAAAAGTTTCACAGTAAAATTTTGGTGAGAAGAGGAATTTTTAAACGATAGGCCAGACTGAAAATACACAGATTGAAACAGAAAAACAGTAAAAGGAAATATAAAAAAAGTATTGAGGGAAGGGAAAGCATTAGAAATACACAGATCATTTTTAAAGTCTTATATATATAGAACTAAAATGCCAGAAGCAAAGGAGAAAGAGAAAATGAATGTTAACAACAAGAAAAAAAAGTTAAAAGAAATACTTGCAGAGATACTGCCTGAGAATTTTCCAAAACTGGGGAAAGCTATTAAGAGATTCAAGAAGCTCTATAAACCCCAAGTAGAATCTCTCTCTCACTCACACACATACACACACACACACACACACACAGCCCTAGGCACACACCTGTAGATCAAGTGCTTAAACAAAAGACAAAGAAAAACCCTAAATGAAGCCAGAGGGGGAAAGACGACATATTGCCATGAAAGTAGCCAATTTTCTATAGAAATAATAGAAGGCAGAATTAAATGGAATGATATAATTAAAGTGCTGACAGAAAGTAACTCTCAAAACATACTTAGGAGAAAATATACGTTGAAAATAAAATAGTTTTGCGGAAATTTACAGTTTATAAAATTCATCTAGAAATGCAAAGGACAAAAAAATAGGCTCTTGAAGAAAAATCAAGAGGATTTACACTATCAGTTATGGTAATGACACTGACACAGGCAGAAGAACAGTCAAAATGATGAATAAAGAGTCCAAAAACAGATCCACACATATAAGGTCACCTGATTCATGAATATGGCAGCTGTCACTGCTATGCAGTAAAATAATAAATAATGCTCAGTTTAGGGATAGCCATATGGGAAAAACAATGCATCTTAATCTCTACCTCATATCATACACAAAAATCAATTCCAGATGGGTGGCAAATATAAATGTAAAAGGTGAAAGAATAAAGCTTTAAAAAGGAAACAGGAAAATATCAGAGAAGGTAAACACTTCTTAAATAGGACACAAATGTCAATCAAAAGCAAGCCATAAAATTGAAGACATTTTCCCAAAGGTTTCATAAGGAGAATATCTTTTAAAATCACTCACTGTCTCACACACACATACACACACACTCCAACAAGAATAAACCAACCAAGTATGTATATAAAGTCAAAACACTGCAGGCTGGGCACGGTGGCTCACACCTGTAATCCCAGCACTTTGGGAGGCCAAGGTGGGCAGATCATGAGGTCAGGAGATCGAGACCATTCTGGCCAACACGGTGAAACCCCATCTCTACTAAAAATACAAAAAAAAAAAAAAAAAAAAAACAAATTAGCCAGGCGTGGTGGCAGGTGCCTGTAGTCCCAGCTACTCGGGAGGCTGAGGCTGGAGAATGGCGTGAACCTGGGAGGCGGAGCTTGCAGTGAGCAGAGATCGCGCCACTGCACTCCAGCCTGGGCTAGTGGTTATATAAGTGTGTTCATTATTATAAATGTTTACCATGCTGTTTTCATACTACTTGTACACATTAAACTATCTTACAATTCAATAAGATAGTTTATTTTAAAATGGATGCATCTGGCCAAGCGTGATGGCTCACACCCATAATCCCAGGACTCTGGGAGGCCGAGGCAGGCAGATCACGAGGTCAGGAGATCAAGACCATCCTGGCTAACACGGTGAAACCCCGTCTCCACTAAAAATACAAAAAATTAGCCAGGCACAGTGGCAGGCGCCTGTAGTCTCAGCTACTGGGGAGGCTGCGGCAGGAGAATGGCGTGAACCCGGGAGGCGGAGGTTGCAGTGAGCCAAGATCACACCACTGGACTCCAGCTTGGGCAACTGATTCCATCTCAAAAAAAAAAAAAAAAAAAGTGGATGCATCTATCATTATTCATACAAAGCCACTTCTTGTAAGCTTTCAAAGATTCTTCTCTGAAAAGCAACAGCAGCACATAATACCAAAAGCAGGCTACCAGGAAATAACTACGGGAGACTCCCTATCATCATATCATTACTACTGTATAATTTTCTTTTAAACCATGCCACTTTAATAACTTCTAACTATAAAATGTACACAATGCCCTAAGACTGTATTAAATACTTTATATACATTATGGAGTTTAACCTTCACAACAACCTGTGAGGTAGTTACTATCATCATTACATTACAGATGACTAAATTGAGGTCAAGAAAGTTCAAACAACTTGCTCAGGGTGACACAATAAGTGGCAGAACTAAAATTATAAGCCTGTGAATAAATACGGACATATAATTACTTATTATTTAGCACTATCAGACATAAGTATATTGTTTCATAGTTTTATGACTTAATTTTTTTTTAAAAAAAGCAATTCAGAGCAAGTAAAATCTTTAATAAATTTAAACACATTTCTGTCATGTTAGACAGCTTCAAAAGCATATTACAAGCAAAAATTCCCTCAATGAATTTATTTTCTAAGTATTCTGTTTGAAAATGGTATCCTGTTTTTACAATCACAAATTGACAATTTCTCCAATTATATTTAATCATTTACAATGAATGCTTTCCTTAGAAGTATAATTGTATTTTCACTTTACTATTACTCAAAATCAAATACATTCCTATAACATACACATAAAAATTAAGTAAAAGAGTTATCTATAAATGTTGATACACCAATTCTCATTTAAGTATATTGGATTTCAGTTGCCTCTTCTATAAATTAAGTTAGACAAAATGTCTGTGTAAACGTTTTCTACAATATCTTCAGCTTTAAAGTTACATGCTTCCAGCTGGGTAGTCCCAGCTACTCAGGAGGCTGAGGCAAGAGGAACGCTTGAGCCCAGGAGTCCAAGACCAGCCTGGGTGACATATAGCTGCAGTGAGCCACGATCACACCACTACACTCCAGCCTGGATGACAGAGTGAGACTCTGTCTCAAAAAAAAAAAAAAAAATTGTTTAGGAAGCCAGGAAAGAAAGTTTCAATAAAATATAGCACTAATTGTGCTGAATGATAAAGGTTCAACCAGATGAGAACTTAAAAAACAAACAAACAAAAAAATCCACCAGATTTGGTGATTAACAAATAACTCATCAGTGTCTCTGAGAGATTTTCAGGAAGATGAGAGAAAATCCCTGGAGGATTGTGGGGAATAGAGATCCACAACTGAGCTCAAATCATAGCTCTGCAGTTTATTAGCTGCACACCATTGGACAAGCTGCTTAACATATCTGAATCTCAATGTCCCTATTTGTAAAATGAAGATAGTATTATCATCTATTATGGTTGGTGTCAGAGTAAAGGGTAATTATGTAAAGTTTCTAGCATAGTGGCTGAACCTAAGCAGTCAGTAAATATCATTATTTTATGAACTGTTTACTTTTAGATTCTTATTCCTCATATAAGAGTGTCTACCTTAATAACATATGAAAGAGAGAAACAGGCCAGGCGCGGTGGCTCACGCCTGTAATCCCAGCACTTTGGGAGGCAGAAGCGGTGGATCACGAGGTCAGGAGATCGAGACCATCCTGGCTAACACGGTGAAACCCCGTCTCTACTAAAAATGCAAAAATTAGCTGGGCGTGGTGGCGGACGCCTGTAGTCCCAGCTACTTGGGAGGCTGAGGCAGGAGAATGGTGTGAACCCGGGAGGCGGAGCTTGCAGTGAGCCAAGATCGCACCACTGCACTCCAGCCTGGGCGATTGAGCGAGACTCCGTCTCAAAAAAAAAAAAAAAAAAAGAGAACACAGATCTAAAACTTATTTCAAGGTAATACAGAGTAGTGAAAAATTAAAATTAAAAATAGGCCAGGCATGGTGGTTCAAGCCTGTAATTTCAGCACTTTGGGAGGCCGAGGCGGGCAGATCACTTAAGGTCAGAAGTTCGAGACCAACCTGGCCAATGTGGTGAAACCCTGCCTCTGCCAAAAAATACAAAAGTTGGTCAGGTATAGTGGCGTGAGCCTGTAATCCCAGCTACTTGGGAGGCTGAGGCAGGAGAATCATCTGAACTCGGGAGGTAGAGGCTGCAACGAGCCAAGATCGTGCCACTGCACTCCAGCCTGGGCGACAGAACAAGACTCCATCTCAAAAAACAAAAATAAAAAGTTTTGGCTTTTGCCTATTCAAAGCCAATAATGTGAAAAACCAGAAATATCCTTGTCATGACAAGAATGTGAAGAAAAGGGCATTTTCACACTATTGATGAGATGATAAACCAGACTAGCTTATTTCTGAAGGAAATTTGGCAGTGTCCATGAGCAAAAGGTCAAAAGGTACATATGCTTTGACCTAACAATTTTCCCTCTAGAAATATGTTATGAGCCGGGCGCAGTGGCTCATGCCTGTAATCCCAGCACTTTGGGAGGCTGAGGCGGGCGGATCACGAGGTCAGGAGATCGAGACCATCCTGGCTAACATGGTGAAACCCCCCCGTCTCTACTAAAAATACAAAAAATTAGCCGGGTGAGGTGGGTGGCGCCTGTAGTCCCAGCTACTCGGGAGGCTGAGGCGGGAGAACGGCGTGAATCCGGGAGGCGGAGCTTGCAGTGAGCCGAGATCGCACCACTGCACTCCAGCCTGAGCGACAGAGCGAGACTCCGTCTCAAAAAGAAAAATAAAAAGAAATATATTATGAAAATGTGCCTAAAAGTATCCATGGACACAGAAAAAGGTTCTCTCTGACATAATAAAAAAACTGAATGCACATCATTGAGGATTGGTTAAATGAAGTATAATGTGTATTTTGTAAAATTATAAAATACAGCCACAATATAAAAGGAGAAATTGTCCCTGCTTCATATCCTTTCTCTATTATTGAATTTTGTCTGACAGAGCTTCCATTGCCCTTTTTTTTTTTTTTTTTGAGACGGAGTTTTGCTCCTGTTGCCCAGGCTGGAGTGTGACAGCATGATCTCAGCTCTCCACAACCTCCACCTCCTGGGTTCAGGCAATTCTCCTGCCTCAGCCTCCCGACTAGTTGGGATTATAGGCATGCGCCACCAAGCACAGCTAATTTTGCATTTTTAGTGGAGACGGGGTTTCTCCATGTTGGTCAGGCTGGTCTCGAAGTCCTGACCTCAGTGATCCACCCGCCTCGGTTTCCCAAAGTGCTGAGATTACAAGCGTGAGCCACTAAGCCCGGTCACTTCCATTACTTTTTTAACTTAAAAAATATTTAATTGGCCAGGCGCAGTGGCTCACACCTGTAATCCCAGCACTTTGGAAGTCCAAGGGGGGGCAGATTACGAGGTCAGGAGATCGAGACCATCCTGGCCAACATGGTGACACCCCGTACCTACTAAAATACAAAAAATTAGCTGGACATGGTGATGCGCATCTGTAGTCCCAGCTACTCGGAAGGCTGAGGCAGAGGAATCGCTTGAACCTGGGAGGCGGAGATTGCAGTGAGCCAAGATGATGCCACTGCACTCCAGCCTGGTGACAGAGAGAGACTCCATCTCAAAAACATAAAAATATATACACAAAATAATTTTTAATTTAGTATACTGGTTTTTAGATATACACAACATTCTTTGTAATGCAATGCTTTCTCACAAGAGAAATGTTTGTTCCTTTTAATGTCAAAGTTTAGCACATATTAGATTCTCTGTCCTAAGTAATACAATCTTGCCACACCAGCTGATGCCTAAATTATTCACTGGCCACTGAACTGGCACTCTTCCATGGTAGCACACATGCTGTTAATAACATTCAGGGTGCTGAATTCCATTCACAGGAAAATGCTGAAGACTCAGAACAAATAGGTACACACATTTCGAAGTGTGTGAGGTCAGGAAGGACATCTAATCCATGATACCATTACATTCTATTGACACAGTACATTCATGAAGCTATATGTGCTTTTAAAACAAAGCTACATATATAGCACAAGGAAAAAACTAATAACCTTTGACATTAAAGGTTTTTATTCCAAAAATTTTTAAACCACCACTAAGGTCTTCTTTTAACCTATGAGTAACTACAGTCAGCCTTCTGTACCTGTGGGTTCTACACTCATGGTCTTAACCAACCACAGATTAAAAAATGGATGATCATATCTGTACAGAATACATACAGACTTTTTTCCTTGTAAATATTCCCTAAACAATACAGTATAACTGTTTACAAAGCACTTACATTATATTAGGCATTATAATAAGTAATCTAGAGATTATTTAAAGTATAGAGGAAGCAGTGCATAGTTTACGTGGAAATACTATGCTGTTTTATACAACGGACTTACGTGTCTGTGGATTTTGATATCCTTGGGGGGTCCTGGAACCAATCCCTCAGATATCAAGGGATGACCACATCGAATGGATGTATAAACAATTCTTAAATACAGTCATTAAAACCTGATATAAAATGACAGATCAGCCTGGTTTGCATGGTATTACATCTACTACATATTTTACAGCTACAGTGTACAGAATTAAATAAACTCACTTTGTGACCAAGCCTTAAAAAATGTTTTTGCCCTATGCCTGACCAGTATTCTTTAACATCTATGTATTACTGCCTTACAATCTAATGTCACACATAAGGAAAGAGGATAGAAATACATACTTTAACTCATTAATGTACAAACATATAAAATTAAGTAGCCTCTTCAAAAGTCACATATAAAAATCAGTAATAACATTTAAGATTAAAATTCAGAGCTCCTAGTCTACTCGTTCTATGCAGATTTGATTATATTATTATTCTTATCTTCTTGATATTACTGAAATCACTTACTGAATCAAATGCACTGGTTTACCACTATATAAAAAGAAGTAAGTGGCCAGGAAGCGGAGCTTACAGTGAGCCAAGATCGTGCCACTCACTGCACACCAGCCTGCTGACACAGCAAGACTCCGTCTCAAAGAAAAAAAAGAAAGAAAGAAATAAATAAGTGGCCGGGCGCAGTAACTCATGCCTGTAATCCCAAAACTTGGGAGGCCGAGGTGGGTGGACCACTTGAGGTCAGGAGTTCGAGACCACCCTGGCCACATGGTGAAACCTCTTCTCTACTAAAAATACAAAAATTAGCCAGGTGTGATGGCAGGCACCTCCAATCCCAGCTATTTGGGAGGCTGAGGCAGGAGAATCATTTGAACCAGGGAGGCGAAGGTTGCAGTAAGTAGGGATTGTGCCACCGCATCCCAGCCTGGGAAACAGTGAGACTTCCCCTCAAAAAAAAAAAAAAAAAAAAGTAAGGAATTATCATAGAGAAGTTCATTGGACAGAATTAGTATGGATTCATTAAAATGTAGAAAATGATTAGATGTGAAACATGATACCATTTTTCATTTCAGGAAGGGAGGGAAGTTAGGGAAAAAATGGGAAGGAAGGAACCTAGAAGTTACTAGTGTCCAGGCACACAGGAATCATGGAATTCTGGAACTGAAAGGGATTCTAGATAACCTTCACAAGATCTAACACTTTAGATATCTACATTGATTACAATGCTGTTTCCAAATGAATAGAATTTAGTACATGGTAAAGTAGTAGTATTGCTTCTCCCTCTCCCTCTTTCTAAGGAGTTTAATTCCTTAGGTACTGTACAGGTCTCCTGAGTCACACAAATTTTTGGTTTCCCAGTACATATAAAAGTACTTAAGAGATTTATCTAAAATATATTCCCATGGCACAGAGCCCAAGGACAATGTTCTAAGCAAGGTACTGTACTGTACTCTGTGTGTGTGTGTGTGTGTGTGTGTGTGAGAGAGAGAGAGAGAGAGACAGAGAGAGAGAGTGTCTCACTATGTTGCCCCGGCTGAAGTACAGTGACACAATCACAATTCACTGCAACCTTGATTTCCTGGGCTCAAGCGATCTTCCCACCTCAGCATTCCAGGTAGCTGACAGGTGGATCCTCACACCTCAGCCTCCCAGGTAGCTGAGATTACAGGTGTGCTCCACCATGCCCAGCTTCTTTTTTTTTTTTTTATAGAGATGGGGTCCCAATATGTTGCCCAGGCTGGTCTTGAACTTCTGGGCTCAGGCAATCCTCCCTCTTTGGCCTACCGAAGTGCTGAGATTACAGGCATGAGACACTACACCTCGCCGTTAGTTCTGATTTTTATAATTTTGCACATGGTGGAATCAATCAATCAACAAGGACATGGGAGACCCAAAATGGAATACAAACAGAAACAAATGAACTTAACTATATTTCAAAAATAATAACACAATCACACTGAAGGTGGGAGAGAAGGAGTTTGGGGAGAAACTAACCTAGGTAACTTTGGAACACAGTATTTTGACTACATACTCCAAGTCTCAGGCTAAAGAATAAAAGAGCTGCAAATAAATGTTGTACTCTAGTTACTAAATTAGGAGTGGCAGGGGTGAACAATTCTAAAACTACTTTAAATGTATTCTAAAATTGAGCAAATAAGTAACATATTGTGCCTAATGACAGCCTATTTCTTGGTGTCAAATGAGGGATTATACATAAGAACGAACAAACTATCAGGTATCAAAATTTAATATATCAGCACGAATTTATGCTTTTAATACACAGACAGACATAGAAATATACACATAAAACCAGGTGTGGTAACTGTAGCACTTTGGGAGACCAACACTGGCAGATCACTTCAGGTCACCATTGACAACATGGCAAAACCCTGTCTCTACAAAACAATACAAAAATTAGACAGTCATGATAGCACGCACCTGAAGTCCCAGCTACTTCAGGTGAGAGGATCATATGAGCCCAGGGGATGGAGGCTGCAGTGAGCCAAGATCATGTCACTGTACTCTAGTCTGGGTGACTGAGACTCTCAAAAACACAAAACAAAAAAATACTCCACACATACACACCCACAAATACATCAACATACAGGCATACCTCAGAGATACTGCAGGTTTTGTTCCAGACCACCACAATAAAGCAAATACCCCAATAAGGTGAGTCACACAAATTTTTTGGTTTCCCAGTACATATAAAAGTTATGTTTACAATATACTGTAGTCTATTAAGTGTACAACAGCATTATGTCTAAAAAAAATGTACAGACCTTAATTTAAAAATACTTGATAGCTAAAAAATGCTAATAGGTATCTGAACCTTCAGCAAGTTGTAATGCTTTTGCTGGTGGAGGGTCTCATCTTCATGTTGATGGCTGCCGACTAATGAGGATGGTGGCTGCTGAAGGTTAAAGTGGCTGCAAGAAGTTCTTTTTTTTTGAGACAGAGTCTTGCTCTTGTCACCCAGGCTGGAGTGCATTGGTAAGATCTCTCAGCTCACTGCAAACTCCACCTCCCGGGTTCAAGCGATTCTCCTGCCTCAGCCTTCCGAGTAGCTGGGATTACAGGAACCCACCACCACGCCCGGCTAATTTTTGTATTTTTAGTAGAGATAGGGTTTTGCCATGTTGGCCAGGCTGGTCTTGAACTCCTTACCTTGTGATCTGCCTGCCTCGGCCTCCCAAAGTGCTGGGATTATAGGCATGAGCCACCTCGACTGGCCTCTTTGCTTTCTTTTTTTTTTTTTTTTTTTAAGATAAGGTCTCACTCTGTCACCCAGACTTGGCTGAGTGCAGTGGCACAATCTCTGCTCACTGCAACCTCTGCCTCCCAGGCACAAGCAATCCTCCCACCTCAGCCTCCAAGAAGCTAGGACTACAGACACACACCAAGCTCAACTAATTTTTGTGTTTTTGTAGAGATGAGGTCTCACGACGTTGCCCAGGCTGCTCTTGAACTTCTGCTTCTGGGCTCAAGTGATCCTCCCGCCGCGGTCTCCCAAAGTGCTAGGATTACAGGTGTGAGCCACTGCACCCAGCCAACGATGTCTTAAAGACTACAGTAAAGTTTGCCACACTGATTTGCTTTTTCACGAAAGACTTCTCTATAGCATGCGATGCTATTTAATGATGTTTTACCCACAGGAGAACTTCTTTCAAAATTGGAGCCAATTCTCTCAAACCTTGCTGCTGGCTTTATCAACTAAGTCGATATAATAGTCTAAATCATTTGCTATTATTTCAATAACGTTCACAGCATCTTCACCAGGATTAGATTCCATCTCAAGAAACCACTTTCATTGCTCATCCAAAAGAAGCAACTCATCTAGGCCAGGCGCAGTGGCTCACACCTGTAATCCCAGCACTTTGGGAGGCCGAGGCAGGTGGATCACTTGAGGTCAGGAGTTCAAGACCAGCCTGGCCAACACGGTGAAATCCAGTCTCTACTAAAAACACAAAAATTAGCCAGGCATGGTGGCAGGTGCCTATAATTCCAGCTACTTGGGAGGCTGAGGCAGAACTGCTTGAACCCAGGAGGCAGAGGTTGAAGCGAGCCAAGATCGCACCACTGCACTCCAGCCTGGGCAACACAGACTCCATCTCAAAACAAACAAAAAATAAGGAGCAATTCGTCAATTTTTCAAGTTTAATTGTGAGATTGTAGCAAGTCAGTTCCATCTTTAGGCTCCACTTCTAATTCTACTAACAGTTCTCTTGCTGTTTCCACCACATCTGCGGTTACTTCCTCCACTGAAGTCTTGAACCCCTCAAAGTCATCCATGAGGGTTGGAATCAACTTCTTCCAAATTCCTGTTAATGCTGCCATGAATCATGAATGCTCTTAATGGCATCTACAATAATAAATCCTTTCCAGAAGGTTTTCAACTTACTTTGCCCAGATGCACCGGAGGAATTACTATCTATAGCAGCTATGGCCTTACCAAACATATTTCTTAAAGAATGAGACTTGAAAGTCAAAATGACTCCCTGATGCATGCATGGGCTGCAGAATGAATGCTGTGTTAGCAAGCATGAAAACATTATTCTCCCTATATATCCCCATCAGAGCTCTTGGGTGACCAGGTGCCTTGTTAATAAGCAGTAATAAATATTTTGAAATCTTTCTGTCTGAGCAGTAGGTCTCAACAGTAAGCTTAAAATATTCAGTAAACTGTGCTGTAAACAGATATGCTCTAATCCAGGCTTTAGTATTCCATTTCTAGAACACAGGCAGAGTCAAGGCAGAGTCGATTTAGCGTAATTCTAAAGGGCTCTGGGATTTTCAGAATGGTAAATGAGCATTGGCTGTAACTTAAAGTCACCAGCTGCATTATCCCAACAAAAAAGTTAGCCTGTTCTGGCTGGGTGCAGTGGCTCGCACCTGTAACATCAGCACTTTGGGAGGCCAAGGAGGGAGGATCAATTGAGGTCAGGAGTTCAAGACCAGCCCAGCCAACATGGTGAAACCCTGTCTCCACTAAAATATAAAAATTAGCTGGGCATGGTGGTGTGCCCCTGTAATCCCAGCTACTTGGGAGGCTGAGGCAGGAGAATCGCTTGAACCTGGCAGGTAGAGGTTGCAATGAGCCAAGATAACACCACTGCACTCCAGCCTGAGCGACGGAGCAAGACTCCATCTCAAGATTTAAAAAAAAAAAAAAAAAAAGGTAGCCTGTTCTTTGAAGTTCTGAAGCCAGGCATTGACTTCTCTCTAGCTATGAAAGTCCTAGATGGTATGTTCTTACAATACAAAGCTGTTTCATCCACTTTAAAAATCTGTTGTGTAGTGTAGCCACCTTCATCAATGATCTCAGCTACATCTTCTGCATCAGCACTTGCACTTCTATGTTATGGAGTGGCTTGTTTCCTTAAACCTCATGAATCAACCTCTGCTACTTTCCATCTTTTCTTCTACAGCTTCCTCACCTTTCTCCACTTCCACAGAATTGAAGAGAGGGCATGGCTCTGGCTTAGAGTTTGGCTTAAGGTAATGTTGTGACTAATTTGATCACTTATCCAGACCACAAAAATCTCTTCCAGCCGGCACGGTGGCTCACATCTGTATCCCAGCACTCTGGGAAGCCAAGGCAGGCGGATTACCTGAGGTCAGGAGTTCAAGACCAGCCTGGCCAACATGGCAAAGTCCCATCTCTACTAAAAATACAAAAATTAGCCAGGCGTAGTGGTGCGCACCTGTAATCCCAGCCACTCGGGAGGCTGAGGCAGGAGAATTGCTCCAACCCAGGAGGCAGAAGTTGCAGTGAGCCAAGATTGGGCCACTGCACTCCGGCCTGGGCGACAGAGTGAGAGACTCCATCCAAAAAAAAAAAAATTCTCTTCCATATCAGCAATAACACTGTTTTGCTTTTTCACCATTTACTACTTACTGGAGTAACACTTTTATTTTCCTTCAGGAACTTTTCCTTTGTATTCACCACTTGACTGGCACAATAGACCTAGCTTTCAGCCTGCCTTGGCTTTCCACATGCCTTCCTCACTAAGCTTAATTATTTCCAGCTTTTGATTTAAAGCGAAAGACATGAGATCTTCCTTTCTCTAAGAACACTGAGAGGCCACTTCAGGGTTATTAATTGGCCTAACTTCAATATTGTTGTGTCTCAGGTAATAGGGAGGACAGAGGAGAAGGAGAGACCAAGGATCAGCTGGTTGTTACAGCAGTCGGAGCTGACACATTTATTTATTACATTCACCATTTCACACGGGCGCAGTTTGTGGTGTCCCAAAACAATTATAATAGTAACATCAAAGACCACTGATCAAAGATCATTGTAACAAATATAATAATAAAGTTTGAAATATCATTAATTACCAAAAAGTGACATAAAACGAGCACATGCTGTTGAGAAAATAGCACCAACAGACCTGACGCAAGGTTGCCACAAACCTTCAATTTGTAAAAAGCATGTATATGTGAAATGCAATAAAGCAAAACACGAAAGCAAGGTATGCCTCTATATTTTCTAACTTTGCCACTCAAAAGGTCTAAAAGAAGTAATATCCTAGTACCAATGAGCACACCTGGCCTGTGCCCAGGTCCTGTTTTCCAAAAGCCATTCTCCAGTAAAAGGAACAAGTGCTCCTTAGAGCTCCAATCCAAGGGCTCGACAGAAAAAGCACAAGGTAAGTCAGAATATCTGTGGTGCCAGAAAGTAAACCCTGAAGGAAGGATTGGGACATACCACAGGGACACTGGAGTAAGCCTAAAGAAAGATGCTCTCTCTGAACCATCTGGGATAATTTTGCTGAACAAAACAAAGAATGACGAGTGATATTTACAACCCATTGAATTAAACAAAAATCTATGAGTCCACACTTAAAGAAAGGAAGGGAGGGGAAAAAAGCTCTTACTTGTGGAAGAATGCCTAATAGAGGAACTACAGAATTAGAAAATCATTTGGCAAACCTCAGTTGTTTAAGGCCAAACTCATCAACAATGCTCAAATTGGTCAGTGAATATAAGATGAGAAATAGTATACATGAATAGTCTCAAAGTATCTCTCCACAAGATATTGTACTTGTTAGTTACAAAGAAAAAAAATGGTAACTTTATAGTGAGAAAAACCTGGCAGTTACATCACCTCGACCAAGTGATCAAAGTTGCCTTACCAATAATGGGACAAATTGACATCCTGCGCCTCTCAATCTGTGTGGACACAACAGCAGTTCTGTAAAGTTCCTGCCAAAAGCGCAAAACCTGAATCCAATCGTGAGAAAACATCAGCCATAAGCAAACTGAAGAACAGTCTACAAAATAACTGGCCAGTACGCTTCAAAAGCATCAGAGGCATGAAGGCAAAGAAAGACATAAGGAGCTGCTGCAGCTGTCCGGCCTTAAACAGAGTGCTATGTGAACAAGGTTCTGCACAGGTGTGCTGACTCCGACCAAAGGCGGCGCCTACGCCCTAAGGTTTCATAACGACGCAACATAAGCTCGAATTCACATTTCATTGCGAGGCTTTCACAGCCAACCAATCATGCAAACAATACTCAACACAGAGGCAGAAGAAAAGGGGGCTGTGAGGAACCAAGCACAACCCTTGGCTAGGGAGACCAACATGCAAACAGATGAGCCGAACGGTCCCGAAGTCCTTCGGACGTCCTGGGTGGGGATGGGGTGGAGTTGTGGGGGTAGTGGCTGCTTCTCTCCGGGTGGCAGCAGATGCCAAAATCGGGAGAAAGCTTCAGAGCTCTCCTGGGCGCAGCCTCTAAAAGCGTCTCGAGCAAGGCCTGGTCCGGCACATTTTATGATCCTCCCAAATGGGTCTATTCTCATTATCTCAGCCACCTTTCACTTTCTATGTGTTGGTTTCAGGTCTCAGGTGGTACCCGGTGAGGGCAAGTGTTGTCACAGCAGTCCATTCTCCCAAATGGGTCTATTCTCATTATCTCAGTCACCTTTTGCTTTCTATGGGTTCGCGTCAGGTCTCAGGTGCTACTCGGTCAGGGCAGGTGTTGTCACAGCAGTCCATTATATATGTTTATCGCTGGGGGGAGTGGGGGTGACTTTGCTGTGAGCTCAATGCTACTTGATATGAGTGACCCCATTTTGAGACATCAGAATCACATCATTATGATATATCACCAGATTAGAGGACACTAATGAGACAGGACAAATAATGTAACATGTGATGAAGGACTGAATTCTGAGCAAGAAAAAAAGGTCCATTAGTGGGACAGTTGGCAAAATCTAAATAAAGTCAGTAAATTAGCTAACAGTATTGAGTTGCTTTTAATTTCATTAAAACCAAATTGCTATTGAATAGTTTAAATACAGGCCCAGCACGCTTGCTCATGACTGCAGTCCCAGCTACTCAGGAGTATGAGGCAGAAGGATTGCTTGCGCCCAGGAGTTTGACGCTGCAGTGAGCTATGACTGCACCACAGCACTCCAGCCTGGGCCACAAAGCAATACCCTGTCTTAAAAAAAAAAAAAAAAAAAAATAGTTTAAACAGTTCATCAAATCAATAATACTGAACTGATGTTAACGGATGAGATTTTGATAACTGTACTGAAGTTATGCAAGAGAATGTCCTTATGTTTAGGAAATGTACACTGAAGCATTTACAGGTAAAGCAGCTTCATATCAAACTCTGTAGGAAAAGGTAGGTGGGTGGGTAGGTGAGTGTGGGCGTGTGGGTGTGTAAAGAGAGAATGACTGATGAAACTAGGGTGGTCAAATACTAACATTTGAAACATTGGGGAATCTGGATGAAGGATAACAGGAATCCTTCGTACTATTTTTACAACTTTTTTGTATGCCTAAATTTACTTATTGTGTATGTTGTAGATAATTTCAACATAAAAATTAAAGAAAAAAGGAACCAAAAAAGTTTGAGCTCCTCTTGTCCTCTCTCCTTGCTCCAACTACTTTTTTTTTTTTTTGAGAGGGAATCTCGCTCTGTTGCCCAGGCTGGAGTGCAATGGCGCGATCCCGGTTCACTGCAACCTCCGCCTCCCGGGTTCAAGTGATTCTCCTGCCTCAGCTTCCCTTGCCACCACGCCCGGCCAATTTTTGCATTTTTAGTAGAGATGGGGTTTTACCATGCTAGCCAGACTGGACTCAAACTCCCAATCTCAGGTGATCCGCCTATCTTGGCCTCCCAAAGTGCTGGGATTACAGGTGTGAGCCATGGCACTCAGCCTCTCCAACTACTTTTTTTTTTGTTCTTTGTCTACCCATTAGATTGCAAATACCATAAAAGCAGAGACTCGTTTTGTTCTCCTCCTGTACAAGCAGCACCAAGCACCACACTTTACATTTTAGAGGCACTAAATATTTTGATATTTAACCTTGGACCATATTACAGTTTCTATTCACATATCTTTTCACTGACACAATTTTAATATATTCTACTGCTGAATGTATACATAAAATGTGATATATATCTATACAATAGTTTATTGTTGACAATAAAAAGAAGTATTGATACATCCTACAACATGGATGAACCTTGAAAACATTACGTTAAGTGAAAAAAAGAAGCCAATTAAAAAGGACCATCTATTGTATGGTTACATGTATATGACACGTCCAGAATAGATGATCTACACCGGCAGCAAGTAGATTAGTATTTGCTTAGGGCTGGGGGTGATGGGCAGAGTGGGGATCAATGGCTAAAACGCACAGGGGCTTTTTTTGAGGGTAATGTAAATTTTCTAAAATTGTGTCAGGTGAGAAATAATTTGGCCAAAAGAATTTTTAACTTAAAATTTTAATTGATTGTGCTGATGGCACAACTATAAATATACTAAAAGCCATTAAATTATACACTTTAAATGAATGAATTTCAATGTATGTAAATTATATCTCAATAAAGCTGTTTTTAAAAACAAAAACAAAACAAAAAAACTTAAGAGCTCTGCTAGAATTTTTAATAGTAGGCCTGATATATGTAGTCATCTGTGTCTATGTAAAGTCTTTTATATAGTAAAGTACTATACATTTGCAGCCACAGGTATGACATTGAAAACCACTTCATTTGGCTGGGCGCAGTGACTCATGCCTATAATCCTTTGGGAAGCCGAGGTGGGTGGATCACGAGGTCAGGAGATAGAGACTATCCTGGTTAACACGGTGAAACCCCGTCTCTACTAAAAATACAAAAAAATTAGCTGGGCGTGGTGGCAGGGGCCTGTAGTCCCAGCTACTCAGGAGGCTGAGGCAGGAGAATGGTGTGAACCCGGGAGGCAGAGCTTGCAGTGAGCCGAGATTGCGCCACTGCACTCCAGCCTGGGTAACAGAGCGAGACTCTGTCTCAAAAAAAAGAAAACCATTTCATTTTAGAATTTCCTAATCTTCTATTAAAACTAAACTCAACTGACAACCTTGTATTTGTCTAATAAAGATTCCCAAACAACTACTTTATGATATACAAAAGAAATTACCAACAATTTCATCCCAATGCTGAGCTTTTTTTAGGTTAAGAGTGGCTTAGTGAGAGAAAATGCTTAAGAACAGTCAACTCTAGCTCCTTCTCTGCTCTGCTCTCAAGGGTCATTCTGGGGTCATCTCTCCCCTAGAAGTCTTCCCTGCCCCTCAGATCAGGCTAAGTGCGCTCCTTTGGGTTCATATATCACCCTGCACACATCTCTCCACCCTGGCATTTCTCGAAGCAAACTGTTTTTCCCCTCCATTAAATGATGAAATTAATCAAATAAATTAATGAACATATATAAATCACCTTTGTATTCTTAGCACCTAGCACCCAAAAAGACCTAACAAAAGTTGTAAAGTTAAACTTATAGTGTGAATTTGAACCTGTTTGACTTATGTAAGTCCCAGTTTTCTCCTTATCAAAGAGTAATGCCACCCAGTAACTAACTCATAGAGAAGTGAGAAACAAACTAGAAAATATAAGGAAAGGCACTTTGAAAAAATGATGCATTATACATACACAGTGTTTCATTATAAAGAACCCTATGTAAAATATTAGTTATTATTTTATGGGTCTTCCTGTGTAGCTTAATTTTGTTACAGAAACTTTGATACTTCTGGATCTAAGAAGGCATGAGAGGTAAGGATGCCATGAAAGAATAAATATGTCTAAATTAACTGTTTATCATTACATACCTTTTTGTTAACTATTACATGCAAAAGAGCATTTTTTAAAACTCAATAGCAATTAAAGGTAAATTACTCAGTAGAGTAGCAAAGACTATAACTGCTACAGAGGTTATTTTTACAGCCCACTTTCCTGTCTCTGTGTTCTGAAATGACTCAGAATCACAGGCTAAAATTCTATATTAAAAAAAAAAAAAAGAAAAACAAATTCATGACCTGAATGTTGCCACCACACCTCATAAATACAGCACCTTCTGCGGCTAAAGCCTTTTATGCATTTAAGAGCCCTACGTGTTCTTGACAGAAACCATATTCAAGTAGCTGAATTTAGAACATGCTGACCTTAAGCAAATCAATGCCCTTAGCATGTACTTCTGGCTTGTATCACTGCAAGAGTTAGACAGCCTCACCATCTATAGTAGTCAACAATTTCTGGCCACTGTCCCCTGTCTATTTTAAGATATCCCTACTACACTTCTGTGTTGTACAAAGAAATAGAATAACACATAAACCTGTGTTTAAACACAAATAGTTTACCTCAGAAATCAGGATATGTGCATTCCTACTGTGCTTTGCTCAAAAATATTTAATTTGGTTAGTTTCCACTTCCTGCTTTCATTTATGAAATAAAAAATATTTTAACAAAAATTGAAAAATCAAGTATAAGACACTTTAGCTTACTGCCTAATCAGATTTGTAAGTAATGTAGTCATCAACTAGGCCAGAATTGTCAGGGTCCCAAATAAAGTACAAACAAACACTTAAACAGAGTAATGGTATCTGCCATTTTCTTGCAAAATTACACTAGATATTAAAACAGTACATCATTAAGGACTACAATATATTTTCACCCATATACCTTAATATTTACTAAGTCTGCAAACACTTGGATCTAAATGACATAAAATCTATTTTTAGTTTTTTATCCAGGTAACATCAACCAAAATGCCTTCACCAGTCTTTGTTTACAAATAAGAGCCTTTTGTTTTTCACTCTAAACCCAGAGCCTGTAATTTAGCATCGCAACTGTATAGCTTCTGAACATCGGGTAAATTATTTACCTGAAATTTATATATAAACACAAATTAGAAACTACTAAACTATTTAGTAATTACTCATAGATTTTCTTCATTCCTAATACAAAGGCTAGTATTTGTGCAAAGGCCTAATGCTAGAAACCAGTATCATAAAATATTTAGCATTTTAGATTGCTTTTTAAGGGATTTCCTTTATTCCCTTGAAAGATTTGGTAAACCAATAGACATTCTCAAGTATTTAAAAAAAAAAAAAAAAAAAAAGACTTTTTTTTTACTCTAGTGGAAAAGATTTCAAATAAAGAAAATGAGGCAATTCTGATATGCAGAATAATGCAGGACCCAAATGAAGTGAAGTCATTTACTAGCAAGTGAACTAAATATAGAGCCCAAGCAGCTGAAGCCTGGGAGTTTATATAATATGCTAGCTCACTACTAAAAACTCTCAAAACAGAATCCATAGAGTACCAAGGGAAAGAAAAAAACAAAAACTACTATTCTTCTAATACTGTTAAATAAGATTTTACAGTTTTTTTCCAGAAAAAAGCTAATCTCGTATATTGAAAAAAATATTTTGGGGAGCAGAGATATCTAGTAAATCTAATTATGTGATACTAAGCAAGAGCTACTACCCTGCAACAACAGCAAATTTAAAATTCTAAATGATCTAAGAAGTTTTAATGGTATCTAGCACTCTACTACCAAAACCATACAATCAAGAATATACTAAGATAGATAGCCAAAAGAATGAAAGTCTATCAAAGAGATATCTACAATCCAGTGTTTACTGCAGCACTATTCACAATAGGCAAGATTTGGAATGAACCTAAGTGTCCATCAACAAATGAATGGATGAAGAAAATGTGGTATATATATACACAATGGATACAAAGAATGAGATCCTGTCGATTGCAACAACTTGGATGGAACTAAAGGGCATTATACTACCTGAAATAAGCCAGGCACAGAAAGACAAAACTTCACAATGTTCTCACTCATATGTGGGAGCTAAAAATTAAAACAATTGAACTCATGGAGATAGAGAGTAGAATGACGGTTACCAGAGTCTAGGAAGGGTAGTAGATGGGGGCCGGGAGTAGGGATGGTTAACGGGTACAAATATATAGTTAGAATGAACAATATGTAGTATTCGATAGCACACCAGAGTGACCATAGTCAACAATAATTTATTGTACATTTAAAAATAAGTAAAGGAGTCTAACTGGAATGTTTGTAACACAAAGAAATGACAAATGCTTGAAGGAATGGATAGTCCATTTACCCTGATGTGATTATGATGCACTGCATGCCTATATCAAAATATCTCATATACCCCATAAATATATATATCTACTATGGACCCATAAAAATAAAAATAATGTTTTAAAAAAGAATATACTAAAGGTATACCAGGCTGTTATTTCTAATTCCTAATACATACTTTATTTTTTTTTAAGAGGATCTCACTCTATCACTCAGGCTGGAGTGCAGTGGCATTATCATAGCTCACTGCAGCCTCTAACACCTGGGCTCAAGGGATCCTCCTACGTCAGCCTCTTGAATAGCTAAGACTACAGGTATTTCCCATCATTCCTGGCTCATTATTTTTTTCTTTTTTTGGAGAGGCAGGGTTTTGCTCTGTTGCCCAGGCTGATCTTAAACTCTTGGCCTAAAGTGATCCTCCCACTTCCCAAAGTGCTAGGACTACAGGTGTGAGCCACTAAGCCCAGCTCTAACACATATTTTAATAAGCTTTACTAACACTAAGTGACATAAATGGGCAATTCCTTCTGATAACCTACTAGTAGGGCATATATTTAGAGTTGATTTGTGTAGGAGCTAATTAATTTCTCCTTTATTTTGTACTGGGCACTATAGCATATACTTGCAAGAAGGGTAATCAGGTACAGTGCAAAGGCAAATGCAGTATCAGAAAATACCCCTTGTTGGGTCTAAATTTATATCCCCCATGTTCTAAGCATTTCTAACAATAAACTGCATGCATGACCAATACTGGCAGATCCTGTATTTGTCTATATTTTATAGCAGGTCCATCATGTTGGAGCTCATAGGGCTGTAGCATATACCAATAACAAATTCATTCAGGCTTATATGAAAATAATTAATGCTCAAAGTTATCAAACCATGAATTCAAAGCCATTTTACACTCCAGAATGAGTTTTCAGTATTCTCAATCTTGGTAATCACTAGTTAGCCCCTCATACTATCTATTGTACGTCAGGCTAGTGTTACATTGTAGCACGTTATCAATACTTTACATGGGTATTATTTTCTTCTTTAACTTCCCCCCAGAACCAAGACCAAAATAGCATTACCCATAGCATATATGTGGACAGAACATAATAAAACTGGTTATGATCAGGTGACCTGAAGAGTCACGGGAAGGAAAAGAAATATATTTGTGTTTTGTTTTGTTTTTTGAGATGGAGTTTCACTCTTGTGGCCCAGGCTGGAGTGCAATGGTGCGATCTCAGCTCACTGCATCCTCCACCTCCTGGGTTCCAGTGATTCTCCTGCCTCAGCCTCCCAAGTTGCTGGGATTACAGATGCCCACCACCACGCCCACCTAATTTGTGTTATTTTTAGTAGAGATGGGAGTTTCGCCATGTTGGCCAGGCTGGTCTTGAACTCCTGACCTCAGGTGATCCACCTGCCTCGGCCTCCCCAAGTGCTGGGATTACAGGCATGAGCCAACGCACCCGGCTTTATATCTGAATCTTAAAATCATTATCAGAATAATTTTCTGAATTCTTACACAGGTTGAGCATCTCAAATCCAAAAATCTGAAACTTTTTGGGCACTGACATGACACTTAAAGCTTAACTAGTTGACAGTGCAAATATTCCAAAATCCAGAAAAATCTGAAATCGAAAACACTTCTGGCCCCAAGAGTTTCAGATAAGGGCTACTCAAACCTGTATATAATTTTTCTAAATGTTCAGTTACATACGATTATGTCTTTAATAAACTATTTCTCTCAAGTACTGAAATGCCCAATGATATACACAAAAATTACTGTAAACACTTTCCAACATTTAAAGACCTCTGTTTGATCATTATTAATCACCTATCATTCCTTCAAGTCTTCCATTAAAAATAAAAATAACCAGATGTCTTTGGCATAGAACTTTGCAGTGGAGATTTCTATCCTGCTTGGGTAGATTTTTATGTCTTGATTTTTTAAATCTCTTTAAAACAAACCTAAATTGATCTTCTCTTGATTTCCTTTTTAAACTGAAGCAATCTCTTTTACCACAAACACACACAAAATTATTTCATTTGGCAGAAATTTAACATTTATTAATAAACAACCAAAAAGTATGGAGTTGTTACCTACCTGTAGTACCGAGATTGTAGATACGTTGAACAAACAGTCTTTGATACATGACTGGCCGACCCAAAGTCTATTACTTTAACCCTGTAAGGCTGCCGAACAGGATCCACCAACATAATATTCTCTGGCTTGAGATCAGCATGAATTAAACCAAGACTTTTCAATTTTTTCAGTGCAGTGGTCACTTGTTGAAGAATGGGCCGAATCACTTTTAGTGGCAGGGGACTAAATTTATTTTGTTTCAGAAAGTCATACAAGTTTTGTTCCAGCATCTCAAAAACTAAACAAGTATGGTTACGGTGCTGAAAGCATTCATAAGCTCGTACAAAGTTATATTCATCAGCATTTTCAGTACTGAGCCTTGCTAATATGCTCACTTCTATTTGACCTTGACGAGCATAAGAAGGATGATTTTTCAAAATTTTGATTGCTACAATTTCATTTGTCCCTCTTTTCCAGCATTTAACTACCTGGCCAAACGTGCCTCGACCAAGAAAATCAAGGACTTCATAAGTATTTTTCATGGAGCATAAGACTTCATGCTGCACTAACTGATAGTCACCTTCTCCAGTGGTACAATTCTGTTTTGATCCTGTGGTAGTTGTCACAACTGTCACTGGATTTCCCATGTTGGTTTGCAACATTGCAGGAAGTATGGACAATTCATCGACAATCTGCATTGCGCTGCTATGATTATCCAACTCCTCACTCTTGCGCTTCAAACCACATCGCTGGGGGCCTTCTAGGAAATGCAATCTGTTTCGCCACGCCCCAATCTGAGGTGCCTGCACTTGAGCTTGCTGCACCTGAGCTGTTATGACCTTTGTAGCACCTGCAGTGTTTTTCAAAACAACAGCACTTGTCTGCAATGAAAAGTTGTGTCCTCGAGGTCTATTAAATGGTATCTTTGTCTGAAAAGCACTACCCTTAGTGGGAGGATGAGAATTTCCAAAGTTTCTACCATTCACATAGGTCCGTGGATAGTTTCTTTCCTGGAATATACAACTACTTGGCTCTACTTTGAGTTTCTTCACACTACAAAAGGCACTTGACTGAGTTTGATAAACATATGGTGGGTAGACCAAGACTTGTGAGGCCATACCTGCAAAAAAAAAAAAAAAAAGGAAGAAGAAATATTAATGTCAACAATTTTTTTTTCAATTTTAAATCTCAGGAAGAAAACTCTTAAGGGTTAAATTCACAATTTGTAAAACAGTAATGAATTTCCACTAAGACGATTTTTTCCCTTGGAGAAGATAACTGTCTTTTTAATATCTCCATTTCAGTTAATTGATGCTTCAGATATTCTGAGTATTGCATAAAAAGTCTAAGAATAAAGAATCAAGTGCATTTAATTACTTAACAAATATTTACTGAGAAGCTGAAATGGCCAATATGCCCTAGAAACGGTGCCAACCTTTTCCCTCAAAAGAAAAGTACAGATCCCTGTAATCCTAGCACTTTGAGAGGCTGAGGCAGTTAGATCACTTGAGGTCAGGAGTTCGAGACCAGCCTGGCCAACATGGTGAAGAAACCCCAACTCTACTAATAATACAAAAATTAGCTGGGCGTGGTGGTACATGCCTGGGGTCCCAGCTACTTGGGAGGCTGAGGCAGGAGAATCGCTTGAACCCGGGAGGCAGAGGTTGCAGTGAGCCGAGATTGCACCACTGCACTTCAGCCTATGAAACAGAGCAAAACTCTGCCTCAAAAAAAAAGTACAGATCCTTTAACTGTACACATTTGACAAAAGTAAAACACTCTATTACCAAATTAAAATGTATGAACCAATGACAAGAAAAGAAAATATGCATTACATAAACATAGTTTATAGGCATATTTCTTAAACCTAAAGCCCAAGAATTGCCTCAGGAGGAAAAAAAATCTATGTCTGCTTTAACTATACATATAATATATATTATATGTGTGTGTATATATATGTATATATGATATATAATAAATATAATAAATATATCATATATACATATAGTACATATGATATATATTATATGTATATACAATATGTTTATAATATATGTACATATGTATATGTGTGTATATTATATGTGTATATGTGTATATATTATAACATATGTATATATTATATATTATATGTCTCAAAAAAATATGTATTTTTTGAGACAGAGTTTCGCTCTTGTCGCCCAGGCTACAGTGCAATGGTACAATCTCAGCTCACTGTAACCTTGGCCTCTTGGGTTCAAGCGATTCTCCTGCCTTAGCCTCCCGAGTAAATGTGATTATAGGCATGCGCCACCACGCCTACTTTTTTTATTTTTAGTAGAGATGGAGTTTCACTATGTTGGCCAGGCTGGTCTTGAACTCCTTATCTCAGGTGACCCACCTGCGTCGGCCTCCCAAAGTGCTAGGATTATAGGCGTGAGCCACCATGCCCCACCTATGGCAGTGATTTTAAATAAAATTAGGGTGCCCATTTCATGAATAGCTGATCCTACATTCTATTTACTAAATATATTATCCTTTGATCTTAAAAAGCATTATATTACAAAGACAAGTTAATGACTTTCTATCCAGTTATATTCATGTTCCCATTCTTCTCAATTTGAACTTTATTATATGGATATTCCTTTAAACGTCCTCCAAATAATATTGGAAAATATTTGAAATTTTCAAAGCATATTTTCAAATCAAATTTCAAATCATATTTGAAAAACAGATTTAAAATCATTCTAAAGTTCTCAAGGACTAAATGACATTCTATTTATTTTATGCCTGCATCCAAAAAGGATGTGATTTACTGAAGGTGAAATAGCCAACATTCTTACCACACAACCATTAAGTCATTATTTGATTCAGATATAACACAGATACGAAAGAGGATTCAGTTTTATTCTGGCATACTTAATTCTCCCCTATGACCTTATTTTACCAACTTAGAATTTATAAAATATGAAATCCACCTAGCAACTGCTGACCTATCTATAGGAACTTAAAACATATATACACATAAGAATGAATCCTCAGTACCATAGCTAGAAAAACTGATAATTACACAGGTGTTAGATCTGCCTTCCATCTACTTGGTCTGCCACAACAACATATAATAAACGTGTACGTCAAAACCACCATTTGATAGAATCATCACTTTAAGTAATACTCCATGTTTTCTACCTGTACAAAATTATCTTGGTAATTTTCCTAATGGTAAAATCCTAATACAAATGAACAAGTGTAAAAATAAGCTGAGAAACCAGATACAGGAACTTTGCATTATGTTCTCTTAGTGCTTTTCTGCACATCTACCCTTTCTTCTTTTAACAAGGTCTCACCTAGGCTGCAGCGCAGTGGCACAATCATAGCTCACTGCAGCCTCCAACTCCTGGCCTAAAGTGATCCTCTCATCTTAGGCTCCCAAAATGCTGGGATTACAGGCATAAGCCACTGCACCCAGATTCACATCTACTATTGAACACTTTAAAAACTCTTTTAGATTTCAATCAAAGTAAAATAATATATCCTTGCTGAAGCCTTTCCAGAAACATATAAACTCACCCTCCAGGCAGGGGTGAGCATTCAGTGCTCTCACAGTAGTTCCTAAATTCTTCTCATTTTGCGATTACATTTCATTATATTTAATTGTCAGTGTATATATCTGTCTTTCACACTAGATCTAAAGCAAAGTGCCAAGGATATAGAGTTGGTGTTCAATAAATGTTGGTTCGTTGGTTGGTTGAAATATCTTCATTTTCTACAATTTAAAAATCTGTATTATATTAACTATGTGGTCTCCTACTCTTGTAACAAATCACAAACATCAGTTCTTTAACTCAGAATCCACAGATTACCATCACAATCTGTAATATCTGTATTAAAAATAAGAGCAACTACCTACTGAGCACTTACTATGCAACAGTTTACCACTTTATTTACAATATTTTATCTAATCATAGCAATATCTTTCCAATTTGCTTTTAAGAAAACTAAAGTTGGCCAGGCGCAGTGGCTCATGCCTGTAATCTCAGCACTTTGGGAGGTCGAGGTGGGCAGATCACGAGGTCAGGTGTTCGACACCAGCCTGGCCAACGTGGTGAAGCCCCATCTCTACTAAAAATACAAAAATCAGCCAGGTGTGGTGGTGCACACACACAATCCTAGCTACTGGAGAGGCTGAGGCACAAGAATCGCTTGAACCCAGGAGCAGAGGTTGCAGTGAGCCAAGATCGTGCCACTGCACTCCAGCCTGGGCAACAGAGCGAGGCTCCATTTCCAAAAGAAAAAAGAAAAAAAAAGAAAACTGAAGTTTACCAAGACTAGGTAACTGGCCCATAGTCAATAGCTAAGGTATGGTAAAAGGAACAAGTAAATGCATGGCCTTTCAGATAAAAGGTGTAAATTTATACCTCCTTCAGCTTTCCTGTGCACAATCTACCACATTCCTAATTTGACTTGACCTTAATAAATCTGCTACAAAACCTTACTAGACAAATTAAGACTTGATGTTCATTCTGTAAGAGAAAATCATAAATTGAAATTCTGGAGTTCCGCCAGGCGCAGTGGCTCATGCCTGTAATCTGAGCACTTTGGGAGTCCAAGGCGGGCGGATCACAAGGTCAGGAGATCAAGACTATCCTGGCTAACACAGTGAAACCCCGTCTCCACTAAAAACACAAAAAATTAGCCGGGCGTGGTGGTGGGCACCTGTAGTCCCAGCTACTCAGGAGGCTGAGGCAGGAGAACGGCGTGAACCCAGGAGGCAGAGGCTGCAATGAGCTGAGATCACACCACTGCACTCCAGCCTGGGTGACAGAGCGAGATTCTGTCTCAAAAAAAAAAAAGAAATTCTGGAGTTCCAAACCATCTCATTGGCATCTACTGACATTTATTCCATACCTTTACTCAGAAGAGATCTTGAAACTCCATCAATTGATCGTTCTTTTAATGAAGAAAAACCACACTGAAAACTGCTAAATGTATCAAACTCATCCATTAAGGCACTTTTGTGAGGTTTCCAATCTTATCTGCAATAGTTTTTCTAAGAGACTAGGTCTCACTGTATTGCCCACTCTGGTCTTGAACTCCTGTTCTCAAATAATCCTCATACCTCAGCCTCCCAAGTAATCTCAAATAGATTATAGGTTCGAGCCACTGCACCCTGCTCGATAATTTAACATTGCCATGATTCTCCTAACTTACAAACCACTTCTGTAACCCATACCCCCATACCCATAGACCCAGAAAAAGAGATGATTAAATTCACAGATAATTTTTTTTTTTTGAGCCAGTCTCGCTCTGTTGCCCAGGTTGGAGTACAGTGGCGTGATCACGGCTCACTGCAACCTCCACCTTCCAAGTTCAAGCAATTCTCCTGCCTCAGCCTCCCGAGTAGCTGGGATTACAGGCACCCGCCACCACGCCTGGCTAATTTTTCTATTTTTAGTAGAGACAGGGTTTCGTCATGTTGGCCAGGTTGGTCTCAAACTCCTGGCCTCAAGTAATCCACCCACCTCGGCCTCCCAAAGTGCTGAGATTACAGGCATGAGCCACTGCACCCAGCCCAATTTTTTTCTTTTTTTTTTTTTTGAGACAGAGTCTTTGTTGCCCAGACTAAAGTACAATGGCACAAACATGGCTCGCTGCAGCTTCGAACTCCTGAGCTCAAATGATCCTCCCACCTCAGCCATCCAAGTAGCTGAGACCACAGATATGTGCTACTATGCCCAGCTAATTTTTAAATTTTGTAGAGATGGGGTCTTGCCATATTGCCCAGGCTGGTCTCGAACTCCTGGGTTCAAGCAATTCTCCTTCTGACTTGGCCTCCCAAAGTGCTGGAATTACAGACATAAGCCACTGAGCTCGGCCAACAGATACATTTTAAAACAGCTATTATATACTTGTGGATTTAAAGGAAAGCATGAACATAAATAGGAGAGACACGAAAAATATAGAAGAACACTGTACACCATACATACACAGATAGTGGGAAGGCAATCTGGCAGTATTTAACAAAATTGCAAATGAACATACCCTCTGACCTAGAAATGTTGGCAACTCAGACACTGTACAAGAATATTCACTGCAGCACTGTGTAAAGCAAACTAATACTGTAAATAACCTACATATCCATCAAAAGGTACTAAACAGACCTTGACACATGGACCAATTTAAAAAGAATGAAGACAATTTATTTGCCTTGTTATTGACCTGATTCTGAAGATAATACTGCTACCTGAAAAAAAGCAAGATTTCAAAAAATGTGTACTTTACAACAGATATTACCATATGTGTTGAGGAATTATATGCATATATTTGCATATGCACTGAATATCTATAGATACATAAAGAAACTGAGGGTTTCTTTGCCTTGGTGAAGAGTAACAATACTGGGATCAATGAAAATAATTACTTTTCACTGTGCATCCTTTACTACATACATGTATCACCTGTTCAAAGAAAGTTTTTTAATCATCTGTGGAACCTATTAAAACATATATATTTAAAAATAAAATAATCTGGGATTTGCTTTGAAATAATATAGAAGAGGAAAAAGTGGATGGGGATATGGATAAAATGAAATGAGTCATAAACTGTTATTTATAGAAGCTTGATGATGGGTATATTGGGGTTCATTATGCTATCCTGTCTACTTTTGAATACGTTTATATTTTTCCTTAATAAAAAGTTAAGTAAGGGCCAAGCATAGTGGCTCACACCTATAATCCCAGCACTTTGGGACACCAAGGCAGGTGGATCATTTGAGGTTGGAGTTCGAGACGAGCCTGACCAACATAGTGAAACCCTGACTCTACTAAAAACACAAAACTTAGCCAGTTGTGGTGGCACACACCTGTAATCCCAGCTACTCATGAGGCTGAGGCAGGAGAATCGCTTGAACCCAGGAGGTGGAGGTTACAGTGAGCCGAGATCGTGTCACTGCACTCCAGCCTAGGCAACAGAGCAAGACTCTGCCTTAAAAAAAAAAAAGGATAAATAAGTAAATATATACATAAAACTCTAATCAGAAAGATTTTGATTCAGTAGTCTGTGATAAGGTCCAGGCATCTGAAAGTGTACAAGCTCCCAGGGTCATGTAGAGTCATGCTAAAATCTGAGAACCAATGACCTCGTCCGTACAAAAACCACAGGCAAACTCAAGTCCTACCAAATTAGGGCCCCCAAGTCTGAAAAAACAGGATGAGTGCCAGGGAATCAGATCAATGCACACCACTCTAGGCTAATTCATGCCGTGTTAAATTGTGGAAACAGCTGATAAATGACATAGAGAAATTTTTTAAACTGCTGCAATTTCTGGATCCTGCCGTTGCTAGCTTTTCTTTCCCAACACGCCAAGCTGGAAGGCAATCAATCAACCTAAGGCTCCAACCAGGACCGACTACACCAAACTTAGACAAAGTGTTATTATCCCCCACCAGCCAATTCTCAACCACTGTGCTCTGTGAACCCATCTCAAAAGGCACTTTAGAAAATAAACACAGATAGAAATACCAAGCAATTTATAGTTCATCAGAAGGCATAGGTGGTGGTGCTGGAGACAAGTATAAAAGACCATAAGACCTATAAATTACTTATTAACTTGACCACTGTGACTTCCTAGTATATCCAGGTAATTAACTCTTTTCCTTCTCCTACCCTCCATCAGATAGACTCATGACTTGTTATTATCTGCTGTTTATGGATTTTACAAAGTACTATATTCCCAGGAGCTACTGAAGCCCATAGAGTCCAAAATATTTTTTTAGTACAATACTATTTCCTATTTTTCATTAAAATATATACTGTGTTGTCCTCTGCAGCTATATTATTCATGACCTTGCCAATTGTTCTTATCAACTAAGAAACGATGTTTTGAAATACTACCCCTTTGTGAGCTGGAGCTCCCCATAAAACATTACTCAGAGGATAGTGAAGACTCCTATTAGAGCAACCACTACACTTTCATTCCTTAGAATTAATAATTTCAGGTTCTTTAATCTACTATGGTCTGAATGCTTGTGTCCCCGACCCCGCCCCTTGGCTCCCCCAGAATTTGTATGTTGAAACTTAACCCCCAAAAAAGAGATGGTATTAAGAGGTGGGACCTTTGGGAGCTGTAGATCATGAGGGCTCTATCCTCATGAATGGGATTAGTGCTCTTTTACATAAAAGAGGCCTGAGGCAGCTTGTTCACCCCTTCTACCATATAAGGACACAGCAAAAGGGCACCATCTTTGAAGGAGGAGAAAGTGAGCCCTCACCAGACACCAAATCTGCTGGCACCTTGATCTTGAACTCCAGAGCTGTGAGCAATAAGGTTATGCTCTTTATAAATTACCCAGTCTTACGGATTTTATTATTGCAGCCCAAATGGACTAACATATACATCTTATTTTTCCAATCCTCTAACAAACTTTAAGTCTCATCTGACCTACTCGATCCAAATTGTTCACCAAACCAGCAATGTAATCAATATTGACACCCATAGTCATGAGTCTGATCACTGCTAACCATAGTGGGCTGTTTACATCTTTTTTTTACTACACATAATATTAGCCCTTCTGAAAAGGGAGGGAGAAAACAGAAACAGAAATATTTTACCAAGCTATATTCAATTTATTTGCCAATATGACATTTCTGAATTATTTTTGACCAAACTTATACACACCCCAAATGTAATAGGGTTCTTCTTTTTTTTTTTTTTTTTTGAGACAAAGAGTCTCCCTCTGTCACCTATACTGGAGTGCTGGAGGGCAGTAACGTTATCACAACTCACTGCAACCTCCGCCTCCCCAGGTTCAAGTGATTCTCGTGCCTCAGCCTCCCAAGTTGCTGGGATTATAGGCATACACCACCATGTCCAGCTAATTTCTGTATTTTTAGTAGAGATGAGGTTTCACCATGTTAGCCAGGTTGGTCTCAAATTCCTGGCCTCAAGCCATCCAACCACCTCAACCTCTCAAGTGTTGGGATTACAAGCATGAGCCACCATACCTGACTGAGTTCTTCTTTTAAATGTACTTTGATATCACAAATAAATTTAATAAAAGACAATAATGCTTTGCACTCTCCTTACTCAATTTACTTCTTCTATCTGTTGAAATCTCCATTTTAAAAATCTTTTCCTTTTTAAAAATTGTGGTAAAAAATAAATAAAATTTACTGTCTTAAATCATTTTAAGTGTACTGTTCAGTGACATTAAGTACAGGGAGCGTGCTAAAAAACAAAGAAACCAGCAACACCAAGAAACACAAGTAGGTGCTTCTTGACCAACTACCAAGTCCCTCTCCTATTCCTACTTTGGTCTTTACATAGACCCAGTTATCTCTCGCAGTCTTCTCTTTCCTCCCTTATCTCAAACAAACCCTGAGATATGAGTTTATGCTCCTATAAACACAGTCCTTCACATTCTGTCCTCAAAATACTGTCCTTCTTTTCCTTTGACCTATCATCTCTTTCTGATTATTTCCCACCACAGACTCACAATATTTTTGGCTAAATTCTAGTTCCTCTTTCTAATAAAATTATACATTGAAAATTAACACTTTTCTTACATAGCACAAAAGGTATTCATAAAGATTTATAATTTTTTTCTCTTAGTTTAAAATTAGTTACATTTTTAACAAATTAATCATCGACCTCTGACAGAAAGGAAAGGTTTTCTTTAAAGATGTAAAAAGCACACATTCTAAGAGGGAAAATATGACAAATTTGATTTTATTAAAATTTAAAACTTTCATTCATCAAATGATACCTGAAATAAAGATAAGCCACTGACATAGAGAAGTTATTTGCAATACACGTAACTGAGAAAATATCTAAAGAAGTCATATTATGTTTGGTAAAACTGAGGAGACAAATGGACAGAAGATATAAACAGACAATTCACAGACAGGAAATACACGCCAAGTCTTATTTTAAAAACTTATCAACCTCACTAGCAAGGAAAATGCAAATTAAAACCACACAGAAGATATAAACAATTCACATAAAAGAAATACAAGCCAAGTCTTATTTTAAAAAATTATCAACCTCACTAGTAATAAGGAAAACGCAAATTAAAACCACAGTAAGATGCCATTTTATAGCTATCAAACTGGCAAAAAGAAGTAGGACAACACCCACTGTTGAAGAATAGGGCAACAGGGTATATATACTAGGGTAAGAAGTACAATTACTTTTGAGGGCAAAGCTGAAAATGGACATACTCTATAATCCAGCAATTCTTCTCCCAGGTGTATATCCCATCTAGAGAAACTCTCACAAATATGCACAAAGAAACAGGTAAATTAATGTTCACTGTAGCACTACATATACATATATGTAGTATCAAAATTTCAGAATAATCTAATCGTCAGAAAAGGACTGGATATTGTGGCTTAGTCATAAAATACAAAGCATGTAATGCAAGTGTGGCTCATATCACTATTATATATTTACGTACCAAAAAAAAGAAAATATACCAATTGTTAGGGCAAGACATCATTGATTTTAAGATGCATTCCAGTTTCAAAGATGTTAAAATGTTGGAAGGAAATTTGCTAGAACTGAAGTGCAGCAAAATGAATTAACTGAAATTACATACATCAATGTACATAAATCTGAAAACAATATAGAACAAAAAAGTTGCAGAAGAGCATGTATCATTTATTATAAAGTTAATAGAACACAAAACTATACTATGTTTTATATGTGGTAAAGGTATAAAAACATGCATGAAAGTGGCTCAAGCCTGTAATCCCAGCACTTTGGGAGGCCGAGACGGGCGGATCACGAGGTCGGGAGATCGAGACCATCCTGGTTAACACAGTGAAACCCTGTCTCTACTAAAAAATACAAAAAACTAGCCGGGCGTGGTGGTGGGCGCCTGTAGTCCCAGCTACTCGGGAGGCTGAGGCAGGAGAATGGCGTGAACCCGGGAGGCGGAGCTTGCAGTGAGCTGAGATCCAGCCACTGCACTCCAGCCTGGGCGACAGAGCGAGACTCCGTCTCAAAAAAAAAAAAAAAAAAAAAAAAAAAAAATGCATGAAAATGACAGACATGTCAAGGAAGAAAAGAGAAGGAAGGGACCGCAAATTTATTTTGCACACTGGATGACAGCTGCATAGGAAGTGATTCTATTACTCCCTATACTTTCATAGCCTGAGTTTACATTAATTTTTTTTTTTTTTTTTTTTTTTGAGACAGAGTCTTGCTCTGCCACCCAGGCTGGAGTGCAGTGGCCGGCTCTCAGCTCACTGCAAGCTCCGCCTCCCGGGTTCACGCCATTCTCCTGTCTCAGCCTCCCGAGTAGCTGGGACTACAGGCGCCCACCTCGTCGCCCGGCTAGTTTTTTGTATTTTTTAGTAGAGACGGGGTTTCACCGTATTAGCCAGGATGGTCTCGATCTCCTGACCTCGTGATCCGCCCATCTCGGCCTCCCAAAGTGCTGGGATTATAGGCTTGAGCCACCGCGCCCGGCCTACATTAATTTTTAAATAAAGGTAAAAAATCTATCAGAGAATAGGAATAACCTATTTTAGTAATTGTTTATTTTTAAATTACAAAAATACAGCCCTGGCGCGGTGATTCACATCTGTAATCCCAGCACTTTGGGAGACCGAGGCGGTGAATCATTTGAGGTCAGGAGTTTGAGACCAGCCTGGTCAACATGATGAAACCCCGCCTCTACTAAAAATACAAAAATTACCTGAGTGTGGTGGTGCACAACTGTAATTTAGCTACTTGAGAAGCTGAGGCATGAGAATCACTTGAACCCAGGAGGCAGGGGTTGCAGTGAGCCGAGATCACACCACTGCACTCCAGCCTGGGCAACAGGTGAGACTCTATCTCAAAAAAAAGTAAGAATAATAAAATAAAATAAAATCACAAAAATATGACCATTTTAGATATATTTTATTAACATAACCAATCAGCCATACCTTATTTCATTCAGCTGGTAACCATACCAATTTGGTAATCACACCAAAGTGAAGCAGTCACCTGTTCAGTCCATACAAGCCTAAAATATTTGCCATGTACCCCAAGAAACTAGCTAGAATCTATCTCAGATATGAAAGTGATTGTATGTAAACTATACATAATGAATATCCAAAAGTTATTTCATAACATTATTTACCATATTAACATTTACAGTATTATTTATTCATAGACTCTATCTCAAAAATAAGAAAAATTCAAATTGAGGAACAGTCTACAAAATAATGGCAGTATTCTTCAAAATGTCAGTGTCAAATCAACATAAAGACTGAGGAAGTTTTCAGATCACAGATTAAACTAAAGAGATATAACAACTGACCAGTCTTTATCCAATTAGTTAGAGGTAAAGGGACATCATGCTTGCAACTCACTTGCAAAAAGTTCAGATAAAAACATAACATAGATATAGAGAAAAAAAGGTAAAAGCAAATGCAGTAAAATGTTAACATTTGAATAATTCAGGTGAAAAATACACAGGAATTCTTTGTATTATTCTTGCAACTTTTCTGTAGGTCTGAATATTTGTCAAAGGATAAGTTAAACAGAAAACAAGAATGAGGGACAGGTATAAAACAATGTCTTTATTGAACAACACTCTTCTTCGAGGGTCACTAACTTGTGGATGAACAGCCAAATGTGGTAGGCGTGGCCCAGAGCACCTAAAGTCTAGAATTGCCAGGTATATGAAGAGTCCCTGCGAGCATTAATTTTAAAAGTAATCATAAGCAGTGAGGGCAAATTTCTTCATTTAAAAGTATTAGGCCGGGCGCGGTGGCTCAAGCCTGTAATCCCAGCACTTTGGGAGGCCGAGATGGGCGGATCACGAGGTCAGGAGATCGAGACCATCCTGGCTAACACAGTGAAACCCCATCTCTACTAAAAAACACACACACAAAAAATTAGCCGGGTGTGGTGGCGGGTGCCTGTAGTCCCAGCTCCTCGGGAGGCTGAGGCAGGAGAATGGTGTAAACCCGGGAGGCGGAGCTTGCAGTGAGCTGAGATCAGGCCGCTGCACTCCAGTCCGGGCAACAGAGGGAGACTCTGCCTAAAAAAAAATAAAATAAAATAAAATAAAATAAAATAAATAAAAGTATTACCTAATTCATAACAGTTTTTAAAACTGTTGGTCATTATATAACTTCTTCAATCAATAAAGACTAAAAGTAAAATTTCATTATGTGATCCAATAAATTCCGACAATTAAAAGGGCTTTTCATTCTTCAAAGGACAGAACCATAGTGCCAGTCTATGCGAGGTTCTATAAATAGAAATTACAAAATCGAACTATATAACAAACAATATTTAGCCAGTAAAAAGGAGTTTCTAGTCAGTTTATTTCATTTCTCAATTACCTTGCTTAAAGTGCATATTTATAAAAGACAAAATAACATGCCATTTAAAAAAAAAAAAGGCAGGAAACACTAGACAGTAAGTTGCTAGTATGAACAGTAAATGAGTTTAATTCTTCATTGGTTAACTAGTTGTCAGTATTTTAAATACCTCTATTATTTTAACAGATTATTTTTACCAGCATTAAATCCAGGAAATAATACTAAACCATTTCATTGGCTGGGCGCAGTGGCTTACGCCTGTAATCCCAGCGCTTTGGGAGGCTGAGGCGGACGGATCATGAGGTCAGGAGTTCAAGACCCACCTGACCAATATGTTGAAACCCTGTCTCCACTACAAATACAAAAATTAGCTGGGCATGGTGGCATGCACCTGTAATCCCAGCTACTCAGGAGGCTGAGGCAGGAGAGTAGCCTCCTGCAGCCTCCGCCTCACTTGAGCTCGGGAGGCGGAGGTTGCAGTGACTCGAGATCACACCACTGCACTCCAGCCTGGGCGACAGAGCGAGACTCCATCTCAAAAAAAAAAAAAAAAAATTGTGTGTACCATTTCATATAAGAAAGAAACATTTTCACATAAATGACCCACCATGCATTGTAAAACTTAATAAACTAAACCTGCTGTCCGAGGTGCCTACAGAACATTTATTTTGAAAATACTAAAGTCTTGGGTATCTTCCAGCAGTATTGTGAACAAAGCATCTAGAGAATGTGTTGACTATAACACAAATCAGCATGTTAAATAACAAGCTTCATCTGACTTAGCAAAATGTTCCAACATTTGGAACAGAAAATGACCTGCTGGACATTTCAAAGCTGCTAGAAATCACCCTGCCAGTACAAATCTTTAACAAGGCTAGAAAAGAGTTAATTAATTTTAAAAAATTACATAAGGATTACTCTTACTAAAGCAGATAATTCTCTAGATTTTAAAAAGCTATATAAAATAAAAAATCAGAAATGGACAGACACCCTGACAGAAAGGTGGACTAAAGATAAAAAGTTTACCTGAAGCTCCCTCTTTCTTGATATAAACTTAAGATTAATAATTCAAATTCAGCTTATAAAACTTAAGTACTAAAGAAAAATTTTTACTTAAATTTTTCACACAATGCCCAATATACCAATGGGCTATCAGAAAGAGTAAACAGTTTTTAAAGTTTGGGTTATGAACAACTCCCTTAATAGAAAGCAAATGTATTACTTTCTACTTTATAGGAAAATCCGTCCCAAAAGAACCACCACAGAACTTTTATTTCTTATAAAAATCTATGTAACTTTCAGACAAAGATAAATACAAAATATTAAAGATTAAGAAGGCAAAGTTCAAATGATTCCTACAAGAAGATCACCTGACATCATCTACCTTTGAAACAACTCAACAGGTGAACTGGAATCCTAGATTAATAATTTGACTGAATGCCCACTGCTGACACCAATAAAAAGGAAAAAATTCTGCCAACAAGTAAGATTTTTGTATGAGATAATGATTCAAAGCTCTAAATGAACATTTAGAGAACCAAGGGTCAGGTTCCATAAAACTTTTCGAAGTATGGTCTACCTTAAACAACCTTAAGATTCTAATCACTACATTCACACCTGAAAGAGAACTATCACTCTACAGTAATGTAAATCACACAAGAATTAAAGATCTAAAAATCAATGTAGTGAGAACAGTGGCTACCATCTCCTCTGCCAGACATATAACAGTTTTTCTATTGTAAAAGCTGAAAAGTTAAATATTTATAACTGCATAAGCTTGAGTATAGTACTTTCAGTTTTTAAAAATCTTTATGAAAGACATTGTGGGGCCTGGAAAAATTAAGTTGAACAGAAAAGTCAACTGTTTCTCTTTTCCAAATTCTATTAAGATCCTACAGGGTCCTAATATGCCTTACACTGCTAAATTCAAAGCATTTTTTAAATTTCTACAATTACGTTTTCTCTCTACTCAGGCTGCAGTTGCCAGACATTCCACCTTTTATAAATGCCCTTTTAAGAAATTTTGCGAAGTATCATCCAAAACCTTTTTTTTTTTTTTTTTTTTTTTGAGATGGAGTCTCACTGTTTCTCAGGCTGGAGTGCAGTGGCGCAATCTCGGCTCAATGCAAGCTCCGTCTCTCAGGTTCACACCATTCTCCTGCCTCAGACTCCCAAGTAGCTGGGACTACAGGTGCCCACCACCATGCCCGACTAATTATTTTTGTATTTTTAGTACAGATGGGGTTTCATCATGTTAGCCAGGATGGTCTCAATCTCCTAACCCCGTGATCTGCCCTCCTGGGCCTCCCAAAATGCTGAGATTACAGGCGTGAGCCACCGCGCCCAGCCCAAAACCTTTCTAATGTAGAAATAATCTTTTTAATTTTCAAAGTTTAACTGTCACTTATGTCTTGTCAACTGAGGATGGCCCTTTACAATGGCTTCAGGAAACTCTCTGGTATCAAGTTGGAAACAATAGGGAGGCCTAGGAGGGAGGATCATTTGAACCCACGAGTTTAAGATCATCCTGGGCAAGATGGCAAGACCCTATCTCTATTTTAAAAAAAAAAAAAAAATTAGCCAGGCACGGTGACACACACCTATAGTCCTAGCTACTTGAGAGGATGCCTTGAGCCCAGGAGTTTGAGGTTGCTTGAACTATGATAATGCCTGCCACTGCACTCCAGCCTGGGTGACAAAGCAACAGTCATCTCAACAGGGGACAGGAGGGGACGGGAGGGGAGGAAGAGAGAAAGAGGGAAAGAGAGAGGGAAGGAAGGGAAGGAAGGAGGGAAGGAGGGAAGGAAGGTAGGAGGGAGGGAGAGACAGAGGAAGGAGGAAGGGTGGGTGGAAGGAGGGAGGGAGGGAGGGAGGGAAGACTGAGATCGCACCACTGCACTCCAGCCTCAGCAAACAGAATGAGACTCCATCAAAAAGAAAAAAGAAAAAGAAAAAGGAAAAGGAAAAGGAAAGGAAAGGAAAGGAAAAAGAAAAGGAAAAGGAAAAAGGAAAGGAGAAAGATCTCTCTCATTCTTATGACAAATTTGAGGAAGGGGGATAAAGCAGAAATTTGCAACAGGTCTCCTTAGGAAAGCCAGAAAACCTAAAGAACAACAATGTAATTTACAAAAATCTAAAAAGGAAAGAAAACAAGCAGCTTCTCAAGACAGTACCCACAAAGAATTGAATTCCTTTTTTTTCGGAGATGGAGCCTCGCTCTGTCACCCAGGCTAGAGTGTAGTGGTGCGATCTCGGCTCATTGCAACCTCCACCACCCATGTTCAAGCGATTCTCCTGCCTCAGCCTCCTGAGTAGCTGGGATTACAGGCACCTGCCACCACGCCTGGCTAATCTTCTGAATTTTTAGTAGAGATAGGGTTTCACCATGTTGGCCAGGCTGGTGTCGAACTCCTGATCTCAAGTAATCCACCTGCCTCGGCCTCCCAAAGTGCTGGGATTACAGGCGTGAGCCACTGCACCCAGCCACAACATTGAATTCTTAAAAATCTATTAGAACCGCTTAACCGCTTCTATCTGGCCCTGAATACATCTATCTAATCATTAACTTTAAGTGACAAATTGTTGGGTTGCTTATAAGCTGTGCATTAAAACCACAAATTTAGATAGACTTTGCAAGGCTACATATTTCTTTCTTTCTTCTACTGAAAGTGTCATAGAAAAACAGATTTTTCTTTGTTTTGTATTAGTGTAAAAAGTCACACTATCAATGCATGATACTAAAAACCATACATATCAGAACTATAATGATAAAAATAGCTTTTTTCTTCATATTTAGCTGGCCAAAGAGATTTTTTTAAATACACCATCAATGTATAAAAAAGAAAGATATCAAAAAAGTTCAAATTTAAGTTGCATATGTAACTAACAGCTAACATACCTTAAGTTTAAAATTAAGTAGCCAATGATCCCATAAGTAAAAATGTGCTTCCTCATTAGACTGAAAATGGCTGCAAAGTAGTTACAGTTTACTGATTAGAAATCTATTCTCGGCCGGGCGCGGTGGCTCAAGCCTGTAATCCCAGCACTTTGGGAGGCCAAGACGGGCGGATCACGAGGTCAGGAGATCGAGACCATCCTGGCTAACACGGTGAAACCCCGTCTCTACTAAAAAATACAAAAAACTAGCCGGGCGAGGTGGCGGGCGCCTGTAGTCCCAGCTACTCGGGAGGCTGAGGCAGGAGAATGGTGTAAACCTGGGAGGCGCAGCTTGCAGTGAGCTGAGATCCGGCCACTGCACTCCAGCCTGGGCCACAGAGCGAGACTCCGTCTCAAAAAGAAAAAAGAAAAAAAAAAAGAAATCTATTCTCGAATAGTAACTAAAATTGACTTTTTTAAATTTATTTCTTTATTGTGAGACAGGGTCTTGCTCTGTTGCCCAGGCTGGAATGTAGTGGTACAATCATTCCTCTGCATCCTAGACCGCCAGGGCTCAAGTGATCCTTTCACTTCAACCTCCCTGGTAGCTGTGATTACAAGCACATGCCACCACACCCAGTTAATTTTTTGTACTTTTTTGTAGAGATAGGGTCTCACCATGGCTGGTCTCAAACTCTTGGGCTCCAGTAATCTGCCCACCTTGGCCTCCCAAAGTGCTGAGATTACAGTTGTGAGTCACCACACCCAGCCACCATTTTTTAGGCATTTGCACAAGAAACTAGATAGAATCTCAGATATGAAAATAATGATTGCATATTCACTATACATGAAATATGCCAAAACAGTTATTTTATATCATTATTTATCATATTAACACTTAGAATGCTATTTACTCATAGAACCTTGCAAATTGAGTAAAAATTACCACTAAGGCAGTATCATTTACCTGGAATCCACTGCTAGAATTGGTATACTAGACGAATATAAAACTTAAAGTATTTTGCCATAAAATCATGAAAAGATACATCATTCACATTAACAAGAGGCTAAATTTCAGTATAGCAATCATTTTGAAATTATTCCATTACTATAAAATTACAAAGTATTCAGGGAAAAGAACCTAATTCCTTCAAGTCATTTATATGTTTTATCATATGCTTAAAATTAAAATACATGATAAATTGATATAACAATGTTTTCTCTTATTCTTTTTATTACATTTTGTATTCTTTTTTTAATTAGAGACAGGGTTTCACCATGTTGCCCAGGCTGGTCTTGCACTCCTGCACTCAAGTGATCCACCTACCTTGGCCTCCTAAAGTGCTGGGATTTTAGGCATGAGCCACCACACCCAGACTCTTATCAACTATTATTATTTTAAATAGCAGCATAATGTTCTATCCTATGTGCATATCATAATTTGCTGCACTTTTTTCCCAATTTTTTTCACTGTTCATATAAAACTGTAATTAGCACTTTCATACAGTTGTTATACATTCTTTCTTTTTAATATCTTATTTTTACTGTAAGTTTTCATACATTCTCAATTTTCTTAGCCAGGCGTGGTGGCAGGCACCTGTAATCCCAGCTACTTGGGAGGCTGAGGCAGGAGAATTGCTTGAACCCAGGAGGCAGAGGTTGCAGTGAGCCGAGATCACGCCATTGCACTCCAGCCTGGGTGACAGAGAAAGACTCTCTCTCAAAAAATAAATAAATAAATAAAAGTTTTAAACATAAACAAAAGGCAGGCCAGGCATGGTGGCTCACGCCTGTAATCCCAGCACTTCAGGAGGATGAGGCAGGTGGATCACCTGAGGTCAGGAGTTCGAGACCAGCCTGGCTAACATGGTGAAACCCCGTTTCTACTAAAAATACAAAAAACTAGCCAGGCGTCGTGGCACGCACCTGTAATCCCAACTACTTGGGAAGCTAAGGCAGATGAATCGCTTGAACCTGAAAGGCAGAGGTTGCAATTAGCCAAGATCATGCCACTGCACTCCAGCTTGGGCAACAAAAGCAAAACTCTGTCTCAAAAGAAAAAAAAAAAAAAATATATATATATATATATATGTACACACACACATATATGTATACACACACACACACACACACACACAGAAGACAACAGAAATGAGGATGCTAGATAGGGAGTTTAGGCAAAGGATTTAGAAACAAGATAACCCTGAGGTATTTGTAGGGGAAAATATGGAGATGAAAAGGAGGTTCAAAATATGGGCTGAAAGCTAAGAACTGAGTAGGGGGCACTATAAACACAATCTGAAGGAATACATAAACTATAAATAAAAGAAAACAACAGGGGAGCTTAGTAGGAGCAATTTCATTAAAGTGGCATGGACAAAACTATACTGCCAAAGGCTATGAAGTGAACAGAAATCCAAGTAGAGGTCAGAGAACACATTAAAGGTCAGAAGAAAAAGAAAAAGAAACAGAGGACCCTAGACTTGAAGAGGTACAATTAAAAGATGGCTGCTTAAGATCTCAGATACTTGGGCATATTAAAAGGCTGAAGGAAAAAGAGCCAATGTTGTACACAATAAATATATATAATGTTACCTGTCAAAAAAAAAAAAAGCAGGAAAAAAAGAGAACTTTAAGTTTTTGGACAAGCTCCAGATGTTGAAAAACACAATTCTGGATGAAGCCCACACAGAAAATAGGGAGTAATCTCGGAGGCATTAAGAGATGTATCTTTCCTTGAGAGAGGAGTGAAATCCCAAAGTGTGTACTGTTGGAGTTAAGTCCAGAGGTAAAGGGTTGGAAATCTGGGAGAAGGTCATACCTACTGACCTTTATACAGGAAAGAGACTCATCTGTTAGAAGTAAAAAAAGAGGCAGGAGTAAAGGAGAGTTTTGAGAAGCTAAGTTTGTCGATGACACGTTCACAACTGCTTGGTCAGGTACCTGCCAAGCTACGCAATAAAGAGGCTACACTTTGATTAAGGTATGTAAGTTGAGTATCATACGTCTGTATTTGACTCCTTTTATAATAATAATATGTTTGTTTTCCAACGTCTATTATACACTTTAGGGAACACAAAAACGGATAGAACATGGTCCCTAAACTTGAGGAACAGTCCAGATACTATTTCATATTTTTAAATGAAAGTATAACATTCCCAAAAATGTTATATATTAACTTCCAATAGGTTAAGAAATGAGGTATTTCATTTTCTTGCAATAGAATTAATGCAAAACCATTTCAAGCTAGATAGACCTTCAGATGTGAGATACTTTAAGGAGATTTCAGATTTTGAGATACTTAAGGAGAAATTACAGAGTGGTCACTACAAATAGTTTCAGAAATGCCACACTAGGCTTAGAGAAGGCAACTCATAAGGCAAATACTCCTAAAAATTTTCCATTGAGGCTATTGGCAATTAATTATGTTATCATACCAAACACTTTTGCATACAAGATTCTTTTTTTAATTTTTTTTTTTTTTTTTTTTTTGGCGATGGACTCTTACTCTGTTGTCTAAGGTGTCATGCAGTGGTGCAATTCTAGCTCACTGCAGCCTCTAACTCCTAGGTTCAAATGATCTTTCCATCTCAGCGTCCTGAGTGGCTAGGACTACAGGTATGCACCACCTCACTCAGGTAATTGCATTTTTTAGAGATAGAGCCTCACTATATACCCCAGGCTGGTCTTAAACTCCTGGCTTCAAGCAGTCCTCCAACTTCAGCCTCCTAAAGTGCTAGGATTACAGGCTTGCACCACTACACCCGGCCCAGAATTCGATTTTAAATACACGTGTATAAAATATCAAAATGTTGCCAAATTGTTGAATTTCATTAAGAATACTGTTTTTTGTTTGTTTTTGAGATGCAGTTTCACTCGTCGCCCAAGCTGGAGTGCAGTGGCACCATCTTGGCTCACTGCAACCTCCACCTCCTGGGTTCAAGCGATTCGCCTGCCTCAGGCTCCTGAGCAGCTGATTATTACAGGCGCCCACCACCACACTCGGCTAATTTTTGTATTTTTAGTAGAGATTGGGTTTCACCATGTTGGTCCCGGTGGTCTCGAACTCCTGACCTCAGGTGATCTGCCTGGCTCGGCCTCCCAAACTGTGGGGATTAAAGGCGTGAGCCACCACGCTTGGCCGAGAATACTGTATTATATACAATTATACTAGGAGCAAAAAAATAAAATACTTGTCATTTTCACATCTCTGCTTTTAAGGACTCCAAGTTAAATACACTTTCAATGTACATAAATGAAAAACAAAAATAATATTCCTTTTGCGTAGTGGTTTCAAATAAGTTAAAGCTAGCAGGTTCAACATTCTTAAAAATATCCTGTAATGTAGGCCGGGCTCAGTGGCTCATGCCTGTAATCCCAGCACTTTGGTAGGCTGAAGCGGGCGGATCACCTGAGGTCAGGAGTTTGAGACCAGACTGACCAACATGGTGAAACCCCGTCTCTACTAAAAACACAAAAATTAGCCAGGCGTGCTAGCAGTTGCCTGTCATCTTAGCTATTCAGGAGGCTGAGGCAGGAGAATCGCTTGAACCCAGGAGGCAGAGGTTGCAGTGAGCCGAGGTCACGCCACTGCACTCCAGCCTGGGGACAGATCAAGACTCTGTCTCAAGAAAAGAAAAGAAAAAAAAAACTTGAAATGTTTTCACCTTTTGTTTACTTTCCACAGGTTGGCATAGGAATGAGGTTTAAAGGGCTCTGCATTCTAAATTTAGGAGAAAGGAAATATTGCCAGAAAAGGCAAGCCTAATAGAATTCCCTCAGGCAATGTGAAAACTGTACAGGTCCAGAAGAAAAAACCATGAGAAAACAAGAGAACTGTATTATTAGCCACATCTGAGAAATATGACTTTCTCTTTATTTAAATTAACATACAGTTTATCTCTATAAGATACTTCGACTATAAATCTGGTTAGCCTTAACGAAAACACTTGTCACAAGATAAAACTGGTAATTTTTTTTTCAACCAGGACTTGGCAAAGTATTAAAAAAAATGAATAAAGTTAAAAATTTGGGTTTTTGGGGTTTTTCTTGTTTTTTTTTGAGATAAGGTCTCACTCTGTCTCCAGGGGCTAGAGTGCAGTGGCGCACTTGTGGTTTACTTACTGCAGCATCGACCTCCTTGGGCTCAAGCAATCCTTCCACCTCAGCCTCTCCAACAGCCAGGACCACAAGCATGCACCACTATGCCTGAATACTTTTTGTATTTTCTTCGTTTTTCGGTAGGAAAAGGTTTCTGCATGTTGCACAAGCTGGTCTCAGACGCCTGGCCTCAAGGGATCCACCCGCTTCAGCCTCCCAGAGTGCTGGGACTACAGGAGTGTTCATATTTTTCAATGACTTATTTTGGTTTTACCCACTGCAAGAGCAGCAGTGAATACCACACAACTTTAACATGAATGCTACTATTTTAATATCATTTAAATATTTCATATTTAATAAAATAAACAGCCTAAGAAGTTTGAATGTGCTATCGTTAAATCATTTTTCTTAAGCAGTGTTTTTCTAACTTAGGTGTACATATACAAGTATAAAAGAAAACTTACAGTATTCAGCTAATTTCACTTATCATACACTTGTTCAAAGCTGGGACCACGTGTTAGTTTCTTCGTTCACTGCACAGTACTTTGCACTTAGTGGACATTCAAATATGTACTAGATAAAATAGGTTTGTTTTGCTTCTTTTTTTTGTTTTTTATTTTTTATTTTTTAAGATGGAGTCTCACTCTGTCGCCCAGGCTGGAATGCAGTGGCGCACACTCGGCTCACTGCAAGCTCCGCCTCCTGGGTTCACACCATTCTCCTGCCTCAGCCTCCTGAGTAGCTGGGACTACAGGTGCCAGCCACCACGCCTGGCTATTTTTCTTTTGTATTTTTAGTAGAGACGGGGATTCACCGTGTTAGCCAGGATTGTCTCGATCTCCTGACCTTGTGATCCGCCTGCCTCGGCCTCCCAAAGTGCTGGGATTACAGGTGTAGTCACGGTGCCAGGCCCATTGTTTTTTGTTTTGTTTTGTTTTGTTTTTGAGAGAAGGTCTCACTCCATCACTCAAGCTGGATTGCAGTGGTATGATCTCAGCTCACTGCAGCCTCGACCTCCTGGGCTCAAGTTATCTCCCACTTCAGCCTCCCCAGTAGCTGGGACTACAGGTGCACATCACCATGCCCAGCTAGTTTTTGTATTTTTTGTAGACACAGGATTTCACCACGTTACCCAGTCTGGTCTTGAACTCCTATGCTCAAGCGATCCACCTACCACAGCCTCCCAAAGTGCTGGGATTACAGGCATGAGCCACCGTGCCTGGCTGATAAGATAAATAGTTTTCATACAAATATTTTATCATTATCTGTCATAATAAAATTTCTAGCTTTTTTGTGGCAACAGTCTGTGATCAGCTACAAAAAATATTTAAAGCACACTAAACAGTGATTACAAATCTACTATTTTTGAACCCAATATTATTTTTACCTAACTTTAAAATACAAAACTACAACCAATATACTGCAGAGACATTTTACTGTCTCCACTGAAACTGTCTTATTAGAAGTTGGCCCAAAACATTCTTATTTGGTTTTGAGAATATAGCACAGCATCATAGCTATAGGTCATATAACAGCATAACCTGTAATTTTCATTGTGATTTTATGTCACTATACCCTACTTAAACTCAATAGAAATTGTAATAAATTACATACATAGAGCCTTCAGAAGTATTCATTTAAGTCATACGTTGGAAGAAATGTCTAGAAAGTCAGGTTCAGTTGTCAGTGTTATCACTCTAATCTATCTTATTAACTATTTAAAACTGTAGCATTATATATCTAAAGTCGTATAGTTTACCAAACCTACCAGACTCTCTGTATTATTAAAGAGATAACACATAGTTGAAATATACTTTTAAAAAGTTGAAACAGACTTTACAAGTTGACACTTTTAGGCCTTTATATGCCACTTTATAGGGTAGGAAATATTTAATAAGCAAAGTTATTTCCTGCAAATGTTTTCAAGTTCACTATTTTGTTTTTAAAAACTCTAAAATATTTTGTATACTTATAAATAATATACAACCAAGTAGGGGGAAGTTAAAGAATTTGAAATAAACATTTTTTTTTTTTTAGCAAATCAAATACTTTCTAAAATTTCCACAGTTAAATAACTGTCTAGCCAAATACAGCCAAGTTTTTATTTTCTAGCATCCTTAAAACAATTTTCTTGGTAATCTGTATTAAATCAAATATGATTTATAAAAGCTACAAAGTTTTTAGGGTGGGGAGATCGCCTCAAACTCTATTGATTTCAATGCCTACCAAATCTAAACTGTTTTTTTCGAACTAGATTAGAAATGGAAAAATTTCTGATCTTGGAACGTGCTTGATCTTGGAGGCAAAGCAGGGTCAGACCTCATCAGTCTTGGATGGGAAAAGGTGTTCCAGCATAAACAATTACGCAAAATAAAAAGAAATTATATCTGACCAGCCTTGGCAATCCTTTACTTTCATCATCATCAAGAATTACATGAAAGAATCAGTCTTTCACAACTTAGATCTTTAGCTAAAGAAAGAAGTACAGCTCAAATGAGCAAACACCACATTTCCCTTTATTACGCTTCTCTAGCCACTTTTCTTTAAGTGTGACCTTTTTGTTTAAAAACGAAAAAAGACAAGATTAGCAGCAAAGAAAATGCAAGGTGAAAGTGTACCTGGAAATCTGGTCTTTAAAAGACATATTTATCTCAGAAAAGGTGAAAAGGACTGTGTGACAGACATAGGTATCAGAAGTCTGAGTTTTAATTCACACATGATGTATCTGAGTTTTATTTTTTATTATCTCCAGAAACTAAAAGGATATATCCTACAACTCAAACTCATTTTAACAGCAATATTATGTTCTATAGTCTTCGCACTTGCAGCTTCAGATTAGTCCTGGAACATAAGACTTTTTTTTTTATTATTAATTGTAGAAAAAGCTTGTCTTCCCCAAACTCCACCTTAAGGAAAAGTCTCTCAGATTGAAGAAACAAAAGGCAGAAAGAGGAAGGGGTTGGGGGAGGGATTTTAAAAACTGAGGTCAAGGATGATAAACAGAGATGCTATTATTTCACAAGACTGATCACTTAGCAGGTCACTGACTTAATCTTTCCCTCAAGCTATTACAATTTTTCACTAAGTGAACTCTGGTCTCCAGCAACTTGGACATTTAAAATCATAGCAGCCAGGCCCGGTGGCTTACTGTAATCCCAGCACTTTGGGAGGCCAAGGTGGGCAGATCACTTGAGGCCAGGACTTTGAGACCAGCCTGGACAACATGACGAAACCCTGTCTCTACTAAAAATACAAAAATTAGCCGGGCGGCGTCACTGTAATCCCAGCACTTTGGGAGGCCGAGACGGCGGATCACGAGGTCAGGAGATCGAGACCATCCTGGCTAACACGGGAAACCCCGTCTCTACTAAAAATACAAAAATTAGCCGGGTGAGGTGGCGGGCACCTGTAGTCCCAGCTACTCGGGAGGTGAGGCAGGAGAATGGCGTAAACCTGGGAGGCGGAGCTTGCAGTGAGCTGAGATCGGCCACAGCACTCCAGCCTGGGCGACAGAGCGAGACTCCGTCTCAAAAAAAAAAAAAAAAAAAAAAAAAACAAAAACAAAAAAATACAAAAATTAGCCGGGTGTGGTGGCAGGCACCTGTAATCCCAGCTACTCAGGAGGCTGAGAAAGGAGAATCACTAGAACCTGGAGGCAGAGGTTGCAGTGAGCCGAGATCGCACTACTGCACTCCAGCCTGGGTGACAGAGCGAGGCCCTATCTCAGAAATTAATTAATTAATTAATTAAAGCCGATTTCAGTCTCCCAAATTCAATTAAACCAAGCTCTTCCCCCTTCTACTGTCCAGTCTCCCCTATCTCACCTGCCTCACCACCCACTGTCCCACTCAGTCTCCTACAGAATGGAAAAGGTCTCATTATTTTAGAAATTAGAGAAATTGGGCCTGGCATGGTGGCTCACGTCTGTGATCCCAGCACTTTGGGAGGCCAAGGCAGGAGGATTGCTTGGGCCCAGGAATTCAAGACCAGCCTGAGCAACAAAGCATAACCCCATCTCTACGAAAAATGAAAAATTCCAGGTGTCAGTAAGACCATGTTAGAAAGAAAGAAAAAGAAATGAAAAAATGAGCGGACATGGTGGTGGTACCTCCTGTAGTCTCAGCCATTTGGAGACTGAGGCAGAAGGATCTCCTGAGCGCAGGAGGTTGAGACTGCAGTGAGCTATGATCATACCACTATACTCCAGCCTGGGCCATGGAGTAAAACCCTGTCTGTAAAAGAAAAAATAAATACAAAAATAGAAAAAATAAACATAAAAAGAGAAAAGATTAAATATAAAAATTAGAGAAATTAGTTTAAAGTAACAAAATACATGTAAGGTCAAAAATATGGTCCTCAGTTTACTCCCTTTCAAGGACTTTCTGTTGAAAAAAGCCTTCGCAAGTACTAACTTGGCATTAACTGCCAAATATAAAAGACAAAGTAAATCTGCTTAATAACTTAACTGTCTCCAAACCACAAATGCTGTCCTAAAAATACAATACATATTGACAATACTCATCCAGTTGTTTTAATTTCCACACAGTAAGAACAGAGGCTCTAGGTCCCTGGTGTAACAGTGGCGTCTCAGAATCCAGACAATATGCTGCCTTTGTTTAGTAACATATGTTCCAAGTATCAACTGAGGAGAACAGCCTGATCTGCTAAAAAGCTCAAGGTTTCATTTGACAAACTTATAAATGTGTTACATACATCCTGCAAATATCTATTCTATCTTGGTCCTACAAGTGACTAATATTCAAAACAAAAGCTCAAAGCTACAGAAGCAGCACACTAATAATAAGTTGTTCTTCCTCCAAACTACTCTTAACTACATACCAAGCCAACCAAAAGAAGTGAACTATTCTTCCTTAAGTAGGCCACATAAGTACTGACTATCCTAAAAGCCTCCACTGACTCAGTACTTCTCCAAATATATATTCTTAATATAAGTTGCCTAAGTATTAGGCAAGATACATATTTTTAAGCAGCTGGATCCGGAACCAGTTAGGACATTTAAAATAATTCCTTTAGACATGAACAGACACTCTTCAAAAGACATCTGTGTGGCCAAACAAGCATATGAAAAAAAGTTTATCACTGATCATTAGAGAAATGCAAATCAAAACCATGAGATATCATCTCACACCAGTCAGAATGGCTATTACTAAAAAGTCAAAAAACAACAGATGCTGATGAGGTTGCAGAAGGGAAGGCTTATACACTGTTGGTGGGAATTAGTTCAGCCACTGTGGAAAGTAGTGTGGTGACTCCTCAAAGAGCTAAAAACAAAACTACCACTGGACCCAGCAATCCCATTACTGGGTATATATCCAAAGAAACATAAATTGTTTGCCGGTCGCAGTGGCTCACGCCTGTAATCCCAACACTTTGGGAGGCCGAGGCGGGTGGATCACGAGGTCAGGAGATCGAGACCATCCTGGCTAACACGGTGAAACCCCGTCTCTACTAAAAATGCAAAAAATTAGCCGGGCGTGGCGGCGGGCGCCTGTAGTCCCAGCTACATGGGAGGCTGAGGCAGGAGAATGGCGGGAACCCGGGAGGCGGAGCTTGCAGTGAGCCGAGATCGCGCCACTGCACTCCAGACTGGGCGACTCAGCAAGACTCTGTCTCAAAAAAAAAAAAAAAAGAAATATATATTGTTTTATCATAGAGACACATGCATGCATATGTTCATTGTAGCACACTATTCACAAGAGCAAAGACATGGAATCAACCTAAATGTTCATCAATGGAAGATTGGATTTTTTAAAAATATGCTGCATATGTACCATGGAATACTACCCAGCCATAAAAAAAGAATGTCATGTCCTTTGCAGGAACATGGATGGGGCTGGAGGCCATTATCCTTAATAAATAATGCAGGAACAGAAAACCAAATACCAGACGTTCTCACTTACAAGTGGAAGCTAAATGATGAGAACACATGGACACAAAGAGAGGAACAACAGACACTGGGACCTACCAGACGGTGGAGGATGGGAGGAGGGAGAAGAGCAGAAAAAGTATTGAGTATTAGGCTTAGTCCCTGACTGACAAAATAATCTGTACATCAAACACATGACACAAGTTTATCTATATAACAAACCCGCACATGTACCCCTGAACCTGAAAGTTTAAAAAAAAAAAATATATATATATATATATATAATCCCTTTAGACTTACACTGGTATCATACACAAAAGAATCCCCACGACAAAGCTCTCAACAAGTTAAAAAAGAGAAATACTACATCCCAGTGAAAGGCTGGGGGGCGGGGGGTGGGGGGTGGGAGCGGAATACCTTTTAAAAAATAAACACACTGATAAGAGTCCTCCATTTTAACAAAGTTTTAGTAGTTTGTCTTCAGAAGTAACTTCCAAGTTAAACACACCACATTGGAAGTCTCAACTTTGGACATTAGAAAACCAGGACAGCTACAATACGAATATTTATTTTGGCAGCGATAAATCAAGTTATTCTGCGTCCTCTAAGAGTTAAGAGGCAGGAATAACAACTTCTGGAAGCATTTTTAAATATGGAGAATTTCCATAGAATATCTTTGAATCTAAATATTACCATGACATCTTTTCATCTCCAAACTTAAATGTGAGGTTGCAATGGGAACTACATTTTTATGCCTTTGAATTAACCACCAATAGTGCAATTCTAATTTACCTCATCATCATACTTGGAAAACTGTTGCTACGAAAATAACACTTAATAAGTTAACTCTCTTACCTGGTAAAATAAAGTTAACTTCAAAAGTTACCAAGGTAAGTCATACTAACCTTCAAATAAAAAACAACATGCAAACAAGCATTCCATGAAATAGATGTGAATCAGGTCTGAAAAATAATATTGCAGCATTCTGAAATTTACATTTTCCCTTTCCTCCTATCCATATGCTTTCAGGTTCATGCATCAAATATTAAAAACAAAAGCGGGCCGGGTGCGGTGGCTCAAGCCTGTAATCCCAGCACTTTGGGAGGCCGAGACAGGCGGATCACGAGGTCAGGAGATCGAGACCATCCTGGCTAACACGGTGAAACCCCGTCTCTACTAAAAAATACTAAAAACTAGCCGGGCGAGGTGGCGGGTGCCTGTAGTCCCAGCTACTTGGGAGGCTGAGGCAGGAGAATGGCGTGAACCCAGGAGGCGGAGCTTGCAGTGAGCTGAGATCCGGCCACTGCACTCCAGCCTGGGCGACAGAGCGAGACTCCGTCTCAAAAAAATAAATAAATAAAAATAAAAATAAAAAATAAAAAAATAAAAACAAAAGCTCAATCAAAAAATTAATTTGATAGCTGCTGCTTTTTTAAGTTGCAGGGGGTGCAGGGAGGCTCTCCATATCTTGCATTAAACATAAAAACCTATGTGCCCACGCCACACTTGCAACAGCAACCTACCACTGTAATTTACACCCTATTTTATGGTATCCAAAAAGTTAAGAGTATGATCTACAGCTTCTTTTCAAGCATGTTTACAAGAAGTATCTCATATAAACCATCCATTTTACTGTGACTCTAAAACCCCATGCCCAAAAGCCAATGACATTGGTTTATAAGCAAGGTAATGACTAGTTCAATGGAAAATATATTTTGACAATAAGTAAGGCTGGCTTACCATGTTATGATCTGCTTGCCTAATATGTATGTTTAGCTTCTGTAGTCAGCAAGGCCCAAATATAAAGTTGAAACATTTAATGGCCAGTTCTGTTCTACATTTCAAACTCATCTTACTTTTTTACAACAGTTTTAATCTAAGGTTCTCCACAAATACTTTTTTCTTAGAAAAGAGATCCCCGGCCGGGCGCGGTGGCTCAAGCCTGTAATCCCAGCACTTTGGGAGGCCGAGACGGGCGGATCACGAGGTCAGGAGATCGAGACCATCCTGGCTAACACGGTGAAACCCCGTCTCTACTAAAAATACAAAAACTAGCCGGGCGAGGTGGCGGGCGCCTGTAGTCCCAGCTACTCGGGAGGCTGAGGCAGGAGAATGGCGGAAACCCGGGAGGCGGAGCTTGCAGTGAGCTGAGATCTGGCCACTGCACTCCAGTCTGGGCGACAGAGCAAGACTCCGCCTCAAAAAAAAAAAAAAAAAGAAAAGAGATCCCCTTGGGTCAGGGGGAGACTTAAGGAACAAATTTTTCCAAAAAAACGACAAGCCCAAACATCACAAATATTTCAACACACCTCTACCTTAACACAAATTTTAAATACATAAATTTCAAAAAAGAAAAAGAAACCTCAAACAAGTTAAGCATTATATTTCATAAACAAGAGTCCTCTGCACTTTATGAATGCAGCCATAAATACACCAAGAAATATTTCATTGACTTACAACTAAATAACTGTGTCTGGCTGGTAAAATTGCAATTACTGATAAGTGTCACAAAAGCATAAGATAATCAATAAAACTATGAAAACTTTTTTTAAAAAAGGTCATCATATTTTGTTTACTTAAAATACTAAGCTTAATCATGACCTATCTAAACCTTATCATTGCTCATTGTATAAAATTAGCACTGCACTTGCAAACATAAGCAGAATCTAGACTTATCAAACATATGGTGAGACTTCACCAGCTTCTGAAAAATTAAATAAGAATATAGGATTAAAATGTCATAGTTGGGTAAACAGTAACCACCGTTACGGCTCAAGACTTTTCATCAAAAAATCTGATCAGAAAGGAAACCTCTTTAAAAATTTTAAAGAGCCCAGCAACCAAAACTTTGAAATTAACTGAAATGGTTTGAATAGAAGTACTCCCACTTCAGAAGCTACAGCTAAAAGCAAATACCTAAAACAGCAAAAAGGGAAAAAGCGTCAGCAGATCTCCAAACTACTAGAAAGTACGCAAAAGCACACGCGCAGACTGGTTTGCCAGCTAACTTTTCCGGCCCTACCAGACAGACATCAAAACAAAGTTGACAATAGAACCAACTATGAGCTTTCCCTCTAAACTGGACGATAAACTGAAATTTGTTGCTGTTGCTAATAGAAGCCCCTTATTATAATTAGAAGCAGCCAACTGACAGGTGGAAAAACAAATTCCCTAACAGGGCAGTAAGAGGTTGTGAAAACACGGTTCAAAGGCCTGAACGTGGTACGACTACTCTGTAACAAGTCCAGGGTAATTTACGCATACACTCTTCAGCGCAATTCCTCAAGCAGAGATGAGACTGGGGAACAACAGGATTCCCCGAGAGCCACATACCATTTTACAACAGCCGTCTCCCTCCCGACAGAGAAACAGACATTCTCATCCAAAGTCTTTCCGCCAGTTCTCCTAGTGCAGCGAAGGGAAGCCAGCGGCCGCCACCGTAACGAGAGAAGCCGGCAACAGCCCCGCCGCGCGGCCGCCACGCCTTCCTCCCGCCGCCGCTGGGGACGCGGAGCCGCGGATCACATTTCTCCTCCCCAACAATCACACGCACGCACGTCCCCAGAGTTGACACCCTGCAAACCCGCCGCTCCGCGACGCTGGGGACGGGGCCACAAAGCCGGGGACGGGGCCATCGGCTGGGGTGCTCAAGCTGCGTGCGTGCGCGTGTTTGCGTTTGTTCCCCTTAATGAAAGGAAAGAGATGTCCGCAGTTACGGCCTTGGGCTGCGGAGGGGGGAAGAGGCTCCCCGTGGGACTAAACAAAACTTCGGTTGCTGGGAAGAGCCGTTGCGCAACCTTGGCAGGGGGGAGGGGGAGGCCCGGGCCCCCGAGCCCCGGCCAGGCGCGGCTTCCCGGAGGCTGCGGCCCCCGCGTCCGGCGGCCCAGGGCCTGGCGTGGCGCCGGCTTCGAGGGAGCGGCCCATACCGGGCCACACCGCGGGGGCTAGGGCGGAAACTGGGAGCACGAGAGCGCTGGGGATGCGGATGGGGCACGGGACGCGCAACGAGTGCAGGCCGCTCCTTAGGGGTCGGGCCAGACCCGGGTCAGGCTTGGGGTTCGTTGGCCGTGGAGCCCGCGGACGGAGCCGATCCCCACACCCCGGGGTGGCGGCGCCCCTCGCTCAACTCCCTTACCTTCCTAGAGGCCCGCGCTCTCTCCTCTTCGGGCGGCCGCAGCCCTGAGCATGTCCGGGGTGGGGCGCAGAGCCGTGCCGGGGACCGGGAGCCAGGCGCTTCAGCAGGCGGCACCACCCAGCCCGGGCTCAGCCCCTCTCCGCGGCCGCTGCCATCTTGTCCTGGCGGCTGAGAGGAAACGTCGAAACACCCTCCCGCGACCGCTGCCGCTGCCGCTGCCGCTGCTGCTGCTGCTCTGGCTGCTAAGCGCCGGGCCTGTCTCCCTCATCTTCCTTCCCGGGGATTTGGGGTGGGGACGGCTTAGCTAGGGCGAGGGGTAGTGGGAGGCCGGGCGGCCTCCGGCTGCTGGGGCCTACGGGCGACGCAGGGTGCGGGGCCCACGGCGGTTGGGGCCCATTCCTGACGCCCCGGCCGGGAGCGGAGAAGGAAGACAGGCGGGAGTGGCGGCGACGACGGGGCCCGCGGCTTGATCTCCTCAGGTCGCCGAGATGCCGGCAGTCGTCACTGAAGCAGCTGCTACCAGCCGCCCCAGCCTCGGGCCCCTCCTCCGCGCCCGCCGGCCTCGGCCACCGCCTCCGCAGCGCCACCGCCCGCCCGGCAGCGCTGCGCGCCCAGCCCGGGCGGCTCCGCTCCGCTCTGGCCGCGGCTCCTCCGTGAAGCCCCTCCCCGGGGTCCGCCCGTCAGTCCGCAGCCGCGCCCTTGTCTCCCGGAGTCCGCCTGGCAGCCCGTGCGGCCCCGACCCGCAGTCCCACAAGCCAAGCCTCCCGCGAAAGAAGCATCCATCAGTCCCGCGCTGCTGTTCTGAACCCACTCCATGTCCCCTCCGCCAGAAATACACATTTTAAAAAAGATCCCAGTACCCGAAGAAAGGATTAAGATGCGGAAGCAGGATTTTACAGGCCTTTCGAGATCCCGGAACCGTAATTAAGGATCTGTTTCTCGGCATTTGGTCGTTAAGGGTCCAAAAATACGGAAAGGGGAAATGCTCAGTCAAATGAACTACCACAATCTGAAATAGATTCTGTCCGCTCCCCTATCCCAAAGAGTGAAGAGAATTGTAAAGTCAGGTTAAAGGACGGGGGAAAGGTTCTCTTGGAAATTTTTCAAGAGCATTTCTACTGTCCAAAACCCCGTAATTGTGAAGTTCGCCCACCTCCACATTGGTGATTCTCCATTAAATTAGTCGGTTTAACCCCCAAAGACCAGTTTCCTTCCTCCTGGAGATTAGGAAATCAACAGAATGGCCTGTTTCAACTCACATAATCGTGGAACCATAGAATTTTAGGAATGAAAGAACCTTTGAGATCCTTGGTCCCAACTCTTACACTGAGGAGTTCCAAGAAGTTTAGGTGACATGACCAAGGTTATACAGCAAAGCCCGTGTCTCCCACCCGCTCTTTCCTCCTTACTTTTCCCTAGGAAACAAATGACTTTCTAATACCTCACATTCAGAGTTGATTTTCTTTAATACCGGTTTCCTCAGGTTCCCTTTGTTCTGAATCAATGTCTAACCTTTTGGGAAACAAACACCTTTCTCTCTGGAATGGAAGTGTCCTTTCTTTGTTTCCTTCATAATCTTAACTAGGAAGATTGAATTTACCACAGATGTATTTATTCCCAGACATTTTCTATTGCAGTAACTGGGGCAGGGCAAAGGGAGTGGCAAATTGCTGCATATATAATAATACACATTTAATCCCTGCTGCTCTTCAAACCGGAAGATGAGTATTTTGGAGAATGCCTTTAAGAGACAAAGGAGGCCGGGCGCGGTGGCTCACACATTTGTAATCCCAGCACTTTGGGAGGCTGAGGCGGGTGGATCACCTGTGGTCGGTCAGGAGTTCAAGACCAGCCTGGCCAACATAGTGAAACCTGGTCTCTACTAAAAATGCAAAAATTAGCTGGGCATGGTGGCGGGCGCTTGTAATCCCAGCTACTCAGGAGGCTGAGGTAAGAGAATCCCTTGAATCGCTTGAGTCACTGCACTCCAACCTGGGCGACAGAGACTCTCTCAAAAAATAAAATAAAAGAGAAAGGATAGTATGCCCTGAGACCACTGGAAATAACACTTTCGAATGACAGTCGTTTTCAAGTTACGGAGGATAACCAGCTGAAAAGTCTTCCAATATAGAAGAACAAAACAATGGCTGCCTTTCAGAGAGCAGCCTAGGAACCATTCCTTTTCACTTAGTATTTCGTTACTTTTTATTTTTCTTAAGAACAATAGTCAAAAGAACCAAATAGGATAAAATCATTACTCAAAGGAGAAAGTTACAATAGTAGATAAATCTTTCAGGAGGAACAGGGAAACTATTCCACTAGAATTTCAAATTTCAGAATTTTTGCAGACATTTAAGGAAGCCATCTCTAATGGAGGGCTTTCATTCCCTGTATTTGCTACTTCTATGAAGAGGTGGAAATGAGGGACAAGGATTTATTTTCCTTTCTATCGCCTATACGTTGCTACTCACTACACTATACATTCCAGGAGGGGATTCACTCTTTTTTTTTTTCCGAGATGGAGTCTCACTTTGTTGCCAGGCTGGATCGCAGTGGCACAATCTCAGCTCACTGCAGCCTTTCTGGGTTCAAGCGATTGTCCTGCCTCAGCCTCCCGAATAGCTGGGACAACAGGCACATGGCACCACACCCAGCTAATTTTTGTACTTTTAGCAGAGACGGGGTTTCACCATGTTGGCCAGGATGGTCTTGATCCTTTGACCTCGTGATCGATCCACCTCGGCCTCCCAAAGTGCTGGGATTACAGGCGTGAGCCACTGTGCCCGGTCTCATCTTTCTTTTTAACCATTACATCGCAAGTGCCCAGTACAGTGCCTGACTTGTAGTAAGACATTAGTAAATGTCGCAAAATAAGTAAATGATTAATTCCAGCCCCCCTTCACTTTATACCTATTGTCTCCTAACCTAATTTCTTTACCTCTAATTTTCTCCCCCTCACATCTTTCTCTTTTTGAGACGGAGTCTCGCTCTGTCGCCCAGGCTGGAGTGCAGTGGCACGATATCAACTCACTGCAACCTCCGCCTCCCAGGATCAGGCGATTCTCCTGCCTCAGCCTCCCGAGTAGCTGGGACTACAGGCCTGTGCCACCACGCCCAATTTTTTTGTATTTTTGGTAGAGGTGGAGTTTCACCATGTTAGCCAGGATGGTCTTGATCTCCTGACCCAACAGAATCTAACTTTGTTGCCCAGGCTGGAGTGCAGTGGTGTGATCTCTACTCACCGCAGCCTCAACTCCCTGGGCTCAAGGAATCCATCCACCTCAGCATCCCACCTAGCTGGGACTACAGGCACACACCACCACAACCGGCTGATTTTTTTTTTTTTATTTTTAGTGTAGAGATGTGGTTTCATTATGTTGGCCAGGCTGGTCTCGAACTCCTGGCCTCAAGTGATCTGCCCACTTCAGACTCCCAAAAGTGCTGGGATTACAGGTGTGAGCCACTGCGCCAGGCCCTCAAATCTATTCTGAATACAAACATCTAGATAATTTCTCAAAGCCCCTGATGTAGCTCTTTTATAAAGTTTGAGGGTTTTTTGTTTTTTGTTTTTTTTAGGGAAAATTTGTCATAGTGCTAAGATCTCTCAAAAATGCCAGCTAGGGGGAGGGCGTGGTAGCTCACACCTGTAATCCCAGCACTTTGGAAAGCTGAGGTCGGGGAATCGCTTGAGCCCAGGAGTTCCAGGCTGCAGTGAGCTGTGATTTCGCCACCGCACTCCAGCCTGGGTGACAGAGCAAGATCTTGCCTCTAAAAACTAAACAAGAAGATACTAAAAAAAAACCTTAATCTTTTCATTCAAACAAATTACTTAAGGGCCAGGCCTGGTGGCTCACACCTGTAATTATATCACTGAGCAAGACCTAGCCTCTTAAAAAAACCCTCTCTCTCTCCAAAAAAATACAAAAACTAGCCTGGCCTGGTGGTGTACGCCTGGAGTCCCAGCTACTCAGGAGGCTGAGGTGGGCCCTGAGGTTGCAGTGAGCTGTGATCACACCACTGCACTCCAGCCTGGGTGACAGAGTAAGACCCTGTCTCTAAATAAATAAATAAATAAAATCCTTCACAGAACTAGCTCACAAGGAACTCAATCAACTTTTTGTCTCCTTACTCCAATCACTCTCTAGCACTCCATAGGTGCCTGGATCACCTTCTGCCTGAAACATATCTCAAGTATAGCCATCCAACTTTCTTTCCTGTCCTTACTCAAATATTGCCTTCATGGCGAAGCCTCCTCTTCAGTGATGACCACCTGTATTTACACTCCCTGTCTTTAGCTTTCTCCTTAGGGCTTGCCATCATCTTAGATACTATGGTATATATTTTCAGTCCCGTTGTCCCTCAAGGTAAGCTTTCAGAGGGCAATAATTTTTGTCTGTTTTCTTGATGCTTTGATCCCCAGAGCCTAGAACAGGGCCTGGCATGTAAAGGGAACTCAAATATTTGTAAAGTGAAAAAATAAATTTTCTGTGGAATCAGTAAGAAGCCCTCCATAAACTTACACTGCGAGAAGTCACAACTGTTTGAGATGACCCAGGCATGAAATCCAAGCTCTTTCCCTCAGCTATTCCTCCCACCTCTGCCTCCAAAAATTACTCTGCCCAGCCCAGGCATGGTGGCTCATGCCTGTAATCACAGCACTTTGGAAGGCCAAGGTGAGTGGACCACCTGAGATCAGGAGTTCGAGACCAGTCCACCCGTCTCTACTAAAAATACAAAAATTAGCTGGTTGTGGTGGCACACACCTGTAATCCCAGCTACTCGGGAGGCTAAGGCATGAAAATAGCATGAACCTGGCAGGTAGAGGTAGCAGTGAGCCGAGATCACACCACTGCACTCCAGCCTGGGTGACAGAATGAGACTCTGCCTTTTAAAAAAAAAAATTAAAATTAAAAATAAAAATAAATTACTCTTCCCAAAGGAGGCCAGTCCTCCTCGCACTCACCCTGTGTTCTTCACTGCCATTGCTCCTCATTAAACCACATATAGGTGTTCCTATGAAGAAATGGCCCTCCGCAGGCTCCGCAAGTGATGCCGATGCTTCTGTCCAAAGCCATGCAGTTTCAAGAAAAAGCTGGGAACTTTTTCAGAGCCTGAGTCACCAACCCATACTCCCCTTCCTCAGGGAAGTTGGTTGTTGTTTTGTTTTTGTTTTTTTCTCCAGTCCTTGGGTATCCTTTCTTACTATTAGACCCTGGGAGAATAGGAGGTACCCTGTCAACCAAAAAGAGCCCCCTAGTTACTAGTATCAAGGAGGAGATGTTCACCAAGAGGACTTCTGTCTCCTCCCTCCCAGGAGATCCTGGCTTGCTTGCTTTCTCTCTCTCTTTTTTTTTTTTTTTTTTTTTTTTGCTCTTGTTGCCCAGGCTGGAATGCAATAGCTCAATCTTGCTCACCGAAACCTCCACCTGCCGGGTTCAAGCAGTTCTTTTTTTTTTTTTTTTTTTTTTTTTTGAGACAGAGTCTTGCTCTGCCGCCCAGGCTGGAGTGCAGTGGCCGGCTCTCAGCTCACTGCAAGCTCCGCCTCCCGGGTTCACGCCATTCTCCTGTCTCAGCCTCCCGAGTAGCTGGGACTACAGGCGCCCGCCTCGTCGCCCGGCTAGTTTTTTGTATTTTTTAGTAGAGACGGGGTTTCACCGTATTAGCCAGGATGGTCTCGATCTCCTGACCTCGTGATCCGCCCGTCTCGGCCTCCCAAAGTGCTGGGATTACAGGCTTGAGCCACCGCGCCCGGCCAGGGTTCAAGCAGTTCTCCTGCCTCAGCCTCCCGAGTAGCTGGGAATACAGGTGTGTGCTAACACACCCAGTTAATTTATGCATTTTTAGTAGAGATAGGTTTCACTATGTTGGTCAGGAACTCCTGACCTCAGGTGATCCACCCACCCCCAGCCTCCCAAAGTGCTGGGATTACAGGCGTGATCCACCACGCCTGGCTATCCTAGCTTTGTTATACAAATAATCTGCCTTCTTCCCACAGATCAGCTTTGTATACCTGAGCCTCAGGAAGGGGCAACTGGAATGGAAAACAAAAAAAAAGAATCCATTCAGGAGTGTGCCACTCCTACCACTTTGCATAACTAAAAAGCCCACTCATGTAACTCTTTGTAGCCCAAAGATTTGCTTCTCCTTCTTAAAAAAAAAAAAAGGAAGAAAGAAACTATTTCCACTAAATTGTACGATAACACATATTTTTAGAACTCCGCAATCTCATCTTCCTCTGAGTGTTAGGTACTACAGTCAGCGCAAGGCAAAAATCTCACATAGTAAAATTCATCCTTGAAAATTACCTAAATTGGCCGGGCGCGGTGGCTCAAGCCTGTAATCCCAGCACTTTGGGAGGCCGAGACAGGCGGATCACGAGGTCAGGAGATCGAGACCCTCCTGGCTAACACGGTGAAACCCCGTCTCTACTAAAAAATACAAAAAACTAGCTGGGCGTGGCGGCGGGCGCCTGTAGCCCCAGGTACTCGGGAGGCTGAGGCAGGAGAATGGCGTGAACCCGGGAGGCGAAGCTTGCAGTGAGCTGAGATCCGGCCACTGCACTCCAGCCTGGGCGACAGAGCGAGACTCCGTCTCAAAAAAAAAAAAGAAAATTACCTAAATTACCCATAAAGCATAATATACGTTGTTTTGTATATACAACCTGGACACAATGTGTCTATATTAATGATATGTTACTTATAGTTAGTCATAAATTAAATTTTCACTTTTCATCTCTTGGAGCCCTTCAGAAATTTTATGAAGATTGTAATAACTGGTTAGCTTTTTCAGTTTCTTTTTTTTTTTTTGGCAGGATCTTGCTCCATCGCCCAGGCAGGCGTGCAGTGGCACAATCACAGCTCACTGCAGCCTCGACTTTCCAGGCTCAAGTGATTCTTCTGCCTCAGCCTCCCGAACAGCTGGGACTACAGGCATGTGCCACCACACCTGACAAATTTTTGTATATTTTGTAGAGACGGGGTTTCTCCATGTTGCCCAGGCTGATCATCTTCTTTGTATACAGTATAGTAATCACCCTCTTTGTCAAATTTTGCTAGAGCCCTCAATAAATCATTCAATTTCTTCCTCCAGGATAATGAATACACTAGCATGCCACCCCATCTGACACCCAAACAATCTCTCTGTGATTGGGAAATCATTAAAGTCCTTGGCACGTTATTTCCATAGGTTTTGCCAAAATACACCTTTCAGGTTTGATTGAATCATTGCCCACGTACTTCAACAACTTGAGTGGAAAGTCCTGCCAGCACTCACACTATTTACATTGTTCTTTCTCTCCAGAGCTGCTACATTTAGTTCTCAGAAGTCAAATGAACTTATGATGCAATATAACAAACTAGCATTGGTTTTATATTTTTAAAAATGTTTAAACTAAGGTAATGCAAAACAAAGCAAGTAAGCCTTCAGTCTTGTTTTCATCTCAACATTTCCCTGCTCACAAATCTTAGGACTATTGTTTTACCTACTGAAAATGTCCCTGTGTTTTAGTTTGGCTGTTGAGGCACATTACAGTTGGATCCCATAAATTTAACGTTTTAACCATTTTTCCTATACTCCATATGATCCCACCAAAGTGTTCTTTTCCCTTTCCCCAACTCTAACCCTTATTTCTCCATGCCCAGTAGCCATTCTTCAAAGTTAAATGTTCACCCTTCCAAAAAGCTTTTATTGAACATCCAATTCGTGTGTGTGTGTGTGTGTGTGTGTGTATGTGTGTCAGCATTTCACTCTTGTCACCCAGGCTGGAGTGCAGTGGCACCATCTCTGCTCACTGCAACCTCCAGCTCCCGGGTTCAAGTGATTCTCCTGCCTCTGCCTCCCGAGTAGCTGGGATTACAGGCACGAGCCCCCACACCCAACTAATTTTTTTATTTGTTAGTAGAGATGGGGTTTCACCATGTTGGCCAGGCTGGTCTTGAACTCCTGACCTCAGGTGATCTACCCACCTTGGCCTCCCAAAGTGCTGGAATTACAGGAGTGAGCCACCACGTCCTGCCTGAACATCCAATTCTTTTTTTTTTTTTGAAAGTTTTTAGTTTATTAATCTGCTCGTGAAAAATCCAAAATGGACACAGGTAGCCTTTACTGCAGCACCTTTACTCCTTCGGCTGTGATCCAATCTCCAGCTCATTTTTTGCCAGCACCAACATTGGCCTTTGCAGTCCCCCTGACTTTCTTCATTCTGTTCTTGCGTTCCTTTCGTTGCTTTCTTGAGGTCTTTTTCTTCTCATACAGGCCATGTCTTGCAAGTCTGTTTGGGTTCATTTTTCTTTGCATAATCCAGGAGTCATAAATCATGCCAAAGCCAGTTGTCTTGCCACCACCAAAATGAGTTCTGAATCCAAATACGAAGACATCCAGTGTGGTCTTGTACATTTTGGCTAGTTTTTCCCGAATTTCTGTCTTAGGCACTGTTGCCTTCCCAGGGTGAAGAACATCAATGACCATTTGTTTCCTCTGAAGTAGTCGGTTGGTCATGAACTTTCTTTTTTTTTTTTTTTGAGGCGGAGTCTCGCTCTGTCGCCCGGACTGGAGTGCAGTGGCCGGATCTCAGCTCACTGCAAGCTCCGCCTCCCGGGTTTAGGCCATTCTCCTGCCTCAGCCTCCCGAGTAGCTGGGACTACAGGCGCCCACCACCTCGCCCGGCTAGTTTTTGTATTTTTAGTAGAGACGGGGTTTCACCGTGTTAGCCAGGATGGTCTCGATCTCATGACCTTGTGATCCGCCCGTCTCGGCCTCCCAAAGTGCTGAGATTACAGGCTTGAGCCACCGCGCCCGGCCGGTCATGAACTTTCTAGTGCGGATAGTTACAGTGTCATTCATGATGGCGGCCTATATCTGAACATGCAATTCTTAAGTGATATTCATTCACCTCACAAATATTATTTAGTTCCTGCTATATAACAGGCACTGTTCCAAATTATTTTATTAAATAACACAAGGATAACTATTGTGGCTCAACAGTAATTGAGCCACTGTGGCTCACCTATAATCCCAGCACTTTGGGAGGCTGAGACAGGAGGATCCCTTGAGGTCAGGAGTTTGAGACCAGCCTGGCCAACATGGCGACACCCTGTCTCTGCTAAAAATACAAAAATTAGCCAAGTGTGGTAATCCCACCTACTTGGGAGACTGAGGCAGGAGAATCGCTTGAACCCATGAGGCAGAGGTTGCAGTGGGCTAAATTGGTGCCACTGCACTCCAGCCTGGGTGACAGAGTGAGACTCCGTCTCTAAATAAATAAATAAATGATACAGAGAGATTAACATTAATACAGAGAGCTTAAGAACCTTCTCCAGGCTGGACATGGTGGCTCACACCTGTAATTCCATCACCTTGGAAGGCTGAGGTGGGAGGATCTCTTGATTCCAGGAGTTTTAGACCAGCCTAGGGAACATGGCAAAACCCAGTCTATGCAAAAAATACAAAAATTAGGCAGGGCTTGGTGGCTGATGCCTGTCATCCCAGCACTTTGGGAGGCTGGGCAGATCACTTGAGGTCAGGAGTTCCAAACCGGCCTGGCCAACATGGTGAAACTCCAACTCTACTAAAAATACAAAAATTATCTGGGCATGGTGTGGTACACCTGTAATCCTAGCTACTTGGGAGGCTAAGGCATGAGAATCGCTTGAACCTGGGAGGTGGAGTTAGCAGTAAGTAGAGATTGCGCCACTGTACTCCAGTTTGGACAACAGAGCGAGAACCTGTCTCAGGAAAAAAATAAATAAATAAATACATACATACATATATATATATATTAGCTGGGCAAGGTGGCACATGCCTGTAGTCCCAGCTACTGGGGAAGCTGAGGCAGGAGGACGGCTTGAGCCCAGGAGACAGATGTTGCAATGAGCCAAATTTGCACCATTGCACTACAGCCTGGGTGATCAAGTGAGGCTTTGTCTCAAATAAATAAAAAAATGGTAACTATTACTATTCTCATTTTACCAGTGAGGGAATTGAAGTACAGAGACCCTGTCTAATTAAAAAAAAAAAAAAAAAAGAAGAAGGAGAACCAGCTTGTCCAAGGTTACATAGTAAATGATGGAGCTGGATTCGTACCCAAGCTGTCTGGCCTTAAACCTCTATTTCAAAATACAGATTTCCACTAAATGAAGTCTTTAAAATGTTTCTGGAAAACATGTAATCCTAAAGGAGATTTTAATTTCTCTTGCGAGGACTTAAAATTGAGATTTGTGTTCCTGACAGTTCTCAGTATCAAATCATGGCTATGACAAATATTAAACTATGAAAGGAAAGTAGAATTTTATGATCCTCTAAAATGGTACATGGAGAACAGTGGTTCAAGCTCATCTGGTTTCATCTCGTTTTACGGATGAAAGAACAAAGGTTCGGTTAAGTAAGAACAAAAACTCAGACAGATTTCATTACTTGCCCGAGACCATACAGGTCCAGTCCTCTTGCCTCAGTCATCCCATTTATAAATCAGAATGACTGTCTGTAGTCCCAAAATAGGAACTCCCTGATTTATTATTTATTTATTTCCAAATTCCTGCTTCCCTCTCTTTATATTCCTTCTTCCCTTCAGTCCTTCCATATTAAACGTTGAGTGCCTATTTTTAGGTAGTAAATCACCCATTCCTTGTTTCTGAGCTCATGTGCCATGGTGAAATGTATCAGGAAGTATGCAAGGACCTTACGAAAGTGGAGTGTGTTCAGTCATGCACATAACTATAACCAACTACAGCAAAAACTCTGCCTGCTAACACAGATTCCTCTGGGGTAGTGAAATGTCAGGCACTTAAAAAGAAATTATTTGAGTGCTGTGGCCCTATCTCAGCTCACTGCAACCTCTGCCTCCTGGGTTGAAGTTCAATTCTCATACCACATCATAATCTATCCTGTATATATGTTAGTCCACTATTCTAGAGGACACAGTGTAAGGAACTGTTCCTTCTACTGGGACAGAAGGGCGCCAGAGTGGATGAACGTTGAGAATAGCTGTGCCTTTAAAACTTTCAGAACAGGCCAGGCACCGTGGCTCAGGCCTGTAATCCCAGCACTTTGAGAGGTCAGAGTGGGAGAATCACTTGAGGTCAGGAGTTCAAGACCAGCCTGGCCAACATAGTGAAACACTGTCTCTACTAGAAATACAAAAATCAGCCTGGTGTGGTGGCGGGTGGCTGTGATCCCAGCTACTCAAGAGGAGGAGGCAGGAGAATCGCTTGAACCTGGGAGGGAGAGGCTGCAATGAACCGAGATTGGGACACCGCACTCCACCCTGGGCAACACAGCAAGACTCTGTTTCAAAAATAAATAAATACATACATACATACATAAAATAAAACTTTCATAACAGACAATAGAAGTGGGTCTAAGAAAATTTGTGAGGCTTGGACTGGCCCTCTTTCTTCCTTGTTTTTCCTCAGGATGCCCCTTATATTACATTTTGTCTACATACTTGGTTTTCTCCCTTATTTGTTCAAAGACTGTCTCTTCAAACGACTTCAGATTATGCTCTCATTATCAAAAGCACCCCATTGGAACACACCTCTTCCTACCAGGTGCGCAGAGATCCTTCACACTGAAATTACTTCTTTCTTTGATCAAAATACTCATTCCCCAAGTAAATTCAAGTTTAATATTAGGAAAAGTATGCCTTTTTTTTTTTTTTTTGAGACACTCTTGTCACCTGGGCTGGAGTGCAGTGACACTATCTCAGCTTACTGCAAACTCCGCCTCCCGGAATCAAGTGATTCTCCCATCTCAGGCTCCCGAGTAGCTGGGATTACAGGCACTTGCCACTATGCGCAGCTAGTTTTTTGTATTTTTAGTAGACACAAGGTTTCACCATGTTGTCCAGGCTGGTCTCAAACTCCGACCTCATGATTTGCCCGCCTCAGCCTCCCAAAGTGCTGAGATTACAGGCGTGAGCCACCACAGCCAGCCAGGAAAACTATGCTATTTAAAACATACTTTTATTTTATGTTTTATAATATCCAGAGTAAACAATAGCCCAAACAAAGCCTTTGTTGGAATAAGAAAAAGGCATTGACTCTACTTCCATCTGTCAGAAAATTATCTTTTTTTTTTTTAAATATATACCAGTTTTTTCCTATGACTGAGACTAGAGTGCAATGGTGTGATCACAGGTCACTGAAGCCTCGGACTCCCACGGTCAAGTGATTCTGCCACCTCAGCCTCCTGAGTGGCTGGGACTGTAGGCATGTGCTACCACATCCAGCCAATTTTTTAATTTTTTGTAGAGGTAGAGTCTGTCTATGTTGCTCAGGCTGATCTTGAATTCCTGTTCTCAAGTGATCCTCCAGCCTCTGCCTCCCAAAGTGCTGGGATTATAAGTATGAGCCACTGCACCTGACCCAGAAAATTTTTTTAATATGCCAATTTTTTTTTTTTTTTTTTTGAGACAGAGTCTCACTCTGTCACCCAGGCTGGAGTGCTGTGGCCGTCTCTCAGCTCACTGCAAGCTCCGCCTCCCGGGTTCAGGCCATTCTCCTGCCTCAGCCTCCCAGGTAGCTGGGACTACAGGCGCCGTCACCTCGCCCGGCTAGTTTTTTGTAGTTTTTAGTAGAGACGGGGTTTCACCGTGTTAGCCAGGATGGTCTCGATCTCCTGACCTCGCGATCCGCCCGTCTCGGCCTCCCAGAGTGCTGGGATTACAGGCTTGAGCCACCGCGCCCGGCGCCAATTTTGTTAAGGCAACACATTGTTGCCATCTGTTAGAAAAACATCATAATAAACACACACATCTGTGATATCTGCAATGTAAAGCATGCCTGTCCTCATGTAGCAGCTGTGCTGATACAGTCTTCCTTTCTTATCTTTTGACAAGAGAAGGAGAATCCTCAGTTAACTGTGCAACTTGGGGCACATTTCATAGCCTCCAAAGTCTTTTTCCTCATCTTTGAATTTGATGTAATTATGTCTACCTTGCATGAAGCTGAGAATTAAATGAGATGGTCAGCTGGGTGCAGTGGCTCATGCCTGTAATCCCAGCACTTTGGAAGTCTGAGGCGGGTAGATCACTGGAGTTCAGGAGTTTGAGGCCAGCCTGGCCAACATGGCAGAACCCCATCTCTACTAAAAATACAAAAATTAGCTGGGCATGGTGGCAGACACCTGTATTCACAGCCACTTGGGAGCCTGAGACAGGAGAATCGCTTGAACTCAGGAGGCAGAGGTTGCAGTGAGCCGAGATTGCACCACTGCACTCCAGCCTGGGGGACAGAGTGAGACTCTCTCTCAAAAAAAAAAAAAGAAGTGGACCCTAATTCCCTTCCTTTTGTGGGCTGGACTTAGTTACTTGTTCTTAACAAACAAAATAAAATGGAAATGATGGTGTGCAACTTCAGGCAGTAGGTCATAAAAATGGCTTTCACCTTGATACTTCTCCAATTGCTATGTTGCAAGCCTTATGGAGAAACTCATTTGGCAAGGAACTGAAGCCTTTGCTCAGTAGCCATATGAAAGAGCTTGGAAGCAGATCCTGCAGCCTCAGTCAAGCCTTCAGATGAATGCAACCCTGATCAACATTGAGTGCAACCTCCTTAAAGACCCCAAACCACACGAACCCATCTTAGCCTCTCCTGACGTCCTCATCCACAGAAACTATGAGATAGATGGTTGCTGCTTTAAGCTACTCAGTTTTGGGGGTAATGTGTTCTGCAGTAAGTGATAACTAATAAAATCACCATGTATGTACTAGACAATGTTCCAGGCACTGAGGATGTAATGATGAACAGTACAGACGCAATCCATGCCCTCATGTGGCACTTACATTCTAATGGGGCTGACAGAATATAAACAAGTAAAGAAAGAAATAAAGCCAGGTAGCAATACATACTCTAAGAAATACAAAGCCTGCCCAGGCACAATGGCTCACACCTGCAATCCCAGTGCTTTGGGAGGCCAAGACAGGCGGATCAATTGAGGTCAGAAGTTTGACACCAGCCTGGCCAACGTGGTGAAATACACGTGGTGAAGTACTAAAATACAAAAATTAGCCAGCAGTGGTCATGCACACCTATAATCCCAGCTACTCGGGAGGCTGAGACAGGAGAAACGCTTGAACCTGGGAGGTGGACCCTGCAGTGAGCCAAGATCACGTCACTGCACTTGAGAGTGAGACTCACTCTCAAGAAGAAAAAAAAGAAAGAAATACAAAGCCAGATGGAGATATAGAGAGTTCCTAGGGATTGAAGAAGAGACGTGGTGATGAGAGTGGAGTGAAGCATTTTTAGATAGGATATACATGGAGATAGCTTTAAGTAGAGACCTGAATGATATGAAGGAAGAATTATACCATTATGTGATGGAATAGTTTTGGTTTTTGTGGTGGTCATTGTTTTTTCAGGCAGATGAAATAAAAAATGTAAAGACTCAAAGGCAGAAAAAAGCTTGACATATTCCAGGAGCAGTCAGAAAGCCAGGGTGGCTTGGGAGGAGGAACCAGAAAGAGTGGTATGCAATAGGGTCTGTGAGTAGCAAGAGACCATACCCCTTCCCTTTCTGAACCCAGCCAAAGCCAACCACTGAAAAGGGAGTAACACCCATGTTCTTTACTGTGAGCCACAAAGCCTCTCTCTCTGCCTCATCCCCTACCATGCTACCCACCTCGGTTATTGCTTTGTGGGCACACTGGCCTTTGGTTAGCATTTATCACATCCAAAAATACCTTGTTAATTTTCTTACATACTTGTTTATTTATTTATTTTTTTTTTGAGACGGAGTCTCACTCTGTCGCCCAGGCTGGCGGTGCAGTGGCGCGGTCTCGGCTCACCACAAGCTCCGCCTCCCGGGTTCACGCCATTCTCCTGCCTCAGCCTCCTGAGTAGCTGGGACTACAGGCGCCCGCCACCACGCCCAGCTAAATTTTTTGTATTTTTAGTAGAGACGGGGTTTCACCATGTTAGCTAGGATGGTCTCGATCTGCTGACCTCGTGATCCACCAGCCTCGGCCTCCCAAAGTGCTGGAATTACAGGCTTGAGCCACTGCGCCTGGCCTATATTTTCTTTTTTTTATTTTAAATTTTTTATTTTTGTGGGTACACAGTAGGTGTATATATTTACGGAGTATATATGTTATTTCGATACAGGCACGTAATGTGTTAATAGTCACATTGGGGTAAATAGAGTATACATTACCCCAAGCATCTATCATTTATTTATGTTACAAACATTTCAATTATATTCCTTAATTATTTTTAATGTACAATAAATTGTTGTTCAGTATAGTCACCCTATTGTGTTGTTAAATACCAGATCTTATTCATGCTAATATATTTTCTTTTTTAAAAAAATCTAACTACATTTTCATACCCATTAACATTCCCCCGTCCCCTGCCCCCACTCCCCTTCCCAGCCTCTGATAACTGTCATTCTACTATTTCCATGAGTTCAGTTGTTTCCATTTTTAGCTCCCACAAATGAATGAGAACATGTGAAGTTTGTCTTTCTATACCTAGCATATTTCACTTAACATAATATCCTCCAGTTCTATCCATGTTGTTCCAAATGACAGGATCTCATTCTTTTTTATGGCTGTATATAGTACTCCATTGTATATATGTGTCACATTTCCTTTATTCATTCATCTATTAATGGATACTTAGGTTAATTTTAAATCTTGACTATTGCAAATAGTGCTGCAAGAAACATGGGAGTGCAGGTATCTCTTCAATATACTGATTTTCTTTCTTTTGGGGATATACCTAGCAGTGGGATTGTCAGATCATATGGTAGTTCTATTTCTATTTTTTTGAGAACTTCCATATTGTTCTCCATAGTGGCTGTACTAACTTCATGCTTGTTTATTTTGTCTCTTCCTATTACAGTGTAAGCTCCACCAGAGCAGCAGACTCTCATAAAGCCTTGTGGGATGAATGAAAGGAGTGTCATCCCTTAAGACATTGGCAACAAAATCATCGCCTGACATATTCTACTATAAATGCCTGCAGTAACCTATGCATAGAGGAGCAAATGAACTCCCACAGGAAGGTGGACAATCTCTGAGCCAGAGATAATTGGAACTCTGGCAGTTTGAGTGGACACTCCGTCACACACTCACCCACTCATTCACAGGGTTATGCAATTCCAAAAATTATGTGTTTGGCTCCAGGCAGATACATTTTTCCCCTCTAAGTCCAAAATAAAGATAGAAATGCATACATCTAACAGACTATATGGCAGAATTATTTTTCTTAAAAGGATGTGTAATTTATTAAACTATCAAATACCAGAATAAGATACTTAAGATTATGAGAAGCTTTCAGAGCAAAATGCAAATCCTGTCATTTACTTCCTATGTGACCTAGGCAAGCTACTTAATCTCTCTAAACTTCAGTCCCTTCATCTGTAACTAAGGAGATTCTAATACCTACTTACAATAACATCGTTGTAAAAATTCAATTAGATTCCAGACAGTTCTCAGACAAACAAAAATAAAAACGCTGAGTGTCAAATGATCACAGGAGCCAAATGAAAGAGCTCCCAATGGCTAAGCCTGGAACATTTTAAACAACAAAATACATGAAATAGCATTGGACTATATAACTCAAAGTGAAAAATAAATATCCATAATTCTATGGTGATATAAATAATAATTAAATAAGTAAATGCATGGGGAAGAAGAGACAAATCTCCCATGCAGAAGAACTTTAAATAATTTATGTAGATACTCAGCTCTCAAAGAGAGAGACCATAACCCTTCAGTCTTTAAGTGTGGGCTATGCACAGTGACTTCCTTCCAAAGAGTACAGTATCAAAACAAGGGTTGAGGGAAGAGTAACTTTATGGTGAAGAGACCAAACAAACGCTACTTTAGCCTGGTGATCAAGTTCAACATCAACAGTGATGAATCATGTTGACACTATGTGATATGACAAAAGTGGTACTTTACCTCTGTTTTTCCTCTCTAAAACCTGTAACACCAGTCTAATCATGAGAAAAACATCCAGTTAATTTCTGTGTGTGTGTGTATGTGCGTGTGTATTGAGACAACCGAGTCTCGCTCTGTCACCCAGGTTGGAGTGCAGTGGCATGATCTCGGCTCACTGCAAGCTCCGCCTCCCGGGTTCATGTCATTCTCCTGCCTCAGCCTCCCGAGTAGCTGGGACTACAGGTGCCTGACACCACATCCGGCTAATTTTTTTTTGTATTTTTAGTAGAGATGGAGTTTCACCGTGTTAGCCAGGATGGTCTCAATCTCCTGACCTCGAGATCTGCTCACATCTGCCTTCCGAAGTGCTGGGATTACAGGCCTAAGCCACTATGCCCGGCCTCAGTTAATTTCAACAGAGGTGCATCCTACACAATAATTGACCAGTACCCTTCAAAACTTTCAAGGAAAAATGAGGAAAGTCTGAAAAACTGTCCCAGGCAAGAAGAGCGTAAAAAAAAACATAACATTGGCCGGGCACGGTGTCTCACGCCTGTAATCCCAGCAGTTTGGGAGGCCGAGGCGGGCCGATCACGAGGTCAGGAGATTGAGACCAGCCTGACCAACATGGTGAAACCCCATCTCTACTAAAAATACAAAAATCAGCCAGGTATGGTGGTGGGCACCTGTAATCCCAGCCACTCAGGAGCCAGGATGTGGTGGTGGGTGCCCGTAATCACAGCTACTCAGGAACCTGAGGCAGGAGAACCAGTTGAACTGGGGAGATGGAGGTTGCAGTGAGCCAAGATCATGCCATTGCACTACAGCCTGGGTGACAGAGTGAGACTCTGTCTAAAAAAAAATAAATTAATTAAAATTAAAATTAAAAATAATATAAGGTAACCTAATGATTATTAGATACCTAATGTTCCAGGGATGAGATACTGAAACAGAGAAAGACATTAGATAAAAACAAAGGATATCTGAATATCCTTTGTGAACTTTAGTTATTAATAATATATCAGTATTGGTTCATTAATTGTGGCAAAGGTACCATGCTAATCTAAGATGTAAATAATAGGGGAAATTATGTAAATAATAGTGGGGATGGAGTCTATGAGAACTTTCAGTGCTATGCTCTCAATTCTTCTGTATATTTAAAACTATCCTAAAAAATTGAAGTCATCCACACGCAGTGTCTAACACCTGTAATCCTAGCACTTTGGGAGGCCGAGGCAGGTGGATCACCTGAGGTCAGGAGTTCAAGACCAGTCTGGCCAATGTGGTGAAACCCTATCTCTACTAAAAATACAAAAAAAGTAGCTAGACATGGTGGTGTGCACCTGTAATCCCTGCTACTCAGGAGGCTGAGGCAGGAGAATTGCTTGAACCTGGGAGGCAGAGGTTGCAGTGAGCCAAGATCACGCCACTGCACTCCAGCCTGGGCAACAAGCACGAAATTCTATCTTTAAAAAAAAAAAAAAAGCTTATTAAAAAAATGCAATTAGAAATTGTAGGTATGGCCGGGCGCGGTGGCTCAAGCCTGTAATCCCAGCACTTTGGGAGGCCGAGACGGGTGGATCACGAGGTCAGGAGATCGAGACCCTCCTGGCGAGCACGGTGAAACCCCGTCTCTACTAAAAATACAAAAAAAAAAAAAAACTAGCCGGGCGAGGTGGCGGGCGCCTGTGGTCCCAGCTACTCGGGAGGCTGAGGCAGGAGAATGGCGGGAACCCGGGAGGCGGAGCTTGCAGTGAGCTGAGATCCGGCCACTGCACTCCAGACGGGGCGACAGAGCAAGACTCCGTCTCAAAAAAAAAAAAAAAAAAAAAAAAAAAAAGAAATTGTAGGTAAAATAGACATAAAGTTTGTTTTTTTTTAAAGACGGACTTTTGCTTTATTGCCCAGGCTGGAGTGCAGTGGCATAATATCGGCTCACTGCAACCTCTGCCTTCCAGGTTCAAGCAATTCTCCTGCCTAAGCCTCCTGAGTAGCTGGGATTACAGGCACACACCACCACACCCAGCTAATTTCTGTATTTTTAATAGAGATGGGTTTTTTTTTTTTTTTTTTTTTTTTTGAGATGGAGTCTCGCTCTGTCACCCAGGCTGGAGTGCAGTGGCCGGATCTCAGCTCACTGCAAGCTCCGCCTCCCGGGTTCACGCCATTCTGCTGCCTCAGCCTCCCGAGTAGCTGGGACTACAGGCGCCCGCCACCTCGCCCGGCTAGTTTTTTATATTTTTAGTAGAGACGGGGTTTCACCGTGTTAGCCAGGATGGTCTCGATCTCCTGACCTTGTGATCCGCCCGTCTCGGCCTCCCAAAGTGCTGGGATTACAGGCTTGAGCCACCGCGCCCGGCCTAGAGATGGGTTTTTACCATGTTGGCCAGTCTAGTCTCAAACTCCTGACCTAGTGATCCACCCACCTCGGCCTCCCAAAGTGCTGGGATTACAGGCGTGAGTCATCACACTTGGCCAAATGTAAAGTTTTTTTTTTTTTTTTTTTTTTTGAGACAGAGTCGTGCTCAGTCACCCAGGCTGGAGTGCAGTGGCCCACTCACTGCAATTTCTGCCTCCCAGGTTTAAGAGATTCTCCTGCCTCATTCTTCTGAGTAGCTGGGATTACAGGTGCCCACCACTGTGCCCAGCTAATTTTTGTGTTTTTAGTAGAGACAGGGTTTCACCATCTTGGCCAGGCTGGTCTCAAACTCCTGACCTATTGATCCACCCACCTTGGCCTCCCAAAGTGCTGGGATTACAGGCGTGAGCCACCGCGCCCAGCCTAGATGTAAAGTCTAAGCACAGTGTCTGTTATTTATCATGGATACTGTAATGTAGGTCATCTACTCTTAGAGATCATTTGTAGTAAAATTATTATTACTTTATGGGCCTTTAAGAAAGAAAAACTGCTGCCAATTAAATATGACAAAATGCCTTAATACCGGTCCTGTGATATGTATAAATCAGTCATGCCAGCCTCCCATTGCTTTGAAACAACTTCATCACTTATGACTGTCTTACTTTCTTCCATCTCATAAAGAATTTAGTCATTCCTTTGTAGACAAAAATTATGAAATTAGTTACTCCCTGAATGACAAATATTTGCTTCACTAAATATCAAATGTATGTCCCACTGCTCTGTGTCTGTCCTTTCCTCATAAACAATAAATTTGTGTTTCAACAAAAAGTTGCAATACCCCCCCCTTTTTTTTTTTTTTTTGAGATAGGGTTTCACTCTGTCACCCACACTGGAGTGCAGGAGCACAATCATAGCTCCTCACCGCAGTCTCAACCTCAAAGGCTTAAGAGATCCTACTGCCTCAGTCTCCTGAGCAGTTGGGACTACAGGTGTGTGATAATTTTGGTATTTTTGGTAGAGACCAGGATTTCGCCATGTTACCTAGGCTGGTCTTGAACTCCTGGGCTCAAAGTGATCATGCCCAACTTGGCCACCCAAAGTGCTGGGATTACAGGCGTGAGCCACAGTGCCAAGTCACCATCTTCATCTGAACATTTTAAACAGCAATTAAATCCAACACCTGTAGTACTAACAATGCACATAACTGAATTAAAGTGACATAAATTTGAACAATTATGATCAAGTTCACCTGTGCAAGTCAAAGACAATTAGGTCACAAATGCTGCCTGGCAGATAGTAATTTTAACCTGTCATGCATGATAAAATATAAGTGACATCCTAATTTCAGAAATGTTGGCACCGCGGTGGCTCATGCCTGTATCCCAGCACTTCGGGAGGCTGAGGCGGGTGGATCACCAGAGGTCAGGTGTTCAAGACCAGCCTGCCAACATGGTGAAACCCTGTCTCTACTAAAAATACGAAAATTAGCCGGGCATGGTGGCATGCACCTGTAATCCCAGCTACTTGGGAGGCTGAGGCAGGAGAATCACTTGAACCCAGGAGGCGGAGGTTCAATGGGCCAAGATCACGCCATTGCACTTCAGCCTAGGCAATAAGAGAGAAACTCTGTCTCAAACAACAACAACAACAACAAAAACTACTGGGTGTGGTGGTGTGCACCTGTAGTCCCAGCTATTCAGGAGACTGAAGTGGGAGGATCACTTGAGCTGGAGAGGTGGAGGTTGCAGTGAGCTGAGATCCGGCCACTGTACTCAAGCCTAGGTGACAGAAGGAGACCCTGTCTCAAAATAAATCAATAAAATAACTAAAAAGTAATTTCAGAAATGTCAAAATGTGGAAATGAAAAGTGTAACTGGCCAGGCACGGTGGCTCACGCCTGTACTCCCAGAACTTTGGGAGGCTGAGGCAGGCGGATCATTTGAGGTCAGGAGTTCGAGACCAGCCCGGCCAACATGGTGAAACCCTGTCTGTACTAGAAATAGAAGAATTAGCCAGGTGTGGTGGCACACACCTATAATCCCAGCTACTCGGGAGGCTGAGGCATGATAATCGCTTGAACCCGGGAGGCAAAGTTTGCAGTGAGCCGAGATTGCACCACTGCACTCCAGCCTGGGTTACAGAGTGAGACTCCATATCAAAAAAAAAAAAAAAGAAATGTGTACCTTAGAGGGTTTAGATAAGTGACTATGGTACAGTCATAAAATGGAATAATACAGTGCAGCATTAAAATGAATAAGATAGACCTTTTTTAAAAAAAAAAAAGCTTTTAGTTTACTAATCTTCTCGTGAAAAATCCACAACAACCACAAATAACATCATTGCAGCACCTTTACTCCTTCGGCTTTTTGCCAGCACCAACATTGACTTTTGCAGTCCCCTGACTGTCTTCATTCTGTTCTTGCGTTCCTTTCGTTGCTTTCTTGAGGTCTTTTTCTTCTCATACAGGCCATGTCTTGCAAGTCAATGTTTGGGTTCATTTTTCTTTGCATAACCCAGGGAATCATAAATCATGCCAAAGCCAGTTGTCTTGCCACCAACAAAATGAGCTCTGAATGCAAATACAAATATGTCATCCGGTATGGTCTTGTACATTTTGGCTCGTTTTCCCTGAATTTCTGTGTTAGGCACTGTTGCTTTCCCGGGGTGAAGGACATCAATGACCATTTGTTTCCTCTGAAGTAGTCGGTTGGACATGAACTTTCTAGTGCGGATAGTTACCATGTCACTCATGATGGCAGTCTATGCTCAGAAAGCCAGGGAGGAAAACAATAGATAGACCTATTTTTATTTACATAAAAAGATATCTAAGACATGTTTAAAAATGTAAGACATATATGATCAATTTCCGTAAAATAAAGACTAATAAATATACTAATGTTAATATATGCACAAAAAGATATATGAATTTGTGAAAATAATATGTTTTGCTTACAATCAGTAAAGAAAAAAGAATATAAGCAATCAGTAAATCTTTGAATAAATTTAATAATATTCACCGGTAAAATTTCTTCATTTTAAAAATGGTTTTAAGCAAAACAAGTTAACTGTACCAGGACCGGTTCTAGGTGTTTTCCGATGCATTCTCTTAGCTAACAATGATAACAAAAGCTGACTAACCACTTAACACAAGGAGTGGTTAAGGGAAATTCCTGCATAGCATAAAATTTTGAGCTAGATCTCTAGGCCAAATTTATTCAGTACAGTTATGATATGAAGGATGATAAGCAATTATGATCTAGGCCAGGCTCGGTAGCTCATGCCTTTAATCCCAGCGCTTTACGAGGCTAAGGCGGGTGGATCACCCGAGGATAGGAGTTTGAGACAAGCCTGGCCGACATGATGAAACCCCGTCTCTACTACAAATACAAAAATTAGCTGGGCTTGCTGGCGTGCGTCCATAATCCCAGCTACTCAGGAGGCTGAGGCACGAGAATTGCTTAAACCCCGGAGGCAGAGGTTGCAGTGAACTGGAATTGCACCACTGCACTCCAGCCCGGGTGACAGAGAGACTCCATCTCAGAAAAAAAAAAAAAAAAAAAGTATCTGAAAGACTGTACTAATTTGCAACCTATCTTAGGCTGGGCATGGTGGCTCATCCTTATAATCCCAGCACTTTGGGAGGCTGAGGTGGGTGGATCATCTGAGGTCAGGAGTTCAAGACCAGCCTGGCCAGCATGGTGAAACCCCTGCCTCTACTAAAAATACAAAAATTTGCCAGGCATGGTGGTGCACGCCTGTAGTTCCAGCTACCTGGGAGGCTGAGGCAGGAGAATTGCTTGAACCCAGCAGGTGGAGGTTGCAGTGAGGTGTGATGACACCACTGCACTCCAGCCTGGGCAATAGAGTGAGACTCTGTATCAAAAATAAATAAATAATGTGTAACCCATTTTAAAACACCATTTTGTGAAATACTATGCTGCTATAAAAATACACTAATTTGTTTTTGTTTTTGAGACAGAATCTTGCTCTGTTGCCCAGCCTGGAGTGTAGTAGCACAACTTCGGCTCACTGCAGCCTCCACTCCCAGGTTCTAGCAATTCTTGGGCCTCAGCCTCCCAACTAGCTGGGATTACAGGCACATATCACCACACATGGCTAATTTTTTGTATTGTTTTGTTTTGTTTTGTTTTGCTTTTTTGAGACAGAGTCTTACTCTGTCACCCAGGCTGGAGCGCAGTGGCCCAATTTCAGCTCACTGAAGCCTCTGTCTCCTGGGTTCAAGCGATTCTCCTGCCTCAGCCTCCCGAGTAGCTGGGATTACAGGTGTGCACCACCATGCCCGGCTATTTTGTATTTTTAGTAGAGACGGTGTTTTACCATGTTGGCCAGGCTGGTCTCAAACTCCTGACCTCAAGAGATCCATCTGCGTTAGCCTCCCAAAGTGCGGGATTACAGGCATGAGCCGCCGCACTCGGCCAATTTTTCGTATTTTTAGTAGAGACAGAGTTTCACCATGTTGCCTAGCCTGGTCTCAAACTCCTAAACTAAAGCAATCTGCCCTCCTTGGCCTCCCAAAGTGCTAGGATTACAGGCATGAGCCACCATGCCTGGCCAAAAATACACTAATCTAACTCAAGGATTTAGACAAATATGTGCTATCCTTAAAGAACAGACGAAAAGGTTCTATCCTATTTCCACTTAAGAGAAATGAGCCAATCAATGGCAAAAGGACAGAAAATGTGCTTAGCAGAACCAGTTTTGTTCACTTTAGTTCAGTCTCTCTGTTGGTCCTGAATATTTAAAGAATGAATGGACTTTCATACTGATTCTCTACTAGAACCTCATCATATTACTTATACACAGACACACACAGGCATCTATGTGCATGCGCACACATCCAACTTGCTTATTCCCACTATTACACCAGTACTCATTCATCTAGAGCTGATAAAACACCAAATTATATGGGCACCCATCTAAGCAAATTAGGAAGTGTTGCTTTTCTTGCATTTGCAAAACAAATCCAACATTTTAAAAACACAGCCTAACACTGTTTGAGCTTTTGAAATGAGGAAACAGATGACTAGCTTAAGGAAATCCTAGACCAGATATTTATAAGTTCCAAAGATATCACAGTTGTTGTGCTTCTTTTTAAAATAAGCCTTTTCTAAAGAAGAATTATGACTAATTAAATATGACTGCATGAGCATATGCAGGAAATTTGATAAAAATCCAACAAATTAGGGCACAGTCCAGGAAAATCTCTTGGGGGTTATGTTCCTTGCAAGTAGATAAACATCTTTCTTTCTAAAGGTTAATGTTCTTTAAAGAGTTCAAAACTGGCATCATAGGAAGATGGTGCCATTTTGTACGTGACATTTTTGCTATTCCTTTCTTGTCAAAATAGAAAAATATTCAAAAAAGTAAAGGAAATTAATTTGTAAACACTGAGTGTAGAGGAGAGTTTAAATTTTTTTTTTTTTTTTTGAGACAGAGTTTCACTCTTGTGGCCCAAGCTGGAGCGCAATGACTGCAACCTCCACCACCCAGGTTCAAGCGATTCTTCTGCCTCAGCCTCTCAAGCAGCTGGGATTACAGGCATGCGCCACCACGCCCGGCTTATTTTGTATTTTTAGTAGAGACAGGGTTTCTCCATGTTGGCCAGGCTGGTGTCGAACTCCTGACCTCAGGTGATCCGCCCACCTCAGCCTCCCAAAGTGCTGGGGTTACAGGCGCGAGCCACACCCCCTACCCCAGCCTATTTTTTTTTTTTTTTTAAGAGAGGGTCTCACTGTGTCACTCAGGCTGCAGTGTAGTGGCACGATCACAGCTCACTGCAGCCTTGATCTCCCAGGCTCAAGCAATTCTTCCACCTTAACCATCTAAGCACCTAGGACCACCTGTATGCTCTGTCACGCCCCATTCCGCTAATTAAAACAAAAAAAATTTTTTTTTTTTGTAGATACGAGGGTCTTGCTATGTTACTCCAACTCCTGGGCTCAAACTGTCCTCCCACCTCAGCCTCCCAAAATGCTGGGATTTTAAGTGTGAGCCATGCACTCAGGCCTTCAATTTTTTTTTTTTTAATCCTGAATCACAGGATCAAAAATAAACTAATTCTCTGGATATTATTTTGCTTGCTACAACAAAAGTTTGCTTAAAGATTTTGCAGGCCGGGCATGGTGGGTCATGTCTATAATCCTAGCTACTTGGGAGGCTGGGGCAGGAGGATGGCTTGAGAGACCCTGTCTTAAAAAACAAACAAACAAACAAACAAAAAACTGCAGATCACAACTGCTGTAATGCAAACAAAAGTATCTATAGCTCAGTAGGGTTTAACTTTTTATCAAATGTTATAGAATAGTTGTATTTGCTCCTGAATACTGGGTTCCATTACTGCTTTGCATCTGTCTCTGGGAATTATGTTACAAAAGGCCCAGTTTTGCTTATGTATTACTTTTGTTTCACTATTTTCCAGTTCTTAATATAATATGCTGTTAAGGCCCACATTCAGGAAAAAGACAAATCACTGAAAATGACAAAGTGTCAAGTAGAAGGGTCATGTAGTGAATAAATTAAAAGGATTATTTTATTTCATAGCACCATCACAATAAAAACCATAATATACCCTTTTTTCCTTCATTTATCCAAGAAAAAAACTATATCCTTATAAATAATGATGTACTCTATTGTAAAAGAAGATATCGTATTAAATAAACTTCAACTGATAATCTTTACCTTAGAGCTACACAATTCCCACTTTCCCTTATACTATAAACATTCATAATAAGAAATTGAAATTTTCATATAGACAGATTTTAATTCACTTTTAACATGAATTTTTAAAGGTTAGGGACTCAGGCCAGGCACGGTGGTTCATGCCTGTAATCCCAGAACTTTGGGAATCTGAGGTGGGCGGATCATTTGAAGTCAGAAGTTTGAGACCAGCCTGGCCAACATGGTGAAACTCTGTCTCTATTAAAAATACAAAAAATTAGCTGGGCATGCTAGTGTGTGCCTGTAATCCCAGCTACTCAGGAGGCTGAGGCAGAAGAATCACTTGAACCCAGGAGGCAAAAGTTGCAGTGAACTGAGATTGTGCCATTGCACTCCAGCCTGGACAACAGAGCAAGACTCTATCTCAAATAAATAAATAAATAAGTAAATAAAAATAAAGATCAGGGACTCACACATAAAAGGCTAATTTCCTTCATATAAATATGTGCCTCCCACAAATCATTAAGAGACTGCCTTCATTAAAAAATGGACAAAAGTATTAATATTTATACTGCAGATATGCTCATACATTTGTGAAATAATGTATATGTAAGTAGTTCTTTGTACCATTGTTTATAACAGCAAAAGATTATAAATAACCCAGAAATAAATTATGGCATATCCATACAATGGAATACTGTGCAGCCATAAAATAAAAATGAAGCAGCTTTCCATGTAGTAATATGGAACAACTACCAAGCTACATACTGAAGAAAGCAAGGTCTACATGATGTGCATAATATGCTGATATTAGTGTGGAAGGTAAAGATTTATGGATAATTGTAAACATAATCTGAAAATATAATATCTCTGAAAGAATATTTAAGTAACTAGTAACTGTGCTCTCTCCAGGAAATGCACTGGGTAAGAAAGCACCAGGGGAAGAAGGGATATTTACTTTTCACTGTGCTGTATATTCTTTTTCATCCTTTGAAGATATCACCAGGAGGATGTGACTTTAATTTCCCAAAGGATTGGTGGCACTGATTTGAGGATTGTGGAAGAGACTGTCAGCTACTATTCCTACTCAGTCCTACTGAGTTATAAAGATGGGCTGTGGCAGCAGCCAAAGGCTTGAAGATCAACAGGCAGGTCTTCAAGAAGCTGTTCTCCATTTCACCTTCATAGAGCCCTTTGCAGAGCCTTTTTAAAAAAAAAAAAAATATATATATATATATATATATATATATACATTTAGTGCTTTTTATTTCCTCAAAAAACTCCTAGTCTAGCCAGGCACAGTAGCTCACACCTGTAATCCCATCACTTTGGGAGGCTGAAGCAGGTGGATCACCTGAGGTCAGGAGCTGGAGGCCAGCCTGGCTAACATGGCAAAACCCTTTCTCTATTAAAAATGCAAAAATTAGTCAAGTGCGGTGGCACACATCTGTAGTCCCGGCTACTTAGGAGGCTGAGACAGAAGAATCTCTTGAATCCAGGAGGCAGAGGTTGCACTGAGCCAAGATTGCACCACTGCACTCCAGCCTGGGTGACAGAGCGAGGCTTAGTCTCAAAAACAAACTGAAAAACTCCTAGTCTATCCTACCCCAAGAAAAGCATCCTTCATCTTTAGTGAAAAGAGGGATTGTCCAAATTTTAAAGTTTTAAAACTCATTTTAAGTCGTTTTTTGCAGAATGTATTTTTTCTGTATTAGTTTATTGTATTTATTTATTTATTTATTTATTTATTTTGAGGCAGGTTCTTGCTCTGTCACCCAGGCAGAGTATAGTAGTGCCATCATGGCTCATTGCAGCCGTGACCTCCTGGGATTAAGCAATCCTCCTGCCTCATTTTTTATTTTTTATTTTTTTCAGATGGAGTCTCACTCTGTTGTTCAGGAGTGTAGTGGTGTGATCTCGGTTCAGTGCAACCTCCACCTCCCGGGTTCAAGCGATTCTCCTGCCTTTGCCTCCCAAGTAGCTGAGATTACAGGTGGTACGTGCCACCATGCCCAGATAATTTTTTGTATTTTCAGTAGAGATGGGGTTTTACCATGTTGGCCAGGCTGGTCTTGAACTCCTGACCTCAAGTGATCCATTCACCTCAGCCTCTGAAAGTGGTGGGATTACAGGCATGAGCCACCACACCCGGCCTCTTTAAAATGTTTTGTAGAGACAAGGTCAACAAGTTGCCCAGGCTGGTCTGCAACTTCTGGGCTGAAGTGGTCCTCCTGCCTTAGCCTTCCAAAGTGCTAGGATTAGAGGCGTGAGCCACCACATCTGGCTATCTAGTTTTTAATTTGTATACATTCATGGGGCACAAGTGCAATATTGCTACATTGGTATAGTGCACTGTGGTAAAGTCAGGGCCTTCAATACGTCTATCACTGGAGCAACACACATTGTACCCACCAAGCAACCACCCATCATCCATCCCCCTCCCACCCCTCCATCCTTCTGAGTCTCCACTGTCCATCTGCATACACTTATTTTAAAAGTTCATTTACATTTATAGTATTTACTCTTATCAAGTCAATCATGGAGAGCAATAAAGTCTAAAGTCATTTTGATGAATGTATAAAATAGAAATCGGGAATTATGTGTACTCATTTGTCTTACATCTGCCTCTGCTTCAAATTTTTTTGTTGTTTGTTTGTTTTGGGGGTTGTTTTTTTTTTTTGTATTTTTTTTGAGACAGGGTCTCACTCTGTCGCCCAGGCTGGAGTGCAGTGGCACGATCTCAGCTTATTGCAACCTCTGCTTCCCAGGCTCAAGGGATCCTCCCACCTTAGCCTCCCCCGAGTAGCTGAGACTATAGGCACCTGCCTCCATGCCCAGATAATTTTTTTTGTTGTTGAGACGGGGATTTCGCCAGTATATGTTGCCCAGGCTGCTCTGGAATTCCTGAGCTCAAGCAATTTTCCTGCCTCAGTCTCTCAAAGTGCTGGGATTACAGGCATGAGCCGCCTTGCCCAGCCCAATTGACTTTTATACTTTGTTTTGGTTGTATAGAATCACAATACTCATCATACAAGCATGGAGTCATAAGAAGTAATAGATGTTGGTGTTTTATGTTGTTGTTGTTGTTGTTGTTGTTGTTTTTAACAGCATGCCTTGGAACTTCAAGTTGCTCTTTAATTAAACTCATTTAAAAATACAGATCTATAATAAGAAGTCTGTTTCAAAATTGCATCACTAATAACATCTAACAATGATCTTATAGACGTCAGATGAGAAACACCCAAAACTTACCATAAGCATGGCATCTATCTATAAGAAAGCATTAGATGGTGTGTGTTGCTCTGTATTACAAATTATTATTATTATTATTATTATTATTATTACTGAGATGGAGTCTCACTCTGTCGTCCAGGCTGGAGTGCAGTGGAGCGATCTCGGCTCACTGCAAGCTCCGCCTCCCGGTTTCACGCCATTCTCCCGCCTCAGCCTCCCAAGTAGCTGGGACTACAGGCGCCCGCCATCACGCCCAGCTCATTTTGTTTTTATATTTTTAGTAGAGACGGGGTTTCACCGTCTTAGCCAGGATGGTCTCAATCTCCTGACTTCATGATCCACCTGCCTCGGCCTCCCAAAGTGCTGGGATTACAGGCTTGAGCCACTGCGCCTGGCCTTTTTTTTTTTTTTTTTTTTGAGATGGAGTTTCACTCTTGTTGCCCAGGCTGGAGTGCAGTAGCTCAATCTCAGATCACTGCAACCTCCGCCTCCCGGGTTCAAGCGATTCTCCTGCCTCAGCCTCCTGAGTAGCTGGGATTACAGGCACGCACCACCACGCCCCGCTAATTTTGCATTTTTAGTAGGGATGAGGGTTCTCCATGTTGGTCAGGCTGGTCTCGAACTCCCGACCTCAGGTGATTCGTCTGCCTCGGCCTCCCAAAGTGCTGGGATTACAGGTGTGCGCAACCATGCCCGGCCACCACAAATTAATTTTTATCCAAAGCAAATGAAAATTCAGAACCAGAGTTATGACGCATGAAGCAAGTCATCTGAATCAAAGTGTAGCACACTGGCTTATAAGCCACACATCTTTTGGCAAAGAAAAATTACAAATTTGGCCAAATAATATTGGTATTTTATTAGACATCATGTCTAACATGTTAAAAGAAAAACTTCAGCTGAATTAAATTTAAAGGAGCTTGAGCAATGAAGGATTTGCAAATTGGGCAGCCCCCAGAATCACAGCAGATTCAGAGAGACTTCAGGGGTGCCTCGTGGTCAGAACGAATTTATAAACAAAAAAGGGAAGTGATGTACAGAAATCAGAAGTGAAGTAAAGAAACAACTGGATTGGTTACAGCTCAGCATTTGTCTTATTTGAACCCAGCTTGAACACTTACCAGTCTATGAGTGGTTGAAGCATGGCTGTTGGGATTGGCCAAGACTCAGTGATTGTTTCAGGTGCATACTCCTAAGTTAGGTTTTCAATCTTTTTATCTATTAAGTTAGGTTGCAGTTCACCCACAAGGACTCAAATATAGAAATATGGAGTCCTTCTCAGGCCATATTTAGTTTGCTTTAGCAGACTTAATGCACATTGTGTCACCTCTGGAGTTGTACTGCTCAGAGATCCATTGCAGAGAGAATTTGCTGAAGAATACAATCAGCTGACGCTCACTAGCTATAGCACCTTTGGGATCTGTCACAGCATTTCAACTCAGGGCACACTCATTCTAGGCAGCTCTCAGCCAATGACTGAGCATGACTTGGAGCTTGGGGCCTGGCCATTTTTGCCCAACACAGAAGTCCTCTATAGGCAGTCTTTGCATTACAGCTGTCTATTGGATAGGGCAAGACTTTCTCAGGGTTGCCCCAGAGCTCAAAGCGCTGCCTTTCCAATTTTCAGTTCTTCCCTCACTCCTCTCACAAGTGTCAGATGTTTATTACAGACTAAAGACTTTTCCTGACTTCTCTCTCTCTGCCCTCTATCTTTCAAAGGTCTTATCCCCAATACATTTCTTGTCCTTCTAATTCTATCTTGGTGTCTGCTTCCCAGAGGACACGAACAGGCATACCCATATGAAAATATATTCACTTAAAAAAATTTTAGGCCGGGCACGGTGGCTCAAGCCTGTAATCCTAGCACTTTGGGAGGCCGAGACGAGTGGATCACGAGGTCAGGAGATCGAGACCATCCTGGCTAACACAGTAAAACCCCGTCTCTACTAAAAAATACAAAAACAAAAAAACTAGCCGGGCGTGGTGGCGGGCGCCTGTAGTCCCAGCTACTCGGGAGGCTGAGGCAGGAGAATGGCGTAAACCCGGGAGGCGGAGCTTGCAGTGAGCTGAGATCAAGCCACTGCACTCCAGCCTGGGCGACAGAGCGAGACTCCATCTCAAAAAAAAAAAATAATAATAATAATTTTAAATTTAGTGATATCAAACACATAATCTTCACTTTTTTTTTTTTTTTTTTAGACAGAGTCTTGCTCTTGTTGCTCAGGTTGGAGTGCAATGACACCATCTTGGCTCACTGTAACCTCTGCCTCCAGGGTTCAAGCGATTCTCCTGCCTCAGCCCCAGGTAACTGGGATTACAGGCGTGTGCCACCACACCCGGCTAATTTTGTAGTTTTAGTAGAGACAGGGTTTCACCATGTTGGTCAGGCTGGTCTCAAACTCCTGACCTCAAGTGATCCACCCACCTCGGCCTCCCAAAGTGCTGAGATTACAGGCGTGCGCTACCATACCCAGCTCTACTCCTCCATTTTTTATTTTCTTGTGTGGCCCTTGCAAATAATGCAATTTATACTGCCAAAGTGATAACATTTGTTCCCTTTTCGCCACACAATTTATTAAAAGGATGCTACTTGTAAGCATTTGCAATTTAAAAGATAATTTCCCAAATAGTTCATTCCCTCTTAGCATTACTCGGTAGTCCTTGCCTAAAGCATCATTTTTTGTCATAACAGCGATAAAGCCAAGACGTCTAATTAGCAAAAGGCTTCTTCCTATTTGAGACAACAGCCCAATTTGTTGAAATAAGTGCTTACTGTAAATTCAAAATGTTTATTTTTTTTTAAATATTGAAGAAATTTACAAAGATGTCTTTTTTATTTGTTGGTCTTGAATTCCACATTCAGTCAAATATTGAAGATTCAACTCAAAAGCAGAATATGAAAATTAGCAACAATTAAACTGATTTGGCTGACATTTAGCAGGACTTACCAAAGCCACCACTTAAAATAGAAATTTCCAACTCTTATCAGAAACCAAAAACTTTCAGGCATCGAGGCATCCCTGCGAGACCTATCTGCCTGCCGTGTTTATTATAACGAAAGCACACATCTGCCAGAAAATGGCCTTGTGGACCTTTAAAAGTATGAGAAAGGAAAAGTGACATCATCCTTTGAGTCTTACCCTACCAAAAACTCAGGGTTAGGTTGTACTTTTTTTTTCTGGCTATTGAAAATAGGCTGGTTGCAACATAGGTGTCAGATTGCTTCTCCCTATGTCAGCTTCAAGTTCAAATTTAGGAAGTTATTCTCCCGTCAGAACATGTTGTACAAATTAACAATAGGTTCCTAAGCCATAAACATATTTTAATAGATCTAAAATTTTCCTAGGTTATTCTTTTTCCCATCTCATTATAAGTGCTTTGTAAAAAGTGATTGCTACTCCTATGATGCACTGAGGGTAAAATAACGTACCAGAATTGAGATTTGAAAGAGAATTTCCCAAGAACAACATAGGGTTCTTAGATTTCAATGTTTTGAATACTCCTAGCAATAGATGGGTCTTTTCAGTAAAATACTGAAGGGAAGCAACAGTTGATTTCCTATTATGATTATTGTATTAAATTAAGCCAGAACTAGGAAGGCCTAGCAAGACCCAGCAAGGCCTAGCAAGACCCTAAAGGAATTGGAGAAGGGATAGATGAGTTTTTACAAGTGGAAAAGTATGAAGCATGAAACATTGCTTAGAGAACGGACAAGACAGAAGAGTGGTGAGTAGTGTCACAGTGATAGGAAGGCTTAGGGGTAAAGGATGGTTTTCGAAGCATCAGGGAATTCACTGGGAAACTTACACAGGGCAAAGTGGTTTTGTTGTTGTTGTTGTTTTTGAGACAGAGTTTCGCTCTGGTTGCCCTGCTGAGATCTTGGCTCACTGCAACCTCTGCTCCCTGGGTTCAAACGATTCTTCTGCCTCAGCCTCCTGAGTAGCTGGGATTACAGGTGCCCACTACCATGCCCAGCTAATTTTTTGTATTTTTAATAGAGACGGGGTTTCACCATGTTGGCCAGGCTGGTTTCAAACTCCTGACCTCAGGTAATCCACTTGCCTTGGCCTTCCAAAGTGCAGGGATTACAGGCATGAGCCGCCACACCCAGCCCAAAGTGTGCTTTTTAAAATCTGGGCTTTTGGGCCGGGCGCGGTGGCTCAAGCCTGTAATCCCAGCATTTTGGGAGGCCGAGACAGGCGGATCACGAGGTCAGGAGATTGAGACCATCCTGGCTAACTAAAAAAATACAAAAAACTAGCCGGGCGTGATGGCGGGCGCCTGTAGTCCCAGCTACTCGGGAGGCTGAGGCAGGAGAATGGCGTAAACCCAGGAGGCGGAGCTTGCAGTGAGCTGAGATCCGGCCACTGCACTCCAGCCTGGGCAACAGAGGGAGACTCCATCTCAAAAAAAAAAAAAAAAAAAAGCTGGGCTTTTGGACAGATATGCTTTCTTAATTTCTTGACTTGTGTAGGCATGATCCTAGGAATCACATTTGAGAGACATGTCTCTAGTAAGCATTGCATGTTATTTTCCCACTTTGTAGGCAATTTGATGACTAAGAAAGCAACAACATCAAATGGTGCTCCAGGAAGGCCTGGAAGAATGAATGTATTTCCCTGGGTTACATAAGCCCTTGGGAGAATCTGACTTAATTTCCTAATTTAAACACAAAAAAAGCAGAAGTCAGCCTAAATCATTGTAAGAAGTCTTTTTCAGCTCTGGGTTGCCATGCCTCTATTTGAAATTACAAATGCATTATGATGTATGCTGCTGCCTACTGAACACTAAACAGAACTGTCTTCAATATAGTCATTGATTTTGCACACCTGTAATTCTCATGCAAAACTTGGTACTAACAGATCAATTATACTTGCATCAGGTGTGTAACAGACACAAGTTGTTAAAATTTATCCTGTTCTGCCAAATACAAGTTTTTTAAAAAGATGAAAGAAGAAAGGCATATCCATGCTGAGGGGTCATTAATAGCTAGTAAATTAGTTTGTTCTTCAGCTCTGAAAGAACTTTAATTAAGTACTTTCCATTTATTGGATTTTCTCTAGATTATAAGCATTATTATTTATAAAGAAATTAAGAATTTTAAATAGAAATATTTCATATAAACAAAATAACCAAAATAATTGTATATGAATGACTCCCAAGAAATCTTCAAATACAAAACGTGTGGTCAAAGCTGCTTCTCTTTTACAAAATGTCCTAAATTATTATCACGACTCATTCTTCAAAGCACAGTGCAGGTTCTACCCTCCCAAAAAAAATCCCCTCCAAGGACTTCAATTCAAAGCTTTCCCCCTACTCTTTGGAAACTGAAACCGCTTCTCCTTATACCTTAGCTAAAGTTTAATACAATGTTAGGCACTTTTTTTTCCCCTTTTTTTTTTTTTTTTTTTTTGAATTGGAGTCTCTCTCTGTTGCCTAGGCTAGAGTGCAATGGAGCGATCTTGGATCACTGCAACCTCCTCCTCCCAGGTTCAAGTGATTCTCCTGCCTCAGCCTCCCAAGTAGCTAGGATTACAGGTGCCTGCCACCATGCCCAGCTAATTTTTGAATTTTTAGTAGAGATGGGGTTTCACCAGGTTGACCAGGCTGATCTTAAACTCCTGACCTCAGGTGATCCACCCGCCTCAGCCTCCCAAAGTGCTGGGATTACAGGTGTGAGCCACCGCCCCCAGCCCATTAGGCACATTTTAACTGGATTTACTTTATGTCAGGGACACTGTGCTAAGAATTATGTAAGATGATCATTGGCCTGAGCCGGTGGCTCACACCCATAATCCCAGCACTTTGGGAGGCCGAGGCAGGCAGATCACCTGAGGTCAGGAGTTTGAGACCAGCCTGGCCAACCTGGTGAAACCCTGTCTCTACTAAAAATACCAAAAATTAGCCAGGCATAGTGGTGGACACCTGTAATCCCAGCTACTGGGGAGGCTGAGACAGGAGAATCGCTTGAACCCGGGAGGTGGAGGTTGCAGTGAGCCGAGATCAGGCCATTGCACTCCAACCTGGACAACAAGAGCAAAGCTCTGTCTCAAAAAAAAAAAACAAAAAAAAACAAAAATATCATCATAGCTACTTCATAAGGATGGATTTAATGATGTATCCCTTTTTAGAAGGGAACTGAAGAACAGGGAGTTGAATTAACCACACAGGCCGGGCGCGGTGGCTCAAGCCTGTAATCCCAGCACTTTGGGAGGCCGAGACGGGCGGATCACAAGGTCAGGAGATCGAGACCATCCTGGCTAACACAGTGAAACCCCGTCTCTACTAAAAAATACAAAAACTAGCCGGGCGAGGTGGCGGGCGTCTGTAGTCCCAGCTACTCGGAGGCTGAGGCAGGAGAATGGCGTAAACCCGGGAGGCGGAGCTTGCAGTGAGCTGAGATCCGGCCACTGCACTCCAGTCCGGGCGACAGAGCGAGACTCCGCCTAAAAAAAAAAAAAAAAAAAAAAAAAAAAAAAAAAAAAAAGAATTAACCACACGGTGAGAGCCAGTAGTGAAGTCAGAGCTTGAAACAAAGCAGTGTGAAGTCTAAGTCTAATTGCTTAACCACGATGCTATAGAAATATTAACACCAATGGGCTGAAAGAAAAAATAAATGATGCTTTGCTCTATTCTGAATAAAAATTAGGTTACTCAAACTAGAAACGTTTCAAGAATCACATCTTTTAATAATGGATACAGATGCAAATAAAATGTTCTGTAAATCAGTGTGCAATTATTTTATAGAATTTTATTGGAGAGAATACACAAAACTAGGCCTAAATAAGCCTTTTGAAAGCTTGTATGTGTTAATATTAGTGCAGGCTAAAAGTCAAATCCTGAACTGTATAGATTTTTTTGTAAGAGAGCACTTGTGAGAGAGAAAGAACTTATTTTCAAACATTGTAAAATTAAATGCCTAAACTGATTGTTTCCAGAATATTAGTGCAAATAAGTGAGTAGAAGGTGAAATTGCAATTCTATTTATGTAGTTATACTGTGGTTATTGGTAGAAAGGCTAAAAAAGCATGACTTATTATTTCATATTTCCAGATGTTTGTTTCTGCAACACATTTTAATCATGGTCTATTTTTATAGGAGCCCCAGGGAATCAGGACTGGGAAATGTGTCTCTAAGGACGCATATCAGAGTAAGTTTTTTAAGTCAACAAGTACTTACTGAATCTTTTATGAGCCAATCACTGTACTAGGTGTTTTGGGCATTGCAAAAGAGCCTAAAATCTTATTTTGTATGTTTTTTTTAAAAATGCAGGCCAGGCCTGGTGTGGTGGTTCACGCCTGTAATCCCAGCATTTTGGGAGGCTGAGGCGGGAGGATCATGAGATCAGGAGATCGAGACCATCCTGGCTAACATGGTGAAACCCCATCTCTATTAAAAATACAAAAAATTAGCCTGGTATGGTGGCAGGCGCCTGTAGTCCCAGCTACTTGGGAGGCTGAGGCAGGATAATCGTTTGAACCCGGAAGGCGGAGGTTGCAGCGAGCCAAGATCACGTCACTGCACTGCAGCCTGGGCGACAGAACGAGACTCCATCTCAAAAAAAAAAAAAAAAATGCAGGCCAGGGCCAGAGGCAAGGTGGCTCACACCTATAATCCCAGTACTTTGGGAGGCTAAGGTGGGAGTATTGCTATAGTTGGAACCAGTCTGACCCCATCTCTACAATGCCAGACCCCATCTCTACAAAAAGTTTTTAAAATTAATCAAGCTTGATGGCACATTCCTATAGTTCTAGCTACTTAGGAGACTGAGGCAGGAGGATGGCTTGAGCCCAGGAATTCAAGGCTGCAGTGGACTATGACTGTGCCATTGTACTCCAGCCTGGGCAAGACTCTGTCTCTAAAAAAGTAAATAAAAAATAAAAATACAACAAAACTAACATTTTAAAATGCAGAAGCTTAATCATTCTACAAATTCAAGTTCCTCTTTCCATCAGGTGCCTACCATGTTTTGCATGTTTTCCCTAAATATGTACATTTTGTTACTGTGTTTAATGTTGACTCTTTTTTTTTTTTTTTTTTTTTTTTTTTTAGAGGCGGAGTCTCGCTCTGTCGCCCGGACTGGAGTGCAGTGGACGGATCTCAGCTCACTGCAAGCTCCGCCTCCCGGGTTTATGCCATTCTCCTGCCTCAGCCTCCCGAGTAGCTGGGACTACAGGCGCCCGCCACCTCGCCCGGCTAGTTTTTGTATTTTTAGTAGAGACGTTTCACCGTGTTAGCCAGGATGGTCTCGATCTCCTGACCTCGTGATCCGCCCGTCTCGGCCTCCCAAAGTGCTGGGATTACAGGCTTGAGCCACCGCGCCCGGCCAATGTTGACTCTTATGTATCCTTATGTGATGGTCACTATAGGCCAGTGAAAAAAAAAAAAGGGGGGGGGGCAGAAATCAGGTCCTGTGATGGCTCAGAGTGCTATGATTCTAACTAGTATGAAGGGTCACCTAAAATTTAAATATTTACAAAAGCATGTGACTTTAAAACACATCAGATAACAAATCCCACTAAATATATTATTCAAGAAACTTAAATGGCCTTGCCTACATACTATCTTTTCTTTTTTGAGATGGAGTCTCGCTCTGTCGCCCAGACTGAAGTGCAGTGGCACGATCTTGGCTCACTGTGACTGTCTCCTGGGTTCAAGTGATTCTCCTGCCTCAGCCTCCCAAGAGCTGGGACTACAGGCCCCCTGCCATCACACCCGGCTAATTTCTGTATTTTTAGTGGAGACAGGGTTTCACCATGTTGGCCAGGATGGTCTTGGTCTCCTGACCTCGTGATCCACCCACTTCCGCCACCCAAAGTGCTGGGATTACAGGTGTAAGCCACCGTGCCTGGCCCCTACATACTGTCTTTAAGTCCTCAAAACTACTTAAAAACACACACACACACACACACGAAAGTTAATTGCACAACCTTGTGTTTGATAGTGTATGTTTTTAAAATTCTTTCTTCCTCTTTTCTTCCTTTTCTCCTTTCTTTACATTTATAATGTCTAGTCAGTAAATCGAAGGTGACTTAAATTCTAATGTGACATTAATGCAAAGTTCAGCATGAGACTTTTCTCCCAATTATTAAACTCTTGCAGACTCATCAAGAATAATGAGAAAAGTTCAGGCTTTTATTTAATCTTAGTATTTATAATAGAAACCTTTCCCTATACTGTACTTATTCATTTCTGTTTCTTTGTTAAATATTTACCCACTGCTTTACACCTCTGATTATATGAACACAATACAAAAAAGTCAGTTCTATCGAGTCATGACCTTAAAATTCCCAAACACCTATGAATGAAAGATTAGAGAAAGTAAACAAACAAAAGAAAAAACAAATTGGTAGCTAAACTTAGCTGTAAAATGGCATGCTGACTCTTTTAAATGACAGAAGCAATATTGCAATAGGTAGATGTACAGTAGGAGTTAACATATAAAATGACCCTTAAAAGTCTTTTAAGGCCATAGTGGCTCATGCGTGTGATTCCAGCAATTTGAGAGGCTGAGGCGGGAGGATCACTTGAGCACAGGAATTCAAGACCAGCCTAGGCAACATAGCAAGACCCTGTCTCTATTTTTTTTTAAATTTTAAAACCAAGAATCTGGTTGTCTCAGGGTGTCAGAAGTATTGTTTATGACTAGCAGCTCTTTAAAGTTTAGTTATTTCAAGTTAGCTCCTTTCTCTATAGAGATACAGTTTGACTTTATTTTTCCCCAAAAGTTTCAAACAGTATAAAAGTTTTCTTTTTTTAAGATGGAGTCTTGCTCTTGTCCCCCAGGCTGGAGTGCAATGGTGTGATTTTGACTTACTGCAACCTCCGCCTCCTGGGTTCAAGTGATTCTCCTGCCTCAGCCTCCCGAGCAGCTGGGATTACAGGTGCCCACCACCAGGCCCAGCTAATTTTTGTATTTTTAGTAGAGTCGGGGTTTCACCATGTTGGCCAGGCTGGTCTGGAACTCCTGACCTGAGAAGATCCACCTGCTCAGCCTCCCAAAGTGCTGGGATTACAGGCGTGAGCCACTGTGCCCGGCTGGTACAGAAGTTTATAATCTCTTAAGGTCACTCCTCACTCCTACTCCAGTTCCTAATTCTCACCTCCTCAAAATTACCCACAAGATTTATTCTAGTTTTCTTCCTTCCTATATTTTTTCCTCTCCTTGATTTATTTTCTTTCTTATGTCTGTTTTAGAGACAGGGTCTGTTGCCTAGGCTGGAGTGCAGTGGTGTGATCATGGTTTACTGCAGCCTCAAGCTCCTCCTACTTCAGCATCTAAAGTAGCTGGGACTACAGGTGCATGCCACCACACCTAGCTAATTTTTCTATTTTTGTAGAGACAGAGAGTCTCACTATGTTGTACAGGCTGGTCTTGAACTCCTGGGCTCAAATGATCCTCCCACCTCAGCCTCCTAAATTGCTGGAATTGTAGCCATGAGTCACTGTAGCCAGCCTTCTTAAATATCTTTGAATGGCTAACCTAGGCCAGGGCAGTGGAGGCAGGGTCAGATTAAATTATTGATTACCCCCCATTGATTCCTCTCTGGTGCAATAAAAGGGTGTACTCAGACGTAAAACTAAAACATTTGAATAAGAGGAATGATAGAAAAAGGAAAACATGGGTTTTTAAAAAATGGTTTTTCAAATCAATTTTCAGTACAAGTGACAAAAAGATTATTTAAGAGTATTCACCATACCTAGCAGCAAGCAAGTCTGAACTGAAGCCAAAACTTCAGTGAAACTTAGGGACCATGGCTGGGCGCGGTGGCTCACGCCTGTAATCCCAGCACTTTGGGAGGCTGAGGCGGGTGGATCACGAGGTCAGGAGTTTGAGACCATCCTGGCCAATATGGTGAAACCTTGTCTCTACTAAAAATACAAAAATTAGCTGGGCGTGGTGGCGCTTGCCTGTAGTCCCAGCTACTTGGGAGGCTGAGGCAGAAGAATTGCTTGAACCTGGGAGGCGGAAGTTGTAGTGAGCCTAGATGGTGCCACTGCACTCCAGCCTGGGTGACAGAGCGAGACTGCATCCAAAAAAAAAAAAGAAAGAAACTTAAGGACCAAGTAGGCTATGAAAATTAGCTGAGGCTGTGTAGCCTAGCTAAGAACATAAGAACATCTATGGGTACAGTTTCATTAAAACGGACGTAGGAAATGTATTTTGTCAGTGACTCCAGTCTGATGTATTTGATTTTACTCACTATTGTCTTTTTTCCTATGAAAAGATCCAATCCTTGGCATTGTAAATTGGTGCAAACTTTTCCACAAGTTGTCATTATGTATTGAGAATTCCGAAAATATTTATGCCCTTTGACCCAGTAATTCTGCTCTTGGCAGTATATCTTTGGAGGAAAATACTTGTTAAATGTGTGAGATTGCAGCCTTAGCTGTAACAGTGATAGGTTACAAAACAGTCTAAATGAGCAACAATAGCAAAAGGGACAAGTAAATATAGATTATTTTGCAATTAGTAAAAATTAAAATTATGGAAACTATGCAGTAACTTGGAAAATCACTTATGGGATAATGTCACTTGAAGTAACTGGGATGCACATGTATACATACTTCATGATTCAACTATTTTAAATTGTGTTTTCAAAATGAGGAGACAAAAGGGGAATATATGGAAAAATAAAAAGTATGGTTAGGTGGTAAGATTACGAGGCTTTTATTTATTTCTAAAATTCACTCTAATGTTCTACCATTTGTGCTGTAAGTAAAAATGTAGGTAGAGTAGTGGAAAATCCAACTTTGTTTCTGCTTAATTAAGAGGATAGGAAGATTTATTCATTCCTAGAACAGGTTAAATTGTGAGTCAGAGTGCCCTCAGAGGTGTGTGATATAAATTATCATCATTGCTGGGCGCAATGGCTCACACCTGTAATCCCAACATTTTGGAAGGCTGAGGCAGGCGGATCTCTTGAGATCAGGAGTCTGAGACCAGCCTGGCCAACATGGTGAAACCCCATCTCTACTAAAAACGCAAAAATTAGCCGGGCATAGTGGCGGGTGCCTGTAATCCCAGCTACTCGGGAGGCTGAGTCAGGAGAATCACTTGAACCTGGGAGGTGGAGGTTGCAGTGAGTGGAGATCATGCCATTGAATTCCAGCTTGGGTGACAGAGTGAGACTCTGTCTCAAAAAAAAAAAGCATCATCATCATCACCATAATTATCTTCATCAGCATCATCAAAATCACCATCATCATCACTGCAGTTCACATTATTGAGCATTTACCATTTTCCATGTATTACATGAAGTGCTTTTTCATGAAATTTATTTTATTTATTTTTTTTGAGATGAAATCTCATTCTGTCACCCAGGCTAGAGTGCAGTGGCATGATCTTGGCTCACTGCAACCTCCACCTCCCGGGCTCAAGCAATTCTCCCACCTCAGCCTCCCGAGTAGCTGGGACTGCAGGCGTGCACCACCACGTCTGGCTAATTTTTTGTATTTTTAGTAGAGATGGGTTTCACCATGTTGGCCAGGCTGGTCTCAAACTCCTGACCTCTGGTAATCTGCCTGCCTCAGCCTCCCAAACTGCTGGGATTACAAGCATGAGCCACCGCTCCTGGACTTTTTCATGAAATTTATGTTCTTAGTTAGGACCTATTATAAAACCATAGAATCATATAGCCAACCACCTAGTTGACATCTCTTCTTGAACAGGCATCTCAAACTTAGCATGTCCAAAATGGAACTTCTGATATTCCTTCCAAAACCTCCTTTGTCCACAGTCTTGTTCTTCTTTTTTTTTTTTTTTTTTTTTTTTTTTTGAGACGGAGTCTCGCTCTGCCGCCCAGGCTGGAGTGCAGTGGCCGGATCTCAGCTCGCTGCAAGCTCCGCCTCCCGGATTCACGCCATTCTCCTGCCTCAGCCTCCCGAGTAGCTGGGACTACAGGCGCCCGCCTCGTCGCCCGGCTAGTTTTTTTGTATTTTTAGTAGAGACGGGGTTTCACCATGTTAGCCAGGATGGTCTTGATCTTCTGACCTCGTGATCCGCCCGTCTCGGCCTCCCAAAGTGCTGGGATTACAGGCTTGAGCCACCGCGCCCGGCCAGTCTTGTTCTTCTTAATGCCAACTCCATCCTTTCAATTGCTCAGGCCAGCCAAAAACAAAAAATAAAAAATAATCAATTGCTCATGCCAGAAACCCTTAGAGTCATATGATGGAGACCATCAGGACATTTCTCCAATTCTACTTCAAAATATGTCCAAATTTTGAACAATTTCACCACCTTCATTTCTATCACCCTTGTCCAAACCATCTTGTGTTGCTCAGATGACTCCAGTAGCCGCCTAACTAATCTCCCTGCTTCTGTTCTTTCCCCTCCTTCAGTTTATCCTCAACACATGGAAAACATCCAGAGGGGTCCTTTTATTTTATTTTTATTTTATTTTATTTTATTTTCCAGCCCAGGCTGGAAAGCAGTGTCACGATCTCGGCTCAGTGCAACTTCCGCCTCCCAGGTTCAAGCGATTCTTCCGACTCAGCTTCCTGAGTAGCTGGGATTACAGGCCCCTGCCACCACACCTGGCTAATTTTTGTATTTTTAGTAGAGACTGGGTTTCAGTATGTTGGCCAGGTTGGTCTCAAACTCTTGACTTCAAGTGATCCACCCACCTCGGCCTCCCGAAGTGCTAGGATTACAGGCATGAGCCAGCACGCCTGGCCAGAGGAGTCCTTTTATTTTTTTTACGTTTATTTTATTTTTTTTTTTGAGATGGAGTGTCGCTCATCGCCCAGGCTGGAGTGCAGTGGCGTGATCTCGGCTCACTGTAAGCTCTGCCTCCCAAGTTCACATCCTTATCCTGCCTCAGCCTCCCAAGTAGCTGGGACTATAGGTGCCTGCCACCACGCCTGGCTAATTTTTTGTATTTTTAATAGAGACAGGGTTTCACCGTGTTAGCCAGGATGGTCTCGATCTCCTGACCTCGTGATCCACCCGCCTCGGCCTCTCAAAGTGCTGGGATTACAGGCGTGAGCCACCGGACCCAGCCCAGAGGGGTCCTTTTAAAAGCTACATTAGGGCCAGGCATGGGTCACTTGAGGTCAGGAGCTCCAGACCAGCCTGGCCAACCTGGTGAAACCCTGTCTCTACTAAAAATAAAAAAAATAGCTGGGCATGGTGGTGTGCACCTGTAATCCCAGCTGCTCAGGAGGCTGAGGCAAGAGAATCGCTTGAACCCAGGAAGCAGAGGTTGCAGTGAGCTTGCGCCACTGCATTCCAGCCTGGGTGGCAGCATGAGACTCCGTCTCACAAAAACAAAACAAACAAACAAACAAAAAAACGCTAAGTCAGATCATGTCTCCTCTGCTCAAAACCCTCCAGAGACTCCCCATCATACTCAGAACAACAGCCAAAGTCCTAACAATGGCCAAAAAATCACTACCTCACCTGTGCCCCCTTTACTTCTCCGACCTCACCTCCTGCTGTTCTCCCTCTCAATCACTTCACCCAACCACATTAACTTCTTTACTGCTCCATAAAAAATGTCAGTCATTCTCCTGCCTGAGGAACATTCTTCACCCGTATGTCCACACTGTTCACTCCCTCACATGCTTCAAGTCTTTGTTCATACGTCACCCTCTCAATAATGCTCCCTGACCATCTGGTAATACTGCAGCTGTCCTCACCCTCCCAATACATCAGATCTCTCTTACTCTACTTTTTCCGTGACAATCATCTTCTGTCATGTTGCCTAACTTATTAAGTCTGTTGTAGATTGTTTATATCCCTCTGTTAAAATGTAAGCTCCATGAGGGCAGAGATATTTGGATTTTTTTTTTCAGTGCCTGCTGAAGAAACCTAACTACATTGTTACCATTTGGCAAAGCTAGGACTGTTCCAGAAGGCATATTCCAGAGCCATCATGCTGTACGACTATAACTGCTCCAGACCAGGCCACTGGGGGGAAGAGTAAAGCTAGGGTAGATACGATAAGCATGAACTATAGACATTAATCCTCCCTGCCCAGAATGTGGCCTCCTGGAGCCCCAGTCATTTACCCGCAATGCTGTGTTCTTCAGAAGTCCAAACCCAGTTGATCTTAAAAAATGGAAACAGTATGTGATGAAGTAAGAGAACACGAAACTGTAAGTCACTGGAACTTTGGTTGTTTCCAGACCACAGACTTTCTTGACTGGGACTACAGTTCTGTCTTTCTCTTCAGTCAGGAGGTCTGAAGACACTGGAATACAACAGCAATTCATTATGACTAATTCCATGATTTCAATATAATTTGTCCTCACCAAAACTCATGTAGGAATGTGATTCCCAAAGTGACAGTGTTAGGAGGTGGCACCTTGTGGGAGGTGTTTGGATCATGGGAGCAGATTTCTTATTAAAATTTCAGGTATTGTTATAGCAACATAGAAGAAATTAAGACAATTACTGAACCTATGTTCCTTTACAGAGGTTGCAAATGCCAGATATCGTTTACCCCACCTCAGCATAGGCAAATACCAATTCCTTTTTTTTTTTTTTTTTTTTAATAGAAACAGGGTCTCACTATGTTGACCAGGCTGGTCTCCGATTCCTCAAATGGATGACCACACACAGTCATCCATTCCTGGTTATGGGACTAGCTGAGAAGTCTGTTGAGGGCCACTGAAAAAGATTTATCTTCCTGATAAAAAGGGACTTATAAAGAGAAATTGACCTTTTTTTGCCTTTGGATACAATTGTTTGGAGACATCAATCCTGGGCTGAGGCAGTCGTCTTGTTACCATGAGAGGCTAAGCTGAAGGTGAAAACCAACATACTATAGATAGTAGAGCTCAAAAGGAGTGAAAAAAATTCTAGATTCTCCTAGGCATCATTGAGTTACTACATCAACTTTGGAACCAGGCCAGGCACAATGGCTCATGCCTATAATCCTAGCACTTTGGGAGGCCAAGGTGGGAGGATCACTTGAGGCCAGGAGTTCAAGATCAGCCCAAGCAACAAAGCAAGACTCCATCTCTACAAAAAATTTAAAAATTAGCCGAGTGTGGTGGCATGTGCCTATAGTCCTAGCTACTTGGGAGGCTGAGGTGGGAGGATCACTGGAGCTCAGGAGTTCGATTCTGCAGTGAGCTATGATTGCACCACTGTACTCCAACGTAGGCAACAGAGCAAGGCCCTGTCTCCGAAACAATGACGATGACAACAACAACAAAATCCAAAACCTTGGAACCACCTTGTCTCAAGCTTCTTGTTATATGGTAATAATAAATATCTTCACTATTTAAGCTAGCAGCCCCCAACCAGGGATTGTACTGTACAACTAAGGGCATTTGGAAATGTGTGGGGGATACTTTGATTTATTCAATGACTGGGTGGAGTTAGTAGCATTTGGTACCTGAGGCCAAGGATGCTAAACATTCTCCCATGGGTGAAACAGCCTGCTAAAATGCGAATAGGGCATTTAGAAATGCTGTTCTAAGCAAACTTTAGCTGAGTGTTCTGTTATCTGCAGCTGAAAGTACCATAACTGATATCATTCCATACGATTAAAAGTTTATCACATTTTTACAGAACAGTGTGTACCTTGATTACTAAATATTAAATGGCTGGTATTTAATATTATCAACTTCATGATCACTAAAAACTTCATTTGTTGAAATGACTGAGAAAATACTATCGACTGATGAGAATTATAAGAAGTCGATAGGCTCAAAAATAAACGTGTATGCACTTAAATGTATTTCATGGACAGATCCAAATGTACATTATAAAAATATTCATTTTTTTAGAAGTCATTAAAGAAAATAAAAAAGAGGTTTTGTCCCCAGCACTGCAAAAACATACATTTTTGTCTTCAGAACACTGACTTTAGAAAAGTTATTGCTGGCTAGGCACTAACTTTTCATGCTTGTAATCCCAGCACTTTGGGAGGCTGAGGCGGGTGGATCACCTGAGGTCAGGAGTTTGAGACCAGCCTGGCCAAAATGGCGAAACCATGTATCTATTGAAAATACAAAAATTAGCCAGGCCTGGTGGTGCGCACCTGCAGTTTCAGCTGCTCGGGAGGCTGAGGTAAGAGAATCTCTTGAATTGCTTTACCTTCCATGTGTGTTCTTCAGAAGTCCAAACCTAGTTGATCTTAAAAAATGGAAACAGCATATGATGAAGTAAGAGAACATGAAACAGTAAGTCACTGGAACTTTGGTTGTTTCCAGACCACAGACTGTCTTGACTGGGACTACAGTTCTGTCTTTCTCTTCAGTCAGAAGGTCTGAAGACACTGGAATACCAACAGCAATTCATTATGACTAGTTCCATGATTTCAATATAATTTGTCCTCACCAAAACTCTTGTAGGAATGTGATTTCCAAAGTGACAGTGTTAGGAGGGGGATGAGACGAAGGTTGCAGTGAACTGAGATTGCACCATTGCACTCCAGCCTAGGCAACAAAGCGAGACTCTGTCTCAAAAAAAAAAAAGAAGAAGAAAAGTTATTGCTTAAAAAAAAAACTGATCTCCCTTCCTAAAGCCATTCAATTGATTTCTTCAGTTTTTTTTTTTTTTTTTTTTTTTGAGACGGAGTCTTGCTCTGCCACCCAGGCTGGAGTGCAGTGGCCGGATCTCAGCTCACTGCAAGCTCCGCCTCCCGGGTCTATGCCATTCTCCTGCCTCAGCCTCCCGAGTAGCTGGGACTACAGGCGCCCGCCTCGTCGCCCGGCTAGTTTTTTGTATTTTTAAGTAGAGACAGGGTTTCACCGTATTAGCCAGGATGGTCTCGATCTCCTGACCTCGTGATCCGCCCGTCTCGGCCTCCCAAAGTGCTGGGATTACAGGCTTGAGCCACCGCGCCCGGCCTTGATTTCTTCAGTTTAAAAACATATCTTTATTGTCTAAAATGTTTTCATCTTGATTTATTTATAAAAATATATTTTGCTGGGAGCAGTGGCTCACGCCTGTAATCACAACACTTTTGGGAGGCTGGGGTGGGTAGATCGCTTGAGCCTAGGAGTTCAGGACCAGCCTGGGCAACATGGTGAGATCTCACCTCTACAAAAAATACAAAAAAATTAGCCAGGCAGGCTGGGCGCGGTGGCTCAAGCCTGTAATCCCAGCACTTTGGGAGGCCGAGACGGGCGGATCACGAGGTCAGGAGATCGAGACCATCCTGGCTAACAGGGTGAAACCCCGTCTCTACTAAAAATACAAAAAACTAGCCGGGCGAGGTGGCGGGCGCCTGTAGTCCCAGCTACTCCGGAGGCTGAGGCAGGAGAATGGCGTAAAACCCGGGAGGCGGAGCTTGCAGTGAGCTGAGATCCGGCCACTGCACTCCAGCCCGGGCGAAAGAGCAAGACTCCGTCTCAAAAAAAAAAAAAAAAAAAAAAAAAAAATTAGCCAGGCATGGTGGCACATGCCTGTAGTCCCAGCTACCCAGGAGGCTGAGGTGGGAGGATCACTTGAGCCTGGGAGGTCAAAGCTGCAGTGAGCTGTAATCACACCATCACACACCAGCCTGGGTAACGGAGTGAGACCCTGTCTCAAATAAATAAATAAAAAATGTCTTTTGACAACTATTACATACACACATTCTTGTTGTAAAAATGCAAACGCAAACAACAGAAAAAAATATATAGCAAAATATAAAAATTCCTCTTCATCTACCTTTAAATCTCTCTTTCCTTTCCAGAGAATAACCTTTCTCAAGGGTTTGGTGTGAATTCTATATATATGTACATATACGCATATATATATGTCTAAAATTTTTTCTTTTGTAATAAATGTCTTTCCCTTACTATGCCTTAAAGATTCTCTGCAGGTTAATACGTAGAAATCTTATAGATTAATTTGTAACTACAACAAACTATTCTGTGGTCTGGATTACCATAATGTATTTATCTATTGATAGACATTTAAATTATTTTTATTTTTATTTATTTATTTTTTTGAGACAGAGTCTCGCTCTGTCACCCAGGCTGGAGTGCAGTGGCACGATCTTGACTCACTGCAACCTCCCCCACCTGGGTTCAATGGATTCTCCTGCCTCAGCCTCCTGAGGAGCTCGGATTACAGGCATGTCCCACCACACCTAGCTAATTTTTGTAGTTTTACTACAAAATTTCACCATGTTGCCCAAGGTGGTCTCAAACTCCTGACCTCAAATGATTTGCCCTCCTTAGCCTCCTAAAGTGCTGGGATTACAGGTGTAAGCCACCGCACCCAGGCTATTCTTATTTTAAACTTTTCTTATTTACTTATTACTTTATTTTTGGGACAGAGATTCGTTCTGTCACCCAGGATGGAGTGCAGTGGCAAGATCACAGCTCACTGTAGCCTCGACCTTCCTGGTTCAATAAATCCTTCCACCTCAGCCTCCTGAGTAGCTGGGACCACAGGCATACGCCACCACACCCAGCTTATTTTTGTATGTTTTGTAGAGATGGGGGTTAACCATGTTGCCCAGGCTGATCTTACACTCCTGGGTTCAAGTGATCTTCTTGCCTCAGCCTCCAAAAGTGCTAGAATAACAGGCATGAGTCTCTGTGCCTGGCCTATTTTTAAATTTTCAAAAACAATTAATTTTTAATTGTGATAAAAATACATGTAACATACAATTTACTATCTTAGCCTTTTTTTTTTTTTTTTTTTTGACAGTGTCTTATTCTTCTGCCCTGTCTGGGGTGCAGGGGTGCAATCCGGAGTGCAGGGTCACTGCAGTCTTGAACTTTTAGCTTCAAGAGATAATCCCGCCTGAGCCTCCCAAATAGCTGGAACTACAGGCACAAGCAACCACGCCCAGCTAATTTTTGTAATTTTTGTAGGGTAGTGGGGGTCTCCCTATGTTGCCCAGGCTGGTCTTGAATTCTTGGGCTCAAATGATCTTCCGACCTTGGCCTTCCAAAGAGTTGGGATTACAGGCATGAGCCACAGTGCCTGACCCTCATCTTAGCTGTTTTAAAGTGGATTGTTCAATAAATGTTAAACACATTCCCAGTGTTGTGCAACTGATATCCAGAACTCTTTTCATCTTACAAAATTGAAACTCTCTCCATTAAATAATAACTCTCTGTTCTCCCCTCCACTCAAGCCTTGGCAACCACCATTCTGTTTTCTGTTTCTATGAATCTGATTACTCTAGGTGCTTTCTATAAGTGGAATCAGGCAATATTTGTCTTTTGTGACTGGCTTATTTCACTTAGCATAATGTCCTCAATGTTCATCAATGTTATAGCATGTATCAGAATTTCCTTCCCTTTTAAGGCTGAAGAGTATTCCGTTGTATATGTGTATCACATGTTGTTTATCCATTCATCTATTGATGGACTCTTAGATGGCTTCCACCGTTTGACTATGTGAATAATTATGCTAAGACATGGGTGTACAAATATCTCTTTGAGACCTTGCTTTCAATTCTTTTGAGTATATACCAAGAAGTGGGATTGCTAGATCATATATATAGTTCTATTTTTAATTTTTTGGGGAACCACCATACTGATTTCCATAGTTGTTGTACCATTTCACAATACCACCAGCAATTTCTCCACATCCTCATCAGCACTTCCTACTTAAAAAAAAAACTATAGCCATTCCAGTAGGTTTGAGGTGCTATCTCATTATGATTTTGATATGCATTTTTCTAATGATTAGTGATGTGTATGTTTTCATGTGTTTGCTGGCTATGTGTATATTTTTGGAGAAATACCTATTCAAGTCCTTTGCCCATTTCTTTTGTGGGGGAGGGTGTGGGGACAGATTCTTGCTCTGTCACCCAGGCTGGAGTGCAATGGCCCGATCATGGCACACTGCAGCCTCAACCTTATGGGCACAAGTTATGCTCCTGCCTCAGCCTCCCAAGTAGCTAGGACTACAGGTATGCATCACCATGCCTAGCTACCTTTATCCATTTTTAAAATTTTTGTTGTTGTTGTTGAATTGTAGGAGTTCTTTATATATTGTGGATACTATCAGATTATATGATTATAATGATTTGCATATCAGATTATATGATTTGCATATATTTTTCCATTTCATAGGCTGCCTTTAGTCTCTTGATTATGTCCTTTGATCCACAAAAGTTTACATTTCTGATGTAGTCCAATCTATTCATTTTCACCTATGTTGCCTATGCTTTTGGTGCCATATCCAACAAATCATTGCTAAGTCTAATGTCATGACACTGTTGTCTTACATTTTCCTTTATAAGTTTTACAGTTTTAGCTCTTATATTTAGGTCTTTATCCATTTTGAGTTAATTTTGGTATATGATGTTAGGTAAGGGTCCAACTTCATTCTTTTGGTTGTGGATATTCAGTTTTCCCAAAACCATTTGTTGAAGAGACTGCCCTTTCCCCCATTGAGTGGTCTTGGCACCGTTGTCAAATATAATTTGACCATATATGTGAAGGTTTTTCTCTGGGCTCTCTATTCTGTTCCATTGGTCTGTTCATCTTTGTGGCAGCACCACACTAGTTTGGTTACTATAGATTTGCAATGAGTTTGAAATTATAAAGTGTGATCTCCAAGTTCTATGTTCTTTTTCAAGATTATTTTACTATTTGGGGTGCTTAAATATTTCATATCAATTTTAGGGAGAATTTTTTTTTCTTTTTTGAGACGGAGTTTCACTCTTGTCACCCAGGCTGGAGTGCAGTGGCGCAATCTCGGCTCACTGCAAGCTCTGCCTCCTGAGTTCACGCCATTCTCCCTGCCTCAGCCTCCCGAGTAGCTGGGATTACAGGCGCCCACCACTATGCCTAGCTAATTTGTGTGTGTGTGTGTGTGTGTGTGTGTGTGTGTGTATGTGTGTGTGTGTTTTTAGTAGAAACAGGGTTTCACCATGTTAGCCAGGCTGGTCTTGAACTCTTGACCTCAGGTGATCCACCCACCTCAGCCTCCCAAAGTGCTGGGATTACAGATGTAAGCCACTGCACCCAGCCTGGAAGGATTTTTCTATTTCTGGAAAACAAAAAATTATTGAGGTTTTGTTAGGGATTGCATTAAATCTGTGTATCGCTTCAGGTAGTACTGACATGTTAACAATATTATCTTCCAATTTACAAACATGAATGTCTTTCCATTTGTCCCTTTAAATTTCTATCAGCAATGTTTTTAGTTACTATCATACTTCATACCTTATGGAATCGTTCTCCATATCATTAAATATTATTTGAAAATGTTTTATGATTCATAATAATCCATTGTGTGGATATGTGATAGTTAACCAGTACCACATTTTCCACACTTGTTTCCAGTTTTTCTCATAATAAATAATGCTGTCATAAGGACATACATCTTTTTACTTATATCTCATCAATTCCCTAGAATAAATTAAGGAGTCAAGAGCATAAAAATATTAGTCAATGTTGCCAAATTACTCTCAGCAATGCAGCACCAACTCACAGTCTCACTCTGAATATAAGGATGCCATTCTTCCTTCCCACTCAAGACTGCTGAGTGCACGGAGTACTCATGGCAGAGTTGCCCCTCCCATACTAACATTACACTTTATCTTCTCAAAATTATTTGCCAGATAAAATGGTGATCATTAGCATTCCCTTGTTTTAATTGATTTTACTTAATAGTGAGGCAGAGATTCCCAGTTCAAAACTCAAAAGAGTGACACTTTCATTTATTCATTCATCTTCTCATTCATTCAACTGACACTGAGCACTTGCTCAATGCCAGCACTGTATTTGTTTCCAGTATGATACGATTATGAAATAAGGACAGACTCTGGGCTGGGCACGGTGGCTCATGCCTATAATCCCAGCACTTTGGGAGGCTGAGGTGGGCGGATCACTTGAGGTCAAGAGTTTGAGACCAGCCTGGCCAATAAGGTAAAACTCCATCTGTACTAAAAATACAAAAATTAGCCAGGTGTGGTAGTGGGCACCTGTAATTCCAGCTATTTAGGAGGCTGAGGCACAAGAATCACTTGAATCTGGGAGGCAGAGGTTGCAGCGAGCTGAGATCATGCAGCTGCACTCTAGGTTGGGTGACAGAATGAGACTGCCTCAAAAAAAAAAAAAAAGAAACTCTACCACAGGGTACATACAAAGGCACCCTACAGTGAGTGACAAAGCAAAGCATCCTTTGAGAATGCACATGTTTGGGGTGGGGATGGAGGACTTGGGGAAAATTAGTGGACTATTACCATAAAAACCTAATAACCATATAGAAGATGTCTTCAGCCAATGCGGTTCCAGCTTTTACCCCTTAGACATGTATAGCTTTGATGGTCTGAAGGTAAGATGGAGGTAGGAAGGAGAAGGAGGTAGAACAGGCTACAGAACATCCAGAGCTAGGAATCTAAGTTGCAGGGTTTATCATAAACATTCATGAACATTTTGTATTCTATGCCTTCATATTTGTTACAAAATTAAGATATTTTAAATCACTCACCCTTCAGAAAAATTGAGAGTCCCAGAAGATATCCCCATTACTTTTCCATGACACCACTTCCTATTTCGAGGGTTATGACTGTTAAGTGGCTGGCCGACTCCCGTTTGAGAAGCATGAGGCTGATATCAGGCCACCAGAGCTGAAATTCACCTAAGGAACTGGTAAATAATGGTGCTCCTTTTAAGTTCCCAAACAAGTCAACAGTTGGAGCAGAAATTCACTTGGAAAGGAAAGAGAAGCTGAGCATGCTAGCTTAGTTGGGATATGGAAGGGAGGTGACACAGCCTTTCAGGCCAGCCCCATGTGCCCACGTCAGGCTCTCCTGGAATAAAAACCAAATCAAATAAAACAGCTGCTGCCTTCTTTGAAGCCCTGCAGGAAACTGGAAGCAGAGGCTGCCCTGCTTTCCTGAAGAGCAGTCGTGATCATGGAAATGAGCCAGGGAGGGCGGAGGGCTGGAGCCGAGGAGAGGTAAACACCACCAGCAAGGTGGCTCAGCAGTCCCTGGAACCAGAACACAGACATTTTCAGTGGATGGAGGGGAGGGTGGGGGTTGAAGTTCCAGCAATTTCACTGCTGGGCCCTGAGCCAGAGACCCATAGTTTTCCAATGCACTCTCAGCTAAGGGATATAGTGAGCTGGGTGAGGTAAGGCCAAGAGCTGGAGCCGTTCACATCAGTCACTTACTCGCTGTGTGACCTGGGACAAATGACTTAATCTCTCTGATCCTGTTTCCTCGTTTATAAAATGGCAATAAACAGTGTAAAACAATTATTGTAGAGACTTAAATAAATAATTTCTGGGAAGTTTTGAGTGTGCTTGCCCTGATATAATAAAAGCATACATAACAATAACATTTTCATCAAAACTGTGGTTCTCAGCCAGGAGTGGTGACTCATGCCTGTAATCCCAGCACTTTGGGAGGCTGAGGTGGGTAGATCACCTGTGGTCAGGAGTTCAAGACCAGCCTGGCCAACATGGTGAAATCCCGTCTCTACTAAAAATACAAAAATTAGCTGGGAGTGATGGCAGGTGCCTGTAGTCCCAGCTACTAGGGAAGCTGATGCAGGAGAATTGCTTGAACCTGGGAGGCAGAGGTTGCAGTGAGCCAAGATCGCACCACTGCACTCCAGCCTGGTCGACAGAGTGAAACTCTGTCTCAAAAACAAAACAAAACAATTACATTTTCATGAAAACTGTGATTCTCAACACAGGTAAAATCTCTCAAGAGGCATTTTAGATTCTGTAGGAGCACCTTTAGATGTCACAATGATTAGAAGTGCTGTTGGCGTTTAATGGACAAAATCTAGGGATGCTATTCAAACCAAAACATTATCCTGGGTCCTTTGCAACTCTTGATGTCTCTCCAAACATTCATATCAGTGAGAAACCTGAGCCTAGACCTAGCTTCATTTTTCACATAAATACAAAGTTTCCTCCCAATTTTAGTATACACCAGCTTTTCTAGAAGCAGATCTTTTAGGTAAAGTGAGGAAAGATTGTCTTTTGTTTGGTTTGTAATTTTACACACAGTTTTTTACCATTTCAGGAAAAAAAATCACTGACAATTACAGTTCTTGTGGCATTCTAGTCATTAGCTCAACACGTCTGTAGCAGTCTGCATTTATACCTGCTACATGCACAATGATTCTAGGTATAGGTGCAAACAAGTGGCTGCCTCATTGTTTCGAAATGTAGTCATGCCTGTGCATTGATGAGTTGAGATATATATTTTACTATAAAATATTTTTATTTCTTTTTTATATTTAAGTTAGGACCATATATTAGTCAAGGTTCTCCAGAAAAACAGAAGCAATAGGGGATATATGAATATACAGATGGAGATTTATTACGGGAATTGTTTCACACAAGTATGGGAGCTGAGAAGTCTGATGGTCTGCCATCTGCAGCTGGAAAACCAGGAAAGCCAGTGGTGTAATTCAGTCTGAGCTGGAAGGCCTGAGAAGGGCAGGCTGGGGGTGGAGGGATCGCACAGTGGTATAAGATGGTAACATGGGCCGGGCGCGGTGGCTCAAGCCTGTAATCCCAGCATTTTGGGAGGCCGAGACAGGCGGATCACGAGGTCAGGAGATCGAGATCATCCTGGCTTAACACGGTGAAACTCCGTCTCTACTAAAAAATACAAAAAAACTAGCCGGGCGAGGTGGTGGGCGCCTGTAGTCCCAGCTACTCGGGAGGCTGAGGCAGGAGAATGGCATGAACCCGGGAGGCAGAGCTTGCAGTGAGCTGAGATCTGGCCACTGCACTCCAGCCTGGGCGACAGAGCAAGACTCCGTCACACACACAAAAAAATGATGGTAACATGGTGTAAGTCCTGGTATGAAGTCTGAGTCCAAAGGCTAGAGAACCAGGAAAACTAGTGCTCAACGGCAGGAGATAAATGTTCCAACTCAAAGAGAGCAAATGTGCCCTTTCTTCATCTTTTTGTTCTTTATGCCTCAACTGTTTGGGTAATTAATTCCAGAAATATGGCCGGCGCGGTGGCTCAAGCCTGTAATCCAGCACTTTGGGAGGCCGAGACGGGCGGATCAAAGTCAGGAGATCGAGACCATCCTGGCTAATACCGTGAAACCCCGTCTCTACTAAAAAATACAAAAAAAAAACTGCCGGGCGACGTGGCGGGCGCCTGTAGTCCCAGCTACTCAGGAGCTGAGGCAGGAGAATGGCGTAACCCGGGAGGCGGGCTGCAGTGAGCTGAGATCCGGCCACTGCACTCCAGCCGGGTGACAGCGAGACTCCGTCTCAAAAAAAAAAAAAAAAAAAAAAAAAAAAAAAAAAATTCCAGAAATATGTTTCCAGATATCTGGGATCTTTAAACCAGTCAAGTGACATATAAAATTAATGGCCAGGAGCATGGGCTCATGCCTGTAGTCCCAACACTTTGAGAGGCTGAGGTGAGTGGATCACTTGAGCCTAGGAGTTTGAGACCAGACTGGGTAACATGGCAAAATCTTGTCTCTACCAAAAAAATACAGAAATTAGCTGGGTGTGGTGGTGCATGTCTATAGTGCCAGCTACTTAAGTCCTGGAGACAGAGGTTGCAGGGAGCCAAAATTACACCATCGTACTCCAGCCTGGTGCAACAGAGCCAGACCCTGTCTCGAAAAAAATAAATAGGTAGGGCACTGTGGCTCATGCCTGTAATGCCAGCACTTTGGGAGCCTGAGGCGGGCAGATCACAAGGTCAGGAGCTCAAGACCAGCCTGGCCAATATGGTGAAACCCTGTCTCTACTAAAACTACAAAAGTTAGTCAGGTGTGGTGGCATGTACCTGTAAGTCCCAGCTGCTTGGGAGGCTGAGGCAGAAGAATCACTTGAACCTGGGAGGCAGAGGTTGCAGTGAGCAAAGATCACTCTGCTAGTAAATAGTAGAGACTCAGGTCTATCTGACTCCACAGCCCAAGCTCGTGACCTCTGCGTTAGATGGAAAACAACAACTTTATTATTTATTTATTTATTTTGAGACAGAGTCTCATTCTGTTGCCTAGGCTGGAGTGCAATGGTGAGATCTCCGCTCACTGTAACCTTTGCCTCCCGGATTCAAGCCATTCTCCTGCCTCAGCCTCCCAAGTAGCCGGGATTACAGGTGCGTGCCACCACACCCGGCTAAATTTTTTGTTTTTAGTAGACACCCGGTTTCACCATGTTGGGTAGGCTGGTCTCAAACTCCTGGTCTCAAGTAATCTGCCCATCTCGGCCTCCCAAAATGCTGGGATTACAGGCATCAGCCACCACACCCAGCTGAGAACACCTTTAATTGGAGAAGAAAATGTTTACTCAGACCTAGAGAAATGTAGTGAAGAGAGTGCAGAAAAAAAAAGATAACTAAAATGGCATTCAGGAAACCCAAGTCTCAGAATTGGTTTTTGCCACTGACTGCTGCGTGACCTTGGATATGGAGAGGCAATGTCATGAAATGATTTGAAAGTATGAGCCTAGAAAACAGATGTCTGAATTCAAAGCCCAGCTCTGTCGCTTACTTGTAAACTTAGGCCAGTTATTGACCATTCTGTGCCTTAGTTTCCTCATTTGTGATACAGGGGTTATAGAAAATTGTCATCCATATTGTCAGCATTTAATCATTATTAGCTATAGTGTTAGTTAGGGTGGGCTAATCCCTTACAGCAAAAAGACCCCATGCCACCTGTCAGGTTATTTGGAATCAGACTCTGAAATGGAGGTTTGCCTTTTATTTTGGAGGGGATGTCTCAGCATAACCCAGGCTACTTGGACTCCAGAACATGTTATGTAGCAGGACCCTGAATCTTTGTAGGGTTTATCTCCCATCCTCTGGAGGTCTGTGTCTTACCAAAGCCCAGTGTACTTGCCCCAGGCAGTTGAATTAACATGATATAATCAATAAAATGGACTAATGTGGGTTGGGCATGGTGGCTCAAGTCTATAATCCCAGCACTTTGGGAGGCTGAGGCTGGGAGATCACTTGAGGCCAGGAGTTCGAGAGCAGTCTGGCCAACACAGTGAAACCCAATCTCTACCAAAAATACAAAAATTAGCCGGGCGTGGTGGTGGCGCACCTGTAATCCCAGCTACTCCAGCGGCTGAGGCAGGAGAATCACTTGAACTGGGAGGTGGAGGTCGCAGTGAGCCGAGATCACGCCACTGCACTCCAGCCTGGGCAACAGAGTGAGACTCTGAAGAATGCCCACATGGCCTGGGCAAGGCCACTAATTGTATACAAATTTCTTCTAATTCTTCTTTCAGATAAGTTAGGAAAAGAAATTATTCGTCAGACCGATGGCTGCATACTATGTATCTGAGGCCATTTAATTTGCTATAGCAATGATATTATACCATGCACAGCAACTGCAGTTGAGACTACTACTTGTTTGCATTTGCTTTAGTCTACTTTTATCCTCCAGGACCCATCTGGCTTTTGAAGAGGTGAAACTGAAAAACTAAGTGAAGATATGGTCAGCATTGTATTGGAAGTGCTGGCTAGTGCAATAAAACAGAAAAAGGAAACAAAAGGTATATAGATTCAGAAGGAAAAAATAAAACTCTGCAGATGACATGATCATCTATATAGAAAATCTCAAAGCTGGGGCTTCATGAGGGAGAGGGAGTAGAGTCACGGCCTTCCTCACTAGTATAGCTCTTATGCCTAGGCCAAGGAAACAAAATGATGTTTATTGGGGAGTATTCACTAGATCAATCCTGTGGAGGAGGAAAGAAAGAATTAGGCAGAAGAAAAAGCAGAACTGTGATGTAATCACAAAAACTCAAGAGAAACTCTGTAGTTGGAACGATCCCTTGGCATTATCCCAAATTGGGGCAAGGCAACTAGTATGAATACTTGCATTGGCCACTGCACCCATTGAATGTGGACTGGCTGACTCTGGAAAGACTTTGGGTTAAGTATCTCTCTTTAGCTAAGGGCAATTTCTAAAGAGGAACTCAGCTTAGTCTGTCATTTGCCAACACTCTCAGTAGCTGAGGAAATGAGTGGTTCGGTCCTAAAAAGGGGAAATCTGAGCAGTACATCCCAAAATACAGTGGCTTAAGTCTCTCTCAACAATGCAAAAATAGATGGGTTCAAGAGAAAGTAGAACAGTGGTTACTGGGGCTGGTGGGAGGGGTGAGTGGGGAGGTTTTTAATAGGTATAGAGTTTTGGCCAGGTGAGGTGGCTCACACCTGTAATCCTAGCACTATGGGAGGCTGAGGCAGGCAGATCATGAAGTCAGGAATTCGAGACCAGCCTGACCAATATGATGAAACCCCGTCTCTACTAAAAATACAAAAATTAGCACGCGCCTATAATCCCAGCTACTCAGAAGGCTGAGGCAGGAGAATAGCTTGAACCCGGGGGACAGAGGTTGCGGTGAACTGAGATTGCACCACTGCACTCCAGTCGGGGCAACAGAGTGAGATTCTGTCTTAAAACAAAACAAAACAAAACAATACAATAGGTATAGAGTTTCAAGTGTCCATTTTGCATGATGAAAGACTTCAGGCAATGGATGGTGGGGATGGTTGCAATGTACTTAATATCCCTGAACAGTACACTTAAAAATGGTTAAGGTGGTAAATTTCATGTTATGTGTATTTTACCAAAATTGAAAATTGGGGGAGAAAAAAAGTAAGTGGTCCAAGTTGTCAGTATAGTTCGTCTCGGGACAATCAGGAACCCTGATTCCATCTCATGGCTCTGCTGTTTTCTAAATCAGTTCTTCTCAAACTTTAATATGAATGTGAATCACATGAGTATCTTGTTAAACTGCAGACTCTGATTCAGTATGTCTGGAATGAGGCCTATGATTCCACCTTTCTAACAAGTCCTTAGGTGATGCTGATGCTACCCACATGTGAAGCACACTTAGAAGAGCGAGATGCTAGGGTATTGTGTTTTGTCTGAATCTTCCAAGTTGTGTTGCTATCAAGCCTGATTTCTTATTCAAGAGAATGGGGGGAAAGATATGAAGAACAAGAAACTTCCTTTAAAAAATGTTTTTTTAGGCCGGGCGCGGTGGCTCAAGCCTGTAATCCCAGCACTTTGGGAGGCCGAGACGGGCGGATCACGAGGTCAGGAGATCGAGACCATCCTGGCTAACACAGTGAAACCCCGTCTCTACTAAAAAATACAAAAAACTAGCCGGGCGAAGTGGCGGGTGCCTGTAGTCCCAGCTACTCCGGAGGCTGAGGCAGGAGAATGGCGTGAACCCGGGAGGCGGAGCTTGCAGTGAGCTGAGATCCGGCCACTGCACTCCAGCCCGGGCTAGAGCGAGACTCCGTCTCAAAAAAAAAAAAAAAAAAAGTTTTTAAAAATTTTTCTTGAGACAGGGTCTCGCTCTGTTGCCCAGGCTGGAATGCAGTGGTTCCATCTCAGCTCACTGCAACCTCCACCTCCCAGGTCAAGAGATTCTTGTGCCTCAGCCTCCCAAGTACCTGGGACTACAGGCATGCACCACCATGCCCGGCTAACTTTTGTATTTTTTTTGGTAGAGATGGGGTTTCACTACATTGGCCAGGCTGGTCTCGAACTCCTGACCTCATGATCTGCTCACCTCGGCCTCCCAAAGTGTTGGGATTACAGGCGTGAGCCACCGCGCCCGGCCAACAACTTCCTTTTAAACAGGTGACTTGGAATCTGCACAAATCACCTGTGTTTCCATTCCATTGGTGAGAATTTAGTCATTGCTACACCAAGCTATAAATCTATCACTGTAGGAGAAGAGAAAACAGATTCTGGAGGATAACTAACAGGATATTACTCTAGGTCTCAGTTTCTTCATCTGTTAAGTCAGGGCCTTTATAGCTCTAATATTCTGGGGTTTTGCGATACCATGTCCTGAACTGTATCAACTCAGACTCTGTGCTTACTTTTTGTTGCTGTCTTGTAATGTGACAGGAAGAAAAAATTATTTTGAGACAAATATTTTTAGGCTGTGCAGTGGTGTTTACAACTAATTGATCCCAACTAGTTACAGATTTCTTTGTTTCTATTTCCACTGCTTCCACTTGACTAGCCTTAAAATAAATAAATTTTTTCATTTGTTTTGTTTTCTTGAGATGGAGTCTCATTCTTGTTGCCCAGGCTGGAGTGCAGTGATGTGATTTGGCTCACTGCAACCTCCACCTCCCAGGTTCAAGCGATTCTCCTGTCTTGGCCTCCCAAGTAGCTGGGATTACAGGTGTCCGCCACCATGCCCAGCTAATTTTTGTATTTTTAGTAGAGATGAGGTTTCACCATATTGGCCAGGCTGATCTTGAACTCCTGACCTCAGGTGACTCGCCTGCCTCGGCCTCCCAAAGTGCTGGGATTACAAGCGTGAGCCACCATGCCTGGCCTAAATAAATAAATTTAAAAACCAATATTTAAAAAGTTTTGTGGATTACTTACTTTCTTCTAATGGATGTAGATTATTAGATGAATGGAATTTCAGGTGTGAATATACAAAATTGAAGAAACCAGGAGAGAGCTAAATTACTCTGCAGGAGAAAAAGGAGTGATTTAGGAGTTTGGAGAGAAGATCCCTGGGTCTGGAAACCTGATTGTAACCAGGCAGGCCTAAACAACCTGCCTGAAAAAAGGGTTATAAGGGAGAGAGGGCAGCTGGTGTCTGGAGATGAACTTACCGGAAGAACAAAACTGTTTAACGGAGACTTTCATTAAATTTTACTGTGTGTTATATGATGTAACTCTCCAATTCACCTTCTCTACAAAATCTTCCCTCTAGTTCCTTATAGAATGAACTTTCTTTTGATAAAGAGAAGCACTGAGTCCTACCCTAAGGGTAGCACCAGGGAGGAACAAAGGCTGTCACTGGGTTATATAATAGAGTGGGTACATTCATTTATCTTCAACACTTGCATTAAACGTAAAAAAAAAAAAAAAAAGGAAACAAAACAAACACACATACAACAAAAACCAGGCAGGTTCACTGTTCTGCAAAAGGCTTCCTGGAGTGTGTCTCTGCTGTGATGACTGCATAAGGCCTCAGCTTCGTCAGCCATGACCCAAAGAACACTTACACAATGATATTCAAGCGTCCTTCAAAGTTTGCGGTTCTGTGATTCAAAATCAGATGTAAACAAGATTGAAGCACAATGAAATCAACCATAATTTATCAGTTTGACGGTACCAGAAAGGTGTAAATACGCAGTGAGGAATTGTGACAATGTCAGTCAAAAAAAAAAAAAAAAGAAAAAGAAAAAGAAAAAGAACTAAGATATATGGAGAATTAAAGACAAAGTGCCGGCCGGGCGCGGTGGCTCAAGCCTGTAATCCCAGCACTTTGGGAGGCTGAGACGGGCGGATCACGAGGTCAGGAGATCGAGACCATCCTGGCGAACACGGTGAAACCCCGTCTCTACTAAAAATACAAAAACTAGCCGGGCGAGGCGGCGGGCGCCTGTAGTCCCAGCTACTCGGGAGGCTGAGGCAGGAGAATGGCATAAACCCGGGAGGCGGAGCTTGCAGTGAGCTGAGATCCGGCCACTGCACTCCAGTCCGGGCGACAGAGCGAGACTCCGCCTCAAAAAAAAAAAAAAAAAGACAAAGTGCCTTTCTTGGTATGTAAATGTATATATACATCGATTCCTCACTTTGTGACTTGAGTTATAATTTTGCTTTTAAAACAAACTTCTTTTTTTTTTTCTTTTTTTTTTTTTTGATGGGGTTTCTCTTTTTGCCCAGGCTAGAGTGCAATGGCGTAATCTTGGCTCACTGCAACCTCTGCCTCCCGGGTTCAACTGATTCTCCTGCCTCAGCCTCTCGAGTAGCTGGGATTAAGGTGCACACCACCATGCATGGCTAATTTTGTATTTTTAGTAGCCACGGGGTTTCGCCATGTTGGTCAGGCTGGTCTTGAACCCCTGACCTCAGGTGATCCACCTGCCTCAGCCTTCCAGAGTGCTGGGATTACAGGTGTGAGCCACCGCACCTGGCCCAAACCTCATTTTTTTTAAGTGTGGTTTTTTTCCTGCTATTATAACAGGAAGCATTTTAGGACATGATTAGATATGCGGAATAGGTGACAAATGAACATATTATAAAATTTAAAAGGCGTTAAAGGCTATACAGTGAAATGTCTCCCTCTACAACCCTTTCCCCAAACCCCTCAGTTTCCTGGAGGTAGGCATCCATTTCTCAGGTATCTTTTATTAAATAAAATTTATCGGAGGTCATTGTTTTAGACTGAGCTCTTGCACCAGGCCCCAACAGACCAAACCAAAATGGAGTCATTCATGCTAAGTGCTGCATAATCAAGCTGAAACTTTAAGGAAGCAAGGAAATCCCCAAACACGCCGGTTTTTCCTAAAAACAGAATATTCACAACAACCAATTAGAAAGGGCCCAGTCAAAACAAGTTGACATGATAAGGACATGATTTAATCCTTACAGTGAAAGTACCTTGATGTAAACTTATCTTAACCCATCTACTTTTTAAAATTTTTGTTTCCTTGTTTCTGCTCAAGCTACCTTACAAAAACCAATTCTTCTGCATGACCAACAGAGCTCCCTCTATTTTGGACAGAATGATGCCCAATCCATGAATCACTGCTAAAAGCTAATTAGATCTTTAGATTTGTTGAAATTTTCATTTCTAAAACATTTTTTGAAGAAATATTCTCTGGATATATAAGTTAAATAGAATGTTATAATGGGATCCTTTCTGTCTTAGTTTCAGTTACAGCCTCAAAAGTTAGGAGAAAAATAGTAGATACCATAAACACTCACATTCCAAAGAGAGTGGCTACCTCCCAAACAGGATTTACAAATACAAGAACAAAAAACTGGCCTTATGAACCTTAGACCAATCTTGAGGGTATAAAAGGCTTCACACTGAAGTGGCCATAAGAAGGGGAATTTTCTTTGGAGTGTGTTATCTCTGTGTGTTTTCCTCATGTTCACGGGGGCCAAGAGGATGGTGTTTTCCCTCATCTTAAACCAAAAAGAGGCCGGGCACAGTGGCTTATGCTTGTAATCCCAGTGCTTTGGGAGGCTGAGCAGGTGGATCATCTGAGGTCAGGAGATCGACACCAGCCTGGGCAACATGATGAAACCCTATCTCTACTAAAAATACAAAAATTAGCTGGATGTGGTGGCAGACGCCTCTAATCCCAGATACTTGGAAGGCTGAGGCAGGAGACTCACTTGAACCCGGGAGGTGGAGGTTGCAGTGAGCTGAGATTGCACCACTGTACTCCAGACTGGGCAATAGAGCATGACTCCATCTCAAAAACAAAACAAAACAAAAGAAGTCTTCAAAAACACACTTCTGACTGGGTATGGCGGTTCAGACCTGTAATCCCACCACTTTAGAGACTGAAGTGGGTGGACTGCTTGAGCCCAGGAGTTTGAGACCAGCGTGGACAAGATGGGAAAATTCTGCCTTTGGAAAAAAAAAAAAAATTAGCTGGGCATGGTGGCCGATGCCTGTAGTCCCAGCTACTCAGAAGGCCGAAGTGGAAGTATTGCTCCAGCTTGAGTGACAGAGCAAAACCGAACATGTCTCAAAAAAACAAAAACAAACAAGCAAACAAACAAACAAAAAACCCAAGCTTAAACCAAAAACACCACTTCCAGGGCTGGGATGGCATCCCCCAGAGTTTGAGGCACATCTAGGAAATCTAAGGTGATACATGGTTTGAGGCATGAAGAGGCAGGGAATGGAGAGAGGTGAGTCTTCTCTGGGAGTAGTCTGCATTAACATGAGGGTCAAGTAAACTCATGGGCAAAAACCAACCTGAAATTGACTTTAAAACGACTTTGTCCAATTGGGCTGCCTAGAAGGACATGGGATTCCAAAAGAATGTGTGTTTGTGGTGAACCATCAGGCATCCAAGTGCTGAGGGGTGGAAGTGCAAGTAGGCTGCCAGAGAAAAGCATCAACCACATCACAGGAATTGCAACTGGAAGTTTCCAATGGGAGGGGTCTTTGAGAAAACTGCAGAAGAGAGAAAGAATAAGAACCAGAATGTGCTACTCCTAGAAGGCCCCAACAAGAATTACCTGGTCACCAGTTGAGTGAAGCCTTTCCCGTCCTTTACTTCTTCCTCTTCTTTTCAACCCTGGGGCATCCGAGTTGCTTAGGGAAGCAGGAGAGGAGCAATAGAAGCCCAAAGCCAAGAAACTGAGCTGTAAAAAGCCTCCCGGGCTGCCCCTCTTCCTCATGCTTAAAGCAAAGCTGAGCTGGAGGAAGCAATGAGCTCTCATTCATACAGGGGCTTGGTGTTTCCATTATTTCACTGGACTGGCCAGTTTAATTACAGCGCTGAAACTATTATTGGAAATAAAAGTGCTAGGGGACTTCATATTATCTGAGTGATCAAAAAAGTTGTGAGGCATCCACACAAAATTTCCTTCACGGTTTCAAGAGGCAGTAAAAGTAAAGAAAATGTTGCTTTATTCATATCCCTAATTTTGAGTGTGACCCATTGCTATGGTCACATGTTGCTATGAATACTTGTCTCCTCCAAGCTCATGTAGAAATTTAATCCATTTAATCCCAATGTGGCAGTATTGAGAGGTGGACCTTTTTTTTTTTTTTTTTTTCGAAACGGAGTCTCCCTCTGTCGCCCAGGCTGGAGTGCAGTGGCACAATCCCAGCTCACTGCAACCTCTGCCTCCCGGGTTCAAGCAATTTTCCTGCCTCAGCCTCCCAAGTAGCTGGGACTATAGGCACGTGCCACCACGCTCGGCTAATTTTTGTATTTTTAGTAAGGACGGGGTTTCACCATATTGGCCAGGCTGGTCTTGAACTGCTGATCTCAGGATCCACCCTCGGCCTCCCAAAGTGCTGGAATTACAGGTGTGAGCCACCGCGCCCTGCTGAGAGGTGGACCTTTAAGAGGTGATTGGGCCATGGAGTTCTCTGCCTTCATGAATGGATTAATCCATTCATGGATTAATACAGTCATGGGTTAATGGATTAATGAGTTATGGGAGTAGCTTTATAAGAAAAGGAAGAGAGACCTGAGCTAGCACTCTCAGCCTCCTCTGCAGAGCGCCCCCAGCAAGAAGACCCTCACCAGATTCAGCCCTTTGACCTTGGCCTTCTCAGCCTCCAAACGGTAAGAAATAAATTTTGTTTCTTTATCAATTACCCAGTTTCAGGTATTCTGTTAAAAGCAACAGAAAACAGACTAAGATATCTATTTAAGAACACTGTTCTGGAATATGTGTCTGCTATACATAGTGTTTTACACATTCCTTTTTTAATCATAAGATAGCTGGATGGCTGTCCCACATGAGTATATATAAATTTACTGCATTCTTGTAAACAGCTGCATGGTAGGCCATTTTAAGAATGTACAATGGTTTATTTTAACTGTTCCTTTTTAGCATATTAGTAAGTCTTGATTTGTACAAATAAATGTATTAGAAAGCTTAAAACAAACATTTGAATGCTTCCACTATACTTAGACACATTTTCTAAGTTTCACATAAAATTTTATGTGTAAAATATTCCCATTTTAGAGGAATTTTGTAAAAAAAAGAAAAAAGACTCTCATTGCTAAGTTTCAAAGTAATCCATAACACACTTAATTATCTACTGCATGATTGTCATTTGTGATTGAAAGCTGAAACTAAAAGCAATCACTATTAAGCAAAACAGGCCAGGGCAGTGGCTCATGCCTGTAATCCCAGCACTTTGGGAGGTCGAGGCAGGTGAATTGCCTGAGCTCAGGAGTTAGAGGGCAGCCTAGGCAACATGGCAAAACCCCACCTCTGAAAAACGTGCAAAAATTGGCCGGACATGGTGGCAGGCCCCTGTGGTCCTATGTACTCAGGAGGCTGAGGCAAGAGAATCACCGGAACTTAGGAGGCGGAGGTTGCAGTGAGCGGAGGGTGCAGTGAGCTGAGATCGTGCCACTACACTCCAGCCTGGGTGACAGAGTAAGACTCTGTCTCAAAAAAAAGTAAGCAAAGCAAATAAACTAAATTCATTCTGGAACTCTGCCTGACCACATGAAAATATTTTTCACTTGTTCCAAATGATAATATTTTAATACTATCTAGCAGTTACTTATTTTATTTTTTTATTTTTATTTTTTGAGACCAGGTTTCACTCTTGTTGCTCAGGCTGGAGTGCAATGGTGCAATCTTGGCTCACCGCAATCTCCACCTCCCGGGTTCAAGTGATTCTCCTGCCTCAGCCTCCCGAGTAGCTGAGATTACAGGCATGTGCCACCATGCCCGGCTAATTTTTTTGTATTTTTAGTAGAGACAGGGTTTCTCCATGTTGGTCAGGCTGGTCTCGAACTCCAGACCTCAGGTGATCCACCTGCCTTGGCCTCCCAAAGTGCTGGAATTACAGGCGTGAGACACTGCGCACGGTCCTAGCAGTTACTTATTTTTAAATTCACTTTTTGAGCCTGGGTGTGGTGGTTCACACCTGTAACCCCAGTACTTTGGGAGGCCGAGACAGGAGGATCACTTAGCTCAAGAGTTTGAGACCAGCCTCGGCAACATAGTGAGACCTTGTCTCTACAAAAAATTTCAAAATTAGCTGGGCGTGGTAGTGTGCTTCTGTAGTCCCAGCTACTCAGGAGGCTGAGGCAGGAGGGTGGCTTCAGCCTAGACAGTTGAGGCTGCAGTGAACCCTGATTGTGCCACTGCACCCCAACCTGGGCATCAGAACGAGACCCTGTCTCAAAACATTTTTTTAAAAATAAAATTCTCTTTTTGGTTCTGTCTCTTCTGGTCCCAGGAGCTTCTAGAGCCACGGGTTATGATGTAGACATGGCCAAGTCCAAGAGCCACACCACACACAACCAGTCCCAAAAATAGTACAGAAATGACATCAAGAAACCCTGATAAAAAAGATATAAACCTCTTAATGGGGTAGATCCCGAGTTCCTGAGGAACATGTGCTTTGCCAAGAAGCACAACAAGAAGAGCCTGAACAAGAAGCAGGCCAACACTACCAAGACCATGTGTCTGCATGCCAAGTCTATCATGGTCCTCAAAAAGGCCAAGGAGGTTAAGTCCCAAATCCCAAAGTGCATCATCCAGAAGCTCAATTGACTTGCCTACGTTGCCTACCCCACGCTCGGGAAGTGTGCTCCTGCCTACATTGCCAAGGGTCTTACCTTTGCCCACCCAAGACCAAGGCCAAGTGTCAAATCAAGGCCCTGAAGCCCCAGCCTTGGCTGCAACTCCAGCTGCATTTCCCGCTCTAGCTCAGGCCCCTATGAAGACTCCAGAGAGGAGGCCTCTGTCTGCCAGTGTGAGGACAGAAGGACTGGTGTGACCTGCTGGGCTGCCATCTGCACAGGGCTGGTGTCCTCTTGTGCTATTTGTACAAATGAACCTAAGGCAGGAAAAAAAAATCACTTTTTATCTAACAAACACTTTTGTGCTTATGATGTGTCAGACATTGTTCCAAAGTCATTACTAATGGTAACTCATTTAATCCTCATAACAACCCAAGGAAGTTGAGTACTGTCATTATCCCCAACTTATGAAGCAGCAGGTGAAGAAATTGAGGCCTTGAGAGTTAAGTAGGCCAAGTTAAATAACTTGGCCAAGTTCACCTAGCTAGAAAGTGACAAAGCAAGGGTTTGAACACAGAAAGTCTGGCTTCAAAGTTCATGATCATACTCGCTGTACCATATTGTCCCCTTGTAGGCTGTATATATATAAATATATATTTATTGCTGCAAGGAAATATATCTCACTGCAAGGATGAAGACTTATGGAATGTTTTCTTAAAGCAGAACTAGTCATCAAAGCCATAGTCTTCAACACCATCATTATTAACAACAAAATATGATGATGTGTGCACAGTATACAGCGGACACCATTCTGTCATTGTCAATAAGAGAAATACAACAAGCCCTTCTCCTGTAAGGAGCCCTGCTCCTAATTTTCCTACTGGGTCAAAGGAAATTGCCAGAGGCAGCCTTTTATGGTGTTACCAGGTCAGTTCCAAAAAAAAGAGGTCTGAATAATTAAATCTAGGGGAAAACTAAGAGAAAACCAAGATGCAAATTCAACCAGCTTGGAACTGAAGGAGTGCCAATATGTGAGATGGTTAGAAACAGGTTAAAGGAAAGGGATCTTGAATCCTTACCTGGGTGAGAGTTTAGGTGATGGCCACAGATTATTACCCGCTGGAGCGGGTGTGGAGAAAAGAGTTAAAAGAACCCTGTGGAGAGAGTGCCATGCTTGCCCATCTAATACATGAGAAATCCAAAGCTTGTACATGCTACTTCTGAATCCAGGTAGTACTCTTTTAGTAGCACACACTAGAAATGTATAGACATGATTGGCTGATCTTGATAAACTTTCAATAAGAGGGATCAAAACCAGGAAACTCTAATGCCTACAGAGGCCAGGTGGTGGCTGTAAATGTGTGTGGCAGGTCTGAGTACCCAAGTGCAGAGTACCAACCTCTTTCTTTTTTTTTTTTTTTTTTGAGACGGAGTCTTGCTTTGTCACCCAGGCTGGAGTGCAGTGGCACGATCTCTATTGACTGCAAGCTCCGCCTCCCAGGTTCACACCATTCTCCTGCCTCAGCCTCCCGAGTAGCTGGGACTACAGGTGCCCACCATCACGCCCGGCTAATTTTTGGTATTTCCAGCAGAGACAAGGTTTCACCATGTTAGCCAGGATGGTCTCGATCTCCTGACATTGTGATCCGCCTGCCTCGGCCTCCCGAAGTGCTGGGATTACAGGCATGAGCCACCGCGCCCAGCCCCAGCCTCCTTCTGAGACCATTCAACAGCAGCCTGGGATTTTATTGTTTAACTATTTCATGCCACAATCATTGTGTATGCAGTAAGCAGCCGCTCTAGGGAAAGGGGTACTAGCTAAAAAGACACATTCTTGAAGAAAAGATAAATAAACATACCGATTCTATTATTTGCAGATTCTAAGGGGATGTCAGGCACATGAGGGTGGATGAGTCTCCCACAAAGGATATGTGCATGATAATGACAGAGAAAGCTGGATTACAGGTTCTTCTTAATGCTCTGTACCCTCAGTATTTAAACAGTGTCCATATTTATTTTCAGAGATAGAAAGGAAGGTGGATGCTAAGGAAACTAGGTCAGACCATAACTAGTCTTGGGTGGGATGGGGTGGGGGAGGAACCCCAGGAAATAGAGCTGGTGGTGACAGCTGTGAGGAGTGGAAGAATGAGTGCCGAATCCTTTGGGAGCCGGCTGAAAGCAAGAAAGAGACGCTGAGGGAGGTTAGAATAGAGGAACAGAGCTGGGAGTTCTTAACAGCTTTCCCCATGGGGTTCTGGGATGGTACCCTATGGTAACATTTTAAAGCAATTAAATTGGAGAAATGATGAAATTGTACCTGATTGAATAAAAGTAGTTATATAAAAGTCACAATATTGTAGCTGGCATAAACGTTTAGGTCATTTAGTTTAATTTGCCCAAATTGACTCTCCACAGCCAGCCCCATTTTGCAAAAAAGCATCTTCCACTTTTGAGGGTACATTTGCAACCAAGTAAGAAATTGCAACTAGAATAGCTCAACTATTATTTTCTCTACTTAAGAGGCAGTTAGTCCTAAATTTATTTTCTTCCTCTGCTACATATCTAAAATTTTTCCTTTCATCTTAATCATGCCCACAATAGGCATCTAAAAATAAAGCAATAAAAAGTCTTAGGGAGAAAAAGAAAGAAGCTTATAAAAATTGTTAGTTTATAAATAAACAAACTTGAGACTAGTAACAGAAAAAGTTTAGAATTTTACATTTCAATACTTTAAACCTATTTTACAGGATTTTGTTTATTTGTTTCACCAATTCTACTATAAACTCTAGGAAAATAAGAAAATATGCCCACCAAAGTTATTTTACTTCATATCCCACCATTTGGAAACAAAAGTTTTGTTATTTTTATTTTATTTTTTTTTTTGAGGCGGAGTCTCACTCTGTCGCCCAGGCTGGAGTGCAGTGGCCGGATCTCAGCTCACTGCAAGCTCCGCCTCCCGGGTTTTACGCCATTCTCCTGCCTCAGCCTCCCCAGTAGCTGGGACTACAGGCGCCCGCCATCTCGCCCGGCTAGTTTTTTTTTTGTATTTTTAGTAGAGACGGGGTTTCACCGTGTTAGCCAGGATGGTCTCGATCTCCTGACCTCGTGATCCGCCCGTCTCGGCCTCCCAAAGTGCTGGGATTACAGGCTTGAGCCACCGCGCCCGGCCAAGTTTTGTTATTTTTAAAGGCAACCAAGAAAGAACTTTAGACAGTGAATGATGTCAGAATCAGTTCTTTTCTTTTGGAAACATTGATTTAATCTATCATATATCTAACAAATTCAAAGAAATGATAGTGACACAATACCAGGCTAAAAATTTCTAGTAGGAAAGAAAATCTTTGTATTTTTCATCAGCCAAAAAAATACAGTGGGCCTCTAAGTAGTGACTAATTACATATAAGTAGATTTGCCTAATAAGTCCTCAGCTTCTGAATTATCTAGAAGGTTTTACACAAATTCCTTAGGTCGTGGGAGCCCAAGGCCGGAGGATCACTGGAGTCAGGACATCATGACCAGCCTGGCCAACATGGTAAAATCCTGTCTCTACAAAAAATACAAAAATTAGTCGGGCATGGTGGTAGATGCCTGTAATCCCAGCTACTCAGGAGGCTGAGGCAGGAGAATCGCTTGAACCCGGGAGGTGGAGGTTGCAGTGAGCTGAGATCAAACCACTGCACTCCAGTGTAGGCGACAGAGTGAGACTCTATCTAAAAAAAAAAAATGCCTTAGGTCACTCCAAAGCACAGTAAGGTTTATTAAGTAATTCTAGTTTTCTAAACAGAAGTTAAATATATTATAATGTGTTACCAAATTATGTAATATATATGGAGCTGGCTTAAAGAAAAATGTTTCTGGACATTTGCAGTGGCTCATGCCTATAATCCCAACACTTTAGGAGGCTGAGACTGGTGGATCACTTAAGGTCAGGAGTTCAAGACCACCCTGGCCAACATGGTGAAACCCTGTCTCTACTAAAATTACAAAAATTAGCTGGGTGTGATGGCACATGACTGTAATCCCAGCTACAGGGGAGGCTGAGGCAGGAGAATCACTTGAACCGGGGAAGTGGAGGTTGGAGTGAGTCGAGATTGCGCTGCTACACTCCAGCCTGGGCAACAGAGCGAGACCTTGTCTAAAAAAAATACATAAAATAAAATAATGCTTCTGTTGAAAGGGTCCACATAATGTTGGTTTTCAGAAACCCCTCTAACTATGATTAAAAATAAAATTTAGAAGATGGCTGTGAAAATAGGTAATTTGGTAACTTCCTCTTGAAATTAATTTAAACAATATGTTTTTAGATACTTAGCAAATGATTTGTTTATTACAAATAGATTGTGTTCAAAGTAAGCATATTGGGCCGGGCGCGGTGGCTCAAGCCTGTAATCCCAGCACTTTGGGAGGCCGAGACGGGCGGATCACGAGGTCAGGAGATCGAGACCATCCCGGCTAACACGGTGAAACCCCGTCTCTACTAAAAATACAAAAACTAGCCGGGCGAGGTGGCCGGCACCTGTAGTCCCAGCTACTCGGGAGGCTGAGGCAGGAGAATGGCGTAAACCCGGGAGGCGGAGCTTGCAGTGAGCTGAGATCTGGCCACTGCACTCCAGTCCGGGCGACAGAGCGAGACTCTGCCTCACAAAAAAAAAAAAAAAACAAAAAAAAAAAAAACAAAGTAAGCATATTGTATTAAAATATAAATATTCCGGCCGGGCGCGGTGGCTCAAGCCTGTAATCCCAGCACTTTGGGAGGCCGAGTCGGGTGGATCACGAGGTCAGGAGATCGAGACCATCCTGGCTAACACGGTGAAACCCCGTCTCTACTAAAAATACAAAAACTAGCCGGGCGAGGTGGTGGGCGCCTGTTGTCCCAGCTGCTCGGGAGGCTGAGGCAGGAGAATGGCGTGAACCCGGGAGGCGGAGCTTGCAGTGAGCCGAGATCCGGCCACAGCACTCCAGCCTGGGCGACAGAGCGAGACTCCGTCTCAAAAAAAAAAAAATAAATAAATAAATAAATAAATAAATAAATAAATATTCCTCAAAGAACATTTTTTCTTGGATAAATTTAAAAGATTCCAGAATGTGGCAGGTGGGTGGTACATGGCAGGTGGGTGGTACAATACCAGGCTAAAAATTTCTAGTAGGAAAGAAAATCTTTGTATTTTTCATCAGCCAAAAAAATACAGTCTTACAGCCTAAGCAAAGCAAACTTAGGAACAGATTTTAAAAAATAGATTAAGTGTTTTCTAAGCTACTGCTTGCCTACACTAGCCAGCTGAAGGCTTTAAATAATTTAATCCCTACAACAACTGCCAGCTCCAACTGGAAGCCTTAAACAAGGACTGGATTCACCGAGGACTCCAACAGGTGCAGTCTATTAGTGATTCCCTAAATCTCTACTGTTCTATGTTTGTACGTGTGTAGGACCCTATATTCTTAAATTCAACAGAGCACTAATCAAATTCATCCAAGTGATTTTGCTTTGTCCCATCTTCCATTATCATATGTTTTAAGGCATTCCTCTATTTTTTTCTGGAGGAATACTTAGCACAATGTGTAGCATATGAGGTTGTTTTCAACGTCCCTTTTCTAAGCAAGAGCCCTCTTATTACAGTTTTAGTTTTGGAAAGCAAATGAACTAATAAATTACTTTCTTCCTGTTAATACTGCTTTTTCTATCAACTAACATTCATATGTTAGCACTTATAGAGAACTATTGGCGTTGCTTGGAAGATTTTTTTTTCCTTTTATACATTTGTAAGATACATAAAAATGTACTTGTCACTGATGTATTCAAATATATTTAGAGAGAAAATTCACACATATTTAACATTTACATAATTAAACCGAGATAAGTTTTCCTATTAAATTAAATTGGAAAACCAAACAAGAAAAGACCACTCTCATGCCCTTAGGAGTAAACATATGATGATGTTATAATAAGGCCTTTGGTAGACAAGCAGTCAAAAGAAGTTTAAAAGCCAATAGCTGCCCGGGTATGATGGGTCATGCCTGTAATCTCAGTACTTTGGGAGGCCAAGGCAGGCAGATCACTTGAGGCCAGGAGTTTGAGACCAGCCTGGGCAACATGGCGAAATCCCATCTCTACTAAACACAAAAATTAGCTGGGCGTGGTGGTGCACACCAGTAATCCCAGCCACTTGGGGAGCTGAAGCAGGAGAATCTCTTGCACCTAGGAGGCGGAGGCTGCAATGAGCCCAGATCATGCCACTGCACTCCAGTCTGGGTGATAGAGTAAGACTCCATCTCAAAAAAAACAAAACAAAACAAACAAACAAACAAAACAATAACTGCCTTGAAGTCCATATTCAAGCTGGCCCCTTAACTTATATCATATACAAAAATTAACTTAAAAATGGATTAAAGACCTAACATAAGTTCTAAAAGTATAAAACGCCTAGAAGAAAACGGGAAAATCTTCAGGACACTGGATTTGGAATGATTTCTTAGATATGACACCGAAGCACAAGCATCAAAAGGAAAAATCTAACTTGGTGCAGTGGCTCACATGTGTAATCCCAACACTTTGGGAGGCTGAGTTGGTAGGATCGCTTGAGGTTGGGACCTTGAGACCAGCCTGGGCAACATAGTGAGATTACATCTTTACCAAGAAAAAAAAAAGCACAAATAGACAAGTGGTACTATATCAAACCTAAAAACTCCTGTGCATCAAAGGATACAATTAACAGAATGGAAAAAAGCCTACAAAAAGGGAGAAAATGTTAAATCATATATCAAAGAAGTTAATATCCAGAATATATTTTAAAAAACCCTCCTACCACTCAACAACAAAACACAATTTAAAAATGGACAAAAAGCTTGAATAGACATTTCTCAAAAAAAAAAAAAAAAATAGGCCAGGCATGGTGGGTTATACCTGTAATCCCAGCACCTTGGGAGGCCAAGGCAGGCGGATCCCCTGAGGTCAGGAGATCGAGACCATCCTGGCCAACATGGTGAAACCTTGTCTCTACTAAAAATACAAAAATTAGCCGAGGGTGGTGGCAGGTGCCTGTAATCATAGCTACTTGGGAGGCTGAGTCAGGAGAATCGCTTAAACCCAGGAAGTGGAGGTTACAGTGAGCTGAGATCGTGCCACTGCACTCTAGCCTGGGTGACAGAGCAAGAGACTCCATCTCAAAAAAAAAAAAGTATATATATATAAAAGTATACATATATTTAAAAAGTATACACACACACACACACACACACACACAAATGCCCAAGAAGCATATGAAAAGATGCTCAACATTGCTAATCATCGGGAAATGTAAATCAAAACCACATTGAGGTATCACCTCACACACATTAGGATGACTGCTATCTAAAGAACAGAAAATAACAAGTGTTGGTAAGGATTTGAAAAAATTGGGATTCTTTGTACTGTTGGTGGGAATGTAAAATTATGCAGCCATTATGAGAAATAGTATTAAGATTCCTCACAAAATTAAAAATAGACTTGTCATATGATCCAGCAGTCTCACTTCTGTATATACATCCAAAATAACTGAAAGCAGAGTCTTTATTTATTTATTTATTTATTTTAGAGACAAGCTCTCACTCTATTGCCCAGGCTGGTGTGCAGTGGAGAAATCACGGCTCACTACAGCCTTGACCTCCCCAGGATCAGCTCCTGAGTTTGTAGAGACAGGGTTTTGCCATGTTTCCCAGGTTGGTCTCAAACTCCTGGGCTCCAGTCATCCACCCGCCTCAGCCTCCTAAAGTGTTGGGATTACAGGAGTGAGCCACTGTGCCTCATCCCTGAAAGCAGTCTGGAAGGGATATTTGCACACCCATATTCCTTCTGGTATTGTTCACGGTAGCCAAGAGGTAGAAGTAACACAAGTGTCCATTGACAGATGAATGGAAAAAGAAAATGTGATACACACATAGAATGGAATATCTGTGAAAGGTCACACATTGTAATATGGAAGAAAAAAAAAAGATGAGGAACTAGTTCTAGGATCAACTAAAAATCCTGTCACGTGCTACAACATGGATGAACCTCAAAGATATAATGCGAATTATGCCTAATAGTAATTCCCTAAGTCTGCCACTGATCTGCTTGTACATGTGTCAAACACTATATTCTTAAATTCAACAGGACACTAATTAAATTAATCCAAGTGCCTCTTGCTTTGTCCCATCTTCCATGGTCATGTTACTTAAGACACTCACTTTATGATTCCACTCATATGAAGTATCTAAAGCAGTCGAAACCACAGAAATAAAAAGTAGAAGTCTCCTTTCATCTAGAAAAGTTGCCCTTTAATCTAGAAGAGTTGCCTTTTTTTTTTTTTTTTTTTTTTTGTCTTCCGTAACTGACATTTTTTTAAAGAGGCAGGACAATCGTTTTGCCAAATGCTGATCAGTCCTGGTATCTCTGATGGTTTCCTCATGACTATATCTAGATACGATATTTTCACAGTATACTACATTGTTGATTTGTGTCCTTTTCATATCAGGGAGTGTTCTGTAAGGGGTTAACTCAGGAGGCTTGGATTATTCAAACATCCCCTAGAAAGGATTGGACCTTGACCTGCTGCTGGAAGGTAACCTCTGAGCCATTATCCTGCCTGATAAGAGTGTTTCTATATGCCTTAGGCCCTGGGCCAAATTATATGTTTGATCGGTTAGTTTGCGCTAACGATCTGACTTATGGTGAACACCTGTTTTCTATGCCTGGGGTCCTGGACCATGCTATATCAGTTTGACCTCTCACAGTCTGGAGACTGAATAGCTAAAGTCAGCCACATGGACAACACATGCTTATGTGATTGACCACCATGAAAATCCTGGAGACCAAGGCTTAGGTCTGCTTCTTTGGATAGCAGTCTTCACACCTGTTGTCACACATAGTTGCTGAGAGAATTAAGTAGAGTCTGTGTGGCCCCGCTGGGAGAGGACAACTGGAAGCTTGCCCATGATTTCTCCTATACTTAACCTTATGCACCTTTTCACTTTGCTGATTTAAATCTGTGCCCTTTCTTTGTAAGATACTGTAGCCATGAGCAGAACAGGTTTTTTGAGTTTTGTGAGTACTTCTAGTGAATCATCAAACCTGAGGTTGATCTTAGGGATCCCCAACACAAGGGGCATAGCCTGTCAGTTTGCTTCATTAACTTTGTTCAGGTTAGGCACGGTGGCTCATGGCTGTAATCCCAGCGCTTTGGGAGGCTGAGGTGGGTGAATCACTTGAAGCCAGGAGTTCTAGACCAGCCTGGCCAACATGGCAAAACCCTGTCTCTACCAAAAATACAAAGATTAGCCAGGCATGGTGGTGCACGCCTGTGATCCCAGCTACTTGGGCAACTGAGGCAGGAGAATGGCTTGAACCGAGGAGGCAGAGGTTGCAGTGAGTGCAGATTACGCCACTGCACTCCAGTCTGAGCAACAGAGTGAGACTCTGTCTCAAAAACAACAACAACGAAAGCCAAAAAAACAAACTTTGGCCGGGTGCGGTGGCTCAAGCCTGTAATCCCAGCACTTTGGGAGGCCGAGACGGGCGGATCACGAGGTCAGGAGATCGAGACCATCCTGGCTAATACGGTGAAACCCCGTCTCTACTAAAAAAAAAAAAAAAATACAAAAAAATAGCCGGGCGAGGGGGCGGGCGCCTGTAGTCCCAGCTACTTGAGAGGCTGAGGCAGGAGAATGGCGTAAACCCGGGGGGCGGAGCTTGCAGTGAGCTGAGATCCGGCCACTGCACTCCAGCCTGGGCGACACAGCGAGACTCCGTCTCAAAAAAACAAAAAAAACAAAAAAACAAACTTTGTACATTTAGCTAAGGTCCTCCTGGATTTCTCTGACATAAAGATGTTTTTCCTTTATAATTAAGAAATATCCTATGGAGTGACACTTGGAAACTGTATGAGTATCCTGTTCCCCAACAGTATTTCACATAATGGTTTTAGTATATATTGGTAATTATTATATGAATCAATGATTACTTTGGAGGCTATAAAAAGGTGGTCTTCTATGGTTTCAGTTGAAAATTGGTTTCTGTTTTTGTTTGAGACGAAGTCTTGGTCTGTCGCCAGGCTGGAGTGCAGTGGCGCGATCTCTGCTCACTGCAATCTCCGCCTCCCGCGTTCAAACTATTCTCCTACCTCAGCCTTCTGAATAGCTGGGACTACAGGCGTGTGCCACTACACACAGCTAGTTTTCGTAGTTTTAGTAGAGACGGGGTTTCACCATGTTGGCCAGGATGGCCTCGATCTCTTGACCTTGTGATCCGCCTGCCTCGGCCTCCCAAAGTGCTGGGATTACAGGTGTGAGCCACTGCACCTGGCCTAAAAGTCCTTTATGCCAGTGTTGGAGACATGTCTTGAACGTGGCAGTTGCGACTCAGCGTTGGGGCAGAGACCTCCCTGTGAGTCCACATGGGTGTGGTGGGAGCTGGAATGTCTGGCACTCCTACAATTAGAACAGGTTATTTACCTAAGCATGAACTGGAGGTGTCTGTGCTGGTGATGGAGACTAGGATATAAATTTCAAACTCTGCCTGTGCAGAAGATGCAATTTCACACCGACTCCCACAGAATATAATTTTCATTTCTGTTCCTCATTCACCCAGAAGGGAGAAATACAGCCCGGGGCTCAATTCCAGGGACTTCAGGGGGCCAAGACCTGGGCTGTGAGAAACTGTATTAAAAGAACAGATTTGACTGCTTGTATATGTATAAATTTCATTCTCCTTTACATTTAACTTTTGCAATTTCTCATTTCCTATGATAATTTATAAATTTGAATGCCTTTGGGATATGAATGGATGACATCCTATAATTTCCTGAAGTCCTTACTTTCTACATATATTGTAATTTTATATTTTTGTCTTCCTTTCCAGACCTATCTTTCATTTGTTTGTCTGTTTGTTTTACAAATGGGGTCTCGGCAGGGCGCGGTGGCTCAAGCCTGTAATCCCAGCACTTTGGGAGGCCGAGACGGGCGGATCACGAGGTCAGGAGATCGAGACCATCCTGGCGAAAACGGTGAAACCCCGTCTCTACTAAAAAATACAAAAAACTAGCCGGGCGAGGTGGCGGGCGCCTGTAGTCCCAGCTACTCGGGAGGCTGAGGCAGGAGAATGGCATAAACCCGGGAGGCGGAGCTTGCAGTGAGCTGAGATCCGGCCACTGCATTCCAGCCTGGGCGACAGAGCAAGACTCCGCCTCAAAAAAAAAAAAAAACAAAACAAAAAAAACAAATGGGGTCTCAGTATATTGCCCAGGCTGGAGTGTGATGGCTATTTACAGACTGGATCATTGTATGCTTGAACTCCCGGACTTACGTGATCTTGCCACCTCTGAAAGAGTTTTTTTTCTTTTGTTCTGTTTGTTTGTTTTTCCAGAGACGGGGTCTCACTCTGTCACTTAGACTGGAGTGCAGTGGCACAGTCATAGCTCACTGTAGCCTCAATGTCCTGGGCTCATGCAGTCCTCCTGCCTAAGCCTCCCAAGTAGCTAGGACTACAGGCGTGGCACCAGCATGCCAGGCTAAGTTTTACATTTTTTTTTTTTTGTAGGGATAAAGTCATGCTATGCTGCCCAGGCTGATCTTTAACTCCTTGGCCCAAGTGATCCCTCTACTTCAGCCTCCCAAAGTGCTGGTATTACAGTTGTGAGCCACTGAACCTGTCTTGAAAGATCATTTTTTATTGATTTCTTTTGAGATGGGGGTCTCACTATGTTACCCAGGTTGGTCTCAAACTCCTGGGCTCAAATGATCCTACCCTCTCAGCCTCCCAAAGTGCTAAGATTATAAACATGAGCCACCATGCCCAGCCAAGAGTATTTTTTAATACTAGAAAAATATGAGAGCTTGGATTGGGCATGGTGGCTGTAATCCCAGTACTTTGGGAGGCCAAGGCAGGCGGATCATGAGTTAGAGTTAGAGTTAGAGACCAGCCTGGCCAACATGGTGAAATCCTATCTCTACTAAAAATACAAAAATTAGCCAGGCATAGTGGTGTGTGCTTGTAGTCCCAGCTACTTGGGAGGCTGAGGCAGGAGGATCACTTAAACCCGGGAGGTGGAGTTTGCAGTGAGCAAAGATTGTGCCACTGCACTTCAACCTGGGTGACAGAGAGACTCTGTCTCAAAAAAAAAAAAAAAAAAAAAGAAAGAAAGAAAAAGAAAAAGATAAAAAGAAAAATATGACTATGACAGCTTTTAATCAATGCTTGTTTTCTATTTCTGAATGTTTTGTGTCAAGGGTGTCTAATGAGGCTTGTAACATATGTACTCTTTAGAAGATACATGAATTTTGCTTCTATGAATGAAAAGCTAATTTTTCAATATTTGTAGGGATATTTTATAGGAATGTTTACTCTTTCACATGAACATTAAAACACAGCAAAACTAGATTTTCAAATTCCAAAAGCCACATTAACACCACTAATACTTTTTAATATGAAGGTTTTTTTGGAGGAGGGGTTGAGACGGGGCTTTGCTCTTGTTGCCCAGGCTGGAGTACAATGCAGCAATCTCAGTTCATCGCAACCTTCATCTCCCGGGTTCAAGCAATTCTCCTACCTCAGGCTCCAAAGTAGCTGGGACTATAGGTGCGCGCCACAACGCCCGGCTAATTTTGTATTTTTAGTAAAGACAGGGTTTCTCCATGTTTGTCAAGCTAGTCTTGAACTCCCAACCTCAGGTGATCTGCCCGCCTCGGCCTCCCAAAATGCTGGGATTACAGGCATGAGCCACCGCGCCCAGCTGAAGTTTTTTTTAAGGTGATTTTCTCTTTTTGTAGTAATAGGGACTCATTGATTCATTTTTGGTTAATCAATGAGTTATAATCCATTCCTGTTATTATTTATTTTGATGCTAAGTTTAACCAATGGGAGTCCCCTTCGAGCTGGCTCCTGTGTCCCCACCAATTTTTCAGCAGTTTTTTACTTTCAGATACAGTAAGATGTTCAAATGTACCTTGACTTTCCTTGCCATAGCCTTAGAATCAACTGTTTTGAGGCAGAATAGGGTCTGGAGGCAGGAACCCAAAACTATAAGGCCAATTCATGTGATTTCCTAGAACTAAACCAAAGGAAAACCCCAACTTCCTATGCTCAAGTAACAAAAGGACCAGAGGCTATGCTCCCTTTGCAACCCACTCCTTTTCGGCATGGCAGATGAAAAATTGAAAGTACCTGTGACTGGTCCCCTCCCACAACCAATCAGGCTGGTCATGGGCCAAGTCTTCATTTGCATAGGAGTATAACTTTGTAACTTCACCTTAGCCTCTGATTGGTCATTTCCCACAACCAATCAGAAGTCTGCATAGGGTGTAACTTTGTAATTTCACTTCAGCCTCTTTTTAGTCACTTTTTGCAACCAATCAGACTGATCACAGGCCACTACTTCATTTACATAGGGTGTACACCAAGTAACCAATGGGAAACCTCTAGAGGGTATTTAAATCACAGAAAATTCTGTAACCAAGCCCTTGAGCCACTTGCTTGGGCTGCTCTCACCCTGTGGAGTGTGAATTCATTTTCAATAAATCTCTCCTTGTGTTATTTCATTCTTTGTGTGATTTGTCCAATTCTTTGTTTAAAGCACCAAGAACCTGGACACCCTCCACCAGTAACAATTTCTCCCAACAGCTCTTCCTCCTTTTACCTCCTTTGAACCTTAATTCCAAAAACAGTCATCACCTCTAGGAGTGATGAATAGAAAACAGGTTCAAATTAGTCTACTAGGGGACTAGAAGAAAAATTACAAGCTATCTTCAGCCTGAAGAGTCCCTGGTTGTAGGTGAATCATTAGATACTTCCCTCAAGAAAACCTCAAACATGCATGTTTTCTTCATTCTTTCACTGTGAAAGTAAATGTGGTGTATGTTGATACAATCGCTTTTGTATCTGTATCTGTTCATTCTCACACTGCTATAAAGAACTGCCTGAGACTGGGTAGTTTATAAAGGAAAGAGGTTTAATTGATTCACAATTCTGCAGGGCTGGGAAGGCCTCAGGAAACTTACAATCATGGTGGAAGGGGAAGCAAACACATGTTTTTTCACACGGCAGCAGGAAGGAGAAGTGCTGAGCAAAAGGTTCAGAAAAGCTCATTATAAACCCATTAGATCTCGTGAGAACTCCCTTACTATCATGAGAACAGCATGGAGGTAACTGCCCCCATGATTCAATTATCTCCCATCAGATCCCTCCCACGACACGTGGGGATTATGGAAACTACAATTCAAGATGAGATTTGGGACACAGCCAAACTATATCAGTAGTATCCCATCAGCTCACATTCTGAGAAAGTGACCCAACACTATAAGGACATTTTGGACCACATCCAAATAAGTCAAATTGCATTTTTTCTAAGAATCACCATCTTCTAACTTTCCAATTGTTACTAAGTCAAATCAGACTACCTGGTCAGACGACCTTATATTTGCCACAAATGATTCCATTTAGGGTTTGAGGACCTACTGATCTCACGTCTTTCAAGTAGTGGGGCAGCCAGTGTAGGGAATTTGGTTTAATTCTGAATCAAATGGGAAGTGATTGGAGAGTTTTAAGCAACAGGAATGACATGATCCAGCATTTTAGTTGGATCACTCTGACTACTCTAGGGAGAACTGACTGAAGCGATACACATGGCAATCATTGGAAAGCACTCTTGATGGCTCACTGCAGGAAGCATAATTGACTGGGATCCCAGATGTGGGGTTTTGAGCCCATGCTTTCCACTGGCTGCTCTCAGCAGGGATGCTAGAGCAGACCCATTTCCAGGAATTGCAGAACTCCTCGACAGGTAACATTTTAGCTCAGGACTCCCTAACAGCTTTGCTAAATTTTTCATAACTGCACAATGGTCTAAGAATTTTCCACCCAATGTTCCTTCTCTCCTTCATTTGACTTGCATCACAGTCTGACAGCTCTCCTAGCTTCTCCTGCTCCCTCCCCATTTTCTCTCATAGAGGTTTCCCACAATACATTTCTTGTACATTTAATCCTGTCTTGGCATCTGCTTCTTGGAGGACCTGGACTATCATAGAGGTCAAAGGCAGAAGCAGGAAGACCAGTTAAAAGGTAATCGCAGTAATCCAGGTGAAAGATGATTGTAGCTTGGAGCCGACTGAGGGCAAAAGGGGTGGAGAGAAGCAATCAGATTTCTCTTCCATCCCATATCTTTTTTTTTATTTTTATTTTTATTTATTTTTTTTTGAGACGGAGTCTCGCTCTGTCGCCCAGGCTGGAGTGCAGTGGCTGGATCTCAGCTCACTGCAAGCTCCGCCTCCTGGGTTTACGCCATTCTCCTGCCTCAGCCTCCCGAGTAGCTGGGACTACAGGCGTCCACCACCTCGCCCGGCTAGTTTTTTGCATTTTTTAGTAGAGACGGGGTTTCACCGTGTTAGCCAGGATGGTCTCGATCTCCTGACCTCGTGATCCGCCCGTCTCGGCCTCCCAAAGTGCTGGGATTACAGGCTTGAGCCACCGCGCCCGGCCCCATCCCATATCTTAATAGCAAATCTTCTGAAGATAAAATTTCCTAGATTTGCTGTTAAGATATGGGATGGAAGAGAAAGTGAGAAGTCAAGGTCACTCCATTATTTGAACCCACGCAATTGGAAAGATGGAGTTGCCATTTTCTGAGATGGTAAAGCATGGGAGAAGAGCATATTTGGTGAATCAGATCAAAAGCTTGGTTTTAGACATCCTGTATTAATTTTAAATTTTTAAATTTTATTTTTAAAGACAGGGTCTCACTCTTTTAGCAAGACTGGAGTGCAGTGACATGATCATAGCTCACTGCAGTCTTGTACTTCTGGACTCAAGCAATCCTCCTCCCTCATTACAGACTGTATCAAGTTTGAGATACTATTAGATACCCAAGTGGAGATGTGACATAGGCAATTTATTTAATGAGTCTGGAGTTCAGAATAGAGGTACTGGCTAAAGATATAACTTTGAGAGTTAGTGTATAGCTAGCATTTGAAACCATGGAACTGAGGCCAGGCATGGTGGTGCGCTCCTGTAATCCCAGCACTTTGGGAGGCTGAGCTGAGAGGATCACTTGAGGCCAGGAGTTTGAGACCAGCCTTGACAACATAGCAAGACCTCATCTCTACTAAAATAAATAAATAAATAAAGCCATGGAACGGAATGTGATTATCAAGAAAAAGATTGTGATAATGGTCAAGCCAGTGGTTCACACCTGTAATTCCAGCACTTTGGAAGGCCAAGATGAGGGGATTCCTTGAGTCCAGGAGTTCGAGGATGTAGTGAGCTATGATTGTACCACTGCACTCCTGCCTGAGCAACATAGCAAGGCCCCATTTCTATTTTTTTTTTTTTTAATTTAAAAAACAGTTCTAAACTGAGACCTGGGGAATTCTAAATTTGGGAGATGAGTATTCATCAAAAGAGACAAAGAAAGAAGATCATACAAGTTAGAACTGTCATCACTTCCTGGTGAAATTAACCTTTTAACATGAGGTAATCTCCTTCATGAGTAATACTCTTTTGTCTTAAAGTCTGTTCTGTGCAACATTAAAACAGCTACCTCAGGGTCTTTTTCTTAATAGACGCCAATACATTTTTCCCATAATTTGACTCCCAATTTTTCTATGTCTTTTTGTTTTAGATATGATCACTCATAAAAGTTAAGTTGCTGTTAAAAAATACGTTTTGCAGGTCAGGTGTGGTGGCTCATGCTTGTAATTCCAGCACTTTGGGAGGCTGAAGTGGGTGGATCACCTGAGGTCAGGAGTTCGAGACCAGCCTGACCAACATGGAGAAACCCTGTCTCTACTAAAATGCAAAATTAGCTGGGTGTGGTGGCACACGCCTGTTATCCCAGCTACTGGGGAGGCTGAGGCAGGAGAATTGCTTGAACCCGGGAGGCAGAAGTTGTGGTGAGCCAAAATCACACCATTGCACTCCAGCCTGGGCAACAAGAGCGAAACTCTGTCTCAGAAAAACAAAATAAAACAAAAAATTTGTTTTGCTTGAACCATCTCTTGAAAAAAAGAAAAAAAATGTTTTGACAATTTTGGTCTTTTAAGTAAAGGGGTTGAAAAACTTACATTTATAATGATTACTGATTTATTTGGATTTTACTTGACAAGTTTATTTTGTGTTTTCTATGTGTTTTCTGCCATTTTTGTTTTTGTTTTACATTCCTTTTTCTTCCTTTATTTTTGATTTGTTGACGTTTGTTTTTTTTCATTCTATTTTGTTCCTTCTCCTTAATATTCATTTCATACTGTTCTCTTGACTTACATTTTCTTTATCTCTTCTTCTGATGATTGCCCTATTTTAACATATCCTCTCAACAAAGTCAATAATTAACCAATATATTTATTCTCCTAAACAACATGAGAACCTTACAATGCTTTAACTTTGATCTCTGTAATGCCAATTACAATGTTACTGTGCCCAGTATTTTAGTTCTGGACTTTCCTCCCAAACTCAAATATTATTTTATAGAATGTTTCTTTAGATTTAGTCACACATTCATCAATATTATTGCTCACAAGCCCTGCTTATATATTAAGACTTTCCATCTGGAATCATTTTCCCAGTACTTGAGGAATAATCTTTTAGAATTTCCATTAATTAGGGACTTGTATTGATAAACTATCCCACCTTTTTTGTTTGTTTGTTTGTTTGTTTGTTTTGGCTTTGTCATATTCTTGAAAACTAGCTTCACTGGTTATACAATTTTAGGATGACAGTTATTTCCTCTCAGGCCTTGGAAGACATTATTTCAATGTCTTCTGGCTTAAACCACATTATCATTTCTTTGTAAGTGGTTTGTCTTTTTTCTCTAGCCTATTTTAAGTCCTTTTTTTCTTTGATGTTCTGCAGTTTTACATTAATGTATCGAAAAGTACATTGGGCTTTCTCAATCCAAAGATTGATATTTATCATTAAAACTGGAAAACTGGCCAGGCATGGTGATTCATGCCTGTAATTCCAGCACTTTAGGAGGCCAAGGTGGGCAGATCACCTGAGATAAGGAGTTCAAGAGCAGCCTGCACAACATTAAACCCCATCTCTACAAAAATACACAAAATTATCTGTGTGTGATGGTGAACGTCTGTAGTCCCAGATACTTGGGAGGCTGAGGTGGGAGGAGAGCTTGAACCCAGGAGGCAGAGGTTACAGTGAGTGGAGACCACGCCACTGGAATTACAAAAGTGTTCCACTGAACCCAGCTTAGATGTATTTTTGCTTTTTACTCTATCCTCCAAATTTCTTATCCTCTCTTTCATAGTTTCCACCATTATTACTTTCCGGATGACATTCTGAGTTTCTTTAGATCTGTCTTCTAGTTTCTCGTTCATCTCTAAATACAACAATTGGCCAGGCCTGGTGGTTCACGCCTGTAATCGCAGCATTTTGGGAGGCTGAAGTTTACAAGTATTACATCTAGGTAGAGGCTATATTGGTATGGTACTATTCTGTTAACTTTTCTATGTGTTTGTTTGACATTTTTATAATAAAAAAACTTGGAGAGAAAAAACAAATAATTCTGTACACAAGGGTCAAAATGACATTAATAGAGATTATTTGCTCAGGCAACAATACCCTAAAGAAATAATCTAAAAATTCTGTTTTGCCATCTCCAAAGCTGTCCTGGTGTTCTCACTATGTTTCTTCAGACTTTTCTTGGATTCATGTGAGCTCCCCTATAGCTCTCCCTATTTAAGTTAGCCAGAGCAGGCTTCTGATACCTGCATCAAGGAAACGTTATTGATACAGAAGTTATGCTACTTATCCTCCATTTGCTCACCACAGCCATGCTGCAAAGCCCTCGGATTGCATTATTCTGGCTCCCTGATCCTCCCAGCTTCTGTCTGGGTTCTGATCATGAGGTTGGACAATAGCTGCATTCCTCTACCCAGGGACACAGCTTCTGCTGAGTGTTCCTTGCCCATAGCCATAGTTCCTGCCAGATCCTAGTATTGGATCCTTCCTCTTACACTGTTGGCTGATGATGCCAGTCCTGTGTGCTTCACAAACTATGATGTTCTCTTTAACACCTGCCCACACTTCTATTAATATCTGCCTTATATTAAACTTCCTTCAGTTAACTGTTCTTTTCTATATTTTTTATTGTGGCAAAAACACATAACATTAAAAACACTAAGCATTTTCAAGTGTATAGTTCAGTAGTGTTAAGTATATTCACGTTGTTTTGAAATAAATCTCCAGAACTTTTTCATCTTGCAAAACTGAAATGCTATACCCACTGAACAGTATTTATCCCTTCCTCTATCCATCAATACCCTTGGAAACTACCTTTCTACTTTCTGTTTCTGTGATTTTGACTACTTTAGATACTTCATATAAATAGAAGTGTATAGTATTTGTCTTTTTGTGAATGATTTATTTCATTTAGCATAACGTTCTTAAGATTTATCCATGTGATAGCATATGACAGAAATCCTTTCTTTGTTAAGGCTGCATAATATTCTCCATTCATCTGTCAATGGATGTTTTGGTTCTTTGGTTTTTTTTTTTTTTTTGAGACCCTGTTTTACTCTGTTGCCCAGTTTGGAGTGCAGTAAAACGATCTCAGCTCACTGCAACCTCTGCCTCCCAGGTTCAGGCAATTCTACTGCCTCAGCCTCCCGAGCAGCTGGGATTACAGGTGTGCGCCACCATGCCTGGCTAAGTTTTGTATTTTTATTAGAGACGGAGTTTCACCATGTTGGCCAGGCTGATCTCGAACTCCTGGCCTCAAGTGATCCACTGGCCTCAGCCTCCCAAAGTGCTGGAATTACAGGAGTGAGCCACTGTGCCTGGCTGGTATTTTTAAATTTATACATGGTAAAATTCAGTCTTTTTTGGTGTATAACTCTATGAGTTTAACAAATGCATAGAATTTTGTATTTTTTTTTTAGTTTTTTTTTGCGTGTGTATCTATTTTTAGTAGAGATGGGGTTTCGCCATGTTGCCCAGGCTGGTCTTGAACTCCTGAGCTCAGGCAATCCACCAACCTCAGCCTCCCAAAGTGCTAGGATTACAGGCGTGAGCCACTGCGCCTGGCCAGAATTTTGGAAATGCCCCACAGTGAAGATACATATATCACCCAAAAACATTCTCATATTGCCCCTTCATAGTAAAACACTCCTTCTATACTTACCCCAGCAACCATTCATCTAGTCTCCAACCCTACAGTTTTTCCTTTTCCAGAATGTCATATAAATGGAATAAACTAGTATGTAGTCTTTTGAGTCTGGCTTCTTTTACTAAGCATAATGCATTTGAGATTCATCTATACTATTCCACATATAATAGTTACTCCTTTTAATTGCTGAATAGTATTTCGTTATGTAGATACTTACCACAGTTCATTTATCCAACATTGATTGAAAGACATTTGGTTTCTTTTCCAGTTTTGAGAGACTATAAATAAAGCTGCTATGCACATTTGTGTGTGGGTTTTAATATGAACACACATTTTTATTCATCTTGGGAAAATACATGAGTGGGATTGATGGGTCATATAGTAAGTATATATGTTTTACCTTATAAGAGACTGCCAAACTGTTTTCCAAAGTGTCTGGGGCTGGTCCAAAGGTTGTGAGTTATCTCAGTTGATTGTTCACAGTCAGTTACAGATTGAACTCCTTGTTCTCTTTCCCTTGTTCTCACTGCTGCACTTGACTAGTCTTCAAAACAACAAAGTGTGCAGGACACTGGACAGTGTGGCACTGTTTTGATAAGTCTTTTTTTTTTTTTTTTTTTTTTTTTGAGACGGGGTCTCGTTCTGATGCCCAGGCTGGAATGCAGTGGCTGGATCTCAGCTCACTGCAAGCTCCGCCTCCTGGGTTCACGCCATTCTCCTGCCTCAGCCTCCCGAGTAGCTGGGACTACAGGCGCCCGCCACCTCGCCCGGCTAGTTTTTTGTATTTTTTTAGTAGAGACGGGGTTTCACCGTGTTAGCCAGGATGGTCTCGATCTCCTGACCTCGTGATCCGCCCGCCTCGGCCTCCCAAAGTGCTGGGATTACAGGCTTGAGCCACCACGCCCGGCCTGTTTTGATAAGTCTTGAAACCAGGTAGTGTAAGACCTCCAATTTTGTTCTTCTTTTCCCATATGGATTTTAGAATCAGCTCATCAATATCCTTAAAAAAATCTGCAGATATTTTGATTATAATTTGCTTTGAAACTATAGATCAATTTGGGAACAATTGACAACTTCATACTTTAAAAATCTAACATTGTTGGAAAACTTACTGCTGCAGCCTAATGTTTTTATAATTGCCCCCTAATGTTTGAATGCCTTCATGAAAGTGAAGTCTAGAATTTATTTATTTTATTATTTATTTATTTATTTATTTATTTTTGAGACAGAATCTTGCTCTGTCGCCAGGCTGGAGTGTAATGGCACAATCTTGGCGCAATCTCAGCTCACTGCAACCTTCACTTCTCAGGTTCAAGTATTTCTCCTGCCTCAGACTCCCGAGTAGTTGGGACCACAGGTGTGCGCCACCATGCCCAGCTAATTTTTGTATTTTTAGTACAGATGGGGTTTCACCATGTTGGCCAGGATGGTCTCGATCTCTTGATCTCATGATCTGCCCTCCTCGGCCTCCCAAAGTGCTGGGATTACAGGCGTGATCCACCTCACCTGGCCGAATTTATTTCTTTTTTAAAGGAATTTAGTAACTAGGCATTTAAATTTATACCGAGTTTCTGGAAGGCAGAGGCTGTATGCCGCTTATATTTGAATCACAGTGTACAAAAGATTCAAACTACAGAGCAGGACCTCAATAATGGCTTGCAGATTAAATATTTAAACATGAGGCTTTTAAATAATTCTACTTAAGTTTTCAGACATGATGAAGAATAGGGCATATGGAATTTTCATGATGCAAGAAGAAGAAACAACTACTTTTCCTTTCTAAAAAGAGCTATAGTAATGGTCCCTGGTGCAAGTAGGAGTAAGAAGACAGTAGAAACTGTCCCCAAACTAGTCACTCACAAGACTTAGATTCCCAAAATGTGAAGGCAAATTATTTTATAGGTGAGGATCATACAGTGACACAATGAGACTGATTTCTTGCATGTCAGTACATACCTACACAAAAATTTGAACCAAAACCAAAAAACTTCTAATACAGCAGGTTATGTCTGTTGGTTTTTGTCATGTATAAAAATTGTGCATTATTTTATTTAACTTCCTTAGTGAATTTCTTTCTAGGATTTCCCTTTAAGAAAAAATCATTACTCAATTAGTTTGCTGAAAAGCCTACATTTTGGTTTATTGTTTTATTTTATTTATTTATTTTTTGAGACAGAGTCTCGCTCTGTCATCCAGGCTGGAGTGTAATGGCGCGATCTCAGCTCACTGCAAACTCTGCCTCCTGGGTTCAAGCAATTCTCCTGCCTCAGCCTCCTCTAGTAATTGGGATTACAGGCGCCCACCACCATGCCCGGCTAATTTTTGTATTTTCAGTAGAGACGGATTTTCGCCATGTTGGTTAGGCTGGTCTCAAACTCCTGACCTCAGGTGATCTGCCCACCTCAACCTGCCAAAGTGCTGGGATCACAGGCATGAGCCACCGCGCCCGGCAGGTTTATTGTTGAATAGTACTACAACAATCGTCATCGACCAATTTTCACATAGCTGTATTTCCAAGTTAGATGCTAAGGAATATATTACATCCTTTCTAACACAGAGATGGCATCAAATTATTTTACTAGTGATTATGTGACCAAGGTAATCAAAGGAGTAAAAATTATTATTATTTTTTCTTTACTACTGTTTGATTCGATGTGCTTCAAACAAATTTTTTCTTTTTTTTTTCTTTTGAGACAGAGTCTCGCTCTTGTCACCCAGGCTGGAGTACAGTGGCGCAATCTGGGCTTACTGCAACCTCCGCCTCCTGGGTTCAAGCCAGTCTCCTGCCTCAGCCTCCCGAATAGCTGGGATTACAGGCACCCAACACCATGCCTGGCTAAATTTTGTATTTTTAGTAGAGACACGGTTTTGCCGTGTTGGCCAGGCTGGTCTCCATCTCTTGACCTTGTGATTCACCTGCCTCGGCCTCTCAAAGTGCTGGGATTACAGGCGTGAGCCACTGTGCCCAGCCAAATTGTTTTATTTCTGTATACATAAGCAGTACCTATATATACAGACTACTATATATGACTGCTAACTAGTGTCTGGATGAAAATATGACTCTATGAATTCATTGTTAATTGAACGTTTTAAATTATTTTTCCAATTACAGTGGTGGATTTGCACAGATTATTTTGTTCTCTTTTGCTCAAGAACAGACCCTTGTCAAGCAATTGGCTGGGGTCGGGGTGCATGTTATGATTAAGGAAACTAGTTATAGATAAATGAGCCACACTGGGATTAAAAACTATGATCTCATTGACAAAGAGTTCCAACTAACCGCACAGAGATAATAAATATATACTTGGAACTTTGCTTGCTCTCTTTTCCACAAGGGTTTTCTCTTTGGTCGCTGAAGTATGAAGACATTTTATTCTCTCTAAACTTCCAGCAGAACTCTTCATGCCAGAGATAGCACATTCCATCCTCTGTGTACTATTAGTAGTAAACAATAAAATGACCATCATAGAGTCTAAGTGTTTTTTGCCTCATAAAAGGAATTTAGAAGAGTCTTTGGATGAAAGTTACCATACAGAGTATAGAAGTAGTATTGTACTACTGTGCAGAGTATTATCACACCAAAGATTATGAAGCACACATACTTTACTGAGAGGACTTTGTGGGTCAAGTTCATGTACTGAAAACAGACATGGCATTTTAAATCATGTAAATTTATGGAACTATAGATTTTTCTCTTAGAGAATGAATAAATCCTTTATGTAATTCCCAGGATGAAGAATAGTAATGAAACTTGTGGAAGGGAAGTTCTAACATATTCATTACTTTTAAACAACACAAAGTTGTTTTCAGAGTTGGTAAAAATTTGTTTTTAAAAATTTCTTCTGTTTTTAAAAATTACTTCTATTTCAAATGAATCATTAGGTGAATAGGCCCACATAAAAGGTGAGGGAACACAGAAAAAGAAGAGGAAAGAGGACAGGAATTGATAATTTGTCAAAATGTGGCTGTGTGACACTTTGGGTTCCAAAGAACAAACATTCCTTCAGTCTTAGGGAAAAAGGGTTCAACCGTAAGGATATATGTGGTTTAAAATTACAAGCCATTTCATAGCCAAGGCAATTCTAGGACTGATTACACCAGCGTCCACATATTCTCTCTCTCTCTCTCTCCTTTGAGCATTAACCTTTTAAGTACATTAGACTGTTTAATTCATCAGTGTGGAGTGCATCTACTGGGTAGATTCTGACTCAACTGTCCACCCTAGACAGAAGTATTTAGCTTCCTCTCTTAGGAGGACAATAGGAGGCAGTATAGTCTATGTTATACTAGTTAGCATAGGTCCCACATCTTTTAAAACCAAAAATAGGCCAGGGTAGGGTGGCTTACACCTGTAATCCAAGCACTTTGGGAGGCCAAGGCAGGAGGATCCCTTGATAGAGCCCAGGAGTTCGAAACTTCAGTGAGCTATGATCGTGCCACTGCATCCCATCCTGGGCAACAGAGTGAGACTCCTGTCTCTAAATAAATAAAATAAAACCCCAAATAGCCCTCCACATTAATAAAAATTATATATGCCTAATATTTACTACAATGGAAAAAAGTATACGCATGTAATTGAAGACAAAAAGAGACTATGAGAAATAAAAATAGTTTTTCAAAGTGGTGAGATTATGATTAGCTTTTTTCTCTCAGTTTTTTCCAATGTTGTTTTAATATTTTGATGAATTTAAGAAAGTTTAAAAAACACTTAGAATAATGAAGATAATTTAGCAATGCTCATCCTTTTCAACCGACTATCTCTAGTTATTTTATTTTTCAAATAATGTCAAACTCAAGCAATAGAGTCAATTAAATTTAGGAAATGTGTGTAAGATGTGTTTAACCAACATTCTAATTGAAGATGAGTCGGCCAGGCGCGGTGGCTCAAGCCTGTAATCCCAGCACTTTGGGAGGCCGAGACGGGCGGATCACGAGGTCAGGAGATCGAGACCATCCTGGCTAATATGGTGAAACCCCGTCTCTACTAAAAAATACAAAAACTAGCCGGGCGTGGTGGCGGCGCCTGTAGTCCCAGCTACTCGGGAGGCTGAGGCAGGAGAATGGCGTGAACCCGGGAGGCGGAGCTTGCAGTGAGCTGAGATCCGGCCACTGCACTCCAGCCTGGGCGACAGAGCGAGACTCCGTCTCAAAAAAAAAAAAAATAAAAAAAAAAAAAGAAGATGAGTCAATAGTCATTCCAGTCAGTTTCCTCATGTTACAGGGGGAATTCATTATTTGGAAGTGCTATACCTACTTTAAAACTAAAATCCCAGATATATCTGTGTCCCTCTCACACAAGCTGTTAAAATATTTGCCTGTCCCTCTACATAGCTCTACATAGCTGTAGTCACAGGCATGTTAACGTTTTCTGTAAAATAGATCAAAATATAAAGAAACATTAGGAAAATACAGCTGTTACAATGAGGAGGGGACAGTACCAATATATTTATAGCAAGTGTATATATTATATCAAGTAGAACAGACACCCAGCCTTTTATGACCAGTTTTAACTACGACATGCATGAGTTTTAAATAAGAAATAACTGTAGAAATCTCCAAAGAATTTTAAAAATCCCAGGCCGGGCACAGTGGCTTACGCCTGTAATCCTAGCACTTTGGGAGGCTGAGGCGGGTGGATCATGAGGTCAGGAGTTCGAGACCAGCCTGGCCAATATGGTGAAATCCCATCTGAACTAAAAATACAAAAATTAGCTGGGCATGGTGGCATAAGCCTGTAGTCCCAGCTGCTCGGGAGGCTGAGGCAGGAGAATCACCTGAACCTGGGAGGTGGGGGTGGCAGTGAGCCAAGATCACAACACTGCAGTCCAGGCTGGGTGACAGAGTGAGACTCTGTCTCAAAAAAATAATAAAAATAAATAAAAATAAAAATCCCGTCAGTTGGTTAAGAGCTTTTTGCTTTATTATAAGTGATGTTTAATTGATTTCGGTTTTCAGATTCCAAAGAAAATTCCAAAACTAGTTTTCATAGCCAGCAGATACATTTCTAAGTGCTTGGGATGATGAATCATATAAAATATGTATTTTTGAGAATGTTTAATTACAATGATTGTTCACCAATTAAATAATTGCCATTTATGTTTCTAATAAAACTCTCAGATAAATTATAAGAAGTCAGTTTCTTAATCATATGATAAATGGACTATATTCTAAAATTCTGATGAATATTTCTTAAGGATTCATGATAAGGAAGCAATGTTTTTACCAAGTTTGTTTAATTGTTAGATGGAAATTGTATTTGTCTGCCACCTGGGGGATTCATGGAAATATTGCAATTGGCAAAATTCATAGTCATAAAAATATTGCAATATATGTGTTAATGGTGTTGCATTTATGAATGATGTCGACTGAAACACACACACACACACACACACACACACACACATAATTGTGGCCAAAAAAGTAGTTGCAAAACCAATAAACTTGTGTTCTGGATGTCAAGTGAAGAAAATGTTTCCAGGCCGGACACAGCGGCTTATAGCTATAATCCCAGCATTTTGGAAGGCTGAGGCAACAGGATCACTTGAGGCCAGGAGTTTGAGACCCTCATCTCTATAAAAAACTTAAAAATTAGCTGGGCATGGTGGTGCATGCCTGTAGTCCTAGTCACTTGGGAGGCTGAGGCAGGGGGGATTGCTTGAGCTTGAGGCCACAGGGAGCCATGATTTGTGCCATTGCACTCCAGCCTGAGTGAAAGCAAGACCTTGTTTTATTTATTTATTTTTATTTTCATTGTTAAGACTTTGCTCTGTGTGTGTGTGTGTTGTGTGTGTGTGTGTGTGTTTTAAAAAAAAAAAGTTTCCAAAAGAAGGGAGTAATCAACTTCATCAAATACTGCTGGTAGAATCCCGTAAGCTAAAGAGGACTAAAACTGACCGCTGCATTTGGCAATTGGGAAGTCATAGGTGACCAGGAAAAGAGCTGTTACTGGATGTTTTATAGTTGTTATTGCTATTGTGAGCAAATCTTTCTATTTATGATTTTTTCTTTTCCTTTTCGAGATGGAGTCTCACTCTGTCGCCCAGGCTGGAGTGCAGTGGCGAGATCTTGGCTCACTGTAAGCTGCACCTCCCGGGTTCAGGCCATTCTCCAGCCTCAGCCTCTGGAGTAACTGGGACTACAGGCACCCGCCACCACACCCGGCTAATTTTTTGTGTGTGTGTTTTTTAGTAGAGATGGGGTTTCACTGTGTTAGCCAGGGTGGTCTCGATCTCCTGACCTCGTGATCCACCCACCTCGGCCTCCCAAAGTGCTGGGATTACAGGTGTGAGCCACCGCACCAGGCCTATTTATGAATTTTTTCTAATCATCAATTTAAATTTTTTGAAACAGGATCTCTCTGTTTCCCAGGCTGGAGAGAAGTGGTGTGATCATAGCTCACTACAACTTTTAACTCCTGGGCTCAAATAATCCTCCCATTTCCCAAGTAGCTGGGACCACAGGCATGTGACACCAAAATCAGTTAATTTTTAAATATTTTTGTAGAGGGGTCGTGTGATGTTGCCCAGGTTGGCCTCAAACTTTGGTGCTCAAGTTTCCCCTTGGCCTCCTAAAGTGCTGGGATTACAAGCATGAGCTACCACACTCAGCCCCTTTATATCTTATGTTATGTGACTATGGAGGAGAATGTCATTATTCACAGAAAACACAAATTGACTATTTTGGGATAGTCACAATGTCTGTAATTTATTTTCATATTATTCTGTGAACAAAACCTGAAACTGTAATACTAAAAGACTCTAGGCAGAAAAATAAAAATAAAAAACAATCTGGCTCTCCCTGCCAAAAAAACTATGTATGTAAATATATACATAAAAAGCAAACACACCAAAATGTTAATCAAGGTGGTAGGTATACAGGTGTTCATTGTATTATTATTTAAACTTTTATCTCCATATTCGTTAAAAACACTGGAAAACATGGGGGCCAGGCGCCACAGCTTATGCCTGTAATCCCAACACTTTGGGAGACCAAGGCAGGCGGATCGCTTGAGTCCAGGAGTTCAAGACCAGCCTGGGGAACATGCTGAAACCCTGTCTCTACTAAAAATACAAAAATTAGCCAGGCATGGGGGCAGGCGCCCATAATCCTAACTACTCAGGAGGCTGAAGTTGGAGAATCGCTTGAACCTGAGAGGCAGAGGTTGCAGTGAGCCAAGATCTCGCCACTGCACTCCAGCCTAGGCAACAGAGGGGGACCCTGTCAAAACAAAACAAAACAACACAAAAAACTGGAAAAAATGGCATTTGAGTCAAACTCTGAAAGATAGAGTATGAATACTGTTTTAAGACTTTGTTGTTCATATGTCAGTTCAATAAAGAAAAATCAGAAAACAGACAAAAAGAGTAAATTTATGTGACACACAATGTAGATATAACCACTTCTAATTTTTTCAAGCTATATACAGGTTGAGGCCGGGCGTGGTGGCTCATGCCTGTAATCCCAGCACTTTGAGAGGCCAAAGCTGGTGGATCACCTGAGGTCAGGAGTTGGAGACCAGGCTGGCCAACATGGTGAAATCCTGTCTCTACTGAAAATACAAAACTTAGCCGGGCGTGGTGGCGGGAGCCTGTAATCCCAGCTACTCAGGAGGCTGAGGCACGAGAATTGCTTGAACCCAGGAGGCAGAGGTTGCACTGAGCCGAGATCGTGTCACTGCACTCCAGTCTGGGTGAAAGAGCAAGACTCAGTCTCAAAAAAAAAAAAAAAGATATATACAGGTTGAGTATTCCTAATTCAAAAGTTTGGGCCAGGCACGGTGGCTCACGCCTGTAATCCCAGCACTTGGGGAGGCCAAGTTGGGTGGATCACTTGAGGTCAGGAGTTCAGACCAGCTTGGCCAACATGGTGAAACCCCATCTCTACTAAAAATACAAAAATTAGGCTGAGCGCCGTGGCTCACGCCTGTAATCCCAGCACTTTGGGAGGCCAGGGTGGGCGGCTCACGAGGTCAGGAGATCAAGACCATCCTGGCTAACACAGTGAAACCCCCTCTCTACTAAAAATGCCTGTAGTGCCAGCTACTCGGGAGGCTGAGGCAGGAGAATGGCCTGAACCCGGGAGGCGGAGCTTGCAGTGAGCCAAGATAGGGCCACTGCACTCCAGCCCAGGCTACAGAGTGAGACTCTGTCTCAAAAAAAAAAAAGAAAAAAGAAAAAAGAAAGAAAGAAAATTAGCCGGGCGTGGTGGTGCGCGCCTGTAATCCCAGCTACTCAGGGGGCTGAGGCAGGAGAATCGTTTGAACCTGGGAGGCGGAGGGTGCAGTGAGCTGAGATCGCACCACTGCACTCTGGCCTGGGCGACAGAGTTAAGAGTCTGCCTCAAGAGAAAAAAAAAAAATCCTAAATGTTCCAAAACTCAAAATGCTCCTAAATCTAACTTTTTAAGCACTGACATGACTCTCAAAGGATGTGCTCATTGGAGCATTTCAGATTTTGGATTTTTTGATTAGGGATGCTAAATTGGTAAGTATATATATGTAAAACACTTTCATATTCTGCTTTTCTTCATATCATACGGTGGTTGCCTTTTGTCAGTCATCGTACATTAGCATCGGTTTGCTGCGTGACATTCCATTGCAGAGATAAATCTTGTGATATTTTTAACTAGTCCTCCATTGCTGGATGGGGCAATGAACATCTGTTAATACACATCTTTTGCCCATGTGTCTGATTATTTTAAGGGTAAGATTTCAGCCTGTGGAAAGGGAGTAAGTGTAAGTTTGAGCAGAGGAAAGGAGATCTAAAAGAATAAGGTGAGTCTGGGAATAGTTCAACAGGTTACTTTGGGGCATCGAACCCCTGTAGGCGAGAAATGCTTGCAGACATCTTACAATGACGCTTAAATGGAAGAGCAGTTTCAGAAGACTTAGCTCATTTAATTTTTTTTCACGGTGTTAGCCAGGATGGTCTCGATCTCCTCACCTCATGATCCGCCCGCCCCGGCCTCCCAAAGTGCTGGGATTACAGGCGTGAGCCACCACGCCCGGCCTAGAACTCCTGATCCATTCGTCTTGGCCTCCCAAAGTGCTGGGATTACAGACGTGGGTCACCACGCCCGGTCAATCTCATTTAATCTTAATGCCAGATACTGTTCCTAACACCTTTCTATGTATAATTTATTTCAGTTGCAGGTACTATTATTCCCATCGATAGGCCAGAAAGCTGATGTAGGAAGTTTAATTGCCCAGAATTACTTATCTTCGTTAAAATCCAAGCAGTCTGGGCTCCAAACAATCATATCCACTTTGCAGTCAAGGAACCATGCTGAGATATTGAGCTGAAAATCTAGGTCTCACAGATCTCAAAGCTTTCTACATAAGAGCAGACGGCGGCAGTAAAAATTAACGTGGGCTTGATCTATCCCTCCCACCCCCAAGAAAAGTAAAAAGCAGGAAGTGAGACCAGCGAAAACCTTCAGGGATTCCTTATCCCCTAAATATAGGAGGCATTTAACGCTTAGCATTGCTGACTAGCAATCAGGCTTCAACTGTGAGGAGCCAGGCTCTAAAGCTTTTTAACTGAATTCCAAAAAGCGCGCGAGCCTCCAGGCGAAACAGATTCCCGCCTTCCAGGCGGTTAGAGCCGGCTCAGCAACAGCCTCTCCAGGCCCCGGTAGTGACGTCAGCCCAGGAATTGGGCCCGCCCCGGATTCTCGCTGCCTTCTGCACGCTCGAAATAACCAACGAGTCGCGAAATTAGCCCCGCCCATTTCCCCGGAAGTTAATGCGGAAGCCACACCCCCCCCTCGGCCGGCAGGGGCGCAGCCATTTTAATTCATATCTGAGTGGGCGGTGGCGATTGGTGTTGGCGGTCTGGCTCAGCTGGGCAGGGGGTAACTTTACTGATTTGGGGGTGGTTTTTAGTTTAATTTTTCTTTTCTAGCTTCCCATCGACGGTCAGTGCGCACGTTGTAATCAGCTGAGGCCATGTCAGGAGACGGAGCCACGGAGCAGGTGAGGAAGGAGAGTGGTGGGGCCTCGTGGCGACCTCTTCTCCACGTCTGTTCCTCCGACTGCTCCAGACATGTTCGCCTGAGGAAGGAATTGGGTCTAGTGAACCCCGGGGACAGGGTATATACAAGAGTGGTGGGAATGGGGAGCAAGATCTGATTAAAATTTAATTTTTTTTTACTTCCCTGTCTTAGGCACGAACACGAGTAAATACTTGATTTAGACAATAGCCGGTAGGCTGCTTCGTCCTATTTAGATTCATGGGACTACTCCAGATGGGATGCTTTCCTTTTGATATCGCTTTGGTATTAGAGTGGATAGGAATTATTTTAACGCGCACCCGCCGTTTTAGAAAAACTTGACAGTGTTTCTTTCACCCAGCCAAATGTAGTGTACCCAGAAATAGGTTACTAGTTTGAGAAATATTTGAGACAAAGCTAATCTGGAGAATTAAGATTTAAAAGAGCGAGTGAAGAAAGAAGCAAGTTATGCTGTGGTTTTGGGAATATTGTGGCTTTCTTTCGTTTTCTTCCTTTTCTCCCTTTTAGTCACATTTCATTTTCGTTTTTCCAGCTACATAAACATTGCAGGTATATGATAAGTTGAAAATGAGAAGTCTGTTTTGGCCACTGTAAATAAAAGCATGTTTTGGTAGTAAATATGAGTGACAACTAAATATTTAAAAATTCAGACTTTTAGGTTAGATTAGTGTGGTTTGTTTCTTTTGCCCTTTGTATTCAGAATTTTGTAGGAGAGTACCTTTTAGTGTGAGAGAGGAAGCTAAATAGTTTTGAAATATGCCATTAAATTTGTTTTTCGATCTAAGTCCTGGTGTGTTTAGATAAATACAGTTTCTAAAATGGAGGCTAGGTAGCCTGCAGTCTCAATTTCCTGAAATTTCCCATTGCCATAGCAACGACATGCACTTAGATTTTCATTTTTCAGGTTCCCTAGCTTATAACGTGGAAGATATTATTGAAGGTTGACAGAGATGAGGCAAAATAGAAGCGTTCTATTGCATAGTCTGTAAGACTGTAGTTTTCATTTTGTCGGCAGTTTGACTAAATTGTTTTGTGTTTGCTCGAGGACTGGTTTCAGTCCAGAAATCTTCGCACTATTTACATTTTACATACTGTTAGCATGCCCGAGCATGCAAAGTCTTAAAATTACTGTATCAAAACTGTTTACTTCTTTTTTGATCTAGTATTTGTCATCTGAAAGTGAAGGATTATTAACTGAGGTTTCATTGAAAGTTTCCGAAATTCATTGTTAATTCTTAGAATTTATCTAAAATTACAAAGACACAGAAATGTTACCATGACCTCTTGAATGTTTTAGAACTGTGGTGTTTCCATGGGGCAGACAGATGGTGGTGAAAATTTGTAGAAAAATTATTTCCCCCGAGGGTTTTGTTGTGCAAAGTTTAGAACATAGAGAAAAGCTGAAAGAAAAGTGCAGTGAACACCTGTAGGGCAACTCTTCACCTGGAATCAACAGTTGAAAGCCTTGCCACACTTGCTTTATCTCCCCATGCTGATTAATTGAGAACAGGGTCTCTGTCACTCAAGCTAGAGTGCTGTGATGCCTTCACAGCTTACCGTAGCTTCGACCTCCTTGCGCTTTGTCAGCCTCCCACCTCAGTCTCCTGAGTAGCTGGGAGTACAGGCGTGCGCCACCATGCCCAGCTAATTTTTTTTTTTTGAAAGGGAACCTCAAGCCCTGTCGCCCAGACTGGAGTGCAGTGGCGCGATCTCGCCTTACTGCAGCCTCTGCCTCCTGGGTTCAAGCGATTCTCCTGCCTCAGCCTCCCGAGTAGCTGGGATCACAGGCGCCCGCCACCATGCCCCGCTGATTTCTGTATTTTAAGTAGAGACGGGTTTCGCCACGTTGCCCAGGCTGGTCTTGAACTTATGACCTCAAGTGATCCGCCTGCCTCTGCCTCCCAAAGTGCTGGAATTACAGGTGTGAGCCACTGCACCCGGCCTAATTTTTGTAGTTTTTTTTGTAGAGACAGGAATTCGCCATGTTGCCCAGCCTGGTCTTGGAACTCCTGGGCTCAAGCGATTCGCCCATCTCAGTGTCTCCCTGTGTTGGGATTACAGACAGGCACGAGCCACCATGCCTGGTCCATGCATTTTTGTTTGAAAGCATGTTGACACTTTGCAGCCCAAATATTTCAGCATTCTCATATAAATAAGAGCAAAATGTTGTTACATAACCTCCATACCATTTCCCCACCCGAGAAAATAATAATATTTCTAAAATCTAGTCCTTCTTCAAATTTCCCCCCTTGTCCCAAGAATATGTTTTTTTTTTTTTTTTAACCAGAATCAATCTAGATTTACATATTGAATCATTTGTTTTTGTCTCTTTAAGTAGTCCAACTATTCTCCCCTGGGGCTGTTGTCTATTTGAGGAGTCAAGGACACTTACACTGCTTTTCTGGGTGTATTTGTTTTTTGTTGTTTATTTGCTTGCTTTTGGTTTGGGGTTGATGATGTCATTTAACTTGTCCCTTCATCTTCTGTATTTCCTGAAAACTTTACAGTTAGGTCTATACTCAACCTTGATATTTGGGTTAAGTATTTTTGTATAGCATACTTAACATCAGCAGGCGCTTCTGCTGGGTTCTGTTGGATGGTTCTGTTTGATCACTTGGTTTAGGGTGATCTTCTCATTGTTAAAAGGGTCATGTTCCCCTTTGCAGTTAATAATCCGTGAGTTGATACCATGTTCTTTAATCACCTTATACCTAGTTATCAATTGATAAATCATGACTAAATCAGCTATTACATTGGAAGTAGCAATGGTGGTTTTTTTGTTTTGTTTTTAAAATCCACAATTCTGTTGGTCTGTGTCTGTTTACTGGCTCATACTTTCTGCAAAAAAGACCCTTTTTTCTCCCTGAAGATTAAGTATCGCTATGGATTCATGGATTTCTCTTAGTGTGTTAATATCAGTGATAGCCGTTTTTATTTTGCACGCTCAACTTGTCCAAACCTTTTTGGTGGCTCCTATATCTTTTCCTTCAGTCTGAAAGGCAATTTAGACATCTGATTATCAACAAGAAAGTCATCTTCCTATAGCCTTTTCTTTAACTTTTTAATAATACATTGCAAACATATAAGAAAAATAGTATAATATATGAAGTACCTGTCATAGAGCTTCAATTTACGGCTAATCTTGTTTCCTCTGTGACTTCATTTGCTTCTCCCACCCCCATTACTTCAAAGCAAATCCTAGATACTGTATTCAGCTTCAACTAAAATAGCCATTAAATAACGCCTTAAGGAGTGACTGATGGAAAATAGGAATGAGCTGCACCTTGTTTGATGTTTAAGACAATATTGAAAATCTGGAGGAAAAGAGAGTATCCAAAATGACCTGAAATCATGGATGAGAAAAATAAACTCAATGAAACTAAAGAATAATAAGAAAAAAATTAAAACGACTCTGAATCATGGATTTGCTTTGGAAAAATGCCAAGGGATGGGGTGGATAAAGAGTCCTACAAGATGCAGGTGTAGGGAAGTTCAAGTTTGTAGAATAAACCTGATTCTTAACTTTGTTACTGAAATATACGGATAGTCATTTTTCTCTTGGTGCTAAGATTTGTGATTCGTGCCCTCTAACAGAGGGAAATTATTGCAGACAAGCAAAATCACTGCAAGGTTTATTGCTGTGATTTTTTTGTTTGTTTGTTTTTTAACTCTAGTAAGGAAGTTCAATTTTGCATGTAGAGAGCTGTTGGAATTACCTTATAGTGTTCAAGGATACTCTTGTGAAGCCCCTTGCTTGTTGTTTTTGCCAGTTTAATGGTGATAAAACTATTTGCATATAGGTTGATCCCCTTGCCAAACATAGGATTTCTGTGTGGAATTATGGCTGTATTATTTATTTCATGGTTTTGTTTTTTTTGTGTTTATTTTTTGTTTTTTTGAGACGGAGTCTTGCTCTGTTGCCCAGGCTAAAGTGCAGTGGTGCGATCTCAGCTCACTGCAACCTCCGCCTCCCAGGTTCAAGCAATTCTGCCTCAGCCTCCTGGGTAGCTGGGATTACAAGCACACGCCACAATGCCCAGCTAATTTTTTTGTATTTTTAGTAGAGATGGGGTTTCACCATGTTGACCAAGCTGGTCTTGAACGCCTGACCTCAAGTGATCTGCCCGCCTTGGCCTCCCAAAGTGCTGGGATTGCAGGCGTGAGCCACTGTGCCCGGCCCGTGGTGGTTTTTTTTTTTTTTTCATTCCTGATTCACCTTTTGATCTCTTTCTTAGGTCCATTTAACCTTGTGCACTACTCTTACAGCATTTAATATGCTGTTATTTAGAGTTCTTCCATTGGGTTTTGAGCTTCTTGAGTTAAAGAGATGGCGTTATTTATCTTTATGTCTTAAAGACCTAAGAAATAATATTTTGATGCTTAAAGGTGTTCAGTAAATGAATGGATTAAGTTTGCATTTAGGCTATATATATGCAGTACATTACTAATTTCTCCAATAATTTAAACTATTGGGAAGACAGGTGCATCGTAATATTTGGGGCATAAGAGTGGATGGCTCTCTCTCAGTTTCCAGTGTGTGGTTGATTCTTAAAGTTTTGTTGGATAAGAGGAGGAAGAGGTATGTGTTTGGCCTCATCAATTCATATGAACCCTTAAGGCCCTAAAATTTTGTTTCTCTACTCTTAGAAATAATAGTTTACTTTACAAATTTTTATTTATTTACTATTTAGGTAGAGAGGAAGTCTCACTATGTTTCCCAGGCTGGTCTTGAGCTCCTGGACTTAAGTGATCCTTCTGCCTCAGCCTCCCAAACTGTTGGGATTACAGGTGTGAGTCCAGCCGTATTTCACCTTTTAAACAATATATAACCTGTCCTAGAATTTGGAATGCCTAAATTACAAGCCAAATGATCCTCATCTTGGAAAAACTACATGACTCTAAGAAGTACAAATTAATTGCCAGTAGTTCTTAACAAAGGAGCATTTAGGCTCATAAATACATGTTTTTAGTAAAAAATAATTTTGGGAAGATTTAGAAAATATGAAGAGTATTTGTCCTATTATATACTTATTAATAAGGAAAGAAAAAGTTGAAACATCCACAGTGTTGAAACCTGAAACCTGGTTATTTCATTAGGTAACCATTAGTTCTTAAGCTGTTTAGAAGTAACAGAGTTGCCAATTTTAGTCAAGGTGCATATGTGTAGGGGTTTGAAGAGGCAGAGAAAGAGCCAACTATGTGTGTTGGACAATGTATGTTTTTGGACTTATTTTTTCCAAAATCTTTCTGTAACAACCTTTCCTAGTTTTCTTCCTCCTATTTTTAGTGATACTTGTTTGGTGTAACAGTTTTGGTTAGGCAAATTGATTTGATCTTTATTATTGATATTTCTTAGGAAACTAGCGCATATCAAATATTCTGTTTGGGGACAATTGTTCCTAAGAGAAATTCCTCTGTGCTTAAAGAATGAAAATTGGGTTTTTCTTAGAGATACAGCAGAAAGGTACTGTGTTAGGTGATATTGCATTCCTTCGACATTATTTCAGGGAATGTAGGCGTTTACATCCCAGATAGACCTTCAGAAGGGCAAAATCTGTATTTGGGTGTTTTTACCTATTAATTGGACAATTGCCCATACAAATTCATGATTTTAAGCTTTTTTTAAAAAAATAAACCTTCGATTTGGTGACAGTGATTTTAAGCTTTTCTACCATGTCTCTGAATCTTTCTCTTTAGATAGGACCTACTTGTGAATTTGAGTCTTTTTGTTTGTTTTGTTGGACAGTTGGTAATGGTGTGAGAATTGGGCTAAAAAGGGGATTTGAGTTGGCAGTTGTTTAAACTATTTTTAGATTAATGGACAACTTAGGATACATAGTAAATATTGGATAAAATCAGAAGGGCAAAGCTTCTGTGTGTCCTAATTAATGTTTTTCTAATGTTTGACTTAATTTATTTAGTGTATTAAATCTGGATTACTCATATTTGATAGAAGTCTCGTCTTTTAAGTTCCAAACGGTTAAAATTTTAATTTATATTTTGTAGCTATTTGTTTCCTAGGGGATGAATATGCAAGTTTACTAAGCAGATAATGGTAATAATTATTTGAAGCAGTATGTTAAGCCAAGATCTTTATTTTATTTTATTTTTATGTATTTATTTTTTTTGAGACGAGTCTCGCACTTTTGCCAGGCTGGAGTGCAGTGGCGCGATCTCTGCTCACTGCAAGCTCCGCCTCCCGGGTTCACGCCATTCTCCTACCTCAGCCTCCCGAGTAGTGGGGACTGCAGGCGCCCGCCACCACGCCCTCACGCCCTCACGTCCGGCTAATTTTTTGTATCTTTAGTAGAGACAGGGTTTCCCCATGTCAGCCGGGATGGTCTTGATCTTCTGACCTCATGATCCGCCCACCTCAGCCTTCCAAAGCGCTGGGATTACAGGCGTGAGTCACCACACCCAGCCCAAGATCTCTTTTTTTAAGTTTTCGCGTTTAGATTTTTAATCTATGGACGATTTGGAGGGATTATTTTTGTTTTGTATTGTAGGATACATGTTCAGTTTCATTCACAGCAAACATGAAGTAGGATTTGATTGCATTGGTAAAGGAACACAGAGCTAAGCTGACATCTGGTCCTAATATCCGGTCCCAGTGTGACACCTGTCACATACAGTACTTTATTATCTAGGCATATGAATGGAATCAGTTAAGTTAACTCCTCTATGCAAGTCTCAGCAGGGCACAGTGGCTCACACCTGTCTGTAATCCCAGCACTGGGAGGCTGAGGCTGGCAGATCACTTGAGGTCAGGAGTTCAAGACCAGCCTGGCCAGCCCGGTGAAACTCCAACTCTACTAAAAATACAAAATTAGCTGAGTGTAGTGGTGCATACCTGTAATCCCAGCTACTTGGGAGGCTGAGGCAGGAGAATCCCTTGAACCTGGGAGTCAGAGGTTGTGGTGAGCTAAGGTAGAGCCCCTGCACTCCAGCCTAGGTGACAGAGCGAGACTCCATCTCAAAAAAAAGTCTTACAGAGTACTACTCAGGTCTACTTTTTTTTTTTTTTTTTTTTTTGAGACGGAGTCTCTCTCTGTCACCCGGGCTGGAGTGCAGTGGCCGGAGCTCAGCTCACTGCAACCTCCGCCTCCCGGGTTTACGCCATTCTCCTGCCTCAGCCTCCGGAGCAGCTGGGACTACAGGCGCCCGCCACCACGCCCGGCTAATTTTTTGTATTTTTAGTAGAGACGGGGTTTCACCGTGTTAGCCAGGATGGTCTCGATCTCCTGCCCTCGTGATCCGCCCGCCTCGGCCTCCCAAAGTGCTGGGATTACAGGCTTGAGCCACCGCACCCGGCCTCAGGTCTACTTTTAATTTTGAAAAAAAGTTAACCACAGAGAGAGACTTAAGACTTCAAATATATAGTATATTTAGTTTTCTTAATAGTTTAGCAAAAAATTCACTTGGAATGACAAGTTTGTTGCCACCTTATTTTTAATGAAACATGACATTTGGAAAACATCTGTGGAACAGGTAGATGAGGTGGTACATATTTCTTAAAGTGAAGCCCATGGCCCATTTGTGTCATGATTAGGTGCTTTATAAAAATATAGATACGTAGACTCTCATTTCAAACCTAACTGTTAAGTGGGGCTGAGACTCTTCATTTGAAACAGGTGCCACAGTGGTTTTTATGTGAATAAAAGCTTGCAGACCACAGAGTTAGATGATACCTGGTTGTTTTAAAATACATTCTTGATAAATAAGTGGATGAAAAAATGGCAGATATTTGAGGATGGTATTTTACTGATTTTTGCTGCCCACCTGCTCCCCACCCCCATATATTTAGTTATTAACCTAGTGAGAAATATTCATTATAAAACCCGGGTTGAGACTCAGCTGTGCTTTTTCTGTTGGTCATAGTAAAAAGCTTACATATAAAATCTTTCAGTCTACCATTTTTCTCCCCCTCTATTCATACTTTTGTGTTATCACTTTAATGATCCCTACTTTAACTTAATTTCAACATGACCGCTAGTATAACACCCTTCTAGTTTATCATGAAAGTAGCTATTTGAAGAAAGAGAATTATCTTTTTTTTTTTTTGGTCCGTTTTACCTGCATAGTATAAATGGAAGAAATTAGATTATTATTATTACTATTATTATTATTATTATTATTTTTGGAGACCAAGTCTCGTTCTGTTGTGCACTGACTGGAGTGCACTGGCGTGATCATAGCTCACCACAGCCTCAACCTCCTGGCCTCAAGGACTCCTCCCACCACAGTCTCCCAAAGTGCTGGGATTACAGGTGTGACCCACCGTGCCCAGCCTTAAATTATATTATTATTTCAGTCATTAACATGATAGCGTCTGTCACTTCTTCACATCCCACCCTTCCATTAACAACCTCCTAATAAAAGTTACGAGCTCATATAGAAAGAAAGTGGTTAGGAGCTTCAGTAAAGCATAACTCATAGGGCTTTCCAGAGGCTACATCACCTATCCGCAGTTATACGTAAAGGCTATTAAAAATGGTCTTTCCTCCCTTTTCCAACTACGTAACTGTGAGGCTGAAATTTCTTCATGTTTTTCATCTAAAACAATATATTGTAACAGATCCATTGTTTTGTTTGATTGAAAAAAGCAGATAATGTCTTCTATTCAGCCAGACATTTAAAAGATCATGAAAATGTAAAATGGTGCCATTCTTTTGACTTTTTTTTATTTTGGAAAATTTCCTTTGAAAAAATATTTATATTGGTATTTAAGGAATTTATTATTTTTAAATGAATTAAATACTTTAATTTTTTGTTTTAATTTCTTTTTCTTTTTTTTTGAGGCAGAGTCTCGCTCGGAAGCCCAGGCTGTAGCCGTGGCACAATCTCGGCTCACTGCAAGCTCTGCCTCCTGGGTTCACCCCATTTTCCTGCCTCAGCCTCCCAAGTAGCTGGGACTACAGGCGCCTGCCACCACGCCTAGCTAATTTTTTGTATTTTTAGTAGAGACGGGATTTCACCGTGTTAGCCAGGATGGTCTCGATCTCCTGACCTTGTGATCTGCCCGCCTCGGCCTCTCAAAGTGCTGGGATTACAGGCGTGAGCCACCATGCCCGGCCTGTTTTAATTTCTAATGTAAATAGCAATATAATCCTTTTGGACTCCTCTATTATTAGTATTTATTTTTCTTTTTATTTTTTGGCGATGGAGTCTCTGTCGCCCAGGCTGGAGTGCAGTTTCGCCATCTCAGCTCACTGCAACCTCCGCCTCTCGGGTTCAAGTAATTCTCCTGCCTCAGCCTCCCAAGTAGCTAGGACTACAGGCACGTGCCACCACACCCGGCTAATTTTTTGTATTTTTAGTAGAGACGGGGTTTCACCAAATTGGCTAGGCCGGTCTCAAACTTCTGACCTTGTGATCCGCCCACCTTGGCCTCCCAAAGTGCTGAGATTACAGGTGTGAGTCAATGTGCCCGGCCCGGGCTCCTCAATTTTTAAGAGTGTAAAGCAATCCTTTGCAAAGTGTTTGAGAATAGTTGGAATAGTACATGGTGCCTGTGAAGCCAAGATCGTAAGTTCTATTTCTCTGAGTTAGTTAGCTTCACATAACAGAAGGTTAAACATAGAAAGTGGCAAGGCAACCCACAGAGTAGGATAAAATTTTTGTAAATCATGTCTGATAAGGGATTTGTAACCCTAACGTGTAAAAATTCATTAATGAAGAAACCCAGCCAGGTGCGGTGGTGCACGCCTGTATTCCCAGGTATTTGGGAGGCTGAGGCAGGATCATTGATTGATCCCAGGAGTTCAAGTCCAACCTGAGCAACATAGCTAAACTATGCTTCTAAAAAGTAATAATAAGTCCAGTTTTTGTTTTATTTATTCTTATTTTTTCAAGACGTAGTCTCCCTCTGTTGCCCAGGCTGGAGTGTAGTGGCACAATCTTGGGTCAATGGAACCTCTGCCCCCCGGGCTCAAGGGATCCTCCCACCTTAGCCTCCTGAGTAGGTGGGATTACAGGTGCCTGCCACTGTCCCTGGCTAATTTTTTTTTTGTATTTTTAGTAGAGATGCGGTTTCACCATGTTGGCCAGGCTGGTCTCAAACTCCTGATAAGTCCAGTTTTTAAATGGAGAAAATATTTGAACAGACATTTCTCCAAAGATGTACAAATGGCCAATAAGAAAATAAAACGATGCTCTACTTTGATAGCCATCAGAGAAATGTAAATCAAAACCACAATGAGATATTTCAGACCCATAAGGATGGCTATAATAAAAAAAAATATCAAATGTTGGTAAGGATATGGAGAAATTGGAACCCCTTATACACTGGAAATGTAAATGTAAATGCCCCTTTAAAGTCTGTTAGTTCTTTTTTTTTTTTTTTTTTTTTTTTTTTTTTTGAGACGGAGTCTGGCTCTGTCGCCCAGGCTGGAGTGCGGTGGCCGGATCTCAGCTCACTGCAAGCTCCGCCTCCCGGGTTCACGCCATTCTCCTGCCTCTGCCTCCCAAGCAGCTGGGACTACAGGCGCCCGCCTCGTCGCCGGCTAGTTTTTTGTGTTCTTTAGTAGAGACGGGGTTTCACCGTATTAGCCAGGATGGTCTCGATCTCCTGACCTTGTGATCCGCCCGTCTCGGCCTCCCAAAGTGCTGGGATTACAGGCTTGAGCCACCGAGCCCGGCCTGTCTGTTAGTTCTTAAGTAGGTAAAACATAGAGTTACCACATTACTTAGCAATTCCATTTCTAGGTATATATCCAAGAAAATGGAAAACACACAAACTGAGCTCCACAAAGAAATCTTATACACTAATGTTCATGGTAACATTATTCGTAATAGCCAAAACTGGAAACAATCCAAGGTCCATAAATAAATGTAGGATATGCACATAATGGAATATTGTCGAAAGAAAAGTACTTAATATATGCAAAAACATGAACTTTGAAAACATGCTAACTGAAAGCTAAAAATAAGGCCAGTCATGGTAGCTCATGGCAGAAATCCCAACACTTTGAGAGGCCGAGGCAGGTGGATTGCTTGAGCCCAGGAGTTTGAGACCAGCCTGGACAATATGGCAAAACCCCATCTCTATAAATATAAAATTTAGCTGGGCATGGTGGCACATGCCTGTAGTTCATTATTGGGAGGTCTAGATGGGAGGATTGATTGAGCCCGGGAGGTTGAGTTTGCAGTGGGCCGTGATTGTATTTGTGCCTGGGTGACAGTGAGATCCTGTCGCAAAGAAAAAAGAAAATTAGAAACAAAAAAAACACATCCCTAGAGACAAAGTAGATTAGTAATTGCCTAGGGCTCAGGGATTGGAGGGAAATGGAAGGGATTGCTAACAGGTACAGATTTCTCTTTGGGGTGATAAAATGTTTTAAATTCGTGATGGTTCTATAAACTGGAATGTATTCATAAATAAAAACCATTGAGTTAATACACTTCAGATGGGTGAATTGTATGCATATGAATCACATCTCAAGCCAGTGCTAAAAAAGAAATTATAAAAGGTTAAATACATGATATGCTTACCCTACTTTCAAACTTTTTTTTTTTTTTTTTTGGAGACAGGATCTGGCTCTGTTGCCCAGGCTGGAGTGCAGTGGTGTGATCTTGGTTCACTGCAACCAATACCTCCTGGGCTCAAGCCATCCTCTCACCTCATCCTCCCAAGTAGCTGGGATTACAGATACCTGCCACCACACCCAGCTAATTTTTGTGTTTTTTGGTAGAGATGGAGTTTTGCAATATTGCCAGGCTGGTCTCCAACTCCTGAGCTCAAGTGATCCACCTGCCTCGGCCTCCCAAAGTGCTGGGATTATAGGGGTGAGCCACTGTGCCTGGCCCCCCTACCTTCTTTTAACCAGTTTTACATGGTTGTGTTATTCACAGAGAAAATAAAATTAAGTCATTTAGTAATATGTGAGCCTTGATAACTAGTCCAGTTTTTGCTCTACTCCTTTGATTTGGGGTCCCCTGCCTCTTCCCTGTTAACGTCGCCTGAAGAATGATATTGGGATTGTAGGTTATTATTTCAAAAGCAAAACTGGATTTTGATAGTTTTTTATAGTAATAAGTTGTTGGGGTGCATAAGCGTGGGACAGCTGTTCTTGCTACACTAAGCAGTTTGTTACAGAAGGGCACTGGAAACTTGCCCTGTTTTCTCTTTTTTTTTTTTTTGGTTTGAGACAGAGTCTCTGTTGCCCAGGCTGGAGTGCAGTGATATGATCTTGGCTCACTGCAACCTCCGCCTCCCGAGTTCAAGCGATTCTCCTCCCTCAGCTTCCCAAGTAGCTGGGATTACAGGGGCCTGCCACCACGCCTGGTTAATTTTGTTGTTGTTGTTGTTTGTTTTGTTTTCAAGATGGAGTCTGGCTCTGTCACCCAGGCTGCAGTGCGATGGCATGATCTCGGCTCACTGCAACCTTTGCCTCCTGGGTTCAAGCAATTCTCTTGCCTCAGCCTCCCAAGTAGCTGGGACTACAGGCACGCACCACCATGCCCAGCTAATTTTGTATTTTTAGTAGAGACAGGGTTTCACCATGTTGGCCAGGCTGGTCTTGAACTCCTTACCTCAGGTGGTCCACCTGCCTCAGCCTCCTAAAGTGCTGGGGTTACAGGCGTGAGCCACCATACCTGGCCAATTTTTGTATTTTTGGTAGAGGTGGGGCTTCACCATTTTGGCCAGGCTGGTCTTGAACTTGTGACCTTGAGTGATCCGCCCACCTCGGCCTTCTAAAGTGCTGGGAGCCACTGTGCCCAGCCTGTTTTCTTAAAGTGATCTGCTCTGGCAACAGATTTAGGAAATAATACAACTTCATTCCTTATGGAGGCCCAGTCTCTCTTCTTTTGGGTACTACGAAACTGTTCAGTTTTTCTTTGCCCAATAGTGTTAGGGTAACCAGGCCAGAGAACAAAAATGCTACACTCTCAGCGTTGGCTACCCAACTGGTTCATAGCTGTTATGTTAAAAGGGTTTTTATTGTGAGAATCAAATGTGACCAAAACTAGCTGGATATACCCTTGAGCATTCTGGTTAGCTTCCGCTGTTAATTAATGCAGTTGATTGAGAATTGCGTGTATAGATTGTGTTATGAACATTTAACTACTGAGGAGCTAGGCCAGAAAAAAACATGTAGTGATGTAACTGATACTTCTGCAAATTCCCCAGGTTTGTGGATAGCATTTTAGGGGTTCTATGAAATTAGATGGGGGGAAAGACTCACTAATCGTTAACTGAAATTGAACATTCCCTTTTATTATAAATGTAGGCCAGAATTTACAGAGGTAATAGTGTTACCAGCAGCACTCATCACTCATGTAGTGAGTTGGCCTCTAGAGCTTGTTATTTGATGTATTAAGTATATATTACTATAAAAAAAACTTTGGAGCAAGGAGCTGTGGTGCATGCCTGTAGTCCCAGCTACATGGGAGGCTGAGGCAGGAGGATCACTGGAGCCCAGGAGCTGTAGATCAGCAATGTAGAGAGAGCCTGTCTCTTAAAACACACACACACACACACACACACACACACACAAAAACTGCAACGATACACATATACACACAAACTTTTTCCTTGGAAATCCCTCAGAATTTATGTATTTACGAATATTATTCTGAGAAAAGGCTCGTAGGTTTCACTAGACTGCAGAAGGGTTTTGTGGCACCAAAGGAGCAACTAGAGAGCCATAGTGTTTTTTTGGGTGGGTTGGGGGGGTTGTTTGTTTGTTTTGTTTGGAGACGGAGTCTCACTCTGTCACCCAGGCTGGAGTGCTGTGGTGCCATCTCTCCTCACTGCAACCTCTGCCTCCCAGGTTCAAGCGATTCTCACACTTCAGCCTTCTGAGTATCTGAGACTACAGGCGCGTACCACCACACCCTGTTAATTTTTGTATTTTTAGTAGAGACAGGGTGTCAGCATGTTGATCAGGCTGGTCTTGAATTCCTGACCTGAACTGATCCACCTACCTTAGCCTCCCATAATGCTGGGATTACAGGTGTGAGCCACTGTGCCGGATGAGCCATGATTTTCAACTACGACTGCTACACGTTAGAATTACTTGAAAAGTTTTAAAAAATTTTTTTTTTTTTTTTTTTTTTTTGAGACGGAGTCTGGCTCTGTCGCCCAGGCTGGAGTGCGGTGGCCGGATCTCAGCTCACTGCAAGCTCCGCCTCCCAGGTTCACGCCATTCTCCTGCCTCCGCCTCCCAAGTAGCTGGGACTACAGGCGCCCGCCTCGTCGCCCAGCTAGTTTTTTGTATTCTTTAGTAGAGACGGGGTTTCACCGTATTAGCCAGGATGGTCTCAATCTCCTGACCTTGTGATCCGCCCGTCTCGGCCTCCCAAAGTGCTGGGATTACAGGCTTGAGCCACTGTGCCCGGCCTAAAAATTTTTTGATAGTATGTACATTCCTAGAGATTCAGGTTTAGTTGAGTGAGGGTGAGGCTTGAACATCTTAAACATTTTAAAATCTCCTTCCCTTAGATAATTCTAATGCAGAGCCAGGATTGAGAATCACTAAAGGGGTGGCTCATTTGATGTATTGAGGAGACACGTATATGTCTTACTGTGATATGCTTGGTCGGATATCAGATTCTATCTTGTGAGTTTCTCTCTTTTACAGATTATATGGTATAGCTTACCTGATTTGGTAGGTTAATTTCAGCAAGTGGGTCTTGAGCTCCAGAATACCTGTGAACACTAAAGTAATTTAAATAGCTCTCTAAATGTAAAATTGACCTTACTACCAAGAGTAAAAACAATTATAGCAATAAACCTTGGCAGTGATTCTGCTTGTCTACAATCCTTTCCCTCTTTCAGAGGGCAAAAATCACAAATCTTAATACCAAGAGAAAAAATGACCATATATTTTAGTATACACATTTGAGATTATATCAGGTTTATTCTTCAGTGATACTGAAAGGCTAAAAGAAATTGACAACTCATACCTTGTAGGATTCTTTGTCTACCCCATCCCCTGGCATTTTTCCAAAGCAAATCCATGATTCAGAGTGATTTTGGGTGTTTGTTATCACTGATTACCTAAAACAGTTCAAGTATAGATGAACTGTTTTTTGGTTCCCATATCAGTTTTACTTCTTAGTTAATTGTTATCATTTTATAGTCGGTATCTCAGGACTGAAATTCTAGTTTACGTAAAATTTCTTTCTTTCTTTCTTTTTTTTTTTTTTGAGATTACGTCTTGCTCTATTGCCCAGGCTGGAGTGCAGTGGTGTGATCTCGGCTCACTGCAACCTCTGCCTCCCGGTTTCAAGCGATTCTCTTGCCTCAGCCTCCCGAGTATCTGGGACTATAGGCACGCACCACCATGCCTGGCTAATTTTTGTATTTTAGAGATGGGGTTTTGCTATGTTAGCCAGGCTGGTCTCGAACTCCTGACCTCGTGATCCGCCCCCCTCGGGCTCCCAAAGTGCTGGGATTACAGGCATGAGCCACCAAGCCTGGCCTCTTTCTTTTCTTTTACAGTGTCTTGCCCTCACCCAGGCTGGAGTGCAATGGCGCAGTCTTAACTCACTGCAACCTTGAACTCCTGGGCTCAAGAGATCTTCCTGCTTCAGCTTCCCGAGTAGCTAGGACTACAGGTGCCTGCCACCATGCCTGGCTAAGTTATTTTTGTTTTGTTTTGTTTTGTTTTGGTAGAGACAGAGTCTCACTGTGTTGCCCAGGCTGGTCTTGAACTTCTGGCCTCAAACAGTCCTCCTGCTTCAGCCTCTGTAGTAGCTAGGGCTGCAGGCACACAACACCACGCCTGGCTAATTTTTAAATTTTTTGTAGAGACAAGGGTCTCACTGTGTTGCTCAGCTGCTCTTGAACTTCTGGCCTCAAGTGGTCCTCATGCCTTGGCCTCTCAAAGTGCTGGGATTACAGGCATGAGCTACCATGCCTGGCCTAAACTTTCTTTTAATTTTTTTTATTTTCAAGAAGTAAACCGTTTGAAAGAATTCTTTATTTTATTGTGTATCCCAAGGGCCACTACAATGTGTGACACATACTAGGCCCTGAGTGAATATTTCACAGGTGAATTTAAGAAAAAGTCAAACAAACCAGAAGGGTATATGGAAGAGTAAGTGTATGTGTTGTTTGCATGTCTCCCTGCTCAGCATCACTTTTTGTTTTCCGTGTGGCTACCTGCCATGCCTTGTTTTTTTTTTTTTAAGCGACTACAAATTCCATAATTTATTTAACTGGTCCTTTTGTGTATATATATATTTATTTAATTTTAACAAATAGAGACGGGGTTTTGTTCTGTTACCCAGGGTAGAGTGCAGTGGGGTGATTATAGCTCACTGCAGCCTTGAACTCCTGGGGTCAAGTGATCTTTCCACCTTAGCCTCTTGAGTAGCTGGGACTACAGGCATGCACCACCTATCTGGCTATATGTAGTTATTTAATTTATTTTCAGTCTTATGTAACTACAATCTAGTAGCTGACTCTCATTATATATCTTTGTGTACATGTGCAGTAGGGTGTTACTAGAAGTGGAATTCAGAATTAGACATTTATATTAAACATTAATCAGTTTCTTTCTTTCTTTTTTTTTTTTTTTTTTTTGAGACAGAGTCTTGCTCTGTTACCCAGGCTGGAGTGGGATGCAGTGGCGTGATCTTGGCTCACTGCAATCTCTGCCGTCCGGCTTCAAGCAATTCTCCTGTCTCAGCCTCCCGAGTAGCTGGGACTACAGGTGTGTGCCACCACTCCCGGCTAATTTTTGTATTTTTAGTAGAGGCAGGATTTCACCATATTGGTTGGGCTGATCTCTAACTCCCGACCTCAGGTGATCCACCTGCCTCAGCCTCCCAAAGTGCTGGGATTTCAGGCATGAGCCACCGCGCCTGGCCACATTGATAAGTTTCTACTTGCCCTTGCTAACAATATGAGAATATTTTTTGCTGCTTACCCTCACCAGTGCAATTTAATTATAAGATGTTAGATCTCTATTTTCTGGTTTATATTTGCATTTCTTTTTTTCTTTTTTCCTTTTTTTTTTTTTTTTTTTTTTGAGACAGAGTCTCGCTCTGTCGACCAGGCTGGAGTGCAGTGGCGCCATCTCGGCTCACTGTAAACTCCGCCTCCCAGGTTCACGCCATTCTCTTGCCTCGCCATTCTCTTGCCTCAACCTCCTAAGTAGCATGGGACTACAGGCGCCCGCCACCACACCCGGCTAATTTTTTGTATTTTTTAGTGGAGACAGGGTGTCACCGTGTTAGCCAGGATAGTCTCGCTTTCCTGACCTAGTGATCCGCCTGCCTAAGCCTCCCTCAGTGCTGGGATTACAGGCATGAGCCACCGTGCCCGCCCAATATTTGCATTTCTTTTGAGTCTTTAAAAAGTTAATTATAAACTATTCGTATGCTTTGCCCATTTTTTGTTTTAAGTTTTTATTAAAAAAATTTTTTTTGACACAGAGTCTCGCCCTATCACCTAGGTTGGAGTGTAGTGGTGTGATCATGGCTCACCCTCCAGGGCTCAGGTGATCCTCCCACTTCAGCCTCCCAAGTAGGTGGGACCATAGGTGCATGTCACCATGCCCCACTAATTCTTTGTATTTTTTGTAGAGATGAGGTTTCGCCATATTGCCGAGGTTAGTCTCAAACTCCTCGGCTCAAGCAATCCTCCTACCCACTCCCAACCCCAAAGTGCTGAGATTTCAGGTGTGAGCCTCTGCATCCGGCTGCATTTTCTTTTTGAACCACTGGTGGTTTATTGATTGTGCTTTTAATTTAGTATTTTTGTCATATGTTGGAGGTTTTTTTATGTTTGTCTTTTTTATTTTGGTACTTTTCTCATGTGCAAATTTTAACTTACCATGTAAATTTACTCTTTAAAGACTTTTTTTTTTTTTTTTTTTTTAAAGACAGGGTCTGGCTCTGTCGCCCAGGCCAGAGTGCAGTGGCGGCAATCTCAGTTCACTGCAACTTCTCCCTCCCGGGCTCAAGCGATCCTCCCACCTCAGCTTCCCAAGTACGTGGGACTACAGGTGTGTGGCACACGCCTGGCTATTTTTTTGTATTTGGGTAGAGACGGGGTTCTGCTGTGTTGCCCAGGCTGGTCCAGAAGAACTCCTGAGCTCAAGGAATCCTCCCGCCTTGGCCTCCCAAAAAGCTTCTGAAGAGCCTTTCCTATGCAAAAATACATTTCACCATATTCTGCTCTAGTTCTCTCTTATGTTTCTGTTTTTAACATTTAAGTCTTTGATCTCTCAAGTTTATTTTGGCAGAAAGAGTAAAGTAGAAATTCAACTTTATTTTGATAAAATTGATTTCACAGTTATTCTAACAGATGACTGTACAGTTATTTTGAAACCATTTATTGAATAATTCACCGTTCTGATTTGAAAATGCCACCTTTATTATTTGCTGATTTTCCATTTGCTGTTCTTTCTGAGCCTGTAGTTTCATGTATGGGTAGAGCCAGTAGTCCCTTATAAACTTTTCCAGCTTTAGTTCCTTGAGCAAGCTATTCATAAAGTTCTTATATGTTAGGAAAGCATCTTTATTTTAATTTCGAATTACAGTAGTCAACATGTCTTTTTTCTAAATAAGTGAATGCTTACCAGTGGTGCAAGCTAATTTATTCCAAAGAAAAGAGTTTATTTCTCCTAGGTAATTAAAAAATCTGAACAGATGACTTTTTAAAAACTTTTCCAAACTGGTGTTTTGACTGAATTGTTCCATGAAATACTAATTCCACTAAAAAAAATGGGGCGGGGGGTGATGGAGAAAAGTGATAGGGGCAGTGCTTCCTTCTTTATGCTTGGATATTATCAATATGTATTGCCATTTATAGATGTCAGGATGTTCTAGAAAAAAGGCAAAACAAAACGTTATATAAATTAACTTTTTTTTTTGAGACATAGTCTGGCTGTCACCCAGGCTGGAGTGCAGTGGCGCGATCTCAGCTAACTGCAAGCTCCGCCTCTTGAGTTCACGCTGTTCTCCTGCCTCAGCCTCCTGAGTGGCTGGGACTACAGGCGCCCGCCACCATGGCTGACTAATTTTTTGTGTTTTTAGTAGTGATGGGGTTTCACTATGTTAGCCAGGACGGTCTCGATCTCCTGACCTTGTGATCTTCCCGCCTTGGCCTCCCAAAGTGCTGTGTGGCTCTGTCACCCAGACTGGAGTGCAGTGGCACTGTCTCACTCATGGCACTGTCTCACTCTGCCTCCTGGATTCAAGCAATTCTTGTGCCTCAGCCTTCCAGTTAGCAGGGATTATAGGCACACACCACCACGCCCAGCTAATTTTTCTGTTTTTAGTAGAGACAGGGTTTCACCGTATCGGCCAGGCTGTTCTTGAACTCCTGGCCTCAGGTGATCTGCCTGCCTCGGCCTCCCAAAGTGCTGGGATTGTAGACGTGAGCCACCACACCTGGCCTGTATAAATTAACATTTATCTGGCTTATTTGAGCATCCCTTTTTGTGGTACACAGTAGTATTCTGAACAGCAATTTGAGAATTAATACTTTTATTTTTGCTTCAAGTGCTGGCTACTATTTTAGGCATTTTTTAAAAAAAATTAAATTTCTATAATAAAAGTGAAACTATTTTACCAAAGGATTTGGGGAATACTGAAAGAAAAGGGAGAAAAAAATCAGCCTCTAATTCTACTAATCTTCCAAGGATGACCAGTCTAAGCATTTGAATATATTTAAAAAATCTCTTTAATTGCAGATTTCTTTTATAGTTTTCATTGTGTTGTATATACAGTTGTGAATTGTGTTTTTAAAATTTCTTTACATCAAAATAAGATTTCCATGTTATTTCACGCATTTTCTTTGTGGTGCAGGATGAATGCTTTGACAGCAGTGTTTCTCAAAGTTGGTCCAGGAACCCCAAGGGTTCCTAAGGACTCTCAGAGGATCTGTGAGTTCAACCTGTCTCATAATAAGTCTAAGACATTATTTGCCCTTTTTCATTCCTAATCTCTCACGGGGATACAGTGGAATTTTTCAGTATCTTTATGATCTGACAGGGCAGCAGATTGAATGCAGAAGCAGATGTGAAAATCCAGCTGCCTTTTAAAAAGTTGAACATTGAATGGATTTGTAAATATGTAAAAAGTGACATTCTTATTACTGAATTTTAAGTTATTTTTTATAAAGAAAAAATAACATCAAAAGTTTTCTTTGTAAATCAATCGATATTTAAATTTGTTTTAATTTCTAATATAGTAAATATTGATAAAACCCACATAAAAGCTCTTTGTGGTTCTTAATTTTTAAGAGTGTAGAGGGGTCCTGAGACCATAAAGTTTGAGAACTGCTGTTTTATAGTATTTAATACAAAAATAAGTTTATTTGAATAAAAAAATTTGATCACTAGGTTTTATTATCTTCATGCAAGTTACTTCTGATTACAAATACAATCGTCCCTCAGTATCTGTAGGGGATTGTTGCCAGGACAACCACTTAGATACCAGAGTCCGTATATGCTCGTGTCTCTTATATAAAATAATGTATTTTCATATAGCTTACATATGTCCTCCCAAATACTTAAATCATCTCTAGATTATTTATAATAACATCATATAATACAAATACCATTTAAATAGTTGTTATACTGTGTTGTTTAGGAAATAATGATAAATAAAAAGGCTGTACATGTTTAGTATAGACACTGCTGTCTTTTTTTTTTTTCCCCCTCTGAGTATTTTCAGTCCACCCTTGGTTGAATCTAAGGATGCGGAACCCACAGATAAGGAAGGACGATTGTACACAGAGGTTCTAGAAAACACACTTTTCTTTTATAAGAGGATTTTTTATGCTTTGTAATGTGACATTGCATCTGAGGACTATATTGTTCATGAATTAAGTTAGGCATGAGATTTTTAAAACAGTAACTTTAGTTCACTGTTGTTTTTTTCCCCCAGGCAGCTGAGTATGTCCCAGAGAAGGTGAAGAAAGCGGAAAAGAAATTAGAAGAGAATCCATATGACCTTGATGCTTGGAGCATTCTCATTCGAGAGGCACAGGTTTAGTGATATAGGATTACATTTCCTTCTCTATGGGTCCAATCACACTACTTGGTTCTGCAGTGAATAATATTTTCATAATCCTAACATTGTAAATGCTGTTTATTGGTTTTCAATTTTAGAATCAACCTATAGACAAAGCACGGAAGACTTATGAACGCCTTGTTGCCCAGTTCCCCAGTTCTGGCAGATTCTGGAAACTGTACATTGAAGCAGAGGTTACTATTTTATTTTATTTTTTCTTAATATCAGCATCTGATGGGAATTGCAGCATACACTGTAGTGATAGAAAACAAATTAGGAACATAGCTAATTAGGACAAGGAGGATTTAAATGTGTCTTACTTTTATTTTGTAAAATAGGTATAAAGGAGTAATTAAAATGAATTTTTGAAATTTGGGTCTTTTACAAGCTGATGATTGTTGCATTTTGGAGTTGCAACAACATTAAAACAGTTTCAATGGTATTGGAGTGCTTTAGCCTTTTATTTACTTGTCATGTGTCAATTTATTGCCTCCTGTGTCATTTATTTAGAACTCATTTTTCTTTTTATTCCTACTTACAAACTAATATGGATGAGAGTATATGAAAATACAGAAATGTTAACTTAGTTTTTCATAGAGTATTTTGAGTGTCTGGTGAAATGAAACATTTTAAGAGAATAATTACTTCACATTTTAATTTTGTGAAAATGCATGGTTTATCAATGTAAGCACTTCAATAATTTTACAATTTTTCTGTAAGATAGTTTATATTATGCAAGAATAAGCTAATGTGATTCAAACCTATTTAATAATCCTATTTAATCTTAATTTTACCCAATGATGCTTTGCTTTTTTTTTCTTGCTTTTTATATCTTGAAATTTGAACCCAGGCATGTATATTTTAAAGAGTCAGGACCCCATTCATGATTATGGTTAGGAGGAAAATGTTAACTTTTGAAGACTGGAATTAGTAGTAAAAATGATAATAAAAGTTTTAATGTGTCAATAACAGTTGGCACCAAGTAATCATTTTCAGGTTATTAATATAAATTAATGGGATGGAAGGGGTAAGATGTAAATAACTGATATTCACATTAAGCTGAAAATTATATGCATTTCTTTTTGTAACTTATAATACGCAGTACTCTTAATATTAATTTTGTGATACAGATTCTCAGCATAATCAAGTACACTGCAGCCTCAACATAACATTTTCTGCTGTACCTGAAATTTGATAATATTTAGGTCTGTTTTGGACCTATTCAAAGGGCTTTGGTCATCAGCAGTACTGAATATACTTCAGCACAACACAGTGTCATCTGTGATGTGTCCTCAGAATGGACCCAGCCAATAGCAGGTTTAAATAGAGGCTACAGTGTACTCATTGTATTTGTGCTATAGTTTAGATTGCATTACTTGGTTGGGAGGGAAATTACTGGGTAATAGCAGGAACATTGTGTGTGTTTTATTTTTGTGTGTGTGGTTGTGTATGTGGTTTGTGTGTTTGTGTGTTTGTATGTATGAGAGAGATTGTGCCTTATGTGGAGTCTGGTAGTTTTGGCCCATGACCATATCCTTAAAGTTTCCTCACCTATCCTCTGGGACCATTTCTTTCCTTAATATATTTAAATCACCAAAGTAGGTTGGCACAAAACAGGTGAGGCCTGTCTGAAATATGCTGAAGCCTGTGCTGCTTTGTATTAACTCATTAAAACAAGGAACCTGGAACACCTGCACCTGGTCTGCATTCTAGTCTGGCTTTACAAACACATTAGACTTAAATTCAAACACACCAGAAATGAACATAATTGATATATAATTGTTTTTGTATAATGAAGTAGAACTTTGAGTTTTTGAAATTTCCTTGTTTCTCAATTATTCAGGCGTTATTCATGCGTTTTATTATAGCATAAGTTAAACTGAAATAGGCAGTTAGATACTCCATTCTTTAACTCTGAACACAATGGGTTTGTTTCTGCAATTTCCTAGCTGTAAGTTACAAACGGCATCCTTAAAAAAGTTTCAGGAAGACCAGATGTTATTCCAAGGGGCTGAAAGTTGTCTACGTAACAGGCTTAATTCATACAATGAAATGAAGAGCTGCTAGCAAGTTGCCTGATTTATGTAGTTGGTACTATTTGCAGTTACTTCACACACGCACAAACATACACACACGCACAAATAGGTATATATAATGTATTAAAAACATGGTAAATAATATTTATGTATATTTTTAAAAATTTATATTTTTGGTTTAGAAATTAAGGTTTTCAATTGAATACTGGTTTTAGAAATGCATATTCTGAGCTGTGTTTTTCTCTTTCCTGGTTTGCTCTTTATTTTTTATATTCACATTTTATATTTTTGTTTAGCCTATGAGAGGCTAAAGTTTTCTTTTGATCATATCACTCAGTGTGGCCATTAATATTTCTGGAGAAGACACATAACTTATTTATAATACTTTTTAAAAATCCAAAGTGATAATAAGAATGTTTTTACGTTGAAAGTAATACTTAAGTGTTTACATAACATTCTGTATGCACTCAAGAAAATAAAGTTTTGTTAATACATTTGTTGTAACTCAGTACTTCATGGTGGGAAAATTGTAATGTTCATTTCTTTATATTCAGCTAAACCAACTTGTGTGACTCCAAATACATTTTTTTAATAGAAAATGCATACATCTTTAGTAACAGAAGATGATTTGCTTCCCCAGAGAAACTCCTTGCAAATCCTATTAAAGTACAAAATGTCAAAGGAAAAAAGTATTAAACTTTTTTAAAAAATTTGAAACATCAGTTGGAAATGAGAGCATATTAATTACTTAGAAAAAAATTTGATGATGCTACTATATGAGCCAGTGTATCAGATTTACTCATAACTGAGAGTTGAGCAGTATCTATTTAGCTATGTAAAATTTGGATTTAAAATGTTATCCTTAATTTGTCACATGCTTTCATTTTTTTTTTGCTGTAACATGGAAATTGTTGCAGGTAAAATTCTCTTGCTCTAGTGAACGGCATTTAGGACAAACTTCTGTGTATTCTTAATATATAATTTCAAAAACTAGGCCAAATTACTTTGGTGTTATATATAATACATAGGAGATAACATTTTGCCTCCACTCCCTGAAATGTATTGTTCTACTCTTTACTCCAAAACTGTTACGTCACGATTTTACAATATTATTTATTATAAGATGAGCAAGTCATTAATTGTATGACTGTTCTTAAAATGATAGTTATTGGCCGGGCACGGTGGCTCAAGCCTGTAATCCCAGCACTTTGGGAGGCCGAGACGGGTGGATCACGAGGTCAGGAGATTGAGACCATCCTGGTCTACACGGTGAAACCCCGTCTCTACTAAAAAATACAAAAAACTAGCCGGGCGAGGTGGCGGGCGCCTGTAGTCCCAGCTACTCGGGAGGCTGAGGCAGGAGAATGGCGTAAACCCGGGAGGCGGAGCTTGCAGTGAGCCGAGATCGTGCCACTGCACTCCAGCCTGGGCGACAGAGCCAGACTCCGTCTCAAAAAAAAAAAAAAAAAAGATAGTTATCAAGTATAAAGTTTAAATATCAGTATGATATGAAACTACTTTTGTGACTTCTTAGTTTTAAATAAAGGAAACATTTAAATATGTCTCCAGCTATTTGATTGGATAAGGATATCTTAAATGCAGTTTAGTATATTTTTGGATTTAATAAATGAGAGGTTTTAAACACTCAAGTGGAATGCCCCAGTCAGAGCCTCAGTGCTCTTTAAAGAACTACTTTTTACAATGATCAAAAAGGTCACTAAATAATCACAAAATTGAGAAAATCTACAGAATTTTGACATACTCTTTTAAATTGTTCTCCCCTACCCAGCCTGTGGTTTCTGTAGCTTTTCATGTAATTAGGTGATGAGTGACAACATGTAAGCTACAATATCTTATTGTTAGAGAAGTAATTTGTTTTGAATTGGGCCACATTCATAAGGAATTTTTTTACTGAAGGATGTTTTTTGGTGGCTGAAGGAGAAATGAAGAAGGTAATGCTGCTGGTAATAGCAACAATGTATCTTGCTGTCTGTGAAAGCTGTATTTCTTTAATAAAAGCATATAGAGAATTGATTGTTTTTTTATTTAAAATTTTTACAAAAGATGAATTCTTTTCTCTATACTTGGTTTTTCCTTCCTTATAAATAATGGGTTGTGTAGCATACATTTCAGTTTTTCAAAATGACCTTTCTTCTTGGAAAATGGAAGTGAACTCAGGATGCAACATGAGTGACCTAAATTGAAATAAACTTTTCCATTGTTGATACTGTTTTTAATACCTTTACATAGCAGTTCAAATTACTGTATTATAATGTTTTCTTTCTGTTGAGCAATGTGATTTTAAAATGCAGATACAGTTACTGCATTATGTAGATTATGGTGATTTCTATACTTCAGCTTGCAGCCTTTTTACAAAAAAAAAAATCTGTACTCTTTTCTTATAGATCTACACTTTTCCTGTTTGTAATAAATGTTGGTCCATGTCTGTGTGATTATTCAGATTTTTACTTTAAAAACTCCATATGCTTTTTTATCTAGTTTCTTAGATGCATATATAAATGTAGAATAGAGATGTAAAAGAAAAAAGTACTTGTAAACCCAGAACTGAGTGATAATAATCTGAAAGTGCTTTGAATAAAGTACTGTTTGATAAGCAAAGGAAATATTTGCATGTTGACTATAATAAGTAGTAAACTATTTTAGGTTTTATTGGATTATCTGATTCTATACCTTTTCCCTATCCATTATTATAACAGAGCTGTTTAGGTGCTGTCACTTCTACTAACATGGTCTATACATTTTCCCTTGGGACTTTTTTCTCAGCCAAAGCAACTATTTGCAAAAGGATGTAGTCACTTAGATAACGACATTTCTTTAAATGAAACCTTATATTTTCTAATCTTTATAATTTCTAGATAATTTATTCTTTTATGTGAAATGTAGCCGTTTATTTTCAAGCAAAATCTTGTTGTAATCAACCTGATTGTCTATATATTTCTCAGCTTTATAAAGCAAAACTAATCTCTACAGTCATTAGTAAACATATTGAAAATATATGATCATTTTCTTCACCCTGCAAATACTCTTATGTTTTAAACCCAGCTTTTTTATATTCTATTCTTTGGTGTAATGAGTCATGATATATTCAGAAATTGTGGAAAAAGATTTACGATAAAAAGTGCATATACATTCTAAAATTGGTGAAACAAAAAGGACTATTGGATCATACAATTTGAAGTTTTTGGGGGAGGTAGTAATGTTTTACCTAAATTTCCTGGATATTTGTGGAATAACATAATAACATATAATACCTAATACTTAGTTGTTAAAATTATTGGGTATTATAGTCGTTAGGATCATAGGGGATAATTTTGGATCAAAACTATCCCTATCCCAGAAGGTATTAAAGATACACTGCAACATAGCATCCATGAATCAACACAAACATGTAAGCCCTTCATAATATCACAGAGCTAGGAACCTCCATATTTGGAAATAAACTAATTCTAACACATGAGACTTTTTACAGTGTTGAGCAGTTTTGGTTATAACTTGAGCTCAGAGGAATCAGGTGGCAGCCGACTTTCCTTTATAAAACAAAAGGACCAGTTTAAGTCAAAAGCTCAAATATTTTCTAATGGATTGTTTGTATTTTCTTTAATGCATCAGCTTTGAAACAGCTATTCCTTTAAAATGAGTCTGGTTCAAGGCAGTTCCAGGAAATGAAGATGTCTAAAATATTACCAGTGACATCTGTAAAAAGCTGCACCTCTAAATAAATGTGGACAATGCATTTATTAGTTGTAACTAATTTATTAAACTTTTAATTTTATTACTTTAATTTTACTGAATGTTTAAACTTTTAATTTTATTATTAAACTGGTTTGCTCCTAGCAACTTGGTAGCAGAAAACAAGTAGTTGGTTTGTATAATGGCATAATAGGTTGAAATCTGTATCTAGATTTTTTCCCTCACATATCAGAATCCACAGCAGTTTGAACAAAAATTGTGAATATTTGCTTTGAATACAACTTCTTGAGAAACTCTTGAGAAACTCAGCTGCTTTTCTAAGACTCAGGAAAGCATAATGTGGGTAAGTTTTACCATTTTGTATGCTAGACCTCCAAAGAAAAATTTTCTATTTGCAAGTGTTAATTAAGCAATAGTTCTAAAGACAAGTTGACATCATTGATAAGATTCAAATGTAGTTTTGAAATAGTACATTGAACTGTAGTAAGGGTCAAAGATAACAAGATCCCAAAGCTGTTTTTAATCTTTCTAAAACTAAATCTAAATACTTCTATTCATGTAACAGAACATGTTCAATTACAGCCTTTTATTTAAATACAGCACTTCAGCTCTAGCATGTACTGTTGACATTTTAAGTCTTCCTTTGTCCCAAGATTCATATTCTGCAACTTTTCATACTGGATTTGAAGAAAAAAGAAGGTTGGCCATTTTGTTATGATGGTTTTCTTGGAAATTTTTTCATTCACCAGACTATGACTACTGCATATATTACATACTTGAAGTGGGCATAATGTTTTAAGTCATAAATTTTTAAAGCTGGAACATGAATTAGTTTAGCTCCCTCATTTTATATGTGAGTAAAATAAGACATTGTTATCCCTGGAGCCAAAGTTTACAAACTTCACTGCTTTAGAATCACTTGGAAAGCTTTTAAAGCATACAAGCTTCCCAGTTAGTATACCAGCAGTGCTGACTCAATCTCTAGAGGATGGACATACAGTATCTGTGTTTCTGGCAGCTGGTTTTGGCAATTGAGGCTTTGCAGGGCAGTAATTGAAACTTATTGCTGTTAGTAAATTTTGTAGTTTGCAGAATATTCCCTATACTTGCCTGGACAATAAAATGATTAGTCTCCTGGCTTGCTTTTTGTATATTATCAATCAAGTGATCTTTGAAACATCTACTATGTGCTTAGTATACTGTGACTGTTAGATTCACAGTCAGGGTTAGGGTTATGCTGTTTTAACTGTAACCGTTTTTTTTACTAACTGAATTTATTCCTGGGTTTGAAAACCGATTTTCTGGTTGCATAAACTTTTTTTAAAAAGACAGTCACATGAATGTCAGACTAAGAATCATAACCTTTAAGGACACATCTGAGCTGAAGAATGTGGCTTAAAAGAATTAACTGCAGCTAACTTGTACCCTCTGTGGAGTTTGAACAAGAATGCCACATATTGGTATTTATTTTTGGTTTGTTTAGCTAACATCCTTTTCTTTCAGTGCAACTTGAGTGTTGTACTTCTCATTCTTCTAGGTGGTGGGGAATGGGATGTTATCTCACAAATAACCAGTTATTTCTAACTTACTATAGTCAGGTTCAGTCCATTTCTGAGTTTTTCACTAGAAAGATTTGTAGTGTTTCTCAACCATTTTAAACTCATATCCTTATAAAAAATGAAAACTCAAATGCTTCCTTAATGGCTTTTGACAGTTTTAAAATCAAATTTGATGACTAAAAAGTACACCAGTGGTAATTTTAGAATGGTCTTTTCAGCTGTAATTAAGAATTTAAGTACTAATGAAATTTAGAATTACATTAGACTAAATTTTATAAAACTTAAATGTCCAAAATGGCAACACTACTCAGTATTATGGAAGTGCAGTGTCATTGGAGGGAAGATTGTCAGCAAAATAACTTTGATTCCTGTGTTTGTACATTTCTTTTAGTTCCCTCATCCACCATTTCCTTTGGTTTTGGCTATCGTGTATGAAGATAATGTTTGAATTTTTGTGCTTCCTGTATTCAGGGTATGGTATTGGGTATTAGGTGAAAAAATGCTTAAAACATTCATTATTTAGGTTATCAGAGTTGAAAATCCAATCACGAGAGATCACATGGTTTAATCTGCTTTGTATTGGTTGAATAACAAGAGCATTGCTTTTAGTGGTTACAAACTGACAGTCATTTAAGCAATTTTTGTAATCCATTTGTAACTTTATTTTGAAACTACTTTGAACTTACAAAAAAGTTGCAAGAACAATGCAGAGAACTCCCATATATATTTTACACTGCTTTTTAACATCTTGACATAAGTGCTTTACTGAATCTTTATTCTTTTCCGAACTATAGAAGATTGCATTGCATATATTATGAACTTTAATACTTTGATGTATTTCCTAATAACAAAGATTCTTACACATACACACAGTTGAGTGATGAAATTCAGGAAATTTAACATTAGCAGAATAATCTGCAGTCTGTGTTCTACTTTTGTTATGGTAATACTCTTAAATTTCTTCTGATTCATTATCTAATCCAAGGCCATTATGTAATTGTCATTCCTCTTAGTCTCCTTCAGTGTGGAACAGCCTCTCAGCCTTAGTTTGTTTTTTGGTCTTGTTTTTGAGATGGAGTCTTGCTCTGTCACCCAGGCTTGAGTGCAGTGGCGTGATCTCAGCTCACTACAACCTCAGCCTCCCAAGTAGCTGGGACAAGTGTGCTCCACACCCAACTAATGGGGTTTCACCACTTTGGCCAGGCTGGTCTCATTCCTGACCTCAGGCCTTCCGAAGTGCTGGATTACAGGCGTAAGCCACTGCACCCAGCCCTCGGCCTTAATTTGAATTTGTTTGATGCTTCATCATTAGATTTAGGTTATACGTTTTAGCTGAAAAGCCACCAAAATGGCCATGTGTCTTTAGTGTATCTCATCCAGAGGCGTAGTAATGTTCATTTGTCCCATATTGGTGATGTCAGTTTTCATGATGTGGCTCAGGTGTTGACCAGCTTGTCCACTATGTAGTTAATATTATTCCTTTGATAATTAATAGAAAAAATAATGGGGAGATAATTTGAGACTAAATATTGTATTCTCATCTAACAACTGTCCACTCCATTTAAACTCGATTGATTCTTGGTTGAATCAGTGATATTTTTCCATGGAATTATCTGGTGTTTTTCAATATGTTTATTGAGTGGAAACAGATATTCTATATTGCGTTTGAAAACTATTGGAAAGTCCTAGCTTTCCCCTCCCCACCATGATTTTTTTCATTTAAGAAGCTTAGGCCGGGCGCGGTGGCTCAAGCCTGTAATCCCAGCACTTTGGGAGGCCGAGACGGGCGGATCACGAGGTCAGGAGATCGAGACCATCCTGGCTAACACGGTGAAACCCCGTCTCTACTAAAAAAATACAAAAAATTAGCCGGGCGAGATGGCAGGCGCCTGTAGTCCCAGCTACTCGGGAGGCTGAGGCGAGAGAATGGCGTAAACCCGGGAGGCGGAGCTTGCAGTGAGCTGAGATCCGGCCACTGCACTCCAGCCTGGGCGACAGAGCGAGACTCCGTCTCAAAAAAAAAATAAATAAATAAATAAATAAATAAGAAGCTTACTAGTGAGTATAGTTAGTAAAGATAATGTTTAGGATTTTGTCAAATATAAATCATTTACTGTAAATGATGCCTGTCAATTCTGTCATAAATCATATGGGGAAGAAAACTTAAAAATTGCTACTTCAAGCATTAGGTTATATATATTATATATCTATTATCTATATATAAACTGTATGATATAGGAAATTAATATCTATATTGATTTACTTGACCAAATGGCAAATTATTTCAAATAAGAATTTAGATATTTTAAAAATAATGCCATCTTTCACTTTGTAAACAAATTAGTGAGTCAAAAAGATCATCTAGACAAATACTTGATTATGTTTGCAAATGCTACATTATTTAACATGTTAAAAGTTTTCAGTTGTGAGCAACACAAATGATGAAATTCTCAGCACTTTAAAGGAAATAGTTTCTATTAGCAATTTAAAATGTCAGATTGCTTATCCATGGGAATATTTGCTAAAAAGGTAACTTGTTCCTTTGTAAATTTGAATTTCCTGAGTTCGCAGAATAGTTAGGAGATTAGCATTTAAATAACAGGCATTCCAAGTCAAAATAACTTTGAAAAAAAGAAGTTTAATCTGTTTGGGCGCAGTTGTTCATGCCTGTAATCCTAGCATTTGGGAGGCCAAGGTGGGCATGGATTGCTTGAGCCCCAGGAGTTTGAGACCAGCCTGGGCAACATAGTAACACCTTGTCTCTAAAATACTTTTTTTTTTTCTTCAAAAACACAAAAAATTATTATTTAAGTTCAGTTTTTTATTATGGGGGTAGGGAACTACTCTGCCCTGTGCCTCAACTGCAGGGTCAGAATTTTTCTGTGTTACTGTAACAGTGGTCTGATCATATTTAGTAGTATGGGAAAGGTATGTTTAAAAATGTCTTTATTTAAAGAAATGCAATGCAGTGCAAGGAATTTGCAGGTAACTATAAGGGATATATGTAGGAATAGGAATGAAAGAACTTGAAGTCTGGGGACCCTAGGATATTCTGCTTGCAGCTTCCTTATTACTAGAACCTTAGCCAAGCAATGTAATCTTTTTTCTTTCCAACTTTTTATTATAAAAATTTTCAAACAAATTTGAAAGAATAATATATAGTCAATACCTGTACACCTCTGCATAGGCTTAATGAATGCTTTATATTTCTCTGCTTATATAAAGAGAATAGTACCGTATAAAACCACAATATCATTATTACACTTAAAAGGAACAGTAATGTTCAAATCTATTTTGATACTCAGTTCATGCTTAGATTTTTCCTCCATATGGGCTTCTAGTCATTATACTAACTGACCTAAGAAATCTAAAATACAGTATAGTTGTGGAAATAGCTATTAATACATAGTAGGTTTATAACTGACTTGTTTTTCTTTGCTCAGGAGTTTTTTGCTTTCTTCATTATTTGTCTCAGCATTAGGTCTAACAGTATTTTGGTGGGTATTTGAAAAAATGGATCATGTATAGCTACTCACAACCACATATAATTGCTTTAGTAGAATTTCAACAAACCTTTTGGAAGATTTTATGGTACAATAACTTCTGTGTAGCCAGGTTATCCTTTGTATAAAATTTTGTCTCTAAAATTCTAGTTGCTATTGTTCTCCATACTTCCATAGTTTTTTAATTTTTAGCTGTAGATACTTGGGTTTAATTTCAGAGAGTACAAAGGAATCCTGTACACAAAAGGGGCAAATCTTTGTTATTTTGGACTTCTAAGAAATTTATAAGAGCAAGTATTTTCTTTCCTCTTTGAGACAGGGTCTCACTCTGTTGCCCAGGCTGGAGTGCAGTAATGTAATCATGGCATACTGCAGCCTTGACCTGCACAGGCTCAGATGATCCTCCCACCTCAGCCTCCAGAGTAGCTGGGAATACAGGTGCACACCACCACACACGTGGCTAATTTGCATGGTGTTTTGTGGCTGTTTTTTTGTTGTTGTTGTTGTTTTGGGTAGAGACAAAAATACAAAATTTTGTATTTTTTTGTTTTGCCATGTTGCCCAGGCTGGTCTTGAACTCCTGGACTCAAACAAAGAACATATATTCTTTACCACTTTGAATATTTTTTTTACATTCCACATTATAGAGAGAGCAGTAACTTTTACATCTGTTTCTGGGTTAGCAATTAGGAGTGTTATTAAAATGGCATTTACTTAAATCAAGGCCAAAACTAAGGATTTAGGTAGAGTATATTGTTGATTGAACAGTTGTTTTCATACTTTTCAAAGATGTGTAGAAGCTTTGTAAATTAAGTTTTCTGATAGGATAAACTATATTCCCTATGATCTGTTGTTTATCTATTTTTTGAGACAAAGTCTCACTCTTGCCCAGGCTGGAGTGCAGTGGCGCAATCTTGGCTCACCACAACCTCTGCCGCCTGTGTTCAAGTGATTCTCCTGGCTCAGCCTCCCGAGTAGCTGGTATTACAGGCACCCATCACCACACCTGGCTAATTTTTGTATCTTTAGTAGAGACAGGCTTTAACCATGTTGGACAGGCTGGTCTCGAACTCTTGACCTCAGATGATCCACCCGCCTAGGCCTCCCAAAATGCTGGGATTACAAGCATGAGCCACCATGCCCAGCCTGATCTGAAAGGAGATTTTTACTAATTGAGATTATGAAGTTTTATGAAAAATAAAAATGAAAAATTAAAGTCAGAGGGGCATATCTAGCTCTCTATTTAAAAATACTAAAAGGAACTTGACTTTTCTAGTTAATGGGAAAAATCTGATTTATTGAAACTAAATCTTTATTTCCAGTGATTTGTAATTTGTGGTGCATCAGGCTTAGGGATTCAAGATAAACTTTTTGAGCACATCTCCAGGCTATGTCATTGAAAACTCAAGTATCCTCATGTAGCTACCTGATACTTCTCAGTTGATTGTAAGTAAACCACTATGATGTTGCATCAGAATTTGTATTATTTACCTATAAATAAAACAGTTTGCAATTCTAAGCATCCCACAATTGAAGTGTTTTGGAATTTTACTTTAGTGTATTCAATTATAAGATACTTTTATGTGTAAAATGAAAAGTTTACAGGCTGCAGTTTGACATTTTTAGGAGACTGCAAACTAAAAATGCAGAATTGCGTTGTTAGCAAACCTTCTTGGAAAGTAATTTTTTATGTGGAGGACTAGTCCTTAAAAGTTCCCTAAAATTGTGGCCTTTTAGTAGAATGAAATTGACTGATGCCTACTGACGTATTTGCCTGGGTCATAGTCACGTAAAATTGTCCAAAGTATTAACACCTTTTTTTCAGTAGTACAGTTGGCTGTTGAATTTAGAGATTCTCAAAAAAAGTAATCTGGTAGTAATTTTGCTGACCCCCCACCATCTGTATATTATTTATAAGTTTTTATATGGATATAGGTAAAAAAAAAGTAGGCCGGGCTTGGTGGCTCATGCCTGTAATCCCAGCACTTTGGGAGGCTGAGGCGGGTGGATCACTCAAGGTCAGGAGTTCAAGACCAGCCTGCCCATCCTGGTGACACCCCGTCTGTACTGAAAATACAAAAATTAGCCAGGTGTGGTGGCATGCACCTGTAATCCCAGCTACTTGGGAGGCTGAGGCAGGAGAATCACTTGAGCCCTGGAGGCGGAGGTTCAGTGAGCCAAGATCATGCCACTGCACTCTAGCCTGGGCAACAGAGTTAGACTCTGTCTGAAAAAAAAAAAAAAGAAGTAATGAAAATGTCTTTTTTCAGGTTCTTCCATCCACAAAGGAAAGAGAAAACATACTTTATTTGACGAGTTGAAACAATTTTAGCTTGATGATTTTTAATTTTTTACATTTTAGAAATAGATGAATGCTCATTTTTTTTTAAATTTTTAAGCTGAATTTTGCTTCTAGTCATTCCCAGTATATTAAAGCAGATGACTTGTGGCTTACATGCATGTTTTCTTTGTTATATATGAGCTTAATGGTCATTAGCTCATCTAGAATTGCAGCTAAGCAATAAGGGAGAATAATTGGAGAATAAGCATGAACATCTGAAACAATTGCTAGATTAATAAGTTGGCTGTAATTTTGCTCTAGGAAGAACTTAAGTTGAGATATTTATAATTCTGGGCCCTTATTTTACTCAAATGCCTACATAAATTTGTAAGTTAAATGACTGGAAACTTCCTGTTCAATTCTCAAAAAAAAAAATTATATGTTGATTTATAAATTCTCTTTTGTTTCTTTTTCTTTATTTTTAGTTTCTAATTGAGTATTGAGAAACTAATACAATTAAGAAGCCATAACATTTTCCCTTTAATAGTCTTCATAGCGATTGAGGAAAATATGACAGTAATTGGCCAGAGTTTTCACTTTTTGAGAGGGGGAAAAACATTTCCTAAGATAAAAAACTGGTTATTTTCTATACTAGGTAAAACCCTGAGAAGTTGCATGAGTTTGATTCCTAGAAATGTTTTTACCATGAGTAAAATTCGTTTTTACTAAATGGGAATCCACATTGTCAGCGTCTAGCTTATCCAATGACACACAGTTTCTAAATTGACTTATTTTGTACAGAAAAAAGATTGCTTATTTTATATGAATTTTTAAAATAAAAAAACGTAGGAAAGTTCCCCCCCTTTTGGATAAATATTTAAGTTAATTTGCATGTGTTTACTAAAAGGGATAATTTTACCAAAGAGACAAATATTTAATAACCAAGATTAAGAGATACTACTTATTTTACTGATTCTAGTATCAAGGTTTGAAACTTAGTTTTAAACAGAATCCTGTAAAATGTTTTGATGTCTTCTGGATACTTTTGGAATACCTAAAGACTGGTTAAAATTGAGAAAAGCAAAAGCACAAGAACAGTAGTTTCCAAACATCTCTCAAAACCCAAAAACATCGTGCCATTGCACTCCAACCTGGGCGACAGAGCAAGACTCTGTCTCAGAAAAAGAAAACAAAACTCAACAACGTTGGCAGATCATGTCAGTTTCTAAATTTTCTTTCTTAATTTTATTGATTTGTAAAATCCAAGAATTAGGGAGAATTGCATACCTAGGTGATACGTAATAAGAATGTTTATGTAATAGTAGTAACATTTTTTAAAAGACGGTGGTATTACATGAAATAAAATGTTTTTATAGCTGTTAAGACTAAATGAGGATTATAATGGAACTTTGATCAACTGAATTAGAGTTCTGATAGAATTTTTTTAAATTGATGAATTTTAAATGAATTTATATCTGTATTCTTAGTAATTATGCGAAAAGCCTAACATTTGTATGTTTAAGAATCTGGTTTTTTTTTAGTACCTTCAGGTAGGCTGATTTAATAATTAGTAGAAAATTATTGAATGCTAGGATACCCACAAGTATAAAATTTTGTGCATAATATCTGCATGATAGATAATCCACATATTAATAGTAAAGTCTCTAGTCACACTGGCCTCCTTGATGTTCCTTAAATTTATTTCAGACATATTCCTCCCTTAGGGGTTTTGTCTATATTAGCTCTTTTATCTGTTCTAAATATATTTTTCCAGATGGCTGCTTTGCTAGCTGCTTTGCTTTCTTCAAATCTACAAAAATGTTTTCTCCTGCGACCACTCTGTTTAAAATTGCCACTCCTACCCTCTACAGAATTCCTTATCCTTTACCGAGTTCTCCTTTTCCCCTATAACACTCATCACCTAAGGTACTGAATAATTTACTTATAGTTCGTCTCTTTTGTATGTTGCTATATTCCAGGAAGCTACAATAATGCTTGGCATACAGTGGCACTATGAATACTTGTTGAATTAAAAATCCACAGTGGGAAATAATTGTATTTTACAAGTTGAATTTCTAAAAATTAGAGTTATGATTTCAGTTTATAACGATGTAGTTTCATGAGTATAAAATTGTGATCGGCTGATACCTTTACCGTGACAGGTTAGAAAAATATGTCTTTATTTTTAGAACACTAAAAAGAAACTATCCTTTTGAATTGTCTAATACCCCTAAATATTTAAGTATTTCAGAGTAAGCTGCGTTCACATTATTTAGAATTATGTTGATGTATAACATAAGAGAAAGATTTATACTTTTTTTTTTTTTTTAGAGTCAGGGTCTTACTCTGTCACCCAGGCTGGAGTGCGGTGGCTTGAAGTCAGCTCACTGTAACTTGTAACCTCCACTCCCTGGGCTCAAGTGTTCCTCCCACTTCAGCCTCCCGAGTAGCCGAGACCACGATTGCAGGCCACCACGCCTGATTAATTGTAGAGACAAAGTCTCATGTTGCCCAGCCTAGTATTGAACTCTTGGGCTCAAGCAATCCTCTCACCTCAGCCTCCCAAAGTGTTGGGATTACAGGCATGAGCCACTGTGCCTGACCAGATTTTTACCAGATCTGGCTTCTTTAATAGACTACTTTTGGCATTTAGTGCTTCAGTGAACATTGGATTTTAGAGTTTATAGTTACTTTTCAAGGTAGTTTGCACACAATTTTTTTCTAATCTTTTTGAAAGCTTGATATTAATAAAATTTTATGAAGGAGACTAGCCAGTAATATGGTGAGTTAGGTTACTCAGATTAGCTCTCTCACTGAAAACAGCTAAGGCTGCTAGATGGAATTTTAAGAACATCTTAACTAACATTGGACTTACAGCCCTGTAAGGAATTACCAGGTGAAAGCCTAATGGAGTGGGGAGGGAGAAAAAAGGAACATGAGGAGATAAGCAGAATGCCTAAACTGTTTTGGTCCTGAAAGCAACTGCCAAACTGGGAAGACTTGAGCTTCAGTTTTGAACACTTCCAGGACCTCAGGCAGCAAAAGTCAAAACCCAAGGCCTGCCCAGGGTACAGTGTCCAATGGGATATACTTTCCCCTTAAACTGTGTGCTCCAAAAGCTACGCTCAGGATGACAGTGATCTAGAAGTAAATCCATGCCACCTTCCTACCTGTAAGGGACTGAGAAAAGTTGCTTCCGTCTGAGTAGAGCAGAATGGGGGGATCCTGAGATGTTCCTTATGTGGATTTGTGTAAATAAACATCACCTGAGAATGATTCAGAAAAACTGAAGCCATGTATGTAAAGTAGACTCAGCCTGAATTAATGTCCCTAATAGGTGGTAATAGTTTATTCATACCCTTTCTGGAGGAATGCACCTTCTTCCTAGGCCTCAAAGAGGTTCCACAAATAATCTTTGAAGGGAAAGGAGCAGATCAGTTGTTAAAAATAAGCATATAAGGAAACCACATATATCAGAAACAGACCTGCAAAGGCTTTAGAAACTAGAATTTAGATAAGATTAGTTTAATAATAGGTGAAGAGAATTGGAGAACTGAAGGAATCCAGAATGGAGCTTAAAGAGCCAATTAGATGGAAAATATGAAAGATGTCTGAGACACAAAGGATAGCGTGAAAATGTGTCTGCTTGAAGTTCTAGAAGTAGAGGAAGGACATGGGGCAGAAGCATGATTTAAAGAGAGAAATACTGAGAATTTTCCAGACTGATTGAAGGCTTCAACAGATTCAAGATGCTCATTGAATCCCAAGCAGTAATTTTAAAAATCCACAACTAGACACATGAGGATGAAACTACAGAAAACTAAATTTTTTTTCTTAAATCACATAAATGGTTGGAAACAAAAAGATAAGTGACCTTCAAAGAATGGCAGTAAGGTTGGTAACTTCACAGCAACAAGGGAAACCAGAAGACTGGAATTGACTCTTCAGGTTGCTGAAAGAAAATAGCTGTCAACTTGAAAGTTCTGTTCCCAAGGTCATGTTAACAAAATAACATTGTGAAAGTTACACATGCATTTTTGAACATGTCCAATTGTAGGAATAACATATATTAAATTCAAAGCTCATTTATTAAGTATCCAGGTTTCTCTTCATATTTGCTTCCTAGCCTAAAGTCACTCTGTTCCAATGCAAGTTTTCATTAAGTGAAAGGACTCACTGGAATTGGAATTGGTATGTTTTTAGCTTCACTTTTTTCAGGTCAAAAATGATTATATGAGTTTTATTTTTATGTTTATTATAAGCAGAACTATAAATCTCACTTGATTGGTTTAGTGGCACAAGTTTATAGTTCGGGCATTAAACAAGTAGTTTCTTGAATGCTGAATTTCAGTTAAATTTTTATCCAAATATATCACTTCAATTTCAATTTTATTGTTAAATGTTTATAAAACCCTTGACTTGGTTGGAAATGAGTATTTTTAATAATCTTGAGTTACGCCAGTGTCAGATTCCATTAATTAGTATTCATTTTTTAGGTTTGAAAATTAACTAAATGAACTAAATTTTTATGGTAGTGCCTCTGGACTTTATCAGTTTGTGTTAAGGTTGATAGTTCCTTTTTTTTTTAATGCTTAAATTATACTATGTGGTTAGAGACTGCAAAGGTAATCCTTTACCTTAAAAAATGTTAAATAGTTTAAACAATATTATACATCTAATTTCTGTATGCATAATGCATTTTATGTTTTATTTGTACATTTTTTGCAAATTTTAACATTTTGGGGGTTTTTGGAATGTTTTGAGAAATTGATAAAAATACAGATATATGTTTAAGTGTAAAAACTCAAAAGTTACATGTCACCTAGACATTCCATATATGTGTGTTCATATATGTATACACATATGTGTGTGTGTATATATATATTAAAATAAGGTTCAAATATGAGAAGATAAAAGGAACCTACAGTGAAAAGTCACCTACCCCTGTTCTTGAGGCACCAGTTCCCTGCAGAGACAATGTTCATAATCTAGAGATGTTTAATGCACATACATTCACGTGTTCTGTCCTTTTACATTAATAAATATATATTGCATTTTGTTTTACACCTGTTTTTATTGCTTAAGAAAGTAAGTTTTGGAAATCTTTTTTTCTACAAGTACATGATATTCTATATTTCTTTTAACTTGTCCCCTACTGAAGGACATTTAAGTTTTTTCCTCGTCTTATATTATTACAGACAGTTCTCCAGTAATTGTATACATATCATTTCCATTTGTGTAAATATTATTGTAGATTAAATTCCTAGAAATTGAATTGCTGGATCAAAGAGTATATGGGGTTTATTCAAATTTTCTATTTCCTAATGTTCTTCCACAGAGGTTGTCATAGTTTTAAATCCCATTGATAATCCTGTAAAGGGCCCATTTTCCCAAATCCTTTTTATGCAATATTTTATACTCTTAATTTTTGCCAGTACTTATAGGTGGAAAATGGTCATCTCGATGTGATTTTCATTTGCATTTCCCTTATGAATGAGATTGAGCATATTTTCATTTTTAAGAGCCCTTTGGATTTCTTTTTCTGAGAACTAATCTCTCTAGTCTCTTTTTCTGTTTTTTTTTTTTGTCTTTATGAGAGCACATTAGGGAAGTTAAGGAAACTTTTAATGTTAGCACAATTTCCTATTTAGAAGTTGAAATAATTTTGATAAAACATTTAAATAATGTTACATTTATTGCTTTACCTGTTTTTCTCATTGTCAGAATGGAAGGAATGATAAAATAAGTTCTGAGATAAAAGAACATACTTTGTTGTTTTGATGTTCTTACTGACCTGTTTTTACATACTTTTTTTTTTTTTTTTGAGACAGGATCTCACTATGTTGTTCAGGCTGGAGTGCAGTGGTGTGATCATGGCTTAGTGCAGCCTCCACCTCCTAGGCTCCAGCAATCCTCCCACCTCAGCCCCTCAAGTAGCTGGGACTACAGGTGCACACCACCATGCCCAACTAATTTTTGTGTTTTTTTGTAGAGACAGGGTCTTGCTTTGTGCCTAGGCTAGTCTTGAACTCCTGGATTCAATCTAACCACCAGCCTTGGCCTCCCAAAGTGCTAGGATTACAGGCTTGAGCCACCATACTCGGCCTATATTTTTCTTTCAAATGTGTGTTTTGTGCTTAAGTATTTCTTTTGTTGGCTAAACCTTATTTCCCATTTAAATTAAGTCTTAATGTTTGCAAATTATTTTTTCATCTTTTTAAGCTTTTTATATTGCATCTCAACATTAGACATGAGACTCACATACTCTTATATAATGAAAATAGTTTTGTGTGTATATATATATATATATATATTTTTTTTTTTTTTCCTGAAACTGATTTGCCTGTGCAGTAGTTGTGAAGAAAAATCTTGATTCACATTACAGATTTTCTTGAGCTATTCAATAAAGTCATGTATATAGAGACATCAAAATCATGAAGGCTTCTTTCAACAATCAGAGATCCTTTTGAAGTTAGTTTATATATAAGGATTATATTCTATTAACAGTAAACATTTCAAAACCAGTTTTCTTTCCCATTGGTGAACTAATTAAATACTTTATAGAATTTGGTTTTCAACATGCACACTTTGCCATCCAACAATGTATCTCAATTGTAATTTGAAAGCTAACCCATAGATTATTTTATATCTTGTTTCTGTGCATTTTGCGGTAGGATGATGGGATATGGGGAGAACAGAAAGTCTTTTGTGCCTGTTCTTTCCTTTCTCAGGTTTACGTATTGATTGGGAAAGGGCTGCCAGGAGCTCAGTTTCTTTGAGAAACAGCATTAGGATACTTTTTTGTTGTTGTTTTAATTTTATTTCTTTATTTCTTACATGTCACAGCTTTCAATAATCTGATATCTCTACTGACCTGTTATAGTAGTCATGGACAAAATTAGACCTGTATAGTAGAATCAACTAGAAAGAATGGCCATATGTGTTTATTAGATTTGGGGAGCCTTGCACTGCACACTTCATTTGCTGGTGAAAGTATCACCACCTTAACCCACAGCTTGCGGTTCAGGTTTTTTTCCCTTCAACTTTCTTTCCATTTTAATGACAGCACCATAAGGGCCTGTTCTTACAGCAGGAATATCAATATAATTTTCATTTCATTCTTGTCTACTAAAGCCTTCATGGCAGCTTTCCATATAGTATTTGAACTTAATTCTTTACCTTTGGTGGCATCACTTTGGAAAATATCACAAATATATTTAGAGGAAGTAAAATGAAATACAAACATTTCAAACTATATAAATAAAATGCCAGAGAAAATAGGGTATGTTTTCATTAAGGCTTTAAATGTGGCCATGTTTGGAGAAGTGCACTCAGCAATTCATAAAGTTAGGAAAAAGTTTTAAAATCTAATAGGTTATTTTATAAAATAATTTTATAAATGTTCTGGATATAAGTATATAGCTTGAAGCCATTAGAATAGAGCCAAAATTTCAATTTTGAAACATGCCCATTAGAAAAAAGAAATTCATCTCTAAATCATCTTGATTCTCCTGGAACTTACTATTTACCTGAATTTTTTCTTTGTTTTTCTTAATTTGTTAGCTATGTCTATTTTTCAAACCTCCAAAATTCCTAATTTCCATCTTTTACATGGCTATTTGAAGCAGCATTTTTGCTTCAAATAGAAATCATGTTTTTATTCAAGAAAAGCAATGGAAAATAGAATTGATTTGGGTATGCTCATGGAAAGATATAAATCCTGTGAAAAATCTAACTTTCAAAATCCATATTAGAACTTTAATTATTCCTCCATTTTAATCTGAATTTACTGATAGTATTATACTTAGCACCCTTTCTAAACCTTTTTATTGAAGTGAGGTTTTAAGTTAATATTTTAACAAGGATTATAGGACTCATAAAGACCTTTCTGTAAAAGTTATACATTTACATTTTTCATTTCCCTTGATATTTAAGACAGTATAATCTAAAATCTGTTTTTGAATGAATATGCAAACAGTAACTGGTAGACTTTTATCCACATTTATTTAGCAATTATTGTTGAGTGCTATCAGGCTTTGTTCTAGGTGCTGTGAAATAAAAAACGTTATGCCTTTGTGGAATTTTTTAAATTATGCTGACTCACTTGTTTTCTGAGTAAGCAGAATAATACCTAGATGGACTACTGAGAAAATACACTTATACAGAACCTAAATACATGCACAAATAATATTTTTGGACTTAAATGGTTGAATTTTAAAAGGCAAGCATAATGAAGTAATATCAAGTGATTGAAGCTTGAGAGATGGGAGGGAAAATGGAGTTTGTCAAGATTGTTACAAAAAGGAAAACATTTTTCTTAAAAGGGTAATATATGTGTTTTTTATAAGAAAAAAGTCTAAGAATGGAGAAAAAAACCATATTCCCACTACTTTTGAACTATAACTTAATCACAGTTAACTTTTCCAGATCTGTCTATAAAACCTTAACTTTTTGTAGCTTGTTTTTTCCACATGGTAGCATATTTTTGTGTTGCTTAGTCTATAAAATCGCTTTTAATGGTGGCACTGTAGTACATCCTATATATATGCTGTTTAACCAGTCCTAATTATCATTTATAGTGTTTCCAGTTTTTGTTTTATAAGAATCTCTTGCATGAATACAATTTTATTTCAATATTTTTACACAGTCATAATTGTTTCTTTAGACCTTTTAGAATTCATATTTTACTATTGAAGGTTGCTGTTGCTGGTGTCATCTTTTGAATTGAGCTGAGTAATGATTTTTTAATCTTTCAGAATTTAAGTAAATATGACCAATGTATAGTTTGTTCAAGAATAGGGAAACAGTGTTGAATAAATATACAATTTTGGTGAAAAAGATGATTATTTGATAAGCATTTTCTAAAGAGGAACTTGGAATTAGGTCACTTCAACAACAAAATAGAAATAAACTATGCATATAGGATTGAGAAGTCTAGAATTGGGTCATAATACAAATGTTGATTGTATGTTCTTGGAAAAAGTGATAGGGTATCAAAAACAGTTGCAGAATATAATTAGAATATAATTTCTGATGTAAAGTTAAAAGTATTAGAGTAGCAGTATTGATAAAAACTAAAGTAGTTTGAGGAATATACTGTGAGTTTTATAGAATGAGGAAATGGGCTATTTCTAGAGTTACGCTTCTCTACTGATAGGTAAAAACTAGAGGAGTGGGCAAGTTGCTTAAAAAAATACAGAAAAGCAATCCATTGAATTTGTATCTACTTCATTGTGGAAGCTTAATCCTGTTTTTGAAACGGGATTTTTAAGAAAGGTTAAATGAAGCATTACTCATGATACTGGATATCTAGTATAAATGTTATACTTGATTTCATAGCATAAATAAAAGTATAGTTAGAATTAAATTGCCAACAAGAAAGTTACATAGAAAAAATATGTGAACTCATTGGATGCCATTGAAAATTAAGTAAGAGAAATAGTATTCTGATAGGAATCTGTATCAAAATGGGATTGTATTGATTAGTGAACTAGAATATCTAAAGTAGAGGAAATGACTAAAGGCTTTTGTCCAATGATAATACAATTGCTAATATTGTTGAACAGCAGTTTTCAATTTGTATGTAGTAAGAGATGAATGAATTATAAACAGAGTTTTAAGTAAATGGTTTTCTGAACAATTTCCCCTCTGCACATTAAGAAATAGTTATGTGACTAATGGAAAATTAACTCAGCAAACAAAAGTGAGGTGAGATATAATGTTTTCTAAAACAATATATAAAGTTCCTGTAATAATATTAGAGAAGTTATATTGTTTAATATTTTAAGTTTGCCTGGAAGGACTTCTATTAAGATGACAGTTCATAAAAGCTGTAAATTAAGGTAGAAAAGACTATAAGTTGATGTGCAGTAAACTAATATTAGACATTTGAAGGAAGCAAATTAGCAATCTACTTGATTACCATTCTGGCTGTGCAGTATGGAATTAATGTAGTTTTTTGTTTTGTTTTTTTAGATCAGAGGCTTATGAACTTGATTTCTTGACTTTCCTGATAGCTGGAGCATCTCAAATGATTGTACACATTTCTTAATCTCCATTTTAATTAACCTTTAGAAAGAAGATCTCTGCCACCCAGCAATTTTGAGGAGTGACAGGGGAGATGACCTAATGGGAGGTAGAGTAGCAAAACCAATTGAACCATGAATGTTAACTAGTGATTTTGATACTTCTGACCAAATTACTTTTCTCAAAAAGCAAATACCCTGCTATATTTTTCTTTCTCAAAAATTACAGATTATTCTTTGAAAGATAATGTTTGGCATGCTGTTGAGAAGTTATTTACAGAGTTTAGATGTTTATTAAGTAAAATAGGCTGAGTCTATAAATGTTAAGTGGTGGTTGTTGATAGATGTTCTATATATTGGGACAAAATCAAATTTGAGCCAAGGTTTTACCTTTGAGATTCTTGACTGAAATTAGTATTGCATAATTTATCTAGCATTTATTTAACATTTTAAATCCTCATAGGTCTGGCTGAGAATTTGAGAGCATTTAAAAGTAGATTTTAGTGTGGGGATGTTTATGTTCAGAGAAAAATACTAATGAATTACTCCAAAGAGAAACTTACTGTTCAAAATCAGCTGTAATTTTCTTTCTCTTATTAAAAAAAAAAAAAATCCCTAATCTGTCATTAGAGTTAAAAAAGAAAATGTTCAATTCTTTTTAAAAAATCCCAACTCTCCTTTGTGAAATTGTTATAGAAATAAAATGTAACTGAGACAGAAAAATTATCTCAACTCTTCCAGTGAAAATAGTTTTGGTCAACAGTTACTGTGTGCATTTCTTCCTACTCAGTATATATTTTTTAGATTTCACTTTTTAAATGTACTATGGATATATTTCCATTCAATATTATAAATATACATCATTATTTTTAAGTTCCTGTGTGTTTGTGTGTATATATATCTCATCCCATTGTTTGGACAAAATAATTATTCAGACAAAGCACAGTTTAATCATTCTACCTTTTAGTAATAATAGATTCTCAAATCTTCTGTGTACTCTTTCAGTGAACATCCATATATATATATATATATAGTGCTGAGAGCAGTATAGTATAGTGGTTAAGAGCTCAGTTGTGTGATCTGGGGGAAGTTATTAAATCTCCTCCTTGTGCCTCAGTTTTCTCATCTTTAAGTAGGGAATAGTAGTACTTTACCTGAGTGCTGTTTATGGATTAAATGAGTTAATACATATAAAATCTTGGAGCAGTGCTTACAAACATTAAATAGTTAATAAATGCTGCTAGTATTAGCAGTATTAGTCACTTTAAATTATAAGAAGCTGAATTGCTTCAACTTTTAAGTGTGTAATATGCAATGAGTTTCTTATTGCCAGATCCACTTACCTTTCGTATACCCTTATTTTTGACCTGTGGCATATTCCACCAGATCCCTTTTTCTTGTAATATTTATCTTTGACTTCATAGATATTATTTTATCCTGTTTTTCTTGTATCAGGTACTCTGGGGTTCTCTTTCTTTTTGCTGCCTGGGAATGGATAGTTTGGAGAAATGAGTCTTTGCTTGTCTGAATATTCTCTACTTCAGAGAATATACTTAATGCCTTAGGTATTGTATGCCCTAGATATTGATAAGAAATTTTTTTTTACAAATGACTCAAATATGCATCTTTAATTTCACTGTCTTATTGATGAAACCAACCCCCTATCTGCTAACTTCAATCAGACAATTTATACCTGAGTTATGTCACCTCAGAATAAACCTAATAAAAAGTAAACTTTACAGCAACTCTCATAACACTTTTCATTCTTGTTTCCATTTAAAAAAAAAATCTGTTGTTCTTCCCTCTACATTACTAGTTTTCTTTCCCTGTTCTGCCTTCTCTGAGCCAAAGCCAGTATTACCCCACTTTAGGATAACAGCAATAGCATCTTACCTATTGTAGCTAGTACCTGCTTGTCTCATCCCACAGCACTAGAAGTCGCCTCTGTATTCTCCACAACCTGTGTTCCCTAACCTACTTATGAGCCATCTTTTTTCAACTTTCCTCATCGTTTACCTGCCAGGAAAACCTCAGTGGCATTCAGTAAGGTTTTCTGTGTGTCAGATTTAACTGTGCCTTTTTATGCCCTTGGTAATGGACTTTCACCATAATCAGCCAACTTATTTTTCCAATGCATATTCTTTTTTTCTTGCGTGGATGTCCTCACTATTCCACCGAAAACTAAAGAAACTCATGTTGTTTCATTGACTTGTACAGACTCCTTTTTTTCATTAATGGCCTGGATACCATCTGCTCAGTGAAGCTTTCCTTGATAATTCTAGTTTGCATGGAACACCTTTTCCTCTGAATCTTATAGGACATAGAGCATACACAAAATAATTTGAATTTAAATTTAGTCGTTTATTGTTTCCATCATTAGTTTTATGTTTTCAACTGGATCGTAAACTCTTTAATAGTTCAGGTCCACATCCCCACTTCCACTTGGTAAATCCTAAGGACACATGACAAATAGTTTTTAGTTGGCTTTGGAAAGTGGAAGACTAATTATACCTAATGGTTAGTACAAGGAATTAAAATGAAAGTAAATTTAATCTACACTGAAAGATAATCATAGTTTTGTTTAGCACATTTCAATTTTAATTATAATTGACTATATACTTCACTGTGGTCTATAATTTACACTCATTTTTGACAAGTAGTTCTGCGATATATTTAAGGGCCTGGATAATTGAAAGTTTATAGGACATGAAGAGGTTGTGGCCAACCTGTTATATCTAAATCAGTATATATTATAGGTATACATTTGTATCTACATATTTATTTATACTTTTAATTCTATAGACAGAATCTCAACATGTTGCCCAGCCTGGTCTCAAATTCCTGGCCTCAAGTGACCCTCACCCTTTGGCCTCCCAAAATGTTGAGATTATAGGCATGAACTACGATACCTGGCATTTATATATATATTTAATATGAAACTACAAATTGCAGAAACAGTACAATTTATCACAGGAAAATTAAGAAGTACAGATAAAGAAAATTATTCTTTAGGTAGTGGCTGCCTCCCAAAATATAACCAAAATATAATTCCATGAGTTATGACTTAGTTTAATGCACCACTTTATCTCCAGCTATGTGTCACATGGTAGGCACATAATTATTTGTCAAATAAAAATGAATTTATTTGCAGACACTGCTTTCCTGATTTCTTTACCTTAAAATTGGGAGTGGGTGGTGGAAAAGGAGAATATTCTGCAACCACTCCAGCATCTAACTTAAAGGCTTGTTTGGAGATCTTAAAATGTCACTCTTCAATATTTCCAAATTCCTTAAAACTAGTTGTATTCTGTCATCTTTCAAGACATTTTTTCAGGCTGTAGGGGATTAGAGAATAGCTGAAGAGTAGTGAAAAAGTAAATTAACAGAAGATGAATTTATATTTAGGATTCCATATGCTTTCAGATTTCAGGATTTGGACTAAGCTTTTTGGATAATTAATACAAGTAGAATCAGACAGCTTCTCTGCATCTCACATTCAGTTTAAGATGATTATCTTAAGTCCCAGAAAAGTTTATGTGCTATACTTCAGAGTAGAAAAGATGCAGGGAACAAATTAGGAATGTGACTCTGCAATTCATTTATTTGTTTATTCATCACATTGTGAACAACTACCATAAGAACTCACTTTTGATGGATCCTAGCCCTGCCTCTGCTATGTGCCCAGTACTGTCTGAAAACCTAAGTGTTGACTTGTCCCAAATGGTTATTGTGTGAAAACCTACACGAAGTATATAGAGACTTACTTTTTCCTTTAGATTATATAGCTTCTTGGTGTTCCTCTATAGAGTTATGTCAGGTTCATTTATTTATCAATTTTTTTTTTTATATGGAGTCGTGCTCTTGTCCAGGCTGGAGTGCAATGGCACAGTCTTGGTACACTGCAACCTCCACCTCCTGGGTTCAAGCAGTTCTACTACCTCAGCCTCCCAAGTAGCTGGGATTACAGGCGCCTGTCATCATGCCCAGCTAATTTTTGTATTTTTAGTAGATATGGGGGTTTCACCATGTTGTCCAGGCTGGTCTTGAACTCCTGACCTCAGGTGATCCGCCCGCCTCGGCCTCCCAGAGTGCTGTGATTACAGGTGTAAGCCACGGCACCCAGCCTCAAATATGTTTTTAAACCATTTCAAGTTAATTGTATAATGATTCTTATAACTGGTGATTTTAAGAACAGCATACTTTTAAAAACTTTTGATGTTATGGGATTTTTTTTCTCCGAGGGATAAGGGAAAAAATTGAATTTGAAGAAACCTGTCAAAATGCAATTGACATAGAGTCTTATTTCTCTGGTCAGAAAAATGTGAATTTTTTTCGGCATTTACATCAGCATTTCATAAAACATCCAATGAAGCATGAAATATGTTCCTAAGATCAGGAAAAACTCATTTATTTATGAACAACTAAATATCATGCTTTCTTTAGATCTCAATATAAATATATTCCAGGGAAAGGACATGGCTAATCTAAACTGTTAAAAATAGATGTTAGTCAAAAGTTCATTAGACCTTTTCTGGCAAAGTTAACACTTTACAAAATTAAATAATTAATTTTGTTTTAACCTATTAAGTAATTGGTGATCATTAGTTCCAATAATTTATCTGAGGATAGTTTTAGTTCCAAAAGATAAGTGATGACCAATTAATGCTTGGGAAATAATTGTGGAAGTTAAACAAAGGCCTGGAAATACGAAGTATTCAAAAGTATCGGGAAAAGATCTGTGTTTACTCAATTATGTTATATTTGTTTTACTCTCCCTAAGATAACCACTGCTTTTTTTTTTTGAAATAGAGATGGGGTCTTGCTATGTTGCCCAGGCTGGTCTCAAACTCCTGGGTTCAAGAGATCCACTCACCTCACGTCAGCCTTCCAAAGTGCTGGGATTATAGGTGTGAGCCACTGCGCCTGGCCGATAACCACTGATTTGAATGTAATTAAACTTAAAGGTTAATTGATCTTGATATTGCTATTCTAATTATCATACTCTTCTATTAAAAAAATAGGAAGTTGACAATTTTAAAAATGTATTTTTTTTCTCTATAGACACTTCATATCTTTGTAAAATTTGGATAATTCATTAAAAAGGTAATGCAATTGACAAATTTTTTTTTTTTTTTTTTTTGAGGCAGAGTCTCGCTCTGTCGCCCGGACTGGAGTGCAGTGGCTGGATCTCAGCTCACTGCAAGCTCCGCCTCCCGGGTTTACGCCATTCTCCTGCCTCAGCCTCCCGAGTAGCTGGGACTAGAGGCGCCCGCCACCTCGCCCGGCTAGTTTTTGTATTTTCAGTAGAGACGGGGTTTCACCGTGTTAGCCAGGATGGTCTCGATCTCCTGACCTTGTGATCCGCCCGTCTCGGCCTCCCAAAGTGCTGGGATTACAGGCTTGAGCCACCGCGCCCGGCCGACAAATTTTTATAATAAACAGTAGGTGTACTAGAAGGATCAGTATTTGTTTTTTGTTTGTTTGTTTGTTTGTTTTAGACAGGGTCTTGCTCTGTCACCGAGACTGAAAATCTAATGGTGTGATCATAGCACGCTACAGCCTCAAACTTCTGGGCTCAAGCAATCCTCCTACCTCAGCCTTCCAAGCAATTGGGACTATGGCATATGCCACCACACCTGGCTTGAAGTTAATTTTTATTAAGAGCCTCTGTCATTGAAAATTATACACTACTTTTACTAGATTAAATATAATCAAGTCTTAGTAAGTTTTGCAAAATTATTTGTATGCATATAATGGTATGTATGTATGTATTTATTTATTTTGAGACAAAGTCTCACTCTGTTGCCCAAGCTGGAGTGCAGTGGCACGATCTCTGCTCACTGCAACCTCCACTTCCCAGGTTCAAGTGATTCTCCTGCTTCAGCCTCCTGAATAGCCGGGACTACAGGCATGCACCACCATGCCCGGCTAATTTTTCTATTTTTAGTAGAGAAAGGGTTTCACTATGTTGGCCAGGCTGGTCTTGAACTCCTGGCCTCAAGCATTCCACCCGCCTCAGCCTCCCAAAGTGCTGGGATTACAGGTGTGAGCCACCGCACCAGGCCTATAATGGTCTTTAAATGGAGACATTTTCTATTGATTAATGACAGGAAGTTCTGAGAATCCCAAATGTCAAAACAAAGTAATCTTAAGTATCAAGAATTTTTTATTTTTAGAATTTAAACCAAGCTTTGATTATCAGAACGGATTCCTGTACAAATACACATAACTATGAAAAATACATTTAAGAATACTTAACTCATAGGTAAGATTTTTCGTATAGAAGTAAGTAATACATAGGATAATCTTTTAAAGAAGGAAAATGGACTAATGGTGGGATGGCTGAAGACAGGGTATTGGTGTGCTAGTCTCACCAATAATGGCATTTGAATATGGCCTGCACTTTTCCTCTGCATCAAATGGGCCAATTATCGTAACACCATTGCTCTTTCTGGCTATTTGGTTTACATAGCTCTGTTTAGAGAAGATGTAATGAAAAGTTTATACTCCTTTAGTTCATAGCTTTGTTGACTAGTATGATTTATGGGCACCTGGAACATCTAGATGCTTTATATTCTTTTTAATTCTTGATAACCCTTTGAAATGGATGTTATCATTCCCATTTTATACGTGGAAAAGCTGATACTGTAAGAGAGTAAGTAACTGATGCAATGTGATCAATTCTTTTCATTTTACCACATTGCAGATTTAATCTCCAAAGCACATTGATGATTTTTTTTTCACACAGAGTTTTGCTCTTGTTGCCCAGGCTGCAGTGAAATGGCACAATTTCAGCTCACTGCAACCTCCACCTTCTGGGTTCAAGTGATTCTCTTGCGTCAGCCTCCCGAGTAGCTGGGATTACAAGCATGCGCCACCATGCCCAGCTAATTTTTGTATTTTTAGTAGAGACGGGGTTTCATCACGTAGGCCAGGCTGGTCTCGAATTCCTGACCTCACGTGATCTGCCTGCCTCGGCCTCCCAAAGTGCTAGGATTATAGGCGTGAGCCACTGTGCCTGGCCTATGATTTTTAAAAGTATTTTTTAAATGAATGATGTTTAAAAAAATAATGAGATTATAGCTATTGTGGTAAGGCCACCAGTACCAGTTCTGTAGAAGGCCTCTCAGATAATATTTACTGGTTCCATTAATGAATGACAATCAGTGGCCACATACTAGAGATCAGAGATTTTTTCTGTATTAGTCAAAAGTGTCTTTCTGCATACATTTATTGGGCTAATACCAATTTACCAATTAAAGAAATAATCGATGAATCCAAGATACAGGACCACTTTGTTGGGGAGGGGTATGTAAAATCTGGTTATTTCACAGGTATACATAATAGACATAATTTTGACTGAAATGCAGAGATGATAGTAAAGTCTTTTTCCTTGTCCCTATTTTTGCATCCACCCATATCACCCTGCCAACCGTAATTATGTTTAACAACCTTGTGGATATTCCTTATTTTTCTCTATGCTAATATACATAAACATATAGGATTTATTTTTAGTTATTTTATAGAGATAGATTATATAAATTTTACTATCTTTTCATTCAATAAGATCTTGTGGCAATCCCTCCCAATTACTTGTTAAAGCTGAATACATAATATTCCATGATGTGGATGCATTGTAATTTATTAAACTATTTCCCCACTGGTGGACATTTGATTTTTAAACTGTTTTTGCTACTACATAAAGTTTACAGTAAATAACCTTGTACAACTACCTCTCTATTCTGTTGCTTTTATTATTATTATTATTTTTTTTTTTTTTTTAGACGGAGTCTCACTCTCGTCTGGGCTGGAGTGCAGTGGCGCATTATCAGCTCACTGCAACCTCCACCTCCCAGGTTCAAGTGATTCTCCTGCCTCAACCTCCTGAGTAGCTGGGATTACAGGCACCCACCACTATGTCCAGCTAATTTTTTGTATTTTTAGTAGACACAGGGTTTCACCATGTTGGCCAGGCCGGTCTTGAACTCCTGATCTTGTGCTTTGCCTGCCTCGGCCTCCCAAAGTGCTGGGATTATAGGTGTGAGCCACCGTGCCCGGCCTGCTTTTTATTTTTATAATATAGATCCCAGGAGTGGAATTCCTGGGTCAAAAGATACATTTTTTTTTTTTTTATTGGAATAGCTGTTACTAATGGCTTTCCATAAAGGCTGTAACAATTCATATTTCCTCCAGCTGTGTGTGAAGTGCCTTTTCATTACATGGCTTCAGTAGCGTTAATAACTTTGTAAGTTTTTACCATTCTAATGGTTGTTAGGTAATATCTATTATTTTAATTTGTCTTTCCCACATTGGAGGTTTACACATTGTCATACAGCTTTTAACCATTTACATTTTCTCTTCTGGGAATTAACTATTAATATTCTATGACTGTTTTCCCAATGGGTAGCTTTGGTTTTCCTGACCAGTTGTGTGAACTATATATAATCTCACCTGCACCGGGGAAGCTGGTGACTTAAACTCATCCTACTTTATTCCCATTCTCAACTCAGCCTATTTACCTCTAATAAGCCAAGCAGCCGAATGCAAGGAAGCCTCAGGTTCTATGGGAATCTCACAGAAGAGGCCCAGTAGAGAGCCTAGGGAAAGGACTAAGAAGCTAACCCATAGAAAATTTGGAACCCCTCAAATGTCTCTACCCCAGACAAATGTAGACATCAGCCTGGCCTCTTGGAAACCAAAAAGGATCAAAACAGGCAGGCTGAGTCCTCCCTACTCTTGAGCAGAGATTTCTTTCTGGTTTCTTGGCAGAGGACTAGCAGCAGCTTGTTTGCTGCCTACACCTGCTACACAGCTGTCATGGTAGAGAAGGGTCAATTTCTGCTACTTTAGGACTGCCAACACAGCTTCAATGAATAGACAGGAAAAAATAACAGCACATCTGAAGGATCCAGCAACCAGAAAGGAATATAAACTAAAAGTATCAGATCCCTGATAAAATAGAGCTGCTAGAGGAGAAATACAACTGGAACAAAGTAATGTGAACACAGGATTCAAAGTGCTGTATTAAAAACTCTGGAGTCAAAAACCATTATGTATGAACCAAATATAGTAATAGGCTAAGTGGAAGAGAGTAGTCACATGGAGCCCTAAATGAATTGCCTGTAGGATCTACTGGAGAAACTATTTTAACACCTTGAGCAAAAATTCAAAGGAAGGGTAAAGATAACAGATTTCAAGGATGGAACCAGGAGATCTAACATATATAGTTCTAGAAGGAGAAAAAGGAACAAATAGAAGAGAGATACTTATTCTTGAGCTAAAAGCCCTGAGTATATGGGTTCAAAGGGCATGCTGAGTTCTAAGTAGGTTTGTGGTAATAAATGATAGTTAGTGCTCAACCTGCTAGGCAATATTCTAAAGGCTTCACATTTATTAACTCATCGAGTCCTCAGAATAGCCCTAACAAAGTAGGTATTATTATCCCCCTTAATCAGCTGAGGGAAAAAGAGGTTAAGTAGATAGCCAGATTGTGAACCTAAGAGGTCTGACTCCAGAGCCTTGATTGAAGTGCTTCAGAGTACAAAGACCTGTGTTTAAGTGTGTGCTAAAATTTATGAACTCTGAAGATCAAGATTAAAAAGTCCAGAAGAGAACAAGTTATCAGCAAAAGCAAAAGAGACTGTCATCAGCATCCTCATCTGCAGCAGCTTAAGCCATAAAACTGGGAATACTTTATTACTGTACTACTTGAGATAAAAGGACCAAAACTTCTCTAATCAGCCAAAATTTGTATTTACCTATCTGGGTGAAACAGATTTGCTGATTAACACAGTTGAGCACCTAATCCCACCCACTATGTGATGAAAATACTCAAAGAAAAGAGAAATCTAATAGTATTTAATCTTGGTCTTTTCACATGCTATTTCTCCTGCCTGGAATAACTCTTCCCTTTCTTCACCAAATACCTCAGATTCTCTTAGAAAAAGTTATCTTTTTCCAGGAAATCTTTTGCAGTTCCCTGAGTTTAAGTCTTTTGCTCTTCTAAAATGCTCCTGTAGCACCCAGTACTTTCTTCATTTTAGCACTTAATCATAATATCTTACAATGACCTTCTATTTCCTTGTCTTATTTTCCCCATAAGACTGTAAGCTCTATGAGGGCAGGGGCAGACCTGTCTTGTTGACAGTGGTAGCACCCACACCTAGCACAATATCTGCAATATAGTAGGCTGATGGTGTGACTGAATGTTTATATGTAGTCCAAATTTGCAAATCTTTTTTGCCACTCAGATTGTTCTGGTAGCTATTCAGGGAAAGGAAAGCCTTAAGTTTTTCTTCAGTGGATACATAAAGTCCTATTCAGATAGACCTATCAGGTATGTATATGTTTCTGTATTCATCTCATGACTATTTTACAGAATTTTATTAAATTCACAAAATTTCTATGCAAATGAATGTATGAAAATCCACATAGATTCCATTTACACAGGTATATTTGCAATGCATTTTACCCATGTTTGCTTCACACTTCTGTTATTTTTGAAGAGCAAAATTAATAAGAAAGTATAAGGATGCATTTCCAAAGTTGGTTAAAAATTGGTCAAAAATTCAGATTGATGCTCTAAAAAATAGTATTAATTCTGTATTTTTCTGTTTCTCTTCAGATTAAAGCTAAAAATTATGACAAGGTTGAAAAGGTGAGTCCTCAAATACTTTAAATTTTATATTGAAGTTTAACTTAAAACCTAGTATGTATAAGACAAATATTAACAATAATTGAATCTAGATAGTGATTTTTTACAAGTTAATTGTAGTTACTCAACTTTTTTATATGCTTAAAAATGTTCATCATAAAAATTTTGGAAAAGGAAAAGAAAATTATACTCCCCTGACAAATCATGAGAAGCATTTTAATTATCTAAACTGAAAATGGGGAAATTATTTGCTTTTTATTTATAAGAAGATAAATTCATAAAGGGAGCTGAATTTGTGTTTTTAATGTTCCATTTCATCTATGTCCATATGAAATTTATTTAACTGGATTCTGATAATATATTCTTGTATTTAAAGCTATTTCAGAGATGCCTTATGAAGGTTTTGCACATTGATTTATGGAAGTGTTATCTTTCATATGTCCGAGAAACCAAGGGTAAACTACCAAGTTACAAGTAAGTGAAACCAGGATCTTAAGAATGCAAGTCATCTCCAGGCACACAGTTAATCCCACATAAACTCACACCTTCTGTTAGCTCCAGGTGGGAAGAAATACCAGGATTTGAAAAGTCAGGATTTTCTAAGAAATTAGTAACCTTGAAAATAGTGCTTCAAAGAAAGTCACTGGCCATGAGTCTTACTCTGGAGAATTGAATCGCCCAAGCCCTTTCTATACTGAAACACTGTATATTTGCAACACCAAACCACTTTGTTGGCAGGCTTGTTGTCAAATTTTTTCAGAAACTATCTTCATACTTCTGCTAGTACCACTTTTGGCAGGTCAGGTCACAATGCAATGTGCTACTTAAGTGATCTAAGGGGTCTCTGACAATTATAGTGATCTAAGGGGTCTCTGACAGTTGTATTGTGAAGTTACCGTCCCCACTGCAAATTATACCCACCTCCCCATCTTTGCCAAATCTAAATAATAGACCTTCTTCTGAGGTGCCATTTTTCTATGTAACTAACAGGCAAGTTATGTCTATTACTAAAATTCTGTCTTTATTGTCTTTTCCTGATTATATTTCTTGCTATGATTTTTGTGTTTTGAGACAGTTTCAGCTCTGTCGTACAGGCTGGAGTGCAGTGGCACAATCACGGGTTCACTGTAACCTCAACCTTTTGGGCTCATGCGATCCTCCCACCTCAGCCTTCCAAGTAGATGGGACTACAGGCACGAGCGGCCACACTTGGCTGATTTTTTTTCTATTTTTTTGTAGAGATGGGGTCTCCTTATGTTTGAGACTCCAAACATAGCGGGGTCTCAAGTGTAGGCTAATGTTCCTAGGCTGGTCTCAAACTACTGGGCTCAAGCAGTTCTCCTGCCTCAGCCTCCCAAAATGCTGGAATTATAGGCATAAACCACAACATCTGGTCTGTTTATACTTTATTGTGTTATATTGAAGTGGAAGTTCTTTTTCCCTAATGTACCCTTTACATTTTAACATAAGTAGCATTTTAATAAAACTATACTTTCCAGATTTCTACATTTTACTTTAGAGCTAATAGATCTTCAGACTTAATGTATCATTAATGAGAGAACCTCAGATTTCCACATTTGAATCTGCTATGTATAGAATTATGCAACTTAAAGGATATAAAGATAAGTAAGACATGAGCCTTATTTTTGATAAACTCACAAGCAGTAGATAAAGGAAACAATTTATGATATTGACAAGCTTAACATCAAATAATGACTTTATATACTTACAAAGATGTCTTTAATTTTTGTTTATAGAAAATGTTCAAATGTTGTTCTGATCCTGTGATCAGAAGCTACGTTTTACTTATAAGTACATTATTTATTTATTTATTTATAGAGACTTTATTTATTTATTTATTTACTTATTTATTTATTTATTTATAGAGATGAGGTCTCACTGTGTTGCCCAGGCTTGTCTCCAACTCCTGGCCTCAGATGATCCTCTTGCCTTAGCCTCCCAAAGCATTGAGATTACAGGAGTGAACCACTACACCTATCTTCAAATAATAATTTATGTTTCATTTTTTTTAGAGACAGCATCTTGCTCTGTCACCCAGGCTGATGTGTAATGGTACATTCATAACTCACTGTAACCTTGAAATCCTGGGCTGAAGCAATCCTCCCACCTCAGCCTTCCGAGTAGCTAGGATTACAGGTGCACACTACCACGCCCAGCTAATTTTTTAAATTTTTATGTTTTTAGAGACTGGGTTTTGCTATGTTGCACAGGCAGGTCTTGAACTCCAGGTCTCAAGTGATCCTTCTGCCCCGGCTTCCCAAAGCAATGGGATTACAGGCATGAGCCACCATGTCTGGCCTAATTGTAGATAAATTTTAATAACAAAAGAATTTTAAAACCACGTCTTTCATGTTCATTTCAGAGAAAAAATGGCTCAAGCATATGACTTTGCACTGGATAAAATTGGAATGGAAATTATGTCCTATCAGGTAGAGTTAAAACTTTTTAATATATGCACTTCAATGTGAAAATACCAAGAAAGATAGTTAACATTTTATTTTTATTTCTTAGATTTGGGTGGATTACATCAATTTCCTAAAAGGCGTGTAAGTATTTGTGTGTATATATACATATATATATATATATATACAGTTGATTTAGCTAAAATATAATTTTTAGTTCTTTGAGAAATCTCCATACTATTTTCCATAGAGTTGTTCTTTGGGTAGATAGCCAGTAGTGAGATTGCTGGGTTGAATGAGATTTAGCTATAATATAATTGATGGCATTTCTTATACAATCTCAGGGAAGCTGTAGGATCGTATGCAGAAAATCAAAGAATAACAGCGGTCCGAAGAGTTTATCAACGAGGTTGTGTTAATCCGATGATCAACATTGAACAACTCTGGAGAGACTATAACAAGTATGAAGAGGTAAATTAGGTCAGAGTAGTTGTTTATTATAAACCAAGCCATTTTAATTTTTATGCATTGTGGATTTGTAGATTATAGTCTTTCTATATCAGTGTTATACATTTCTTTATTGATTGTAATGAAAGCACTATAATGTTTTTGCAAGGTTTTGAGAGTCTCCATATTAGTTTATTTTTTAGAGGATACTCTGAATAACAATAGTTCTTATAAAACTATTTTTATTCTGCACTAAGCCATATCCACACATTCATACACACACATACATATTGCCATTGACCTATAAAACAGTACCTTTTGGGAATTATGTTTCCAATAGTACCTTTTGGGAATTATTTTTTAGTTGCTGTGCATCTCTATCACCTGATTACAGTGATGTGATTATTGGTTTGAATTTGTGAGGTGTGTGGCTACAATCCAAGATCTTTGTGTTATTGGTATCTGCTTTTAATAACTGAGCTAATCAATCTGAATACATAAATACACATGCCAGGTAAGCTCTAGCATTAAAAGGAAGTTCCTTAGCTGGGCATGGTGGCTTACACTTGTAATCCCAGTACTTTGGGAGGCCGAGATAGAAGGATTGCCTGAGCCCAGTAGTTTGAGACCAGCCTGGGCAAGATAGTGAGACCCCATCTCTAAAGAGAAAAAAAGGAAGTTCTTCGTATGTATATTGTGATTTCGAAGAACTATATAGGCTAGTGAAATTGTTCCCTCACAGGCATCAGCCGTGGTTTTCAAACTTTATGGTTTTTGGATTTTAAAAATTATTGACGATCACAAGAATTTTTTATTTTTATTTTTTTGAGACAGGGTCTTACTCTGTCACCCAGGCTGGAGTGCAGTGGCACAGTCGCAGCTCGTTGCAGTCTCAACTTCCTGGGCTCAGGTGATTCTCCTACCTCAGCCTCCCAAGTAGCTAAGACTACAGGCATGCGCCACCACTCTCAAGCTAATTTTTTGTAGAGATGGAGTTTCTCCATGTTTCTCAGGCTGGCCTTGAACTCCTGAGCTCAAGCAATTCGCCCGCCTTGGCCTCCCAAAATGTTGAGATTACAGGCACAAGCCACCATGCCTGACCAAAAACTGTATTTTCCAAAACAAAAAATGTAGTTAGAAGAGTGGCATTATTTTATATTTTCACAAATCTCTTTCATGTCTAGTTTAATAGAAAACAGCTGGATTTTCATATCTGCTTCCATTCACTGTGTTATATACTAAATGTCACGTAGCCTCTGTAAAACTCCTGTATTTTTATGAGAGACGCAAATAATGTCTTAGTATTATAACGACAACTATTTTGATCTCATGGACTCCCTGAAAGGGTCTTAGAATCCTTGGAGTACTCACTGAGTGGTAATGTTTATCTTTCCTTGCTACTTCTGTTTGTCTCTTTGAAAAGTGTTATACAACAGAACTAGTTAGAAAAGGGCTATTAGCCAGGTGTGATGGCTCATGCCTGTAATCCCAGCACTTTGGGAGGCTGAAGTGGGAGCACTGCCTAAGACCAGGAGTTTGAGGCCAGCCCAGGCAACATAGCAAGACTACGTCTTAACAAAAAAAAATTTTTTTAATGAGCCAGACCTGGCAGGACACACCTGTAGTCCTATGTCAGGAGGCTGAGGCAGGAGGATTACTTGAGCCCAGGAGTTCAAGGTTCCAGTGAGTTAGGATGGCGCCACTGCACTTTAGCCTGGGTGACAGAGGAAGACTCTGTCTATAAAAAAGAAAAAGGGCTATCAAAGTCAAACCATGGCTATTCACCCAGATGAATCTGTACATCTTTTTTTTTTTTTTTTTTTTTTTTTTTTGAGATGGAGTCTCACTCTGTCGCTCAGGCTGGAGTGCAATAGCACGATCTCGGCTCACTGCAACCTCTGCCGCACCAGTTCAAGCAATTCTCCTGCCTCTGGCTCCCAAGTGGTTGGGATTACAGGCGCACGCCACCACACCCAGCTAATTTTTTTGTATTTTTAGTAGAAACGGGGTTTCACCATCTTGGCCAGGCTGGTCACGAACTCCTGACCTCAAGTGATCCACCCAACTCGGCCTCCCAAAGTGCTAAGATTACAGGCATCAGCCATGTCATTTTTTTTTTAGTAGAATCTTACATGAAATAATTGACCCTTTTCAAATGATTCTATCTTTAAAAGTTCCTGATAAATGGAAACTTACTGCCAGCTCATAAGACGTTAGCACATCCTCCTTAATCTTTGAAATGCATAATGTGATTAAACCTTTTTTTTCCTGTTTTTCATGAGCTGTATGAACCTTTATTAAACAAGAAATCTTTTAAAATAAAGAATTTAAAGTTATTTAGTAAATGAATAAATTAACTGTATTGTGCTAATTTTTAAGAAACTATACTTAATTTTAAAATATTTTTGTTTTTTCTAGGGTATCAATATTCATTTAGCTAAAAAAATGATTGAAGATCGGAGTAGAGATTATATGAATGCTAGACGTGTAGCAAAGGTATGGAATTCCATCCATCTATTTTAATGATTATTATTAATCTGTTGTTTACAGCAGAGCTTTCCCTGTCTGGTATTACTCTTGATACTTTCAATCATTAGCAATCTTAACAGCAATTAATTGCAAAGTCTGAGGAGATGACATATTTGAAATGAAATTTGTACGAACAAAATATAATAAATTGGGTTTAGAAGAAATTATTTATTATTATTATTTTTTTTGTTGAGACGGAGTCTCGCTCTGTCGCCCAGGCTGGAGTGCAGTGGCCAGATCTCGGCTCACTGCAAGCTCCGTCTCCCGGGTTTACGCCATTCTCCTGCTTCAGCCTCCTGAGTAGCTGGGACTACAGGCGCCCACCACCTCGCCCTGCTAGTTTCTTTTTTTTAGTAGAGATGGGGTTTCACTGTGTTAGCCAGGATGGTCTCGATCTCCTGACCTCGTGATCCGCCCGTCTCGGCCTCCTAAAGTGCTGGGATTACAGACTTGAGCCACCGCGCCCGGCCGAAATTATTTTTTAAAATATGGAAACAGGACATAGAGACAAGACTCTACTTAGAATTGATGAAGTAATTCTTTTCCCTCTCTTATTTGGGTTTGTCTGAATATTGTATTATTCTGTGATCTAATAACATAGCTCTCAGTGACACATTTTGATTGCGTGCATAGCTTTCTATTCATTGACACTCTTAGAAGTTAGGAAAAATAGCCTATTAATATAAACTACTGAAATTTTAGAAGACAGTTTCTCCAAAGATGGCAATAATAAATGCCACCAGATCTTCAATTCTATTGATCTGTCAACTCTTATATCCTGTAAGGTAACCTCCTAGATCACTTATAGAGAGGGCTCCTGGGAATCTGTTCTTGAGTGGTAATACTCTTATCTTTCTCTCTACTCTTAGTTTTCAGATTATATTAACAAAGTGGTATTTGGAAAAAGTAGGCATTTTGAACAGTCTTCCAAACTGATCTACCCCATCCCCCATACATCTGAGTTGTTCCTGGCTCACCAAAGAATTCTAAATGCTTGTTGTCTAGGAATATGAGACAGTAATGAAAGGCTTGGACCGTAATGCTCCCTCGGTGCCTCCTCAGAATACTCCTCAAGAAGCTCAACAAGTAGATATGTGGAAGAAATATATACAGTGGGAAAAGAGCAACCCTCTTCGTACAGAGGATCAGACCCTTATAACAAAAAGAGGTAACAAGATTAACCCTCATGACTTCAGTTACATGTATGTTAGGCCACTTGGTATCCCCATAGGTTACTAAAACTTTTTTACCCATAGTCTTTTTTTCTTTTGTTCTTCAGATTCAATAATTCCTATAGATGTATCTCCATATTCACTGAACCTTTGTTTTCATCATATGCAGTCTGCAATTAAGCGCATCCAGTGAATTCTTTATTTCAGATACAATATTTTTCAGTTCTATAAATTTCCATGTTAGAAATTTTTTATTTTTTATAGTTCTGTTTTATGGTGTCCATTTCTTAGTTGAGATTCCTTGTGTGTTCTTTACCATCTTTTTCTTTATATCTTTGAACATATTTATAACAGTAGTTATAAAGTCTTCATCTGCCAATTCCAACATCTGGGCCTTCAACCACCATGGAGTTTATTTTCTTTGATTGTTTTTTCTCTTGACTGTGGTTTACATTTTCCTATTTCCTGTTTAAATTTTTTCTTTTAGATATTGTACGAATGTACAAATGAAATATTGTAAAGACTAGATTCTGTCATCTTCCTCTGAAGAATGTTTTTTTATTTTAGCAGGAAGTTAAGTATTACTGTCAGATTACTTGGACTTTGTGGAGGCTTGGGTTTATACTATGAAGACAGATCTGTTTTAGTTTTACCCTTAATCTCAGATTAAATACTTTATTCTTGGGACATAGTCTTTACTCCTAAGACAATGAAAAGTCTAAAGTATTTGCCCCAACCATCTAATCGGATGGGACTCAGATTCTAAACTTCATCTCCCTTAGTTGCTGAGGTATCTATTCAACTCTTTCCACCTTCCAGCTTTGTTTTCTGCTGGTCTGGTTGTATCCTTTCCTGTGTATGTACATTTTAGGGATCAGGTGAGGATTTGAGAACATTTATGCCCAGATTTTCAGGCTCTGGCTTTCTCCTTTTGGGGATATCTCCCCTCAATTTCTAGCTGCTCTCATAGGCCAGAACTCCATGTTACTTCAGGACAGTACAACTGCAGCATTTGACTTGAGTTCTAGCTATCCCAGAAGTGCACGACATGGGCATGCGCTTGAAGGGAAAAGCCATATTAAATGTGGATTTCACCTAGTGTTGTTCTACCTTTTTAAGGGCTCAATCTCCTGATTTCTGCTTCTTTTGGTCATTTCCAGTACCTTTAGATAGTTGCTTTTGTATTTGTGTTTGTTTATAACTTTTACTTGCTGAGGGTTGGTCTGATACAAACTACTATGCCAGTGCCAGACTCTTAATTTGGAGCTTTATGAATTCCTCAATCTTGGCTTGCTGTCTTACTTGTAGGTCTTTGCAAATATTGTTTCCTTTGCCTACTCCATTTTTGTATCTATTCCATCCTTACACCACTTCATTTATTTGCCTCTGACCAGCTTCATCCCTTCTTCAGGTGTTGTGTTACATGTCAGTTCCTTAGCAAAGCCTTTCTTGAGTCCCTAAACTATGTTAAGTCCTCCTGCTGTAAGTTTTCAGAGTACACTCTATACTTTCATCATTATAATACTTTTGGTCTTTGCTTTCTGTCTATCCTCCCCATATACTGCAGACTTCTTGAATATAGGAAGTCTTATTCACTTGTATATTCACAGTGCCTTCCACATTCCCTGTCATATAGTTGGTGCTTGATAAATATTAACTTAAGCTGGGTGCAGTGGCTTACATCTGTAATCCCAGCACTTTGGGAGGCTGAGGTGGGAGGATTGCTTGAGCCCAGGAGTTCAAGACAAGCCTGGGCAACATGGTGAAACTCCGTCTCTATACTACAAGATTTTTTTTTTTTGTTTTTTTTTTGAGATGGAGTCTCGCTCTATCACCCAGGCTGCAGTGCAGTGGCGCGATCTCCGCTCACTGCAAGCTCGCCTCCTGGGTTCACGCCATTCTCCTGCCTCAGCCTCCCGAGTAGCTGGGACTACAGGCGCCCGCCACCACACCCAGCTAATTTTTTGCTTTTCAGTAGAGACAGCGTTTCACCATGTTAGCCAGGATGTCTCGATCTCCTGACCTCGTGCTCTGCCCGTCTTGGCCTCCCAAAGTGCTGGGATTACAGGTGTGAGCCACCGCACCCGGCCACAAGATTTTAAAAAATAAGCCAGATGTGGTGGCACACATCTGGTCCCAGCTACTTGGGAGGTTGAGGCAGGAAAATCACTTGAGCCCAGGAGGTAGAGGCTGCAGCGAACCATATTTGTGCCACTGCACTCCAGCCTACGTGACAGAGACCCTGCTTCCAAAAATAAAAAAAATTAATAAGTGATGGATAGATGGAGGGACCTTAGATGGATGATGGTTTTTATTTCTAATTATCATTGATTTTTGAGGATCCTAATTTGGTTATGATACTTATATTGATAGTTTTACAAATAATAATAATTTTAATTGAATGTTGTTTGTTAATTTCTTCCCTTAGTTATGTTTGCTTATGAACAGTGCCTGCTTGTGCTGGGCCATCACCCTGATATTTGGTATGAAGCTGCCCAGTATCTTGAGCAGTCAAGTAAACTGCTTGCAGAAAAGGGAGTAAGTGTTCCTTCCCTATCCCCACTTTGATATTTTTGTGGTTTTGATATAGCAATGATTTACTGAAAAATATAACTGAATTTTGGTAGTAAAGCATAAGTATTGAAAATTTAAGCTTACATTCATATGAATCTTAGTGACACTCATATAATTAAACCTCCTTAGAATTAAAATAAACTGGCAGTTTTTTAACATATTAAAGTGATGAATCATTTAGAGTACTTGCATGGTTATTTTGTAAGTTAAACTACTGAAGGGAGTTTTTGGAATTTTTTTAGAATCCAGAAATGCATATGTGTTTATGTATGTGTGTGTGTGAATACACATATGTGTGTGTACATACATGTATGCTTTCTTAGACACATATAAGTAAATAAAATAGATGTAACTATTAATTTTATTCTCTCACAACTATATTAGAATTATTGAAGATGAGCTTTCTTTTTTTCTCCTAGGATATGAATAATGCCAAATTATTTAGTGATGAAGCTGCTAATATATATGAAAGAGCCATAAGCACTTTATTGAAGAAGAATATGCTTCTTTATTTTGCATATGCAGATTATGAAGAGGTAAGTAAAAATGTTTAGAGCCTTCTTATAATTCAATTTTTTACTGCAAGACTGAACTTTTTTTCTGGCTGGTTGTTTGCCAGGCATATTGCTTTTGGTAGACAGAGATGATGCCAAATGAACAGTTATTAGTTGTCAGCTTATACTATATTTATGCTCAATGGAGATGCCATTGGGGGTGGGAGGTTATAGCCTTTGGACTCCTTAGAGCTCAAATCTTGCGTATTTATGACCATATGTTGATACTCTCTTCTTCTCTAACATCTTAGAGTCGCATGAAGTATGAAAAGGTTCACAGTATATATAACAGACTTCTGGCAATTGAGGATATTGACCCCACCTTGGTGAGTAACTTTACAGATCTCTTTTTTCCTACCTTTACAGTCTTATCTAACAAAAAATAATTTAAATTTATATACAGTAAAATTCACTGTTTTTGTTGTATAGTTCTATGAATCTTGACAAATAACATTGAGTCATGGGATTACCACCACAATTAAGATAGAAAACACCTCCACCATCCTCCAAAAATTCCCCCTTGTGACCCTTTTGTAGATATAACCCTTCCCTCTGCCCTTACCTCTGACAATTACTGATCTGTTTTCTGCTAGAATTTTTCTTTTTAATGCAGCAGTATAAAATAGATACAGAGGCACTTTCTCTAACACTTTCTTTGTGATCATGGTTTGAAGCCACTATGCCACAGAATTGTTGCTTAATAAATATTTCTTTTTAAATGAGGCAGGAGAAAGCAACATCCTGGGAAGAAATTAGACTAAAACTCACTTTATTCTAAATCCTGCTCTATCATAGTGGTTTTCAAAGCCCCAAGTGCAAAAGTGCAGTTGTGCTCTCCCATTGGAAGAGGAAGGGGACAGGCTTGTGGGTGTGTCTTTAGACCGTCTGCCTCAAGTCAATTATAGCTACACTACTTTTTCTTGTTAATGATTTATATTGGGATTCCACTGCTATAATTCCTACATATTCATCATCATATAATTCATTCCACAAACATATCTAGCAAATATATTGCTGAAGTCTATGCATTGTGCTAGACTCCAGCAACATAATGACAAACTAGATAAAATTCCTTTTCTTAAGGAACTCATAGTTCATCCATCCATCCATCCATCAAAACTGGATAACATAGCTAGACATTATCAAAACTGAGCAAACCAGGACCCTACTAATTAGTCATTTGTTCACTAAACAAAACTGCATATTCATGATGTGCTGGACATTCTGTAGGTGCTGGGTATAAAATGGCTCACCGTTTATCCATGAAGTTCTATTATATGTTGTTTGGAAAATAGAGTAGTGGGCTTTTAAAAAGAAACCAAGAAAATATGAAGTTAAACGTGTATTGCAGGCTGGGCGCGGTAGCTCACACCTGTAATGCCAGCACTTTGGGAGGCTGAGGCAGGTGGATCATGAGGTCAGGAGATCGAGACCAGCCTGGCCAAAATGGTGAAACCCCGTCTCTACTAAAAATACAAAAATTAGCCGGGCCTGGTGGCGAGCGCCTGTAGTCCCAGCTACTCGGGAACCTGAGGCAGGAGAATGGCTTGAACTCGGGAGGTGGAGGTTGCAGTGAGCCAAGATCGTACCACTGCACTCCAGCCTGGGCAACAGAGCGAGACTCTGTCTCAACAAAAAACATGTATTGTAAAACATGCTTGTATTAAACCAACTCTTGAGTTTTTTAGATATTGTCATTGATTAATGGAGTATGTTCTAGTAGTGTCACACTTTTCACTCTTAAACTTTACATATTCTAGAATTAGATAATGGTAATGATTGCACAACCTTGTAAATATATTTAAAACCACTGAATTGTAAAGGGTGAATTTTGTGGTATGTGAATTATATCTCAATAAAAAACAAATTAATTTGCATGCATCTCTTAATACCAGAAAAAAATTCGCTTGTGGATTTAAATAGAATATTATCTAAATTCCTACTTTCTAATTCATTGGGTATTGAGGATTGCTTTCTTATATAGGAAACATACTGCCTAACTTATAGAACACAAATACTTTCTTTTGCATAGGTATATATCCAATATATGAAATTTGCACGGAGAGCAGAAGGCATCAAATCTGGAAGAATGATATTTAAAAAAGCAAGAGAAGATACCAGAACCCGCCACCATGTCTATGTTACTGCAGCACTCATGGAATATTACTGTAGTAAGGTAAATACTGAAATAGCAGTGTAAAGGTAAAACAACTTCCTTCATCTGAGGTTCGTAAAAGGTGGTTTTAGCTTCTGTCATTAAGCTTTTATTGCTCCATTTTGTAAAGGCAGTCTAAGTGTATCTGTGTAAAATTATATGGAGCATCATCCAAATCCCCAACTACCTGCTAATTTATGCTTTATTAGTCACTATATTTCTAATTCATGCTTTACTAATCATTATATTAATGACTAGTGATTTCTAATCACTAAACTCCTTTGAATAGTTTCTAGCTCAGCAATTTTTACTTAACATGATTTTGTTTTAATTCTTATGTATTTTGTCATATTTAGGTGTAATTTTAATATTCTTTTAAGTATTTTATCTGACATTTCATGGAAATCTGTACTTTATTTTCTTTACTTGTAGGACAAATCTGTTGCCTTTAAGATTTTTGAGCTGGGGCTAAAAAAGTATGGAGACATTCCAGAGTATGTCCTGGCCTATATTGACTATCTTTCTCACCTCAATGGTAGGTTGATTCTAGAATCTATAATGGTTACTTAATATTAAACCATCTGAAATTATGTTGCTAGATTTCTTCCTTCTTGAATGTATTATAATTTTGACATAGCAGACAGGCACTTGTTAGGCACTCAAGAAATACTTGAGTATAACCATGAATATATTTACTGAGCAATGGTAGATGCTTTTTGACTTTGCAGAACTGTCTTTACAGTAAAGTAGCATCAGTAGTGGGATAAAGCTTCAAAGTCAGAGTCAGGAGACATAGAGTTGTTTATATTCATCTCTGATGACTCTGGGCAAATCATCTCCTGTTTCCTGGAAGGAAAACAAACAAAAAACCCTCTAGCCAACAAAACTCAAACTCAAAAGGTGCCCAAATAGTGAAGTAAAACACTTTGAGGGTACTGGGGAAAAGATTCAAAAAGAAACATTTTGGTTTTTAGTGTTTATTTCCCTATTCTGTTGTATGAATAACACTGGCCATCCTTTACGGAGTTCCTACCGTGTACCAGGCACTGTGCTAGGTAATTCGTATATGTATATCATTTAGTCTAGTTAACTGCAGTCCACAATATGTAATTTCTTAACAAAAAAAGATGTAGTATAAAAGTTGGTTTTTTAGTCTCAGATACTTGGAAGGATCACTTGAGCCCAGGAATTGGAGATCGCAGTGAGCTGTGATCATGCCACTGTACTCCATCTAGCCTGGATGACAGAGCAAGACCTTGTCTCTAAAACACATTTAAAATAAACAAATAGACCAGGCATGGTGGCTCATGCCTGTAATCCCAGCACTTTGGGAAGCCGAGGCAGGCAGATCATCTGAGGCCAGGAGTTCGAGACCAACCTGGCCAACATGGCGAAATCCCATCTCTACTAAAAATACAAAAAATTAGCTGGGCATGGTGGCAGGCGCCTGTAATCCTAGCTACTGGGGAGGCTGAGGCAGGAGAATCGCTTGAACCCTGGAAACAGAGGCTGCAGTGAGCCGAGATCGTGCCATTGTACTCCAGCCTGGGCAACAAGAGCAAAACTCTGCCTCAAAAAAATAATAATAATAAATAATAAATTAATAAATTAATAAAAAGAAATACATCACTAAAAGTTGACTTAAAGAAATATGCAATTATGTGTCATGTAAATGATTATAGAATTAGATATAGGTATAAATCAGTAATTTTAATATTTCAGAAAAAGAGCATTCTATTTATCTAAATAATATAAAAGAATAAAACTGAAATATGATTTTGTATTTCAGCTTAATGATTCTACATTTTGGGAAAAAGACTTAACTCCAAAAAATGAGATAGTGGGGCATTTAATATTCCTCATCAATCTTAAATTGCTTTGCCTGATTTTTTTTTAGAATAGTTACTAGTATGTATATTTTTATTTTTTTAAAATGAGGATATCTGGTGTTAGGATTATTGTCTTCCAAAATCAGTATCTTAGATGATTCTTTCATTCATCTATCCATCCATGAAACATGTATTCATTACCTTCTGGTTACTAGGGTCTGGGAATACAAAGATGAATAGGATTCACCAGAACATTTTTGTGGGGGAATCCAATGTGTAAATATAATTGCATCATCATTTGATGGCTGATTGTAGCATAGTTCTGAGGTTAGGTGTATAATCTTAAATTTCAGTTTTCTCACCTGTAGAATGGTTATAATAAGAATACCTTTCATAGGATCGTTGAGAGGGTAAATGAGTTTTTGCATGTGTTTCACTTACATATAGAATGTTGTGGTTATTCCATAAATGTTAACTATTTATGATGAGGGTGGTGATCATTAAAAATGTGCTAAATACTGTAATAGATCCTGAATGAAGTACTGTGGAAGCACAGAGAAGAGAGTATAATTTAAGTTATAGAGCTATGCTGCACAATTATGGTAGTCACTACACTATTAGGTATTGAGAACTTGAAATGTGACTAGCCTGGGCTGGGTGCGGTGGCTCACGCCTGTAATCCCAGCACTTTGGGAGGCCGAGGCAGGCAGATCACAAGGTGAGGAGTTCCAGACCAGCCTGACCAATATGGTGAAACCCCGTCTGTACTGAAAAATATAAAAACTAGCCAGGCATGGTGGCGTGCACCTGTAGTCCCAGTTACTCGGGAGGCTGAGGCAGAGAATCGCTTGAACCTGGAAGACAGATGTTGCAGTGAGCCAGTATTGCACCACTGCACTCCAGCCTGGGTGACAGAGCGAGACTCCATCTCAAAAAAGAAAAAAGAAATGTGGCTAGGCCAAAATGAGTTGTGGTGTAAATGTGTAACTACATACCAGAATTCAAAGACTTAGGACAAAAAAAAAAAAAATGAACTATCTTAACAATTTTTCATATTGATTACATGTGGAAATGATAAGATTTGGATATATTTGGTTGATTAAATATATTAATTTCACCTATTTTTACCCATTTTTATTAAATTCCACATGTGGCTTGTATTATATTGCTGATGGACAGCAGTGTTCTAGAGGGTGTCATAGACAAGGGCACATGAGTTGGATTTTGAGACATGAGTGGTAGTTACCCAGGTAAAGAAAGATAAATGCATTATTCCGGGCAGAGAGCACAACATGCAGGCAGGCAGTGTGAAAGTTCTGTGGAGGCCGGGCGCGGTGGCTCAAGCCTGTAATCCCAGCACTTTGGGAGGCCGAGACGGGCGGATCACGAGGTCAGGAGATCGAGACCATCCTGGCTAACACGGTGAAACCCCGTCTCTACTAAAAAAATACAAAAAACTAGCCGGGCGAGGTGGCGGGCGCCTGTAGTCCCAGCTACGCGGGAGGCTGAGGCGAGAGAATGGCGTAAACCCGGGAGGCGGAGCTTGCAGTGAGCTGAGATCCGGCCACTGCACTCCAGCCTGGGCGACAGACCGAGACTCCGTCTCAAAAAAAAAAAAAAAAAAAAAAAAAAGAAAGTTCTGTGGAATGGTAAAAAGTGTGTCTGGAGCAAAGCTTGGGATAAAACAGAAAAAGATAAAATGTAGATTTGTTTAACATTTTTTAAAGTATAATATGTTAAATTGAAGATAGAAGCCACAAAAATAGTGCCATCTTCTTTGGTTGAATATATTTAATTTCTTGGTTTTATTTTGCATATGGACATGTAATAAACTGAATAACTGCCCTCAGGCAATAAAAAACAACTCCTCTGCTGGGTTAATTTTTCTTTTGAACAGCTTCATTGAAGTATAATTTGTATACTGTAAGTCCATCCATTAGGTGTACAATTCAGTGGTTGTTAGTAGTAGATTCAATGGTTGTTGTTACTGTTAGATTCTTAAGTTTTAAAAGATAACTTAGAGTTTAGCAAGAAGGCAAAAAGTGTCACTTTCCCACTTCCAGCTACAGAGGACCTCCTAAGACTCTTAAAATTTAATACATCTCTGTCAACAATTCTTAATTCATTTACATTTCCATATTTACCTGCCAACCTAGATATTGTACCTCTGCAAGAGTTAAAGTAGCTAAATATAGCACAGTCCTGGTGCCTCAAAATAAAAAACTCAATTATTTCTAAGTTTGAGTTTGCCATCCTTCCACGTTCAATGTGTTTAAAAATAGCAGTAGTCTGACTAATGTCAGCAGATATGTACTTGTCATTATTTTTAAAAGGCAAATGGGATACCTGGTTCAGACAGCACTGTTATAAATGGTTTTGCATTAGAACTGCAGTATAGTAGAGGAGGGCTGAACTAGAAGGGAAAAAAACATGGCTTCCAGTTACTGCTCTGCTACTCAATCACCAAGAGCCAGATCAAATCTCTTAATCTTCTGAAGCTCAAGTTTCCTCATCTATAAAAACCAAGTGTGATAATAGTTAACGTTTCTGCATAGGATTTTTGTAAGGATGAAGTGAGATAATGCATATGAAAATATTGTTGCATTGTAAAAGTGAATTTAAAAAAAAACATTTAAAATATTTTTCAATATCCTAGAGGACAATAATACCCGAGTTTTGTTTGAACGAGTTTTAACATCTGGAAGCCTTCCTCCTGAGAAGTCTGGGTAAGCCATTGTGAAAAGTTGTTGGTCGGGTTCTAAAGACAGCTTTCTTACCTGAATTGTGTCTATGGGGTGAATGTTTGCTTGAGTATGAGTTTCAAGAGAAATTTCCTTTCCTTCTCAAGACTTATTTTACCTATCAGCTATACTTTTATACCTGTTTAAGATTATTTTTAAATTTCTGCACAGTGATTAGAATTGTTTTTAAGAGATGCCATAGCAATTTATTATCATCTTTCTTGTTTACTATATATCTCTAACCAGATTACAGGCTCATGCCTGTAATCCCAGCATTTTGGGAGGCCAAGGTGGAAAGATGACTTGAGCCCAGGAGTTTGAGACCAGCCTGGGCAACATAGTGAGACCCCGTCTATACAAAAAAAACTTTAAAAATTAGCTGGGTGTGGTGGTGCATGTCTGTAGTCCCAGATACTAGGAGGCAGAGGTGGGAGCAGGAGGATTGCTTGAGCCCAGGAAGTTGAGGCTCCAGTGAGCTATGGTCATACCTCTGCACTCCAGCCTGGGTGACAGAGTGAGACTCTGTCTGAAGAAAAAAAACACCAAAAACCCAGAGAGAGAGATGTGTGTATATATGTGTATATGTATGTATGTGTGTGTATGTATACACATATATAATATACAATACAATATATATGTATATATACATACACACACACACACACACACACATATATATCTCCCTAGAAATTGATATTAACATGTTAGGCATTCTGAAATTTTCACCTCCCTTACTCAAAAGCAAAGACTCTTCTTGTATATTGAAAGTTTGTTTTACATATTATGTCTCTGACTTATGGTTTTGTCTCTGTTAGTTTTACCATACAGAGGAACAACATTGTGGATTGGTACAGTGGAAATATAGTAAGGCTTTGCAGTCTTGTTCAATATCCAGCTCAGCCAACTAGATGGCAAATTTCATAGCTATACCAATCCTCATTTTCTTATTAACAATAATGTCTACCAGTGTAGGATTTTTTGTGATAGCCACACATCTGGTATATAAGAGGTACTTAATATATTACTTTAGTACAAAGGTGCATAGTGACATTTAAGCAGTCTCAGAGCATTAATTTTAGCTGTTAGAACAATGATGAGGCACCAGTTTGTCCCCAGTGATCCACATTAATGGGAAACAATAGAGTAATCATACTAGATTTTGGAGTATATTTTTATTCATATATTAGATGAAGAATGTATTCTACATTATAATTCCTGCCACTTAAACAAAATAATGAAGCCGCATTATTCAGGAGAAATTAGAAATCTGTCTAGGTTCCTTTTCCAACTCTTCCACCTAGAGTTTACCCTCTCTAAGGTAAGTCTTTCATGTTGACCACAAAGAAGAGGCTATATACTAAATAAGTAAAAACTCAAAAATAGGCTTAAATACTGAAGTGATAGGTTTATTATTTACTTTGAAATACTTAAGCAGGCCGGGCGCGGTGGCTCGTGCCTGTAATCCCAGCACTTTGGGAGGCCAAGGTGGGTGGATCACCTGAGGTAGGGTGTTTGAGACCAGCCTGGCCAACCTGGGGAAACCCCATCTCTACTAAAAGTACGAATATCAGCCGGGCGTGGTCGCAGGTGCCTGTAATCCCAGCTACTTGGAGGCTGAGTAACGAGAATTGCTTGAACCCGGGAGGCAGACATTGTGAGTTGAGATCGTGCCACTGCACTCCTACCTGGGGGGCAAGAGTGAGACTCCATCTCAAAAAAAAAAAAAAAGAAATACTTAAGCAAAAATAAGATGAAGCAAATATGGCAAAATATTAGCAATATAGGTAGTGGTATATAGGTATTCATTATACTATTCTATTTTTCTATAGTTTAAAAATCTTTATAATAAAAAGTCACTCTTAATAACTTACGGGAAAAAGAGAGAGCTTAAGGCGTTTTTGTAAATGAACTGCCTGCCCCTAAACCCAGAATAATTAAAGTATTAATTGTATTTCTTTTCTTGCAGAGAAATCTGGGCCCGATTTCTAGCATTTGAAAGTAATATTGGTGATCTAGCTAGTATACTCAAGGTGGAGAAAAGACGGTTTACAGCATTCAAAGAAGAGTATGAAGGGAAAGAAACGGCTTTACTAGTAGATAGATACAAGTTCATGGATTTATATCCTTGCTCTGCAAGTGAATTAAAAGCACTTGGTTATAAGGTATGTACTTAGGATCAAGATGTGGAATGTCCTCACTTTTCCAGTGTTTTAGAGGAGTTCATTGATAATCTGCACTCTAAATTCTGAGATGTGAATTAATCTAGTTTTAGAATAGATTTGCAGGAAGCAAGAAAAAAGTTCAGAGATTTTCCTTGGGTTTAGGAAATACTGAGTGTCAGAGTAGCTGTACAAAATGAGAATTGAAATGGGATTTAATAGTTTCATTCTGTCCCTGAAATTGTCAGTGCCTTATATCTTATATCTGGTGGGCAAGATGGAGGGGGTGTGGAGGGAAGAAAAACAAAAGAAAATCTGAATGGTACCTTAGTTATTACTTTTTTTCTAATAGTTCTCATCAAATTGATAAATATATTTTGACCGATTTCTTAAACCAAATATAGTTCCTGTTGCATATTTTGTAAGATATAATGAAGAAATATTACAGCTTATTAAATCCATAAAGTTCCTTGAGGGATTTGTATTCTTAAAACAGCACTCCTTCAGTGACCTTTGGGGGAATTAACTCATCTATGAATGGAACTCTTCTATAGAGACTACTGAGTCATAAGAAAACAAATCTGGCACCTGAACCTGTTCGGGCCACAGGGAGAGATTAATATTTACAAAGCCCCAGAAACATCCCTTGCTAAGAAAACCGTTACATCATCTCTTAATCTTTCTGTGACATGTGAACAAAGACTAAGATGGAAATTCACAGAGAAGTCCTTGGTTGATCTCTTTAAGCCAACCACCTTTAGGATGTTCCTGACCATCATTCTCCTTTTTCTCATAGCCCTCTTTTAGCCTGGGTCTTGCTCTGTCTGATCCAGATAAAATATTTTGAGAAAAAACTACCCATAATTGATATTCAGACATTTTTGTTAATGGAAGCCCTATTTCTGTGCCAGATGAAGATTCCTAGTATGAACCATAGGATTACTGCTCAGGGATAAGTTAGTTTCTTCTTCTAGTTTTAACTGCTTCTCAATGAACAGTCAAAGATATTTTAAGACTACAGTAAGTCCTTATTTAACATTATTGATAGGTTCTTAGAAACTTTGACTTTAAGCTAAATGATACGCAGCGGGTCCTCAAATAACGTTTTTAACATAGTTTTAACATAGTTTTGTTATAACCTTGATAAGAAAAAAATTGGTTTTGCATCGTTTCTCTCTCTCTCTTTTTATTTTTATTTTTTTTGAGATGGTCTCACTCTGTTGTCCAGGCTGGAGTGCAATGGTGAGATCATGGCTTACTGCAGCCTTGACTTCCCTGGGCTCAGGTGATCTCCTGTTTCAGCCTCCCAAGTAGTTGGGATTACAGGCAAATGCCACCACACCTGGCTAATTTTTGTATTTTTTTGTGGAGATGGGGTTTCACCATGTTGCCCAGGCTGGCCTCTAACTCCTAGGCTCAAAGGATCCACTTATCTTGGCCTCCCAAAGTGCTGGGATTACAGGCAGCAGCCATCACGCCTAGCCCATCATTTCTCTAAAAGTTGCAGTTTCCTAGAACCTATTAACAATGTTAAGTGAGGGACTTACTGTACTTTGTGCCATTGCTAGAAAAGGCTATTTCAACTTTTCCAAGATGAAAATGAAAATTAAGGCAGTTAATTAAAATAAAGATCTGCCAGGCATGGTGGCTCACGCCTATAATTCCAGCACTTTGGGAGGCTGAGACGGGTGGATCACTTGAGCCCAGGAGTTCAAGACCAGCCTGAGAAACATGATGAAATCCCATCTCTACCAACAAAAGGGGGAAAAATACAACAATTAGCCAGGTGTAGTGGCACTTGCCGATGGTCCCAGCTATTCGGGAGGCCAAGGTGAGCCCAAGAGGGAAGCTGAGGCTACTTTAGTGAGCCATGATCAAGCCACTGCACTCCTGACTGGGTGACAGAGCGAGACCTTGTCTTTTTTTTTTTTTGAGACGGAGTCTCGCTCTGTCGCCCGGGCTGGAGTGCAGTGGCCCGATCTCAGCTCACTGCAAGCTCCGCCTCCCGGGTTTACGCCATTCTCCTGCCTCAGCCTCCGGAGTAGCTGGGACTACAGGCGCCCGCCACCTCGCCCGGCTAGCTTTTTGTATTTTTTTAGTAGAGACGGGGTTTCACCGGGTTAGCCAGGATGGTCTCGATCTCCTGACCTCGTGATCCGCCTGCCTCGGCCTCCCAAAGTACTGGGATTACAGGCTTGAGCCACCGCGCCCGGCCAACCTTGTCTTAAAAAAAAAAAAAATTGGGCCGGGCGCGGTGGCTCAAGCCTGTAATCCCAGCACTTTGGGAGGCCGAGACGGGCGGATCACGAGGTCAGGAGATCGAGACCATCCTGGTGAACACGGTGAAACCCCATCTCTACTAAAAGATACAAAAAAACTAGCCGGGCGAGGTGGCGGGCACCTGTAATCCCAGCCACTTGGGAGGCTGAGGCAGGAGAATGGTGTGAACCCGGGAGGCGGAGCTTGCAGTGAGCTGAGATCCGGCCACTGCACTCCAGCCTGGGCGACAGAGCGAGACTCCTTCTCAAAAAAACAAAAAACAAAAAAAAATTAAAAAATACAAATAAACAGATAATAAAGATCTTATAGTGGCCAGATGTGGTGACTCACACCTGTAATCCCAGCACTTTGGGAGGCCGAGGCGGCTGGATCATCTGAGGTCAGGAGTTTGAGACCAGCCTGGCCAACATGGTGAAACCCCGTCTCTACTAAACTGCAAAAATTAGCTGGGCTTGGTGGCGGGCATCTGTAATCCTAGCTACTCAGGAGGCTGAGGCAGGAGAATTGTTTGAACCCGGGAGGTTGTAGTGAGCTGAGATAGTGCCACTGTACTCCAGCCTGGGTGACAGAGTGAGACTCTGTTTCAAAAAAAAAAAGAAAATAGCGAGTATTCAGGAGTAGAACTACTTCCTGAATATGATGTTTTCCATCTTATATTTCTGTTTCTACTCTTGTTTTTTGGGGGAAGGATTAATGTGCTTCTATGTGTTATGGTGAGTGGTATGGTATATATGTATCTGTGTGAGAAAGATTTTTAAAAAGTGATACCTAATGTGCCTACCATTTAGATTTGCTTATATAATTAATACCAGATGTCACCAACTGCATTTCAACAAATTTTGAGAAAGTGGAATGCTTTTATATCCCTCGGTGGTGGCAAAAAGGGGTTATTTTGTTTCTAGACAGAGTGACACTGGGTTGCCTGGAGCAGAGGAGCTCCTCTGAGATAGGGCCTCTGTTCATAGGTGACTGTATTGCTCCCTTTGGCATATCTTGTCTCAGCCCTGGCAGGGCAATGCTAGTGTACTGAAAGGAAGACTGTGGATGGATTTGAGGTCAGAGAGGCCTGCCCTCCCAATCCTCCTCTCTCTACTTATTAGCTGTGTGACCTGGAAAACAGCAAAACCTTTGTGAGCTTCAGTCCCTTCTATAACATGGAGATGTTACTATTTGCCTCATCAAAGAGAGAATAAATGGCTAAAATTGGCTGATGAATAGTGTCTGCTCAATAAATATTCCTTGTCCCCTGTAATAAATAGTACATTGGAAATAACTTTTCATTGCATTAGCAAAATCTTAACCTGTGTGATGCCTTCACAAAACAGGACGTCACTTAATCCAGCTTTGTTTAATGAAACTGATGTTCAATTCTAATGAGGTGTCAGATCTAAAATCTTGAATTTTCCTCCAAATGATCCTGACCTCTACTTAGTTCCCAGTCTTATGACTACCCAAAAAAACTTGTATCTGTCCTACAAATGTCCTACCTGGCAACAATGAGTTTAATGACTTTTGACTTGTGTTGGGGTAAAGTTATAATACACTGAGTCTTAGAACCAAATAGCTTTCCTTGTTGAGGAACAATCTTTACCATCATTAGAGTCCTTGCTTATCCGTCTCCATTTTCTTCCTGTGGTTTTAACCCAGATATTCACACTGTATCCTCAAGGTTATGAATTGCACGATTATTCTCTAGTAGTCCCTTTTTCAGGTTTAGGATTCTTCTGTTCTGCATTTTCAGGATGTCTCCCGTGCTAAGCTAGCAGCTATAATTCCAGACCCAGTTGTAGCTCCTTCTATAGTGCCTGTTCTGAAAGATGAAGTGGATAGAAAACCAGAATACCCTAAACCAGACACTCAGCAGATGATTCCATTTCAGCCACGACATTTAGCACGTAAGCCATGACTTTAGATCCAGTACTGAGACCTCGGTTTGTTTGTTGATTTAAATCCAAAGTGTGGGGGTAAAGTGACATGGCCTCTCAATTGTGGGTTAATTATTAGACTTAGGGTCACTATGACAAGTGATTTAGCTTTAATCTTTGAAATAGATTAACTAAGAATGTCCTAAAAAGAAAACTTCAATGATCTAGATTCCAGGAACCCATTTTGGCAGTAATACTTGGTTTTCAGAAATGCTGCTATGCCCAGGTGCAGTGGTTTATGCCTGTAATCCCAGCACTTTGGGAGGCCAAGGCAGGTGGATCACCTGAGGTCAGGAGTTCAAGACCAGCCTGACCAACATGGTGAAACCCTGTCTTTACTAAAAATACAAAAATTTTCTGGGCATGGTGGCACATGCATGTAATCCCAGCTACTTGGGAGGCTGAGGCAGGAGAATCACTTGAACCCAGGAGGTGGAGGTTGCAGTGAGCCCAGATCTTGCTATTGCACTCCAGCCTGGGTAACAAGAGCCAATCACTGTATCAAAAAAAAAAAAAAAGCTAAACAGCTTTTTACCTGAACAGCTGGAAACTTTCTTCACTGATACAATTTGGTTTCTTTACTTACTAATGGTTAGTAGCCTCTCTAGATTCTTTTTGAACAAAGCCCTTCTGATTAAATATGCTGTTGAATAATTGACTTGAAAAAGGATTGCTAAACAAATGACTTGTGTAACTCAGAAACAGTCTTTGACAAAAACTGACTTTAGTTCAGTCCCCGATTGTCTTATACAAAGTCACTTGTCTACTTCTCTGCCTTGCAGTGGCCATGGCATTGAGACAGCTCTGTCTCACCCACTTTGGTTTGGTGAAGCCCTAAAAGTATTTTCAGTGTCCAGAACAAAGCAGCATAGACATGGAAGATCTTTATGTGCAAGTCACTTGATTTTAGCTCTGTGTAGAAATTCTTCCATCCCACTTGATTCATACTTTTCTTTTTCTCACAGCTCCAGGCTTACACCCTGTACCTGGTGGAGTGTTTCCAGTCCCTCCTGCAGCTGTTGTTTTAATGAAACTTCTCCCTCCTCCTATCTGTTTCCAGGTTTGTTCACTTATTTTCACGGTAGATACTGGCTCTGTGGGTTACAGTAATTGTGTATAAAGTTACTGCTATTTTAACTTGTCAGATTACTGGGATTAAAATTTATTCATGTCAAAATAGGGTCCTTTCGTACAAGTAGATGAACTGATGGAAATTTTCCGAAGATGCAAGATACCAAATAGTAAGTAACAGAAGCTCCATTTCAGAGTGTCATTCCACATTGTTGTCTCATAAGCAGTAGAGATTATTATTCTCTGCCACTGAAGTTTTTGAAACCAGCCAGCCAATTTGAAGTACAGTGAAACCCAGGAGTTACCCAAACCCTCTTTGGCAGAGAGAGGCTTATTCATATTGAATTCCACTAAGTAAAATGTCATAAAAGTTTATCTTTTCTATTCATGTGAACATGTACTTTGGCTTATGAAAATTACTAGTTTTAACAGCAGCTTTTGTCTTTTTCTTTCATTATTTAGTATCAGTAGTACTATCCCATGTTTTGCTAAATTAGTAGGCTATGAAATGAACTATAAAGTGTCCACAGTTGAACATACATACCCTTTCATAGTGGAATATGTTTTTACGTTTTGTTGTTTTAACAGCTGTTGAGGAAGCTGTGAGGATCATTACTGGTGGGGCCCCAGAGCTAGCTGTAGAAGGCAATGGCCCTGTGGAAAGTAATGCAGTACTCACCAAGGCCGTCAAAAGGCCCAACGAGGATTCAGATGAAGATGAAGAAAAGGGAGCCGTTGTCCCCCCTGTTCATGACATTTACAGAGCAAGGCAGCAGAAGCGGATTCGGTAGGGCTTAAACGCCTCTGCAGAAAACTCCTGTCCAGGATTCCTTTTGCCTCAAGTCGTATGTTTAAAAGAGACAACGCTTTGTTACAAGGTTCTTGGAAACAAAGTTGTATTGTCATTGGTGCCTCTATCATATGGTTCTTGAGAAAAAACCAACCAACCTGTGTGAATTTTAGAATATGGAACAGACCTATGCTCTAAGCAAAATTAGGTTTTCAAAAATGTGAGAACAATACAAAATGGCAGAACCACATTTTGTTCCCTCTTCAAGGGTGTCTTGTATGTGCCGCTTGAAGATTTGTGAGTTTTTCAACAGTTTTATTTTAAAAACTGGATGGCTTATGATTGTAAAGCATTTTATCACATTTTCTGAAAACAATTGTTCTTGGTTTGCTTATGTAGAGTCCTGCCTTATTGTTTGTTTTTATTTATGGCAGAATGTATGAAATCCGTTTTGTAGTTTGAAATTTTAAAAGTCCTTTAAAAAATAAAAGGATTCAGAAACATCATGCTTCCTCTGCTCCTTTCAGATTTTTACAGTAACTACTTATTTTATTTTTCCAATACCATTTAAAAATAAACGTCAGTACAAGGAAAAGTCATCTTGTATTTACTAAATGTATTAATCACACACTCTTTCCTGGTCTTTTTTGGTGCTAACTAAAAACATTTTTTTTTTGTTTTTTTGAGACGGAGTCTTGCTCTGCCGCCCAGGCTGGAGTGCAGTGGCCGGTTCTCGGCTCACTGCAAGTTCCGCCTCCCAGGTTTACGCCATTCTCCTGCCTCAGCCTCCTGAGTAGCTGGGACTACAGGCGCCCGCCACCTCGCCCGGCTAGTTTTTTTGTATTTTTTTAGTAGAGACGGGGTTTCACCTTGTTAGCCAGGATAGTCTCGATCTCCTGACCTTGTGATCTGCCCATCTCAGCCTCCAACATTTTAGAAATCCTCAAATATGAATGCATTTGCTCCCCAGTAAATCTGAGGCAGATTAAGATCCTGTTAATACTTTTGTCTCTCTTGAAAGCAACCTAAGTGTGGAAATTCCTTTAACCACCTGCTGTCTTGTTCTCACATAGAGTGTCCCTTATCTGAATATACTTGGGACCAGAAGTGTTCAGGATTTTGGATTTGTTTAGATTTCAGAATATTTGCATCATGCTTACTAGTTCACCATCCCTAATCCAAAAGTCCAAATTCCAAAAAACTCCACTAAACATTTTCTTTGTGCATCATGTTGACACCCAAAAGGTTCTGGATGTTGGAACACTTTGGATTTCAGATTAGGGATACTCAACTTGAATATTTTCACACATGGCCAGTTCTCAAGAACATTTTTTTCCCATGAGCTAAACATAGATAACATTAAGGAAAATGACATCTATTTAACTAAATTCTAATTACAGTGAGCAAAAACTTGTCATGCAAATTAAGTCCAAAGAAATAGACTGTGCTCTTTGGTAACATTACCTCCTCTTCTCATTACAAGTTAAAAACTAAAAAGCAGGAAGGAAACAAAAAGGAGGGGAGGACAAGTATTATGGTTATAAAGAAATGATCTTACATATTAGAAACAATTTAGACAGTTTAGAATTTGAATTCAGATGTGATTAAATAATCTGACATTTAAAATCAGCTTCAAATGGCCCACAAAAGTCTTACTTGTAAAAAAAAGTTATCCTGAATCATTTTCTCGTATAAATTTGTATGTAGCAAGGTTATATAAATTGGTCAAAAGTGTGTTTAGTTTCCAGTATTTTCCCATTAAAGCTAAAATCGCCTCTCAAAACAAAGTTAACTGCCTCTAATTCAGACTTTCTTACCCTTTCAAGTATCACTTTCAAGTTGTGAGTTTTTTTTTAAATATCACAATTACCATCAAAACTTAAGACACAAGTAGGCCGGGTGCGGTGGCTCACACCTGTAAATCCCAGCACTTTGGAAGGCCGAGGCGGGCAGATTATTTGAGGCCAGGAGTTCAAGATCAGCCTGGCCAACATAGTGAAACCCCGTCTCTACTAAAAATACCAAAAAAATTAGCTGGGCATGGTAGCACAAGCCTGTAAATCCAGCTACTTGGGAGGTGAAGGCATTTAAGAATTGCTTGAACCTGTAAGGCAGAGGTTGCAGTGAGCCGAGAGAGCACCACTGCACTCCAGTCTGGGTGACAAAACGAGACTCTCAAAAAAAAAAAAAAAAGACACAAGTAGTACTATATGGCATAGACTTTAAAATACAGAGGTGTAGGCTGGGCACGGTGGCTTCTGCCTGTAATCCTAGCACTTTGGGAGGCTGAAGATTACTTGAGGCCAGGAGTTCGAGGCCAGCTGGCCAACATAGTGAAACCCCGTCTCTACTAAAAAAACCAAAAAAAAAAAAAAAAAGTTAGCTGGACACGGTAGCACAAGCCTGTAGCCCCAGCTACTCTGGAGGCTGTGGTGGGAGGATCACCTGAGCCCAGAAGGCCAAGGCTGCAGTGAACCATGATCGCACCACTGTACTCCAGCCTGGGTGACAGAGTGAGACCCTGTTTCAAAAATAAAATATAGAGGTGTAGACTTGTTCCTGAAGTGCCATTTTTGGTGGTTAGTGTCATGGGTGAGCAGCAACTATCTGGGGCTGATGGTATGGGGGTAAGAAGAATTTACCAAGACGATTGTAGGTAGAGAAAAGTAGATTAGAGAAGGTATGAAGATGCACTGCAAGGTTGGAACAGGCAGACATGGGTCTTGTCTGCAAAGAGACAAAGGCTTGCTGGGGATTTTATAGGATGGTGCTATGTGCTGAAGAGGGTTTTATGTACTACTGAGAATGCCAAGGTTGCAGTGAGCTAACTTGAAGGTGTCTGGGGATAAGTTGGGTGCAGTATGGCTACATGTCCTGGACCATGAAGAAAGGCAGACTCATAATTTATCTGCTTCTCCCAGCTCCCAGCAGCCTGACTCCCTTTCCCTAATTAGGACTCCACAGTTAATGTTTTGAAGAAGACAAACAGGCCGGGCGAGGTGGCTCACACCTATAATCACAGCTCTTTGGGAGGCCAAGGTAGGAGGATCACCTGAGGTCAGGAGTTCGAGACCAGCCTGACCAACATGGTGAAACCGTCTCTACTAAAAATACAAAATTAGCCGGGCGTGGTGGCACATGCCTACAATCCCAGCTACTTGGGAGACTGAGGCAGGAGACTTGCTTGAACCTGGGAAGCAGATGTTGCAGTGAGCTGAGATCACACCATTGCACTCTAGCCTGGGCATCAACAGCAAAACTCAAACTCCGTCTCAAAAAAAAAAAAAAGCCTGTAATCCCAGCACTTTGGGAGGCTGAGACGGGCGGATCACGAGGTCAGGAGATCGAGACCATCCTGGCTAACATGGTGAAACCTCGTCTCTACTAAAAAATACAAAAAACTAGCCGGGCGCGGTGGCGGGCGCCTGTAGTCCCAGCTACTCGGAGGCTGAGGCAGGAGAATGGCATAAACCCGGGAGGCGGAGCTTGCAGTGAGCTGAGATCCGGCCACTGCACTCCAGCCTGGGCAACAGAGCGAGACTCCGCGTCAAAAAAAAAAAAGACAAAACAGTTTCAAATACTTGTAAGTGATCTGCAAAAGTGTTCCCACAGACAATAAAACAAAGCCATGCAAACATGCGTGAAAAAATGTTTTTTAGCGCGTGTGCACACACACACACACGCTTGGTGAAAAGTGTCTTTAATCACCTTATTAGTCCATTCCCACAATGCTATAAAGAAATACCTGTGACTGGGTAATTTTTAAAGAAAAGAGGCTTAACTGGCTCATGGTTCTGTAGACTGTACAGATAGAATAGTGGCATTTGCTTCTGGGGAAGCCTCAGAAAATGTATAATCATGGCAGAAGATGAAGGGGAAGAAGGACGTTTTATGTGGCCAGAGCAGGATGAAGAAAGGAGGGAGGGAAGTGTCACACACTTTTAAACAATCAGATTTCACGAGAACTCACTGTCAGCAGAATAGCACCGAGGGGATGGTGCTAACCCATTCATGGGAACTTCGCCCCTACCCCCGACCAATCACCTCCCACCAAGCCCCACCACCAACACTGGGGATTACAATTTGACATGAGATTTGGTGGGGACACAGATTCAAACCGTATCAATTATTGTTACGGCTACTATGTATATTATAACTGTTCCTATCGCATTCATTTATAAGATTTTTTACCCTAGAAATGATCAGCTCTTTGAGCATAAAAAGGATTCTCATTAGAAGAAAACATTTTCGAATGTTCTAACTGCTACAGATATGAATTTTTAGTTTTTAAGGTGATTCTGCCTGATATTTGATCACTCCTTTTGTTAAACAGTTCAACAAGCAGCATGTTAGACATCTGAACTTACCTTTGGAAATCTAATGTGCAGACTCATGGGATAGTCAGTCCTACAGTTCCAAGGACTCATATCAGTATTGCTGGACCCAAAGCATTTGCCAAAAGATATCCTTCTTTTTCCTGTTTATAAAGGCAATGACAGCATCTCCTCAAGATTCTAGAACTAGACAGAAGTTTCAAGGACTGTATGTATGTCCTTCCTAAACAAAAATGAGTCAAACTCTGGCCTTTACCACTAAACTTCAAACAAGAGGTTGCACCTATGTGGCCACACTTAGTACAGTAAAAGGTTAATAGAAACTACTAGTAAACTTTCTGAACAATCAAATTGTACCAATGAAAAAGAATGTAAAACCCACCATTTTTGTTAGTATATTGACCTTGGTCAATAATTATGAATTTATTTGATATTATAACCCAGTATTAGTCTATAGTTAATAAATGTTGAGTTCAATTTTATTAAACCATAGTCATCATGTTCATAAATTCTGCTTTTTTTTTTTTTTTTAACATAGTGGTTCTTTGACTATGACAATGAGCAAGAGAACTTTTGTTTTACTTAATAAAAATTTCAGCCAGGCACAGAAGGCAAGCAGATTGCCTGAGGTCAGGAGTTCAAGACCAGCCTGGGCAGCATGGTGAAATCCTCTCTCTACTAAAAATACAAAAATTAGCCGGGCGTGGTGGCACACGCCTGCGATCCCAGCCACTCAGGGAGGCTGAGGCAGGAGAATTACTTGAGCTTGGGAGCCGAGATTGTGCCACTGCCCTCCAGCCTGGACAACAGAGTGAGACTCCATCTCAAAAACAATCAAAACAAAACACAAATTTTCGGAAGTCTTTTTGTTTTGAGACATGATCACAGCATAATCCTCCCACCTCAGCCTCCCAAGTAGCTGGGACCACAGGCATGCACCACCATCCATCGTGCCCAGCTAATTTTTAAAATTTTATGTAGAAACAGGATATCCCTGTATTGTCCAGGCTGGTCTTGAACTCCTGGGCTTAAGCAGTCCTCCCACGCCAGCCTCCCAAAGTGCCGGGATTAGCCACCATGTGCAGCCCTTCTTCATTTTTCTTTTTTTGAGATAGGGTCTCACTTTGTCACCCAGGCTGGAATGCAGTGGTGTGATCTTGGCTGAATGCAACCTCTGCCTCCTGCGCTCGAGCAATCCTCCCACCTCAGCCTACTGAGATGTGAGCACAGGTGTATGCCACCATGCCTGGCTAATTTTTGTACTTTTAATAGAGACAAGGTTTTGCCATGTTGCCCAGGCTGGTCTAGAGCTCCTGGCCTCAAATCATCTGCCTGCCTTAGCCTCCCAAAGTGCTGAGATTACAGGTGTGAGCCACCTCGCCCAGCCCCTCTTGTTTTAAGCTAACTTTTAAGTCAAGAAAAGTGACACTCCATGGAACCAGGCCTATAGTTTAGTTCTGGTTCTTAAGTTCGGTAGGTAATAAATGTAAGTCAGGTGTGACAGAAACCCACATGAGGGACAGTTTTAAGTAGAATTAAATCTATTTAGACTTTTAACATATATTTTGTAGAACTCTGGCTATTTCTGAAAGTACCAGTGAACATTTGATGGTTTAATAAACAGAGCTTACCTGGGCTTAAAGGTTATCCCCTTCTCCAGCCATTGAAGTTGCTTTGAATACTATGACTAAAAAGGCTTTCCATTAAAATAATTACATAATGCAAAATCCAATATAAATACACACTTGCAAATATCATTGTAGTTATTTATTTAGATTGTTTATAAATGAGACAGTGCCTTTAAATATGACTTCATAGCCCATTATCCATTACCATTCATTCATCCACTCATTGGTTCATTCATGGATTCATTTAGTTCAAATAATATAGAGCTGGAGATGGGGAGAAATCACTGGGGTGGAGGTGGATGTCAGGAAGTAAGCAAACGTTAAGACTGCAGCTCTAGTACAGAAGAGATGATGAACATAAACAAGTCTTGGGAGAGGACAGGAAGAAAACCTTCCCGACAGGCCTGTAAAATGTGCCTGACAGAAGCGAGGTTGGGCGCTAACAGTGGAACGTAACACCACAGCAGATGTGCGCCTACAGGTACAGGGTTACATGTTCGCTTTTGTAGTTAAAAAAGAAAGGTATAGTCCTTTTCCATGTACAAAGCATTCTAACATTCATTACCAAATGTAATCCTCACAGCAACAGTGTGAATTAGGAATGTTCCCAATTAACAATGAAAATACTGAGGCCCTGGGGAGAATGACTGGCTCAATGTTGTACAACCGGTAAGGCGGCGATAGAGGAAAAAAGACTAAAACCAGATATTTCTCTAATTCTTTGTGCACAATCCTGCTACCACAAAATGTTAGAATCAGAAGGGAGGTTAAAGACCAAGTCTAGTCCTTTCATTTTAAAGGAGTTGGGAATGGGCCCTGATTTGCCCCAGCTGGTACATAACAGAGTGGAGATCCGAGCCCTGGTTTCCTGACAGCTCCCAGTCTTTCCACTCTACCACCTGGCCTCAAAATGGAAAGAAACACAAATGTTCTACATATACATCAGAGCTCGCCAAAAGGTCACCGGAAATCAAACAGCAAACACCTATTCTCTTTGAAATTCACCAGCAAAGTTGGTGGCAGCAACATTTCCTCTATTCTTAAGGCTTTGGAGAAATGACAATAAGCACCTCCACAAAAACACAACTGCTGAATAATCCATTTAGAATCTTGGCCAGTATGTGCATACTATAGGCCTATTAAGTCAAACTTTTAATAGCTTTTCTTCACAGAGAAAAAAATTCATATATACCTACCGACTGCATTTGATCAGTAAGATATCATGTTAGTGTGCTTCTTACCTGAAGTACATTTATGGCTGAGTCATATTGTGACATAAATAGTCACATTTTGTAGCTTGCTTTAGACGGAATGAGATTTTTTTTTTTTTTTTTTTTGAGACGGAGTCTCACTCTGTTACCCAGGCTGGAGTGCAATGGTGCAATCTCGGCTCATTGCAAGCTCCACCTCCAGGGTTCAAGTGATTCTCCTGCCTCAGCCTCCCAAGTAGCTGGGATTACAGGCACGTGCCACCACACCCGGCTAATTCTTGTATTTTTAATAGAGAAGGGTTTTGCCATGTTGGTCAGGCTGGTTTCGAACTCCTGACCTCAGGTGATCCACCCGCTTCAGCCTCCCAAAGTGCTGGGATTACAGGCGTGAGCCACCGTGCCCGGCCGGAATGAGATTTTTAAAAACACCAGGACTGAGAATCCATCCACCCAACCAAGAGCCAACAAAGTAGCAGTTACTGCTCTAAACATTCTCTCATCCATGAGACTATTGAAGAAATCCAAGAGGCTTGGTGATACTGACCTCACTCTCAGTTCTATCCACAAGTAGGGAAGTACTACTGCCAAATACGCTTAGCAATTTCAGGAAGAGACACTTGTCTCCACAACCTGTTACTGAATGCAGCATATAGAATCCATTTGATTCTGAAGGACAACACACTCCAAAGGATGCTTCGTTTTGGAAGGAAAGCTGTAGGGGACGGTAGAAGGGATGCTTAGCAATGCTTCCTGAGTGACTAAATGAACGAAGTGGATCTCCCTGGCCCTTAGTAATAATCCTATGAGATTCCAGGAAGAAAATTAGCTTACTTATCTTCATAGAGCAACAACAAAATGATTCAATACGAATATTGTGGTTCTGAAGTTTGTTTCCTTCATTCTTGACTTTTGCCAGTTGCACAATTCCACCAGTGGACACCGAGGTAGTGGGGGGCCAAGAGAGTCTGTGAAGTCAGTTATTCATGCCTCAAGATTTCAAACTGTGCAAATGGAACTCTGGCAATGTAAGAACTCAGGAGGGGAAAAATACCTTGCAAGAATCTACTCTTAAAAAAGAAGAGTTTTTGAGATTTAGGAAGAATGACTGCAGGAACTGGTGATCAGCGCTGTGCAGTTGGGGGTAAACTCCTCTCCTTCAGTCTTGGAGCGGGACGAAAAGGCCCCAAACACTCTGAGGCTGAGGCTTCTCAGCCCAGGAACCCAGGATCATACAACCACCAGGCACAGTGGCCACAAAGCAGCCTCCACCTCAAGGGAACAATTCCAGATATGACCTCATTGAATACACCATGGAAGATATTATCTTCTTTAAAAGTACCCTCACAGCCAGGCACGGTGGCTCACGCCTGTAAACCCAGCACTTTGGGAGGTCAAGGCGGGCGGATCACAAGGTCAGGAGATGGAGACCATCCTGACTAACACAGTGAAACCCCGTCTCTACTAAAAATACAAAAAAATCAGCCAGGCATGGTGGCGGGCGCCTGTAGTCCCAGCTACTCAGGAGTCTGAGGCAGGAGACTGGCGTGAATCCAGGAGGCGGAGGTTGCAGTGAGCCAAGATCGTGCCACTGCACTCCTGCCTGGGTGACAGAGCCAGACTCCATCTCAAAAAAAAAAAAAAAAGTACCCTTACAAGGAAAAAGGCAGGCAACTGCCATCCCCCAGCCATGCGTCCCCAGGAACTCGGCTGTATTATCCTGCCTCAGAGACAAACTCATCTATTGTAGGCCTGGCCTGGATTGCTGCCTTTGAAAACCAGGAAAGGTCGGTAGAATATCAACCAAGACATGGAATTTCCAGGGAGGTCTCATTTCAAAATGTCACCAACAAGAACCACATGGACCTCTATGAGAGGGATGATTAAACTGGCCTGAGTTTGAATGAAAGGATAATGTGTGCCCAACCTGTAACTAACACAAAGGAGGTAAAGTGGCAGAGGGTCTTGTATGAGCAACAGCCATTTCCTGATAACTGTGTGGACTGGCGGTTCCAGGAAGAGCAGTTCCTGGAAGAGCTCTGGAAAAACATCCATGCTTGGAAATACCAACACTGGGCTGTGGTATTTGAGTCCAGTGTGTTGATCCCGCAGCTGTGCAGTATTTGTGTGTTTCTGGTTATCTGGTGGTATATGGATGAGGGTCTTCTGGCCTCCCACTGGCTTGTTGGGACTGTCCTGGCTTCTTCACTGATGGGGTATATTTTGTTTGATCTCACTGATGGAAGTGAAGGGCGGAAGAGTGGGTGGATCCGGTGGGCTGACCTGAAAAGTGCCCTAGTCTTCATTACTTTCACTTACGGCTTTTCACCAGTGCTAAGACCCTGCCAGAGTCTGTCAGCACTGACACCATCTAGGCCATGTTGCTCTTCAGGCTGCTAGGCCACCTCATCTTTTTTAGCTATGGTGCCAATGATGCCTTTGTATCCATTGTATCCAGCAACTATCCTTGAACACGGCCATCTTGGCTTCTGGAGGCTTGGCTTCACGCCTTCCCCAGTCCCTGCATGTCTCCATCATGGTAACACTTGCCATCCAGATTTTTGTCCTGTGGCTCATGTTACAGGAGAAACTAAAGGCATGGACTCCCAAGGGCTATGTAGTGGTCACACTGCGTTTTGCCTTTTTGGCCTTGGAAGAGCTGTGGGAGCCATACTCTTTGCCCTTCTGTTGATTTCTGTCTCATGTCTCTGTTCATTTTACCTCATTCGCCTGCAGCTTTTTAAAGAAAACATTCACGGGCCTTGGGATGAAGCTGAAATCAAGGAAGACTTGTCCAGGTTCCTCAGCTAAATTAGGGACATTCTGATAGACTAGCCTCGTAACTAGTATAAAACTTAAAGACAGGCCAAGTGCGGTGGCTCACGCCTGTAATCCCAACACTCTGGGAGGCCCGAGGCAGATGGATCACGAGGTCAAGAGTTTGAGACCAGCCTGGCCAACATGGTGAAACCCCGTCTCTACTAAGAATCCAAAAATTAGCCAGGCGTGGTGGTACGTGCCTGTAATCCCAACTACTTAGGAGTCTGAGGTAGGAGAATCGCTTTAACCCAGGAGTCGGAGTCTGCAGTAAGCTGAGATCGCACCACTGCACTCCAGCCTAGGTGACAGAGCAAGACTCCATCTCGGAAAAAAAAAAAAAAACTTGAAGATAGAGTTCCATTCTGGATGCAGCATGTCATTGTGGTAAGAGAACAGAGATTAAAACAAAACAAAATGAACCAAAGGCTTGGGTGGTGAGGGTACTTATCCTTTCCGCAATTCTGTGGATGAAAAAGCTTTCTAGGGCCCTCTTGAATCATTTGCTGTAACAAATGAAGTGATATGGTTTCTATTAAAAAAAAACACACATTCAAACAAACAAAAAATAATAAATATGAATAAAAGTACCCTCATAAAATGCGGCCAGTCTGCCAGATTACAGAGACCCAGATTCTCCAGTCTCCTGCCTGGGACTCAAAAAGATACATCTGGCTCTATGTTTATTGTTGAGGAGAGACAGGGTCTGGCTCTGTCACCCAGGCTGGAGCACCGTGGCACGATCATAGTTCACTGCATCCTCGAACTCCTGGGTGCAGGCGATCCTTTTGCCTCAGCCTCAGCTTGTAGCTGGGAGTACAAATGTGTGCCACCATGCCAGGCTAATTTTTTTTGTATTTTTTGTAGAGATGTGATCTCACTATGTTGCCCAGGCTGGACTTGGAAATCCTGGGTTCAGGTGATCCTCCTGCTGTGGCATCCCAAAGTACTGGGATTATAGTGTAAGCCACCATGCCCAGCTCTGTTTTTTGTTTTAATTTATCACATCATTATAGATTAGAACCAACATCAGCTCTGATCTGCATACATGTAATTTCTACCTGAGTTTCTACAGCCAGATCTAAGTCCTTGTATAAACCCTGGGACCATCAGCAATCTCAAAAATCCTGAAAGCAGAATATATTCTGACTCTACTGGGTCTGATACCCTTCTCATGGAGTATCTGCTTTCCTCCCCATCAGTTCTACTGGAATACCTACCCAACTGCTTCTTCAAGTCTTCCTTGAAAACACAAAATCACTGCATTTCCTTACAAAGAAGAATCAGAGAGAACAGCTGCTTGCAGTAAAACGTAGTCCTTCCCCCTGGTTGTGTAGGAATGACTGCTAGCCTTCCTGGAGTCTTTCTGAAACGGCTTCCAAGTTTCTTTTCTTTTTTTTTTTTTTTAAGACAGAGTCTCACTCTGTTGCCCAGGCTGGAATGCAGTGGTGCCATCTCAGCTCACTGCAGCCTCTGCCTCCCGGGTTCAAGCGATTTTCCTGCCTCAGCCTCCCAAGTAGCTGGGATTACAGGTGCATGCCACCACACCCAGCTAATTTTTGTATTTTTAGTAGAGATGGGGCTTCACCATGTTGCCCAGGCTGGTCTCAAACTCCTGACCTCAGGCGATCTGCCTATCTCGGCCTCCCAAAGTGCTGGGATTACAGGCATGAGCCACCGCGCCCGGCCAGCTTCTAAGTTTCTCTTAGCTTCCTGTCCAGAAGGCTTTAGGTGCCGATATTACTTGCTTTTCTGGCAGTTGGAGGTCATTCCAGTTTCATGGCTCTGCTTCTAATATAATGTCCCTGTCTAAAATGCACACATGCATGTGTACACTTTAAAAAAAAAAAAACAAAACAGAACAGATCATCTATGAGACCCAAATCACTGACACTCAGAGAACATGTCAGGAATTCCGGTCACTGAAGTTTCTCGAAAAATAATGCTCAAGGGATTTTCTATGTATGACTTCCTTATCGAGGAGATTCGGGAACTCAAGCTATTTTATCTGAAAACAGTTACATCTAATTCCAGAATTTAATTCAATCAACACATCTGCGTATTGTCTCAGAGTCAATTTTTCAGTAAGAATTCCAGACATTTCTCTTCCTTTACATTACAGTAAACTATTTTTGAAAACATTTCCTCCTTGATTTTCAAGGCTTGAAAGTCAAATAATTTCCTTTCACTAGATCTCATAAGTCATAACTGCTCTCACCTAGACGCAGGAGTAATTTTGTATAAAAGAACAAGCTTTTTAAAGTCCAGTAACTCTGTATCTTTGGGGGAAGGTTAAAAGAAAGAATGTTTAAATACTAAAAAAAAAAAAAAAAAGTAAAAAAGAAAAAAGAGAGAGAGAGACAAATAACTCTCCTCTAGAAAAAAGGGCTTGGGAGCCCTGGCTAGGCCAGGCAGGGAGGAAGCAATAAATAGGGGGAGAAAATGGCAATAAGACGTTATGTAGCCCTTCTAACAAAAATACCCGGAGGGAGGGGTGAGGGACAAGGCTGTCTGAGGAAGGGCAGGAGGTGAGGCCATGGCTTGGTTTCTTTTGCGCTTGGATGGCTGTCAGCTCAGCATGGGGCATCTGAAAGAACTACCCAGATTGCAGAAGAGCCTCCTTAGAAGGACATGATGGGGGAGGAGTGGAGACACAGCTGAGTGTTACCTATAAAACTCGAGAACAAAAAGCTTCTTTGATTTGTAAACTTGCACTCATAAATACAATCTCTCAAAATAGAATTCACTGGATTTTTCAACAAGTCTTTTCAACAGTGATACACAATATTCTTCCCTTTGGAATCGGTGCTGTTAAACAGACGTGTACTATATAGCCATTTTCCAATGCAACATTAGAGTTGAGAACAGGTATTCTGCGGCTAGTGAGTAATACTGCTGCTGTAGGGTGCATACACGTTAGGATCGGACGAGGATCTTACTGAGAATTGCATCATAGTAGGGACAGAAGACCATCTTGTTATAGTTGACCAGACGAGCAAATTTAATAGCAACTTCCTCCAGCTCTCTCTGAACTGGACTGAGTCCCCCAGGGACTGTGGGCAATGGCTTCTGATGACCCGAGGCAAGGTAGGTTTCTAAGAAGGTCAGGATTCGAGATTCTGTGACAAAAAAGAAAGTGGTCAGTTGTTTCTTGTCCTTCCCCTTACAAACCCGACCATGCCTCAGTTCTCAGCTTAACCATCACCTCTTAGGGGAAGTTGTCCCCGATCAATACTCCTAGACCAGATACCCACAACACCTTGCACGTCTGCATATTCATCCCATTTATAATGTTTTCTCTCCACTCTAGATGGTTAGTTTCATGAAGGTAGGAGCCATGCTCATCTTGTTCACCATGTCTCCTCAGCACTCAGCACAGTGCCCAGCATGAGACCCAGCTCCCAGGAGAAGCTCAAACACACTTGGAATGCAAGAATGAATGCATGAGTGGCTGGGCGCAGTGGCTCACGCCTGTAATTCCAGCACTTTGAGCACTTTGGGAGGTTGAGGTGGGTGGGTCACCTGAGGTAAGAGTTCAAGACCAGCCTGGCCAATGTGGTGAAGCCCCATCTCTACTAAAAATACAAAAATTAGCCAGGTGTGGTGGTCCACACCTGTAGTCCTAGTTACTCGGGAGCCTGAGGCACGAGAATCACTTGAACCCAGGAGGTGGAGGTTGTAGTGAGCTGAGATCACGCCACTGCACTCCAGCCTGGTGACAGAGCAAGACTCCGTTTCAAAAAAAAAAAAATGAACGCATGAGTGAGTAAAGGAAGACTGGAGACATGCTCTGCTCTCAGAGGAGCAACACATCCTGAGACCAGGGTTAGCCATCATTGACAATCACATAAAAAGGTGGAAAAATCAAGCAGGAATTACAGGTTCAAAAAAGACCTTTTTCCTACTAAGCCTCCATGAAAGCAGCTCGTGCTTCCTTCTCTGATGCCTGCATGGAAGTCAAGGGCATTTGTAAACTTGTCCTATTTGGAAGAATAATTTATGTTGATGCTTTTCTAGTCCATTCCCCTTCACAGTGCTTTTGCACCCTTGTGTATCCTCATGAAAAAAGATTTGATCCAGTCATACTTGCAGATTTTATCACAAAAACAATACAGACATTTATATGGAATGGACTTTTTCAAACTATATGCCTTGCCTCCTGCCTGGGGAATCCTCTCAGGTGCAAATAACTTACACCCTCCTGAGCCTCACAACACAGACAGAAACTGCTGACAGGACAAGACAGGGCCTATCACCCTTATTATTTTTTTTTTTTCAAGACACGGTTTCACTCTGTCACCCAGGCTGCAGTGCAGTGGCACAATCTCAGCTCACTGCAACCTCGGCCTCCCGAGTTCAAGTGATTCTCCTCCCTCAGTCATCTGAGTAGCTGCGATTACAGGCGCATGCCACCATGCCCAGCTAATTTTTGTCTTATTAGTAGAGGGGGGGGTTTCACCATGTTGCCCAGGCTGCTCTCAAACTCCTGACCTCAAGTGATCCGTCTGCCTCAGCCTCCCAAAGTGCTGGAATTACAGGCATGAGCTGCTGCACCGGGCCCTATCACCCTTCTTCTTCTTTCTTCTCCTTCTCCTTTTTTTTTTAAGATGGAGTTTCCCTCTTGTCTCCCAGGCTGGAGTGCAATGGCGTAATCTCGGCTCACTGCAACCTCCGCCTCCCGGGTTCAAGTGATTCTCCTGCCTCAGCCTTGCAAGTAGCTGGGACTACAGGCACACGCCACCATGCCCAGCAAAGTTTTATATTTTTCGTAGAGATGGGGTTTCACCATGTTGGCCAGGCTGGTCTCGAACTCCTGACCTCAGGTAATCTGCCCACCTTGGCCTCCCAAATGCTGGGATTACAGGCGTGAGTCATCACGCCTGGCCCTATCACCCTTATTCCTTTTTTTTTTTTTTTTTTTTTGAGACAGAATTTCACTCTTGTTGCCCAGGCTGGAGTGCAATGGCGCAATCTCGGCTCACCGCAACCTCCACCTCCCAGGTTCAAGCGATTCTCCTGCCTCAGCCTCCCAAGTAGCTAGGATTACAGGAATGCACCACCATGCCCAGTTAATTTTGTATTTTTGGTAAAGGCAGAGTTTCTCCATGTTGGTCAGACTGGTCTCGAACTCCCAACTTCAGGTGATCTGCCCGGCTCGGCCTCCCAAAGTGCTAGGATTACAGGCATGAGCCACCATGCTCAGCACCCTTATTCTTAAGTTAGTTTGGTTCTCTAAGCTTCCCAGGGCTGGCAGCCTCACCAAAGTAGAAATCTTTGTATTGTTCCTACCCAAAGACTGGTTTTTCTTTTCTTTCTTTCTTTCTTTTAGAAATAAGGTCTTTCTCTGTCACCCAGGCTGGAGTGCAGTGGTGAAATCACAGCTCACTGCAGCCTCAATCTCCTGGGCTCAAGTGATTCTCCTGCCTCAGCCTCCCGAGTAGCAAGGACTACAGATGCATGTCACTATCCTGGCTAATTATATATATTTTAAAAAATTCTTTTGTAGAGATGGGGTCTCACTAAGCTGCCCAGGTAGTCTCGAACTCCTGGTTTTCAGTGATCCTCCCAGTAAGGGCTGGTTTTCAATCTATTGATAACTGGCTGTTACAAAACAACCCAGGCAGCAGGATGAGAAGCAACCTGCTGGCCACAGGTCTACTTACAGGCACTTTCCTGCCTCCCTACCAAGGCTGTGAGTATAAATCTTGACTGGGTGCAGTGCTTCATGCCTGTTAACCCCAGCACTTTGGGAGGCTGAGGCAGGCGGATCACTTGAGTCCAGGAATTTGACACCAGCCTGGCCAACATGGCAAAACCCCGTCTTTGCAAAATATACAAAAAATTAGCTGGGTGTGGTGGTGCATGCTTGTAGTCCCAGCTACTGGGGAGTCTGACGTGGGAGGACTGCTTGAGCCTGGGAGGTGGAGTGCGGAGGTACGGTGCAGTGAGCCGAGATCACACCACTGCATTCCAGTCTGGAAGACAGAGTGAGACCTTGTCTCAAAAACAAACAAACAAAACTACGTATTTACAGTATACAACATGATGTTTTAAATATATGTATATACTATGAAATGATTGTCAAGCTAATTAACAGAATTTTTCACAAAGCCATTGCTGTGCTAACTAATAGCTAATATTATAGAATATTTTAAACGTTTTATAGAATATGCATTAAAATATTTTAATACTCCAAGTTTATTGTAAATTTTAAACAGCAATATCTTAATATTACCATTATAACAGTTTTATTACATTTGATATGTTAACAGTATTATATACTAATATTTAATAATATTTTAATTGTGTTTTTAAATAACATCTTCATTTTACTATTCAGCTCTTTTTGTAACAGCTCCTATTTACTGAGCGCTTACTATGTGCTGCCAGGCACTATGGCAAGCACTTTACCTTTTCATCACAGGCAGTCCCTGCAGCAACCTTGTAAGGTTGCTGCTCTTATTCCCGCTTTAGAGATGAGGAAACTCGTGTGTCAAGTTACACGCCCAAGCTGCACAGCAAGCCCTGGGACACTGCTTGTGAATCCAGGAGAGTGATTCCAAGGTCGCAGTCCTTCGAACAATGATGGCTGCCTTGTCCTGTGCCCGTCTGTTGGGTGGCCCTGGTCTCTCTGTGGTGCTTCATTACACCATCTTCTCACCCATCAGCACTTTAACCCCAACTAAGCCCTCAGGTTTCTTCAGAGGGGCCTGTCCTCCAGCCCCTCGGAGGGCATATCCCTGCTGCCTGCCTTCCCCAAACGTACCCATGATCCTGCGAATGGGGTCATCGGGGCTGGCCACGGCCTGGATCTGGCCCTTGAGCACGGTCTCCTTGTCCGTGGTGAAGGGGGAGGACCCACACAGGGAGAGGCAGCTGCTCACCTCCAGGCACACCTTCTCCCCGATGGTAGTGAGGACGTCCTTCAGATGGAAGGAGCTGGGGCAGAGGAGGGGAGAAAGGGCCTATAAGTAAAATACACCTCTAACCGGCTCCAACCGCCCACAACTGGGTGAGAAAGACAGCACCAATAACTGGATTTATGTGTTCAAGGGACAATTTGTGACTCTTTTCCCTGCCACCTTACCTCTCAGGCTGTGCATACCTGACCAGGGGGACTTCTTTCTCTCCCTCTGCTAGAAAAGACAGTGGGAAGGGCAGGGGCTCTCAGAGTATACCAGGACCAACGACCCAAAGCACAACTTCCTGCTAGCCTCTCTGTGATAAAATCAGCCTGGAATGACCTCAGAATATCTCGATATACCTCTGGAGAATACACAAGAAAGCAAGCATTTGGTAGCTGTGGGACAAGAGGGAGAGAGAAACTTTTCATTGGATGTCCTTTTGTACCTTTTGATTTTTGAAACATGCACACGTATTAACTACTTTTAAAAGAATAAAGAGTCCGGGCTCGGTGGCTCACGCCTACAATCCCAGAACTTTGGAAGGCCAAGGCAGATGGATCAGGAGTTCAAGGTCAGGAGTTCAAGACCAGCCTGGCCAACATGGTGAAACCCCATCTCTACTAAAAATAAAAAAAGATTAGCTGGCATGGTGGCAGGTGCCTGTAATCCCAGCTACAAGGGAGACTGTGGTAGGAGAATCACTTGAACCCAGGAGGTGGAGGTTGCAGTGAGTTGAGATCACGTCATTGCACTCCAGCCTCAGCAACAAGAGTGAAACTCCATCTCAAAAAAATTTTTTTCTTAATTAAAAAATGTAAAAAAAAAAAAGAAAAGAAAAAAGAAAAGTCAAATCCTAAAGTTAAAAAAAAAAAGAGTATCTGGATTCCCTGGGTCCCCCGGGTTTTCCCAGGGTGCCTGCCCCTGCTGGCAGGCATGCTGTGAGAAGGTAACTGCCTCTGTTCTGGGTCTAGATCCTTTGTATGTAGAATTACTGGGGGGCGTGGGAGCAAGCCCCAGCACTCACCATTGGCACCAGTTCTGTGCCCACCCCTGGAGGGCCAGGGTGGATATGGGAGTGCAAGGCTGGGCTCCCAAGAAAGCACTGACCTGGGTCCCTCCCTCAGCAGGAGCTTTGACAGAGCAGTTCTCCAGGCAGGGACCTAGGTGACAGCCCAGAGCTGTGCCTGTGCAAAGGCCTCAGGCTAGGCCCTCAGCCGAGCAAACAGTTTCCTGGCCTCTCAGCAAACTAGTTTGACTGTCAAAACTGTTGAACCCCTAGTCACAACATGTGGACACGCCCCACACTGCACTGAACATACCCATGCTTTGTGCAAATTCAGCAGTAAAATTTCTACATTTTGTAAAGATGAGAATGTTTAGGGGGTACTTCCCTTGAAGAAGTCTCTGAATTGGACCTTGTCAGATAGAGCATTTACTTAGAACCACTCAAAGATATTCTATAGGCTGGAAACCAAAGAAGTCACCCAATATGACTCCCTGGTAGGAACGGTCATGAAGCCTGCACGTGTGCAATGTGGACTCGTGCTGGGTAAGAAAATGATGCATTACACTGAGCACAGAACGCCTGTGGGGAACATGCAAGTGCAGAACACTTCAACCACATACATACAGCTCTGCAGGAATATAGCTGGTTTCTCTCATGACCGTCCCATAGAGCTCTACTTTTCACTGTTAGTTGGTTATGAAAGCAATTCAGTGGGTAGCAACCAATATTTTTTTTAATGGAATAAGAATAGAGTAGAAAATATCAGGCTGCATTAAACACGGTTAGGGTCAGTTCCATTTTGAGAGGTTTTCGTTTCTGTTACATGTGTGTTAAGTGTGTACTAGGTCACAACGGAAAATGAATTTCTTACTGCGGCTCCTAGTCACAAACATTTTTGTCCCAATTAATGTCTCTGGGTTTCAGTTTCCTCATAAGCTCCAGTAGGAGTTTAAAACATTTGAATGGCTTTGGGAGAGGAATAAAGCACTCAACAAACATCAAACACAAGAACCCTGGAGGTCAGGAGACAAAGACAACCCCATTAAAGAAGGAAGGGGTCAGCCAGCATTCTGTTCCCTGCGTAGGGAGAATAAACGAGTTGATGGCACTCAGCACCGAGCCAGGCCCCGGGAGGAGCATGCTAACAGGCAATGGAGGGCCACAGGACCCCTAAGCCCAGGATCTCCAACTCCTCAAGGCAAGCAACCATCGATATCAGCACTCCTCACCCTGCCCATGGCCCACCTCCCTGCCCGAGCCACTTCTTCTCTCACCCCCTAAATGCTCCCTCACATCTACCATGCGCCCCACGCCAAAATTTAAACTTAAGAGCATAAATCTAATTACGTTGCCCCTCTTGCTTCAAACACTTCAATGGCTCCCTACAGCTCTTAGGATAATAACCCAACTCCTCGGTGTGGCCTCTAAGGCCCTATAGGCTACTCGGTTAGTCACACACATTTTAAAGGCACTATCCTAGAGCTTTGCTAATTCTGCAGCAGATTCTAACTTTGACCCTATGACCCTGAATAAACTCTGCTGGGGTCTTCGCCAAGTGAACCAACTGAGACAGCAAGGTTTCTTCTCAGTTCCTAGAGAGTGGCCCTGGGTTCTGCCTTACAGTGGGAGACCCCTCTGGGAGACTCTAGTCGGCTCTCTGCCATCCACTGCCTCCCATCCATGCATGAAAGTTCCACTTACGGTAGGTGCATATCTGTTAGCAAAATCTTCACAATCATCTTGAGTTTCTCAGCAAAGTCGGCCTGGCTGGAAATTCCTGGGGCTGCCATGCTGAAGGTGACCAGCAACACAGCCCCCAGGACGGTCAGTTGTTCCAGCTGCAACTGGAGCTCGTGGAAGCGAGACTGGTCCATTAAAACTGTCTGTAATGAACAGAAGAGGCCATCGCTGATCTGCAGGTCCAGGCTAGCAAGCAGAGGGCGGGAGCGCCACAGCCCCCACACCTGCCTCTGCAGCTTCCCTCAGGGTTTGCGCTAGTGTGTCAGAGCTTTGAGGGAGTCTGGTGTGAAATAACCCCTCCATCTCAGAGTCATTCCACCTGAGCAAGGACGCAGTATAGCATCCTCACTAAGAACAGACAGGCCTGGGTGTAAAGCCAGGCTCCATGCTTAATAGCATGACCTCCCTGGCTGGCCACGGTGGCTCACGCCTGTAATCCCAACACTTTGGGAGGACTAGGTGGGCAGATCACCTGAGGTCAGGAGTTCAAGACCAGCCTGACCAACATGGTGAAACCCCATCTATACTAAAAATACAAAACTAGCCGGGTGTGGTGGCGCATGTCTGTAATCCCAGCTACTTGGGAGAATGAAGCAGGAGAATCTCTTGAATCCAGGAAGCAGAGGTTGCAGTGAGCTGAGATTGCACCATTGTACTTCAGCCTGGGCAACAAAAGTGAAACTCCGTCTCAAAAAAAAAAAAAAAAAAAAAAAAGCATGACCTCATGCAAGCATCGCCAACTTTGTCAGGCCTCTGCAGAATGGGGACTCCCAAATCACAGGGCTGTTTTAAAGCTGAAGAAAGATGCTACATATAAAGTGGCTGGCAGAGCCAGTGCTCGATAAATAAAAGTTATACCTATTGTTGGGAAGAAAAGTATAATGAGGTACAGACCTAGGGCCACCAACTCCTCCCAGTTTGTCTGGGACTGTCCCGGTTTTCAAATGGAAATTCCCGAGTCCTGTGAACCCCCACTCGCAAACTAGGACAGCCAGTCATCCTGTACAGAGCAATGGAAGGCCAGGTGCAGTGGTGAGTGCCTGCAGTCCCAACTACTGGGAGGCTCAGGCAGGAGGATCACTGAGGCCAGAAGTTCGATGCTGCAGTGTGCTATGATTATGCCTGTGAATAGCCACTACACTGCAGCTTGGACAACATAGTGAGACTCCATCTTAAAACAACAACAACAAAAATCCCAGAGCAATGGAAGAGAAGAGTGTCTTGCGGGCAGAGCCTACACTTATTCACCTTGGTACCCACTCAGCACCCAGCACAAAGGAAGCTTGTAAAAACTGGCAAATAGAGAGGAAGAGAAAAAAACAGGAAGCACAGAGAGTAGAAGTGACAGAGAACAACCTAAAGCCTCCCGGAAAGCAAGCGCATTCCCACGACTGCCTCCCTCATGTTAAAGGGAGCCCTGGGTCCTACCATGCCAGCGACTCCACCCGTGTGGGTGATGGAAGGAGAAGGGAAAGGCTGAGCAGATGGGTGTCTGATCTGAGAGAGTTTACAGGCTCATCGAATGGACTCTAAGGACCTTTCTCGCTGTCAGAAACTGAGATGTGCCAAATCAAGACATGAACAATGTGGGGTCACAGCCAAGAAGTAAAAACTCTGAGGATTGAGAATCTTCTGCTGATACAAATACAATCCCAAGGACTCATCGTCAGTCTGTTTTCTGAGTTCACATGGCTTTGTGGCTTCCCAACAGTCCGCAGGATGTGAGTTTAGGATGCAGATTGCCAAGGATCAATTCCTGGAGTAGACAGCTGTCCCCAGGGACCATCACCATCTTCCCCACAGCGTTTCTTTTCTTTCTTTCTTTTTTTTATTTTTATTTTTTTTAACAAGAGAGGGTTTATTCATAAGACTGCCAAGTGAGGAGTCTGGAGAACAGGTCTCACATCCTCCTTTCCATAGAGAGAGCTTAGGGATATTTATGGGATGAAGAAGCAGGGGTATCTAAGGCCTGGGGAAGATGATCAGCGGTAGGGAAAAGGGAGGTATTGGATGGTCTCCCATAGCTATTTTTAAACAGAAATGTCAGGCTAAGAACTTCCCTCCAGAAGAGAACATGCCACAGTTCAAAGGGAACATTTTCCCATCTCCAATTTAACATTCTCTTTAGAGCTTCCTCCAGCACAAAACAGGGAACTCAGAGGCAAGAGGCGAAATCTTAAGCTCACAACTTCTTGAAAGGAAAAATAAGGAACTTACAAGAAAGATATTAGAGAAGTAGCTGAATCTGAGGCTAGTGATAAGAAACTCACGTACCCCTCAAAAAGAGGGGGGAGTCTACATAACAGAACAGCTATTTAGAGAAACACTGGGGGAATCCCTTCTTAGTCATCTTCTTAAAGAAGTCCTGCAGTTAGAAGTATGTATTGTGAAAAACATAAAAAGAAAAAATACTGTTCAGCATGGAAGGGGAAGAAGTTTCTTTAGATAAAGCTGTGAACAACCACACCTCTGTTGTGGTTTCTATCAAGATGAGCAAAAACAGGAGAAAAGTGCAGCAGCACAGATTGGAGTCTTGTACATTGCTGGTGGGATTGTAAAATGATGCAGCCGCTTTGGAAATCAGTTTGGCAGTTCCTCAAAATGTTAAACTTAAGAGTCACCACGTAACCCAGCAATTCTAATCCTAGGTACGTAACCAAGAGAGGTAAAAACATATGTCCATGCAAAAACTTGTACTGGAATATTCACAGAAGCATAATTTATAATAACAACCCAAATGTTTGTCAACTGATGAATGAATAAACAAAATGTGGTACATCCATACAGAAAAATATATTATTCAGCCTAAAAAAGAAAGGAGGGCTGGGTGTGGTAGCTCATGCCTGTAATCCCAACACTGGGAGGCCAAGGAGGGAGGATCACTTGAGGCCAGGAGTTTAAGATCTGCCTGAGTAACATAGCGAGACCCCTGTCTCTACAAAAAACACATTTAAAAATTAGCTGGGTGTGGTGGTACACTCTTATAGTCCTAGCTACCCAGGAGGCTGAGGCAGGAGGATCACCTGAGCCCCGAAATTCAAAGTTACAGTGAGCTATTGTACTACCTAGCCTGAGCAATACAATGAGACCCTGTCTCTAAAATGTTTAAAAAATGTAAAACTCAGAAAGGGAACACTGACATATACTACAACATAAATGAACCTTGAAGACATTATGCTAAGTAAAATAAGCCAGACCCAAAAGGGCAAAGATTGTATAATTCCACTCATATGAGGTATCCGGATTAGTCCAATTCATAGAGACTCAAAATAGAATGGTGGCTGCCAGGGGCCAGAGGGCGGGGGCAATGGGAATTACTGTTTGGTGTGTTTGGTGGGAAGACAGTTTCACAGAAGGAAAAATGAAAATGTTCTGGAGACGGCTGGTGGCAATGGTTGCACAACAATGTGAATGCACTTAATGCCACTGAACTGGAAAACTAGAAATGGTTAAAATGGTAAATTTTATGTTATGTGTATTTTACCACAACAAAGAAAAAACACAGTGGAAAAGAGGACTAAAGTACTGTTACATATGCTACAACATGAAAAAACATTGGGGAAAGAAGCCAGGCACAAAAGGCTGATAGTGTATGATTTCATTTAAATAAAATGTCCAGGATAGGCAAATCCATAGAGACAGAAAGCAGATTTGTGGCTTCAGGGGTTGGAGGGAGGGAGAAAGGGCAGTGACTGCTAATGGGTACAGTGTTTCTATTGGAGGTGATGAAAATGTTCTTAATTAAACAGTCGTAATGGATGCATAACTCCATGACTATACTAAAAAACACTGAGTTGTACACTTTAAAAGGGAGAATTTTCTGGTACATGAATTATACCAGAATAAAGCTTTATCTTTTATTTTATTTATTTACTTATTTATTTATTTTTATTTTTTGAGACAGTCTCACTCTGTCGCCCAGGCTGGAGTGCAGGGGCACAATCTCGGCTCACCACAACCTCCACCTCCCAGGTTTAAGGAATTCTCTGCCTCAGCCTCCCAAGTAGCTGGGGCTATAGGCCCTGCCACCACGCCCAGCTAATTTTTTGTATTTTTAGTACAGAGAGGGTGTCACCATGTTGCCCAGGCAGGTCTCAAACTCCTGACCTCAAGCAATCTGCCTGCCTCTGCCTCCCAAAGTGCTGGGATTACAGGAGTGAGCCACCGTGCCCGGCCAAAGCTATTCTTTTTAAAAAGTTCAGCAGCACAAAAACAAATATGAGTAGTGAGATGGCTCAGGAGACCTACTTCGGGGAACGGCCTCTGGAGGTGGTCCCACTTCAGAAGCTTCAGATAAGCGTAATTCTGGACAGCAACAGGGCTCAGCCTGGGCATGTCCCCAGAGCCAGCAGCTGCTCCCCCAGCTGGCAGGGCGTGTTTATACTTCTGAGTCATAAGGTCCTCTGAGGCTTCTTCCAGCCACTGGGTGACAAAGTCCAGGGAATCTGTGAAAAACAAAGCTGCATACATTACCTTGACACTGAGAAGGCATGCTTCCCGGAATTACTTAAGGGACAATCGAAGTCCTGGCAGAGTGATCAAGTAGAAAGTATGAACTTCAGAATCAAATAAAACTTGGACCAAATCATAGTAGTGCCAATGACTAACTGAGGGATCTCAGGCAAGTTACCATGTGTCTTGAGTTTCAGATGCCTGATATAGGGAAATTCACAACACCCACCTCACAGGCTGTTGTGAGGATTAAACAAGATAATGAATGAGCCATGTATGGTGGCTCATGCCTGTAATCCCAGCACTTTGGGGGGCTGAGGTAGTTAGACTGCTCGAGCCCAGGAGTTCAAGACCAGCCTAGGCAATGTGGCAAGGCCCTGTCTCTACAAAAAATACCAAAGTTAGCCGGGCATGGTGGCACGTGCCTGTAGCCCCAGCTAGTTGGAAGGCTGAGGCAGGAGAATCACTTGAACCCCGGAGGTTGAAGTTGCAGTGAGTGGTAAGATTACACCACTACACTCCAGCCTGGGTGACAGAGCTAGACCCTGTCTAAAGTAATAATAATAATAATAATAATAATAATAATAACGAATATATGACACCTAGCCAGGCCTTGCCACTCACCCGGTATTTAACAAACCTTCCTTCCTTTCTCTCCCGTCCTGACCACTGCATAAGATAGGCCCCAAAGCCCTGGCGACTCCAGCTCTAGAGACAGATGGGATGAGACACCGGCTAGAGTTTCGCTGTGTAAAGTATCCTCTACACTGACGATGAGGCTTTTCCTTGTTTATCTTAACCTCGTATCAGTCTGGCTTCCCTTCCACCTGGGGGAAAGTGAACTCTGTCTCTGTCAGGGAAGCCCCTTCTGGCTTTCAGCAGCCCTAGTGCACCCCTGCTTTTCTAAGCTAAGTAATGCAGCGGGCACTCTGAGGGACAGAGAGAGCTGGAGGATCTTGCACATCATCTAATAAAAACTGCCTGTCAGGTCCCAGGAGGTGCGGCAGCTCTGTCAGTGGAGGCTTCCTGCTTCCTTAAAACCAAGTGGACGGCCGAGGTCACAGCGGTGGTCTGCTCTTCACTGGGGCAGGGGGATGTAGCTCCAGTTTGCCCTGAGCTCTTGGTCCTGACTGCTGGGCCATCTGGCTTCACCCTCTCTTCTGCAGACAGCATTCTCTATAACCCGCAAGCTTTGGGAAACCTGGGCTTTCATGAAAGTTGTGAGTTAAGTGCTAGACGCAGGCACTGTAGCTGCTTCCACCCTACCAGTGAGTCCTCCACTGCACCCCAGCTTCCAAGGCCAGGCCTTAATATTAAGGCTCTTCAGTCTACAAAACTCTGCCCAGCGGAGGTTGCAGTGAGCAGAGATCACACCACTGCACTCCAGCCCGGGTGACAGAGCGAGGAGACTCCATCTCAAAAAATATATACATATATATCTTCCCAATACTCTCACAACACTGGTGAGAGTGTGAGCTTGTGGTCAATCCATTCTGGTCAAAAATCTCTCAAAACCTGTTTCCAACATCTGTAAAATGGGGTTTAAAAAAAAGGTGCCTGGCTCATCAGCTTACTGTGTGAGGATTACATATGATCATGCACATCCAGCCCTTGGCACAAGCCTGGCACTCAGTAAACATTACCAAACCTCTTCTACTTCTACCTCTACCCTGCCCTTTCCCAACTTCCCCTAGCCCCAGCACCACCTCAGACTTCTCTGCCTGGGGCTGGATGAATCAACTGCGTGGGGCATTCACTTAACCAATCTGGTCCGGCAACTGAACCAACCCAGAGACTGCTGTTTTCATCTCCTCGTCAGCAAAATTAGAAGCCAAACGGAATTCATCATACATTGAATCTGAAGACTGAAATTTACCCAGAATGTCAGCTAGCAATGCAGAGACCATAAAAAGCACCCTAGAAATACAATACAGTTTTACATTCTGATAGTCGTCTGTTTTCTGCAGTCATTGGAGAGGTTCATAAAAATGAGACTCTTCCTGGGTATGAAACAAGAAGATTTATGCATCCAGAACAAAAGCAAAGTTAAATTTCCCGCTATGCCACACAGGGAGAAGAAAAGTAAATTAACATTCACAGGACCTCTGTCATGTTTTCAAAAATCAAGACCAAGAATGTATTTTATTTCAAACTGGTGTTTTCATTAAAAAAAATTTATAATTTAGGACTTCATTGCTTTTAATTTCTATTCTCATAGCCTACTCACATTCCTTTTGCTTGTCATGTTTTCTTTTCAATGCTTAACAACTCTAGATGTAGTCCTAACATTTTGTGCTTTTCCTTCTTCAAATTAGACTATTCTCATACTAAATTTTAGTTTTGTTCTGAAAATAATATTATGCAACAAGCTATGGCAGCTAAAATGAAAAACCACCACCAACAACAAAAAAAGTACCACAAAATATTAAACATACTTGGTTGCCTCTCCAAAATCTCTTGAAACTTCTTCCTTTCGTATTCAACTGACTGCTGCATGAGATGAGGCCTGATGCTACTGATAGCAAAGTTGGCCATGTCCACTTTCATTAGGTCCAACACAGAAAAAATTTCTCTGAAAGAAAAAAGGATTTAGAACCAAACACTTGTAAAGTAAACATAGTATTAAAGGAGAAGAGGACCAGACGCATGGCTCACGCTTGTAACCCCAACACTTTGGGAGTCCAAGGCGGTGGGACTGCTTGAGCCCAGGAGTTCCAGACCAGCCTGGGCAGCACAGCAAATGTGACAACATGATAAAAACTGATGGATCCACATGAAGGGTCTGTGAGTGTTGATTGTACTGTTTTTGTAACTTTTCTGTAGGTTTGGAATTTTTCAAAAGAAAATGTTTTTTTTTTTTTTTTTTTTTTAATCCCTGAGTACCAAGACTTCAGGAAGTTTAAGTTGAAAATAGCTCTGGTCTGGACGCAGTGGCTCACGCCTATAATCCCAGCACTTTGGGAGGCCAAGGTGGCCAATCACTTGAGGTCAGGAGTTCGAGACCAGCCTGGCCAACATAGTGAAACACCATCTCTACCAAAAATTAGCCGGGCATGGTGGTGCGTGCCTGTGATCCCAGCTACTCAGGAGGCTGAGGCGTGAGAATTGCTTGAACCCGGAAGGTGGAGGTTGCAGTGAGCCAAGATCATGCCATTGCACTCCAGCCTAGGCAACAGAGTAAGACTCTATCTCCAAAAAAAAAAAAAAAAAAAAAGAAAAAAGAAAATGTCTCTGAATTGTAGTTGCCGGAGAATGATTAACATATTCCCATACCTGAAAAGGGGCACTATTTCCTTAATGTCCTTTAGTTTCTTAACTTCCTCATCTCGAGCAGGTGCACACAGTGTCCCCATCATGCCAATAATGAATTCTGCCAGTTTGGAAATGTCTAGTGCCCCATTCTCTGCTTCCTGCTTTATCAGATCCAGATCCAAGACTTCTGTTATCTGGTTTCTCAGTCTAGTATGACCAGGCAGCAAGAAAGATAAGAGAGTCTACAAGAGAACACAGCTACATTTAATCAAAATTCCTTAGACATCATTTCTAATTATATGTAATTTATAACTATCCAAATAAGGGCTCACCAATTGCTATGTAATATTGCACATATTTTACTTCTTATTCAACAAACCTACAGAAAAACATGTTTACAAATCATTTACAATAGCTACTCAAGCTTTCATTTAAGCTCTAGGTAGCAATTAAATGAAGAGAAAAAAACTGTTAATGGTGAAAAAAGAAAAGCATGTTTATTAATGTGAGCCTATGAGCCAACCATAGATGACAATTTCCATGCATACATTTCTTCTTTGATGCTATTGCTAAAGGCACTGCAAAAACAGTCCCTCCACCTAAAGCTTTCTCGATCCCAAAGGCTGAGTCACTTTTTGGCCATTATAAATGGAATGTGTCCACATCTATTAAAACTTATAAATAATCTAGATTTTGTGAAATAACTTTGTTGTCTTTAATGCCTTCAGGTTATCATGGTTTGCTTAAAACTTTTTTTAAAAAGGGCAATAAACCAAAAACACTCTTGATCCAGCTTCTGGCAAGTAATTTAACTTCTTGATCCTTCAATTTATTTAAAGACTTCTGGTGGTGACACAAGAAGTTGAATACACACTCCTAACACACCAAAAAGCATCACAATTCACTCTTTGCCTCACCTCTTTGATTTCTCCTACAAGTTTGATAGCATGGTCATATGCTGGGGGGTCTTCACTTAGCTGCGCACTCAAGCAATCCCAAAACGCTTTATGTACAATCTCCTTTACTCTCTTCTTCAAGCTGGGGCAGTGAAAAAAACAAACAAACAAAGGGCAAAAACCAAAATATTTGAGTTTCAAATCATTTTCAAAAGCACAAATAATATGGGTTTAGGGTAAGATCAATCCCAGTGATTTGGATCAAGGAAAGATTTCCCAGGCATACTTCAACCGATGGCATACTTTATTTTAAAAGTTAGTGATTTTTGGCAATAAGCATCTAATGGGAAGAATCGCTCTCAACTAACTGGACAGCCAACACTAATCCAAGTAACAGCATATGACAGTGCCATATAATAAGAATATTGAGAAGTCCAAAGCTGTTAATTTTAGTTCCCTGTTACTAGCAAGTTTCTTAAGATGTTTATAATTAGGTAGTCTAAGATAACAATTTAGGCTGGGCGTTGTGACTTACGCCTGTAATCCCAGCACTTTGGGAGGCCGAGGCAGGCAGATCACCTGAGGTGAGGAGTTCGAGATCAGCCTGGCCAGAGGTTGCAGTGAGCCGAGATAGTGCCACTACACTCCAGCCTGGACAACAGAGCGAGACTCTGTCTCAAAAAAATAAAATAATAATAATAACAATTCAGTATGTAGTAGGTTGAAGGACTTTATTTCCTAAAAATATCATATTCCCATGTGATATATGGGACAATTGCTTAACTAGGTACCAAACTGTAACAACTTATATATACATCATAACATTTCATTAAAACCAGTATTGGCCAGGCATGGTGGCCCACGCCTGTAATCCCAGCATTTTGGGAGGCCAAGGCAGGAGGATCACCTGAGGTCAGGAGTTCAAGACCAGCCTGGCCAACATGGTGAAATACTACCTCTACTAAAAATACAAAAATTAGCCAGGCGTGGTGGTGTGTGCTTTATAGTCCCAACTACTCAGGAGGCTGAGGCAGGAGAATTGTTTGAACCCGGGAGGTGGAGGCTGCAGTGAGCTGAGACTGCACCACTGCACTCCAGCCTGGGCAACAGAGCAAGACTCCGTCTCAAAAAACAACAACAATGGCCAGTGCAGTGGCTCATGCCTGTAGTCCCAGCACTTTGGGAGGCTGAGGCAGGTGGATCACGAGGTCAGGAGTTTGAGACCAACCTGATCAACACGGTGAAACCCCGTCTCTACTAAAAATACAAAAATTAGCTGGGCATGGTGGTACATGCCTGTAATGCCAGCTACTCAGGAGGCTAAGGTAGGAGAATCGCTTGAACCTGGGAGGCGGAGGTTGCAGTGAGCCAAGATCATGCCACTGCACTCCAGCCTGGGCAACAGAGTGAGACTCCATCTCAAAAAACAAAAACAACAACAACAAAAAATGTCTTTCTGTCTTGAGCACAAAACAAGGAATTCTTCATTATTAAATGCAAAAAAGTACTATCTTTGCAGATATAAGAAATATCTGTGAAGTCAAATTTAGAAGCTTCCTACGGAAGACATTTGCCAGCACAGCAGCCATTCCTCCTTCTTTTGTTAACAGAATCCCACTGTTTTTCAGGGCAACAATATACTCTGCCTGTGACAATAAATCATGACTGATCTAACAAGCCTATCACAGCAGTTCATTCCCTTTTACCCGACTTAAGCTTTCCAGGTTCACTTATAGCAAGGGTAGCATGTTACTAAATTCTGATTAACAAAGTATCAGCAGATGTTCCTTTCACGACTCCAGGGGAAGATGTTCCTAACAAAAGGAGAGCCCTAGTCCTCCCAGCCTTTTCCCTCTTGCCCAGAAGGCTGATGTATGATGGGATGCTTGGAGCTGCAGCATTCATCCTGCAACCAGGAGGACAGGCCAAGAGACTCTCAGGCACCATCCAGAACCCTGACTTCAGGGAGCTGCTGACAGAAGGGCACTTGCACGCATATTTCCTTGATTCTAAAACAAACTCCCCTCCCCCAATATTTTAATCTCTCAGAAACTTGGATCTTTCTTTAAATCAATGGCATTTTTATAATTATAATGGGCAGTGTTTCCTCTTTCTCATGACAGCACATTTTTAAAAGGGGCACCTTATAATCAATAGAGTTTTTGATTCAATAAAAAAATAGTTAAGTGCCAGGCACTAGGGACACAGAGAATAACCCACAGTCTTCGCCTTTGCAACAAAACCAACGACTCTAGTGCAGTGTGACAGTTTCAAAGAAGAGTGAATGAAACAAGGCAGTGAAAACACAAGATGAGGCAGCTAGATCCTACTGAGTAGGCCGACTTTCACAAAAGATTTTTAGACCTCGTATTTGAGTTTTGAAGAACTGGTGTTCCTTGTTTAGGAATACTTTTTGTTCCTTGTTAGGAATGTACAAAAGGAAAAATATGTCTGAATATACCGGTATCAACTGAAGGAAACATTTCCAAAACTGGGAAATGGCAGTGCTCTACTAAGCAACTAATTTAGCAACCACCTTACCTGTTTTCCGGTAATTCAACTGGCTTAATCTGAAAGTCTCCATTTACTACAATTTCATGGGCTAGAGCCATGTTGGTGACGCCTCTCGCTGTCTCTAGAAGTTCTTCTACTGTCACAAAGCGAGGAGGACTAGCTGTAACAGAAACTCACTGTAAGAGATTTGCTTCTCTAGATTTGAATTTCTATTAAAATAAGAAGACAGTGGTTCTGGTACTGAACAATAATTTCAGTTATTGCCTCTATTAAAACGTTTGTTGTTCTGGCATTTTCAAACAGCAACAGAATGCTACTTCATATTCATTTTTTAACCCTTGAATTCTAAAAGCAGAGATCATCTATTAATACTCAAAACATCTGTTTTTCACTAAGACTGGTCAAATGAGAATAATTACAGTAAATTGAAACTTAGGAAAACTTAAGTTACAGATGATCATCTGTCCCATAAGCTGAGGATTTATTTTCTAATCTTTCTGCCTCCTGTCTACCCTAAAAGAAAAAAAAAAAAAGACACCAGATTTAAGATCTTCTCTTTTGCTCCCATTAGCAGTTTACTTTTGCACACTACCACTAACACTGCCACAAATGAATCTCCCCAAATTAACATAGCATCAAGGCTAGGCACAGTGGTTCACACCTGTAATGCTAGCACTTTGGGAGGCTGAGGCAAGAGGATCAATTGAGGCCAGGAGTTGGAGACCAGCCTGGGCACCATAGTGAGACCTTGTCTCTACAAAAAAAATGTAAAACTAACCAGGCATGGTGGTGCATGCCTGTAGTCCCAGCTACTCAGGAAGCTGAGGCTGGAGGATCACTTGAACCTGCAGTGAGCTATGAACATGTCACTGCACTCAAGCCTGGGCAACAGAGCAAGACTCTGTCTCAAAAAAAAATAAAAATAAAAAGTTGTAAAAAATTAAAATAGCATCAAGTCCTTTAGGGTGCCGATGGTGCTGTTTAAACAATGCTAAAACCACTATCTTGTACAGGATACTGTGACAGAATATGACAGCTCTGCAGTGGTCAATGGACAGATCAAAAGAGGTGTGACACAATAATTTTCTAGAATGCTGATCCAGTGAATCAAAAACTTTGAAAAAGAGCCATCTCTGATTTCTCTCTTTCCCCTGCTCTTTTATCCAAGTCCTGTAGATTTTACTTCTGTATTGACTGCTGCAACGGCCTCAAAATTTGTGTCCATCTTCTGTCTTTTGATAAAGCTTGAGACTGATCGTTCAGAAAGAAGGTTCTAAACCAAGGAACAAAGCGGAATTCTTACTCTTAAAAGCCTATGATAAGGCCAGGCTCATGCCTATAATCCCAGCACGTTGGGAGGTCAAGGCAGGTGGACCACCTGAGGTCTGGAGTTCGAGACCCAACTGGCCAACACGGTGAAACATCATCTCTACTAAAAATACAAAAATTAGCGGGGCATGGTGGTGCGCACCTGTAATCCCAGCTCTTTGGGAGGCTGAGGCGAAAGGATTGCTTGAACCTGGAAGGTAGAGGTTGCAGTGGGTGGAGATTACACCACTGCACTCCAGCTTAGGTGACAGAGCAAGACTCTGTTTCAAAAAAATAAAATAAATAAAAATAAAAAAAGTCTCTGATAGCAATTCTCAACCTTTAGCCTATAATGGAGTCAGAGGGAGGACCTGTGAAAACAGAATGCTGGGCCCACCTCTCAGGGTTTCTGATTTAGCAGGTCTGGAGCAGGGCCAAAGAATCTGCATTTTTTTATCTTTCTATTTTTTTTGAGATACAGGGTCTTACTGTGTCACCAGCAGGAATGCAGTCACACAATCATGGCTCACCCCAGCCTCAACCTCTCATGCTCAAGCCATCTTCCCACCTCATCCTCCCGAGTAGGTGGGACTACAGGCACGTCTGGTTATTTTTTGTATTTTTTTAGAGACAAGTTTCGCCATGTTGCCCAGGCTGGTCTCAAACTCCTGAGCTTAAGTAAGTGATCCACCTGCCTCGGCCTCCCAAAGTGCTGGGATTACAGGCATGAGCCACAGCACCCGGCCTAGAATCTGTGTTTCCAACAAGTCTCCAGTTGATGCTGATGGCTCCAAACACCACAGTTTTGAGACACCACAGTTTTGAGAAGTACTTGCCTAGAAGATGAATATATTAATTTTATGTGATAGTGATAACATCTGGCCTTAAAATTAGATAAGTAATGTCACTGGTTTGCCCAGGTTTGTTATAAAAGATCTTCTTAGGCTGGTGAAAAGTTATTTTCCTTCTTTTTTATTTTGCTCACCAAAGAAAGGGAAAAAAAAAAAAAAAAGGAACCAAATGAAAGAGCTGGTCATACCCTGTCTGGTAAAAATCTTTATTTGGTCACAAGGAGAAGTTGGGAAAACTCAAAATTCTTCCTCACAACATGCTCAGCATTTCCAGAGAATATGAATAAGAATACAGAATAAATAAATCTGGTTTTGTGGATATTGCTAAAACATAATAAATATTCAAAATCAAAGCCCAATATATCTTTTCAATTAAAAAATATTTTTTTTAACTTTTAAGTTCAGGGGTACATGTGCAAATTTGTTATACAGGTAATCTCGTGTCACAGGGGCTTGTTATGGAGATTATTTTGTCACCCAGTTATTAAGTCTAGTCCTCATTATTTTTCTAGATCCTCTCCCTTCCCCCACTCTCCAGTAGACACCAGTGTCTGTTGTTCCCCTCTATGTGTATATTATTAAGATGTCAATTTTCCCCAAATCAATCTATTGGTTAAATGCAATCCCAATCAGAAGGCTTTTTTGTTGAAACTGACAAACTAATTCTAAAATTTATATGGAAACACAAAAGACCTCGAAAAGCCAAAACTATTTTGAAAAAGAAAAATAAAGTTAGAAGACTGACACTGATTTCAAGACTTACTATAAAACTATAATAATCAAGACAGTGTATTTTTAGCATAAGGATATATAGAAATTCAGGGCAGAATATCCAGAAATAGACTGATATATACACACACACATGTATATATGTGTTCAACAGACAAAGATAGGCTGGGCATGGTGGCTCATGCACTTTGGGAGGCTTAAGCAGGTTGATTGCTTGAGGCCAGGAGTTCAAGACCAGCCTGAACAACATGGTGAAACCCTGTTTCTACTAAAAATCATTTAAGCCCAGGAGACAGAGGTTGCAGTGAGTCAAGATTGTGCCATTGCCCTCCAGTCTGAGTGACAGAGCAATACTCTGTCTCAAAAAAAGAAAAAAAAAAAAGGCAAAGTTTTTTTTTTTTTTTTTAATCAAATGGTGCTACAACAATTAAGCATCTATATGTAAAAGAATTACTCTATCACGCCTGTAATCCCAGCACTTTGAGAGGCCGAGGCAGGCAGATCACGAGGTCAGGAGATCGAGACCATCCTGGCTAACATGATGAAACCCTGTCTCTACTAAAAATACAAAAAATTAGCCAGGCATGGTGGCGGGCATCTGTAGTCCCAGCTACTCGGGAGGCTGAGGCAGGAGAATGGTGTGAACCCAGGAGGCCAAGCTTGCAGCGAGCTGAGATCACACCATTGCACTCCATCTGGCTTTGTGGATATTGCTAAGTATAATAAATATCCAAGCAAGACTCCATCTCAAAAAGAAAAAAAAAATTAATTACTTTAGATCCTTCTCTCACATGGTAAACAAAAAGGAACTCAAAATGGATTGCAGAGCCGGGCAAGGTGACTCACGCCTGTAATCCCAGCCCTTTGGGAGGCCAAGGCGCAAAAATTGCTTGAGGCCAGGAGTTTGAGAACAGCCTGGGCAACGTGGCGAAACCCCATCTCTACAAAAAATACAAAAATTAGCCAGGTATGGTGGCATGCGCCTATAGTCTCAGCTACTCAGGAGGCTGAGGCGGGAAGACGGCTTAAGCCCAGGAGGCGGAAGTTACAGTGAGCCATGATCCCGCCACAGCACTCCAGCTTAGGTGACAGATAGAGACCTTGTCTCAAAAAGAAAAAAAAAAAGAATCACAGACAAAAATCTTTGTGATCTTGGATTAGGTAAAGATTTCTTAGATAGGATACAAAAAGCTCAACCTATAAAATAAAAAATGGATAATTTGGATTTTATCAAAATTTAAAGTGTATACTCCATGACAGACTCTATTAAGAAAATAAAAAGGTTTTTTTTGGTGTTTGTTTTTTGAAACAGGGTCTTATTCTGTTGCCCAAACTCGAGAGTGATCATAGCTCACTGTGGCCTCAACCTCCCAAATAGCTGGGACTATAGGTGCACGCCTGGCTCAGTAGGGATTTGCTGTATGTATACATATGTATAAATATATGCTTATTTTAAAATTATTTCTGTTACCAGTTATCAGAAAATGAAACTTCCACTGTGGGTACGTCAATATCAAGCATCAGGTGTTATTATCAAGCATCAGGTGTTATTATCAAGCATCAAGTGTTACTAAACTCCACCAAGTTCTTACCCCTTAAGAAGAAACTCAGATTATTATTAGGACTTCCAAGTTGTTTAACTTTGCTTTTGCAAAAAATAATCAATGTCTTATCATCTGAAATTTATGAAACTAACAGAAACACATCAAGTCCTCTCAGTCAATTTTTTTTTTTTTTTTTTGAGACGGAGTCTTGCTCTGTCACCCAGGCTGGAGAGCAGTGGCACGATCTCGGCTCACTGCAACCTTCACTTTCCAGGTTCAAGTGACTCTCCTGCCTCAGCCTCCCAAGTAGCTGGGACTACAGGTGCGTGCCACCACACCCAGCTAATTTTTGTATTTCTAGTAGAGACAGGGTTTCACCACGTTGGCCAGTATGGTCTCAATCTCTTGACCTTGTGATCCACCTGCCTTGGCCTCCCAAAGTGCTGGGATTACAGGCATGAGCCACCATGCCTGGCCAGATTTGTTATTTCCCAATAATTTTAGTCATCTGGGTAATAATAGGCACCATTACTTTGCTGCCTAGTCATGAAACACAGTGGTTGGGGCAAATCAGTAAGAAATTTCTCTTCCTCTAGACTCTGTTGAGTATGACCTTGAACAAGTCACTTAAATCTTGCAGGGTCTGTGTTTCTCCATATGCGAAAAGAAGAGACTTAAGGGTGTGCTATAAAATATAAGAATCCTCCAAATTTTAAACAAGTGCGTTCTCAGTGTTTTGGGCATACTTGGAACAAAACAGCTTGCACCAAGTACTAAGAACCTCACCATCCAGGAAGAAGAAAATTTTCAGGAACTGTCCAGGTTAGAGACTACTTAAAATCAAACTTATCAGTGACAGGTATCTGACCATGAAAGATAAAAGCTACAGTTCTAAGATATGATCAGGACATATTACCCATGTACATATATAAGAATTATTCATTGCATACAAATTATAGGGTTGTGGGGATTCTGTTTTGTGAGAGTTCTCAAATTTACCAATTTCATAAATGAAAACTTGGTAAAGATTGCATAAAATTGCATAAAGATGCAATTTGGTGGACAACACGTCTTCACCTCAATTTGTGAAGAGAACCTGAGTTGCAGTAAGAGCCATGAAAAAATGGTAAGGTCAACTCAGACACGGTGGTGCACACTTGTAGTCTCAGCTACTAGGGAGGCTGAGGTGGGTGAATCACTTGAGCCCAGGAGTTCAAGGCCAGCCCGGACAACATAGAGCAATCTGGTCTAAAAAAAAAGTAAGGTTACATGTAACTTACCTGGGAGTTTATTTTATATGACACAAAGCTAAAGTTGTTGCTAAATTCTGTTATTTTGTTACAGCATTTGCCCACTGATGCCCCTTTAGAGAAACTGAAAACCATGTTAGTTTAAACATGACTTTTGAGAGGCTAGCAGACAGATTCCAAAATAAAATGAAGTTCTAATTTAGAATGGTTGTAACTCTCTTTCTTTACAAAGGTATCCTGAGATGTCTCTACACTCTGAAAAGATGCTGTTAGTCACATAAGTGGATGGATATTTATGGAGGGCAAGATGGCAACTGTCACTCAAACAGCTACTATATAATGAGTACAGTAAAGCCAGGGTAAAGGTTACCCATAGTACTTATTATGTTGATGGAAACTGCTTGTTAATTTGTCTTCCTCGCTAGCCTGCAAGCTCCATGAGGACAGAGATAATATGTGCCTGGTTCACTGCTGGATCCCTGACATACAGTATGCACTCAACAAATATTTGCCTGATTGAATATGGAGACACCATAATTCAAAGGCTAGTCATGAGCTTTAGAAATGTAAGTTCTCATGTCACCTATTCATCTAAAGATGACTGGGATCCACTAATTAAATTCACAAGGACCCGATTTCATAAACGAAGGTCCTAAGTGAGATATTAACTGGAATAACAATTGATGTTTGTCATCTGAATATAGCATCTTTTACTGGTCAACTAGGTGATTAAACGTTAGAACAGAGGGTATTTTGTGAGAAGAGCGTTAAAGTATAAATAGTAGAAGATCTTAGAGAAAACATTATTAAGTTACAGTTGACTGATCCTTACTCTGTTTAAAGGATCTCTGTTTAAAGAACAGATAATCTGGCCGGGCGCAGTGGCTCAAGCCTGTAATCCCAGCACTTTGGGAGGCCGACACGGGCGGATCACGAGGTCAGGAGATCGAGACCATCCTGGCTAACACGGTGAAACCCCGTCTCTACTAAAAAATACAAAAAACTAGCCGGGCGAGGTGGCGGGCGCCTGTAGTCCCAGCTACTCGGGAGGCTGAGGCAGGAGAATGGCGTGAACCTGGGAGGCGGAGCTTGCAGTGAGCTGTGATCTGGCCACTGCACTCCAGCCCCAGGGACAGAGTGAGACTCTGTCTCAAAAAAAATAAAACAAAATAATAAATAAAGAACAGATAATCTTTTACCATCAAATCACCACCTCAAATCAGTACCAATCAATTTTTTACAAGCCAGCCATTTTTCCTTTTTCAATGTTCTGCATCAGTTACATCAGCAATTCCACTTTTTTTTTTTTTTTTTTCTTGAGATAAAGTTTCCCTCTTGTCACCCAGGCTGGAATGCAATGGCACAATCTCAGTTCACAGCAACCTCTGCTTCCCAGGTTCAAGTAATTCTCCTGCCTCAGCCTACCAAGTAGCTGGGATTACAGGCACGCACCACCACTCCTGGCTAATTTTTGTATTTTTAGTAGAAACAGGGTTTCGCCATGTTGGCCAGGCTGGTCTTGAACTCCTGACCTCAGGTGACTCACCCGTCTCAGCCTCCCAAAGTGCTTATAGACGTGAGCCACCGTGCCTGGCCTAGCAATTCCACTCTTAAAGTACTACTCTGTGTTATAATTTAAAATAATAAATGTTCTCTTTTTGCTACTTACATTTTAATTTGTAGAATTCCAAATGTGATTTTAGAGTTAAACTCAGTAGCTACACATTTACAGAGTTTGGGGGAAATGTCTGCAAACTATTAATTCCACAGTTTGTAAATCCTTATTTATGCTCCATGTGTTCAATAATGCTTCCTTACCTGATCCCCAAATAATGGGGCCTTAGCTTTATCTTTTGGGTTTATAGCCCTGTACCTACCTAGTACTACAGGAGAAATAGGAAGTCAGACAAAAGGAATATCTTAGGGCATTGATTTTAACCTTATTTTGGTACAGACCACTAAGAGAAGTTAGTGAAAGCTTCCATGACCTTATTTCTAAAAACACGCATATAAAAACAAATGTTGATGTACTTTTTTAGCTATTACTAGATCCCCTAAATCTTGATCATAGGTCCCAGGATGAGTATTCTTGCCTTAAGGGCATAACTACACACAATTTCAGATAATGTAGCTTAGTACTGGTTTGACATTAATTTGGAATCATGCCATCAGACTGACAGGATGCCAAAGGTGAAGCCATCAACCAAAGAATGGCTGAACCTATAAAAGTTAAAATTGTTTAAAAAAATTAAAACCAATCAACCAACTGTTGGGAGAAACTGAGGCAGGGCTTGCATGTCTGACATAATGTAAAAGAGTCTTGGAACATGTCCGAGGTCCAGGGTCTAAAACCCCTCGTGGCCTTGGGAACACCAAGCTCTGTGCTAAAGGGTGGAAGGCTGCCCTGCCGCACCATAATCTAAGCCCAGGGCATAAAAACCCTCGTGGCTTGAATGGAATCCAGGGCTCAGGGCACAAAATCCCTCGTGGCCTCTGAAATGCGTCTAGACTTGCTGGCTTCTTGCTTCTAGCACTCCTAGGCTCATATAGCGATTGTATCTTAAACTAGAAGAACATGTTTCCCATTATCTCAAGTAGCGGAACATGTTCCATATGCTTCAAAGAAAATGCCAAACTGTCACAGCTGTAGATCATACGCTTGATACACTGCTTTCTTTCAACCCCCACATCCTCACCACCCGCTTCTTCGTTTGATTACCAATAAATAGTGTGGGCTTCTAGAGCTTGGGGCCTTAGCAGCCTCCATACTAGCATCAGCCCCCTAGACCCACTTTATGCACTCTTAAACTTGTCTTTTCTCATTCCTTTGACTCCACTGGACTTCGTCACCGCTACATTAGGTCTGGCCGTCCCAACAACCAACAAACCAATAAAGAGTGACTGAAGACCTAAACCAAAAGTTCTTTAGCAGAAACTATAGGTTGTAAAGCTATCATGTTAGCCATATACATCTACACTACAGCAATCAATCCTGGTCTCTTTATTTTTTTTATTTTTATTTTTTTGAGAGAGGTTTGTCTTACTCTCTCATCCAGGCTGGAGTGTGGTGACATGATCACGGCTCACTGCAGCCTTGACCTCCCCAGCTCAAGTGATCCTCCTGTCCCAGTTTCCCAAGTAGCTGCGACTACAGCCATGTACCACCATGCTCAGCTAATTTTTTTTTTTTTTTTAAGACAAGGTCTCACTTTGTCACCCAGACTGGAGTGCAGTGGCACAATCTCAGCTCACTGCAGCCTCCACCTCTCAGGTTCAAGGGATCCTCCTGCCTCAGCCCCACAAGTAGCTGGGACTATAGGCATGTGCCACCATGCCTAGCTAATTTTTATTTTTTGTAGAGATGAGGTCTCACTACGTTGCCCAGGCTGGTCTTGAACTCCTGGACTCAAGTGATCCTCCTGCCTCAGCCTCCCAAAGTGCTGGTATTACAGGTATGAGCCACTATGCCTGGCTAATCCTGGCATCTTTAAATGCAATAGATGACATGTTAGTAGCAATAATAGTAACAATAACTAATGTTTATTAAGCATTTATTACCTGCAAAGCACTGTTCTAACTGCTTTACAGGAATTCATTTAATCTTTACCGCTACCCTAAGAAATATTGTATTTTCCTCATTTTAAAGACAGGAAAACAGAAGTTTTCTGACTACACATATTGGAGACAGGCCTACCAAATGCACGATAGACTGTGCTAGTAACAACATGTTTCCTTGGACACAATTTGACCTAATAGTTGATTTATTAAAATCTATGTGATAATAAATCAGAATAAAATAAGGTCCATTAATGTTTGCCAGAAGAATACCATGTTGACTAATAAATTGCCTGGGAAGGGCTTTGATCATTTTAGAAGAAACACACCCCAAAACCCAAAAATGTCTGTACTTTTTCCAAATATGTACAACTACTGATCATCTACAATTTAAAGGGATAACATCAATACCGACATTGCTAGACTATGACGTTCCCTCTTAAAAACTTGCATTTTTGGACTCACTTCAAAATGCTTAAGGTACTCTTCATAAAAGACGTGAGTTGAGGCAACCACTGGGAATGCCTGAAAATACTACCACCCTTTCATTTAAGAGGCTTGCTCCTTGCCAGGGATCTGAAGTGACTTCACCACACACATTCAGCAAACTGAATTCCCTCAAGCTTGTGGGAACTAAGCCTTCAGGCAGAGAATTAGGGTGCGGTGAACTTACATTTTTTTTTAACCTGCACAAGCACAGTCCTGGCAGGAATTAGCCTCAGACTTTTCAAACACCCTTTCAATAAAAGCTGCAATTTGTACTCCACCCTCCTATTTCTTAGAGCACTTCAGAGACTGGAGTGTCACTGAGGCTGGAGAAACACAGGCAGATTCTGGACATTATTCTAAAATGTTAATTTCCCATGCAATTGAAAATCCACACGTAGCTAGGCTGCCAGCTGAGGAATTGCTATTATTCCTAAATGCTACACTGGCAACGTTATATTATTAGAGCCTAGCTCATGGCCACATGCACAAGGGGGCCTCATGAAACTGTCACCTGAAAACAATGACAATATTGCATCTAATCAAAGTCAAATTTGCTTACAGTGAGGTCTTTGCACTCTTTGGGGGCTGGAGGAGTCTGACTTTATTGCTTTCTGTAAGGCTTCATCGGCACCTTCCACAGCATCTTCGAGGCCTTGCTCTGAATCATTGGATTTTGATTTTCCTGCTTCATTTACATTGGACTTGTCAAGGTTTTCAGACATTCTCAATTAAGTTTATCCACTTTCCTAAGGAAAAAAAAACACAAAAAAAAGAACTAAAAGTATTCTAGCTCTGTCACCAACTAGCAATGTGACTCAGGGCAAATCATTTAATCTCTTTGGGTTTCAGTTTTGTTTGTAGAATAAATGAGCTTGCTAAGATCTTATCCAGCTATAATACTCCACTTCAATGACTAAACAGATACTTGTAAAATGACATTTGTAATTTATCAGATTTCTGGATCTCAGGTAGCAGTTAGTTGGAATATTTTCGTCCTACTCCTGAGTAGCATGTTACAGGAATACAGGGCCTTAAACTATTAGAAGACAAACTCTAAACTGCCTGCTGCTACTATTTTAATCAGTGATTCAATCTTAAATTCTTTACTTTCATTCCTAAGAGCAGATTGGTAAACTCTTTGGAAATAATGCTTTTAATCGGGCGTACAAGTGAATACACTGGGCTAAAGGGTTGATTCCTTGATATTATCATGTGAATAAGATACCTAGAGATGATAGAAACTAGAATTTTATTTTATTTTATTTTATTTTTTTTGAGATGGAGTTTTGCTCTCGTTGCCCAGGCTGGAGTGCAACTGAGCAATCTCGGCTCACTGCAACCTCCGCCTGTTGGGTTTAAGCAATTCTCCTGCCTCAGCCTCCCAAGTAGCTGAGATTACTGGTGTGTGTCACCACGCCCAGCTAATTTTTTGTTTTGTTTTGTTTTGCACTCCAGCCTGGGCGACAGAGCAAGACTCTGTCTCCAAAAAAACAAAAAACAAAAAAAAGGCCTGTTTTAATTACAGTAAAAGTTTTAGTCAATTCCTCTCCTCTCCCTTTTCCTAGGGTGTTTCTGGGAGAGAAGAAAGACACAATGTTTCTGCATTTGCTGAAAATAATCAACATTTGTAACATCAGCACTTGAAGATCACAAAACATTTTCATAAGCACTAATTAGACTTTCTTACACACAGGGAACATAATCAAGTGATCAAAAGAAATGTCAACTGATTTAGGGAGTTTGGCAGACTGTGTTCTGCATATCAGAGAGGTGAAGAATCACCTGATAGAATTATGTGAAATTTCAGAGAACTCCATTAAACAGAATGAAGTTACTGGAATTGAAATATTCAGGCCTGCATTTTTTTTTTTTGAGACAGAATCTTGCACTGCTGCCCAGATTGAAGTGCAGTGGCGCCATCTCCACTCAGCTCACTGCAACCTCTGCCTCCTGGGTTCAAGGGATTCTTCTGCCTCAGCCTCCCCAGTAGCTGGGATTACAGGAACCCGCCATACGTCTTGCTAATTTTTGTATTTTTAGTAGAGATGGGGTTTCACTATGTTGGCCAGGCTCGTGTCTAACTCCCGACCTCTAGTGATCCGCCTGACTCAGCCTCCCAAAATGCTGGGATTATAGGTGTGAGCCATTGTGCCTGACCCAGGCCTGTATTAATATGAAGGTTGTTTTCATGTATTTCCCCTTTCTAGTCTCATTTTAGCTTCCAACACCCCACTGGAGACACCCATCTCCTCTGTATCCTAAATCCTATTAGAGTCAGGAAATGCTTCAAGATCCAAAGGATAACATCACCAGCATATTCTATGAGAAAGGACAAACAAAACGCTTCTAATTTTATCCTCTTCACATGCTGAGAAGGAGCCCAGGAGGGATGAAGTAATTCATTCTGTGCGGTGAGGAGGAAAGGCAGGATTTCTAGGTCTCTAATCAGCTTAGTAAACTAACCCCATCCTTTTATGATTGAGTTCAGGTCCTATCTCTTCCCAGGACACTTCCCGGACTGCACCAGTGATTGCACCTTTCTCAACTCCTGCAGGGCTGGCTAATCGACATTTAGCATTTGTCAACTGCCTTAAATTCAATTCAAAGTGTGCTTATTTAAATAGAAAGATGCAAATACATAGTCTAGAGGGGGAGGCAGACAGGCTTACAAGGAGACATAATGAAACTTAAGCCTTAGTGGCATTATGAAATTGCCCAGGGAATATAGCAGAGGAAGAAACTAACTCCGCCTGGAAGGAGATTGAGAAAACCTTCCCAGAAAAGATGACATTTACACTGATCTTTAAGAGTAGGATTTCACCTAGTTAAAACATGTCTGGAGGGGGAGAGGAGGTGAAAAGAAGGGCATTTCACTCAGAGGACAGAAGCCAAGGCACAAGAAAATCAGAAAAGGAAGTGGCTAGTGATAATGGAAAGATGCGTTGGGACCAGATGGTAAAAGTACTAGTTTTTATTTTAAAATTCTCCACCTAGATTTCGAACTTCTTACGAGCCAAGAAAAGTCATATTCCCCACTTATGCTCCATCCGTATATCCCCCAAATAGACACCCACAAGTATCTGTTGATAGAGATGAATCCCTATGTCATCTCTGTGATGTCACTGTATGTGGGAGGGGTGGGCGTTGGTTTCAGACATACCTGGGCCCCAATTCTGGCTCTTTACTAGCTGTGTACCTTCAGTTTCCTCCTCTGTAAAATACAGCTACCTAGCTGCTTGGTTTTGGGGGGAGATGAAACGAGGGATCGTGCACGGCAGAGGCTGGCACACGGCAGGCCTTCTACAAATGGTAACTCTAATTAAAGGGCTCTAGGATGTGGCCAGGAACCATTTAATTTGCTTATATCGCGCGCATCCATTCAACCCCCACTGTGTCTAAAAAGAGAGCCGAGGGGAGGAGGATCCTCGCACTTGCCAAGAAGACGGTCATCCGTCGGGGCTGCACGCGGGCCTAGGCTGGACACAAGAGGCTCCCCAGCAGAAAGGGTCTTTCAGCAAAAGAAAGGGACTCTGTCCCCGGCGCCGGGAATCACCTCCTCTGGCACTGAGCTCCACTCGCGCCCGGCGTCCGGATTCCGTTGTAAACAGCTGTTCCGGCCAGCGAGGGAGTGGCAGGGCCGGGAGCAGGGAGGACGCGGGCGCGCCGAGAGGGCGGCCTTGAGGGGTGAGCCCCACCCGCCCGCGGACCCCGCCTCTTCCTCGCCTGCCCCCGACATCCCGAGACGGGATCCGACGGGAAGAGGCGAAGAGATGCCTGCGACTTGGACCGCGCGCCTCCCGGGCGGGCCTCGCCAGCCTCCGCCCCAGCTCCCGCTCTCCTCACCTGCCGCGGAGTCGGCGTTCTTCCTCCTGCCGCTCCCGCCGCGCGAATCAGGCGCGGGCTGGCGCCGCGGCGGAAGCCGGAGGGATGCGCGGCAGGCTGGGACGGTTCAGCCTCTGCCCCTCCGAGGCCGCATCCCTCGCCACGCGGCGGGCGGTCCTCCCAGCCCGACTCGGGTGGGCAGCGGTCAGAGCGGCCGCTTCTCAGCATCAGGAAGGAGGAGACTGCTCTTGGCCGGGAGGCGCCAATATAGGGCAGCGCCATGTCTTCGTACGGAAAGGCAGGCGGTTCTTTCCCCTGCTTGCCGAAGGGGTTTAGTAAGCGGTGACTCGCAGCTGGGCGGCGCCATGTTTCCTCAGGGAGCGGTGGAAAGCGTGGCCGATGACCGCTGAGGGGGCTCCGTGGGCAGTGGCTCCGAGCCAAGAGTGGCCCGCCCAACGCAGCGAGGCGCCATTTTTCCGTACGGAAACGTAAGAGGAGCGGCCGAGTGCCGGTCGATGAGTCTCAGCGGGCTGTGGCTCGAAACTGGGGATAGCCCGGTCCACGCAGGGAGGCGCCATGTTTCCATACGGAAAGGCGGAGGGCGCGGCCATATCCCAGTCTCTGGGGTGGGTGACGTGAGGAGAAAGGGGGGCGGAGAAGGCGCGCGTCAGTCAAAAGAAGGAATAAGAAGCAACCGCATCGGAAACCTTCCCCGCCCGTTCTTTGAAATTTAATTATGCCATCCTCTTTGTAGCTACACAAAGTTTATTCCCCTTCTCTCATTTTGGCTGTTTTTAAAAAAGTTGGTCCGGGCGCAGCGGCTCACGCCTGTAATCCCAGCACTTTGAGAGGCCGAAGCGGGCGGATCATGAGGTTAAGAAATCGAGACCATCCTGGCCAACATGGTGAAACCCTGTCTCTACCAAAAATACGAAAATTAGCTGGACGTAGTGGCGCGCGCTTGTAGTCCCAGCTAGTCGGGAGGCTGAGGCAGGAGAGTCGCTTGAATCCAGGAGACGGAGGATACAGTGAGCTGAGATCGCGCCACTGCACTCCATCCTGGAGACAGACCAAGACTCCGTCTCAAAAAAAAAAAAAACAGCAAAGCAGATGGAGTGAAATTGCTGTTTTCAAACACTGATAAATAGATCACATGTGGGTAGTTATTGCTAACGTATTGAGGGCCGAGTGCAATACCAGACCCTCAAACCATTTACTGACTTGCATATTAAAGTCTTTTTGCTTTAAAAAAGAAAAAGACAAAAACAGTTCTCGGGTGAAGACTCTTTTTTGGAGGAAAAAACACCAAAAACCCTTAAGATACTCAACTAAATGGAACTGTTAAGACCTGCAAAGAAAACATGCATTTCTTCTGAGTCTAGACTCATAACAAAGTCTCCAGTGTTTTTCAGCCGTGACTACAATTTGCAATCTCAGGGGCAGGGGTTGGAAAACTATTATCCAAAACTCTGGGGGGTGATGCCAGACAAGTTTTAAAAGCTTCTCTGGGAAAGCAGGCTAGAACCACCTCCCTTACCTTCCTTAAAAGATTAATACGGCCGGGCTTAATGGCTCACACCTGTAATCCTGACACTTAGGGATGTCGAGGTGGGCGGATCACCTGAGGTCAGGGGTTCAAGACCAGCCTGGCCAACATGGCAAAACCCCGTCTCTACTAAAAATACAAAAATTAGCTGGGCATGGTGGCAAGCACCTGTAATCCCAGCTCCTGGGGAGGCTGAGGCAGGAGAATCACTTGAACCCGGGAAGTGGAGGTTGCAATGAGCAGAGATTGCACCCCTACACTCCAGCCTGGGTGACAGAGTGAGACTACATCTCAAAAAAAAAAAAAAATTAATATAACCAATTTTCACTTGGTTAGGAGCAAGTGAATGAATACACTCAAGTTTCACCTGGAGAGGATACTGCAACAGTACCAAAATCACTGATTTAATTTGGGATATTTCACTTATAATCTTGTAATGTTATGTACTGTTTCAATATTCAAAAAATATATATAGACACATTACATTTTGATCTTTGGCTGCAAGGACTGGAAATTCAAATTACCTTAAGGTAAAGGGAGTTCACTGCAAGGACATAGGACTTGGAGGGAGAAAGGTGGTAGCCACTCTAGAGGTCAGCTACTGCTCCTGGACACACCGGATCCCTCTTGTGACATCTCTGCTTACTGTAGTCCATTCCACTCTTTATGCTACAGGATGGTCTCTGTACTTTCTTAATTGATGCTCCTCATAATTTAAATTTACATATATAGAATTTGATTGGCCAAACTGATTTTTGTGCCAAGTTAGTCTCATTAGCCTCCAGGGAAGCTGCCCTTGGATCAGGTGCTCAACCTTGGTCTACTCTGCTAGGATGATGGCAAGACTTATGGTCAATTAGGCATTAGATGTCTATGTGGGGATGGGTCCCCAAGAAGGCGTCATGGGTGAATGAATGAGAGCACACAGCAAAAGATAATCAACAATTCTAGTGACTGAGGAGGGTTGCCCAAGGCTTTCAAGGTAGCACTGGACCTGTAGTTTAAAACCTTGACAATGGTTGCAGTAACCATGATCGATTCTTCTTTTTTTCTGCTTATAAGGCCTAAAGTAAATTTATTTTACTAGTATATTTTCCCTGAAATTATCATTCTACTAGAATGTTGCTTCTTCTAGAAGCATGAATGTAACTAAGCAGTTCTGCCTTCCCCTGAAGGTTACTTTTGGTTGTCAAATAAATATGCTATTCAATTATGTGCAAAATAAAGGTTGCAAATCAGATAGCACACAGTTGCTCTGCCCACCATGCTGATCTTACCACAGTTCCAGTAGCTTGTTTCTGAAAACTTCCTCTCACATTTAAATCATAAACTTAACTTCTCTTTCCCCTCACTGTAAAGAGAGCTGCCTTCTTTTTTTTTTTTTTTTTTTTTTTTTTGAGAGGGAGTCTTGCTCTGACACTCAGGCTGGAGTGCAATGGCATGATCTCAGCTCACTGCAACCTCCGCCGCCTAGGTTCAAGCTATTCTCCTGCCTCAGCCTCCCAAGCAGCTGGCATTACAGGCACCTGCTACCACACCCAGCTAATTTTTGTATTTTTAGTAGAGATGGGGTTTCACCACATTGGTCAGGCTGGTCTCAAACTCCTGACCTCAGATGATCCACCCGCCTCGGCCTCCGAAAGTGCTGGGATTACAGGCATGAGCCACCATGCCCAGCCCTTCCCTTCTTACCTATCCAAAAAAACTGAGTTATTCCCTGCGTTATTAGAACTGGTATCATAGGTACTTTATAGATGTTAGTCCTCAACCTTTATCCACTTCGACTAGCCACTATCAGTTATACCTAAGGGGGGGAAAAACCATTACTGACACGCTAAGCTATTGGTGCATCATTTAAGTTCTCCCCACCTCTCATTAAAAGTCAGTTAAAATAGACAAAATTCAGTATTTAATCTTTTGGTTTTATTATTGTAAGGATGAACAATTTCAAACTGTATATTACTTGTCTATTTATCAAATACAGTTGACCCTTGAACAATGTGGGGGTTATGGGCATCAATACCCCTGCACAATCAAAATTCTACGTATAAGTTTTGACTTGGCCGGGCGTGGTGGCTCAAGCCTGTAATCCCAGCACTTTGGGAGGCCGAGACGGGCGGATCACGAGGTCAGGAGATCGAGACCATCCTGGCTAACACGGTGAAACCCCGTCTCTACTAAAAATACAAAAACTAGCCGGGCGAGGTGGCGGGCGCCTGTAGTCCCAGCTACTCAGGAGGCTGAGGCAGGAGAATGGCGTAAACCTGGGAGACGGAGCTTGCAGTGAGCTGAGATCCGGCCACTGCACTCCAGTCCGGGCGACAGAGCGAGACTCCGCCTCAAAAAAAAAAAAAAAAAAAAAAAAAAAAAAAGTTTTGACTCCCCTAAAACTTATTAGCCTACTCTTAGCCAAAAGTCTTACCAATAACAGTAAATTAACATACATTTTGTATGTTACATTATATAGCGTGGTTTTTTTGTTTTTGTTTTCTGGTTTTTGAGACAGGGTCTCGCTCTTTCACCCAGGCTGAAGTGCAATGGCGTAATCATGGTTCAATACAGTCTCAACTTCCTGGACTCAAATGGATCCTCCCACCTCAACCTCCCAAGTAGCTGTACCACAGGTGCATGCTACCATGCCTGGCTAATTTCTTTTTTTGGGTGGGGTGTTAAGAGACAGGTTCTCTCTACATTGCCCAGGCTGGTCTCAAGCAATCCTCTCGGCTTCTCAAAGTGCTGGGATTACAGTCATGAGCCACCGTGTCCATTCTAAATACTGTATTCCTACCGTAAAGTAAGCTAGAGAAAAGAAAATGTTAGTAAGAAAATCACAAAGAAGAGAATATATACTATTCAAAGTGAAAGTGTATCACCCTAAAGGTCTTCATCCTTGTCATCTTCGCATGGAATAGGTAGAGGAGGAGGAAGGCTGGTCTTGCTGTCTGAGGGATCACAGAGGTGGAGGAGGTGGAAGGGGAAGCAGGAGAGGCAGGCACACTTTGTATAACTTTTGTTTTTAAAAATCCAAGTTAGGCCGGTCGCGGTGGCTCACGCTTGTAATCCCAGCACTTTGGGAGGCCGAGGCGGGCAGATCACGAGGTCAGGAGATTGAGACCATCCTGGCTAACACGGTGAAATCCCATCTCTACTAAAAATACAAAAAATTAGCCGGGCGTGGTGGCAGGCGCCTGTAGTCCCAGCTACTCGGGAGGCTGAGGCAGGAGAATGGCGTGAACCCGGGAGGCGGAGCTTGCAGTGAGCCGAGATCGCGCCACTGCACTCCAGCCTGGGCGACAGAGAGACACTACGCCTCAAAAAAAAAAAAAAAAAAAAAAAAAAAAAAAAATTCCAAGTATAAGTGGACCTGCACAGTTCAAACTTCTGGTGTTGAAAGGTCACCTGCATATCTTCACAGTGCACTCATGCCACATAATCATTAACTTGGTTAAAAAGGTATTAAAAACTTTAGCTCTAATGCCCAATTTACGAGAACTATAGGATACAAAGGAACATGATAAAGGACAGCCCAGACTTGTCATCAGAAAAATTCAGACTGAGGAAAACACAAGAACAACTGACCAAGTTTATTTAACAACAGAGACAGACACACAGACAGACAAAAAGACAAAGAGATGAGAAGGGTGGAAGGAGAAAGGAGAACTTACTTTTTTTTTTGAGACAGAGTCTTGCTCTGTCACCAGGCTGGAGTGCAGTGGTGCAATATCGGCTCACTGCAACCTCTGTCTCCTGGGTTCAAGGGATTCTCTTGCCTCAGCCTCCCGAGTAGCTGGGACTACAGGTGCGTGCCCCCATGCCCGACTAATTTTTGTATTTTTAGGAGAGACGGCCTTTCACCATGTTGGCGAGGATGGTTTCCATCTCTTGACCTCGTGATCCATCCATCTCAGCCTCCCAAAGTGCTAGGATTACAGGCGTGAGCCACTGCGAGTGGCCGAACTTACAGGTTTTTTTTTTTTTTTTTTTTTGAGACGGAGTCTGACTCTATCATCCAGGATGGAGTGCAGTGCTGCATCTCAGCTCACTGCAAGCTCCGCTTCCCAGGTTTACAACATTCTCCTGCCTCAGCCTCCCAAGTAGCTGGGACTACAGGTGCCTGCCACCATACCCAGCTAATTTTTTTTGTATTTTTTTTTTTTTAGTAAAGACAGGGTTTCACCATGTTAGCCAGGATGGTCTCGATCTCCTGACCTCGTGATCCACCCGCCTCAGCCTCCCAAAGTGCTGGGATTACAGAATTTACAGATTTTTTGTTTTTTGAAACAGAGTCTCGCTCTATCGCCCAGGCTGGAGTGCAGTGGCATGATCTCGGCTCACTACAAGCTCTGCCTCCCGGGTTCATGCCACTCTCCTGTCTCAGGTTTCCAGGTAGCTGGGACTACAGGCGCCCGCCACCATGCTTGGCTAATTTTTTGTATTTTTCTTTTTTAGTAGAGACGGGGTTTCACCATGTTAGCCAGGATGGTCTCGATCTCCTGACCTCGTGACTCGCCTGCCTCGGACTCCCAACGTGCTGGGATTACAGGCTTAAGCCACTGCGCCCGGCCCAGAACTTACAGATTTTTAAAGAGAAACTTAAACACATCAACCAGGTGCAATTTATGGACATTTGAATCTCCATTTGAATAAACTGTCAAAATCATTTGAGATCATCATAAGATTTCAACACTAACTGCAAACCTGATATTAAGGAGTTGTAGGTTTATGTGAATGACAATGGTATCATGGTTGTTTTTTTAATGTCCTTTTTGTCATACACACTAACATTTTATAGCTGAAATATGATATCTGAAATTTGCTGGGGTGAGTGAGGAATGAGTCAGGGTATAGATTAAACCAGACTGTCCATGAGTTGGCAGTTGTCACTATTAGTTAATGGGTACAAGCAAGAGTTCGTTACTCTATTTTCTCCACTTTTATATGTTTGAAATTTTCCACAATAAGCTTTAAAAATTTTGTTTTTGAAGCATTAGGATAGTCTGATTTCTGATTTGTCTACAACTTAAGGTAATTAGCAAATTCTTTTTATCATAGTCTAAGTTTCTATCTTGCATCTTTAGGGAGTACCTTTCAAAACAAAACACAAACCCCATTCCTATCAACATGTAATTATCGTTTTCTTTACCGTTTAATGCTTTCTTATACAAACACTGCAATGTCATAACATCTAAATATTATGTTCTATAAAGCACTGAGCACAGTAATTATAAATCAACTCACTTAAGTACTTAACAGTGATACACCATATGATTAATACTCAGCTTCTGACACACAAAGTTATACAAAAAAAATTTTATTAAGTACAGGTTCATATTTAGAGCTTCCAAGATTACAAATGTGATTGGATATTTAGGATACATAATTTATTCTTAAAATACACAACTTATATACAGACATTAAAAACTCAGTCTCCAAAATGCTCAATAAAGATGTCTGGGTGACACTTATAGAACTGACCTAGCAATTTTTTCTTCTCTTTGGCAGAAAGTTTTGAATCTTCATCAATAGTTTTTAGTAAATTCAACAGCTCATCTCTGGTTGTCTTCTGCGTATTGTTGGAATAGTCACGTTGATCAATTCTCTGGCAGTAAATATATCCTTAAAGTTTAAAAGTAAAAAGTTCAGTTAATGACTCAATTCCTCGTATTTAACCAAAAAAATCAAGATATTCTTGTCTTTATGTTTTTCTTCCCCATTTTGTAATATGCACTGAAGATGGTAAGCACTGCTGACTTTCTAACCCTTGTCAAGTTGCTTAGTCTGAATTACTCTGAGGAGAATGTTTTAAATTTGGTTGAAATTAAAGTCCAACTACTTATAGCAAAACATTTTCAAAAAACACCTGAAATTTGTCTTTGGAAGATCATGAAAACAATATTTCTCAGATTACCTGCATCTCTATTTGGATCTCTTCCGTTCTGTATGGCCATAAGCTTAACACTTACAATTTTATGTAGAGTTCCAGGAATCTTAAGAAAAAGAAGGGGCATGGGACATTATCCAAATGCATTTTAATCTAGTAATCTATTACATAAGCTCAATTTAACTACTTTCACAATTTTACCTTAAAAACATCTTTCTGATGATCCATTAAAAAGAGTACCAGAAGATCTGTTTTGCCTTTGGATAAATTTTTATTGTCAACAATAGCTTTCGAGAATATCCTTTTCACAACCATTCGGTTGTCACTCTATAAAAATAAAACAAATATATCCAAATGTATATATTTAAGAGACAAGTTTAATATAAAAGGGAATATCAAATATTAATAGCTATTATCCATTTCAGCATACTTGATGCTGATGATGGAATAATCTAATACTTAATCTATAAGTATTAAGGATATTAAATACAACTAACAGTTAAACGAAAGACTTACTTCTTTCTGTAATTTAAACTCAGAAGGATTTGCTGCAACAGCCATGAAATACAGCAGTCTTCTAAATTCTTCTCTATTTTGGAAATCTAAAAGCTTTAGAAGGAGCTGGGTAGCTTCTAAAGCTATTTCCGTCTTCCCATTCACTTTAGCCAAAAGAAAAAACTGCTTTTAATTGACCAAATATGAGTATATTAAAGGGAACAAAACTCAAGTTATAGTTTGAGTTAAAAAGTGCACTTATTCAAAATTATTTCCAAAAGCAAAAGCAAGAGTAGGAATTAACAATGAATGGTGGATACCATAAAGGCAGCTTGTTCTCAAATTGGCAACACACACCCTAAGTCCCTGTCATATAATATCTTCGGGCATTAAATCTAACTCTTAGCTTTGTGGATAAAATCCCATTCTGATTTTCATTAATTCAGTACATTTGGGAGTATACCATGTGTACAAAACTCATGTATCCAACTTTACTTGAGAAAAATAGGGGGAATTTTCTGAAACCTCCAATTTGTTTCCAACAAATTATGCGGCTCATTGGTAGAGAGACAAAGCAGAGAGTCTGCCATTTTGAAGAGACTGAACGGGGAGTAATGGTGGTGCTGGTAACTCTTCTAAAAGAAGAGAATTGCTGCTTTATGCTTAAGCTTCCGGTGAATGAGAGCAGCATTATGCTCCTGGGTAGCCAGAAGTTTCTGCATAACTTTAGAGCTTGTTAAAGCCTCTTTCCAAATGACCCCTAGAAGTTTTTGAACAAACATACTTTCCATGAATTAATCCAGATCCACTCCCAGCTTGTAGTAGTACTATTTTGGTTCAGTTTGAGAACTAACTTTTTCTTGTTTCCTCCAAAAGATAAATGCTAGTATCCAATTAGATCTTACTTACCTAAGAGTTCTGCAATTCCATTATGAACGTCAGATAAATGATTTAACAGAGGTTCCCTACTACTGTAATATCTGCCAATGGCATCAAACAGAAGTTCTTTCACTAAGTCTGTTCGGTCTGGTTGCTCAGGAAAGCTTCTGCTTATTTCCACCACCATCTGGTCTGGAAGGTATTCCAAACAGTCAATTGCTGCAGAGAGCCACTCATCTTCCCTATATGGGAGAGGGGAAGATTATTTAAAAGGCAAAGAATAACAAATATACACATGGTACCTAACTCACTATCTATTTCATGCCATCAGGATAAATTTCTACATGAGCTTAAAAGATATGTATAGCTCTTTTTAATATATAGCTAGATCATGTATCACATTTACAAGTTCAGTTTAATGTTTTCCCTTTATTTTTTCCTTTTTCACGAAGACAAACTCTCCACCACAATACAGAGGTGAAAAGAGCATACAAATTCAAACTCTGCTCTTGCTCTTCACATTTACAATGGAGACCCAGAAACTCCATGTTACTTGCTCAGGCCTCAGGCAGGACTAGATCCCAGATCTGAGTTCTGGGCCAGTATTTCTCCAACACAGTGTTGCTTACTTCAGAGCTCTGTCTATGATCTATTAGCTCTCCCTTTAGCTAGGACAGAAAAGAGGAAGAAACGTTTCAAAATGATTACACATCAGGCCTGGCACGGTGGCTCACGCCTGTAATCCCAGCACTCTGGGAGGCCGAGCCAGGTGGATCACATGAAGTCAGGAGTTCGAGACGAGCTGGGCCAACATGATGAAATCCCGTCTCTACTAAAAATGCAAAAATTAGCTGGGTGTGGTGGTGTGCCCCTGTCATTCCAAGACACTCGGGAGGCTGAGGTGGGAGAATTGTTTGAACCCAGAAGGCAGAGGCTGCAGTGAGCCAAGATTGTGCCACTGCACTCCAGCCTGGGCAACAGAGCGAGACCTCATCTCAAAAAACAAACCAACAAGTAATTAAATATCAATTATCATCTACAGTAAAATCCTGCTGGGTAACTTCAGAAAAATGTTAATTTGAAGAAATAAAGTAGCAAACTTTTAATATTCCATTTTTTATATCTATCTATCTATCTATCTATCTATTGTTTTTTTTTGTTTTTTGTTTTTTTTTTGAGACGGAGTCTTGCTCTGCCGCCCAGGCTGGAGTGCAGTAGCCGGCTCTCAGCTCACTGCAAGCTCCGCCTCCCGGGTTCACGCCATTCTCCTGTCTCAGCCTCCCGAGTAGCTGGGACTACAGGCGCCCGCCTCGTCGCCCGGCTAGTTTTTTGTATTTTTTAGTAGAAACGGGGTTTCACCGTATTAGCCAGGATGGTCTCGATCTCCTGACCTCGTGATCCGCCCGTCTCGGCCTCCCAAAGTGCTGGGATTACAGGCTTGAGCCACCGCGCCCGGCCGGAATGAGAGAGTTACTTTCATTGTTTTGTTTTTTCTGAGACAGAGTCTCACTGTGTCACCCAGGCTGGAATGCAGCAGCATGATCTCGGCTCACTGCAACCTTCACCTCCCAAGTTCAAGTTATTTTCCTGCCTCAGCCTCCCAAGTAGCTGGGATTATGTGCCACCATGCCTGGCTAATTTTTGTATTTTTAGTAGAGTCGGGGTTTTACCATGTTGGCCAGGCTGGTCTCGAACTCCTGACCTCAAGTGATTCAACCACCTCGGCCTCCCAAAGTGCTGGGATTACAGGCGTGGGCCACCGCACCCCACCTTATTGTATTTCTTTAATACAACTAGTTAACTAAATACATATGTAACAGACATTCTAGATACGTGATCAAAGGATCTCAAGAATCTGTCAAATCTGTTTTTACCAGGTCCCTTTGATAGAGTTCAGACAGCTCTACATTTTAACAAAGATAAGAAGCTAAAGCATAATCATTTTTTTCACTTAATGTACAAGTTACATGTGAAACAAAAATGAATATGAAAAATAAAACCAATCTTTTTCTAATTTTGACTAATGTCATTTTGTTCTTCACATTCTCAAATACTGATAATATTAACTAACAGTGCATATCTAATCCTATAGAAAAAAGAATAGAACAGATTATCTTAAAACCATTATCTCAATCTACCTACAAACACACTCAAATTATTATATGTATTTCCACATACTGAGAGTCACTATAAGCCTTGAGAATCCCTCGATCCAGATAGTTACTGCTGTTGATCATGTCGGACTGCCTCTTAGATTGAGGAACTTTAGGTACAGTAGCCTCTTGCTGTTTCAATAAGGAGTCAAGAAGTGGAAGATCTACAAGTTGTAGTAGACGCCCAATTGTTTCTTCTTGCCACACTTCATTAATAACTACACAGGAAAAACGACAAGGTGAAAAGTAACAATTAACAGTTACTATATGCTCACCATAATATTTTTCTAAGCAGGTCTAAGCTAGTAAATTTGTGGCCAAAAAGAAAGAAAAAGTCAACCTTACGAAGTGCTTTCTTATAACAAAGTAAAACAATCCAAGATTTGTTTAGAGTGTAGGAGAATAGGCTTTGGACAACAGAAATTCTTTTCATTCTTTGTACTGTAAAAAGCAATCTGTCAGAGATAAGAGATCAAGTCATGTAACATGTTAATAAGGACTTTAGAAGAAAGAATGATTCATTCAAGCTAAAAACTTGTTTGAAACTATTGGCTGCAGATTATTCCACTCAGGGTTTCCACGACTGGAATGGGGGAAAGGTGGAAATTAAAGTCATTAAACTATATTCCATTGCCACAGACACGGAAGAACCGAAGAATTCTGTTAATGTTTTAATGTAGTTTTCAAATTTTATTTGGCCTAATAAAATCTTAGGAAAAGAAATATCTGAGAGCATATTTTCAATACAAATCTGCATGCAAAACATCTCAGAACTGAACCTTTGCCAGCTGATCGGACAAAAGTCAGTGTTCAAGAGTTCTAACACTGATCTATTTGTTAAAGATAATAGACTTCTGTTAAAATTTAACATAAACAGCTTTAATACATAGTGCACTCTTTCTCTGTACTTTGAATATGTAAAATCTAATAAAGGTTAAGATCTAAAAATTTTAAATAACTTTGAAGTTAGTCTTCTACTTCTTACTTTGCTTCATCTTTAGCTTACCTTGTGGAGACAAGGTTGCAGAGATATTTACATGAGGGGAGTTGGCAGGCTTTAAACTCAGATTTTCCCACAGGTCCTCTAAACTGGCTGATTTGATATCGGATGACTTAAATAATGCATCTGCATACCTAAAATGAATTTATTTCAGAAATGAACATTTACTAAGCCCACAGAAATATTTTAGTATTTGAGAGCTAAGAGTTTTCTACAGAGTTATGCATTTCAGAGCAAAAACACAACTCCAAATTCTAAGAGTAGAATAAATTATAACAACACCCACCTTCTTTCTCAAGCATATTCTGTTCTCCTTTGAACATTTTCTTAGATTTAAGTGATTCAATGACTAAAATCTTAGTCGCCAGTTTAATAATGCAATCACACATAACTGAACTTCATTATGCGTACTGGTTTTATCAGTTATCTCTTTGTGGGGCATTCTTTGGTAGAGAGAGTGCTTACTCTCTCTACCAAAGAATTTCTAAATACAGATCCACAGCCCTTTACCTGCAATTCTAAAACCCAAAAAGCTTTGAAAATCAAAGGTTTATTTAGAGCTCATATAGTGACAAAACCTGTCCCGAGACTATAATAGCTTTAATTTCTCCCGGTAGTATATTCTTTTGTTTACCACAGAAATATCATAATGCTTGATTACCAGATGCTGTTCCAGATGCCTCTAGGGATGTTGAACCATATATATGTACAACATAACTTTTCTGAATGCTCCAAAGTTCCAAATTCCTAAATAAATCCAGTCCCAAAGATTTCAGATAAAGTGTGTGGACCTGCATCTGAAAGTGCTGACTGTGCCTTACTTTATCCTCATATTTCCTTTCTACACAAAGAGGTACATTTTATCATGTTTTAGATTGGGTTAAAACATGTAAAAATGGGCCAGGCGCAGTGGCTTATGCTTCTAATTATTCCAACACTTTAGGAGGCCAAGATGGGAGGATCACTTGAGCCCAGGAGTTTCAGACTAGCCTGGTCTCGAACCATAATGGGATTCTGTCTCCACAGAAAAAGAAAAGAAAAAGAATTAGCTGGGCATGGTGGTGTATGCCTGTAGTCCCAGCTACTGGGAGGCCAGGGTGGGAGGGTTGCTTGAGCCCAAGAGGCAGACGATGCAGTGAGCTGAGATCACACCACTGCACTCCAGTCTGGGTGACAGAGTAAGACCCTGCCTCGTCAGATCTGAATTATAAGAGCTTCAATTATACCTCTGTGTCACCACTGCACAGTTTAGCTGAGGGTAACAAAGTGGAAAAGGTAAAGTTGGCTTACTTCATGACAAATAGCTATAAGTTTATTATGCATTATCACCCACATCCATTTCAATCACTGGATTCCACAATTCTGTCTCCCCAGTTTCCCTTTAAATGATTCCTTCTTCTCTCCCACCTCAATCTGGGTTTCTCTCTGCCTGCCTTCGCTATGTTCTCATACCAAGTGGTATGAAAACATTTTTTACACTGTAACTATAACCTGAAGCAGGAAAATCAAAGTGTTGTTGACTGCTTCTGCTAAATATAAAATATGACTAGGAGATACCCAATAAAGTTAACAAAACTTCATCGCACTTTATCAAATTTACCCACAGACCCATATTTTAGCCACATTTACTGCCAAAAAGGTAACATAAAGCCAGTTGGCATCTCATAAAAAGGTAGACAAAATCCTGTGAATATCCCCGTGATAATCTAATATTGTATACCAACCTGGAAGGTGAACATAGTTTGTTCTCTTTGCCTAACTGACTGTCTTGGTTAGGTATTGTGGTGAATCTATAAAGGCTGCAACTACTATCTTCAAATGTAGGTTTTTTGTCTTTTCCAAAGACTTTGGTTGGAATTGCTTCAAATACTTTGTAGTCCATAAGTGCTTGACACACTCTCACCACTTTGGCCCGAGGAATATCTACATCACCAAAATACTTATTCTGAATTAGGTGAGAAAAAATGACATCCACAGCTTCTGAACCAACAAAGCAGTCGTTGTGCCGTTTTAAACGGTGCCTTCGTTTTTTCACTTCCACTTGTGTTTGAAGAGTGTTTATGATGCTGCTCCATACATACGTGGCTCCAAATGGCTTCTGAGCTACACTGAAACCTAGGAGAAAAATCATAGAGAAACTGGGATTTGGTACCTTGTTCATTTGTAATAAGGTCTAAGCAATCCTTAGGCAAAAATGTGGTAATTTCCAAAGTTATTGATAAGGAGCAACTATGAGGGTAGCTTATTGAAATACTGCTTTAATAGCAATTCATTAAAAAATATGGTACTTATTATATGCCAAATACTGTTCTATATGCTAAGATACAACAGTAAGCAAAATAAGATCCCTGTTCCCAGGAACTTAAGACTTTGTAGGAAGACAATCCATATGTGTTAGATCAGTGCTGAGAAGAAAAATAAAGCTGGATAAGATAAGGAATGCTACTTTAAATGGGATGTCAGGAAAGACCTGTGTGATAAGGTTATACCTGAGCGGAAACTCAAGTAAAACCAAGAAGCAAGCTGTGCAGACATCTGGGGAAAGAGCACATACCTGAGGTGGGAGTGTGCTCTGGGAGGATAGGAGGGAGGTCAGCACATCCAGGGTGGTGTGGGGAGGGAGAGAAGAACAGGAAGTTAGATCAAGGAGGGAGAGGGGCTGGCATTTGAGACTGGGAGTTAGGAGGACACATCAAGTAGGACCTTGTGGCAGTTACCAGTTATGTATAAGAATTCTATTACATGCCTTATGTAAATTATCTAATCTTCAATAGCAACCTATGAGGTAGGTATCGTTTCCATTTGAGAGATGGAAAACAGAGTCACAGAGGTTACGTAGCACTTCCAGATATTATATTGAAAGAGGTAGTACTGGGACTTGGCTCATGTTTTATATGACTTTAAAGTACTTAGGAGTCATACACACACACACACACACACACACAGTCATGCACCACAAAACAACATTTCTGTCAACAATGGACCACATATAACAGTAGTCCTATACAATTACAATGGAACTTAAAAATCCCTATTCCTAGCTCTTGCTGTACCTTTTCTATGTTTAGATACACAAGTACTTATCATTGTGTTACAATTGCTTACAGCATTCAGTACAGCTCTGCATGTTTGTGGCCTAGGAGCAACAGGCTATCCCACATAGCCTAGGTGTGTAGCAGGCTATACCATCAAGGTTTGTGGAACTACACTCTATGATGTTTGCACAACAATGAAATCACCTGACAATACATTTCTCAGTACATATCCCCATCATTACACTATGCATGACTGTGTACACACACACACACACACACACACACACAAAATCATTGCAGGAATAAACTAATATTTTTAAAGCCTCCTATGATGCAGGCTTATGAGTTAAACACTTTGTATGCAGGGTAAAATAACAATTTGGTTCCTACCCTATAGGAGCTTATGACCTATTACAAAGACAGTATGCACAGAAGTAAAGCAAGATTTTTGCCAAACACAAAAGGAGAAAAACAAACTTTCAAAAATATCCTATCTTTTTCCTCATTGTAATTAGCAGATATTTGGAAATCAATAGGAAAGAAATCAGGTCTTGGGCTTTTGAAAACTGATGGAGGCCGGGCGCGGTGGCTCAAGCCTGTAATCCCAGCACTTTGGGAGGCCGAGACGGGCGGATCACGAGGTCAGGAGATCGAGACCATCCTGGCTAACACAGTGAAACCCCGTCTCTACTAAAAATACAAAAAACTAGCCGGGCGAGATGGCGGGCGCCTGTAGTCCCAGCTACTCGGGAGGCTGAGGCAGGAGAATGGCGTGAACCCGGGAGGCGGAGCTTGCAGTGAGCTGAGATCCGGCCACTGCACTCGAGCCTGGGTGACAGAGCGAGACTCCGCCTCAAAAAAAAAAAAAAAAAAAAAAAAAGAAAACTGATGGAATGGATTGTAGCAAATCACCCACTTGGTGGCTGGCTGGCTCTCTCCCTTTTTTCCTTTCATAAAGAGTTCTTCTCTCCCTCCCCTTTAACGTGTTACACTTTTTAGTGATTCTCTGAAAACTCAGCAGTCCTAATTTAAGCCCCATTTATGTTAAGTATGTTACTTCCTTTATTTTTACGATATTTTGGTGGAGAGGTTGAAGTTATTACTTCCTTTAAGATACTCTAAAAAGGAAAAGCATATGCATGAGTACAATGGTAAGGAAAAGAAATTATAATTAAAGAAATTGCTACTTGAAATTATCTTCCTACTTTTTTAGGCAAAATAGAATGTGTAAGATGATGAAAGCATAAGATAAGCTCCTGAAGGACATTATTAAAACTCCTTTACAGCCTGCCGAGGATAGTGAAACGTCCTCTCTACTAAAAATACAAAAATTGGCCAGGCATGGTGTCAGGCACCTGTAATTCCAGCTACTCAGGAGGCTGAGACAGAGAATTGCTTGAAGCTGGGAGACAGAGGTTGCAGTGAGCTGAGACAGTGCCACTGCACTTCAGCCTGGACAACAAAGGAAGACTCCCTCTAATAAACAAACAAACAAACAACTCCTCTTAGTGCACTAGAGCCATAAATTATAAGTGGGTCTGGCCGGGCGCGGTGGCTCAAGCCTGTAATCCCAGCACTTTGGGAGGCCGAGACGGGCGGATCACGAGGTCAGGAGATCGAGACCATCCTGGCTAATACGGTGAAACCCTGTCTCTACTTAAAAATACAAAAAACTAGCCGGGCGACGAGGCGGGCGCCTGTAGTCCCAGCTACTCGGGAGGCTGAGGCAGGAGAATGGCGTAAACCCGGGAGGCGGAGCTTGCAGTGAGCTGAGATCCGGCCACTGCACTCCAGCCTGGGTGGCAGAGCAAGACTCCGTCTCAAAAAAAAAAAAAAAAAAAAAAAAAAATTATAAGTGGGTCATTTGAAATTCATCCCTTATGTTGCAATAAATACAAGGAGTACACTGAACCACTACACTGATTTCACTCGTAGCATAATTCTGTAGCTACTAGCGATTTAAACATCTTTTTTTTTTTTTTTTTGAGACGGAGTCTCGCTCAGTCGCCCAGGCTGGAGTGCAGTGGCTGGATCTCAGCTCACTGCAAGCTCCGCCTCCTGGGTTTACGCCATTCTCCTGCCTCAGCCTCCCGAGTAGCTGGGACTATAGGCACCCGCCACCTCGCCCGGCTAGTTTTTTGTATTTTTTAGTAGAGACGGGGTTTCACCGTGTTAGCCAGGATGGTCTCGATCTCCTGACCTCGTGATCCGCCCGTCTCGGCCTCCCAAAGTGCTGGGATTACAGGCTTGAGCCACCGCGCCCGGCCTAAACATCTTTATAGTGAAAATTAACAGCATATACACAAACACACAGCCCTTTATTGTTTATTTGTATATTTCTAATACCAAAAGTAGATGGGTAATTTACCACCTACTTGCTCGTCGCCCAGGCTGGAGTGCAGTGGCGTGATCTTGGCTCACTGCAAGCTCCACCTCCTGGGTTCACGCCATTCTCCTGCCTCAGCCTTCCGAATAGCTGGGACTACAGGTGCCCACCACCACGCCTGGCTAATTTTTTGTATTTTTTTCAGTAGAGACGGGGTTTCACCGTATTAGCCAGGATAGTCTCAATCTCCTGACCTCGTGAACCTCCCGCCTCGGCCTCACAAAGTGAGCAAGATTGTTTTTAATTGTCAAAATTGTATTTTAAATTTGAAGATATTTTACAAGCCAGTACTAAACAAAGATGGAAGTAATTGTTGCCAGTCTTCCAAATATAATGTGAGCTGTTTCAGGAACTGAATTATCGAGAACTGACTAAATAAACCAAGCTGTAATCAGACTTACTCTTAGTACAGTATTTAGTCTGTTGAACAGAACAAGAATGAGGCATCTGATGGAATCTCAAAGTAAGTCCAGGTCATTCCTGGTATCCAGAACTCAGGAGTAGTTGTACTGTTTCCAGCCACAATGCCTAAACATTGTGAGCGACTAATATTCTTAACTTCCTAAAATACCAGAGATTATAAGTAAGATTTAAATAAGCAATCTCTGCTTAACTTTTCAAATCTTTATTATTAATAGCTAACATTTGAGTATTTACACTATGACAGGCTCTGTCTTCTCGCATTTAATTCTGATAAGCTTCTCTGCAAAATGATTATAAATAATCCTATTTTGAGGAAATTGAGGCTCCGTGAGTTAAACCTGCCCTCAGTTACACAGCTAATAAATACATACTAGTTTTTCCTAGTACTTAAATATAAATATATGAAAAGTCAGCCACCAGAGAAGTCGTTTAAGCATTAACCTTTCGCTGGAAACTTGGATTAAGTGAAACAGTTTTAAGAGAGCCAAGAGATAAAACAAACTCTAAGAACCCTTAATCAAGCTATTTAAAAACAGTAGTCACTACTCTTAAAATAAGGCAGGATATCATAAATTCTGTAATAAATACTACCATAGTACACAGGGTAAGACAGGAAAAGGAAGACATGCAAGATTCATACTTCGATCAGACTGCCTTTTAAGAACCAATGAGACAGACTTTTGGACTAGTTATAATAAAAAGATGAAACACATAAGTCATAACACTTGAGCTACAAGTAGGTTAGTATACAAATCCTAAATGATAAGGCTGAGTCACTTATTAATTACAGATCAATAAGACAGCTGAAGAGGGCAATGTAGTTGGCCTCAATGAGTAGAAATGGCTAATCTTCACAGAAGAATTAAGAGGTAAAGAATAAATGTCTCCATATTAACTTGTGGGAAATCAGGAGGTTTTGCAGGTTAAATAACACTGTATAAAAGATTAAAGAGGCCGGGCGCGGTGGCTCAAGCCTGTAATCCCAGCACTTTGGGAGGCCGAGACGGGCGGATCACGAGGTCAGGAGATCGAGACCATCCTGGCTAACACGGTGAAACCCCGTCTCTACTAAAATATACAAAAAATTAGCCGGGCGAGATGGCGGGCGCCTGTAGTCCCAGCTACTCGGGAGACTGAGGCGAGAGAATGGCGTAAAGCCGGGAGGCGGAGCTTGCAGTGAGCTGAGATCCGGCCACTGCACTCCAGCCTGGGCGACAGAGCGAGACTCCGTCTCAAAAAAAAAAAAAAAAAAAAAAAAGATTAAAGAACGGGTTAGAGAAGGATAGTAGGCACCTGTGAACCACAGAGGCTTCCAGAGTCCTCCAGGCATGATACAATACAGCCCTCACAGGTCCCCTCTGTTCTTACTGACCATCAATTCCCAACCATTGCATCCTGGGAAATTTCCCTTCAAGCACCACCACCTACAGACCCAAACTAGCTCATGTTCATACAGATGCTTTCATACACAACGTACCCTGGACTTGACAAGTAAATGTGCCAAAACTCATACCAGGATAACCGGCTTTTTTAAATGCTGACTTCACCAGTTGAACACATATCCCCCACATACTGGTTTGAAACTTATTTATCATCATCTAAAAGCTGAAATGAATATTGGTATAGCAGATCATGGCCCAGTAAGATGACTTACTGTGATTTCTAAACAGGATTTAAGAGACCAGAAATAGACAATGAAAGTTTTTTAAGTCTTGCAATCTGGCCGGGCGCGGTGGCTCAAGCCTGTAATCCCAGCACTTTGGGAGGCCGAGACGGGCGGATCACGAGGTCAGGAGTTCGAGACCATCCTGGCTAACACGGTGAAACCCTGTCTCTACTAAAAAATACAAAAAAAAGCTAGCCGGGCGAGGTGGCTGGCGCCTGTAGTCCCAGCTACTCGGGAGGCTGAGGCAGGAGAATGGCGTAAACCCGGGAGGCGGAGCTTGCAGTGAGCTGAGATCCGGCCACTGCACTCCAGCCCGGGCGACAGAGCGAGACTCCGTCTCAAAAAAAAAAAAAAAAAAAATCTTGCAATCAGAAGTAAGGGTTCAGTTTGTCCTCAAACCTCACTTTCATATGAGCTAAACAACCTTTTGAAATCCATCACTATCTACATCTTGATGCTTCCTTACATTTTGTCAAGCATTTTCTTTTTTTTCTTTTTCTTTTGAGATGGTGTCTCACTCTGTCACCAGGCTGGAGTGCAGTGGCACGATCTCGGCTCACTGCAACCTCCAACTCCCTGGTTCAAGTGATTTTCCTGCCTCAGCCTCCTGAGTAGCTAGGATTACAGGCACCTACCACCACGTCCAGCTAATTTTTTTTTGTATTTTTAGTAGCGACAGGGTTTCACCATGTCGGCTAGGATGGTCTCGAACTCCTGACCTCGTGATCGACCCACCTCAGCCTCCCAAAGTGCTGGGATTACAGGTGTGAGCCACCATGCCCAGCCTGGTCAAACATTTTCTAAAAGCATCATGGGACAAATGGAATCAAAGAGTTTACAGATCAGCTGTAAAAACTCTGGATAAGAGACAATCTCTGTAAGTAGGTTTCTTCATCTATGGAAAAATAGTTGAACACAATATTTTAGGTTAGTTTCAGGTCTAAGCTGCCAGACCAGGCACAGTGGCTCAGGCCTCTGATCCCAGGACTTTGGAAGGCCACCGCAGGAAGATTGCTTGAGGCCAGGAGTTCAAGATTACAATGGGCTATGATTGCACCATTGTACTCCAGCCTGGGTGACAAAGTGAGATCCTGTCTTTAAATAAACTGATTATAGGAATGTAAAGACTGAAACTATATCTCCTCCATTTAGATAAGGACACTGAACACCAAATATGGCAGATCTATAGGCAAGAAAGGAAGCATTCGGACAAATGTGACTGCACCAGATATAAAACCTTTTGGAAGGTTGTCTAATGAGGTTCAGAAATAATTTAATTATCTAGCCTACAACACATAGTCTTAAGCACTATTTAAACCTAGGCCACTTAACCTTCATTTTTCAAGCAGACTCATCCTTACTTGCTTGAAAACAATAACTATTTTTCAAAAGCTGCCCTTCACATGTATTTGAACTCTACCATAAAAAAATTTACCAACAGTAAAAGTTAAACTTCAGTAATAATCATCCTCGCTTCTAAGAATTCACACTAAATAATCAAGTTACAATAATTCCCTAAAAATGTCAAGAAATTACATTTACCCAAAAATTAGGGATAATCAGCATCAACCATAATCCACCTTGTCAGCAACCCCAGCCTACTGTGAAAACCTATTTAAAGGGAAAACAATTGTATAATCACTTCTAATAGATTATATTAAATCTTTAGAAGTAGATCAATATACACATTATAAAATTGGATCTCAGTGTAAGGTAAACATACACACAGAATTACTAAAACACATTACCTCTTAATGAACATACAACAATTTTGTTTTCATTCTTGGTCTTTAGACTGGACTTAAAAAAAAAAAAAAAAAGGAACTGAATCCAGGACAGCTGATGTTTCTCCATAAAACTTTTAAGAGATGGTGAGCTAGTGCCCGATTTCTTTCAGATTTCCTAACAGTTTACAGAGGTTTTAATTATTTAATTGCCTTACAGATTGCCTCAATATAATACAATTGGTTATCAATATTTGTTAGTTGCTAATATTGCTAACTACTAAAAAAACTTAATTTTTTTCCTTTTTTTTTTTTTTTTTTGAGACAGAGGATTACTTTGTCATCCAGGCTGGAGTGCAGTGGTGTGATCTTGGCTCACCACAACCTCTGCCTCCTGGGTTCAAGCAATTCTCCTGCCTCAACCTCCCAAGTAGCTGGGATTACAGGTGTGCACCACCACACCCAGATAATTTTTGGATTTTTTTTTTTTTTTTTAGCAGAAATAGGGTTTCGTCGCATTGGCCAGGCTGGTCTCAAACTCGGCCTCGAATGATCCACCTGCCTCGACCTCCCAAAGTGCTGGCATTACAGGTGTGAGCCACTACACCCCATTCATAAAAAAAAATTTTTAAAGAAAGGTTAACCCAGTGGTTCTCAGTGGGTGATTATACCCCCCACAGGACATGTCTGGAGACATTTTTGATTATCACAATGAGTGTGGGTATTGCTGGTATCTAGTGGATAGAGGGATGCTACTAAACATCCTACAATGCACAGACAGCCCCCACAACAAAGAAAACATCAGTAGTGCCAAGGTTAAGAAACCTTGGGTTGACTGAATACTGTTCAGACATGGAAACTTGTGCTAACGCAGCAGACACAGTGCTAGGTGCTGTGACTACAAAGAGTTATACCAGTATGGACTCTGCAGTCCCAGGGACCTGAGTTCCATTGTTGGGTCCCTCATTTACTAATAACACAATCTTGAGCAAACTGCCTAACTTTTCTGTTGCAAAACAGAGCTAACTCCACTTCTCTACTCATTGCGAGGATCATGAGACAATATGTTAATGTGTCTCACAAAATGCCCAGAAATTATATCACTAAAAACAAAAGGAGGAAACTGTCACAGTCTAGAAGACTCATTGCATGACAACTCAATGTAATGCAGTATCTTGGATGGGATCCTAGAAGAGAACATTAGGCAAACACCAAGGGAATCTAAGTGTGGAACCTTCAGTTAATAATTATATGTATCAATATTGGTTCATTAATTATGACATTAAGTATGACAAATGGACTATACTATTTAGTGAATCTATTCTAAAATTTTAAGTTTATTTTAAAAGTAGAAAGAAAAGGGAGGTATCTTTCTTCCTCTTCCTTCCTCTGAACTCAGAGGACACAGTCCCCAACCTTAGGAGTTTACCTTTTATTTACTCCTACTACCTGGATGATGTCAAGCTCTGAATAGTATTCAACCACATAAAGGCCACCAGGAGAAGACAAAATGTGACACATACCAGAAGATTTAACTTTTCATCAGAAAATAACACATCTATAAATCCTAAACCATGTAGGATTTAAGAGAATTTTAAGACAGATTTTTTCAAACGAGGTTTTAAAATATTACTCAAAGAATTGTCAAGACAACAAAGAAAAAGGACATTTGTTGGATAGTAACCAAAACCTCATGAAACTATTAATAAATGTAAAGAGAATTGTGCTTATGGTGTTAAAACTGGACAGTTGTGACTGAGTGGAAAATTTTTCTTTTTCTTTTTCTTTTTTTTTTTTTTTTGAGACGGAGTCTCGCTCTGTCGCCCAGGCTGGAGTGCAGTGGCGCGATCTCGGCTCACTGCAAGCTCCGCCTCCCGGGTTTACGCCATTCTCCTGCCTCACCCTCCCGAGTAGCTGGGACTACAGGCGCCCGCCACCTCGCCCGGCTAGATTTTTGTATTTTTTAGTAGAGATGGGGTTTCACCGTGTAGACCAGGATGGTCTCGATCTCCTGACCTCGTGATCCACCCGTCTCGGCCTCCCAAAGTGCTGGGATTACAGGCTTGAGCCACCGCGCCCGGCCAAAGTACTATGATCCCAACATTACAACACTTTTACTGGATATTGGTTCTGGTAGTCCAAAGTTTATTTTCCTGCTAGTTGGCATTAGAGGTGTCATGCTGAAGACTGTGATTGCCTCTGAAAAAAAGGGTGCAGGTAGGTAAAAGAAGTGTCTACCAACACAAAAAATTTAAAATATCTACGAGAATTATCAGCAAAAGCAGACATTGGTCCCTGCTTTAATTCACACAGATTAATGAGACAGCATATGGGAAGTACTTTGAGCTCCCCGGAAAAGTGATACCAGGCAAACTCAAAGAATTAGGTTACAGTATAAAGGGATAACAGGATAACAGACTACTTTCTTGTTTGTCATATTAAAAGACAAGTGTTTTTGACGTACTCGCTTAAGACTGGCATATAGATCTCATTTCTTGTACATAAATCAGGTCACTGGTCATTACAGCCCCTTTAAGGTAAGGGAGAGCTACTAATCGGTGGAGAAACAAAAGTACGAAGCTGCCTGCCAGAACACACAGAAAGAATGGCAAAGAACCAAGAACCGTGTGCTCCCTTTACCTTGCTCACTGGGACTATGATAAGGCAACTAAAGGGTGAAAGAAAGGCTAACAAATGTTACCAGGTCGGGATTCCAGCGGTAGCAAGCAAAACGAGTGAGAAGAGCAGCGGGTCTCTCTCTGTCCACCGCAGCTGGTGTGCCGAGGACAGTGGTTTTTTTCCTTTGACTCCTGATAACCAGCACTTCAACTCTTCCCTTTGATAGTTATCTACTTAATTTCTGAATACATACTTCCTTACACCATCTAAGAACCTGTTTACAAATGCCCAAAGCTCCAGAATTGGTATTTCAGCTATTAGAGAAAACAGGGTACCACGTTTTTATTTTAAGCAGGTGACATCTGGGAATTTCCTTCACTGAGTAAGTGTGCCCAAAAGATTTCTCAAGACTGTTCTCAATATCATTTGGTTTTAAATTCCCAAATGTCTTAGCATTTGTCTTCTCTTCACAACGTAAATCAAGGAGACATTCTCAATGTGGCCACTTGTGCTTATCTGGATCCTTTACATGAGAGGTCAATATCATGAAGGTCAATATCATGAAGTTTCTTAGAAAAGGACAAGCGAAAAATGGTTCTCTATCATAATCTGTCATTAGCATTTTGAAGATTAAAAGGAGCATTAGTAAGTCAAACACAAGAGTGGGGCCACTGAGAAGCACCCATTTGACCCACAGGAAGGAATCACAGTTTCACTGGTTGTTTTTACAAATGAAAGGCTTTTGTCAGAAAGGGAAGCAATTCCTACAACATCCTAGACTGGAGCTCCAGAAAGGGGGTAAGTTGTACCTTAACCAAAAGAAAAAAAAGCCAAATGTTATCTGAATATCTTAACAGTTATCTGACTCACCTCTATTAACTGAGTTGTAGATCTGCTATAACCAGCATTTTAGAAGTGATATCCGATTCTGTTCATGTGTTTGAACATTTAAAGAAACCAGGATCCTAAATCAACTGCCCCCAAAAGACACGATTAAGCCGGTGGCAGAATTTGCCAACTTCTCTCCTAATTTCATGTAACTATTTTTTTAGCCAAAAACTTCTATTCACTAAAATACGGCTTATACATAGAGTGTTAATAAATACCTTTTATGCCAAATTCCTGCCAGTAGAACTCACATAAACCTCTCATCCCTCCCAGGAAGAGTCTGAGGAGACAAGCTGACTCTTGACTCCTAGCAGTCTGGAGAACAAAGTGGGAAAGGGAGGCGCTCGGCCCCTGGCCATACTGTGCAGTCAGTCAAGGTTTGTGGTTGAGACGGGGGGCAAAGAACTACACAAATTCCAGATATCACACTTGTCACCGGTAGCACCGCGGAGCATATCCCGGGGCTCCACGGCGCGTGCCTGGCACGTTAGCGGGCGCACAGACGGATGCGCGGTGAAGTTGAGAGTTTGAGTAGACAGAAAAAAGCTGGGTTGTGCGGGCGGGGTCGGCAGCCTGCAGCCCACCAGCCAGAGAGGAACCCGATCCGCCCGCTCGCCGGGGGCTTTGGCCAAGTGGTCGCAGCTGTGCGGGACTCGCCTAGCCGGCCGTTGCCAGGCTCAGGCGGCCGAACGCCCTACGCCGCCCACCCCGCGCCGGGACCCAGCCCGCGCACCCCAGCCCGCCCCACGCCATCCCGGGCGGCAGTCCTCGGCACCTACCGGGAGGCCTGTGCGCAGGGTTGTGAAGAGCCGAGAGGTTCAGCGCAGCAGCCTTCTCCCGCACGGTGGCCATAGCCCTTGCTCCCCAGACGCCAACTCCTCCAACAGCTTCACAGCTCACTGAGCGCCCGCCCGTCTGTTAACTGGGCGGGGCGGGGCTCACTGCAGGCCCCGCCCTCGCTGCCGGTCACGTGTCTCTCTGGCACCCACTGAACGTAGCCCGCGGCGCCAGCGATCCAAGTTTCCTCGGGCGCGAAGCCACGCGAGGGGTGTCTGGGGAGAGAGCGGTTCTCTGGGATGGCACCACGCGACCCGCGGCTCACACTAGCGGCGTTCGAACCGCGGCCTGCCGTAGATTAACTCGGGGACCAGGCCGGGCGCGGTGGCTCCCAGCACTTTGGGAGGTCAAGGCAGGTAGATCACCTGAGGTCAGGAATTCGAGAGCAGCCTGGCCTGTGGGGCGAAACCCCGTCTCTACTAAAAATACAAAAATTAGCCGGGCTTGGTGGCGGGCGCCTGTAATCCCAGCTACTCGGGAGGCCGAGGCACAAGAATCGCTTGAACCCAGGAGGCGGAGGTTGCAGTGAGCCGAGATCCACCACTGCACTCCAGCCTGGGTGACAGAGCCAGACTCCGTCTCAAAAAAAAAAAAAAAAAAAAAAAGTCGGGGACCTGGCAAGCTGCCTAACTGCTCTGTGCCTCGGTGTCCTCACCTTGATGTGGGGGTAGGTTTAGTACCTGCTTCACTGAGATGTTTGTGTAGGAACCAATTCAGGTTCAGTATTTAGTAACTGCGTCCAGAACGTAAGTGCTTATAATTATGTTATAGTAGTAGTAATAATAATAGTAACAATAATAACCGAGTTTTTCATACATCCCTACCCGTACAGAACAAAGAAATCCTATGTGGCCCAGGAGGGTAATGTCTAGAGGTCACAGGAGAGCAGCAGCGAATGACCCTGGGACTGGCTGCCAGGAAATCTGTGCTGCCTCCAAAGGAACTGTGGGTCGGGCGGGTAGGGACGGTTTGCTGCGGTTGGAGTGAAGGTGGGAGAGAAAAGGAGGAAGGGCTGTTAATGGGACACGTCTTATTTACTCGGAAGTTGAAGCCAGGCCAGAGATCCAATGCTGGATACCTCTGAAAGGATGAGTGGTCTTAGAGACAATAATCCAATTGCCAGATACTTGCCCGTTTTTGTTTTTGTTTTTTTTCGAGTTTGGGAATTTTGCAAACATTTTCAAAACGAGTATGATGTCTTCTTAGAATGAGGATGCTTGTGTGATTTAGGTGTAAATTAGAATGTTGTGTAAGTAGGAGGTCATTATTTAGCTTATTGGAAAGAGCTTCTACATGGGGTTGTTTCAGAGAATACATACTAAGAAGCTGTGCCCCTAGGGACCTGGGTTTGTGGGTGGGAGGTGGGGGCCAGTTGCTGCTGCTAAGTGTTAGAAAAAGCTGGCCAGGCACAGTGGCTCACGCCTGTAGTCCCAGCACTTTGTGGGAGCCGAGGCAGGGGGATCCTTGAGGTCAGGAGTTCGAGACCAGCCTGGCCAAGATGGCGAAACCCCTAGTAAAAATACAAACACTGGCTGGGCATGGTGGCAGGCACCTGTAATCCCAGCTACTCGGGAGGCTGAGGCAGGAGAATCGCTTGAATCCAGGAGGCGGAGGTTGCATAAGCCAAGATTGTGCCACTGCACTTCAGCCTGGGTGACAGAGTGAGACTCCATCTCAAAAAAGAAAAAAAAAAGTTGCCAACCGGTTGGCAACCTTTTTTTTAATGTGACCTCTTCCCCTGATGGTAGTAAAAGCCTGCTTTACTTCTGTTTAAGGATTTTCTTTGTAGTCTCTCAATTGGCTACTACTCACAGAAAGAGGATGCATTCAGGGCTGGTTTCAGGCACCCAATATACCAATTAACTGTATCCCCTGCTGTATAACTGAATGAAGGCACAAGTCCACCTTCATGGCATAGGAGGGGAAAAAGCTCATCTGTCTCAGGAGACAAATCTTGAGAAACACTAATATTTGAAAAAGCCTGGTGACCTCAGTGACCATTTTGATACTTTATATAACATTTCAAAGAGTTTTTCACCAACTTCTGTGATAATTGTTTACCACTTCTGGAATGCTGGGATGTTCTTCTCTACTCAGGTACTTTCTAGAAACCATGGGATAGGAAATGCCTACCCCTTTTCCTACTTTCTTCCCTGGACAGATTTTTCCAGGTTACCCTGATGTATTTTTTTTTTCCTCTGAGCACCTGTAGCACTTATCAAATGCATTACTGTTCAGCCCCTGCTTATATTGATACTCTCTAATTATTACAGCACACACATAATTGCCTAATAAAATTGGAAAATTGCCAGGCGCGGTGGCTCACACCTGTAATCCCAGCACTTTGGGAGGCAGATGTGGGCAGATCACCTGAGATCGGGAGTTCAAGACCAGCCTGACCAACATGGAGAAACCTCATCTCTACTGAAAATACAAAATTAGCCGGGCAGGGTGGCGCATGCCTGCAATCCCAGCTACTCGGGAGGCTGAGGCAGGAGAATCGCTTGAACCTGGGCAATGGAGATTGCAGTGAGCTGAGATCACGCCATTGCACTCCAGCCTGGGCAACAGGAGCGAAACCCCATCTCAAATAAATAAATAAATAAATAAATTGGAAAATTGTCCAGGGCATGGAGCATATTTTAACCTCTCGGACTTCTTTTAGCATCTGTGCATTGTTGGGCAAATAGTAGATGCTCTGATTGTCCCCATCAAAATACAGAGCTTTAAAAAATCAGTTTCCAACTTTTTAAAGTTTAAAGCTTAGGAACTTCTAAAAGAAAAAGTTCTTTTAAAAATCCCAACTGGGCCGGGCGCGGTGGCTCAAGCCTGTAATCCCAGCACTTTGGGAGGCCGAGACGGGTGGATCACGAGGTCAGGAGATCGAGACCATCCTGGCTAACACGGTGAAACCCCGTCTCTACTTAAAAAATACAAAAAACTAGCCGGGCGAGGTGGCGGGCGCCTGTAGTCCCAGCTACTCCGGGCGCTGAGGCAGGAGAATGGCGTAAACCCGGGAGGCGGAGCTTGCAGTGAGCTGATATCCGGCCACTGCACTCCAGCCTGGGCGACAGAGCGAGACACCGTCTCAAAAAAAAAAAAAAAAAAAAAAAAAAAAAAAAATCCCAACTGGATGCAGTAGCTCATGCCTATAATCCCAGCACTTTGCGAAGCTGAAGCAGGTGGATCGCTTGAATCCAGGAGTTTGACACCAGCCTGGGTAACATGGTGAAACCCCATCTCTACAAAAAAATACAAAAAATTAGCCGGGCATGGTGGTGTGCACCTGTAGTTCCAACTACTTGGGAGGCTGAGGTGGGAGGATCGCTTGAGCCCAGGGAGGTGGAGGTTGCAGTAAGCGAAGATCGCGCCACTGCACTCCAGCCTGCGTGACAGAATGAGACCCTGTCTCAAAAACAAACAAACAAACAAACAAAACAAAAAACCCTTTCATAACTAACAAGTATCACAATCACACAGTTTATGACGTGAAAGGAAATTTCTTTCATCCCTTTCTCATTAATCAGTGCACAGCTGCAAAGACTTTGGCCTTTTTTGTTTTCAGTGGCATAAAACTACCACAAGCATAAACCCGAGCTGTAATCTTTGCATAGCATTTTTTATTTTCACTTACAGAATGTTTTAAAACCACTTTTATTATTTCGCCAACAAGTATGTCACGTCAGTATATGTTTAGCATATGGGAAAAACTTCACTTGATCTAAGCTTGTCTATGATCAAACTTGTCTAAACCTATCAAGAGGTAGGAAGCAGAGCAGAAAGTTTATGATTCACTAGTCCTGATGCAATCCAAAATTCACCAAAAAAAAAAAAAAAAGAAAACCACCAACCCACTTCCTGTTTCTGTGGCACTGTAAAACAATGATGAGTAAAAACTCTTCCATAGTTTTATAACTTTGTTCTTAAGATGGCAATATAATATCATCCTTTCACTATTAAAACATCGGAAGTGTAATCTTTAAATTTCCATCTCAAATTTTTGCTAACTCAAATTTTAGGCTCAGGCCAGGCGCAGTGACTCATGCCTGTAATCCCAGCACTTTGGGAGGCCGAGGCGGGGTCTCCTGAGGTCAGGAGTTCAAGACCAGCCTGGCTAACATGGCAAAACCCCATCTCTACTAAAAAAAAAACAAAAATTAGCTGAGTGTGGTGGTGGGCGCCTGTAATCCCAGATGTTCAGGAGGCCGAGGCAGGGAGAATTGCTTGAACCCAGAAGGCAGAGGTTGCAGTGAGTCGAGATTGTGCCACTGCACTCCAGCCTGGGTGACAGAGCAAGACCCTGTCTCTAAACAAAAATAAAAGCAAAAGCCAATTAATATATCAATAAGATGAAAAACAAAAATCACACTATTATCCCAATAGATGCAGAAAAAGCATTTGACAAAATCCAATACTTTTGTAATAAAAAAACACTCAACAAATTAGAAATAGAAAGGGGACAGGTAGTACAGTAGCTCATGCCTGTAATCCCAACACTTTGGGAGACCGAGGTGGGAGGATCACTTGATCTTAGGAGTTTGAAGCCAGACTGGGCAACACAGGGAGACCCCTGTCTCTATAAGTATTAGGCTGGTACAAAAGTAATTGAGGTTTTTGCATTTGACAAAATGTGAAAAGCCAGTTAATATATCTAATAAAAATCTAACAAAAAAAAAATTCTCTGGGTGTAGTGACATACACTTGTGGTTCCAGCTACTCATGGGGCTGAGGTGGGAGAACTGCTTGAGCCAGGGAGGTTGAGGTTACAGTCAGCTGTGATCAAACACCTGCACTCCGCCTGGGTGACAAAGTGAGACACTGTCTCAGGAAAAAAAAAAAGAAAAAAGAAAAAGAAGGGAACTTCCTCAACCTGATAAAGGGCATCTTCAAAAAGCCCAAAACATAATGTCATACCTAATGGTGAAAGACTGGATGCTTTCCACCTAAGATCAGAAACAAGGCAAGGGTATCGGCCTTCACCACTTCACCTCTGTCCTGGATGTTCTAGCTAGGGTGATTAGACGAGAAGATAAAGTAAAAGGCACACAGATTGGAAAGGAAGAAGTAAACCTATTTGTATTTCCAATGACATAATCCTAAGAAATCTTGGCCAGGAGCGGTGGCTCATGCCTGTAATCCCAGCACTTTGGGAGGCTGAGGCAGGTGGATCACTTGAGGTCAGGAGTTTGAGACCAGCCTGGCCAACGTGATGAAGCCCCCTCTCTACTAAAAATACAAAAATTAGCTGGGCATGATGGTGTGCACTTGTAGTCCCAGCTGCTCGGGAGGCTGAAGCTGGAGAATTGCTTGAACCCAGGGGGCGGATGTTGCAGTGAGCCAAGATCACACCACTGTACTCCAGCCTGGGTAATAGAGGAAGACTGTCTCAAACAGAACAAAACAAACCCTTAAAAAACTATGACAACTAAGAAGAAATTTCAGGGAGATTGCAGGGTAAAAGATCACATGGTTTATTTCTCTTGAATGAGCTTTGATAATTTCTGTTCAAGGGATTTATCAATTTCATTCAAATTGTCAAATTTACTGGCATAAAATTTATACTTTCTAATGTGGTTTAAATAGTATAAATTTCCCCATAAGCACTGCTCTAGCTACATTTGACACAATTTGATGTTATCTTTTCATTTAAATACAGTTGAAATGTTTTCTACTTTCTTTTATTATTTTCTTCTTTGATAGAGGTTAATTTGTTTAATTTACTAGTATTTGGGGGATTTTCCAGCTATTTGTCTTTTTTTGTTTTTTGAAACAATCTCACTCTGTGGTCCAGGCGGCAGTGCAGTGACATGATCTCAGCTCACTGCAACCTCCACCTCCCGAGTTCAAGCGATTTTCATGCCTCAGCCCCCCAAGTAGTTGGGATTACAGGCGTGTGCTACCATGTTCGGCTAGTTTTTGTATTTTTAGTAGAGATGGGTTTCTCTATGTTGGCCAGGCTGGTCTCAAACTTCTGATCTCAAGTGATCCGCCCACCTCGGCCTCCCAAAGTGCTCTGATTACAGAGGTGAGCCACCACACCCAGGCGTATTTTTCTGGTATTGTATAATATAATTTAATTTTACTGTGGTCAGAGACTGAACATACCCTTGTATGATTTGAATCCACTAAAATTTATTAAATTTTGTTTTATGACCCAGAATATGATCCATATTGGTAAAACATTTTGTGTGTACTTGAAAAGAATGTCTTCTGCTGTTGTTGGGCATAGCGTATTATAAATATCAATTAGGTCAAGGTAGTTGATAATGTTATTCAAGTCATCTATATCCTTAATGATATTCTGCTTACTTGTTCTGTCAGTTATTGAGAGGGATATTGAAATACCCATCTAGAGTTGTAGGTTTGTTATTTTCCTCTTTCTATTTATTTATTTATTTATTTATTTTGAGACGGAGTTTCGCTCTTATTGCCCAGGCTGGACAATGACGTGATCTTATCTCACTGCAACCTCTGCCTCCCGGGTTCAAGTGATTCTCCTGCCTCAGCCTCCCAAGTAGCTGGGATTACAGGTGTGCGCCACCATGCCTGGCTAGTTTTTGTACTTTTAGTAGAGATGGGGTTTCGCCATGTTAGTCTGGCTGGTCTCAAACTCCTGACCTCAGGTGATCCGCCCGCCTCAGCCTCCTAAAGTGCTGGGATTACAGGCATGAGCCACTGTGCTTGGCCATTTTCTCCTTTCATTTATATCAGTTTTTGCTTCGTGAATTTTGGAGCTCTGTTATTAAGTTTTCTTGATGCACTGGCCCCATTATCATTATGAAATGACTCTCTTTAATCCTGGTAGTAGTCTTTTGCTTTGTAGTCTACTTTTATAGTAATATAGGCCATCCAATTTTCTTGTGGTTAGCATTTACATGGTATATTAGTTTCCTAGGGCTAATATAACACATTATCACAAACGTGGTGGCTTAAACAACAGAAATTTCTTCTCTTACAGTTCTGGAGGCTAGAGGTCTAAAATCAAGGTGTCCGCAGTGTCACACTCCCTCCAAAGGCTCTATGGGAGAATCTTTCCTTGCCTCTCCCAGTTTCTGGTGGCTCCCGGTGTTTCTTGGCTTGTGGCTGCACAACTCTGGTCTCTGCCTGTGTCTTCACGCCACCTTCTCCTCTGCACTTCTTCTTCTTGTCTCTGTTTTATGCGGACACTTGTCATTAGAGTTAGGATCCACTTACTAGGATAATTGAGGATGATCTCATTTCAGGATTCTTAATTTAATTATATCTGCAAAAAAACCTATTTCCAACTAAGGTCACATTTATAAATTCTGGGGAGTAGGATGTGGACATATGTTTGTGGGGGCCACCTTCAACCCACTATGTATAGTATGTATTTTTTTCATCTCTTTACTTTTAAGTATTTATATCTTCTTAGTAAAGTAGGTTTCTTGTAGGCTACATGTTTTTTTAAAAATCTAATTTGACAAAGGCCAGGCACGGGGCTTATGTCTGTAATCCCAGAACTTAGGGAGGCCAAGGCAGGTGGATCACCCGAGACCAGCCTGGCCAACATGGTGAAACCCCATCTCTACTAAAGATACAAAAGTTGGCCGGGCGCGGTGGCTCAAGCCTGTAATCCCAGCACTTTGGGAGGCCGAGACGGGTGGATCACAAGGTCAGGAGATCGAGACCATCCTGGCTAACACAGTGAAACCCCGTCTCTACTAAAAATACAAAAAATAGCCGGGCGAGGTGGCGGTGCCTGTAGTCCCAGCTACTCGGGAGGCTGAGGCAGGAGAATGGCGTGAACCTGGGAGGCGGAGCTTGCAGTGAGCTGAGATCCAGCCACTGCACTCGAGCCTGGGTGACAGAGTGAGACTCCATCTCAAAGAAAAAAAAAAAAAGATACAAAAGTTAGCCAGGTGTGGTGGCAGGTGCCTGTAATCCCAGCTACTCAGGAGGCTGAGGCAGGAGAAATGCTTGAACTTGGGAGGCAGAGTTTGCTGTGAGCCACAGCACTCCAGCCTGGGCGACAGAGTGAGACTCTGTCTCAAAAAAAAAAAAAAAAGTCTAATTTGACAATTTCTGCCTTTAGTTTTTTGTATTTAAAAGTAAACATTGTGTATATTTAAGGTATACAATATGATGTTTTGATATATGTATACATTGTGGCTAAATCAAGCTATTGAACATATGCATTGTCTCAAATACGTACCATTTTTCCTGATGAGAACACTTAAAATCTACTCTTAGCAATTTTCTTTCTTTCTCTTTCTTTTTTTTTGAGACACGGTCTCACTCTGGCTATCCAGGCTGGAATGCTGGAGTACTGGAGTGCAGTGGCACAACCGTGGCTCACTGTAGCCTCAACTTCCTGGGCTCAGGTGATTCTCCCACCTCAGCCTCCCAAGTAGCTGGGACTATAGGCACACACCACCATGCCTGGCTAATTTTTTGCATTTTGGTAGAGACAGGGTTTCATCATGCTGCCCAGGCTGGTCTTGAACCCCTGGACTCAAGCAATCTGCCCGCCTCAGCCTCTCAAAGTGCTGGGATTACAGGCCTAAGCCACTGTACCCGGCCTATTTTTAAGTATTTATTGTTAATAACTATAGTCACCATGATTACAATAGATCTCTTGAAGTTATTCCTCCTGTTTTACTGACATTTTATGTCTTCTGACCAAAATCTCCCCAATTCCTTCACTCCCTGCCTCTAGCAACCGCCATTTTACTCTCTGCATCCAAGAGTTTAGCTTTTTCCAATTCCACTTATTAGTGAGATCGTGGAGTAATTGTTTTTCTGTGCCTGGCTTATTTCACTTAACATAATGTCCTCCAGGTTTGTCTGTGTTGTCAAAAATGACAAGACTTCCTTTTTTAAGGGTAAATAACATTCCACCATGTGCCTATGCCACATTTTCCTTATCCATTCCTTTGTTGATGGACACCTAGGTTGATTCCATATCTTCACTATTGTGAATAATGCTGCAATGAACATAGGAATGCAGATAACTCCTCAACATACTGATTTCATTTCCTTTGGATATATACCCAACAGTGGGATTGCTGGGTCATATGATAGTTGTATTTTTCCTTTTTTTTTTCTTTTGAGACCAAGTCTCGCTCTGTCACCCAGGCTGGAGTGCAGTGGTGTGGTCTCAGTTCACTGCAAACTCTGCCATCCGGGTTCAAGCAATTCTCATGTCTCAGCCTCCTGAGAAGCTGGGAATACAGGTGCACACCGCCACACCTGGCTAATTTTTGTATTTTTAGTAGAGATGGGGTTTCACCATGTTGGCCAGGCTAGTCTTGAACTCCTGACCTCAAGTGATCGACCCGCCTTGGCCTCCCAAAGTGCTGGGATTACAGGTGTGTGCTACTGCGCCCGGCCTGCATTTTTCATTTTTTGAAAAACCTCCATATTATTTTCCACAATTGCTGTACACTAATTTATATTCTTACCAACAGTGTATGAGGGTTCCCTTTTTTTTTTTTTTTTTTTTAAGACAGAGTTTGGCTTTTTTTGCCCAGGCTGGAGTGCAATAGCATGATCTCGGCTTACTGCCACCTCCGCCTCCTGTATTTTTAGTAGAAACAGGGTTTCACCATGTTGGCCAGGCTGGTCTTGAACTCCTGACCTCGGGTGATCCACCCACCTCAGCTTCTCAAAGTGCTGGGATTACAGGCATGAGCCACCACACCTGACCAATGCTGGTCATTTTTCTGTATACCTGCTGGTCATTTGTATGTCTTCAGAGAAATGTTTACTTAGGTCCTTTGTCCTTTTAAGAATTGAGTTGTTTTCTTACTAGTGATTTGTTTCCCTTCTCTCAAGATTACTGTCCTGTGCTGCACATTGTTCAATGTTTGAAAACAATTTTCACTTCTTTTGTCCTCACTTTTAAATGAAGCAGAAAGATATATCTGGCCCTGTTAGTCCATGATGGTTCAAAGTAGAGGTTTCCATTAGCGTTTTGGCCTTTATCCTAACAACAATAGGCAGCACTGATGGATTTCCAACGGGACTCACATGATCAGAGTTGTTTGAAAATCAGACTGCTTTGTGGAGAATGGACTGAAGGAAAGCAGTTGGGAAGGGGGAGGCAGCAGTTCAGAGATTACTATAGTAGTCCTGGTATGAGATGATGGTGGTTTGGACCAAAAAGAAGACAGAGGAGAGAGATAGAAAAAGGTAAGATTTATTTAGGAATTGACAGAATACAATTCCCTTTGTGAAGTTCAAAGAATATTGCTCAGTGGCAAAGGTCTCTACTACTGGTCTTTATTGTCTGTGCTAAAAGTTATCTGTGAACATCTGAAAATCCTACAGCAGAAGAGAAAAGTGTAAATAAATGATGTTCTTGCTTCTGGATAGACTAGAGATAATTTTTTTTTTTTTTTTTTTTTTTTTTTGAGACGGAGTCTAGCTCTGTCGCCCAGGCTGGAGTGCAGTGGCGCGATCTCGGCTCACTGCAAGCTCCGCCTCCTGGGTTTACGCCATTCTCCTGCCTCAGCCTCCCGAGTAGCTGGGACTACAGGCGCCCGCCACCTCGCCCGGCTAGTTTTTTGTATTTTTTAGTAGAGACGGGGTTTCACCGTGTAGACCAGGATGGTCTCGATCTCCTGACCTCGTGATCCACCCGTCTCGGCCTCCCAAAGTGCTGGGATTACAGGCTTGAGCCACCGCGCCCGGCCGGACTAGAGAGAATTTTAAGCCAATCAGTGATGACTGTCTGCAAGGCTTTCACCTTTTCTGTGCTGTAGCTGACACCTCAGTCAGTGGTTGTTATGGACTGCATGTTTGTGTACTCCTGCTATTCTTATATTGAAGCCCTAACCCCCAATGTGATAGTATTTATTTATTTATTTATTTATTTAGAGACCGAGTCTTGTTGTGTCGCCCAGGCTGGTGTGCGGTGGTGCCATCCCGGCTGACTACAACCTCTGCCTCTTGGGTTCAAGCGATTCTCTTGCCTCAGCCTCTCAAGTAGCTGGGACTACAGGTGCCTGCCACCATGCCCAGCTAATTTTTGTATTTTTAGTAGAGATGGAGTTTCACTCTGTTGGTCAGGTTGGTCTCCAACTTTTGACCTCAAGTGATCCTCCTGCCTCAGCCTCCCAAAGTGCTGGGATTACAGGTGTGAGCAACCCTGTGCAGCCCCAATGTGATAGTATTTAGAGATACTTTTGAGAGGTAATTAGAGTTCGTTGAGGTCATGAGGATGGGGATCTAATTATGGGAATAGTTCCCTTATAAGAAGGTACACCAGAGGGCTTGCCATCTCTCTGCCATGTGAGGGCTGTTTGCCAGCAACTGACTCTGCCAGCCTTGATTTGGGATTTTTAGGCTCCAGAATCATGAGAAAATAAATTTCTGTTGTTTAAGCCACCCAGTCTATGGCATTTTGTTAGGGCAGCCTGAGGAGACAAAAACAGTGAGGCTCTCAGCTATAGCAGTCACAACGATGGCTTTTCTTTTTTTTTTTTTTTTTGAGACAGGGTCTTGCTCATTCAGGCTGGAGTGCAATGGCATGATCATAGCTCACTGCAGCTCTAATGTCTCGGACTCAAGTGATCCTCTTGCCTTAGCCTCCCAAGTAGCACCATCACATCCAGCTAATTTTTAAAATTTTTAGTAGAGACAAGGTCTTGCTCTGTTACCAGACTGGTCTTGAACTCCTGGGCTCAAGCAATCTGTCCACCTTGGCCTCCCAAAGTGCCGGGATTACAGGTATGAGCCACCATGCTGGTGGACTTGTATTTCTCATTTGGATGGCAGAATATTTGTTCATGAACAGTACGGGCACAGTTAAAGCAAGTTTTTGTTTTGTAGTGCCTTTAAAAGGTGCTTTAATGTGTAATCTTTTTGATAGTGGATTGTTTGCAAACTCCTGTGATGATGTTAATGCATTCACGTTAGTGTCAACTATGAAAAACCCTAACTTCCTGACTTCTACTTAAGTCAAATATTATCTTATAATAAACTCAATGGAGGACTGACATTATAAAGATCTTCTACTGAGTGACCCGTAAATGGTTCTTAAGTCATTGATAAAGTCTAAGTAAACAAGGTTAATTTTAAAACTTCATTCGAAAGCCAGGTTCTTTCTGTTAGCCTGTTGCTGGTGTTTTGAATTCTATTGCTTCACTGCTCCAAGATACCTGCTCTCTGATGATAGCCCATTCACTTCCATGGATTAAATAGAAATTCAAAATACAAATTAGGAGAATGGACTCTGGTATGTTGTGAAGTAAGCAGAGTGAGGAGAATTAAAGAGTGATATGAAAATAATTGGTACTGTAAGAGAGGTGCTTTCTCTTAAAGACAGAAAGGGAGGCTGGCCATGGTGGCTGATGCCTGTAATCCCAGCACTTTGGGAGGCCAAGGCAGGCAGATCACGAGGTCAAGAGATCGAGACCATCCTGGCCAACGTGGTGAAACCCTGTCTCTACTAAAAATACAAAAATTAGCCAGGGGTGGTGGCAGGCGCCTGTAATCCCAGCTACTCTGGAGGCTGACATAGGAGAATCGCTTGAACCCAGGAGGCGGAGGTTGTAGTGAGCCGAGATTGTGGCACTGCACTCCAGCCTGGCGACAGAGCGAGACTCCCTCTGGAAAAAAAAAAAAAAAAGAAGAAAGGGAAGGCAGGAAATGTACCACTGACAACAGAGTATTTTGACCTATTTTAAGAGGCCAGTTTGAACACTTTAAACTGATTCTAAGTAAACTCTCATTTATATATTCACCCATCTGTTACACATACCTATTAAGTACCTATGGAGTGAAATACTTTGTGCTGTTGGAGATATAAAAATGAAGACTATGTGCATACAGACCCTAAGCATTTCAAAATTGACTGGCGACACTATGTTTCTAATTAATTTTACAGTAGTGTCACTAGATGAACTAGATGGCTAAGGTGTGTGTGTATGTATAAAATAGCTTTTAATGGTTTTGAAATAAATCTTGTAAGATAGTGAAAAATGTAGTAAGACCCTTCCATTCTTACTATTCTGCTGCTCTGATCTCCTGGTGCTGCTAACTGAGCCTCTTTGCATTTCTCTCAACATTCTGGTCTATCTAGAATCAAAGAATATTAATAGCTTTAAAAGACTGTTTCTTACTTCACTTTCAGGATGAGAAAACGGATTCAGATTAGGTTTCGCATGGCATGCCTGAGGATCAATCCAGTTTAGTGGCAAAACTGGAGCAGAAACCATTCTCCTGAAAACAAACTAAGCATTATGCCTTCTTCGTCAGCCAGCTCTGTTAAGTCTTCCTAACCGCTGAGGTTCAGCTAATCATTATTGTTTCCACGAAGTCTTCCCTTACCCTCCTCAAGTAGATGAACTCCCCCTACCAGAGTGTTTAGTTCATGAGTGCATCTCACAGAAACTTTATTTCTTTAAGACAGTGTTGCCCAGCTTGAGTGCAGTGGTGAATCATAGCTCACTGCAACCTTGAACGTGGGCTCAAGAAATCCTCCTGCCTCAGCTTCCTGAGTGTGACACCACCTCAGGCTAAAAAAAATTTTTTTGACAGTACTTTCTTCCCCAGTTATTCTATTGGAGAATCTCAAGCCCCAGATAGAGGAATGTATGTCCCGGTCCCTGAGCTCTTTCTGCATATGAGGGTAAAATGTAAAAAATGATAGCTACTGCATTTCAGTCTTTCATAAAACATCAGCAATTTTTGTTGGTGTAGTCATTTTCTTCTGAAGTTGCAATTCTCCTAAAGTTGTGTCTTTATTACAAAATCCAATGCTTTCCTGTTTTTAACCTTTTTAATATTCCGTGTGACTTTTTTCATATGTCCAATTATTTGCCAAATGTTTAATGAGAATATACTATGTTCCAGACAGTGCATGAGATGATGGGGATGCAGTGGTGAGCAAAACTCGTAAATCCTATTATCAGAGGATAGGAGCCAGCAGCAAAGAAAGTCCAGCAAACACACAACCACAACAAAGCATCAAACATGCTCTTGCTGGAGGAACCAAGGGCACTTAATCTGGTCCATTGGATGAAACCCTAATCTGGGCCGGGAACAGTGGTTCACAAGTATAATCCCAGCACTTTGGGAAGCCAAGGCAGGAAGATCTCTTAAAGCCAGGAGTTGGAGACCAGCCTGGGCAACAAAGAGAGACTCCGTCTCTAAAAAAAAATTTTAAATTAGCTGGGTGCAGTGGTGTGTGCTTGTAATCCCAGCTACTCAGGAAGCTAAGGCAGGATTGCTTGAGCCCAGGAGTTCAAAGCTGCAGTGAGCTGTGATGGTGCCACTACCCTCCAGCCTGGGTGACAGAGCTGAGACCCATTCTCAAAACAAGGGAACAAACAAACAAAAAAACCTAATCTGGTTCAGTAGAAGTGAAGTTAAAGTAAAATCTGAAGACTGAGATGTGAAGAAGACTAATTCAACAGGAGGAATAGGAAGGACTGGAGGCAAGGAAAAAACCGTATACTTTAGGGAATTTAGATGCCCTCAGGCCGGGCCACCATGGAGGGGAAGGCAGGTGGGTGAAAGATATTCCTGGATGTGGTTTAGAAAAGCATTTCTACTATGCCCTTTATTTTTTAATCTATGTCTTAAATTATTTTTGTCGTTGCCTTATTCTAAATACTTTAAGGAGTAAAATTAAAGAAAATCTATACTTTAGGTGAAAATAGTAAACTTTACCCACAGGTAAATTATATGCAAGACACATTATTTTTGTAAAGCAATATCTTGACTCCTGATTAACATCATAAAATAGATAAGGTTTAACAATAGACCAATTGGTAATTGTATCTTCCTTTAATTTGAAACCAGTCAGCTCTAAATTATTCATCCTACCTAAAGAAGAGATATATACATAACCTAAAATGATCAATAACCCAGATCACTTTTGACTTCACTTCAGAATGTGCTTTTTAATTTACACATTGGTATGCCAAATTTAGGAATTCACTTAAAGCTACACCACAGAAAAGGAACAACCCAGAGTACCAAATCTTGTAACCCATCCATATTGAACTGAAAGCATGTTTAAGGGCAGTATCAAGACTTAGTATGGCCAGGTGCAGTGGCTCATGCCTGTAATCTCAGCACTTTGGAGGCCCAGATACGTGGATCACTGGAGTCCAGGAGTTTCAGACCAGCCTAGGCAACATGGTGAAACCGCATCTCTACAAAAACTACAAAAATTAGCACGGCGTGGTGGTGCATGCCTGTAGTCCCAGCTACTTGAGCCTGAGGTGGGAGGATCCCTTGAGCCCAGGAAGTGGAAGCTGCAGTGAGCAGTGATCGCACCACTGAACTCCAGCCTGGGCAAGAGAGGGAGACCCCACACCACCTTTAAAAAAAGGCTCAGTGGAGAGTAGTTTATATCTCTTTCTTTACACTTTTCCATATTGTTTGAGTTTTTAAAAAACAAGCCATGAGTAGCTTTACTATTTTTCGAGTAAAAAAAATTTCTATTTGGAAAACCAAAGAGTAGAAGTAACTTCTTACACTTCTTCCTAGAGAAGGTTCAGGTTGAGTTTATAGAGTGTGTCTGAGACAAAGTATGGTAAAACAAAACCAGACAGCAGGCCGGGCGCAATGACTCACACCTGTAATCCCAGCACTTTGGGAGGTTGAGGCGGGGGGATCACTTGAAGCCAGAAGTTTGAGACCAGCCTGGGCAGCATGGTGAAACCCTGTCTCTACCAAAAATACAAAAATTAGCCAGGCGTGGTTGCTCGTAACTATAATCCCAGCTACTTGGGAGGCTGAGGCTGCAGTGAGCTGAGATCGTGCCACTGCACTCCAGCCTGGGCAACAGAGCAAGGCTCTGTCACAAAAACAAAACAAAAAACAAAAAAACAGACAGTAACAAAACATTAACCGAGCAGTGTAGTAGATGTGCTGTCATTCAGGTTTATATAGATCACTCGAATAATGACTATTTTCTAAAATATTCTGTGGAAAATACTAAAATGAACAGCAATTTCAACAACCAATGGAGAATAAAACAGATGTTATAGAAGTAAAAAAAATTTTTTTCACAGACTTTACTGAGATGATAAATATTTGATACAGATCACCTATTACATTAAATATTCATTTTCTAACTGTATAAAGGCATGAAGATTCACTGCATTTACAATCCAAACTACAAGATAGCAAGCACATTGACAGTATCTTCACTTGAAATACTTAATATGCTAAAAATATTATATGAAGATTAAGGCAGAATCTAATTCAGAAAATCAACTCACTAGTCCAGTCAGGACACGGTTTTATTTTTTTTAACTTACTCAATAGAGATGACAGAAATAGCTTGATATTATCAATTACTTCTAGTTATGGACTATTTTCAGATAAAACTAGAAAGATATAAGTTAACGGATTTATACGACAATGGATTGATACTTTTTTTTTTTTTTTTTTTTGATGGAATCTTGCTCTGTCACCAGGCAGGAGTGTACTGGCGCGATTTTGGCTCACTGCAACCTCCGACTCCCTGGTTCAAATGATTCTCCTGCCTCAGCCTCCTGCGTAGCTGGGATTACAGGCCAGCGCCACCATGCCCAGCTAATTTTTGTATTTTTAGTAAAGATGGGGTTTCACCATGTTGGCCAGGACAGTCTCGATCTCCTTGGCCTCCCCAAGTGCTGGGATTACAGGTGTGAGCCACTGTGCCTGGCAGATTTATAACTCTTTATAGGTGGAAAAGGACTAAAAGAGTTACATCTTAAAACAGAAACTCTTAAATATGGTCTGCTATTGTTAGCTAAGGGTGCAAAGTTCATCAAATACTAACTTAAAATAATCTGAGAAAATAATGGGTGGGCCCTATACCATTTGTAACTAATAACTGTTTAGTGTGAGGAATCTGTAACATGATGATGATTTTGGCTATATGATACCTGTTTTCAATTCTTAAAAAAACAAACAACATAAAAACCCTCAAACATTTTGATTTTCTTGTTTAAAAAAATTGTTTTCATTTTAATGATCTGAGTTAGTAACAAACAAATGTACAAAATTGTCTTTCACATTTCCATACATTGTGTTATGGACCAAATGAAAATGCTGGACTACAAATGCAGGTTTCTTTATATCATTAACTTCAATTATTGTCACTTATAAATAAAGGTGATTTGCTAACACATGCATTTGTGAACACGGATGCCAAAAATTATACATGTAAGTTAATGCACAACCAAGAGTATACACTGTTCATTTGTGCAGTTATGCGTCAAATGCAACTGACACAGAAGCAGTTATCCTGGGATATTTTACTCTATATGAAAAGCATCTTGGAGAAATAGATTGAAATACAGTTTAAAACAAAAATTGTATTCTACAAATACAATAAAATTTGCAACTTGCACATCTGAAGCAACATTTGAGAGAGCTGCTTCAATAACCCTGCTGTTATATTGGTTTTACAGGTATATCTCCAAAGTCATGGGTTGGGATATAGCTGCTTTAAAGAAAATAAATATGTATATTAAAAGGAAAATTACACTTTAAAAATGTGAAGCTTTGAAAACAATCTTAATGCATGAGTCCATCTACATATTTTCAAGTTTTAGAAACAAAGAAATTTAGAATTTTCAAAGTAATCTGAAAACTTTCTAAGCCATTTTAAAATAAGTTTTTTCCCCATCTTTCCAATGTTTCCTATTTGATAGTGTAATACAGAAATGGGCAGTTTCTAGTGTCAACTTACTGTGCTAATTCATAAATCATTACACATTTATGACTGAGAGGTCAAGTAAGTGGAAACTGGGTTATAATGAAAATGACAAGGCGGCCCTTCAGCAGGCACTCATCTGAACTAGTAATAAACACCAGCACAAACTGATTTTTTATATTAAATTTTTTTTAGATCTCTAAAGGTAGGAAAATCCAGTCTTTCTTAAAAATACTTTCCTGGGTTGTGGCAACATGTGCTTTACCTCTTTAACTCTACCTAAAACCTAAAGTTATTTCTATATTATAAATTTCAAACTCCCTGGCAAGGAATGTAAATGCTAACCAGCTAGGTATTTATAGTCATGCGCCGTGTAACAACTTTTCAAAGACAGACCGCATATCTGACAGTGGTCCCGTAAGACTGTAATACCATACTCTTACTGTATCTTTTCTATGTCTAGATACACAAATACCATTGTGTTACAACTGCCTACAGTATTCAGTACAGCAACATGCTGTACAGGTTTACCATATAGCCTGGGTATGTTGTGGGCTATGCTACCTAGGTTTGTGTAAGTACACTATGTTGTTCGCACAACGGAATTGCCTAACAATGCATTTCTCAGAATGTATCCCTGCTGTTAAGCAACACATGACTGTATTTAACTTCATAAAAAGCAGTAACTCATGGATGGTTGTCATAATAACATTTCCACTTTTCTCTAAGGCCTGAGGTTGATGTCTTTGCCTATGCTCTATGGATCAAATGAGAGAAGATGATGCATCTAAACAATAGGGTCTCTTTGAGGCAGTATCATAGACTTGGCCTCCCGTATTATGAAAACCTTTGTTGTACTAAAATGAATACAACTGCAAGCAGTTTGAGGGCAACTGCAGTGCCAAAGGAAATGAGTTATTTTCTATGGGAAACATAAAATTCATCTTAAGGAAACATCTTTGTTTGCCACGAGGCATATCATGAAGAAAATGTGGCTAGTGAATTCACACATCAACTCCAAGAGCCACCTAAATTAAGGTGGCTTTTAAAAATGTTTAAATTATCAATGATTTAGGAACATAAGCTGGAAGAGTAATATAAAGATGTATATTTATAATGCTACATTAGGAGATGTAGTTCCCTACTCTGCACTTTGGAAATGAAAGACATCAATTCTGTCCAGAGTCAATAATATCAGAAAGAAATATGGCTGCTTCCTACTCTTCTCCACTTGGAAAATTCATTTTATGATGCTCTCACCATTGATACTCTGTGACTCTCATATGAGTTAGGCAAAATGAATCGAATAGGTTACTTTTGTTTTCAAAATAAACCACCCAAACAGGTTTTTTAAAACTTTCAAAAATGGAACATTTAACCCTTGAGAGAAACTTCCATTACTGAGTACCTAGTCTAATGGCAAGTACAGTATTAAGGATTATTGCTTTTAATAAGATAACCATCAGAAATAAATATGTAAGCTTAACTGAAATACTCATTTTTCACCCAATGCTACAATGTTTTCTTCTCAAATCAAATCACGTTACCTTCAATTCTTTGCCAGTTTACTGAGGTTTTAAGTATAAAAAGTTGGCCTGTTAACTCAAAAGCAAGACAATAGCAATATCCACGTGTCTTATTTGGGCATTGAGCAGTAACACTGCTTTCTTGATAGGATTTAAGGCACAAAATGGTGGTAAAATAAACAAAAGGATGATGATTAACTTCTTTAGAATCCTAAAAAAGGAGATAGTTTAGAATGACACTAGTAAATCTTTTTCTCAAACAAATAAGGCATCCTGTTGGCAAACACAAATAAAACACAAGGTCATGTTGAACCTAATACATTCACTGTCTCAGCTAAACTACTTGAAACACTACCTATCAAACCTAAGAAAGCTACAATAGTGTGTATAAAGGTTGGAAAGGCACCAAAAGGAGAGCTCTACAACTTCCAGTTCTAAGAGTTAAGGAAGCTGTGTTTAACACTGCAAATAGTCTAATTATCAGTTTTATTCTTCAAAATGTAAATGTAGTTAGATTTTTAACTCGACAAGTTAATCAAGTGCTAGTTTAGTAAGAAGTTTATTTTATGAATTAGAAAATTACTGCAGTGTCTAACACAGCCCTATTTATAAAGCTAAACTAATTCTAGTACTGAATGCATATTCTGGATAACACTGAAGCAAATTTGTATGAACAAAAATGGTTACTTCAAGATAGAATTCACAATAGAAATTCAACATATAACTAAATAAGATTTACTGAAAATAACAAAAGGTGTTGTAGAGATATATCAAACATAATTATAACCACAACATTTTCCTTGTGAAAAATACAACTATTAGTGAAATAAAATGTACAATTGAAAATTTTCCAAAGGAAAAAACACAGTATAAACGAAAATACTTTTCTTTGTGATAGGGAAAATAGTATGTCATTGTTTTTTTGTCACAATATAATTTGACACAAAAAGCAGTCAGAGAATTGCACCAATTCCACATCCAGTTTCCTGAACATGTTAAGAGTAAAAGGAGTCTGTAAAGCAGAACAGTTTCCAATTTATATTTTAAATTGATGATATTCTCATACAGGATGTCACACCACACCAGACCTCTTTACATAATGTACAATATTTCTGGTTTTGTGGCCAGATGTAAGTACAAACGTATGGTTTCTGCCACTTCTCTGTCATTCTGGTGTTTAGCCAGAGTCAGAAAAAAAAAATCGTTACTTTGTTATTTCTCTAGCAATAAAGAAAAAGTATACTTAGTGCATGCTTCATCATTTGTCAAAAAATGTTTCTGAAAATATAACTGAAGTTACCCAATGGTTTACAAAATAGAAAAATCATTCATTAGGGTAAAAATGTGGTGGGACTTAGGTCCATTTCCAGAGGACTAACTTCCTTCCTAAAGGCGCTCCACTGTCCTTCAGCAGAGGTGGCAATGACAGTTCCGTGATGGAAGCGGCTGGCCTGCAGACGACCACTACTTGACATCTGATTATCTCTGACCACCCCATATCTGCCATTTCATTAGTGCTACAGAAAGATGGGATTTTTGTAGAAAAGTTAGGAACATTTCTGCTGTACATGATTTAGAAGTTCTCCAAATTTTTCAAAGAGGTCCTCCACCCATTTTACATTTTTCATACAAAGTTGAACAATTTCCTCCTGTCCTAAATCTTCATTTTTTTTCTGCACCGAAGAAATCTAAAAAAAGAAAATTGCCAAATTAGCTTATACTTATCACTTCATATTTAAGTTCAACTACAAGTACTGGTATTTAATTTTTTTCTTAATTCTATACATGGAGAATTATTATTTCAGATAAATTTGGGTGAGATCTAATCCTCTCATCTTTGGCTCCAAGGGGGCAGAAAGGAAGGCTAGAAGACGTACTTCAAACTTCTTCTATTTCTTCCAATTATGTTAAAAGCCAAATGACAAATTTTGGAGTCGATTCTGCATTTTAGAGCATTGTAAAAGTAGTCAACCTATTTTGCATCACCATCTTTGCTTTGTCTTTTGCTATATAAAGGTTAGATTTATGAGCATCTTTCCATACCAGACTACTGTCAAACACATTAGATATAGCCTTGGACCAACTTAACCCTTTTTAATTAACAGAAGTGATACTGCTGGTTAAATAGGTAGTATTGTCTACAACCATTTAACCTGTCTGTGGAAATTAATGCTTATATCCCATCCATGAGGTAATATTTTGTCATGTATAATTTCTGAACAACTTAGAAGCTACAATTAAATTTTAACTTTTAATTTTTCATGCCAAGGCACAAAACTCCATTTCTCTGCAATTAAGTGGGATAAGGCCTTTCTAAGTAATAAGTAAAGCAGCGAGATGTCAAAGCAGTGACTGAAGTGAATTAAAGTAGATCATCATACCTTGTGAGAGAACAAAACACAATAAAACATCACTTATTATGGAGATGTAAAGCAAGCATCAACAGCTTTAAAACATTACCAATTATAGCAGCTACAAGAGATGGTGAGGCTAGGGTAAATCTGAGCACAAAACATAGCAGAGAGACTCAGAACAATAAATCGAGTCGTTATTTATAGAACACATAGGCAAAATATACACACACAGATATTTCACAATTCTCTTTAAAACATTCCAAAATACTATAGCTAGAGTCTCCTTAACGTTCTGAAAAACATTTCTTTTTTAAATAAATGAGAAGAAATTACCTCATCCTTACATATCAGATAAACATGATATTTATAATGATGGAGTGAATGATACAAAGAATACAACTGTATTTTCTCTGGATCGACAGCAAACTCCTATAAAAAGAAAAAAGTTTATAGATATATTTCATGGAGTATCTGAGCTAAGAACACTTTGAGGAAAATACTGGATCAAAAGTCTCAATGGCAATGTCGAAAATGACATATATGGGTAGGTATTCAGTTGTGTTAATATGGAGAGACTTATTCAAAATAAGAATTTAAATTATATTTTAAAATCTTATTCTTTATCCTGAATATAAATATGCATTATTGAAAAAACTTAAGCATTATAGGAAAATTTAAATAATAAACATATGAGATGATTTATAAAATAAAAGCTCCCTATAATCTCCTGCTTCAGAGCTAAACAATGCTGATGGCATGTTATATATTTTTAAATGTTTTTCCCCTAGGTATAACATGTATGTTAATAACACTAATTCTGTATTGAGAAGGGAATCACAATATACATATTGTCCAGCAACTTTTCTTCTTTCTTCCAACTTGTTTTCTGACCTAACTAAAAATTGATTATCTTTTCATTTAGTACATACAGCTGTCCCTGTATGAGGGTGAGGACTTTTAACCAGTTTTCACTGTTGTATCTTTAGTACTTAGAACTGTACTTGGCATGCTATAGGCACTCAAAAAAATTTTTTTGAAAGAATGAACAAATCTATCTCTTGTTTATAAAAAGCACATAGTATGACATTAGGTGGCTCTTCATTTATCTAACTTCACACTGGTGCTACATAATTGGATTGCTCTTACAAACCTACAACAAGCAAAGGTATGTATTTTTATGCATTTCTGAATCTGTTTCTACAGAATACTTTTTTTTTTTTTTGAGACAGTGTCTCATTCTGTCACCCAGGCTGGAGTGCAGGGATGTGATCACAGCTCACTGCAGTCTCAATTCCCTGGGCTCAAGCGATCTTCCCACTCAGCTTCTTAAGTAGCTAGGACTACAGGTGCATAGTACCATGCCTGGCTAATTTTTTTTTCTCCCCGCAGGGTAGACATGGGGTCTTGCTTTGTTGCCAAGGCTGGTCTTGAACACCTGGACTCAAGTGATCCTCCTGCCTCAGCCTCCCAAAGTGCTGGGATTATAGGTTGAGCCATTGTGCTTAGCCCTGAATACATTTTTGCTGTGAAGCTGATATGTTGCCAAACTGTTTTCTGAAAAGGTTGTAACAATTTATAGTATGTTTGAAGATGAGCAAATTCCAATTTTAATGACTTTGCAGATATGAAATAAACATTTCATCTTTTTATGGAATGTGTTGTGCACACTCACTTATCTATGTGCATGCATACCCAATTAAAAATATACCTATATTACAGGTAATGCATATGTTAATGAGTTCAAATTAGCCATCTCACAATGTATACAAATTTCAAAACATAACATTTTGTACATAATATATGCAATTAAAAAAATAAACTACCTACGAATATATCAACACGAACGTGAGATAATTTCTTCCATATTAGTCAATTTAAGAAATTTGTGGCCGGGCGCGGTGGCTCAAGCCTGTAATCCCAGCACTTTGGGAGGCCGAGACGGGCAGATCACGAGGTCAGGAGATCGAGACCATCCTGGCTAACACGGTGAAACCCCGTCTCTACTAAAAATACAAAAACTAGCCGGGCAAGGTGGCGGGTGCCTGTAGTCCCAGCTACTTGGGAGGCTGAGGCAGGAGAATGGCGTAAACCCGGGAGGCGGAGCTTGCAGTGAGCTGAGATCTGGCCACTGCACTCCAGTCCGGGCGACAGAGCGAGACTCCGCCTCAAAAAAAAAGAAATTTGTGAGCACATATTATATGCCTGATACTGTGCTATAGAAAAAAAATAAACAACCATGCGTCCCTCTTCCTTAGGCCAGTGCTGTTTATACCTACCTGAAAAACCTTCACACTTAATGACAACATAGTAAAATATTTGCTTGTTTCAATGTTTTAAGTAGGAATTATATTAACAATTGGAAAAGGTACAGTTAGATTAATAATCAATTACACTTACTTGTGCAGATTTAGCGGTTGTTTTAGAAGTCCTTAGAGTTTTCTTATTATAAGCTTTGCCATTCATTTTGATTTTAGAAATAGCAGTTCCTCCACTCTTTGCTTTAGAGTCTCGAGTAATTATTGTTAGTTCAGGAAAACTTTCCAAAGCATTCTGGAAAACAATGAAGCAAAATGACTAACACCAGAAGAAAACTAACCTGAACTACTTCTAGCTATCTAAAATTTAGAAGTGTGTGTGCACACAAACACCTATTTGCAGAGAAGTGTGTGTGTACTGATGGGATGTGGTAAATATATACACATATGCATACATATACATACACAGGCTGGGGTTTAAACATGGTCACAAGTTCTTTGCAGCTCTTCCTATTGGATATGTAATCTATTTCCCCATCCCTTGAATCTGAGCCAACTCTATGACCTGCTTATTTAAGCAACAGCACACCACACTGGGAACCCTAGTAATGTCTAATTTCTAGTAATGTCTCTAGCTTCAAGGCAGGAGAAAGAGACACATATATGTTTCAGTAAAGCCCTACCACTTAAACCACTGCTCGCCCCGTGAAATGTGGCTGGACCTTGCTATAAAGAAGTCATCTGCCTCTGGTGAAGATGAGGACAGAGGAGAAGCAGCACTGTAGTGCTTCCCTGACTTCACTCCTCTCTTGCTTATTTTGACTGCGAGACAAGTACCTGTAAGATAAGATCCTAAAACAGAGCATGATGGGTTTTTTTGACAGTGGTCATGTGGTAAAACCAATTCTACTCCATCCTTTAAAAGGTATTGGTGGGCAGCAAGGTGGCTCATGTCTGTAATCCCAGCACTTTGGGAGGCCAAGGTGGGCAAATTACTTGAGGCCAAGAGTTTGAGACCAGCCTGACCAACATGGCAAAACCTTGTCTCTACTAAAAGTATAAAAATTAGCTGGGTGTGGTGGTGCATACCTGTAATCCCAACTACTCAGGAGGCTGAGGTAAGAGAATCGCTTGAACTTGGGAGGCAGAGGTTGCAATGAGCCAATATCACATCACTGCACTCCAGTCTGGGTGACAGAGAGAGACTCTGTCTCTAAATGAATAAATAAATAAATAAATAAGCCCCTGGCCTATTTATTGCCCTTACCTACTTGGCAAATCATCCTGCCTGACTGAAAAGCTACAAACAATAACTGAATGATACTTGTAGTGACATTTAACTAGTTCGATTATGACTTTATAAAAATTAAATCAAGCTCCTACCATCATTTATTTTGACACTAAAAATGTTGAAGTCCTCCTATAATATTTATGATTCAGAATGCAGTCCTCATTTGATAAGCACGTTTTATGAACAGTTACAACCTTTAAGGCCACTCTTCTCCAAACTCATCTATTGTTTCCAAGCACCTGGTACTGGGGCCCTGAAAATGGTACCTTTTTAAAAACAGGCAACCTAAGTTTTTCTTAGTATAAGTGTATTAAGGAATTCAATTTCATTTGATAGAAACAATAACACTTTTGGCATTTTCTACCAGAGTGAGCTACCATCACGTTCTAGCTTCATTCCTTTCTCAGATTATTTGTGATCTTATCATGTACTCTGGTGTTTTCCATTTAAAACATGCACCTTGACAATTTTAGGATCCAGAATTACTATTTGCAACAAATAGAATTTAAAGTCTAAACATTCTACATTTGGAAACAACACACACTAAGTCAGTGGAGATGAAAGAAGAAAATTTAAATCTTTCCAATGACCACAAGATGCCTAAGATGATCCGAAGTACACAGATTTCAGAAAAAGGCAGAACATCATTAACCTGAAAAGGCTTCAGGACTCCTAACATCACCAAGATCAACATAGGAAAGCACACTAATTATTTCTAAAGAACAGAAAAATCTTTCTTCATCTACTATTTATAATATTTTACTTCAAATCATTATAACTCTTAATATTATGTAATTTGGCTTTGAAATGCAAATTGCTAAGGCTGGGCATGGATTACACCTGTAATCCCAGCACTTTAGGAGGTGGAGGCGGGCAGATCACTTGAAGCCAGGAGTTCAAGACCAGCCTGGCCAACACGGTGAAACCCCATCTCTACTAAGAATACAAAAATTAGCCAGGTGTGGTGGTGGGCGCCTATAATCCCAGCCACTCCGGAGACTAAGGCAGGAGAGGAGGAGGTTACAGTGGGCGGAGATAGTGCCACTGCACTCCAGCCTGGGAGACAGAGACTCTGTCTCAAAAAAAAAACAAAAAACAAAAAAAGAAAAAGGAATGCAAATTGCTTTATATGACAATTATCGAAATTAATAACTAATAACAGAATTAGAAATCTTGTTAAAGAACTGGTTTGACGTTTCTACAGTGATTAGCCAAACCTGGTAATTTTTAAAATTTAGTAAGTCTTTAGAAAACACCTATCTAAAAATGTTCCCTTGTCTCCACAAAATATAGTATTTCACAAAAGAATATTTCATTTATTTGAAGGCAGCAGTTAAGTAGAAAACACTGGGCTAGAGCCGAGTGCCATGGCTCACGCCAATAATCCCAGCACTTTGGGAGGCTGAAGCAGGCAGATCACTTGAAGTCAGGAGTTCGAGACCAGCCTGACCAACATTGTGAAATCCCGTCTCTACTGAAAACACAAAAATTAGCTGGATGTGGTGGGGCATGCTTGTGGTCCCAGCTACTTGGGAGGCTGAGGCAGGAGAATCTCTAGAACTCAGGAGGTGGAGATGGTAGTGAGCTGAGATCACGCCACTGGACTCCAGCCTCGGCGAAAGAACAAGACTCCATCTCAAAAACAAAAACAAACCAACACAAACTGGACTATGAGTCAGGAGACCAAATTCTTAGTACTGGATTTCTTACTAGCTTCTAACATTTTTTTCCTGCTGCAAGTACACAGCAGTGAAGAATACATGACTACTATGATAGTTTAGTATCATTTAGTTTTGAACACAATCTAATAGCCTCAGTTTTCACCTAATTGAAATGAAGTCAATGTTCACTTTTACATGGCATTCACATAAATAGGGATGTGAACAAGTTATTCAAATGTATAATATTGTTACCATCAATTAAAAAATGTTCCCCAAAGTAGATATAACCAAATGATTCTCAATGTGATATTATACTTTGAGTAAGAAAAGCTAGGGAGTAATCACTCTGTGATTCTCTCCCATGTGCATGTTAATAAATTTGCGTGCCTTTTCTCCAATTGAAATAAAAAGCTCGGCCGGGTGCAGTGGCTTACGCCTGTAATCCCAACACTTTGGGAGGCCAAGGTGGGCGGATCATCTGAGGTCAGGAGTTCAAGACCAGACTGGCTAGCATGGTGAAATCCTGTCTCTACTAAAAATATCAAAATTAGTCGGGTGTAGTGGTGGGCACCTGTAATCCCAGCTACTCAGGAGGCTGAGGCACAAGAACCGCTTGAACTCGGGAGGCAGAGGTTGCAGCAAGCTAAGGTTGTGCCACTGCAATGCAGCCTGGGTACCAGAGCAAGACTCTGTCTCAAAAAAAAAAAAAAAAAAAAGCTAGAAATTTTTAAATTACTAAGTAGCTTCTATGATAATTATCTGAGTTTAGATTAGCTCTTTTCTATATTTCTGATAACACCAAAACCAACTTATATTGCCAAGATATATTAACAGATAGAATTATATACATTTCCTACCCTTTTAAAAATCAATGTTTCCTCTGATATTGAATAAATGAGGCAAGTAAGGGGAATTTTGATAACTGTGCTAAGGAAAAGCTAATTTTAATTACAGACAAAAAGTAAAAATTTTGAAATGTTAAAAGAAAAAATTAGAATACAGTAGTTTAAAGGAAATATTTTTGGAGACATTTGGAAATTATTTTATAGAAGATACAACAGATAACTATAAATGCCTAAAAAATAAATTTAAGTGGAGAAAAGCAAATGATTAACGCTAAAAAAGACAAACTAAATAGACTTACAATGAATAAAAACCAAATTTTTGTTAGGTGAAAAATTTTGTAAGTGAATGATTTTCATAAATTTCCTTCCTATTATACTGAAGAGTATGATTGCCATTGAGTTTTGCTAATAAGTCATCAGAAGGAAATACCTTGAATGATTGATCCAAATGAAGATTCAAAAGAAGTCTCTTTCGGTTATCATTTAGCATGCCATCTATTTTTTTCATATGAGGTAAAAGTAGCTCATCTGAAACATTATAATTTAACAGGATAAACTATCAATAAACACAATAAAAATTCCAACTTTTTCTCAAAACGTATTAACATACACTAAATTCATTGGCATATGTAAAATACTGATTGCAAAAAACTGGACATGAAGCTTTCTGAACAAAGGTTAACTTGAAAAGTAGGTTTATAATAGCAAGTGAGAAAGATGCAGCTCATGGTGATGGGATGAGCACTATATGAGGATCCAAAGTCCTAAGTTTTAGCTGAACTAGAACTGCTGGATAAACTAGAACTGGCTTTTAACTGAACAGAACTGATATGTGGCAGCTATGTGACCAATGGGCAAGCTGCCTAATTTCTTCAGACCTCATTTACCCTCTGAACAATCTGAACAATCGTAGTATTACACAATACAAACTGATCTAACAAAACACTGAGTATGACCAAGGGATATTAAGTCACTTTAATTTGAAGCAAAGAAAAAGTAGGGGAAGAAAAATGATCAAAACCCAGTACCAAAAATATGAATCAAAATAGTTATTTTAGAAAAAGAGGGGAGAGTAAAATTATGACAAAGATTCCTACTCAAAGCTTTTGGCTTTCAATGTCACCACTCTGAACTTTAAGCTCCATTAAGAAAAGCACTTTTAGAATATAATTAGTTTTGGTATAGCACTAAACATTTTAGATTATTAGACTCTTAATTTATCAGCATAGTAATTTATTATATTTTATAATACTAACTGCCTCTAATAACCTTTCTGGGGAAAAAAAAAAAAAATTCCCAGAATCCAGGTCACAAGTTTCACAGCTAAGTAAAATGATTGTTTACATAGTCTTTCTATTACTGATTAAATCTGTTCTAATACTGTATTTACATTCTACAAAAACAAGTTTTAAACATTTGTGATTTAAAAATAATAACCTTAAAAATTTTTCTCCCCTTGTATTAGAGAAAAATCAGAAAAAACTGATAAGCAATTTTTAAAAATCTTTCAAAATACAACTACACAGAAATGACTACCACAAAGAGAAGCATATTTTATGATGCAAGGAATATAACATTTAATAGCAAAAATGCTGACCTGGGATTAACTGAGTTCTAATCATGGTTCTTCAACCTCTAACTTGTTATCTAACTTTAATCTCTTTTGAACTTTAGTTTACAAAATAAATGTTTTAGACTAGTTAATATCTAAAGTCCCTTCCAGCTCCACATTATTCGAAAATGACTGATATATAGGTTACTGTCTCTGATTATGTGGTAAAAAGAACTGGACCAGAAATTAGAAGACTTTTTATTTTAATCCTTTCTCTGCTACCTTCCAGTCTGTGGGCCCTTAAGCAAGTCACTTAACCTCTCTGAACCTGTCTTAATCCACAAAATGGCTAAGTTGTTTTAAGGTTAAACTAGAATATGTGCCTAAGTATGTGAACATAATAAAACAGTATATAGTCATGCACTGCATAATGACATTTTTGGCAATGACAGACCACATATACAATGGTGGTTCCATAAGACTATAATGCCATATTCTTACTGTACCTTTTATTTTCTTCTTTAACAACAACTTATTAAAAATTTCAATAGCTTTAGGGATACAGGTGGTTTTGGTTTCATGGATGAGCTGTATAGTGGTGAAGTCTGGGATTTCAGTGCATCCATCACCCAAGTAGGGTACATCGTACCCCATAGGTAGTTTTTCATCCCTTACCCCTTTCTCACCCTCTCCCCGTCTGAGTCTCCAGTGTCCATTATACTGTATATGCTGCCTTTGTGTACCCATAGCTTAGCTCTCACCTATAAGTGAGAACATGCGATATTTGGTTCTCCATTCCTGAGTTACTTCAGTTAGAATAATGACCTCCAGTTCCACCCAAGTTGCTGCAAAAGACATTATTTCACTCTTTTTTATGGCTGAATAGAATTCACTATATTTTCTTTATCCACTCATCGGCTGATGGTCACTTTCCATATCTTTACAGTTGTGAACTGTGCTGCAATAAACATACGTGTGCAGGTGTCTCTTTGGTATGATTTATTTTCCTTTATGTGGATACTCAGTAGTGGGACTGCTGGTGAGAATGTAAATTAGTACAACTGCTATGGAAAACAGTATGGAGATTTCTCAAATAACTAAAAGGAATAATATTGGCCGGGCGCGGTGGCTCAAGCCTGTAATCCCAGCACTTTGGGAGGCCGAGGCGGGCGGATCACGAGGTCAGGAGATCGAGACCATCCTGGCTAACACGGTGAAACGCCGTCTCTACTAAAAAATACAAAAAACTAGCCGGGCGAAGTGGCGAGCGCCTGTAGTCCCAGCTACTCGGGAGGCTGAGGCAGGAGAATGGCGTAAACCCAGGAGACGGAGCTTGCAGTGAGCCGAGATCGCGCCACTGCACTCCAGCCTGGGTGACAGAGCGAGACTCCGTCTCAAAAAAAAAAAAAAAAAAAAGAAAAGGAATAATATTAATTGGTATAACCCAGTGCATTTACTGGCTTAATACTAATTGATTAGAAAATAATTGTTATGATGTATCTTTTACTAAATATACAAGTATATGATTTTAATCTTTATGCCACTTTTATCTGGTTCATCTTTTCAATTATTGGAAAATAAAATACACTGACATACAGACCTTCCATGTAATACCAAAACTTAGTAAACTATTTATGAAGATGATTAGATTCTAGATTTGGAAGAAACTGGTTAGTAGCTATACAATTTTCCCACAAGTAGAAAGCAAAAGTTCAAATATTCAGAGAATGCATGAAAAGATATGACCATTTTATGGAATTAAGATGCTATGTATTTAACTGATAAATTTATAGGTATATATTACACAAGCCACCTATAAACATGTAACTACATATAAACATATAACTAATGGACAAGATTTCTTTTTTTAATTCCAGGAATTACTACCAAGAAAGTACTGCTTAGAAGACTGTACCATTGCTCTTCTCTAAGGCTTGCATTGTGTCAGGGTCCAAGGCAATGCTAACAAGCAATTCCATGTAGCTCTTAAAGGTTTCCTTCATTGCTCTTGTGTTCAAAAAGCGAGTGACAAAGGGAGCGGGAGGATCAAATTCTGGGAGGGAGAAAGGGTTAAATATTAAATTTTCCTTCCTGACAATTTTAAAAATTCTTTTCTCTATAACGAGACCCTAGAAGCAGATTGCAGATACAATTTCTTCAAATTCAAGACTTCTCACCTTACCTTTAAAAGGTCTGAGGTTCTCAAAGCTGGTTTGCACATCACAATGACTGCAGAGCTTTGTTACCAATAGAACAAAAAACCAGACTGCTGGATTTCCTAAAACAGAATCTTTGGTAGTGGTGGTGGTCGTGGTAGTAGTGACGAAGCTTAAGTATTATGCTCTTAAAAAGCTTCCTAGGTGATTCTTCTGTGGTATGTGTGTGTGTGTGTGTGTTTTTTAAGACAGAGTTTTGCTCTTGTTGCCCAGGCTGGAGTGCAATGGCGCGATCTTGGCTCACTGCAACCTCCGCCTCCCAGGTTCAAGCAATTCTCCCACCTCAACCTCCCCAGTAGCTGGGATTATAGGTACACACCACCATGCCTGGCTAATTTTTTTGTATTTTTAGTAGAGACGGGGTTTCACCATGTTGGCCAGGCTGGTCTTAAACTCCTGACCTCAGGTGATCCGCCCCCTCAGCCTCCCAGTGTTGGGATTACACGCGTGAGCCACCACGCCTGGCCCTTCCTAAGTGATTCTGAAGCCCAACACCAGAAAAAGTAGACTGGGTAAGAAACTATTTGTCTTCCGCTGGATCCCACCACAGATATCTGGTGCCAGGTGGTGCTACTCTAGTCTTGATGGTTTCTCTCTGTTTAGTAGTAAAGAAATTGTATGACATCCAATGTATGAGTAATACATAGATTTCCATTTTATTTCTACACATAATTTGCTATAAAATTCTTGCCTAGGATGTATTAAAATTTTTAGAAGTATGCCAGGTGCAGTGGCACATGCCTGTAATCCCAACAGTTTGGGAGGCCAAGGTGGGAGGACTGCTTGAGCCCAGGAGTTCAAGACCAGCTAGGGCAACATAGTGGGACATCGTTTCAATTAAAAAAATAATAAATTAGCCACGTGTGGTGGCATGTACCAGTATTCCCAGCTATTCAAGAGGCTGAGGCAAGAGGACTGCTTGAGTCTAGGAGATTGAGACTGCAGAGTGCCGTGACTGCGCCACTGCACTCAAGCCTGGGAAACAGAGTAAAGACCCTGTCTCATAAAGAAAAATAAAAAAAGAAAAAAATCATTTTAATGTAAACATAGCCTGTGCACAGAGGAAATTTCATTCAAATCCAATGGGAAGAACTACGAGATTAACTTGTTGGGTGCGCTGGTGCACACCTGTAGTCCCAGCTACTTGGGAGGCTGAGGTGGGAGGATTGTTTGAGCCCGGGAGTTCAAGACCAGCCTGGTCAATATAGCAAGACTCCATCTAAAAAAAAAGTTTGTTTCAATTTTGACTTTTTTTAATTCAAATTTATAATCAAGTCACACCCTTAAATCGTAGTTTTAAAAATGTTTTTAATGTTGTGGGTATATAGTGTGCATGTGTGTGTGTATATGTGTGTATACACACACACACACACACACACACATATATATTTTTTTTCTTAGAGATGGGGGTTTCACTATGTTGCCCAGGCTGATCTTGAACTGTCAGCCTCAAGTGATCCTTCTGTCTCAGCCTCTGAAAGTGCTGAGATTAGCTGTAAGCCACCGTGCCTGGCCTATAGTAGGTATTATGTATTTTAAACAGCAGCTCTTAAAGTACAGTCCATGGACCCCGGGGGGACCCCAAAACCCTTTCAGTGGTCTCTGATATCAAAACTGTTTTCATGATAATATTAAGATATTATGTACTTTCTTCACTGCATTGCCATTTGCAAAACTAAAACTGATGGTGCCTTACTTACCACAAATGAAGGCAATGACAACAAACTGTACTAGTAGTAATATACTTTGCATGACTTTGTCATGTCACTACCATGTATTCGGAGGAGGAAAAAGTCAGTTTCACTTAGGAATAGTCCTAGGGGCTGGGCATGGTGGCTCACACCTATAATACCAGCACTTTGGGAGGCCAAAGTGGGAAGATTGCTTGAGGTCAGGAGTTCAAGGCCAGCCCAGGCAATCTAGCGAGATACCATCTCTACAAAAAAATTTTTAAGTTAGCTACATGTGGTGGCATGCACCTGTAGTACCAGCTGCTTGGCAGCCTGAGGTAGGAGGATTGTTTGAGCCCAGGAGTTCGCGGCTGCAGTGAGCTAAAAAGGTACCGCTCTTCTCCTGCTGGTGACATAATAAGACCCCATCTCTTAATTAACAACCAGAATAGTCTTAGGGCCAGGTGCAGTGACTCATGCCTGTAATCCCAGCACTCTGGAAGGCTGAAGCAGGACAATGGCTTGAGGCTAGGAGTTTAAGACTAGCCTGGGTAACAGAGTGAGACCCAGTCTCTACAAAAAACTTTAAAATTGGCCGGGCGCGGTGGCTCAAGCCTGTAATCCCAGCACTTTGGGAGGCCGAGACGGGCGGATCACGAGGTCAGGAGATGGAGACCATCCTGGCTAATACGGTGAAACCCCGTCTCTACTAAAAAATACAAAAAACTAGCCGGGCGAAAGGGCGGGCACCTGTAGTCCCAGCTACTCGGGAGGCTGAGGCAGGAGAATGGCGTGAACCCGGGAGGCGGAGCTTGCAGTGAGCTGAGAGCCGGCCACTGCACTCCAGCCTGGGCGGCAGAGCAAGACTCCGTCTCAAAAAAAAAAAAAAAAACTTTAAAATTAGCTGGGTGTGGTGGTGCATACCTGTAGTCCTAGCTACTTGGGGGACTGAGGTGAGAAGATTGCTTGTGCCAGAAGTTTGAGGTTACAGTGAATTATGATTGCACCATGCGCTCCAGCCGGGGTGACAGAGTGAGACCTGTCTCTAAATTTAAATACAAAATTAAAAAAGAGCCTGGGCAAGGCCAGACGCGGTGGCTCACGCATGTAATCCCAGCATTTTGGGGGGCCAAGGCAGGCGGATCACGAGGTCAAGCGTTCAAGACCAGCCTGGCCAACATAGAGAAACCGTCTCTACTAAGAATACAAAAAATTAGCCAGGCGTGATGGCGGGCGCCTGTAATCCCAGCTACTCAGGAGGCTGAGGCAGGAGAATTGCTTGAAACTGGGAGGTGGTGCAGTGAGCCGAGATCGCACCCCTGCACTCCAGCTTGGATGATAGTGCGAGACTCCATCTCAAAAAAACAAACAAAATACAAACACAAACAAAAAGAGCCTGGGCAACATGGAAAAACCTCGTCTCTACTAAAAAATACAAAAAAATAGCCAGCTATGGTGGCACACATGCGCCTGTAGTCCCAGATACCCAGGAGGCTGAGGTGGGAGGATCACCTGAGTCTGGGAGATTGACGTTGCAGTGAGCCGTGATTGCATCACTGCACTCCAGCCTGGGTAAGAGTGAGACCTTGTCTCAAAAAAAGATAAAATAAAAAATAATAGTCCTTGATGAAGGAGTAAAAATTACTACTTTTATGAAATTTCTACTCTTGCATAGATGTCTTTTAAGTATTGTGTGATGAAATAGCAGGTACACATAAAGCACTTCTGTGTAAGTATAATGGGTATGACCAGGAGGAGCACCCATACAGTTGTGTGAGTTACAAGATGAACTAGCTATTCTTTCCCCCAACAAAACACCATTTTTATTTGAAAGAATGACTGACAGATACACTATGGCTATCCAGACTTGGGTATTTGGCAGACATTTTCTTAAAAATAAATTAAGAGAATCTGTTCATTCAAGGAAAACAACTGACAGTATTTGCTGCCAATGATAAAATTTGAGATTTCAAGTGAAAATTAGAATTCTGGACATCTTCTATCCCTACTGTGAGTTTGAAAGCTTCCCAATTAAGACTTCATTAATGAGATCATTCATAGAATTGGTGAGTGCTATTTTTTGATAGTATAAAATGAAATATCTGACCTTAAAAGCAAGAACCATAAAACTCTTAGAAGAAAATGTAGGAGTAAATCTTTATGTCCTTGGATTTGGCAATGGATTCTATGTGAACAAAAGCTGAGCAACAAAAGAAAAAAGTAAATTGGGCTTCATCCAAATTTAAAACTTTTGTGCATCAAAGGACATTATCAAGAAAGTGAAAAAGACAACCTACGAAATGGGAGGAAACACTTTCAAATTATATATCTGATTAACGGTTTAATATCCAAAATATATTTAAAAACTCCTACAACTTAACAACAAAAAGACAATAACTCAGTTTAAAAATGGGCAATGGATCTGAATAGACATTTCTCCAAAGAAGACACACAAATGGCCAATAAGGACATGGAAAAAATGCTCAACATCATTAATGACTAGAAAAATTCAAATTGAAACCACAATGAGATACCACTTCACACTTGCTAGGATGACTTTTAAAAAATGCACACACATACACACAGAAAATAACAAGTGTTAGCAAAAGATGTGGAAAAATTGGAACCATCATGCTTTTCTGGTGGGAATATAAAATGGTGTAACCATGTGGAAACAGTTTGGTGGTTCCTCTAAAGGCTAAACACAGGATTATATGTGACAACAGTAACAATTCTGCTTCAGGTATATGCCTGCAAAATTGAAAATAGGAACTTAGATACTTGTATGCCAATGTTTATTACACCAATTATTCAGTTAGCCAAAAGGAAGAAATAACCCAAATGTCCATCAATAAAACATACAATAGAATATTATTTAGCCATAAAAAAGGAATAAAGTTCTAATATATGCTTTTACATGGATGAACCTTGAAAATATTCTGCTAAGTGAAAGAAGCCAGACACAAATGGAAAAATATTGTATAATTCCACTTATATGAGACATTTAGAATGGATAAAATCAATATACAAAAAACAGATTAGAGGTTACCAGTAGCTGGAGGAAAAAGAGGGTAAGTAGTTGTTGCTTAATAGTTACAGTTTCTGTTTGGGATGATAAAAGTTTTGGAAATAGAGGTGAGAGTTATACAACAGTTTGAATGTAAATAATGCTAATAAATTGTACACTTAAAAATGGTTAAAAAGGCAAATTTATATTTAACCACAGTGTTTTAAAGTGTGAAAAAAATACTGGAAAATCTATGTCACCAAGCTAACTAATATTTTCACATGACCAATTAACAATGTTATAAATCCATGCATGGATGAGAGATATGTAAAAGTTAAGACAAACCAATAGATTTTAATGTAATAGCATGAAAACTCAAGAAACTACTACTTGTCAGTATCAGGAGCATCTATAAATATCTGAGAAGGCAATTGAAATCCTCCTCCTTTTCCTAACTACATACAGAAGGAATATTTCAATTGCTTTCTCAGTTAAGTATGGATATTCTTGATACTTTAGCCAAAACAACATATAATAACGAACTGAATGTAGAAGCAGATATGTACTCATCTCACTAAATACTGTTAATTTTGTTTTAAAAAACACACCTCACATTAATAAGTAATGGGTTCATTTTAAATAAATATTTTTAAACTTTGAATTGGTATTTAGTAAATATCAATAGATTTAGCACACATAAACCAAAATATCTAGAATCCTCAATGTGTTCAAAGACTTCACTGGAGTCCTGAAACAAAGAGTCTGAAAATCACCAGCCTATGAATATATGTTTATTATCAATATTTGACTTAAGAGAACTAAATCCATTCGTTAGCCTGAGAATGTAAAACAAGGAACAAAAAGGCACTAAAAGTGTTTGCTTAACTATTAGTGACACCTAGTGGTCACTCAAATTACCAAGGGAAGAAAATGTTACCATTTGAAGAAACTATAATTGAGAGCAAATTCAGAACCAAACATTTTGATTGTAAGCAGTAGGCAAGACTGCTAACTGCAAAAATTACGTATAATGCCTTCTATGCATATTCAAGGCATTGAATTTCCTTATATATTCTGATGTATATATATTTCTTTTTTTTCTTTCTTTTTTTTTTTTTTTGAGATGGAGTTTCGCTCTAGTTGCCCAAGGCTGGAGTGCAATAGCGCAAACTTGGCTCACTGCAACCTCCGCCTCCTGAGTTCAAGTGATTCTCCTGCCTCAGCCTCCCGAGTAGCTGGGATTACAGGTGCCTGCCACCACACCTGGCTAATTTTTTGTATTTTTAGTAGAGACAGGGTTTCACCGTGTTGGCCAGTCTGGTCTCGAACTCCTGACATCAGGCGATCCACCCTCCTTGGCCTCCCAATGTGCTGGGATTACAGGCATCAGCCACCGCACCCAGCCTGATGTATATATTTCTAAACAACCATTTACAAATAGCTTTTTTTATTATTATTATTTTTTAAGAGATGGAGTCTCACTATGTTGTCTAGGTTGGTCTTGAACTCCTGGGATCAAGCAATCCTTTCTCCTGAGCCTCCCAAGTAGCTAGGAGTACAGATGTGCACCACTGCACTTGCCCACAAATAGCATTTAAAAATAGTACATTTAGACTGGGCACAGTGGCTTATACCTATAATCCCAGCACCTTGGGAGGCCAAAGTGGGAGGACTGCTTGAGCCAACCAGGAGTTTGAGATCAGCCTGGGCAACACAGTGAGACCCTGTGTCTACAATGATAAAAATTTAAAAATTAGCTGGGTGCGGTGGTGCCCACCTGTAGTCCCAGCTACTCAGGAGGCTGAGGTGGGAGGATCACTTGAGCCTAGGAGGTTGAGGCTACAGTGAGTCATGACAGAACCACTGCAGTCTAGCCTAGACAATGGAGTAGAACTTGACTCAAAAAATAAAAAAAATAAAAAATAAAAACAGTAAATTTAAAGTAGACTTCAGCACTGAAGAATTTTTTTTATTATGGTTCTATTTCTAATCAGATAATTTCTAAGATAATCTCTCAAGCAATGATACTTGTGATGTTAGAAACCATCTTGGACATCAACTTCAACCATAGCCCCAACAACTAATTCATCATTCAAGTTCTGCCAAGATTACATCCTGAATTTCTCAAAACTGTCCCCTCATCTCCATCCCTGCTGCCGCTATTTAGGTGCAGACTCAATTTATGCCTGAATTATGTCCTGTAATTCAAATTCAATTTCACCATATTGTTTCCCCTTTATAAATCCCTCTAAGGACTCTCATTTGTTTACAAGATCCCAAGCTTCTTAGCTTTATTATGGCATACAAGGTCTTTCATCATCCCTTACTCTTTTCTTATATTCAACTTTATGTTCTAGAAAAATAGGGGCCAGCAACCTTTTTCTGTAAAGGGCTATAGGTAAATATTTTAGGTTTTGTCATATGGTCTCTGTAGAACTACTCAAATCTGCCACTGTAGTGGGAAAGCAACTGTATGGAAATATGCAAATGAATGTATGCAGCTGTGTTCCAATAAAACTATAAAAACAGGCTGAGGGTCAGATTCAGTCTGCAAGCCATTTGGTAACCTCTGTACTAGACTACTGAACCACTTGAAATTTCTTACATATATCACACACCATGATTTGTGTGCTGGTATAATCTTATGTATTACAACTATCTCAATTTTAATTTCTAATATAGTAAATATCAATAGATATACCTACATAAATGCATTTTAGGATCTTCAGTAATTTTTAAGAATGTAAAATGGTTCTAAAGTCAAGAAGTTTGATAACAGATTATTTCAACCTTTACATTTTATAAAAAAAGAAAAAACTAAGACAGAGGATATCCTACCTTAGTCATAGGTACATGATAAGCTAGTGGCAGATACATAGTAGTAAGCATTTATTAAATAATGTAGTGGTATACGTTATTAAATATATTACTATATTATAATTTGAGTTCCTCTTTCCTAGGCTTAATTATTCTTTTCTTCTAGCATAAACTTAGACTCAAATGTTTAGAACTAGGCGGGGCGCAGAGGCTCATGCCCGTAATCCCAGCACTTTGGGAGGTTAAGGCAGAAGGACTGCTTAAGCCCAGGAGTTTGAGACATCCTGAGTGACAAAGCAAGAGCCCATCTCTTAAAAAAAACACTAGCTGGGCTTGGTGGTGCACACTTGTAGTCCCAGCTACTTTGGAAGCTGAGGTAGGAGAGTCACTTGAGCCCAGGTGTTCGACACTGCAGTGAGCTAGGATCATGCCATTGCACTTCAGCCTGGGTGACAGAATGAAACCTTGTTTCAAAAAAAAAAAAAGTTTAGAACTAGATGATTCTTAGTAATCATCTGATCTAACCTCCATCTTATCCAGAGTTGAGATGACTGGCATTACTAAGGTAAGTTCTGCCTTTTCTTTTTTTTTTTTTTTTAAGTTCTGCCTTTTCTATTTACAAGGCCGCATGTGTGGGTCAACTGTACTTCAGTTGGTATGTTCAGGGAATGTGAACTTATTTTCATAAAAACCTAAACAGAATTTATTAGGCAGATAAATTCCCTGAAAAATAAATACATTTTGAATTGTCAGCATCACCGCTCCTCGCCACTCATGTAGATAATCTAAAGTTATCAGGATAGCCATTTCACGGAAAACTCACCCTCATCATCACTACTACTACTATGGATCTCAGGAGATGAGTCAGATTGGGATGATGAAAATTCTTCTTTCCATTTTTTCCGTTTCTTTGGTGGTGGCTCAGCCTTTACTTTTAGCTGTTTAACTTTGGGTTTCACGGAAGGGGTTTTTGTAGTTGTAGTTTTTGATGCTGGAGGATCAGAAGCTTTACTACTACTACTTGGCTTAGCTTGAACAGTTCTGCAATGTTATAAACAAACTTCATTAATATACTGAAATCTTGTTAAACTAAAATAAAATAGAAAAATACAAAAGAATCACAGGAGAAGATTATCTAATTACCCTCACCAATACCTCCAAAATATACAGTCCAAGTCCTATACCTCTCAATGGTGATTCCCATAAAATTTTCTTAAAATACATTCTTTTCACTAATAGCATTCAATATTCAGTTACTAAGGGACTTTTAGTTCAAGTCCTTATTTCTACTTCCTCATTCCCCTCCTTGATTTATGGACTTATTTCCCAGAGACTATGAGGCTGTACAACAGATGATCAGTGGCCTTAGGAAAGTAATGAATGATATAACCATAATTGCCATATCTAGCTCTAACCCTAAGAAACTCTCACACAGGCTCTGGTGGTGTCAGGTTTTGATGTAGAAACCCAAATGTGGCCAGGCGCGGTGGCTCATGCCTGTAATCCTAGCACTTTGGGAGGCCGAGGCGGGTGGATCACCTGAGGTCGGGAGTTTGAGACCAGCCTGGCCAACATAGTGAAACCCCATCTCTACTAAAAATACAAAAATCGGCTGGGAGTGGTGGCATGCGCCTGTAGTCTCAACTATTTGGGAGGCTGAGGCAGGAGAATCGCTTGAACCTGGGGGGTGGGGGTTGCAGTGAGCCAAGATCACGCCATGGCACTCAAACCTGGGCAACAAGAGCAAAACTCCGTCTCAAAAAAAAGAAAAGAAAAGAAAAGAAACCCAAATTCATCTGTCCTAGAGTCCCTCAAGATTTGCTCTATGCCATCTGGGTATGGTGGTTCATATCTGTAATTCCAGCACTTTGGGAGGCTAAGGTGGGCAAAGTGCTTGAGCCCAAGAGTTCAAGACCAACATGAACAACATGGTAAAATCCCATTCCTACAAAAATTAGCTGGGTACAGTGGTGCGTACCTGTAGTCCCAGCTACTTGGGAGGTTGAGGCAGGAGGATCACCTGAACCTGGGAGGTCGAGGCTGCAGTGCTGTGATCACGCCACTACACTGCAGCCTTAGTGACAGGGTGAGACCCTGTCTCAAATAAAAAAGATTTGCTTTCTGCCAGGTCTGAAGATTTGAGTGGATAAAATTCCATCATAAAAATAAGGTGAGCTGCTTCCAGTAGGTGGGAATGTTAATGAAACTGGACCTACTTGGCACTCGATTAAGAATATCTAGGTATGTCATACCTGCTTTCTCATACAGACCACAGGGTCAAGTCAGTTATCTTCCAGATTCATGCTCCAGACAACCCAGAGTCACATTAATACACAATAATAATTCTACTGTGTACACTTGTCCAGTAATGTAGAGTTCTCATAGTTTTTTTCTCAAAAATTATTTTAAATTTAATTTATTGAATTGTTATTTACATTTTATAGATGAAAAAGGGAGCATCAGGGAAGTTGTCTTCTTTAGGTCACATAAAGCTGGACTCAAATTTTTTGCCTCTACAATTTTTTTTCACAATACTAGGGTGACACCAAAAGGACTCAGGGAAAAGAAAAGGGCACCCACCCACCACAGAAAGCTGTGAGCTTTGCAGTGCCCATCTCATGCCTTCTAAAGAATCACTTATTTCATCAGGCTCTGAAATTTTTTGACTTGTGTATAATAATAATAAAAAAAAACTCTTTAATTGATATGCTCCTTTGTACATTGGTATCATTAATAATACACCTATATATATGCACAAATATATCACCTAAGAAAACACGTACCTGATAGCTTGTGAAGGTTTGTTTCTTGGCTTTTTAGAACACACTCTGACATATTCCTTCTTGTTTGCATTTTCAATGAACTTCACATATATTCTTTTGTATTTACTCTTTGCATCTCCAAAATATCCAAGATACTGAGGAAAGAAACACTTTTGAGTTACATAATTGTTCAATCTATATATAAATGCTACTTTGTTGGTTCGATTGACTATCACATAGCCAACCTTCAAGTTTTTAAAATGCAGCTCTGGCTGGGCTAATTTTACCCTCTAAAAAACTGATCCCAGGCTCATTATTGATTTCATATGTACAAGTCCATATGTACAAGCAATCTCATTAGGCATATTCTTACTTCCAGTTACATAAGTATGACAGAATAACTTCCATCAGTCTTCTGGTAAATCAGGATATTTGACTAGTAGAATAATCAATATAAAGGAGCCTCTGAGTTCATCTGAACTCTTCATAGGCTAACATTAATCCCTTTCCTTTATTTAAAAAAAAAAGTTAATAGTACAAGGTCATTTAATTTTAAATAGCTGATATTTAACAAATGACTTTATTTTTATATTAGACTATCAAAGAGCATCAATATTCTAGTTCAAATTATATGCTATTTTATATCAAAATTATTCAATATAAAATACTTCTAAATTTAAATCATTCTGTTTTTTTCGGGACCACTGTCAAAATAACGCTAATATAAACATGCATTTTACTTACACTATTTGTAGCAGCAAATTCTCTTTGACCATCTCGAATTTCAGGAACAAATTTCTGTAATAAAGCTTTTTGTACTTTCCAAATAGCTGGAGGTTCTTTTCCTGTTTTTAAAGCCTCCTGTAATAACCAGAATTAATGATACTTTATAAAACACAGCAACATATTTTAGATCTTACAATGTTAGAGATGAAAGGAATCTGAAAGGCCTACCCTAGCTCAACCTTTTATCTTACCTCTCTATCTGATATTCTGCAATAATTCTTATAAGCTGATTAGGTTATTCAGTCTCTGCTTAAATTATTCCAGAAATAGGGAGTTCATTAACACACAAAGTAGCCCATTACCCATTTGTGCAGCTAAAACTAGTGGAAAGTTTTCTTCTAATGACACTGTCCTATGTTACATATGCAATTTTATAACCATGTATATATACATATCTTAAAAGACCCTAAATAAACACGTTAAAATATTAAAAGTAGTTAATTGTGAATAATGAGAATATGGAATGTTATATTCTTCACTGCACTTTTTTTCTTTTTTGGAGATGGAGTCTCGCTCTGTTGCCCAGGCTAGAGTCTCGTGTCGCCCAGTGGCGTGATCTCAGCTCACAGCAAGCTCCGCCTCCCAGGTTCACGCCATTCTCCTGCCTCAGCCTCCCGAGTAGCTGGGACTACAGGCGCCCGCACCACACTTGGCTAATTTTTTGTATTTTTAGTAGAGACGGGGTTTCACCATGTTAGCCAGGATGGTCTCGATCTCCTGACCTCATGATCCGCCCGCCTTGGCCTCCCAAAGTGCTAGGATTACAGGAGTGAGCCACCATGCCCGGCCTTCACTGCACTTTTTAATATCATTCCAATGTTTTTTAAAAAGGCAAAAGTGACTGGATGCAGTAGCTCATGCCTGTAATCCCAGCACTTTGGGAGGCCAAGATGGGAGGACTGTTTGAGGCCAAAAGTTTGAGACCAGCCTGGTCAACATAGCAAGATCCCATCTCTATTTAAAAAAATACATAAAAAGGCAAAAGCAAAGCAAGCAAACAGAAACCCGAAAATATGTTATTTTAAACACAGCTAAAACTTTCTTACATAAAATTATTACATTCTCTTCATGGTTATACAACTTGAAATTATGAAATTAAATTTAATTCTACTTTTATGTGATAGTCCTCCGTTATTTTTGTTTAAACTTTTAAATTATATAAATCACGATTTTCTCCAAACTACTAATAATGAGTTGGGAACCGTGAAAAAAGTCAACATTTTTAAACTACTGTAATTACTAATACTGAAATGCAACTGACTACATTTGTACAGAAATACATACAACTAAGTTAAAGTTAAAATTATCTTCAATGATATCTGACATCTACTCTTAATATTTTGATTTTATCAAACACTTATAACGGGATAAAACTTTCTATAATTCAAAGTAGATGCATGCTATTAAAGTCATAATGAAGGCTATCACAGGCACACCGGCTAAACTATGACCTTTACACTGGTGAACGCTGACATCACCTTAAAAGTCTCTATGTCTTCTATCTTTACCACAAATTCGTCACGCTCTCTGTATTGGCCTTCTCCTCCACTTTCTGTGTTCTCCTCATCTGTAAAACCTTCTATGGCAACAGTGTCCTGTCCTTTTGCAAATTGGTCTGAAGGAAGACCATCAAGTTCAATGGGCTTTGAGGATTCCGAAGAGCTTATATTTTCCAGAATATTTACTGCATATGAAGTAGAGTGGAGAGGTTCTTGCTTAACTGCACCGACAGTGGTGGAGGAAGTAGTAGCCGTACCAGTAGTATTGGCAGTTGGGCTAGTAGTTGCCACCTGTAAGGCTTCTGAAATGAAACCAAGCAAATGGAAATCAGTATTAAAAATATTTAAACACTTACTTGTTTTGTGTAAAACTTAAACAGTTTAAAAAGAAAGACTTGATTATTTTGTAATAAAATTGGTTGAAACAAAACCACAGGAAGAAATTAGACAATAGATGTTAATTTTCAAGAATCAAAGATGTGAGAATTGAGTCTGAATGACAAGTAGACTGCAAACCTGCAACTATCTACCTACCCTCCTGTTGCCAATTCCATGTAAGTAGAGCAAAACTATTTTTAAAAGAGGCTGGGTGTAGTGACTCACCATCTGTAGTCCCAGCCCTATTAAAAAAAACAAAAAAATTAGCCAAGCATAGTGTTGTGTGCCTGTAGTCTCAGCTAATCAGGAGGATGAGATGCAAAAATTGCTTGGGCCCAGGAGTTTGAGGGTTACAGTGAGCTATGATGGTGCCACTGCACTCCAGTGTGGGTGACAGAACAAGACTCTACCTAAAAAAATAATAAAAATAAAGACATGAAAGTGATAAAAGATAAGGAAGGGTCGGCCAGCCAAAACTGTGACTCTTCATAGAAGATGAAAAACCAAATACATGTGGGGAAAAAAAAAAACCAAAACATTCTGAAACAGCACTAGAGGCTACCAAAATTAAAATGATTATAAAGTAGTACTATGAAAAACTGTATGCCAACAAATTAAATAAGTTAGATGAAATGAACAAATTCCTAGAAAGACACAAACTACTAACAAAGATTGGGGCCGGGTGCGGTGGCTCATGCCTGTAATCCCACCATTTTAGAGGCCAAAGTGGGTGGATCACGAGGTCAGGAGTTTGAGACCAGCCTGACCAACACGGTGAAACCCTGTCTCTAATAAAAATACAAAAATTAGCCAGGCATGGTGGTGTGTGCCTGTAATCCCAGCAACTCAGGAGGGTAAGGCAGGAGAATTGCTTGAACCCGGGAGGCGGAGGTTGCAGTGAGCCAAGATTGTGCCACTGCACTCCAGCCTGGGCAACAGAGACTCTGTCTCAAGAAAAAAAAAAAAAACTCGGGAAGAAATAGAAAATCTGAATACCCCAATACAAAGTAAAGAAAATAAAAGTAATTTCAAAACATCCCACAAAGAAAAGCATAGGCCCATATGGCTTCACTGGATGATTCTATCAATAATTAAAATATATCAATCTTTTATAAACTCCAAACAATAGGAGGAAACACTTCCCAACTCATTTTGTGAAGCCAGTATTATTCCAATACCAAAACCTGACAAAAACAGCATGAGAAAACTATAGATTAATATCCCTTAGTATATAAATACAAAAACCCACAATGAAATACTAGCAAATCCACCAACATACAAAAAGAATCATACAATGTGACCACGTGGGATTTATCTTAGGAATGCAAAGTTAGTTTAACACCTGAAAATCAATGTAATACACTATGTTAATAGAAAACAGCATAGGAGCACAGGATCATCTCAATAGGTGAAGAAAAAGCATCTGACAAAATGTAATGCCCTTTTATGATAAAAACATTCAACTACCTGGGAACTTCCTCAACTTTACAGAGGACATTTAGAAAAAATCAGTAACTAACATCATACATAGTGGTTAAAACTGTAAACTTTCTCCCTAAGAAAGATATCTGAAGAAGCAAAACTATATTTGCAGGTTACATGATCCTGTATATAGAAAATCCCAAGGCCTGGGCACAGTGGCTCACTCCTGTAATCCCAGCACTTTGGGAGGCCGAGGCGGGCGGATCACCTGAGGTCAGGAGTTTGAGACCAGCCTGGCCAACATGGTGAAATCCCGTCTCTACTAAGAATACAAAAAAATTAGCCAGGCATGGTGGCACACACCTGCAATCCCAGCAACTTGAGAGGCTGAGGCAGGAGAACTGCCTAAACCTGGGAGGCGGAGGTTGCAGTGAGCCAAGATCTCACCACTACACTCTATCCTGGGCAACAAGAGCAAGAACTCCATTTCAAAAAACAAACAAACAAAAAATCCCAAGGAATATACTGAAAAACTATCAGAACTAAAAAATGAGTTCAGCAAGATTGTAGGGTATAAGATCAATATATAAAAATCAAATGTATTTCTATACATTTGCAGTAAACAACCCAAAAATAAAATTAAGAACACAATTCCATTTATAATAGCATCAAAAGTAACATTTATGAATAAATTTAACAAAAGAACTGCAAAACTTACATTGTAAAAACTATAAAAACACTGTTCAAATAAATTATAGAAGATCTATATAACTGGAAAAACATCCCATGTTCATAGATGAGAAGACGCAACACTGTTTAGATGGCAATGTTCCCCAAACTGATCTATGGAATCAACCCACTTCCTATAAAAATCTGAGCTTCATTTTTTACAAAAATTGAAAAATTGTTCCTAAATTCATATGGAAATGAAAGGGACCCAGAATAGCCAAAACGATCTTGGAAAAAAAGAACAAAGTTGGAAGACTGACATTTCTCAATTTCAAAACTTACTATAAAGCTATAGAAATACAGACTGTGATACTGACATGGACATACATAGGTACAGATCAATGAAATAGAATGAAAGTTCAGAAATAAACTCCTATACTTATGAGCAAATGATTTTCAAAAAAGGTGCCAGAACCATTCTAATAGAGAAAGAATAGTTAACCATCCTACTATGATGGTTATAATTAAAAATACAGACATTAACAAATGTTACCAAGAAAGTGGAATGAATGGAGTCTTTATACATCACTGATGAAAATGTAAAATGGTACAACCACATTGGAAAATAGTTTGGCCATTCCTCTATTAAGCATGCAGATATATGATTGAGGAATTCCACTTCTGGATGTGTACCCTAGAGACAATAAACAGCCATATAAACCTTTGTACATGAATGTTTACAGATTTATTCATAAGAGCCAAAAACTCTATCAATGGATAATTGGATATACAAAATGTGATATATCCACATTAGGGAATAAAAAGGAATTAGATACTGAAACATGCTACAACATAGATAAACCCTGAAAACATTATGCTAAATGAAAGAAGCCAGTTACAGAAGGTCACATATCATAGGATTCCCTTTACACGAAACATCCCAAATAGGCAAATCTACAGAGAGAGAAAGATTTGTGGTTGCCTATAGCTGGGTGTGGGTATGGGAATGGACTCCTTAATGGATACAGGGTTTCTTTTTGAAAGATGGAAATACTGCACAAGTCAATGAACCACTGAACTGTACACTTTAAATGAGTAGATGTTATTGTGAATGAATTATAATTCAATAAAACTTAAAAATACTTCAAATACCAGAGCTGACAGAGGAACTCTGGGCTGAGGAACAAATATAAAGAACATGTAGCACTCCAGTGGTAAGTCTGAATAATACTGATGAACTAAAATAGTCACATATACAACAATAAGTAAATAAAAATGGGAAGGCCAGGCTGGGCACAGTGGTTCATGCCTGTAATCCCAGCACTTTGGGAGGCTGAGGCAGGCAGATCACTTGAGGTCAGGCATTCAAGACCAGCCTGGCCAGCATGGTAAAACACCATGTCTACTAAAATACAAAAATTAGCCAGGCATAATGGCAGATGCCTGTAATCTCAGCTACTCGGGAGGCTGAGGCAAGAGAATCACCTGAACCTGGGAGGCGGAAGTCGCAGTGAGCCGAGATTGTGCAACTGCACTCCAGTCTGGGTGACAGAGCAAGATTCCTTCTCAAAAAAAAGAAAAAAGAAAGGAAGGCCAGTGATCCCTTTAACTGTTCTGAGCTATAGGCAGAAGGGGTGTTTGACCACAGGCTAAAATGCAAAAGCTATACTCTGAAGAAAGTGAATTCTACTTGCCTAGAATGGTGGAGGAGCTGAGAGAAAACCAAACCAGGGCCTGAGGCAAAGCCAGACTTCCAATACAGAAAAAATGGAAATGCAGACTAGCAGGGGAAATCCATGAAGGAACTAAAGTGCTTGACAAATAGAGTAAAGACCTCCTTATTGCTACCAGCCAGCCTACCTGTTCCTGTCCCAAATTAAAGCCATCCTCATACATTTACACATTTCCCACTCAAGGGAAAAGGCCTTTGAGGAAATATAGATGAATATTCTAATCATGTTAGGAGCCCATACTATTTTATCCTAACATATTTCTATAATGCTATAGTTACACGGTCATACTTTTCTGACACAAAAATATGTGTGTAAATGGAAACTGATTTGTAACTGAAGGCTCAAAATATTACACATTTCTAACATACAATTGTATAGTTGATCCAAATTAGTATCTTTTCACATTTTAGACAAGTATTAAATGTAAAAATCATGCTTCTGTTGGACATGGCACTTAAAATTATTCATACATGGATCCATGGATAGTACTTATTGAGATAGATTTTACAACCAATTTTATTTGTCCTTCACTGTTATTGATATAAGAACTGAGAAACCATGTTCATATAAATAATGGACAAATTAAGGAATAAAAGTGACTTTGTTATAGCAATGTCACTGACTTTTGCAAATACTTTCTAAGTTATATGGCAAAACAAATCACATAGCTATCTGTGAACCAAAACAGAGATGCTGCAGCACACTCTGAGAAAAGGAAATACTAAAGGTATTTTAGTATTTAGTTTGCTTTAATCAGATGCAAAATAATCCCAAGGAGAAGCTATGAGGTGTAAGAATGAATGAAGGGTAAACTGGGAAATGTATAAGTAAATGTAAACAAATGACTAAAAGACTATTAATGATGATAGAATTAAAATATGTGTAACAATAACATTTATGTCAGGAAGGGATTAAATGGAGCTCCACTGTTCAAAAATCTGTATTATTCAGAAAAAGGAAGATACTGACAGATTTGGAGAAGCTAAAAGTGCATGTTGTAATTTCTATTGTAACCAGGAAAAGAATAGAAATATTTCACCAAAATAATCAGGGGGTGGGCAGCTAGATAAAGGTATGAATAAATAGCAAGACTGACCACATAATGATTATTGAAATGGATGATGCCCCCAGAATTGGGTTTCATTATGCCAATCTCTGTACTTTTGTATATGTTTGAAAATTTCTATGAAAAAAGCAAAAAAAATTTTTTTTAGAAAAGAATGTATAACTTCTAGTAGAGGGAAAATTCATCAATACTTTATTTATATGCCCTTTACAGGAAGTTTTAAAAACAAACCAAACAATAGTCTTTTCTTTTTTTAAGAGATAGCATCTAGCTCTGTCACCCAGGCTGGAGTGCAGTGGTGTGATTCCAGCTCACTGCAGCCTCAAACTCCTGGGCTCATACGATACTCCTGCCTCAGGCTCCCCATTAGCTAGGAAGACAGGCACATGCCAACATGCCCAGCTGTTTTTTGTTTTTTGTAGAGCTAGGATCTCACTATGTTTCCCAAACTAAAAAGTATAGTCTTTAGAGATGCATACATACATGGTAAAATTATATTAAGAAAAGTAAGAATGATTACCATCCAAGTCAGTTAGTGATTTGCTCTCGAGGTTAACAGTGGGTTTAATTTAATACTCAATTAATTTTGATACTTTCTTGCTTTCCAATGAATGACATTTAACACTATAAATCTGCTTCTTCACACCAAACCCTGGCCACATCCTATTAGTTTCAGTATATAATGCTCCACTGTCCATTCCAATTAGTTTGTCATTCATTCCAGTTTTGGTTTCCTTTTTAAGCCAAGAGTTATTTAGAAGGGTGAGTTTTTCTTTGTTCCTTTCTTTTTTCTTTCTAGAAACGGCTGCACTGTATCCAGGGAATGTAGCTTGAATAATGTCTGCATTTTCAAATCTGTGGAAGTTTTGTTCTGTATTTTTCTTTATGCATGTTTAATTTTCATATGTGGGTTGTATTTCACACGAAAAAATATTCCAAAAGAAAACATAGATATGGAAAATATACTAAAAAATGCTAATAACAACAAAATTAGTATGACAATATTAAAAACTGAAATCATTAAGTGGGAAAAAGAAAGATTTTATTATGATAAAAGGAAATTTAACTGTAGTAAAATTTTATGCACTGAATTACATGGGTTCAAAATATCAAGTAAACAGTATTAGAAAAATAATATAACATAATGGGAAACTTTAACACACCTTTCTCAGGAATCAACAGATCAAGCAATCTAAAAACAAATAAGGGTAGAGAGGAGTTTTAAAACTTTTTATTACTATGAAATTTTAGACTACACAAAAGTAGAGAATACAAACCCTACTACAACCCAACTGTAACAAGCACAAACATTTTGTTTCATATGTAAACATTTTCTTAAATAACCTAGTATCATTTATTAAATAAAAAAGATATAAAGGATTTGAACACTATTAATAAAATCTATTAATACTTAGTATTTATAAAAATTGGACTATCTATAAAAACGGACCATTTACCAAGCTACTAACAACATTTCCATAAATTTCAAAATGTGAACATATTCCCTGAACACAATACAAAAGAGTCAAATTAATAATTAAAACAAAAACTACTAGAAAACCCCTGACCATTCCTCATAACTCCTGGGCTAAAAATGAAATCAAAACTGAAATAATAAACCAGTTTGAAAAGAAAGTGAGACCATTATAAACTGAAACTGTTAGATATGGTCAAAGTATGGTGCAAAGAAGAAAACTTACAGCTTAAATGCCATTAGACAGAAAATACAAAAATAAACTAAGTATTAAACTCAAGAAGCCAGAAAGAGATATCAAATTATACCCAAGGAATACAGGGCAAAAGAATTAAGATAATAACAGACATTAAGAAAAAGAGCAAAAAATAACAGGAGCAAAAAAATAAAAGTAATTTGGCTCTTTAAAAAAAAGCATTTATTAGGCAAAACCTTTCACTGACAAGGAAAAAATGCAAATAATTATTTAGAGGAAGAAAGAGGGTATAACTACAGAGGTAGAAGAGACTAAAACTTAGGGATTACTATGGACAACTTTACAGCCACAGAGTTTACAATCTAAATGAATGATTTTTCCTAGAAAATGTAACTTTCTTAAATTGACCTAGACAGATCAAGCAACCTCAAGAAAAATTGGAAAGATGGTTAATTAGATCTATTCTTAGAAAAGTTTTATCAAATCCCTATTATATATGATAAACTTTCAAAGCTTAGATGAACAGAAAAATTTTCCCAGTTTAATTTGTAAGATCAACATAATCCTGAATACAAAAGTGAGTCAGATTAAGACAGAAAATACTATAAGCTAATCTCACTTATAAATCTAAGTGTAAAACTCTCAAATAAAATACTAGCAAGTTAAATCTTTCAACAGATTAAAATTATCTGTCATGACCAAGCAGGGATCATGATAGTCCCCAAGCAAAACTCTACAACCCCCAAGCAATGAAACTTCACAACAAAACCCTCTATCTGGCATGAGGAATGGGTAACGAAGCCTTGTGCAAGGCTAACAGTAAGGGGAACATCTATTTCTTTTTTCTCTTTTTTGCTCCCAACTCTGTCCAGAGAGGGGCCCAAGTCAAAGAGCTGAAATGCAGTAATAATGAATCAGAAATCTAAAACCCTAACAGAACGCTTGTCTTTTTGGCAAAAGCAACCTAGAAACAAGGCCCCTAAGGCATTAAGACAATAGAGAGAATCCCTGTTCCTTCATTTATCTCACTGCATTGCCCCAAGGGCAGTCCCAGTTGCAGAGAATTATGTCTAAGCATGGGCAGATAAATCTCAAAAACAAAACAAAACAAAACAAAAAAAACAACAATCCCAGCCTTCCAGGCAAATGACTAGGAAAGGAGACTCTGGGATCTGGGCAGTGTGGGGAAAATCCCAGGGAAAAGGGAGCTGGAGAATGGGATCCTCTCATTCTATGTATGGACCCACACAAATCAGAGTTTCATACCTAGGATGCACAAGTGTAAGATAGACCAAAACTAGCAAAAGAAAGTCTTTGAGATCTGAACTACAACACCGTCTACCATACACCCAAGTTCCAGGCTAACTGCTGAAACAGACCTATAGCAGCAAAGCAAAAGTCTGAAAACAGAACTGATACTGGAAACACCATTCACACAAAGTAAGATAGAACTTATGGTCTGACTGCCTGCTAAAACAGAACAAAATAAATCAATATGCTCCAGAGGATGTTAATAGAACCTAGAGTTTTATAATACAGCACTCAAAATGTCCAAGATACAATCCAAAATTACACAATATACAAAGACCCAGAATATCCCATAATGCCAAATAAATTTCAGAGACAAAGAACTAAAACAGACCTTAAAACAAAATTAAAACCCAAATTTTAAGTTTATTTTATTTATTTTATTTTATTTTTGAGACGGAGTCTTGCTCTGTCGCCCAGGCTGGAGTGCAGTGGCGCAATCTCGCCCTCACTGCAAGCTCCGCCTCCTGGGTTCACGCCATTCTCCTGCCTCAGTCTCCCGAGTAGCTGGGACCACAGGTGCCCGCCACCATGCCCGGCTAATTTTTTGTATTTTTAGTAGAGACAGGGTTTCACTGTGTTAGCTAGGATGGTCTCGATCTCCTGACCTCGTGATCCGCCCACCTCGGCCTCCCAAAATGCTGGGATTACAGGAGCGAGCCACCGTGCCTGGCCCCAAATTTTAAGTTTTAAAAGATCTTCAAGAAGCCCAGAAAACTGACGGTGGTATTACACATTTTTTTTTAAAGCTTTTAACACATTTCAGCCAAGTCCATTTTATCCAGAGATGCAAACAAAACTGCAGGGAAACACCAATTTTGGTTTCATTACATTGTTGAGATGTGGGTGCCTGTCACTTGTGTCCTTAACAGTTTGTTCTGCATACCCATGGCTCTCCTAAGAAGTCGGGGCTGAGTGCTGTTCGTCAGCTTGGCCTTCATTTTGAAAAAATATACCGGTCACTTTGAATGAAATCAAGTTGTAACTAGACTGTATACTCTAACATTCTGCTTCCACTGACTTGATAATAGTAAATTACTTGATACAGATTCAGAAGCATTTTAGTAATGTAAAAACTAGTTTTATACTGAACTTTAATTCAATCTGAAAGGAGTAAGGAATGGTGAAAACAGCACCCATCCCTCGTTTCAGGATTCAAAACTAGGGGTGGGTTTTTATATTTCATTGGTCTTTTTAATGCAAATATAGAATTCAGAGTGTTAGACAACTGTGCACCATCTTGCCTAAAAGAGCCCAGGATTTAGTTTATGTTGTTGATACAAGATACAGTTCCATTAGTTTTTTCTTTTTTTCTTAATCCAACTCCTATAATGAAAGTAAATATGTAAATTTCTTACTTTATAGATAATTATTTTATCAAAAACTTAACTAGAAAACTTTATTATTTTAGAGCAAGGAATATGCCCTTTAGGCATGTGAATAATTTAAAGTCAAAAATAATTTAAAAGTCAAAAAACAGGAGGAAACAGCTGCAACTGAAGACATCTTCATATGCTTAGAATGGCTATAGCAGTCCACAAAAAACTAACAGCAAGCCTATGTTACAGAAAATATTACAAGTATTTGGAAACTGGCATCAGTGGAAGATATACTCACTTTTAAGTTATTTACCATGGAACTGTGAAATGTGGAGTACCACAGGCTCATCGTATCTCTGTGACTTCATTTTAACTGTTTGGGACTATACAACCTATGTGCAAAACTCAGAATTCTACTCACAAAATTAAAACCCAAACCTGGCTACTTTAACTCATGGTCACCTCAATGTTCTACTTTTCTTTTACATACCCTCACTCATTATTCGAGTACCTGCTACATTTCAGGTCTTTCAAATACAAAGATGAATACAGTATAACTACAATTAATGACTCAGATTATGCATTATGTTCCTTATGTCCCTGAGTCCTTTCAAAAACCCGAGAGGTTACTATATACTGACTATATCTATATATACTGACTGTATCACCATGTCCCATTTTACAGATGAGGAACATGCCCTAAAGTCACAGAGCTATGATTCTAGAAGTTGAACCCAAGGTGATTTAACTCTAAAGCCTAAATTCTCAACCATAACCCTGCACTAGCTTGAAGGAATTCACTTTCTAATGAAATATGCAAATATAAACGAACACATTAAAACACAAAAGTAAATGCTTTCATTGACATTTAAGGGCTGTGGGAATTGAAAGGGTAGGAGCACTAATTCTGTCTGGAAAAATGTCTACAACATGACTTTGAAAATAGTCTTTAAAGATCAGTAAGTATCTTCTAGACTAAAAACTGGCAAAGAGAGTAGTCTACATAGAGAAAAATGTGTTCAAAGGTTCACAACTGTGGAAGGGGGACAGACATCCAAGAAACAATGAAAAATTCAATTGTCACAGAAGAGGGACGGTGGAAAGAGAGTAAAACATGGAAAAAGGAATTTTTACATATAATCTTTATTTTTCCCATGAAGCACAGAGGTGTTTTGAAATAGAAGTAACAATCAGCTTTCCTTTTTTATAAAGATGAATCTGTTGACAATGTGGAAGATGGACTGGCATAGAGACTGGTGAGAAAAAATTCTAGGCCAGGCACAGTGGTTCATGCCTATAATCCCAGCACTTTGGGAGGCCAAGGCGGGAGGTCTGCTTGAGGCCAGGAGTTCAAGACCAGCCTGGGCAACATAGCAAGATCCCATCTTTACAAGAGATTTTTAAAAAATTAGCCAGGCATGGTGGCATGTGCCTGTAGTCCCAGTTGCTCAGGAGGCTGAGGAAGGAAGATTGCCTGGGCCCAGGAGTTTGAGGCTTCAGTGAGCCAGTATCACACCACTGTACTCCAGCCTGGGTGACAGAGCAAGACTGTCTCTTAAAATAATAAAAAAAGAAAAAAAGTTTGTAATGAGTAGTCAGTTGCAATAGTCCATGTGACAAATGATGGCTTTTTTCAGATGAGGCAACAGGGATGGTGGTAAGAGAACTTCGAAGACATAATAGTAAGGATTAGGTTGATAGTGATGATTTTAACTAAAAATGAGATAACATATGTCTGGAAGAAACTAGTTTTAGACTCATGTTTTAGAACCGAGATTACAAAAGGTTTATTCTGGGAATGTAAGAGGGAATATACTAGTGATTGCAAAGCACTCTGAACTGGGGGAGATGTTATAAAACCGTACTAGGATTAGACACATCCATGGTAGTAATGTCTTTGAATCTAAGACTGACTTTCTATCATGTTAATTTCCCTGTGTAATGAAATGAGAATTCTTTAGAAATGTATTATCAGATATTTATGCTAACAGATTATTTGGATACCAGTTGTCACGTAACACTTTAGAAGTTAAAGGTAGTCAAGTCCAGAGAGAAGCTGGGAAGTATGTTACAAAACAAAGTTTAAGTCTTCAAGCACCACCCTATTTATCCTAAAGAGCTGAGAAAGAATGTGGGCTCTAGAACCAGACAAACCTGGGTTCAGATTCCAGCTCTGTCACTTACTAGGGGTATGGGCCCACATAATTCATTTATTCTCAGTTATATCATCTGTATATTGGAGATAACAATGTTTATCTCACAACACTGCTACTAGTTCCTGGCACAGAGGTGGCAGTTGTATTATTGTTACAAATAAATTTTTCCTTGGCATGTTTCTTACAATAGAAAATTCCATACTTACTGCCAATTGTTTATATAAGTCAGTGCTTCTTAAAATATTTCCTCTAAAGCTCCCTTAGCCACAGAGTCAAGTGAAACACATACCCAAAGATTTGGGTTAGCACATACCCAAAGATTTGGAGCCAGCACAACATTGTTAAATTGTATCTTAATTATTATACGCATGCTGCACATAACCATATTTATATGGTTCAGATGTTAACTCTATAACATCCCTGTTGTCTCATCTGAAAAAAGCTATCATTTGTCACTTGGACTACTGCAACATATTTACACATAACCATATTTAATACTAAAATGTTAATCTTCAGATAAAATTGGCAAACTAAGAAAATGTATCAGGTTTATACTACAGCAATACCCACGATACAGTGCCTCAATGACCTCACCATGTCTCAGATTAGAGAAATCTGGATGGCACACTGTACAGATTATGTTGCCTTTGGCAAAAAGCCAAGAAAAATCAGAACTACTTAACCTAAAACCCAGACCTTTCCTACAGGCAAGAGAATTTTTTTTAAAAAGTCCTTAAGATACCTACCTATACATTTTGTCCTGAAAATATACTTGCAGACCTGCTTTAAGTGAAAAAAGCTTAAAATGTGGGCTATAGCCCGAAAAAGAAGTAATAATTATGAATCTAAATTTTAAAACTTTACCTGTTTTCTTCTTTTTATCAGAAATAGCATCCAAAGTAGTTAAGGGAGTAGAGATGCTTTTATAAGCATCTTGACTACATCCAGGATCATCTTCATCAGAAGAAAATGAAGATAAATGTTCCAAGTTTTTAAGTTCATTATCAACTTTATCTGATGGACTGTTACTGCCAGTTTCAGACACTGAAAGTGTGGGTATTGTGGATGAAGGCTTGGGAAGTGGTGGGGGACAAAATGCACGAACCATCTGGGTCCCTGGCCGTCTAGTCCTGTTAGGCATTCGTACAGCAAGAGTGGAAAACTGCTGCTTGGGCCCAGATTTCAGGAAATCTAAGAAAGACGCAATAAATCCTGTTTTGACTTCTGGTTGTTTTTCCTCCACCTCTTTGATCTTCTGTCTCATTTTTTCTTGATGCTGATAACCATCATGGCAGCTTTCTGAGGAAGGAGGAGTATATGGTAAGTATGTATCTGTTCCCCTTGGATTCTGGCGTTTGCCTTGGGCAGGTCTTTTCAGCTGTTTCTGATTACTATTGTCTTCCTCTTTAACCTGCCCTTTTCCTTTAGTTCTTTTCTTTTGAAGGTTAAAATGCATTAAATCTTGGTTTTCTTCTTCAATCTTGACACTGACTGCATCCCCAGATTGGGCCATGGCCAACAGTGCAAGTGCACTCCTAGCTGGGTTCACTGACACACCACTGTCCTCACCCCCTAAGGTAAATTCACTCTCTGATGTAGCACTCTCTCCACTTATACTTCTACTACTAGAAACAAACTCTTGGTTTCTGTTATTATTTAATGTACTATCAACAGGAACTTCACTGTCTTCTTCAGATTCAAGATTGGTAGCAGACTGTTTCTTGAATGGGCCAGAACTTTGCTCCTGGACTTCATGACTTGGTCCAACCACTGCTGAAGTTACTTTAGTTGGTATATTTTGACCAGGTGTTTCAATGTGCTGTTGATCAAGAGTCATTTTTGACTGAAGGGTAGGTACTGGTGAAAGGTTCACAGTAACCTGATTTCCATTTAAGGAAGTATCATTTATATTCTGTGGCTTTCCTACTGTAGCTGTCATAGAGTTAAAATCTGAAGTCACATGCCTGACATCTAATGACTGCTGAAAATAAGATTTAGAATCACCATCTTCAACAGCCTGCATGGTTTCATTTGAAGTTGACTTGGAAAATTCAGAAGGTGTAACTCCACAAGCTGCTGCTGTAGCTGCTAAGATATCATTTACATTTGATAAAATATTTCTTTCATCACTAAGAAGCACTGCCTCTGGGAAACACATCGATCCAAGAGAAACAAACTGATTCTTTGAGTCATGTTGATTTGTTTCACTAAAATGGCCCTTTGTTGTTAGATGTTGTTGTAACGGTTTTGAAGACTCAGAGAGGTCCATTTTCATAACTTCAGGATTTTGAGGATGGAGTTGCTGCTGAGAATGATCGCCATTGCTTTGAATAACATGACCTTCCATCTGAAGGAAAGGATGTACTATTTGTTGAGGGCTTTGAACACGCTGTGCTTGTAAAGATGCCTTTACTTGACCTAAACCTGCCTGCAGTATTGACTGCTGAAGAATCTGTAAATCACAGGCAGAATCTAAAAGGACCTGTGTATTAGGAAGAGATGCCTGAGGGCCATGCCCTAAAGCATGATTTGGAATTTGAATCTGAGATGAAGCATTAATTATTTGATTGTGTTGTTCCTGGACCTTGGATTCATGCACCTTAAGTACAAGAGGATGCTGCTGCTTTAAGTCTTTAGTATTCAACCTTATTTGTGGAGTCTGTATTAAATTAGTTGCATTCTTAAGATCAAGGGTAGCTGCATTACTGACTTGGCCAATTTGTTGGTTAAGTTGTGTCACTGAACCAACAACGCTTTCTTCTTTCTTTGATGCTTGTAGAGCAACCCCAATAACTTGATCTTCAAGACGGGAATTACTTCTGATTACACTCTGAGAATACCTGTCATCTGCTTTTGACACCTTATAAGTTGATTCTTGAGCATTAATTTCCTCATCAGATAGCCTTTGGGTTGACGACTCAAGAGATGCTTGTGGCTGCAATACCTGTAACTCTTGCATTGGAAAACCATCTTCTTGCTTTGAAGACGTATACACATCTGAGTCAAGCTTTCTTTCAGCATAAGACTTTGGGTCAGGGGAAGTTATGTTATTTTGTAATGTCTGACAATGAGTAGAGGATGCAAAAGATGATGACTGGACACCAGGCAAAAACTTCTGGGACTGGGGAGATGATGACTCTCGAGTCTGAACATTTTGAGAAGAATGCATAGAAATATAATTCTGGGTCGGGCTAGAGTCTGGCAAATTCTGAGCCCGAGAGGCAGAAGAATAAGAAAGAGAAGGGGCTGTTAATGTTAGGGACTCCCCTGAAGCATAGCTTTCTGAAGGACTAACAACTGACAAAACTTGTGATTGAGATGAATAGCTAACCTGTGTCTGGCTAACTGGTGATAAACCCTGAGAGTGACCAGATGAGTAACTTTGAGACTGACTTACTGAAGACAGATCTCTTGTTTGAGCAGGGTAATTCTCATTTGTAACTGAAGACAATACCTCTTGCTGATTAGATGAATAACTAAGTGTCTGATTTTCAGGAGTTATAGTCTGAGATGACCCAGAAAAAGTCAATGTTTTATACAAGGGTGGCAATTTCTCCACCTTGCTGGACCTATAAACCTGTGAATGAACAATAGATGGCACATTATGTGGCTGTACTAAACCATAATTTTGGGACTGACTGACTGATAAAAGGCTTGGTAGCTGCGCTGTAGAATAAATTTGTGCTTGGCCCGATATTACAGAACTCTGGTTATGTAAAGGTTTGGAATAGCTTAGTGTTTGCACAGGAGGAATTATACTTTGAGGTTTAGGGGTCTTGGTTGATGTTAGTGGTTGTTCTGTAGAACAGCTTTTTACTTTTGTAGTAGAAGGAGGATACCCTGATGATGGAATCGCAGATGAGTAAGACTGAGCAAGTTCCACTGAGACCTGGGAGGTCTTCTGTTGTAATCCTCCATTGCTCACCTGAGTGGAATCTCCAATTGGGCTACAGGATAAAGACTGCCTGGTTGTTTCCTGAAAATTAACTACACTTGAATTTGATAGATAACTATGTAAGGAGTGCTGTGAACCAGTCAGTTGTGCTTGAATTGACTGGGTACCTGAAGGCCGCTGATGGTGTTTAATAACACTACATTCTCGAAGAAGAGCTCTTTCAATGGAAGCAGTAGAACTAGTAAAGAGAGTTGAACTGTAGGCTTGAGGAGTCTGCTGGGCTCCCCCAAGTGCTGAAGGCAACAAACTAAACTGAGGTTGTAAAAGATGGGGTGCAGACTCTTGAGCTGAGCGGTATGTTGAAGACTGAGGTGGTATGCTGTTACTTAATACAGAACTGCCCAGGCGCTCAAATGCCAAAGCAGTTGGAACAGTTCCCTGGGAAGTCTTGATTTGTAGCAAAGGGTCATGATGACTTAAAATTCCATTTGATGTAGTGTTAAAAGTTGAATCCTGAAGCACCAAAGGTGAAGTGGTAGCAAAGTTTCTATTGCTGAAGGTGGTGGGATGCTGATAAGCAGAGAGAGATGGTGGAAGTGTTCCAGTGCTTGGCAAAGGTCCAGTAGCAAACAGCTCAGTTGCTGCTGAAGAATGCATGCCTATAAAGAAAAGGCACAAAGATTTTTATGTAATTATGGTACAATTACTTTAATATGTTTTCATAGTAGTGACTTACATAACCTATTAAAATGTCTTAAGACTGAAAAACTTGGCCGGGCGCGGTGGCTCAAGCCTGTAATCCCAGCACTTTGGGAGGCCGAGACGGGCGGATCACGAGGTCAGGAGATCGAGACCATCCTGGCTAACACGGTGAAACCCCGTCTCTACTAAAAATACAAAAAAAAAATTAGCTGGGCGAGGTGGCGGGCGCCTGTAGTCCCAGCTACTCTGGAGGCTGAGGCAGGAGAATGGCGTGAACCCGGGAGGCGGAGCTTGCAGTGAGCTGAGATCCGGCCACTGCACTCCAGCCTGGGGGCAGAGCGAGACTCTGTCTCAAAAAAAAAAAAAAAAAAAAAAAAAAAAAAAAAAAAAAAAAAGACTGAAAAACTTGACTAGTAAGTTCTGCATGTAACATTTCAAAATAGCTAGCTTTCCACTTCCATCCTCTTTTTTTTTTCTTAAGAGACAAGATGTTCACAGTGAAACCCCGTCTCTACTAAAATATACAAAAAACTAGCCGGGCGAGGTGGCGGGCACCTGTAGTCCCAGCTACTCGGGAGGCTGAGGCAAGAGAATGGCGTAAACCCGGGAGGCGGAGCTTGCAGTGAGCTGAGATCCGGCCACTGCACTCCAGCCTGGGTGACAGAGCAAGACTCCGTCTCAAAAAAAAAAAAAAAAAAAAAAGAGACAAGGTCTTACTCTGTTGCCCAGGCTAAAGCGCAGTGTTGTGATCATAGCTCACTGCAGCTGCAGTGTCCAAAGTAGCTGAGACTACAGGTCATGCCCCCAAAACCTGGTTAATTTTTAAATTTTGCAGAGATATGGGGTCTTGCAATGTTGCTCAGGCTATCTTGAACTCCTGGGCACAAGTGATCCTCCTATCTTGGTCTCCCAAAGTGATGGGATTATAGGTGCAAGCCACCATGCCTGGATTAGCTAGCTTTCATAGAGCAAAAATGAAGTTACAATGATATCAGCAATTCATATCTGTAATTGTTATATAAGAGAATTTATATATAGTTTGATAAGGTCATAGGAAAATGAAGAAATCAGTAAAAATGTACTTATCTCTAGTGATTAATTTATCCCAAAGTCCCAACGCAAAATACCATTGGACAAACTAAAATGTACATAACATTAAAATGGAAAAAAAAACACTAACTTGCCTACATCTAACATGATAAATAAATATAAAAAACCAGTCAGTGAACTGCAGTTTCTTTTACCACAATATATTCACTTTAAAAATCTCTTGCATTTCAAGCTTTGACTTCCTATGAACAACTTCCCAATCACAACAGATGCATGTTTATCACGAAAAGTTGATTAGAAATTAATAAAGTACTGTCAGAAAGAGACTGTTAACATTTCAGGACAGCATTTTAGCCACATATAGCAAAAGTAAAACTGGGTATACCCTTGTGATCTGATAGCTCTGTAGAAATGTATTCTATAGAAGTAAGTGCATACAAAAATATTTGTACCAGATGTTCATTATAGTTACTGTTTACAGTAAGTAGAAACAACAAAAAGTCCATAAACAAGGGATCAGTCAAATAATTATGGCATATCACAATAATACTATTGCCATAAACATTGATGAAGGTGGATGTATATGTTTTGACATAGAAGGATATCCAATAAAAATAAATAACAAACTGTTAATTCCTTTTTGAAAAGTTAGGAACTATCACTTTCCACTTTATATACCTTTTTACTATTTAAATGTTTTATGTGAACTTCCATTAAATTTTTTTTTTTCATTTTTGGAAAAATGGGGAAAACAATTCTCTGGCTCTTTGAAAAATATTTTCCTACTTTCCATTAAATATCCAAAAAGAATTACTATTACAAAGATAGAAAATATCTAGTGGCACTTGAAAGAATAAGTAACACTTAGAAATGTTTAAAATACACTGAAACTGACAGGAACTAGAATAGTCTTTTGAGATAATATAGTTCAACTCCTTTGCTCTAGCAATGAGGAAACGGGGGTTGACTGGTGATGTGACTTGCTGAGGGTCACGTGATATTCATGAAACTCCAACCAACTGACTCTACTGCTCTTTACCAGAGATCTCCTGTTGTTCTTTTGTGTGTGTTGGGGTGGGGTGGGGGTGGGGGGGCGTTAAAACATAATAAGTAAACAGCAATAAAGAACTGACAGTTAAGTAAATGTAAAGTTACAAATAATGGATTCGGTTTTAATGGTTATTATGAGGTAAGTGTTTTATGTCACATATATCAAATCATATTTAAAGAACCAATTATAATTACATGGTGACTGACACTATCACAGTTATGCCTAGAATAAGGAGAGGCTAGTTAGAAAGGACAGAGAATATCTGGGGCTTAAAGTGGTGGTAAGGAGCTTCTATTTCTTGAAATCCTTCTATCCAGTAGAGTGATAAAAGATCTTTCTTACTTGACTTACTTCTGCATGATTTATTAGATTAATGTAGAAGGGAGTCACAGAGGCTAGCAAATTCACCACAGTATGCCCACAGAAGCTATTCTGAAATGCATCTAATGCTCATATTATAATCTCAAACATGTCAAAAGAAGATGTTCCTTATATGTTGTGTATGTTTTTGTCTCAATTTCATTTTTATTTCCCATTTAGAGTACATTAGTTTAGGTCCAGTTTAATGTGCTCAAAAATCCATTAAATTTCTTTTAAATGTCTATATGATAGTAATATCAGTCGTGCTCTGAAAAAATAAAAATAAAAAAACTTCTACCTACTAACCTGAGAGTCCAAGTCCTTCTGAATGCAATTCAATTATAGGATCAGATACAAATGAATTGTTAAATGCATTTAACAAATAATTGTAAAAATGAATTGTTAAAAATTGAATCCTAGGCCGGGCGCTTTTGGGAGGCCGAGGCAGGCAGATCACGTGAGGTCAGGAGTTTGAGACCAGCCTGCCCAATGTGGTGCAACCCCATCTCTACTAAAAACATAAAAATTAGCCGGGCATGGTAGTGCATGCCTGTAATCCCAGCTACTCAGGCGGCTGAGGCACAAGAATCACTTGAACCCAGGACGCAGAGGTTGCAGTGAGCCAAGATTGTGCCACTGCACTCCAGCCTTCACGACAGAGTAAGACTCTGTCTCAAAAAACAAAACAAAACAAAGTTGAAACCTAAAAAGCCAAAAAAAACTTTAAAAACAAACTACACAAGAGTAAAAACACTTTACAGAAATATTAACAGATTTTCTTTTGTTTTACAATTTCTTCAACTCTCAAGTTTCAGCACTACTATACAGATAGGAAAATCTAACTAATATACTAATAGGAAAATACATGAAATATAAAATTATTTCAGGCAGTAAAAATAAAGCTGTGTTTTAAAATATTTTATTTCACCAAATCATTAATTATGTCCTTAGAAGCAGGAAAAAAAAGTCGCTAAGGTATACTGAGAAACTTCTATTAGTGGAATTTACATGAGAATGTTAAAATACTATTTCCTATAGCTATCCTTTAAAAACATATTCTCAAATACACTATGACATTTCTTCTTTAAGACAACGAAACTCAAAAAAAAACTCCAAAAAAAATTCCTGTCATACCACAAAAAACAGAAATATATATATACAACTTTTGATGAGAAACGGTTGAAAAGTAAAATAAGAAAAATGATAGAAAAAATAGAAAAGCACATTATAGAAAAAATAGAAAAGAACATTATAGACCTTGTAATTATTGCTGGAAAATGGGCACATCATAATATCAACTTGTAATGGCTCTTATTAATGCTTTAATCTATCCAATTAAGGATAACTTTATATAACACTAACAATGAAATGAGTCCCAAGAATTTTTTTACTATACCACCTATCCATTTTGAAGTCACTAAAATAAATTTTAATCTTTGCTTCTTTCAAGTAGACAAGTAATTGCTAGATATAAACCTTATATCAGACCTTCTTTAATCATTATCTACCCCTCAATGTCAACTTATTAGTTTTTGTCAGAATGCTAAAACTAAATTTCTGCCAGTAATAAATTCTTGAATTTTATTCATCTGAAAATTTTGAAAAATTCCAGGTCTTAAAGTTCAGTGGAAAATCAATATTGTAACAAAACTCCCAGCCACAATGACAAGGCCATCAAATGTATATTTTTCATCAGCATTTTTATAGGACTTAAAAATTCTAAAAACAGAGAATCACCTGTCTGCCAGGATGGAGCCCTGAACTGTGGTAAGAGAGTAGTTCCTGAAGCAGCAGCCTGAGCAGCTCGGGATTCAGCAGTAGACAGAAAATTCATCACTGAAGAATCTTTAGTGTTACTGCTGGCACTGTTCACACTAGTATCAAATATTCCAGAAAGACCTACATTTGAAGATAAAATATATCCCAAAGTAAAAAAAAAATATGTACTTGTATAAAATTATATTCCTGACTCTATTTTAAAATTTCTGAAAATTGAGGCCAAAACATTCTACAGCCCCAAATGGTTTTATTTTGATAGTAAACATATCAATTTGACCAAGCATATTTATAATTTAAAATCTCCAAAGATGCATGAAAGAAGATCTTTTAATTTATTAATTATATAAATATTCCCTGTTGGTAAAAACCAAAGCTTTGGCCGGGTGCGGCAGCTCACACCTGTAATCCCAGCACTTCTGGAGGCCGAGGGGGAAGGATCACAAGGTCAGGAGTTTGAGACCAGCCTGGCCAATATGGTGAAACTCCATCTCTACTAAAAAGTACAAAAATTAGCCGGGCATGGTGGCAGGCGCCTGTAGTCCCAGCTACTCGGGAGGCTGAAGCAGGAGAATCACCTGAACCCTGGAGGTGGAGGTTGCAAGTGAGCCAAGATCACGCCATTGTACTCCAGCCCGGCCAAGAGAGCAATGTCAAAAACAAAAACAAAAAACAAGCTTATACTCTCATTTCATTTCCCATGGCATGAGTATGTCCTACACATTGAGAACCCAACACATGAAAATTGGTTTTCCTTCTTATTCACTAAATGTACCCAGACTCATAGTATATTTCACAAGAGAATTGTTACCAGTAGGTTGAGGTGTGGGAGCATATCCAGGAAGCTGATGAGAGGCTGCAAAACTCTGTCTCTGAAGGAGATCTGTTTCAGAGTGTGAGGGATGTCCTTCTTCATAGCTTAAACTAGAGGACATTAAAAATCGGTGAACAAAATATACAGTCCAAACCACTTGATAAAAAAGCTTCTGGAAGAGCAACTATAAAAGTAGTAGAAACCTTTGACCAACTTCCTGACCTGTAGATTAGTGGATCAAACACAGTCTGACGATACTATCACAATGAAGAAAATATATTTAAGATGCATTAGGAGAAAAATAATACACAGTATTTTCTTTAATTCAACTCTACCTCAAGCAAGAGTCTTTTTACTGGGAGAGGTAATGTGGTGCAGCAGAAAAAGCAATATCCTGGACAACAGAGAGCTGAATTCATTGTACAGGCTCTACTTCTGGCTTACAGTGTAATTTAAATAAGTGACCCAATTATTGTTGGACTAATTTCATCTGTATAAAAAAAGGACCAGATGAAATAACCTCCATAACCTAATTATAGTAGTCTATGGAATAACAGATAATTCAAATAAAGAATTAATACTATTTCCCAATAACTGAGAAAACTTCAAGCTCAAACATTTTCAGAATAGTCCAAAACAAGATTTTTTACCCCCTCCCCTTGGAAAGGGGAAATATTTTGAATATTTTAAACCCATAGAAAAAATCGAAACTTCAATGAACACCCATATACCTGTCCCTTAAGATTCAACAACTATTAAGATTTTGTAACATCATTTATTTTTCTGCACACACACACACACACACACACACGCACTTTTCTTTTTTTTTTTGCTAAACAACTTGAAAATAACTTGGGAGATATCATCAGGCGCATCTCATAGGAACAAGGACATTCTTATATAACCAGATATCACTATTAAACACATTTAGCATTAATTCAATAATCATATAATATACAGGTCATATTCCAGTTTCCCCCATTGTTGCCAAACATCTAGAAGTTTTAACTAGGATTCAATCAAAATTCAGTGATTTCATTTGGTTATTTCTCTAACTTAGTATCAGTGCCTTCACCCAACCCCTAATCCCTAATCCCTTGACCTTTTGAAGAATCCAGGGCAACTAAATTGTAAGATGTCCCAAATTCTGGATTTGTCTTAACAGACAGGGTCTCTGTCGCCCAGGCTAGAGTGCAGCAGCAGGATCATAGCTCATTGTAGCCTCCAATTCCTGGGCTCAAGCAATCCTCCTGCCTCAGCCTCCCAAGTAGCTGGGACTACAGATATGAGCCACCACACCTGGCCTGTTGTGTACTTCTTATTGCATCACAGGAGAAGGCACACGATGTCAGTTTGTCTCATTACTGATGATTCTGAGCTTGAAGTGGTTAAGGTAATGTGTCCTTACTAATGTCTGCAACACAGCCTGGTGTGGTGGCTCATGCCTATAATCCCAGCACTTTGGGAGGGTGAGGCAGGTAGATCACTTGAGGTCAGCAGTTCAAGACTAGCCTGGCCAACATGGCAGAACCCCATCTTTACTAAAAATACAAAAATTAGCTGGGTATGGTAGCATAGGTCTCTAATTCCAGCTACTCTGGAGGTTGAGGCACGAGAATCGCTTGAACCTAGGAGGCAGAGGTTGCAGTGAGCTGAGATTGCACCATTGTACTCCAGCCTGGGTGACAGAACAAGACTCTGTCTCCAAGAAAAAAAAAAAAGTGAAGTATCAACATTCCAGTAGTTTTACATCTGTCAATACTTGATCTTTTCAGTCTTCTTAATTTTAGCCATTCTAGGTGAGTTCAGTGGAGTACCACTGTGGCTTAATTTGCATTTCTCTGATAACATACGAGGAGGTGCACCTTCCTGTATGTTTGTAAGGTTATTCTTTTAGCTTCTCTTGTGAAGTTTATTCAAATCTTTAGCCCTTTTAAAAGATCTAAGTTGTCATCAATTTCATTACTGGGTATACATCCAAAAGGAAACAAGTCATCCTACCAAACAGATATTTTGCAGCATTTTCACAATAGCAAAGACATGGCGTCAACCCAGGTGCCATCAGCAGTTGACTGGATAAAGAAAATGTGGTACACAAACATCTTAGAATACCACACAACCTTTAATTAAAAAGAACAAAATCATGTCCTTTGAAGCAATATGGATGCTGCTGGAGGCTATAATCCTAATCAAATTAATGCAGGCACAGAAAACCAAATACCACATGTTCTCACTAATAAGTGTGAGCTAAATATTGGGTACTCGGACATAAAGATGGCAGTAACAGAAACTGGGGGCTACTAGAGGAGGGAAGAAGTGGGGTAAGGACTGGAAATCAAACTGTCAGCTAGTATGCTGAGTACCCAGGTAACAGGATCATTTGTATTCCAAACTTCAGCATCATGCTGTAACAAACCTGCACATGCACCCCCTGAATCTAAAATAAAAGCTGAAAATAAAAACCAAACCTGAGTTGTTTCCCTTCTTATTGGGTTTTAAGAGTTCTTTACATGGCCGGGCGCGGTGGCTCAAGCCTGTAATCCCAGCACTTTGGGAGGCCGAGACTGGCGGATCACGAGGTCAGGAGATTGAGACCATCCTGGCTAATACGGTGAAACCCTGTCTCTACTTAAAAATACAAAAAAAAAAAAAACTAGCTGGGCGACGAGGCGGGCGCCTGTAGTCCCAGCTACTCGGGAGGCTGAGGCAGGAGAATGGCGTAAACCCGGGAGGCGGAGCTTGCAGTGAGCTGAGATCCAGCCACTGCACTCCAGCCTGGGTGGCAGAGCAAGACTCCGTCTCAAAAAAAAAAAAAAAAAAAAAAAGAGTTCTTTACATATCCTGGATCAAAATTCATTGTCAAATATATGTATTGGGAGTATTTTCTCCCAGTCTATTGGCTTGCCTTTTCATTCTCTTTCATTTTCCAGTGTCTTTATTTCTTTCTTTCTTTTTTTTTTTTTTCCTTCTCTTGAGATAGGGAATTCATTGTCAAATATATGTACTGGGAGTATTTTCTCCCAGTCTATTGGCTTGCCTTTTCATTCTCTTTCATTTTCCAGTGTCTTTATTTATTCCTTTTTTTTTTTCCTTCTCTTCTTTTGAGACAGGGTCTCACTCCAGTCGCCCAACCTGGAGTGCAGTGGCATGATCATGGCTCACTGCAGCCTCAACTTCCTGGGCTCAGGTGATTTTCTCCTCAGTCTCCTGAGTAGCTGGGACTATAGGCATGCGCCACCACCACTGGCCAACTTTTTGTAGAGACAAGGCTTGTCCACGTTGCCCAGGCTGTTCTGGAACTCCTGGACTAAAGCAAGCAATCTACCCACCTTGGACTCCCAAAGTGCTGGGATTACAGGCGTGAGCCAGCACATCTGGCCTCCAGTGTCTTTAAATAATGAGGTTTTAATTTTTGCTCAATGTGAATTATCAAGATGTTTTGTTTTATAGTTTGTGCTTTTGGTGTCCTAAGAAATCTTCACCAACCCAAAGTCAACTAATATATTCTCCTATGTTTTATAAGTTTTAATGTTTTTGCTTTTATGTTTAGGTCTATGACTCATTTTGAGATTTTTGTGTGTGTATGGTGTGAGGTAAAGTTCAAGGTTCAAGTTTTTCATATTTTCGCTTTTTAAAAATTAGGTATAATTTGCATGGGTAGAATTCACCTTTTCTGGGGCTTTTTTTTTTTCTTGAGATGGAATCTTGCTCTGTCACCAGACTGGAGTGCAGTGGTGCTATCTCAGTTCACTGCAACCTCCACTTCCCGGGTTCAAGTGATTCCCCTGCCTCAGCCTCCCAAGTAGCTGGGACTATAGGCACCCACATCACACCCAGCTAATTTTTTGTATTTTAGTAGAGATGGGGTTTCACCATGTTGGCCAGGATGGTCTTGATCTCCTGATCTCGTAATCCGCCTGCCTTGGCCTCCCAAAGTGCTGGGATTACAGGCGTGAGCCACCGTGCCTGGTCTTTTTTTATTGAGACAAGAGTCTCACTCTGTCACCCAGGCTGGAGTATAGTGGTGCGATCTCGGCTCACCACAACCTCCACCTCCTAGGTTCAAGCAATTCTCCTGCCTCAGCCTCCTGAGGAGCTGGGATTACAGGCACGCACCACTGCGCCAGGCTAATTTTTTTGTACTTTTAGTAGAGACAGGGTTTCGCCATGTTGGCCAGGCTGGTCTTGAACTCTCGACCTCAGGTGATCTGCCCACCTCGGCCTCCCAAAGCGCTGGGATTACAGGAGTGAGCCACTGCGCCTGGCCCTCTAGTGTGTGTTCTGATACCTGCATAAACAAACCACAAAAACCAAGGGAGAAAACACCTCCATCACCACAAAGATTCCCCGTCTCTCTGCAGTAAGCACATCCTACCACCAAGTCCCCAGATCTGTTTTCTGCTTCTGTGATTTTACCTTTTCCAAAATGTCATATAAATGGAATCATTTAATATGTAGTCTTTGTGTCTCACTTTTCACTTAGTGTAACACCTCTGAGATTCATCTATGTGTTATTTCTATCAGTGATTCATTCCTTTTTATTGCTGAGCAGTATTCCATTGCATGGATGCACCAAAGGTTGGTTTTTTTTTTTTGTTTGTTTTTGTTTTTTCTTTTTTGAGACGGAGTCTCCGCTCTGTCACCCAGGCTGGAGTGCAGTGGTGCAATCTTGGCTCACTGCAAGCTCCGCCTCCCGGGTTCATGCCATTCTCCTGCCTCAGCCTCCTGAGTAGCTGGGACCACAGGCGCCCGCCACCACACCCAGCTAATTTTTTGTATTTTCAGTAGAGACGGGGTTTCACCATCTTAGCCAGGATGGTCTTGATCTCCTGACCTCAAGATCCGCCTGCCTCAGCCTCCCAAAGGGTGGGATTACAGGCGTGAGCCACCACGCCTGGGCGGTTGGTTTGTTTTTTAAAACCTTCTCACCAGTTGAGAGACATCTGGGGCAATCATGAATATAGATGCTATACCCATGTGCGTAAGTTTTTGTGTGAACATAAGTTTTAATTTCACTTGAGTAGGGAGATGACTGAGTTATACAGTAATGTATGTTTAACTCAGATAAACTGCGTGTTTTCCAGAGTGGCTATAACATATTACATTCCCACCAATAATGTATGTCTAGTAACTCTGCATCCATGTGGGCCCTAGGTATTATTAGTTTGTAAGTTGTTACTTAAAAAAAAAAAAAAAATTAGGCTGGGGGTGGTGGCTCACGCCTATAATCCCAGCACTTTGGGAGACTGAGGTTGGGTGGATTGCTTGAAGTCAGGAGTTCAAGACTAGCCTGGCCAACATGGCAAAATCCCATCTCTACTAAAAATCCAAAAATTAGCTAGGCATGGTGGCACAGATCTGTAATTCCAGCTACTCAGGAGGCTAAGGCATGAAAACCGATTGAACCTGGGAAGCTGGAGGTTGCAAGGAGCCGAAATCATACCACTGCACTCCATCCAGCCTGGGCGACAGAGTGAGACTCTGGCTGGAAAAAAAAAAAAAAATAGCCATTCTAATTGATGTGCAATAAATATCTCACCATCTTCCATGTAGAAATCTTTAGTAAAAGTACTACTGAAATATTCTGCCCATTTTTATTGGGTTGTTTTCTATCATTGCGTTTTGAGAGTTGCTTATATATTCTGGAGCAAATTCTTGGCCAGTTATGTTTTGCAAATATTTTCTCCCACCCAGTGGCTTTCGGTCTTGTAACAGTATCTTTAGAAGGGCAAAAGCTCTTAATTTTGATCAGTTTTTAATGTATCTATTGTACTTTTGGTGCTGTACCTAAGAAATCTTTGTCTAAGTTTAAAACCTCAAAGATTTTCTGTTGTGTTTTCTTCTGGAAGTTTTATAGTATCAACTTTTCCATTCAGGGCTATAATCCATTTGGAGTTAATTTTTTATATGTGGTGTAAAGTGTTGATACTCATTCTTAAAATTTCAATGTGCAATGGTTCCAACACTATATATGGAAAAGATTATTCTTTACCTATTGAATTGTCTTGGCACCTCTGTCAAAAATCAATAAACCATATATTTGGGTTTCTATTTCTTGACTATAGTATTACACTGACCAATGTTCATATAAATCAATCCACAAATAACTATATTTTTATACAACTGTATTTATAGTGTCTTCAATTCAATAACACAAATCTTCCAAATTTGTTCTTTTTCCAAAACTGTTTTGCTGTGCTAGGTATTTCCACATACATTTGAGTTAGCTTGTCAATTTCTATGACAACAAAAAAACTGCACTGAATCTAAACACCAATTTGGGAAAAACTATACCATCTTAAAAGTACTGAATCTTTTCAGCCATGAATATAGTATAGCTGTTTCTGGTCTTTAATTTATCTCAACAATCTTTTGTAGTGTTTAGTGTATAATTCTTACATGTATTTTGTTAAATGTATCCCTAAATATCTTTTGCTATTCTGTTCTAAATGTTTTTGTAAAAAAACAAACTTGGAATAAAATTTTCATACCATAAAGGTCACCCTTTTAAAGTATGCTAATCAGTGGTTTTTAGAATATTCAGACTTGTGCAACTGTCACCACAATCTAATTTTAGAATATTTTAATCACCCCCCAAATAAACATGTATCCATGAGCACTTGGTCCTATTTCCCTCCTCTTCTCAGCCTCTGGCAATCACTGATCTACCTTCTATCTCTATGGATTTGCCTATTCAAAAACAGTTCATAAAAACTGAATCATACTACATGTGGCCTTTTATAACTGGCTTCTTTCACTAAATATGTTTTCAAGGTTCACCTTGTTACAACATGGATATATCAGTACCTCATTCCTTTTCAGGGCTGAACATTCTGTTGTATGAATATACCACATTTTGTTTATCCATTCATCAGCTGATGGACATCTGGGTTGTTTCTACTTTGGGGCTATCATGACAATGCTATGAACATTCATGTACAAGTTTTTGCATAGATGTATGTCTTTAATTTCTCTTGGGTATATATATCCAGGAATGAATTTGCTGGGTCAAATGAAAACTCCATGTTTAACATTTTGAGAAATGGCCAGATTGTTTTCCAAAGTGGCTGTACCATTTTACATTCCCACCAGCAAAGTGTAAGTTATAATTTCTCAACATTCTCACTAATATTTATTATCTATATTTCTCATTATCTATAATAGACATCCTAACAGGTGTGGAGTGGTTCTGATTTGCATTTACCTCATGATGACTAATAATGTAGAGCATCTCTGCATGTGTTTATTGACCACTTGCATCTTCTTTGGACAAGGGTCTATTCACATGCTTTGCTCATATTTTAACTGGGTTATCTTTTTATTATTAGAGTACAAGAGTTCTTTAAATATGCTGCATACAAGTCCCTGAAAAATCTATTATTTTAATCACTGTTTTCCATTCATTGGTTATCTTTTCACTTTCTGATGGTATCAGGTACAGCACAAAAATTTTTTATTTTGAAGTCTAATTTATTTTTTCCTTTGTCACTCATGCTTTTGATAGCATATCTAAGAAATAACTTGTAATCCAAGGTCATGAAGATTTATGCCTATGTTTTCTCTTTTTAGTTTTAGCTTTTACATTTAGGATGACTGATCCATTTCAAATTAATTATTTTATATGGTGTGAGGCAGGAGTCCAGCTTCATTCTTTTGCTACTCAAAGCGCAATGTAGAAATCCCTTAATACAAAAACCCAAATGCCCAACTGTTATTTTCAAAATACTCTTACAATTTTATATGCTTTTAAAATGATCATAGCAATCATTCTCTATATTAAAACAGGCTACATGTGTATTTCCTTACTCTGGCGGACAGAGCCCAGAAGCAATGACAATCCAGCAGCAAAGAACATACCCAGTACCCAGATGGGTTTCTCGCACCATTCTCCAAGAAAAAGGAACCGAGGCTCCTTGGAGAAATGGCTGATTCTAGTACTGGGGCAGGAAATATACAAGATTAGTCTGGAGCATCTTGTAGTGCCAGAAAGTAAGAAAGTGCTAAAAAGAAAGGGGGCAGAAAAGAAGGGAGAAAAAAGACATTTATGTCAAAGGAACACACAAGCTAATTGAAAGAGTTCCCAATGACCAAAGCAGGAACATTTTGAGCAACAAAATAGTACTGGATTGTAACCCTAAGTATAAAATATATATCCATGGGTCCATACTGATAATTAAATGATTGAATAGAGAGGAAGAGACAAATTTCCCTTGAGGAATTCCCAATTAATTTATGTAGATTCTCTGTCCTAAAGGAGGGAGACCATAACTCCCCATGCAGGTGTGGACTGCACACAGTGATGCCTTTCCAAAGAGTATAGTATTGAAAGGCGGAAAAAAAGGAGTAACTTTACAGTGTAGAAACCTGACGAGAATCGACCGGTGATGAAGGCCTATATCATTAGTGATAAATCACATTGATAGTATATACCACTGACATGATGTGATGAAAGTGACACTTTGCCCCGTGGTCTCCCTCCTCAAAACCGGTAACACCAGTCTAAACACGAAAAGAAAAAACATTAGGCAAATTCCAAAAGACGGGTATCCTACAAAATACTTGCCCAGTACTACTGATAACTGTGAAGGTTATCAAAAGCAAAGTAAAAAGAAGTTGAGGCCAGAGGAGTACTTGATACCAGACTGAGCAACACAGCGATACTTAGTCTCTAAAAAACTTTTAAAAATTTGCCGGGCATAGTGGTGCTTGCCTGTAGTCCCAGCTGCACATTTTGGCCCAGGAGTTCATAGGTGATCATGCCACTTAACTTTAGCCTGGATGACAGAGCAAGACTCTGTCTCCCAAAAAAAAACTAAGCTAGAGAAACTGTTATAGATAAGAGGAGACAGAAAAAGACATTAAGTAAATCTATGGAAATTGAATAAACTATAGGCATCAGTTAATAATAATGTATTAATATTGGTTCATTAATTGTAAGAAATGTCCCATATCAATGTAAGATAGCAATAATAAGGAAAACTGGGCGGGGCGGGGGGGGGCGTGTATGGGAACTCTATACTATGTTCCTGATTTTTCTGTAAATCTGAAACAGTTTCCATAAATGAAGTCTACATTTAAAAAAATGTAAGCCATGCTAAACCTAAACACAACTTCCTAAGAGTTACAATAATTATTGATCTGATTTATAAATATCAGGGGTTTTCGGGAGGAAGAGGGTGTTCCTTACAAATCTTTGCTAACTCCAGTCACTTCTTGAACAGGCAAGGAATTATTACACCTAAGTGGTTTCCTTGCCTCTGCTCTTGCCCCTCCTTCCCCTCCTCCTCAGCCTGAGTCATTCTCTTAAAAAGGTAAAATCAAATCACGAAAAACTTTCCAATAGCTTCCCACCTCACAAGTAAGAGCCACAACTTCTTACAAAGTTCTCAAGGCACTACATGATCTGGTTGCTGCTCCCTTACACTTCTGATTTTAGCTCCTATTTTTTACTCTAGCCACACAGGTCTCTTGCCTCATCCCTCAAACTCACTCCTCATTTCCCCTTAGGTCTCTGCTTAAATTTCACCTCACTCAAGATTTCCCTGACTACTTCATATAAAACAACATCCTTACTCTGTCCTCTCTCTCCACATGCCCTAACCCTCTTTATTTTTCTCCATGCATTAATACTCAACATACTATATATATTTACTATATATAGTGTGCTAGTTTGCCCAGTATGCACTGAAAGGTAAACTCCTTAAGGACAGAGCCTTTGCTTTATTCACTGGTACATCCCAAGCACCCAGAATAGTATGTGGTACACAGTAGGTACTCATAAATAATTACAACCCATGTACAGTATTGGAAGAGAAATCACCTTCAAGTTAGAGCTGAATCATCTCTCAAACTTTTACTGAGTGCCTACTTGACTGGGCAGGCATTCTGCCAAGGACTAGGGACTCAGAAATGAAAGATTAAGCCAGTAGGTCAGTCCATGCTAATTAAAAACTGAATTATCTGAGACTTAATATTATTAATTTTAGGCATTATATCAGGATTTCATATAAGGCCAAAACCTACTTGAGCTACCATCTAATGACATTAATTATTGAAGCACAAATCAAGAGAGCTCTACATCATAAGTCACAAAGAGCAATACAGAGAAATGCTGGGTTTTTTTTTTTTTTTTTTTTGGAGACAGAGTCTTACACTGTCACCCAGGCTGGAGTGCAGTGGCACGATCTCAGCTCGCTGCAACCTCCGCCTCTGGGGATCAAGTGATTCTTCTCCTGCCTCAGTCTCCCAAGTAGGTGGGACTATAGGCCTGTGCCACCACGTCCAGTTATTTTTGTATTTTTAGTGGAGATGGGGTTTCACCATGTTGGCTAAGCTGGTCTTGAACTCCTGACCTCAAGTGATTCGTCCGCCTCGGCCTCCCAAGGATTACAGACATGAGCCGCTATGCCTGGCCATAAAATAGGGTTTTTTGGTATCTTATGTGCAATGGGATAAAGATTACATTTGACATAAAATTAGCTGTGAATAAAGCAATAGTAGTTAACTGAATTAAGAAAATATTAATAAAATCTCATGCCTCCCTCAAAAAGTTAAACATCATTACCACATGGCTCAGCAACTCTACTCCTAGGTATATACCCATGAGAATGGAAACATGTTCACACAAAAACTTGTACATAAATGTTCATAGCAACATTATTCATAATAGTCAAAAGGTGGAAACAATCCAAATGTGCAAAAACTAATAAATGAAGGCCGGGCGCGGTGGCTCAAGCCTGTAATCCCAGCACTTTGGGAGGCCGAGACGGGTGGATCACGAGGTCAGGAGATCGAGACCATCCTGGCTAACACGGTGAAACCCCGTCTCTACTAAAAATACAAAAACTAGCCGGGTGAGGTGGCGGGCACCTGTAGTCCCAGCTACTAGGGAGGCTGAGGCAGGAGAATGGCGTAAACCCAGGAGGCGGAGCTTGCAGTGAGCTGAGATCTGGCCACTGCACTCCAGTCCGGGCGACAGAGCGAGACTCTGACTCAAAAAAAAAAAAAAAAAAACTAATAAATGAATAAACAAAATGTGATGTAGTCAAACACCGGAATATTATTCACCCACGAAGAGGCATGAAATACTGATACAGGCTACAACCTGGAGGAATCAGAAAGTACTATGCTAAATGAAAGAAGCCAAACACAAAAGACCACATGTAATTCCATTTAGAGTTATGCCCGGCCAGGCTTGGTGGCTCACACCTGTAATCCCAGCACTTTGGGAGGCCTAGGTGGTAGATTACCTGAGGTCAGGAGTTTGAGACCAACCTGGCCAGCATGGCAAAATCCCGTCTCTACTAAAAATACAAAAATTAGCCAGGCATGATGGCATGTGCCAGCTACTCAGGAGGCTGAGGCAGGAGAAGTGCTTGAACCCGGGAGGCGGAGGTTGCAGTGAGCAGAGATCATGCCACTGCACTCCAGCCTGGGCAACAGAGCGAGACTCCGAGACTCCGTCTCCAAAAAAAAAAAAAGAGTCATGCCCAACATAACAATGTTTCGATCAATAGACTATATGTACAACTTACAATACCTTATTTTTACTGTACCTTTTCTATGTTTAGGTGTGTTTAGATACACAAATACTTACCATTGTGTTACAACTGCCTAGAGTACTCAGTGCAGTAAGATGCTGTACAGGTTTGTAGCCTAGGATTGACAGACTATACCATGCGGCCTAGGTGTGCAGTAGGCTACACCATCTAGGTTTGTGTAAGTATACCCTAAGATGTTTGCACAGTGATATAACTGCCTAACAACACATTTCTCTGAACATACCCCTTTTGTCAAGTGATGCATGGCTATATATGAAATGTCCCAAATAAGCAAATCCATGGAGACAGATTACTGTATTTGCTAGGGACTGGGGAGAGAGGAAACTAGAAAAGACTGCTACTGGGTATGTGTTTCTTTATTAGGTAATGAAAATGTTCTAGAAATTAAATAATGGTGATGGCTGTACAACCTTGTGAATATTCTAAAAATTATGGCATTGTATGCTTTAAAATGGTCACTTATCCACATAAATTATATCAATAAAAATTATATTCATCTGGCCAAGTGCAGTGGCTCATGCCTGTAATCCCAGCATTTTGGGAGGCTGAGGCGGGTGGATCATCTGAGGTCGGGAGTTGGAGACCAGCCTGACCAACATAGAGAAACCCTGTCTCTACTGAAAATACAAAATTAGTCAGGTCTGGTGGCACATGCCTGTAATCCCAGCTACTTGGGAGGCTGAGGCAGGAGAACTGCTTGAACCTGGGAGGTAGAGATCATGCCACTGCACTCCAGCCTGGGCAATAAGAGTGAAACTCCGTCTCAAAAAAAAAAAAAAAATTATATTCATCCAACCTTAGTGATCATTTTTAATTTTTCATGAACTATGCAACACTACCAAACAAGAAGGTGGTTTCTAGGTAAGCCTTGCTGTCATGCATGTGTTCAATCTCTTAAGGTTGGCCCATCTCCATATACCACATAATAATGTTTTTTAAAAATCTGTATGCTTTATGGTTTTAAAATCCATTTCAGAAGGTATTAATCCCAGGAATAATAATCTGATAGTCACTGGTCTGTTGAGATTGCTTATTTTTTAAACAAACGCCAGAATTTCTTTTTTATAATCCTAAAAGGAAAAAGCATCCCTCAAAACATGGTCTTGATTTCTAATTCCCACGTTTGGACCAGTACAGACTCTTCTTTGAATATATGTACATTTATGTAAGATAGGACCTACGGTAGCCCAGCATAGCCCTTCTTAATCCCCAAGCCCTGGGTAGTCATGGTAGGGAGAGAATAGTAAACTTTTACCATCACCTTACATACTCCAAGTATTACCTCAGCTAAATCCTAGAGAAGAATGAACCAAATGAACAAAGTCTCAATCTTCATATTCCCAGCCTAGCATAAAACAAATCTTCCATCTCCTCCCCACACACTCATGAATAAGGTATGAAATTGAGGACAAGGAAGGTTAGAATTTTGCAAAGGGAAGTATCATCTTCTTTCAGTCACTGTCACATTTAAAAAAAATTTGTAATTTCCTCATGAAACCAAAACAGGCCAGGTGCAGTGGCTCACACCTATAATCCCAGCACTTTGGGAGGCCAAGGCTGGAGGACTGTTTGAGTCCAGTAATTCAAGATCAGCCTGGGCAACATAGTGAGACTCCATCTCTACAAAAAATAATTAGCTGGGCATAGTGGCACCTGTGGTCCCAGCTACTAAGGGGGCTAAGGTGGGAGGATGGCTTGAGCTCAGCAGGTCAAGGCTACAGTCAGCCGTGATCCGGCTGCTGCACTTCAGCTTGGGCAACAGAGTGAGCCTATCTCAAAAACAACAACAACAACAACAAAAAACTAAAACAAATCAGCAAAGATTAGTTATCTGGTTACCACTTTCTATACTGTTTAATTGTGAACATTTTTTAGTCAATTTCACTGTAACAAAGAAAATTAATTTCTAAAGCAGATATAGCCAAGGCAAAAAAATTCATCTAAAATGTCCACTCATGCAGTGAAGATGGTATATGACTGTAAGATAAAATGCTTTTAAATATATGCTCTTATGGTTTATATGCAGATATTAATAACATATAAACCTACTCCTTGATGCTTAAGAAATAAAACACATTCCAGGTTTAAAAATCAATTAGCAAATGTTTCATGAAATATGTTAAATCTGAGAAAACAAAGCAGTACTTGCACACAAGTAATAAGTTACTTAAACACTGAATAAATGATTTTGCCTTAAGGAGTCATATCACTTTGTCCTTTTTGTGTTAAATAATTTGGTCACTAATGCCTAGAATATAATAAAAATAGAATTCTCTTCAAGCTTTGAAAACATTGTTACAGTTTTAGGTGTATCAGCTTTTCACAGTTGAGAAAGATAAACATTCTGGATTGGAAATTAGGAGCCCCAAATTCCAGTCCTGCTTCTGCAAATAAATGCTACAAGACTTTGAGCAAAGTGCATACTCTTGTAGAATACTTGTTTTCCTACTTAAAAAGCCTAATGTTCTTTGTAGTTCTAATATTCTCAGTTAAGATTAATATTTTTACTTCATTTAGCACACAGTATTATTTGGTGTAAAATCTGAACAGAAATAAACACTAAGTCCACTGAATTAAGTCTGCATGGAACTCTAGCATACACCTATCCCATTCATACCTAAATGCCAAATATTTTTAAATCTTTATTTTGTTTTAGTTAATCCAGTTTGATAAGTTAAAAGTAAAAGCATGTAGCCTAAGAATAATCAGCTCTTATTAAGAAATTATTTATCATGAATTTATTTATTTATTTATTTTTTTTTTTTTTTGAGACGGAGTCTCGCAGTCGCCCAGGCTGGAGTGCAGTGGCCGGATCTCAGCTCACTGCAAGCTCCGCCTCCCGGGTTTACGCCATTCTCCTGCCTCAGCCTCCCGAGTAGCTGGGACTACAGGCGCCCACCAACTCGCCCGGCTAGTTTTTTCTATTTTTTTAGTAGAGACGGGGTTTCGCCGTGTTAGCCAGGATGGTCTCGATCTCCTGACCTCGCGATCCACCCGTCTCGGCCTCCCAAAGTGCTGGGATTACAGGCTTGAGCCACCGCGCCCGGCCTATCATGAATTTAAAAAATTAAACTAGGAAACTTTGAAATAACTGTGTAACAGCTGTATAAAAGCACAGCTCTGCAAACAAAGCTACAGGATTCAAATCCAGTTCTATATAAATTCTGTGACTTAGAGGCTAGCTACACAGATAATTAGTTAGATTTAACCAAGTCTCCGTTTCCTCAACAGTAAAATATGGGTAATAGTAACACCTACCTTCATCAGGTTATTGTGAGAATAAACATTAAAGCATGTATGGTCAGCAGCAACTAGCACAGTCCAGCAACTGGCACATAATGAATGCTGAATCAATGCTATTATTGTTGCACCTAAAGGTAAGGTCTGCATTTAAACAAATGACATTTACTGACTGCCAAGTGTTATGCTAGGGACTACAGAAATAAAACAGCATAAGTAAATAAACATAACACAATCTGGGAAGACTTCCTCTAGGACATAACAACTTAGTATTAAAAGGAAGAGGAGAGGCCAGGTGCAGTGGCTCACGCCTGTAATCCCAGTACTTTGGGAGGCCGAGGTGGGCAGATCACAAGGTCAGGAGATTGAAACCATCCTGGCTAACATGGTGAAACCCCGTCTCTACTAAAAAAAAATTCAAAAAATTAGCGGGGCGTTGTGGCGGGCCCCTGTAGTCCCAGCTACTCGGGAGGCTGAGGCAGGAGAATGGTGTGAACCCGGGAAGCGGAGCTTGCAGTGAGCTGAGATGGAGCCACTGCACTCCAGCCTGGGCAACAAAGTGAGACTTCATCTCAAAACAAAACAAAAAAAAAAAGGAAGAGGAGAAATTATCCAAGGAAAGAAAAAGAAAAGAAGGTTTCAAGAAGACAAAATCACATATACAAAGACCTAGAAATATCCCTAACATAGCACATTAGAACTGTAGTAATTCAGCATGGTTGTATTGGAGAATAGGGATATGAGGTAGACGGGTATCAAACTATGGAATATTATACACCAAAATAAGAATCTCACATTTTATCTTCAAGGGAATCAAGAGCCTCTCAAGAATTTTAGTATGCCGGGCACAGTGGCTCAAGCCTGTAATCCCAGCACTTTGGGAGGCCAAGATGGGTGGATCACGAGGTCAGGAGATCGAGACCATCCTGGCTAACATGGTGAAACCCCATCTCTACTAAAAAATACAAAAAACTAGCCGGGCAAGGTGGCGGGTGCCTGTAGTCCCAGCTACTCGGGAGGCTGAGGCAGGAGAATGGTGTAAACCCGGGAGGCAGAGCTTGCAGTGAGCAGAGATCTGGCCACTGCACTCCAGCCTGGGCGACAGAGCAAGACTCCGTCTCAAAAAAAAAAAAAAAAAAAAAATTTAGTAAGAGTTAAATGTATACTTTTTTAAGACAGGGTGTTGCTCTGTTGCCCAGGCTGGAGTACAGTGGTACGATCATAACTCATCCTAGGTGTGAACTTCCAGGCTCAAGCAATTCTCCCACATCAGCCTCCTGAGTAGCTGGGAACAAAGATGTGTGACACCATGCCTTGCCAGTTTTTTAAATATCTTTTTATAGAGACAAGGTCTCCCTGTGTTGCCCAGGCTGGTCTTGAACTCCTGGGCTCAAGCAATTCTTCCACCTCTACTTCCTAACGTGCTGGGATTACAGGCATGGGAAACCTTGCCTGTCCTAAAGAATGGTTTGTAACCAGGCATGCTCATGAGCATCACCTGGTTAGTTTTTTCAAACTACATACATCCAGATCTCCCTTTCAGAAATTATTGATTAGTAGTTCTGACATGTGACATAGGACCCTATAAATTCACTCTGAAAAGTTCAAAAGAATCACTATCTTAGTCTGATAAATACTGTGCAGAACAGAGCAAACCTTAAAAAGAGAAGGCCAAGATCCTATTGCAGAAATCTAGGTAAGAAATTATGAGGGCAAAACAGTGCCAATAGTTAGATACTTAGGAATTCTTAAAAAACACAATTGAGAAGACTTGCATGGAAGAAAGAGGAATCATGAATGACAGTGAGCCACCCATAACGCTGAACAAACACAGACAGTTTCAATTTTGAAAGCACTGAGTTTGAGGTGTTAAAAAGAGACATACTGTGAGAAATAATTGAAAGAGGGGTAATGAATATTCCTACTTAGGACTCAGAAGAGAAATCTGAGCTGGAAATAAAAAATTGGGGATCATTAAAAATTGAGTGTTTTTTGAAGTCATGGAAGTGAATGAAAATGTCCCAAAGTGAGTCACATCAGAAGTGGGCTAAGGACAGAAATTATAGGGACACTGCTTTACACATATGACCAATAATATTAATTTCCCGCTTCTCAAGGATGTTATTTGTCTGCAACTCAAAATTCCTTGCAACTCAACTGAAGTACCACTCTTCCCTCTTCCACTTAAGATATCACAGAAATAAATGAGTAATAATACTAATATAGGGTGTATTAGTCCATTTTCACACGGCTATAAAGAATGACCTGAAACTAGGTAATTTATAAAGAAAAGAAGTTTAATCGACTTACAGTTCAGCATGACTGGAGAGGCCTCAGGAAACTTATAATCATGGCAGAAGGTGCAGGGGAAGCAAGGCATGTCTTCACAAGGTGGCAGGATAGAGAGTGAGTGCAAGGGAAACTGCCACTTTTAAACTGTCAGATGTCGTGAGAACTCCTTTACTATTGTGAGAACAGCACGGTGGAAACCACTCCCACGAGCCAGTCACCTTCCATGAGGTCTCCCTTGACACATGGGGATTACAATTTGAGATGAGATTTGCGGGGGGACACAGATCCAAACCATACCATTCTGCCCCTGGCCCCTCCCAAATCTCATGCCCTTTTCACATTTCAAAACTAATCACGCCTTCCCAACAGTCCCCCAAAGTCTTAACTCATTGCAGCATTAACACAAAAGTCCAAGACAAAAGTCTCATCTGAGAAAAGGTAAGTCCCTTCTGACTATGAGCCTGTAAAATCAAAGCAAGTTAGTTACTTCCAAGATACAATGGGGGTACAGGCATTAGGTAAATGCTTGCATTCCAAATGGGAGAAATGAGCCAAAACAAAGGGGCCAGGGCCCTTATGCAGGTTCAAAACCCAATAGGGCAGTCATTAAATAGTGAAGTTCCAAAATCTCCCTTGACTCCATGTCTCACATCCAGGGCACAATGATGGAAGGGGTGGGCTCCCACAGCCTCGGGCAGCTTCGCCCCTGTGGCTCGGTGGCATACAGCCACTGCAGCTTTCACAGGTTGGCATCAACTGCCTGTGGCCTCCCCAAGTGTGTGGTGCAAGCTTTCAGTGGATCTACCTTTCTGGGGTCTAGAGGATGGTTGCCCTCTTCTCACAGCTCCACTAGGCAGTGTCCCAGTGGGGACTCTGTGTCGCGGCTCCAACTTTACATTTCCCTTCTGCACCACCCTAGCACAGGTTCTCTCTCTGAGCGCTCTGCTCCTGCAGCAGACTTCTGCCTGAACATCCAGGCATTTCCATACATCCTCTGAAATCTAGCTGGAGGTTCCCAAACCTCAACTCTTGTCTTCTGAACACTTGCAGGCCCAACGACACATGGAAGCTGCCAATGCTTGGGCTTGCACCCTCTGAAGCAATGGCCTGAGCCGTACCTTGGTTTCTTTTAGCCATGGCTGGCACTGGGGCAACTGGGACACAGGGTGCCATGTCCTGAGGCTAAACAGGGCAGCAGACTGGTCCCACAAAACCATTTTTCCCTTCTAGGCCTCCAGGCTTGTGATGGGAGGGGCTGCCGTGAAGATCTCTGAAAAGGCCTGGAGACATTTTCCTCCATTGTCTTGGCTATTAACATTCAGCTCCTCACTACTCATGCAAATTTGTGTACCTTGCTTGAATTTCTCCCTAGAAAATGGGTTTTTCTTTTCTACCACAGTCAGGCTGCAAATTTTGCAAACTTTTATGCTCTGCTTCCCTTTAAATAAAAGTTCCAGTTTAAGATAATCTCTTTGTGAATGCAATGACTGAACACCTTTAGGATCAGCCAGGTTACATTTTGAATGTTTTGCCGCTTAAGAAATTTCTTCCGCCAGGTACCCTAAATCATCTCTCTCAAGTTCAAAGTTCTAGAGATCTCTAGGTCAGGGCAAAATGCTGCCAGTCTCTTTGCTAAAGTATAGCAATAGTGACCTCGGCTCCAGTTCCCAGTAAGTTTCTCATCTCCATCTGAGACCACCTCAGCCTGGACTTCATTGTCCACATCACTATCAACATTTTGGTCAAAACCATTCAACAAATCTCTAGGAAGTTCCAAACTTTCCCACATCTTCCTGTCTTCTTCTGAGCCTTCCAAACTTCCAACATCTGCCCAATACCCAATTCCAAAGTCACTTCCACATTTTCAGGTTATCTTTATAGCAGTGCCCTTCTCCCAGTATCAACTGTCTGTGTTGGTACATTTTCACACTGCTATAAAGAACGACCTGAGACTGGGTAATTTGTAAAGGAGAGGTTTAACTGACTCACAGTTCAACATGGCTGAAGAGGCCTCAGGAAACTTGCAATCATGGCAGAAGGGGAAGGGGAAGCAAGGCATGTCTTCACAAGGCAGCTGAGCAAGTACAGTGGAAACTGCCACTTTTAAACCATCAGATCCCAGGAGAACTCTCTCACTACCATGAGAACAGTAAGGGAGAACCCCACCCCCACAGGCCAATCACCTCCTAGGTCCCTCCCTTGACACATGGGGATTACAATTTGAGATAAGATTTGGGTGGGGACACAGAGCCAAACCTTATCATAGGGATCGATTCTATCTTATTTAAAGACAATGAGTAATCATTCATAACTTGGTACTTTTTAATTTTTTAATTTCTTCTAAAAAATAATGGGATACATGTGCAGAACATAGAGGCTTGTTACATAGGTATACATATGCCATGGTGGTTTGCTGCACCTACTAACCCATCCTCTAAGTTCCCTCCCCTCTTTCCCCACCCCCCGCAACAGGCCCTGGTGTGTGTTGTTCCCTTCCCTGTGTCCGTGTCATAACTTGGTACTTTTACACTCAATTACCTGAGATGCAGATTTAAGGGACAGGTAGACGAAGAGGAAACCATAAGAAAGAATAAGAAAGTTTAACCAAAAACTTGAGAGCAAAACCAGGAATGTCTCCAAAAATTAAAGGAACTTAAGTTTCAAGAAAGGAGGACTAACTGCTGCAGTAAGATTAGACAGTTAGAGAAACTGTTTGAGGAGACAGTAATAATAAATCAAGCATAGCTATGACACACATATTACATATACATTACCTGTACAATTATTACATTGTACTATATCCTCCCACAACCCCTTGCACTACGAAGTTCTGTGGACCAGAAGGCTAGGACCAAAACAGAAAAAGCCAACTGGAACAAGAAAGCAGTTATAACAGTGGCATGAGGGAGGTAGGAAAAGGCAGGGAACAGGAAGAAGAAAGTGCCTGTAAATCCTAATTTATGGCCTAGATCTAAAATGTCCATTCTGATTTTTACTCATATTTACTTTTGATCTTAAAGTTTTTGTTTAAAATTTCTCATTATATTGGCAGTGTAGCTGCAGAACATTTCTACCATATCCATTTCAACATGCTCAATGTTATTTTCAAGGGAAAATTTCACCTTAAGTCTACATGTCTTTACGGAGTATATGCATGCAAAAGGCATGAGTGAAAGGCATACACAATGACAAAGTTCCTGCCATCATGACCTGTTGTTAACTATGGGGGATTAAACAGCATACAAGTGTCCAGCCAATTCTACAAAATAGAACAAAACAATATATAGCAGAGCAGGGTAAATTAATTTATTCAACAAATATTAGATGTTATGTACCAGGCAATAAGCAAGGCACTGGGGATATAATAAAAGACAAGATAAGTCTTTGAAGAGCTTACAGTTTAGTTGTGAGGCAGGGTGGTAAATAAAAGGAAACCAACTAATAATACAATTATAAACTCTATCAAATGAATAAAGAAGAAAAAAGTCTAAATATAGACATTATGGGAGAAAGAGGACACAGTGATCAGCAATGCCTCCTGAAGAAGGGATCTTAAGCAAGCCCTGCCCCAAACCAAAGGAAGAGAAAGAACAGTTAGGAAAAGGCCTGAATTGGGAACAGTCTGGAACACAGAGAAGCTGAAAGAAGACCAGCATATTGTGAGTGTACTAAGGGAAGTGGGTGAGCAGTAGGAGATCCGTGGAAAGGTAGTAGTTAAGGGTCAGACATGGAAAGCCTTGTGGGCACAATGAGTCTGGATTTCATTCCAACTGCAATGAAAAACCAAAGGATTTTTAAGCATGGGAGTGTCTAAATTACATTTTTTAAACATAGCTACCTGCTACACAACTTACCTTAGTTTCCAAACTAAAATCAATACCAAGGGAATCCTAAAATCAAAATACACCTTATAATGTCATGACCACACCCCCCATATACACATGACTACCCAAGTAGCTCCAAGTTTCAAGAGAAATTGCTTTTAAAATAAATGTTAAAGGATCTAGAGTTTAGGACAGGTGCAGTGGCTCACACCTGTAATCCCAGAACTTTGGGAGGCCGAGGTGGGTGGATCACCTGAGGTCAGGAATTCGAGACCAGCCTGACCAATGTGGCAAAACCTCATCTCTACTAAAAATACAAAAAAACTGGCCAGGTGTGGTGGTGTGTGTCTGTACTCCCAGCTACCCGGGATGCTGAGGCAGGAGAACTGCTTGAATCCGGGAGGCAGAGGTTGCAGTGAGCCAAGACTGTGCCACTGCCCTCCAGCCTGGGCCACAAGAACGAAACTCTGACTCAAAAAAAGGATCTAGAGTTTAATGAACTTGGCTACCAACTGGTGAATAATCTCACGTCGTCTTTTAGTTTCAAAAAAAATCAGTGAAAATATCAAATCGATAAAGCTGTTGATAAAAGATACTTCCCTTCCTTGAGCCCAATTTTAGAGAAAATAGAGGCAAAAGAGACAGATGAGTGAAACATGCTAAACTTTTCAAGAAATGAATGAGCAATAATAAAAAAGACAATCACAAGTGTGGCACAGACATGGGGAAATTGGAACATCCATGTATTTCTTTTCATTTTTTGAGATGGAGTCTTGCTCTGCTGCCCAAGCTGGAGTGCAGTGGCACAATCTCAGCTCACTTCAACCTCCACTTCCTGGGTTCAAGTGATTCCCCTGCCTCAGCCTCCCAAGTAGCTAGGACCACAGGCGTGTACCACCACGCCCAGCTAATTCTTTTTCTTTTTTTGAGACGGAGTCTTGCTCTGCCGCCCAGGCTGGAGTGCAGTAGCCGGCTCTCAGCTCACTGCAAGCTCCGCCTCCCGGGTTCACGCCATTCTCCTGTCTCAGCCTCCCAAGTAGCTGGGACTACAGGCGCCCGCCTCGTCGCCCGGCTAGTTTTTTGTATTTTTTAGTAGAGACGGGGTTTCGCCGTATTAGCCAGGATGGTCTCGATCTCCTGACCTCGTGATCCGCCCGTCTCGGCCTCCCAAAGTGCTGGGATTACAGGCTTGAGCCACCGCGCCCGGCCACGCCCAGCTAATTCTTATATTTTTTGTAGAGATGAGGTTTCGCTCTGTTGGCCAGGTTGGTCTTGAACTTCTGACCTCATGTGATCCACCCATCTCAGACTGCCAAAGTGCTGGGATTACAGGCGTGAGACACTGCGCCTGGCCCATATATTTCTGATGGGAATATAAAATGGTATAGCCAAATTAGGAGAGAGAAATTTGGCAATTCCTCAAAATGTTAAACATAAATTTGCAACAGTTCCACTCCCACATATCTACCCAGGAAACATGTTCATACAAAGTCTTACATGCAAATGTCCATAGCAGCATTATTTGCAATAAGCAAAAAGTGGAAACAACCCAAATGTCCATCAAAAGAGTACAGATAAACAAAATGTGCTATGTCTATGCAATGAAATATTATTCGGCCATATACATCATTAATGATCTTTACCAAAAATCCTATTTTATTTTGTACAAATGATACACTCAAGTTGGTTAAGCAGATGTTTGTTTTCACTAAGCAACGTCAAATTAGTAGTATGGAATTTCCTATCTAGTGGGGTGGCAGAGTATATTTAAAAACCTATATATCAGTTCCAAACAGTATTCACAACAAAAAGAGACAGATGTGGGCATTTGTAACAGATGCCCAAGAAAAATACTGCCAAAGTCAAGGCAGCTAAGAATTTCTGTCTGCTGTTTCACAGGGAAATAATGAAATGTGATGGTGATATGGCATATGCTTGGCTACATCCATGATAACAGCCACCAAGGCCTGAAATGGACAACTCCAAAATTGCATTTCATCATCTTCCTTTTCTATTTCTGTCATCATTTGCATTATCAATCTTTCTTCTGAACAAAGACAAGATTTTTAGGTCCCAAGTTTTCCCCATTTCCAATATTTCAATATTTTTTTGTAATGCTTTTCTTTTCTTTTGAGAAAGTATCTCATTTTGCTGCCCAGGCTGGAGTAAAGTGGCGATCATGGTTCACTGCAGCCTTGACTTCCTGGGCTCAAGTGATTCTCCTGCCTCAGCTACCTGAGTAGCTGGGATTCCAGGTGCATGCCACCATGCTCAGCTAATTACGTATTTTTTGTAGAGATGAGGGTCTCCCTATGTTGCCCAAGCTGGTCTCAAACTCCTGGGCTCAAGAGATCCGTGCCTGCCTTGGCCTCCCAAAGCACTGGGACTACAGGCCACCGTGCCCAGCCTATGCTTTTCTTTTAAAAGAAATACATCCATCAAAGCAAATTATTTTGTGTTTGCATGTACTAACTACCTGTAAATACCAGGCATGTTTATTTAAGAGATAGACAAAAGTGGTTGTATGGGCCTTGCCTGGATGGTTATCTCTTATTCTGGCTACAAAGGAATGAGTAAAAATGAACTAACATATAGCTGGTTACTTCTCAACACATAACACAGTTCATATTTCCATGATTCAAATGTATGGGTGCTATGAAATTTTTTTTCAGCTTTTTCAATGTATCCTTTTGTTTGTGGCTTAGTCTTTCATTTACCAAATTAAATTTTCTCCCTTGTTTGAGAAACTTGTACAGCCAATTTTTCACTACATCACACTTTTATGTATTATTATTAACATAGTCTATGATTTCTGGCATTAGATAAAGGAAATCTGTCTAAAAATATATTTATCACAATTCACATCTGGATATGAACTAGATTTACAGACAAACGTTTACACATCTTTAGTTTAATACAAGAATTTAATAACATTTTAGGGTAGAAAAGAATATTTTCAGGTGAACCAAAATCCAAAATTGCATTATTCATTTTATACTCAATGTGCTGTTCTTTCCTTACAAACTTTTAGAAAAGTAATCTGAAATAATCTAGAAGCTTAAAAAGTTTGATGCTTCTGTTTTCCTAAGAAAATTCCACAGATTTGTAAGCCAAAGACTTATAATAAAACCGGTAGTATTTTATCCTGTTGTAACTGTACTATACTACTTATACTATTTCAATTGTACTATAATATTAGAAGATTGACTTCAAGTACTAAAACCAATAAAATATGTATAGATTGCCTTAAAATATCCTACCTATTATAGTTATGTCAAAAAAAATTTAAGTCTGGCTAGGCGCAGTGGCTCACGCCTGTAATCCCAGCACTTTGGGGGATCGAGGCAGGCGGATCGAGGCGGGCGGATCGAGGCGGGCGGATCATGAGGTCAGGAGATCGAGACCATCCTGGCTAACATGGCGAAACCCTGTCTCTACTAAAAAATACAACAAAAATCAGCCATGCGTGGTGGTGTGCGCCTGTAGTCCCAGCTACTCGGGAGGCTGAGGCAGGAGAATGGCGTCAACCCAGGAGATGGAGCTTATAGTGAGCCGAGATCGTGCCATTGCACTCCAGCCTGGGTGACAGAGCAAGACTCCGTCGCAAAAAAAAAAAAAAAAAAAGAAAAAAAATTAAGTATTTATCTTTCAGAGTTCTCTTTCATACTACGGTTGAAAGAGGTACATAGCCTGAAATTTGCTTTGAAATGATACATGGGAGTAGGGAGAGAAAGTATGTAGGGATATACATGAAAGACCCACCATGTGCTAAAATTGTTGAAGGTGGGTAATCAGGGGTTCATTATACTTTTCTCTCTAAATTTGTTTGGTTTGAAATTTTCTGTAAAAGTGTTGTTGTTGGCCAGATGCAGTGGCTCATGTTGATAATCCCAGCACTTTGGAAGGGTCAGGCAGGAGGGTCACTTAAGCCCAGAAGTTTGAGACCACCCTGAGAAAATAGCAAGACCCCATCTCTACAATGAACAGAAACAAAAATAAACCCAAATTTAGCCAGGCATGGTGGCATACGCCTGTAGTCCTAGCTACTTGGGAGGCTCAGGTGGGAGGATCGCTTGAGCCCAGAAGCTTCAGGTTGCAGTGAGCCACTGCACTCTAGCCTGGATGACAGGATAAGACCCTGTCTCTTAAAAAAACAGAGTTTTGCTCTTGTTGCCCTCACTGGAGTGCAGTGGTGCAATCTCGGCTCACTGCAACCTCTGCCTCCCAGGTTCAAGCGATTCTCCTGCCTCAGCCTCCCAAGTACCTGGGATTACAGGCATGCGCCACCACACCTGGCTAATTTTGTATTTTTAGTAGAGACAGGGTTTCACCATATTAGTCAGGCTGGTCTTGAACTCCCGACCTCAGGTGATCCACCTACCTCAACCTCCCAAAGTGCTGGGATTACAGGTGTGAGCCACTGTGCCCAGCCCCAATTTTTTTTAACTGAAAAAAAAACAAAAAACTAAAAGACAGTCTTTTTTATAGTAGAGAAAATCAACTTTAAGGTGGCTAATTCTTGTTCTGCACTAGGATTTCACAACAAAGTTTAATGTAAAGGAAGAAATTATAATGAATTTTAGAGGAGTATATATTTTAATACAAGTTATACACTAAAAAGATTTTATAACATATTAATCAAATGTCATAACACACAAGTTTACTATCTTTTAAATTTCCCCTAATAAGCATATCTGTTAAGAGCAAATAGTAGGCTGGGCACGGTGGCTCAAGCCTGTAATCCCAGCACTTTGGGAGGCCGAGACGGGCGGATCACGAGGTCAGGAGATCGAGACCATCTTGGCGAACATGGTGAAACCCCGTCTCTACTAAAAAATACAAAAAACTGGCCGGGCGCGGTGGCTCAAGCCTGTAATCCCAGCACTTTGGGAGGCCGAGACGGGCGGATCACGAGGTCAGGAGATCGAGACCATCCTGGCTAACACAGTGAAACCCCGTCTCTACTAAAAATACAAAAACTAGCCGGGCGTGGTGGCGGGTGCCTGTAGTCACAGCTACTCGGGAGGCTGAGGCAGGAGAATGGTGTAAACCCGGGAGGCAGAGCTTGCAGTGAGCCAAGATCGCGCCACTGCACTCCAGCCTGGGCAACAGAGCGAGACTCCATCTCAAAAAAAAAAGAGCAAATAGTAGACATACTGTGAAGTATGCTTGATATCTATGAGGATAGTGCTAACATGATCTTCTTAAAAGGCAGCCCAGTAGATCAAGGTTAATTAGCTGGTATACTAGATTAGCTTTTTAAAGCAAGTTTGGAACCTTCAACTCCTATGCCTTATTAAAACACAACTTAGGAGTCTTAGAAACAATTTTAATCATTACCATGTTAGAGGATCAGATTTGAGTCAAAAACCTGCTGTTTAAAAAAAAAGTAACACAAAAGTATTAACAAATAGCAAAAGACCATCTCTAAGTTTTGGGTTTCTTGAGGAGTTGGGGTTTTCCGCATAGGCACAGTTCTACTTAATTCCCATCCTTCCAAATGGTTCACACTTTTACTCTGGCCTCATTCCACCAGTGCCTTGTGGCTCTGGCCAAATCAAACTCTGACTTGAAGTAGTTTAATGTCTGTTTAAGTGAAAATAGTACCAGCTGCTTTACCAGAGTAGTGTTCATCTTGCAGTTTTGCTCAACATGAGAAATGTTTTAAAATGTTAAGCCATCTGATTTAAGCAGATCCAAGCAAAAGTATTTTAGCTTATCCACATATTTGTGTTTGCTTCACTGGGTCAGACAAATCTGGTCTCAAGTTACTTAAATAGGATCAGTGATCACACAGTAATGAGAATGATGGCATTAGGCCATATGAAAATTTCATTAGTTTACGTTTAGTTACACCCCATAAATGCCTACATGCCTAGCAACATACGAGAAACTACACGGTAAGGATCCCTAAAGAGTCTTTAACTTACAGAGGCCAAATTTAAACTCTGAAATATTAGACAAGTAAAAGCAGAATATTCCCCATTAAACATATTCTTTATTAAATCAATATTCACTTAACACTTATTATATGCCAGGCAAGTGGGGGGAAACACAGCTGAAGTTCTACTGTCAAAAAACACCCAAGCTAAAGGACAGAGACTACAATAAACAAGAACAGAGAAGTATTTATATCAAGGATTGATAAATGTTATGAAGAAACCTTAAGCAGGGTTGATGGTAATGGGGGTGCATACCATTCTTTTGAGGGTACTAAGGAGAGGCCACTGATCAACATGAGGAACTTATGCAGATTATCTCAGGGAAAAGTGGTCCTGGCACAGGAAAAAGCACAAAGCCCGTAGATAAGAGCATTCCTAACACCATTTAAGGAACAGTGAAAAAACAGTGTGTTTCATTCAACGATAAAAGAGAAGATGGGTCTGCAAAAAAAAAAAGCAAAATGAGTGGATATACTGAAATCAGGCCCACATCGTCTCATTTACCTCTTCATATTATACAACATCCATACACATATTCATATTCACTGCTAGCACATTAAGAAATGCTCACTACTGGCTGGGCGCGGTGGCTCACACCTGTAATCCCAGCACTTTGGGAGGCCAAGGTGGGTGGATCACGAGGTCAGGAGTTAGAGACCAGCCTGGCCAGCATGGTGAAACCTCGTCTCTACTAAAAACACAAAAATTAGCCGAGCGTCGTGGTGCATGCCTGTAATCCCAACTACCCAGGAGGCCAAGGCAGGAGAATCACTTGAACCTGGGAGTTAGAGGTTGCAGTGAACTGAGATCACATCACTGCACTCCAGCCTGGGTGACATAGCAAGACTCTGTTTCCCACCACCCCCGCACCACCGCCAAAAAAAAGAAAAAAAGAAATGCTTACTCTTGCCTTGACTGCAGAAAGGCCTAGACTGGAAAGCCCCAGCTAGACTGGCCTGAGTCAATGTAAGGAAACTGTGTTAGTAGCAGCCTAGTAACAGAAAGTCACCTAGCATGTGGCTGAAATTAAAACACCAGAAGCAGCAACAGGGATAAGCGTTAAACAAAGAAATAAGATTTCCTGTAAGCAAGTTAACCCAAGGAACAGGTAATTTTTTTTTACAAAACTTGTAGTCTCATTTCAACTAGGGGCAAAAGAAACTTACTGGGGCCGGGCATGGTGGTTCATCCCTGTAATCCCAGCACTTTGGGAGGCCGAGGCAGGTGGATCACTTGAGGTCAGGAGTTCCAGAGCAGCCTGCCCAACACAGTGAAATATCATCTCTACTAAAAATACAAAAATTAGCTGGGTGTGGTGGTGGGCATCTGTAATCCCGACTACTCAGGAGGCTGAGGCAGGAGAATTGCTTGATCCCAGGGGTGGAGGTTGCAGTTGCAGTGGACTGAGATTGCGCTACTGCACTCCAGCCTGGGCGACACAGCAAGACTGTGTCTCACAAACAAACAAATAAAAAACTTACTGAAGCACTCTGTTTCCCAATGTAACATTTTTTCTTCTCATTTCAAAAGTTAGCACTTTCAAGTCATTGTTCAAATATCACTTCAATGAGCCTCCCCAGTCCACCTTGTTTGTAAATCAGAAACGCCTCCCCCATCCACATTCCATTCTTTCTTATTCTGCTTTTCTTTTTCTGGTATCACCTCCCAACATACTAGATAATGTACAGTTATGTTCATTTTTTAATCAACTGTCTCAGGATCTTGGTTTTGTTCTCACATGTATCCCAAGCCCCCAGAACAGTGTCTAGAATATGACAGGTGCTTCAGGTCAGTTAAAATCTCTGAACTACCCATCCCTATGGCAACTATTCAATTTGGTATAAGCCCATGTCCCCAAGTTTTCTCCAAAAACTTTTAGCAAAAGTACGCTCTGGGGAAATGATTCTAATTTTTTAAATAATGGAAAATATAACCTCCCAGCATCAATGTTAAATCACAAAGACCCGACATCCTTCTTTAAAGTATTCTATCATTAAACCTCTTTCTGACTTCATTTGCCAATTCTATTTAATCCCATACCCTCAACTTCCCAAAAGGATTTTTCCCTGAAAGCTTATGATTAATAGCACAGTTTCTGAAGTTACACCTCCTGGGTTCAAATCTTGCCTCTGCCACTTACTAGCAGTGATGTTGGACAAATTAATAAATCTCTCTTTGCTTGAGTTTCCTTGTCTATAAAATGGGCTAACAATAGTACCTATATTCTAGAATTATTGTGAGAAGTTAAATGAAATAACACTATAAAATTATTAGGCCAGTGCTCAGCACATAGTAGGCATGTAATAGACACTATCACCTACAACGGCAAAGGCTCAGTTCTCAGACCTTCATTCTTCACCCCCAAAGACCTTATCTCTGAGATTCCACTATTGTCTCTATACAAATGTCCAGTCAGACTCCTAAACTCAGCTCTCTGGTCTTGTCAGCTAAGGACAAATACTTTGGGGAAAACAGAAGTGTTAGAACAAAGGAAACCTGGTGGGACTTTAGATCTGTTGGTCAAGGAAGGTCTTTGTAAAGAGACAATATTTAAGGAGAGATAAGAATGTCAAGAAGCCAACACTGACGAGATCCAGATTAGTGGTTTTCAAAATCTCCTCACTGGACAAGCAGCATAAGAATTACCTACGAACTTGTTAGAAATGCAAATTCTTAAGCTCCACCCAAGACCTATGGATTCCGAAACTCTGGAGTTGGGCCCAGCAACCTATGTTTCAACAAGCTCTCCAGGTGGTTCTGAAGTACCACTGAGCTACAGTAAGATCCTGCCAGGGAAGGGAACTGCCAGGCTTGTTCTTGCCTCGGGACATTTGCACTTGCTGCTTCCTCAGATCACAGGGAAGTGCACTTCCTCCAGGAGAAAATGTTCTTAATTCTTTGCTTGCCCAACTCCTTCACCCAAGAATGTAAACTCCATAAGAACAGAGATTTTGTGTGGGTTTTTTGTCGTTTTCTTGAGACAGGTCTCACTCTCTTTGCCCACGCTGAAGGACAGTGGCGTGATCATGGCTGACTGTAGCCTCCACCTCCGAGGCTCGAGTGATCCTCCCACCTCAGCCTCCTGAGTAGCTGGGACCACAGGTGCACGCCACCACGCCAGGCTAATTTTTGTATTTTTGTGGAGACGGGGTTTCACCATGTTGCCCAGGCTGGTCTCAAATTCCTGAGCTCAAGCCATCAGCCCATCTTGGCATCCCAAAGTGCTGGGATTATGAGCACAAGTCACCACACCTGGCCACTCCCTATCCTTTAGAGTGGAGAGACTAAACTCCATGATCTGTCATCAGAAGCCCTCTACAATCTAGTACCAATGCTCTATGATACAGTGTTACTCCGCTGAGCTCCCCAATGAACCACACCTTTGTGTAGTTTCCCTCCCACGATGATTCTGCAATGGACCAGGAACTGCTTTGACCAACACACTGACAGAAGTGATGCTATGCCAGTTCAAGGCCCAGTCCATAACTGGCCTGGCAGATTCCATTTCCTCCCTCTTGGAACACTTGTTCTTGGAAGTTCCTTCTTCGTACTAATCCCTTATTCTACTATGCAACATTAGCAATAATTCAGATCAGTTTGTATGCAATCTACCTGACAAATGCTACCATGATCGCCCTTGAACTCAATATAATTTTCCCACTAAGTCCCTGAAGTATTTTTGTACCTCTTGAAAAGGAATAGTCTGACAAGTATTAATAGCATAGTTATTTCATTCATTCATTGCATGTTTAATGGCACAATGCATCAGACATTGTTCTAAGTGCTGACAATAAAGTTAATAATCTGTATGCTATTCTATATGCTAGACATCACTCTAAATACTTTTCTAAGTTTTCCCATTTAATCTTCAAGAATTCGAAAAGTGTCCTCATTTTATATAAGGAAACTGAGGCACAGAGAGGTTAAGAAACTTGTCTAAGATCATACTGCAAGTGGTGGAGTCAAAATACAAACTCAAACATTCTGACTCCAGAGCTTATGCTATCAACTACTATACTAACCTGCCTTGTACAGATGTGAACAAGACAGATGTTCCTGTTCTCATGGAACATGCATTCTATCAGTGATGGTTAGTGGTATCGGGAAAGGGTGGTAATAAATGATACATATAAATCAACAAAATTACTCCAGAGAGTGAGAATGCTCTGAAGAAGTAAAACTATCATGTGTTAGTGATGTGCCGTTACTTTAGACACAGCAGTCAGAGAAGGCCTTTCCGAGAAGGTAATATGTGGGAAAAGACCTAACTATCAGCAAAAGCAGAAGCAGCAAAGCAAAGACCTGGAAAGAAAACTTCAGTTAAAGAGAACAGCTGGTGCAAAAGTCCTAAGACACAAATAATCTTAGCATGTTTCAGGAACAGAAGTAAAGCCAGTATGGCTGAAGGATAGTGGCGGGAGGGGAATGACACGAAGTTGGATAAATTAGCTGAGGCTTAGATCATGCAGGGCTTTGTAGGCCACGATAAGTCATTGGATTTTTCTTTCTTTTTCTTTTTTAAGAAGGAGTCTTGCTCTGTCACCCAGGCTGGAGTACAGAGGCGCCATCTTGGCTCACTGCAATCTCCGCCTCCTGGGTTCAAGCTAGTCTCCTGCCTCAGTCTCCCGAGTAGCTGGGACTACAGGCGCCTGCCACCATGCCCAGCTGATTTTTTTAGTTTTAGTAGAGACAGCGTTTCGCCATGTTGGCCAGACTGATTTCAAACTCCCGGCCTCAAGTGATCTGCCTGCCTCAGTCTCCCAAAGTGCTGGGATTACAGGTATGGGTCACCACACTCGACCAAGTCATTGGATGTTACTGATTAACACTGGAAGGTTCTAAGCAGGGTAATGACATTACCTGACTTACACTTTTGAAAAGTTAATTCTGGCTGTTGCATACTTAATAAATTATAGAAGGCCTAAAAGGAAGCAAGAAAAGCAACAAGAGGCAACTGCAGTAATCCATGCAGGAAATTACGGGTATGGAGACTGAACCAACAGGATTTGCTGAGGGACTCGATATGGGAAGGAATGAAATGAATCATGGGTGGCTCTAACCTTCTGGACATAAGTAATGGAGTAAATGGTGATAATAATTACTGAGGTGGGGAAGGCTAGAGGAGGCCCAGGTTGACAGGGTGACAATCATGTTTTGGACGTGTCATTTTGGAAATACCTATTCAATATTCAAATGAAGATGTCAGATGCTAGATATGAATCCAGAGATATAAATTTGAAAGTCATCTCATATATATGGCAACTACATCTAGGGTCAGTGGAGAGAGAAGAAAAAAGGACAGAACTCCAAGTTTCTGAGCACTTCAACATTTAGAAGCCAAGCAGAGAGGAAGCAAGTGCATTACCCTGTCACCCTCCAGATCACAAGTTCTTTAAGAGGCAAGACAGTGTTTTCTTCATTTTTGTGGCACCCTGCAGAACTTAGCTGAGAAACAGAAACTCAAAGATAGTCACTACATTTTAATGAGTGATTGCATGCTTGTCACTTGATTTCTCAAGCTTTCACTGCAGAAATATAGTAACTCAAGGAGATACAGGCAACACTGCCTTAACAATTGTAGGTACTCAAATATTTGTTTAATGAATGAAAGAAAACTATGTTTTGGTACACATATTTTACTACTCATTGTTCCAGAGAACATAGCAAGGAAAGGAAGAAACAAGTAGTAGCCCATATCCCCATGCTGCTAACCAAAGATAATCACAAACTTACCCTTCTTCTTGGTCCCAATTACAGGGTAGAGGGGGAATGGCAGTAGAGGCTGCAGCAGGAAGAAAGCGGCTTCCAATTCCCATACTGAAGCAGAGTTCTGGTTTTCATGATATAAGCATGTATTAAGCACCAACTATATGCCATGGATTAAAGTAAATACTAAGTACTACAAACATAACAGCAAAACAGATAGGGTTCCTCAAATAACGTCCATTCTGAAGAAGACACATATTACACAGACAATACATAGGTATATTTCTAAGAATATGAAAGTAAAATAAAATATTCTGTGAAAACATACACCATTGCACAAAGCAACAAGGAGTGAGGGTTGAAAATACTGCAGGTTTCTCACATGAGATACCTTAAGAAGTCAGGGTGTGAGGTGGGGATAGGGTGAGAGTTATCTAGGTGAAGGTAAAGACGATGAATGAAAACATTAAGGTAAGAAGTAATTTAGGATGATTCAAAGAATTTAATATGGGCCAGTGCTAGGCATGGTGGCTCACTCCTGGGAGGCTAAGGCAGGAAGATTGCTTGAGGCCAGGAGTTCCGGACCAGCCTGGTCAACATAGCAAGACCTCATCTCTAGAAAAAACTTTAAAATTAGCCAGGGGTGGTGGCACATGCCTGTAGTCCCAGCTACTTGGGAGGATCACTTGAGTCCAGGAGGTCGAGGCTACAGTAAGCTGTGTTCATACCACTCTACTCCACCCTAGGCAGCAGAGTTAGACCGTGTCTCAAGAATAAAAAAGAAAATAAATTTAAAAAAAAAGGTCAGTAAATGCAGAGTCATACAGAGCACATTACAGTTTGTGTGTGTGTGTGTGTGTGTCTGTGTGTGTGTGTGTGTGTGTGTGTGTGTGTGAGAGAGAGACAGAGAGAGAGACAGGTTCTCCCTCTGTCGCTCAGGCTGAAGTGCAGTGGCACCATCACAGCTCACTGCAACTTCCACCTCCCAGGCTCCAGCCATCCTCCCACCTCAGCCTCCAGAGTAGCTGGGACCACAGGCGCAAGCCACCATGCTTGGCTAATTTTTTTCTATTTATTTTTTGTAGAGCTAGGGTTTCATCACATTGCATAGGCTGGTCTCAATACTCCCACCTCAGCCTGGTCTCAATACTCCCACCTCAGCCTCCCAAAGTGCTGGGATTACAGGCGTGAGACACCACTCCTGACCATATTACGGATGTTTAAAAACGTGACCCTAATATGTAGGAGTAGCCATGGAAAGGCTTTAAGCGGGCCGGGCGCGGTGGCTCAAGCCTGTAATCCCAGCACTTTGGGAGGCCGAGACGGGTGGATCACGAGGTCAGGAGTTCGAGACCATCCTGGCTAACATGGTGAAACCCCGTCTCTACTAAAAAATACAAAAAGCTAGCCGGGCGAGGTGGCTGGCGCCTGTAGTCCCAGCTACTCGGGAGGCTGAGGCAGGAGAATGGCGTAAACCCGGGAGGCGGAGCTTGCAGTGAGCTGAGATCTGGCCACTGCACTCCAGTCCGGGTGACAGAGCGAGACTCCGTCTCAAAAAAAAAAAGGAAAGGCTTTAAGCAAAGGACCAAGAGCAAACTTGTAGATCTGTGTTTTTAAAAATCACTCTGGATGGTTTAAGAAGAATGAATTGAAGGCAGGAAAGAAAAGGTCCAAGATGACTAAGTTAGGAAGCTACAGCAGTTGTCCAAGTGAAAAATAATGGTGGCTTGGATCAGCTGGAGCAGTGGATACAAAAGAAGCAGAGAGTTTCAAGACATTAGATTCAAAAGCAGTAGGTCTTAGTGACTAAGCACACAACTCCCACCGTCTGGCCTGGGCAACTAGGTGGACAGAGGTATGACTTAATGACTTACTGAGATGGGCCTCACTAGAGAAGCAGAGGTGTGATGGGTGGGGAAAGCGTATCATTAAGCTCAAGTAAAAGGTCAAAGAGGTAGTTGGTTATGTGATCAGGTTCTCAGAAGAGTCTGCTCAAATATGGACATCTCCACTGAGATAGTATTTAAAAGCATGGACATGGATGTGAGTCCTCAGGAGAAAGCAAGGAATGAATAAAAAATTTACCAATCCCAAGCCCTGAGGAAACACTAACATGCAGAGATTAGTCAGAAGAGGAGTAAACACCAGTGAAGAACAGGAAAAAGCAGTGGGCCAGAAAAGTAGGAGGAAAACCAGGCAAGTGCAGTGCTATGGAAGTGAAAAGGAATATATTTCAACTAGGAAATGGTCAACAGTGACAAAGAACACTGAAATAAGGATATTAATGATGCTTAGGTTTCCAGGCCAACTCACAGAAGCTCATTTCACATATAGGTGGATTACAGCATTCCACTATCTTACAATAAAGCAGTGCAGTTACACTGGCCATCACGCAGGCTCCAGATCCACAATGCCCAGTTTTCAATCACAGCTCCACTATTTACTAGCTATATAGCTGTAGGTATAAATTACTTCATGTCTCTATCCCTCAGTTTCCTCATCCATAAAAGGATGGTAAAAAGAATGCCTACCTCAAAGGATTTTTACAATGAATTTTGATAAATGAATGTGTGTATGTATATGTGACTTAAAACAGCTAGCACAAATTAGTTGCTCGTGAGGTAAATGACAGCTACTATTACTTACAACATGGTTTCCACGGGAAAAAAACTTTCTGAACTCTAACAGTGGAAGTTTGTCTGAAATAACCTTTTATTAACTTGAGATTGTTCTTACTCCTTACAAATTATGATCTTTAAGGCCTTTTTCCAAAAACCTTGAGGAAAACTCTAGATTTCAAATGTATCAAACAAATGTCCATCATATAGAAACTGACAGGTTTTAGAAGAGCTAATCATTCCTTTGGTTTTTCAGAGGAGTATTTATCATACTCATTATACATCATACTAAAAAAAAATTGCATTAGGAATTCTAAAAACTGGTGCCAAAAATCATTTCAAGTTAGAAGGCGAAAAACAGGCCAGGCACAGTGGCTTACACCTAATCCCAGCACTTTGGGAGGCCAAAATGGCCGGATCACCTGAGGTCAGGAGTTCGAGACCGGCCTGGCCAATGTAGTGAAACTCCATCTCTACTAAAAATACAAAAATTACCATCCTGGCCAATGTGGTGAAACCCCAACTCTACTAAAAATACAAAAATTAGCCAGGCGTGGTGGCAGGCGCCTGTAATCCCAGCTACTCAGGAGGTTGAGGCAGAATGATTGCTTGAACCCAGGAGGTAGAGGTTGCAGTGAGCTGAGATCACGCCAATGCACTCCAGCCTGGGCAACAAGAGTGAAATTCCATCGCAAAAATAAATAAATAAATAAATAAATAAATAATAAATAAAACTATTTAAATACAAAATATTTCCATTCCCTTACTTTCTGGTGCATATTCAAATACAAACACATCGATTATCACCATAAAACAGCCTGCCTCTTCCTGTTGTGACCAAGATGTAAGTATTAAGTACAGAATAGGGCAGTGGATCTGCAGATTCCTGATGACCTTCTTATTTCCCAAGTCATGCAAAGGTATTTACAACATCCAAAACTGCACCCCAAAAGGTATTTCCAACTGCGTGGTGTTCAACAAAGGACATGTTCGTTCATTTAGTTCCTAACACTAACTGAAAAGAGCACAAATAAATGAAGATTTATATGGCCAGTCCTTATTCCTGCACTTTCCAAGTACCTAGCAATATTTCTCTGAGAAATATTCACAAATCTCTCTATAAGCCCTATTTAAGGTAAAATGCTCGAGTTTCCCACTGTATTTTTCAACTGTTAGTACCATAAAACTACCTAATAACTAACAGAGCTGTTGTATTCAAAAAAAGTATTGTTTCAAACTCATGAAAAGCTATTTATCATGTACTTTCCCATAAACTGATGAAAATGATGTATTTCAAGACCAAGAAGGCATAAAGTAGAATGTTAGATCCCTGTCGGCAACAACTGAATGTCATTACCATCTGTCAGCTTCTGAATAGGTTACAGGAAACAAGGTGTCAGACAGGCTAATTCTTTATGGATAAGCATCCATATTACATCATCACAACTAGTACTCATTTGCACCTTCAGAAGAAACTGCCACAAAGGGGAACAAAAACATTCAACTGATACGTGCATTATGAAAAAGCTTTTTAAAATGGTATAAAAATATAAATAAGCTTCTGAAATGTAGAATATTTAGACTTACAGGGCATATTTCAGATTTGCTATTTTTGATATAACTGAAATCAAAGAGGAATATTTGCACAGTTTCAGGAATAAAATGAGGTCTAATTCAGAAGTGTGTGTAACTCTGTACAGATGGCCTGATCCCAATACAAGATGTTAACAAAGCAGGTTGGCGGGGGAGGGGGGTAAACCTGCATTTTCTATGCTGTATTTTAGCTGATTCCCGCCACCCTTATTTTTTAAAAAAGCAGGGAGAGAGGGCATGGGGGGTAACATTTGAGATTCAATAACTTCCATTAAACAGAAAATAAATCTCCTTTAGATTATGTGTGCCAAGTGAATCTACTTACTGTTTTCAAGTGTGTTTGGGAAGTCATTCCGTGTTACTCTGATAAACAAATTCGGAAAATATGACAAGTAGATTTTAGTTTCTTGCCTCAGAAGTATTCTACTAAAAGAAGTAACTAGGTAGTATTTCAGTTTCATTTACCTAATAAAATACTTTTCATTTAAAACATAAAAAATGTGGCACAAATACCTATCATGCTGTTCAATGATGAGAAAGTAATTTTAATTTGTAAATTATCCTAGTCAATGCAAAATGCTACTTCAAAAAGGACAGTCAAATTACCATCAAAAAGAAATAACGGGTGAAGTGCTAACTGTCTTTCATAAAACTCCTTAAAATGGCTTACTTGTATGTAACACAAAATTATGGCTATTTCTGAAAGGTTTCAGCATTTAATTACTTAGCTCCAAATTGGCACATCACATTATTTTTGTTAACTCCCAGGTCTTTCAAACAAAGGGCCTAAAATTTTCTGAGAAAGCTTATATCCCTATTCTTGAAGCAAATTTTTCTCATGCTTTCACAATCATCCCAATGGATAATCTAAGACAAAGACCAGCTACTCTTCACACTTATATGCTCAATCATGACCGTGGAACTTTCATAAAAACAAAGAAGATAACCTGGAACACGGTAATGTATAAACTTAAAACAAAAGTTCACTTCTGTCGTCAAAAATAATGAAGAAATCTGATGAGATCATAAAGCCACGAAGCTTCCTGTTGGTAGCTGAGGATGAAGTCATTAGCAACCCAGGATTCCCTGGTCCATGTAATCAGAAGCTGCACCTACCAGATTCTGTATTGTTCGGGAGAGGTGGCTTTAAAACACCCCGCTCACCAATCCTCCAAACCAGACCACGCCTTCCAGTTATCATTCAAATGGGACCGTTTCACAGTACTATACTACACATTTCCCGCGAGCTTAAATATCAAGTAGGAGTCAACATTTTAGATTCCCTTGGTCATGCTGCAGGAAAGATGAACTCTTGAACCTCGCGCTACATAATGCACCCGGACTTTAGAGGCCGAGATGGAGAAGCATGCTTTGGTTCTTCAACCTTTATGGCCTTCACTACCCCCACCCCAACCTCCGCCCCATTTCTTCCCAACTCTCCGTCACCCCGAGGCACAGAAGGCAAAAAAAGATTCCTTACTTCCTGCTGTTGTTAAAAGGGGAGGAAACCAAAGAGCAACTTTGAACGAGTGGAAGAGAAATCGCCTGAATCTTGACCACCAGCGCAAACATATGTCACCCGGCCCTGGAAGCCGCGTTCGCGCCCTGCCGAGCCCCTCTTCTGCCCTGCGCCCCGGGGGTTCTCCCGTAGCCCAGCCCTCCCGGGTCCCCCAGTGTCTCCGGGACGCGGCTCCGCGACTCCACCTCTCCCGCCTCCGCAACCCTCGCACGCCGGGGTCCCCAAGACTGCATTGTCGGCCACCCAGGTTCCAATACAATGGATCGCCACTGCCCCAAACTCTTCGGCGCCCCCTTCGGACCCCCGGCGCCAATCTTGGGTCTCCCAGACCCCGAGTTCAGCCACGAGCCCAAACTTCACCATGTGAGAGCCCAGGACCCGAGACGTGACGGAGCCCCACGACTCCCGCCCAGCTCTCCCTTCACCCGCCGTCCCCAGGCATGAGTCCTGCACCGGGTGCCCCCACCCACCCGCGACCACCCCGTAGGAGTCATCAGCCGCCTCCCCCGAGCTGGGCGAGGGCGAGCGAAGGGCTCCCCGCCCGGCCCAGACCTCTGGGCGGCGCTGCAACCGAGCGAAGGCCCCAAACGCATCCCCGGCCTTTCCTGGTCCACCGCGACCCCGCCGCCCACCCTCCCTACCTGGCCTTGAGGCTGGGGCTGCTGCAGCTGCTGCTGGCGGCGGCGGCTCGGGGTTCGTAGGCCCAGGCTGGGGCGGGGGGCTGCGCCGCGGCGCTGGCGGGGGCGGGGGCGGCGGGGGGCGCGGGCGGCGGCGGCGGCTCGGTGAAGCCCGAGGTCGCGTAGTTCCTGTCCATCGTGGGGGTGGCGTAGGGAGGGCGGGCAGCAGCGGGGGATCCTCCAGGACTCCGTGTGAGTGGGGCGGGCAGGGAGAGGGGGCGGGGGAGGAAGAGGAGGCGGCGGCGGCGGAGGGAGCTGCCTCCTCACATGGCCCCGGCGAGCAGGCGGGAGAAGGGTGCGCTGTCGAGTCTGGGGCGCAAAGACCCGGGCCGCGGCGGGCGGCAGGGCCCCAGCTGGGCGTCAGGGAAGCGGAGGCACCCGCGGCCGGGACTCGCGGCGACGGCGGCGGCGGCGGCGGCGGCCGCTGCGCCCCATGTTGGTGGATTTCCCAGGATGCACCTCCCGCCCCCTCCGCCCCACGGCCTCGCCCCGCCTCCCCTCTGAGCCCCGCGCTTGCCGCTCGCGGGGCGGGCGCGGCAAGGCCTCCGCCGCTGCCGGACGCTTCGCGAGAGACAGCTGAGGCCGAGGAGGCCCAGGCCCGGCCGACTTCAGGGACTCCGAGGGGCGCCCGCCGGCCGGAGCCCGCGAACCGCAGACTTCTCGCCCTTCGCAGCCCCGAAGGGAGGTGTCCGCACTCGCAGCGTCCCGCGTGGGAAGGGACCGCGCCTGGCTATCGCCCCGCGCGGGGGAGGGGAAGTGGAGCGGAACCCAGCGTAGGGCGCTGCGCAGGGGTAGCCGGGTCATGCTTTGCTTGGAGCTCACTATTTGACCCTTCAGGTTATTTTGAGGGACTCCAGTACTCAATTCTCTGATCGCGATTTCTTGCCCTGCGCCCCAATCCAGAAACAGCTGAGCGGGCTCTTCTACAGTTTCGCTTACTCCCTCCCCAAAGTTTGCTGAGCGAGAGGAGCCTTTTCCTGCTGTTAGGGGAGATTTATATTCAAAAAGATTCAAATTCAAACGTATTATTTTCCAATCCTCGCTGAAAGGGCCTTTCCCAAGGGCTCTTATTAACTGCCCCCACCCCCACCTTGAGGATTTTTCTCACTCTGGGTTTCAGAATCTTCTATCCCAAGATAGACAACCACCTCTTCATTGATTAATCCAGCTGCCATCTGGATGACTTTAATTACAATAAATTTAAACTCACTATGCACTCTGATGTTGAGGGGTTTTGTTTAAGATTTGGAACTTAAGCAGGACTCTCTCTCCAAACATTTCCTATCTGATTTCCAAGCTGTTTGGTGTGCGGTAATTTAATGACTATTTGCAGTTCTTCTGTTGCATAGCAGACTTGTATTTCTTGTAATAACACACGAGTAGTGAAACTAGGGAATTGTACAAATCATCGTTTGGCCCTTGAGCCATAAATTTAAAGGTTAAAATAACAGTAAAGTTTCGATTTAATGACCACCTCCTTTTAAAAATCAATATTGGTTTAACACCTATTATGTGCTTAGCACAGAAATCTATCCCTCAAGATAAGCCTAACGTAAAGGTTTAAGCAAATCAGACAGCCGTAGTGAAAGACCTAATAAACTTGATACACTATCTCTGATGACCATTGAAAAAGTTTAAACTTTGATAGTATTTGGTGTTGGATCTGCTATGCCTTGCGAGATTAATTTTGTTCTGGAAGATCCTGTTTTCCTCCTGGCGCCTACATCCTTTTGTTCCTATTCATTCCTTTTTGCAAGTCTTCTGCACCTGTGATGCTTGGAGCCTGGTCCCCGGGTGGATAAGCAAGGAAGTGAGTAGTCGTTATTTACAAATGAATTCAAACGTGTAGGCACAGCGACTTTGCCAATTTTATGTTAATTACAAAATGCATTTACCGAGGATATCTTTGAAAAGTGGTTTTTCTTGGAAAAGGAATTTGCCGACTAATCTGAGTTCCTGCAGAGAAGTAACGTAAATCTTCATTACATTTATTTTTCTTCCTGCAAACTGGAAATGTGGGATCTAAATTAAAAAGTTTTCACAACTACCTATTATATTTATAAGTACTTTTGTGAGCGCTAAAGTTTTTGTCTCTGTGAAAAGTATAGGAAATGGAGTGGCATGCTATAAATGTTTTATGGCACTTAGTTTGAGATACCCACAACTGGCACTCAGAGTGAGTTACGCAGGCAATACCAAACAAGTGGCAATAAAACCTTTATAGTCCCTCATACCATTATGTAGTTTGTTTATGTCACATAAATCAGAGAAAGATATTAAGGAAAAATTCTAGTGAGTATTTTTAGTAATATTACTCTGTCACCATATGTTCCTTTGCCATTTAAATGAAATTTCCTTAGTTCACTCTAAATCAGTACAATTGTATTTATTTTTAAATGTTACATGTCTACAAATAACATCATTATATTTTTGATTAATACTATTTTTAATTGACAAAAATTGCATACATTTATGGGGTACAATGTGATGCTTTGATATATGTAAATCTTTAAAAAATTTGTACAGTTGATGATTCTATCTGAAGAATGTCTTCTTTCCTACTGAAAATACACTTCCAGCTCTGTGAACGTTTCGGGATCTCTCAAATGATTCATAACCAAACTGCTTCAAGTCTGATCCAGGTAGTGTCAAACTCTAGAATGAGCATTGTTGGTCTCCCGTTTTTTGATTGTTTGTTTGTTTGTTTTTTGAGACAGTCTTCGCTCTGTTGCTCAGGCTTGAGTGCAGTGGTGTGATCTCGGCTCACTGCAACCTCTGCCTCCCCGATTAAAGCGATTCTCCTGCCTCAGCCTCCAGCCTCCAGCCGTGGTCTCATTTTAAATAAAAATGTTCATTTTATTCTTTGCCCAGATCCTACTCATCCTTCAAGATCCAAATAAAATATTACATCTATCATGACATTATTCAAACTGCCTTAGGCAAAATCAATTACTTCCTTTTCATTTGTCCTCTGGTGCTCTATTCCAATTTCTATTATGTTTAACACTATCCTATTGCGTTACAATTAGTTAGGTGTCTGCCTCTTTTCCTCATAAATTACTTACTTCCTCATAAAGGTCTTAGGTTCCATAAAGACAGGGGTTGTATTCAATTTACTCTCGTATTTGCAGCATTTAGTAGTATGCTTGACACTATATTAGCCTCTAAATGCATATTTATTGAATGAATAAATATGCATGCTACTTGAAAAATGCCCATTCAGAAGTTCCAATTAGTAATTTACATATTCCTTTCCTTCCCCCCGCCCCCAAAAAAAGACTATTTCTATCTCAGTTCTAAAATCGGGACAAGATTTGAAAAGCAAAGGCAGTTTGGTTGTAAGATGAATTGGAGTAAATCCTACACTTAAGAAGGAATCTTCAGCACTTTGGAAGGTTGAGGTGGGAGGATTGCTTGAAGCCAGGAGCTCAAGACCAGCGTTGGACACCATAGCGAGACCCTGTCTCAAAAAAACAACGAAAAAAGCTCTTTTTCCTCACCTCCATCTCCCACTTCCTTTTGAGTTTATTGGCTAGAATTAGTCATGCCTTAGAATATGCCCTTGAACAATCTCCCCACATTTTCCACCCTAACTCCCATCCCATTAGAAAATCAATACGTATTTCGTAGGGTGCGGTAATCCCAGCACTTTGGGAGGCTGAGGCAGGCGGATCATCTGAGGTCAGGAGTTCGAGACCAGCCTGGCCAACATGGTGAAACCCCTTCTCTGCTAAAATACAAAAAATTTAGGTGGGCGTAGTGGCGTGTGCCTGTATTCCCAGCTACTCAGGAGGCTGAGGCAGGAGAATCTCTTGAACCCAAGAGGCAGAGGTTAAAGTGAGCTGAGATCACGCCAGTGCACTCCAGCCTTGGTGACAAGAGCAAAATTCTGTCTCAAAAAAAGAAAACAAAAAAAAAGAAAAAGAAAGTAAGTGTTTCAACTGGTAGAAAGACTGTAGTTCTATTGAGTACATAGTTCATTGCCTTCCTTTTGTAGTTGAGGAAACTGAGGCCTGGCATTGAGTGACTTGCTTTATAAGGTGATGGAATCAGTTGGGGCAAGACCCAGGAAACCCTGTCTTCACTGAGGTGGCCTTGTTCATTAGCTTGTTGGGAAATGCTGAATTTGGGGTTGCCTAATTGGAAATGTAGTAGGTTAAGTCCACACACACCTATGTTACAAACAGACCAACCATCAAGAAGAAAGATCCAAGAAGGTCAAGTTTGCAGTTTCACTGAGAATACAAGGAATATGTGTGTGAGAAGTGATTTGAACAGGGAAAGAAGATATGATTTAAAATTTTTCCCTTCTCTTCTGTCATTGAGGGAAACTGTAAGCCCTGTCTTTGCCAGAGCAGCCCTAGTTTCCATCTCTTAGGTCAACATCATAAATTAAATTAAAACATCAGAAATGAAGTAAAAATTAGCCAGGCATGGTGGTGCACCTGTAGTCCTAGCTACTCCAAAGGCTGAGGCGGGAGGATCACTTGAACCCAGAATTTCGAGGTTATCATAAGGAACGATCATGCCACTATGCTCCAGCCTGGGCAACAGAGCAAGACTCTGTCTCTAAAGAAAAATTAAAATAAAAAAAGTTAAAAAGAAACCAAGTCCCACTATAATTTCCTCTGTCTCTGAGGCTTGACCCTATCAGTCATCTTTGACTCTGCTCTTTATTGCCTGCCATATCCCTCCAGGGAGACAGCAATGGAATCAGGAAAGCTGCTGTTTAATCCTGCTTCTCTGGAAGCTGCAGCCTCACTAGCGGGTGTCCCTGAAAGAGCTTCAAGAAACATACTTGATCATCAATTTTGTGTGGAGAGGTAGTTTTCTGAGCTATGGATATGGAGGGACTTTGGGGCACTGATGAATGGTTTCGTTGATCAAGGCCTGCAATAAGCAAGGTTGAATGATTAGAAACCAGGAGATCTGGGAAAGGAGTACAATTTATGTATAAACTGGAAAGACAGGACTGTGGCCTTATCATGAAGTCTTCTACTGAGAGGATATTTTATCTCCCTAAATAGATTACAGGAGATTTAAACCTATTCTGTAGACGAGAGTGATTCTCATAAGAATAACCAATACATATTGACCATATACGTCTTAGGTCCTGTGCTAAGGGCTTGATGTGGAATTGTCACAATCCTCATAAGATCCTTAAGATGTGGGTATGGATTATTATTAATCCTGTTTTATGGGAAATTGAAGCTTAGTGAAATGAAGTAACTTTCCCAACATTGTATAAGCTAATATAAGACGGTGATGCAGGCAAGGCCTGGTAGCTCACACGTGTAGTCCCAGCACTTGGGGAGGCCCAGGTGGGCGGATTGATTGAGCCTGTGAGTTCGAGATCAGCCAAGGTAATGTGGTGAAACCCTGTCTCTACAAAAAATACAAAAGTAGCTGGGTGTGCTGGTGCATGCCTGTATACCAGCTACTTGGGAGGCTGCAGCAGAAGGATTACCTGAGCCTGGGAGGCAGAAGTTACAGTGAGCTGTGATCTTGCCATTGCACTCCAGCCCAGGCAAGAGTGAGACTGTCTTTAAAAAAAAAAAAAAAAAAGACAATGATGGAAGTGGAGCTTCAAATCAGCTGTTTGACTCCAAATCAAATAAGCTTGGTTAAGGAGTTACTGCCAGATTTCTCCTCTAAAGAGTTACTACTACATTTTACTTTGTAATCAATAAGTATTTTGTGGATGCTTGAATATTGTGTAAATTCCTGAGGCCGGTGCAGTGGTTTACGCCTGTAACCCCAGCACTTTGGGAGGCCAAGGCGGGCGGATCACCTGAGGTCAGGAGTTCGAGACCACCCTGGCCAGCATAGTGAAACCCCATCTCTACTAAAAATACAAAAATTAGCTGGGCATGGTAGCAGGCACCTGTAATCCCAACTACTCAGGAGGCTGAAGCAGGAGAATTGCTTGAACCCGGGAGGCGGAGGTTGCAGTGAGCTGAGATCACACTAAAACAAAAACAAAAACAAATTCCCAAGGCATCATTCTTTCACCTCTGCTTTTAGCATATGTATTAGTGAAACAAGAGTGTTTCCTAATCTCCCTGGCAGGATGTGTGACGGGGGTGTGGTTTGCCTATTTAGTTGCCACCACTGCTCAAACCCCTGAGGGGAGGCGGAGCACGCAGACAGGCAGGCACAGGAGCACAAGGGGTTGTGTGTTACTGTGTGCCCTTTTAGCCTTGCCATCTGCAGACAGCTTGAGTGTTAGCCAGCTCAGTGGACCCTCTGCCTTTTTGCAAGAGGGCCAGTGTGACAGCTTTCTGTGTCCTGAGCTCTTGTCTAGCATCCCATAAGAATCAGGTCACACACAGGCTTGAAGGATGAATATGGGGTTTTATTGAGTAGCGGAGGTAGCTGTCAGTGGGATGGATGGGGAGCTGGAAGGGAGGATGGAGTGAGAAGATGATCCCCTAGAGTTTAGCCTTCCAGCGGCCAAACTCCTCTCTGACTGCCCTCAGCTGAACTCCTCTTGGTGTTCAGACGTTCCTCATCTTCTCTCTTTCCCTGCTGTGCTGTGCCACCGCTCATCTGCTTGTCTCCTTGTCTCCTCATCTGCTTGTCTGCTCATCTTGTTCTGGAGCCTGAGGTTCCAGGTTTATATGGGTAAAAGATAGGGGGCATGGTGGGCCAAAAGGCAATGTTTTGGGCATGAAAGTAGGAATGCCTGTCTCCATTTAAGGCCGTGATCTCCAGGCTTGAAGTTGGGGCCTTTGCCAGGGAACCACCCTCTTCTACCCAGAATTTCCCAATCTCCCTGTCTCCGTTCATATCATTAGTTTCCTATGACTGCTGCCACAAATGACCCCAAACTACATGACAATAGAAATTCATTATCTCACAGTTCCAAAGCCTAGAAGTCTGAACTCAAGGCATTGGCAGGGTCGCGCTCCCCCTGGAGGCTCTGCTATACACGTACAGAGGACCAACTGTAGTGATTTTTCTAACTTCACCATTCCTTCTACAATCATTAGTTATTCTCCAAGAATGATTGTTCCTTATCCCTGTTAAAAAGAAAAGTCTCAGACAAATTAAATTTAATAGAGTTTGAGCAAAAAATGACTTGGATTGGGCAGCCCCAGACCAGAATAGGTTCAGAGAGGCTCCAGCACAGTTGTGTGGTGGTGGAAGATTGATAGACAGAAAAAGGAAGGTGATATACAGAAAATGGAAGTGAGTATTGATATCATTTGGCTGTATGTCCCCACACAAATCTCATGTTGCATTGTAATTCCTAGTGTTGGAGGAGGGACCTGGTGGTAGGTGATTGGATCATGGGGGCGGGTTTCCCCCTTGTTGTTCTCGTGATCGTGAGTGAGTTTTCCCGAGATCTGGTTGTTTAAAAGTGTGTAGCACTTCGCCCTTTGCTCTCTCTCTCTCTCATGCTGCCATGTGAAGAATTGCTTGCTTCCCCTTTGCCTTCTCCCACGATTGTAAGTTTCCTAAGGCCTCTCCAGCTTTGCCTCCTTTACAGCCTGCGAGTCAATTAAACCTCTTTTCTTGATAAATTACCCAGTCTCAGGTAGTTCTTTTTTTTTTTTTTTTTTTGAGGCGGAGTGTCGCTCTGTCGCCCGGACTGGAGTGCAGTGGCCAGATCTCAGCTCACTGCAAGCTCCGCCTCCCGGGTTTACGCCATTCTTCTGCCTCAGCCTCCCGAGTAGCTGGGACTACAGGCGCCCGCCACCTCGCCCGGCTCGTTTTTGTATTTTTAGTAGAGACGGGGTTTCACCGTGTTAGCCAGGATGGTCTCGATCTCCTGACCTCGTGATCCGCCCGTCTCAGCCTCCCAAAGTGCTGGGATTACAGGCTTGAGCCACCGCGCCCGGCCAGGTAGTTCTTTATAGCAGTGTGAGAACGGACTAATACAAGTATACAAACAGCTGATTGGTTACAGCTCAGTGTTTGCCTTATTTCAACATGGTTTGAACAGTTGGCCACCCTTGGTTGGCTAAAACTCAGTGACTGGCACAAGAATAGGTAAATCTATTTACACATCCCGTTAGGTTGTAGTTCACCATGTACGGAGAAACTTTTAGGCTGACGTTAGAATATGTAAGGCAGCAGCTTTCGGCTAAGCTTAATTTAACATTCCTTGTTTATTCATATCAATATGTACTCATGGATTTTTATTTTATTCAGCAGATTTGTAAAGGATTAACTCAGCAGGTGTGGATTGTTCAAACCCTGTACATTGCAAAGAAAGGTTTGGCCCTTGCCTAGTTTCAAGGCTCTTAATAGAGAGTATTTTTGTTTAGTTAAGGCCTTGGGCCACACCAGATCATTCATGCTAACAGTGCAATTTATAGTGGGCGCTTTGGGCCACATAATATCAGCTTGAGCTCTGGAGGGACTGAAGAGTTCAGGTCAGCCATAGAAGCAATTACTATGACTATGCAAATGACTCCCAATAAAAACCCTGGACACCAAGGCTTAGGTGGGCTTCTGATTGAAAATACTTCCCGTGTGTTGTCACATAATATTAATGTCTGCACAGCTCCACTGAAAGGGGACACTGGAAGCCTGCATCTGGTCTCTCTTGGACTCTGCACTATGTGCCTTTTCCTATTGTTGATTTTAATTTGCATTCTTTCACCGTAATGAATCATAACCATGAATATAACAATGTGTCTGAGTTCTTTGAGTTCTTGTAGCAAATCATTGAAATTGAGGGTGGTCTTAGGGGTTCCCAACCATAGGATTATAATCCATTACCACATCTGTTTATTTTGATGTTCAAATAGTCCCAGATTTGGACCATCATCCAAACATATAAGTATTTTAATATACTTTCTCACAATAGGGAGTGTACTTTCTCACAATAGGGAGCCATGAGAACATTTTAAGCAGGAGGGTGATTTGATTAAAGCTATGGAAAATATTCTCTTGCCCGGCCTAATGTCCCACTGTAGTCTACATCTTCAGCCTGGTTGGAACTGGTATGCCAACAAGACAAGTACAGACCCTTCATAGATTTATACACACACACTACACACACACACACACACACACACACACACAAAGAAAATTAAAAAAAAAAAAATTCATTACCTAGGACAGTCTCATTGTACAACTGTTGTCCCAGTTGTTTGAAAACACAGCTTGAGGCAAATATTTTTCAGAGGGTTTGTCTCCAGAGGACTGAGCCCCAAACTAAGGGTTGTAGAGCATATATTCTCAAGCCTCAGCTTCTCTTTGCTACAGCCTGGCCTAAGATACCAAAACACACTCTGCCTTCTGCACAGCTGGTTATATCCTCCCCCTTTCCTTAGGTACTTCTCTGTTCCCTTCATTGCAAAAACTCAGATATGGTGGTGATAAAGGAAGCTTGTTGGGAGAGATCTAGACTTCACTTAATTATCATGCAAGTTAATTTTTTTTTTTTTTTTTGAGACAGAGTCTTGCTCTGTTGCCCAGGCTGGTGTAGTGGCATGGTCTCGGCTCACTGCAACCTCCACCTCCTAGGTTCAAGCAATTCTCATGCCTCAGCCTCCTGAGTAGCTGGGATTACAGGTATGCACTACCACACCTGGCTAATTTTTGTATTTTTAGTAAAGACAAGATTTCACCATGTTGGCCAGGCTGCATGTTAATTTTAGTATATGTATACTAACTGATATAGTTTGGCTATAGGTCCCCACCCAAATCTCATGTGGAATTTTATTCCCCATGTGTCAGGGGAGGGACTTGGTGGGAGGTGATTGAATCATGGGGATGGATTTCCCCCATGCTGTTCTCATGATAGTGAGTGAGTTCTCATGAGATCTGATGGTTTAAAAGTGTGGCACTTCCCCACTTGCTCTCTCTCCTGCTGCCATGTGAGACGTGCCTTTCTTCCCATTCCCCTTCTGCCACGATTGTAACTTTCCTGAGGCCTCCTAACCTCTTTTTTTTTTTTTTTTTTTTAAGATGGAGTTTCTCCCAGGCTGGAGTGCAGTGGTGCGTTCTCGGCTCACTGCCACCTCTGCCTCCCGGGTTCAAGTGATTCTCCTGCCTCAGCCTCCTGAGTAGCTGGGATTACAGGTGGTGCCACCACAGCCGGCTAATTTTTGGTATTTTTATTAGAGACAGGGTTTCACCAGGGTCAGGCTGGTCTCAAACTCCCGACCTCGTGATCTGCCCGCCTCAGCCTCCGAAAGTGCTGGGATTACATGCATGAGCCACTGCACCCAGTCACCTCTTTTCTTTATAAATTACTCAATCTCAGGTAGTTCTTTATAGCTTTGTGAAAACAGACTAATACACTAGCTAAACAAATCGTTGCTTGATATCAGGTTAAATTTTGTCACAGGGATTTTTCTGTTTCTTAAGATCCAAAAAGGTAGACTCAAGCTTTTGTGGAAGTCCAAAACCCTCTCCCACATATCTACAAATTCTGGAGAGGCTTACAGTCTCTTGTCCAATACGTCTTCAACTTTCTGCTTCCATGAGTGCTTTCTCTGTTCAGTGGAAAATTGAAATTTAGCCTCTTCATAGAGTCCTCCCTCCACCAAAATACACTCACACAGAACATTTATGAAAGTAACAAAGTGAACACTGGACTATTAATTGCACCTGTTTAATTTTATTGCACCATCAGTCTATTTATGTATACTCATTTTACTCCTGCTCATGGAATATGGTTGCTTGCTCACAACTTTAAAAACTCAGAGGAACATTGCTCATGACATGTTGTAACAGACCCCTTGAATGCCCACATCACATCCCCTGGCTCAATGCTGAGACAGTTCTAAACCTACTTCACACTCACAGCATCTTTCCTCAAGACCCTGCCACGTGTCTTTCTATAGTCCGCTTTTTCTTTTCTTTTCTTTTTTCCTTTCTCCATTTTTTTTTTTTTTTTTTTTTGAGACAGTGTATCACCTGTTGCCCAGGCTGGAGTGCAGCAGCTCAATCAAAGCTCATTGCAGCCTTACCCTCCTGGGCTTGAAGGATTCTCCTACCTCAGACTCCTAGTAGCTGTGACTCCAGGCACACGCCACCATGCCTGGCTATATTTTTTTTTCTGTAGAAACAGGGATTTCCCTGTCTTGCCCAAGCTGCTCTCTAACTCCTAGGCTCAAGTGATCTTCCTGCCTTTGCTTCCTAAAGTTCTGGAATTACAAACATGAGCCATGGTGTCCAGCCTTTTTTTTTTTTTTTTAAGAGACAAGGTCACACTCTGCTGTCCAGGTTGGAGTGCAGTGATCATAGCTCACTGCAGCCTTGAACTCCTGGGCTCAAGTGATCCTCCTGTCTCAGCATGTGGAGTAGATGGGACTACAGGTGTGCATCACCACACTTGGCTAATTTATTTTAATGTTATTATTTTTGATAGAGACAGGGTCTCGTTTATTTGCCTAGGCTAGTCTGGAACTCCTGGCCTTAAGGAATTTGCCATTCTCAGCCTCCCAAAGGCCTGAGCCACTGTACCTGGCCTTTATTTATTTATTTATTTTATTATTATTATTATTGAGATGAAGTCTCGCTCTGTCACTAGGCTGGAGTGCAGTGGCGCAATCTCAGCTCACTGTAACCTCCGCCTCCCAGATTCAAACGATTCCTCTGCCTCAGCCTCCCTAGTAGCTGGGACTACAGGTGCATGCCACCACGCCCAGCTAATTTTTTGTGTTTTGGTAGAGATGGGGTTTCACCATGTTAGCTGGGATGGTCTCAATCTCCTGACCTCGTGATCTGCCCGCCTTAGCCTCCCAAAGTGCTGGGATTACAGGCATGAACCACCTGGCCTATTTTTAAATTTTTTTAAGAAACAGTGGTCCAGGCACAGTGGCTCACGGCTGTAATCCCAGCATTTTGGGAGGCCAAGATGGGCCGATCACCTGAGGTCAGGAGTTTGAGACCAGCCTGGCCAACATGGTGAAACCCCATGTCTACTAAAAATACAAAAATTAGCCAGGTGTCGTGGCACATGCCTGTAATCCCAGCTACTTGGGAGGCTGAGGTAGGACAATCACCTGAACCCAGGAGGCAGAGGTTGCAGTGAGCAGAGACTGCACACCATTGCACTCCAGGCTGGGCAACAGAGTGAGAGTCTGCCTCAAAAAAAAAAAAAAACAATAAAACAAAAGAAGGAAGGAAGGAAGGAAAGAAAGAAGGAAAGAAAGAGGAAGAAAGGAAGAAAGAGGGAGGGTGTGTGTCGGCCGGGTGCAGTGGCTCACGTCTGTAATCCCAGGACTTTGGGAGGCTGAGGTGGGTGGATCACCTGAGGTTGGGAGTTTGAGACCAGCCTGGCCGACATGGTAAAACCCCATCTCTACTAAAACCACAAAAATTAGCTGGGCATGGTGGCGCATGCCTGTAAGTCCCAACTACTTGGGAGGCTGAGGTAGGAGAATCACTTGAACCCAGGAGGTGGAGGTTGCAGTGAGCCGAGACTGTGCCATAGCACTCCAGCCTGGGCGAGAGAGTGAGAGAGAGAGAGAGAGAGAGAGAGAGAGAGAGAGGAAGGAGGGGTGGGAGGGAAGGGAGGGAAGGAAAGAAGGAAGGAAAAGAAAAAGAGGGAAAGAAAAGAAACAGTGTCTTGCTTTGTCACCAGGCTGGAGTGCAGTGGCACAATCACAGCTCACTGCAACCTCAGTCCTCCCACCTGAGTTTCCAGAGTAGGTGCATGCCACCCGGCACCAGGTTAATTAATTATTTGGTAAAGATGGCTCCCATTTTTATGCCCAGGCTGGTCTCAAACTTTCTGGCCTCAAGAGAGCCTCTAATGTGCTGGGATTACAGGTGTGAGCCAGGGCACCCAGCCTGCTGCTTTTCTTTCTTTTTTTTTTTTTTTTTTAACACCACTGAGCTCTCCTTTAACACCACTGAGTGCATCTCCTTCCCAACACACCCCACAAAGCAAAATAAATCCTCAATTAATAGAGGAAGTCAATGGGTAACTGCTACAGTCTCCCAGCTTCCAGGTGGGCTGTTCTAGGAGGCATTCTGCACCCTTCTCTAGGAGGCAACCTACACCTCTAGGAGGCTCATAGAAGTGAGCACTTGTTGCCTACAGCAGCCACTTTAATAATATACCCCTGGCTTGTCTGTTTTCACTGTCTCTCTCCCTGTTCTGTCATCCTTGCTGCCTTCCAAATAAGCTACCTGCACCTAAATCCTTGTCTTGGGATCTGCTTTTGGGGAAACATTGCTTGTATTACTGTTTGATATATAATTTTAGTTTTTGTATTTTAACTTTTTATGGATGTCCTTTCGTAAGGGGCTTGCCCTCAAGTCTAATTACCTATTGGGTCTTCTTCTGTCAGCTGTGAGTTGAATAAAGAGACAAGGCAAAGTAATGTTGCTAAAAGTGCTCAAAGCTTCATCCTAAAAGAATATTCAAGAGGTCAGAACTAGGACAATATTAAAGAAGCTATCAACATAGAGGGTGAATAAGTGAACTTCGTCTTTTTTGTTCTTTCCTTTTTTGAGACAGGCTCTCACTCTATCACCCAGTCTGGAGTGCAGTGGCGCCCTCACACTTCACTACAGCCTCAACCTCCTGGGCCCAAGCAGTCTTCCCACCTCAGCCTCCTAAGTAGCTGGGACACAAGCATGTGCCACCACGCCCAGCGAATTGTTTTATTTTTGTAGAGACAGAGCCTCCCTATGTTACCCATGCTGGTCTCAAACTCCCAGGCTCAAGTGATGCTCCTAACTTGGCCTCCCAAAGTGCTAGGATTACAGGTGTGAGACACTGCACCAGGACCATCTTTTTTTTTTTTTTTTTTTTAAACATTGCAATCCTTCTAAACAAAAGCTTACATGTTACTTCAGTATACAAAAGTGGCAGGCGCCTGTAGTCCCAGTTTCTAGAGAGGCTAAGGCAGGAGAATGGCTTGAACCCAAGAGGCGGCGGAGCTTGCAGTGAGCGGAGATCACGCCACTGCACTCCAGCCTGGGCGACAGAGCGAGACTCCGTCTCGGAAAAAAAAAAAAAGTGGAATCCTGAGGCATATGGGTCCTCTCTCTTGCCCCTTACCCACAGCTCCCAAGGCACCTGATAGAACTCTGAAGCCCCTAGGCAAACAGTTTGAAAACTATTGCGCTAGACAAGCAGCTACAGCCCAGCGGGAGAGCAAAGAAGGACACAGATGTGGGAGTTGCTAGGCCGGGCGTGGTGGCCGGGCGTGGTGGCTCACGCCTGTAATCCCAGCACTTTGGAAAGCTGAGGCAGGCGGATCACCTGAGGTCAGGGGTTCGAGACCAGCCTGACCAACATGGAGAAACCACAACTCTACTAAAAATACAAAAACTTAGCTGGGCATGGTGGTGGCACATGCCTGCCGTCCCAGCTACTCGGGATGCTGAGGCAGGAGAATCTCTTGAACCCAGGAGGCGGAGGCTGCAGTGAGCTGAGATCGGGCCATTGCACTCCAGTCTGGGCAACAGAGCGAGACTCCGTCTAAAACAAACAAACAAACAAAAAATTAGCCAGGTGTGGTGGCGCATGCCTGTAATCTCAGCTACTCGGGAGGCTGAGGCAAGAGAATCACTTGAACCTGGGAGGCAGAGGTTGCAGTGAGCTGAGATCGTGCCATTGCACACCAGCCTGGGCAACAAGTGCGAAACTCTGTCTCAAAAAAAAAAAAAAAAGAAATGAGAGTTGCTAATATGCAGGAAACAGGAGGGTGATTCTTGGTACTACAATTTTTATCTGTAAGTCTTCTCATTTCAATAAAATTCTGATAACTACATTTCAATCTATTATATTTACATGCCATAATTTCATCCTTCAGCTGTTGGTGGGTATTTAAGTTGTTTCCAGTTTTTTGCTTTATGAACAGTATTGCAAGGAGCAACTTTCTGCATACATCTAATTCATCTGATTTCTTTTTTTTTTTTTTTTTTTTGAGGCGGAGTCTTGCTCTGTCGCCCAGGCTGGAGTGCAGTGGCCGGATCTCAGCTCACTGCAAGCTCCGCCTCCCAGGTTCCCGCCATTCTCCTGCCTCAGCCTCCCAAGTAGCTGGGACTACAGGCGCCCGCCACCTCGCCCGGCTAGTTTTTTGTATTTTTAGTAGAGACGGGGTTTCACTGTGTTCGCCAGGATGGTCTCGATCTCCTGACCTTGTGATCCGCCCGTCTCAGCCTCCCAAAGTGCTGGGATTACAGGCTTGAGCCACCGCGCCCGGCCCATCTGATTTCTTTAGAGTACAGTCCTAGAAGGAGACTTTCTTTGTCATGGAACATGAATGCTCCCCCCTCTGTTTTAGGGTCAGGATCTTGCTCTGTCACCCAGGCTAGTCTTGAACACCTGGGGTCACAACATCCTCCCACCTCGGCCTCCAGAAGTGGGAGATTCTAGGTGTGAGCCACCAAGCCCAGATCCTCAATGCTCCTTGATGTCTTCGATGCTCATAGTCAAATTATTCTCCAGAAAGATTGTTATCAGTTTCCCTACCATGCACAGTACATGAGAGTACTATTTTGAATGCATATGTGCCAGCACCAAGTGCATGAATACCTTTGAAATTATATTGTTGAAAATAAGGTTGCAGCTGGGCATGGTGGCTCACGCCTGTAATCCCAGCACTTTGGGAGGCCAAGGCGGGTGGATCACGAGGTCAGGAGTTCGAGACCAGCCTGGCCAACATGGTGAAATCCCGTCTCTACTAAAAATACAAAAATTAGCCAGGCGTGGAGGCAGGTGCCTGTAATCCCAGCTACTCGGGAGGCTGAGGCAGAGAATTGCTTGAACCTGGGAGGCGGAGGTTGCAGTGAGCCGAGATTGTGCCACTGCACTCCAGCCTGGGCAACAGAGTAAGACTCTATCTCAAAAAAAAAAAAAGAATAAAGAAAGAAGAAAATAAGGTTGCAGTACCCATATTTGTGCCATTTGCCTTACGGTTTTGAGAAGCTTAGAATCATAATTGGGGACCAGGCATGGTGGCTAACTCCAGTAATCCCAGCACTTGGGGAGGCTGAGGCCAGAAGATTGCTTGAGTCCAGGAGTTTGAGAACAGCATGTGTGACATGGCAAAATCCCATCTCTACAAAAATACCTCAAATAAATATAAAAGTTAGCCGAACATGATGGCACTTGCCCGTAGCCCAGCTACTTGGGAGGCTGAGGCGGGAGGATCACGTGAGCCCAAGAGGCAGAGGTTGCAGTGAGCTGAGATCACACCACTGCACTCCAGCCTGGACAACAAAATAAGACCCTGTCTCCAAAAAAAACAAAAAACAAAAAACCATAATTGGTCCCTTTTTTGTTTACAGTTAGTGCTAGATAGTGCTAATGTTACATGTAAGTCCCTTTGCCTCAAGCCCTACACCAGACATCCTCTTGACCTGAGCATCTTCACCTTCTGTGCCATCTTAGAGTGACAACACTCTGCCACGTTTTCAGACCCTTATCTATCAACGTCAATAAAGTTCCGTGGTTCTTCTCCAGCTATCACATATCACGTAAGTTCCTCAACAAATGAATAAACAAACAAGCAAAACCTGAGGCCAAGAGAAATTCTAGTTGAAGAACTTAACCTAATGGGAAAAATTAAGTTAGAGGGGCTGAGATTCTGAAAGTTCCCTTGAATGTCCTCATAAAATAAATAAAAACTAAAGATATGCTCTTTGGATAGACAGAATAGCATAGTGGATAAGGGCAAAGACTCGGGAGCCAGGCTGCCTTGATTCAAATATTGCTTCTGCTAACTACAAACTGTGTGATCCTGGTAAAGCTACTTAACCTTTCTATGCCTCAGTTTCCTCCTTTGTAAAAGTGGGTAAAAATATCTGCCTCAGAGGGATGTTGAAAGAATTAAATAACTTAAAATATACTTAGAACAGTGTGTGGCACATAGTTTCTTACTGTTTTTTAACTATTTATTTTGACATAAGGTTAAAGAATAGTACAAAGAACCCCCTTGTATCCGTTATTAACATTCCCTAAATATCAACATTTATATTAGCTATCAATCGCTCTCTGTCTTACCATTCTATTCAACATTGTACTGGAGATCTAGCTAGAGCAATAAGGATAGAAAAATAAAGTATATATAGGACAAAAATTAAACAGTAAAACCCTTTTTATTTGTGAATGTCATAAAAATCTGAAGGAATCTACATTTGAAAAGTAGAAATGATTGTCTTCGTTCATTTTGTGCTGCTATAACAGAATATCTAAGGCTGAGTAATTTAAAATAAACAGAAATTTATTTGGGTCATGGTTCTGGAGACTGGGAAGTCCAAGATTGAGGGGCTGGCATCTTGTGAAGGCCGCCTTGCTGCATCATCTCAGGGCAGAAGGCAAAAAGACAACAGAGAGAGAGAAAGGAGAGAAAGAGAGAGAAGGGGTTCAAACTTGAACCTGCCCTTTTTTTTTTTTTTTTGAGACGGAGTCTCGCTCTGTCACCCAGGCTGGAGTGCAGTGGCCGGATCTCAGCTCACTGCAAGCTCCGCCTCCTGGGTTCACGCCATTCTCCTGCCTCAGCCTCCCAGGTAGCTGGGACTACAGGCGCCGCCACCTCGCCCGGCTAGTTTTTTGTAGTTTTTAGTAGAGACGGGGTTTCACCGTGTTAGCCAGGATGATCTCGATCTCCTGACCTCGTGATCCGCCCGTCTCGGCCTCCCAAAGTGCTAGGATTACAGGCTTGAGCCACCGTGCCCGGCCAGAACCTGCCCTTTTTTTTTTTTGAGACAGAGTCTCGCTCTGTCGCCCGGGCTGGAGTGCAGTGGCCGGATCTCAGCTCACTGCAAGCTCCACCTCCCGGGTTTATGCCATTCTCCTGCCTCAGCCTCCCGAGTAGCTGGGACTACAGGTGCCCGCCACCTCGCCCGGCTAGTTTTTTGTATTTTTTAGTAGAGACGGGGTTTTACCATGTTAGCCAGGATGGTCTTGATCTCCTGACCTCGTGATCCGCCCGTCTCGGCCTCCCAAAGTGCTGGGATTACAGGCTTGAGCCACCGCGCCCGGCCGAACCTGCCCTTTTATAACAAACCCATTCCTGAAATAATGAACTTGCTCCTGTGATGATGTCCTTAATCCATTCATAGAGTTGGAGCCTCATGGCCTAATCACCTCTCATTAGGCTCCACTTCTCAATAACGTTACATTGAGGATTAAGTTTCCAACATATGCTTTTTGGAGAATACATTAAAAACATAGTATTCTATCCTTGGCCCCCCAAATTCACATGCTTCTCACATAAAAAATATATTCATTTCATCCTAATAACACCACGTCTTAAATAATTCCTGCACCAATTCAAAAGTCCAAAGTCCAGCGTCTCATCTACATTAGATATGGGTGATTTGTTTTTCTAAGACCACCAGAGCGGGCACAAAAGAACCAGCGACTAGGCAAGTGTAGGAGCAAAACTGCAAGTTTATTTTGGTCACTTAAGGTGTGGGGAAGAGGTCTGTTGGCCTCCGGCAAAGAAGGCCGACAGAGTCCCCCCGTGGGGCTCTCGGACGGCGTTCCTGGAGTCCTGACATCCCGACAGGAGTAAAGGACTGAGGAAGGCCGCGCGTGGCGTCCCTCCGGATCGGCTTTTCTAGGAGTGGGAGGGCAATAGGCGGGGCACGGGCATGTCGGGGGGCGTTCCACAGGTGCGACCAGGTAAATCTTGGTCTCTTCGGATTGACATCACCTGGCGCATGCCTAGTTGGTCTGCACCTTCCCGGGTCGCCGGCTGCATTTTCGCGCGCGCGGGAAAAGTTGGGGGGGGGGGATGAAGAACCCGGAAGTGCACCTGTTCATCCAAACATTGGGAGAGACTCATGGCACAATTCATTCTGAGGCAAACTTCTTCCAGCCTTGAGCCTGTGAAATCAAACAAGTTCCACTATGCGATGTCCTAATAGGGACCCTGGTACCTCCAGGATACTCTCTGCTGTGGCTCTGACCCTACACCACATTTCTGCCTGGGCCCTCAGGCTGTCCGAGATATTCCTTGAAATCTAGGTGAAGGCTGCCATGGCCCATAGCTTGCACCCTCTTGGCATCTGCAGAGTTGGCACCATGTGCATACTGCCAAGATTTAGAGCTTGTGCCCTCTAGAGCAGCAGCACATGCTGCACCTGGCCACACTTGAGCCAGGGCTGGGGTGGCCAAGGGCTGCTGTGCAGGGAGCAGAGACTTGAGGGAATGCGAGTAGTAAATGCTGATCATCTGCTGGTGCTTCCCTGGAAAGCTCACCCTCAATACCCTGCTCTCGCTTGTGATGGGAGGGGAGCCTCATCCTCTCATTGTCTTGATTAATAGCACCTGACTCCTTTCCAGCCCTACTAATCTCTTTAGTAAACAGTTGCTTTGCCACACCTTTGGTTTGCTCTCCTAAACATGGCTTTTCACTCTTTACATGGCCAGAGTGGACATTTTCCAAGTCTTTCTATTCTGCTTCCCTTTTGAGTGATAATCACTATCTTTAAATCATGTATGTCCTCTCTAAATTTACCACATATAGTTAAGAGAAGCCACGCAGCTTCATGATTTTAACTTCAGCCAGATATCCTAGTTCATGGTTCTTAAGTTCTGTCTTCCATAAAGCCCTTGGGCATGGACACAATTCAGCTAACTTCTTTGCCACTTTATAACAAGGATGACCCTTTTTCCAGTTTCCAGTACCTTGTTCCTCATTTTCATCTGAGACTCATCAGAATAGTCTTCACAGTCCACATTTCCACCAACATTCTGGTCATGACCCTTTAAGTAATCTCTAAGCAATTTCAGACTTTCCTAACAGCTATTCTCTTCTTCTGAACCTTAATGCTCTGTACAGTTTTTTTTTTTTTTTTCTTCTAGGCTTCTCCTCCAAATTCTTCAGCCTCTACCCATTATCCACTTTCAAAGTCACTTCCACATTTTCAGGTATTTGTTATAACAATACCCCACTTCTCCGGTACCAATTTTCTATTTTTGTTTTTTTGTGCTACTGTAACAGGATGCCCAAGAACAGAAATTTATTTGGCTCATGGTTCTGGTGGCTGGGAAGTCCAAGACTGAGAGGCTGGCAAGGGACTTCTTGCTGTGTGATCTCATGGCAGAAGGTAAGAGGGCAAGAAAGAGAAAAGGGCATTGAACTCACTCTTTTACAATGAACCCACTTCTACAATAATGAACTCACTTCCACAATAACATCACTAATCTATTTATGAGGGTGGAGCCCTCGTGGCCTAATTGCCTATCATTAGGCTTTAGCTGCCAACACTGCTGCATTGGGGATTAAGTTTTCAATACATGCTTTTGGGGGAATACATGCAAACCATAGCACTAAAAGTTGAATTTAGCAAGATCATAGGATACAAGGTCAATAACCAAATATTAATTGTATTTTTATATACTAACAATAAGCAATTGTAAAATAACTTTTTTTAATCGAGGTATAATTCTTGTACCATAAAACTCACCATTTAAAATTATACAATACAGTGTTTTTTTTTTTTTTGAGATGGAGTCTCCCTCTATTGCCCAGGCTGGAGTGCAGTGGCACAATCTAGGCTCACTGCAACCTCCGCCTCCTGGGTTCAAGCAATTCTCCTGCCTCAGCCTCCTGAGTAGCTGGGACTACAAGCACGCCCCATCACGTCAGGTTCGTTTTTTCATATTTTTAGTAGAGACAGGGTTGGTTTCACCACGTTGGCCAGGCTGGTAGTGAACTCCTGACCTGGGCCTCCCAAAGTGCTAGGATTACAGGCATGAGCCATCGTGCCCATCCAGTGGTTTTTAATATGTACATAAAATTATGTAACCATCACCAGTATCTAATTCTAGAGCATTTACATCATCCTAAAAAGAAACCTCTTAGGCCGGGCGCGGTGGCTCAAGCCTGTAATCCGAGCACTTTGGGAGGCCGAGACGGGCGGATCACGAGGTCAGGAGATCAAGACCCTCCTGGCTAACACGGTGAAACCCCGTCTCTACTAAAAATACAAAAAACTAGCTGGGCGAGGTGGCGGGCGCCTGTGGTCCCAGCTACTCGGGAGGCTGAGGCAGGAGAATGGCGTGAACCCGGGAGGTGGAGCTTGCAGTGAGCTGAGATCCGGCCACTGCACTCCAGACCGGGTGACAGAGCAAGACTCCGTCTCAAAAAAAAAAAAAAAGAAACCTCTTATCTATTGGCACTTGTTCATCATTTACCCCTCCCCACAGTTCCTGTCAATGACTAATCTACTTTGTTTTTATGGATTTGCTTATTCTGACATTTCATATAAATGGAATCACCCAATGTATGTGGGCTTTTGTGTCTGGCTTTTCACTTACTGAAATGCTTTCAGGTTTCACCAATGTTGTGGCATGTATCAGCACTTCATTCCTTTTTATAACTGAATAACATCCCCTTGTATGTATATACTACTTTTTGTTTATTCACTCATAGGTTGATGAACATTTGGGTGTTTCCACTTTTTGGTTATTATGCATAATGCTGCTATAAACATTTGTGTGCAAGTTTTTATGTGAACATACGTTTTCAATTCTCTTGGAAACATAATTGGAATTCTCTTGGAAAGAAAGTTGGAAAATTAAATTTTAAAGATGTCATCTGGAAGAGTATAAAAAGACATTAAGTACTTAAGGATGAATTTAACAAAATATACGTAACACCTATACACTGAAACCTATAAACATTGATGAGATAAATTTAAAAGATTTTAATACATGAGAAAACATACTATGGGCTGGGCACAGTGGCTCACACCTGTAATCCCAGGATTTTGGGAGGCTGAGGCAGGCAGATCATTTGAGGTCAGGAGGTCGAGACCAGCCTGGCCAACATGGTGAAACCCTGTCTCTACAAAAAGTACAAAAATTATCTGGGCATGGTGGCATGCACTTGTAATTCCAGCTGCTCAGGAGGCTGAGGTAGGAGAATCACTTGAACCTGGGAAGCAGAGGTCGCAGTGAGCTGAGATCGCACCACTGCACTCAGCTTGGGGGACAGAGCAAGACTTTGTCTAAAAAAAGAGAAAAGACTATGGATTTTTTTTTTTCCTGAGGCGGAGTCTCGCTCTGTCGCCCGGACTGGAGTGCAGTGGCCGGATCTCAGCTCACTGCAAGCTCCGCCTCCCGGGTTTACGCCATTCTCCTGCCTCAGCCTCCCGAGTAGCTGGGACCACAGGCGCCCGCCACCTCGCCTGGCTAGTTTTTTGTATTTTTAGTAGAGACGGGGTTTCACCGTGTTAGCCAGGATGGTCTCGATCTCCTGACCTCGTGATCCGCCCGTCTCGGCCTCCCAAAGTGCTGGGATTACAGGCTTGAGCCACCGCGCCCGGCCTGATGGATTATTTTTGATTTGTTTTTCTAAGACCACCAGAGTGGGCACAGAAGAACCAGCGACTAGGCAAGGCTAAAAGCAAAACTGCAAATTTATTCTTTGGTCATCTAGCTCCAGAGAAAAAGGTATGGGGGTGAAGTCTGTTGGCCTCCAGCAAAGGAGGCCGAGAGAGTCACCCAGTAGAGCTCTCGGGCAGAGTTCCTAATGCAGTCCCGACAAAGGTAGGGGCTGAGGAAGCCCACCCCGTGCATCTGCCGGGAGTGGCTTTTCTAGGAGTGGAAGGGCAATAGGCGGGGCACGGACGCGTCGTGGGGTGGGGGGGGGAGGCGCTGCAGGTGCCACCAGGTAAATCTTGATCTCTTCAGATTGACATCACCTGGCGCATGCCTGGTTGGTCTGCACCTTCCCGGGCGCCAGCTGCATCCTCGCACACACGGGGAAAAGTTGGTGATGAAAAACCCGGAAATGCACCATCTTGCCTCCGTTCGTCAAAACATTCCAACCTTTTATTGGTAATAGTGATAAGGGGCGCCGTGGTCTGTCTGGCTACTTCCTGCTGTTAAGGGGCGTCGTCAAGGTCGGGGCCCATGGTTGGCATTTGGACGTACGGATGAAGAATAAAATAAGGCACAGTATTAGTATAGGAATGAGGAATGGAAGCATTTGTTGGAATAGGGGCAAAACCCAGAAGGAAGGTCCCAGCAAGGTTGAGGAGTATGAGATAGTTAAGAAAATTTAGTAAGTTTGAGGCGAGTGGGGGAAAGCCAAACTGATTTCCACTGTTTGCTTTCGGTAGGGGCCTTTTTAGCTGGGAATGAGGAACGAGTGCGCAGAGTAGTTGTTGGCCAGGCAGCAATTAAGGAGTGGAGTTTTTTTGTGGAGTGGATGGCTTTCCGCTTACTCCTACTACAGAGATATTGGATGGAAGGCTAGGTCCAGAGAAGGATGGCAAAACAGAACAGGTAGCCTCGCTGTTGATTAAAAAATTGATTGCCTTACGCGCTACCAGGAGAGTTACCCGCGGCTCGGTGAGGGTGATGGGGGTCCCCGAGTCTCGGCACCTTCAATTGTCGTCTAGATGTAGGAGCTGGAAGGAGCTCCCAGGATCCTGGGAAAGGGGGTCACGTGGAGACGCAGCACCTGTTCTCAGGGTGGGGCAATCAGACTTCCAGTGTCCTCCCTGCTGGCAAGCAGGGCAGGGGGTTGCTGGTGGACGAGGGTTAGGACATTCACTGGCCCAATGTCCTGACGCCTTGCACTTATAGCAAGGCTGCGTTGGGGCTCGGGGACCTTGCGGACACCTGTTGGCATAGTGTCCTGCCTTGCCGCACTTATAGCAGGCTCCTTTCGTGGCCTTGGAGTCTGTGGGGTGTGTGCTCTCTGGCCTGGGGTTATGACTAGGCTGTAAAGCCGCTGCTAGGAGCTGGGCCTTCTGTTTGAGGCGAGCTTGCCGTCTCCTCTGGAGTTATAGACCTTAAAGGCTAATTTAACCAGGTCTTGTATTGGTGCCTGAGGACCATCCTCTACCTTTTGAAGTTTTTTACGAATGTCAGGAGCTGATTGAGAAATGAAATAAGACGCCAAAATGGTGGCCCCTGTGGGGGAGGCCGGATCTAACCGGGTATACTGGGTTAGAACCTCAGTCAGTTTAGGGTAGAGGTTAGGATAACCTGGAGGTTATGCCAAGTTAAGTCATAGGCCTGACAAAGGTATCTAAATTCCTTTATGTATATGGTGGGATTAGCTGAGAAATCCCCTAAACACTTCCCAATTTTGGAAAGATCGGCCAATGAAAGAGGGACATGTACTCTGATTACCCCCTCTGCCCCAGCCACCTCTCACAAAGGTGCTAACACTGTAGGAGGGTGTGGGCAGAGATAGGGGACTCAAGACAGCCAGTTGGAAGCCCGGAAGGAGGCACGGGACCGGGTGGATTACTAGTAGATAAGGAGGAGGAAGGAGGAGTCTGGATGGGGGGAGGAGGAGGAGGAGGAGTCTGAGCAGGAAGGGAGGGGTTGGAGAGAGCAGGGAGAGGAGGAGGAGTATAGGGCAGGTCGGGACGAGAGCATAAGGCCCAAAAGCCTTGTATGTAATTAATTTCAGACCACTTGCCTAGCCGCTGGCAGAAATTGCTGAGGTCGATCACGCCACAGTGGAAAGGAAAATTAACCGCTTCCTCCTAAGGTCTTGTTCAAGCTGTAAGGTTTTTTAAATTGGCTAGGAGGCACCCTAAGGGGGTGCTCTTTGGAAATTTGGACTGGGGGTTTCCCGTTTGTTTCCTCTTTACTTACACAATGGACACAATGGAAATGGATCCCTGCCTGGCTTCAAAGCGTCCTTTGGAACCAGCAGAGACAAACTGGAGGCTCTTGAAGCCAAAATGGAGATTACCTTCAGGCGGACGTCTCCGTCCTGAACGGGTCTCCCGAGCCACTTGGTGGCTCCAAATGGACCTCGGACCTGCGCAGGATTTCTGGCCGAGGGAGGTAAAGAGGGGACAAGGGCACTTACCCCAGAAAGGCCGTGAGAGTGAGGGAAGCGGGTCTCAGGTCCTGGTCCGTCTGCCGCGTGGGAGCAGGAGGAGGTTCCTCAACCCTTAGAGGCCTGAGGAGGGGTCTCCTCCCGGGTCTTCAGCACCAACTGATTTGTTTTTCTAAGACCACCAGAGCGAGCACAAAAGAACCAGCGACTAGGCAAGGCTAAAAGCAAAACTGCAAATTTATTCTTTGTCATCTAGCTCCAGAGAAAAAGGTATGGGGGTGAAGTCTGTTGGCCTCCAGCAAAGGAGGCCGGAGAGTCACCCAGTAGAGCTCTCGGGCAGAGTTCCTAATGCAGTCCCGACAAAGGTAGGGGCTGAGGAAGCCCGCCCCGTGCATCTGCCGGGAGTGGCTTTTCTAGGAGTGGAAGGGCAATAGGCGGGGCACGGACGCGTCGTGGGTTGGGGGGGGGAGGCGCCGCAGGTGCCACCAGGTAAATCTTGATCTCTTCAGATTGACATCACCTGGCGCATGCCTGGTTGGTCTGCACCTTCCCGGGCGCCAGCTGCATCCTCGCACACACGGGGAAAAGTTGGTGATGAAAAACCCGGAAATGCACCATCTTGCCTCCGTTCGTCAAAACAATTTTATCACAAGTAGTTCTTTATTTCTACTCACATTATTTTATTTTATTTTCACTTTATTTTATTTTTTACTCTTTTTTTTTACTTTTAGGTTCAGAGGTACATGTGAAGGCTTGTTATATAGGTACACTTGTGTCATGGGGGTTTGTTGTACAGATTATTTCATCACCCAGGTATTAAGCCTAGTACCCAATAGTTATTTTTTCTGCTTCTCTCTCCTCCCACCCTCCACCCTCAAGTAGACCCTAGTGTCTGTTGTTCCCTTCTTTGTGCTCATGAGTTATTTAGCTTCCACTTATAAGTGAGAACATGCAGGATTTGGTTTTCTGTTCCTGCATTAGTATGCTAAGGATAATAACCTCCAGCTCCATCCATGTTCCTGCAAAAGACATGATCTTGTTCTTTTTCGTGACTACATAGTATTCAATGGTGTATAGGTACCACATTTTCTGTTGCCCAGACTGGAGTGTAATGGCGTGATCTCGGCTCACTGCAACCTCCGACTCCCAGGTTCAAACAATTCTCTGCTTCAGCCTCCTAAGTAGCCAGGATTACAGGTGCCCGCCACCTGGCCTGGCTATTTTTTTTGTATTTTTAGTAGAGACGGGGTTTCACCATCTTGGACAGGCTGGTCTTGAACTCCTGATCTTGTGATCCACCTGCCTCGGCTTCCCAAAGTGCTAGAATTATAGGCCTGAGCCACCATGCCCAGCCCCCTTCATCATTTCTAATTGTGTTTATTTGGATCTTCTCTCTTCTTTTTAAAAATTATTTAAAAACAGAAAAGTTCAAAGGCATGCTAGATTTTTCTGGGACTCCAGCTGGTTATACATTATGGCTCATTTTTGTGCACATTTTAAACTGATTGGCAAATTATGCCAAGAAAATTCTGAGTTCAAATGGTTCACCTGCAACTATAGAGTTAAGTAGAGTCTTTTAAATTTCTCTATTTCTCTCTTTTCTGTCTCCTTTGGGGTTTTGGGTTTTTGTTTGTTTACGTGTTTGTGTGTTTGTTTTGAGATGGGGTCTTTCTCTGGTGCCCAGGCTGGAGTGCAGTGTCACAGTCTCAGCTCACTACAACCTTGACCTCCTGGGCTCAAGCGATCTTCTTACCTCAGCCTCCTGAGTAGCTGGGACTACAGGCATGTGCCACCATGTCTGGCTAATTTTTGCTTTTTTTCTGTAGCGGTTTCACCTTGTTGCCCGGGCTGGCCTCAAATTCCTGAGCTCAAGCAATCTACCTGCCTTAGGCTCCCAAAGTGCTAGGATTACAGGCATAAGCCACTGTGCCTGGCTGTTTTCCTGGCTACTTTGAATCTGCTGTTATTAAGTTACTGCTATTGAGATAAAGCTCACTAATTCAAGGATACCTGGAAATTTTGTTTTTCTTATACAGTTCAGCCAGTTCTAGCTAAAACGTAAACATTGGAAACTCATTTGAAGCTGAAGGAAAAAAGGGTAAGAGAGGTTTTAAAAATAAACTGCCAGAGAGAATAAATAAAAATACAAAAAAAGATAAAATAAATAATAAATACAAAATATGAAAAAAAAAACTGCCATGAAAATGACTTTTCCCAAAAATTTGGCCTACAGCCTTCATTGAATTACCAGTTAGGCAAACAAAGTTTAACCACGTGAACGGGTTCCAATTTTGTCAGAAATAATTTGGATCTAGCCATCTTTTGTAAACTGGTTAGTTTGTCTTTCTATCTCATGGCTAGATTACCAAGTAAAAGCTATAGGATCTTTATACGTGTGTGTATATATATGTTTAGGCGTGTTTGTATCTTGTACATGTATTATAAGTTGTGTCTACATGGTACCAAAATGGATTATAAATAAAAGAGCACTGATAAATTAAGTAAATAAGTCCAAGTGTTTTTCAAGTTCATATGACTTAAGTAAATCTTTAATAAATAAGCTGGTTTTAAAATTATTGGTAAGATAAAAATGTCTTCAGAATTGTCAACATACACTTTTATCTGAGTTTATTGACCAAACAGTTTTGTATTTGTCTCTGCTAGATATATTAAGATGTCAGGGTTTGACACAAAGATTATAAGAGTATAAACCAAGTCAAAATGAGAATAATCTTTGTGTGTGTTGTGTGTGTGTGTGTGTTTTTGATACATAAGACTGTTTTAGGATTGTTGGTTCAATGAAAACACCTGAATCTTCTGAGTTATTAGCAACTTGCTCATGTGTTTCACTTTAAGATTTTTACTTAGGTGACTACTTGATGTTCACAGACTTTAAAAATGGTTAATAGGAAAATAACTTTAAATAATGAGTAGCTTTGGCTGGGTGCCGTGGCTCACGCCTATAATCCCAGCACTTTGGGAGGCTGAGGCGGGTGGATCACGAGATCAGGAAATCGAGACCATCCTGGCTAACACAGCGAAACCCTGTCTCTACTAAAAACACAGAAAATTGGCTGGGCGTGGTGGCAGGCGCCTGTAGTCCCGGCTACTCGGGAGGCTGAGGTAGGAGAATGGCGTGAAGCCGGGAGGCGGAGCTTGCAGTGAGCCAAGATTGCGCCACTGCACTCCAGCCTGGGCAACAGAGCGAGACTCTGTCTCAAAAAAAAAAAAAAAATAATAATAATAATAATGACTAGCTTTTTGTGATAGCTCAGTTTTTAGAAATAAAATAATCTAGATAAACTGTTAAAAATGAAAAAATTGATACATGTAAATGTAACAAGTGCTTGTAGGTGAACTTTTTATGTAATTTAAAGTCTCAAAATTATTTTAAATTAAATAACAAATGCTCATTGGATGTCTGGTTCACTACCAACTAAGAAAGTTTTGTGGTATAGGGCAACATGTTTCTAAAAATTGTGGCATGGTTTCATCTATAAAATGCTATTATCTGATAAATAGTTAAGGATTTCTTGCTTCCTAGATTTTCATTAAAATTTAAGGTTACTAAAAATAAAAATTCTAGTTAATACATAATTTTGTAAGTTATGTTCTAATGGAGAAAAAATTCTATATAATTTAGAGCTTATTTAAAAGTTATTTATGAAGGAAGGTAGAAAGGAACAAGTAAGAGAGGAAAGTATAAGAAAAGTTATGAATTAACAAAAATTTTGTTTTTGGCTGCACATGGTGGCTCACACCTGTAATCTCAGCACTTTGGGAGACCAAGTCAGGCAGATCATTGAGGCCAGAAGTTCAAGACAAGCCTGGCCAAAATGGTGAAACTCTGTCTCTACTGAAAATACAAAAATAGCCATGTGTGATGGTGCTGTACTCCCAGCTACTCAGGAAGATGAGGCACGAGAATCACTTGAACCTGGGATGTGGAGGTTTCAGTGAACCGAGACTGTGTCACTGCACTCCAGCCTGGGTGACAGAGTAAGACTCCATCTCAAAAAAAAAAAAAAAATTTTTTTTTGGTAGAAAAAATTATAAAGAGAAAAGGATTGTATATAAAAAAGGATTCTGTATGGCACATGTTTGTCTTAAAGTAATATGATTATTTAAAAAAGAAAAAAAGTAGGACAAATCAGAGTGTCCAAGCAAGTCATGAGTGTTGTGTATAAGTTGTGATAAGGTTCGTGAAAGGGGATTTACAAGAGGAATTTTGTATGTGATTAAGTTGACTACAATTTAAAAGGAATTATTCATAATAGGCCTTCTAATATTGGTCCTCTATATTAAAACTAGATTTTCGTATGGTACTAATTTGATCTTAGTGAATTTTTTTTTTTTTTTTTTGAGATGGAGTTTTGCTCTTGTTGCCCAGGCTGGAGCGCAATGGCGCAATCTCGGCTCACTGCAACCTCCGCCTCCCAGGTTCAAGCGATTCTCCTGCCTCAGCCTCCTGAGTAGCTGGGATTACAAGCACCTGCCACCAAGCCCAGCTAATTTTTCGTATTTTTAGTAGAGATGGCGTTTCACTGTGTTGGCCAGGCTGGTCTCGAACTCCTGACCTCAGGTGATGTACCCGCCTCAGCCTCCCAAACTGCTGGGATTACAAGCATGAGCCACCAGGCCTGGCCGATCTTAGTGAAATTATAAGACATTTTGATTTTTAATTCTGAAACTTATTTCTTTTGAAAACTTCTCAGATTCTTATCTTAGAAGTTCAGCTTTTGTTGTGTCTCACTGCTTTCAGCTTATTCTCCTCTTGAGAAGGCCTGAAATGAGAAATCTCTCCTTCCGCTTTTTCATCAGCTTCTATAACTTTTTTCCTCTGGTTCTAACTGTTGTTGTGGCCTAATGCTGAAAAGTGGTAACTTGAAAGTCTAAAAAAAAATGCTTTCCTCCAGTATAACTTGATTCTGTACTCTTGACTTTTCTTGATATGTCTAAATTTTTAAATGTAATTAGGAAACTTCTCATGCAATTACTAAGAGTCATGTATTCCCTTGCTATGCTATACTGATAACTTTGAAAATACTGTGTCTGATTAAGTTCAGGTACTTTATTCTTCAGGTTTGATTTCTAGGTTATCTAAATGGGCTTCTCATGAGGAGAAGCAATCACACTGCAGATGGTTTTTCTTTGCCTTTTTGGCAAATGGCTTAAGAAACAAGAGTTTGCATTTTATTACGATAATTCCTGGCCTGGCAGGATGCCTGTAATCCCAGCACTTCGGGAGGTCAGTGTGGGCAGATCACTTGAGGTCAGGAGTTCGAGACCAGCCTGGACAACATGGCAAAATCCCATCTCTACTAATAATATAAAAATTAGCCAGGTGTGGTAGCACGTACCTGTAGTCTCAGCTACTCAGGAGGCTGAGGCAAGAGAATCCTTTGAACCTGGGAGGTGGAGGTTGCAGTGAGCTGGGATAGTGCCACTGCCCTCCAGCCTGAGCGACAGAGCAAGACTCTGCCTCAAAAAAATAAAAATTAAATTAAAAAGATAATTCCTATATTGTCTGTATTAATGTTTTGCTTCCTTAGGAAACTTGAGCTTTAAAAGAGATAAGGCCAGTCACAGTGGTTCATGCCTGTAATTCCAACACTTTGGGAGGCCAAGGCAGGCTGATCGCTTGAGCTCAGGAGGTTGAGACTAGCCTGAGCAACATAGTGAAACCCTGTCTCTACAAAAAAATATTAAAAAATAGCTGAGTGTGGTGGTGCATGCGTGTGGTCCCAGCTACTCAGGGGAGGCTGAGGTGGGAGGATTGCTTGAGACTGGGGGCAGAATTTGCAGTGAGCCGAGATTGTGCCACTGTGTACCAGCCTGGGCAAGAGTGAGACCCTATCTCAAAACAATAAAAATAAATAAAAGGGTTAAAATTTGTACCTTCATGTCACTTTCTGTATTACGCTTATTTTGACTGTCACTCTTGGTTAAATGAATAACTATTCTGTTTTTATCAAATATTTTGAGGATTTTTACCTCTTTGACAAATGTCCTCAAAATCAAATAAACATTGCTAATTCTTTCAACATGTAAAGCTTTTAGATAAGTCAATTTTGTAACCTTGCCTTTTGGTTTTTGGTTTTTGGCTTTTATGTTACTTAAAAGGGTGTTAAGGGTTAAGTGTCTACTCACCTCCGTTCCCACCTGGCTTAGAATGATTAATTGGCTATGAGTTTTTTACTCTAAGTCCCTTGGCCATAGGGATCCCACCAAGGGACATGATGGACCTGGGACAGGTAGCCACACCATCCTGGCAACAATATGGGACAAAATAAAAGTTTAGCCATTGATGCTACCTCAGGCATATCTTGATCAAAAAACAGAAATTTAAACTAAAAAATAAAGTCCTAAGCACCCCACCAATCAAATGGATCCCCCTTGACCAAGTGAACCCCCAAGAAAAAAACTTAAAAAAAAAACATAGTTCCCAGCCATGAGAGGACAGGAAGTCAGACACACCTCATTATACCCCTTTCCTTTTATGGTTTAGACACAGCAACTGACCAGAGTTAACATTAAAACATAACAAACTCTTTGTGGCAATAAGATACCAAAGTATAAATAAGATCTAAGGCCATGCCAGGCAAGAGTTAAGTCTCCACTCCAAGGAAAACATGGGTCATATGTTACATATATGTTTGTTCAATATGTATGTGTCAGGACCACCTTCACAAATATTTATAGTTCCTTCTGTAACCTGCTAAATATGTATATTTAGCCAACCTGTCATCACATCCCCACAGGAGCCCTGGCTACAATTGACGGTGAGGAACAGGTATATTAACTTACGGATATGGGGGCCACATATTCTATAGCTAATACCTATCTATACCCTGATTGACAGAAGACAATGATGGTTATGAAAATGTCAGTGAAAACTTTGATTTGCTCCTTCCTTTAACCTTTAGATTGTCATCTTGGAGACCATGATCAATGGGAAAAACTGAAAAAAAATGAACCAAACTCTAAATAAATAATTTAGCAATTGCCAAATATGAGTTAAGACTCTAGGCACTATACTGAATTCTATTCATGAGTTTGCTTCTAGCAGGATCACTTATCCCACAAACATGGCCCTACATCCTTCTCAACTAGGAGATCAGGTCCTCCTAAAAACCTGAAAGGAACAAGGACCTGAACGTCAGCTTGCTACCAGGTTAAATGGTTTCGTTTCACAGTTGGCCCACATCAACCCTGTTCAACAGGGAGTAGCCAGATGAGAGACAACATCCCATTGTCCCTAATTCCACAAGATTGTGGAATGAACCTTTGACAGTGGGGAACTGTAACAGTGAAATAGCAAAGAACTAACATAACTAACTCAATTTTTGTTTAAGTGGCCTTTCCCCATTCCACCTAATTTTAGAGCACTGAAATAATATGCAAAAACAGTAATCATGTAATTTTTACAACTAAGTCTGGGATTAAAGGGTAAGTATCAAAACAACTAACTATGTTTTGTTAAAGATTAAAGATTTACAGGAGCGCATTGTGAACTGACCAAGGACAAAGAAGTTTCCAACCTCCTCTGACCCTTGCTGGTGCCCAGATATCTGCAGTCCTCGGTCACCTTTTGATCCCAACCTCCTCCTCTTCGCTTTATTCCCCTCCCATAAAAACTCTCCAGCCAACCTGAAAATTTAAGATGGTGCTTTAGCACACTAGTTCACCATCTTGTCAGTTTTGCTGGTTTTCTGAATGAACGTGGTTTCCTCCCATCAACTCTTGTCTCTTGTGTCTGGCTTTTCAGCAGCAAGCAGTTGAACCTGGTTACAGGTTATGCCAAAAGTAGAATAGAAAAGGAAATGGAAAATAGTGGATCAGCCCAGGAAGTACAATATTCAGCCAATATGAATCACAGAAAAAGCAGAGAAAACAAAGGTAAGGAGACTAGCAAAAAACTACACAAGAATATTTCCTGGAATTAGAAGGCACAGATCTCTAGAGTAAAGGGAGGCATTGAGTGCTATGAACAATAAATGAAAACTTATCCCAAGCCTCAGAATCATAATCTTTTTTTTTTGAGTCAGGGTCTCACTCCGTCATCCAGGCTTGAATGTAATGGTGCAATCTTGGCTCACTGCAACCTCCACCTCCCAGGCTCAGGTGACCCTTCTGCCTCAGCCTCCCGAGTAGCTGGGACCACAGGCAGGCACCATCACGCCTGGCTAATTTTTTTTGTATTTTTGGTAGAGATGTTGTTTCACTGTGTTGCCCGGGCTGATCTTGAACTTTGAGCTCAAGAGATCCGCCTGCCTTGGCCTCCCAAAGTGCTGGGATTACAGGCATGAGCCATCGCACCCAGCTTTCTTTTTCTTTCCTTTCCTTTTTTTTTTTTTTTTTTGAGACATTGTCTTGCTCTCTTGCTCATTCTGGAGTGTAGCGACCCAATCACGATTCACTGCAGCCTCAACTTCCCAGGCTCAAGTGATCCTCCCACCTCAGCCTCCAGAGTAGTATGGAGTTTGTACCACCGAGCTAATTAAAAAAAATTTTTTTTGTAGAGACAGGTCTCACTATGTTGCCTAGGCTGGTCTCAAACTCATGGGCTCAAGCCTACCTAAAGTGTTGGAATTAGAAGCATGAGGCACCATGCCTGGACAGAATCATGAATTTGAGATCACCAGGGATGAAAATATTTGAAAGGTTCCAGTGGGATAAAGGGCCATGTGCAAAGTCATGAAATCAGAATATTATTAGAATTCTTTTGCAATCAAATGCTAGAAGACATTAGAGGAATATCTACAAAATGCCAAAGGAAATGATTATTAACCTAGAACACGATATACAGCCATATTATAAATCAAATGTGGGGTAAAGAAGACATTCAGGGATATGCTAGAACTGTGAGTTTGATCAGATCTTCTTCAGCTCCTTTCCATATGGGTAAATCTGCCTTGGTCAGCTAAGAAGTAGGACCAGTTTCCCAAGCTGCTCTCAGTTTATTGTCTCTGATATAAGCACTTTAATCAGTTTATGGCTATTTAATGCTAGGAATTGTAGAGAAATGAACAGGTAAAATTAGTAAATAGTGAGATGTCACAAAGTTTTCAAGAAACATTAAGATATTAGCATTAGGTGTTACATGATATTTATATCACTTTACAGTTGAAAGACTTTTTATTTATTGAAGGGGTGGCCTGCCCCTCCACACCTGTGGGTGCTTCTCGTTAGGTGGAATGAGAGACTTGAGAAAAGAAATAATACACAGAGACAAAGTATAGAGAAAGAAAAGCGGGCCCCAGGGGACCGGTGTGCAGCTTACAGAGGACCCACACCCACCCCGGCCTCTGAATTCCCTTAGTATTTATTGATAATTATCTTTACCATCAAAAAGATAGGGAGTGGCTGGACAATGGGATCATTGTAGGGAGGAAATCAGCAGTAAGACATATGAACAAAAATCCTTGTAACATGAATAAGTTTAAAGGAAAATGCTTTTAAACTTGAGATGCATATGCGAACATCTCCATAAACCTTTAGCAGCATTGCTCCAGCAAGTCCCACCTTATTCCTAAAGGCGGTTTTCTCCTTGCTCAGTAAACAAAGCACACAATGGGTTTTACCCGGAGATGTTCCATTGCCCAGGGACGGGCAGGATTTTTAACCAGCAAGCTGCCTTCAGGTACTTGTTTAACAAAGACACATCCTGTACAGCCCAATATCCATTAAACCTTGAGTCACCACAGCGCATATTTCTTGCAAGGACAAGGTTGGGGGTAGGGTCACAGATTAACAGCATTTCAATTACAGAACTAAATGGAGTCTCTTATGTCTACTTCCTTCTATATAGACACAGTAACGGCTGATCTCTCTTTTCCCCACAATTTATTTATTTACTTTTTGAGACAAGATCTTGCTTTGTCACCCAGGCTGGAGTGCGGTGGCCCAATGTCGGCTCACTGCAACCTCTGCCTCTCAGGTTCAAGTGATTCTCCTACCTCAGCCTCCCAAGTAACTGGGATCACAGGCTTAAGCCACCATGCCCAGCTAATTTTTGTATTTTTAGTAGAGATGGAATTTCACCATGTTGGCCAGGTTGGTCTCCAACTCCTGACCTCAGGTGATTCAACCACCTCAGCCTCCCAAAGTGCTGGGATTACAGGCATGAGCCACCACGCCTGGCCTGAAAGACTTTTTAAATATGCTTATATGAAAGAAAAGATCATATGGAAGGCACATGAAGGCCTAGAAACAGGCACATGATAGGGCCTTTGGTGGACAGAACCTACAGTGATTCTCAGGGCTTGCTCACTTCTGGTATTTACTCCTGTGTAGAATCTTCTCCTGATGAGTTAATAAAACCCATGACTTGTTTCTAACTGATGGAAGGTGATGAGATGTCACTCTTGAAGACGTCATATTATATAAGGCTTCATTTTGCAGTAGGCACATTCTAGAGGTCTCTTTGCCAGCTTGACAGAGTGAGGGCCATGCGGAGGAAGCTGATGTGGCAAGGAACTACAGGTAGCTTCTAGGAACTGCAGGCGGCTTTTGGAGCTATGGTTGCCTTATTGTCTCCTGCCTATTTCAGTCTTACAGATGCATCAGCATGAATTCTGCTAATAACTCAAGAGAGCTTTCACAGTGGAGGTTTCTATAGCAAAGCCTCCAGATGAAAACACCTTGACTCCAGCCCTGGCCAACACCTTGATTCCGACCCTGTCAAAGCTTAAGTAGAGGACTCTGCTAAGCTGTGCCTGGACTCTGACTGATAGAAACTGTGAGATGTGTGTTGTTTGAAGCTGCTAATTTGTGGTATTTTATTATGAAGCAATAGAAAACTAGTGTTCAATACATGCTAACTCGCATTGCCTAGAAAGACAAATACCATATGGTCTTACTTATATGTGGAATCTAAAAGAGTCATACTCCTAGAGCCTGTAAACCCAGAGACTCCAGAGGCTGAGGTGGGCAGATCACGTGAGCCCAGGAGTTTGAGGCTGCAGTGAGCTTCAGTGAGCGATGACTGCGGCACTGCACTCCAGCCTGGGCAACAGAGCGAGACCCTGTCTCTAAAAAAGAATTCAAAAGTCTTTTTTGTTCCATTGTCTGGCTGTGCCACGGTTTATTTATCCATTCACCTACTTAAGAACATCTTGGTTGCTTCCAAGTTTTGGCAATTACGAACAAAACTGCTTACAAACACCTGTGTGCAGGTTTTTGTGTGGGCATGAGCTTCCAACTCTATTGGGTAAATAGGAGCATGATTGCTGGATGATATGGTAAGAATATGTTTAATTTTGTAAGAAACTACCACTGTCTTCCAAAGTGGCTATACCATTTTGCATTCCCACCAGCAATGAACAAGAGTTCCTGTTGTTCCACATCCTCCCCAACAGGATGTTTTGTGGTGTTAGTGTTTTAGATTTGGGGCATACTAATAGGTGTGTAGTGACATCTCACTGTTGCTTTCATTTGTAATCCCCTAATAACCTATGATGTCAAACATCATTTCATATGCTTTCTTGCCATCTGCATCTCTTCTTTGGTGAAGTGTCTTAGTCTTTTGCCCATTTTTAAATTGGCTCATTTGTTTTCTTGTTGTCGAGTTGTAAGAGGTCTTTGTTTACTTTTGGACACGTTACATTTCATCATACATGTCTTTTGCAAATATCTTATCACAAATGAGAAGACTGGGAGAAGTCTTCTCATTCTCTTGATAAAAGTAATTTTAAGTAGTGTAAATATTAACATTTATGTCTAACTCATTTAGATCCAAAAAAATTTAAGGTGGTCTAAATGTTTAACATTAAGTAATACTGAATAATAATCAATGTTCACTTATATGTATGATACTTTGTATTACTTCTTTTAAGCTGGAAGTCTTGCTGTATTACTCTTATAATTTAGTATAACATTACTACTGATTTTTTTCAATTACATATAGATATAGCTCAAAATAATTTTAGTATTAAGGAGTAATATATTTGCCTCAAACAATATATTAAATATTAAAATTTTGTTAAAGAAAATACCACGTTCACAACTGCAACTAAATTGTCTAAATAGAATGCTAGCCCCATTGGGTGAAAGATATGCATCGACATCATGCCATAAATATTGTTTTGAAAACACGCGATGTGTTGTTCAGAATTAATTAAAGTATTTCATTGTATGCCATTATATGAGGAAGAATGCTTAAATGAAACAAGCAATAAATATTCACTTGGTATAAAGTTTATTTAAAATAAAAACATAATAAAGTTTTAGGAAAAATATGAATTTAAAAAATTGGTTGCTTTTTCAGATCATGAAAATACTGATACATGTGTATTGAAATACCTTAAACTGCTGAGGTGTTAGAGAAACATTTTTCAAAAAACCAAAAAAGTTGGAGGAGACATACAATATAAAAGAATGAAGGTACTGATACATGTCACACTTGTTTTAAAATGACCACACAGGCAGAACCTACACAAGAATTAAATTCTTTAAAAATACAGAAATGCTAGAGATTCCCCTAATAGTGTTAATGGCATACATAACATTCCAAATCAAATAACTAACAAAAATTTAATTCACATTCAATTAAAACAAAAACAATATGAGTAATGTGAAATTGAGTTTTTGTTAAGCACTGACAAACCTTTTAGCATTAAAAAGTCTCCTGTACGTCTAGGAAGAGTATACACATATGAATTATCTGAGAAGTAGAAAACTATGGATTAGAATTTTAGAGGCAAACTTGAAACCTAAGACATGGAAGAACTGTTGCTCTGCAATTTTTAATTGGTCTAAGAGTTTTCTCTATGTATTCGCCCAGAGGGCATTAAAAGATGCAAAACTTGGGGCCAGGCATGGTGGCTCACGCCTGTAATCCCAGCCCTTTGGGAGGCCAAGGCGGGCGGATCAACTGAGGTCAGGAGTTTGAGACCAGCCTGGCCAACATGGCAAAACCCTGTCTCCACTGAAAATACAACAATTTGCAAGGTGTTTTGGCAGGTGCCTGTAATCCCACCTACTCAGGAGCCTGAGGCAGGAGAATCGCTTGAACCTAGGAGGCGGAGGTTGCAGTGAGCCATGATCACCCCACTGCACTCCAGCCTGGGGGACAGAGCGAGACTTCTGGAAAAAAAAAAAAAAGATGCAAAACTTTGACACAGCAGGCCGGTGTGGTGGCTCATGTCTGTAATCCCAGCACTTTCAGAGGCCGAGGTGGGTGGATTGCTTGAGCTCAGGAGTTGGAGACCAGCATGGGCAACATGGTGAAACCCTGTCTCTACAAAAAATACAAAAATTAGCCAGGTGTATTGAGGCGCACTGGTAGTCCCAGCTACTCAGGGGGCTGAGGTGGGAGGATCACGGGAGCCTCGAGGTTCAGGTTGCAGTGAGTTGTGATTGTACCACTGCACTCCAGCCTGGGTGGCACGGCAAGACCTTGTCGCAAAAACTTAAAAATAAAAATATTTTGACATAGCCAAAGTTTGCGCTCTCTTTAACTTTTTTTCGTTATCAAAAGAGAATATTCTATATAGGATTGTCTGTCCTACCGAAAGTATAACCTCGTAAATGTGTATTTGTCTTTTTCAATCCAGTTCTCCTTTTATATCCACATTTTACTCATTTCTTAATTGTAATAAAGTGGAAAACTGATCTAATTACATATAAAACCTTGTGTCAAAATAGATTTAATGATTAACACTAATCAGTTGCCGGGAGACAGAACACAAACAAAACAGATAAACCAAACAAAACAACAAATCTACCACCAAACTTACAACAGAAATAGCAAATGGTAAAAGCAACAGAAATATATGTGACTGATACAATGTTGAGATACTTTCCTTCAATCATTACAAGCATTTGTCAGTAACATTTCTATCATATTTTCCTTTTTATATTTAAAGTATCATGATCTCCACATTGGATGCTTTATAAATATCACAATCTTAATGATGAATTCTAGACTCATTCAAGTTAGAGCAACTGCTTTACACAAAATGATAGCAGTAGACAAATCTAGGCAGCTGCTTGGGTGGGTGGCATTGTCACAGGTTCTGAAGCTAGCCTGCAGTTAGAATTTTGGGAGTCAATAGAAGTAAATGAATTCATGGAATATTTCAAATTATGATTCAGTAAAAGATACATACATATCTTATAATTCTATTCATAAATGTGTTTCATATGTATATGAGAATACATCTAAATTTATGTAACATGTACACATATAAATGTACATATATATGAGAAATGCTTGTAAATTTCTGTCCCAAACTTAGAATTATGTACAAGATCCCTGAATTTCATAATTTGAGGCAGTGTAATTTTATATGCATGACATGGGACTAGAAAAGTATGCTCACTCATTCTAAACCCAGTTGTCACCAACCTGCTAGATTTTGGGCAAGCTATTCTTCCATGCCTTAGTGTGATTATGGCAAAGTAGAATTTGCCTGTAGCCCTTTAAAGAGGATTAAAATAAGTGCAAAGTGCGAAGTCACATGAGCAAAAGTGCTTATGTAAAGCCAAGACACAACAAATAGCAAGATTTTTATACGCAACCTGGGTAACTTTTAAAAGCAAGTTAGATTTCCTAATTAAATGTAAATGTTGCTAGATGATTTACTTGCAGCACATAACAAAGAGACTGAGAATCTAAAAGGATAAAGTCTTTGGCAGTCTGTAATGATTAAGGATTTACTTTTATCTGCCTTAAAATGATGCATCTTAAAAGAGAGACATACACTCACACATGCACGGTCATCTGATTTATACTTTCTAAACTTTTAATTTGGTAGGCGTTATCCAACATGTGGGTTTGCAGTCTCACTCTTGTAAAAATTATAAAACAAAATAAATAATGATCTTTTATAAATGATCCTTAAATGATAAGAAAGTGTAATGCCTGGAAAAAACATAAAGCACAGAAATTTCTATTCTATTTTCCAGGAGTGTGTTATTTCTTGAGCTCCTGGAAGAGGAAACAAAGTCACATATACCTACATAGCCACCCAGATAAACTTGTGTGCACATGCTGCAGAAATGTATAGCTTCTATGCTGCTACATTCTTAAGGAAAAACTGCTTATACATATGGTTTAGAAGAAGAGAAAAAGAATGGGGTTTAAATGATGATGGTGTTTTCCTTTTGTGTTCAGACATATGAAGAGATGCAAAAGGTTTCTGGTAACGTTAATCAATATTGTTTTAAGAGGAGAAAAGCAAATTACTTTTTCCAGATTCTCAAACTATTATTTATGAAGTTTAACAAATTTCAAAATAATCATATGTAGTTATATAGGGAGATAATTTTGCAACAAATATGGGAGTATTTACTAATCAGTAACGGGGGCAACTTCATTAAGTTCTAGTGTCTTCTAGATTTGAGGTCTGTGTGTTTATTTAATAGCATAACAACCCTTACAACTCCTTTTCATTGCAACCCTGTACCTCTGAAGAACTAACTTCATAGCAAATAGTATTTTTTAGAACAAGAAAACTACTGACCCCACTATCTATAATAAAACATGTCTGACAGCAAGAGTTAAGAATTAAACCTTGCAAAATATGATGACTGCTATGCAATAATTTAACATATAAAACCAAGTGATTATATTAAGGTCACAGATTTATACTGAAACGTCAAATTCTGTGGAGTATTTCTAACTCCCCGCCAAAAAAATCCTAAGAAAGAGTCCAATATATTTTTGGATAATTTTTTTTTTTTTTTTGAGACGGAGTCTCGCTCTGTTGCCCAGGCTGGAGTGCAATGGTGCAATCTTGCCTCACTGCAACCTCCACCTCCCGAGTTCAAGCAATTCTCCCCCCTCAGTCTCCCCAGTAGCTGGGATTACAGGCACCTACCATCATGTCTGGCTAATTTTTTTTGTATTTTTGTAGAGACGAGGTTTCACCATGTTGGCCAGGCTGGTCTCAAACTCCTGACCTCAGGTGATCCACCCACCTCTGCCTCCCAAATTGCTGGGATTACAGGCATGAGCCCCTGCACCCAGCCTGACTTTGGATAATCTTAATGGTTGGACATTCTTGCTTTTTTAATATTCAACACAAGAAATCTACAACCTTTATCTGTACAAAGGATCCAAAGAGTTCACTAATTCTACCTATGCTCTTTATAACAAAGATTTTTTTTGAACTATTAAAAAAAATTACAAAAAAGTGCTTTCTTCTTAACTGCAAGGATATAAAGTCAAAAAATCTCTTATCAAGCTGATAATGGTCAAATTCAGGTCCAAGATGCAGACAGAACTTCTGTGGTATAGTACATGGACTTATTCTTCTTTTATTCCTTGCAGTTTGTAATAAAAAGTTGGATAGTCATGTCTTTTTTGGTTTCGGGACAACAAACCATTCAAACAACATGAATTTCTCCTTCTCTTTCTTCTTCTTCTTTTTTTTATTTATTTTTGAGATGGAGTCTTGCTCTGTTGCCCAGGCTGGAGTGCAGTGGCGTGATCTCAGCTCACTGCAACCTCCACCTCCCAGGTTCGAGCAATTCTCCTGCCTCAGCTTCCCAAGTAGCTGGGACTACAGGCATGCCCCACCATGCCTAGCTAATTTTTGAATTTTTAGTAGAGAACGGTTTTCACCATGTTGACCAGGCTGGTCTTGAACTCCTGGCCTCCCAAAGTACTGGGATTACAGGCATGAGCTACCGCGCCCAGCCTATCAAATAACACAAATTTCTTACACCAAGATGGCAAGGTAGTCAGTGAGATGGGAGAGACATAGATTTTTTAAATACCCTAAATCCTTTTGTGTACCCAGGATACGGAGGTGGTGGTGAAACACTGTGTTTCCTGGTCAGTGCCACTGCCTGTTCATAAGAAGGTAATCCTGTGTCCTCCACAGAAGGCGGCAATGGAGACAAGGCAGCCTCCTCATGTCTTCTGAAAATGATGGAGGGAGTGTGCCTCCCCCTTTCATAAACGGCTGAAGAGCTAAGCAGAGAGACAACATTTAGGTCTAGGAAAGGCAGCATTTTTAGGTTGAGATGATGATATTTAAAAATCCAACTGACTATTTTAATAAACATTAAACACAACGTATTAACACAGCAGTTTTATTTTACCCCCAGACTCTGAAAGTCTTGGTACAGTGGAAAGACAAAGAGCTTTGAAGTCAGACATGGGTTTGAAATCTGATCCTGTCATTTCCTAGCTATGTGACCAAAGGCAAGTTACCAACCTCAATTTTCTCCTCTCTCAAATGGGGCTAATAACAGCTGTCTCCACAGAGTTGGTTTGTGTGGATTGAGCAAGATGCATGGAAAGCTTCTAGCAGTGTCTGGTGCACTAGAATAAGGACTCAAAACAAGTGAATTTCCTTTTCTCTTACTCCTGGATTAAAACTTTTTGAAAGTAGGATGTGAAACCAAAACCAAATTCAGGCTTTGTTGAAAGGTGGCACAGTTCCAGACCAAGGAAACAGATGTCACAGAGGTAATCACAACAGGTTGATGCCTGTCCCTCTCCTCCATTCCCTCCTGCAGTCCTGCTGCCTGGCCAGTCCTTCCTAAGCAGTACTTTCTTCATGTCATTCTTCTCAGAAGCCAAACCTGCAGCGTACTTCCAGCTGAGTCAAGTTCTAAGTCCTGTGCCTTCTCTTCAAAGCCTCTTTTATTGCAGCCGCACCTTATTTTTTACAGCTCTCTGCCCTACCAAGGCAGCTTCTTTACACTCCCCTGTATGGGCGGTAAGTTCTCAGCCCTTCTCTGTGCTTTCACTGGTATCATTTCCTTTCTCGAAATATTATCTTTTTCTCCCCTCTAATCTAAGCCTAACACTTAAAAAAAATATATGGCTTAGTTCAAGTCTCACCATTTTCACTAAACCTTGTCAGCCAATGAAATGCAACATGGGTCTGGGGTCTTAAACCTATGGCTTTCCTTTCTCACTTGTGAAGTACAAATTATGATTTAGACATTAATAAATCGATCTATTTAGGCTGTTTATAAAGTATCTACACATACATTAACCTCCTATAGTTATGGCTAATGAAATAATTAAGATGCATAGGGGACGGATAAGCCATTCTCCATGATGTGCTTATTTCACATTGCAGGCCTGTATCAAAACATCTCATGTACCCCATAAATACATATACCTACTATGTACTCCAAAAAAAAAGGAAGAAGGGAAAAATGCATAGATAACCCCTAACTTCTAGTCAATATTTACAATATTCTTCCCATCAAGAAATAGTTTAGCAGGCCCAAAATACTGCCCACTTTTCCAAATTAAATCAGTCAATACGTCTCTTAGAGCACCATTTCTCCTTTTGAGGTAATAAAGAGATCTGATTTGGAGGGAAGGAGAGAGAAAAATTGCAGAGAAAGAAGAAAAGCAAAAGGTCTGTGTAAATCCAGGAACTGGATAATCGGCCCTTCAATAGTTGAGAGGTGACTGAGAGGATCAGAAGTTTACTTAGAGGGCTCAACACAATTCCTCCTCTGTCAGAAGTCTGGAATGTATTCATGGTAGGCAGTCACTTGCCACATTCATTAGCTCATGACGAAAAGTTCTATTTGTTGGCTTACAGGATAAAAGAGGAGACAGATATTTCATTTGAATAAATAAATTTTTCCATGTTGACTTTCAAAATGTAATATATGGAAACAATGTGATAATTACATCAGTTATTAAGTAGCTACACAGTGTTTTCTTACACGTCACAATCTCACATGACTGAAATCAGAAACTATGCACTAATATCATCTCCAACTGGCAACATCCTATGATGCCTGTTTTCCTCCAAAAAATATAGGAACTAAGAAATGAAAAGGTCTTGTTTTTAATTTCTTGGCTTATTATTATTATTATTTTTGCGACTGAATTTCACTCCTGTTGCCCAGGCTGGAGTGCAATGGCATGATCTCAGCTCACTGCAACCTCCACCTCTCGGGTTCAAGTGATTCTCCTGCCTCAGCCTCCTGAATAGATGGGATTACAGGTGCTCGCCACCACACCTGGCTAATTTTTTTTTTTTTTTTTTGATAGAGACAGGTTTTCACCATGTTGGCCAGGCTGGTTTTGAACTCCTGACCTCAGGTGATCCACCCGTTTCAGCCTCGCTCAAAACTCATGTTGAAACTTAATCCTCTATGCAACAGTATTAGGAGGTGGGGCCTTTTGGGAGGCTTTTAGGTCATGAGGGTCCTGCCCTCATAAATGGATTAATGCTGCTGTAAGAAAGGGTTGCAGGAGTAGTGCCCTCTCTTTCTTCTGCTCTTCTGCCATGTGAGGAACAATGTTCCTCCCCTCTAGAGGATATGGTGTTCAAGGCACCATCTTGGAAACAGAGACTGGGTTCTTATAAGACATACAACCTACTGGTTTGTTGATCTTAGACTTCCCAGCCTCCAGAACTATGAGAGATAAATTTCTGTTCCTTATAAATTACCCAGTCTCAAGTATTCTGCTATAGCAGCACAAATAGACTAAGATATCCCTATCCTCCCAGGTAATCTCTAATCTACTTTTTGTCTCTATGAATTTGCCTATCCTAGATATTGCCTATCCTAGGCATTACATATAAGTGGAATCATACAATAGTTGTTCTTTTGTGTCTGGCTTCTTTCACTTGGTATCATGTTTTCAAGGTTCATCCATATTGTAGCACACATCAGAACTTCATTCTTTTTTATGGCTGAATATTCCATTGCGTGGATACACCACATTTTGATGGACACTTGGGCTATTTCTATCAACCCTTTTGTATATTTGAATACTACTACTATGGACATTGGTGTACAAGTATCTGTTTGAGTTCCTGTTTTCAATGCTTTTGAATACAAATCTAGAAGTGAAATTGCTAGGTCATATAGTAATTCTACATTTAACTTTCTGAGGAACTGTTAAACTGATTTCCACAGTGGCTATACCGTTTTACATTCCTACTGGCAATGTGCATATGAGGTTTCAATTTCTCCATATCCTCGCCAATACTTGTTATTTTAAAAATTATTATGCCAACTATTCTGGAATAGCTGGAATTACAGGTGCATGCCACTGCAGCTGACTCTCACTGTGGTTTTGATTTAATTTTCCTTTCCTTAATGTCTAACAATGTTGAATACCTTTCAAGTGCTTGTTGGCTATTCATATATTTTTAGAGAAATGTCCATTCAAGTCCTTCATTAAAAAAATGTGGGTTATTAGTCTCTTTGTTGTTTTATCCTTTCTTGAGCTATCTTTAAAATATAAGCTATTTTGGCCAGGTGCAGTGGCTCACACCTGTAATCCCAGCACTTTGGGAAGCCAAGGCAGGTGGATAACCTGAGGTTAGGAGTTCGAGAGTGGCCTGAACCAACATGGTAAAACCCTGTCTCTACTAAAAATATAAAATCAGCCAGGCATGGTGGTGCATGCCTGTAATCCCAGCTACTTGGGAGGCTGAGGCAGGAGAATTGCTTGAACCCAGGAGGCGGAGGTTGCAGTGAGCGATCGCGCCATTGCACTCCAGCATGAGCAACAAGAGTGAAACTCTGTCTCAAAAAAATAAATTAAATATGAACCATTTTGTCCTGTCAAATCCAAATTTTGTTTTCTTTCTACCAGCTTCCATATATATTTCTTCAGCACAGAAGCTTAGGTTCAAGTCATATTCTTCCAACACTCCCAAATTATTTATTTATTTATTTATTTATTTATTTATTTATTTTGAGACAGAGTCTCACTCTGTCGCCAGGCTGGAGTGCAGTGGTGCGATCTCAGCTCACTGTAACCTCTGCATCCCGAGTTCAAGCGATTCTTCTGCCTCAGCCTCCCGAGTAGCTGGGACTATAGGCGTGTGCCACCACGCCCAGCTAATTTTTGTATTTTTAGTAGAGACGGGGTTTCACTGTGTTGGCCAGGATGATCTCAATCTCTTGACCTTGTGATCTGCCCACCTCGGCCTCCCAAAGTGCTGGGATTACAGGCGTGAGCCACTGTGTGCAGCCCCAAGTTCTTTCTAATCAGGCATCAAGTTCTTCAGCTTCTTTTTCCTTGAAGACAGGTCCAAACTCATGATCTCACATCTGAATTACCACACTAACATCCTTGTTGGTTTTCCTCTGTCTTCCAGTTTCTCCCAGCTCTAGTACACATTACTTAAGAAAACCAGAGTATAAGAACCATGGGGGCAGGCACTATGCTTGATTTACTCACCACTGTGTTCCTAGAACCTAGCATATTACCACATTTTCAAAAACCTTCCCCAAAGGCTATTTTTCCTTTTAATCCTCTGCTTAAGTGGTCCACCTCATGTCTGGCAACTCAAATGTAAATTCATGGCTGCCATTCCAATGATCCAACAATTTCCCCAGTCACTCACTACTCTTTATCGCAGCTCTTAAATCTCTGGTCAAGGGCTTGGCCCCATGGCTCATGCCTGTAATCCTAGCATTTTGAGAGGCAGAGGCAGGAACATTGCCTGAGGCCAGGAGTTCCAGATCAGCCTGGGCAACATAGTGAGATCCTATCTCTATAATTATTATTATTATTATCATTATTATTTTTATTATGAAGACAGGATCTCTCTTCCAGTGTCCAGGCTGGAGTGTAATGGCATGATCACGACTCACAGTAGCTTCCACTTCCTGGACTCAGGTGCTCCTCCCACCTAAGCCCGCCTAGTAGTTGGGTATAAAGGCACGCACTACCACACCTGGCTAATTTGTTTTTTTTTTTTGGTATTTTTAGTAGAGACGGGGTTTTGCCATGTTGCCCAGGCTGATCTCAAACTCATGGGCTCAAGCGATTTTCCTGCCTCGGTCTCCCAAAGCTGGGACTACAGGCACGAGCCACTGTGCCTGGCCTTGGCCTACAATTATTTAAAAAAAAAATCTTTGGTCAAGACTCTTTTGCCTATCATCTCCTATTTGAGCCTTGGTAGTACCCATCTTTGCTCCTGTGGGTCCACTTTCTTGAAACACCCCTTCCTAGTTAATTCCTCTAAAACCCATGTCTGCCAAAGTGACTAGTTATATCCCACACTTGTGGTATGCCTGCTTGACATTCCTAGCCATTTATAAGAAGAGTGTTCTCTATCTTACAAGTTTATATCCAAGTTGCTTTTTTGTTATGTAGTTGTGTCACTCAAATGGTAATCTCTCCGTGTAATCTCCTTTATGTGCCATAATACACTATACAAATAGTGAGAGTATTAAAGAGAAGGTAGTGTGAAAGTGGTGTACAGTATATGATTAGCAACAGCAGGTGATGTGGAAGACGGTTATAAATACAGCTTAGGGAGATTTTTTTCTTTTTGTTTTTTTTTTTTTTACAAGATCATAAAGGTCAGGTAAGCTAGGGAGATTTCATATGCCAAATAAAATTTTTGTAGATCTACCAAATTTGAAGAAAACTTATTTGCAATATAATACTTTCTGATTACCTATATTACCTTCTGATAATATGTTTTAATTTTTTATGAACACTGGAGAATCTGCAGTTCATTCCCAGTCCAGACATATTTTTAAAGAAATACAAACATTGGATGGGAATACATAAACATTCCAGTGAAAGCTTTTAGAAAAATCTTAGTTTGCAAATTCATAATAATAATAATAGCTGGGCCTGGCGTGGTGACCCATGTCTGTAATCCCAGCACTTTGGGAGGCCGAGGCAGGAGAATTATTTGAGGTCAGGAGTTCAAGTCCAGTTTGGCCAACATGGTGAAACCTCATCTCTACTAAAAATACAAAAATTAGCTGGGCGTGGTGGCAGGTGCCTGTAATCCCAGCTACTTGGGAGGCTGAGACAGAAGAATAGCTTGAACCCAGGAGGCAGAAGTTGCAGTGACCCAAGATCACACCACTGTACTCCAGCCTGGGTGACAGAGCTAGACTCCGTCTCATAATAATAATAATAATAATAATAATAATAGCTAACATTTATTGAGTACTTGCTACTCTTGCTACCAAGCACTCTCTTAAGTACTTTTTGTGTATCACATCATTTAAATCCCATAAGTCCCTTATGAGATACATACTGTTATTATCTGAGCTACCATATTGCACAAAACCAGAAGGTACCGTTCATACTATAGCCCATGTGAATGACAACTCTCTGGAACTATGTAATGTGGTGGCTCAGATTATTACCTTCAATTTACTCACAGAGAAACTGAGGCAGAGTATAAGTTTAAGTAACATATCCAAAGTTAAATGACTAGTTAGTGGTGTATCAGGGTTTTGAATCCAGGCAGTCTGGCTCCAGAGCTCACACAGTGAACCACTATACCGTATCTATTTCTAGGATAGGGAGAATACACCTTGGTGGTCTCTCCCAGAAACAGGAGCTAGGCTAGGACTAACGTATTTTAGAAAGGAATCACATCTTACTATATTTTAGAATTTAAAAAAACTTCATCAAACATAAATGAAATGCTGCAATAAAACATTTTGAAGAGACTCTATTAATGGTTTAGAATGGTTTAGAATTACTGTGCTAGATAAACTGGTCAAAAATAGACTAATACTGTATGATTCCACTTATATGAGGTGTTATTGTAGTAAAATTTAGAGACAAAAAGTAAAATAGTGGTTGCTAGAGCCTAGGGAGAGGGGAGAATGGGAAACAGTTTGTTCACTGGGCACAGAACTTCACTGTTGCAAAATAAAAAAAAAAGAAAAGAAAAACAGGAGATTGGTTACACAACAGTGAATCTACTTAACACTACTGAACTGTATACTTAAAAATGGTTAAGATGGTAAATTTTATGTTACATATATTTTACTATTTTTTAAAAATGTACTGCACTGGAAATATATTTAAATTATATTGTTCAGTGCCAAAGGCAAGTTGCAAAGGAGGACATGTAACAAATATTTCTTTTTAAAACATAAAATATGTTATTAGGTTGGTGCAAAAGCAATTGACATTACTTTAAATGGCAAAAACCGCAATTGCTTTTGCACCAATTAAATAGTAAATGCATAGGAAAAAATCTGGAGTTTTACATACCAAATTGATAATAGTGGTAATTTTTGAAAAGTAGGATTATGAGGACTTTCATTTTTTATATTATATTTTTCTATAACATTTGAATTTTAAAATAATGCATGTATTACTTTTGTAGGCAAAAAACAGGATAAAATCTTTTTAAAGACCTTAGCCTCCATAATCAGCACATCTTCAGATGCTCTTATCACAATGGAAATGATTTTTTAAGCAATTAATACTAGATGAAATGAAACAACCTACTTTAAACTTTCTTCTGGCTAGGCGTGGTGGCTCAGGCCTGTAATCCCAAAACTTTGGGAGGCTGAAGAAGATGGATTACTTGAAGCCAGGAGTTGGAGACTAGCCTGGTCAACATGGTGAAACCCCGTCTCTACTAAAAATACACAAATTAGCTGGGTGTGGTGCCACACGTCTGTAATCCCAGCTACTCAGGAGATTGAGGCAGGGGAATTGCTTGAACTTGGAAGGCAGAGGTTGCAGTGAGTCAAGATCACGCCATTGCACTCCAGCCTGGGCAACAGAGCAAGACTCTGTCTCAAAATAATAATAATAATGATAATGATAATAAACTTTCTTCAAGAGAAAATATTTTTATTAAATTTTAGAGGAAAATGTATCTTTTATATTTACTAATTTCATTTACATGTGTATATATGTAAAAGTTTCTTTTTAGTTTTTAATTAATTAATTAATTTTTTGAGACAGAGTTTCACTCTTGCTGCCTAAGCTAGAGTGCAATGGCTTGATCTTGGCTCACCACAACCTCCGCTTCCCGGGTTTAAGTGATTCTCCTGCCTCAACCTCCTGGGTAGCTGGGATTACAGGCATGTGCTACCATGCCCAGCTAATTTTGTATTTTTAGTAGAGACGGGGTTTCTCCATGTTGGTCAGGCTGGTCTTGAACTCCCGACCTCAGGTGATCCACCCGGCTTGGCCTCCCAAAGTGCTGGGATTACAGGTGTGAGCCACTGCATCCGGCCAAGCTTCTTTTTAATAAATAATTTTAAAAACTCTAGTTCTGAGAATATAATCAAGGGCAAAAAATTTATTCTCATCTTTGGCAAAATAAAAAAATATTAAGGAACTTTAAGAGGAATCACAGTCTATTCCCTTCATTCCTCTTTTAGATGAGGAAAGATCTTAAAAAAATCAATGAATTTGCTTCAAGCTCCATAAGTAGTGGCAAAATTAACATGAGAGTTTTTGCCTCCAAATTCTGAATTTGGTGCCCTTCCTATACATGTCATTTTATTTTCAATTTATATCTGATATGAAACAATGAAGAAAAACCTTAAACCAATTAAACAGTTATGATTAAAGTCTTCTAGTTTCTTATAGGCCATTTTTATATTGTATTTAGACTTGAATAGTTGTACTGTCCTCTTTTAAAATGGACAAAAACTCTGAATATTTAACCAATTAAACATAATTTTTGATGCCATGTTGTTGTAATTAGCTTCTGTTTTTTACTGTGACTGCCAATAGAATTTTAGAACCACTATAGAATTAAGTATTTTGAAAAGATCTTCACATAAATTCGGAATATTTAACATTGGTTAATTACTATTATCTAATATGTAGCTATATCCAAATTTTCTCCTAAATTTTCCTTTTTTTTTGTTTTTTGTTGCCCAGGCTGGAGTGCAGTGGTGCAATTATGGCTCACTCCAGCCTTGACTTCCCAGGTTCAAATGATCCTCCCACCTCAGCCCCGCAAGCAGATGGGACTACAGGCTCAGGCCACCGTGCCCAGCTCATTTTTAAATTTTTTTTTTTATAGAGATAGGAGTCTCACTATGTGGCCCAGGCTGGTTTTGAGTCTTGAACTCCTGGCCTCAAGCAATCCTCTCACTTTGGCCTCCCAAAGTGCTGGGATTATAGGTGTGAGCCACCACACTGGGCAAATTTTCCTTTTTAGCAATTTATTTTTTTGGTCTAGGATTCGGACCAGGATCACACATTGCATTAATTGTCATGTCATTTACTTTAATTTGGAACAGTGAGTTCTTTAGCCTGTCTGTGTCTTTCATGACACTGACATTTTTCTGAACAATACAGGTCAATTGTTATGTAAAATTTAAATTTTAGTTGATATGAATTGAAAACTATTAATTCAGAAGACAAAGAGTCTTCTAATATATATGATAAACAATACTTTCCATTCTTTTGGAGGGATACAAAAACACTGCCCATTTTGCTGAAAAGATAAGTAAAATGATCGTTATCATAAAAAAAAGTACACATGATCACCACCTTGAGCTTGTTCATAGAATTTGAAAGTGTGAATAGGGATAAATAAGTATCAATTTCTAATAGCCTGTTTAGCATCTGCTGCTCTTTCTTTCTTTCTTTCTTTTTTTAAATAAGATTGTTTCTACGCCTACTCAGCCATACTTACTGGGAAGATAATCAGTACTTTTTATTTCAATCAGGATGCTGAGCTTCTATTATGCAACCAATTACGGCCTTTATGAATCTTTTTGAAGCTTTATCAATGTGCTGTGATCCTCATTTGGTAACCATTTTATTTTATTAACTTCAATTTAAAGTGTTAATAAAAATAGTTGAATTTAAAAGCCAGTTACACTGTTTCTGTTTGGGTAGCCATGTGGATCTGTTAACTCTGTGGCTCAGAGTAAACTACAGGACTTCTTGCCTCTGGAAATAATGTGAAGACCCTGGTATCTGCCTCTTGCTTAAGAAGGAAATACTGAAAAATGAAGCCAACATATGTGAAACTTCTTGTATTCTTTCGAAGGACCTTAGAAATAGCATCATTAGGTACTTTATGTAAATGTTAAATTAGGAGACCAAACAATTGTCACAGACTAGAGAGGCTGGGAAGACATGACAGCTAAATGCAATGTGATACCTTGACTGGATCCTGCAACAGAAAGAAAACACCAGTGGGAAAACTGCTGAAATCAAAGTCTGGAGTTTAGTTATATAGTCATGAACCAATGTCATTTTCTTAGTTTTGATAAATCTACTATGGTAATATAAGATATTAACAATGTGGGAAATTGGGTGATGGATATATGGGAATTCTCTGTACTAACCTTTGCAACTTCCCTATACATCTAAAATTCTTCCAAAATAAAAGGCTTATTTAAGAAAATAGGCAGCCATTTGCTTGAACCATTGTTAAAATAATAATATAGAATGTCTAGTAATGAGTTGAATAATTTTACTTAGTACTTACCATGGATGTTGTAGCCTATTACACTTAGTGATACAAAGATAGTAGCCAAGTAATCCAAAAATAACCAAAAATACTCCAGCAGCAATTAATCCAGTCAGAAGGCCCATAACGTCAATTTTCTCTCTGTTGCCATCTTAAAATAAATCATTAAAATAACATAAATATAACCACTATACAGCATCACCTATGATTTCAACAAATTTAATCCTGGGTCTAAACATATTATACAGCATCTAATCATTGATGTTGACTTCTTTCAATTCCTTGTGCTAGAGAATCTACCTGAAAAAAATTTAAATGTCACTTGTAAAAGCCCTAGTTATGGTTATTCATTTATTTATTAAAATATAAATATATTTATTTAATATTTAAAATATACTATTTATGTTTTAATAATATTTAAAATGTACTATTTATGTTTTAATAATATTTAAAAGTTACTATTTGTATTTTAATAATATTAAAAGGTACTATTTATATTTTAATAATATTAAAAGGTACTATTTTATTTTAATAATATTCAAAAGATATTCATTTAAGTTTATTTATTTAAAAATTATTTATTAAAATATCCATTTATTAAATGAATAATATTCAGCATTAAGTGGGATAAACATATTCGCTGCTCAACTAGACATACTTTGGTATTAACCACTGAGATAATATTTATTAAGCAACTCAGGGTAGCTATGCAATATAACCTGCTATGGAGGGGGCCCTACCTAAGAGGAATGAAAGAATAGCTGGCAAAAAAAACACCTGACTAAAATGCAGCTAAAGATGATCAATACAGATGAGATAAAGGATCTCCCCCATCTACAAGTTACTGAATTCCATCCAACAATCTTAATTTATCTAGCATAAATGTTCCATCTGCCTTTAATGGTAAAAAAGAAAAAAGTTAAAATAGCTTACATCTTGAAACGAATAGAATCTATTTTTATTCTGTGCAAGTCTTGACTTAGCTGAGCTGTTTAAAACAGCTTTAAGCCCATTATCTCATTTCCCTAGTATCTCACCAAACTTGATTTTCAGTATGTAAATAGATGAATCTGTCCTTTTCTGTCTGAGATAGCCCAGTGTATAGTTGAGAAATCTCCTTAGGTTTATAAGGTATGTATGTTGAGCAACAACCAAACTCAAACAATAAAACTAAAATGTATTACAATAGAGAGAGGGTGAGAAAAGCATTAAATTTGATCAATTCTTGTTTTACCTGATTTTGTGGTTGGTCCTTTAGCTGAATATTTCTGCCAAAATGCGATCTAAAAAAAAAGGTAAAATTCCCAAGTTTATTCAATATCTGTATTATCATATTTCATTTGGTCCTAATGACCTAGACTAGGGGTAGTAAGCTCTTGGCATGCACCATAGGTAGGAGACCAGTTCCTTCAAGCTGGAGGGTGTGACTCACTCTAATTAAAGCATTACCACCCACAACTGCCTCTGCCATCTAATTGTCAAGGGATTACTGCCAGTCCCACCTCTTTACTACTTTGCCTGCTATTTTCCCTTCACCTGACTGAAGCCCCCACTAAGGCACTGGGGGAAATTATTCCATTAGAGAGTAGGTGAAAGTACCAAAGGTAGAAGTTGATGCCATGGACCCACTATCAGGTTTGAAAAGGAGACTGAAGTTTTCCATGGGAGGTAAGCCCTCAGTTTGTCTCTGGAGACTTTTTTTTTTTTTTCTTTTCATACAGATTGCTCTGTTGCCCAAGCTGGAGTGCAGTGGTGTGATCATGGCTCACTGCAGCCTTGACCTTCCAGGCTCAAGCAATCCTCCCACCTCAGCCTCCTGAGTAGCTGGAACTACAGGCGCATGCCACCACACCCAGGTAATTTTTTCTTTTTTGTGGAGATGGGGTTTCATTATGAAGCCCAGGCTGGTCTCGAACAAGCATGAGCCACTGTGCCCTTCTGGGAGATCTTATTGAAAGGTATAGGCCGGGCGCGGTGGCTCAAGCCTGTAATCCCAGCACTTTGGGAGGCCGAGACGGGCGGATCGCGAGGTCAGGAGATCGAGACCATCCTGGCTAACACGGTGAAACCCCGTCTCTACTAAAAATACAAAAACTAGCCGGGCGAGATGGCGGGCGCCTGTAGTCCCAGCTACTCGGGAGGCTGAGGCAGGAGAATGGCGTAAACCCGGGAGGCGGAGCTTGCAGTGAGCTGAGATCCGGCCACTGCACTCCAGTCCGGGCAACAGAGCGAGACTCCGCCTCAAAAAAAAAAAAAAAAGAAAGAAAAAAAAAGAAAGGTATTTATTGATTTGGGAAGACATTGTTGAGACAATTTTAAGTTTAGTGCTACTTGAGAGAATATAAATGAATTTTAAGGAACTATGATAAAATTATAAAAGGTTTGTGGAAAACAGAATGAAATTCCAACAGGCACAACTACACAGTATATGCTTCGTTTTCCTCCTTAATAGAAACAGCAAATACTTGTAGGGAATGGGAGGGTGGGCACAATTATGGAAAAGTCAACAACTAGGTTCCATTACCACCTGCATCTGAAGGATACCTGGGGAGGTTCTTATTAACCAAAAAGTAAAATAGGACGCTTAAGAAAGGGAAAAAGGAGCCAGGGTTATGAAATCTACAAAAGTAAAGAATTTAGGGCCAGGCATGGTGGCTCATGCCTATAATCCTAGCACTTTGTTAGGCCGATGGGGACGGATTGCCTGAGCTCAGGTGTTTGAGACCAGCCTGGGCAACATGGTGAAACCCTGTCTCTACTAAAATACAAAAAAATTAGCCAGGCGTGGTGGCATGTGCCTGTAGTCCCAGCTGTTTGGGAGGCTGAGGCAGGAGAATAGCTTGAACCTGGGAGGTGGAGGTTGCAGTAAGCCGAGATTGCTCCACTGCACTCCAGCCTGGGCGACAGAGCGAGACTCCGTCTCCAAATAATATCATCATCATCATCATCATCATCATCTCAGTTACTTAACATTTTTCAAGACTATGCCAGATTATCACAGGAACAATGCTATCTATTTTGTACCTTATCAAGATGAACAGAATTTAGTTATATTCTAAGAAAGAACTTTAAAAAATATTTCCCTTAAATTACACTGGTAGACGAAATAATATACTTCCGAATACAAGGGCTATATATTTTGTATCCTCAGTGCCAAGGAGAATACCTGGCACATAGCAGACTTCCAGTAAATACCTCAAATACAAATATGGGTCATCAAAAAAGTAAGGTCACTGATAGGACAAATTACTCAGTCATAAATGATTGAAGCCTGAGTTAGAGCACTAACCACAAAATCTTGGAGTGAAATTCACTTTGCCCCATGATTATTATTATTATTATTATTTTTTGAGACAGAGTCTCGCTCTGTCACCCAGGCTGGAGTGCAGTGGCCAGATCTCAGCTCACTGCAAGCTCTGCCTCCCAGGTTTATGCCATTCTCCTGCCTCAGCCTCCCGAGTAGCTGGGACTACAGGTGCCCGTCACCTTGCCCAGCTAGTTTTTTGTATTTTTTAGTAGAGACGGGGTTTCACCATGTTAGCCAGGATGGTCTCGATCTCCTGACCTCGTGATCTGCCCCGTCTCAGCCTCCCAAAGTGCTGGGATTACAGGCTTGAGCCACCGCGCCCGGCCCCCATGATTAATTTTAAATATAACAAACATTAAACACACAAAATCACAACAGTCAATAATTTAGTAACTACTATGAATTAGGTGTAAAGTTAATTAGATGTAAAGCCAAGTCTAAATAGGTTAATTATCATTTTAAGGAAGTAGAAAGAGATAACAGGTACATAATCCTGATTTTGTTTAAAGCATAGCATCTCTAATAACTCAAAGTGCCACTTTCTGAGTACAATTTAACATTTGCAGCCAATTAACATAATCAACCACATTACCGTTTTATCTTCATCCACAAAAATCTCTCTGGCTTCCTCATAATTGCAAAGTTCTTCATTGCACTCTCGTTCTAGGTCGCCAGGAGTGAAGAGCTCCAGATCAAATCTATTATGCAGGAGGCGTCTACGTATGAAAAAGTTTGCTTCTTCTTTTGATGTAAACACTAATAAAGTAATAAAAAAGACTTAAACATTGATGAAAAATAGTCAAAAAATTCCTGTTTTAATTGTGGAAAAAAGTGAATCGTTCTCTTGATATGGCTAAATTATACCAAACTTTTTTGTAAAGCTTTAAAATCTAACCACAAAAAAAAAAAGAAAGAAAAAGCATCAGTGAAGATCATTTCTGATAAATATGAAATATAAAATTAGCATAATTAGGAGTTGATTATGTCCAAAATTAGTAGTATAAATAAAAATTATTTAAATATCTCTTTTTCCCTCCAGATAATTATTTTTCCAATCATTGACAGGTCTATTTCTAAAGAATTGGTTCCCTATTATCTTGACTGAGGAAAATTAGTGGGGCATCATGGACAACATATTGAATTGAGAGTTAGAAGACAGATTTTTGGTTTTGATTTAGCTTAAGTTATTAGCTGTGTATTCTGAGATAAGTCACTTATATTCTTTGGGCTACCATTTCCTCATTTATAACATTGAGAATTAAATTAAATAATCACTAATATCTCTTTAAGTTATTTATTATTATTATTATTATTATTTTTGAGACAGGGTCTCACTCTGTTGCCCAGGCTGGAGTGCAATGACATGGTCTCAGCTCACTGCAACCTCTGCCTCCTGGGTTCAAGCAATTCTCCTGCCTCAGCCTCCCAAGTAGCTGGGACTGCAGGCATGTGCCACCAAGCCCAGTTAATTTTTGTATTTTTAGAAGATATGAGGTTTCACTATTTTGGCCAGGCTGGTCTTGAACTCCTGACCTCATGTTCCACCCACCTCAGCCTCCTAAAGTGCTTGGATTACAGGTGTGAGCCACCGCACCCTGCCAAGTTCTTAAATTACAAATTAATACTTTTATATTAAAATTACTATAGTCAAGTTAATGCTAAAACATACAATTCTAAACTTCTAAACACTACAGGTTAAGAACAGGTTGACACAAAACCAAAGCATCCAACCATGGCAGTACTTTCAAAACCCACAAACTTTAAACTTGTTCTGGTATCACACAAACAAAGCTTAAGAGATTTTGCTTCAGATCATATTACTGAGACTGGAATTCAGAAACTGAGAACTACATCACAATGCTTAAAAGAATTTAAAAGTGCAGATACTTTTCACTGCTCACCATTTCTAAAGAAAGAATGTATTAATGTAGGCAATTGAAAGACTGTTCATGAGAGATCATGGTCTGGAAAACTCATACTGATTTGTGAGGGACCTCAAGTTGTACATTTATTTTTGGCCCTTTGAGGACAGTCACATTTTGTCCAAGATATTTTTTCCACAAATGAATTATCTTTCCAAACAGGTCCAAATGTTCTAGAACTACTTTGTCTAATACGATAGCCATTAGCCACAGATGGCTATTGAGCACTTGAAATGTAGGTTGTGGCTGGGAGTGGTGCCTCACGCCTGTAATCCCAGCAGGCTGAGGCAGGTGGATTAGATCACTTGAGCCCAGGAGTTGGAGACCAGCCTGGGCAACAAAGTGAAAACCCGTCTCTACAAAAAATACAAAACTTAGTCCGGTGTGGTGGTGCATGCCTGTAGTTCCACTACTTGGGAGGCTGAGGTGGGAGGATCACTTGAGGCCAGGAGGCAGAAGTTGCAGTGAGCTGAGATCACACCACTGCCCTCCAGCTTGGGTGACAGAGCAAGAGCCTATCTCTAAATAAATAAATAAATAAGAAACGTGGTTTGTCTGAATTGAAATGTGCTGTAAGTGTAAAATACACATAAGGATTTCAAAGACTTAGTGTAAAAAAAAAGAATGTGAAATGTCTCCATAATGTTTTATATTGCTTATATTTTAAAATGGTGATATTTCAGATACTAGATTAAATTAAATACATTCTTAAAATTAATTTCACCTATTACTTTTTAGTTTTAAAATGTGGCTATTAGAAAAATTTAAATTATGTAGGTAGTTCACTTTATATTTTGGGGGAGCAGCACTATTCTACAGTGTCCATTTTTATGTTATAAATAACAGATATGGGCTATTTGAACCAAGTGGGAAGCTACAATGGGATAATTGGTGATTGTTGTTTTAAAAAGTATTCTAAAAGGTAGATAGAGGGGCTAGTGTGATGAAATATTTCTATTCTGTTTCCTCCTTTGTCTTTTTATAGATTTTATATTACCACTAAATGGAAATAGAATGAAAAATTTTCCAAGCCTCTGTCACCCTTCATTGGGATCCCTACAATGGTCTTCCAAGGGTCTCCTTGCTGCTCTACCGTCTGTTTTTAACATAACAGTCAAAGAGGGCCCTTTAAAAGATAAGATACACTTTGTTCCTACTTTGCTTCTTAAAAACCTTCTAACAGCAATTCCACATCCTGCAGAGTAAAAGCCAAAGTCATTACGGTGGCTTACAAGGCCCTTCTTGGTCTGGTCCCCAAGCCCTGACCCCTCTAACCTCATCTCCTACCACTATCCCTCACATATTCTGTTGTAGCTATGCTGGCTTCCAACACACCTGGTTCTCTCTGGCCTTTGTACTTACTGTTTCTTCTGAACAGAACTTAATTCTTTCAGTTTGCTCTCTCACATCCTTCAGGATTTTGTTCAATGCTACCTTGAACCCCCATCCCTACCCACCCACCCCTGGCACTCCCTGTCCACACTCTGCCTTTCTCCATAGTATTCATCACCATCTGGTTTTCTATATGCTTTACATATTTGTTACCACTCTGTTCTCCTCACTAGAAGGAAAGCTCCATTAAAGCAGGGATATTGGTTCTTGGCCTATAAGAAGTGCTCAAAAAATTACTTAGTGAATGAACAAACTCAACTTTGCTATAGTGGGAGGAAACTCTTGGACCTAAAGTCTACCAGTTGAAGCAATTCATAGGTATAGTCTGGTGTTTCTCAGCTCGGCATAGGTTTAAAGTATCAAACTATTGATGAAACAACCCACGGCCTGCCTCACTTAGCTATACGTACTTCACAAAATCTAAGTTCAGAATGGAGAAGTAGATATCTGCCTCTGCATACTTCTCAAATACGTCCAGATCCTTACATTTTATTGGCTAAAAAGAGCAGTGCCAAATTTCTCATGACAGTCTTCTGTTCCAGTAGGTTGAGTTATTAAAAATACACCCCCATGGAACTCAAAAGCTACTTCGATAGGGGAAACAAAAAAAAGGAGAGCCACAAATATTTTTATTTTTCCTGAAATAATATTTATGCCAATATCATAAATATGATATTTATGATTAATCATATTATGATTAATACTGTATTAAATGTGCCTTCCAGGGGCTGCTGTTTGCCACTTCCCTGAGTGTGCAAGTTCTGATTCTGTCACTGACTGACCTTTATTGCCAGATCAGATTTTTCCCTGCATCCCTTATGATCTCAGGAAAAATACTGTCTTTTGCTACTGGATTCTAAGTAAGTCTGAACTTGCTTTTAATTGAAAGGAAGTAAACTTCCCTGCCCTTGAAACACCCTTGGCTTTCAGCAAGAGCTCCTGTTTTCCCCTTGACCATGGCTGGAGGATGCAATGGCCTTGGCTCTGCTTCCTTGGATTCTCTACCCTTCTTTATTTTTCCTGTCTTAGACTATCGTAAGAGGCTGTCTATGCATTTCACTGCTATAAATTCACCAACCCAGATATTCCATTCTCCTCCTCTCCTTTATCTCCTCGTGTTTTCTAAACAAGCTCCTTTTCAGTCATTTTAACTCCACCCTCATGCTTTATCAAAATTTAGGGCTGGGCACGGTAGCTTACGCCTGTAATCCCAGCCCTTTGGGAGGCCGAGGTGGGCGGATCATCCGAGGTCAGGAGTTCAAGACCAGCCTGGCTAACATGGTGAAACTCCGTCTCTACTAAAAATACAAAATAATTAACTGGGCACAGTGGCATGCACTTGTAAATCCCAGATACTCGGGAGGCTGAGGCAGGAGAATTGATTGAATCCAGGAGGCGGAGGTTGCAGAGAGCTGTGATTGTGCCACTGCACTCCAGCCTGGGAGACAAAGTGAGACTCCGTTTCCAGAAAAACAACAACAACAAAAAAAGAATTTCGCCAAAGGTCCTCTATTTCCAGTTACTCTTCATATCTCCATTTATTATAGCCCATTTGCAGATGGAAGGCATTGACTTCTCTGCTATACAACTCTCTTGAGGTTGAGTTACTGCTACTCACTCTTTCCTCTGCTCTCAGTTCCCTGTTCTGGCTTCTGTTATACAGTTGACGGAGATCATCTGTTTAACAAACACCCTGCCTCCTGCAACCAGATGAAGATGTCCTCCAGGGCAGAGATTGCAGTCTTTCATTTCTATGTCTCCACCAATAGCATGGGGCCTGGCACTTAGCATGTATTCATCAAGTGGTGACTGACTGAACAAGCTGTCTTTTCAAACGTGTCAGATCCCTCATTCACATTTCCATAGACATCTCCAACCCTCCACACTCAAGTATGATCTCTAAATTCCTTCCATAGCTTATAGTGTCCTTGAGACTTTTATTTATTTATTTATTTATTTTTATTTTTTGAGATGGAGTGTCACTCTGTCGCCCAAGCTGGAGTGCAGTGGCATGATCTCAGTTCACTGCAGCCTCCGCCTCCCGGGTAGCTGGGATTATAGGTACGTGCCACCACGCAAGGCTAATTTTTGTATTTTTAGTAGAGACAGGGTTTCACTGTGTTGGCCAGGCTGGTCTCGAACTCCTGATCGCAGGTGATCCACCCACCTAGGCCTCCCAAAGTGCTAGGATTACAGGTATGAGCCACCATGCCGGCGACAGTGTCTCTTATACCTGTGTCATGTTAATGAATGATTGCACTCACAATCATTTTAGAGAAGAGCATCTGAGTATGGAATCTTAAAAGTGCAATCTGTTGCCCAGGCTGGAGTGCTGTGGCGCGATCTGGGCTCACTGCAAGCTCCGCCTCCTGGGTTCACGCCATTCTCCTGCCTCAGCCTCCCGAGTAGCTGGGACTACAGGTGCCAGCCACCATGCCCGGCTAATTTTTTGTATTTTTAGTAGAGACGGGGTTTCACTGTGTTAGCCAGGAGGGTCTCGATCTCCTGACCTCGTGATCCACCCACCTCGGCCTCCCAAAGTGCTGGGATTACAGGTGTGAGCCACCACGACCAGCCAAAAGTGCAATCTTCTAAGTGGACTTACATATACGGTGCAGCTTGAGAGGGACTAAAAAGGATCCTCTTCCAAAATCTTTCCCTATCCCTCTAGCTAGCCTATCCAGTTGCTTAGAATTCTGTCATCAGAGTTTCATGCTTTTGAGTTAATGGATTGTTGTATCTCAACACACACACACACACACACACACACACACACGGCTGTATTAATCATTAATAAAGTCAGTTAGGAGTATTAGTGTAACAGATCCTTCCCAAATGAAAATGAGCTGAGAATCGGATCTGATGAGAAGGGATAAGAGACAGGAACGTGTGGGGACGTGGACCCAGAGTATTGGCACTGGGTGGGGAAGCACCATGAATAGTCAGGGAGAAGGATGCTGAGAGCTAGAGGCTCTTTTTTTTTCTTTTCTGGTTTTACTAGGTTAGGCTTTTAAAATATAGGCAGGAAACAAACTGTTAATGATCTGAAACCTAAAAACTGTGGACTTCTAACTTAGCAAGCCCCAAACCTAATCTTTTCTCAACTAGCTGCTTTTATCTAGACAACTAGACCATCTGAAGTCAAAAAGGACCTCAGAGATCATTTTACGCCCCACCCCCATCACCTTTACAGATGAAGACATTCAAGCCCAAACGGGATTAAGTTATCTCGCCTAGGGTCTCACAACAAGTCCAGACTAGATCCTGGACTACCCCGTTCGCCTTTCCAGGAAGAACAAGTAATTACGCTCATTATAATCGCCACACAGCTTCATCTAGAGAAACGTCACTGACAGATTTTCAGAAGCTGAAGTAGGTTTTCCATTCAGTTAACCACAAACGAGGTCTTACATATATACTTATTAAAGGAAACTCACAGAAATCAAGTCCTACAAATTGCAGTTAAAGAACATAAAAAACCACAACTTTGCCAAATATACCACAAATTAAACTAAAGGATATTTTAGTATTTCTATGATTAATGGGGGTATGTAATTTCAAATACTACACTTTCTCACTGAGATCTGTGCTACGCGGCTCCGGGTTCCAGGGACGTTTTCGTGCTTACCTTCTTCTCCCGCATGCTTAGAAGCCTTTGGACCTCTTGTGCAATGAGGAAACCCCAGGGTAGCTGTGGGCAGTTGGCTGAGTAGAACCAGAAATGTAAACATAGTCTGGCAACTGTCAAACAAACTAAAACAAACAAAAAACACATTTAAAAAAGGCCCCTAGCTCAGCACTTTGAGTTTCTGTCGAACTGAATCACCAACCTGTTGTACTCAAAATCTAGGCACAAGAGCGCCGGCGCGCGGTTTCGGTCGCCGGGACCCAACGCACGCCCAGAAAGCAGCCCCCGAGAGCGCCTAGGACAAACGCCGCGCCCCGGGACCCTGCCGAGGGCTGATGGGGCACCTGTCGCCGCAGGCAACCCTCGGCTATGTGTTGGAATCCAACCCAGTCCGCCGAGGTGGCCCCCTCAGGTAACCCCCACTCCGCCGAGGTCTCGCCGCCAAGCCTCGCACCTGTGTCCCCCTGCACATGTTCCAGCAGCCCCCGGGCCAGAGGCTCGTCTTGGGGCGGTTCCTTCGGCCGCCAGGCCCTCGGTCTCCGGCGCCCTCAAATCTCGGCGACGCTCCGGGCCTCGCTCTCCGCAGGGTCTGGGTGGCCTCCGCGCTCAAACCCGGGAAGCGCCTGGGGTCCGCAGAGGGGCGCCCGGGGAACAAGCGCGGCGCGAGGTCCTGCCTCGGTCCGGGGAGGCGGCCGACGGAGGAAGGGAGGAGGCGGCTACCTGGGGACACCTGGCCGCGCCCCACCTCCCGGAGGCCGGGCCTGTCTGCGGCGAGCGGGCGGGCAGTGGGCCGGCGTCTCCCCGGAGCCCACGCTACGCTCTCAGCCGCCCCAACTTCTGCCCCAGCCCCAGGCGGGCCAGCCTCCTGCCACCAGTTCTGGCCCCGCCTTGGCGGCACGGGTCGCTGCTTTTCGATTTGTGTCTGCACTCGGCGTTCTCAATGCTCCTAATTCAGGGAGCATTTCGGTTCTCAGTCCTAAGCAGAGCGCCCTCGGCGAGTCCAGGGCTTTTCGCTTTGGGTCCCACTGGGCTAGGAGTCCTGTGGTTACATTAGGTCAACTGTTCTCAAAAGGGTGGTCCGGGGACGAGGACAAGATATTCATCAGACAAAATACCCTTTATGCGTGATAAGAAATGGGAATGGACTTACAAGTAATTGATTACATTGGTTCTCCAATGGTGGTGTGCCAGGTCTGGGATGTCTCCAAGATCTTTTCCAGGAGTCTCTAAGGGCAAAACGATTTCCATCATAGTAACAATACATGATTTGCCATTTTCACTTTCATTCTCTCAAGAGTGTACAGTGGAAATTTCCAGGGGCTATTTGACGTGTAATAACGTCATCACTCTGTCTCCTAATAGAATACCTGAGTGCGCGTGCTTGTATTTTCTAGTATTTTCCAGAGCAGTATGTTTAATGTATCAGTACGTACATTTTATAGAGATTTATGTAGATTTATAGAGATTAATAAAATTCATTCTCAGTACTTCTGAACTTAATTTTTTTCTTTTCTTTTTTTCTTTTTCAGAGTAGGGAGTCTCACTTTGTTGCTCCGGCTGACTCCTTAAACTCCTGGGCTCAAGAGATCCTCCTGTCCCATCCTCCAGAGTAGCTGGAACTACAGGTGTCCACCAACTCTCTTGGCTACTGCTTTTGCACTTTGATTAGTTCTCTTTGTTCATATCTACTAGGATAGCTATAACCTCATTTTTCTCAAATAATTATCTTGAAATCTTGATCTTTTCCTTGAGTCTATGCATAAACATAACAAAAAGTATGCTATGTTGTCTTGATTTCAAATAATATTTTGAAAATTTCTCAGTTTTAATGTTAGATAATAAATATCATTAAATGCAATTCACATAAGTGAAAGCTCTTTGGGGTCCTTGATAATGTAAAAGAGTGTAAAAAGGTCTTGATTAAAGACTTCAAGAACTGCTGCATCAAGTAATGAATGCAGCAGGTGGACAGAGGACCTATGCCAGGTGATGGTCACAACCTTCTTTATCCAAAGAACATGCTTAACAATTCTTTGAAACACTATTTATGCTTTGGTCAAAGTGACCTGGCACTTGATGGGGGCCAAGGGAAACATTTTTCCTCCTTCTTTTTTTTTTTTTTCTTGAGACAGAGTCTTGCTCTGTCACCCAGGCTGGAGTACAGTGGCACAATCTCAGCTCGCTGTAACCTCCACCTCCTGGGTTCAAGCGATTCTCCTGCCTCAGCCTCCTGAGTAGCTGGGATTACAGGCGTCCACCACCATGCCTGGCTAATTTTTTGTACATTTAGGAGAGAGGGGGTTTCACCATGTTGGCCAGGCTGTTCTCAAACTCCTGACCTCATGTGATCCGCACACCTCAGCCTCCCAAAGTGCTGGGTTTACAGGCGTGAACCACCGTTCCTGGACTCAAATTTTTGACTAATGCAATTTTTACCAAATTCTGTTTTTTTCCTCCGAAAGGATATTGTCTATTTTATTATGATTATTGATAATCAACTGAATTCTTCTTAAGTTTTCTGCAGAAATTTTGTTTTCACTGATTCCTTCTAGGCAGTGCTTTTCCTTTTCCTTCTTCCAATCCCTCTTCACTTTCCATTTGTCTGCCTCGTGGTCTAAACTATTTCTATGATGGATTCTTCCCTCTCTCTTATTCAAGCAATTGAGATCAGACTATGAAGAGGCCAGACATGGTTTATTGTGGTTGAACACAAGAATAGGAAACATTTTCACTAGAACACCCATTTTCCTGTTTATTCATTGAGTTAAGCTACAGCACTGAGACCTCCTGGTGGGGAGATGGACACCACAGCATCTGTTATGGAGGAGAACTTAATCTGGCTGAGACCTGTGTCTGAGAATGTGGGCCTGTAAAATTCTCATCAAGTGCAAGAACTGACTTACTCATTTTTGCATCCTCCATAGTACCCAGGGGAGTGCTTTCTACGTTGTTCATGCTGAATACATTTCAATGGAGCAAAAGCAATTTATTTTCAGGTAAGAAAAGTGCTTCATTTCCCACTACTTTGGGGAGAGGCCAATGGTCAAATGCCTCATGCTATGGAATCAGCATTTGTGAACTTTGATGACATTCCTTGGTAAAATGAGTCCGCCCACATATCTGGATATTTGGACCAAAACAAATGAGGCCTTGTGCTTACATCAAACATCAGAGTTTATAGACAGAGAGGGAGGCAGACAGAGAAATGAAAGTCTGTTTCTCAGCAGTGAATTACATCCCTGTGTGTTTCCCTGTAACACTGAGTCCTAGAGAATGTTACAGCATTTGGCAGCATGCACACAGACTTCAGTTGCTACGGAGCTGCAAGATATTTTGAGGTTAGATGGCAAAGAGAGAAATGAGAAAAACCAGTAACAACAGTGCCCAAGATGGCTGATTTCTTCTATTATTTCCTTGCCGTATTCATTTTATTTTGTGCCATCTGCTATTTAAAGTTATAATATTCTTGGTCAGGCACGGTAGCTCACACCTGTAACTCCAGAACTTTGGGAGGCCTAGGCGGGCAGATCATGAGGTCAGGAGTTCGAGACCAGCCTGGCCAACATAGTGAAACCCCGTCTCTACTAAAAATACAAAAAAATTAGCCGGGCATGGTGGTGGGCACCTGTAATTCCAGCTACGCGGGAGGCTGAGGCAGGAGAATCACTTGAACCTGGGAGGCAGAGGTTGCAGTGAGCCAAGATCGCGCCACTGCACTCCAGCCTGGGCAACAAGAACGAAACTCCATCTCAATAATAATAATAATAATAATAATAATAATAATAATGTTATAATATTCTTATGCCTTTCTTCCAAAGCATTTTAAGTGTTCTCACAGATAGTGTTTTTCTTATTCTGGTTATCTGTGGAGTTGGACTAGATATTATAATTCTCATTTTACAAAGAGGGTTACTGAAGCATGAAGTAAATGAATAGTCATCGGCCAAGTAGTAGCCTGGTTCTTGACTCCAGTGCCTTTTTTTCTTTTCTTTTTTTTTTTTTGAGTTGTTATCAAGTGATAAAGGGCAGTAGGTAAAGACTTATTTAGTTTCAGAGGAAATAAGAACAAAATCAGAGCAATGAGATTAATGGACTTGGATTAATGTGATAATGCATCTCTGAATTTGAGCACATACCCACCCACTTACCTGTGTGAATTCAAGAATGAAATGAAAACTCACTTTACTGTGTGGGCATGAGGGTGGACTCAAGGACTGTGACAGGAGATGTTAAGGTTGCAGCCATGAAGCTCTGTAAGTAAAGTCATATCCACATCGTTAAAGACACATCGATGACTATCATTAGCCTCTTCAGGAGATGCAACTTTATTGAACTTGCTGTTTCCGTGACATTTTAGCCTTGACATTTCAACATCAATTGTTTGCTGTTTTAGTTTATCTCAGTATACTCAGCAAGTGAGAAATGAAAGACTCCTACTATTCCAGGTTGATTATATATCTATATGCAGGTATTCTCAGATTCAACAAATCAGTAAAGGGGTTAAGAATTTTATTTTAAACATTTGCTTAAAGCCCTTTAAGGACACTTTTGAACAGAACTTTTATTTAATTCTACCATTTAAGAACAATGATTGTTAATAATGAAAAAATTAAATAAAAGAACACTGTGAGGGATCATCTGATTTCATGTCACACTGTGAGTAGTAATAAGGCCTACGTGTCATGCTGAAAATATAGTAATCTTCATAGCTCTTTGAGTGCACTGGAGCTGCCCCCAGGGACCTATGACAGGGACTTGTGTCATGGCTGGCCACAGAACTGTCACTCTGTACTGATGTTGGCATTTTTACACCTATTATACACTTATCAGCCTTATTTTCTCATCATAATCTTACTTTCTGAGTGCCACACAATTTTTGGCCTATTTTTTTGTAAACTCATATTCAGGTAATCATGATATTCTAAGCAAAGATTATTTGGCATCAATTGCAAAACCGTACTTTCCAAACACAACATGTGAAAAAGGAGTTTAAACAAATTATGCATTTCTACCTATGCAATTGACAGTGTTTAAGAATCACTGGTTAATTCTGCATCAGAGGCTGAGCGTGGTAGCTCACTCCTGTAATCCCAGCACTTTTGGAGGCCGAGGAAGGCGGATCACCTGAGGTCGGGAGTTCGAGACCAACCTGGCCAACATGGAGAAACCCCATCTCTACTAAAAATACAAAATTAGCTAGGCGTGGTGGCGCATGCCTATAATCCCAGCTACTTGGGAGACTGAGGCAGGAGAATTGCTTGAACCTGGAAGGCGGAGGTTGTGGTGAGCCGAGATGGCGCCATTGCACTCCGGCCTGTGCAACAAGAACGAAACTCCATCTCAGAAAAAAAAAAAAAAATCTGCATCAGAGAAAGACAATAATGAAGTGTTAATGATGTTGGTACTGACTGAAAGACACACATTACATGGAAGTTCTATTAGGAAATATACCAACCAGGATCTGTGTATCCTCCTTTGGTGAAGGATTCTCCTTTATTATTTTATGTACTGCCCTGGCTTGACACTCTCAAATGAAGTGTGAACTGAGAGTTTTGTTTTGTTTTTTGGAGACAGGGTCTCACTCTATCGCTGAGGCTGGAGTGTAGTGGCAGTTTCATGGCTCACTGCAGCCTTAACCTCCTGGGCTCAAACGATCCTCCTGCCTCAGCCTTCAGAGTAGCTGGGACCTCAGGCACATGCCATCATACCTGGCTAATTTTTGTATTGTTTGTAGAGACAGGGGTTTTGCCATGTTGCTCAGGCTGGTCTGGAATTCCTGGGTTCAAGTGATCTTCCTGCCTTGACCTCCCAAAGTGCTGGAATTACAGGCATAAGCCACGGCACCAGGCTTAACTGAGTTTTGAAGTATAAAATGTGGATTTTAAAGCATGGTTTCTTTTACTGATGCTTACTAATGGCTTTAGTAAAGTTTATGGATGTTCCTTACCCACCCTCGACATTTTAATCCTGACAGTCCCTTGAGAGCCAAGGAGCAAAATTTACCCATGTTTGTATTTTTGCTGCTTAGTACCTCACTTGGCTGGCATGTAGCAGGACTTCCTGATTGTTAAGTGAATGAAACAATAAGTTCTAATCCTAAGTCTGCTTCTCTCTGGGTAGATGACTTTGAACAAGTCACTTCTCTGAATTCTCTCTGCCTCTTCTGAGACATTGGGAGTTTGGTCTGCATGAACTCTAAGATTCCTTCCTGTTCTAAAATTCTATTTAAGTAATGTTCTAATTATTCTTTCTCACCCTGGATAGTCTTGAATTACTTGCTTTTATATAATTTGTATATTATATAAAAGGAAATCAATCATATACAAATAAAAATTTTAGAATTTGTCTTAAACACAAATTATATATTTTATAAATGGTTCACTCACAATTATATAAAATGGGAAGTTGATGGGAAATCTCTATGTGACAAAAGACATAGGAAAACATTTTTAGGGGCCAGGCGTGGTGGTTCACGCCTGTAATCCTAACACTTTAGGAATCTGAAGCAGGCGGATCACTTGAGGTCAGGAGTTCGAGACCAGACTGGTCAAAATGGTGAAACCTCGTCTTCACTAAAAATACAAAATTTAGCTGGGAATGGTAATGCATGCCTGTAATCCCAGCTACTCTGGAGGCTGAGGCAGGAGAATCATGTGAACCTGGGAGGTGGAGGTTGCAGTGAGCCGAGATTGCACCACTGCACTCTAGTCTGGGCAACAGAGCGGGACTGTGTCAAAACAAAACAAAGCAAAACAAAAACAAACAAAATTTTCAGATTCAACAAGAAGAGCTAACTATCCTAAATATATATGCACCCAATACAGGAGCACCCAGATTCATAGAGCAGGTCCTTAGAGACCTACAAAGACACTTAGACTCCCACACAATAATAATGGGAGACTTTAACCCCCCCACTGTCAACATTAGACAGATCAACGAGTCAGAAAGTTAACAAGGATATCCAGGAATTGAACTCAACTCTGCACAAAGTGGACCTAATAGATGTCTACAGAACTCTCCACCTCAAATCAACAGAATATACATTTTTCTCAGCATTGCATCACACTTATTTCAAAATTGACCACATAGTTGGAAGTAAAGCACTCCTCAGCAAATGTAAAAGAACAGAAATTATAACAAACTGTCTCTCAGAACACAGTGCAATCAAACTAGAACTCAGGATTAAGAAACTCACTCAAAACTGCTCAACTACATGGAAACTGAACAACCTGCTCCTGAATGACTACTGGGTACATAACGAATAACGAAATGAAGGCAGAAATAAAGATGTTCTTTGAAACCAATAAGAACAAAGATACAATGTACCAGAATCTCTGGGACACATTTAAACTAGTGTATAGATGGAAATTTATAGCACTAAATGCCCACAAGAGAAACCAGGAAAGATCTAAAATTGACACCCTAACATCACAATTAAAAGAACTAGAGAAGCAAGAGCAAACACATTCAAAAGCTAGCAGAAGACAAGAAATAACTAAGATCACAGCAGAACTGAAGGAGATAGAGATACAAAACACCTTTCAAAAAATCAATGAATCCAGGAGCTGGTTTTTTTTTAAAAAGATCAACAAAATTGATAGACCACTAGCAAGACTAATAAAGAAGAAAAGGGAGAAGAACCAAATAGACACAATAAAAAATGATAAAGGGGATATCACCACCGATCCCACAGAAATACAAACTACCATCAGAGAATACTGTAAACACCTCTATGCAAATAAACTAGAAAACCTAGAAGAAATGGATAAATTCTTGGACACATACACCCTCCCAAGACTAAACCAGGAAGAAGCTGCGTCCCTGAATAGACCAACAACAGGTTCTGAAATTGAGGCAATAATTAACAGCCTACCAACCAAAAAAAGTCCAGGACCAGACGGATTCACAGCCGAATTCTACCAGAGGTACAAAGAGGAGCCGGTACCATTCCTTCTGAAACTATTCCAATCAATAGAAAAAGAGAGAATCCTCCCTAACTCATGTTATGAGGCCAACATCATCCTGATACCAAAGCCTGGCAGAGATACAACAAAAAAAGAGAATTTTAGACCAATATCCCTGATGAACATCGATGCAAAAATCCTCAATAAAATACTGGCAAACTGAATCCAGCAGCACATCAAAAAACTTATCCACCATGATCAAGTGGGCTTCATCCCTGGGATGCAAGGCTGGTTCAACATATGCAAATCAATAAACGTAAGCCATCATATAAACAGAATCAAAGACAAAAACCACATGATTATCTCAATAGATGCAGAAAATGCCTTTGACAAAATTCAACAGCCCTTCATGCTAAAAACTCAATAAATTAGGTATTGATGGGATGTATCTCAAAATAATAAGAGCTATTTATGACAAACCCACAGCCAATATCATACTGAATGGGCAAAAACTGGAAGCATTCCCTTTGAAAACTGGCACAAGACAGGGATGCCGTCTGTCACCACTCCTATTCAACATAGTGTTGGAAGTTCTGGCTAGGGCAATCAGGCAGGAGAAAGAAATAAAGGGTATTCAGTTAGGAAAAGAGGAAGTTAAATTGTCCCTGTTTGCAGATGACATGATTGCATATTTAGAAAAGTCCATCATCTCAGCCCAAAATCTCCTTAAGCTGATAAGCAACTTCAGCAAAGTCTCAGGATACAAAATCAATGTGCAAAAATCACATGCATTCCTATACACCAATAACAGACAAACAGAGAGCCAAATCACGAGTGAACTCCCATTCACAATTGCTTCAAAGAGAACAAAATACCTAGAAATCTAACTTACAAGGGATGTGAAGGACCTCTTCAAGGAGAACTACAAACCACTGCTCAATGAAATAAAAGAGGACACAAACAAATGGAAGAACATTCCATGCTCATGGATAGAAATAATCAATCTCATGAAAATGGTCATACTGCCCAAGGTAATTTATAGATTCAGTGCCATCCCCATCAAGCTACCAATGACTTTCTTCACAGAATTGGAAAAACTACTTTAAAGTTCACGTGGAACCAAAAAAAAAGCACTCATTGCCAAAACAATCCTAAGCAAAAAGAACAAAGCTGGAGGCATCAAGCTACCTGACTTCAGACTATACTACAAGGCTACAGTAACCAAAACAGCATGGTACTGGTACCAAAACAGAGATAAAGACCAATGCAACAGAACAGAGCCCTCAGAAATAATACCACACATCTACAACCATCTGATCTTTGACAAACCTGACAAAAACAAGAAATGGGGAAGGGATTCCCTATTTAATAAGTGGTGCTGGGAAAACTGGCTAGCCATATATAGAAAGCTGAAACTAGATCCCTTCCTTACACCTTATACAAAAATTAATTCAAGATGGATTAAAGACCTAAATGTTAGACCTAAAACCATAAAAATCCTAGAAGAAAACCTAGGCAATACCATTCAGGACATAGGCATGGGCAAGGACTTCATGTCTAAAACATCAAAAACAATGGCAACAAAAGCCAAAATTGACAAATGGGATCTAATTAAACTGAAGAGCTTCTGCACAGCAAAAGAAACTACCATCAGAGTGAACAGGCAACCTACAGAATGGGAGAAAAGTTTTGCAATCTACTCATCTGACAAAGGGCTAATATCCAGAATCTACAAAGAACTTAAACAAATTTACAAGAAAAAATCAAACAACCCCATCAAAAAGTGGGCAAAGGATATGAACAGGCACTTCTCAAAAGAAGACATTCATACAGACAACAAACACATGAAAAAATGCTCATCATCACTGGCCATCAGAGAAATGCAAATCAAAACCACAATGAGATACCATCTCACACCAGTTAGAATGGCAATCATTAAAAAGTCAGGAAACAGCAGGAACTGGAGAGGATGTGGAGAAATAGGAACACTTTTACACTGTTGGTGGATCTGTAAACTAGTTCAACCATTATGGAAAACAGTATGGCAATTCCTCAAGGATCTAGAACTAGATGTACCATATGACCCAGCCATCCCACTACTGGGTATATACCCAAGGATTATAAATCATGCTGCTATAAAGACACATGCACACGTATGTTTATTGCGGCACTATTCACAATAGCAAAGACTTGGAATCAACCCAAATGTCCATCAGTGACAGACTGGATTAAGAAAATGTGGCACATATACACCATGGAATACTATGCAGCCATAAAAAAGGATGAGTTTGCGTCCTTTGTAGGGACATGGATGCAGCTGGAAACCATCATTCTTAGCAAACTATCACAAGAACAGAAAACCAAACACCACATGCTCTCACTCATAGGTGGGAACTGAACAATGAGATCACTTGGACTCGGGAAGGGGAACATCACATACTGGGGCCTATCATGGGGAGGAGGGAGGGGGGAGGGATTGCATTGGGAGTTATACCTGATATAAATGATGAATTGATGGGTGCTGACGAGTTGATGGGTGCAGCACACCAACATGGCACAAGTATACATATGTAACAAACCTGCATGTTATGCACATGTACCCTAGAACTTAAAGTATAATAAAAAAAATTAAAAAATAAAAAGGTGTTTTTTTTTTTTTTTTAGATATACTGTAATTGGCCTCTGTACTCTGATAATTTGATTTGATTTCTGTGTTATCAGGTGATATTATTGCAGAATTTTTCTGTTATCAGAACTTCTACTTTATTTCTTTCCAATTTTGCTATGTTTTTCTTGGGTTTGTATTGAATTTATGTATCTTTCTTGTAGTATATCTACTATTATTTCCCTGTTTTAGCTCTGCCACTGCCTCAAATTTTTTTTCATTTTCTCTTTATCTTCAGAATTTATTTATTTATTTATTTTTGAGACAGAGTCTTGCTCTGTTGCCAAGGCTGGAATGTAATGTCATGATCTTGGCTCACTGCTACCTCCACCTCCTGGGTTCAAGTGATTCTCCTGCCTTAGCCCCCCAAGTAGGTGGGATTACAAATGCCCACCACCATGCCTGGCTAATTGTTGTATTTTTAGTAGAGATGGTGTTTTGCCATGTTGGTCAGGCTGGTCTCGAATTCCTGATCTCAGGTGATCCACCCTCCTCAGCCTCCCAAAGTGCTGGGATTACAGGCATGAGCCACTATGCCCAGCCTATTTTCAATATTTTAAGATTTATAATCTTAAAATATTGGGAATATTGATCTGTCTTTCATTCTTTTTTCTTTTTCTTTTTTTCTTTTTTAAAGACAAGTTTTCACCATGTTGGACAGGCTGGCCTCAAACACCTGGCTTCAACTGATCCTCCCAACTTGGCCTCCCAAAGTGCTGGAATTACAGACATGAGCCACCATGCCTAGCCCTGTTTTTCATCTTCAAAGAGAACAATGTCTTTTCTTTATTTTGAGGGATGTATTGAATCTACTATGAGATTGTTTATATAGACACAATAAATACTGAATAAATTAAATTAATTCTTAAGATGGTACCAGTTTTTATCGTTATATGTTTTCCTTATTTTCTTCTATTTTTGTTTGTATGTTCCCCTGTTCCTATTTCACAATTTTATGTTTCTGTCTCTTTTCCTTCCCTCTTATTTCTTCTAAGTCATTACTTCAAAATTTTTTTTCTTTTTCTTTTTTTTTTTTTTTGAGACGGAGTCTCGCTCTGTCGCCCAGGCTGGAGTGCAGTGGCCGGATCTCAGCTCACTGCAAGCTCCGCCTCCCGGGTTTACGCCATTCTCCTGCCTCAGCCTGCCGAGTAGCTGGGACTACAGGCGCCCGCCACCTCGCCCGGCTAGTTTTTTGTATTTTTTAGTAGAGACGGGGTTTCACCGTGTTAGCCAGGATGGTCTCGATCTCCTGACCTCGTCATCCGCCCGTCTCGGCCTCCTAAAGTGCTGGGATTACAGGCTTGAGCCACCGCGCCCGGCCCAAAATTTTTTTTTCTTATGATTCTCAACGTTTTCTTGTTTTCTTTCCCTAAGAAGTTTCTATAATTTTCTTAGGTTTAATCATATGAAATTGTCACTTATGTAAATAAAAAAAACAGCCAAATATCAGCAATTTCATATGATTCAACAGAATTGCTTTCCTCAGGACCTGGCAGATGCTAAATTAATACTTACTGAATGAATTAATAAATAAATCCTCCTATTCATCATTTTTGGTCAAACTATTCCAGGACGTTTATATTGCAGAGCCCAAGGGCCTAGATAGCATTAGGCAAAAGGCTCCTTACCAACTGTGGACTCAGAACTCTTTAGTCATAAATGATCTTCCCAAATGTGCTGATTACCTGATTCTGTTAGTCCATGTCATCAACATGCTACAGATAAACCTGACGATACATACTCTTGTGAGCAAGCATGTGGTTACCTACATCAATGTTATTCTGTATGTATTTGCATGAATGTTAGTAACATCAATTTACGGAGTATGCATCTTTCTGTGAGCATTTCTGTATACAGTTAACATCTCAAGAAGCTGAACTATGGAAAAAGAGAAAAGAAAGTTTGTTCAGACATTGTGGAAATTGAAAGGAAGGTTAAGTTTCTTAAAATACATTTCTATTTCAATCTCATTAGCAGTAAAATGACATATGTGTTATTCCCAAACCATTTACCTCTGGTATTCCCCTCCCTTCAATGGGCCTTTGAGAATTGATGCACACTGAAATAACAGCTGAGCTCTGAAGAAGAGAAGTATTAATTATGGAAACATTTCGGGTTTCCTGAGTTACAAGGAAATTTAGTAAGTGAATCAGGAGGAGCATTGTAACTGGGGTTTCTGGTTTCTATCCAATAGGATTTCCACTTTACCCCCTTAGCATCTGAATTTACTTAATCATTCAGTAACTGCACTTATGATTCATACCCTATGACTTATGAAGAGATTCTTTTGTTCTCTTTCAGTCATGAAAAGGTGAAATTCAAGATCTGACTCTGACATATGGTATCACCTTTTCAGGAAATAAAAGGTATACTTTTTTCTTTCTTTTTAAAAAAGAAAATTGCAATTTTTAAATAGCAGTGCAATTTGTACCCTTGTAAGACATCCAAATAATATAGAAGTTTATTAGTAAAATAAGTAAAAGGACTTTTTAAAACTGTTAACATAAGTTTGCACAAAGCCCAAGACTTTTAAAAATGAACTCTATAGAATCATTTAAATACTTATGTCAGGAAATTCTGTCGTATTAAGTTAATGATTTTTTTGGACACATTTAATATTGAGAATATTTTATTTGTATAGAGTCTGTTGTAATGCGTAATGTTGTAAAACTACATTTTTAAAAGTTTGTTGCCACTCTCACATCTTACTTCAAAATAAATTCCAGATGACTTTAAGAATTAAATGAAAAAATACCCTATAAAAGAACGAGAAGAAAATATGTGTGGATAATATCTTCTCCTGGAGTGAAGAACTCTCTAATAACAAAAGCAAAAGAAAAATTACAAATGTAGAGATTGATAAATTTGACCTTATCAAAATTAAACATTTTCAGACATGGTAAGACACTATTAAAGCAAATGACAAATCGGGAAAATATTTGCAACATATATGATAGATAAAAGGTAGAGATCTTTACTCTTTAAAGTACTAAAACAAATCAAGAAAAAAGATGAGTTAAAAAACAGATACAACACATAGATGATTCACAAAAGAAGAAATAAAAATAGCCAATTAGTAAACCTCAGAAAATGTTCAGCTTCACTAGCAATCAAAATGATAAAAATTTAAATAAGTTTTTTTGTTTTGTTTTGTTTTGTTTTGTCAGTTAGATTGACAAAGAGAAAAAAATAATGACACATTCAGTGCTGGGAAGGGTATGGTGAAAAGGGCACTTTCTGCTCACTACCGGAATAACCACTTTAGAAGGCAATTTAGTAATTCACTTCAATAAGTGTGGAGACTCTGTTCTTAAACGTAAGAGATTATTGCCTCATCTATTTTCAGGAACTTAACTATTGCACTTTTGTGTTGCTGATTTATAAAGATATTTCATGATCATTCTCTAATAACATATTTAATGCCTCTTCAGTTATTTCTGTATTTTACTTATCATTTTCTACATATATCAAAAAAGTTCAGGATGAGTGTGGTGGCTCACACCTGTAATCCCACCACTTTGGGAGGCTGAGGCATGAGGATTGCTTGATACCAGGAGTTTGAGACCAACCTAGGCAACATAGTGAGACTCTCATCTCTACAAAAAACCAGAAAAATTAGTGGGACATGGTGTCACATGCCCAAGTTCCAGCTACTTGGGAGACTGAGGTGGGAGGATTGCTTGAGCCTGGGAGATCGAGGCTGCACTCCAGCCTGAGTGACAGAGTGAGACTGTGTCTCAAAAAAAGTTCCAGTTTATTCTTTGGTTTTTAAAAAATAACAAGTTGACTTCAACAAAGTGAACTGACTCCCCCTCTACTTTCAAATGACTTTTTGAAAAGTTAAGAAATACTTCTATTATTTTCTATTACAAAAGCAATATTTATATTTATTATAGAAAAATTAGGAGATAAGGAAAGAGAAGAAAAATGCCTAATTCCACTTCCTAGTTCACCACTTGCAGTACATCATTCCAGGCCTTCTCCCATCCATACACATATGTATGTATTATACAGGTTATCAAATGAACTTCCAGAAAGGATTATAAATGTATATGGCCACCTCCATATAATGATAAATGACAAGCATTGTCCCTTTTCAAATAGTGGACATAAACATTTTAAGAAAATGGTTTAAAAATAGCCTCTTGGTTATGTGTAGTGGTTCACGCCTATAATCCCAGCACTTTGGGAGGCTAGGGCAAGGGGATCACTTGAGCCCAGATGTTCAAGACCAGCCTGGGCAACATGACGAAACTCTGTCTCTACAAAATACAAAAATTAGTCAGGTGTGGCGGCACACACCTGTTGTCTCAGCTACTTGGGAGGCTGAGATGGGAGGATTGTTTGAGTCCAGGGGGTCAAGGATGCAGTGAACTGTGTTCCAGCCACTGCACTCCAGCCTCGGTGACAGAGTGAGAACCTAGGTCAAAAAAAAAAAAAAAAGGAACCCCTTATTGTTTTAATTAGCATATTTTTACACACTCATTGGCTATTTGTTGTTTTTTTTTAAGTTCCCTATTTCTGTTTTTTGCTGAGTTGCATTTCAGTCAAGTGTAATCCCAAGATTGTGGAAACTCTTGTTTTCATTTGGGCCTAGTCTATTCTTGGAATTCCTACAGAAAAATAATCATTTTATCTATGGTTTGTCCTGTATGGAAATCGTAATCATGATAATTTGAATAACAGAGGTTACTCAAATGTTTCCTCTTTGCATTTAAGACCATATTACATATCTTTTCCTGAAAAAAAAAAAATCACTGTCCTAATAATATCTCCTTAAGTGCTCTGGGGGACATAAGAATGAATGGTAATATAAAAAACATTTTTTAACTGAGATAAAATTTACATAACAAAATTTACCATATTAACCATTTTAAAGAGTACAACACAGGAACTTACAGTATATTTACAATGCTGTGCAACCAACACCACTATCTAATTATAGAACATTTTCATGGCCCCCAAAATGGGGAGTGACTAAGTAGTCACTCTCCATTTCCCATTCCCCCAGCCCCTGTCAACCACTAACCTACTTTCTGTCTCTATGGATTTGCCTATTCTGGACATTTCATATAAATGGAATCATACAATATGTAGTCTTTTGTGACTGGCTTATTTCTCTTAATATAATGTTTTCAAAGTTCATCTTTATTGTAGCATGTATCAGTACACACTCCTTTTTATGGTTAAATAATCCATTGTGTGGATATACGGCATTTTGTTCAACCTTCATTAGCTGATAGACATTTGGGCTGTTTCTAATTTTTGGCTATTATGAATAATGCCGCTATGAACATTCATGTACAAGTTTTTGTGTGAACCTATATTTTCCATTTTCTTGAGCATATACACCTAGGAGTGGAACTGCTGGACTATATGGTAACTCTATGTTTATGTTTTGAGAAATATGTGACATTTTAAAGACTTAATATGTGTGTGGCACTTGGCTAAGCACTTGACTTGCATTTTCTTATAGAATTCTCACAACTTTCTGCAGTAGATCCAATTATTATGCCCATTTTACAGATGAGGGCACTATAGCTCAAAGATGTTAAACAACTTGCCCAAGGGCTGACAGCTAGTTAGGACAGAGCCAGGATTTGAGCTAATGTAGTCTGGCTCTAGAATCTGAACTCTTTACTACTTTTACTGACTTAATACACTTATGACTCAAAAGGGCAGAGGACAGCACACAAGTAACCAAACAAGGCCAAATGACGTAGAATTGTAAGAGCCATGTAATGTACTTAGAAAATTCCATGTGGAAAGTGCAACAGAGGAGGGAGCATTTGAAGTGAACCTCAATTGGTGGGAACAAATTCAAGAAGAGGACCTGGAGTAAAGGCCAACTAGGTGAAAGGACTATTACAGGATTGGCAAGTTAGTTTCACCATAAGTGCCAGTTCCAGTTTATTGGTAGTGGCAGTGAGTAGCACTATGTAGAGATACTGTATCCCAGCTCAGTGGGAAAGTCTGTGATGATTAATTAACAATATCTGCCATGGGCAGGGGAGGGGAGATTTGTAGCACTCATGATATGAATTTTCATCACTGGACTATTATGACATGGAGATGAGAAATTGTGGGTCATATTTTGGAAAGCAATGACTGTATGATTTTGACTGGATCATAGGGCATGTGTAGGGAAAGTGGAGGCTTAAATAAGTTAGCAACATGTGGTGAGGCTGTATGGCAGAGTGTTTTAAATGACAGACTGAAGAATTTGTACATGAGTCAGTAGGTATTGAGGCGTCATGGAAAATTTTTTAACAGGGGAATAGTGTCATAGGAGCCCTACTCTAAGAAGATTAATCTGGCAGGGGCATACAGAATGAATTGATGTAGTGAATGAATGGAGACAAAGAGACTGTTCAAGGCAATGTTAAAAAAATTTAGTGGATGATACCTGGTCAAAACAGGGGACAACCACTTTTTCCCATTAATTTGATAAAGATTAAAATGTAGTAAGAGGAAATGAATACTCAAATAGTCTACTGGTGATACATTGGTTCAACTTTTCTGGAGGGCCATTTGGCAACACATGTAAAAAGCCTTAAAAATGATTCAGTCCTTTTAACCCAGTATTTAGCAACTTATGCTACCAAAGTAAGCCTGGATGTATGCAAAGATGTAGCTCTGAAGATGTTCATTGCATTGCCATTTTAAAAAAACAAATGTAGCTCAGATACTGGCTGCGCAGTGTCTCTTCTCGTCACCAGCTGACCTGAATCAAGACTTGGCAATTACTTACATTCACCATAGAGAACTCACTATATGAAAATCATTTAGGGCTGAGTGTGGTGGGTCACGCCTGCAATCCTAGCACTTTGGGAGGCAGAGGCAGGCGGATCACTTGAGGTCAGGAGTTCAAGACCAACCTGGCCAACATGGTGAAACCCCATCTCTACTAAAAATACAAAAAATTAGCCGGGCTTGGTGGCAGGTGCCTGTAGTTCCAGTTACTCTGGAGGCTGAGGTAGGAGAATCACTTGAACCTGGGAGGCAGAGGTTGTAGTGAGCCGGGATCGCCCCATTGCACTCCAGCCTCGGCAACAAGAGTGAAACTCAATCTCAAATAAAATAAAATAAAAAAGAAAGAAAACCATTTAGTCAGCAATGTAGAATGTACTAAAGATTACATAGGGGAGATGTAAAAGAGGCTTTAATAACATTGTGCTCAGTACACAACTTGAAGAAGTTCCTTAGATGTGTCTTCCCTCTCCACAGCACTGAGCTGGAATCCTCATTGCTGTGACCCTTCTCCCCACAGTACTTAGTCCTTATCCTTCTTTTCTTCTCTCTCTCACTGTACAGTTACTTTTTTCCACTTGACTTTGGGCATCAGAGTCTATTCTGAACAGGCCTCTTTTTAAAAAAAGCCAGTTTCTCTTTAGAAAAAATTATTATAAATATTTGTGGAAAATATAAAAATTACTCATGAGTTTCACAAAACACTGGGAACAGTTATATGTTAGAAGAAGAGGAGAGATTTGTTAAATACATTTTGGTACAACTTGTTACTACCTAAAACTTGTTTGGCTCTCGTGGGCAACATGAGAATCCCTAAGTAATTGTGATCATTTCCATGGTTTCAGATATGACTAATGTGTTGACAACTTTCGAATTTACATTTCTAGCACAAATCTTTCCTCTGTGTTCCAGACATATTACCTCACTTTAGGTTAATATATCTATACTTGATGTCTCATAGATACCTGGAACTTGCCGCATTAAACCTAGTCCTCATCTTCTTCCCTCCAGTCTTCCCAAACTCAGAAAATGGCAGTACCATCTGAAAAGTTACTAAAGTCAGAAGCTTAGTAGGCATCCTTGGTTCTTTCCTTCTTTTGCACTTCTTTCCATATCCAACTGATTAACAAGTCTGTTAGCACTGCCTCCAAAATACAGTCATCCACCTCTTTTCATACTCATTCCTCAGCCCACTCCAGAAGAAGTTTCCATGCAGAAAGGATAGCATGTATAAAAGCATAGAGATCTAAAAGAGATGGATTGTCTGGGGAAACTGCAGGTGTGTAATGTTGGTAAGTCTACGTGGTTTCAGGGAGATGAGGCTGGAAAAAATGTTCCTTAGAAAATGGGAGAAGATGGGATTCAAGAGTTAAGGTGGCAAGTTTGGGTGAGAACCTATGTAGAGATCTGGCGCAAACACTTACCATCTCTTTTCCAAAATTCTAGCAAAGGAAAGATGATACCAACCAAAGGAAACATAACACACAGTTTTAATAAGCAAAAAGAGGTAACAAACCTTTTTCCTTCTCACCCAGAAGAATAGGTCTTGCTAAGTGTACATTACCAAAAGTATTACGGTTGTGAATAGGCTGGGCGCCTATTAGAAAAGCAAAATAGGCTGGGTGCAGTGGCTCACGCCTGTAAATCCCAGCACTTTGGGAGGCTGAGGCAGGAGGATCACTTGAGGCTAAGAGTTTGGGGTTACAATGAGTTATGATTGTGCCTCTGCACTCCAGCCTGGGCAACAAAGTGAGACTCTGTCTAAAAAAAAAAAAAAAAAAAAAAAAAAGGCAAAAATAATATAACCACACATGTTCACTTTTAGTTATGAGTGAATTTTTTTAATCTCAAAGGCTTTATGTTGGCAGATTTTAACGTTGGAGGAACACCCAACACACACTTGCTTTCTTTTTTCTTCTCCTTTTCTATGTTAAAAATTTAAGATATAAATCATATGCCATAAAATTCATCTTTTTACACATACAATTCAGTGATTTTAGTATTTTCATAAGGTTGTGAAACTATCAAGTAATTCCAGAACATTTTTGTCATCTTCAAAATAAAACCCCCACTCATTAGCAGTCATTCACCATTCTCTCTCTCTCTCCACAAAGTCCCTATTAACTACTTTAATCATCTTTCTGTCTCTGGGGATTTGGCTATTCTGAACATTTCATGTAAATGAAATCATACAATATGTGGTCTTTTGTGATTGGCTTCTTTCACTTAGCATGGTGTTTTCAAGGTTCATCCACACTGTAGCATGCATCGGTACTTCATTCCTTTATATGGCTAAATAATACTTTATTTTGTGGATATACTACCTCTTATCTATCCATTCATCACTGATGGATATTTGGGCTGTTTTCATTTTTCGACTGTTACGAATAATGTCATTATGGACATTTGTTTACAAGTTTTTATGTGGACGTATACTTTCATTTCTCTTGGATATATACCTACAAGGGGACTTGCTAGGTCATATGATAACTCTGTGTTTAACTTTTTGTGGAACTGCCGAGCTATTTTTCCAAAGTGGCTGCACAATTTTACATTCCCATTAGCCATGGATTCTAATTTCTCCACATCCTTGCCAACACTTGTTATTGTCTGTTTTGTGTTGTTGTGGCCATCTCAGGGGCTTTCTTTCTTTTCTGCTCTCAGAAGTCCTACCTCACTTGCTGGTTGAAACCTAGTATTTCACTTTTCATTCTCTATTTTAAATAATCTGAGGGTGATTGAAACTGGCAGGCTGCACAGTGTTTTAAGAATCCGGAAATTTCTAGCTCACCTGGAATATTTGGAAGTTCTGGAAACGTTGGGCAACAATTGGTTGGAAATTAGTAGAGCCCTTCAGTGTTCACCATCTTCCACTGTCTTACACCTGAGCTGCTTTTTATGTTTATCTTTTTTACTTGGCTCCATAGATAACTGAATTTGAGGCTCCTAGTTAAAGCCATCTGACATAACTTAATTGTCAATGTTGAATCTCAGGGCAATAAATAAGGTACTCTAAAAATATCTAACTAAGGAGGCAGGCATGGAAACTTTATGAGGAAAATTATTAAAACTTTACTGAAAGAGATCAAAGAAGACCTAAATAAATGAATGGAAATAACATGTTCAAGGATAGGAAGATTCAATTCTCCTTAACATAATCTAAATCAGTATAATACAATGAAAATTTCAACAGAACTACTCATGTAAATTTGATAAAATAATTCTAAAATTGATTAGAAAAGTAAAAGGCTAAGAATAACTTAAGACACTCCTGAAGAAGAATATGGTTGAGGGAGAGTTGCTCTACCAGATAATCACATGATTTGCAGAGCTATAGTGATTAAGATGGTGTGATATTAGACTAATAATCAGTGGAACAGAATATAGAAGCTGGTAACAGAAACATGGACAATTTATAATTTACATATGAATAGATTTGGCATTGCAAATTATAAGGATTAAAGAATTGTTTAAGAAATCATCCTGGGACAATTTGTTATCCATATGGGAAAAAATTCAGTCCTCATATGATATAAAAAAATAAATTTTAGGCTGCTTAAAGACCTCATGTAGGCCAAAGCACAGTGACTCATACCTGTAATTCCAGCACTTTGGGAGGCCAAGGTGGGAGGACTGCTTGAGGCCAGGAGTTCAAGACCAGCCTAGGCAATATAGTGGGACTCCATCTCTGTAAAAAATTAAAAAATTCATTGCATGTAGTGGTGCACTCCTGTTGTCCCAGCTACTCAGAAGGCTGAGGTGGGAGTATTGCTTGAGCTCAGGAGATTGAGGCTGCAGGAAAAAAAAGAGACTTCATGTGAAAAGCAAAACTTTAAAACATTTAGAAACAAATATACAAGAATATTTATAAATTCATATATGACATCAAGGGAAGAAGGAATTTTTAAGACACTAAAAACATGTTCTCAATGAAAAATATTGATAAATGATATTTTTTCAGCAAAGGACAAACTGAAAAAATTGAAAAGACAATTCACAAAAAGAAAGAAATAGTTTCAAAACAGAAAATTAGCAAACAATGATGTTCAAAATATATAAAGAACTACAAATCAATAAAAAGACAAACTACCTAATTAAAATATTGAGAGGAAAATTCAGAATGGCCAATAAATATGTAAAAACATGCTAAATGTTATTATTCCTTATTTCTAATAAGGAATATCCTTATCCCTTTTTTCTAAATGGGATTTTCTTTGGTGACAAAGCCATAGGTATTTGACTGTGGTTTGTTGCCTACATTCATAAGTGAAAGATTTGTTAAATTTCAGTTACAGTTTGGGTTTTTTTTCTTTTTCTGTTTTTGAGACAGGCTCTCTCTCTGTTGCCCAGGCTGGAGTGCAGTGGCACAATGTTGGCTCACTGCAAACTCCACTTGCAGGCTCAGGCAATCCTCCCACCTCAACCTCCTGAGTAGCTGGGACTACAGGCATATGCCACCATGCCTGATTAATTTTTGTATTTTTGGTAGAGATGGAGTTTCACCATGTTGCTCGAGCTGGTCTCGAACTCTTGGCCTCAAGCGATCCTCCCACCTTGGCCTTGCAAAGTGCTAGGTATGAGCCACCGCACCCTGCCATGCATTAGATCAATGTGTTAATAAAATAAAACTACTGTTGATTAGAAGAAATTAAAAAATCTGACACTTCCAAGTATTAAAAAGGACATAGGCCAATGGGAACTAAAAATCACTGCTAAGTGGAGCAAAATTGTTAAAAATATATCCAGAAAACCATTTGTCATTATTTCAAATTTGAAGATGCCCATAACTTACCACTCAGCAACTGGAGCACTCACACCTCCATTCAGTAGGAGACAGGTACAAAAATATTCTGGCAGCATTGTTTGTAATACCAAAAAAAAAAAAAAGTCAACCATTACCATCAACAGAAGAATGGAAATAGAATGGAATATATTTTGGTAGATTCATCTGATATGGTTTACATGTTTTGTCCCCTACAAATCTCTTGTTAAAATGTGATCTGCAATGCTGGAGGTAGGCCTAGTGGGAGATGTTTGGGTTATGAGGGTGGATCCCTCCTGAATGGCTTGGTGCTGTCCTCATAGTAATGAGTTCTCATTCTATGTGTTCATGTGAGATCTGGTTGTTTAAAAGAGTCTAGCACCTCCTCCCTGTCTCTCCTGCTTGCTCTTGCCTCATGATATGCTGGCTGCCCCTTTGCCTTCTGACACAATTATAAGTTTCCTGAGGCCTCACCTGAAGCAGATGCTGGTGCCATGCTGTTTGGATAGCCTGCCTAACCACGAGCCAAATAAACCTCTTTTCTTTATAAATTACCCAGTCTAAGGTATTCCTTTAGGGCAATGCAAACAGACTAACGCACATCTAATGGCATTCAATACAGTACTGAAAACAAATATGCTAAGGCAGTATGCATCAATGTATATAACAATTCTTAACAAATGAAATATTGAGTGAAAATGGAAGTTCAGAACATGTATGTTTATGCCAATATTATGTAAAGTTTGAAAGCATGCACAAACTAAACAGTGTATTGATTAGGAATACATTCACATGTAAGGACAAGCAAAAAAATGATAGAAGAGAAATTACAGGAGAGTGACTAGTTAACTTCTGAGCAAGGGACAGAAGATGTAATCAGGGAAAGATAAAGAAGAGGCTCCAATGTTATGCTTTATTTCCTAAAAAAATGGGTTGTGGGTATATCTACGTGTGTGTGTACGCATCACATATACTTAAAGTAGTAAATAAAATCTCAGAAGAGGTTTTTTTTTTTTTTTTGAGAGAGTCTTGCTCTGTCGCTCTGTCCCATGTAGCTGGGATTACAGGAGCATGCCAGTGTGCCACCATGCCTAGCTAATTTTTGCATTCTTAGTAGAGATGGGGTTTCACCATGTTGGCCAGGCTGGTCTCAAACTCCTGATTTCAAGTGATCCACCTGCCTCAGCCTCCCAAAGTGCTGGGATTATAGGCGTGAGCTACTGCGCCTGGCCTCAGAAGAGTTTTAATGAAGAAGGATGCTGGGAGAGGAATGAGTTAACAGGGAATTGGGGTTGTGTAGGAGTATAAAATGGAGAAAGGGGGAGTTAAAGAAAGACTTGATTTAAGGGTTGTATCCAAAGTTGGCCATTTCTAAGATAGTGGCTCTATTTCTTTCCACCTGAATCCCACAAAAAGAAAATCAGGCAAAGTTACATATTTTCTCTTATTATTCTATATTAGGGGTTTCTACTCCTCAGGGCATAAAAGGGTGAAAATGATAATAAAGTAATTTCTTTTTTCCCTCTTTAAAGGGCGTGCTGAATTAGAAAGAGCACTGGATTAAGAGTCAGAAACCCAATTTACTAGTTTTGCTCTGTTTTTAATGAATTGTGTGACTTTGGATAAATAATTTAGCCTAATTGAACCTCAGTTTTCTAAAAAGATATTTCTAAAGCTTAGCTTTAAGTTCAGTTATTCCATGAGTTAGAGAGTCTCTCAACCAAAAAGCAAGTAGTCATGTACATTCATCATTTTAATAAAGATATATTCTATTAATTTGGAAAAGCTGAAGACAGTATTAATTTTCCTCCCACAGTCTTAATGAAGAAATAAAGAAACTAATTTTCCATTACCATTCAAGGGGCAATCCACTCCTTCACAGATTGTGAAATTAATGTAACAGATCCAACCAACTGAACAATCTATGCATCTTTCTTCCCCTCTCCAATTCCAAGCCTTGGAACTGTATTTTACATTAAAAAGTTTAAAAGTTAACTAAAAATTAATACAGTTTTAAGACTGCAGCTTACATACAATATAATGAAGTTAGAGCAAAATATCTGCAGTGTCCAGTATCTTTGAGTAAGTAACATTTATTACTACCTGTGTCTGAAGCACAGCAGATGTTGTGATCTTTACTAATTATAATTTCCCTAATTAAAATAACTTGTACCTACGATGCATGCTTTTCCTAAGGTATTTAGGATGGTAAGCAGATATTAAATCATTCATCTTTACAACATATCAATGAAGCTAGTAGGAGCAAGTATTGTTTTTATTATTTAAAGGAGAAGATTAAAAGTCAAGGATTAGGTCATGATCACACAGTAATTTTTTTGTCATGAATATTAAGACGAGAACCAAAGAAATGTATATATTCCTCCCCCATCCACCTTCCTTCCTATTTAGGGGCAATTCTCTGTTGTGTTTAACTCTAGTGGGATGCAGGGTCTGCCTTCCACTACTGAAACCAAAGAGGGGTGATGTTTCTTTTCCCTGGTTTGTGGCAGCAAGGGTAAGGGCACCTTATCTAGGCGCCAGGATCTGGAAACTCCAACCCAGGGATTGACATACAGATGCACAAACTTGTAATGCTCAAGACAGCAAGTCTACAGTTCAGTCCTGTGTGTGACCCCTCTCCGCCCCCTAGCGTCCTAACCAGACTCTTCCTCTATTATTGTCTGGGTTGTGGCTCTTGCTGCTCAGGCTCCTTTAGCTTCTGCCATTTTCTGGATCTATTCCTCCAGCCTTCTTATTTTGTGAGCTCACAATATCCTTCCAATAAATTATATTCTGCTTATGTTAGCCAGAGCTGATTTCAGTTGCTTGCACCCAAGAACGCACGTTCCCTTAACCTTACTTCTGTTGAAGGCATCATATTTTATCCCTAAATAGTCCTGGATGCTTATAATGTTTAAGTTTTGCATTACATAAATGTTTCTCTACCATATTAGTTGAAGTTTAGCTGCAAAATCATAATGAGCCTGTAAATATGGCCTTTAGGAGAATGTCAAACACATATTTTTTTTTTTTTTTTTGAGACGGAGTCTCGCTCTGTCGCCCGGACTGGAGTGCAGTGGCCGGATCTCAGCTCACTGCAAGCTCCGCCTCCCGGGTTCCCGCCATTCTCCTGCCTCAGCCTCCCGAGTAGCTGGGACTACAGGCGCCGCCACCTCGCCCGGCTAGTTTTTTGTATTTTATTTTTAGTAGAGACGGGGTTTCACAGTGTTAGCCAGGATGGTCTCGATCTCCTGACCTCGTGATCCGCCCGTCTCGGCCTCCCAAAGTGCTGGGATTACAGGCTTGAGCCACCGCGCCCGGCCCAAACACATATTTTTTACTGGGCCTAATTAATAAGGTTAAAATGGAATTCTATCTATTATACGATGCAAGGAAAAGCAAGATACAAGGCAGTATGTATAGAATGATTTCAATTTTATAGACCTATATGTGAATAGAAAAAAGTACTGGCAGAATAGATAATGAAAATATTAATAGGAGTAATGTCTGAGTAGTAGGATTATAAATTAGAGTTTGTGTACTTTACTTGGCATTAAACAATTAACATATACTATTTCATAATTATAGGAAACCATAACTATTTAAAAGTTTTTTTCTTAGATAAACTTACAAAGGTAGAAAAATATTTCTTATCATATAAAAGCAGGAAGAATAGTATTCATTGCTTGGCTTCAACAATTATCAATTCATGGCCCCCCTTTTTTTTTTTTTTGAGACGGAGTCTCACTCTGTCTCCTAGGCTGGAGTATGATGGCACAATCTCAGCTCACTGCAACGTCCGCCTCCCAGGTTCAAGCAATTCTCCTGCCTTAGCCTCCTGAATAGCTGAGACTACAGGCACATGCCACCATGCCTGGCTAATTTTTGCATTTTTAGTAGAGACTGGGTTTCACCATGTTGGCCAGGCTGGTCTCGAACTCCTGACCTCAAGTGATCTGCTCGCCTTGGCCTTCCAAAGTGTTGGGATTACAGGCTTGAGCCATTGCGCCCGGCCCACATGGCCTATCTTGTTTTATTCGACATGTTCCCTACTCCCCACTCATGCTAAATTATCAGCATGGAAAGACTTTTTTTCTTATAATTGGTTATTTGTTCTTTTCTGTATATTATTTTCTCTTTTAGGAATTCTTATTCAGCGACTTTTTCTTCCACACATCTATTCCTTATTCTCATATTGTTTTTTCCTTTATCCTTTCTTTAATTTGGTTAAATTTCTGAGTTGCCTTCTGATCTACTAATTCTGCTTCCAACTGTCGTACACATGCTTTTAATTTTGGGAATCATGGTTTAAATCCAATCTTTTCTGTTCTCAAATTGTTTCATTTTTATAAATGTTTATTTTGTTCTCATAAATGCAATTTATTATTGGATCTTATTGAGAAAAAGAATCAGAAAATTTTCTAAACTTTTCTCTAAACATGCTTTTCTAGTGAATTTATTTTAGAGGGAGCCATTCTTCTGATTATTCTTGGTCAGGGCAGACAAACTAAAGTTGCCTCTTTTTGCACTAAGTTTTATTGTAATATAGCCACATCCATTCATTTACATAGTACCTGTGGCTACTTTTGCACAATTCAGGCTACAGTAGTTGCTTTCTTGCTACAATGCAGGACAGAGTTGTGACAGAGGATATATGGCAGGGGTGTCCAATCTTTTGACTTCCCTGGGTCACACTGGAACAAGAAGAATTATCTGGGACCATACATAAAATATACTAACACTAACAACAATTTCTGAGCTAAAAAAAAAAAAAGTTGCAAAAAAAAATCCCATCATGTTGTAAGAAAGTTTATGAATTTGTGTTGGGCCACGTTCAAAGCTGTCCTGGGCCGCATGCAGCCTGCAAGCCATGGGTTGGACAAGCTTTATGTATGGCATGCAAAACCTAAATATTTACTATCTGGTCCTTTCCAGAAAAAATTTTTTGGCCTAATTCCTAGGTAGCTCTTACTCTTGAATTTCAGAATGTTTTCCACGGGTTTAGATATTTTCCTTTATTTCCTTTCATTATCAGCAGGGGTTAGTGTTGCAAGCCAAAAGAGTGAGGGTTGTGATCAACTCAGTATACCACCAGAAGCTATATGAGTAAACAGCAAACTGTTTTCATAAATGTAGGATGTTGGCAAACTGACAAACTGCGTCCGCTGCCCAGAAGGAATGCTGAGGGCAGTCACGCCCAAGCGCAGTGTTTCTTGTGATTAGGTATATTTGAAGCCTGTTAGCAATAATATGAATTTGTGATCAATCAAGCAGCTGACCAATTGTTACCTCCTCCTCCCTGTTCTTTCTACCCAATAAATACAAAGGGCTGTAGAAGCTCAGGGTGGCTGCCCTTGCTCACTAGAAGTAGGGAGCCCTTTTCTTCCCTGGACCCCTTCTTTAAAACAAATTATTTTGTCTTTTTTTTTTTTTTTTTTTTTTGAGACGGAGTCTCGCTCTGTCGCCCGGACTGGAGTGCAGTGGCCAGATCTCAGCTCACTGCAAGCTCTGCCTCCTGGGTTTACGCCATTCTCCTGCCTCAGCCTCCCGAGTAGCTGGGACTACAGGCGCCAGCCACCTCGCCCGGCTAGTTTTTTTGTATTTTTAGTAGAGACGGGGTTTCAGCGTATTAGCCAGGATGGTCTCGATCTCCTGACCTCGTGATCCGCCCGTCTCGGCCTCCCAAAGTGCTGGGATTACAGGCTTGAGCCACCGCGCCCGGCCTAAAACAAATTATTTTGTCTTAAGTTTTCATTTCTGTGTTCGTCTCCTTCACTCAGTCCCGTAGTAACTGTGGCAAACTGCGGCAGGTTAGTACCAGAATCAAACAGATGCTTTTTCAAATTCTGTCTGCCTGGGGCCCATGTTAGACCTATCAGATCAGAATTCTTAACTGTGCCAGCCTTTTACCTCACATAATCCTGACTAAGAATTTCCTAACCATTTTGCCTTTAAGGCCAGCTCTGTGATTTGGACCTGGGGAGGCTAACCACCTGAAAAAAGTCTGCTTAGAAGACTTTTCTCTTGTTTCTTTCTTTCCTTCTCTCTCTCTCTCTCTTTTTTTTTTTTTTTGCGACAGGTCTTGTCTGTCACCCAGGCTGCCAGGATAGAGTGCAGTGGCATGATCTCGGCTCACTGTAACCTCTGCCTCCCAGGATCAAGCAATCCTCCCTCCTCAGCCTCCCGAGTAGCTGGGATTACAAGTGTGCACTACCTCGCCTGGATAATTTTTATATTTTATGTAGAGATGGGGTTTCACCATGTTGCCCAGGCAGGTCTTGAACTCCTGGGCTCAACGGATGCCCCCCTGCCTCAGCCTCCCAAAGTGCTGGGATTATAGGGGTGAGCCACCATGCCTGGCCAGTGACGAGCTTTTTTCTCCATGATTTTTCCTGTGTCCCCTTTGTGTCAACACAAATCAACAGGAATCCAAGTGATATTTTAAGAGGTTTGGCTTTCACAAAAATAGCTACAACTAATAATGGAAATAAACTTGAATTTTTAACCTCCTTTAACTAGTTTTCTGCTTACAGCAAAGATTATACATATATTAGGAAGTTCACATAGGGCAATGTGAGTTAAACCTATTATTATCTTGGGTCAAATTAGTTTACTACTTCATAACAAGAAAAGAGGACTTTCCAAAAATGGGTCTTAGATCCTACAAAGGCCACAAAATGAACCACGGATTTGGAATTAGCTATAGCTTGTTTAACTTTGGGAAAAGTATTTGAAATCTTCGCGCTTTAATTATTGGTGTTGTAGTTTGGATTGAGAATTTTATTTCCTTCTGGCTCTAAAATGCTTTAATGCTATACTTCAGTATAGGCCTGTCACTGGTCAGCTCCAGTTGAGTCTCCACAGAGAAGCACTTGGTGGCTCAGAGGGCTGGTCAGGAGCAATGGGGAGAGGCATAAAGATGTGAAAATTAACTGAAAAACAATACCATAGCTTTCCCAAGACTGGTCTAGGTCTCTCTTGCTATGTCTTGTGAAATTTTTAACTGACTTCATATGGGTGTTTCAAGCCACATTTAACCAAAATATCAATTTGTATGGTAGATAAATCTGATCTGAAGAATGTTCTTCAGAAAATTACCTCGTTGGCTTTGTATTTTATATTTTTGTTTAACTTAGACCTGCATTTTGGATACAGTTTCTTACACTTGACTTGGCTCACTGAACTCTCTGAAGAAAGGGGCCCAGCAAGCATTTTAGTATATTTTATAGCAGTATAAGTTTTAAGAGCTCTTTCATCCTTTTCTTACTTATGTGGATTGCTTATTAATGTCACAGAGATTTACTATGATTGAAATAAAGGGAGTCTGTGACCTTGGAAAATTTGTAAGCTGTCTTTAGGTATATAAATGGTATTACTTGTTTATGAACACCAAATAAAAGTTCAAATAGCATTAACATGAAAAGCAGAAAATAAGATGTGGAAGACATGTCTATATCATTAATTGAAGAGAACTGAAAGGGAAATTGAATTAATTATCTGGGAAACGGCCTCATTTTTTCACTCTTAAGGCTGGGACACTATTGTTAGTAACTCACTCTATTCAGGCTGAGTAATGGAAGAGCCTTCTTTGAGATATAAGGTTCTGTATGTTCGAATTAGTGTATCAATGATTGCAGAGATGGAACTACTTTCTGATGATTTTTTTTTCTGTTTTCTTAAGGTGGTTTGTCTCTGTACCCACTCCTTTATTCTGCAGTTTGAGGCAGGGAAAGAACAGGTAAGTGTTTAATCTATATTCTGAACTAATTTTAGAGAAAGAAGCAGGTGAAGGTTGGGCAGAGGATGAACATTCACTACATACTTTGGCATTAGTGGAGTCTCTTTTTAATTGCAATGTAAATACTCAATGAGGAATATTCCTACCTTGAATCAAAAGCATCCAAACAGAGCTTAAGTAAATCTTTGTTTTGAGGTTATAGACTAAATCTTGTTTGTTCGTTTTTACATTAGAGACTATCATAAAACAAATGGACTACAGCTTTAACCACAGTGTGAAAATAAGAAGAAGGAAGAGAATATGGAAGGCTCAGGGCAACCCATTCACTGTCTCTGGGAAAAACTTGTCTTATTGCACAAAGGAATAGTTCAGTATTTGAAACCATAGGCAAAAGGTAGGGTCAGTTGGCTATTAATGTGAAAACTGAGCTAATTCAAATCTCCTGGCCACCCCTAGTGTTTTAAGCACTCACTTCTAGTTTGTAAAGAAAACTCTTGACTATGAAAAGTTACTAGAAATTATATCTTTGGCTGGCACCAGTGGCTCACACCTATAATCCCAGCACTGTTGGAGGCTGAGGCAGGCAGATCACCTGAGCCCAGGAGTTCGAGACCTGCTTGGGTGAAACCCTGTATCTACTAAAAATACAAAAATTAGCGGAGCGTGGTGGTGTGCGCCTGTAGTCCCAGCTACTCAGGAGGCGGAGGCAGGAGAATCACTTGATCTGGGGAAGCAGAGGTTGCAGTGAGCTGTGATTGTGTCATTGCACCCCAGCCTGGGCAACAGAGTGAGATGCTGTCTCAAAAAAAAAAACAAAAAAAAAAAAAAAAAAAAAACCGGAAAAGAAATGATGTTTTCAATTTGACAAGAATACCAGGTTTAGGCTGGGTGTGGTGGCCTAAGCCTGTAATCCCAGCACTTTGGGAGATGAGGTGGGTGGATCACTTGAGGTCAAGAGTTTGAGACTAGCCTGGTCAAAAAACCCTGTCTCTACTAAAAAAAACAATTAGCTGGGTGCTGTGGCATATGCCTGTAGTCTCAGCTATTTAGGAGGCTAAGGCAGAAGAATCGCTTGAACCTGGAATGGGGAGGTAGCAGTGAGCTGAGATTGTGCCACTGGACTCTAGCCTGGATGACAGAGCAAGACTCTGTCTCAAAAAACCAGAAACAAAAACAAAAACAAAACAAAACAAAAAAATCAGGTTTAATAAATTACCCACAAAGTAATTACATACTGCCCTTTTGATCATAATTTAGTTAAAGATATCCAGACATGATTAGCAGTCTAATCTTCAAATATAAAGGAAAATCTATAGCATTATGTCACATTATACTATCTAGGATAATTGATTAACGCATACTATTTCCGGCATGGCAATATAGGATAGCTGCAATTTCATGGCACTATACAAAGTTCAAGATCTAGTCAAGCTAAAGGTATAAAAATTCAATTTTATATGTTTCCTTATGGAATTGACTAAATAATCGAATCCTGTGAACTAAACTGATAAATGATTTGTTAATATTTAATAAAAGGTGCATGCTGTTTAGTACATTGGTCTATTAGTGAAGACAAACTAGTATCAAAAATTATGCTAAATACTGGCCAGGTGCGGTGGCTCACACCTGTAACACCAGCACTTTGGGAGGCCGAGGCAAGTGGATCACCTGAGGTCAGGAGTTTGAAAACAGCCTGGCCAATATGGTGAAGCCCATGTCTACTAAAAATACAAAAATTAGCCAGATGTGGTGGCATGCATCTATAATCCCAGCTATACAGGAGGCTGAGGCAAGACAATCGCTTGGACCTGGGAGGAGGAGGTTGCAGTGAGCCGACATCACGCTACTGCACTCCAACCTGGGTGACAGAGCAAGACTCCATCTCAAAACAAAACAAAACAAAAAAAAACAAACAAAAAAACCTTATGGTAAATACCATGGCTCAGGCCTGTAATCCCAGCACTTTGGGAGACCCAGGCTGGCAGATCACTTGAAGCCAGGAATTTGAGACCAGGCTGGCTATCACGGTGCAACTCTGTCTCTACTAAAAATCCCCCCCCCCAAAAAAATTAGTTGGGCATGGTGGTGCACACCTGTGGTCTCAGCTACTTGGGAGGCTGAAGCACGAGAATTGCTTGAACCTGGGAGGCAGAGGCTTCAGTGAGCCTGAGATCATGCCACTGCACTCCAGCTGAGATCATGCCACTGCACTCCAGCCTGGGCAACAGATCAAGACTCTGTCTCAAAAAAAAAAAAATTGGCCGGGCGCGGTGGCTCAAGCCTGTAATCCCAGCACTTTGGGAGGCCGAGACGGGCGAATCACGAGGTCAGGAGTTCGAGACCATCCTGGCTAACACGGTGAAACCCCGTCTCTACTAAAAAATACAAAAAGCTAGCCAGGCGAGGTGGCGGGCGCCTGTAGTCCCAGCTACTCGGGAGGCTGAGGCAGGAGAATGGCATAAACCCGGGAGGCAGAGCTTGCAGTGAGCTGAGGTCCGGCCACTGCACTCCAGCCTGGGCGACAGAGCGAGACTCCGTCTCAAAAAAAAAAAAAAAAAAAAAAAATTATGGTAAATAGTTTCAGAAAACAGCTTCAGATTAGAAGCTGTGATAGCCAGGTACAAGAGGTTCTCCTCCATAGCAGTAGTTATTAGTGAGTGGTTCACACACTTTAGTGTAATAATCACCAGGAATTGCTTGTTAGAACAATCTTTAAATTATGATGTAGGATGAGTTTTTGTTAGGAAGAATTCTGTATACAGTATATGTAAGCCCATCAATTGCTTGTTGATGCTTGTAACTTGCTTTTATATTTTGGTATACAGCTTTTTCCTTGATCATCTATCACTTTACAGAAGTGTACAATCTTAGCAAAATGGTGTCATGTCATATTAACCAATATTCTCACAATTGGTGATACTAATGAAGACTCTGAGGGATGAGAAGATTATAACAAAATTTTTGATTCACTAAGATTAAATTATGGTTGGTGTGTTTTTATATTTTAAGAACATTTTCCTGTGTTTTTGGTCATGTCTTCATGATACTAGTAACTTTTTATAAATAAAACTTTGAATTAATTAGACATTTCATATCGTAATAATACCAGAAAAAAGAGAATGAGAGAACAACAAATGTTAGTGCTGTAGGCAGTCATCTATAAAGTATGACATTTGGAAGGACCTACCTAAGAGAAAATATCTTTTTTATAGGCTGTTACTGTGACTGAAATGTGGCTATCAGAGATATTGATTTGCATATGATTAATAGATATTGAATTTTCACTGTGTATCTAGTGCTTTATATTCATTGTCTCAAGTGACTCTCATAATAATCCAATAAAACATATAATATTTTATCTCTGATTTAAAGATGAATAATTTAAGGTCCTCTTCTCTCTGTTTTCTTCCTGGGTGATCTAACCTAGTTCCATGGATTAAACACGTTATGTTATTCACTTCCAAATTTGTATTTCTAGCTGAGACCCTTCTTTAAGCTTCAGACTCAACATTTCCAGTTGTCTTTTTGACTTTTCCATGTGGATGTCTCATAAATCCTTAAACTTGACATCTGCAAAAATAGAACCACTGATTTTTGTAGCAGATGCTATTGGTTGTCTATTTAACTCAATTTTCTCCTTCTTTGTTATTGTCAGAGTTATAATTCTTTTGTTTTTTTGTTTTTTGTTTTTTGTTTTTGAGATGGAGTCTTGCTCTGTTGCCCAGGCTGGAGTGCAGTGGTGTGATCTCTGCTCACACAACCTCTGCCTCCCAGGTTCAAGCGATTCTCCTGCCTCAGCCTCCCAAGTAGCTGGGACTATAGGTGTGTGCCACCACAGCCGGCTAATTTCTGTATTTTTAGTAGAGATGGGGTTTCACTATGTTGGCCAGGCTGGTCTCGAACTCCTCACCTCATGATCTGCCCACCTCGGCCTCCCAAAGTGCTGGGATTATAGGCGTGAACCACTGCACCCAGCCAGTTAGGTTTTCTATACCCCTACCCACCATGTGGATTGGGGAAGACGGCTCTGTCTCCAGCTCTAGGAGTAAATCTTGATTTATATAAGCCAGTCATGGATATCCCATTCCTTTTGACAGTGATTGGTTTAAGATAGGCATGTGAATGAGTTTGAGTCGATGAGATATGAGCAGATGTCTGCTGGGAAGTTTCTGGAAAGATTTTTCTCCCTTTTAAGTAGTCACTAGACTACTCAGCCTTCTTCTTCCTTTTTATGTTGTTGTGTATGAATGAGATGCTCAGAACTAAAAGCAATCTCGCTGCCTAGGTGAGGATGGAGCCAACACTGGAGGAGGGCAAAACAAAGAGACTAAGGAATAGAGCAAATGATTTCACAAACCACATCAGGAATCCTCCATCTCTTGACTTCCTAGTATCTGAGATAATAACTTTGTTGACAACTCAATTTAAGTTGAATATTTCTGTTACTTGCAGCCAAAGGCATCCTGATAACAATTTTTGCCCCTAAAGTGTTGACTTTCCTTCTCAATTTTATTAAATGATGATACTATCTACCCAAGTGCTTAAATAGGAACCCCAGGACTCATTACTTCACTGTTCTTCTCCTACTTCATCCAAAATCCTTGACTAGGCCTACAACTTGGAGGAGAGGAATAAGAGAGAGGGAAAGAGAAGTATACTATTACTCTGAAGTTTCCATCTTAATTAACTGAAAGGATGGTGCCATCATTAACATAAGTAAAGGGGTCCAGAAGAGGAGTTAGTTGAGGGGGCCAAAAAAGAGAAATTTTATAAATGTGTTGAGTTTGTTTAATTGCTTTTCATTAAATTTTGGATTAGAAGCCCAAAAGAAAACCTATTCTATTAAGAAAAAAGCAAAAGTCTTATTAAGAGTATGCCTACTCTTAATTTTATAATAAGAATAACTTTTAAAAATATATAGATGAAGTCTCACTGTGTTGCCCAGGCTGAAGTGTAGTGGCTTGATCATAGCCCACTGCAACTTTGAATTCAACAGTAACGTTTTTTCTCCCATGTACATTATATCTAAAATAAGGTTAAATAAAATAAATAAATCATAAGTTCACATAAAACCTCTCCCACGGTGTATGTAGTACATCTTCTAGATAATTATTTGTAGTTGATTAATCCATCATACTAATATTGACACTTAAAATTCAATAGCTAATTGACATGTTACTATATTATATACAAAGTAAAAACCAGAGTGAAAATTCAGTACATACAACAAATTTCAAAAAGATTTCAACTACAATTTGTGGTCCTACCGATTATTACATGAAAAATTTAAAGTTATATGCCACTCTGACTCTAAATATTTGTGCATTAATATTTATTAAATGTATGTTATGTGCCAAGCACTGTGCTGAGGTTATAGATACAAAGATGAATATGATACATTCTCTGCCCACAAGCATGGAAAGAAATAACTATAATGAAATGTGATAAGTGCTGTCACTATAACAAGTTATAAGCACTCACTTGTTTTTACTATAGCATTTAAGTAGGCTGCAGAAACCTATTCGTTTACTTCATGTATATAAGTTATTCTTTGATGTAGATATTATCTCATGTTATTCTCCTAGGGAGTCACTGTGCTTATTCACAACCAATTCTAACTAGCTCTAGATCTAATAGTGTAGGATGTGAAAACTGTGATTATAGAGAACCTAGTTTGGGAGACATGTAAATGTGCTTACTCCCTTTACTACATCAAGTAAAAATGACATACTTTCACTCTGACGATTATGGTTAGGACTGGATTAAGACAGTCTGAGGCTTTAATCTATGTTAAGTATAAAAATAATTCCAAATTGTAATACAGATTCACATTCTATTCATTAAAAAAACTCACAGGTCGGGCATGGTGGTTTATGCTCAGGAGTTTGAGACTAGGCTGGGAAATATGACAAAACCCTATCTATACAAAAAAATGCAAAAAATGGGGCCAGGCATGGTGGCTAATGCCTATAATCCCAGCACTTTGGGAAGGTAAGGTGGGCAGATCAGTTGAGGTCAGGAGTTCGAGACTAGCCTGGCCAATATATTGAAACCCATTTCTACTAAAAATACAAAAATTAACCAAGTGTGGTTGTGCAGGCCTGTAATCCCAGCTACACGGGAAGCTGAGGCAGGAGAATCACTTGAACCTGGGAGGCAGAGGTTGCAGTGAGCTGAGATTGTGCCACTGTATTCCAGCCTGGGTGACAGATTGAAACTCTGTCTTGGAAAAAAAAAAAAAATTAGGTTGGTGATGCACTCCTGTGGTCCCAGCTACTTGTGGGGCTGAGGAGGGAGGATCGCTTGAGACCAGGAGGTAAGTCTGCAGTGAGCCGAGATTGCAACACTGCACTCCAGCCTGAGTGACAAAATGAGAACCTGTCTCAAACCCCCACAAAACAAACAAACAAAAACCCAAAAAGCAAAAAACAAAACAAAAACCCACAGACTTTGTAGTGGAAAAAAGCATTTAATTTGCATATATGTAAAGTTACATTAGATTAACTAAGAGGGGAAAATGGGGACAGAAAAAAGGGAAACAAGAGAGCACGCGGTAGAAAGAGGAAGAACTTCCATTACCTGTGCTTGAAACTAGATGCCTGATTAGCCACTGAAAATATCTTTGTTTATTCATTCATGAATTCATTTAACCAATTTATACATACTGAGTTCCTAAAAATTGTAATGACAATAATAATGAATAATAATAATAAGGCCGGGCACAGTGGTTCACGCCTGTAATCCTAGCACTTTGGGAGGTCAAGGCAGGAGGATCGCTTGAGCCCAGGAGTTTGAGACTAGCCTGAGCAACACAGGGAGACCTCTGTCTCTACAAACAAACAAAATAGCTGGTCATGGTGGCGTGCACCTGTGGTCCCAGCTACTCAGAAGACTGAGGTGGGGATCACTGGGGCCCAGAACCCCTGGGGCCCAGGAGGGTGAGGTTGCAGTTAGTGGTGATTGTGCCACTGCACTCCAGCCTGGTTGGCGAGCGAGACCTTTCTAAAATACTAATACTAATACAACAGCTCATACTTTTTGAATGCTTACTATCGGCCAAGCACAGTGCTATGCACTTTGTGCACCTTATCTGTCATATTTATATCTTAGAGGTAGGTACTACAGGTTGGGTGTCCTTTCTCCGAAATGCTTTGGTGTTTCAGATTTCAGTGTTTTTGGATTTTGAAATATTTGAACATACACAATGGGATATGTTGGGTTAGAGACCCAAATCTAAACACAAAATTCATTTATGTTTCCTATGCACCTTATGCACATAGCCTGATGGTGATTTTATACAATATTTTTAATAACTTTGTGCATGAAACAAAGTTTTGATGGCAGTCTGTCATATCAAGTCCAGTGTGGAATTTTCCACTTGTAGCATCACGTTGGTGCTCAAGAAGTTTCAGATTGGCCGGGCGCGGTGGCTCAAGCCTGTAATCCCAGCACTTTGGGAGGCCGAGACGGGCGGATCACGAGGTCAGAAGATCGAGACCATCCTGGCTAACACTGTGAAACCCCGTCTCTACTAAAAATACAAAAAAAAACTAGCTGGGCGAGGTGGCGGGCGCCTGTAGTCCCAGCTACTCGGGAGGCTGAGGCAGGAGAATGGTGTAAACCCGGGAGGCGAAGCTTGCAGTGAGCTGAGATCCGGCCACTGCACTCCAGTCCGGGCGACAGAGCGAGACTCCGCCTCAAAAAAAAAAAAAAAAAAAAAAAGAAGTTTCAGATTTTAGAATATTTAGGATTGCAGATTTTTGGATTAGGGATGATCATACTGTATCATTATTCCCATTTTACCAATGTGGATTTTGAGGCACAGAGAGGTCAAATGCCTTGCCCAATGTCCTGAGCTAGTAAATGGCAGAGTCAGGATTTGCACCAAGCCATTTGCTCTTAATTTCTATGCTATGTGCCATTTACTATGCTAGCCATTGGGGATTTAAAAGTAAATATGACAGTCCCTGTCCTCAAAAAGTTCACAGTCTATTAGGAGAGAGAAAGTGTATACAGACAATTGCAAGGGCCTATGATAAATACTACAATAAAGATATGTAGAGTCGAGTGATTGCACCAAGCAGGGAATGATTAGTTCTACTTAGATGGGAGTGGAGAGTTGATGAAATTTCAAAGAGGGGACCTGTGAACTGGAATTTAAAGGATGAGAAAGTGTTTTTAGATAGGCCTAGTGACAGTAAAGAGCATCCAAGTAGAGGAAGCAGCATGTATAAAGAAACGTGAAGGGAACTGCTGGTTGTGGCAGAGTCAGGATATGCCAGGCAAGTGGAGGAAGATGTACAGAGTTCTAAACTTGTTTTTTGTTTTTTGAGACAAGGTCTCTCTCTGTCACCCAGGCTGGAGTGCAGTAGCGTAATCATAGCTCACTGCAGTCTCAAATTCCTGGGCTCAAGTGATCCTTCTGCCTCAGCCTCCAAAGCAACTGGGACTATAGATGTGTGCCACCATTCCTGGCTCATATGTGCAGTTTCTAACTACTGATAGAAACAGTTAGGTTTCTTTAAATGTTCACATGTACCATGACTTGAAAGTGATATCCCCAAAGTGAAAATAATGGTTAAGTCCTTTAACTTTTTAAGTTTTTAAGTTGTTACTTTTTTTTTTTTTGAGGCTGTCTCAGTCTGTCACCCAGGCTGGAGTGCAGTGGTGTGATCTTGGCTCACTGCAACCTCTGCCTCCTGGGTTCAGGTGATTCTTATGCCTCAGCCTCCTGAGCAGCTGGGATTACACAGGCACCTGCCACCATGCCTGGCTCATTTTTGCATTTTTTAGTATAGACAAGGTTTCTCTATGTTGGCCAGGCTGGTCACGAATTCCTGACCTCAAGTGATCCACTCACCTTGGCCTCCCAAAGTATTGGGATTACAGGCATGAGCCACCACAGCTGGCTGAAAACCCTTTTATAAGGGCATCAAATCCTATTCTCCCCTCATGACTCAATCATCTCCTAAAGGCCACACCTCATAACACAGTTGCTTTGGAGATTAAGTTTCAACATGAATTGCGGACAGGACAAAAACATTCAAACCATAGCACTGATCATTAGGGAAATTGCATAGAGTTAGAAGGTCATTCAGAGGTGATGACATTCAACTCATTAGCCTTCCTACACCTTAGTTTTCTAATATGCAAAAAGTACATAGTTATAGGATTGTTGTGGAGACTAAGAGGAGATGATGTATGTAAAAACACTTAGCTCATTGTCTGGCACATAGTAAATTATCATAAATATTGTTTATTATTAGAGTATAGCTGTTATGGTTAGTAAATACCAGATTGAAAGGTCATAGTCTGTTCACTCAGTCATTTGAATTTATTTGGCATTTGCGTGCCAGGCATTGTGCTAGAATCTGGTAAGCAAGTGAACAAAATGTATCTCTGTTTTCATGAAGCTTGTGTCCTAGGATACAGTTAATAAATATACCAGATGAGATGGTGATTGTGCTACGGAGAATAAAACAAGGTGGGGTTAAAGTACGAGATGTGCATGGGTGTTACTATGGAGTAGTCAGGAATGTTCTCCCTAAAAAGGTGACATCTGGGCAAAGGCCTGGAGAAAGGGAAGGAGCAAAAAGAATTTCAGACAGATTTTTACTGGAAAACATGGTTAAAAATTTGAGGGCGGGGGGCTGGGTGCAGTGGCTCATGCCTGTAATCCCAGCACTTTGGGAGGCCAAGGCAGGCAGATCACCTGAGGTCAAGAGTTCGAGACCAGGCTGGCCAACATGGTGAAACCCTGTCTACTAAAAATACAAAAATTAGCCAGGAGTGGAGGCAGGCGCCTGTAATCCCAGTTACTCGGGAGGCTGAGGCAGGAGAATCGCTTGAACCCAGGAGGTGGAGGTTGCAGTGAGCTGAGACTGTGCCATTGCACTCCAGTCTGGGGGACAAGAAAGAGACTTTGTCTCAAAAAAAACAAAAACAAAAACAAAAACCAAAAAAAAAAAAAAAATTTTTGAGGGTAGGGAACAGTTCTTTCACATTTTGGCAGCATGCAAAAACAATGTGGGCCTGAAACATATTACATTCGTATTGAATGACTATTCAACACAACATACTGAAACATATCATTAGTTAGGTGCTTAAAATAGGTGTGATTATCAGTATAACTAGAACTATAGCTTTTTTTTCTTATATTTCACTTTAAAAATTAAGCAACTTTTTTTTTTTTTTTTTTGGTGACAGAGTTTTGCTCCATTACCCAGACTGGAGTGCAGTGGTGCCATCTCGGGTCACTGCAGCCTTGACCTCCCAGGCTCAATCTATTCTCTTGCCTCAGCCTCCCAAGTGACTGGGATTACAGCTGCACGCCACCATGCTCAGCTAATTTTTGTTGGGTAGAGATGGGGGGGGGTCTCACCATGTTGCCCAGGCTGGTATCGAACTCCTGACCTCAAGTAATCCTCCTGCCTCAGCCTCCAAAATTGTTGGGGTTACAGGCATGAGCCAATGAACCTTCACACCTGGCCAACATTTATTTTTTGAATTAATAACACATTCACATGAAGCAAACATCAAAAAGTATAAAAAGCCATTCAGTGAAGTCTCCCTCTCTCTCCTGTTCTCATGCACATGCTTCCCATTGCTCTCCACAGGTAACACTTAATTCGTTTTTCTTTCATCTTTCCAAAGACGTTTTTGAAAAAACGAATATATCGGGAGGCTGAGGCAGGAGAATGGCGTGAAAACCCGGGAGGTGGAGCTTGCAGTGAGCCAAGATCGCACCACCGCACTCCAGCCTGGGCGACAGAGCAAGGCTCCGTGTCAAAACAAACAACAACAACAACAAAATCCGAATATATAAGCCAATACATGTTATACTTAAGGAAAAACATCAAATATCCAGGGATCTTTTCCGAAGCTTGTATTTAAAAAGAAAATAAAATCAGTCATATTTTGCCCCAGATGCTCAAGATTACCCACCTATCTTGGACTAATGACCTTCAAGCCGGAAGTGTCCTAGCGCGGGAAAAGGTGAACCGGAAGGGCTGACAGGAGCTAGTGGCGCGCTTCACTGAGGTAACTCGGAGCAGTCACAAGCGTGTAATTGGGCTGTTTAGGAAGCAGCCCTAATCTTTTCATCCTGAGTCCACTTAGGGGTTTGCCCTGCACCTCCAGCTGCCTAACCTACCCTTCCTTGCTCTGTTTGCCAAGGGGCTGCTTTGGCCTGGAGCCTTCTGACTTTTGGGCTGTGTCTAGAATCTTCCACGCTCCCGACCCAGGAGAAGCAGCCACCCTCAGGCCTCCATCTGGATCTCTGCTTGGGCAGGATTGAGACTGTGGGTGAGTCATGAGGGTCTCGTCTGTTCATCGTGGAGAAGCGCCTTCTGTACATCTGCCTTGCGTATTGGTGGTTTTTGTTTTAAACCTCATGTTTGCCTTATGAATGCAATGTAGTAATGTCGATTGTTCTTGTGCAAATTTTCAACCAACTCTGACCGCTCAGAGTTGGCAACATTTGGAACTGTTATTGGTGAATCTCGAGTTTTTCTTTGGTGAACCTTACTTTGCAGAATGTTTTAAGTATAGTGCGAAAGTTCTAGTGCAGTTGCAGAAGTGTGTAAATTCCCAAGAACATTTCTCTATTTTTTTCTTCATTCTGCTGGTAATTTTGTTTCCCCCGAAGTTCCTTGCACGAGCAAATTTAAATGGAATCTTATTGGGAATGAGATGACTGCCATGCTAATACTGATAATGCTGAATTATAAATATAAATTATTTGGTCGGGGCAGTGGCTCACGCCTGTAATCCCAGCACTTTGGGAGGTCGAGGTGGGCAGATCTCCTGAGGTCAGGAGTTTGAGACCAGCCTGGTCAACACAGCAAAATACCATCTCTACTAAAAATACAAAAATTAGCCGGGCGAGGTGGTGGGCACCTGTAATCCCAGCTCCTCGGGAGGTTGAGGCAGGAAAATCGATTGAGCCCGGGAGGCGGAGGTTGCAGTGAGCTGAGATCACACCACTGCACTCCAGCCTGGGCGACAGAGCAAGACTCTGTCTAAAAAATAAAATAAAATAAATTACTTATGTCATTGCTGCAATCTTCCACTTCACTTTGATTTGAAAATAAATGACAACCCTTAAGTCAGTTATGGGAACCTTTACGGTCACTGCAGTTCTTTCAGAAAGAAAATGTGAAGATTCCACGGAGTCTTCTGTTTACATTGAGATCCTCGAACTGATGATTATTAGTTATTTTGCTTTAGTTGTGATAAATTCCAATGGCTGTCTTTGTATTATACCTTGAAGAAAAAACCTATACTGACATACCCCAACCTGAGAATCAGCAAATACTCTGTGGGTGGAGTTTCCTCTGTAGTCCTTCACTGGTGTCTTTTCTCAGCCATTTCTTCGGCCAATTTGAGTCTTTACAACCCTCCCTGGTTTCAGGGTTGTCTTGGGGTAGTTGTTTAGTTTTGGAAAATTAGATTCCCCACTTTGATGATTTATAAAATGTGTTAATGCAGCTTGAGAAAACGTTTTAATATCCATACGACCTCATATCGTAGTGTCAGGAAGGAAGCGAATGACAAAGATTTTTAAATTCCGAGTGTCCACTAGGCGGCAGCATAGTGTTTTTAGTTTCTTTCGCTCTGGCCGTGTATCCCGTAATAACTGTACAGGTGCGGCGATAGTGTTATTCTAATAGCAATAGATATCATATATGGAATGCTTATTACATGCCAGGGGCTGGAGATTATCTCATTTAATCCTAAGAAAACAAACCCCAAACCCTGTACCGTAGGGATTCCCAGTATTCTCCTTACACTTCGTGAGAAAACCATGGGAAATAGATTAAATAACAATGCAAGGCTGATTACACAGCCGACAAGTGGTGGAACTAGAATTGAAACCCAGATGCTTAACTACCACTTCATGCTAACCAAATTAAAGTTATTGCAAGTTTGACCAAATTGTGAAGGATGCTGTAAGATGAGAAGTCTGATTGTGAGTTTTCTGAAGGAGGTGAAAAGTGGGCACTGTTATTTATATAGTGTACCTCAAGACAGTTGGAGGTACACCGTTTCCAAAACGCATTATTCCTAAATTGTATTCCAGGGAGCACTAGTCCTGTGAGATGCTTCAATAAAAAAAGGTTTCTGTGGCCAGAAATAAGCACTCTAAAGGGCTCTAAAATGTCCTGCGGTAAAGGAACTTGTTTAACCTAACTTTTTTTGAACATTCTTAAACTTCTCTGATTACAGCCGACATGAAGAGGTAATACTTACCTTTACCATATGAATAAATACTTACACATGAGTCAATACTTACCTTTTCCATAAGCAGTGTACACCTATGTTTTTTATTTTATTTTTTACTAGTCCAGCCTTTCATTTAAAAATAATTCTGGTCAAGACCCATTCTATTGATTTTTTTGACTCATGAATGAGTCACAGTCTACAGTTTTACTGCACTAGACCGTGGGGTCCTCTTTTTTTGTGTTGTACTTATTAATGGAACACACTATGGGAAATTGTGTTAGGGCTATAGTTGAAATAAGTCATTGATGCAATGGTAAATGTCTTTGTTGATGGATTATGTTCTTTTATCAGTCCTGGTAACAGTTGAATGAGAACAGTGGTGGGGATTGTGTGTGTGTGTGTGTGTTTGAGACAGGATGTGGCTCTGTTGCCCAGGCTGGAGTGCAGTGGCGTAGTGTTGGCTTACTGCAGCCTCCACTTCCTGGGCTCAAGTGATCCTCCCACCTCAGCCTCCTGAATAGCTGGGACTACAGGAGCACACTACCGCAAGTGGATACTTTTTGTTTTTGTGTTTTAGTAGAGATAGGATTTCACCATGTTGCTCAGTCTGGTCTTGAGCTCCTGAGCTCGAGCAATTGCACTGCCTCAGCTTCCCAAAGTGCTGGGATTGCAGGCATGAGCCACCACACCTGTCTGAGAACGGTGTTTTTTTAATTGGGAAATTATTCTTTACAATCAGTTTAGGCCACTAGTGAAGGAAGAACATATAACAATTTTGTAGATTAGAATTTTCCAAAGTATGTTCTTTGGAATACATGTTCTCCAGAATACTGGCTTGTCTTCTGAATTATGAAAAAAAGTGTTTCATGGTCAAGGTAAACTTGGGAAATGTGGATTAAAGTTAAAAAGGCTCTAACAAAGCTAATGGGACTGCTTATCTCTGAAATGGGGAGTTAGTGTATGGGATTTCCCAGATTTATTTGACTGTGGAACCTGTTTTTAGAAATGTATCTTGTGGGCCTTGTGCCCTTTAGAACATACTTTGGGGGCCGGGCGCGGTGGCTCAAGCCTGTAATCCCAGCACTTTGGGAGGCCGAGACGAGCGGATCACGAGGTCAGGAGATCGAGACCATCCTGGTTAACACGGTGAAACCCCGTCTCTACTAAAAAATACAAAAAACTAGCCGGGCGACGAGGCGGGCGCCTGTAGTCCCAGCTACTCGGGAGGCTGAGGCAGGAGAATGGCGTGAACCCGGGAGGCGGAGCTTGCAGTGAGCTGAGATCCGGCCACTGCACTTCAGCCTGGGCGACAGAGCGAGACTCCATCTCAAAAAAAAAAAAAAAAAAAAAAAGAACATACTTTGGCAAATAATCACGTAGATAATTAAGGCAGAAATGTTTTTGTTGTAATGTACATTTAGGTGAAAATTTTTGTTGTAAATTATTCATGTCATTTTCCTAATTCATTTATTTGCTAATGTTGACATGACAGAGAAACACATCGGAAGTCATTCAGCTTTCTTAATTTCCTGATGACCTATGGAAATTTTCTGTTAGTAACAAGAAAAACCTTTATGAGATTTTCTGGCACTGATTAATTTCATATAAAACTAAAGCTGGCCGGGCGCGGTGGCTCAAGCCTGTAATCCCAGCACTTTGGGAGGCCGAGACGGGCGGATCACGAGGTCAGGAGATCGAGACCATCCTGGCTAACATGGTGAAACCCCGTCTCTACTAAAAAATACAAAAAACTAGCCGGGCGACATGGCGGGCGCCTGTAGTCCCAGCTGCTTGGGAGGCTGAGGCAGGAGAATGGCGTAAACCCGGGAGGCGGAGCTTGCAGTGAGCTGAGACCCGGCCACTGCACTCCAGCCTGGGCGGCAGAGCGAGACTCCGTCTCAACAAAAAAAAAAAAAAAAAAGAAAAAAAAAAAAAACTAAAGCTTATTTTCAGTTAAGTTCAATGAGCTGTATATTTGTAGCTGTGTTGGAATCAACTTTTATTAAGCTATTTGGCAATTCTTGTTTCATATTTGAAAAAAAATTGGAGTTTAGTTCAAAGTTGTAAGTGTTTTATAAAATCCTTAAAGGAATTTTCCTAAGTTTTATTTATAAGGTGGCCAAAATTAGTGTTTATGTACTTGATCCAAAGGTCTCTAGTATGTTGCCTTAGATTGTTTGAATTTACAGTGCATTTAGTAGCTTATTTTATGTTATGGTTTCATAATGATCTTTGTGGACAGAATATCTAATTCTCTCAATCTCTTCACACATATCATACAGTTAATGTTTTGTTTATTTCTAAATTTCTAAAATTTATATATATAATCTTCCCTTTGTTTCTTAAAACGAGGAGCAATTTGGTAAAGATTTTAGTATGAATAGAGAATGTTTTACTCATAATAGTGTAAATATTTTAAGAAACTAAAAGTGGTTTTTGTAATTTTATATAATTTATATCAATTTAATAAAATGTTTATCAAGTATTCACTATGCTCTCAAGGTTTTTCCCTACTTGGAGGTTAATAAGCCTTCTTCAAACATGAAGCAGTTAATGAAAAAGTAACATTATTTATGGGCAGTATTATAAATGGATAAAATAAAGTGCAAAAGTATGTGGAATAGACAATAACAGAATGGGGCAATATACACAATAAAGTGCTAACCATATGATCTGACAGTAAGTATAGTTCAGAAAAGGAGAAATTGGTGTGAATGGGATTTGTAAGAAAATCTTCACAGAGGAGATGGAATTTGATCTGATTTTAAAATATGTTTAAACAAAGAATATGTGGCAAGGCATTTGGTATAATAGAGCAGAATATGTGATGGTATTAGTTCAGCCTCCTTAACATGACATAAAAGACCCCCTAAGACTTGCCTGCTTCTCAAGCCTCATCTCATCTTCTCTCAGCCTTACCTGTTAGACTTCAATCTCCCTACGCTACTTTTAGTTCATTTAAAATGATGTTTCTTCCATCTGTGCCTTTACTTATGCTGTTTTTCCCTCTAAAATACTGTTATCTAATTTTTCATTTTACTAATGTCTTGTCTTTTAAGATTTTAAGTCTCAGCCCAGAAGTCACCTTCCTCAGGCTGACTGGCCTTCCCAAGCCACCCCTGATTTTCTCATGCTGGGTGTCCATCTTCACACATGATCACATTGTATTATAATTATTTTGTATATCTGTATCTCTCTACTAGAGTTCCTTGAGAAAAAGGTGTCTGTGTTTATTTTTTGTTGAGACAGGGTCTCATTCTGTCACACAGGCTGGAGTGTATTGGTGCGATCATAGCTAGTTGTAGCCTCTACCTCTCTGGCTCAAGCCATCCTCCCACCTCAGCCTCCTGAGTAGCTGAGACCACAGGTGTGCACCACCATGCCCAGCTAATTTTTCTGTTTTTTGTAGAGACGTGGGTCTCACTATGTTGTCTAGGCTGATCTTGAACTCTTGGCCTCAAGCGATCCTCCTGCCTTAGCCTCCCAAAGTGCTGGGATTACAGAACTGAGCCAACACCCCCAGCCTGGATATCTGTATTTAAAAAAAAAAATCAATTACATTTTGAATATAGAAGAGACTAATAAACATTTGTTAAATGAACAAATACATTTTCTTTGTTTCCTTTATTTACTTACATTAATATTTTCAGGATTTAAGTTTCTTCTTTGTTCTGGTATTTTGAAATTTATTTAACAAGGTCAGGTTTACACTTGATTTTATAATTGATCTCTTTGGAAACTCAGTGATTTTTGTATTTTAGCCCTTTCACCTTATCCTTCACTGTACTCACTA